>NC_141687.1:1717699711-1720399711 GCF_964263255.1 Lissotriton vulgaris
TTGTTACTAGGTCTTGTCTCATTGATTTGGCTCTGCAGAACGTGATGAGGGGTTTCCTATGTAATCTGGGTCCTAGTGTGGGATTGCTGCACAACAAATGCCAATATTGGTTAAAAATAGCTTATATTTTTTGATGTCGTACATTGTAACTTGTAATGAAACGAAATTTCCGCTCAGCTGTGTTTGGTGCAATTGCTTTTGTTCCTTCAGTAAAAATCAATTGTGCCCTAGGTTTCATATTGGCCTTGCGCTTCGCTTCTTCTAGAATGGCCTGATTGTAGCCCCTTGCTCTCAGGGCTGATTGTGCTTCCAAGAGCTATTCGGAGTTGCTACAATTTCTTCTCATTCTGAGATATTCGCATAGGCAATACTGTTTTTTAAGTTTCATGGGTTGGAAGCTCAGTGCATGTAGCAAGGTGTTACCTGCCGTACTTTTTCTAAATGGCTTGGTTTCTATCCTTCCATCTGCCATGTGTACTGATAAATCTAAAAACTTTACTTCCTGATCACTGAGGTGTGCAGTAATCTGTAGATTTAACTTGTTGTTGTTTATTCTTTCAACAAATCTTTCTGCTGAAGATTTGTTGCCACGCCACAAGACAAATAAATCGTCAATATAGCGAGATCAAAATATCACATTCCCAGACATTTCTCTAGCGAGCTCAGTAGCAAGCACCTGTTCCTTCCCACCAGCCCATGTGCAGATTCGCATAGCTGGGGGCGAAGCAGGTGCCCATCGCTGTACTTCGTAGTTGCTGATATAGCTCTGAACCAAACAGAAAGATATTGTTGCTTAAGCACCATCCTAACATGCACATTAACATTTCAGTATGTTTGTATAGCGACTTAGGTCGCAAGCCCAAAAAGTATTGCACTGCATTCATACCATCCAAATGGGAAATGCTCGTATACAGAGGCAACACATCCGATGTGATCATTAAATAATCTTGTTCGCACTCTATTTCGTTGATTTTTTTGAGGAAGTCTCCTTTGTCTCTAAGTATACAAGCTGAGATTTTTCCCGGGGTCTTGGAGGAAGTGGTCCAGATATTTGGAGGTGTTTATAAATAAACTTCCTATAGCCAAAAATATGGGACGGCCAGGTGGTACACTCATATTCTTATGAATTGTAGGTATAAGATACATAATGGGAGTAACAGGGGCATCTATTTTAAGGAATTTGTATTCTGCTTTTGACAGGAGACCTGCTATTTTTCCATTGCAATAAATCAACATTGTAATTCACTGTCACATCATCAAGACAACCCTTGTCAATCTTCAAAGAACAAAGACTTTCCTTTAGCTGATTTAAGGCCTCCTCCTGACACATGGTGAGCGGCCAAAGCACTTTATGGCCTCCTTTATCGCCTGTCTCACCACTATATCAGGACAAAGACGCAACTTGGTCATCAGACTCTTGTACCCTATTGTTGATGTGTTCTCCACCGGGTTTCGTTCTACGTTACTGTATAACTCTTTTATATCTTGTACTACCCGGTTGGAAAATGCATCTATGGAATCCTTTGGAAACTTAGGGGCGAAAGTCGACCTGGGTTTAAAAGGTGTACTGGGTTACTCTTGTACCCTTAGGGCATACTCTCTTACCAGTGTGTCATCAGTTGCATCAATGGTGTCGCCTCTGGAGAGGCTGTCCAAATCCCGTAAAATATTCAAATCAGAAACCCGCAAATCATCATTACCTGTACGAGCATTATCATGTTCTACTCCAGATGCTAAGTTATTGTCAAAATATTTTGCCAATCTTAATATGCGTTTGAATTTAAAACAGCCTATCGGAGTCTGAACATAGTCCACATTCTCTGTGATACAAAATTGTAAACCACAAGACAGTGTCTTATTTTCTGCTGTGGTCAATTCAAGATCCGTTAAATTTGCTATGCTCATATCCACCATGTCCTCACTTATTTGGTTTTCTTGTGTGTTCCTTTGTTGGCTTCTTTGTTTATGAATTGTTCACCTTGACCGCCTGTTTTTCCTCCACCTCTTCCTCCGATCCGAAATGTACTTTCTTGGGTTCTCATCCACCTTAAATTGGTATTTCTGTCCCACAGTAAAAAACAAAGTTTGTCCTCTGCTTCTGGTATTGCCTGCATTGACCTTGCATCTTCGTTGTCTGTATCCACTTCCAAACTCATTTCTGAGGCAGACTCGTCTCTTCTTTGGGATGTGGTCGGTTTCAGGCTTTGTGACAATTTCTGGTGGCAAATGTTCTCGAAGCGTTTTAAGACGGTAAAGATCTGGCCTCATTGGTAGCCTACTGTATCATTTCTAAACTTACCTGCTTTTCTGTCCTTTATTACTTGCTCATATTTCTTTAACCTCTCTTACATCTCAGCCTGCAACTTTTTTTTATTGCTTCTTGGTCCAGCATGTTTGCTTAGTTCCTCACTCAGAATATCAATTTCTTTTAATAGAGCTTGCCGGGCAATGTCTGCATATTTAATTAAAAGTACCAATATTTTCTTTGACAAGTCTGCATTGCTCTCCACCGATTCCCTCAGCATATTTGGATTGGAGTTCTCATATGTGGTGGCAATTAGGATTCCCAAGTCTCTTGGGACACATCCCACTTCAACGTAGCGAGTTAAAGATTTGCTCTCCCTCCACTTTGATGTCTCACGATTGAGGAGTTTCTCTAGAGACCTCAGTAATTCTTTGCTCACCATGGGCTTATTAATATCTGTCCAGCTTGATATCCAAAACCGGTTTATTTTGACATTTAATACCTTACACCAAGTACATCACAGCAGCATGAAGTGACCTATGCGTTTCGGCCCACATTACATTGGGAGCACAATTAACCCAGCCAAAAAATGTATCTTAGAGCACATGCGTGCCATCACAAACAAAGACAAAAATTATCCTGTGGCACGCCACTTTGAGACCCACCACAAAAGCAATAGGGATCTATTGTCTTTTTATCTAATAGATCAACTAGATAGAAAAGAATAAGGTGGGGACAGAATTAGATCACTAAGAGCGATGGAATCCAGGTACATAATTGATCTCCAAAGCATGCAGCCAAAAGGGCTTAATAACGACAAGGAACTCTGGGTTCATTTGGAATAATAGAAGTTTACCCCCTAAGCTGTTACTACCGAAATACAGATAAATCCTGCAACTAGACAAACTCATTCTAAACCATCCATATGGGGGTGTCTTTCAAACCTGAAGAAACTCATCTGAGATGAATATAAAATTACTCAATAGATTATGCCCATACAGGGCTGTATGTCCACAAAAAACAGGGGTCATAACATCAGTCAGTTTAGCCCATACAGGGCGCAATACTGTACATAAAAGAAATACTCTAACACACAGAACATCTGTATAGAGAAAATGAGATACCAGTATTATGGTCTCCAGCACTACAGCACTTTATGTAAAAGTATGTGTATGTGTAAGTAACTGACAATGTGATGTATATACCCTGTTGTGTGTTTTTTTTTTAATTTTGCACGAGCACTTTTTCCATCACCGTTTTTTTTAATTTTGCACGAGCACTTTTTCCATCACCGTTTTTCCCATGTATATAATGTTTTAATGTGTATAAATGAACTGTGAAATTGCACATTTTAAGATGGCCGCCGATAACACCGAGGCGAGCTTTAGTCGCTCTTGATGTTTGAGGAGTGGTTGGGAATAAAACGGTGTATTGCACTCAGTAATGGCTGACACTGATGAAGCCTAAAAGGTGAAACGCGTTTGTCAAGGGGGCAGGGGGGTCTGCCAAATAAACCATCTCTGGTAGAAACGCTGACTTGGAGTGCCGTCTATTTTGTACATCCGAGTATCTTGGAAGTGTGTGGCGACATATATTTATATATATATAAATATTCTCTGATGGTAGCGTAGTAGCAGATTATTTTCCTGGCCCTCCACTGTTGCGTGCTTATCTAGGTTCCTGATCGATACTGTGACCTTATGCCCCTATTCGGCTATAAATCCATTTATTCCCTATATTGGCATAACCGTTCAAGTGCGATTTTCTGAAAAGTCATCTCTGGCCTCACACGAACAGAGCCACATTCCAGCATGACTCTCTGCTACTTCCTTTGCGACCAATTAGTGCAATGACAGAGCAGCAGTCACTATCTGATATTCCTAGATAACACTCCGAGTTCTTCAACAAGATAAAAACTTAGCAAACCTGGAAATCCCCGCTTGCTATGTTTTGATTAGTAATGGAACTCTAATGAGCAACTGATAACTGTCACTTCCTAGTGACATCTTTAATTGACGTCTTATGTCCAGCAAACTTGCGTCAAACCCGGCACCTGTCAGGTATAAATATTACCAACGTTGCCTTAAGCAAGGAGCGAACCTGTTGCCTGCTGATGTACGAGCTACTGAAGCCAGCTGCCTGCATGACCCTGTGTTGGTAAAAACTAGCACTCTGTCGCTGCAGCCTGCTATCCTGTGGTGGTGAAGCTGCTGATTACCATTATCGCCGCTACAGCGCGACCTATGGTGCAGTACGCTTGAGGAGCCGTGCAGCCGTCCTCTGCGAAGACATCCAGCCTAGCTGCCCGCGGACGCTGTCACCCCTCCTTCCTCGACGCGCTGAGAGAAGCCGCTGCCTTTCTCGTGCAGAGAAATCCAGTCCCGGCGCTTCCAGTTTACCCTCGCAGGTGACTGGGATATCGAGAGAGACCCCTGAAGGAGATACCAATCCTCCATCATTCTATTCAGAGGTATGGTGTTGACTAAACCCTTAGACGAGAATTCTTGAAACAAACCTTGGCAAAACCAACTTAACTTAAGCTACTTACTTACTCCCCCTTTTCACGTGTTAGGCTTAGGTCAGGCACACTGGGGTAGGCTTAGTTAGAAGCACCAGTTGAGTATGTTAGCCTAATGTATATATGACTGTATATATGTTTTATTACTTTTAAACCATTGTATGGCTAAGAAACCATATCAATGCTTTTACAGTTCTATTTCGCAATACTTATCTTACTGTACGTACTTTTTATAATAACAGTTATTGCAATTGTGGCAATACATTTCTCTTGTACGAGAAGAAAGACTGTTCAATAAATGTTAACCCTTTATTGATAAACGCCCGTCTCTCTATTCTCTACATACTGTGAAAGTAAACTGCACTAGACTGACTGAGTGAAATCTGTGTCTATTGTTTCACACGACCCTAGAGATCGACTCTTGATCTGAGGAGCAAAGTTGTCATGTTGCACGGTTGTTGGAAAGCTGAATCCCTTCTTGTCTGTGCCAAGGAAGCTGATCACTTCCTATGCAGAGAAGAAAGTTTCCAGTGACCTCTGAGCTAGTTGGTAACACAACCCAATTAAGTTTAGCATAGTCAGTGGAGGCCTGGAATATAAGCAGTTCCACGTCGATACTACTGTTTATGTTATTCCAATGCGCAGGGCCTAGTGGGAAACTAGGAACTACACTACATGGCGCCCTAACGTTTGGTAAGGCGATAAACTAACGCAAGACTTATAGAGTAACTCAGTCGTGCATATTTCACACCCCTTTCTCCCGTAAATACTCCAATAGACGTCTGGAGTGGGTGAAAGGTTAAAATCCGCCCGACCTTAGTAGGAAGAGATTCCTATGTAAAGCTCTGGTTTATTCAACGTTGAAGGATACAGTGTTCCAAAATATTGTGCATCTAATCTTTGTCTCCTTGGAGACCTACTCTGCAAAAACTGCATTTATACAATGTCAGTAGAAAACAACGGCACCACTGGGGCCGCAGCAGATGCGACTCAGCAAGGTCCCGAATACACAGACCCGGGTGCTATTATCATCCCGGTCCAGTTAAGAAGATCTATAACTTTAAAACTTATAGAAAACGGACTGACACCTCAAGGTGGTACAGTAATTTTCGTGATAGAGGCTCACGAGTATCGGCAGACAGAGGTATTCTATTCATGGATAAACTTTCCAGCGGTAAACGCTATAACACAAGAGTTTCACTATTACAAAATAGAGGAACCTCCGGGAGAGTACGCTCCTTTCGAGGAGATTGAAATCCCACTTAAATTTCAAGAGCACCTGCTCTGGTTTAATGGCGCCCTAAAACACAATGATCACATTACCAGGCTCGGTCCACTAGGTAGACCAGGAGCCACGTGGCCGGTTCTAGCCAGCTACACACCACATCCTGACATTGCAAGAATGTCTAGAGAAGAGCTGTTAGCACAGCTAAACACATTAATAAAAATACATAGGCAATTAGTCCAATATGTAATACGGACTGCAACAGTCCAGCCAGCTGTTAATACACCACAGCTGACCCCTCATCAGGGGAACACAAATAAAATTACACCACAGAACATACAGTCATGTCTTGGTAAAACACCCGTAAAACGGGAACAAATTCCTTTCTGGTTAGCCCAGAAAATCACTCAAATAGAGGCAGTATTTCCTGATACTACCCCTATTGAGAAACACAGAATCTTGACCATCTGCCTTCCTATGGGAATCGCACCACACGTGGAGGACTGTGACACTTGGGGTACAGTCTTTGCTTCCATTTACACAAAAACACACGGTGTTCCGTCTATGGCGGTAATACCGGAAGTGCTAAAACAGATTCAAAATGAATTCGGTCCAGAACCCGCTTTAAATCTAGGTATGAAATTACTGAAAGACTTCAAGCAGGTCACGGCTATATTATTAGCCAACATAAAGGGAGAAGCAGCATCTGTGGCAATTCGCCAGAAGTTGAGGGAAACAGATATAAAAGATCCTGTTGAGCTAGCAAAAATCATAGAAAAATGCTATGAAGAATTAGGTAGAGACAGCTTGGGTGGGAAACCAGTTAAGCCCCAACTGCTCGAAAATCCTGAAAAATTATTTATTAAAAATAATTTAAACACTCCTAAAAAGAGCTGGGATGGAAATAAACAATCCACTCCCAAGGAAAAAGTTTTCCAGTCCAGAGGAAGGTCTCCTCGACGGAGGGAAAGAACTCCGACTCGAGAACGCCAGTCTCCCCAACGGGAGCCCTCTGAGAAAAGATATAACCTTAGAAATAGGGATAATATAAAAAAACCTGATAGATATCAAAGTATTGATACACGTCCCTCTCGATCTTTTCCACAGAATTCGGAAAGAAGAGGACGGTCAGACCCAGGAGAGCACACCAAGTCCAAAGACAAGGAACCTGCTCAAAATAAGAAATCTCAATTTCAGAAAAAGAAGGTAGCCAGTATTAGAGTAATCAACCATGCCGAGAATACTGAGGACACAGTTGAAAAACGGGGAGTGGGCATTGACAATGTTGGACAGTGCAGCAGAAATCAGTATAGCGCGCAAGATCCTGATGAGTCATCTGGAGACAGTGGACACGAATGAATACATTCAGGTTGAAACTGCCGACGCCAGACTTAGCGAGCCCCATAAAATATACAAAATAACATTGCGTATGGAGGGTGATAAGACTAGGAAAATTAAGGGTCTATTTTGGGATAAGCTCTCAAAAGGCTATGATATTCTGTTAGCTGAAAAAGATTGGCCCCCGGAGTTTGTCAGGGAGTGCCCTCGTGGCGAAGAAGTGATTATGCCTGCCTTCTCGAATCACATACCGATTCATAAAAAATATACATATGCAAGGAAATGGGCAGTGGCCCAGGCACCTGCATTGTATAAAAATCATGTAGGATGGGATGAGGATTCACCGCCTCACAAAATCCAACTAAAAAGTGAACCAACTGCCCAAAGGCAGTATCCCATAAAGCAAGAAGCTAAAAAACAGGTCAGGGAGATCTTAGATCAACTTGAGTACCAGGGGGTGATTGAAACATGCACCTCTCAAATGAACAATCCTTTGTTTCCTGTCTCCAAGCCAGACAATTCATATCGTCTAGTTTTGGACTACAGACATCTTAATACATGTTGCAAAACTTTTGCAGTACAAAACTCGCATAGTGCAGCCCTAATGAATAATATAGTTAGGAAAAAATATAAAACGACATTAGACATTTCTAATGGTTTCTTTTGTCAAAACATTGCACCAGAAAGCAGATACTTGACCGCTTTCTCCGCATTTGGGTCACAGAAAAAATTCTGTCGACTCCCACAGGGGTTCAAGAACAGCCCAGGACTATTCTCAGCTAGGGTAACAGAGTTACTACAAATCTATGATGATGAAGCATTATCTTACGTAGATGATATTTATCTCACAGACGACGACTTGGATACTCACTTGAAAAGAGTGAACACCATTATACTTGGGTTCGCAGCAGAGGGTTACAAATTCAACTTTAAAAAGTCCCGAATTGCCCATCTGACAGTACTATTTTTAGGGTACGAATTGTCAAGTGAAGGGAAAAGCCTAGCGGACAACTTCTTAGAGAAGTGCGCTGTACTCCAAGCTCCAAAAACGCTGAAGAATTTACAATCCATACTAGGTTTTCTGAATTTCGGAAGAACTTACATTCTAAATTACGCAGAGAGAGTTAAACCTCTCTACGAACTAATTAAACCTGATTTAAAACAAATCAATTGGACTCAAAAACACACAGAAATTTTGAGATCACTGCAAACAGACATGTTAGCAAAAACAAAATTAGATACACGTGACAACACGATCGATCTTGTAATCCGAGTCATCCCAGGAAGATGCGGATTCACGTACCTAACCTCTAATGAGGGAGAAAAGGTACCAATTGCAATTAAATCTCACTTGTACACACAAGCAGAAAAAGCATTCAGTCACACAGAAAGAACTGTGAACGCAGTGCAAATAGCATTAGCAAATGAAAGAGAACTAGCACACGGCAAACGGATTAATATCCTTACAGCGGAATGGAGTTCTGGACTTTTTGGTTCCGTCCAGAGGTGTCAGGGTACAACACCCAAAGACCCCGGAGTTCCACCTGTCTTGGTGCACAAATGAACAGAAACACGGGCTTCTCGATGGTGGCGTCAAAGACCAAAGGTTTATTACTGCAGGGACACAGAAGTCACAGAATCTACACACGGGCAGAGACTAGGAGCCTGTTCGATTTGTACAAAGTGGGTTGCTCCTTATATACGGTTTTTTATGCTAGGGGCAAATTCTTTACATGTAATACATTCCCAAAACCTTTGTGTCAAAAACAATAAATATTTGACGTTACACAGGAACCGTCGATAATATCTGAGGCTAAACATTGCGAAGAGAGGGGTTCCCACTAGTTTGTCACAATTCCCTGTCAATATTGCATTCAGGACCCGGACCGCCTCATCGTAAAGTTCGTTACCTCCCCCTAATAAAGATTCAGAAAGAAAGAAACAGAGCCAGGTGTGGAAGATAGAAAAGTGGGATAAGGGATGTTTGTGGGTTGTAAATGGGCAAGGCTACCGGCTTCGGCCGCCTAATCATGATCAGGTACAATGGACACGAAGACCAGTTTGGCAGGACTGGCCTCGGGCAGAGGAGGCAGCCTTTGTCGAGTCATGCAGCTACAGCGTGATCTGGTTTAAGGTGCACGTGTCATGTAAGAGGTGAATCTCCGGCTAAGGCTACGTGTCCTTAATCAAAGTGGAGTGAATGAAGTGATCAGAGGCTATTGCATATGTGAGGGCAAGGAAACACAAAATGGCGGCCATGATCTAAGATGGATGCCATGGGTATATCAGAAATATGTCAATGGAAGGAGTGCTCTTGCTCGTAGCGTAGCGAAAACACTAGGATATACTAAATGGATCATTTGCGGTTCACTGATACCAATATTAGGTATTTCCGACAAACTTGAAAACACGGGTTCAAGTCGTCACAGAACCGTCACGGAACCTCAGACCCTCCTTTTGCCCTTACATAGGCAATTACTCAGTCTATGTCAGAATCTAGTTCTATGTTCATCAGGTCAGTGACATGTTGTTGTATCATCATCCTTTCTCGTGTCTTTTCTCCAAACGCAGGTGGTTTTCTGAGACAAGTCGTAGCGCAAAGACTACACAGAGCAGGACCACACTGGATAATCAGACAACATGAGAATAGGAATACTAAGATGACACCAATGACCATTAGAACCTTCCATCCCCACGCTGAGATCAGAGTCCAAAACCACTCCATGAAGGACCAGTTTCCTTTGTCTACATGTATGGAGTCTGAAATCTTGTGCAACTTAGAGATCGCCTCATAGACTGTTGGAGCATTATTAGGAATAAAGACACAGCAGCTCGATTGGATCATTCTGCATACCCCACCTCGATCTGCAAGTATAACGTCTAGAACCATACGGTTCTGCAACGTCATGAGCCTATCCGCCTGAAGCTCGGCTGTCAGATTGCTAAGGGCACCAGCAGTTTCAGTTATAGTAGATTCAACTACCCGTGTTAGCTGACGTATGTTTCTACTATTGGCCATAGGTCCCCAGAACGGAAGGAAGCCTTTAAAGAAGTCTCCGGCTTCCTGACCAGCGGTATCTTCCTTGCTGAAGACACCTCTTGCTACTCTTGTTCTGTGGTAATCAGGTGAAGCAGTATATGTCGGAGGCAATAATCGAGCAATATAACATGATCCTGAGAAGTCGGCAGGCAACCATGTATAAGCTCTGTCTCGACAAATGAAATAGGTACCCCTAGCAGTAAGAAAGGCAGGGGAAGAGTTAGCCGGAAACACATAAGTCTCTACGCACTCACTCCTCCCTAGCTGAGCTCTCGGATTTCTCCCATTACCTTGCAAACAGACCTGACCTCGGTGAGGTACGACCCAGATTGGAGTTGAGCTTTTACGCTTGCTTTCTCCTAAACTAAGGCGATACTCTGAAGTATTCCAACTTAAATATACTCGCAATTCGTCTCTAGGGTATGATGGAGTATTATTGACGTCCTTGACCATGTCAATAATTCCCTGGACTAAAGCTTTGTTAGCAGAGTTATATTTAGTGGAACGTGGCGGACGTGGAGGATAAGTTTCAAGGGCATAAGTAAAGATGGTTTGGAAGGCCTGAAATGATCCATTATAGCTGTAAGGCAAAACCAAATAGGGAATACCTTTATCCATAGTGTGAGGTATCAAGCCACACACCCAGCAGTCTGTTGTGTTAACTACCAGTTGATGTTGGTGCAAGAGCTGTACAAAAGTGTTGTTGGTAAATTCTGAGCGTCTGGCTTGCTCATGTTCTGGAAACGAGTGAAAAGAGTGTATAGAAGAAACAGTAGAAATAGCAGGATCAAGGGGAGGTACTGTAGAAACTGGCACAAAAATCAAATTTATGCTAAAGACGATTCCACCCACCAATGTTGCTAAAACAATCAAGAATGTAACGGCACATTGCATCAAGAAACATTTGCTGTGAAGAATTCTATTAAGTCTGTTTCTGCGAACGTAAATCATATTCTTTCGTTGCAGCGCAGGAAGCTCCATCTTCTACAATCCGCTCGCGACCACTGATGATGTGTACGTAGATGAAAATGCCTCTATCAGCCCTGGGAGTTCCCAGAACTAACAGAAAGATCGACCTTGTGTCAGACCCCTGCAAATTCAAACTAGGCACACAGCCACGACCCTACGGCTACCCAGACGGCAAGGTAATTTTTAAAAACAATAAACAATAGCAAACTTCCTGGCTGAAGGCAAAAGTTCAAAATATCAAAATCACAATATGCAGTTGCCTGCTTTATTTGTCCTTTTTATGGCTTCTAAGGTTGTATCTCTTCTTCGCTGGTACTGTCTGATCGGAAAATAATGTATCACTAGCAGCTGTTGCAGAGTTTAAGTTCGCAGATAGCAAAGTTTCTTCTGATGCTGGAGACAAATGTTCAGTGTTCAAAGGAGTCTTTTCAGGAGGAGAGTCAAGTTTCAAAGTGTCAGTAATCAAATCGGCATCGCTGAAAGGGATAAACTTCGGAGTGATTTCAGATTCGGAGGCACCAATTCCCTTCTTCACCCAGTCGTCGTAAGGCAGCGGCAAAGGAACACGCTTTACGTGAGAAGCGTGAATCCAGTGCTTACGGCCAGCGACACGTACGGCTGTCCTCGTTGCCAGTAGGACCTGGAAGGGGCCGATGTAGCGAGGCTGAAGATTCTTTGTCCTCGCGAAGTTTCTGACCACCACGTGGTCGCCAGGTTTCAGCTGATGCCCTGGACTCTCCGGAGGTTTTGGCAAAGCATCGAAGACCTGTTGATGAATAAGACTCAATTTAGCAGTCAAGTCGTAAAGGTAGTCTATCAACATAGGATATTCAATGGAGCAAAATTGTTTAGGCCTTGGCACACCCCAGATATTTGCCGGGCGGCCAAACACAATCTCGTATGGAGAAAGCCCTATTCTAGAATGCACTGTTGCTCTCGTTGATAACAAGGCCAAAGGAAGTGCGTCTGGCCAAGCTAAACCTGTGGATGCTTGTATTTTGGCTATCTTAAGCTTCAGAGTGCCATTGTAACCCTCGACTAAACCAGCAGATTGGGGATGGTTTGCACTATGGAATTTTTGTTTCAATCCTAGACCGGCACACACACTCTGCATAACTTTCCCTATAAACTCACTTCCGTTATCTGACCATACAATCCGTGGCATTCCATACCTAGGGAAAAATTCCTTGAGAAGAATTTTGGCAGTTGATAGGGCAGTGTTGTCTTTTAGTGGATATGCTTCTATCCACCTGGAAAAAGCACAAACTACCACCAGGACGTACTTTAAATTGTTGCAGCGTTCCATGTGAATGAAGTCTAACTGAATCACTTCAAAGGGGCAGGAAGGAGGAGCGAAATGACCAGCTGGAGTTGGAGTTCCCTTGCCAGGATTATGCATCAAGCACACCATGCAATTTTTCACCACTCTCTCTGCACACTTATTGATTCCCTCATTCTTCCAGACCGGAGCCAACATCTTACATATCCCTTTAGAACTTATATGCGCAACTCCATGCGCCATCGTCACTACTGCAAGCACATACGCATCAGGCAACATCCAGCGCTGCTGTTCTGTCAAATCAATCCAACATCCATTCGAGTCCAACTTGCCCGTACTTTCTCTCCATACACGTTTCTCTTCCTCAGTCGCTTCTTTCTGAATTTCTTTCACACTTTCCATAGTGTCCTCACACATTCCAGACTCAGCAATCCATCTTGCAGAAGTAGCAACATACATTCTACTCATCGTGTCTCTAGCTGTCTGTTTAGCAGTTTCATCAGCAAAGGCATTCCCACGACCAACATCATCCGTGATTGCTTTATGAGCACTGCACTTCACAATCGCAACTTCAGTCGGCAAGGTTAGAGATTCCAACAAGTCGTTAACTAGCTGACCATGTTGGATCTTAGTCCCATGGGACGTAATGAAACCTCTTTCTCTCCACAACCGGCCAAAACTATGGGCCACGCCAAATGCGTACTGACTATCTGTAAACACATTCACTCTCTTTCCCTTAGCTAAAACACACGCTCTCGTTAGAGCTATTAATTCTGCAGCTTGGGCAGAATTCTGACTCACACTTGCAGTCTCCACAATCGTCTTCAAAGTCGTTACCACGTAAGCAGCAGTCACGTCACCATTCTCCAATTTAAAACATGACCCGTCCACATATAGCGTACCATCTGGGTTGGATAGGGGAGTATCTTTTAAATCGATACGTCCTTTTGTCTCTTCCTCCGTTTTGAAATAACAGTCATGTGGCTCAGAATCACTCGACTCTTGATCAGTCGGCAACAATGTTGCTGGATTCAATACATTGCATCTTTTGATCTGAATATGACTCGCTAATAATGTCAGCTCGTAACCAGATAATCTCGCACTAGTAAGGTGTTGTGTCTTCGTTCGGTTCATGAGTGTATCCACTGCATGAGGAACCATGACCACTAGCATATTGTTCATCACCAAACCAGCAGATTGTCGAATGGAAGCCGCAGCTGCCGCTGTAGCCCTCAAACAACTAGGTAACGCTCTGGCTACCGGATCTAATGTTGATGAGAAATACGCACAAGGGCGTTGTTTATCACCAAACTTCTGTGTCAGAACACTCAACGCGCAACCTTCTCTTTCGTGAACGTAGAGCGTGAATGGCTTGCTATAATCAGGTGTACCCAATACAGGAGCTGAACACAATGCTTTTCGTAATTCAGTAAAACTCTCTTGACATTCATCAGACCATGGCACCGGACTCGGAACATTTTTCCCAGTCAAAGCTACCAATGGTTTCGCTAAAAGAGAAAAATTTGGGATCCACTGCCTACAGTAAGAGGTAATACCTAGGAAGGCACGTACCTCTCTCTGTGTGCGCGGAACACTCATCTGCGTAATGGCTTTTATTCTTTCTGGGGTCAACTTCCTTCCCTCCTTTGACAAGAGATGACCTAGGTAGGTCACTTCTTGGCAGCAGTATTGCATCTTGGAAGGAGACACCTTATGATTCAAATTAGACAAATGATGCAATAGGGAAATTGTAGCTGCTTTGCAAGTTTCCTTGTCATCGGCAGCCACTAAAAGATCGTCTACGTACTGTACTAGGGCAGAACCTGGAGGAAGGACAAAAGAATCTAGCTGACTTTTTAAAGCTTGACTGTAAATGGATGGACTTTCACAATAGCCTTGTGGAGCGCGTTTAAATCTGAAACTTCGACCTCCTAAACAGAAGCCGAAAATATCCCTACTTTCTTCGGCTATCGGAATGCTAAAGAAGGCATTCTTTAGGTCAATAACTGAGAACCATGTAGCTGTAGCAGGTATCAATGTTAACAAGGCAGTAATGTCTGGCACTACAGGAAACTGCGGAATTACAATCTTATTAACTTCTCTAAGGTCTATGACAAACCTATAAACTGGAGGTTTTGTAGGGTCAGTTCGCTTCAGAATCGGTAATACAGGACTGTTACAGACATTTCCTCTAGTTTCTTCAACTACGCCCTTCTTAATCAAGTCTTGCACAATCAATAAAAGTGCACGCTCACCTTCACTCGATATTTTATACTGGGGAATTCTTGGAAATTTCACATTTGCTTTCAAAGTTACTACATACGGTGAAATTTCTAGGAGACCTACATCATTAGGACCAGTCGCCCAAAGAGAATCAGGGAGTGAACGTAGCTCTGGCGGGAGTGCGTCCATTGACAAGTACATCGGAGAGGTGATATTTTTACCCAGTGTAAGCTGTACTCCTTCCGGAGAACAGTACAATGTCGCATATAGTCGTTTTAACAAATCTAAACCAAGCAGATTTTCATTACAACCTGTCGTCAAAATCAGGGGTGCTTTCAATTGGCACGGTCCAACAGAAATAGACAAAGGACCAGATATCGGGTTGTACACAGGGGCGCCTGAAAAACCTACTGAAACATTTGTTGAGCCAGACAAAGGTGCGCCAGGGAGTTTCGCATGCATGATAGAACTTTTTGCGGCACCAGTATCCAACAGAAACGGTTCGACTACACCTGATGTTGCTACTGCGACATAAGGCCCACTCTGATCCACTGGAACTGATACTACTCCCTCTCTCTGTCCATGGCTGTCCTAGTACACATTTTGTTGAAAACCCTCCTCTACTTCACAATAATCTTCAACAAGATATTGCTGTGATCTATTTTGCTGAACAGATTGTCCGTTTCTCTGATCAAAGTGATTGGAGGGACGATCATTCGTTTGTGGAGGCATAGTACCTCGTCCTCGTCCTCTAGAATTCTGCACAAAACCACCACGACCTCTCTGAGCTGCTGCTGCATTATTTTGCGCTAAGATCGGACATTCATTTTTATAGTGACCCTCTTTCTTGCAGTACGCGCATTGATTCCATTGATATTGAGGTCTTGATGTACTATAATCTGCCCTTTGGTATGAGTTTTGCTGCGTATTAGTCTGATTCGTGCGAGGCGGATACGCCTGCTGCAAAAGAACTTTAGTTTTTAAATCTTTCGTTTTCTTTTCTGATTTTTCCTTTTCCTCTTTATCTCTATTTTCGTAGTATTGCGCAGTCGCAAGTATTTGCGCTGTCGTAGATACAGCCCACGCACTTTCTGAGTCTTTTAATTTATTGCATAATTCAGGTAACAAATTATGCACAAATTTATCGACAAACAGTCTCTGTCCTCCTTCTGTACTCATGTCCTGACCACTATGATCTACAAAAGTCTCTTCGAACCTCGTGAAGAAGTCCGAGACACTTTCGTCTTTCTTTTGCCTACATGCTGACAACTTGTCCCAATTTACACGCAATGCTGGCATCAGAGTCTTCATTAGATCAATTATTCTACCTGGCAGATTAGCAATCAAAGGTTCGGGTTTCGCACCACCTATTTGTTGACCATCTGCTGCAGTGATAGCTGCCCAATCACCACCTAAAGCAGCCTGATGATCCTCTCTACGAATTTTAGCCCACACTGGTTGCGGAACTACATTACCAAACAACATATCAATGTCGGCTAAGTTCATTATACAAGCCTCAACTGTCTGTGTTAATTCCTTGTAATATCCGGCTGGATTCTTACGCGGGTCTGGCAAGGCCTGTTTCACTGCTAACACTTCTGCTCGCTTCCATGGAATGTGTATCCACACTCGTTGGAACTGTGCTGGAGCAGCTACAACACCATTCGGTGCGTCAGCTTGCACAGCTTCGCGCCAAATTGGAGGAACCTCCCTCATAGGATATTGGCGACTTAGCTTCATTTTACCTTTTTCTAAATCTCTCGGTGAACGAAGAGATGGATCATTCCTAAAACTTAAAATGAGTTCCATCGCTTGTTTTATATTCTCACCCACTATCATTCCAGCAGCAAATTCCTTTTGAACCCTAATTAAATCTTCCAAGTCTGATTCGACATCGTCTTCTTCTATCTCTTCACGTAACAACGAGCACATCTCATCAAAGACGTATCGTTGCGTTGGTTCTCCCCACTGCATAAATGTGTCTAGCACATCTCTCGTACTATATCTTCTACTCTTCGAAATCCATCTGAGAGCCGTGGAATCTAAAACTCCCCGTTCCTCAGTACTCGGAAGCTGACTCCGTCTCTGTACAGAGTCAGGAGTAGGAGTCTTAATCAAAGTTTTATATATAGGAGACAGCATATTAGTAACCGAATCAGTGATTCTTCGACGAACAGAAAGTGGAGTTAGTACACTCGCAGACATAGAGAATGCAGTAGAGGTAGGAATAGATGAAGAAGCAGTAGGAGTATCGAGGAAAATAGTTTCTGGAGCAGTAGGTACAGAGGTAGGTATAGGGGTTGGCAGTGTAGGAAGAGGAGGAGCTGTAGGAACATTTACATTCACCACAGGAAGTACAGGAACTTGATTCTGAGGGATAGGAGCAGGAGCACCAGGTTGTCCAGCAACCGGCAATTGAACATTCGGGACAGGCGGAGCCGTAGCACCTTGTGCATACGGTGGAGGTGACCGTAACAGATAAGATAGCAGAGGATCGTTTTCGGAGTCCTCCAGTATCTTAGCCATTTTCGATGGCAAGGCAGGATAGCACTTGTCAATCGCTAAGTTGTGCTCTCTAATGGCTACATCTATGGCCTTCTCACACTCGTTAGCCTGCAACTGTTTAGTCGCTTGCTCTAGAGTTAACTCTTCTTGTTCTTTCTGCTCTTTCTTCAATCTTCTCATTTCTCTCTGTTTGGATTCTTTCCGCCAATAACGGAAGGAATCAAACATTGCCGGCCGGGCTTTCTTCTTGAACAATTTCGCTTCTAAATTGTCGAGAATCTCTTGTTCAAAACTACCATGCAGTGGCCAACTAAGGACACCATCCCTTTTACAATAGCGGACCCATATCTCATTATAAGTTATAGGACCTACGCCATATTTGCAATATAAATCATATAGGGGAGTCCCAATCGGAGGAACCAGACAAGAGTCCTCCAATCGCGAGTCACTGTTGCAACTAAAACAAGACAACATTTTCCGACTTACCATTTTCAGTCCGGAACACAAAAAACAAACAAACACGGAACAAATATGTGCACTCGAACCAAGAACTTAGGCCTACCAAAACGGACTGATGTATCGATACCCAAAACTAAACCAAATAGATTATCGTGACTAGAACAACCAGTGATAATCTGACAAAACCAAACCAAACCAAGAACCGATCAAGGATTTTTTAACAATCCTCACAAAGTAACCAGCTAGCTATCACTAAATACTTAACTGAGTCACTGAAGACGTCACCAAGGAGAAACCCGTCACGTTTCGCCGTACTAAGGACTGCACCACTTCGGGTCCAAGACAGGGCGACGGTCAAGGCAACGGCCCACTGCAGCCGTCCTGAACGGGAAACCCTCGTGGAAGAGAACTTCGGGCCACTTTTGCGATATGCCGGGATCGATGAAGTGGGGCGCCTCCCTCAGGAATCTTCACACGAAGCTTCTCGAACTCTTCAGGCTTTTGGACCGGTACCGAATGACGTCGCCCCATGTTGGGCGCCAATTGGAGTTCTGGACTTTTTGGTTCCGTCCAGAGGTGTCAGGGTACAACACCCAAAGACCCCGGAGTTCCACCTGTCTTGGTGCACAAATGAACAGAAACACGGGCTTCTCGATGGTGGCGTCAAAGACCAAAGGTTTATTACTGCAGGGACACAGAAGTCACAGAATCTACACACGGGCAGAGACTAGGAGCCTGTTCGATTTGTACAAAGTGGGTTGCTCCTTATATACGTTTTTTTATGCTAGGGGCAAATTCTTTACATGTAATACATTCCCAAAACCTTTGTGTCAAAAACAATAAATATTTGACGTTACACAGGAACCGTCGATAATATCTGAGGCTAAACATTGCGAAGAGAGGGGTTCCCACTAGTTTGTCACAATTCCCTGTCAATATTGCATTCAGGACCCGGACCGCCTCATCGTAAAGTTCGTTACCTCCCCCTAATAAAGATTCAGAAAGAAAGAAACAGAGCCAGGTGTGGAAGATAGAAAAGTGGGATAAGGGATGTTTGTGGGTTGTAAATGGGCAAGGCTACCGGCTTCGGCCGCCTAATCATGATCAGGTACAATGGACACGAAGACCAGTTTGGCAGGACTGGCCTCGGGCAGAGGAGGCAGCCTTTGTCGAGTCATGCAGCTACAGCGTGATCTGGTTTAAGGTGCACGTGTCATGTAAGAGGTGAATCTCCGGCTAAGGCTACGTGTCCTTAATCAAAGTGGAGTGAATGAAGTGATCAGAGGCTATTGCATATGTGAGGGCAAGGAAACACAAAATGGCGGCCATGATCTAAGATGGATGCCATGGGTATATCAGAAATATGTCAATGGAAGGAGTGCTCTTGCTCGTAGCGTAGCGAAAACACTAGGATATACTAAATGGATCATTTGCGGTTCACTGATACCAATATTAGGTATTTCCGACAAACTTGAAAACACGGGTTCAAGTCGTCACAGAACCGTCACGGAACCTCAGGAATCCACCTTCGAGGCGCTATTCAGCCCAGTAAACCTGCCTACAGTGTCACTGGATCCGAAATGGATACAGTACATAGATCCTCTAGGAGCGGAAGACGTGAAATACTATTTCGCCCCGCAATTTGAAGAACTGAATGATTTAGAATATGAAGAAGAATATCCTCTGCCAATCGAAATCCTGCCTCTCCCACAATACGCCTGTATAATCTATACAGATAGCTTTGTACAGCATTTTAATGTAGAGAGTAAATCCTACAATGCAGCATGTGCGATCATTAAAGGTCGTTGGCTGTGCGGTAAATTCAGACCGAAAGTAACGAAAACTGAATCAGTAAAGTACTGTTCGGTTCAAAGAACTGAAATCAGATCTTTAAAGATGGCGCTCGAAAATGCAGAACGCGAATTCCCCACACTTATCGTGTGCGATTCTCAGTTTTGCGTCAACTCTTACAACAATAAACTGCAGAGTTGGATCGAAAACGACTACAAAGATGACACAGGTGCCACAATAAAGCATAAATTGCTCTGGAAGGAGGTAGCTCTTTTACACAAAGAACTACAAAAGACTCACGTGATTCACGCACAGAGTCTTCAGCGTGATGGCGTTCACGTTGCAGGGAATTCATTGGCTAATACAGCCAAAGCGGAAGCAACTAAACCGGCTTCCGTAGCCACAAAAAAGCGTACAGATAAGTACATAGACGGGGAAACCATGCTAGCAGTAAAAACGACCGTAAAAGGCGACTGTGCAGCACTACCCGTAAACTATCCACTCAATTATGCATACATAATCGATGCAAACTCCGTTCCTTTTGCTCGAATCCCTGGAGTGGGGGACAGAGTAATTCCAAACATGAACAGGAGAATATTTTTAATAGCAGACGCACACATGGGTTTGGGTCTACGGCACAGAGAGATCAAGGAATCACTGACTGAATTACAATCAGTATTCTGGTGGCCGGGAATGAGTATAGAACACCAAATATATGCAAACAACTGTGAAAACTGTAATAGGGATCGCAGTAGCGAACCTTGCTACCGGCTACCAATCAGAAAGAGCGTAACCCTGCCTACACCCCATACTGCGTCCTATTAATAGTTAAGACGAAAAGCACTTAAAAAAATGAGGTCTCCAGCGCTCGGCTGACGCCAGAACGGTTATAAAAGATTTGCGAGTCCATATCGGCATATACGCAATTACCACGTTCCATTCTGACCAGGGTCCTGCTTTCAGCTCTCAAGCTTATAAGGAGGCCATGGCCGGCATGGGAATTGGGTTGCGGTATTCTTGTCCGTCGCACAAGTGTGGTAGAAAGAAAAAGCCGGGACATAAAGCAATCTATAACAGCGAAGGTATTAGGTTCAGGCGCTGGGTGGGTCAAACATTTAATAAGTGTCCAGACTAGTCTTAACAACATGCCAAGAAATTCTCTAAAAGGTTTCAGCCCATACGAACTATTGTTCGGAATTAGAATGAACGTTCAGGACCTCGATAGTCAGATGTCAGTGGTACAAGAAGAAAAAACGCAGTTTGATGTAAAAGACCGTTTGGCTGTTTTACAGGAACTGAATGAAACAAGAAAATCATTAAGCAACATAAAGTTAAAGCAACAGCCAAGTACCACTGACGAGGCACCACCCGCAACAGCCCCAGCAAGGCCTGTCTGGATTCCAAAGATTGGGGATCTAGTCAGAGAAAAGATCGCGGTTAAGAAGGAATTTGGGCCTTCTTACAGAAAAGCAGTACCTGTCTTGGCAGTCACCGGAACAAGATCAGTTGTGCTACCGCCCCTTGCTGGTAAAAAGGAGAACAGAGTCGTGTCTATCGATCTGGTAAAACCACAAGCATGTGGCCTATAATCAACAGTAGGCCCAGTGGACTCCCAAGAAACAACAGAATACCCAAACTTGCAACAATCCAAGAGGTTCAAACTGAAAGACTCATCACATTCGATCAGCCTGCAGTGCACAATGAAGGACTATGCAATACAGCCATGGAACTCGTGCCTCTTGAAACACAGATTGAAACAGTTCGTCAAGAAACAACACCAGTCTACACTAATGTGGCATCAGAAAGTGCTACCGAGAGACAGATTGAAAAAACAATCCCATCAATTGACAGAACTGCCTCTGGTTATTTCATCAACTTCGACAACTTCTCTGAAGATTTAAACGACCCCGAAGTGATGCCAGAAACAAAAAAGTCTTTTAAAGAAAAAGCAACGGAACTCTTTCATCAACTGAAGGAAATCTACCTAATTTCCCCTTGGCTAGAGTTCTGGTTCGGTCTAGGTGTATTTTTCCTCCTGCTTTGGCTCATCATGGTACTATGTTTGGGAAAATTCATTGAAGGAAAATATATTACAATGGACACAGCAAGTCAGAACATCAACCTAGTCCTGAAACCACACAGATCATCCCACGTGAAGAAAAGAGAACTGTCAACAGTAAATGTCACAGCAATTCCAATACCTGGTGGGGTAGTATGGGAGAAAACAGACTATGAGATCTATGGTCCGGTCGAAATCCTGAAGTATCCTCATCAACTAAAGGTTTCCTTAAGTGACTTTGTGACACCAAGTACATTCTCTGATGATTGGGACTTTAACAGTATTAATGACATGATGTCTGATTTAGTAATGTCAGCTAGATTCACAGATCATGATTATTTACAAGGTTCATCTAGTTATGAGCAGTTATTCTGTTATACCCACTATGGGGATCATTACTTGCATAAATCTGCACAGCCTAGAAATGTTTTTATGTATAATCAATGGGAACATTGTGCTACACCACCTAAAAGCAGTTCTAAAGCATTTTTTGAGAAATTCAAATACTTCTCAGGGTTTAACACCAGTGATGCAGAAACGTTTTATTACAAACTGTTAGATAAAACAGGAATGAAAACAATGCTGACAAATTCTAAATTGATATATTCAGAAGCATTTTATGACAAAATGATGACATTTGGTTTTGATTATTGGAAAAATAATATTGAAACGAAAACAATTTGGGGTACAAAAGATTGGCAAGTGCAAGGCATAGAAGCACTGTTTAGAACCTGCATGATACCTGAACAAATGTTATTTTTAAATGACACTGTACACCAAACATCTTGTCTTGGCCTAGCCAAGAACAAAGACCTTAAAACACCGTCTATACCAAAGCCAATACCTGAAAATGCAACAGCTGATATTGAGTTAGACGTGTCACAAATGTTACATTTCAACAGAACACATCCTGATTGGAAAAAGTGGTTAATCTGGCCTACAGACACAAATAGCTGTCAAGATAGATTCCTGAATAAAACACAGGGTTTAAAAATGACCAGATTAGACTCAAGATACTCCCAGAGACAACATCCAGGGATTATAACAACATACAGTGTAGGGAAACTCTGCCTAGAATGGCTAACTACATCCACACTGGCTGAAATTAAGCAACACTTGTCTTTATTAAAAGATGGTGCTGATTTGCGCGATTTCATTCTTGGACCACGCAAACAGCGTCAAAAGCGTTTCATAGCGACCAGTATCTATGCTGCTTACAACGAGGCTTGGAAAGTAAAGCAAATTGAAACTGCTGAAAAAATACGAGAAATTGATCGTATTAATTTGGAGAAATCACTTTCTGTGGTAGACAATGGGTTAACGACTCTGTCTTCCAGAATATATTCTTTGGACAATATTGTATCCTCTGCCTTTGATGTGATAGACAGAGATTTGCTAATGTTACAACATGGCCAGTCTCAATTACGCTCTATTATAGAACTAGGCTGGACGCTGCAAAATCTTCGTTCAGGCTATGTGCCTTGGCGTTTAATCAACACAACGTCATTATTTTCCATTTTTAACCTTACTGATAAACAGATCAGTTTGGCACAGAAAGGAGCAGACTATACAATCTTGAGCATCGAGAAACTCGAGAGATTACCATTGACAATGTCAGAGAGCCCTGTCATTGAATGGATAATACACAGAATTATCACAATTCCGATAACAACTTTCCGATTTCATAAATGCCTTGAGTACATACCTGCTGGCCAATATGAACAATTGGGTAAGGGATATGTAAAATCCGAATGGAAATTACCATACACTCGTTCTTGCTATAGTGACAGCGACAAAAATGTATTTCTTAGTGGTGACAACTGTAAACACACACTAAGCGGTATACTTTTGTGTCAGGGTATTAATTTACACGGAGCATGTGATGGAAATTCAAACAACCTCTCATGCCACCAGCTAGTCACACCTGCAACTCAGATAGAGCCCTTCTTTATGCAACTCGCAAACGGGAGTTACATTCTTAGAACGGATCACAGGTGCTGTGGCCTCGCGCCAGGGAAAAGTTATCTAGTACAAGTAACGTCCATGGTCAAATGTTGCATGCAAGCATTGTTCCCGAGCGGGCCTCCAGACATAGTGACTCCCCTCTGGCCTCGTCTGAATCTCTATTCTATACGAATTGATACATTAAGCAAAATGAAATCTGTACTTTTACAGACAACAGTGCCTATAACGTCATCTAAAGAGACGTATGATCTTCTAGTCGCAAGGACGGCTACTGAAGTCCATGACCTTTTATCAACAAATTGCCCCGTGCATTTCGTAGAAATGTTCAGCCAACTCCTTAACATGTCTAGTGCAACAAGCATCCCAGGCATATTTAAGACAGTCTTTACGGGACTGCTAACACCCTTCCAGGCAATTTTGGGAATCTTTCCTAATTTTGTGCACTCCATCTTTGGTGGTATACCACTATTTTTGGGACTCATCGCAGGGATTCTATTTTTGACCATCCTGCTACGTTATGGCAAGCCTCGGCTCAGACATAGCTCCCATGGGAATGGAAGAAACAATCCTAGCAATGCGCTACAGGGACAGGATAACTAACGTCCTCGGATTGGCCAGGCTGAGAGATCTAAACATGACCTGGTTCCTTTCATTCAGACCGATATGGCAAAATTGCATTTTACCTGTGCTACGGTGTATGCTTTGCGGCGATGAATGCGTGTTGGACATCTGTCTTTCACTTCCATCAGCAGTACCAATGGACGTCGATACTTTGCTAAGTCCAATAACGGCTCACGCATTGTGTTGTCCCCAGCGGCTACCAATCCTGATGACGGCATTCGTGGAGACTCCTGTACTACAGCCAAGTGGTAACAGTGGAGCGAGTGACAAAAGCAACATCATCCAGGTACAACGTTCTGTGAGCATTGCTGGTCCTGCCTTCGATGACAGCAATCATTCTCACACCTGCCAAGTTACAGCGCTATCTAATTTGGTTGAACTATCACCTGATTTTGTAGACCAATTCTTTGCGAGCCTGTCTGATACGATGTTCTCACCCATAGAGAAACAATAACTTTTGAGAAGCTTTCAGACACACAGCGTTCCCATGAACTCTGAATTCGGCCTTCAGTTTTGATCAACAAAAACTGCCAGGAGCTTTGGAAATCTATTTTCTTTGAATTGGACAATTTTTTTTCTAATATTGACCTTTTTTTGGCACGAACAATTCTTTGCTTAACGTAAAAACTATTCTTAGAGAACAGAAGCTTCACACTTCTATTTCTAAGCACATCTAGAGACATAACAACATAACACCAGCCTCTAGCACACATGTTATTACAATGCATTTTTATGTGATGATTTATCTCGCATTTCTTCTGTCAGAGATACTTCATGTGTAATTCTTTATGCATAATCGTTCATTGATTTCATATGCAATAATTTTTTGAATGATTACTATGCTTTAAAAAACGTACAGTACCTAAATTCCATGTATTACAAGTACGCCTATTTCGAATGCATTTATGTATTTTGGGGTGGGCAATGTTACACATGCATCTTATTGCTTAGTTTTAGTAATTTTGATGGACATGTAAACGTGGAGTGGGTGTTGCGTGCTTATCTAGGTTCCTGATCGATACTGTGACCTTATGCCCCTATTCGGCTATAAATCCATTTATTCCCTATATTGGCATAACCGTTCAAGTGCGATTTTCTGAAAAGTCATCTCTGGCCTCACACGAACAGAGCCACATTCCAGCATGACTCTCTGCTACTTCCTTTGCGACCAATTAGTGCAATGACAGAGCAGCAGTCACTATCTGATATTCCTAGATAACACTCCGAGTTCTTCAACAAGATAAAAACTTAGCAAACCTGGAAATCCCCGCTTGCTATGTTTTGATTAGTAATGGAACTCTAATGAGCAACTGATAACTGTCACTTCCTAGTGACATCTTTAATTGACGTCTTATGTCCAGCAAACTTGCGTCAAACCCGGCACCTGTCAGGTATAAATATTACCAACGTTGCCTTAAGCAAGGAGCGAACCTGTTGCCTGCTGATGTACGAGCTACTGAAGCCAGCTGCCTGCATGACCCTGTGTTGGTAAAAACTAGCACTCTGTCGCTGCAGCCTGCTATCCTGTGGTGGTGAAGCTGCTGATTACCATTATCGCCGCTACAGCGCGACCTATGGTGCAGTACGCTTGAGGAGCCGTGCAGCCGTCCTCTGCGAAGACATCCAGCCCAGCTGCCCGCGGACGCTGTCACCCCTCCTTCCTCGACGCGCTGAGAGAAGCCGCTGCCTTTCTCGTGCAGAGAAATCCAGTCCCGGCGCTTCCAGTTTACCCTCGCAGGTGACTGGGATATCGAGAGAGACCCCTGAAGGAGATACCAATCCTCCATCATTCTATTCAGAGGTATGGTGTTGACTAAACCCTTAGACGAGAATTCTTGAAACAAACCTTGGCAAAACCAACTTAACTTAAGCTACTTACTTACTCCCCCTTTTCACGTGTTAGGCTTAGGTCAGGCACACTGGGGTAGGCTTAGTTAGAAGCACCAGTTGAGTATGTTAGCCTAATGTATATATGACTGTATATATGTTTTATTACTTTTAAACCATTGTATGGCTAAGAAACCATATCAATGCTTTTACAGTTCTATTTCGCAATACTTATCTTACTGTACGTACTTTTTATAATAACAGTTATTGCAATTGTGGCAATACATTTCTCTTGTACGAGAAGAAAGACTGTTCAATAAATGTTAACCCTTTATTGATAAACGCCCGTCTCTCTATTCTCTACATACTGTGAAAGTAAACTGCACTAGACTGACTGAGTGAAATCTGTGTCTATTGTTTCACACGACCCTAGAGATCGACTCTTGATCTGAGGAGCAAAGTTGTCATGTTGCACGGTTGTTGGAAAGCTGAATCCCTTCTTGTCTGTGCCAAGGAAGCTGATCACTTCCTATGCAGAGAAGAAAGTTTCCAGTGACCTCTGAGCTAGTTGGTAACACAACCCAATTAAGTTTAGCATAGTCAGTGGAGGCCTGGAATATAAGCAGTTCCACGTCGATACTACTGTTTATGTTATTCCAATGCGCAGGGCCTAGTGGGAAACTAGGAACTACACTACACCACCGCACCCTCCGATAAGTCATTGATACGACTACCAACAACGAACTTTCATTAAAGTCAGAGACGCCGTCACTCGAGTTGCGCCTCTAAGAACTGTTTCAAGTATGGGGGATGGTGGATGAAAGTAAGGGGCATGAAGACTTTTAAAGAGCATCATGTTCCCTAACTACAGTGCACTGAGGCATCATCTTGCGACATTATGGGACTAGTAGTCCCCTGTTATTCCCAAGTGCTAGCACGAGGTGCAGGGGAGCCAACCACCACTGGGTAAGGAGGAGCCTAACAACGAAGATTTAAAAATGGGAGACATGATGTTGGGACTAATAGCATTTGAAAAAGGCATCTCGCCGAAACCGGTCATGCTGGTCTGATATTAAAACCCTTAAAATTAAGCCCCGCTGTGTCCTGTCATTTCGAATCCTGCGTGGAAGAGATGTTTGAATGGATATAACCGCGTTACCTATGACGCGCATGCAGGACCCTTTCCAATTCGTGGCCAAGGAAACATGGGATTTTCTCTGATGGTAGACGGAGTAGCGGATTATTTTCCTGGCCCTCCACCGCACCCTCCGATGAGTCATTGATATGACTACCAACAACGAACTTTCATTAAAGTCAGAGACGCCGTCACTCGAGTTGCGCCTCTAAGAACTGTTTCAAGTACAGGGGGACGGTGGATGAAAGTAAGGGGCACAAAGACTTTTAATGAGCATCATGTTCCCTAACTACACTGCACTGAGGCATCATCTTGCGGCATTATGGGACTGGTAGTCCCCTGTTATTCGCAAGTGCTAGCACGAGGTGCAGGGGAGCCAACCACCACTGGGTAAGGAGGAGCCTAACAACAAAGATTTAAAAATGGGAGACATGATGTTGAGACTAATAGCATTTGAAAAAGGCATCTCGCCGAAACCGGCCATGCTGGTCTGATATTAAAACCCTTAAAATGAAGCCCCGCTGTGTCCTGTAATTTCGAATCCTGCGTGGAGGAGATGTTTGAATGGATATATATATATATATATATATATATATATATATATATATATATATATATATATATATATATATATATATATATATATATATATATATATATATATATATATATATATATTACCTACTGGCGGTCGCCAGTAGGTATATATAGTTAGGATTTTTTCTCTATGGGATTTCTGAAAATTCTATGTCTAATAACTTTGGCGTTTGTGGACGGAATCGGCTGAAATTTTCAGGAAAATGGCACATTTTGTTTCTGAGCAGCTCCTAGAAATTTGGGGGGGTTTCGTCAAGGGGGGGCTGAGAAAAAAGGGGGGTCCCAAAACGCGTTTTTAACATTGAGTTTTCCATAGGGCGGCTGAATGGATTTGCACGAAACTTGGCAAAATTGTAGGGACTGTTAGCCCGATGTGCCTTTGCTAGGTCTCAATATATGTGCTTCAGTGGATTTTGAGAAATTAACGTTTAAATCAAGATATATATCTGTAACAGCGCTCCGGGCAGCGATCCGGTTCGCGTACTTTTCGCTTATCGGAACTATGCGAAGCGAAGCTGATTGGCTCTCCGGTGTCTGTCAACATTCTAAACAGTCCGGTGCGGCCGCCATCTTGTCTCTCGGTAGGATCGAGAGATAAGAGGAGGCCAAAACAAAGGGGGAAATTTCGATAAGGGGGCCTAGTAGATCCTCCCTGACCCCCTAGGTTTTATGTGGAGGTTGTAAAAGGTTTCTGCAGGGGGAAAAAAAAAAAAAAAAAAAAATTATTTATGCGTGGTGAGCTCCTAGTACGCGAACCGGGTAGCGCTCTGGGCAGCGTACTATAAGGATAAAAGAATGATAGATTTTTTTAATACTGTATGGTAATTATTTGTTGTTTTTGTTGGGTTTTTTTTGTTTTCTTTATTTATTTATTTTTTTTTATTATGATTGTGTTTCATACTTTATTAAATTTTCTAACATTTCATTGTCAGAAATGTCATAATTTATTATAGGGTGTAATTGTTTTTCATTTTGAAGCAGGTTGTCCACTGCTTCAACACATTGTAGAAGTTCGTGGTCTCTACTGTCATCCATAAAGTCATCAATTTTGTCTTGGCTGCTCTCCTTCAGTTCAATTGAAAATGTAACTTGTTGTTCGCCTTCCATTTTGCCTGAAATTTTGAATAAAAAAATATATATTAGTAGAGATTGGGCACTGTTGGGATTAATTTTAGATAGGTAGTTTTTATCAGTGAATTTTTCTTTTGGCAGTGTATAGTATCAGAGTGGAAATATAACTATAAAAAAGTGTATGTAATTTAACGAAGAGAAGCCTAACTCCATTCCTAACTATAACAGAGAAGTCTATCTAAATCCATAACTACTACAGAGGGATAGTGTATATGTATCAGAAAAAGTCTACCATATCAAGTTATAGTGTACAATATACTTCATTTTTAAAAATAACAACTTACCTTCAGAAACAAGTTGAAGTCTTAGGTAAGTATTGAAATGTGATGTACAACAAGAAGTAGCAGTCAAAATGGCTGTGTTTTCTTCTCTTCCTTTATATATATTCAGGTATATAACCAATCAAATATCAGGTAATAAAAGTAGAAAATGAAAGTAAGATTTTTATTGGTTGTCAATTCCAACACTTCAGATGTGTTTTGTGAAGTAATTTACCTCAAGGTATTTAGAGAGGTCTACAGGCTTAATGGCTAAATGGAATTTCAATCAAATTTGTGAAAATGAAAGGGATTGTTATGTAGTATGAGTATATTTGGTGAGAGTGTCTCCAGTCCTTTTTCTTTGAATTACTTTCCCACCTTTTCTTTGGGCCGCTTCCCGGGAAGCAGTTTAGTCCGCGAACTAGAAGCGTAACGGGAGTCCACCATTTTGTGTTTCGGTCGAATTAACATATAAAATGGAGGTTAAATAATGTTCAGAAAGGGTAGAAGGGGACACGGTACAAGTATTTTGACCCCCCAGGTTTTCTGAGGGTGGCTGAGGAGGACCATATGTGCGGAGAAAAAACATTTTTTAAATAATTTTGGGCGGTTAGCTTCCAGTTCGCGTACCGGGTAGCGCTCTTTGAGCGTAGTTTGTTGAAAATTACAGAAATAAGTTAGAGAAAAGTATTAATTGTGCGTGATCAGATGAAGGGTAGCTCTGAGAAGAGCTTTTGGGTTTATGTTCCATTTAGGTACTTATAAGTAGGTACCAATGCACAGTCTTAAATTCAGAATGAAAATTCTGTTGCCCTCATCTGAGAAGTGAACTCCATCTCCTCTGTAGATATCTTGCATGTAGTAACGCAAGTTATTATTGTACAGGGAGCCCATTCCATGGTCTCTCATGAAAGCTGAAACAGATTTGTTTACATGCTTCCTCGCTTTCTCAATTTGTGGACCAAATTGGTTGGACCACCTCCATTTCTGTCTTTGGCATATATTGGAATATACCAAGGCAGTTTGAGGAAAAAGTGCCATTAATTGCTCAAAGGTGTCCTTTAAAAGTATTTCCAGACCTACTCCTGTTAAAGTGCCCAAATCATTACCTCCACAATGCACTATTAACAGGTCAGGTTTTGGCAAATGCATAAAGGTTTTCACCAATGGTATCAATTGGTGACATTTTAATCCTCTTTGGCCCAACCATTTAATTTCCACATCTTGTAAATTGAGGTTGTGTAAATTTCTGTTGTCAGCATACCTTTGAGCCCAGTGGATGTAACTATGTCCAACAATCCAGACGTTAAACATGGTGGGAGAAGGTTGTGCTGCAGTCAGATGAAGTGTGGTAATGAAAGGGCAGTTGAAACAGTAGGAGTTTGTAAAGAAAAAAAACTGTGGATTTCCAATGCTAATTAGTCATTAGCAGTGATTGGCGCATTTCCATTTCTGAAAACAGAAAGTTAGGGTGCATGGATGTGTTCTTGAAACATGTAATTTCAATGGTCAAGGAAGAAACTTTTAATGAAAGATTGCACTGGATACGCAGGTGCACTGAGAGTTCAGAGTTCAATTGAAACATTGTTGTGTGAATTTGCAAACATGAGAGGTCTTCTAGGAGGTCGTTGCTATGGAAAAAAGGCAGAGAGGGCAGAGGGGGGGAAGGGTTTTGATTTTAAAAAAGTGAGGGAAGAGTTATGATTGGCTAATATGAGAGATATGTGAAATGAATATCTGTATTTCTGTGCTTTCAATAGCTGCAGCCTCTGGAGTGCATCCTTTTTCTTCTGCTGAAGACAATTTGGTGTATTTCTGAGACTGTTTTCAAAACTCAAAAAGTATTTGCTAAGGTGAGAAAAGATTTATTTATTTTAGATATAGAATAGAATGATTTAAGGAGAAAATGATGAAGAAAGCTGTGTTTTAAAACTGTGGCTTTGTCTATAGTGATATAGAAATAGATTTTGTTACTTTGAGAAATTGTATTTGCATATTCGGTGTAGGATTCTGGCATGTAGTAACTCAAGGTATTGTTGTATATGAAGCGCATTCCATGGTCTTTTATGTAAGCTGAAACAGATATGTTGTTTTTAAAAACCATTTTGAAAACAATTACATTTCTGGATATGTACTGCTAGAGCTTCATAGGTTGTTTTGGGTCATATTTATAAGGCATTTGAGTGTCTTTGATGTTATTTTTTCATTTTTAAATGGAAAGCATTCCTCATGGGGCAAGTGTCTTGTAAATACGTTCTCACCTGCGCTTGGCAAATTTAGATTTTGATTATGGGAGTTACATAGCCATGTTAATAATGTCGGAAAAATGGTGCTAGGGTATTCCAGAAAACGCTTTCGTGTGTCTCAAGGACATTTTCAGTCATTTCCTCTTGAATGCAGGTATACAATTGATTTATATGCTGTGTTTAAAAACGATTCTTTTCTATGATGATATGTTTTCTCTTTTAAATGGAAAGCGTTCCTCATGGGGCTCTGAGCAGTATTTAGTCATGTTATTCAATGGGTGGTGGATAACATGGCTAAGAGCATTTGCTGAATAATGCATGAATATCATTGACTTTTCAGCGTTATTCATGCATTGCGACCGTTTTTTTTCGCATTTGCGAGCAGTTCTTAGCCATGTTATCCAATGGGAGGTGGATAACATGGCTAAGAGCATTTGCAGGATAATGCATGAATATCGCTGACTTTTCAGCGTGATATTCATGCATTGCTACCGCTTTTTATCGCTAAGGAGAAAATGATGAAGAAAGCTGTGTTTTTAAATTGTGGCTTTGTCTGTAGTGATATAGAAATAGATTTTGTTACTTTGCGAAATTGTAATTGCATATTCGGTGTAGCATTCTGGCATGCAGTAACACAAGTGTGCTTGGCAAATTTAAATTTTGATTATGGGAGTTACATAGCCATGTTAATAATGTCCAAACAATGGTGCTGAGTAGTTTTTAGCCATGTTATCCAACATGGGCTTCGATTGGATTTCCACAGAGCATATTATGGAGCCCATTATCGCCGCTTTATCAGCCGTTTTCGGCCAATAATGCGACGATAATTTTAGTGTACAGGTTTGATAATATTTCCCTACATTCGCAGGGCTAGGTGATAGGCTGAGACCAGCCTGGCATGTAAAATGGCTGCCGTGCACGACAAAATTGTGGCATTGTAAAAAAGGCAAGTTGGCGCAGACATTGTGTCTCAATAAGGATTCATTTATAACAATGTGGTATTTTATCAAGCCTGTGCGCTTCAATTATCGCCGCTTTATCGGCCGAAAACGACCGATAAAGCGGCGATAATGGGCTTGATAATATGCTCTATGGATTTCCAATCGAAGTACATGCTAGATGTGAAGACATCTAAAATGGGCTTCGATTGGAATTTCACAGAGCATATTATATATATATATATATATATATATATATATATATATATATATATATTCACAGAAAAAACCATAGGTTATAGTCCATATATAGTTAGGAATTTGCATTTACAAAACCTTGAAAATTCAATGAAAAAACCATTGGTTATAGAACATATATAGTTAGGAATTTGCATTTACAAAACCTTATTTTACTCGCATAAAACCATTGAAATTCCATATATAGTTAGATGCGCTAACTATATATCGCGCACCCGCAATCCACTGCTGATGATGTCACATATTACATCATTCATGACATGGTCAGTGACATCACTGATGACATCACTGATGACATCTCAAATGACATCACTGATGACATCACTGATGACAACATCCAGTGACTGTATGTTTCTGTAAAGTTAAAATATGTCTTACATATTGAAGAATGAGTGGATGTATAAGTGTCTGGATGAAGGATTTAGTAGGTGCATGACTGATTGTATGAGGGAGTGATTAAATGTGTCTCACTGAGTGCATGGGTTAGTGATTAAACTGTATTAATTTGTGCATCATTATATCTGTTGTTCTGTAAACTGCTGCATGTGTTGATCAGTAGCTATATGAGTAACTATATGGGTTATTGATTGGTTGCCCGAGTATTTGTATGGGAGACTGAGTATGTGTGTGAGTGGCTGGGAGGTGTGTGACTCTGTGCATAGATGTGTGAACAGCTGATTCACTAGATGTATGGGTTCAAAACGGCATGTGGAAACAACTGTATGGGTGGTTGACTGTGTGTATGAGTGTATTGGTGAATGAATGGATATCTCAGTGCTACATGTCAAAGTAAGTACATATGTAAAAGACAGTACATGTGAGAGTTGACATATATAAATAACTGTGCATAAGAGCCAGTGAATGTGTGAGTGGCTGTATGGATCATTGTGAACTTGTATCAGGGATTGTATAAGAGAGAAAATATGTGTTAGTATATATTTGAATAAGTAAAGTTTGTATAACTGTATAGTTCAGGAAATGGAGGTGTGATTGATTGTTTGCATGACTGACTAGTTGTGTGAGTAACTCCATGGATGAGTGACAGTCTGTGAGTGTCTGTTTACACTGATTGTATCTAAGGTTATATTAGAGTCTGAAGAGGTTCATTGTATTATCACATGAATGATATCATGAGTGATATCACCAGTGATGTCATTTGAGATGTCATCAGTGATGTCATCAGTGATGTCATTTGATATGTCATCAGTGATGTCATCAGTGATGTCATTTGAGATGTCATCAGTGATGTCACTGACCATGTCATGAATGATGTAATATGTGACATCATCAGCAGTGGATTGCGGGTGCGCGATATATAGTTAGCGCATCTAACTATATATGGAATTTCAATGGTTTTATGCGAGTAAAATAAGGTTTTGTAAATGCAAATTCCTAACTATATATGTTCTATAACCAATGGTTTTTTCATTGAATATATATATATATATCGGACAGCAGTAGGCAGTTATAGCTAAGACCATCTTGCCATAGGAGGTGTTTTTTAACTTGCCTATAACTTTGGCGCTGTTTAACGATACTTCACAAAATTGTCTCAAAAAAGCTTTGTGGAGTCTTGTTGTGCATGTAAAGTTTTGAGGTAGTCCGTCTAGCTGGGGCTGAGAAAAAGGGGCTAAAAAAGTGTGTTTTCCATGTTAATTCTCATTGGACTTATCAACACACCTACAGCCCGAACTGCTAGACGAAATGACACTAAATATGTCAGAAAGGCAGATTTTGTTACGTAGATCACACTTTCAGTTATTTGGTGTAAATACGTTCAGTAGTGGTTGAGAAATTTAAGAGAATCAAGATAGTGATATCTGTAGCTATTTTGTAAATTACAAAGAGCTTGTGTAGGGAAATGTAGAGCTCTGATTGGTAAGAAGTGTTGGCAGCCATACTGGGACTCGGCTGCAGCCGAGTCCCCCGCAAAAACATAAATAAATAAGAAAAGTGGACATAGTAGAAACCCCCTAACCCTCTAAACTTGGTCATGGGGATCATGGGGACCCAGAGGGATTCTGGTAGGGCAAAAAATTATTTTCTTTTTTAAAACTTTGCTCGCATATCCACTAATTTCACTGCAAAAAATAAAACAAAACAATCGCTACTCGTTGTTGGATGAAGTCCCTTTGGATACTGAGGTTCCTTCGGGCCAAGAACCCCTCCTACTACCAACAGTGAGTCCCACCCAGTGGGACTGCTGAGACCTCATCAGAGACCCTGTCCGCTTTCTCAAACACACCCCCTGGCACACTACTGGTTAATGGATGAAGTTCCCTTGGCTGCTGAGGGTCATTGTGAGGTAATATACATTTTTGGTCATGTTATGTTCCCTAGCGCGTACCCCACCGACTCCATGTACCAGCTTAAAGTGCATGTAACTTCCCTCCTGTGCCAGCTATGAAGACGCAAATACATTTGCGTCCAACGTTAACTTGTCCTCTTTCAGATCTACTCTGAATGGATTATATAGTCTGTTCCTAAGTATGCTATGCCACCGTCTTTTTGTAGTACGCTTCACATGTTTTTCTGCTCTGGCAAAGTAGGCCCTGAATTTCTGCCATCGAGCCTCTTTTCTGGCTTCTGACTCTGACAGCCTCTGCCCAGGCTACCTCTGTACCCGTGAACTCTGACTTACTTCCAGCGCGGCCCCTCGCGCTCAGCTCAGCCTGCTTTCTGCCAAGACTGACTATAACCTTCAAGTTATCTGTTCCGCTCCTCGAAAATGCATTCCTGCCTACTAGCTTCAGTAAACATCCTCTCCAGCTGCAGAGCCAAAGGGCCGACCCGTCCCAATGCAAATGATTCATAGCCTCTGTTACCATGCTTCCATGGAAGGCCCCGTGCCCCCACACTTCTCATGTAGACACTTAGGCGCTTATACACGCATCCACAGTTAGCATAGAATAGCTTCTGCCCTAGAGACCTTTCCGCCCAGATAGTATGGTTCCTAAACATCAGATATCAGATATGATAGAAGTACAAGTTGATCTGACATGCCAGACTTCTGTCTCTTTCCGTCAGTGTAAATGTCAAGTCCCCTGCACCCCTCCAATCACACGTCATGCAGCTGCGCACGCATCCAAGCTTCCGATTTCTGATGACATTGCAACAATTCTGTTAGCACCACCCCTTGGTGCCACCCACTTGCGTCACCTATCAGTGACGTTTCTAGCACACACCTCCAGTTCACGCCTAGTTCACGCCTCTTGATTACGTACTTGTAACACGTGAATACTGTTATCTTGTCTTCTCTCAGCTGTTACGCCTACTGCACTACTTCCTATGGTATAAATCAAGTATATAAGCTATGTAATGTCAATAAAGTTTGCTCTATCCCTTCTGACACCCCTGTGGTGGTCAGAACATGATATCCTGGTCTTGACCATTCCTTTTTAAGGAATAAAACCCCTAAGAAACTCTAACACCACGGACTCTGTCTTTTTTCATTCTGATTGAGTTATTATTGATTAAGTACTTACCTGCATAGAAATTAAGAGAGTAAATTATTTATTTACGTCATTTTGGCGCCCGAACAGGGACCCCTCCCCCACCTCACGCGCCGGTTGGTGCGTTGCAAGCTCTGTCCCCTGCCATCAGTTAGAAGGAACCTACGCGTACTGGCAGGATTTCCTGCATCTCCCTCTGACCCACGGAGGTGACGAAGACTGCGATCAGTGCCCAGACGAGGCGGTGAGGCGTGCGGAGGATCCCGACCAGAGCCTAGCCGAAAGAAGCAAGGTCCGAGGTGTCAAGAGGCCCACCAGTTTTCCGAGGTTTTCCGAGGTTTTCCGAGGTTTTCCGAAGCTCTCCGAAGTTTTCCGAAGTACCGAGTCGAGTCCAGTCGAGTTTTCCGAGGCCTTCTGTTTCCGTGCTTCCCGGTGAGTACCATTGCTGGGTCGTATCTAGACGGGTTTGGGTACACAAGTCCGGTCTGCACTGTTTTTAGGCAGTGTATCTGTACTGTTTAGCAGTATATCTAGTATTCTGAATTTTTGCACTATTACACCAATGTATCTGTACTGTTGAGCAGTACATCCAGTATAGGGGACAGTCATCTATGTCTCAAATGTTTTTATGTGATTAATGTCGTGGTATGAATGTGACTGTTTAAATGTGCATTATTGTGTTTCTCGTATAAACTAGCTGTCAGCAGTATTAAGGAATAAGGATTGAGCATTCAGTAATAAGTAAATAAGATGCCGTTTTTCAACAAGTTAAAGCAGATAGGAACTAGGAAAGGGATACTGGAGGAAGAAATTCCTATTCCCCCTAGGGACACTCCAGGTAACTTTATGTACCACAAGCATGGCATAGATGCCATATTATATCTAGATTTATGGGCCGATTACACCAAGCATCTAGACGAAAGACACAGATGGCCTGTTACCGGAACATGGGATGCCGAGTGCATCATGAAGGTAGAAGAAGCATTATGGAAAAAGAAAGCTAGACAATCTCAGAAAGACGCCATAGAATTCTGGCGTAAGGAATCCCATAAGCGTGCTGAGAAAGCACTCCGTAGAGAAGACAGACTTAAAGAATCAGAAAAAGCCCAAGAAAACGAATTAGTTATTGAAGGGATCCGAGTAAAAACAGAACAAATAGACCGTGCCCGAAACAATCTCGTAAACGGTATGTATCTCGCGGCCGAGGGCACATCTGAAGCCCTATCAGAAATACCGAAAAACTTACCGCCACCATTAGTGCCAACTAAAGTAATGCATAAGACTACTAAAGACATATTCCTAAATTCATATTTAGAGGATGTAGCACCAGCTTACGCCAATCTGCCTGTTCGTACCCTGCCTCCTGACAGGGAAGGGGGTGGCAATCCGGCCCCAGATCATGTTCCGCCGATACCGCGACAGACCTCCCCCGTTCCGCCAGCTCCGCCACTTCCCGCACCCAAGATTGACCTACCGAAGCAAGTCCTACCTGATCCTACTAAACGACAAATTCAAGTTCAGATCCAGACTCCGCAGGGAGATAATGCCCAAGCATCCGCCTCAGGAGGTGCGACTGCGGGTCTTCGGACCCCGCCATTAACACGCAGATTCAATTTCAGGGACACGCAGAGTCCTCTCACGTTCCAGTCTCCCCGCCTTGACGCATTAAAGGAAAACATTTCCGTTTGTAGATATGATCCAGTACCCGGAAAAAACGATCTAATGATATTGGCATCACTACGGTTAAGATCTGCCACTGATATCTTGCTATGCTATGTAGGAATGAAGGAGCGTCTAGATAGAATATATGAGTTTGTTCAGACAGGAAAAGACCCTGACAGTATCAAGGATGCCATGGAGAAACAGAAAGTTGACATTCAAGCACAGATATTACGATTTTTCATAAATTGTCTAATAAGAGAACGAGACCGGCCTGAGACAGATCAGAGTGAATTAGATGCACTAAACAAGTGGGGTCAAAATATAGCCGAAGGAAAACATGACAGGGGGGCTTGCATAGCCAGTATGTACCAGAAAATTAGAAAGGCAGTGATAACGGCACACCAGAAAGGGAATGACAAAGCTTCCTCCGAGGAGGAAGAACTTGAAGAACAAGGAAGGACTACAGATATTATAGCGTATGTAGGTAAGGGAAACTACCTTAGGAAAGGCATCCGTCCGGAAAACAAGAGAGTTTTTCTCTCTGCTTTAACAAACCCGAATTCTTCTGAACATCAGTTCCAGGAAACTGATAAAAGGCTTCGAGACCGAATGGGGTACCATGTACTCAATTCGATGGATGAACAAGAACTAGCCCGGTCAGCCGTGTTATGGGCCGAAAATCCAGACATATATAATGATGATACGTTAGCACAGACATTCTTGAACCTCTCCCCAGACGAGCAGAAATTAGCAGGTGTATACATGATTCAGCACCTCCTCATCAAGTACAGAAACCATCATTCCGATCCAGGTCCCTTACACGAAACATTAGAAGCACTACTCATGGATAGATGGAGAGGTTTCAGCACCAAGTTAATACAAATAATTCTGGAACAACGACATAAATACAACACCTTCATAAGCTCTGAATATGTTCCCGCCCCGCCTCCAGAAAGGAAAACGTACCACATGCAATGCGGTAGTGGCATTGAAAGTCAGAACCCCTTACGGGAAGTACACCCAGTTATGGGTGCGGATCACATCTTGAAGCGTGTGTATGTTCACACACCACTGACTAAGTTAGAACTGTTAGAAATGAAGAAATTAGTCCCGTGTCACGATAAAGACCCTGCAGGTTTTCACAGAGAGCTCAAAGACATGTTACTCATGGGGGATTACACGTATGATGATATTATGAAAATGTTAAAGGTACTGCTGCCCACGGGCATTTACGAGAAATTAAAGGAAAAAGAATGGGAGGTGGGGGACACAAAGATTGCATGGGCAGAAATAGAAGACGAAGAAAGCAAACGGGTCCCAGGGTTAGGCCTTGGGGATAAGACTAAAGCATTACCCGGATTAATAGTACAGGTTCTGCCAAGATTATTGACAACTAGAAAGGAAGATTGGGACGCAATTTCGTCCTGTAAACAAAAACAAGATGAAGATACTAGTGACTTCTATTCAAGATTCGAGAAATGTTTCATTATAAATAGTGGCCTACAACCAAGCAGCGAGTCATATCCACACCTTTTTGTATCAAAACTAGTCGAGAACTCGTTACCATTAGTTAAAAATAGAGTGTACAAAGTTGAAAGTACTTGGCAGGCAAATACGCCATCCCAGATGTTACAAATGTTACAATATCATCAGAACAGAATTAGAGAAGAACAAGATCAGGAACAGAAACGTATGAAAGACACAAAGATGAAAATGTTAGTAGCTCAGACGGTCCCAGCCGACGGTCAGAGGAAGGGTGGGGCCCAGACAAGTCACTCTACAGCTCCCGTTAAAGGGACATGTAATTACTGTAAACAGCCAGGACATTACGTACACGAATGCCCAGTCCTGAAACATAACATAGCAACAGGTAAAACTAAAGAAAGACCGCATCCACCTAGACATGAACATGGGCATCAACAGACCTCACAGAGCGAACAGCCAATGCAGAATACACAGTCTATGCATGCTCCATCCCACACAGCGCAGACAGTAGCAGTACCACAGCCACAGCCCATTGCCGCGACTCAGCAAGTATCGCAACAGATGTACCAGTATGCCCAATCTGCATATCCAGATTACCCCCGATATACATGAAACAGCCTAGAGAGGGAAGGTGGTTTGCCTCTTATTGAAATTCCTGTAGATCAAGAAGGTCCTTATGTACACAGTCACGTATTGGGAAAAGACAGAAAGTTTTTAATTGACACAGGGGCAAGTCGCACTACAATCAGTCATAATGAAGTCCCAGGGGCACCCCTCTCAGGCTCACAGAATGTTTCCCTTGGTTTTTCAGGACAGCCTATTGTAAATGAAGTATCGGAACCAGTACCATTGGCTGTGGGTCCATTATCCCGAGTTACAGATTTGTTACTTACGAAATCATGCCCAGAAAATCTGTTAGGAATTAAAACACTGAAGGCTCTAGGAGCTATAATATGCTGTTCCCCGGAGGGAGTTAGACGCTTTCTACGGGATTTCAAGGGTCATTATGTTTTACGAGAATTTGATGTCAGATTGAAAAATGTACCAGATCACCTATGGGCAAAAGGCCCAGCTGACGTAGGTTGTATGCATATCACTCCATATCGTGTTACACTCAAGACAGGAGTTGTTCTACCCAGAATCAGACAATACAAGTTACCACCCGATGCTGTAGTGGCTTTACTGAAAATCATTGAAGAGCTCATTGCCCAAGGAGTGGTCGTAGAGACCGACTCCAATATCTGCAATTCACCCATCATTCCAATTCTTAAACGTACAGACCCCAATGCGCCGCCAGTATATCGGCTGGTGATTGACCTTCGAGAACTGAATAAATGTATTGTACCACAGTACCCTGTGGTCCCCGATATCTCTTCCCTATTGACTGCGATTGATTCAGAAGCAACGTTCTTTACTGTAATTGACCTCAAGAACGCTTTCTTCAGTGTACCTATTGATCCGGAGAGCCAATATCTCTTCGGATTCAGTTTAAATGGACGAAGTTTCAAATTTTCCCGCGCACCTCAAGGATTCACAGAAAGCCCCAGCATCTATAGTCAAGCACTGAAAAGACAACTAGATTGTATTCAAATGCCAGTTAACACCGCTTTACTGCAATACGTCGATGATCTACTGATCACCGCACGAAGTGAGCCCGAATGTGAACAAGCATCATTGGCAGTTTTACATTTCCTGGCCGACAAGGGACACAAGGTGTCTCCTTCGAAGCTGCAATTCTGTGTTCAGCAAGTTGTGTACTTGGGTCACTTGCTGTCCAAAGTGGGGAGACAGCTCACTCCCGATCGCATTCAGTTAATTGTAAATATGCCACGACCCCAGACACAGAAGGAAGTACGGGCCTTCATAGGCCTCACCTCGTACTGCAGACAATGGATTCCTCAATATGCATTTCTAGCTAAACCACTTATCCAGTTAACGACGCAGGAGGCAGCAACTTCGATTGCCCTCCCTTGGACTCAGGAACATACACAAGCCTTTGAGGAATTAAAGAAAGCATTATGCCAAGCACCAGTTTTAGCGACACCATGTTACAGCAAACCGTTTACACTTTTTGTTACAGAACGTGACGGTACAGCATTGTCTGTCCTCACTCAAGATCAGGCAGGTTCACATAAGCCTTGCGCTTATTTTTCAAGTACATTGGATTCAGTAGCCCAGGCACTCCCTGCGTGCTTAAAGTCAGTAGCGGCAACAGCGTTAGCAATAAGACAGAGCGATTCAATTGTTTTAGGCCATCAGTTAACAGTACAAGTCCCACATTCTGTAGAGGTTCTTTTAAATAGAACCCAGACTCAACACTTGACTATAGCACGACTGACAGGTTACGAATTGACACTATTCCAGCCACACATAGAAATCAGACGCTGCAGTATCTTGAACCCAGCAACACTGTTACCTACAGTAATGACAGATCCAGCTCCGCATGATTGCATAGAGATCATTAATGCAGTAACAAAGCCCCGACGAGATTTAACAGATGTTCCATTGACAAATCCAGACCTGACACTTTATGTGGACGGTTCATGCATGAGAACAAGTACAGGAGAGTTAGTGGCCGCGTATGCCGTGACCACTGAAACTGAAGTTAAAGAAACACATCGTATTGATACACTGTCTGCTCAAGCGGCAGAGCTCATCGCTCTGACCCGAGCCTGTATACTAGCCAAGAACAGAAATGTCAACATATACACTGATTCCCGTTATGCGTTCGGAGTTGTACACGACTTCGGCATGCTATGGCAGGAACGAGGTTTTCTGACCTCTCATGGTGCCAAGATCCAACACGGTCCCCTCATTCAAGCACTGTTAGAAGCAATACATCTGCCTTCAGGAATATTCGTCATGAAGTGTAAAGCACATATTAAAGTCACAGATTCTGTTTCCCAGGGTAACGACCTGGCAGATCAGACAGCAAAACATACAGCATTGACTCACACTCAGACAACTGATACGACAAAGACAACAGATCCGACAAACTGTATGACAGTCAGGGATCCCACACTAGATGTTACCGACATTCAGACACATGCTACTCCAGAAGAAATAAAGAAATGGATTGAACTAGGAGGGATCCAGACAGATCAAGGTTGGATGACGAAGGGAAAATCTACATGGTTTCTCCCTGACTCTATGGTTCAAGTCATGATAAATACAGCACATAGTCCCGCACATCTAGGAGAGAAAGCGATGTTAGACAGTTTACAAAATCTCTGGAACAATAAACACTTACGAGCAGCCGCAAAACAGAAAGTGCGTACTTGCATGATCTGTTGTCAGTTCAATCCAGGAAAAAGCGTCCCTGTAGAGCAAGGTGGATTTCATCCTCCCGATCACCCTTTTGAAGTCCTCCAGATGGATTATATCCAGATGGACCGTTGTCGAGGATTTAAATATGTTCTCGTAGTTGTCTGTGCTCTGTCCCGCTGGACCGAAGCATACCCAGTTCCAGATTACACTGCTCCGACCACTGCCAAGCAGCTGGTTCGTGAATTCTTCCCACGATACGGCTTGCCTCGTGTCGTGTACTCAGATAATGGTCAGCCATTCTCATCTGCATTAATGAAAGAAGTTTCTTTATTACTGGGATACCAGTGGAAGTTCCATTGTGTCCGACATCCCGAAGCCGCAGGCCTTGTAGAAAGACATAACCAGACACTAAAGATCCGCCTTGCCAAGATATGTCAGGAGAAAGGGGTCGACTGGATAGTCGCCCTGCCAGTGGCACTATTCTACATGAGAATGGTCGCCCATTCGAGATCAGGGCTATCCCCGTACGAGGTGGTCTTTGGCAGACCACCGAATATGTGGGGGACGCCCATTCCGAAAAAGATTACTGATGTTGATTGTAATATGTTGACAGATTACCTTGCCTCCTTGATGTCTGCACTCCAATCATGTCGTTCACAGGTTGCCGCAGCCTTCCCTGACAACACTGATGTAAAGCCACACGACATCCGTCCTGGCGACATTGTACTAGTGCGCAACTTTGATAGAAAGAGTCCGCTGGAGCCCCGCTGGAAGTCCCCGAAGACCGTTCTTCTCACCACGAGGACGGCCGTGAAAATCGAAGGGAGAAAGGGGTGGGTTCATACGAGTCATGTGAAAAAAAATTTGGGACTGAAACCTGATCGAGACTCGTCCACCCCCACCAAAGACTGTGTTGAGCCAAAAGACTTTACAGAATCTGAACGAGAAAAAACTCCTCAAGAAGAGTATCGCATGAAACTCCGATCTAGCAAGTCAGACAGTTTAATTGTTTAAGTCCTCCCCTAGGTGAATCGGTTAAATAGTTTCTGACATGTATCCCCTAGATCGAGATAGAGAGAGAGAAGCCAAGAAACGTACATACTGTAAATCACTTCGTAGTCACTGTATAGTGACACTATTAATCATGTTTATTCTGAGTATTTTAATTATTGTTGTTAGCATCGTTTTACCTATCTACTACCCTATTTTCAAGCGTGAACAATCTACCTATAATGTATCTGCTGAACACACTTTTAGTGAGTTACCTCCACACGAGCTTTCCTACAGACTTGCGCTGCGCAACAATACATTCATTAGTATGCTACATCATTCTCATCAAACTAATAATGCTACAAATTGCTGGATATGTGGCCGACTCCCTCCCTACCAGAATTACAAGGGAGCTCTGCCCCTCTTTCCGTACCCATTCACTCACAATGGCTCCTGCGGAGCATGGTTTAAAATAATTAACTCCTTAGATCCTGATATTGCTGTTTTCGATGGGGGCTGGGTTTGGGGAAATCTGAACTTGGTCCTGCTCGACGTCTGTTACCCAGATAAGGAGGGACTCCCCACTAGAATAGGAACTGATCTAGAAAATGAAGTATATGGATTAGGTAATTATACAATTAGCCTCATGATTCTTACTGTTGAATCAGAAGCTGCACCAGTTCTACCCATTATGTCAGTATTGCCAGTCACTGGTGAATTATGTATCAAGAAGAAAGGTTCAGTACACTTAGGTCATAGTAAATGCACTACTGTGGTCGAATTCAGTGATCATGGAAAATCGTCCTTCAAAGCTATCCGTCATTCTTACTTTGTTTGTGGTCATACCGCATACATACGCCTACCTCCAGATTGGGATGGTACCTGTTACATTGCATTCCTTCTGCCACCTGTTTTCCTAGCTCCGCCTGACTACCATAGAAACACCAATCTAGTAAAGAATAGACCCAGAAGAGATATCCCACTTGTCGACTACACAGAAACGGCATGGGAACAGTACACCGACTTTAATAAAGGATTCTTTTTCTTTTTAGGACCTGTTCAGAATAGTAAATTAATACGCAGATTAACTAGAACACTTGAAGCAGTAGTGAATGAAACTGCCTCCGCCTTAGGTAACTTAACAGAAGAGCAGTCCGCCATGCGGGTTGTTGTCCTTCAAAATCGTCTTGTTATTGACGTCATCTTGGCAGATAGAGGTGGAGCCTGTAAGGTCATCGGGTCAAGTTGCTGTGTTTTCATACCACAAAACGCACCATCTGTATATCAAGCTATCACACGTCTCCATAAAATTGCAAATCAGATACATCAGAATCCAGGCACCTGGACTTGGTCCGGTTGGTTCTGGACAACGTTAACAGCTTGGGGATGGAAGATCCTATCCTTCCTAGGCATTGGCCTAGTCCTAGTATTCAGTTGCTGCCTGTGCCTGCAGTGTGGGCCAGCGATTTGTGGACTGTGTGCCACCTCTTGTATTGAACATTCCAGTTTTCTCTCAAAACGTAAACGAAAGAAAGAAGAACAAATGATGTTGCAAGAACAAACTGATCGATTCATGAGGATCGATATATCATGAAGGGTCCGTAGGGAACAAGGAGGGAATGAGGTAATATAAATTTTTGGTCATGTTATGTTCCCTAGCGCGTACCCCACCGACTCCATGTACCAGCTTAAAGTGCATGTAACTTCCCTCCTGTGCCAGCTATGAAGACGCAAATACATTTGCGTCCAACGTTAACTTGTCCTCTTTCAGATCTACTCTGAATGGATTATATAGTCCGTTCCTAAGTATGCTATGCCACCGTCTTTTTGTAGTACGCTTCACATGTTTTTCTGCTCTGGCAAAGTAGGCCCTGAATTTCTGCCATCGAGCCTCTTTTCTGGCTTCTGACTCTGACAGCCTCTGCCCAGGCTACCTCTGTACCCGTGAACTCTGACTTACTTCCAGCGCGGCCCCTCGCGCTCAGCTCAGCCTGCTTTCTGCCAAGACTGACTATAACCTTCAAGTTATCTGTTCCGCTCCTCGAAAATGCATTCCTGCCTACTAGCTTCAGTAAACATCCTCTCCAGCTGCAGAGCCAAAGGGCCGACCCGTCCCAATGCAAATGATTCATAGCCTCTGTTACCATGCTTCCATGGAAGGCCCCGTGCCCCCACACTTCTCATGTAGACACTTAGGCGCTTATACACGCATCCACAGTTAGCATAGAATAGCTTCTGCCCTAGAGACCTTTCCGCCCAGATAGTATGGTTCCTAAACATCAGATATCAGATATGATAGAAGTACAAGTTGATCTGACATGCCAGACTTCTGTCTCTTTCCGTCAGTGTAAATGTCAAGTCCCCTGCACCCCTCCAATCACACGTCATGCAGCTGCGCACGCATCCAAGCTTCCGATTTCTGCTGACATTGCAACAATTCTGTTAGCACCACCCCTTGGTGCCACCCACTTGCGTCACCTATCAGTGACGTTTCTAGCACACACCTCCAGTTCACGCCTAGTTCACGCCTCTTGATTACGTACTTGTAACACGTGAATACTGTTATCTTGTCTTCTCTCAGCTGTTACGCCTACTGCACTACTTCCTATGGTATAAATCAAGTATATAAGCTATGTAATGTCAATAAAGTTTGCTCTATCCCTTCTGACACCCCTGTGGTGGTCAGAACATGATATCCTGGTCTTGACCATTCCTTTTTAAGGAATAAAACCCCTAAGAAACTCTAACACCACGGACTCTGTCTTTTTTCATTCTGATTGAGTTATTATTGATTAAGTACTTACCTGCATAGAAATTAAGAGAGTAAATTATTTATTTACGTCAATTGGGGAAAAATAACCCCTATTGTTACCACCAGTAAGTCCCACACAGTGGGACTGCTGAGACTCATCAAAAGCCTGCCTCCTTTCTCAACCACTCTGCAAATGGGCGTCCTGGCAAACTACTCATTGGGAACAAAATCCCCTTGGATGCTGAGAGTCATTGGGAGCCAAGAACCCCTATTGTTATCACCATTAAGTCTCACACAGCAGAATTTCTCGTTGGAGGTCCCGTCCCCTTTATCAACCACTTGCAAATGTGTCTACTGGTGCCCTACTGGTTGGGGGAATAGGTCCCCTTGGCTGCTGAGTTTATTTGGGGGCCAATAAACCCTATTGTTACCACCACTAAGTCCCACACAGCAGGATTGCTGCGACCTTGTTGGAGGCTAGCCCCCTCTCTGAGCTACTCTGCAATTGTGCCTCCTGGTGGACTGCTGGTTGGGAGATGAAGTTCCCCTGGCTGCTAAGGGTCATTGGGGGCCAAGAACCCGTATTGCTACCACCAGTAAGTCCTACACAGTGGGATTGCTGAGACCTCATCGGAGGCCCTGCCCCCTTTCCTAAGTACTCTACAAATGGGCCTCCTAGCGCACTTCTCTTTGGGGGATGAAGTCCCCTTTGCTGCTTAGGGTCGTTGGGGGCCATGAACCCCTATTGTTACCATTGGTAAGTCACACACAGCGTGATTCCTGAGACCTCGTTGGAGGCAAGCCCCCTTTGTCAATCACTTTGCAAACACACCTCCTGGTGCACCACTAGTAGGGAGAATAAGTCCTCTTGGCTGCTGAGTGTCATTGGAGGCCACAAACCCCTATTATTAGCATCAGTAAGTCCCACACAGCAGGATAGCTGAGACCTCATCGAAGGCTCCACCCCCTTTCTCAACCACTCTGCAAACGCACCTCCTGGCATTACTGGTTGGTGGATGAAGTCCCCTTGGTGCTTGCAGAGCAGAGTTTACCACCCACTCCTAATATGAGAAATTAGCAGAACGAGGCAAAATAAAGGGGAGAAACAAGCAGAAAGAGGCAAAATAGAGGTCAGAAACAAGCAGAATGAGACAAAATAACAGGCAGAATGAGAAGAAAGAGGAAAAATAGAGGTCAGAAATGAGCAGCAAGAGGCAAAAAAAGGTCGGACATGAGCAGCTAAAGGCAGAATAAAGGTCACCGAGCAGAAAGAGGCAAAATAACAGGGAGAATGAGCACGAAGAGGCAAAATAGAGGGTAGGAGTGGGATAAAAATGAGTTAAAAATGAGCAGATGAGGCACAAAATCAAAGGCAGCAGAGGGTAGCAGACTGCTGGCAAACTAGACAGGAGGACCATCACAGGAGGAGCTGGCACGAGTACCTGCTCCCAGGTGTCCCCCTACTTTTTTTACCACGCACCCACTGACAGGCCAACTCAGACATTCACGCACCCACCCACTAAATCCCCCACTCAGAGACTCATCCATCCATTCGTAGACTTTTAAAGACACTCATGCACCCACTCACAGACCCATTCAGAGACTCATGCACTGACTAACATATCCACTCAGACACTCATGCATCCAGTCACAGACCTACACCTACCTACAATATCCATGTACATAACGCTACAGTCACTCAACCAACCTCTCACAAACCAAAACAGCCACTCACGCACCTACAAACCCATCCACACACCCACTCAGAGACCCATACAGCCACTTACACACCCACTCACCACCTATACAGTCACTCACAAACCCACTCTCAAAGGTTACAGGTTACTTACGTGCCCACTCCCTCATCTATACACCCCCTCACACAAATTCTTACTGTGTAAAACAGCCAGTCACTTACCCATGCACCCAGTCAAACAGCCGCTCACTTACTCATCCACTTCCACACCCGGTCATTCACCCAGAGAGACAATCACATACTCATACATCCACTCACAAACTGCAAACTTTCTTCCCAGGACTACCATCACCCAACACATAATTGATTCGGGAAAGAAGACAAACTTGCGATTGTAAGAAAGCTACGGTGGACAGTGGACAACCAGGAAACAATGGAGGTGGACGATTTTTTGGTAAATTGAATCAGGAGCATAGTGATCAATTGACCGCATTGTCGTGGGAAACAGCAGTGTTGGACCTCAGAGAAAAGCTATCCACGAAAATAATCGAAAGACCAAATAATTGCGCTCCAATCACATCTATTATCTTTAAACATAAGCAACTTACAACAAGTATTAAGCTCAAATGAAATAACCTATATACTGACACCTGGGTAAAAATAAGAGTTTCCTCAAGATGGTCAACCACCAATAAAATCATGACTAATAAAGGATTAAAGCAGGTATGCATATTGGCACCTTTACTTTTCAATCTATATTTAGCAGACCTGCCCGATTGTTTGGCCCTTTGCCGAGCATTTCCACCGCGAATTGATTCTACTAAAATTCAATAAATGCAATATGCTGACGACCCAATCCTCTTCAATCAAACCCAGGTGGGACTTCAAAGACTTTTCAATTCTCTGGTACAGTATTGTAAAACTAACGCTCTGGAGATCAACATCAACAAAACTAAGACAATGATAGTTTCGCGCTCACGAGCCGGAAAGCACTCCTGGTACATTGAAGGGAAGCCAATAGAGATAGTGACAGCCTACAAGTATCTGGGAATTTGGATAGACCACAAAGGGAGACCAGCGCAACATATTATGGCAATGCAAGGAGTGGCCCGCAGTTTGGAGGGGGCTTTTGTAAGAACCAAGAAAGCGAGGTGCTGGGAGGAAGATGGCGGCCGGCTGACGGCGGTCGTTAGAGCTCCATCCCGACTGGGGAACGTCTGGTCTCTCGGATGAATGTATCGATGCCTTTTGAATTTTATGTGGTAAGCAAGCGGAATCTACACTCTCCCCCTTTTCTTATAGTTACAAATTAATTGGGAGCTTATTTACTTTTTTCCTGAGTGGCCCCTTCGAGCAACACCGCGATGCGTTGAGTCGGAGGCATTAGGACCCGGCGGGGGATCTCCGAAGCTGATGGGCGTAGACGTGGATGTGGAGACTGGAGGTGGAAGGGACGATTGGGCTCGGCGCGGACGAGGCGAGAGAGGCGGTCTCTACGCGACGAGCAGGTTTGGTTTCTGGAGAAGAATACGGGTTGCTGCTGCTAGGGTTTACCCCAGAGGGCACAGAAGATTAGCGGTGAGCGGGTATCGTGGTTGGGGAGCAGAGGGGGAGCTGGTGGATGTTTGTGGCATTCCTACATTAGAGGCGCAGCAGAGTTTACTAGTGAATGATACTGGAGTACGGAGGGTGGAACTGGTTCTTTACAAACCCACAGGATTTAAGGGAATGGACTCTGTTACTGGCTCGAAGTCCAAGACCTTTTTGGATACAGTGGAAAGATCTTGTCTGCAGCAACAGGAGTGTAACAAAATAAGGTCTAATCTAGATTCAAGGACAAGCGATTTATTGCAAGGTGTTGCCCCTCCGGTAGTAAGGAGTAGGTACCACCTCCGTTCTTTGCCGGATAGAGAATTTACATATCTCCCTCTCAAACGAGATCGTGGCCCGATTCCTTTAACCCCATTACAGAAAAAAGAGAAGAGAGAGAGATATAAGAACGTAGAGCGGAAAAAGCAAAAATAAAAGACATTCGCAGCCTCAAAACCAGCCCCTTCCTTAACGTCATACTTCAAAATCATGGAGAAAACAGTATCCAGTTTAGACTCTTCCACCATTGAGCAGGCTTCAACTCCTGTGGCTTCACAAACCTCTGCTGTCAGCGTAGCTGGCAATGAAGTGACGTTGCAAAATAGGTATACACCTTTATTGATAGAGCCAGAAATAGAGCCAGAAATGGATGTAATAGATGACGTCCCAAGCGTTGATTTATGTAGGGATGCAAGAGTAAGTGTATCTTGTGGTAACTCCATCGAGCCTCTAGTAGTGTCTACCTCACAAGCTGTGGTCTCTGTAACCGGCAATACATCTTTTGAGACAGTTGGTCCTCTGGTTGGAAGTAGTTTAAGTGAGAATAAGCAACATAAAGCAGGAGGTGAAAATATGGAAAATATGGAGCACCTATTTAGGTCCTTACAGGAAGATTTTTTGGCAAAACTGTTACCTAAATTCGAAATTTCTGAAGGTAACCAAAAGGAAATCACTCAGAAATGTACTATTCTGGAAAGTAAACTAGATGATATCTGTACAAGAACTGTTGCATTAGAAGGCGAGGTAGCGGTGCTCTCAAGAGCCTCGCAAGCGCAGCTCAAAATAATATCTGACTTGAAAGCCATGAATCAGACCCTCCAGCAGGATATGGAAAGGTTGGCGATCCACGCAAGATGCAATAATTTGAAATTTTTGAAAATACCGGAGGGGTCCGAAAATGGCGATGTTAAAACCATGATCTGCAAGCTTTTGAGAGAAGGAATCTTAAAAGACAGACCGGATATTGACTTGAAGCGCGAAATACAGAGAGCCCATAGAGATCCCTTTCGTAGACATCCTGATAGAAATGCCCCCAGGGTAATTTTGGTAAATTTCCTATCCTATTCTGTTAAAGAATTAATATTAGGCAGGGCTCTCGTTGACTCTTCACTTCAGATTGGTTCCTCAAAGTATTTAATTCGTTCTGATGTGGGTAGAGTGACGGCCCAAAGACAGTGGGAGTTGGGGACCAGGATGCAGGAATTAAGAGGTCTTGGTGCTCAGGTGATGATGAAATTTCCTGCTTCTCTGTGGGTGGTATGGAATAACAAGACTTACAATTTCAGATCCCCGCAAGAATTAGACGACTTCGTAATAAGTCTGAAAGAGGCTCAGAAAGTCTGAAATAACGGAATGTTTAAATTTGAGAGTTTAGTGGATCCTATCAATAGAATTACCATTTTTGTAGAGATGCAGATATATATAGTCATATTAAAGCTGCAATATTGGAAAATGAGGGAGAGATGAAGGGGAAAATAAACTATATAAAAAATGTTATAAAAATATATATATATATACAAATAAGGACAAAAAACTTTATGTAAAAAAAAAAAAAAGAATCCCATTATTTTGTGGATAGATGGGTGAAGATACACATGATCTGTATAGTATACATGGATGGGACCAGAATCCCAGTTGGGGGGAATGGCCTCAAATGGCGATGTCTTTGCCAAAGGTAATAAGGGAAGGTTCCTCACGGGGGGAGGAGGGTGGGGGGAAGGGAGGGGGCACTAAAAAAAAAAATCCTCATATATCTAGAAACTCTGAGAGCACTAAGAGTCAATATGTAATTAAGGACCACTTCCCTTTTTGTGACAATCAAGGAATATGGAGAATAAATTAAAAATAATCAACTGGAATGTAAATGGGCTGAGGGAAAGTAGGAAACTCGGTAGAATTTGTGAATTCTTAAATAAGTCTGGCGCCCATATTCTTCTTTTAGAAGAAACCCACCTTAACCCGCAGGAGGTAGATTGGCTTTTAAAAATCAAAAATGGATACAGGACACTCTATGTTCTCAGCAGAGCGATAATACTAGAGGAGTGATGATAATTATTAGAATTAACAGTGGGCTAAGGGTTGAGAAGTATGAAACAGATCATACAGGTAGATGGCTGACTGCGTCGTTGGTAGTAAAAAACATAAAGGTAACATGTACTGTATACTATGGCCCAAATCAAGATGCGCCAGAGGCTTTGATTAGTCTAAAAACTAGCCTTATCGAATGAAATGCTCCCATTATATTAGGTGGGGATTTTAATCTGGTATTCGATCCTAGAGTGGATCGCACTTCTAAGGCTCCTGTACCTCCACTACTTAGATCTAAAAGGGAGCTTGGAAACATAATGAAAGATTTCAATTTGATAGATGTCTGGAGGACTAAAAATCGGAACAACAGAGACTTTTCATTTTATAGTCATAGACATAGGCATCACTCACGAATTGATTTATTTCTTATTGACCAAAGCCTTCTCTCTGAGACCCTCTCCACTGCATACATCCCGGCAATATTGTCAGATCACTCCTTAGTAGAGTTAGTGGTCAAGCTCCCGCAGAATTTACAAGTTAGGAGATGGACCTTAGATAGATCCTTATTATCACAAGAGAATCTAAAGTTTGAACTATTGAAACATATGACTGAATATTTTCAACTTAATAAGGGCACCGTATCACATCAAATATTATGGGATGCCTTTAAGCCTTTCTTAAGAGGTATACTTACATCCGAAATGATAAGAAAAAATTAAATCAGGAAAAAGGAAGATGAAGACTCCTTGTCTCTTATAAAGCAAAAAGAGCAGGATTTACAGAAAGCCTCCTTAGAACAACGGATGGATATGGTATCCATACAAAAGGAGTTAGAGAACTTAAAAATTAAATACCGGGCCAACCTAGATAAAATTATTAAAGAAAGGTGGGATACGAGCAGACTCCAGAATTTTTCTTACGGGGAGAAATGTGGGTGAATACTAGCTTGGAAGGCCAGGGCAGATCGTATTAGGAACCAGATATCCGATTGAGGATACAGAGCTCTGGCGATATATCATCAGATAGCGGGGAGATTTTGAGCGAAGTTAAAACCTATATGTAGAATCTATATATGGGGAGCAACGATAAAATATCATCCGAAGGTGTAGCTCAATGGCTGGAGGGGGTATGTACACCCCGCCTAACTGAGACGGATAGCTCATTTTTAAGTTCACCAATTAAGGAGGGAGAGGTACACGATCAACTTAAGAGGATGACCAGGGGTAAGGCTGCAGGCCCAGATGGGCTCCCAGTCGAAATTTACCAAATAGGGTCGGAAATTTTAGGCCCCATCTTAACAGCCCTTTTTAATGGAATACATCTAGAATGGGATCCTATACCTCCAACTTGGTCTGAGGCCACAGTAACCCTGGTTCTGAAACCTAATAAAGACCCCTCATTGGTTGAGTCTTATAGGCCAATCTCGCTGCTGAACGTGGATTATAAAATCTTTGCAGGGGTTTTGGCAGCGAGATTGGCCAAAGTCATTAAGACTATTGTTCATGAGGACCAGAGGGGCTTTATGCCAGGTAGACAATTAAATGAATTGACTTTTCAGGCCATTGCAGCAATTGACTTTGCTTCAGTGGGAGAGGTACCATTAAGCATAGTAGCCATAGATGCCGCTAAGGCCTTTGATCAAGTAAGTTGGCTGTACTTGTGGGAAGCCCTGTCAAAGTTTGGCATACCAATTAACTTTATAACATCGATAAAAGCATTATATTGCCAGCCCAGAGCTAAATTCTTAGTAAATAATTTACTTACAGATTGGGTTAAAATTACACGTGGCACCAGACAGGAATGTCCCCTATCCCCCCTAATATTTAATTTATATTTAGACCCCTTTGTTATCAAACTAAGATCAGATGATCTAATTGAACCTTTTCGCCTGAATGAGCTAAACTTAAAATTTGCCCTATATGCTGATGATCTCCTAATGTTCACATCTAATCCCGAAACATCAATCCCTCAATTATTTCATCAAGCAGAAGCATTTGGAGAGGTCTCGGGGTATAAAGTTAACAAAGAAAAAACTGAGGTCATGCAATGGAATCAGGAGGTTAGGTTTCCTGGTACAAAGTCCCGTATGAGATATCTTGGCATCCATCTGGTACAAAATATTTCAGAAATACCGAAAGTTAATCTGGAGAAGGTACTTAAGGATATTAATATACTTCTACATCGTTGGTTGGGACTTTCGCTAAACATCTTTTGGAAGAGTGAATTTGTTGAAGATGATCATCTTACCAAAGATTACCTTCCTTTTTAATTCGATACCTCTTTCATTTAGCTCCAAAGATATTGCCAAAATACAGGGACGGATAGGGTCCTTTATTTGGAACTCCAAATCGCCCAGAATTTCTATGAAAAAACTTAGAAGAAAGATCAAGACAGGCGGCCTTGCTATGCCGGACATTCTCCACTACTGTCAAGCTTTTCATTTTAAAAACTTCATGTCAATGGCCGATAAAGCCGACACATCTTGTTTGGGTCAGTTATTCCAAGCTTTGCTGCATAATATTCCTCAAGGTAAAGAATCTTTTTTATTTAAGTTCAGAGACCCAAAGTTCTACAAGAAGGTCAGATTAAAGGTCCTGGGAACAGCTTTGAGAAATTGGGTGTTTGTTAGGAAAAAATTGGGCATTTCTTATTACACTCCCCTTGCTCCCATATGGGATTCGCCGGGAACACCCGAATGCCTTAGGGATCAATTATCGATTCCTCCTAGAATAGCGGGCATTGGACAGTGGCAGGATCTCCTTGTAGACGCAAGATTATTGGAGTGGGACTCATTATCCAGGTTAACAAATGGAACTCTTACTAGATTCAAATTTTATCAGTTATCTAGCTGGTGTAGCACTATAACTTGGGATCTTACAACTAATCCCAAATTTGATCTAGTAAAGAAAAAAGGGAGCAGGAAAAAGGAAGTTTCCTTTTGGTACAAGGCTCTAAATGAGAAAGATCAAGTCACGGAACTTGAACTTAATAAATTATGGGGAGAAGTAGCAGCTTTACAACATGGTGAATTACAAGGTCTGTGGGGAGATTCTTTCAAATTGTTACATACGGTTGTTAAATCCACCCCCTTAAAACGAAATCACTTGTTTACATTATATAGAGCGTATTTTTCACCCAAGAAGTTGTCTAAGTTTACGAATTCTGAATATTGTTGTTTACGTTGTAAGCTCTCCAAGGCAGACGATATACATATGTTTGTTGAGTGCCCTAAACTATCTCTTTTTTGGTCCAAAATAGAAGAATTTATAACAGAAGTGTGGAATATACGGTTTAAAATCACTCCGATGACCATCTTTTTTGGATTAGAGTTTGGGTCTCAGCTTGATGAGATAAGGACTAAATTTATATTTTATGCAATGATTATAGCTAGATGAGAAATATGTAAACTTTGGAAGTCGGAGATTTCTCCCACCTTTGCAGATTTTTTAAGCTACATTATATATATCAGCGAAGCTGATATTGCATGTGATAACTCTAGCCTTGATAAAATTTGGGCGGCCTTGGTGGCTTGGCGGAACCGATGAGATATATTCCTGTGATTTCACCTGGGTCCTGTGGGTGCTTGGTATCCTACCCAACCGAGGGCCGTACAGACTATAGGGTATGGAGTGGACCTAGCTCACAGTGGAGGCTCGAGGGGGATCTTACCTCCTCTCCCATTCTGGAGCAAATTTGGTAGATTTGGTCCAGCTGGCCGGAACATCGTAATGGGGAGAGGAGGGGATACCCTTTCTAGAATACCCACTTCTGGTATATGAGGAATAAAAAAAAAAGTAAAAAAAAAAAAAAGAACCAAGAAAGCCCTTCACTCCCCAGATTTTCACCGCTAATTAGGGTGATAGGCGCCAAATTTCTGCCGACAATAGCTTTTGGTGCCATAACTTTCAAAGACAAAATGCTTACCTGGCTTGACAGAGCCCAGTCAATGTGCTTTCGCAGACTCTTCCACCTACCCAACTCTACCTCTCATGCTCAAATTCACATGGAATTCTCTATGTCATCTCAACATTGGGTAAAGAAAGCAAGATTCATTGCCTATTGCTTAAAAGCCAAAAAGGCTTGTGAGCTTACTCTAAAAAGCTGCATATGGTCACTATTAAACAATCCCAGCACTCCTTCGAGCAATTTTTAACATTCTCCTTGGATGCACTGGAGGTCCAAGACATATGGACAAGCTCGCTGCCTATCGGGCCAATCACAAAAATCTTGACCAAACAAGCAAAGATCTTGTCATTTAAACACGATGCCCTAAACGTGAAGAATCTCTCCCATGGCACTTGGGCCTCAAAACTATATGGCCCTAAAACTCAACCATACTATTTGTCGTCACCCATGAAACTAAACACACGAAAGATACCAAGGGTCTAAATCGACTAAGTTACTGATTGGAACCTGTGTAGTATCCCACAGAAAAGACAATACCATGAGGTTATTGAGGAAATAGACACAGGAGAGAGGAAGGTAAGAGGTAGGGTTCAGAATAAAGAACAAGAAGATATACCAATCAGCCCACTCAATAGTGGAACTTCGTCATCTGGGTTTTCACGTTGGAGAATGGTGTCCAATATGCTTCTCTTCAAGAAGAACCTGAGGCTAGCTGCTCTTGGACCCAATGGTTGAACCCTCAACCAAAGAAGTTGACAGTATAGAGGCTGAAGGGGCAAGTTGCAGTGCTCAAAAATGTGAAAAAAGAAAGAAGAAAAGGAAAATAATCCAGGTGATTAAAAATACCTATCTTGATGTCATGAAGAAACTTTATTAGGTTTGTCCATCAAGGTGGTATGATTAAAAGCGGAGTGACAATAGCATGCAAGGAATTGCTATTCACCATTAATTATATCTGGTCAACATGTTTCAGCCCTTATGGGCTTTCGTCAGGACCTATGATGCACTACTGCAACACTTACCACGTGCTGTGATTAATAATTTATAGACATTGTTCAATTCTATGTCTGAATTGGTGTACCTTCTCCTGTGAATATAGTGGAAAACACAAAGAAAATCACAAGGAAATGATTGAATTGTCCTAGACATCTATCATATATTTATACAATGGTTTGCATTATTTGTTTTTCACATTGTGTTTCTATTTTCAACTCACCCAAATGTTAGGGAGGAAGCGCCTCACCTCTCCTGGCACTCGCTCAGGATAAAGGAGGCCACGCACTACAAATTAAAATATTTGGTTAGTTCATCTTGTAATTCGGATTGGGAAATCCAAAACCTTCCTATGTGACACAACTCTGCAGCGCGGATAGCCATGGGTTAGATGACACCCTGAAATAAGTGACAGAACGCTATGTTGTTGTTGTGGTCTTACAATTCCAAAGAAGGTTAGGCTTTTGCTCATCCTAGGTTGACTATTTAAGAAAATGGCGTAATAAACTCTATTCTTGCAGAAGGTGGGTTAAGCAAAAAAAGAGTGTTTTTTATTTTTGAAACAGGAAGTAACCATATCTAAAAGGATTTTCTAGAAATGCAGGTAATTTTCTAGCTAGCAGAGTCCTAATGTCAACCTTACTTAGTGTGCAAAAGGTTAGTATTGCAAAAAACAGTAAGAAGCTTATCAAAAAGTATAAGTATTCTCTACTCTGTAAACAAGGGAAAAGAGACTAACTCCCTGTCTACAGTTGAATATAGTAAGAACCAGGTGTCCATCGCATCACAGAACACACTTACCTCTCCGTCGTTGCCTCGGTTTTGAAGCTGAGCCAAGGGGGAGGTGGTGTGGCTGTGCGATGGTAGGGAATTTGTACAATTCAAGCGGACCGGAAAGGGAGCTGTCTCAATGCGGCTCAATGATAGGCTCATACTGCTGTCTTAATGCGGCTCAATGATAGGCTCATACTGAAGTAGATAATTGTCTCGCTATAGGTCAATATGTATCTGGTCCTTAATCGGAGCCAACGGAGAAAGGAGAATGACGAGGCAATGCGCATGCGGACCGCTGTGGGAGCATGTGTTACATATGGCCTGCACTGGTGATTGGTCAGTTTCGAGCGGAAACGGAAGTACAACCGGTGTCTGTTCTGTTGGCTCAAATCCATAGAGAAAACAGCGGATGTGCGCATGCGTCTACTCGACAAGTGCTAGCGGACCGCTATGAAGGCAGGTGTTTAATAAAGCCTACATCTATGATTGGCTTGCCAGATAGAGTAAGGGGGAGGGGTCGGAAATGCAACCGGCGTCTATTTGATTAGCGCAAATATCTGTTGGAAACACGATAACAGTTATACTACGCGTTAAAGAAGGAAAGAGTGTTAGATACCGTATCACTGTCAAATGTAAAGTGAAGCTATGTGAAGAGATATTTATAATGTGAGTGCGAGCACACCTTATTTTCACATTAAAAAAGCACAGCAAAGCTATACCGCACTTATGACAGGGTGGGCGACCATACAATTTGAGGCCGGAAAATGTGTCCCGAAATCATACAATGTTAATGTTATTAACCGCTGTCTATTAGCTTATAGTCAACTGATGTGGCTGTGTTGTGACAATTGTAGAAAATCTAAAGGCAAAGTGGGCTCCCTGCTGCTCTGTGCCAGAACTGGTGCATTAGGTAGTATGCAGCTTCCTGTGATGGTATTCGCTAGCGGACATATGCCTGTCTATAGTTAGAGTGGTGTCCATATAAACCACCATATTGTAGATATTAATATAAACGTGGGAAAAGTTCTTAATATACTGTATCAAATTGGATCTGGAGCTGTTATATCATACTGAATAAACCCGTGTGTAATATAAAGAACAGGGAAATGATTATCTGTTTAGGCTTGAATGGGTTGCTGTATAACAAGGAACTTAACCTTGACACCTCAGAGAAATGTTGACAATTGCAGATCATACTCCCAAGGATTTGTCAACACAGAGTGGAGCGAAACTTATGTTGCGTTCAAGTCAGTGCAGACGGCAGAAAGTCGTTGCGCAAAGAGATGTTCAGGGCTTATAACTGCATCCATGGGATGTCATCATTCAACCCTTCCGTGTCGCTTTTTAATTTATACACCCATTTCTGTTCTTTCCTCAGTAGAAACTGTGAGACATCCGTAACATGTTGGGGTATGTGGGGTTGTTCCAAATCTAGCCACTCTAAATCATCTGCATGGTGTTTTTTGGTGAGAAAGTGAGACGTGAGCCGAGTCGCTTGCTTGTTGCGCCTGATTGTGCTCTTGTGCTCCTGTATGCGTAGTTTGATCTTTCTTGTTGTCATCCCAATATATCTCAAACTGCATGGGCAGGTGATCAAATAAATGACTTTCTCACTATTACAGTTGGTGTGGCGTTTGAGCAACCAAGGTCGAGTTGTGCCAATGTCTACTGATAGGGTCTTTTTAGTCTGGGGGCACACCGAGCAGTTCCCACACGGGTGGTGTCCTTGAACTGGTGGGAGATTCCACAAAGTAGATGTGGGTTCTTCCATGGTGTGTCGAGGTCTGGTATGAACCAGTTTGTCTCTTAAGTTTGTACTTCTCTTGAATGAGAACAGTGGCAAGGGAATACTGTCGCCAAAACTGTTCAGAATCCGCCATTTCTGTCTTATGATTTTCTGAATCTTGGAAGATGAGGTATTGAAAGTGGTGACGCATGCCAGTCTGTTTAGAGGCGGGTTTTCAACTGGAGGTTCTAAGAGTGCCTCACGATGGTTGTTTGCAGCTCGTTTGAGGGACTTGGTGACCAAAGAACCAGGATACAGACGTGTTTTCAATTTCTGTGATAGATCTTTTGCCTGGGATTGAAAATCTGTTCTTTCAGAGCAATTCCTACGAACCCTGAGGAACTGACCAAATGGGAGGTTCTCTCGAAGGGAACGAGGGTGGTAATTGTCAAATCTCAGCAAAGAGTTGCGTGCCATGGGTTTACGATATAGAGAACTTGCTAAATGACCTCCTAGTGGGAAGATCAAAAGGTCCAGAAAAGGAAGTTTGGTTTTACTGTAGTCTAGAGTAAACCTTAGATAGGGATTTTGACTGTTCAGCCAGATTTGGAAAGACAGTAAGGATTGTTCATCTCCACGCCAGACCACCAGAATATCATCAATATATCTTTTCCACATCACCAATTGGTGATGATGTGGATTGTTCTGATTCAGGACATGTTGAGTTTCAAAGTGGTGGACATAAAGGTTCGCCAGACTTGGCGCAAATTTACTACCCATAGATGTCCCTGATATCTGTAGGTACAGGGAAACCTCAAAGGCAAAACATTTTTCTGTCATTCCAATTCTTGCTAGTTCCATTATGAAATGAATCGGTGTAATGCTGTCAAGAGAAGAAGTCTCTAGAAGCTCATATTGACCTATAGCGAGACAATTATCTACTTCAGTATGAGCCTATCATTGAGCCGCATTAAGACAGCAGTATGAGCCTATCATTGAGCCGCATTGAGACAGCTCCCTTTCCGGTCCGCTTGAATTGTACAAATTCCCTAACATCGCACAGCCACACCACCTCCCCCTCGGCTCAGCTTCAAAACCGAGGCAACGACGGAGAGGTAAGTGTGTTCTGTGATGCGATGGACACCTGGTTCTTACTATATTCAACTGTAGACAGGGAGTTAGTCTCTTTTCCCTTGTTTACAGAGTAGAGAATACTTGTACTTTTTGAAAAACTTCTTACTGTTTTTTGCAATACTAACCTTTTGCACACTAAGTAAGGTTGGCATTAGGACTCTGCTAGCTAGAAAATTACCTGCATTTCTAGAAAATCCTTTTAGATATGGTTACTTCCTGTTTCAAAAATATAAAACACTCTTTTTTTGCTTAACCCTCCTTCTGCAAGAATAGAGTTTATTACGCCATTTTCTTAAATAGTCAACCTAGGATGAGCAAAAGCCTAACCTTCTTTGGAATTGTAAGACCACAACAACAACATAGCGTTCTGTCACTTATTTCAGGGTGTCATCTAACCCGTGGCTATCCGCGCTGCAGAGTTGTGTCACATAGAAATGTTTTGGATTTCCCAATCCGAATTATAAGATGAACTAACCAAATATTTTAATTTGTAGTGCGTGGCCTCCTTTATCCTGAGCGAGTGCCAGGAGAGGTGAGGCGCTTCCTCCCAAACATTTGGGTGAGTTAAAAATAGAAACACAATGTGAAAAACAAATAATGCAAACCATTGTATAAATATATGATAGATGTCTAGGGCAATTCAATCATTTCCTTGTGATTTTCTTTGTGTTTTCCACTATATTCACAGGAGAAGGTACACCAATTCAGACATAGAATTGAACAATGTCTATAAATTATTAATCACAGCACGTGGTAAGTGTTGCAGTAGTGCATCATAGGTCCTGACAAAAGCCCATAAGGGCTGAAACATGTTGACCAGATATCATTCATGGTGAATAGCAATTCCTTGCATGCTATTGTCACTCTGCTTTCAATCATACCACCTTGATGGACAAACCTAATAAAGTTTCTTCATGACATCAAGATAGGTATTTTTAATCACCTGGATTATTTTCCTTTTCTTCTTTCTTTTTTCACATTTTTGAGCACTGCAACTTGCCCCTTCAGCCTCTATACTGTCATCTTCTTTGGTTGAGGGTTCAACCATTGGGTCCAAGAGCAGCTAGCCTCAGGTTCTTCTTGAGGAGAAGCATATTGGACACCAGTTTCCAACGTGAAAACCCAGATGACGAAGTTCCACTATTGAGTGGGCTGATTGGTATATCTTCTTGTTCTTTATTCTGAACCCTTGTAGGAGAGTAGGGTCTGCTATCCTATGGTCACCCCAATTTTTGCTTTTTGCTTCACTGGTTTTCGACTTACTGAGGCTGTGGGCCTGCTAATCAGACCCCCAGCCTGCTGTTCTCTCTCTAAATTTATAATACATGTGCTATAGGTACATACCACAATTGGAAATGGACTCCTTGTCAGCCCCTGTACCATGCACTATAGGTGCCCAGGGCATAGGTGCCACCAAGGCCTACCAGGGGCTGAAGCATAGCTTTTGCCACCCCTGGCTGGTTCTTAAATTGACACAACTGGCTGATCACTCAGCTGGGGCAAGTGGGTGTAATCACCCCTTGCTTAGATATAGTATACCTATATCTAAACCTATATCTGGACACATATATAGCCTGTAAGCCACTCCTATGGAAGGCCTCATCAATCCTGGAGGCAGAGTGCGTGGTTTTATGTGAGATGGTGCTCTGGCATGAGCTGAGCCTGTCTGCAGCTGACGGGAACAACTCCCTAAGCTGATCCGGGATAATGCCATACCATATACTCTTAAGCGCCTTATAATCCTCGCGGTTATATAGCAACTTTGGTTTGGCTTTATCAAAACATGTCGTGTAAGGTGTCATACGAATTGGAATACTACCCCCTCGCCAGTTCTGGCGACGGGGGTAGCATTCCACCCTTCTAGAGGGAGAAGACATGTTACTTTACTGAAACGCGGTTGATTTAAAATGAGCCTCAGATCCACAAAATGGATGCCCCTGCCACAGACACGGGTCTGACCTCCTGCTGCTGACCGAAACCCGGCAGAGGAGGCCTGGACAAAGAGTTTCCTGTCACAGGGCGGTGTCAAACCACCCCAGACAGGAGATAGTGGATTGGAGTAGGGAGGTTTCAATGAAACCAGACACTGCCTGGGGAGCACAAGGCTGCCCCTTGCAGGATCCGGCCAAACCGGTTCTGGGGCCTCCCAGCCCCTGTCCCAGCGCGGCCAGGATCAAAGGAGAGGGGTGTAACCACCCCCTTCCTGGGTCCCACCCATAGGAGGGGACCTAGCAGGATGTCCAACCCCCGAGATTCGAATAAGAGGGGGAGCAGTCCCAACGGACCTCAGATCATCCTGAAGAAACATAAGAAACGAAATCTGGACCCTTCGACTTTCTACACGACGTGAGAAGACTGAAGAATCTCCCTTGTGGTCAAGGAGTGACCACCCTGTGCAAACAGGCACCATCCAGCCCTCGACCCTTGCTTTGTTGCAGTTCCCGCCGGAACTCGAGCGACAGAGATCGACGAGATCAAGCTTGCCTGCCTTCTACCTGCCCGATCCACAGTCCCTGCAGAGCTGAGACCCGTGGAGGCGACCGGAAGCGTGGGGCACGCCATCTTGAAAAGGCCACGAGACGCTGACCGTGCGGCCCCCAAGTGACCCTCGAAGCTGTACACCGGGGTTTGAGAAGCCCCAGCCCCGAGCTCCACTTGCACCAAAGCTCACCCCTCCACACTCGACGAGTGCTGCGTGGGGCCCTTCTGCTTGTGTGCGCTCGACGCGTTGGCCCGGTCACTTGCCAGCTGGCTTGTGGCCCCTGTGCCGACGAACTTTGAAATACGACTTGCTTTTCTGGTTGCTCCAGATCTGCACCAGCTCCTGTAAAAAGGAGCACCCACTCTGACCCTCCTGGTCCGAGTGATAAGCAATCTCCCGGTTCCGCGTGGATTGCTTTTGCCAAGTGCTGTTTGCTACAATCTTCAAGCCGACGGTGCTGACGGCGAGAGCCTACGTGGGACAGATCGTGACCCGCTCCTGGACGTCGCAGATGCCCCAGAGCCCACGTGACAGCGGAGAGAAGCCTATCGACAACTGCCTGATTGCGCCCGACATTGCCTGGTTCCGTCCTGGTTCCACCCTGGTCACTGCTGAGTGACCCAGACTCTGTCCCCTCTGCTTTCAGGTACTTTTCTACATCGATCCACCCTTGGATCGCACCGGACACTTCTGCTTCACAGCGCCTGCAGCTGCAACAGCTCCAAGCACCAAGAACCTGCGTGACAGAACCCGACGCCACTTCGACCCTGTGCACCCACGGCCTGTGGGTGAGGTAACTTTGCAACGCCGGTGTCTTTACACTGGTACACACCTCTAGGGTCTGTGTCTAAAGTTTTGTGTTCCTAGGTTCAGCGGAAGTATCTTTTTATTCACTTTAATTGACTTTTACGCACCATTGACAGTGCATTGGTGCGCGCCGCACTTTCCGTGCTGCACCCGTCTCCTGTGGGCTACTCCCGACTTCTTCATTGCTTGTCCTGACTGCTCCCAGCGAATCTCTAGGCCCTAGGCCTAACCATTGTTCGTAAAGTGTTACTTATACCACTTTTTTGATATATGGTCTGAGTGGCCACCCGCCCTCATCCATAAACGTGCAACTTTATATGTGTAACAGTGCTTTTGATTTAACGCTTGTGCCCCTTTCCTCATAAAGAGTACTGGGGAGTAATTTAGAAATAAATACATATATTTTTATAATATATACTTGTGTGGTGTCCTTTCATTTGATTACAGGATTGTATGTGGTAAAACAGCTCGCTTAACACGACCTCTTAAGTTAAGCCTTTAAGGCTGCTTAGTCCATGCTACCACTAGGATAGCTTGTCTAACAAGGTTGACTTACAACCTGACATCTTTGGGGTTTGTTTGGACTGATACCCAGTGGTTCCAGAATTGGAAACACTACATATCAGGCCAACTTCTCACATTGGTGGCAGCGGTGGGATTTGAGCTTGCTGTTTGTTTTACCATTGCAATCTTTATCAAATTGAAAGATCACATCAAGTACCTCTAGGTACATATAAATCAAAAGCTTAGCATATTAAGTTCTACTGAACTTAGTAGTTGTAGATTAAAGGGATTAGCACACCCTGACTACAACTCACTAGCAAGGTACAGTAGGAAACCACTTAGTGTAGGTAAGTGCACCACTTACACCTCACTAGCAGTCATGTCTGATACAGAAAGAGCCTCAGGCTCTGCTCCTGTAATAGTTGATCCTATAGGGACAACATCCAGATATGACAACCTTAGCCACAAAGACCTGAGTGCCTTGTGCACAGCCAGGGGGCTAAAAAAGGGCAGAGGCCCTACCATTCCTTCCCTAGTAGCTCTCCTAGAAAAGGATGACCTAGACAAGGTGAGTCAGACTCCCTTAGAAACAGAGGAAGGGATAAACTCCCCTGAGAATGAGGATCTTCAAGATGATGTAGTGGAGGAGGAAGAAGAAGAAGAAGGCTCTGATTTAGATGAGCCTGAAGATCAGGATCAGGGGGGAAACCAGGTACAGGTTGCCAGGCTTAACCAGGCCAACTTGGACCTACATGGGAATGGAGGGGGCCAGCACCACTCCAGATCTCATAACCAAATTCTCCCAGGTAACAGAAGGGAGAGATCTCTATCAAGGGACTCTCACCTTTCTAGTGCCTCAAGAGAATCTCAGAGAGGGATGACTCCCTCCCAGAGAAAAGAGCATAGGGCTAGAATGAGGGCTGTCCAACTCCAGATAGAGAGGGAGGAGGTAGCTCTGGCTCAAGCTAAACTGACCTTAGCTCAAGCTAAACTTACCTTGGCTAGGGAACAGAAAATAAGTGGCTTAGATGCCACTGGTGGCAGCAAAGTTCCTAAAGAAAAAGACAGGGCCTATGACAATAGAAACCTGACAAAAATTGTGCCCCCCTACAAGGAAGGGGATGATATCCACAAATGGATGACTGCTCTTGAGAGGGCCTGCATGGTACAGCAGGTCCCTGAGGATCAGTGGGCAGCAATTTTATGGTACTCCTTTTCTGAGAAAGGGAGGGACAGGCTCCTCACTGTTAGACCTGAGGATGCCAAAAACTACTCTGTTCTGAAGAGTGCTCTTATTGAAGGGTTTGGCCTAACCACTGAGCAATACAGGTTGTTGTTCAGAGACACCCAAAAAGCACAGACTCAGGACTGGACTGATTTTGTAGATTGTGCCACTAAGGCTCTGGAGGGTTGGCTGCAGGGAAGTAAAGTTTCAGACTATACAGGATTGTACAATCTTATGATGAGAGAACAGATCCTTAATAACTGTCAGAACCAGCTGTTGCATCAATACCTTGTTGACTCTGATTTGACCTCTCCCCAAGAATTGGGAAAGAAGGCAGACAAATGGGTCAGAACAAGGATTAAGCAGAAAAACCAGAACCAAGGTGACCAGAAGAAAACAGACCAGAAGGGTGGGAATCAGAAAGATAAAGAAAAGGACCAGAAGTCTTCAGGCCCCCAAACTAGCAATAAGGAGGGGGGTTCCCAAAATGGAAACAAGAAAAAGAAGAATGATGGCCCAAAGAAACCTTGGTGTAATACCTGCAAATCAGTTTCACACTGGGGCAGTGAATGCACTAAGAAAAATCCAGTCCCCACCACTGCAGCTCCTAAAGCAACTGCACCCCCTAGTACAGTCAGCAGTGGTGGTACACAGCCAAAGGGTTTAGTAGGGTTGACCCTGGGTACTGAGGTGGAATCTGGCCTAGTCAGAATCCCCACACAGGCAGTTCTCCTATATGATGTGGACATATCTTTGCCCACTGCAGTAAGCCCCAGTAACCTGGGCAAATATAGGCAGACTCCCTTAATTAATGAGAAACTGGCTCAGGCCTACAGAGACACTTGTGCCAGTGTCACAATGGTGGCACCTGGCTTTGTGGACCCTGGACAAATTGTACTAGGTGAAAGTTACCTAGTGACCAATGCAAGCAACTCCACTACTTCCCATAGTGTGGCTGTTGTGAACTTCTCCTGGGGAGGGGTAGATGGCCTAAAGAAAGTTGTTGTGAGTGCAGACCTCCCAGTAGACTGTCTGTTAGGCAATGATCTTGAAAGCTCAGTTTGGTCAGAAGTGGAGTACAGGACTCATGCAGAAATGCTAGGGATTTCAGCTCATGTCCTTGCAGTGACAAGGTCTCAGGCTAAGAAGTGCCTTCCTGAACCAGTGGTGGATCTTGAAACAATAGACCAACCACAACCCAAGAGAAGGAGCAAGAGGGTTAAGGCTGTGCCTTCCCACTTGCCCCAGGTTGAGGATCAGGTTTCACAGGAAACTGATTCTGCAGTCCAAGAGGAGACTGTCTCAGAGGAGCTTGAACCTGATCAGGTTGAGTTTCTGGGGACAGGGGGACCCTCAAGGGCAGACCTGGGGCAGGCCCAATTAGATTGCCCTTCACTTGAACCCCTCAGACAGCAAGCTGCTGCTGAGGCTGCAGGGAATGCTCAAGGTACCCATAAAGTGTATTGGGATGAAGGACTCCTTTATTCAGAGGCTAGAGACCCCAAGCCTGGCACAACCAGGAGGTTGGTTATACCTTTGAAGTTTAGGGGCTTCCTTCTTACCTTGGCCCATGATATTCCCCTTGCAGGACACTTAGGCCAGAATAAGACTTGGGACAGGCTTGTTCCACACTTTCACTGGCCTCACATGTCAGAAAATGTCAAGGAGTTTTGTCGCTCCTGTGTCACTTGCCAAGCCAGTGGTAAGTCAGGTGGCACAACAAAGGCCCCCCTGATACCACTACCTGTGGTGGGGGTACCCTTTGAAAGAGTTGGAATAGACATTGTGGGTCCCATGGATCCTCAAACAGCATCTGGGCACAGATTTATACTGGTGGTAGTGGATCATGCCACCAGGTACCCAGAAGCAATTCCCCTGAGGACCACCACAGCTCCTGTGGTGGCAAAAGCCCTCATTGCAGTTTTCTCAAGAGTGGGCTTTCCAAAGGAGGTTCTTTCAGACAGAGGTACCAACTTCATGTCTGGATACTTAAAAGCAATGTGGAAAGAGTGTGGAGTGAACTATAAGTTTACCACACCCTACCATCCACAGTGCAATGGGCTTGTGGAAAGGTTCAACAAGACCCTAAAGGGAATGATAAAAGGTTTACCAGAGAAGCTTAGGCGGAAATGGGACATCCTTTTACCCTGCTTGCTCTTTGCTTACAGAGAGGTCCCACAGAAGGGGGTTGGCTACAGCCCTTTTGAACTTTTGTTTGGCCACCCTGTAAGAGGTCCATTGAGTTTGGTGAAGGAAGGATGGGAGTTACCTCTCAAAAAGCCTAAACTAGACATTGTGGACTATGTACTTGGTCTCCGCTCCAGGATGGCTGAATACATGGAGAGAGCATCCAAAAACCTGGAGGCAAGTCAGGAATTACAGAAAGCCTGGCATGACCAAAAGGCTGTTCTGGTTGAGTACCAGCCAGGGCAGAAGGTGTGGGTGTTGGACCCAGTGGGGCCAGCAGCTCTCCAGGACCAATGGACTGGACCCTACCCTATCATTGAAAAGAAGGGAGAAGTCACCTACTTGGTTGACTTTGGCACCCCTAGGAGCCCCCACAGGGTGCTCCATGTCAATCGTTTGAAAGCATTTGTTGACAGGGAGGACATGAGTCTCCTCATGGCCACAGATGGGGAACAGGAGGAAGAGAGTGACCCTCTCCCAGACCTGCTTTCCCAGAACCCTGATGATGGTTCAGTTGATGGAGTAGCCTTGGCAGGCAGCCTCACTGAGCAGCAACAGGTGGACTGCAGACAGGTGTTGCAGGCCCACAGACACTTGTTTTCACTCACACCCAGTCAGACTAACTGGTGCACCCATGAGGTGGATACTGGTGACAATCTGCCTGTGAAGAATAAGATCTACAGGCAACCTGACCATGTCAGGGATTGTATAAAGGCTGAGGTGCAAAAGATGTTGGAGCTTGGAGTGATTGAGCCATCAGAGAGCCCATGGGCTAGCCCAGTGGTCCTTGTGCCAAAACCTCATACCAAAGATGGGAAGAGAGAAATGAGGTTTTGTGTGGACTACAGAGGTCTCAATGCTGTCACTAGGACAGATGCTCATCCCATTCCAAGAGCAGATGAGCTCATTGATAAATTGGCTTCTGCCAAGTTTCTGAGCACATTTGATTTGACAGCTGGCTACTGGCAAATCAGACTAGCTGAAGAGTCAAAAGCCAAAACAGCATTCTCTACCCCTAGTGGACATTATCAGTTTGTGGTAATGCCCTTTGGTTTGAAGAATGCACCTGCCACTTTCCAAAGGTTGGTGAACCAAGTCCTTGCTGGGTTGGATGACTTTTGCGCAGCATATCTAGATGATATTGCTGTCTTTAGCTCCACCTGGGAGGATCACCTGATCCACCTGAAGAAGGTTCTGGAGGCCCTGCAAAAGGCAGGCCTGACTATCAAGGCTACTAAGTGCCAGATAGGGCAGAGCAAGGTTGTGTACTTGGGCCACCTAGTAGGTGGGGGTCAAGTTCAACCACTGGAGAGCAAGATCCAGACCATACAGGACTGGACTCCTCCAACTACCCAGACACAAGTCAGAGCCTTCTTGGGCCTGACTGGGTATTACAGAAAATTTGTAAAGAACTATGGGTCCATTGTGACACCATTGAATGACTTGACATCCAAGAAGATGCCCAAAAAGGTTCAGTGGACAGTTAGCTGTCAAAAGGCATTTGATGACCTGAAGAAGGCCATGTGCTCTGCACCTATCCTGAAGAGTCCTGACTACTCCAAACAGTTCATTGTACAGACAGATGCTTCTGAGTTGGGGGTGGGAGCTGTGCTTTCACAACTTAATCAAGATGGTCAAGACCAGCCCATTGCTTTTATTAGCAGAAGGCTGACCCCCAGGGAGAAACGTTGGTCAGCTATTGAGAGGGAGGCCTTTGCTGTGGTTTGGGCCCTGAAGAAGTTGAGGCCATACTTGTTTGGTACTCACTTCCTAATTCAGACAGACCATAAGCCCCTCTTGTGGCTAAATCAGATGAAGGGTGAAAATCCCAAACTGCTCAGGTGGTCCATTTCCCTACAGGGGATGGACTTTACAGTGGAGCACCGCCCAGGGACTGACCATGGTAATGCAGATGGTCTCTCCCGGTACTTCCACTTAGAACATGAAGACTTATCTGGTCAAGGTTAAGTTTAATGTCCCTGCGTTTGGGGGGGGGTTATGTAGGAGAGTAGGGTCTGCTATCCTATGGTCACCCCAATTTTTGCTTTTTGCTTCACTGGTTTTCGACTTACTGAGGCTGTGGGCCTGCTAATCAGACCCCCAGCCTGCTGTTCTCTCTCTAAATTTATAATACATGTGCTATAGGTACATACCACAATTGGAAATGGACTCCTTGTCAGCCCCTGTACCATGCACTATAGGTGCCCAGGGCATAGGTGCCACCAAGGCCTACCAGGGGCTGAAGCATAGCTTTTGCCACCCCTGGCTGGTTCTTAAATTGACACAACTGGCTGATCACTCAGCTGGGGCAAGTGGGTGTAATCACCCCTTGCTTAGATATAGTATACCTATATCTAAACCTATATCTGGACACATATATAGCCTGTAAGCCACTCCTATGGAAGGCCTCATCAATCCTGGAGGCAGAGTGCGTGGTTTTATGTGAGATGGTGCTCTGGCATGAGCTGAGCCTGTCTGCAGCTGACGGGAACAACTCCCTAAGCTGATCCGGGATAATGCCATACCATATACTCTTAAGCGCCTTATAATCCTCGCGGTTATATAGCAACTTTGGTTTGGCTTTATCAAAACATGTCGTGTAAGGTGTCATACGAATTGGAATACTACCCCCTCGCCAGTTCTGGCGACGGGGGTAGCATTCCACCCTTCTAGAGGGAGAAGACATGTTACTTTACTGAAACGCGGTTGATTTAAAATGAGCCTCAGATCCACAAAATGGATGCCCCTGCCACAGACACGGGTCTGACCTCCTGCTGCTGACCGAAACCCGGCAGAGGAGGCCTGGACAAAGAGTTTCCTGTCACAGGGCGGTGTCAAACCACCCCAGACAGGAGATAGTGGATTGGAGTAGGGAGGTTTCAATGAAACCAGACACTGCCTGGGGAGCACAAGGCTGCCCCTTGCAGGATCCGGCCAAACCGGTTCTGGGGCCTCCCAGCCCCTGTCCCAGCGCGGCCAGGATCAAAGGAGAGGGGTGTAACCACCCCCTTCCTGGGTCCCACCCATAGGAGGGGACCTAGCAGGATGTCCAACCCCCGAGATTCGAATAAGAGGGGGAGCAGTCCCAACGGACCTCAGATCATCCTGAAGAAACATAAGAAACGAAATCTGGACCCTTCGACTTTCTACACGACGTGAGAAGACTGAAGAATCTCCCTTGTGGTCAAGGAGTGACCACCCTGTGCAAACAGGCACCATCCAGCCCTCGACCCTTGCTTTGTTGCAGTTCCCGCCAGAACTCGAGCGACAGAGATCGACGAGATCAAGCTTGCCTGCCTTCTACCTGCCCGATCCACAGTCCCTGCAGAGCTGAGACCCGTGGAGGCGACCGGAAGCGTGGGGCACGCCATCTTGAAAAGGCCACGAGACGCTGACCGTGCGGCCCCCGAGTGACCCTCGAAGCTGTACACCGGGGTTTGAGAAGCCCCAGCCCCGAGCTCCACTTGCACCAAAGCTCACCCCTCCACACTCGACGAGTGCTGCGTGGGGCCCTTCTGCTTGTGTGCGCTCGACACGTTGGCCCGGTCACTTGCCAGCTGGCTTGTGGCCCCTGTGCCGACGAACTTTGAAATACGACTTGCTTTTCTGGTTGCTCCAGATCTGCACCAGCTCCTGTAAAAAGGAGCACCCACTCTGACCCTCCTGGTCCGAGTGATAAGCAATCTCCCGGTTCCGCGTGGATTGCTTTTGCCAAGTGCTGTTTGCTACAATCTTCAAGCCGACGGTGCTGACGGCGAGAGCCTACGTGGGACAGATCGTGACCCGCTCCTGGACGTCGCAGATGCCCCAGAGCCCACGTGACAGCGGAGAGAAGCCTATCGACAACTGCCTGATTGCGCCCGACATTGCCTGGTTCCGTCCTGGTTCCACCCTGGTCACTGCTGAGTGACCCAGACTCTGTCCCCTCTGCTTTCAGGTACTTTTCTACATCGATCCACCCTTGGATCGCACCGGACACTTCTGCTTCACAGCGCCTGCAGCTGCAACAGCTCCAAGCACCAAGAACCTGCGTGACAGAACCCGACGCAACTTCGACCCTGTGCACCCACGGCCTGTGGGTGAGGTAACTTTGCAACGCCGGTGTCTTTACACTGGTACACACCTCTAGGGTCTGTGTCTAAAGTTTTGTGTTCCTAGGTTCAGCGGAAGTATCTTTTTATTCACTTTAATTGACTTTTACGCACCATTGACAGTGCATTGGTGCGCGCCGCACTTTCCGTGCTGCACCCGTCTCCTGTGGGCTACTCCCGACTTCTTCATTGCTTGTCCTGACTGCTCCCAGCGAATCTCTAGGCCCTAGGCCTAACCATTGTTCGTAAAGTGTTACTTATACCACTTTTTTGATATATGGTCTGAGTGGCCACCCGCCCTCATCCATAAACGTGCAACTTTATATGTGTAACAGTGCTTTTGATTTAACGCTTGTGCCCCTTTCCTCATAAAGAGTACTGGGGAGTAATTTAGAAATAAATACATATATTTTTATAATATATACTTGTGTGGTGTCCTTTCATTTGATTACAGGATTGTATGTGGTAAAACAGCTCGCTTAACACGACCTCTTAAGTTAAGCCTTTAAGGCTGCTTAGTCCATGCTACCACTAGGATAGCTTGTCTAACAAGGTTGACTTACAACCTGACATCTTTGGGGTTTGTTTGGACTGATACCCAGTGGTTCCAGAATTGGAAACACTACATATCAGGCCAACTTCTCACAACCCTACCTCTTACCTTCCTCTCTCCTGTGTCTATTTCCTCAATAACCTCATGGTATTGTCTTTTCTGTGGGATACTACACAGGTTCCAATCAGTAACTTAGTCGATTTAGACCCTTGGTATCTTTCGTGTGTTTAATTGTCTAGTTGGGGGACAAGGTACAAGCAGGTCTATAAAAATACTCTCCCCTAGGGCCCCCATCATCCTCTGTTTCTCTGTCACCCATGAAACCACAAGTGAAACAGCATTTAATGAGATTACGTTTTGGCCTAATCCTGCTGAGGGCGTATAAGTATGGCCGGAGATTCAAGGAAGATGTGTCCACCCAGTGCCGTTTCTGTAAGAGTGGGGAAGAGAACTTAATCCACGTCCTGTGCATCTGCAGAACCCTACTCCCTTTTACGAACCTTTTTGTTGCGTCCAATTTGGCAGACCCTGAACGTCCAGACATGCCAAGAAGCTCTAAAAGAGTGTATCAGGGACGACTCAGCTCAGATGGCCACTCGTTTTGTAAAATTCATGCCTGAGATTAATCTCCTGCTAACAGAAGACGCTCACTAAGAACTCTTGCCCTACTAGATATGAACTACCTTGCTCTCATTAACACCTTTAAAAAAAAAGCATAATATGGACTGAGTTTTAATTGTGTTTTGCATGTATTGCAACAATTTTAATTAATTGTGCAAATAAAATACTTACTTACATCCACTCACAGACGTACTCATCCACCTATAGAGCAACTCACACAGCCACCAGTCAGTGATACAGCCACTAACATGCCCTCACCCACCCATACAGCCATTCACACAGTCATCCACTCACCCATAGAGCTACTCACACACCAACATATTCACCAATACAACCACTCACACACCCATGCAGCTACTCAGACACTCACTCTCACACTGATTCAGACAGTCACAGTGCCACTCAGATGACATATATTAGAAACAGTATCACTCATAACTAGTATAAAAATCTAACTTTTATAGTAGGTTAGTATATATGTTTAACACTCATAAACTGTTAGGAAACACACACAAAACACTGGCTGATGTAATCAGTGAAATCTCAATGTTTTAATGCATTCTTTTTAAAGGAAGGTGGATACCTGACTATGGTTAACCCAGATTTTTTGCATAGTGTTTAGCTGGTTTTCAACTTAGTTGGCCTGGGATCCTGCTAATCAGGGCCCCAGGCTACCTGCTCTCACTGTAAAATGGACTCCATGTATTTTAAGTGCATCTCCAATTGGGAATTGGGTCACCTTATGAGCCCCTGTACAGTGTACTATAGGTACCCGGGGCATAGGTGCATCCAAGGCCTACCAGGGGCTGCAGCATATCTTTTGCCACCCCTGGCTGGTTATTGGGCAGCAAAGTACATGTCTATACAGGATTGTATAATTTGATTATGAGGGAGCAGATCCTTAGTAATTGTCAAAACCAGCTTCTACACCAGCACCTGGTCGACTCAGATCTGACCTCTCCACAAGAATTGGGTAAGAGGGCAGATACATGGGTCAGAACCAGGATTAGGCCTAAAAATCAGGGTGGTGACCAGAAGAAAGATTCTACCAAGCCTCAAGAGAAAGGTGGGGATAAATCAAAAGACAAGTCCTGTCACAGGGCCCCAAAACTCCAGTGGTGGGGGTGGGTCCCAAAACACTTCCTCTAACCCTAAGAAACCTTATTGCCATGCCTGTAAACAGCCTGGCCACTGGAAGACTGACAGCAGTTGCCCAAGGGCCAACAATAAGGAAAACATTCCCCCAAGTAATACTCCCAGACCTCCTGTTACTATTAGTAGTAATCCCCCAGGTGGAGGGAGTGCCCCCAAGAATTTGGCCGGGTTTACTTTGGGAACGTATCTGGACTCTGGCCTAACCAGGTCCCCAAATGTAGCTACTCTTGTCTGTGAAAATGGCATGGGGTTTGCCAACTTCACTGCTTGTCCCAACACTTTGGGCAAGTACAGACAGGAGCCCCACATCAATGGCCAGACAGCTGAAGCCTATAGAGACACAGGGGCTAGCATCACTATGGGACTGACAGTCTAGTCCCCTGAGGACAACTTTTACCTGGGTTCACCTATCAGGTGACCAACATTGATGGAGTGCAGAAAGATCATCCCATGGCAGTAGTTAATCTCAGCTGGGTAGGTGTCACTGGCCCAAAGAGAGTGGCAGTGTCTACAAACTTGTCTGTAGAATGTCTACTGGGAAATGATCTAGAGATCTCAGCCTGGGCTGGGTAGGACAAGAAACCCATTCCAAAATGGTAGGCCTTCCAGAAAAGGTTAGTAGGGCTGTGGTAGCCACAGCCCCAGATCAAGCAGAATTCCTTCCTAAAGAGGTTGGAAGGGCTGTGATGGTCACAGCCCAAGCTCAGGCAGACTTCCCTGAAAAGGTTGGCAGGGCTGTGATGATCACAGCCCATACTCAAACAGAGTTTCTTCCTGAAAAGGTTGGTAGGGCTGTGATGGCCACAGCCCAAACTCAAACAGATTTTAGTGTTGTGAAGCCTGAAACTATGGATCACTCCACTCAGACAGAGAGCATTGGGGAGGAAGAAAAGTCTCCCTCCGACCAGACAATAGGTGAAAGTCAGCCTCCTCAGGAAACTGACCCTACCCCTTGTGAAGGAACTGCCCCAGAGGTAGTCAGGCCTAGCCTGGCAGAGCCCCTGATGTCAGTGGACCCTTCCAAGGTGGGACCCAGTCTGGAGCAGGTAACCTGCCCCTCTCTACCCTACCTCAGTCAGCCCAAGGCTGCAGAGGTCAAGGAGGCCAGTGGACCCCAAGGGGCCCCCTGTCCACAAGAACCACCCCATCAGCAGATTAGGGGTACCAAAGCTAGCAGCCCTAGCAAGGTGAACATTTCAAAAACTCCAGAGGGATCTCCCTTACACTTAGTTAGAAACCTCCCCCAGATGGACTCTGTTGGGCACAGCCAAACCAAACTTGGGAGCTAAGGGCCCCAAACCTGACCTGTCCCTCCAGTAAGCCAACAAAAGGGACCCAGCCTCTAGCTGTAGGTAGTCAGAGGTTGACCCTGAGAGCACAGTGCAACTCAGTCAAGGAAAGAAAGGCCCACATGGTGGAAGATGGTTGGAGGAAGCTTAGCCCTACATTAGAGGAGCCTCACTTCAGTACTCCATCTCAACACCAGCCTTTTACTTTGCCAGAACACACCACAGGTAGAGATTCCCTATGGTGGAGACTCAATGATACCCTTAGGGTAAGAGATTGATTTGTGGACCATGAGACGGGGGTAACCATGCTAGTGCAGGTACTTCCTTATATGGCCAATTAGGCAATATAGGCTTACCTGGTCAAGGATAGCCTTATCTCCTTTCGTTTGGGGGGGGGGGGGGTTGTGTAGGAAGGTGGATACCTGAATATGGTTAACCCAGATTTTGTGCCTAGTGTTCAGCTGGTTTTCAACTTAGTTGGCCTGGGATACTGCTAATCAGGGCCCCAGGCTATCTGCTCTCACTGTAAAATGGACTCCATGTACTTTAGGTACATCTCCAATTGGGAATTGGGTCACCTTATGAGCCCCTGTACAGTGTGCTATAGGTACCCGGGGCATAGGTGCATCCAAGGCCTACCAGGGGCTGCAGCATATCTTTTGCCACCCCTGGCTGGCCATCCAAACTGACACAACTGGCTGATCACTCAGCTGGGGCAAGGTCATGTAATCACCCCTTGCTTAGATATAGTATTCCTATATCTAACCTTATATCTAGACACATATACAACTATAAGTCACTCCTATGGCAGGCCTTAACAATCCTGGAGGCAGAGTGCTTGGTTTTATGTGAGATGAGGCTTTAGCATGAGCTGAGCCTGTCTGCAGCTTTCGGAATCTTGTCCTTATAGCTGTTCTAGGATATAGCCATACCATATACTCTTAAGTGCATTATGAACCTTACGGTTAAATGCTAACTCTGGTTTGGCTTGATCAAAACATGTTGTGTAAGGTGTCATACGCTTTGGAATACTACCCCCTCACCAGTTCTGGCGACGGGGGTAGCATTCCACCCTTCTAGAGGGAGAAGACATGTTGTTCCTACTAATCCCGGTTAAAGTTAACCAGAGCCTCAGCATCACAAAATGGATGCTGCCGCCACAGACACAAGTCTGACCTCCTACTGCCGGGAGTCCTTCCAGCGATGGAGGATTGGACAATAGGTTTCCTGTCTTGGGAGGTGCTAGCACCACCCCAGACAGGCTATAATATATTGGGGCAGGGAGGGCTGAATGAAATGAGACACTGCCTGGGGCACACAAGGTGTCCCATGCATAGTCCAGTTCAAACCGGTGCTGGGGCACTCCAGCCCCAGCTCTGGTGCGAAACTGGACAAAGGGAATGGGGTGTAACTACCCCCTTCCCTGGTCCCACCCATAGGAGGGACCTACCAGGTAAGCCAGCCCCTAAATTTGGTTTATAGGTAGGAGCTGAGTCCCAAGACTTTAGATTAATCCTAACTGTAACTTGAAACGAAACTCTGGACCTTCGACGGTCTACTTGAATATAGAAGACTGAAGAATCTCCCTTGTGGTCAAGGAGTGACCACCCTGCATAAGCAGGCACCACCAAGCGATCAACGGTTTGCTTTGCCGTCGCTCCCACCGGAGCCTGAACACAGAGCCTGACAAGACCCAGACTTCCAGACTTCCTTCAGCCTGATCCACAGCCACAGCAAAGCTGAGACCCGTGGAGGCGACGCGAGACCTGGGACCGGCCATCTTGGAAAACCAGCGAATTGCTTTCTGTGCAACTTCTGAGGCACCCTCCAAGTTGTGCATAGGGGATTGAGAAGCCCCAGCCCTGAGCATCATCTGCACCAAAGATCATCCCTCCACACTCCACGAGTGCTGCGTGGGGCCCTTTTGCATTTTCCTGCTTGACGCGTCTGTCCGGTTATTTGCCCGTTGGCTAGTGGCCACTGTGACGACAAACCTTTAAATTTCCACTGCTGGCCTGGTTGCTCCAGGCTGGCCCTTGCTTCCCTGAAAAGGAGAAGCCCATCAGACCTTGCTGGTATGAGCCAGAAGCCATCTTCGATTCCTGCGTGGGTTGCCTTAGCCAAGGCTTTTTTACTCCAATTCGGAAGCAGACACCGCCGACAGCGAGATCCTTTGTGGGAAAGTCTGTTCCTAGCTCCTGGTTGTCGTTGACACCTCCTGGTCCACGTGGCTGCAGAGACAAGCTTCAGGACATCGCCTGGTTCTTTCCTGGTTCCTTCCTGGTCTCTGGCTAGTGACCCAGACTCTGTCCCCTCTGCTTTCAGGTACTCTTCATCGTCGATCCGCCCTTGGATCCAACCGGACACTTCTCTCCTGGTCGCCTGCAGCATCTTTCTCCAAGGCTCCATGGGATTCAGCGACGAAACCTGACACACTTTGACACCTATGCACCCGCTTCCTGTGGGTGAGGTAACTGGAGTACGGTGCTCCTGTGGGTATTGACTATCCTAGTGTCTAAGTTTCAAGTAGCTTTCTCCTAGTCCATCTGGCAGTGCCCTAAAAGAACTTCTTTTGTTCCCATTCTAACTCTATGGTAACTTGTGTCTGTCTAAAGACACTGCACACGCCTCCGGTGGGCCTCCTACTTCCTATCCTTTGGTAGTACAGTGCAGCCCCAGCGATTCCCCGGGCCCTAGGCCTATCCTTTGTTCATGACGTGGTTCTTATACCACTATTTTAATATATGGTTTGAAGTGCCCCTAGAGCTCTACTGTATTTTGTGCAACTTATTGTATGATAATTAAGTATCTTGTTATGTGCTTGTGCCTCTGACCTCATAAAGAGTTCAGAGGGGTTGTGTTTGAAATAAATACATATATATTTTATATATAACCTGTGTGGTGTCCTTTCATTTGGTATTAAAGGGGTTACATGTGGTAAAACAGCTGGCTTCACATGCCCTCTTGAGTTTAGCCTAAGACTGCTTTGTCCATGCTACCACTAGCTGGTCTATAAGGTTGACTTTACAACCATCACCATAAGGGTTGTTTGGACTGATACAGGGTGCCCCCTAGAATAGTGGACATCACATATCAGGCCAACTTCTCACACTCTTTGTGTTTGAAACCAAAAAGATTTGGAATTGAATCCTGGAGGCGCAAGAGGGAATATGACTTGTCTGTTTATTGGGCTATGAGGTCCCATCCTGCAACTGAGAAAGCACTTTCACTACGCAAGTCATTAATTGTACTACGCACAGTAAAATATACATGTTGCTCAAAGTGTCACACTTTTGACTGTAGAATGTCACTCCTAAGTACACCAAAACCATGGAAATGTCACCTATAAGCAAACTGAAAACTTAGCAGCTATGCTCTGTGTACTCCGTACAAAGGGTGCGCGTGAAGGATTCTGCTATAAACCGCACACATCGTAGGCTCATTGCAAGTTGATAAGGCTTCAATGCGCATGAAATGCACATTGGGAATTTGTATATACTCCGCACTAATGAGGTGCAGTAGACACTGAAGTAGGCCAGTGACTTCGAAATGCATTTTGACTATTACTAGAGACCTCACCCCTGTTGTGGGCAAATTGAACGTTGCTTTTTAATCATGATATGCACGTTAAACATCAATATGGGCTTTGTATGCTAAGAGAATCTCTAGCACATTGAACACCTCAATGTGCACACTAGAGACAGACAAAGACTCTACCCATAGGGCACACCATGGACACTGCAGAAGGCTCAGTGCACATGAAACATGCATTGCGGGATGCTACTGTGTCTGTCTGTGGCATGTACATAGAACACTGCTATAGAGTGTGCCTCAGTCAAGGCCCCATGGACGTAGGCTGCCTCAGGGAGCCACTTCTATGTTTAATATAGTACCACATGCTCCTACGCTGCTTTAGGCCGTTGATATCTCCATATTGCACTGCCACCCTGTCCTGCCTATAATGGGCCTCAGCCCCGAAGGTGAAGCAGGGCAGGAGCAGAATCATCTCTGTGTCAGCAATGGGCGGAGATCCTTCAACCAGCCCAGTCACCTCTCTCAACGCCGTTCAACGATCACAGATGCTTTGACCTACACCTGACAGGCCTTAAAACTAGCACACCCCGATGAGTGAGTGCTACAATTGTCAATTATTTGCCCTACCAGTAAATAAAATTGTATACCATATGGGCCTAGTTTAATATGCATAGATCCCAGCCACCTCTACAATAAAATACAATAAAACAAGTCTCTAGTGTTTTGTGACTCAGTGTGTTTTAATTTGTATGGAATTTAAATGCTCTTTAAGTACAACAAAAGTCTCACACATTCACATTCACGGTTGCATCACACAAGAGGAGTCCTTCAGCAGTCATGGTTGCTACCTTTCACTAGGCTCTGTAATAAACTGGGCAGCCTGGATTAAAACCGATAAGTCATGCACACACTGGCAATAAACAAATGGAGGGGAGGGTCAATGTGGATCTTCCCCCCCCCCCCGGGCCATATTCGGGCCCAGGGATCCCATCACTCAGGGCCCAGCCTTAACTCAATGGGGAGAGGAGCCGTGCGGCCTTCCTCACCGGGCCAATTTCAGACCCAGGGACCAAATTCCCTGACCTTTAACGTTACATTTTAATAGGGACTGGGACCTAGCAGCCCCCTCCCTGGACCAATTTCGGGTGAATGGCTCCCTTCCCTGGGCGGATTTTAGCCTCTGGGACCCTCAAACCCTTGGGCCCGGACTTTAAAAACCAATTACCAAAAGTGAAGGGTGCGGCACAGCCCCCCTCCTAGGGCTGATTTCAGCCCCGGGGATCGAATCCACTGGGGCCTGGCATTTTTCCAATGGGATGGGGGGTGCGTGACCTCCCCCACCCAGGCCAATTCCAGCCCCAGGGACCCCATCCCCAGGGACCCAGCTTTCTCCAGTTGAGAGGAGCGGGGACCACGAAGCACCCTCCCTGGACCAATTTCGACCCTGGGAACCCCATCCACTGGGACCTGGCCTATTTTCAATGGGGGGGTGCTGGCTCCCTTACCCAGGCTGATTACGGCCTCAGGGAGCTCAAACCCTGAAGCCCGGCCTTTAAAAACAAATAACCAAAAGTGAAAGGGGGCTGCACAGTCACCCTCCCAGGGCTGATTTCGGCCCTCGGGCCCCATCCCCAGGGCTTGGCCTTATTCCAATGGGGGGGAGGCACATGACCGCCCCTCCCGGGCTGATTTCAGCCCCAGGGACTGCTGGGGCTGGGCCATAGTTCCCTGGGTGCCCCAAGGACACCCAGTTAGCAATGAGACTGCAGGGTGAGCCTGAAGACCCCTGCTGTCTTTGCCGCCTCCCCGCCTCCTGTGGGAGTTGGCATTGCTTTCACACACAGGGAGCTGCTAAATATGCTGCGCCCAATGTGTGAAAGCAATTTGTCTGTTTCCCCGCTCGCTTGAAAGCGTGCAGGGAAACAGATGAAAGCTCCGCTTATAACAAGCATGGACATTGCCACAGCTCCTGCTTGCTGAAAGTGGAGGCTTTGCTGTGACTAGGTGGGAGCAGTTAAAGCTTCTGCTAAGCCACAGCAAACAGCTCTGTGGGCACCCCAAGACATATGAAGAGCTGGACATGGGGGGTAGGGATCCCCAGGGCCATCTATGCCTCCATTGCAGTACTTAGCCCCGAGGAGGTGGTGGTCCCCGTGGCAGCGGTGGGCGCACTACCCCCCTTACTTTGAATGTATGTATGTAAATGTAAATGTAAATGTATTGGCATTTATATAGCGCACTACTTACCCGTAGGGTCCCAAGGCGCTTCGACCGCTGCGAAACCCTTCCTGGCTTCCCTGAGAGATGGTCCCTTAATGGGCATCTCCAGGGTGAGACCAGGCATCCCCAGAGGTCTGGTGAGGCCGTTAGTGAAGATGAGGCAAGCTAATGCCCAGAGTTGCCGAGTGTGATCGCTGATCAGAGTGGGCACCGAGGCGAGAGAATTATCGAGTCCGCTGACCCTGGTCCAGAAACCTGCCGCGCTGGGAATCGAACCCTGGTCCCGGGCCGTCCTCTGCTCTCGGGTCTGCCGCCTCTAACCAGTGAATTGCTCTGGGGGAGGTGGTGGTCCCTGGGGCTGTAGAGATGCCCCTCACACCCCCGCATTAATTTGATATTCAGCCCCAGGTAGAAGGCAGTCCCTGGATGCAGAAGGGCCCAGCGGGCCGGCCTGCATACATATTTATATGTTCCTGGGGAGGTGGCAGTCCTCGGGGTTGCGGGCCTCTCGGGCCCTCTGGATTACTTTGTGTACATCTGCCTTGACAGGTGGTAGTCCCTGGGGCATGGGGATTGCAGTGTGGCATCCCCCACATACATAAAAAGCAATGACCCAGGGAGGTGGCAGTCCCCGAAGCACTTATAAGCCCTAGGAGAGGGGCTTTGTGTGCCCCCTTCCTATTTTTATGTTATGCCCCCGGGACCTTGCCCACCCAGGGATTATTTAAAAGCAAGTAAAGAGTTATTTTTCCTGCAATTTCGCAAATATCATGAATTCAATCAATCAATCAATCAATCAGGGAATTGTAAGCGCGCTACTCCCAAGTGAGGGTCTCAAGACACTGGGGGGGGAAGGGGGGAGATATGCTGCTTCATTCAGCCGAAGAGCCATGTCTTGGGGGTCTTCCTGAAGGAGATCTGGGAGGGGGTGCGTCTGATGTCGGCCAGTAGCTCATTCCAGGTCTTGGCTGCGATGTGAGAGAGCGATCTTCCGCCTGATCTAGCTCTGTGGATCCGCAGGGTCTCCACCAGTGCAAGGTTGAATGATCACAGGTTTCTATTGGGTGCGTGGAAGTTCACTCTGTCATTGAGGTATTTGGGTCCGTTGTTATGCAGGCACTTGTAGGCGTGAGTGAGGATTTTGAAGGTGACTCTCTTCTACACAGGGAGCCAATAGCGTCACCACAGGTGTTGGCTTCTGTGTTCGTGCCGAAGAGGAGTCTAGCTGCTTTGTTCTGTATTGTTTGCAGTTTGCGGAGTAGGGACTTGTTGATGCCGGCATAGAGTGCGTTGCCATAGTCGAGTTTGCTGGTGATGAGTGCGTGGGTTACTGATTTCATCGATTCGGGGGGATCCATTTGTAGGTCTTTCGGAGAATGCAGAGGGTGTTGAAACAGCTAGATGTGACGGTGTTGACCTATCAGTTCATGGTGAGTGATGGGTCGAGAATGATGCCGAGGTTCTTGTCGTGGTCTGAGGGGGTAGGTGGGCTTCCGAGGGTGGTGGGCCACCAGGTGTTGTCCCATGTTGATGGGGTAGTTCCAAGGACGTGGACTTCTTTTTTCTCAGCGTTGAATTTTAGGCAGCTTTTGGTCATCCAGACTGCCACTTCTTGCTTTCCTCCCTGGAATTTGAGTTTTGTGATGGTGGGGTCTTTGGTGAGGGAGAGGATGAGCTGGGTGTCAGTGTAGAATCCGATGTTGAGTCAGTGTTGTCAGACAATGTCTGGGAGGGGGCCATGTAGATGTTGAAACGGGTCGGGCTCAGTGATGATCCCTGTGCTACTCCGCAGGTGATGTCAGTGGGGGTGGAGAGGAAAGGTGGTAGTCTGATCCTTTGGCTTCTTCCGGTGAGGAATGAGCAAATCCAGTCTAGGGCAGTTCCTTGTATGCCGGCCCTGCATAGTCTGGTGAATAGTGTGCGATGAGAGACGGTGTTGAAGGCTGCAAAAAGGTCGAGGAGGATGAGGGTCGTGGTCGCCCCGGTCCAGGGGAGTGCAGATGTCGTCTGTGGCAGCAAGTAGGTTGGTCTTGGTGTTGTGGTTGGCTCAGAATCCGGATTGGGACGGGTCAAGGATGATGTGTTCTTCGGTGAATCGTGTCAGTTCCCTGTTGACTGCTTTTTCTGCCACTTTGACTGCGAAGGAGAGAAGCAAGATGGGCGGGTAGTTTTTGAGATCAGTGGGGTGCACCATGGGTATTTTGAGAAGGGGCCTGACTTCGGCACGCTTCCAGTCATCAGGGAATGTACCCGTTTTGAAGGTGGTGCTGATGGTGTGTTGTAGCTAGGGTGCAATGCTGTCTGTGGCTCTATGGTAGATGTGCGGGGGCAGGGGTCGGTAAGGGCCCCCCAGTGGATGCCTTGCATGGTCGCCGCAGTGTCCATGGTCGTGATTGGTGTCCAGTTGGAGATTGTGGGCTGGCTGGTGTCTTGGGGGGCGAGGGACTGGCTGCTGTCTCTTGAGGGTGGTCTGTGAAATTGTTGTAGAGTGTTCTGATCTTGAGGTGGAAGGAGGTTCCGAGCTTGTCGCAGCGGTCCTGGGATGGGGTGATGTCTGTGGCTTTGCTGCGAAGGTTAGTGAATTCCTGGATGACTTTGAAGAGTTCCTTGGAGTTGGTGGAGTTGGTGAGGATTTTGTTGTGGATAAAGTTCCTTTTGGTTGTTCTGATTTGATTGTAGTAGTCCGTCATGGCATTCTTGTAGGTGGAGGAGCTGTCGGTAGACTTGGTTCTTTTCCAGGCTTCTGCAGGTGCGTCTGGCTTCTTGAAAGTTGGTGGTGAACCAGGCGGCTTTTCTGGGGCATTGTTTGCCGGGGTTGCGTAGCGGGCACGCTTGTCTGCATAGTTGAAGATCCATGTGTGTAGTTCTCTGGCTGCTGTGTTTGCGTCAGATGGCCAGGTGTAGTTGTCTCGGGAGAGGGTGGAGTTCAGTTGCTCATCGTGATCTTGCTCCAGTTTCTTCGTGGTGGGCGCCTGGGTGGTTTAGGTGTTTTGGGTTTCTCAACGGTGTAGTGGACGCAGTGGTGGTCGGTCCACAGTGGTTGCATTGTGTGGCTGAAGTGGACGCTTTTTCCTGCAGCGAAGATGGGGTCAAGGGCGTGCCCTGCGTGTCGGTGTGTTGACAAGTTGGTTGAGTCCGATGTTCAAATTCATGGACATTTTTTGTATGCTTTTACACTGTGTCATGGTTACAGGGGGACCCCAAGGCTTGGGGGTCAGGGCATTCCTACCCTGCCCCCTTTTTTTGGGGGGCTCAGCTTAAGCCAAGTCCCAAAATGGCTGCCAACACTTCCTGGTTGAAGTGTTGGCAGACAATCAGAGCTCTGCATTTCCTTGCACAAGCTTGTTATTATTCACAAAGTTGTCATGGCCACAGATATCACTAACTATATTCTCTTAAATTTCTCAATAACTACTGAATAGATTTACACCAAATAACAAAAAGCATAATCTGTGTAACCAAATCTACCTTTGTGCCACATTTGGTGTTATTCCATCCAGCGCTTCGGGTTTTAGATGTGTTCAAAGGTCATATGGGAATTAACAAGGGAAAACACACTTTTTTTACCACCCCTTTTTCTCGGCCCCCGCTTGACGGATCACCCCGAAACTTTCCATGCGCAAAGAAAATCCCCGGCACACTTTTTGGAAAATATTGTGAAGATTTGTCAAGCAGTGCCAAAGATATAGGAAAGTCAATAAACGCTTTACCTATAGAAACATGGTCCTAACTATAACTAGGTACTGGTGCCATTAGGTAATATATATGTATATACATACACACATCTTATATACATATATACTTACTTTGCTATGTCAAGGCATACATTGTAAAGGCATAGTCGTGGTAAAGGTATTGCATGGTAAAGGTAATAAATGCGTGCAAAAAGCCTTGCATTGTAATGCCTCGTTGTAAAGGCTGTTTTCCAGCTGAGAACCACCCAATGTTCTGCATCCAAAGTCGGTGCTTAATGATGACGTTCACAAAATTAAGTATCCCCATCGGCTGCCTGCAAACTTTACAGAATCCATGACCTAGGTTTGAAACAGCTGTGGTAGCCCAAGGTAAGGAACAGCTTCCAGAGTAGAATGGCGACTTGCCACTCTAATTGTCATGGTGATCTGACCTGCGAAAATGTTAAAGTGGTGAAATCAGATTCTCTTTTCTTATGTACACTTACCACCAACTCAATGCTATGTGAAGCACACATATTTTCCACAAATGTTATACTGTGGAATCCCCTATTGGAACATGCACCATCTGCCAAGATTTCTATAAACATTTCCACCAAAGCTACTTTGTTCAACTTGAGATATGAGTCATGCAACTTCCAAAGGGAGGCTTCAATTTTATGTGCTTTAGTCATTTTCCAGTAGCCTTTATTTTTCTCCCTAGTTCTGAAATGCTATTGAATCAACCACTTCGGACCCTATCTGTAAGTTCTAAAAAAAGAAACCTCACCAATAGAGGTGTCCTTATTAGAGGAAAATATGTAATCTCAATAACAATTGACTCCAATGACAACATAGAATCTGCAAAACATTAATCTGATCTGACTACTCTCGTTGCCCTTCAGAAGCTATGTGCCCAAACTAGAAGCTCCACAAAATAGTCTCTGAATTCCGGCACCCAGCCTTCCTACATCAAATGGAACTGAACACACTTAGGAGCTCTGCAACTACCTGGCAGAATACTTTATTAAACAAGCACTGGCAAAGTCAATCGGTCTCACCTAGGCAAGACCTATTGGCTTTGTCAGTTGTCGATTAGTCATGTTGTACAACAGCGGGCTTGCTGTTCTTATGGCGGGGGAGAGACAACGGTGTGGGAGAAGCAACACAGAGAATAGGAAAGTAAGAGGTGAGAGGGAAGAAGCAAAATGGACAACAGGAGGGTGGGACTGAAGAAGCAACATGGACTATGTAAGGATGGGAGGAAAGAAGCAATACGGACAATGGGGGGAAGAAGCAACGCGGACAGTGCTATGTTAGAGCCATGTCATAGAGCTTTCTTTTTTCTAATGACAGGTGGGGGACAACACAGACAACAGTAGTGTGGGATGGAAGGGAAGAAGCAAAACAACAGGAGGGTGGGAGGGAAAAACACGACAACCGGAGGGTGAGAGGTAGGAGGAAAAAAGCAACACTGACAATTAAGAAGCAACACAGACAATCTGGAGTTGGAGTGAAGGAGCAATACGGACAATGAGGGGTGGGAGGGAAGAAGCAATATGAACAATCAAGAAAAAACACGTAAAGTAAAGGGGTGGGAGCAGAAGAAACAACCTTACAATGGGGTTGGAAGGGAAGAAGAAACACGGATAATTAGGAAAGAAGCAACACAGAAAATGGGAGTGGGAGAGAAGAAGCAACCTGGACAAAGGGGGGTGGGGGTAAGCAACATGGACAATGAGGGTGGAGGGAAGAAGTAACACAGACAATAAGAAGCAACACAGACAATTAAGAAGCAACATGGGCAAGGGAGTGTGGGAAGGGAGGAAGCAATACGGATAATGGAGGGGTGGGAGGGAAGAAGCAATGGATAATGGGAGGTAAGAAGAAACACGGACAATGGGAGGTGGGAGGTAAGAAGAAACACAGACAATCAGTGTGGAAGGGAAGAAGCAATACGCTCAATGGGGGGTGGGAGGGAAGAAGGAACATGGACAATGGGGGTCTGAAAGGGAAGAAGCAACACAGACAATAGGGGGTGGGAGGGAAGAAACAACATGGACAATTGGGGCTGGGAGAAAAGAAGCAACACAGACAAAGGGGATGCTGGAGGGAAGAGGCAACATGGACAAAGGGGGTGGGAGGAAAGAAGCAACACAGACAATGTGAGTAGGAGAGAAGAAACAACACTGACAATGGGGGGGTGAGGGAAGAAGCAACATGGACAATTGGGGTGAGAGGGAAGAAGCAACATGAACAATGGGGGGTGGGATGGAAGAAGCAGCATTCACAATAAGAACCAACACAGACAATTAAGAAGCAACACTAACAATGGGGGATTGGAAGGGAAGAAGCAACACAGGCAATAGGAAGCAGCACGGACAATGGGAGGTGGGAGGGAACAAGCAACATGGACAATGGGGCGTGGGAGGGAAGAAGCAAATTGGACAATTGGGGTGAAAGGGAAGAATCAACATGGACAATTAAGAAGCAACATGCACAATGGGGGTGTGGAAGGGAGGAAGCAACATAGAAGAAGAAACATTGACAACGATGACCGACAGAAGAAATAAAACAGTACCTCAATCACAGCGTGAGCAGCAGGATACTAATCAAAATTAAGCATTATGTACTTGGTCCATGCTCCACATACAAAAAGAGAAAGAGAAACAGGCACACGCTTGCAAATTAGGAAGCAGCAAGTAATAGTGGCAATGATGGCAACGAATGGTAAGCAATGGACAGGCTCCAAATCCCGTGTACCTAACAAAATCTCTTGCAAGCAACAGCACATGAGCACTATCTTAGGTGAGATTTAAAAAGCGGGCAGTAATAGTATTCCTCTGCCAAACTTACCTAATTTTATAAACTTTACAAATCAATAAAAGCTGTCCACCTTTCATCATGCTAAACAAGAAAAGACTTAACAACTTAATCAAGGCTATAAACATTGCTTGATTGATGGAAGAAATTCCAAATCAACATTAATCTCCAGCCACGATGGCCTCAAGAATATTGTTGACAATAATGGATTCGCTTCACTAATCTCACTCAACCGATTGTCAGTATCTGACACTGTAGACCACCAATTATTGGATGAATCAGTGAAGGTTACAGGAATTTGGGGTACTGTCCTCAAATAGATAAAATTCTGTCACAGACAGAAACCAAACTGTCAGATACTCTCCAAACTACATTTCGTCAACCACCTCTCCACTAGGAGTTCACCAAGGACCCACAATCAGCTCTTTTCGTTCCCATGTATATCAGTCTTCACTTATATATCGTGTTAGCCCCTTCTAGCTTACATTCTCTAAGTATGTTAATGGTCCCCGAATCATCTTGGAACTTGAAAGACATTTGGACTGAAATGACCTTTGGCCTTATTGAATGTCTTCTGGCAGAAGACTAGTGGGTGCTATAGAACCATCACCATAAGCTTAACCCATCTAAAAAGGAAATAATCTCCTGTGAATCATGACAACATAATAACCCTTGATCTTCGGAGATAGGACAGCTACTAACCCACAACCACATAGGATAGCCACCAACCACATAAAAGAACCTTGGTGATCATGCACTCCAAGCTTCTAACCTTAACCCACATTGAAAGGCAACAATCGAAGAAGTTCTCAATACGATAAAACCACACCGTCATTCTTTCTTTGCTTAGTCTTTTCTCACAGGATTCGGTCACTAGTAGGTCTACTGTTGTCAGGTTGTAATTATGCCAAAGAGCTCTACATAGGTCTCTCCAGGCACCTTAACTGCAAACTACAACAAACCCAGAATGCTGCAGCGAAACACGTCCTAAACCTGAGCTGGACTGGACACATTACCCAAGCCCTCAAAGCTATAAACTGGTCATGAGTCAGAAGAAGAATCTCCTTTAAAGTCCATGGGACTGCTCACTGGGCAATGCATTGAACAGGACCAAACTTCACACAGTTGAAACTCAAAATGTATAGTTAAAGGAAAAATCTCAGATCCAGAATGGCTCAACTCCTGATGATTAGCTCTAATCAATAAACGCACATGTGTGAGTGCCTCTTCTGTGTGCAAACATGCAAGCTCCTACCAAGGAGAATAGAATTGTCAACAGCAATCTTGAATTCAAAAAAGTACTGACCTGTTCCCAAAGAGGACTCAACTGACTCTCAGGCTACAAATCATTACGGTTTGTATACTAATAGGGTCAGCCTATGCCGCAGACTCTCTTTGCAAACTGCTAAGATGTTAAGATCCTACCATGCACACTCACATGCACAGAGCATTTATGCTGGCATCACAGAACTCACCAAAACATACTCGTGATAGGCCTCAACTAACACTTTTCTCGGATCATACAAAGCAATGGAGTAACTAGTTATTCGACCCTCCAAGAGGGACTTTGGGATTTCCTGAAGGAGAAGGAAAGTACTATAAAATGCTACAATAAAGTATTTGTAACACATAAATCTCATTATGTGCATGGGGTTGAATTACATGTCTTGTGATTGGCCCTGCTCCAGTAAAGTGAGAAGTTCAATCAATGCCTATTAACAGTTACTGAGTTACCCACGTATGACCAATGTGGGAACTTGATTTATTGACAAGTTATGTTGGATAGCTGTATATTATTGATACCAATCTAATAATTTTACTCCAAACCTCTAAGGGTCAGGGGAGAGGGAAAGAGGGCCCAGAAGAGGAAGATGAAAGAATCAAGAAAAGGTGCCACCAGTATTCCACCTGTTGTGATCCACCCTCTTCCATCCCTGTGACCCTGTAATCGGCCTGCGCCCAGTTGCTCCTGCAGTTACACATCCGCTAACACACAGGAAGAAGAATGGGTGAGGGCTGCCCATAGAGAGGCCCACACTGATTGGCCGAGATGATCACTCGCCCCCGGTGTATGTGCACATGCTTACTTTCGGTGCCAGGCCAGTACACACCAAAGAGACTAGAGTTTGGGTGTATGATCCTGAGCAGAGGCTAGGGTGTGGACATGTAAACGCCAAGAGGCGACGGGTGTCAGGCGGTACAGGATAACGGGTTAGGAGAAAATTACTAGTATTCCCAGATGTGAGGGCACATAACATGCAAGCGGCTGCGCCAAGGGACCCTTTGGCAGTAAGCGTATTTTTTATTTTTTTCTCTCGCAGATTTATATAACGCAAACTCGACCTGAAGGTATCAGAGTGCTTTACATGAGCACCAGTTGCATTACAGATTGGCGCATTCATGTTTTTTTAGGCACGGGGCGATTAAGTGATTTGCCCAGCTTCAAGGTCGGACGCTCTATCTGTTAAGCCACATCCCCAGCGTGTGATCGAAGTTATAAGCCAGCCAGTCAGCGAAGTAACGACCCAGGTTGAGACTATACTAGGTGTGAGACATTGACCGAAGAAGCGAGACTGCAGGAGTGGCACTCTGCCATGACGGAGACCCTCTAATTGTTGTTTTCACGCACATACATTTTCTGGTTAACCCCTCAGCTCCACCCCTCACCCCCACCCCTTCTCTGTGGTCTCTCCTCGTAGTCTTGCAGTTCGGCCCAGAGTCGCCTACCCACGAGCTAGTTATCAACCAGAAATCCGACTCCCCGCGCCTCTAATAAAACCCAAAGTGTTTGGGGGATTTCTAAGAAACGAGGGGCTTTTACAGACGTAGTAAAGGGAGTACCGTGGCAGGGAAACCTCAGCCTCGTTAAAGAGCGGGCCTTGAGAAGCCCATTCTTTTTCCTCGTTCCTAGAAACGGAAGGAAACTATTTCTAATGAGGGGGGCTGTTTTCATTAGAGGGGAAAATTCACGAAGGAGGAGGGGTTGAATAGTTCAGGCGAGCTGCACGCGAACCTGCGAGCCTGTGGGCCAGCAGACTGACTAGCGCACCCAACGCACCTCAATCTCTGTGACGGGGCAGGGTATCCCTTCATTGCCTGCAATGCGGCCCACACAGATCAACCAATGAACCTCATTTAATCTCTTACCTTCGGCACAGCAGCCCGACTATTTTCAGCAAAGAGTTCATAATAAAAAATCTCAGGCAGTGCACCTCTACACTGACCGGAATAACCAGAGCTACTGCAGTAGTGACAAGGGCCGGAATTGTTTTTCCTGCCCTGGAAATTACGTCGGACCAGCAGGGGGTGGAGGGGGGTGTTTGCTGCTGGTGGTAAACTGCTGCTGAGCTTTTGTCACATGCATGGATGGGGCAGATACTGCAGCTCTGCTGTAAAACCGGCCCACAGTAACAAAAACTCTTGGGAAACACTGCTGTTGCCCTTTTGTTACAGGGGGGTGGGGCATATTGCAGGTCCAAAACCAGCACCCGCCCTTACGGCCCACCAGGAAAACTCCCGGTGCCCGCTACGACCAGTCTGGCACCTGGACAGCACACATGCGCCAGGTAGAGGATGATGTTGAATGCACTTCTTTCCAGAAGTATTGCTCTGCAGATGTACCTCAACCCTGCACCCGAACAACACTCTGCTCGCTTCTAGCCCGATCGACATCATTACAGTGCCTGCTATTGAAACAATAATAGGACTCACACACTGGTACATCAATACACGAGACAGAGTGGCCTTTCTTTCACTGAATTTCAAGGCGGACCGACTCATTCTGAGAATTACTGAATCCGGGAATCCCTGTTAACCGCGTGACCAGATCCTCGAGAGAAAGATCCAGGGCCCAATGGTCATCATGACCCCCCCCCGCCACCTGTGGTGGTGGCCACTCAAGCTAGAGACCGAGGGCTAATGGGCGACATAAAATGAACTCATTACTGGCGCCACGGAGAGGTCGCACATCGAAGTTTAAGCTGAGACGTAACTGGGAGCCTTGCGTGTGTGAGGTAGGCCTGGCCTGCCATGACGCATAGCTCCCTCAGTTCATTATTCCCCCAGTCTCCAGGGCACCCTCGGCGGCGCTAACCTCACAATACGCCATACAAACATTCCCCTCTCTTCCATTTTGCTTGGCCGCCTCCCCATTCTAATACAACCTCTATCCAATATTCTTAGAAAGCATGGCCCTTGTTTTCCTGAAATGTCAAACTCCATCTGGCTGAAGGGAGGTGGGTGTGGGGTCTGATCAAATATAGCTCTTAAGCACAGACATCTGGGGCTGAACAGGCAAACTTGAGCACCTCTGGATCTCCCAGCTACAGAGCAGCAGTTATTCCCGCGAATCCGCACCCCGACCCCGACCAAAGGCTGCCTGGCCTCTCTGTCAAGCAATTTTACAAAATATTGATTTTTCCACGTCCATGGTTTTATTTGACAAATGACAGGGTGGTTACCCAGAGGTTGTTGAAAAACTCGCTGAAAACAGGTTGTCTGTTGCTAAGCCTTTCCATCTGGGCCTGCTGGGGGCTCTGGCAGCTGCAGGAGCTGCTGGTGCCCCCCACTCTAGAGAATGAAGCAGAGTAAACTGATGGCAGACTGAAGCTTACGGCAAACTGTGCCCCTTCTTCAAATGTCTCCTATATATATGGGAACTCCTCACACCCACCCCGAAATCACCACAATCATCCATCACAACATTTAGCAGGGTCCTCCATTACCCACACAATGTACAAGTCGGAGATCTCCAAGGACAACTCAGTCTTCTTTTTTTTTTTTTTTTTAAATAAAACAATTTTTTATTCAAGTTTTCTAGGCTATACAAATATAAATGGACAGGGAAAAAACCTTTGTTATTGTAAAACTCCCCACCCCAATAAAACTGGGAGAGCACTGGTAAATCAAAGCATAATAAGTTTGCATAAAGTCACGGTGAGTCCTTAACCCTCTCTCAGCCCTCCTCCTGCCCTGACGGGATGTGGGAGACTGCTTCGTGCCCTCCAAACGCTGCAGCAGTATGAAGTGGACTCCCTTCTTGTGCCAGAGCTTTGAACCAAAGGGTCAGCGACAAATTACCTACTCCATATCCTCCACCAGACCGTGCCAGGGTCCCCATATCTTGATAAACTGGCTCGGGAATGCCCTTGCCCTGCAGATCCGCTGCTCAGCCCTCATGCACCAGTCCATGTTGGACGCCCACCTGGTCCCAGTTGATCTATATCACGCCTAGCAACCATCAAGTTAACATTACAAAAAGTAGATGCATATCTTTCTAATGTGAGCCCCCCTCCCCCAGATACCCAGCAGAACCACCCTAGGGTTGAGCTCTAGTGCCTGATTAAGGGCTTGTGATATACTGTTTTGGACCCTCATCCAGAACCGATGCAACTTAGGGCTGTCCCAAAGCGTGTGCCTCCGGGTACCCTGTTGTGTGCACCTTCTCAAGCATTGGTCCGAGTCAGCCTTGCCAACTGCGATTAGTTGCTTCCTTGTGTAGTATGCTCTGTGCAGGGTTTTAATTTGGATAAGCCTAAACCCTGCCCTGATTGCGACTTCACATGAGGATCTCCAGGCTTTGCCCCATGAATCGTCTTCAAAGACTCCCTCCCACTTGTCCCATAGCGATGTCAAGGGGGGGTGCTATTGGTTAGTTGTGTTCTATATAATAGTGAGGCAGCATGTCGGTGCAAAGGGGCCCCCAGTATTTTATATTCCAGAGGGCTTTCGTCGGGTCCCTTCTAAGTCATAACTATGACTGGCTCCATCTTCATCATTTCCATCACCCTAAAGTATGACATAGATCGCAGAGTCCTGCATTCTCTGTGCACTATGTTCAAACTTTGTTGGCATTACGTGACTTTTACTAAATAAATACCAACACCAAATGTCCCACACAATGAAAAATGCTTGTTTGGACTGGTCTTACCCCGACATCTTCAGCCTTCATCCCTCCTGTTTTCTAAAATGTGTTTTTATTGGCACTAGGACTCTGAAATGTGGCAGTGAAGGAAAGGAAGATGGCGGATCGAGTCCGCTACAGGTGGACGCTCACCACTACCTCTCACCAGGGACCTGAGCCACTGCTACCTGCCCGCACAGTACTTGCCGATTGCCAATGGTGCTATCAGGAGAGACGAGACAAGAACATAACGTTGGAGCCTGAAGAGAGTTGCTAAATTAAACCTGAAACCTGGAGACAGGGGAAAAAAGAAGAAAAAAAATCAGCGGCTTTACCTGGCTGCCTCCCCGTTGCTGGATGTGCCCGATTGCTCAGCTTAGCAGTTCGGTGTTTGACGGCCGTGCGGCGAGGTTGTTTATAATTAAACCATTTTTGCCGTCGCTACCACCAATTGCTTCATATTCATAACCGCAACTTACCGAGGGGAGCAGAAGCAAAGGGCTGATGAATTTGAGCTCCAGGACAGTATTTACACGGCTCAGCTTTCATCCAGTGAAGGGGAAGGCCCCACCGCGGAATACACACCTCGGTGTAGTGTAGTTCCTATATTCCCAATAGGCTCTGCGCATTGAAATAATATATCCTATAGATAAGACGTAGGACTGAGGTCTACTAGGTCTCTATCCAATATACTAGACTTAATTGTGAGTGCCGGCTAGCTCCGAGGTCACTAGAAACTTTCTCGAATTCACAAGAAGGTATTAGTTTCTGACAACCGTATAAACATGACAACTTTGTTTCCCCAAGATAAAACTGATCTTCAGAGTCGTGGAAACAATAGATATATATTTCACTCAGTCAATCGTGCATGCTTCGTTTCACCAGAGGTGCAGAGAAATAGATATACAGGCGTTTTCAATAAAAGGATTTATTGAACAGTCTTATTTCTCAAGCATAAGAAATGACCTACTACAATTGTAAAACTGGTTGTAAAATAGAACACATACAGTATAAAAAGTAGAACAAAATAATACTGTAAGAAGAGCATTTTATGGTTCCTAAACCATAGAAAAATACATACATAAATAACAGAGGCTAAAAGTACTCAACCAGTGCTTCTAAAATGCGCCTATCCTGGTGTACCTAACCTAAGCTTAGTATGAGGGAAGAAGTAAGTCAGGTGTAGCATAAATGTAGTATTCTTTTGCCAAGAATCTGTCCAAGATTTCTCTTAGGGTCTAATCAGCTCTGTACCTTAGTTTAGAATGGAGAAGGTCAGTCTCGGGACTCGATTTCCCAACAACCAGCAAGGGTAGCTTGGTAACACTGGAGCAGGATTTCTCGGCAGGAGAAAAGACAGTGTCTCTCTCAGTGCGTCTGCTGGAGGGTTGACTTCCTTCGGCACTTGCTGTAGCAGGATGCATTGGGCAAGTAGATAGTCGAACTGCTCCAAACCACCGTGTGTTTGCTAAGGCAAGTGTGGGCATACTTATACCTTGAAGTTGCCGAGTTTGACGTAAAGGTGGACATAATAACGTCATCAAAGAGTCTCAGTTCTTTGAAAACTCCATGAGTTCTTGGATAAGTCAGTTCTCGAGCAAGGGAAAGTCCCTAGCTGCTGAAGCAGAGTTTTCCAAGAAATCGTTGTAGATTTTCAGAACTAGTGGAAGTAGCCCTGCAGTATTTGGACTGCATGAGCTATGCCTAAATATGGTTATGATTTCTATGCCTAGATAAGGATATGGTGATTTATACCTATATAGGGGCATGAGGGGGCGTGGTCACGAGCCGAGCATGGCAGACGTGCTTTAGAGTGGCTCCGTCCACTGCCCGACAAAATTAGCTAATTATCCCAATTTCCCTCGCCCCCCGATCGCCCAAACAATCGCTATGAATCCTGAAGGGCGGTGAGACCCTCCGACTGCCGTCTGCCGACCTCGGCGGCCACTGGTGTGCAGAAACGGCGAACTGCTCTGGCGCGGCCTAGATCCTGTGGAGAAGCCGCGGACTAGAGTGGAGAGGCGGGCCGACATCGGAGAGACCAGCCACTGGGGGCACACAGAACGCTGCCACGCGGTAAGACATCTGAACTACACAGCGCGGCCAGAGGGGGACTGAAGGGGAGCAGACCTTTGCGGGACGCCGGAAATTGAGCGGGATAAAACAGAGGGAGCCCTGCGGGCCGACCGTAAATTCCTCCTAAGCACCACGGAGACGGCGCCGGGAACACCGGAGCACCGAGTGTGCGCGCCTGCCCCACCGAACGCTGCACTGGAACTCGGGCGGCGGCAAAGACTGCTCATGTCCTTGGTCTGGGGGGCTGAAGCTCGGAGGACCGAGGGCACACACTAAGTCGAAGCTCCGAGCGTAGGGACGCCATTGTTGTGGGACGCACCGGCCACCGCGCTACTGCCGCCGCACTGCTGCTACTCCTGAGGACGACAGGGGCACAAGAAAGGAGCGGAGACAACCGTTGCAGCGCACCTGGGAAACTGGTCGGTGGTGGTGTGCCGGTGCAGACTGTGAGAAGGGGCCTACAGATTGTACGATACCCAGGTCAGCATAGGAGAGTTTATAATCTGGGGTGATACTGGAAACGCGCTTGTTGATCCTGTGACTCCTGAATACGCCGAACCACTGGGTGTGGCACATAACAATACTCAGAGTGCCTGGAGGCCACCACTCTCCTACTGGACACCGACGGCGCCCTGGCGGTCTGTTTATCGGGGGCACGGGTGTGACCTGCTGCTGGAGGCGGACGCGGCACAGACGCACTACAGACCATCTACCCATACATAGGCGCCAACGCCTGCAAAACGACTGCGCTCGCTAAATACCAAACACCTGCAGGAAATCTGCGCATACCCTGACCCCAGTGACAGAGGAGGGGCACCGCGACTGCCACCCTGCAGACGAGGGCCATGGGCAGGAACAAGGCTAAGGTACAAGACCACGGCGCCCACATCGATGTTCAATCTACAGGATCGGAGGATCCGCTGGCCTCCTCCAACGTGAAGATGATACCACCAACAGGCAAGACGTCACCGGATGCAAAGCTAGACCTTATATTGGCCGAAATAAAGGCGTCCAGGAAGGCGCTGGAGACACGTATGGACAGTCAGGGCAGACCATAACAAGCTGGCGGAAAAGGTCACTGAGCACAAGATCGCGCTGGACGACCTCATCACGCAGCAAACGGACCACTCCACGAAAATTGAAAACATGGAGAAACAGATCAAAATGCTATGGGACAAAATGGATGATGCGGAAGGGCGGGCCCGCCGTAACAACGTGCGAATTCTGGGTATTCCGGAACGAAGTGAAGGGAGGAACCCCACACAATTTGTAGAAGACTGGCTGAAAAAGGTTGTGGGCCCCTAGGACCTCACCCCGATGTACAGTGTGGAAAGGGCGCACCGGATGCCAACGAGACCACCTAAACCGGGGGCACCGCCGCACCCACTGATTGCGCGCCTATTGCATTACAAAGATAGGGACTCCGTGTTGAGAGTGGTGAGAGAAAAAGCCCCACTACGCTATGAAGACAAAACCATCTCAGTGTACCCGGACTTCACCCCGGCCGTACAGAGAGCCAGATCATCATTCCTAGGGGTGAAACGCAAGCTGCGGGACAGAAGCCTGAAATACGCTCTACTGTTTCCGGCACGTCTTAAAATACTGTATGAAAACAAGTCTTATTTCTTCGACACATCTGAGGAAGCAGCGGAGTGGATGGAGATAACCCTGACGCCTCCAAATACACAGGACCCCTTTGAAGAAGACCAGGGAGAGGGACCTTCTCACCAAGAGGAGCGAAGCCGGAATGACGAGACTGAGGAACGTGTGAAAGGACCTACAGCAACTGGAGGGGCACTACCGTCCAGATCTAGGAGGACGACGGAGATTGGTCACCTGACGGAGGCCGCACTGGCGGAACATGACGCACAAGACCAAACAGCCACAGATAGCCGCTCTGCCACGCATACAGAGGTGTCAGGCTCGGCTGATAGCCTACAGCTGTTCCCTAAGATCACGGCACAAGAAGCAAATGAACTCTGATTGCAACAATAGAAGACTTCAAGTGGTAAAGTATAAACTATGTGTGAGGGTGATCGGGGTGGGGGACACACCTGCCAAGGGCAAAAAGGAGTGATAACAGCAGACTCAGGACTGGTGTAAGTGGTCCCCGCTCCCCACCACGTAGACATGTTTTGGTATTACGTATGCCCACGTTGGGCAGCAATGTTTGGACCCCGAAGGGTTTTACTCGGGGACCTTGTAGTTGTGGGGTTGTATATTGTTTTGGCACAGGATTTACAACAGATTATGTACACACACTTCATGGTGCAATGCTCGCTGACTTTGCCTGCTGCAGACTGGAATGGGGACCCTTAATGACTACTAACTGTGCACCTGGAACGTTCGTGGTATGGGGTCTGTCCACAAGAGGCACAGAATATTAGCTCAACTCAACCGGAGGAATGTTAAAATTGCTTGCCTTCAAGAGACCCATTTGACAAATGCAGAGAGGGGGAAGTTGCTCAAAAAATGGAAGGGGCAATTGTTCGCTACCTCTTATTCTGCATTCTCGAGAGGGGCGGCTGTATGGCTGAGGAATTCAGTCCCCTTTAAGGTAGTGGAACTGAGGTCAGACACGGAAGGCAGATATGTATTTATCCGAGGGTTACTAGACGGCTCCCCTGTTGTGCTTCGCAGTGTGTATGCGCCAAACTCGGGCCAATCGGCCTTTTTAGTCAACATCAATAGAGTGCTAGCTGACTGGGCAGAATATCAGTGGATTATTGGTGGGGACTTTAACGCAGTACTGGATATATAGTTAGACAGATCCCACCCGCCCCTACAGGCAACCGAGAATCGAAGACAGGCTGAAGCGCTGGCGCAGTGGGCAGAGGGATGGAACCTAGTGGATGCCTGGCGAGGTAAACATTTACTGAACAGGGAGTACACCTTCTACTCACCACCCCACAAGTTACATACCAGAATCAACCACGTTTTTTGCACTAAAGCACTCCTGGGGGCGGTAATAATAGCGGTGCACATGGGCAAGACTTTTTCAGACCACAACCCAGTAGAAGTCACCTTCCAATGGGGTAGGATTCCAACACCCATACCAACATGGCGTCTCACGCTAGACCTCCTGGAGGACGCGACCTTGCGCACAACAATTGCGGATGCAATAACCAATTACTTTTCTGTGAATGATAAGTCTGCAAGCTCCCGCCAAATAGAATGGGACGCTTTCAAAGTGTCGGTTAGGGGAGAGGCGATGAGCACGCGGGTGGGTATGAGACACAATGTGATGGAAAGACTCCGGGATGTAGAGGGGCGCTTGGCCATGCTCGAAAGTGAGGCTGCTGGCACGAACATACCATTTACACCACTACAAGAGGCACACATCCAACACGCAGAGCTGCTGGAGGAATTGCACATACTGGACTACAGGGAATACACATGCCGGCAATATCCACAAGCAGATAGGGCGGGACCCTTGCTGGCCCGACTGGTACGGGACGAACCAGTACAGCTACCTGTGCTGGAGGTCATTGACCATGGGGGGTCATTGGCAATGACACAGTTGGGTGTTAACACAGCCTTTAGGGATTACTATGAAATGCTATATGGCCCACACAATCCACTACCTGATGAGGAACTTGGGGAGTTCATGGAGGGATTAGAGCTGCCACGACTTGAGGACTGCCAAAGCAAAGAGCTAGCACGCCCAATTACAGTTGCGGAAATACGCCAAGCCATACTAGCACTTCCGCGGAAAAAAGCCCCAGGCACAGACGGCCTTCCCGTGGATTTCTATGGCATCTTCATAGACCTTCTGGCGCCGCGGCTACTTGAGGTATACCGAGAGGCGCTGCGGACACAGGGCCTTCCACAATCCACACTCCAGGCTCTAATAGTGTCTCTACTGTAGCCGGGCAGGGACGGCTTGCACATGGCAAACTATAGACCTCTGTCGTTATTGAACAAAGACTACAAAATATTGAGTAAAATTCTTGCGACGAGACCGGCCAAGTGTATTCCGACACTAATACACCCAGACCAGTGCGGTTTCGTGCCAGGCAGGAGTACTGCCATGAACCTAAGATGGCTTAGCCAACTAATGTTAGGCGGGCCGGGACAGTTGGACACGGAGGGTTGTGTATTGCTAGATCTAAAACAGGCGTGTGACTCTATTAAAGGGGACTATATGTTTGCAGCGCTTGAATACTTTGGAATACCACCAGAGTATATCAACTGAGTCCGACTGCTTTACACCCGCCCAACGGCACGGGTCCGCACGAATAGATGCATCTCTACGCACTTGGACATAGAGAAGGGTACAAGGCAGGGGTGCCCATTATCCCCGCTATTATTTATATTGGATCTGGAGCCGTTGTTAAGCAAACTTCGCGGGTCTGCGCAACACAGGGGCATACGGAGAGATGGTGTGACCCATGTGGTGTCGGCGTATGCTGATGACATCATCCTATACTTCGGAGACCTGGGAGGGGATTTGGACTCTGTCCCTGCCATATTTGACAGATTCCCCACACTATCGGGACTCACCATCTGTTAACCCAAGTCATACAGGTTTTTCTTCTCGGCCACTGGAGCGGAAGCCCCTCTGCCCTTTGCGCCACACACTTTCCAAGTGGCGGAGATCACCTTCCGCTACCTCGGAATACAGATATATAGAGAGGCAAGGAATCCATTAGATGGCAATCTGGGGAGGACACTAACGGCGCTGAAGTCACAAGTGCAATTTTGGACTGCGCTGCCGCTTTCGGTGGCTGGCAGGGTGACCATTACTAAGATGGTGGTCCTACCCCGCCTTTTATACTACTTCACAAGCTTGCCACTGTTGGTCCCTGCGTCCATGTTCAAAACACTTAACACACTGCTGACAGAGCTGATTTGGGGCTCCGGTAGGCGACGTATTAGCTTAAATAAACTGCAGCTCCCCACAGAGGCAGGTGGCATGGGAGTTCCTGATCTCCGGGCATATAACTTCGCTTGCCAACTGCAATGGTTGGCTTATTTACTGGTGGGGCGCAACCTGTACGAAATTGGAATGTCGGAGACGGAGTGGAACAGGGGAAGTGTACACACCCTGCTGCTTCTGAAAGCAGAAGTCCCGAGATCGTCGCCCCCCCCTGCTCCGAATAGCCATTGATTACTGGAAAAGGGCGGTGAGATACACGTCCGGCACGTCCTCTTATGCCCCCACGATACCGCTATTAGGACTCCCAGTAGGATTGGGAACACTATCGAACCCACTGCTTACGGAGTGGCACGATTCGGGTATAACACAGATTGGGGATCTGTTTGCAGATGGCAGGATTATGGCGTTCAAAGACTTCCGAAATGCACACCACACGTCAGGAAGATTATTCCTACTGCACGCAGGGGTAAAACGCTATGTTACCCAGGTATGGTCACCGGACGGGGCAGAGACACCCACGAACCCACTACTCACAATGCAGTACCTGATGGGATCAGGAAGCCACTTGACTAGATGGATAACACACGGTATAAGAGAGGGCAGGGCTATCTCACTGCAACCTTTACGAGACAAATGGGAACAGGATATTGGGAGGCCAGTCAGGGACAAGGAGTGGGATCGGATTCTCAAATACCCTAAGAAGGTGTCGAGAAACCCGAAATTCAAATTCATACAGCTAATGATCCTACATAGGGCATACCTGACACCCCGCCGCCTACACACAATGTTCCCCAACACGACTGATGCATGTCCCCAATGCGGTGTGGAGGATGCACGTCTAGTACACATGTTATGGACGTGCCCAAAATTAGGGTACTTCTGGACTACAGTACAAGAGGACATGGCCAGACTAGTCCCCGCCAAACCATACACCACACTGCAGTACACCATACTAGGGCTAGGCCCTACAGAACGAAAAAAGAGCGTAGGCACACGCTTCACTGACCTAGCCCTAATTCTCGCAAAACGCACCATAACCATGAAGTGGAAATCGCCTAGGCCACCAGATCCTGAGACATGGAGGTGATACGCTGGGGAAAGGCTGAAAGTACGACACTGCAGCGTGAGGAGCGCAGGGGACTCAGGAAAACCCCCATATCACTGGATTGGCACACTTTGCTGGGGTCATTTGAGGCAGGTGAAGATGTAGAGTCTGACCATGCTATAGATCTAGGACAAAAGGTGTGATAGTATTCATATGGAATAAAGTGGCATTTACTGGACTTGGCCCAACCAAGACACGAACATTATAAATATCGCTGGGTGCACGAGTTGAATACAATATGTGGAAGGTATTATGTATAGTCCTTGTAAGGTTACAGCAGGTCCAAAATAAGTAATGTGCATATATAAAACGGGCTAGGAACCATGAGTGATCACAATGTGAAATATGTACGTGCCAAGGGAGGGAGGGCAAGGGAGGGGGGGTGTTGTGTTGGGAACGTTACTGAATGCCATATTATGAAAATGGTTCCATCCTAAATGACATGACAATTATATGTGCGTACGCAAAGAGTAATTCACAATTATGCTAACATGTCATGACTGTTTTGAAATTATCCTGTCAATAAAAAGATTAAAAAAAAATAGGGGCATGAATCGGGAAAATTACAATAGGGTCCTAAAATGATACATACAGCGGACGTGCGGAGCTGCCGGGGGAAGACGGGGTTACTGCTGAAGCCGCGGATGGAGTAGAGGCTCCGGAGAGTGGCAGAGACATTTGCGGTGGTGTTCAGAGCGAGGGGGTTCCGGTAAGCAACACCGCTCCGCAGGCTGTTAACAATGTGAACTTAAGCTCTGGTTATGTAACTGCCCCTCAAGTTGGGAAACCAATTCTGAAACTCCTGCGTTCTGGGAGAGCACTGCTATACATGAGGGATGGGGGCGTGCTGTGGTTCCTGTAATATCAACGGCACCCAATGTCTTTCTTGACTCAAATTCTAGCTCTGATAACTTGTCTATTGCAACTGCTCAAGATGTGTTTGCCAGCGAGACAGTGTTGGAACTTGCCCTCTCCACAGTTGGCGCTGTTGGCAGTGCTTTGGTCATTGTGGATCAGACTTCACAGCCCTGAGAGGACTCCTTGGATTCTTTCGTTAATGGGAGACTGCAAGATGGCAACTTGGCAATCAGGTGTGATGAAACGTGCAGACAGGGATAACGGCATATGTAAGGCGCTTAATGGCAGCAGGAACAATGTTGTGTTAGCCCCCGGGTTGTAGGACTCTAAATATAGTCCTAACTGTGTAATAGGACCTCCACCAGCCCCAAATCTAACACTCCGGAGGAGGCGAGAGCAGTTAAAGGGAAAGTCCCTAAATCAACCCAGGCTGGCAAAGGTGGTAGAGGTTGGGGGGTGGAGTTGGAGCCAAGGTACAGGTGACAGAGGCGTTGGGAAGACTCAAGGGATCTGCAAAGGCTGTAAAGTCTGGTGCAGGTGGTCATGTGAGCCCACTGCGTAAGAATTATCTCTAGATTATCTATCTCAGGAGATCCCGGCACTATGTCAGGTGCTACTATACAGTCTTCCTACCTAGAGTTAGCGGCAATTAACGTTACCAAGGCCCCTATTGCTGCTACTGTTGGTGCTGAAGCCCCTGTCAGTCTGAGTAGCTCACAGATTGAGCCATCTACTATTCCCTCTGCCCCTTCTGCAATGCCTTCTGTCATCACTCCGGTTACCTCTTTGTCATTATCTCCTTTATTATCGCCTCTTAAAGAGACAGGAATTGAGAGCGGTGTAAGCCTTCTCCAGTACTAGGATGAAGAACCCTCACTCTCTGGGATTATGCAGGCACTCACAATTCAGAGGGCGGGAGCACAGAGCTATTACCAGCAGTCTAAGGCTGACAATATCGAGATAAAGCAGGCTTTGTCAGAAGTGACTGTTAAAGTTTCACATTTAACGCCTGAGGTCTCTGACCTCCAACAACGGGTGGCAGCCATCGAGGAGGTCAATACTCATACAGTAAACTTGGTTAAATCTTGAGACTCTCAAATGACAGATATGCAATTTAAGATCGAAGACCTGAAAAACCGGCAGCGACGTCAGAACCTAAGGATTTTTGGAATCCCAGAAGGCAGGGAAGGATCGGACTCATGTACTTTTGCTATCAACCTGTTACAAAAGGCTTTTCCTGACCTAGCAGACTGCGACACTTAGTTTTTAAGGATAGAGCTCTTTTTAAACAACTCGGCTATGATGTAATTGTGTGTAGTTCGCAGACCGTGTCTATCCGAGGAGTGACCCTTTTAAAGTCTAAATTGTGCACCGTTTCATTGTTACGCACTTTGGCCGACAATAAGGGAAGATGGGCAATTGCCCAACTTTTGTTTTCTGGTCGGAAGTTGACGGTCTGTATGGTATATGATCCTAATGATACCTGCCCTGAGGTCATCTCTTTCTTGAGTACTGAATTATTGGATTAGGATGGCGATCTTATAGTAATGGGAGGTTTTATCTGCATTTTGGATAAAAAGATTGATACTACGAACGTGGCTGCACGGGCCCAAATGGTTCAGACAAGGGCAGCTATAGTTGACTTACTCCATATACATCAAATAGAAGATATCTGGAGAAAGCTTTTTCCCTCAACACCAGGCTACGCTTTCTTTTCAAATCCACATAAAAAATACTCCAGAATTGATATGATTTTTACCAATAAAATGTATGAAAACTCATACATGATAATTTGTCAGAAAATCACTTCGGACCACAATCCCATTATGCTCAGGGTAAACTTTCGGATGAAGGAGAAGGAATCAATAAAGGAATTTTCATTGCCCGGGCACCTTCTTAGCAATCCGGACTATGCTACTTTTATGCAAAGAACGCTGAGGGAATATATTGAGAATAATCAGCATTCAGCGACATCAGCAATAGTCTGGGATTGTTTGAAGGCATATGTGAGAGGGGCAACGCTTCAATATATTATCAAGCAGAATCGCTCTAATATACGTCTGGTAGAAGAGGAGCTTAGGCAGTATTCTGAGCTAGAGCAGTTACATGCTAGAGCAATTGTTTTAAAGGATGAATCGTGGATTCATTGTCAGCTTATTGAGGGGAGAGCTAAGCTCAGTAGAAGATTAAGGGATAGCATAGCCAATAATTTTCATAAGAACAAACTGAGGCAATACGAGTATAGCAAACGAGTTGAATGAGTTTTGGCCTATCAGTTAGCAGACCAGCAGGCTAAGTCATATATTAAACAAATTAAAGGAGCAGATGGGTTAGTTTATACAAAATCTCAAGACATATTAGAGCAATTTAGGTTATTTTACGTGGCTCTTTACAGTGATCCAGCCAGCTTTAATCAACATGCAGCTACAGAGTACATTCAAGACAACGCAATGCTGGTCTTGGTTTCAGCTCAGTCTGATCAACTAGACAGAGGTGTGGATCCTTTGGAAATTAACTTAGCAATCAGTGCTCTACCCTCTAGTAAAGCGGTAGGTGAAGATACCATCCTGCTAGAGTTTTATAAAACTTTCAAGGACATATTGGTACCGGTCCTCCTAGAGTTGGTTAACGATATACTGCAGAGCGGGAATGTGCCCGCCTCTTGGAATATAACTAACATAATTGTTTTTCCAAAAAAATGGAAATCCGTGGAGGATAGGAGTTCATACCTTCCAATATTGTTAATTAATGCAGATGCAAACATTTTTTCAAAACTCCTTGCTTTTATCTTAGCTCCCATGATTTATATACTGGTATCTGAACAACCGCATGGTTTTATCCCGGGTCGTGACTCAACGGCACACATGAATACATCTATTACTGCATTCGATGTAGCAGGCCAGTTAAATCAGCAGATTGGGATGTTGATGCTTGACGCTGAGAAGGCCTTCGACCTAGTGGCTTGGGGGCCCTTATGGCTGACGATGTCTTCTCTAGGTCTCGGTCGGAGGTTTATCTCAGCAGTGCAGAAACTATATAGCAACCCAACTGCTGCTATTAGGCTGAATGGTCTATTATCCACTCTTTTTAATATTCAAAGGGGCATGCGGCAGGGATGTCCGCTCTCCCCATTATTATTTGCTATATTGAGCCTTTTATTAGGCATTTGCTTCAAAATACTCTTATTTCTCCAATGCCCTTTAATTATATGGTTTTCAAAGTTACTGCATATGCAGACGACATTGCCGTATACACTACAAAGCCAGTGGACACTATGGCTGTGATAACATTAGAGGCTCAACCCCACTTGCGCTAGGAATTACTAGAACTGCTACCTATCTCGGAGTTTGCCTTAGTTGCCATGTGGATGATATTATTGCTTTAAATTACGAGCCTTTGCTTACTATTTTAGGGAGGTCAATACAATTAAAAAGAATATTGTACCGAAATTCCTTTATTTGTTTCGCACAATTCCATTAAGGGTTCCTACATCATTCTTTTAGTGGCTAGATAGTGCAGTAGGCAGCTTTATTTGGGGCTGCTAAATAAATCTTATTGGGGATAATAGATGATCCGGGCAATATATCGAAGTCGTTGGTTTCAATTATTATAGCTTGTTCCCGCTTGTGCCTTGCCAGGGCATGGATTCAAACCACCAGCCCGAAAATTACAAAATTTTGGGCACTACTGAGGGGGATTTATGATTTAGAACTGGCTTTAGCAAAAGCCAGGGGTCCTAGGTCAAGAGTTAAATTTGAAAGGATCTCGTTAAGCTTTCATTGGGACTAGTATATACCTATACTATTTAAGTCTGTGTCTATTCTTGTAATCATGTTATATTTTCTAATATTGTTATGGCGTCTTGTCCCCGGAACTTTTATTTGCGTTATGAAGATGGCATTCATATATTCTATTTCGTTGTGCAATGTTTTGCTTTTTTGTAAAAAAAAGTTTTAAAAAGGACTCTGAAATGTATCATTGCTAAGCAATGCTAGAGTGATTGTGTTTCTCCCTAAAATATGGTAAAATTGGCCTACACCTGAATGGCACATTTAATTTACTTATAAGTGCTTAATGTGTGGTACTACATCACACCAATCACATTGAGGGCCTGTACATTAAATGCTACTAGCAGGCCTACAGCACTCATTGTGTCACCTACTAAAGGAGTACTTTAAAACTTGGCTCAGGCCTACCACTCTAGTCTGTAGAATAGTTTTAAACTGCCAATTCGACCTAGCAAAATAAATATTTTGCCAGGCCTAAACCTTACTTTTTAAAAAATCAGTCACCCATAAGGTATGTCTTAAAAAGCCTATAGGGCAAGGTGTGTTGTATTTCAAAATTGAGAAACATGTTTTTAAGTTTTACATGTCCTAGTAGTTAAAAAACTCCCACAATAATTTTTCCCTATTGTAAGGCCTACCTCTTCCATAGGTAAAACTGGGTTACCATATTACATTTAATAAGTGCAAACTTTTGAGTTGGAGCAGATAGAAATGCCATGTTTAAGCTCAAATGAATTCTAATTCAAAATAATCTTTAATGGGGAAGTTGAATTTTAAGTTACAATTCAGAAAATTCAAATTTTCATAAGTTGGAATTTTCTTGCCCTAACCATGTGGTGCCTGCTGCCAGTGCCATGGGTCACATGCCTATGAATATTATAGCTGTTGGGCTTTGTGTATTCCTCCCAGACAGCAAGACAAAGGGGGATTAGGCATTGAAGAAATGGGCCATCCAGCCCGGATTGCTGCGGGTGGCGCCGCTCCCTGCCCTACTTACATTTCAAACGCCTGCCTCTATCACACAAAAAAAGTCTCACCCAAAACTCTTTGAAGCCTTGACAGTAGAAGGGAATACCTTTCCAGAACCAGATGTGGGGGGAACCTAGGAGATTCCCCCACTTCAAAGGCTGGCTCCAGGTATATTCGACCCTCAGACCAACTTTTCAGTAAACAGGACTTCTCTGCTGCTCAAGGCTTGTCCTGTTCTCCAGAGGACTGCCCTGCTGCTACCATAGGGCTGCCCTGCTACTACCAGTGTTCTCCCTTACTCACCAGAGGACTGCCCTGCAGCTTGAACCCAGCACTACCAGAGTGACTCCACTGGCTACTTGGTTGGCTTCCTGTGTGAGAAACAGGGACATAACAAGCTCTGGACACCTTGAACCCTACCTCTGGCCTCTGCTGCTGGAGTGAGTTCCAACCCCCAATTGGTGCCCCCCCATGCCCTTGACCCTTGAAAGTGATGTTAGAGGTGCTGCTCCTGCATAACCCTGAGACCTCATCCAGGACTCTCCTGCAACAACAAAGACTTCCCAGACACAGCCTGCTGTCTTGACCCGCTGAACTCTACCTTCTCCTAGACTTTTATTCAAAATTTCTTCCAAGTCCGAAGGTAAGCTGAGACCGGGCCCAATACACTTCTTGCAGCCGACCCATCTTCCATCATGGTCAGCCTTAAGTTTTGTCTTGACCCCGGTCTTGCGCGTACAAGAACACGCGGTTGGAGCTTTGATCTTTTAGGTGCTAAATTATACAAAAAAGTTACAAATTCAAAACTCTGACTCAATTGATTACATTTAATTCATTTTTGGTGTCATTTTATTTATTGCGACACATATGTCCATCGTAGTAGGAACAGCAAAATATCTGGGGTGGGCATGGTCTATAAGGCGGAGGGCTTTATCCCCCAATATGTCTTGAATTTTACATTTTCCTTTGTTTGTTTTATCCTTGCAAATATCTACTGGGATATACATATGAATTTTAATTACAAAATGCGGCTAATATGTATGGTACGAGTTTTTAATAGTATAAACTTCGGGAATGGTCCGTAACGCGGAGGTCCCTATACCTCAACATGCATTTAGTTTTTGCATATCATGAAAAAGCTTATTTTATCCCAATTGGTAACAATTTTAATGCTTATGAATTATGTATTCTCGATTATAAATTTTATTGTAATTGAATGTTTGATGTTTTAAAAATGTATGAATTTATATGTCTGTGCTTTTATGAGTGTATAACTCGAATAAAGCTTTTTCAATCAATCAATCAATCATATGTGGTTCTATGTGGTCCTTTGCCACTGCTGGTCTCTAGCTCCCGCATTTGTGCGGCCACAATGCACTGCCAATATCTACGGTTCCATCTCATACAGGACCAATGTGAGGCTTGGGATTAAATATCCCTCCTCTGTTAGAGAACATGCAGAGAGATTTAGAGGCCTGGGCCTCACTCCACTCTCCCTAATGGGCAAGGACAGTCTATATAAGATGATCGTACTCCCCAGATTTCTTTATGCCTCGCAAAATGTCCACCCTCCATCTTTGCTAATGGTCAGGGCTTGGTTACACATTTCCTATGGGCCCAAAAGCTCCCTCAAGTTTCTTATGGGAAATCTGTACAGTCTAAGTATGAGGGTGGCTTGGGGTTCCAGGATCTCAAAGTATATTACTTGGCCACACAAATCGCTCCCATTAGAGATTGGCTGTTTGGAGATCGCTATGATTCGGCATTCTGACTGGAACTAGAGACCCCTGAAAGACTGGAAATCCTGGCCCTGTTATACAGTAACACTCCTCGAACCTACTTCACCAGGTCACGTAAATACTGCTGTTGTACTGCCAGTGTGCTCTATAGCCTATTAATTGGCTGAATGCATTTACCAACCAAACACCTCTGTGGCATGGTACCAGACTCAAACAAGGTGTGCAATTACTTGGGTACCCTGCCTGGGACTTTATTGACTTCTCTGCCCTATGGGATGTCTGGGCCACTGACCACAACAAATCCTTCGAGTGGTTGATAGATAATTTCCAGCTACATAGGTCCCAGTTCTATAGGTACCTGGAACGTCACCAGAGTCTGGCACTGTAGTGGTTTCCCTTCTGGGCCCACTTTGGTTCTCCCTTCGTTTTGCAACTCAGATGTTTTAGGCTGCCTTTGCTCGCTCTGCATAGCCACATATAATACATTTGTTTTTGCAACATTATTTTGAGAATACGCTGTACATTTTGTTTGTTATCCAGGGACTCTTCTTGGGATTTTATCTACACATTTTGTGCAAGGTTGCTGGGAATACGTGTACAGTTCTCTTTGCTCGTTTAGCAACAGCTCTTAACATTCAAACATAGCATGGTCGCACAGCTGCATCTCCAGCTCAGTAGTTTTTCTCATATAAACTGTGTTTTGTCCCCTAGAGGGCCAGAGAAGAGAATTCCGGCAAAGAGGACTGCTTTGGAACGACAGCAGTGCCCGACATGAAGCCCTGCATAAACCAGGTTTACATCCATGATGCGGACCACCTAACTACATACACGAAGAAAGGGGTCCTAGGCCAATCCCAGAGATTGCAAATATATGCCTGTGCTGGCATAGTAAGGGCAGACCTAGAGAGATATATAATTTGCCATGTTTGGGATGTTTGTCCTATAAAGTCTGTTAGTAATGCTTTGTTTGGTTGTATCTGCCTAATGATCGAAGCGAATTCGCTTCATAATAGACTACTATAGTTTCAATAAATGTATTGTAAACTTTCTTTGTGCCTTTCCTATGTTTACTATGGGCATGCATGAGTGAGTAAGTGAGAAACGAAAGGGGAGGATCTGTTTCTACTATTCCTTTGGGGACTAGAGGATCATGTTCGAGGTTGCTGAAATCACCACTTACTCAGAAGTATGGGTGAGGCCCTGTGAGCTAACCAGGAGTTGTCCGACAGATACTGATGCTGTAGAGAGACTTAGTCCCTGCATTCTAACGTCCTGTCATACTAACACACAGTTTTGCTTTACCAGCAAAATTCATGCAACATGGCCCTACCAACTTTGGTCAGGTACTTATTTAACAGGTCTCCTGAGAAGAACTTATATGTGCCCTTAGTACCCTATACATGTTTACCAGATATGTGCGTGGTGTTAGGGATTATTCCTCCACAGTATGTTAGGAAGTACCTACATTTTATCTGTTGGTTATTCAAGCTTGTACCTTTAAAAAGACACCCATATTAGTGTTTTTGCTCTGTTTCCATTACTTCGTTAGTAATGGCGGTGCCGCAGCCTATACCTATAACTAAAAACTGCAGACCTGCAGTCAATGCCCATCTTGCTTTACATGAACTTGGCAATGTCAGTGGTGATGTAACCTACATGGTAAAAGCCCATGATGCCTATCGATTAGAAGTCTTCTATTCTTGGGTCAATTTTCCAGCTGTGGATTCTAACACACAAACATTTTATACATACACTGACATGGCACCCCCGGCTCAATACCGAGCGCATCAACAGCTAGAAATATCACTATCTGTTTGGGAACATTAAAATATTCACACAGGGCCCCTTGGTAATGAGGGGGCAACATGGCCATTGTTGGCTTGCTATACACTATTTAATAATGTAGAGTACTCTCAATGCAAATGAGCTAGTGCTACTATGCAACAGTCTAGAAAGACTATATAGACTGAATAGATGCTTAACTCAATATATTTTGCGCACTTTAATGGTTGCCCCAGCGTGGGCAGTTCTAGCCAGACAATTACAGTAGCCTGCTGTAGAAAAAATTTGCCCTGAAATTATTAGTGAAATTATGGGTAAAGTTCCCACAAAACGTGCTGAAACAACAAATTAATCAGATTGAAGCCATGTTTCCCCGCACGGAACCACAAGATAAAGAGAATATTAACTATGTGCTTACCCTTTTGGGATGGCTCCCCAAATAAGTGACTGTGCCTCTTGGGGCATAGTCATTGCTGCAGTATATCCCATTACACATGGTACTCCATCTATAGCAGTCTTGTCACAGGTGTTAAAACAGATACAAAATGAACTCTGGGCAGATTCTGCCCTGGATTTGGGGATGAAATTAATGGGAAATTTTCCATTGGTCTCCTCAATCAGTCTAGCCACGTTAGAGGCGAAGCAGCATCTTTGGCTATACACCAACGGCTTGCACTGGTCATATAAGTCAACTGGGAACGTGAGCTACCTATAATTACTGTTGTACTATACAACTCTATAGGTCGTGATAATTTGGGGCCCAGACCAAATAAACCACAATTTGGCAAACCTGGTTCCGACATCGACACTGCCAAGCAGAACGTGGAGTTTGTTAAAAAACAGTGGGAAAAACCCAAAGAAAAACTGGGTCTCGAGGTAGTTCTCTGCAACAGGAGCCCACTGACAGATATTATAATTTGCATGATTGCACACAAATGAAGTCACCTAATAGGGAACAGTACTCTGAGACTCATCATTTTAGTTCCTTTCAGGACTCATCGGATAAACAACATGAGAGAGGAGGGCGTTCTGAGGGCAGATAGGAAGAATATGTGAAACTGGAAAAGGGCACACAACACTCGTCTCATGTGAAGAAAAAAAGGAGGAGAAAAGTCCTTGGTTAAACAACTTTTTTAGAAAAATACATTTTCTGCGCTAACCACAAAATATGCCACGAACACTAAAAACTCTACTTCTGAAAGGAGGTGGGTGGTGACTTGGCACGGCCGGCACAGGTAAGAGTGAGGGGCAGGGTGGGGGGGGGGGAGTCAACATACAATGGGATAGGTAAAATAAAATTATAAAAGAAATAAAACCACTTTACCTTGCACTTGCCGCATCTCAAATCGGTGATGCGGTGATTGCAAGGTACGGCGTTTTATTTATTTTTTAATGTCATTTTACCTATCCCGGTGTCTGTCGACTTCCTCACCACTCTTACCTGTGCCGGCCACGCCTGGTGATGACTCACCTCGACAGAGCAACAGAGATCATTATAGTGCACCAGAATCTCCAGGAGTTTTTGCTGGTGAAAGTAAATGATAAATCATTTCAGTTGAAACCTCAGATCGGTGCATAGGCCCTCTAGATGGGATATATGATTTGGATATACAAATTGAAGATGACATACAGCGCACCATACGAGTAACATTCTGGGAAAATGTAACATTATCATATGGCATTCTCATGGCGTAGGTCTATTGGCCAAATTTAAAAAATGTGAATCTGGGCAAATTAGTTATGGGCAACACAATTTCAATGCGACTAAATCGTTAACTTTCACTCTTCACAAATTATATTCAAAAATAGATATTTATTTAATAAATAGACATGTAAAAAACTTTTTTTACCATACATATATATGGTTTTTTTTGGTTATTATTACATTTTTTATATGTATTTAGACAAACTAGTTGATCCGTTGTATATTCAGATATTATAAGGCTTAATGGTTTTAACAAAACAAAAAATCTTTTAAAAACGAGACATTCAGTGAGTAAACATATAAGACAATTTTACAAATAATGCATTGATGAATATACATTCTCAATTATAAAATACATTGTCAGCAGATAGATGCAATGATCAGGAACTGATGGTGTATGCTTAATTACGCGCGTTTCGGCATAGCCTTCATCAGGATTCCGTCTCAATGAGTCACAATCTGTATAGTCGTTTTGATATATTATGAATGGAGGGTATCTTTCTCTTAAATCTCTTTTAATTAGACATCAAGATTTTTTCCAAAGGAGGAAGTGGAGGGGGGCAGCAGTATTAAAATTTTATAGACTTCCCCTGAATTTCTTATCCTGTTGTGCCACAATGCGGGTCCGGTTTAAGAAAGACCAATGAATTGGAAAATCTGTATTCTTTTAGCTTTGTACACGTGTTGCAGACTGCCCCTTTGTCCTAAGAGAAGTTTGTATTCGTCTTGTTTTAAACAAACCGGAAATCGGTGTAGCCGTCCTTTGGATATTGGGGGTAGTAGCACAATGCTATGTTGTCAACGGCTGTCCTCTCTTTATTCTACCACGTTCAGGATGGTCCTTACGGGTCGTGTTTGTCGTGTCCTTCTGAGGAGGTTTATTGGCCCCCAGAGTTTGTACTTACATCACTTCAAGATGTGGATCGGCTCTTGCACAAGCCCAAGTGCTATACCGCAATCCTGTCGGCTGGGATAAATACTCTCCTTAAGCATATCATACCCATAAGGTCCAGTGTGCAAGCACAACCACAATACCTACTTAAATGGGATGCTAATGCTCCTGTTAGAGAAATACTCTCACAATTAGAATACCAGGGTTCATTGAGCCCTGTATCTTCCAAATAAATAACTCTCTTTTTACGATGGTAAAGCCTGACCACTCATACCCTATTGTCCTAGACTACAGACATTTAAATATTGATACACGCACATTTGCGATACAAAATATGCATAAAAATATAAGTCAACCTTGAATCTTTCCAATGTGTTTTTCTGCCAAAATATAGCACCTGAAAGCAGGGATTGGACTGCCTTCTCAGCGCTATGCTCTCAATGTCGCTTTGGCCGAATACCCATGAAATTTAAGAACAGTCCTGGACTATTTGATGCTAACATCATGTCAATTTTACATGATATTGGCCCAGGCTCATTGCCCTCCTACATAGATGACATCTACCTCAGGGACGATGAATTAAATACACATTTAGCCAGAGTATATCACATAATCTTGAGATCTGCGGAACATGGCTACAAATTCAATTTATTTTAAGAAATCTTATATACCATTTGTATGTGTCCTGTTTCTCAGATATGAACTTACCCATTAGGGAAGGAGCCTTGCACCACACTTCCTAGAGAATTGTCCTCTGATACAACCACCAAATACACTTAAGAAACTTCCGGGCAGATGTATCAATATCCTGAGTGCGAATCTACAATAGCGATTTTTTGGAAATCGCTATTGAGATTTGCAAATAGGGATGTATGTAGGAAATCACAATTTTTTTGCGATTTCTTAAAATTCCTTAATTAAGGAATAATTTCCCATTCATTTCTATGGGCCAGGAGGCCCATAGGAATGAATGGGAAGTTATTCTCAATTTGCGCTTTGCAAATTGAGAATAATTTTTAAGGGTGCAAGGGTGTCATAAGGACACCCTGATGCACCCCTGAAATGAACATGTCTGCACATATGGCGCACATACATGCCCTAAGGGCACCTTCAGAAATGCCAAAAAGTGCATTTGTGAAAGAAATCGCAAATTACCACCAACTTCAAGTTGGTGGTAATTTGCGATTTCTTAAGGATAATTCGCAAACATTAAATGCTTGTTGCATAACATTTATGGAATCGCAATTCGCGGTTCCTTAAATGCTTACACAAAATGAAGGAATCACAAATTTTGCGATTCCTTAATTTTGCGATGCGATTTCCCTAATACATACCATTTAGCTAATTTTTAGTCGCAAACGCTACTTTTTTGCGAATCGCAGTGTTTGCAACAAAAAATTGCCTTGATACATCTGCCCCTTCATTTCTTACTAGGATTCCTGAATGTTGGCAGAACTTACACTCCTGATTATGCACAATGCATTAAACCATTATATGAATTAATACATCCTGACTTTTCCAGTTTACATTGGATGTGATCATACAGACATACTCAGATCATTACAGTCTGACCTGCTTGCTAGCAACACAACCCTTATATACATGTGTCAATATGGCAACCATGGTCATCCTTTTGTTGTGGTTGCCATTGGCTTTACATATATCAACTTTAATGAAGGTCAGACAATGCCGATTACATATAAATTGCATTTATATTTCCAATGCAGAAATGCATTTTGAATCCACTGAAAAAATACTGAATGAAGTTCAAATGGCTGTCATTAAAGCATGGCCACTTGCACAGGACAAACGTATTATTGTTGTTACTCAAAAGCAAGCGCCCCTAATGCAAAAGCCCTACATCCACATTGGAAACAATGGGCAACAACCTTAACAGCTACATACATAGACTTTGTCTTTGACCCATCTTCACAAACACAATAATTTCTGCAATATGAGTGTGCTATCCCATGCAAAGCAATAATTTGCCTCTTGAGCAGTATAAATATATTACTTATACCAATTGTTCGGCCGAGCCTGCTACAGGCACCAAGCACCAGTATTCGGCGGGGTGCGATTCCAATCATGGTGTAATGTTGGATGGTAAATTCCAGCCACCAAAAAACTTGCAATCATTCTTTAGGTGACTACACTGCACAGCTGGATGAACTGAAAGCATTAATTCTGGCACTGGGGAATACAGATCCTGAATTCTCCACTAATATAGTGTGTGATTCTTATTATTGTGTCCAGTCTTTTAGTGATAATTTGCATTCATGCTGTCAAAATTTTTCAGAGATTCTAAAAGAAACACTATAAAGTATAAACTGCTTTGGATGGTGGTAGTGGATCTCAAAGATATGTTACTGCAGACTCATGTCATTCAGGCATTAAGTCATCATTGTGTTGGCATACACATTGCTGGGAACTCTTTGCAGATGAAGCTGCCAAATCTGCAGTTTCAACAGAGACAGTTGCTTCAATTACTCATTCTCATATGAGGGTAGATGACGATATACTGGCTGCCCATTCATGCTACATGTAAGGGCACCCCTTTGCCTAGGGGTCTTCCAGATGAATATACTTATCATTTAAGCAAACAAAATGTACCCTTTGCTACAATTCCAGGAGTTGATCGTGCTATTTCCAAACCAAGACCGCAGGCTGCGTTAGTGATAGCTGCGCATGAAGGTGTTGCTTCTACACATGCAGGTGGGGCAGCCACAATTTCCTTATTACAGCAGCTTTATTGGTGGCATGGCCTATACAAATAGACCAACAAAATATTACCTTTGTTGTGACTTTTATCAACAAATTAAAAGTTCCACCGTGACTGCCCACCACAGACACAGCTTTTGATTTCCAAAAAACCTTTTGGCTTCATTTATTTGGGCCATTGTGGGCTTCTTAATTTGGATAGTGCTTTTAAATGTATCCTACTAGCAATTGATTCTCGCTCAAGGTTCCTGTGGCCACAACATTCAGCTGATGCTTATACTGTCCACAACATTCAGCTGATGCTTATACTGTTATTAAAGATTTGAAAGTCTTTATCGGGATATATGCATACACTACATGCCACCAGGACCCCACATTCACCTCAAAAGCATATAGGGATTCCATGGTATCCTTGGGTGTAGAGGTGCATTACTCCTCCCCTTACCATCCTGTGGGAAATTCGGTGGGCGAGAGGATGAACCGTGATATAAAGAAATCCTAGACAGTTAGAGCATTAGGTTCAGGACATAGCTGGATCCATCACTTATATGGGGTACAAAGAGAAGTTAATAATCTCCCGAAAAGATCTCTGTGTGGCCAGACCCCATACGAGGTCCTTGTTGGCATCAAAATGGATGTTCCAGATCTTGATGGTCCAGACATCGTGGTAGCCACACCCTTTGGTGTAAATGATCGTTGTTCTGTCTTACAGGATTTACAAGATTTCTGCAACGGCCAAGCTAACAAAAAGTTGAAGAAGTCTGCTCTACCCGAATCAAGGAGCAGCCAGCACGTTCCAGACAGAGTCCACAAGTTGGAGATCTTGTTTGAGAGAAGATTGCAGTGAAGAAGGAATGGCCCATCCTATCGTACACTGGTGCTGGTCCTCGGCGTTCAAGGTACAAAACCGTAATATTGTCACCGCTTGCTGGTTGTGAAGACAATCGTTTTCTCTAATTTGATCAAGTAAAGATATATCATGTGGCCAATTCTTAACAGTAGTCTCTGAGGACTCCATGGTAGTTCCCTAACTCCTCTCGCTGGCGTACTGAAATGTTCTCTACAGCTTGTGAGCAACATCAAAGCTGTTTCTCTCCAGCTGGGACGGGGTGGAGAATGAACGTCAGTTAATTCATGATGGTGCTACAAATGTCAGCCATATGATGTAAGTGAGTACTGTACTTGCTACTGCTTCTCCTACAGATGGTGTTGTTTACAATGATCCACCCTTTGTGGAATCTACCAGTTCTTTTACTACACCGGTGGCTCCTGTTTCTCAACAAACTGCTTCTGGGTATTTTGTAGGAACAGATGATTTTTCATCTGACTCTTTTGACAGTCCACATTTCTAGACACTCCCCCTACACAGGCATGTGTTTTTCTTTCATGGCTGGAACACACTTATCTTGTCCCTCCTTGGATCTATGCTTGGATAACACTTTCTTTGATTTTTCTATTTCTTTGGGTTGGATTTGTGACTATTTACCTGTTGCTATTAAATGGCCATTACCTTCCATAACACTTTTCCGCAGAACTGGTGAATGAGGGTTTAACGCCTCACTCATCCAAAAGTAAACTGAGGACAGACCTGTCCCTTGTTAACATTTCAGCAGGTCCTGTAACAGATAGAATTGCTTGGGATAAGGTCTTCTATGATATTTTCTGTCCTATAGAAATTCTGCAGATTTCTAATGTATTTATTTGGTCCATGGGTGATGGTATTGTACATGGGTTACATTCTGATGCTACGATGTTGACACTGTTTACTCTATGCTCTTGGAGCTAGAATATTATACTGTTTTTGAAAGTAAGGACTTGGACCATAATTCTGCTAATTATGGTGAAATGTTCTATTATCATTATTATGTACATCACTATTTACATAGAGCGGGTGTTCAACACACACTTATTTATTACACACAACTGGAGCATTGTCCAAATCACAAGGAGGGAGACCAACAAAATATAGGGATACATTCACATGTTTTTCTGGCCATGATTCATCAGATCCCAGATCTTTCTACTTTAAACTTGTCCCCACACCACCAAAGAAATGTATATTGACGCAAACCAAACTCATATATACAGATTTGTTTATTACACAATTAGCATTAAAAGGCTATGAGTATTGGAAAGATACCATTGATTTGAAATCAATTTGGGGTACTAAACATTGGCCGATTCAGGGAACAGACACCTTATTTAGACGGTGCTTGATTCCAACACAAATGATTTTTCTAAATTACACAGTTCAACAGACTACATGTCTAGGACTTGCTAAAATTAAAGACATGAATTCACCTAATATTCCTTCCATTGCCCGATCTGACAATTGGCAACATTTAACAAAATACAGAGAAGAACAGTTCTATAATATGGTGCAGAATGGTACCTTCAGCTCCACACCTTCTGTTCCACATGGGTAATTAGTGCTGCCAATGGACAGAAATTGTTGTAATGCTTGTTTTTTTAACCCGTTCGATGCTGATGACGGAACCGCCCCGTCATCAGCTGCGGTTGGGCTGTGCTGATGACGGAGCGGTTCCGTCATGGCCCTGCCGCCGCGCCGGCGCGGCGCTGATTTCGCGCCTGCGCGGTGCGTTCTATTGAGCGGGCGGGGCCATGATGGAACCGCTCCGTCACAAGCACAGCGCAACCGCGGCTGGTGACGGAGCGGTTCTGTCACCAGCATGCGGCCGCCGAACGGCCGCCCCGCCCACTTAGTGCTGCGGCCGAATAGCCTCCGCAGCGATGTGGTTAATTTCACACCAGGGTTTAAGGCAAGCAACCTTGATCCTTGATATTCCCAGTCTCAACACTGAGGGATAGTCACCACCCATTCGGTAGGAAAATTGTGGCAATAGTGGTTGGAAAATTCCATCCAATATTGTCTGCATTTAAACAATACCCCTCCCTCCTACCAGATGACATGGATCTATCAGATTTATTGTTGGGTTCTAAGTGCGTGCATTCTAAAAGTTTCATTTATGCTACTTACAATGAAATTTGGAAATTGTCACAGATAGAAGCTGTTGCACGTTTAAGGCAAATTTATCAAGATAATTTGGATAAAGTACTTACTGTTGTGGAAAATAGCATTAACATGTTACCTTCTCGCATTTACAGCTTGAATAACTTTGTGTCGGCTGTTATTGATGTTATGTAAAATGACATGTCTTCATTATACCATGGGCAAAATCAGTTTAGATCTATTGTGAAATTTAGTTGGACACTTCAGGTATTAAAATATGACTGTGTGCCATTATTGATTTATTCCATACAGGTACCCTATATAGGCGCAGGTAACACTACAATCTTTCACCTATATCCTTCCCTACATTACAAACATAACAGTTCTTAGGCACTGACCTTTTACCTAGATACGACACTGCATTCAGAACGCTGATGTTTCCCTAGTTCGAAACTCATACATTTTGCATGAGGCTTCTTGGGAGCACAGCAGGACGAACATCTCCTGTATAATGTCTCTGGATAAAGTTCAGGGCCGACGTCATCCTTTAGACCGACACAGAAACACTGCAAGGTAGGACCCCTGGGGAGACCTGTTGGTGTATATATACATAATGTCTTGCTTAGAAAGACAGAGGAGACCGTGACTTCCCAGCTGACACACTGACCAGAGACGCTGAGGTTCCTGCATGCAGACAATCCAGGTTGCAGTGGTCTACCATTCCTCACGGGGTGTCCAACTTGAGGCCAGGATGGGATCCCCCATTATCTCCTATCTCAGGTAATGGGGTTGACTAGATCTCAGAGGGATTCATGACATAACACCTACACAGATGTTAGGTACATTTAAGTACATCTAGTTAGGGAGGCATCGTAGGAGTACGCACTTTTATCATGTGTTTTATGTTCTTGTCTATATTCATGATTACTGCAAAATGGTAGAACTGTACCATCCCTTTACTTTCGTAGTACTGCTAATCATAGATCTCTGCTACTGTCTAATGGTTGTTACAGCACATCTATTTTATGCCAGAATAACAACTGTTCAATAAATCCTTATTGGAAACGCCCAGACTGTTTATTCTGTGTATCTCTGAGAAAAACTAAGTGAGCACGAGTAACTGAGCGAAAAGTAGTATATTGTTTCCACGATCCTGAGGGATCAGGGTTGTCATGTTCTGAGGTTGCCAGAAACTATTCTCTTCCACATAAGAGGAGATTCTAGTGGCACTGTGAGCTAGCTTATGCAAACAGGCTAACACCTTAAATTCTCCCCAGCATTATTGTACTTTCCAAAGAAAGTTATTTCATGTTACACGACCAAGATTGTTGTAGGATGAGAGCTGACATTTGATATGTTCTTTCTGTTTCACAGATAGTGACTTGCTGTAATAACGTGCGTATTCCTCCAATACATGAGGTTTTAGATATTTTCTTGTCGCCTCCATTCCAACTCAGAAGGCTGATTTCAACAAGCTAAGCAGACTCAAAGCCTTATTGTTTCAAAAGGACGTGGCATTAATACCTGACCAATAAACCTTTGAACTGCAGGGATATCCAGTGAAAGTCTGTCATTTTTAAGCCCTAACCGCCCACAGCATGTGGGTGAGCAGGGACATGGTATCTTTAATCCATCTAATACTGCCAGTATAGCACACTTTTTAAAAACAATCGGGGCTGGCTTAGTCAGTACCTTCCAGAAACTCTATGGAGTAATACTGGCCTTTATACATTCTCTATTTTCAAGTGTTTTTGGAAGCATACCCTTGGTGTTATTCCTCGTTTGAACCATTTTGGTTCTATTTTTGCTACTCCGCAATGGATGTTGCGTTTCAAAACCCACTGATCATGGAATTACCACCAGTCCAGCTGTGCCGTGAGCGAACGATATGATTCTTTGGAGCCCCACAGCACCAGGAACGGAACACTGACTGGTTGTTGTCTTTCAGACCCGCCTGGTTTACCTGTGTGCAACCCATGTTTCATTGCCTGTGGTGTCCCTTTGAATGGGCACTCGATGTTTGTCTTACAATGCAATTGACTGTTACAATGGACATGGACTGATTGATGAGTTCGATAACCACTCATTTTCAGAGCTGTCCCATGAACTTGCAGTTGATTCAAGATGCCTGCTATGGGCCACTCCCTTCTTGGAAAATGGATACTTTGGCTCTTAAACGTTTGAACTCTGGCTCTAGTAAGACAAATGCAGCACTAGAAAATATTTCCTCGGCATTGGCCGATAAGCAGGATCATATCTTTTCTTTGAAGCTTTTGAATGGGGCTGATGCAGAATCATTGTCTCTGGAAGCTTAGTCCGTTCTGGATTTAATAAACAAGGACTATGTGGAAGCCATCTTGGGTGCCTCCATTTCCAGTTAATTAGATTTGTTTTCTAAATTTTCAATTTCAATTTATTGGGCCTATTCTTTGTTAACATTACATTGAATTAGCATGGCTTGTGATTTGTATTATTTTGTTGGTAGCCTCGTTTCTTTCATGACTTAAGAAGGGGTGTAGTGTTTTCCCTTCTGGGCCCACTTTTGTTCTCCGTTAGTTTGCATCATAGACATTTTAGGCTGCCTCTGCTTGCTCTGCACAGCCGAATATAATACATTTGTTTTTGTAACATTCATTTGAAAATACACTGTACATGTTGTTTGTTATTCAGGGGCTCTTCTTGGGATTTCCTCTACACATTTTGTACAAGGTTGCTGGGAATACATAACATGGTATACTTTTTGTGCTCATTCAGCAACAGCTCCTAAGATCCAGACATAACACAGTCACACAGCTGCATCTCCAGCACAATAGTTTTTATCATATAAACTGTATTGATCCTCTTGGGGGCCAGAGAGGAGAATTCTGGCAGAGAGGACTACAACAACAGTGCCCCGCATGCAACCCTGAGTAAACTGAGTTTGCATCCATGATGCGGACCACCTAACTACATGCACCAGGAATTGGGTCCTAGGCCAATCCCAAAGATTGCAAATATATCCCTGTGCTCACATAGTAAGGGTAGACCTAGACAGATATGTAATTTGCCATGGTAAGGATGTTTCTCCTATACAGTCCATTAGTAATGCTAATTACTTTGTTTGTTTGCATCTGCCTAATGATCGTAGCACATTTGTTTCATAATAGATTACGATAGTTTCAATACATGTATTGTAAACTTGCTTCATGTCTTTCTTATATTCGCTATGGGTATGCATGTGTGGATAAGTGAATAACAAAAGGGAAGGATCTGTTTCCACAGATCCCATGGGGACTAGAAGGTCATGTTTGAGGTTGCCCGAAATCACCTATTAGTCTGGGAAGGTTAGGAGTTCAGCTGAGGCACTGTAAGCTAGCCAGGATTGTGCCAACAGGTACTGACGCTGTAGAGAGACTCAGGGACATATTCACAAAGAAGTGACGGAGCATGGTGTTAGCCTTTTTGGCTTAACGCCGCACTCCTCCACTTCTGAAACCCAGGGCTGCACCATATTAACAACAATATGGTGCAGCACTGTGTTTCCCCCTGTGCTGTTGCAAATTTCAGCTGCCTAGTGCCATTGCAGGAACTCTTGCACTATAGTGCAGCAAAAATAAAAAATAGAAGAGGAGGTACACTGGGATTAGAGACAGGGGTCTGCACAAATACTTGGCCGAGAATTGACCCTGGACAGTCACTGGCATCTACAAGGCTTCATTAACTGTCCTGCAGTGAAATGTCCTACAAATGCTGTTCAGGTAAGAAGACTTACTGATTTGTGGGTTTATATTTCAATGAGGCTTTTCTCGGGTACTGGCTAAGAAACACCTGGGCAAATATCTGTCACTAAGGAGCCAATCAAAATGCAGCATTATGATAGTATACAGCTGTCCGATTTGCAGTTTGTCATATTAATTTTTTACACATTTATAATTTATATCTCTGTTTTAGCTTTACGTATAATGACTGCAGACAGCTCTGGTACTGAAACATCAATATTGCTATTCGTCACTGGTCAACATTTGATCTTCCTCAGGTTTTTACATTCGAGAATCAGCTAACAAGCAATGAGGATTAACTCTGGACTGCAGACTGAAGCTCACAGTTATTGGGGTTTATGTAGTAAGATTCTATAATTTCACAAACATTTTACCTGATTCACAAACTGCACTTTGTGTAGTGCGTTTTACAGCACTACAAAACATACTGCAAAATGTAATTTTTACCTATCTCAGTAACGGCATGTCACCTGCCAAAGTGGTGGGCCGGCCAGCCGGACAGGAGGAGGGAGGAGGGGGCCCTAGGATTCTGTTTTGGTGAATAGAAGATGAAAGGGTATTAGGAAGTGGTCTAATCAATTGGTGGTGATGAGAGACTCTGTCTAGACTCTAATTCTTGTCGAGATTATCCAGTCAAGTATATTTCGTTTTCTGTGAGCAGCACATAGCACGGTTCTTCTAGGTTATTATTGGTGAAGAATGTTTCAAGTGTTGTGAGTGTGGGGGATCAAGTCTGTTTTGACAGTGGAGATTGAAATCTCCTACATCGATATGGGTTGATGTGGAGCAGGTAGTTTCTGTGATGAACTCGAACTTTTTTTCTTTAAATGCAGACTGTTCTCGTGGTGAATTGCTGTGGATTTCAGTTCAGCTGTTTTAACTTCATCAGAAAGGCACTGGTAATCAGACTGATTAATAATGAAGTATTCTAAAATAAGTAAGGGGATGGAGGCCTCTAATGTGGATCTATAGCATAGCAACTTGTACAGTGCAAAAACAACAGCACTTGATTTTGACAAACTAATATTTTAAGGAATAGTTTACATTTTCCTCTTTTATTTGCTGCAGGGGTCCTGTCCCTGCCTTCCTGTGGTGCTCCCAAAGCGCCACTGGCCCCAATCCCATTCTTCTTTTTTTGGATTAAGGAGATTGATTATTCACATAGAAAACATAGCAAACTGCAGCAGCAGACAGAATCTGATACGACTTTGAAGCCAGCACAGACATATGGTTAGAGCCATGCCAATAGTGCACAGTAGAACCAAGTCAACTTCGACTATTAGTCTGACAGACTGTCCATGGGCCTCAGATCTTAGCATTCTTTGTGCACCCTCTCCATGTATACACCATTTGCACCACAGCCAAGCAGAGGTCAATGCCTTGATATCAGTCCGTCAACAGCAGTATCTGCGAAAGCATTGTGCCTAGTCCAGTGGCGTAACGAAACTTGAGGATGCCCGCCTGCAAACTACATGGTGGGGGCCACCCTCCCATCCTCTGTGCCAGTCTAGAGCTCGCAGGCCAGCGACCCGCCATTCTGCAGGGGATGCGGGGCGATTGTTACGCCACTGTCACCAATGCAGCCGTTATAAGTAACACTCGATGGGGGAGATAAAGGTTGGGATTAGTCTGCCAGCAGGCTATCGTAGGTGGTGGTCCATTCATTACAGGGTCCCTGCCATCAGTACGCCGGGGAAGTTTGCCCAAGTTTAGGTCGGTTTCCTGATGCAGACTCCTGTCATGATATACAACTTCGGGTCCACTCATCGTTCAGTTTTGACAAAAGTGCATCCACTGCTCCTTCTGGTTTCCGTTTTAAAACATTAGACAAAGCGACAATGCAGTATTTCAAAAGCAGATGTAACTACAAAGAGCACATTTTGATAATACATTTTTATTAGTAGACAATAGCAATCTTAAGAGGCATTGCATAGCTTCATACACACTGTGACCCCAATTCCATCACAGTCTCTCTCTCTCTCTCTCTCTCTCTCTCTCTCTCTCTCTCTCTCTCTCTCTCTCTCTCTCAATGAGTCAGTCTCTCTCGATCAGTCAGTCAGTCAGTCTCTTTCTCTCTCTGTCATTCAGTCTCTCTCTCTCTCTGTCATTCAGTCTCTCTCAGTCAGTCAGTCTGTCAGTTTCACTCTCTCTCTCTGTCAGTCAGTCAGTCATTCGGTCTCTCGCTCTCTCTCCCTCTCTGTCAGTCTCTCTATCTTTCTCTCTCTGTCAGTTTCTCAGCCAGTCTCTCTCCATCAGTCAGTATTCAGACTCTGTGTCAGTCAGTCTCCACTCTCTCTCCACTCTCCCCCTCTCTCTCCTCTCTCTACTCTCTCACTCTCTCCACTCTCGCTCTCTCCATTCTCTCTCTCTCTCCACTTTCTCTCTCTCTCCACTCTCTCTCGCTCTCCACTCACTCTCTCACTCACTCTCTCCACTCTCTCTCTCTCTTCACTCTCTCTCTCCACTGTCTCTCTACTCTCTCTTTACTCTCTCTCTCCACTCTCTCTCTCCACTCTTTCTCTTCACTCCCTCTCTTCACTCTCTCTCCATTCTCTGTCTCCACTCTGTCTCCACTCTCTGTCTCCCCTCTCTCTCTCCACTCTCTCTCTTTCCACTGTCTCTCTCTCCACTGTCTCTCACTCTCTCTCTACATTCACTCCACTCTCTCTACACTCACTCCACTCTCTCTACACTCACCTCTCTCTACACTCACTCCGCTCTCCACTCTCGCTCTCCTCTCTCTCTCTCCACTCTCGCTCTCCCCTCTCTCTACTCTCTCTCTCTCTCTCTCTCTACTCTCTCTCCACTGTCTCTCTCGCTCCACTCTCTCTCTCACTCCACTCTCTCTCTCACTCCACTCTCTCTCTCACTCCACTCTCTCTCCACTCTCTTTCACAAAGTAGAGTGCGTAGCCATGGGCGTCCGCAGAAATGTTTACGGGGGGGGGGGGCAAATTTTTTACTTTATCACCATCCCCCTTGCTCTCTTCTCCCCTCTGCCTTGCACCCTACTCGCACTCTACCTTGCACCCTTCTCCCCTCTGCCTTGCACCCTTCTCCTCTCTGCCTTGCACCCTTCTCCCCTCTACCTTGCACCCTTCTCCCCTCTGCCTTGCACCCTTCTCCTCTCTGCCTTGCACCCTTCTCCCCTCTGCCTTGCACCCTTCTCCCCTCTGCTTTGCACCCTTCTCCTCTCTGCCTTGCTCCCTTCTCCTCTCTGCCTTGCACCCTTCTCCCCTCTGCCTTGCACCCTTCTCCCCTCTGCTTTGCACCCTTCTCCTCTCTGCCTTGCACCCATCTCCTCCCCGCCTTGCACCCATCTCCTCCCCGCCTTGCACCCTTCTCCTCTCCACCTTGCACCCTTCTCCTCTCTACCTTGAACCCTTCTCCTCTCTACCTTGCACCCTTCTCTCCTCTGCCTTGCACCCTTTTCGGCCCCCCTTGGCCCTCCCTGCGGACGCCCACATGGTGCTTCTAACAACAGTGCTTATCTGAGGGCACCATTTTGCTGCCTCATCCCTTCTCATATGAGCTTTGCCCTGGAGAATGCTCTCTGGGGGCCCCTGAGCAGTGTTCTGTGCTGCCTCCTGCTGTCTGGAGCCCCCGGCCCCCCTCTCCTTGTCAGGGTCCTGAGCAGTGCTCTGTGCTGCCTCCTGCTCTCTGGGGCCCCCCTCTCCTCGTCAGGGACCCTACTCTGTGCTACCTCCTGCTCCCTGGGGCCCTCAGCCCCCTCTCCTTGTCAGGGTCACTGCTCTGTGCTACCTCCTGCTCTCTGGTGCCCCCTGCCCCTCCTCTGCTTGTCAGGGTCCCTGCTCTGTGCTGCCTCCTGTTATCTGGGGCCCCCAGCCCCCCCCCTCCTTGTCAGGGTCCATGCTCTGTGCTGCCTCCTGCTCTCTGGTGCCCCAGCCCCCCCCTCTCCTTGTCACGGTCCCTGCTCCGTGCTGGCTCCTGCTCTCTGGGGCCCCCAGCCCCCCCTCTCCTGGTCAGGGTCCCTGCTCTGTGATGCCTCCTGCTCTCTGAGGGTCCCTGCTCTGTGCTGCCTCCTGCTCTCTGGGGCCCCCAGCCCCCCTTCTCCTTGTCAGGGTCCCTGCTCTGTGCTGCCTCAGAAGAGCAGTGGAGACTGCTGTCTCTGGGGCCCCACCCCCACCCCCACCCTTGTCCCAGGCCTGCCTCTGGCTCTGACCCCCTCTCCCCCTCCTTCCCATGGAAGCCAAGCAAGCAGCGGTACAAGGCCTGATTCAATCTCGTCTCGATTTTAATAATGTCCTTTACCTCGGAGCCCCGGAATCCACCTTGAGGAGGCTGCAGATTGTGCAGAACTGCGCCGCACGTTTGCTACTTGACATCCCACGCAGACAGTCAGTAAGGTCTGGGCTGGTCTCTCTTCACTGGCTACCAGTACGCCAAAGGGTTTTGTTCAAAGCCATGTGCATATCCCACCAGTCCTTCTGGAACTCTGGCCCCATGATCACACAGGACCTAATCCTTCACTATAGGCCCAATAAGAATCTAAGATCCAACCAGTCCTTCTTGGCAGTCACTCCGAGAGTAAGGAGATCCAGATCTGGAGGTAGGTCTTTCGCCTATAACGCGGCGAGGGCCTGGAACTCCCTCCCATTGCACCTAAGGTCCAACTCTAATCACACGACTTTCCGCAAACAACTAAAAACCTTCCTATTTCATCCAGTCTAATTTCCTCCTCCCTCTGTTGTGTTTTTTTCTCTGGTCGGTTTTGGTGTTTTCAGCGCTTGGACGCCCTCGGGCAACAATTCGCGCTTTACAAATCTACATCCTATCCTATCCTATCCTATCCTATCCTATCCTATCCTATCCTATCCTATCCTATTCTACTGAAGAGAAACAATGTTGATACTTTGTTTCTCTTCAGTCAGAGGGAGGGGGGCGAGGGGCTCAGAGCAGGCTGCAGCCTGCACCTGCTTTCGAGGAAGAGAGGCTTGCACACCTCTCACAGCTCTCAGAAGAGCTGAGGTGGGGGGGCCCCCTTCATTAACTGAGGAGAGAGGGGCACCCCCGCACCGCGGGGCCTGCGGGGGCGTTTGTTAAGCCCCTGGCGGGACCCAGTGGTGTGCCACGAGGTAACAAGGGCTATACAGGAATATTTATTGTTCAACCATACCGGTGAACTGCAGCCTTCAATAGTATGGGATACACTGAAGGCGATTATTGGGGAAGTTCTCATCAAAGAAGAGCATTGCCTCAAGATGATGAGGAAGCTGGAACTGCTCCTCATGCGGTAGGACTTGCTCCGTGCTGAAAGGTTCCATAAGGTTTTCTCTTCCCGGAAACACTTGCATCAAGGGATATAACCAGGAGGTCAAGAACGCAGCCTAGCACCTATGCACCACAGATGCTTAGAAAGCTGAGGATTTTCTTAAATACTACAACACCCTCTACTTGACAGACGCCCCGGAGATGGGTTCTAGGCAGTGGGCCTTCCTGCAGGGACCCCCCCCCTGTTGTGCATGTCCAGGGACGACAGTACGGCCGTGGATGCTCCTATCACACAAGAAGAAGTTCTACATGCTATAAAAGGTGCAAAGACCCAGGATCAGATGGGTTCACAGCAGCTTTTTTAGAAGCATTCCATGCACCAGATAGCCCCATTACTGACCGAGATCTTCAACAAATTCTCCAAGTCTTACTGCCTTTTCACCACAATGGCAGATGCCACTAAGTCGATAATAGCGAAATCGGACAGAGACCTTGTGCAATGTCAGTCCTATCACCCAATTTAATTGCGAAAATTATGGCCTAAGTTCAGGTAACACGCCTAGAGACCCTTTTTGCCCAACTTGATACATGTTGACCAAACAGGATGTGTCCTGACTCAGCCCACGAGTGATAGCACCAAACGGGCCCTCCATGTCATAGATTTAGTGTGGAAATGCCACAGGGAGGCTATATTGCTGTATACACGAAAAAAGGGAAGAGACAAGAGGTAAATATTTTCCCTAGCCCTACCAAATACTTCACTTCAGAACACACAGAAGGGAAAACATATGCTGTACACTGCTAATATTTAGATTCTTGGGGAAGAACTCCTACTTGGAAAACCCTCATCGTTTAAAAAAATTGCCCTCACCCACTAAACAGAGGCATGCTTCATCATAGAGCCGCAAACATACCCTGGCGCAGATCAACACTCGGGGTGGAGTGCTGTGTTTTGTTTCTAAAGATAATAGGGATCCATTATGCAGAAATAAATGTTACAACTGTCTAAGAGGGTACCCTCTCAATTTTATTATGGACCCCCCTTGGCAGGATTAAAAATCAATGGGGTGTACCCGGGAATCAAAATCCCTGTCACCCTCTCTGCCGATATCGACATGTTTAAATCTTTTAATTTGCCCAACATGGGTCACTGGCCTTCCTCAGAATATAGTTCCCTTATGAACACATCTCCTGATCAGTAATTAAATGGAGCTAATCAGTCACAATGATGTTATATCTGCCAGCTGTAGTAACACATCAGGAAATTCCCAAGTTTCATTGCTATTACTTCTGACCCTGGGTAAGAGTGGGAACATTGTTCTATTGTCACACTTTCTTCAAGGTACGATATCTCCAACTTGGACCACTTCTCACTCTCCGACAGTTTTAAGGATATCCTGCTCACTTTGACTCCATACGTGACCTGTTGCCACTGCTGGAGGAATATAGCGCTCTTGCAGGTCTCAAAATCAACCTGGAAAAGTTGGTGGGGCTTGAGATTTGGGGCGGGGGGACCCTTCTCTGGAGACTACAGCTGGAGACAACAGCTGGAGACTACTGTTTGGTGGTCCTTGACTCACTGAAATATGTGGGGGTGACCCTGACCCGAGACCTGCATGCCTATACAACGACACATTTTGGGCATCCTGCCCGCAACCTCAAAGCCCTTGTAACTTCTTGACATCTACATGCACTCTCCTGGCCCGGTCGAATTGCCTCCTTCCAAATTACTGCCCTTCTTAAATTTGTATATATGTTTCATGCACTTCTCCTACTATGGAAGCTAGAACTCGAACAGCTGTCTGTCATCTGTAAAACCTTCATTTGGGCCGACCGACACCCATGACTCTGGTATCATACGAGTACACACCATCGACATTGGGGTGGGCTAGGGATCCTCAATAATCAACTATGGTACCTGGCAGCACAGAGATACGTAATGGAGTGGCTCCAAGGAGAAACTGTCAAACAGTGGTGCTTTATAGACCACAATATGACTGCCTAGCTGATGGCTGAGGTCCTCTGATTACCTAGATCTCAAAGCTGTTGTAATCTCTGTTTCCCTAGTCACTCGGGCTACCCTCAAGGTATGGAACAACCTGTCTAGACATAAAGGGACTACTAGCTTAGCAAGCAATGATCCGACACTCCGCTCAATGTTACAAAGCAACTTATAAAGAGACAAATTATCGTAAACAGAAAAAGCAGGTCGTAGTTTGACTTCTTTATTCAAAATTTCGTCTTTTAAAATGACAAGAAGTAGCCTACTCTTTATAAGTTGCTTTGTAATATTGAGTGGAGTGCCGGATCATTGCTTGCTAAGTGTTGCTTTGTGGATTTTTCCACAGTAGGTGTAAGGGTATTGCATCTTAGGGTACGGTAATTAGGTTGGGTGCCAATGACCTATTTAGGGGATAGGTGCAGTTTGCCTCATACCCTGTGTCCATTGTTTTTACTACATAAAGGGACTACTAGCTATAAATCCCAGCTTACACCAATACATGAAAACAGAGACTTCACCCCAGGAATAGAGAGATCCCACGTCCGTGTGTGGATAGATAAGGGCTGTTATCAGCTTCAGGACATGTTCCATATCACTCCTTCAAAGATATCAAACTCACATTCGGCATCCCTGAGCAGGAGAGATTTCACTACTGATAAATTAGACACAAGTTTCTGCAACCTCCAATAAAAGCAGCAGCTACGAGGCCTCGCTCATAATTCAAAAAGTTCCTACAGACTCTGACAACACAGCGCCACCTAATCACTCAAATATATTTCACACGACTCCTCAGATGCCACCCGCACACAAGACTAGATGAGAGCAAGACCTGGTCCCTTGACAATCACCAATGGTGGAGCCATACACGTTTTCACAATCAACTTAGAAAGTCATGCCATGGCAGGAAATCTCTATACAAAACTGTTCCACAGGTGGGATAACAACAAATCAGGCAACTGCTCGAGGTAATGTAGCGGTACGAGGACCCTATACCATATCCTGTGGACCTGTCTCCAGCTGGACCGTTTCCGGGGGGAGGTTTTGGAAACTATCGAAATCATGGAGGGGAATCTTCTGGCCAGTGTCCTAGCCTCTATTCTCTTGGGGCTATTCCAGAAGCACTCATACCCATTTAATTCTACCATGGGTAAGAGGGTATGCCATCTCCTCTTGGTGGCAAAACACACCATACTGGGTTCTGGGGTGGGACACCATTCTGAACACTCCTATGCAGTTACAGAGAATCTGGCATCTCTTAGCTACTGAGAAATTAGCATATGACATTCAGGACTCTCTGACAAGTTCACCATGATTTTGGACCCTATTTTAGAACATCTGAGTCAAGGCAACAGAGATCTTACTTGCACTGTTCGCCTCAGAGCTCCAGGGCTACCATCACACTCTAGGTGGCACACTGCTTGTTGTATAACATTTTAGGACCCTATTGTAATTTTATCGATCCATGCCCTTATGTAGGTATAAATCACCATATCCTTATATAGGCATAAGAATCATAACCATATTTAGACATAGCTCATGCGGTCCAAATACGGCAGGGCTACTTCCACTAATTCTGAAAATCTACAACGATTTCTTGGAAAACTCGGCTTCAGCAGCTAGGGACTTCCCCTTGCTCGAAAACTGACTTGTCCAAGAGCTCATGGAGTTTTCAAAGAACTGAGACTCTTTGATGACGTTATTATGTCCACCTTTACATCAAACTTGGTCTCTTTAAGGTATAAATATGCCCACACTTGCCATAGCAAACACACAGTGGTTTGGAGCAGTTCGACTATCTTCTTGTCCGAGGGATCCTGCTGCAGCAAGTGCCAAAGGAAGCCGACCCTCCCGCAGACGCACTGAGAGAGACGGTGTCTTTTCTCCTGCCAAGAAATCTAGCTCCAGTTTTTCCAAGCTACCCTTGCGGGTTGTTGGGAAATCGAGTCCTGAGGCTGACCTTCTTCATTCCAAATCAAGGTACGGAGCTGATTAGACCCTAAGAGAAACCTTGGACAGATTCTTGGCAAAGAATATTACATTTATGCTTCACCTCACTTACTTCTTCCCTTGTACTAAGCTTAGGTTAGGTGCATCGGGGTAGGCGTATTTTAGAAGCACCAGTTGACTACTTTTAGCCTCTGTTATTCATGTATGTATTTATCTATGGTCTAGGCACCACACAATGCTCTTACAGTATTATTTTATTCTACTCTTTTTACTGTATGCATTATATTTTTCAAATAGTTTTACGATTGTAGCAGTTCATTTCTTATGCTTGAAAAAGAAGACTGTTCAATAAATCCTTTTATTGAAAACGACCGTCTCTCTATTTCTCTGCACCTCTGGTGAAACGAAGCATGAACGATTGACTGAGTGAAATATCTATCTATTGTTTCCACGACTCTGAAGATCAGTTTTATCTTGGGGAAACAAAGTTGTCATGTTTATGTGGTTGTCAGAAACTAAATCCCTTCTTGTGAACTCCAGAAAGTTTCAAGTGACCTTTGAGCTAGCTGGCACTCACAATTAAGTCTAATATATTCCGATAGAGACCTAGTCGACATAAGTCCTACGTCACATCTATAGGATATATTATTCCAATGTGCAGAGCCTATTGGGAATATAGGAACTACACTACATGGCACCCAACTTTTGGTAAGGCACTAATTTAACGCTAGATACTAAAGTAACCCGTTTGTTGTGTTTCACAGAAACCCCTTTTTCCCGTAAAAGGCTCCAATAGACGTCTGGAGTGGGTTAAAGGATAAAATATTCGCCTTAAACTGAGTAGGACAAAAAATCCTAATTTTTAGTTTTTTGGTTTTGTTCAACGTTGAAGGATACAGTGTTCCAAAAATATTGTGCACCTTATCTTTATTTCCTTGAGACTTGCTCTGCAAACTTCCATTAAACAATGTTGAATAACGACAACACCGGAGCCGGTGGAGCTGCAGTGAATGCAAACCAACCAGGTTTTGACACCACAGGGTTTAATGAAGATGACGATGATGCTATAATCATCCCGGAAAATGTAATGAAAACCATAGCTATAAAGCTTATAGAAAATGGCCTATCACCGAGAGGTGGTAGGGTAATCTTTGTCATAGAGGCACATGAATATCGGCAGACAGAGGTATTCTATTCATGGATTATCTTTCCACAAGCAAATCCAACAACACATGTGTTCCACTTCTACAAGATAGAGGAACCTCCAGCGGAATACACTCCTTTCAAGGACATTGAAATTCCACTAACTTACCAAGAGCATCAGCTCTGGTTTAAAGGCGCCCTACAACATCAAAATCACATTACCAGGCTCGGTCCATTAGGTAGACCAGGAGCAACATGGCCGGTACTAGCCAGCTATACACCACATCCTGACATTGAACAGATGACAGGTCCAGAACTGTTAGCTCAGCTAAAACAATTAAAATACATAGACAATTAGTACAATATGTCATGCGGACTCTAACAGTCCAATCTGCTATAAGGATTCCACAGCACACCCCTCATCAGGGGAACACAAACAAAATTACACCACAGACTGTACAATCAGTCATTGGTATATTGCCAGCAAAAATGGAACAAATTCCATTCTGGTTAGCTCAAAAAATTACTCAAATAGAGGCAGTGTTTCCCGATAGTACACCTCAAGAGAAACACAGGATTCTAACAATCTGTTTACCAATGGGGATAGCACCACACGTGGAGGACTGTGACACTTGGGGTACAGCCTTGGCTTCAATCTACACAAAAACACATGGTGTTCCATCTATGGCGGTAATACCAGATGTCCTGAAACAGATTCAAAATGAATACGGACCAGAACCTGCCTTGAATCTTGGTATGAAATTACTGAAAGATTTTAAACAGGTCTCAGCTATATTATTAGCTAACATTAAAGGTGAAGCAGCATCCGGGGCAATCCGCCAAAAACTAAAAGAACTTGATGTAACTGAGCACCCGTATGAACTGGCCAGAATAATAAAAAAATCCTATGAAGAACTATGAAGAGATAGTTTGGGAGGGGAACCAGTAAAACCCGAACTAACAGAACATCCTGAAAAAGTTTTTATTAAAAGCACACTCACTTCTCCTAAAAAGAATTGGGAAAATACTAGACAGACACTTCCTAAAGAGAAGCGTTCTCAATCCAGAGGTAGGTCTCCTCAAAAGGAGCCCTCTGAAAACAGGTATAACATCAGAAACAGGGACTATTTAAGAAAACCTGATAGATATCAAGATACTGATACACGTTCCTCTCATACCTTTCAGACTTCCTCACAGAAATCCGAAAGAAGAGGATGATCAGAACACAAGGAAGAACGCGTGAAGTCCAAAGACGATCAACACGTTCCGAAAAATAAGAAAACTCAATTCACTAAAAAGAAGGTAGCAAGTCTTAAAATCAGACATGCCGAGCATCTTGAGGAGACAACTCAAGAACGGGGAGTGGGCCCAGACAATGCTGGACAGGGCAGCAGAGGTTACCATAGCTCGCAAGATCCTGAAGGATCATCTGGAGACAGTGGACCTGAATGAATGCACTCAGGTTGTAACTGCAGATACCAGGGTTAGTGTACCACATAAGTTATATGAAGTAACACTCCGAATAGAGGGGGACATAACTAGGAAAATAAAAGCACTCTTATGGGAAAAACTATCTAAGGGTTATGACATCCTTCTGGCTGAAAAAGACTGGCCACCTGAATCTGTCAGGGAGTGCCCACTTGGCGAAGAGATCATTATGCCAGTCAACCTCCAAAAACGCTGAAAAATTTACAGTCAGTTCTAGGATTCCTGAATTTCAGAAGAACTTACATTCTAAATTATGCAGAAAGGGTTAAACCTCTCTACAAATTAATCAAGCCTGATTTCAAACCTACAAATTGGACTCAAAAACACACAGAAATTTTGTGTTCAGAACAAACAGACATGTTAGCAACAACCCATTTACAGACACGTGTAAACGAACGCAACCTTGTAATCCGAATCATCCCAGGGAGATGCGGATTCCCATACCTAACCTTCAGCGCTAGGGGGCGCACAGACAGAATGGCCGCATGAGAGTGAGGCTCCTGTAAGCCTGGGACAATTATCCGTTATTTATCCTCCAAACCAGCGCCGGAACCCGTTCTGACGACGGCAACGAACCCACTACCCTTGGGGGCACCTTCGGTGAAAATTTGAGCTGAATCCGGAGTGCCGCTCCTGTGCTGGTGGCCGTGGAACTCTTGGCTGATGGTGCCGCTGGAAGAGCTGAGTGAGTGGAGGCGGCGTCCGAGGGCTAGTCTAGACCGCGGCTCTCTACCGGAAGTGTGGGCCCAGCGAAGGCGGAGGACGCGGCGAGCGCCGGCCAAGGGGGCAGACTCAACGCGGCACCACAGTGAGCTTACCTGAACCTGGGAAACATTTCATTGCCGTTGGCGAGACTTGGGGCACTGCTGGTCGGAGAGTTGAGGCAGATTTGAAGGCACAGGAGCGACCGGAGAAGAGACCGGCTCCCGCGGTGCTGCCCCCGGAGGAGAGAGCGACTGCTTCCGTTGTGCCGGGGAGGAGGACAGCGCTGTTCCCCATAACTCCGGAGGTAAACACCGGTTGGAGGGGTTTGACGAGATACTTGGCGCTGGTGATCATTAGCGGCTTGCTTGAAAACAGTAGTGGAGCCTGGCCAGCATATGCCCAGTGGTGACGTCACAACCCTGCCCGCCATTGCTGAATGAGGGAGAATCACCCCGGCGCTTACTGGCCTGTATTGTCTGACAGCTGAGAGGTGGAGCGGCTACCTAACTGACACTGGACCTCATTGGGCTTGATTTCTGGCATATGAGGCTGCCGAAAGACTGCACTGTACCGATAGTTCCGCGCTAAATAACGGTACCTAATCTGCTCCCACACTGGCTTGGTAGGAGAGTAGGCGGCGCGGACAAACTGGCTCGCGCAGGGGACGGAGTGGAGTACTGACCAGGGGCGGCCTATGCAACGTGGCCTGACACAGAAGGAGTGTTGAAGAGACCCTCCCGAAGCGAGGGACTGCATTTGGGTTGTGAAGGTGGCAGACACGTTGCCGAGCCTGGCGCTTCCGATAGTGGGCTGCCTGCTGGTTGTAGAGGATGAGGCAAGTTTGCAGCCTGGCCTAGAGAGGGGGTCTGTGGATACAATTTGAGTCCCGTTTCGACCTTGTGTAGGGGCGACACCCCGTAAAGACACTACTTCAGGACGCACACCACGCTGCTGTGTGTTGGAGACCTGTACAGAATTTGAATCTGGGTGACTGCCTCCTGCATGTCCGTTATCCTGTAAAGTCAGTGCTGAAACCTGTCTCTCTGGCCGGAGCCAGTTGGGATTACGCAAAACACTAGCGGCTCTTGCGCCCCCCGAGATTGCGATAGGCGCTAGGTAACAACCTCAGACTTGTGAGAGGGGAAAGCCCTTGTGTTCCTATAACCGGAGGGCGAGTGGACATCCAAAGGGTGAAGAACTGACGATCTGTGCAGAACTTATGAGTAGAGCCTCTGGTCTGCCCCGAGACGCACGCGTGAAGCGACCCTTACCGGTAGCCCCAAGCCCCAGCCAAGGACTCCCGATGGGCAAGCCAGACAATCAACAGACTAAGCAGCCATTTGAGACCACCACTGCCAAAAAAGGGACCAAGACTGTGCCGGATGTGGGGGGCTCGCAGAGTCCTTCGACGGCCGGGGCGAGTTCTGGCTCCTCCGTGCCGGACATGCAGCAAATGATGCAGGAAAGGAGGCAGGGGTTCGCCACAATTGTGGATAAAGTCGACCGCATGTCATCTAAGATGGATGCTATTGCACATAAAATTGATGTCCATGAAGAGCGCATCACGGAGGATAATAGGAGAATTTCCAACAATGATGATACTGTGGCCTTGCATACCACACAACTTTCGAGAATGGATAACGTTCTTAGAGTTATAGCTGCCAAGAACGAGGAACTAGAAGCTCGCAGCAGACGCAACAACATTCGCGTCATAGGCGTTCCGGAATCCACCAACACAGGACGCATGGAGGATTACGTTGAGAAAATACTTCTGGCTGCGATTCGTTCTGACGCATTCTCTAAACAATTTATAGTAGAGAGGGCGCACCGCTCGCTCGGTCCCCGGCCTAAACCTGGAGCCCCGCCACGGGCCATCATTGCGCGGCTACTCAATTATAGGGATCGGGACATCACGTTGCGGGCGGCGTGCACCAATCAAAAGCTGGCGTGTGAGGGTGTTAGTTTTTCGATCTATCCGGACTTTACGCCTATAGTACAAGAACAGAGACGTAAGTTCCTTGATGTTAAAAAGAAACTCCGGGCGCTCCAGATTGATTATGCGCTTTTGTACCCAGCTAAGCTACGGGTGACCCACCAAGCAAAGCAGCATTTTTTCACAAACCCCCAGCAGGTTGAGGATTTTCTGAAGACTCTGCGGCGAAGGCGATCAGGGCGCAGCAACAATGCAGATGACGGACAAGAGGATGAACAGTCGATGGAAGAAGAATTCTAACTTTGAGTCCTGATTGCGGAGAAACTGTAGAGCCCTGCTGACTTAAAATGGGGAGCCTGCGAAGAGCGTCTTCTGCAGCGGGACAGTGAAGTTGGTCGAGAGTGCCGAAGACGGGGATTGGACTGCTGGTGGTAATGTATTCCAGGCACCATCCCCCCCCACTTCCCTACATTATGGCCCTATGAGGCCGTACAGGACATGGGGCAGGGTGCAGGGGGTGGAAATGTGTGCCCCTTAGATGACTCCCATTGGAAATACCCCACTGATTGAGTTTCTTACACTGCAAATGTTGGGGTGTTTAATTAGTGTTCTGGGGGTGGGTGGGGGGGTATACTGGCAAGTTGGGGATGCTTTAGTGGGTGGGGGAGGGGAAGGGATTGTTGAGAATATCAGGACATTCCAGGATACCAAGACTGATTCTGCTGCTCCTCTACGAGTTGGGCATATGTATGAATATGTAGGGCAGGTGATGTGTTATCTTTTGACAGGAGCAAATAGGGGCCCAGTGACTTGAGATGTGACTGTTTTGTTGAATGGGGAGGGGAGAAGAGACGAGGTTTGGTTGGGGACGCCTCCTTGGAGTAGGAGTGGACCTCGGGGCCTCAAACGGGAGAGTGTGGGATTTGGAGTAATGTCAACTGACGAAATGTCACGTCCTAGTGGATTGCGAATGCGGGAGGATGGGACAGACATACTGGTTCACATGTTTGGTGGGTGGGATTGGGATTCTGTTGAGTTGGGGATGCTTCAGTGGGAGGAGGGGGGGGCAGGATGTTTTGAATATGTAAAGATGTATCGAGGTAGGATTGGGTGGGAAAATGGTTTGACATTGGTAGGACGGCATGGCCTTGAACCCAAAGTGCCTTTACGGCAACTGGGAGTGGTGGATCGGATGACACAGCAAAGGACAACAACACAAAATATAGCTTGTGACGCGGCGGAATGGGTGAGGCCGCATGATATGGTAATGTACAGCTGGCTGAATGGAGCAGAACGCTAGGTTAACCCTGAATATACTTACCTGGAATGTGCGGGGCCTAGGGAACCCTAGAAAACGGCGACAAATCCTTGCATATCTAGGCAGGCATAATGTTCATATAGCTATGCTGCAAGAGACCCACTTTGCCCCCAAACACTCTAATATTTTTGCATCACGATGGGCGGAGCACAGGGTTTTCTCCTTTTACTCTAGTTATGCGAGGGGGGCGACAATCCTGATTAAGAAACGGGTGCCTTTCTCCTTGGTAGGATCCCGCTCTAACGATGAAGGTAGATATAACATGTTGTGGGGCAGGCTGGGTACTGAATCAGTTAGCTAGTGTGCTGCTATGGGCCGAATGTGGATGACCCTAGTTTTTTCAGTTCCTTGTGGGAAGAAGTGCGAAAGATAGACTCGACACATGTCATCTGGGGCGGGGATTTTAACGCTACATATGCACCCGCTGCAGACAGATCACACCCCAGCCCACATCATCACACCAAAGCATGTTTACTGCTTAGAGACATCATTACAGAGTTTGACCTCATAGACGCATGGAGTCACAGAAACCCGGCGAAGAGAAAGGCACACACCTCACAGCACATGCGGTGTCCTGGGCGCGGCTCGACTATTGGAATGTCTCCAGGGGGCTTGGGCCGGCCATACGCGATGTTAAGCATCTAGCCCGCACTTATTCTGATCATGTACCGGTCTTGCTCGAGCTGTCTTCAGAGGCTCTCAGTCCACCACGGGGTACATGGCGATTGAACCCCAAAAAGCTAATGGACACAGTCTTCCAGGAAGAACTGCGAGTCGAGATCTTAGATTTCTTTGAGCGTAACAAAGGCACGGTACAGGCTGTGGAGACCATCTGGGAGGCTTTTAAGGTTACACTGAGGGGATACTGCATTTCCAGGGGAGCGGGGATGCTCCGGGAAATTACCACTAGACTCAGGACACTAGAGCGAGACCTAAAAATTATAGAGGGAAACTTACAGAGGGCCCCAGATGGTGCCACAATGGAGAAATTCAGAAAGACGCTTACAGAATATACGGAAGAGGCGCAAAGGGAAATCCATTTCAGAGGAAAACACTGGCAGGCTCGGGAATACGGGAAGGGGGAACGTCCTGGTAAAACGTTTGCTGATGTTATCTGTAAGCCCCGTTTTTCTAATTGTGTGCTGGAAGTTGAGACATCTGATGGCACGAGGTGCTGTGACACGGAAGGTATCCTATCGGAATTTCTTGCACACTACAAGGGATTATACACTACCTCCGGAGCTTCAGGCGCAAGTCTGGACAAATATTTGGGGGATGTGGCCCTTGGATGGCTTGGTGACGCAGATCGCAGGTTTTTGAGCGCACCTTTTGAGCTGGATAAAGTACGGGATGCCATTATGGGTTTACAGTCAGGGAAAGCCACTGGGATGGATGGCATCTCAGTCGAATTTTATAAAACATATGTGGAAATTATGGCACCAGTTCTTAGTGAAGTTTATGAAGAATCGCAAGAGGTGGGCTCCCTGCCTCCATCCATGAGGGAAGCCCTTGTCATATCCCTGCTGAAGCCGGACAAATTACCACATCTATGCGGCTCTTATCGGCCACTCTCTTTACTTAACTGTGATGCAAAGATTCTCGCAAAGCTTGTTCTGAACCGGCTGGCTTTGCTCTTGGAGAACTTTGTTCTCCCGGACTAATCTGGGTTTGTTCCGGGAAGAGCGACCTCCCATAACCTTAGAACCCTTTTCACGCTTATGAACAACGTAACCCCCGAGTTGCCGCTTGCTGCGATCTTCTTAGACGCGACCAAAGCTTTTTATTCTGTTGAATGGCACTATATATTTGCGATTTTGGCTCGCATGGGTTTCCCCCCGCTTTTTCACTCCTGGATCCATCTCCTGTATCATCAGCTGGACGCTAAGATACTTATCAATGGCCAGATATCACAAAGATTTCCAGTCACTAGAGGGACGCGACAGGGGTGCCCCCTGTCCCCATTATTGTTTGCTTTGGCCACGGAACCCTTGGCGGCCCGACTGCGACAACATCATAATGCTATGGCTCTGCAATGCAACATACGCCAGACCCTTGTATCTATGTATGCGGACGACATCACGCTCTATGTACGTGATCCACAGACAGACTTGAGCACGCTATTGCGAGAGTCTATAGTGTTCGGACACCTATCTGGAGTGCAGATTAATTGGGAGAAATCATGCCTCTTCCCCCTGACAGAGGCAGTGATTAGATTCCCACTGGACTTCCCATTGGAGTGGTGTATGGATGATCTCTGCTATTTGGGGATTGGCATTACCAGAAACAAGGAAGAATTAATGAGACTTAATTATGGTGTGGCACTTACCCGCATTACTGACAGAGTTTCCAGGTGGATTGGACTCCCACTGTCAATGGCAGGGAGGGCGTCGCTGATCAAGATGGTGATCCTGCCCCAGCTGCTGTACTTATTTTTAAATATTCCCTTTTCTCCGGGGCGATATTTCTTTAAGGCCCTCAGGTCGGAAATGATCCGGCTGGTGTGGGGAGGCAAACAGGCCTGGCTACAGTGGGCTATACTGATCAGGCCCTATGCGGCTGGGGGATTCGATATACCCGATTTTGAGACCTACTATACCTGTGCCCAGGCCCATTATCTATACTTTTGGGTGAATCAGCGCAAATACATGCCACAATTGGCGGCGGAGCACTGGCTGGCACACCCTATACCTATTGAGGGTGTTGTATATATGGACATAAACTCTAGGGAACGAACTCAAACGACAGTAAGCGCCACATTTATAGCATGGAGAAATATTGCAGACCACTTGGACGTCCCGGTGCTATATGCTCCCGGACTGCCTCTGGTGTACCACCCTGCGATGCCGCTCTTGCAGGAAACTATCTTTCATAAGCTATTGCAACGCACATCAGTTAAGACATGGGGAGACTTGTATGAAGATGGGAGAATCCGTACTTCCGATAGCATCTCCCAGAGTACCCAGAGCACGCCAATGGATGTTTTTCTGTACATCCGGCTTAAGCAGGGGGTGCGCTCTCTACATCCAGACTTCCCAGCTGAGCCTCCACATCTTGCCCCCTGCAGATATTACTGCAACAACCATCGCCGAAACGATTAGTATCTCTACTTTATAGCACAGTGCGCAGCCAGTGTAGTTTCGATGATGCGCCATCTCGCTCTAAGTGGGAGGCTGAACTGGGCGCCAATTATGACAGACGAGCAATGGGAATATAGCTGCTTACAGACCAAAAGGATATCGGCTAGCAGCAGATTGAGGATCATACATTTCAAATACCTCTATAGGCTATATCACACACCAGTCAGTATGCATAGATTCCATCTCCGGGACAATGACAGGTGCGATCGTTGTTGCGCCTCACAGGCTGATTTTTTGCATTTGGCCTGGACTTGCCCAGCAGTACCGGATTACTGGGACCAGGTTTTTGTGGCCCTGCGACCTATGACTGGGGTGCATATAGAATGTTCGCTGTTGGTCGCTATGCTGAGTAATGTGGCACAGATACCGATCACCAGTAGAAAATACACTGCTCTAGCCTTATTGATCTCAAAAAGACGAGTGGCCTGTAGGTAGGACAGAGGGAGGGCGCCGAAGTTTAAGGAATGGCTTGATGATTTGACATACTGCCAAGACCAGTCAGCACTGCATGCGGAGCTATTGCCTAACTCCTCCTCGCAAGACATTTGGGCGCCACTTGTCACTTATTTACAGTCAATGACTGAGGAAACGGGCGAGGGATGCATATGAACCTACAGCTGAGTGATCCCCAGATGGGAAGGGTCTGACCCCTGGATGGGACTGGTATGCATGAGTGAGATGTCAGCTTTGAATCCTGGGACGTATCTGAAATTACCTGATGAGATGCAACGGAGGTGCCTTGGTGAGCTGCGCTCCTATCCTAACATCATATTCCTTGTATAAAACTGAACTGAAATGTGAAATATCACGGCCGGCCCAAAGTGGTTGTAGGCGACATGCTGTGTTGTCATTTAAATGTGTCCATCACTACAGTTATATAATTTGTCTACTTATTGATGCCGCTGGCCACTGACTGGTTGTAAGCAACAGGCTGTGTGTATGTCCAACTACCAATAAAGATGTTTTTTGAAACTTAAAAAAAATTTAAAAAAAATAAAAATACAAAAATAAAACAAAAAAACATACCTAACCTTTAATGAAGGTGAAAAGGTACCAATAGCTTACAAATCACACTTGCACACACAAGCTGAAATGAAATTCACTTCAACAGAAAAAATTCTGACCGCGGTTCAGACTGCGGTAGCAAAAGAGAGAGCCCTCGCGCTAGGTAAACGCATAAAAGTTGTTACTCCTGTACCTGCCTTAGAGGCAGTGACAAAGGCAAGCATTCCAAATGCAAAAGCTCTACATCCGAGATGGATACAATGGGTCAATTCTCTTGCTGCAACAGACGTTGAATACGTTTTTGACCCTTACTTGAAAACACAAGAATTTCTCCAATACGAACAAGAATGTCCTCTGCCCACTGAAATTCTGCCTCTAGAACATTACGGCTATATAATATATACAGACGGATCAGCACAGCCCGCAATTGGGGGAAAACAAGCTTATAGTGCTGCGTGTGCGATTGTTAAAGGTCGCTGGCGGGATGGTAAATTCAGACCCATGGTCACAAAAATTCAATCTCTCGGAGACTGTACAGCTCAGCGAGCTGAACTACAGGCTTTCAAGATGGCGCTTGAAAATACCGATCGCGAATTCCCCACACTCATAGCGTGCGATTCGTATTACTGCGTCCAGTCTTACAATGAATATCTGCAGAACTGGTTCAAAATGGATTTAAAGACGCAAAAGGTGGCACAATCAAGCATAAAATGCTTTGGGAACAAGTAGATCTTTTACAGAAAGAACTACAGAAGACTCAAGTGATCCCTACACTGAGTCATCAGCGTGATTGCATTCACGTTAAAGGGAATTCATTGGCTGATGAAGCCGGAAAGGCGGCTGTACAAACGGCTTCCTTATCTGCAATCACTCGTTCAAAAACAAAAATAGACAGCGAGATAATGCAAGCTGTCACTGCTTCAATAAAAGACAGTGGTAAAACATTACCAAAAGGCTTTCCACTCAAATACTCATAAATAACTGATGCAAATAATGTTCAGTTTGCTTGAACCCCTGGAGTGGGGGATAGAGTAATCCCAAACATGGAACACAGGTTAGGACTAATCTTAGCAGCACATGAAGGGCTTGCCTCTGCGCACGCAGGTGTTTCTGCTACAGTATCATTATTAAAACAAAGATACTGGTGGCCACGCATGAGGAAACAAACCAGAAGCTATGTTTTGGAATGTGAAATCTGCCAGAAAATGAAAGTTTCAACAGTGAAGCACCCGGCGTAGACGCCCCTTCTAATTTCAGATAAACCATTAGCATGTATTTACCTGGACCACTGTGGCCCCCTTCAAAGGGATGGTAACTATAAGTACATCATGGTCGCAGTGGATTCTTGCACAAGATTCATTTGGATGTGGCCTCAGCGCTTGGCTGACGCTCGAAGTGTTATAAAAGATTTGCAAGTCTTTATCGGCACATACGCAATCGGCACACTACATTGTGACCAGGGTCCTGCGTTTGGCTGTCGAGCTTACAAAGAAGCCATGGCCAGTTTGGGCGTTGCATTGCGGTGCTCAAGTCCATTCCATCATGAGGGAAATGCGGTAGTGGAAAGAAAAAAACGAGACATAAAGCAATCTATAACAGCTAGGGTATTAGGTTCGGGTGACGGGTGGGTTAAACATCTAATAAGTGTCCAACGTAGTCCTAATAACCTGCCAAGAAATTCTTTGGGTGGAATCACTCCATATGAAATCCTTTTAGGTACTAGAATGATGGTTGAAGACCTCGATCATCATACTTCAGTGGTAGAACAAAAACCCTTTGATATCAAAGATCGTTTGGCTGTCTTACAGGACTTAAATGAAACAAGAAGAAGTCTAAGCAACACTATCCAAAAGCCAACGACCATTGAAGAAAAACCACCTGTCCCAGCAAGACCTGTCTGGATTCCAAAGATTGGGAATCTAGTCAGAGAGAAAATAGCGGATAAGAAGGAATTTGGGCCGTTTTACAGAAAACCAGTACCTGTACTAGCAATCCACGGATCAAGAACAGTGTTACTGCCGCCCCTTGCTGGAAGAAAGGAGAACCGGTCCGTATCAATTGACCTGGTAAAACCACACCATGTGACCGATAATAAGTAGTACATCCCAAGATGTAGCAGGCGACCAAATCTTGCTACTGTCCAAGAGGTTCAAACTGAAAGACTCATCACCTTTGAAGATTCTGCAGTGAGAAAAGAAGGACTATGCAATAAATCCATGGAATTTGTGCCTCTTGAAACCCAAATAACAGTTTGTCAAGAAACTCCCGTCTACAATGATGTAGCATCTGACTATACTTAAATGTCAAGGGGACAAACAGCTCCAGCGATTTCAAATAATCTGGATGCAATACCAACTATTGACAGAACTGCCTCTGGCTATTTCATCACCTTCGATACCTATTCTGAGGATCCCAGTGAACCTGAAACAGTGCCGAAAAACAAAACTTTCAAGGAACAATTAACGGAACTTGGTCAAAAGCTTGCAAATACATGTCTGGTTTCACCATGGGTTGAATTTTGGATTGGATTAGGTGTATTTTATCTCCTACTATGGCTCATTCTCGTTTTAAGTTTGGGAAAGCTGATAGATGGAAAACATATTAAAATGGACACAGTCAGTAAGAATAGCAACTTGCTCCTGAAACCACACAAATCATCTCATTGTGAACAACAAGACCTGTCATCGGTGAACATCACAGCAATTCCTCTACCTGGTGGAATAGCATGGGATAGAACTGATTATGACATTTATGGCCCTGTCAAGCTGCTGAAGATTCCACATCAATTTAAGGTTTCCTTGAGTGATTTTGTTTCACCTAGTTCATTTTCTGATGATTGGGACTTTGAGACTGTTAATAACATGATGACAGACTTAGAAATGTCAGCAAAATTTGTAAAACATGAATACTTAGAAGGTTAATCAAAGTATGAAGAAATGTATTGTTTTAATCATTTTGTCCATCATTATTTGCATAAATCTGCAAACCCTAGAACATTTTTAACTTATAATCAATGGGAACATTGTCCAACACCTCCAAAAGGTAGCTCTAAAACATTCTATAGAAAATGTCCATATTTTACAGGTTTTAATGTCACAAACCCAGAAAGCTTTTACTTCAAAAATATTAATAAGACAGGCACGAAAAGCATGTTGACAAACACTAAACAGATTTATTCTGCGGCCTGTTATGCTCAATTGTCCACATTAGGCTTTGACTTTTGGAAAGACAACATTGAGACAAAAACAGTTTGGGGCACAAAAGACTGGCAAGTACAAGGTTTAGAAGCAGTGTTCAGAGCCTGCATCATCCCAGAACAAATAATGTTTTTAAATGAAACTGTTCAACAGACATCTTGTCTTGGCCTGGCTAAGATAAAAGAGTTAAACAAACCGTCCATACCTAAGCCTACACCTGATAGTAATAGAACTACAACTAAGGTAGATGTAAATTATATTTTACAACAAAACAGAACAAATCCTGACTGGAAAAAATGGTTAATCTAGCCCACAGACACGAATAACTGTCAAGATAGATTCCTGAACAAGACACAAGGGTTTACACTAACTCGGCCAGATCCAAGATATGTCCAGAGACAACTTCCAGGGATAAAAACAACTTACAGTGTAGGAAAACTGTGCCTTGAATGGCTGCAAAAATCCACACTCCCAGATATAAAACAACACTTAACTTTACTTAAAGATGACGTTGGCTTACGAGAATTCTTACTTGGTCATCGCAAACCACGTCATAAACGGTTCATATGCGCCGGTATTTACGCTGCTTACAATGAAGCATGGAAAGTCACGCAAATGGAAACAGCTGAACGAATACGAGAAATTGATCGTATTAATTTAGACAAAGCTCTCTCTGTAGTTGACAATGGGTTAACAACTCCAGAATTTGTTCCTTGGACAGCAGTGTATCCTCTGCCATAGACATAATGGAACAGGACTTGCTAATTTTACAACATGGCCAGCCTCAATTACGTTCTATAATGCTGTTAGGCTGGACGTTACAAAACCTTCATTCTGGCTATGTGCCTTGGCGTCTAATCAACACCACGTCATTGTTTACAGGGTTTAACCTTACAAATAAATAAATCTTTTTGGCACAGAGGAGAGCAGACTATATGGTGCTGAGCATAGAAAAACTGGAAAGATTACCATTAACTGTTTCTGAGAAGCCATCAGTTGAATGGATAATATATGGCACCATCACCATACCAGTGACGATTTTCCAGTTTCAATATTGCTTAAAACACATACCAGCAGGTCAGTATGAAAGGTTGGGTGAGGAATACATAAAGTCGACCTGGGATTTACCATACACACACAAATGTTGGAGTGGGGAAAAGGAGGTATTTCTTACTGGTAGAAACTGTAAAACCACATTAAGCTGTACACTTCTGTGTTAAGGCATTAATTTACAAGGAGCCTGTGAGGGTTCTTCAAACAACTTATCATGCCACCTGCAGGGTTCCCCGGCAGCAGCGATAGATCCAATTTTTAGGCAGATTTCCAATGGAAGCTACTTCACGCTGAATGATCACAGCTGTTGTGGAATGATGCCAGGGACAGCCTATCTCATTAGTGTGTCAGCCAGGGTCACTTGTTGTATGCAAGTATTGTTTCCAAAAACTAAGACAGACGGGGAGTCGCCACTATGGCCTTCACTGAACATCTCTTCTATACGAATTGATACTTTAAGCAGAATGAAAGCCATTCTTTTGCAAAAAACTGTGCCACTGACCTCGTCCAGAGAGACATATGATCTGCAAGTTGCAAGGTCCTCTGCAGAGATACATGCATTATTATCAACAAACTGCCCAATACATTTCGCAGAAATGTTAGGTCAAATCTTAAACATGTCTGATACGATTTTTTCGGGACTGTTAGCACCCTTTGAAGCAGTCCTGGGCATTTTTCCGAACTTCGTGCACTCTGTGTTTGGCGGCCTGCCTCTCATCTTGGGACTTGTAGCAGGGATCCTATTTTTATTCCTCCTGCTCCGTTATGGCATGTCCGGCCACCAGCGATACCCAAATTACCATGGAGAATGGACTTCTGGCAATGACTTATCGTGAAAGAATAACACAGATCCTTGGCTTGGCTCGTTTAAGAGATCTGAACACCACATGGTTTCTATCATTCAGACCAAGCTGGCAAGATTGCATCTTACCTGTTCTACGATGCCTGCTTTGTGGAGAGGAATGCGTGTTAGATATCTGTCTAACACTTCCATCAGCAATGCCAACGGATGTTGACGCATTACTAGGTCCAGTAACGGCTCATGTATTGTGTTGCCCCCAACGGCTACCAATCCTGATGACGGCATTCATTGAGATCTCACCGGCAAATCCAGCTGAAGGTGAGATACGCAGACCAACAGGCACACAGGTACCATCTGCTGCGAACATTGCTAATGCGACTGACTCTGACGGCGATATTTCACATCTGTGTACTATTGACCTTCTTAATGAAGTGGTTCAACTTTCATCTACTGTGGTAGACTATTTCTTTGCCAGCCTAGACGACTTAATCTTTTCTCCTGACACCGAGAATAACTTTTAAAGTTAGCACACAGCGTTCCTTGAAATCTGAAACTCGGGCTTCACTTTTTTAAAACAAAAAGTCTTCTAACTTTGGAACTCTATTTTTCTACAATTTGATTTGACTTTTTTCCAAAACACAATGAACCGTGGCACAGAAGCAATCTGCTTAAAGTAGAACTATTCTTAGGGAACAAGAATTCTTTGAATACTTCCTAGGAACAATATTTATCTAATACGCATACCAAAACCGAAACAGTTTGTATATTCTACTATGGGATGGTCTTGACTTTTTCTTCTGTAACTAAGAGCCATTTCATAAATGTAATTTTCGTGATTCATTCGGTTAGCATTGCTAATATCATATCATATGCTTACAATGAAATCATTGCTTTTAAAATGCGTACTGTACAAATGCTCATTTTATGTGTACGACCATTTTCAAATGCATTTTATGTATTTTTGGGTGGGATTGTAAACACATGCTCTAGATTATATGTTTTAGTGCTTGAACTTAGATGAACATGATAACGTGGAGTGGGTGTTGTATAACATTTTAGGACCCTATTGTAATTTCCCCGATTCATGCCCTTATATAGGTATAAATCACCATGGGCCTGATGTAGGTCGATCGGTAACGGCCGAAAATCGGTATTTTCGGCCGTTACCGACCGGTTTACAAGTTTTGGCAAGTAGGGGGCAATATTTCACCGAATCGGTAAAATTACCGATTCGGTAATTTTACCAATTTGGTAAAATAAAACATCGGTAAATTTACCGATTTGAAGCCACCCATATGTAGGTGGGACTCTTCAGAGTCCCAGGAGCCTTAACGAATCAGTATTTTACCATCAAAACCAATTTGATGGTAAAATACCGATTCCGGTGTGCATGCACATGTGTGCATGCACACCTATGTCATGTGACAGGCAGACCTGCCCTTAGGGCAGGTATGCCTGCCACATGGCACCTGTGCCTGTTTTGGGGGTGCCAGAGGGTGTCAAAGTGACACCCCCTGCACCCTTGTGAATTCTTTAATTACCGAATCGGAAAATACCGAATCGGTAATGCCTAATCATTCCTATGGGCTTCAAAGCCCATAGGAATGAATGGGCATTACCGATTCGGTATTTACCGAATCGGTAATTAAAGAATTGTTAAGGATTCGGTAACGAATCCAGATGTTGGGACCTACATGCAATTTACCGATTTTGAAATACCGAATCGGTACAATTCGGTATTTTAAAATCGGTAAATGTTTTTTACCTACATCTGGCCCCTTATCCTTATATAGGCATATGAATCATAACCATATTTAGACATAGCTCATGCAGTCCAAATACGGCAGGGCTACTTCCACCAGTTCCGAAAATCTACAACGATTTCTTGGATAACTCAGCTTCAGCAGCTAGGGACTTCCCCTTGCTCGAAAACTGACTTGTCCAAGATCTCATGGAGTTTTCAAGGAACTGAGACTCTTTGATGACGTACCTTCAAGGTATAAATATGCCCACACTTGCCATAGCAAACACACAGTGGTTTGGAGCAGTTCGACTATCTACTTGCCCGACGCATCCTGCTGCAGCAAGTGCCGAAGGAAGCCGACCCTCCAGCAGACGCACTGAGAGAGACGCTCTTTTCTCTTGCCGAGGAATCCAGATCCAGTGTTTCCAAGCTACCCTTGTGGGTTGTTGGGAAATCGAGTTCTTAGCCTGACCTTTTTCATTCCAAATCAAGGTACGGAGCTGATTAGACCCTAAGAGAAATCTTGGACAGATTCTTGGCAAAGAATATTACATTTATGCTACACCTCACTCACTTCTTCCCTCGTACTAAGCTTAGGTTAGGTACATCGGGGTAGGCGTAATTTAGAAGCACCAGTTGAGTACTTTTAGCCTCTGTTATTCATGTATGTATGTATCTATGATCTAGGCACCATACAATGCTCCTACAGTATTATTTTATTCTACTCTTTTTACTGTATGCATTATATTTTGCAACCAGTTTTATGATTGTAGCAGTTCATTTCTTATGCTTGAGAAAGAAGACTGTTCAATAAATCCTTTTATTGAAAACGCCTGTCTCTCTATTTCTCTGCACCTCTGGTGAAACAATGCATGCACAATTGACTGAGTGAAATATCTATCTATTGTTTCCACGACTCTGAAGATCAGTTTTATCTTGGGGAAACAAAGTTGTCATGTTTATGCGGTTGTCAGAAACTAAATCCCTTCTAGTGAACTCGAGAAAGTTTCTAGTGACCTCTGAGCTAGCTGGCACTCACAATTAAGTCTAAAATATTCCGATAGAGACCTAGTCGACATAAGTCCTACGTCACATCTATAGGATATATTATTCCAATGCGCAGAGCCTTTTGGGAATATAGGAACTACACTACAAGCTGACGATTTTTAATTGATCATGGGAATCAAATGCCAAGAAAGTCGATCTCACTCAGTGCACTGGTGCGGTGGTAGCACTGGGGGAGGGGGGCCTTTGTTGAACTTCTCTGTACAGACTGTTTAGCTTAAGGGGTGGGTATGGTCACTACATTGTTGTATATGAAAAATGTAATAATAATTGATTGAAACTAAAATTTGCAAGGAGGTTATTCAACTCACAAAAAATCTGAACAAAAAGTGGAAAATATAAAGTGGCGCAAATATGCTGTGCTCACTGCATCTGAGCCGCCAGGACTCAATGCCACCTCGGGTTTTTGCAACGAGATTAAGGTGTCACTTGATCACCTGAAAATACAGGTAATACACCGACCAGTGGATCTCACTCTTGAGTGGTGACCCACTCCAATCACTGGTTGTCTACATTAACCACGTATTGTTCTGATTTTATGGGTGTAAAATCTTACCCAATATTTTTATTTTCACATCGGTCCTGAAGAAAGCTGTCACACCTTTACAGAGGGCAAAAGGCTGAAACATAACCCCCACTGTCTTACGATAGGTTGAATAATCCCCTGTCATAGTTTTTTTATATAATCATCACCTTTGAACGCCTCATTAAAGTTTTTGGGCGTACCTTAGAGTTAGGTTTAGTTTACATACACTCTTTCTTTTCTGCCCTCCACCACACCCTGCTATTCTATAGGTTTTAGGATACCTATTTTCTCACAACTAAAACATTCCTGAGCTCTTCCCTCTCTGAGAGGGGAATTTAGCCCGCATTGCGACCAGGCACGCAATGGGAGGAGGTTACCCTATGATGAAGCATGTCACTTTCGGGTGGGAGAGGGAAACCGTCCTGTAAAAGTGACACCCCAGCACTCTTTCTTCTGTACTGAGACCCAGGACACTTTTTTGTGCTTTCTAGTTGCGATAGAGGGGAGTCGTTTCTTGCTGGTCCTTAAACTTCCTCAGGCCCTTTTTGTGTGTTGTCTATATCTACTGAAACATAGAACAGGGCCATTTTAAGACCCCCTTTTAGTCTAAAACCCAGATCCACAGAAGGGTTTCATTCTGTCACACTGCCATGCTGTGTGAATAAAGTCTTAAAGTCTTCTATTTGATCTTCATAGCTTAGATTGTTACAGACATTAGACTTGCCAATCTCTCATGATTTCAGACAAGTTAAATGTGTACGGTGCAAGTATCAAGACTGGATGATTTGAAACTGCGTGACAATATCCAATTTGCGTGAATCCATCTTAGGTCTGTGCCACCATTCTACTAGGAGCACAGACTCATCTTTCTACCAAACCGGCCTATGGACACCAACGTGTCTAGATTACTGATGACCAATGCCCGGTAAAGTGAAGAGATTTTATTTTTGCCCATCTCCCCCTGAAACAGTTTAGCTTTGATTGGATTACAATTCGGGATCTCAGCTTTATCTTTACTGAAGGGGCGTGGGGGAGCGTGTCAGAACTGAAGATAGTAGAAGAATTGCCATGATGCAGGCCATATTCAGTCTGTATATTTTCAAAAGAGGGCAGAATAGACATAGACGTTTCATCTCCTAGTTGGGAAATTTTCAATGCTGTCCCATCCTCGGAATTCCGTGGACCTGACCCAGAACATGTATCAACCACAAAGTTATATCTTACATTAGTTTATTCTACCACCTCCAAACTTTTAAAGTCTTCCTCCAAAGTTGTTTCTCCTTGTGTATTGCCCAAGGGAGAGGTGAGACAATCTTACCTAGGTGTAACAAGTGAATTGGATGGATGTCCCCCACCACCCAATTATCCGTCACAAAGGCACTTTTCCCTTAGGTATCCCAAAGCTTTTTATTTACTATTGTTAGTTGCGATGCCCTTTAATATGACATGAAGTCCACCACAGCAATTCTCCCATTATAATATGACCTAAAGCACTTTGTGTGGGTGATGCAGAGGGGAAGCTGTAACCCCCACCCTCCCAAAAAAGATACTCAGATTAGGGAGTTGATCTCAGTGAAAAAGCTGGATGGGGCCTCGAAATGTTTTTATGGTTGGTGGAGAATTTTTCAGAGGAATGACATCTTAAAGATTGCCACCCTGCCTTGGATAGTGGAATGGGAGATTGAAAGAACATACTGACCCTCAGCTGATGGAGTAAACTCATCTGCCACGCCTGGGATTGCGTCTTTGTTAAATAAAGTCTTGAGTATTGAAATCCTTCCCTGAAGTCACACATTCATTGTAAATTCTTTTCCTTTACCCCATGCGGTGTACAGGTGACTTACAGAGATTTAGACTAAGAAAGCAAAGGTCTTCAAATATTTAAAGCTTCCGTAAGGCTATTGGGCCAGACCATCTGGTGTCTTTAAAAGAAGATAAGGATATCATCTCTGTACAGTGAAAACCTGTAGGCAATTCCAGGTGTCCATTCAAAATCTAGCTGCCAACCTTCAATCAGGATTCCTTCCGCTAGCAGCTCGATGGCGCTGGCAAAAAGGAGCAGGGATAGCAGTCATTACTGCTTAGAGTCTCAGTAGGAATATGTCCCATATGGCCCCTTCTACTCTAAACCTGGCTATCAAATGTGAATACAGGAGACGAACCTGACAGAGGAACCTATACACCACATTCATTGTCTCAAACAGGGCAAATAGATACCCCTATCCCGCGGAGCTGAAAGCCCTTTAAAAATGTATTGTTGAAAGGGTTAATGAGTGAGAACACATTAGCTCCAGGTGTATTACCTTGCTAAGAGCAGAATATAATTAATTGACTGAGATCTCTTCTTCGGGTAGTATTCTCTCTTCATGCACAAGGCAGTGCATTGCAGATCCCGAATAAAGCTCTTTAAGTCGCTTAAGCCCCGGGGCTCCATGACAGTGTGCAATAATAGGCAGCAAATGTCTGGGCAATGGCCCAACCACCCCCCACTGTTTTTCCCTGGCAATCAACTAGATGGGTAATATGTTTCCGATCATCTCTATTCTGGCACTGTCATTTCAGCATCTTGCTTGATTTATTACCCTTTTGGCAATCCCAGCATTGGCAGGTCAGACATACCGCTTGGTCTTCATTTAGTAGGATCTGTTTGAATACTGTCACACTATTTTTCTTGCATTGGAGTACTCAAGGGTCACAAGTCTCTAGTTCTAGCAGGAGCGCATCTTAGCATGAAACCTGTGTTTGCTGACGTCTATTTTGTTCTGCAGTGTAACTGATAGTGCACCCCCTTACAGCCTCATTGAAGGCCTCCCACATCGCTACTGGCAAGTCCGCTGCACCATGTTTTTTTTTTGTAAAGTAAAATTCTGCTTCAGTTGCTACATATAATCTGAACTCCGCATCAGTCAACCACCAGGCAGTCAATCGCCAGCTCTTCTTCCACGTTTTGGGGGCTATCTTAAGCGTTAGTTCTATTGGCGAGTGATTTGACAGGTCACAGTCTAGTATACACCTCCCGCCCCGAACTACCATGCTCATGTCTGTGGTCGGCAACAGTAAACAATCTATCTTGGTGAAGAGCTAGTGTATCTCTGAGTAGTGTAAGTAACTACACAGATTGGGTTCATGTGTCACCAATGTTCAGGCCAAAAGCCATTAAGAGCTTATTCAGATTGCTGGGGGACCTCTGGACCAGTCAGTCCAGTCTGTTACAAGGTCCCCAACAGCCCAGCTCTCCATCTCCCAGACGGGAGCTGACATGAGGGTACCAACTGGTTCCAGGAAGGTCATGCTCAGCAGGGGAGGTGCCTATACACATGTGGGTGTTAGAGATTTTCCACAAACCATACCCATAATTGCTTTATATAGCCTTAAAGGACCCCTTAAAGGGTCTCTCCCGATGCTTGCAAGGCAAAATGGAAGAATGTTACTGTTTATGGCAATATTCCACGAACCTCTGGCAAATCCTCCATGGAATACTGTGATAAAGTGATGGTGCACAAAGAAGGAGCATTTATTCTCGATGAGACGTTACGTTACGTAGGAGAACATTCTGGCTATAGCACCTGGTGGACTTAAGGACTGCTGCTCTCTTAGTTCAGAAGGCGGTTCACATTTGGTTTGAGGATACAAATCTGCCCAGTCTGGGAGTAATTAAATCACATAACACCATGAAACAAACCTTTAACCCTCCTACAACCCTACACTTCTCGAACATGAAGAAACAGTCAATGGATGCATGAATAAAAAATCCCAACTTGGCAAAGAGACAAACAAACCTTGAATCCAAACTCTCTCTCTCCTAAAGAAAGAACAGTACATTTGAAAGAAGTTGCACAAAAGGCAAGGGTATGTAAAACCGTTCCCAGGGTCTTGTTTGGCCTCTATGGGGCATGTCCTTGTGTCTCATTCTTCTTGGCCAGATATCAAGGTATGTGAGATTTGTGGTTATCTTTAATGAGGAGTTGGGCAGAGTGTGTCTTCCTATTTCAGGAGGGGAGCAGGTATCTTCTCGGGCTAGGCTGCTCCAAAGAAGCCAGCTGGTCACAGCAAGCTGGGACATCCCTCCACCCACCGAATACTTACTCATCAGTCTGTCGCTGGAATCCATTATATAGTTTTTATATGTGAGGATGTCTACTTTGAACCCCTCTCAATCAGATTGCTTTGGTGAGGGCAGAGGGTTCATGCCATGGTCAGTCTTTCTTCTAAGCCCAAATCTGTGTCTGTATCTCTTTCCTGTTGCACGGGCGTCCATCACTTCTTCGACCCTCCCTGTGAGCTGCTGAGGGCCTAGACTGATCTTGTAGGGCCGTTCTCAACATGCTTGTTACCTTGGAGTGGAGAAGGTTGAATATCTTCATAAAAAAAATTTCATCTCCGCTCCTCAGCATTTCATAAATAAAGGAGCCCGTTATGAGCATTCCTTTCCATGTGTTTGTGTTATAAATTTAAAGTGTTCCCTGTCTGTCTGTGAAAATGGAGTCGCATATGACAGTTCTGTGTTTTAAAACAGTTGCGTTATTCTTTGGTCTGATTTGACATATTCGCAGTTTACAATATGTTTTAATTAATTACCTTTGACATAGTCACGTATAACACAGTGAGTCACTTCTATATATATATATATATATATATATATATATATATATATATATATATATATATATGCACCCCTGAAATATAACTTTAAGTGCATTTTTCACACACACATGCCCCAAGGGCATGTGTGTGTGTAAAATGAAACTTTCAAAAAAATACACTTTTGGGCATTTTTGAAAGTTTTCGCAAATTACCATGAAGGTCAACTTCATGGTAATTTACCTCTCCCTATTTGCGAATTCGCAAATTTAAAATGTTCATGCATTGCATTTAAGAAATCTCAAATTGAGATTTCTTAAATGCAATCGCAATTTTAGAAATCGCAATGTGATTGCGATTTCCACCGTTTGCGAATGCAATTGACAATGATGCATGTGCCCGCTTAAGAATAAGAACTGTTCGCAAATAGCACCTCTAAAATTCTATTCCCATGAATTGAGTCCGTGAAAACCCATGTATTATTATATATATATTTTTTTTAAATATTTTTAAAACCTTTATTTTAAAACTGTGCACACAGCTATTCAGCCTTACATCCCGGAGGCGAGGCAGCGGAGCGGAACACAGTAAAGCAAAGTGCAAGAAGCAGGACATCAGAACGAATGAAGGTTGATTTTTCAAATTTTGTAACAAATGTGAGAAGGAGAAAAAGGGAAAGAAAGAGGCGCCGGAGCTGGCGCAAGGAAGAAGGCAATGGAATTAAAGTACAGTGAGGCGTAATGAAGGGGACGGTCAAGCACAGTGAACACAGTAATAACCAGTGTAGTAGGGATACCAGGAATGCAGGGGGAGGGAAACACAGGATAGCAAAGTATAAAATCTCCAGTTGGAATCATAGGCTATGGTGACAGATGTTCTTCCTGTGGAGCGGATTCTGGAGGTACGCAAATGTCACCCCTGTAATCGTTCCAAGCCCCCCATATTTTCTGCCACTTTTTAGGCTTACCCCTGGCAACATACACAGTCTTTTCCCGGAACATACACCAATCCATGTTGGCCTTCCACTGTACAACCTTCGGAGCCGTTGCAGCTCCCCACATCTGTGCGATGTCCCGTTTCGCGACCACATTACCCAGGGTCACCCATTGGGTCTGGGCCACGTTATGATCTGTCGGGCCCCATATATTCAGGAGGCACCTTCTGGCTTCAGCATGTACTGCCACCCCAGTCACCTCGCTCATAATCGAATGGACGCGTCGCCAGTAAGAAGCTATAGCAGCACATTCCCATATAATGTGCATGAATGTGGCGAGGGCACCACAGCCGCGCCTACAGAGGCCATCAGCAGAGTGTCCCATATGTACTAGCCTGGGGCCAGTGACGTAGACTCTGTGCAAGATTTTTAGCTGCACCAGCCGAAGACGGGAAGAGATAGCGACCTCCTTAGGGGAAGATACCGCACTCTGCCAGTCCTCGTCATCAATCTCTATCCCGTCCCTCACCCACTGATCCCGCACTCCCAGGAGGAGGTCCGTACGGACATTGATAAGCTTCTTATATGTCAATGAAATGGCACTGTCTGGCATGTGGCCATCCAATACCCTGTCCTCCAAGGGAGAACTGTCGGGAATCGCCTCACCCTCCGGCATGGCGGACAGTAGCGCATGTCTCAGCTGAGCATACCGGAAAAATTCTGTTCCACCCAGCTGAAACTCTGTCTGTAATTGGGCGAAAGATTTTACCTCCCCACGCAGCAACATGTCCTCGACCCTGGAGATGCCAATCAGATCCCACTTATCAAAGCCCTTAGTATGCCACAGTCTACCAAGTATGTCCGAGTCATAAAGTGGGGTCACCTTTGTTAGCCTACCTTTCCATCCCTGTGCCTTTGTAATCGCCCTCCAAATATGTACAGCGGTTTTCGTTGGACCAGACATCCGCTTGTCAAGAGACCTCGTGTAGAGTGCCCTGTGATAGTTCCCGCCACCCAGAAGCCACCGATCCATGGCATAACCCGGATTGTTCACTGGACCATATAGGCCATGATTAATGGCTGCCAACTGGGAGGCCCAGTAATACCTTCGCACATCAGGCAGCGCTATCCCCCCATCGTACCACGGTAGCGTGAGCTTCGTGATAGCGATGCGAGGGCGGCCGTCCCAAAGTAGGGCGCGTTGTAAGCTCTCGATCTCACCGAAGTATCGGGCTGGGACCGGGTCTTGAGTGTTTTGTAGGGCGTAAAGGAACCCGGGCAAGGACATCATTTTGAACAATGCCGCTCGCCCAAGCAGGGAGAGCGGGAGCCTACGCCACCCCTCTACGTCTCGACGAAGGCGGAGAAGAGGGAGAAGCAAGTTATGCTCATATTGCGTTTTGGAGTTACTGGATATGTAGATCCCTAAGTATTTGAAGCCTTGGTTCGCCACCTGTATACCGCACCCTCTCGGAAGGCGAGGCGTTCCCCCTTTCAGGACGTACAAGTGTGACTTGGACCAATTAATGACGAGGCCGGAGTACTGACCGAAAAGTCGCAACACGTCACAGGCCACAATGAGGGACTTGCAGGGGGAAGTGAGGTACAGAAGAATGTCGTCCGCGTACAGCGACACTCGGTCCTCGAAGTCAGGGGACCACCGGATACCATGTAGGTCGGGGTGGCTGCGTAACCAAGCCGCCAACGGTTCGAGTGCGAGTGCGAACAGGAGGGGCGACAAAGGACAGCCCTGCCTGGTGCCTCTCTGAAGAACAAAGGGTGCTGAAACTCGACCATTGACCGCCACATTAGCCAGCGGACCAGCGTATAGGAGTTTAACCCACCCTACAAATTCCGGGCCAAAACCGAGCTTCGCCAACACTGCCCACAGGTAACTCCACTCAAGGGAGTCGAAGGCCATCGTGGCATCCAACGACGCCAGGACAGCCGGCTCCTCAAGCGTATGGGCCCTGGCCAGGGCACCGTGAAGTCTACGAAGGTTAAGAGCAGTGTTACGGTGTGGAATAAAGCCCGACTGGTCCGGGTGCACTAAGTCGCCGATAACGCCAATCAGACGATTGGCAAGCATTTTGGCTAGAATCTTAGGCTCCGCGTTTAATAGAGAAATGGGGCGATACGATCGACACAAGTCTCTTGGCTTCCCTTCCTTGTGGATAACCACAATGGTGGCCAACCTCTGGTCATGGGGAAGCATGCCTGCCTCCCGCGCTTCCAAAAACATGTTCCGTAAGTGCGGGGAAACTACGTCCGGTTTGATTTTATATAGCTCTACCGGAATACCGTTAGGGCCAGGCGCCTTGCCAGACCTCAGAGAGCGAATCGCGAGTGCAACCTCGTCCGCAGTTATGTCCCTGTCCAGATCATCCCGATCCACCTCCGACAGACATGGAAGGTCGATATCCGCCAGGAGAGCGCCCGAGTCGGCCTCAGACCGGTCCGAGACAGAGGAGTAAACGCCCTGAAAGTAATCCGAGAATGACTTCGCGATTGCGCTCGGGTCAGTAACCAACAAACCGTCATCTCCCAGTATCTCCGGGACGACGCGGCTGGCCCTCTCCTTCTTATCGAGCCAAGCTAGCAGCTTGCCCGCCTTGTCACCAACGTCGTAAATCCGACCCTGCTGTTCCCTACCCATGACGAGAGCAGCGTCGGTGGCAAGGTCTCGATATTCCAATTGCTTAAGGGAGAGATTATGTAGCAGCTCGGGCACGGGGCCCCCCTCCAATTGAGAGTCCAATTCCAGAATCTCCACCTCATTGCGCACCATGTCGGCGTCCCTGTTTCTGCGAGCTTCCGCTATGAGGGCAAATGCCTCACCCCGCAAGACCGTCTTAAACGCCTCCCACAGGGTGGCAGCCGATGCAACCGATCCCACATTCTCGGTAAAATAGAGCTCGATAGCTTTGGCCAAGAGACCACGCGTCTTCGGGTTTCGAAAATACAATGGATTGACCACCACTGGTCGCTCCGTAACAACGATGTTAAAATCGAATGAAACCCACAACGGGGAGTGGTCCGAAATGCCTCTCGCCAAGAAGCGGTCCTCCGAAATCGCCGGTGCATGAGCAGCCAGGGCAAGGACATAATCAATCCTAGAGAGGCTACCATGGGCACCAGAATGGAAAGAGTATTGGTTTTGGGTGGGATGTAAGAGTCTCCAGCAGTCGACCAACCCCATAGTGTCAAGGAAAGTGGGCAGCCGCAATTGCGAGCTACGGAGGTCTCTAGGCGGATGTCTGTCCAAGGACCCGGAGCAAACCGAATTAAAGTCACCCCCCACAATAAGCAATCCTGCCGGCAGATTCAAAATGGCGCTTCCAAGGTCCTGAAAGGTGTTATTTTGCAGCCCCGGAGGAACATAGACCGAAACCAAAATCAAGACACGCCCCTCCCACCGCCCTGCGACGGCTGCATACCGCCCCCTCTCATCCACAACAACGGAGTCAATCTCAAAAGGGAGAGACGTGCGCACCATAACACCCGCCCCCCGGGACCCCGAGGAGAACCCCGAATGTGCCACCATCTTGAAACCCTTCCTGTTGAGCGCTCGGCATGTATTCCCCACCAAATGTGTCTCCTGCAAAAGAACAACATCAGGCATATGTCTTTTGAACAGTTGCAATACCACCCCTCTCTTAATACGATCACCCAAGCCATTAACATTCCAACAAAGAACTTTCAGTTTCCTACCCCCCATCGTCGCATCCCAAGCCTTCGCCAGCCCCCAAAGGCCCCACCGATGCGTGAAACAAAGCAAAGCATACGACCCATTGCCTAAGAGAAAGAAGAAAGGAACAAAGAAAACACACAAAACTAACCCCCATACCACCCCCCACCCTGCACCCATGCAGCAGACTAAAAAGCCCCCCCAACCAGCAGTGTGCCTGTCGCCCCATAAACTAAGCTACAAAAAGACCCTAGAGGAGTAAGGAACCCCCGCAGTCCCCCCCCTGCCACCCTCCATGAGACAATAGGGTATACCCAGTAAAGTGCAACAGCTTGGCATTATTGGTCATAGTCAACGGTCACACCAACTGACAAAGGCAGTGCGAGAAGTATTATTCCTGAGGATCAGGGCCACCAGAGGCGCCTTCAGAATGTCCCTCCTGCTCCTCACGCCGGTGCGGCAAAGTGTCCAGCCAGTCACTCGCAGACTCAGGCATATCACAAAACAGGGCGCGGCCATCGCGTTCAATGCGCAGTTTAGCGGGGAACAACATAGAGTATTTCAGCCCCAAATCCCTGAGGCGCCCCTTCACTCCCGCAAAACTTTGGCGCTGTCTCTGAACAGCCCTGGTAAAGTCCGGGTAAAAGTTCACATCTGCGTTTTGAAACTTGAGAGGCCCATGTCGCCTCGAAGCCTGGAGGATCGCATCTCGATCTCTGAAATTGAATAGACGGGCGATGATGGGTCTCGGTGCGACGCCCGTCTTCGGAGGGCCGCCCGGTATTCTATGGGCCCTCTCGACCGAGAAGAAGTGACTGAGGCCTGCTGGAGCCAGATGGGTCCTAACCAAATCCTCGACAAAGAGGTCAGCGGCTGCTTCCTCCGCACCGTCCGGCACCCCAATAATGCGCACATTCTGCCGCCTGGCACGTCCCTCGAAGTCCTCCAGCCGCCTCGAAAACAGGTCATTAACCGACCGCAAGGTACGGACCTCCGCTTGCAGGTCCGAGACATCGGTCATGAGGCTGGAAGTTTTGATATCGAGAGACTTCACTCGATCATTCGTTTTGCCCAGGTCGGCCCTGATCAGATTGAGATCGATAGCCAGGGTGTCCACCTTGTGTGCCAGGACCTCGTGCTGTTTATGCATCTCAGTCCTGATGCCAGCGATAGCCCCCATGATGTCGCGTAAAGTGGGCTCCGACCCTTCGGGCGAGCCCGCCCGTGGGGAGTCCTTAGATTGGGCGACCACAGTGGGTGAGGTCCTTTGCTGGGCGTACCGGTCGATCTTGTTGGTCTGGGGCAGGACCGTCTTCCTGCTGGCCCGGTTCGCCGTCCTGTCGGGATCACCCCTGCCAGCCATGTTGGGTCCGGGCAGAACAAAGGGTAGCAGTCCGATGTCACTTGAGGCACTCAAACAAGCGCTAGAGCGTAGCCTCTCCGAAGGTCAAGCCAACAGCAGGCAACTCCGCGGCTACGTTCACTCCGCCACCAGGATCAGGAGGCGCTCACTAAGCATATTGATCATGCCCTGCGTCGTTTCGACCGTCGGCCATCTCCGGGACAATGGCGCATCCCTGGCACAAAGTTCAACACGACATAACTTCGCCAAGAAATGTCGGATTGGGGAAGGGAAAGCGGATCCCGTGTCTACGACCATTCGCCAATTGGAATCCACCACCGTGGAGCAGGATTTCTTCCAGGATATGTGCGGAGGGTCGGAGGGTCTGCGGAGCTCCGAGCTTACGTGGCCATCTTGCTTGCCCGCGAAGCTCCTCCTCCATGTATTATTATATTTAAATACATTTAAGGAGGTATTAAGCAAAAGAGAAGATGGATAGCCTAAGGACACAGATGTGAAATGGCGATGCTGGACATATGTAAGGCCCTCTCCTAGTAACTATGTTTTGCCCTTTAAAATGTATTATGCCATAAATTAACAAAATCCCTAACTTATTCCCAGGATTTATTTTTAACACCTTGTTTCATATTTACATCAACGCTTCAGTGTACACGTAATTCAGGCAGCTCCAGAGAGAAGCCATCTACCATACAGAAAAAACTATACAGCCTGATTCATCAAGGCGAAATCGGCTTGCAAAGGGCCAGATTCTGAGAATCTGGCCCTTTGCAAGCGCTATTTTTGCATTTGGGATTCATCATCCCAAATGCAAAAATCGGTAATAGCGATTTCGCTATTTTGCGAGGAATTACATTTAAGGAATCTCTATTTGAGATTCCTTAAATGTAATTCATCATCCATTTAAAATTTGCGAATTCGCAATTTCGCCCCGCTATTTACCACGAGGTCAAACCTCGTGGTAAATAGCGAAAACTCAGAAAAATGCTTTTAAAAGCATTTTTCTGAGTTGCATGTTGCACAAACACATGTCCTTTGGACATGTGTGTGCGCAACACCTGTTTAAATTAGCATTTAAGGGGTGCTACAGGGTGTCCTCTGGACACCCCTGGCACCCTTTAAATCGCTATCTTATTTGCGATTAGCTAATTGCTAATCGCAAATAAGGAATACTCCCCATTTATTCCTATGGGCCCATAGGAATGAATGGAGAGTTATTCCTTATTTGCGATTAGCAATTTGCCAATCGCAAATAAGGAATCTGTAGGAATCGCAAAAAATGTTGCTATTCCTACATGAATCCCGTTTTGCGAGTCTGGAATAGCGATTCCTTATGATTCGCTATTTCAGACTCGCAAAACCTCCCAATGATGAATCAGGCTGATAATCTTTACCTACTCCTGCGTTGATAACAGTCACCGATAGGCATTCCAAAATTGTACTTTGTTTGAAGATGTTCTGAGACCTACTATGACAATATTCGGCTCCCCTGCACTGAAAGCAAGGGGAGGAGCAAAGGAGAATCCCAAACAAAAATCTGTGTCCAGGAAGGTAGATTGGAAGTGGGAGTGTGTTGGGAAATTGGAGCGGTTTTTATCAGCTAAATATTTAGATGAGAGTCTGCTCATGTTCTTGCAGCACACATTGTGGACGTTTGGAGTTGGCCGTCCAAAAATGCTCTCTTTGAGGGCCTGTAATATTAAGTATAGAAAGCAACAGGGCATACCGATTGGCTCACTATATTCCAACATTCTGCTCGGAGTTTTAGTACACATTATGCCACCGCACAATTTAACAATAGGGCAAATGGTTAAAACAATGAGAGATTTTAAAATGTTATGCAGTCAGGAACTTAATTTTCAAAACGTTCTGTATTTCAAATATTGCTTCATTAGTTTGATTTTTTTCTTTGTCAGCAAGATGGTATTTGCTTTTTCATTTGATTTCCTTAAGGCTGTTGACACCGCGTTATTTCCAGTCGTAGGAAACTGTCCCATGTTTAAATTCGGAACATAGAATAATAATGGAAATTAATTCTGATTGCCACACAGCTGACTGCCTATATTTCAGAAATTGTTTTACTTCATATCTATTTGTGTACAAATGTTTTATGTTTGAAGTATGTCTTGGAGACAGCGTGGCACACAGTATTGGAATTCATGTTATGGTCAGATTTTCTCATATTGGGAAGGCTACACTGAGCTGGAATCCCTTGCACAGAGTATGCTTGCACGTTGTTTGTGGAGGCTCTGCGCTGTTGTAATTCATTACAAGATGATGCATGCATAATGCACAGTCCTCAACATTTTCACATTATTTCTAAGCTCATAAAGCTGTCTTGGCTCTCCCATGAGCCGATTAATCCCTCTACCATTTGTTTTTTCTCCAAATTCTAGTATCCATTTATGACTTGCATTGACTGGAAATTCTTTTTATTTGCTTGCAATTCGGGTTTAGTATGTTAAATGTTTTTCTGCATTGTCTCTAGTTACATTTTTATCTATTTTGGAGTTGTATTTTCCGGATCATGTCGCTTTAAAAATTTATTGTATTTTTAAATATTTTAAGTTATGGTTAAGTTTGACTCATTCACCCATAGTGGCTTGTTGTTGTCAGATGTGCTTAAGAAACGCAGAATCAGTAGAGCATGAGGCACATTGGCAGGTTTTAAACCTCTTTCTATTGTGTGGATAAATATTCAGCAAACGAAGGGAGATGAAAGGTAGACTATTCAATAGGAATGAAGCCAGAACACAAAAAGTTCACAGCCCCATCCCCTGTCTCTCTATTTTTCTTCTGTTTTATTAGTTTTGCAAAGGTTCATAATCAGAATTACATTCCAAGATCACAAATATACAACAGTGCTCTGTCAGTGGCCGCAAGAGGCAGCAGATTAATGTTTGATTGTACATCACTTACAAGTTATTCGTTACTTTCTTAGCCACTGGGCTTCCCATTCGGGCTAGGGATTTGGATCAAACAGATTTCATTTTTCGTATAGCAGTAATAAAATGAAACTGAAAAAAGAAACAAAACGCTAACACAAAGTATCAGTCAAACTCTAGTCAGTGCCACTCTCACACCTATAACTGTGCAATCACCTTAGACCCCTCCATTTACGACCCCATTCCAATGCTCCAACTGTCCATGTGCAGTGCACATAAAGCCTATGGGGCAGATTTACAATAACTGGCGCAGCCCTGCATATCAGCAGGGATGCGCTAGTTATTGTGCCCCACGGATCCGCCACCATGGGACAAAAAAACAGCACAGATGCATGACGCATCTGTGCCGTAAAGGAGGCGCATTGCTGGAGATGCATCGCAAGCGCGACGCAGCTCCAGCACCGCTCTGGGGGGCCCTATCTTTGCAATGCTGCGTCAATCTTACGCCTGCTTCAAGCAGGCGCAGGGTTTTGACGCAGCATGGGCTAAAAAGTGACTCAGTGAAAAGCCACTTTTGGAAGGCGTTCCTGCCCCTGAACGCCCCCACCCCTGCGCAGGAATGCCTACTTCTGGCGCAGGGCTTTACAACATGACGCATCTCCCAGCATGGCGCATCTTTTGCACGGCCGCTGCGTCACAAAAGTGACACAATGGTGGCGTAAAAGAGGCGCAAGGGGCTTGTAAATCTGCCCTTCTATGTCTTGAGCTGTTTTTTCAGAAAGATCAGTGTCTTACTGTAAAAAATCTGCCATTTCTGCATGGCCACCACAGAAATTTCACAGTTTGTTGGACTGCATAATTTAGCTGCCTTTTGAACTCTGGACTTTATCCTGCTAACTAGGAGCACAGTGCTTTTATTCTCCCATCAAACATGGTTACATTGGTTTATTCCAACCTGGCACATTTTAATTGCCGGTAAGTCCTTACTATAGGAACCGATTCTGATGCGGTTTGAAAAGCTTCCAGTCCAAATGGGTTTCAGAATGGTTTCCAACCGAATCGGATCCGGAGAGTACGATGCATTCAGATGCTTCCAGATACGATTGGTTGGACTCCCATTGACTTCAATGGGAGCCTTTGTTCCAACCGAATGCATAGGCGTCCATTGAAGAAAGGGGTGGCTGGGGAAAATTGGGCACCCCCTAGTGCTTCCCAGACTGTGCATGGCTGGGAAGGGAAGACCATTGGTTACCCCCATGGGCCCCATTGGGGAAGGCTCCAGGTGCAGGGGGGGGCACTACGGGCCCCCAAAGTCTGATTCTGACTGTTGATTAGAGGGTGGCGGCACAATTCAAAAAGGCAGTCCAAATCCAGCATCGTACTCGTTGTTTGGAAACGCAGCCCATAGAGACGTACAATTCTGCTCCGTATGGCTCGGTCATTCCAAATGCTGTTGGATTTGGATTTTTATTGGGATATTCCTATTGCCTAACTCACATCGTACCCAGTTGGTTGGAAACCTTTCCAAGTTGGGTGGAAAGACACATTCCCGATCCAATTTGGATGGAGTAAATGCCATTAGGAGGCCTTCCTAACCGCATCAGAATCAGACCCTATATGTTCAAGAAAGTGCTTTCAGTGCCTGGAAGTTAAATGGCACTTGTGGACTGCAGCTAGTGGAAATACAAACATGGCTTCAGGCCTACCCTGTGTAGCCTGACTGTTGCAGTGTAATACAAATTCCTATGTAACTCTTTTTAATAGGTAAAAACTCCCTTTTCAATATTAGCAAGTCATTACTTTGTAAGTGTTTTAGCCCACAAGGTAGTGTGCATGGTATTTAAAAGTGAGACATGTAAAAAAATCTGTGGCAGGCCGAGCTGTCCTACCTAAATAGAGTGCAGATTAAAATGGGAAAACCGCTAACTTGTGAAAGGGATCAGCAATAAAAATAAATAAGCCACTATTTTTAATAGTTATTAAAAATTCAATTCAATGGTGAAGTCGGATTTATAACAAACATTAAGATAAATAACTTTCAAGAAGTTACCTTTTCCTGACTGAAGTTCCTGGAGGCTAATTTGCATTATCTCTCCAGCTTCACCAAGCTTGTGCTCAGCATTGAATATGTGTAAAATGCCTACCTGGAGCAGACAATAGGATGACCTGATTGAGTATAGATAACTCCTCTACACTCCACAGAATATTTAGAGAGGGCACTATGGGCATTCTGTGACACCACACTGTCTAATCCTGCTTGACAGGTCTGTTGAGTCATATGTAATGCTTGGGGCACACTTGAGACAGAGAGAACATGATGACAAGATAAATCAACCTGGTTCTTGATGGACCCTGCTTTTGCCTTCCAGGCATCTGTCTGTAGGTTTGTTGTGGATACAGTGCCTGCTTGTAACTGGAGTTTAGTGTTAGGTAAAGTAGGACTCTAGGATTACCATAGTACATGCCCCGCACACACCCCTAGCCCTAGAAACCAATTTTAGTGTGGCCGAAGACTTTTGCTGTCTTGAAAATGGCCCGACACATGGTATTTTGGGACAGTTTTCAGTAAGGGTTAACCCTGGGAAATGTTACCCCATTGTTAAGGAACATCCAGGAGTCATCCCCACTGACTAGCTTGTGCCAAGCATAAATATAGAACCCCATGCACCAACTTTCTGGACCAGCAGAAGATTAAAAGAGGACTGGACCTGCTGCCACAGAAAGGAGGCCTATTAACTGAACTTGCCCCCTCTTGAAACAAGGACAAAGAAGTGGACTCCACAAGTCAGTTGGCTGACCTCATGTGTGGCTACAGAGATACAGCAGGCTGCCAGAGCCCTTTTTCCTGTAAGTCTGCGGCTGACCACTGGCATTTGGACCTGGAGTGCGCCCAGCAGACACCCTGTAAACCTCTAAGTGCCTCTTGTGATGTTTGTGGGGAGGAGGGGTTAAAAGTGGACTCCATTGGTTTATTGGGCACCAGAAGAAAGATTTGGACAGACATGAATTGCACCATGGTCCTAGCCTACCTAGACCATTGAATTTGATGGGTGCTTTACTATTTCTTGGCACTATTTCTGCTCAAAGCATGTACATCTCCAGTTCCTCCAATTGGATTTTTGTAATTTTGGCTTCATTCTGTTTATTAAAGCTTACTCCATTTATCAAATTCAGCTTGGGATTTTTATTGTTTGGTGTTTTGACTTACCACTGTTTTGGCATGGGATAAATGCTTTACACATTGCCCCAAATTAAACCTGCCTGCTCTGTGATATAGCAACTAGGCAATAGACCTCAACTTTTTGGGGGGATTTTGATGGTTCCTCTTGGCAAGAGCTGTGATTATTCCTTGAGGTGGGCAGTCACCCACCATAAAAAATGAGGCGATTTCTTACATTTACCATGCAGGTTTTATGCCCAAAGTGTACCACTGTGGACTAAGATGGGGATTCAATGAATAACTTGTGGTACACAGAATAACCTTTGGAATTTTATTTTCAATGTTTATATATTTACCTATGCTATTTTAGGTAATATGATCAACAACCACTGCATGGCTGGCTGACAGGTTGCCATTGGACCTTAACACCTTCAGCGTGGCGCGAATTTTTGCGCTGTGCTGAAGGTTCTAAGAAACAGGCTTGGCTGTGACGGAACAGTTCCGTCATAAGCACAGCCCAACTGGCGCTCGTGACGGAACCGTTCCATCACAAGCATCGATGGGGTTAATGAGAAATAGGAAGTGGGTGGTTGTGTAGTAGTTAGCTAAGTCATAAAAGTATGTGAGTGGTCATCAATGTTTTTAATACAAAGACGCCCTCATGTAAAACAGTTAAAGTGTGGCCACCGAAAAAACACATTTCTCACATTTAGTCTATAAAATATTAAATACAGTGGGCAGGAATTATATTTTAACTACCCTCTAACTACCCTCTAGAGATTACGTTTTGGCCATGGGTATTGCAAATTGTGCACCTCTTATACCGGGACCCACTGGCGCAGGTGAGGGTCAACGCTATACTCTCCAGAGCGTTTCACCTGAGGCAGGGCACGTGACAGGGTTGTCCCTTGTCCCTCATGATATGCGCATTGGCACTGGAGCCGCTTGCGGCCCGCGTTTGACAGGACCCCTAATCTGGGGCATCAATACGTATGGGGCAAGGAAGGAACATATTTCTCTCTATGCTGATGACATACTGTTATACATCACCAGGCCTTTCTAGTCTGTTACCAGGATTATCCAGACCTTCCGGATCTTCGGAGACCAATCCGGGTATCAAATTAACTGGGGCAAGTCCCTGGCTTTCCCCTTGGTCAGGGGGATGCTGACATTGCCCTCAGACTGTGTCAGGCAGATCGTGCAGGAGGGATTTGTGTATCTAGGCATCCATGTCAGCCGGGAACAGGAGCAGTTCCTGGAAAACAACTTAAATCCATTGATCTGCAGACTCCAACAAGATGTGGAAAAATGGCAGACCCTCCCACTGTCCCTAATGGGTAGGGCTGCCCTATTTAAAATGATGACCTTGCCATGCCTATTGTACGTCCTGCAGAATACCCACTACAAGATACCACCAGAGGTTTATAAACAAATCAATTCTGAAGTCAGGCCGCAGGTGTGGGATGTAGGGAGCTCCCATATAGTGCTGAGCAAACTTGTAGAGATGTTTATGAGGGGGTTCTGGTGGTATCTGAGGTCCTTAAGTATTACTGGGCTGTGCAGCTCATTACAGTCAATGACTGGGTCTTCAGAGGACGGGAGGGCATTTTGCATGGACCGAGAGGTCATGGGTAGGAGAGGGTTTGAAATGGCCTATCAATAGGTCAGCAGTGGACACACTACTGTTACACACCTGGACAGTTGTCAAAGTGTGGTGGTGTTAGAATTGAAATGATTTAGTTTATGTATTATCATATGTAAGTTAGCATTTGCTGCACCATTTTCTATTTGAGCCCCATTTTGAATCATGATCGAAACTAATCCTTTGCTAGATCTGAGAAAAGGCCTTTGCTGAGTTGTATTTCTCCAAGGTTGGGTCTTGCTTCACTAATGAATAGACTGTTCTTATTAGTGCATACCTTTCCCACTAGATAGAGGCCTTCTCCCCCTTGTCTAGTGGCCGAGACGAGCAGAACGACCTTCCATAAAAGATAATGTGTGCCCGGCCTCAAAATCGAAACTTACTCTTTGCACTTTACTCTTAGCTCCATCTGCCTGGAAAATTCAATTATGGGCCTATCTTTATTGGTTCTGAAATGTACATAATGTATCTTTATGCTTGCTGATGTCAGTCCCTCTGCAGCACTTCTAGCAACTGGGCAGACAGGGCTCCACTCTGAGTGTACTTTGAATGACCAGTTATCGGTTTGTATTCTCTACTATCTGACGACTCTTCATTTGGTATGGAAGTCTGAGAGGTGGTCATTAGTGACCTCGGCGACCCTAAATGGGTAACTTCCTTCAGTTGGTGCCCGAACAGGAACTCCTTCGGATGATTGATCCATCCCCTTCCATGGACAGGGGTGGGAAGTCGAGGCTATCGTTGGGTTGGACTGACGGATCAGGGATCCCTGCACGAAGCGGTCCTCGTTGCAGCTCTGTAGTCTGGTTCCGGCAGCTCTGACTTTTACAGCTCCAGCTGGTTGTACAGAGGAAGTCAGTGAGTCCTTGAGACACTCCTCTGCTCCAGTGCCACTGAACCTACTGCCCCGGCGCTGGTTCCTGTCTGGCACAGGCACACTCCCGCCGGTGGAAAGGGGGGGTTCCTCGGCGGCATTGATCGTACAGTGCTTCAAGTCAGCGCTCACGCCCGACCGCTTACGCCCGACCGGGGAGGGGGGGTCGGCAGCGTTGTTCTTGCAGCGCTTCAAATCAGCGCTCACGCCCGTCCACTCACACCCGACCTGGGAGGGGGGGGTCGGCGGCGTTGTTCTTACCGCGCTTCAGTCAGCTCTCACGCCCGACCACTCACACCCATAGCCTCCTCTCCTCTCCTCGAGTCGGAGCACACGATGTCTGGCGTCTGGCGTCTTGCAAGACGTGGATTGTGGATTGCTGCAAAATCTCACCAAACTTCCTCAATCTCTGCAGTCCCTCAGTCAGTGCAGTCTCTTTCGAAGTCCCTATCAGACACAGGCTGCTCTTTACGCTCAAGGCTTAACACTGTCGCCAGGCGGTCTCTAAACGGCAGTTTCTCTCCATGGAACAGTGCACTCCTTGCTTCCCCGACGACACGGAGCTCTCCCTTTCCCAAAGCGCCGCAGGCGCCACTGACAGCTGGCAGGCCGCTGTCGGCCGCCTGCTACCAGCCGCCGCCAGCCGCTGCCTTTCACTGCCCACAGCCCCGTGCCTACAGCAGTCCACGGATGGAGACTTCCAGCCTCGGGCAGTAACTGAGCAGTGGTTTGGCCAGATCCAGCTAAGGCTACCGATGTCCTGCCAACCCGAGCACACTGGCTCGCAGAGCACCACAACCACAGAGCCGAACGCCCCCCCCCCCCCCCCGGCACAACGGCAGAGCGGCGTTTTTTCTGCAGCAGCGTGTCTCCCTCAGAGCAGAGCGAAGCAGCAGCCTGCTCCAGCTCCAGCTCCGGCAGAATGGCGTTTTAGGCAGCGTCTCCCTCAGCTCTCTAGCACACTCTAGTGGTCAGTACGAAATGTTCCTGACACTCGCAGCTGCCCCTTCTGTCCCTCTGGACGGTGCCTCGCCCAGTGGAGAATCGGTTCATTTGTGCTACTGATATATGGGGAGTTTGTTTTTGTTCTTTGTGTATATGGTACCATTATGGTTTGAGTTTGGTACGGTTTGAGAACCGCTTTGACAAAAGCATTTGCAATTTCTTTGCCAGGTATAAATAATGAACTTCTTTTCTTTTGAAAATGCCTGGAATCAGTAAGATTTTCTCTTTGTGTTGTCGCAGTTGTTCTATAGATGCTTGATTAGAACAAGCCTAGACGGCGCCTCCAGAAGGCACTCTGAATTTTGATATGTATGTGAAGCATGGTCTTTGCCCTATTATATTTAGTACATATGGCACAAATATACGTGTGACAATGCCGAGATACAGTGGCCATTGATAGGCACTTTTGATGAACAAAAGATTGGGCTTTTAAAGGAACAGTTATTTAAGAGACTAAGTAGACAGTCTATGTTTGATCCTCACAGAACGTGGCAGAAGCCAGCTATGCAGAGACGGTTGAAAATTGAAAAAGACACATGGAAAGGGAAGACATAGATGCTGACTCAGAAAGCTGTGGCATATGATAAAGAAAAGCAAAAAAGGAAGTTGAATGTGAAGATAGGAGATTTTGGTTGCAAATTGATAAGTCCAATTTGGCCCAGGAGGAAAATGACACTTTTGTGGAGGAATTGTTAGATACTCGACCTCCACCCACATGTGCTCCGGAGAAGATATATCCCACTGTCCTCTTGCCATCGCAGCAGCCTGCTATTACTGTTTGAACTGTTCCTGTATCTACTGCCGTTGTTTTGATGGCTTTGGCACATCCTTCTCCTTCTTTGGCTTCGCCATCTATGGCAACTGTGACTGTTAGTATGCCTATCGTCTTGACTGCTATATCTCCTGCTCTCTCTTCTCCGACGCCATCGTCAGCGACGATTGTACATGTTAATTCTGTCACTTACCCTACCTTGGTTTTTCATCCTCCGACGTCTGCGAGTAGTGAAACGCCAGTTCGTGAATTTGAGGATAGAGACTTGACAAAATTTAAGGAGTGTATGGGCCCGTTTATTCGATCTGAGGTGGGGGATGAGGAGAAGAAGGTAGTAGCTAATCAGGCTACGCAGTGGGGTCGTAATCCCATTTACTGTGTGGAGGATGTTTGGGGAGTAATGCGAGTTTATGAGCCCTTTGTACAAGAGCATGCCCGAAAGCATATGTCTGCTATGTTGATTAGTCTTTGGCAGCAACATTTTGGGAATGATGGCCCGCAAATCTTATTTGACATTAGAGATCGCATGTATGTTAACAGTATGGAGCTTGGCCAAGTTTTCGCAAATGTGGCAACATTAATTGTTTAAAGGGGTAGGGTGCATGAGAAGAGTCCTTCCCCAGTTTCTCAGTTTCCGATGTGAGAGGTTCAACCTATATATCACCCAGAAATACCAGATTTAACTGATCAGCGTGATACTTTCCCCTGAGCGGGTGTGCCGGCCCATTTTCAAGAACAGTGGGTTTATACTCTGTGGAAAAGAAGTGAGGTCCTATCCCTTATGGCTCATTAGCCTGATCCTAGGAAAAATCCTACTGCTTATAGAACTCACAGAGGCTGCCTCTTCTACTGTAATGACTCCTGCTGATATTGAACTGTTCTTTGGTCTTCTTGTTCCGGTTGATATTTGGTGACAGGTTCATACTCAAGACCATGTTGCGGAGCTTGGTGATACATGGGATGTGATTAAGGGATGGCATCAGGAAAGAAAACCGGGAGATAAGCCCTGAGCTGAGATCCTTGCTTTGCCAGGTCGCATTATTACATATATACACTATCTTATTTCTCCATTGAAGGTAAGCTGGTATAAGTTGACAGCTTCTCGACAGAAGAAAGATGAAAGCGTGTCTGATTTCTTTACTCAAATTGAAGATACGTTTTTGGATTATAGTGGACAGGATATGTCCATTGAGGGAGGAGTTTGGTTGTTTTTTTTGATAGATTTGTTTCCAACTTACTTCCCAAAATTGAGACTCTTTTACAGGTGTCTGAGAGTCCACCTCTTCCCCCTCTGTTATTATGACTGTGCCTCAATATTATGAACATCGTGACTAAGAGGAGAAAGAGAAGACAGAGAAAAAGCATAAGGATTTCAAGATGAAGGTGCAGTTGCAACAAGCATTTAGAGGAAATGATAGGGGGCGTGATGGTCTTGCCAGACAGCTTCCTCGTACTAGTAGGCAGCCCACCACAACACCTTTGGGACCTAATCATTGTGCATATTGTAAGGAAGAGGGCCATTGGTGTAGCAAGTTTCCTGTGCTAATGCAGAAGGTGGCGGTTCCTAGAGGGCGAGGTCCTCGAGTACAAGGTTGAGGGACTGATAGGGCTCAGGCTGCTGCAGTCTCATAGGGTCGTTTTGATAACAATTACTTTGATGACCCACGTGATGGACAGTATCATCATGATGATTATGATACAGATGAGGTCACAGGGATGTCTTACAGCTAGGATAGCCAGGGACAGAGTGGGGGACCAGTTCCGATACCTGTAGATCAGTATGGTCCTTATGTCACCACAGATTTGCATGGCTCAACTAAGGAATTTTTGGTGGATACAGTTGCAACAAAGAGTTCTGTTCATCTATCTTTGGTCTGGCCATAATAATATTTCAGTAGGTTTTTCAGGTGTACCGGTTGTAAGCCCCATTTCACACCCCTTGCATTGACTGTTGTTCCTTTTAGTGTGAATTCCCTGTTTTTGTTGACGTCCAATTGTGGTGAAAATCTAATGGATTTGTATTGGTTGAAAAAATGGTATGTTACTATTTATTGTTCCCCGGCAGGTGTTTACATGGCAATGGGTCCAAGTGTAGGTACTAAACTGTGCCTGTCACTCCCTCTTCCCACTGAATTTGCTGATACCATCCTATCAATGGGGGATGGGTGATACAGATGTGGGGCTACTGTATATATCCACCGGATTTGTTTCAGGTTAAAGATAATGCTATTTTGCCTCGTATTCCTCAGTATAAAATATCCCAGGCGGGAGAACAGGCCCTTCTACAAATTATTCAGGATTTGATACATAAAGGAATAGTTGAAGAGATGTCTGCCAATATTTGTAATAGTCTCATTCTTCAGATTCTGAAAAGGATGCCTTCAGGCGCCTCTGATGATCATGAGGATGTTTACCGTTTTGTGATTGATTTGCGTGAAGTTAATAAAATTGTGGTTCCTCAGTTTCCAGTAGTTACTGAAATTACGACACTTCTGACAATGATTCCCTGTACTGCTCAATTCTTTTCTGTTATTGATCTGAAAAATGCATTCTTTAGTATTCCTATCCATCCAGATAGCAGATATCTGTTTGGGTTCACCTTAGCTTGTAGGGACCTTAGGTTCTGTCGAGCTCCTCAGGGCTATACATAGAGTCTGAGTATTTATAGCCAGGCATTGGAAGGTCAGTTGAATTCTTTGTTGCTTCCCTCAGGTAATGTATTTGTGCAGTATGTTGATGACATATTTATCACTTCTGACACAGAACAAGGTTGTAGAGACAGCACAGTTCAACTGCTGTTACATTTAGATCAGCATGGACATAAAGTTTCTCTTTCTAAATTTCAGTATTGTCGACAGGAGGTCACCTACTTAGCTCACTTACTGTTGGAGGAGGATAGGAGGTTGACCCCTGAGAGCATCAGTACCATTGTTAAAATGCCCATTCCACAAACTCAAAAATATGTGCGCGCTTTCATAGGTATCACTTCTTACTGTTGCCAGTGGATACCTAACTACTCCCTATGAGTCAAACCTTTGCTTGCATTAACAACTAAGGACGTGCATGAGCCTTTTCTCTGGACCCCTCAATGTCAGCAGTCTTTTGAGCAATTGAAAACAGCGCTTTGTTCGGCTCCCGTGCTTGGCACGCCTAATTATGCTAAGCCATTTGTGTTGTATGTCCATGAGATGGCTGGTTGTGCGCTTTCTTTTTTAACACAAAAATTGGAGGATAATCAACTGCTGTGTGCTTATTTCTCTGCAGTGCTTCATCATGTTGCGAGAGCCCACCAGTGTTGTCTAAAAGTTGTTGCGGCTGTTGCCACTTCAATCAGACAATCGTCTGGACTTGTGCTTGATACTGACCTCAAAGTCATGGAAGCCCATGCTGTGGACACACTCTTGAATAAGATAAAGACACAGCATCTCCCCTGTGCACGTCTTACTGGCTATGAATTGACATTGTTTGCTAAACATATAACAATCAAAAGATATGCTACTTTGAATCCAGCCACGTTACTACCCCTCCATTCTGAGAGTGATGAAGTTGACAAACATGACTGCAACTTCCGGACGACAGAAGAGATGAAAGGACGCGTAGACCTGACTGAGGTTCCCTTATCAGACCCACAAGGGGTACTATATGTCAATTGATCTTGTTTTTAATTACCAGATGGCACAATCACTGCCGCCTATGCTATTGCCACTCTGCACACAGTAATGGAGACATCACAGGTCCCTTATCAGTCGTTTCAAGCTGCTGAGCTTTCTGCCCTTTTTCGAGCTTGTAAATTGAGTGAGGGACTGGTTGTCAACATCTATCATGACAGCCACTATGCCTTTGGGGTCGCGCATAATTTTGGGCGACTCTGGGCTGAGAGAGAGTTCCTTTCTTCCCATCGCACAAAAGTCCAATATGGACATACATTGAGGCTTTTGTTTGCTTTGTCACTTTGAAATTGGCAATAGTGCAGTGTAGTGCTCACAGGAAGGTTATCAATGATGTGGGTAGGGAAAATGCTTTTGCTGATCAGACAGCTAAAGAGATGGCCCGGACAAAGATGAAAAGAATGTTTGTAGCTTGTCCAGCTAGGTGGATTCCTGAATAAGTCATGTTTGAAGACACTCTTGAAAGTGTAAAGGAGATACAAAGTGAAGCCACAATAGAAGAACTAGCAGTGCGGCAGGAAACAACAGGACAATTGAATGATGAGGGATGTTGGATCGATAAGTCAGGGAAGCAGAGATGGATGTTGCCAGATGCATATGTTCTTCCTGTAGTCACTATGGCTCATGGCCCAGCTCATATCAGTGCTAAAGGCATTTGCAAATTGTTAGACCCTATATGGCAAAACGATAAAATCTTTAAGACAGCTCCACACTTAGTGAAGTATTGCATGATATGCATGATACATAATCCTGGGAAAGGTACCCCTAAACCCCCTGGTAACTTTGCCCCACCCACTTTTCCTTTTGAAGTCCTTCAAATGGACTCCATCGAGCTAGGGAGAGGCAGTAATTTGAACTATGTTTTAGTGGTTGTATGTGCATTTAGTAAATGGGTTGAGGCTTATCCCAATAAAGATAGCACAGCCATTATGACTGCAAAGGTGCTCCTAAAGGAGTTCTTTCCTTCTTTTCGGCTTGCCCCGAGTGATCTGGAGTGATAACGGAAGTCATTTTAATGCAAAAGTGATTCAATTGATTTGTGAGGTTCTGCAAATAAAGCAAAAATTCCATGCTGCCAATCATCCATAGTCAGCGGGTTTGGTTTAGAAGTACAATGGTACGCCCAAACTGAAATTGGTAAAAATACAGGAGATGGCAGGGTTAAAGTGGCCAGATCCATTACCATTAGCTCTTTTGTCAACATGAATAACAGTGCATTGTAGAACAGGTTTGTCACCGTATGAGGTTGTGTTTGGACGCCTGGCAAATGTATGGGGCGTCCCGCAGCCTTGGTGGTTTTCTGATATTGAGTACCCTATTTCGTTGACTATCTTGGCCAGTTAACAGAAAGTTTACGTTCTATTCACCAACAGTTGCAGGATTCCCTGCCTCCTACGTCAGAGGGACCTGGCCATCACATTCAATCTGGAGATTTTATATTGATCAGGAATTTTTAGCAGAAGAAAAGTATGGAGCCTTGATGGAAGGGGCTGGAACAAGTCCCTTTTGTAACATGTACCACAGTGAAAGTTGCTGGCCATAAGAACTGGATCCATGTGACCCATTGTCACAGGGTCCTTCTGCCCCTGCCCTATGACAAGTGGGCAAAGGACAGCATCAGGTACACTGAGTGCGAGGCGGTGCCTCGTTTGTCCCGTTTATCAATGCCCAACTGACATGGACATAAACAGATAAGGAAGATGACGATGTGCTGAATGCAGCGGTTCCTCCGGAACTATATAGGAACCCTTGTTTGGTGATCATTCTGTGCCTGGGGCCATCAGGTACAACTTACGCCCTCGGCTGAGAGACGGTGCACCAAAAGAGAAGAAAGATTAGTTAGGGATGGACTGTGTAAGTTAGAGTATACTTTGTTATAGTACCACTGGAGTTAGTTCAGGTTGATGGGAGCTTTGTGCACTGTTTGAACATTGGATAGGATAGATCCAAGTATACCCTGGAGGTAAACAATCCTGGTCGACATGGGATACGAGCTTAGTACAGAGCAAATTCCACCCCAGGTGCTGAAGAATGCCAACTTATTGATGGACAATAGGAGCCTGTACCAGTGAGGCTCTGACGGACACTGGGAACTTGTATATTTCACTTGCATTTTGCCCCCCCATTTCATCATTCGTTATGCATCCCTTTGGTAGAATGGTTGCGGAGGAAGAGCAGCCAGTGCTTCTTGTTGCCCAGCACAATATGGTGTGGACCCTTAAACCAAGTGAACACGTGTTGCCTTTGTGATTTTGCTGTTAATTATGTGGTGTTTCATGGTTTTGGGAAAATGATCAAAGTGTTCCTTTACATAGTAAGGGTAAAGTTATCTCCCAAACATGAAACAGAAGAGCAGTCCGAGCAATGTATTCTTAGAGACACATAAGCGGTTCTTTGGAGAAGAAACAGCTTGTTACCCCACTCAATCTGTCACTAGCCCATGGACCTCGTACCCTTTATCACCTGTGAATTGTATTTATACTTCGCCACCTGATTTTGTAGAAGTGAAAGGAATGTTTGGGTATGGTTACCTAGGGCTATGCCTTTATTGTAGAAAACCATTGGGAGAGGGTTATCCTGGATTGTAAATAAAATTGTAAATTGATACTTGTATAGCGCACTACTCACCCGCAAGGGTCTCAAGGCGCTTGTACGAATACCGCTGTGGAACCCATCCTGGCTTTCCCTGTGAGGCGTCCACTCCTGGCACCCCCAAGGTGGAGGCCAGGCATCCTTAGCATTGTGGGGGCCGTTGTGGAGATTAAGCAAGCTATTGCCCAGAGTTGCACTCCATGATTTGAATAGGCACCAAGGCGAGAATTATCAGGTCCGTGGAATTTTGAACCCAAGACCCGCCGAGGCGGGGAATTGAACTCTGATCCCAGGCCAGACCTCTGCATCAGGGTCTGCCGCTCTAACCATTGAGCCACACTTCTCCACTATGCGATGCGATGCAATGATAGTACGTATTGTGATCATTTTTATATGGAGAATCAGAATATAACTTTGGTGGTTTGGCATTACAAGGAACTGACAATTCCCAGAGTAGCTGGTTATTATCCTGCTTGTTGTCCAATTATCAACAGTACTGATACTTCATTGTACATAAATTGTTCAGAAATTGTGTTGCATAAGACCAGGTTCCCTTTGGTGAATTCAAGACCCCAGAACCTTTGGGTGGAATTCCCGATATTCTGCAGTGGATTATGAGAGACTAATTTATGCACACCCAAGGTTTTCCTTTTTGTCTAATTGAACTTATTCCAATGTCCTTAATGGTACGAACAATGTGCCACTTGGGATGGTACTGCCTTTGGGTGTACCATGTAAACGTGTGAAGCCTAAAGTGAGAGGTATTAAAAGAATTCTGACCAAAGACTTATGTGAGGGAGTGACTGATATAGAGGTCAATAATTTTAGTAATGGCATCACCTTTGGATACAACCTTTCCTATATATTAACTTTGGGTGGAAATTCTAAGGCCCGCGGTGAAAAAGCCAGAGAACATTTTGGGTGCAAGCTCCAAATGTTATCTAATACTAAAGTGGCTGATTTATGCAACATCACTACTCAGATGGAGAGTATGCGAATATATTCGGAACAAACCAGATATGCAGGTGATTTCACTTTAGCCAAGAGTGGTGGTGTATGCGTGTTAGTAGTAGATCAGTGTGTTATCGGGTTAACAAATATGGAAAAGAATATTACTCAACACATTTTAGGCATTCTTGATAATGACAAGGGAATGGAAAGTGGGAACTGAAGTTGGTCTCTTTTAGGAAGCTGGGGCTGTATTCTTGAAAAGGTGATTTACTTAATAGTGAAATTGGTATCTTGTTTTGCCCTTATTCAATGCCTTCCATTCTGTTGTTCTTATTGCACCACTTTTCTCACTCCTAAGAGGAAAATATTGATTCATGATACCAATGCTGCAATCATTATACCGCAAGAGATAGATGACATTATGCAGATAGATGAGGGCATTTTTTTAGAATTCTTCCAGTCTCCCTTCCTGATGCTGAGAATATGGAAGGCTCATAAAAGTCCTGTTCTTATATTTTTATTGTTCTTGTTGGAAAATGTTTTAGCTCATGCTAAAAGGAGGGTCTGTTAGAATAGAAATGATTTTGTTTATATATTATCATATGTAAGTGAGCATTAGCCGCACCATTTTCGATTTGGGCGCCATTTTGAATCATGACCAAAACTGATCCTTTGCTATTTCTGAGAAAAGGCCTTTGCTGTATTGCGTTTCTCCAAGGTTGAGTCTTGCTTCACTAATTAATAGACTGTTCTTATTGGCGCATACCATTCCCACTAGATAGAGGCCTTCTCCCACTTGTCTAGTGGCGGAAATGGGCAGAACTACCTTGAATAGTAGATAATGTGTGCCCAGCCTCAGAATCGAAACTTACTCTTTGTACTTAACTCCTAGCTGTTCTGAAATGTACATAATGTATCTTTATGCTTGCTGATGTCAGTCCCTCTGCAGCACTTCTAGCAACTGGGCAGACAGGGCTCCACTCTGAGTGTACTTTGAATGGCCAGTTATAGGTTTGTATTCTCTACTGTCTGACCGACTCTTCATTTGGTATGGAAGTCTGAGAGGTGGTCATTAGTGACCTCGGTGACCCTAAATGGGTAACTTCCTTCAGTTGGTGCCCGAACATCATTGTGCCGCTCGCAGGAGAGGACTTTGTTTTGGGCGCATTTCTGCCGCATTTGGGACTCGAAAGACCAGGAGCCCCGGGAGTGCCTACACCTGTGCCCGTCCACAACCGCTACATTACTCCGCGCGGCCCCCGGTTTGCGGGATGTGCGCGGGCCTGCGCCAGACGAATCCCGGGCCAAGGGCGGGCCCGTTGGAGCCCGGAGGGGGCTGGGCTGGGCCCCCCTCTAACATCATCATTGAGAGTCTGCAAGGTCAGCTAATTCTACTTATTTTTGTTTGTTCCAATGTTCCCCCTAATCATTAGCTGCATGACATCAGTACACCAGTAACTTTGACATGGCCGGACGTGAAGGAAAGGGGAGGAAGGCTGCAACGGGTGGCTACGTATCTGGGACACTTGATCAATTTATTAAGAGGGCTACATCGGTACTGGCACATGAGATTGAAATTACCGAACGCCGTCTCTCACAGCACTTAGCATTTGCAAAACGTTCATCTCTGGGGAATCTAATGCTGTCTCACTCTCCTGAGCAGCATTTACAACAAGTAATCGTTCCAGAGGTACAAGCCTGGCCAGTAATCAATCAACAGAGGAAACTGTGACTATTAGGAGTGATGGGGATTCCAGTTTGCCAGTTCAAACCAATCATAACTTATTATCTATTCGAGCCGACGGGGTCGGTATTTGTGCATCCACGATGTCTGTGCCCGAGGTTGTGCCCATTTCATCAAGGCATAAAATGGGAGTGGTCTCCAAAAGGAAGGGAGGTGGGGGCATACAGAGGGGGGAAACCCTAAGGTAGCTAAACCAAATAAACCGGGTGAAATGGTGTGTGTCGCACTTACTGATGCACCTATTACACCTGGGCCCCCATATGTAACTATACCTGCACCAAGCGCCCTACCTATGATTACCCCAGCTGGTTCCATGCCGATTAGGAATGAGGATTTCTGGCCAAAAGTACGTGATCTTATTACCTCCTCCATAGAGCCAATTCTTGCTAGGCTACTGTCAATTGAGGACAGAATAGAGAAATTTGAACGTATGACCACAACCAATTTGGAGAGCATCAACAAACATCTATCTGAGGGTGGTAAAGAGAAAGAACTGAAGATTAATGGACCTAGGAACACTCTCGATACCAAACTGATCTCCCATGGGATGATTGCTGATCCAATGGAAGGAACTTCTCGGGTAAATCGTGGATCTGGTCTTAGCACTAAGGGAGGTGTAGATACACATGGTACCTCAGATTCCACGAAGGACAAGCCTATAGAACATCATATACTGGGCGAGGGCACAGCGAAAAATATTTTGCAAGAAGGCAGAAAGGGATCTCATAACATCAATGTCCATAAGAACATGTTGCCATACATTGATCTGCCACCAGAGTCCGTACCCTATGTTGCTGTCCTCACAGGGGTTCCAGAGTTAGACAAGGGCCGGGTTGAATCGTACATGGAATTAAAGAATAAAACGATTCACTGGTTGAATACAAATAGACCCCTCCCCCTTACATACACAGTCAAATTTTGTTTGCACGGAGAGTGAGTTGGGTGGGTAGAAGAACGAAATATATAGCAGGTGACTGTATAATTATTAATTTTTGAGATAGCAGGGTTGTTCGTCTTATTTGCGAAAGGCCTTCTCATAATATGAGAACCAGTATTCAGATTTTTGACCTTAACTATTTCTATTCCCCCCCATTGTATAAAGAGAATTCTGGCTTTCAGGGAAAGAAAAGTGATAGGGGATCTCGCCATGGCAATGCCAGTAATAGAACAGGCCCTGACGAGTTGGGATTTGTGTCGAATATCCCCCTTAGCAATAGATTCAGCACGCTAGATATGGTGGACTGACTGAATACATAAAGGACTAATCAGCCAAATGATACCACTCTGGATGTGAGGGCTGAGAGTATGAAACCACAGTCAGCTCAAAGTGATGTGCCAGGGCCTACAGATGATGGCAGTGAGGAGGTGGGGCATTCAACAGCAGTTGCTAAATCAAATAGTCCTACATCTAGCCAGGGGGGGATCTTATATCGGATAAACCTAGGACTATTGATAATAACCTCGCGTCCCCTGCAGCTATAGATAGACGGGACTTGATGGAGACCCCAGAGAGCAAACAACCTGTAGGGAAACGCCGAATTAATAAAGGAGAATCTAAGAATGACCTGGGGAAACTAGGGATAGACACCAATAACGTAGCAAACTCAAGGCCCACGTTTGAGACATCAGAAATTAGCAACATTTTATTGTTATTATCATGGAATGTTGCAGGGCTGGCATCCAAGGTGAGAGAGCCCTCCTGGTTAATGTTCATTAAGGATTACTCTATTATCTGCATACAAGAATCATGAGCAACTGAGGCGTGACACATAATTGTTTACAGTACATTCCATACCCCTGCTAGATCTAGCTTCATGGGATGTAATAAAGGGGGATTATGTACCTATGTGTCTAACCTCATGGGTGATCTGGCAGTGAAACTTGAGAATGAAACAGAATTCTACCAGATATTGTCAGTAAGTCCTGGGGGCAAGAAGGGAACTTTTTAAATACATTTCTATAACAATATTCTGAAAACTGAAATTAACAAGGTATTAGCAGAACTATGCCGAACCCTGAAAAACATAGAAGAACATCTGACGGGTGATATGTGCTTAATATGGGCTGGCGATTTTAATTGCTCTCTATGCCCAGATAACCATTTGGGCATTTGTGGCATGGGAAAAGACAAAGAAGATCCTTTAATACATTTCTCCCACACTATTGTGGGGGACATCTTAAATTATATAATTTTCCAATTTGATTTGGGTTTCACTAATAATTTATGCATACCGTCTGTACCCTTTGAGCCAACCTTTATAGGGAGGCGTTGTAACAAAGTAATTGATTTTGTCCTATGTCAAAACTGTACTCTTGTAATGTTTATACGTGTAAAACATCTGAAATAGCAATGAGTGATCACCACCCTATTTGCCTATTTTTCTCCCTTGCAGGGGGTAAATGTACTGTGAAGGAAATGCAAGCAATGTATAACCACAACGTAAATCTTGCCAGGACAAACGGTTATGCTATAAACTGGGCTAGAGTGGAACCAATGGTTTTTCTTGAAACATTAGTAAAAAATAAATTTGGGGATTTTGAGATTTGTCTTTCGCAGATTGACAACAACGTACTAGTGTTTGAGGCCTTCCTTAGAATTACAGCGGAAATACAACATCTTCTCCCCAGGAGGCAGAAACGGCCATGACTAAGGCACAGGGCTGGTTTAACAGGGACTGTGGTAATGCCCATGCTCATTTAATGAAGGTCTTAAAACAAGAAAATAGAAGCAAGGAAGAACTGAGGCTGGCCAGAATTAACTATCAACAAACAATCAAAAAGCGTAAGGCCCAGTTAAAAATGGAAGCATGACAGGCGTTACACCAGGCCTGTATAACAAAGGATATCACGGGCTTTTGGAGGGCTGTTAATGCGCCCTTTTTTACAGATAGGGACACTGATATTATTGACGTGGCAATTGCGGAAGACAAAAGGGTCAACTACTTCAAGGATCTTTATAAGGCTGATCTTTTACCCCAGAGTGAGGAAATTACCTCTATGGAGGGAGATGAAAATGCTCATATTACATCATTCCCCTTGAACATTGAATTTTTTAACATTTGTCGATTTAAGTTCAGATTTTGACTGCTTAAGTCATGACAAACTTTGGAGCACCCTAAGAGAGATGGGTGTTGATCCAAACTTGCTACTATTCATCGAGGAGCTATATAGGGGAGCGGGGGCGTGGGTCCGGTATGGGAAACGGGGAGAGTGTACAACTAAATTTAGTATAAACAAGGGAGTGAGACAAGGTTGTATACTCGCCCCATTCCTGTTTAACCTCTATATAAATATTGTAGGTTCTTATTTGGCTCAGGATAGACAGGATTATCCTATGATTGAGAATGACCCAGTCCCTATTTTATTATATGCGGATGACGGAGTTATCATGGCGCGGACACAGATAGGTCTTCAAAGAGCTGTCACTAAATTCGCAATTTATATGAAGGAAAGAGGCCTGAAAATAAACAAAAGTAAAACCTTCACTATGTGCTGTGGGATAAAAAAGGGAAAAACATGTAAAATCTTTATTGATAACACCAAAACAGATACCACAGACAGATTCTCCTATTTAGGTATCAATTTTGATAAGTCGGGCTCGTGGTCATCAGCTGTAAATGTAAGAAAACTGTGTTTCTCTAGAGCGATAGGCGCAGTACGCAACTTTTCAAACAAACTGGGCGGCCGACCAGTCCCGGTGCTGGTGGATACCTATAAGTCCAAATGTGTATCTACTGCGACATATGGGGCGGGGCTTTGGGGAATAGCTGATGAGCAAAAAATCCAATGTTGCGAGAATGAATTTTTACGTTACCTTCTAGCTGTCCCGGGTTCCACTGCTACATTTGCATGTCATACGGAACTGGGCCTGCCTTACATATCCGATATTATTAAAGCTAATCCCCTTCTTTTGTGGCATAAGGCATGGTCTTCTGTTGAGCCCCCATAGAGATGTGATTAAGGATGTCTTAAATTGGAGCGGGCATCTAGGATATTATGGATTAAATATGTAAAAGAAATATCGTACAACATCGGCCATCCAGAATGCTTTGATTCTCCAAATTGTCTAGAAAGTATATTAAGGAAGAACTTGAAATTAACATGTTTAAATTATCTAGAAAACAAGCGTTGGCTCTCTGAAAAAGAAAAGTCTTCAGTTATAGAGAATCACCTGATGTTGCAGTGTTTTGGTATTCAGTCCTATTTGGTACAGGTTTGAGGATGCTACCCACGCATGTTGTTAACACGTTTCCGTGGTGGGTCCTTTTTAAAAATGATTACTTTCCCAAAGGTAAACTCATAGTCCAAAAACCTGTTACCATGTCCGTCTGACGATGTTTCCACCCAATCTATATTACACTGCACATTCTTCTGTAAATTCTCTAATCTCCCTAGGAGAAGATTTTTAATACCCATTTGTAAAGAAGTGGGAACTCAGACAATGTAGAACGGCATTTTTGAGGCTTCAAATGATAGTGAATGAATTTATCACACTTGCTATGTCGTCATTTTTAAAATCTGTTATTAGACATAGGAATACAATGCACTAATTCTCCAGTCTTTACAAAATGAGTTCAACATTCTTGTGTAAATAACATACCCGGCTTCTTATTTTAACAATGATTTTGGTTCAAAAAGGATTTTGTAGAGCATTGTCTATGTGAATAAGTCTGTCATATTTTATTCTATTTATCGTGCTTCTATGGTTTTTAAGAAACAAAATCGAATAAAGCAATTTTTTTAATTGAATTTTAATACTCTTTTTGCTTCACTGTTTAGCTGCATCTGCCTGGAAATTTCCATTGTGGGCGCGCCTTTGTTGCTTCTGAAATGTACATATTGTATCTCTATGTTTGCTGATGTCAGTCCCTCTGCTGCACTCATAGCGACTGGGGAGACATGACTCCACTCTGAGTGTACTTTGAATAAACAGTTATTGGTTTGTATTCTCTACTGTCTGACCGACTCTTCATTTGGTATGGAAGTCTGAGAGGTGGTAATTAGTGACCCGGGTGACCCTAAACGGGTAACTTCCTTTAGTGGGAGGCATCAAGGTATTCAGGTTCGGAGGGGAAATTGTCGTCCTTGAGCCTGCTCTGGTGCAGTGACAATCCGCGTGATATAGGGGCCCTCAGGGGCTTTACAAAATAGGATCTTATAGGTATTTCTCACCTGGGCAATATATGGAGAGAACAGGCAATGGTGTAATTTGACACCCTGCAACAGGAACACGATATAGTGGGATCCGAACACTACAAGTATATACAGCTAAGATATTTCCTTCTTAGACACATAATGGAGGGAGATCAAGTGCCAGAAGGGGCCCCACTGGAGGATCTTCTTATTTTATCCCCGTTCAGAAGTAAAGCAGTTTCCATGTCCTATAGGAAGATAATAAATAACTCTCTTGACCTTTTGGTTTGTTTGAGGGCATCCTGGAAGACAGACTTGGGTCCCTGGATGATGAGGACTGGATGGAAGCGATCCAATGTTCCAGGGCGATAGCTATACAGGCACAATTTAGATTGATCCAACTCAGGGCATACTAGTCCAGGGTTCTCTTACGTAGAATGAAAAGGAGAGATACGTCTTTCTGTCGGAGCAGATGTGGGCGGAAGGGCACTTTCTTCTACATACTATGGAAGTGCCCCTTGATCCAACTGTTCTGGAAAGAGGTCCTGCAAGTTATGACTGAGGTCCTGGGGCAGGAGGTCCCTGTGGATGCCAAGTTCCTCCTTTTGAATATCTCTTAGATAAGAGATATCAAAATCAAAATCCGAGAATATCTGATTGGCGACTGCAGCGATAGTGACTGGGCGCTATATAGTGCGCACCTGGGGGTCGGGGCTCCCTCCTCGACTGGCGGCATGGAAAATGAATCTTGAATGGTGCCAAAGGGCAGAACGGACAGTCTACCAAAGTAGACACTGCCCTAACAAATGGGCCAGAATGTGGGGCAAATTGTGTGCATATCGGAGTGAATGACTGAGTGAGGGTGGGAGTGGGAATTGGGGTGGATCAAGAGGAATGTTTTGACCGATACTGCAAAACTGTAGCGTTCAGGAGTCCAGGGCTTTTGTGTTCTTGATAGTGTATATCATACCGCTGCAGTAGTCGCTATCTGTATTTTCCCCATAAATGAAAAGCATTGCATTAACACCTGTATCCATTGTTTTATTCGGCGCGGGGGTGTCCCACTTGTGGGACACCCCCGCGCCGCACGGCCACCAGCTGCTGCGTGTGCCCCCAGTGCCTGCCTCTGCCTCAGCGCCGGCCTCGCTGCCGCCTTGAGCGATCCCCGTTGGTTTTGACCCGTTTTTGCCCAACATTTGTGCTTGTTTCTTTGTGTGCCGTCAGATCGTCAGCTTATCTGTTTTCCCCCGTTTTGACCTGAATTTTGCCCGACATTTGTGCTTGTTTCTTTGTGTATCGTCAGCTTAACTGTTTTCCCCCGTTTTTGACCTGTATTTGTGCCTGTATTTTTCTGTGCCGTTTCCTCTTAGTGTGCTGACCCCCATTGTGCATTGTGCCTGTCTCCTTCCTGTTTGCCCGCCTACCTCGCCGCCCTCCGCTCTCCCTCCCCGCTCCCACTTCCCGCCACCGCCATTAGCCCCGCCCCTTTCTCTTCTGTTCCCTCCCCGCTCCCGCCTCCCAGCTGCTCCGCCCACCCGCGCACTTCGCCTTAAATGGCGACCGTGCGAACGCGCAGCGGTCACGCGCAGCGGGCGCGCCGATTGTGCGCCGAAGGCGTGCCAAAGGTAAGCCCGTCTACGCCCGTCCGCGCCTGGACCGCGCCCAGTGCCAGGACCCCTGGCCCCCGAAGAGCCCGACCAACCCGCCTGACGTACTCCGCCGCCACCCTCACCGCACTCAACACCGGCCGACTCCCAGAATGCCACCAAGCCACACCACGACGCACCCACGGACCTTTCAGCTGCCACGCCTGCAAGTTCTCCTGCATCCGGACCAGACTCGCACCACCACCCGCCAAGTTGAACACCAGCAGCACCCACCTCAAGTGCATCCTGCTCAACACCCGCTCCGTCCACAGACACGCCATCGAACTCTGGAACCTTCTAGACGCCACAGCCCCTGACGTTGCCTTCCTCACGGAGACCTGGATGAACGCCTCTTCAGCTCCCGACATCGCCATCGCTATCCCAGAGGGCTACAAGATCGTCCGGAGGGACCGAAACGCCAACCAGATGGGAGGAGGCATCGCCATCATCCACAGGAACACCATCCGTCTCACGACCAGCACCGACAACACCCTGACCAGCGCCGAACACCTGCATTTCCAGATCCACACCAACCCTAACACCACCCTCAGAGGCACCCTGATCTACCGACCCCCCGGGCCACGCACACAATTCAGCGAGGACATCGCCGACTTCGTCAGCCCGCATGCCCTCCCCTCCGCCGACTACATCCTCCTGGGAGACCTCAACTTCCATCTGGAGAACAACAACGACCACAACACCAGCACCCTGCTCGACAACCTCGCCAACCTGGGACTGAAGCAACTGGTGTCCACCCCCACCCACCTCGCCGGACACACACTCGACGCAGTCTTCTCCTCCAGCACAGACATCGACTTCAGCCACGCCACAGAGCTTCAATGGACGGACCACAGCTGCGTCCACTTCACCTTCAAGAGAACGACGACCCACCACCACCAACAACAGGCCGCCTGCAGAAGCTGGAACAAGATCACAGCAGACCAGCTCGCCACCTCCCTGAGCCAGCACCCTCCTGCCAGCTCAGCGGACCCCAGCCAGGCCGCCGACAACCTCACAAAGTGGATCAGCAACTGCGCGGACGTACTCGCCCCTCTGAGGACCCCGCCTAGCAGACCCGGCAGCAAGAAGGCTCCATGGTTCACCGACGAACTCAAGAGCTCCAAGAAGAACTGCCGAGCCCTCGAGAAAGTCTGGAGAAGGGAACCGACACCGGACAACAGGACCTCCTTCAAGCTGGCCACCCGGAAACACCACCAGCTGATCCGCGCCGCCAAGAAAACAGCATTCAAGGACAGGTTGGACAACAACGCACACAACTGCAAGGAACTCTTCAACATCGTGAAAGAGCTTTCCAACCCCAGCGCAGGAAACAACGACATCACCCCTTCGCAAGACCTCTGCAACTCCCTGGCTTCATACTTCCACAACAAGATCGCGGACATACATAACAGCTTCAACAACCAACCAACGCACACCATGACCGAACAACTACCCCCCACCACCACCCTCCACGCCTGGACCCCGATCAGCACCGAAGACACCATCCGCACGATGAACTCCATCCACTCCGGATCACCGACCGACCCCTGCCCTCACCACGTCTTCAACAAGGCCGACGCTGTCATCGCACCCCACCTGCGAGACATCATCAACACATCCTTCGACACCACCATCTTCCCTGAGAGCTGGAAACACGCCGAACTCAGCGCTCTACTCAAGAAACCAACAGCGGACCCCACCGACCTCAAGAACTACCGCCCCATCTCACTCCTCCCGTTTCCAGCCAAAGTCATCGAGAAGACCGTCAACAAGCAGATGGCCGCCTTCCTCGAGACGAACGGATCCCTCGACCCCTCACAGTCCGGCTTCCGAGCCAATCACAGCACCGAAACCGCCCTCATCGCCGCCACCGATGACATCCGAGCCCTGATGGACAATGGAGAAACAGCGGCCCTCATCCTCCTAGACCTCTCCGCGGCATTCGACACGGTCTGCCACCGCACCCTAGTACGGCGCCTCAGCAACATCGGAATCCAGGACAAGGCGCTGGAATGGATCATCTCCTTCCTCGACGGAAGAACACAGAGAGTCCGCCTACCACCGTACAAGTCAGAGGCCTCCGAAGTCATCTGTGGCGTCCCTCAAGGATCATCTCTGAGCCCCACCCTCTTCAACGTCTACATGAGCCCCCTCGCGGCCATCGTACGCAAACACAACCTCAGTATAATCTCCTACGCCGACGACACCCAGCTGATCCTCTCCCTGACCAACGACCCCACCGCCGCCAGAGCCAACCTGCACGAAGGGATGAAAGAGGTAGCCGAGTGGATGACGACCAGCCGCCTGAAACTGAACTCGGACAAGACGGAGGTCCTCATCCTGGGCCCCTCACCCTCCGCCTGGGACGACTCCTGGTGGCCTCCCGCCCTGGGCACCGCACCCAAACCGACAGACCATGCACGCAACCTGGGCTTCATCCTGGACTCCTCCCTCTCCATGACCAGGCAAGTCAACAACGTCTCCTCGGCGTGCTTCAACATCCTGCGCATGCTACGGAAGATCTTCTGGTGGATCCCCACCGAGACCAGGAAGATCGTCACCCAGGCCCTCGTCACCAGCCGACTGGACTACGGCAACGCCCTCTACGCCGGGACCACCGCCAAGCTCCAGAAGAGACTCCAGCGGATCCAGAACGCCTCAGCCAGACTCATCCTCGACATCCCACGAACCAGTCACATCTCCGGACATCTGAGAGACCTTCACTGGCTCCCCGTCAACAAAAGAATCACCTTCCGCCTCCTCACCCACGCACACAAAGCCCTACACGACCAAGGCCCGAGCTACCTCAACAGCCGAGTCAACTTCTACGCTCCCAAACGCCACCTCCGTTCAGCCAACCACGCCCTCGCCGCCGTCCCCCGCATCCGAAGAGCGACTACAGGAGGAAGGTCCTTCTCCTACCTGGCTGCCAAGACCTGGAACTCCCTCCCGACCGACCTGCGCCTGACCCAAGACCACCTCTCCTTCAGGAAGAAGCTGAAGACCTGGCTGTTCGAGCAGTAGCGGCACCCCCCCCCCCCCCCCCCCCCCCCCCCAGCGCCTGGAGACCCTACGGGTATGTAGCGCGCTTTACAAGTGTCATTGATTGATTGATGCATTATTTTTGGCTTGTACTCAAAATAAAAAGATTCCCCCCCAAATAAAACAGTGGGCAAGTTATGGGGATTCCTGAGGCATGAGTGCACATACTCTACCAATCAAGACAAAGCTGGTTTGAAGTAGTGTTTTTCAATTTCTCACACTAGATGTATGTAGGGTAAAACAGGAATCCAAGCCAAGACAAATATTTCAAATGAGGTGGCACACTAAAGGGACATACTAAAAGATTTGTCCAAAGGCAATGTTCTATATTACTTTTTCTAACAATAAATCCCATATGTGGCTGTGTTATAAGTTAAGGGGCCAAAATGTTTGAAGAATTTTTTAAGCAAATTTATTTTACTTATTTTAGTCAAAGCGCATACATGTACATTATACACTTCCTCGCATAATCAAAAATGCATACAATATGTAAGGATTCACACAGCTTAATGCGGAACAATCACAAAACCAGTAAGCAATGTGCAAACAATATAACTGTAAATAAAATCGTAAAGTGAAGCATGCATTCCCGATATTGTATGTTGTGTTATTTAAACATTTCTATTAACCATCGTTTTGGCTTTCTATTTTGTTTTGACCGACAGAGAACAAAGCGCATATTGTACATATTGTTCAGACTAATTATAATTTTCAACTATTGAGACTTGTCATCTGGTTTGGAACGAGTTTCATCAGAATTGCGTCACAGTCAAAAACTTCCCAGTGCTTAATTTGCAAAAATGTTAATGCCAGGGTCTGAGCTATTTCTCAAGTGGCCACCGTGGTTGTCACTACTGACTGTGCCGGCAATGTGAAATATTAAGACCCAAACAATATAAATGTGACATTTTAGGCTATTCTAGATCACCTCAAGTTTAAAAAAAAGGCTTAAACCTGCAGCTTTATTATTTTTTAAGTATACTGAACGCTTTGTTCATGAGCCCAGCTCACAAATAGACCGAGAGAGTGATCCCCATGTGGTGGACTGTCATAAATAAGTGACGGTGCTTAGAAATAATTACTGGTGCCAAGCCGAGCAAAATACTGGCGCAAATGAGCACTGTTCCTACCTTGTATCACAGGCGCCTACTCACATCTCCTTTTGCTGAGCACATGTATGTAGTTCTAATTTCCACTTCTTTATGTCTGGGGTCAGGGCTGATTTCCATGTTCTACCAATGGCCCTTGCAACTATAGTTGTGGCCAGTTCAATACACCTGCACAGAGTTTTGCTTGTTTTTGGCCTGGACATTGAGCCCAGTAAAAATGCTTTGGCAGTGTGCAGGTGGTGTTAGCCATTGACATGGAGACCTGATTACAGAATGGTCGCATTGTCCCGGTCTGTTCCAGCGCATCTTTAAAAACCTGGAGCCGACCAGACCAGAGCACCCTAGTATCATGAATGCACTGCCCCCAGGGAACTCACTGCTGGCCTGGTGGTAGCGCACTCAGAGTAAGATAGCTTTAAAGCAGCTCTGTGTTTCCCAGAGAAGGCGGAAAAAATCTGCACTTTAAAGAGGAGAAAGATTCCCCTCAGGCAGGTGCAATAAGTGACTGCACCCCAGGGGGAAGCCTGGAGAGTCCATGGGACCGCCTTATGTCCCCTCCAGAGGGCTTCCCTGAAGCAGCATACTAATAATGCTCCACATTTTCGTGGCACACTGTCAGTGCACCTCCAAAGGGCATGTTTGCCTTCGCGCCGGTGGCCGCAAGAGAACGCAAGCACAGAGGCAAAGCGATTCCCTCATTTGTATGGGGTTTACGCCCTCATGCTAAAGAGGAAACATCCTACAAAGAAAGCGCTGGTGAGGAGGAGCCAAGCGTCAGACCAAGATGGCCGCCTGGGACCTCGGCTCCGCCGCTACCGTCCCCCTAAACCCAACATCCTGACATTAATCCTGCCCTTCATGGTCTCCGATCAGTAGCAGAGAGCAAGCAGTGCTGTTTGCTGTGACTCCGACCCCTCGTAGTCCCCCGGGGCCGGAGATATGGACTCCGCCAGTTTGGGCCTAGCCACACTTCACAGGCCGGGGGCTGAGGCTTGAGGAGGAGTTGGCTGCCCGGACCGGAAGTCGCCGGTCGAAGCGGGGCTTTCAGAATTTGTGAAATCCTTGCCTCCTGTGGCGGCACACCGGCCGCAGACATAGTGGTGGAGTGAACTCCCCCCCCATTGCCCCCTCTCCTCCGGGGCTGAGTGTAGAAGCGGCGGCTAATGCGGCGTCTTGCCAGGGATCGGTGCGGCAGCCCAGCGGGTCGGCACCTTGTTAATTAGCTCGCGGAGTGTGAGCGGGTTGATCCCTATCTCGCCCTTGTGATTCTGCTGCATCTGTCGATGGAGAGAGACTGGGAACCGGGACCGGACTGCCTCATTGCCCGCAACACTCTATCGGCCTTCCCGCAGCCGATCGCGCTGCGCTGTCCTGGGGCGCAGGTCCACAATTTCAGTGGCGTGTGACTGGGGACCTATCAGGGCCGGTCTAAGCGTGTAGGGGGCGGCTGGGATGCTGCAGCCACAGCATGGCCGCAGGTGCATCAACCCTCACTTTCCCACCAGTGGATACCTGCCTTGTGCTGGGGAGGCCCCCCTGGAATCCCCTTTGGGTTTGCACCACGTATTTCCTGCCATGGCTGTTGGGGCAGCTGCAGCATCAAAGTGATCTCTGGGACGGACCAGTACCGTTGCTGGCACCCCTACCGGAAGTAAGTGTTGGTCACTAACGTGCCTTCTGTGCTCCCCACACCTGACCGGGGTAGCGGCCTGCCTGGGCTAATCCGCACACGGAGGGCCTACCATCTTTGCTGTCAACTCAGACACCCGCAGCAAGGGACCTTGTCCAGACACCACCAGAGTACCCTGGGACACGGAGGACTAACAGTGAGTAAAACAGACACAGATAAGAGCATGGCCAATGTGACCAAGGGGTTGAGGCAGGTCCAGACAAACAAACTGGACCGTTATACCCTACCCAAAGGCTCCACCCTCTCAAAGTGATGGAAGACTCCGCGAGCCCCACATCAGAACTGACCCTCCAGGAAGTCATGGCCGCTATAGAAGGGGTCAAATCATCCCTGGAACACTAATGGACACTATCTCCATTGAAGTGAGCCTCATCCAGGCCAATTTTACCAAAAGGAACAAAAAAGTCAAGTCCCTGGATATCAAGATGGCCAGTTTGACGGACGACGTGTCGCAGCTCCAGCAAGAAGTACATGATCACAAATCTTTCTGCGAGATGGCTAAGCCTATGCCAGATGACTACGAAGGGAGGTTTAGAAGCAACAACATCCACATCTTGGGGGTGCCTGAAAAATCAGAAGAACCAGCTCCCGACCTGTTCATCGAAGACCTCATCCTAAATCACTTCAAACCCAAGGGACTGGGGAAATTCTTCACCATAGAGCAAGCGCACAGGGTCCCAGGTGGGCGTCCCAAGCCCAGTGCGCCCCCACCTTATTTGATTGCTTGTGTCCTAAATTTCAGGGACAGGGACGCTATCCTGCAATACGCCCGGTCAGCACCCCCCTGCGCTATGAGAATGCCACCCTTTCCTTCTTTCTGGACTTTACACAACTCGTACAAAGGCAGCGTAGGATGTTTCTAGCCGTCAAGAAGAAACTCAGAGACAAGGGACTTAAATACGCCATGATGTTTCCAGCTCGTCTCCTTGTCGAAGTTGAGGGAAGGGCATGGTTTTTCGACAATCCGGAGGTAGCTTCGGATTGGCTGGACAGTCGACCTGCCGGTGGCCCCGGAGGAAGAAATTGGGGTGAAGCTCAAGCGTCACAGGGACAAGAGTGAGAACTGACGAATGCCCTTGCAGCCTGCACAAACACACTTAGGTACAGGGGTCCTCGGGCCCCACAGTTGGACATTAGCTCTCCTTGATCTATAGCAAGTCAGCAAAGCACCCAACGACCTGATGGGGCACTTGACCTGTGATGTTCGGGTTGGGGGGTGGGGTGATGGAGTGTTGGCCTTCCTCCTCTTTACTACCTTTAGTTGTTTTCTAGTATTAGTATATTGGGTGACATGCAGTCTACCAGTTTGTGATGGGCAGTTCTAAGTCCAGAGGGCAGGGAAGTGGGGTGGGGGGTTGTTGGCAAAGGGATTCATGGGGGAGGTTTTTTATCGTTACCATTATCCATCGTCACATGACTATGGACATCGCGAAGGCACAAAAGACTTTCTATGGTTCTAATGCACACACATTGGAGGAAAAGCTTTAAAATATTAAGCTGGAATTTCAATGGGCTGGGTGATAAAATTAAGCGGAGTGTAGTCCTGCAGTATATCAGGAAGCGGATGTCGTGTTCCTTCAAGAAACCCACCTTATGGGTCACTCCGGTACGGTTATAAATGAGTGGTGCATGCAGGATTCACGACTGGCTCCAGAGGGGAGAGTGTCATGGTCAGGAATGCATTCCCTTTTTGCATAGAATCCACTTGGGCGGATGAAAGGGGTTTCTACGTGGGCATATCTGGCTCTTGGAAGGGGCGGGTCCTTACACTGTTCTCTGTCTATAAGCCAGCTGGTCTCCAATCGACTACATTCCAGGATCTCCGCACTACTATTCTCTCACTACCGGAGGATCTGTTGGTGATGGGGGGTGACTTTAACTCAGTGTGCTCCGGGACGCTTGACCGACATCCCCCTCATGAATTAGGGCCTTCCTCCCGTGGACTGCCTGACCTCCTGGAGGCCATGGGACTTACTGATACATGGCGCACTTTTAACCCCGAAACAAAGCAATACACATTCCACTCTGGTGCTCACCACAGTTTCTCCCACCTTGACTACATCCTGGTACCTAGATTTCAATCATCACACATCTGGGAGGTCCGTCATTTAGCTAGAGGGATTTCCGATCACTCTCCGATATGGGCTCACTTTCTCCTAGATCACACGCGGGTGGGTCGAATCACTCCATAAACCCTTGGCACCTCCGTCATCCTAAAATACGCAAAGACCTATTAGCTGCCACAGATAGCTATTTTAGATACAATGTGGGCAATGTATCCTCTAGGCAAACGCTCTGGGAGGCCTTCAAGACGGTGATCAGGGGGAAGCTCTGTCTTTAATATCAGGCCATAAAGGAGAACAGCAAAAAGCTGTATCTGATCTAGAAACTGAAATCCTTTGGCTGAAGGGAGAACTGGCAAAACAAGACTCTCCAGAGTCACTCCATCTCCTGCGGCTTAAGCAATTTGAATATAAAGCTCTTGTCACAGACGCAGCTCGCACCCTTGGGCAGGAAAAACTTGGACGACTTTATGACTTGGGAGACAAGGTGGGATAATTGATAGCCTGGTTGGATAAGCGAGAATCGGCAAATAGACTGGTCCCAGTCCTCCGGGACACCTCTGGGGCGGACATGGTGGAACCTCAAGACATAGCTTCTCAATTCGCCACACACTTCGGAGCGGTTTACAGGGCGGGAACACTTATGTCGAAGCTGACTCCTCCGACCTGCAACAAGACATTACCCTGCCCACCCTCACCTCGACAGATAAGCAGCTCTCCTACTACAGATGAAATTTCCTTGGCCATTAGATCGATTCAATCAGGAAAAGCATCGGGCCCTAACGGGATACCCATTGAGCTGTATAAACTTTGCCTGGATAAACTATCAATCCACCTTAAGACCATGTTGATGAGAGTAGAGAGATCGGGGCACTTCCACTTGATAAACGTATAGCCAACATAGTTGTAATCTACAAAGACGGCAAGCCAAGAACCAACTGTGCTTTGTATTGGCCTATCTCTCTTCTTAATTCTGAACCGAAAATCCTAGCGAAGGTTCTTGCCAAACGTCTGGTTAAGGTCATTCCCACTCTCATACACCCAAATCAATCTCGTTTTATCCCACACCGACACACGGCACTAAATATTCGCCGTGTTCACGGGGTACTTGGGAGGGCACATACAATAAGCGAACCAGCGGTTCTGGTTTCACTAGACGCCACTATGGCGTTTGATATGGTTGAATGGCCCTATCTCTTACCTGTACTTCAGAGGCTGGGCTTTGGTCCAGACTTCATCAGCTGGGTCCACCTTCTATATGCGGCACCGCTTGCAAAGGTAGTCGTCAACAATAAACAATCGGACACTTTCACTCTGAGCCGGGGCACCCGTCAGGGCTTCACGCTCTCCCCCCTCTTATTTGGCCTGGCGCTAGAGCCATTGGCGGCCTGGATCCGACAGGATCTACTGATCCGAGGATTCCGCTGGTCAGCGGACTGGTAAGATCGGATATCTCTTTACACAGATGATATCTTACTCTACCTTATCAACCCTCAGGGATCTTAAACTGTCTTAATGGACATTTTGTTGGTATTTGTGAGATACTCCAGATTCAAAATCAATTGGGCTAAATCCCATCTGTATCCGCTTCATGGGGGGGTTCCTGCTTTGCCCTCCAACTGCCCAATCCAAGTTAGTGCATCAGGGCTCAAATATTTAGGGATCTTCGTGTCCTTGAATCCTTCACTTCGGTATAACAATAATCTCCTTCCCCATCTCCACCGTTTACAGAGAGATATTGCTAGTTGGAAGACCCTCCCATTGTCGCTATTGGGGAGGGCCGCCCTTTTCAAAATGATGTCCCTCCCCACTTCCTCTAAGCCCTTCAAAATTCATTGAATGCAGTTCCCTCCACCTATTTTAAAGAAGTCAAACGTCTCCAGAGAGAGCTTTTGTGGAACGGCCCGCCACGAATAGCACTCAATAAATTGACTCTGAAGTGGTACGACGGAGGGCTCGCCCTTCCTGATATCAAGAAGTATTATTGGGCCGCCCATCTGGCTGCCTACAACCATGGCACTTATGGAACTCCTGATGACCCAGGATATCGAATGGATAGATGGCTGCTCCCGTGTGAGAATTGTGATAGAACCCTATACTCCAAGCCTGTTAGATCTGAACTAACCAGCCTCACGGGCTCTCAATAGCCATTTGGCGCACTGCCACCAGATCTCAGGGCTGGGAGGGCAAATTGACACTGGCCACCCCCTATGGGAATCTGCTAAACTGGGAAGCCTATGGTAGACAAAAGGTTTTGACAAGTGGGATATGATAGGCATCTCCTGTGTCCAGGACTTGTGGGAGAAGGGAGACATAAAAACGTTTGCTTCCCTACAAACGCAACATGACCTTGCTGACTCAGAACATTTTCGCTACAGACAAATACAACACGCCCTGCGCACGGTTGTCCTCAGGGGTACCTCCCCACCCAAGTCCTCTCCACTGGAAAGTAGGGTGTTAGATGGCCACCTCCCGGAGAAGTATAGCTCCCTAATTTACAACAAACTGATAAATAATATAGAAGATCCCCTCACGCAGCTCCGGCAAAAATGGGTAGCAGAAGGGATTGTTCTAGACGACGAGGACTGGCAGGAGGCAGTATTATCTCCCAAAGTGGTGGGTATTTCTGCGAGATTGCGCCTGGTCCAACTTAAAATCCTGCATAGAGTATACATGACTGGACCTAGACTGGTTTTGATGGGATGGGCGCCAACGGGAGACTGTCGCAGGCGGTGTGGCCAGCTGGGCACATTCCTGCATATTATATGGGAATGCCCACTTGTCCAGTACTATTGGAGGGAAATTCATGGAGTGATAGGGATTGTACTGGGTATCCGCCTGCTCCCAGAGAACCCACTGACTGAACAGACACCAAACACAATGGGCCACGCTAGGTTTTATAGTAGCTAAGAGGAATGTAGCCCAGGTCCAGGGGGCAGTCGCCCCTCCAACTTTAAAGAACTAGAAGACCAACTTGGACTAGTGTATGTTTCGTGAGAAGACTGTCTATGTGGACCGAGGCTGCCCTGGGAAGTGGTCCCAGATATGGGAGCCTTGGAATCGCTCTAGGGGTGACATCTGTGCCCCACCACTGAAACCAGCCTTAGATGACATGCTCTCGCCTTACATTATCCCACTTTGTTTATCATGTTGTTTCATTGCCAATTTGTATGTGCTCAAGTGAATTGCCCACCTGACTGTAATGTGCTCTATTTTCTAAACAAAGTCGATGTTTATTAATTAAGAGAGTTAAAAAAAAAGAGAGTGCTGGTGCTACATGTGCACCAGCACTATCAGTATTACAGGCAGGGCCACACGTATCTGCGGCCCCTCGTTTTCGGCAAGCTGCCTCTGCCATTGCGCCCTCTCTACATGATTTGGGAAGTCGCAAGACCAACAGAGGTTCGCCTGTGGGGAAAATTCATATTTTAATTGGATTGTAGGCGTTACTGGACTAAAGATTTTAGGTCACCCAAGACCACCACCCTTGAATGCAACACCACCTGAACACCTGGCTGAACAATGGCCAGAATCTCCTGCTCTATAAATATGTTATATATCATTGACCAAGCCTAATTACTGTTAAAAAGTAATCCTGAGTGAATTTGCAATTTGTATATATATTTATCCTTAACCACTAATATATGTAGTAGATCTTTGTACTTACTACCATTCCTATGTGATTTTAGAGTTTATCTGTTTGTATCTCTTCCTTGAGTGGCTTTACAGCTTATACATTTGCAATTTTTCCCTCCTTCCACTCAACTTGTATATATAACTCCAACCACTAGTATATTTAGTAGACCCTTGTACTTACTACCATTCCTATGTGATTTTAGAGTGTATCTGTTTGTATCTCTTCCTTGAGTGACTCTACAACTTGTACATTTGCCATTTTTTCCTCCTTTCGCTTCACTTATACTGTGGCATTTTTTTCCTGTTTATATCTCTTATGTAACTCATGTAAACCAAAGTTCTTTTGTAAGGCAACCTATTCTTTTGTAAAGCGCTCTGACACCTTTGGGTAATGATTGCACTATATAAAATTGCATTAAATAAATAAAAAATAAATTAATAAAATAGTTCAGAGACAGCGCAAAAAGTAGGTGCACTTGCTTGTTACACCCACAAAGTACAATGAATAATAATACCCCATACCTATTCATATGCTCCAGAAGCTGCTGAAGTCCATATTGTAAAAAATAATACAGCATACATGGAGGGGCGCCATCTTAGACAGCACAACTTATTCCAGTGGGGAGAAGGGTTATCTATTCGAAAAAATACATGGATGATAGAGCCTTTGTTAAATTGTCGGCCACTGCATCCAATAGTTGTCTATAAATGTTGACTCCCATGTATTTAAAGGTCTGAGGCTCTAATGCCAAGAGATGCATGACTTCTGGGGTACCAGACTGTGCACATGCATCAGTCAGGGGAACTGCAGGACTTAGCAGCTGACAGTTTAATTTCTGAAAAACTTCACAGATTTCTTGCAGTTTATTAAATTGTACTGGAAACCCCGCCCCCTCGCCCCTTATATATAACACAATATAATCCAAATATAGCGAGAAGATGTGCACCTCTTCCAGCACATGCAGGCCATGAACTGCTCCCTCGCCTGGAATATAATTTGCCAAGCGATAACATGGGAAGGCAAACGAAGTTGTGGAAAGTGAACACCCCTTGCTTGTTCTCCTTTGTACTGACAGAATCAGAGATTACTCCCCCTTCCTGGCTCTTGAGGTGGAGCTGGAATAGAGTATACAGATTCCATGAATAGCATTTAAAAACAAGTAAGAAACTTTAGAGGGTGTAAAAAAAAAAATTCAAAAACTGATGTTCAGTCTTGTCTTTTATTTTTTTTTTCACATTATCATACCCAGCAGACAACTGTCTCGAAGTCATAAAGAACACCTTTCTCCGGTCTTGATTTTTTTTTTACTTACAAAACTGCACTGCATGCTGAAATGTTAAGTCCATGCTTACAATGTTTATTGTTACAAGTTCCCAAACTCAAGGCGCGTTGGATAAAATACCAGGACTGGCTGAAGAGGTTCCATAGGAATTTGTACCACATAGCAGCTCTGAACAAATTTAACAATATGGATGTAATAGTGGGGCCCATCTGAAAATCTGAAGGCTTCTGGTCTATGGTTTCTTTGGTAGGAGTGAGCACATCTGATAAGATTTCAATGATACGAGGAAGATGAGCGTGATGAGTTTCTCACGGCCATGAGCGGATGATGTGCAGGGGGATTAGAGCAGTATTGCTGATATGGTGAGAAAGATCAATCGTATTTCTTTCACATATTTAAATTAAAAAGTTCCTTTTTTATCCATAAAATGGACATGCCCTGTTCCACTGTGTCAAACTATAAGGCGCAAGCGGAGTGTAACTGGAAATAGTTGTCTTGTGAACTGTAGTTTAATGTCTACAGATTTTAGAGAAGGGAAACAGTTTTAACACAAATAAGAGATTGACAACAACACAGTGTATTTCTGATTAGCTATTTGCTATTTTTAATGTAATGATAAGCTATATTGAGCATGAGGATTTTTTTTCAACTATGATACAGTCAAACTTAGTTGGGTTTTGTAATTTTTCAAATGAATGTAAATTAATAGTATTAATGATACAGCAGAATGATCTTACAAATCTCTCTTTGAATTTTCTTATTTTGACGTTTGAATAATAAAGATCCTGAATTTATTTTCTACCCACTACTAACTGAGAATAATGCAAAATAAGGATCCATAGGCTAAATGTGCAAAACTAAATCAAAACTAAATTTGTAAGTTTGTGACTGATAAAGCATTTTTTCCTATGTACCACACTCATTTTAGGAATCAGTAAAGTGTTAGTTCATAAACTGGTCTGCGACTAGATACCGAATCACAATTTGGAAGGGGTGCATTATTGGCATCCTTTCCCCCTTTGTGAAGATTTGTAAAAGTTTCATGAGGCATTGGCATTGGTCCAAAGGAAGAAACTTTTTTTTAAGTGGCCTTATTTCCATTAGGAAAGACAGGCTGTTTTAGTGACGTACTTCATGAATATTAATAAGGTAGGTCAGATTCCAACCCAGTCCGAATCATAATTTTGTATCACTCATCTATTAGTACATAAGTTGGTTTGTAAAATGTTATACTGTCTCAAAAAATACTGATTACCAATTGCATCTAGTTTTTGCGACCAGTGTAGTGATATATCTGGCCCCAGATATTACAGTAAATGCAGCTGAAGAAAGCTGAAGTCTAGTACTCATGCAGCAAATATAAAAAAACAAAAAAACATGAACCTGGTTGAGCAAATGGAAAGGGGAAATGGAACTTGAACCTCAACATATTAAAGAAATTGGTGTAGTGTATCTATTGTGACCATTCTGGTCAGGAGTGTATATATATAGAAAGTGTTATGGAGTATGTTATTGGTAACTCTTTATGTAAGCATTGCACTGGTCACTTTATTCAAGCAAGTGTGTGTATAGCTAATATGTCGCTAAGTGGTTTGTTTACAAATATGCTTGCATACAAACTGTATGATAGTTGAAGGTCAAAGTGAAACCCATGCTCAGTGTTTTTTCCATGTTTATGTGTGCGATCATGTGACCTACACAGGGGGGTGTATCCCTATGCAAATATAAAAAAGTATGGCTAACGCATTTTTCGCTGTGTGAGCAAGGGCACTTGGTGCTCGAAACGCGTAACAGAGGAAGGAACAAACAAACATCTACCTGCCAAGTCCACAGGGTCCGCTGATTTCATTTCACCTGCTGGGAAGTGATGGGATCGTGAAATTTTGGATATTTACAACGGAAGCTGGCTGTCTACGTCGACGGTACCCCCTCCCTGGGAGTGGCCTCCGCTTACAACCAAATCTTGATAAAATTCCGATGAGGAATAATTTGCGAGGGCCCCCTGCAGCAGTGAAATAGTCCGCAGAAGCTGATTGGGAAACAAAGGAAACTGGATCGGAGGATCCGTTGACAACGCGGACCATCGGTGAGTGGTTTAAATGCACGACGTCAGGTGGGGAAGTCTCGGATTAGTGGCAGGTTAAAGAGAACAGCGGACACCGACTCTGTGAAGTCGAATTCTATTCCTTAAGGAAGAACAATGTCAGCAAGTTTGGAGCGCGAGCGGGAGGCTGCGGCTGAAGAGCTATTCGGTAATTTGCCTAAAGCCAGTGCAAGTAATAATCAATCAGCTGGTGAAGGGAGCAACACAAATAAGGACACAAGAGACCTATTAAAAACACTTGAAAAGAAAATGAAAGGAGAAATTACTAAATGGTGGGAGCACAAGTCTCTCACCAAATATGAGGAGGTTGGACGAGTTCCTAGGGGGCTTAGAATTTTATTAACTCCCAGCTTTGAGGAACCAAATCCCGCAATGCTCAAGGAGTGGGGGGAAAGTAATTTATTGGCATCCATGAACTTAGTTAAAATACTAATCAAATATGCAGCAATAGATCGACAAACCCTGCTGGAAGAGATTACCAAAATAAATGATGAACTGGATAAAATGACTGGGACAGAACAAAAATAATTAATTCTCAAAACACGCAAGCAAATTATTGAAAAAGTACGGAAACATGAGGACAGAATAAAAATCCGCAAGGTACTTAAATTTGCCCGTGATCAAAGAGACTATGAATTAGGACAGATTTACACGTTTTCCCACAAGTTCGAGCATGCAAAGAAACTGAAATTCAGCAACAAAGGCAGCCACGGAACGCAGCCCCAGCCAAGTAAAAGCCGCAATGAAGTAACCTCCGATACAGAAGGGGACACGTTATCTCTGACAAGTACCTCAGGTTCAGAGTTCAGCAGTACAGAGGGGCAAAGCTGCAATATGGTACTGAATTTAATCGAGGAGATTGATTTTTTAGTGGAGGACAGGATGCGGACTCTACGACCCAGGAAACGGATCAACAGAACAGAAAAAGGTGAAATGCGAGGAGAAGAGCAAGAAGAAGAGAACGAAAAAAGCAAACCGCAAAAGAAAAAAACATGGTACAGGGAATACAACTTCTGGTCGTGAGAATTGTTCTTTAATTGAGGAGTTGAATTTTGTAAGCGAGGACTGGCGATATTCCCTGCGCTCCCGCAATCCTCATTCAAAGCAAGGCAATCAAACAGCCAGCGCAGGCGGGCAAGGAAGTGGATTTGTAAAAAGAAATACTACTCAAGCCAAAACAAAAAAGAATTGGAGACAATAATTGGAATGACTGTAAATACAGTAATCAATTTAACTGACCTAAAGCGGAATAACAGCTGCTCTCATTGGGGTTATCTTACTGTCCATCTAACAGGTTTTCATACAATCAAGCGAGGATTGATATCTTCAAATTTATTTGTAAAATCAAATTGATCAAGCACTTCCAATTGGAGTCTAAGCGCAATAAAACATCTAATGCAACTACAAATGAAGATACTGCACCGATTCTTCAGGTTCAAGATATCACTGATTTACAAAACCTATATGACCTGGCATACATAGATAGATGATACTCAAACTACCCCCACTGTGAGCCAGGCCATTAATGTTAGCAGATCAGTCATCAGTACCTTCCGCCCAAAATCAACTTTTCTACCGCTGATGCCGAAAGATGCGGTGGATGTATTTAGCGACAGGGTAATTGTGGAATTGAAAGCTCTAAACATGAGAGTTATGAATCAAAACAAACAACATAACTATAATAACAGTCAATACCATCTACTCATGAGAAAATTACAAAAACAACAACGTCATTATTAAAAATGCTGACAAAGGAGGGAATACAGTTCTTTGGCGCCTGAAAGACTATATAACTGAGACGGAAAGACATCTATCAGACTCATCATGTTATTCATTGTCAACCCAATTTGTAATGAACAAAAGCATTGATGATACACGGAAACAAATTGGTAATTGGAAACGACTTGGGTTAATCACTAAAGAAGAGTCTAAATTTCTAAACACTGAGCACCCTATAACACCATGTCTGTATTTCCTCCCAAAGGTACATAAACAAGTCACACCCACTCCCGGTCGCCCAATCATCTCCGCAATCGGGAGCATGAATGAGAACATCTCCAAATATGTGGACTTTTTTCTTCAACCACACATGTCCAATTTGACATCCTACTTGAAGGATACTACTGACTTCCTCAACAAGATCATGAATGTTAAATGATGTACAAATTATCTATTTCTAGTGATGGACATTGAATCACTTTATACATCTATCAACCACCATGATGGCATCAGTGCTGTTGAATACTATTTGAGTAAACGTGATATCTGTTTTCGTGATCACAATATAATGTTGATTGAGATGATCAAAATCTGTCTCACTTCAAATTTCTTCAGGTTTCAGGGCAACATTTATCAACAACTACGTGGTGTGGCGATGGGCTCGTGCTTCTCCCCCAGCTACTCATGCTTGCATGTGGGCTGGTGGGAGGAGCATGTGCTCAGAACCACACACCAACACTGGTTGCCCAATATCGTCAACTATTGGCGTTTTATTGATGGCGTTTGTATAATCTGGAGGGGTACGACAGAGGAGGCATCAACATTTGTAGCAGATTTAAACATCAATACACTCAACTTGAAATTCACTGCTGCCATAACCACAGAAGTGGCCGAATTTCTAGATGTACAAATGTTCATTAAAGATGATAAACTTGAGACCCGGCTCATCGTAAACTTAGAACGGGCAACTCAATTTTACATGCCCGGAGTGCCCATCCAGCACATACTATTAAGAGCATCCCCTATGGGGAGTACATCCATATCTGTAGGATTTGTAGTGATAAAGTCTCCTTGGACCTTTGTTTAAATCAATCAGTACATCAGTTCTTAAATAGGGGTTATTCGAAGTTTGTATTAGACCAGGCTCTAACTAGAGCTAGATCAGTAGATCGTAAATCCCTTCTTGCACCTAAACGTATTGAGACCACTAGCTCAGAATGCTCAGTTAGACTGATCACAACTTTTTGTGCACAAGAACGCAAAATTCGGCGCATTATCTGTAATGAATGGCCAATTGTGTTGACAGATGTCATTTTGGGCCCAATTCTGCCTAGCACACCAAATATAACTTTCAGGAGGGCACCTTCAATGCGTGATGTATTAGATAGACCCACACCTCAGGTTACTCCTAAAAAAACTGGCTGAGCAAAACAGGATTCTTCAAGTGTACTTCTTGCCACGCTTGCACTTTTGCAAGAAATAGTACTCATTATAAGACAGCCTTAAGTGATGTTCCTATCCCTATTCGAGAATATTTAACCTGCAGGTCTGAATTCGTAGTTTATAAATTAAAATGTACCTGCAATCTCGAGTACATAGGAAGTACGAAATTGCCTGTGCACAAGCGCATCTTGCAGCATGTAAGAGCAATCGTCAACAGTGATAATAATTATCCTGTGGCAAGACACTTTCGTGCTGTTCACAATAAATTATTGAAAGATCTTGAATACACTGTTTTATGCTCAGTGCCCCAGCCCGGACGGGGTGGGGATCGAGAGAAACTACTCAGACAAAAAGAGTCACACTTTATACTATCGTTAGACACTAAGGCACCTAACGGTATGAATTTAACTGAGGATTTGAACAACTTCCTCTGAGAATGAACTGTGTATAATATCTCTTTTGGATTGTGTTCATATTACTGCATTCAAATTTTATCGCTCAACCATGATTGAATAGATATGTCATCGGATGATGACTAGCATGTCATTTTTCCATATACAAAAATTAATGATTTAAACAATGTATATAATATACATGAACTGTGATGGGCTGTCGAATTTGCTTAATCGGCTGTAAACTTGTACATACTTTCTTTAGTGGTTGAAACAATGAATTTATTTTGTTTATATTGCACTGCACCTTTTTATGCACTTTTTTTGACAGCAAAAATCTTAAACAAATGAAAGGTATCATCTATGTTTGTACATACTAGATACATTTTTGATCACAGATACATGGGAAATACATCACATTGTAACACGAACTGTATGAATTCACTTTATATTCTCAGGTGTTTGACACTTGTCATTCATTTAAGAATGAAGACTTGATTATGGCACTATGCCTTAAGTTTTTACCTGAAATTCCTTTTGGCTAAAGACTATAGCTGAATATTATATTTCAAATAACATTGTTCTCGTTATACTGTTATTTCCAGGATTAATATTTTTTCCTGTGGTCTAATAATCAAAACATTTACAACATGTATAATGATGAATACATGTATTTTTTATCTGACATCTACTAAGATTATAAAAATAATTCATTATCATAGTATGGAATGATCAACATAACGTATATATATTTTTTGTCTGTCATTTGTTTTTATTATTTGCATGTCGAGGGCGTGCACTGCATTAATTTGTCCCACTACTATGTTTAGTATATATTTGCACACCATTCTGAGCGTTTCATGTGATCAAGCTCCCTGGAGGAGTGAAACGCTTCATGGATGGACACCGGTCCCATGATTTTGATTTAATAAAATCTTAAACTCTGCTATCCATTTGAGGATTCGTACTTTCTTTCTGAACCACTACAAGCTACAAAATTGGAGTTGGCGTGGAGGTCTGCACCTGGTGGTGTTTTCGCCGAGCAGTGGCGGAACAGGAACATTGTTTTCATATATATATATATCTATCTATATATATATCTATATATATATATATATATATATATATATATATATATATATATATATATATATATATATAGATATATATATAGATATATATATAGATATATAGATATATTACCTACTGGCGGTCGCAGTAGGTATATATAGTTAGGATTTTTTCCCTATGGGATTTCTGAAAATTCTATGTCTAATAACTTTGGCGTTTGTGGACGGAATCGGCTGAAATTTTCAGGAAAATTGCACATTTTGTTTCTGAGCAGCTCCTGGAAATTTGGGGGGGGGTTCGTCAAGGGGGGGCCGAGAAAAAAGGGGGGTCCCAAAACGCGTTTTTCCCATGTTAATTTCCATAGGGCGGTTGGACTCACTTTTAGCCCGAACGGCTGAATGGATTTCCACGAAACTTGGCAAAATTGTAGGGACTGTTAGCCCGATGTGCCTTTGCTAGGTCTCAATATATGTGCTTCAGTGGATTTTGAGAAATTAACGTTTAAATCAAGATATATATCTGTAACAGCGCTCCGGGCAGCGATCCGGTTAGCGAACTTTTCGCGTATCGGAACTTTGCGATGCGAAGCTGATTGGCCCTCCGGTGTCTGTCAACATTCTAAACAGTCCGGAGCGGCCGCCATCTTGTCTCTCGGTAGGATCGAGAGACAAGAGGAGGCCAAAACAAAGGGGGAAATGAAGGAAAGGGGGCAAGGTAGACCCCTTCTGACCCCCTAGGATTGATGAGGGGGATATTATAGAGCCACGCGGGGCCCCAAAAAAAAAAAAAAAAAATCCGATTTTTTCGCCGTAGAGACGCGTCTTGGTAAGCGAACCGGGCAGCTAACCGGGCAGCTAACCGGGAAGCTAACCGGCAGTGTAACGGGAGTCTGAGGAGTAGCTGATTGGCTGTCAACATTGTAAACAGTCCGGAGCGGCCGCCATCTTGTCTCTCGGTAGGATCAAGAGACAAGAGGAGACCAAAACAAAGGGGGTAATGAAGGAAAGAGGGCAAGGTAGACCCCTTCTGACCCCATAGGATTGATGAGGGGGATATTATAAAACCACGCGGGGCCCAAAAAAAAAAAAAATCCTGAGGAGTAGCTGATTGGCTGTCAACATTGTAAACAGTCCAGAGCGGCCGCCATCTTGTCTCTCGGTAGGATCGAGAGACAAGAGGTGGAAAAAAAAAGGTGTAAATGAATGAAAGGGTAAGGCAGACCCCTCCTGAACCCCTAGGATTGATGAGGGGGCTATTAAAGTTCCCTGCGGGGCAAAAGAAAAAAATATTGCGATTTTTCGCGGTAAAGGTGCTTCCTGGTACGTTAACTGGGCAGCTAACCGGCAGCGTAACGGGAGTCCGACATATTGTGTTTTTTGAACGTTTGTGATATGTGCACGTGTGGATTTTGTCTAATTAAGGTTAAAAAAATATAAATATATCTTTAAGCGTGTTCTGGCGCGCTTACGTTTTGGGTTTGGTTTGCGCTGCAGAGACGATACGTCACGGTTATGCGATGCATCATGAGGCGTCTCACGGGCTACGTGATACGTCACTTAATAAAGAATATATTTTACAGCTATAGATATTAGCTTTTAAAAAACCAATGAAATTCACAGAAAAAACTATAGGTTATAGACCATATATAGTTAGGAATTTGCATTTACAAAACCTTGAAAATTCACTGAAAAAACCATAGGTTATAGACCATATATAGTTAGGGATTAGCATTTAAAAAACCTTATTTTATTTGCACAAAACCATTGAAATTCCATATATAGTTAGTTGCACTAACTATATATCGCGGACCCGCAATCCACTGCTAATGATGTCACATATTACATCATTCATGACATGGTCAGTGACATCACTGATGACATCACTGATGACATCTCAAATGACATCACTGATGACATCACTGATGACATCTCAAATGACATCACTGATGACATCACTGACATCTCATTTGACATTACTGATTACATCACTGATGATATCATTTATGTGATAATACATCTTCAGACTCTAATATAACCTTAGATACACTCAGTGTAAACAGGCACTCACAGACTATCACATCTCCATTTCCTCAACTATACAGTTATACACACCTTACTTATTCAAACATATAGTAACACATATTTACTCTCTTATACAATCCTTGATACAAGTTCACAATGATTCATACAGCCACTCACACATTCACTGGCTCTTATGTTCAGTTATTTATATATGTCAACTCTCACATGGAGTGTGTTTTACATATGTACTTACTTTGACATGTAGCACTGAGATATCCATTCACTCACCAATATACTCATGCACACAGTCAACTGTCCATACAGCTGTTTCTACATGCACTTTTGAACCCATACACCTAGGGAATCAACTGCTCACACATCTATGCACAGAGTTATACACCTCCCAGCCACCCACACACATACTCAGTCTCCCATACAAATACTTGGGCAACCATTCAATAACCCATATAGTTACTGATATAGCTACTGATTTAAACATGCAGCAGTTTACAGAACAACATAAATAATGATTGCCAAATTAAGACACTTTAATCACTAACCCATACACTCAGTGAGACACATTTAATCATTCTCTCATACAGTCAGTCATGCACCTACTAAATCCTTCATCCAGACACTTATACATCCACTCATTCTTCAATATGTAAGACATATTTTAACTTTACAGAAACATACAGTCACTGGGTGTTGTCATCAGTGATGTCATCAGTGATGTCATCAGTGATGTCATTTGAGATGTCATCAGTGAGGTCATCAGTGATGTCACTGACCATGTCATGAATGATGTAATATGTGACATCATTAGCAGTGGATTGCGGGTCCGCGATATATAGTTAGTGCAACTAACTATATATGGAATTTCAATGGTTTTGTGCAAATAAAATAAGGTTTTTTAAATGCTAATCCCTAACTATATATGGTCTATAACCTATGGTTTTTTCAGTGAATATATATATAGATATATAGATATATATACACACACATACATACATATATATATATATTTTGTTTAAACACACAAGTTATTAAAGATGCATACATAAATAAATTAATTTCCTAATAATATGGTCACCTTTATGGGGAAACTCAGATTCATGTAACCAGGGTTGGAATCTTGTGGTTCATTTCTTACTACACTTTCTTTTCGTTCCACAACTAAATCTTTGGTAAAGTACCACCAATGCTCAGCTTATTTCACCACATGAAGACAATGGGACATTCTTTGGAGGGCTGACCTCTTTCGTAGAGGTGGAAATTATTATTGGCCGGGCATTTGAATTGTTTGTTGAACAGAGGGAACGAGGCAGCTACTGCGAGAGGGCAATAATCTAACTGTGACAAAGAGTTTTGATGAGATGATGGAGGGGACAGGCTTGATAAATCAGTGGAGGGAACAGCAACCAGCCTCTACGGTGTATTTGTGCGATATGCTGGCCATGGGTAGAAACAGTAGACTGGACTATTTCCTTGTGCAAACCTATCATAGTCACAAATTAGAAAGGGTAACATATTTGGCCAGGTAACTATCGGAACATTCACTCTTGATCGCCACTTATGTTGGTAGTAGACGGGTATCTCTAAAGCCCCACAGTGGTTCTTTAAGGCTGAGGCCCTACAGGAATTTATATTTCTGTAGTATGCAATATTTCATAATTAACTCCAGCAGAACTGACAGTAGATCAGTAGAGTGGAAGGCTATGAAGGTGGTGATGCGGGGAAATGCATGGCCCAAACATGTGGAGTTGAAAAGATGCTGGAACTAACACTGCATGTGCAGGAAAAATGGCTGAAAGAGGTGGAAGTAGATATGCCTCATCACCCACAGAAACTCACACAATGTACAGCTCCCAAGAATACACTCATCAACACAAGGGGCAGACTTGAAAGATTTACCACCAGGGAATATACACAAAAACTGTATAGGAAAGGGGATACATCCGGTAGGTTGCTGGCATGGTTACTTAAGAGAGAGACTCAACATACCCCTAAGTTGAGAGTCAGAGATAGACACTGTCAGGAGATACTCACACTAGAAGGCATCAATGATTATTCTGCATATGTGAGATTTATGTATGAAAGGCTAGATAGTTGCCAGCCCAAAGATGACATCCTACATTGCACACCTCCCACTACGCTATCTCCTGTTTAGAGGGAAACATTTGCTGCTCCCCTAAATAGAGAGGAATGGTGGTGGAGAACGACTGCATTTTCTCGGATCAGAGAGAGTCCTCCTTTATGGCAGATAGAAGGGAGATGTACTCTGTGGAGTACCAGAGGCATCTGTATGGGGGCTAGGGATAAAGGGGTTCCCACTGCCAACAGCAATAAGGGTTGATATCTGGTGGAAGTGACAAGTTACTCTGGCGACGCCACTGTGGGAGGTGGAGGCACTGTGGGGCCTCAGGTACAAAAGAAGGATACAAAAAGTGGGACTTGTTGGGCATCTCGGTGGTGGGGGATGTCTGGAGGGATCTAAGATTGCTCTCCTTTCCAGAGCTACAGGCAGAATATGAGCTGTTGGGCAGTCAGCGCCTCAGATACCTGCAGATGCAGCATATGCTTAAGAGTTATGGTGCTTTCCTGGGTGATCTGCCGGAGGAGTCCCCCCCTAGAGTATAGGTTGGTTATCTCCCACCTACATATGCATGCCATTTCCTTGGCATACACTATGCTCTTAGCTCACAGTATCCCTGAATTGCCCCCTTAGAGATCAATGGGAAGGGGACCTAGGTGAGCTGGGGGATGAGGCTTGGAGGAGGCCTGCTGATACCCACGGGACATGGTGATCCAGGCAGGATTCCGCCTGGTTCATCTAAAACGACTACGTAGGGTGTACTTCATGAGGGAAGGCCTGTATAGACTGTAGGGAGGTAACTCCAACCTTTACGGGGGTGCAGCCAGAGGGGTACACTGCTCCACACAATATGGGAGAGCCCACTGGGAGCAAATGGGGCCCGTCTGTCTGCAGTGATACAGGTCTGACTGCAGCTTATGCCTCAGTTGGTTGCGCTGGGTATCTGGTGGGTACAGACTTGGAAGAAGTATGCCCTGATTTTCTGTGATGTAGCCTTGGCGGTTGTAAGGGGGGATATAGCTAGGGGGTGGGGGAGCTCTCTCCTGCCTACGTTTCAGGAGTGGGAATCAAATCTTAGTTGCTGTATGTGGGTGGAGGAAAAGGTGTATAAATCTAGGGGATTTCCCTGCAGGTTTGAGAGAATCTTGTATCCCCAGAGGGTTGAGGGGGCCTGCTGTTGAGGATTGTCACCAACCATTGGGGAGATCTCAGGAGGCTTGCGGATGCGGACTGTCCAGGTATTGATGGCAGGGCCTCACGATTTTGGTCACAATGGGTGATAGTATACATAGAAGCTAGGCCTTGTCACCTATGCTCGGAAAGTCTATAGTAATAGAGGATGGAGTAGGTAGATACCTGGGTCTGGTATATATGTGCCGTATATATGTGCCTGGTATAGAGAAACGGTCTGGATGTGGATTGGGGAGGGGAGATGGACAGTTGTTGGGTGTTGGTGGAGAGTTTCTCTTTGGTGTAAAGTTGGCTGGCTTGTTGGTCCTGTGTTGCCTTTATTTGTGTACTGTGTGTAACAAATTGATAAATGCAAATAAGCAGATTCTTTAAAAAAAAAAAAGAATTAACTGCAGCAATTAAAATCATGCTGAAAGCTAAAATACCCAAAGTTGATGGCTTACTGTTGGAACTTTGCCTATTGAACATGGGGCTATTAGCAGGCAATCTCCAGGAGGGATACAATGAAACCTATGAGGCTGGTACACTGCCCGAATCCATGAGGGAAGCTCAGACACACTTAACCCCAAACCATACCGAGATCTTGAGATGGTGTTGTCATACTTTCCTAATTCAATGTTAAATGTAGATATTAAAATCTTAGTAAAGTGTTAGCAAACAGACTTATTGAAGTTATCTCAGACCTTGTACAAGGAGCAATGTGCTTTTATGCAACATGGAAACACTCTATTTAACATACACATGCTGACGCATATCCTTCAAACAGTGGTGACGGAAGACAAATACACATTGGCCCTGCTACACATTGAACAGGATTTTGATTTGGCCTGTTGGACCTGCAGGTGAGAAGTTCTGCAAGCAATGTATCTGGTTTAGGCATAGATTAAATGGGTACAATTGTTATACACTAGCCCTGTGGCAAGTGTCCGAACAGGTCATATCCTCTTATAGCAGTTCGGAATAGAATGAGGGTCGCGGCAGGGCTGCTCACTTTCACCATTGCTATTTGCAATGCCTTGCTATATCTTAGACACCAACCTATTCTGCTCCGATTCTTTTTCACAAGTTAGCTGAATGTGGCAAAGTATCAGGGTTATATAAAAACCCCACTAAATTTACATTATTTCTGATGTGGGGCCTTTTGAAGTTGGATGACAGCCTATTGCAGAGGGTGGATATTCAATGGGTGACTACAGAATTCAGTTAATCATAAATATTTCAAAGAATGAAGCAGAGAGACTAAATATGGGAAGAGTGACAGAGGGACTTCAGCCTTCAATTAAGTTCTGTAATGCGCTCCAGCTGTAGGTAAGGGGCTGAGTATCACTGGCCAAAATTGTATTTTTGCCCACATGCTTATATGTATTGTGAGGGGCAACAAACATTCAATAAATAGTCTTTTGTGTGATTTTAAAGCACTTAATGGTTGGCAAAAGGAGTAGGGTCAAATTAGATACTCTGAAATGGGAATGAGAACTATGCGGGAGTTCCAGATATGGAGATTTGCTACATGGCGACTCAACTACAACATGCAGTGGATTGGTTGGATGAGGGGGTCAAATGGGAGAAGATCCCTATGTAAGGGCATGCCCGAGGGAGAGCAACTGCAGAACCGACTAATGTGGGGACAGGGAGCCCCTAAACGATTACCTTATGCAATGTTTCATATGGGATAGAGTAGTCAAGAAAATATTCAAATGCCCACCGTTCGCACTGGAAATGTTGATTTAGAGTATTTACACCTTTGGGTAGATCATCAACAATATGGCAGTAGACAGTTGGAAGCGGGTGGTTGTTTAACTTTAGCAGATTTACATCTTGAGAGCATGTATGTTTCTGCAATATGTAAGACTGGCTCACAAGTCTAGGAGCATATGGACCTTTTTTGTGGAAGCCGTTCCACAGACACAGACAGTGATAAGGGACCCGATTCACAGAATTAACTTACGACAAAATTCTAAACTTACTACTTTAGGTAATAACAGAATGCACTTACTACTTTTGGTATTCACAGAATGGATTTACGACTACTAACTTTACGTTTGCACTCGGGCCGGAGATTCCGGCCCGGAGGTGGGACTTCCAGCCCGGAGGTGGGATTTCTAGCCTGGAGGTGGGGATTCGGGCCAGTAGCGGAGATTTAGCCATTGCCGAAATCTCCACCTCCGGGCCGTGAGTCCCACCTCTGGGCCGGAAGTCCCACCTCCAGGCCGGAATCTCCGCCTCTGGGCCTGAATCTCCGGCCCGAGTGCGGACGTAAAGTTAGTAGTCGTAAATCCATTCTGTGAATACCAAAAGTAGTAAGTGCATTCTGTGAATACCAAAAGTAGTAAGTGCATTCTGTGAATACCAAAAGTAGTAAGTTTAGGATTTTGTCTTAAGTTAGTTCTGTGAATCGGGCCCCCAGTTATTGGCCCTCTCCTAGTGTAGACACTTAGGGGCAGATTTATGTTAACTGGCGCATCCCCAGGGATGCGCCAGTTAACATGCGCCACAGTGCGCCACAGCTCCGCCAGCCATGGTGCGCCGCATTTATAATGCGGCGCACCATGGTGCAAAAACGGCACAGATGCGTGACGCATCTGTGCCGGAAATGTGGCGCATTGCTGGAGTTGCGTCGCAAGCGCGACGCAGCTCCAGCAAGGCTCGGGGGTGCCCCATTTTAACAATGCTGGGTCAAGTCCTACGCCTGCTTCAAGCAGGCGCAGGCTTTTGACGCAGCATTAGCTTAAAAGTGACTGAGTGAAATCTTATAGATTTCACTCAGCCACTTTTGCGAGGCGCACCTGCCCCGGAACACCCACCCTGCGCCGGAACGCCCACAAGCGGCGCAGGGCTTTACAACGTGACGCATCTGCCTAGATGCGTCACGTTGTAAATCGTTCGTAGGGATGCGCCACGTTTACGCCGCCTTGCGTGACGCAACAGCGGCGTAAACGTGGCGCAAGGGCCTCATAAATCTGCCCCTTAATTTCCAACGTATACAGAGCGCTGCTGATGGACGAAAAAGCAAAGTTCAGGGCAAATGGCAATCTTATTTAGAAGATTTTCTGACATAGATTGGTTGATGGTGTGTTGAAGGTGAAGTCTGTGTCCAGTAATGCATGTTTTCAAACTAATATAGTAAAATTATGACCATCTGACATACATTACTCTTGTTAAATTGATTAGAATTTACCACTGCAGTTTATCAGGATGAGGAATGTGCCAGGCAGAGTACACAGACTTTCTAAATTCCACATGGAACTGTCCAGTTATACATGCTTTCTGGGAGGAGATTACCTGCAGGATTGGGCAATATGTGACAGGCAGTCAAAAAACTTCAATAAAATAATACCTGCTGGATATAATCCCTCAAGGAGAAAAAAAGAGGCACTTGGGCAAAATGTTTGTCAGATTAGGTACTAATCTAGCTTGAAGTATCACTATCCATTGGACGAGCTGTAGAGCCCTGCCTATGGAGGGTTGGATCTGTGATATAGACAGCTACAGAGGAATCACAAATAGAATAGTGAGGCGAGATCATAAGTTACCTGAAGAATGGTAGAATGGGCCCAGATGATACTGGCTCTCTCTGACCCACAGGGAACCAGATTTCCGTTAGAAGATAATGTACCTGGAAATAAATAATAAGTGATCTAGATGCAGAGGAGGTAGTCAAAAAGTAGCAGCAGTAGGTTGGGTGGAAGAAAATTGTCTGTGCACAGAAGGATTCTGGGACTGGTCTACTGATCTTTATAGTGAGGATCAGAGGATGCAGGTGACTATTGGGAAATGATTGGGCCACAAACTGTTTTGATTTGAAGCCGAATGGTTGCACATGTTCCATGTGCAACCATTCGGCTTCAAATCAAAACAGTTTGTGGCCCAATCATTTCCCAATAGTCACCATGAATCTGACTTCCTGTTGGCTCCATAAAATGTAAATGTAAGGTTATGGAGAAGGAAGGGGAAATCTTGCCTAATGACTAAGGACATGTCTTAGTTTTGGATACAGTTTCTATACACAGGAAATAAGGTAGACAATAATTTGATGCAGATGCAATAATGTCAATAGTATATGTATGATTCAGAAAACTCACTTTAAAAAGCCTGGAAAGATTAAAGCACATAACACTCACATGTCAATCCTTGCACTGACTGACATTAGTACCGAGAAAAACCTTCAAGTTGCGCTGCACAACCCACAAAATATAGAAAATTCAGGTTCAAAGTACTTGAGCAATCTGATCCATTATTACAAGCTTTTCATGCATACCTTGTATGGAGTATGCCCTACAGAAATCCTTCAGGTAAGACAGTTTATGCTTTCACACAGGTTCTTGGGAGTATATCAAAGACACTCTCTAGATGGGGGCGAAGGGTTTCTCAAAACCAAGATGGGATCACAGAATACCTTTTCCCAAATCATAAACTACTATTCCTAAGTATCCGGTACACTAAATTCTGGATGGATGCCTAGATTTGCCCATCAATTATTCTTTTTGCATTTGTCACCCCGAGTGGGACGGGTATGCCCAGACATGAGTCCGTGCTCTCATGCCACTGGAGTCAAGCTATCCTGGCTGATGAGGGGTGAAACCCCGAAACCGGTCCTAGGATGTTTGTTTTCAGTCCAGAGAGGACCAGGCCTGGCAGTTCGGGCTATACTGTTCCCATTGGGCGCAGGAACAAAACTGATTTGCATATGGCTGGGTCCAAACTGGAAAGGCATGGTGAGCAAACAAACGATGTATTTAGGCCCAGATCTCTGTCAGTGCCATTCTCACACCCCTTCTGAAGATCTCCACCTCTTCCACAACCTTCCCGGATGCTTTGAAACACGCAACTGTCCTCTCATTGCTAAAGAAACCCTCCCCGAACACTTCAACGCTCAACAGCTACATACTGATCTCTCTCTACCATTCCCGGCTAAGGTCTAAGAACAAAACATCAATAGATGCCTCAACACCACTAAGTTGGTTTTCAGACCTAACCACAGCATGGAAACTGCTGTCATTGTCACGTCAGATGACATTTGCATGACTCTGTACAGAAGGGACACAATAGCCCTCTTCCTCTTGGACCTTTCTGCAGCATTTTACAGTCTTCCACCCTATCCTTATCCAATGCCTACACAACATCAGAATCCAAGGACACATCCTTCAATGAATCTGCTCCTTCCTGACCAGAAGGACCCAGTCAGTCAGCCTGGCCCTGTACACCTCGGATGCCTGCGACATCATCTGCGGAGTTCCACAAGGTTCCTCACTGAGCACAACCCTCTTCAACACATACATGATCCCTCTAGCCAGCATCATTTGCTCTCATAACGCCAACAACCTCAACTACCCAGATGACACACATCTCATTCTTTCCCTCAAGGATAAGGGACCCAGTACCCGGATCAGGTTCAATATCTGTGCGACCGAAATCACCCATTGAATGAAGATCAACTGTCTGAAGCTCAACACTCACAAGACAGAAATCATAAACTTTGGGAACAGCACTTCACCGTGAGACTTCACTGGTGGCCAGTAAAAGCTAGAACCGACACCCATCCTTGACAGCAAACTTGTAATGAGCATCCAAGCCAACTCTGTCAATATCACTTCCTTCCATACCCTGAAGTTGCTGATGAAGATTTTCAAATGGTCTTAATCAGCACCCAGAAAACCATCATGCACTCCCTTGTCACCAGAAAGCAGGACTACAGGAACACCTCTATACCGGGATCAAAAAATGTTTTACTAGAAGGCTACATACCATTCAAGACTCAGCAGCCAGAATCACTCTAAGTATCCCATGCTGCACTCGCATCACATCACGTCACACCTGAAGGAGTTCACCTAGCTCCCCATACACAAACGAGCACAATTCATATTCCTCACCCACACTTTCAAGGCACTACATAACACAGGCCCAGCATACCTCAACAATCGCATCTGCTTTCATAAACCTTTAGACATTTCCACTCATCCAGGCTCCTACTTGCACACACCCGCACATCTGGAAAACTAGATGCAGTGTACTCCTACATTGCTGCCAAAGTGTGGAATGACCTGCCGCTACATATAGGAGTCTCCTCCTCTCTTCTTGAATTCCGGAAGAACCTGAAGTTATGGCTTTCAAACATTTCCCTTGGCCTTAGGCTTGACTTGACTCACAACTGCTCAGTGCCAGTATACCCTCCCGGGTGATAGTGCACTCTACAAAGCTATATAACATAACATAATATTAGTGCTCATGATGAAGCAACCCCTATGATTAATCACGCCACTTTCAGTGGGCAAAGAGTTGCTTTTATTTTTATACTAATAGATTCTCCCATCAAAAGAGGAAGAGGTTTCCTCACTCATTTACCTCCCAATCTGTTGAGTTACCACTTCAGGCGAAGAATATATCAAGACATGGACAAGGGATGTCATTGAACTTCCAAGGGACCTTCTGTCTTCTATCTCCGCACAAAACAAATCTGGGCAGAATCTTGGCAGGAACCCTGTAACTCACATTTCTGTCTGTCAGGTTCGCCCCAATCCCCATTTTAAGTACCACTTATATACATTAAATTAAAATGGATTTATGGTTGTCAAGGGTGCCCTAACCTGGCAATCTGGATCCAGCAGGAGTGATGCTAGTATTCATACTTATCTGAACCCTCTGGCGACTGCACAAAGAATATCTATGTTGCTCATAATCAGACCTGGCAAAAGGTGAATGGAAAAAAAGAGGCAAAAAACAAAACGGTCTTCATGCTGCCTGTTCTTACTGCTGAGCTCAATTTGCTCTGAAGAGGCACTGTTGTGTACAACCTGATATAACAACTTTAGTATTTTATAATTACCTTACAATTGACTATTCCTACTACGGCATTTAATATACCTTGTGAAATCTCTCTGTGGGTAATATACATATTTTTAATAAATGCATAAAACAACCTGAACGGTAATATTTGCTGTCATATAGATAGCTATATTCTGGTAATTGTAATCAAGTCTGTTATCTGGATGACAGACTGGATGATTCTCAACATAGTTTTTTAGTAGTAACACAAGGAATACAAACCAATATTGTGCTGTCTCTCCTGAAAATACGCATTCACTTCCTCACCGCTAGCAATACCTTAATACTATTTGGCAATCTAGGAATCTAACAAAGTCTGTACAAATTGAAGATTCACCGGCTCCCCTTAGGAACAAATCCAATAAATGTCATAATCCTTGGAAGAGTGACTTCAGTACTATAGAGTTAGTAATCCTAGGATTCATGACCCGGTGCTACAGTGTTTGTAATCCTAGGAATTATGCCTTCAGCACTAAATATGAATCAAAGTCTACATCCTTGATCCCAAGTGTTATCCAGAATGCTTATTTGAAATCAACAAGTCGTTAATAACTCTAGATGAAAGTGCAATGAGTCCCAATCTCCTGGCAAAAAGGTTCCAGTTGCACCACTTAACTAGAATGATTGCCTAGCAAGAAACGCCAAGAACTTATACATTCGGATCTAAAAATGATTTCTAGCAAACTGATCAAAAGTTACTAAAAATGTTGCAACATGTGTTTACACGCGATGGAAGGCCCTTTGCAAAGGTTAACTTGTCATCTTTCAGTTCCTTATTTCTTTATTTGGTTGGTACTGTAATTGTAATTTATATTTATATAGTGCATTATCACCAACGGTCTCTAAGCGCTTGCTTTGGGAACCCGTCCTGGTTTTTCCCTGTGAGATAACCTGTACTGGGCACCCCCAAGGTGAAAGCCAGGCATCCCGCTGCGGGGGCCATAGTGGAGATTAAGCAAGCTATTGCCCGGAGTTGCAGAGTGTGAACCCGTGATTCGAGCAGGCACCGAAGCGAGAATTATCGAGTCCGTAGACATTTTGGACTCAAGACCCTGCCGCGTCGGGAATTGAACCCTGGTCCTGGATCTGACCTCTGCTTCATGGTCTGCCTCTTCTAACCATTGAGCCACACTTCTCCACATGAGGTGAGATCTTTGCACAGTATTACCATGTGTAAAAATGACAAAACTATGAAAATTTGCCACATTTTATGCCACATTATTTGCCTTTTCTTGCTGCATAATTTAGTCAACCTTGAGGCATAATTTGGTTCTCTCCTGCCACATATTTCCAATGGCCCTGACCTTAATATATCAGATTATGTGCACAGTATTTATTACAAGTGAGAGTTTTTAAACATGAGCTAAGAAATATTTCTGCCCCTCCCCCCACTTCCTTCTAAAGACAATGCTATTAGTGAACTAAAAGGCAAATCAGGAATCATGTGTATCCTATATGTGAAGTAGATTCTGATTATCGATGGAGCAACTTTATAGGCTATTAAATCAAACACAAAAGATGTTTTGGATATTGCAAAGCCTGTTCCCACGTATTTGAAGAAGCCTTCATTTGCAAAGATAAACAAAAAGTAAGATCAGTTAAAAAGTATTTGCCCATTCTTTAAGCTGAAAGTTTCATTTTTTGCAGTTATGTATACCAAACTCGACCGGAAAGTATTAGAACGCAGGGGCGTAACACAGGCCCCCCGCAGCCCATGCGGTGCGGGGGGCCCCCTAGCTCCAAGGGGCCCCCTCGGCACTGAACTCTGGCCGGGAGAGCTCCTGAATGAGCCCAGAGGGGGCCTCCCTAAGTACCGTGCAGGGAGGCCCCCTCACTTTTCGTTACGCCAGTGTTAGAACGCTTTACCTGAGCATTGACCCTGGAACCTGTTTTCCCAGTCCCAGAGTCAGCAGATCTGGCAGTAATGCCATAAATCCTCTCTCTCATTGGGTGTGAAACTCCATCATACACATGTCCATTTTACACTACCTGCTGCAGCTTCTTGAAACACTCCGTTCTCAAATCAAAGAAGCAGCCTCTTTCTGTTTGATGGATTTGCTGGGCCTCCTGGTGTACAGCCTGCGACGAACAGAGAAAAGGGGAGTTTTCAAGCCTCCCTTTTATGTCTTTATATCCTGGGGGCAGTGAGCGCACTCCCAGAGAGAGTCTGGTTGCTGGAAGATGCAAGGCTGTGAATCACACACAAGCACGCAGCCTACAGGGAACATAGGTAGCAACCCACTGTCATGATCCGTGGTCAGCACTTGGCTGTGTAGACTGGGTGGGCAAGGAGATGCACTCCTCTGAACTTCAGAGGTGCTTAATGCTGCAGAAGAGGTCATAAAAAGTGTTGGCGTCACTTGGTTGTAGACTTACCGACTGTGACACTTACACTACTGAAAACATGCAAGCGGAGCCAAGACATACTACATTTCCAGAGCGCCACAGGAGTCGCTTTATGGTTGAGGCCATTTTATAACAAAGACACCCCAGAACGCCAAAAAGCTGCAGACAACCTCTCCAGACACTACTCCAAGATCTGCAATGTTCAAAAAGTTATGTTTTATTGCACCTTGTATATCATCTGGTTAGTATGGGTGTGTCCACATTCATATGCAGCGAGAAATTCGCCTTGTCACATGGAGCCTGCCTCAACATATTTACATCGCTTGCATAGGAACCTCTCCCACCTCACTTACACTTACACTGAACCAAACGCTAGTATTCTGCTGCACTACACAGCGCACTATTGCACAATTGCACAACACATGGTGACAACACATGACCAAGGTGTGCGCTCAGACATCGGCTAAGTCATGCTATGCCTGCTCATTGATACACCATGCCGTGTGCAAAGACAGACTTTACCTATCTCAAGAAATAGCCCCCCAAAAAAGCAAAATGTCTAATCCACCTGTACCTATGTAAGATTAGGGCCAAGATACAACCCAGTGGAGTAGAACCCCATAGAGTAGTGGTAAACATCACCCAGTATGCAGGGGCGTAGGAAGGGGGTTGCAGTGGGTGCTGGTCGCCCTGGGTGTCATCACTGAGGGGGGTGACAAAATGGCAAAAATATGTGTTTTAAACACATATTTTTGCCATTTTGTCAGGCCAGGGTTGAGAAGATATTTTCCACCCCGGGTACCACCAGACCTTGCTACGCCACTGCAGGAAAAAAATGAACCCCACAGGGTTACATCTTTTCAATGAGTCGAGCGGCATCCAAACTTAGTTAGACAGAATGTTCAGGTGGGGCACAATAGGAGAAGACACTGTTTGGCCCTGAGATTTTCCAGACAAGAGGCTTTTGGAGGTAGCAAGACCACTGCACCAGTGCACAAACATATCTGCTCCCGCCTCTGTCTGTGGTCCCAGGGTGGCCTTTAGCGTACCTGGGTTAGTATTCTTTATTAATAAGTGGACGTCAAAAATTGAGATTCAGTGCAGGGCCATTCACCTTGATGATACAAGGGGAAATAAGTCTAGAAGATAGGGGTTGAATGCCAGCCTAGATACCCCATGTCAGGAATTCTGGGACAGAGAGATAGATAGGTACACATGCTAGAAGGGAAGGGGCAACCCCTAATTTTATTGAAACTTAGACTGCATTCTTTGCGTTTCAGAGGCAAAAGAACAATTCTGCATGGTACAAATGAGAATTGCGAACCAATACTGCACGTACCAGATATGCAATGGGGCACCACAGTGTTGACGGATACTTACTGGCAATGTGGCGAGTTTTCCTACACCAGTTCGTCCCCAATTGGCAGGGACTCTGCACACTCGTAACCATACACACCCCGAACCTGGTCATCAATGGAGAAGATCTGTCCGAGTTGATCAAACATCCGCTACAGAAGAAAACAACTCTATTTCATCAGGCTCGAGAAAAAAGAACTGCTGATTACTTTGGCTGGGCTCAGTACAAGGACATTCTGGAAGAATTCAGATTGTTTTCTGACACTCAAGTAAACGCAGGAGTGTCCATACACTTCTTCACCTTGCAAACAAAGGCAAAAGCTCGTTGGTTACAATTAACCATGAGGAAAATGCCGAAGATGTTCAATGATACTGAGCTCGGCCTAAACGCTATCAAGGAAGAAGTAAAAGTCATTCGCCTTATGGTGATATATATCATTAGTATGTGTTGGACCTGATGACCGTGATCAAGGGTAGGGTGTGTGCCAAGATCGCGTGCCCTGCTGTACTTCTATCCCTAGAAACAACATGGATAAAGGGACATTGGCTCTTGCCATCCAAGCAATGCATCGTCTACAAGCTGCCATGATGAAGGTGGGTGCTTAAACTGTGCCTGTCATTGCTTTCCATATCTCTTTTTGTGCTGTTTTTGTGTGGTTTCCTACAAGTGAAGGCATTCTGCTGTAAAATCACAGTCCTGAAGTTAGGTAGAATGCAAGTATCTAGGGAATTAGTAATAGACATAACAGTTACACAGCAAACCTTGAATAATGTGACTGTCATGAAGTATGATGAAAATTATGTGGTTGAAAATCCAACTAGATGGGGAAATGTTAGTATTGATTAATATGATGTAGATGCACACCATGATACATGTACATATAATAAGGAACGTGCATCTCCCCCTCTAGCCCGAGTCAGGAATACGTTGTCAGGCAGACCCTGCAACCTAGGCCTGAAGCAACTGATTGACAGATCACAGGTGGGGGGACAAGTAACCCTTAGACAAATGCTGGATCAGGAAAACTCTGATCAATTCCAAAAATAGGCAGCAACACCACAATGGTCTCAGGGGTTTAGCCCTGATAAATCATGTTTGGCCGGAGGGGCGCAGATTCCAAAAAATACCATAATGTCAGATGCCACAATTTAGGAACACACAGTCAATAGAAGACAGCATGCACATTACACGCAGAGATCACGTGCTCCCTATGCCAGACATGGACCCGCAAAACACACAAAATGATGGACGGAATGTTGCACAATGGCAAAACATTCACCCCCAGTCACAGATCTGGGTTTAATCCATCGTTATTTTGCTCACCAAGCCACCCCAGTTCAGACATGGCCATATGCAAATCAGTCTTGACCCTGTGCCTCATGGGAACAGTCCAGACCGAACTGCCAAGCCATATCTTCCCTGGACCGGATTCAAGCATCCTAGGACCGGTTTCTGGCTATCAGCTTGGTGAGCAAAATAACGATGGATTAAACCCAGATCTGTGACTGGGGGTGAATGTTTTGCCATTGTGCAACATTCCGTCCATCATCTTGTTTGTTTTGACATGTACCCACTGGCACCGCATTGTGTTCCCTCAAGGTCGAAGCCCACCTACACGTCTTACAACATTTTTGGCCCTGTGACTAGGCACATATTTCTGTCTCCAAAGGAATTTACAACTGTTTTATGACAGCTCATGTAATGTATAAAATTACTGCCACAGTCAATTTGCTTTGAGACAGTCCTCAGACCCCAAATCTGATGCCTGTTCTCACAGCTGCTGCATTTAATTAAACAAATTGTTCCCGTTTTGACAATTGCCAGTTGTCTTTTATTTTTTCAAGGTAAATTCATATTCAAGCAACCGTAGATATCTTTCACTGCCACCAATGTCAATCCTCCATAGCCCTATGTTCTGACGTGAATCTCAGTCATAAACGGGGAAGCAAACTGTGTGCCCTGCAGGACCACAGAGCTCAGTTCTTAGTCACAGTCCATGTCATGGCGGACTCTCAATGCACATGAGTGATTGCTATGTGAGCTGAAGCTAACAAAAAGTTACCATTGTCTCAATATGTGGGGAGCAAGGCGCAGCTTACTTCAGCAATGGAGCGGTCCTTTTCCACCAAAACAAGGGACAGGAAAAGTTCTCTAATTTATGATTTCAGATATCTTGCTCCATATGTTACATGATTTTTTAATCTAAAGGCAAAGTTAAACAATTTGATACAGTGGCACATTTAATGTTCTTCAGCATCCCTTTTTTCAAGTAGTGTTAGTGTACCTGCCTCAAAAGATCATTTGTTCAGTTTATTAATGGGCGGGCAAAGGTCATCGGTTGGGCATTATTCCACAAAGTCAGTGTCTTGTTGAGGTATTTTCTTCAAAGCAGTACTTTGCAACTCCACTCATTAACATCTCTTGTTTCTCCCAAACCCTCTTATGGCTCCATCAGGAAGACAAGCACTATCAAAGCCAATATATGTGACTATCATATTAAATTATAAGCCAGCCTATTTATTGTGCTAAAAGACTCATGTGTTATATGGTTTAAAGCTTCGGCAGCTTCAGAACCAGAAGTTGCATACACAAGTACATGCATAGTAAATTATGGGGAATAATAAATTGTGGATGACGTACACAACAGTTGGAGAGAGAAGGTCAAGGCTGGTGACGATTGAAGATGGAACAGAGAGAAGGGAAACTATAACAGTTGGTGTTGGTCAGGGAGAAGCAGAATGCAGTTGAAAAAGACAGAAGATATGAAAACATAGCCAACAACTCAAGTCAAACTGAGTGGTGAGCTGAACCAGATCAGCACACTGGAATGGGTTAGAGGGAAGACTGGCGACTAACCATGCAGCTTTGTTTCACTGCACGTTGTGGCCCACTATATGCCACATCACTCTCTCTGCTCTGGTTTGTGAAGGGACTATTTGGGAATGGGCAGTGAGGTTCACACTGTAGGAGTGGTTTCCACTTGGGGGAGGGGGAGGGAGCTTTCAACCATCCCAGAGATGGGCTTCTTCTTTACCAACTATTAGTGCAATAAAAACTAACCATTGATTCAATGTGGCAACACTTGACCCACAGTTATAGCCCACAGCGAGTAGCAGTGTCAGGGCTGCCAAACAACTGGCACTGAAGTAAGTGCAGAGCACGTTGTCCTAGACAATGCGGCTGCTGGTGTTTTAGTGATGGTTGCTACAAATACATAACACACAATGGCTTTCCTGCACCTTATAACTTAGAGAACAATGCACAGAGCCAGGTGACATTTTAGCAAGAGGTGACTGGGATCAGAGATAATTCAATTACACATGATCTATTACAGCTCTATGGCAGGCTATGTAGCCATAGCCCATGAGTTTTGACAGAGGCTGACTGCTGATACTCTAAGCTGATTATGCTCAACAGCAGCAGGCAAGAGAGAGTTTCAAAATACATGTTGTTGCCAGATCAGATCGCAATTATGTGCATGGTAAGCTTCAGGACTGTCTTTCACAAGCAGCGGCAATCTACTTTGCACTTTCTTGCAGTCTCCCCAGGAAGCTGGGAGACTGTAGGTAGGAGTTGCATGATGGTTATGCTACCCTTAATGGACTACTTTGCTACATCACCAGTGCAACAGCAGAACAAGTAAATGTTTATTATATGCCATGGCTGTGAAGAACTGGAAAATCTTCATTCTCAGGAGTCTTACTAATATCAATAAAGTACTTGGCACAGAAGCTGAAATATGAAAAGACATCTTTATTAAATTTAATAAATGAGGCCACGTCACACAGAAGCCGTAGCAACCGAATGAGGTAGTCTAAAGAGTACAAAACACAGAGGCCTTTTATATGCTTAGAGTTACAAACTCAGCATCAAAGAAAGGGGCAGTCCTAGCTTCTGCAAGCATACAAAATACCTAATATGGACATACAATATCTGCAAAATATTAGCCAATAGAAAAACATCATGTAACCAGAATGTCCCCCTTACGTCGTGTTTCTGCCCTAACCATAAGTCAATCAATTACAGCACTAATAGGTCAATCAGTAATGGCAGAACATGTCTGTATGCAGTTAGGCCAGCTAGTGTCTGAGATTGCTTTCAAAGCAAGGACAGAGGGGGGTTTTCTACACGTTGCAGTCCAAAGGGCAGAAACACTTCATGAATAGAGCAGTCTGTGTAAAGGCAACACAAATTGATGACAAATGTAAGATGGAGTCAAAATTAAAGAACCTCAGACCCTGATTTTGCCATTACACAAGCAAATCCTAAAATTATTTTGCAAACATTATGTATTTCAGTGACTATTGACAATGCCAATAAAACAAGAATCAGTCTCCAAACACCCATTCTATGCAATTGCACGGGAAATACCCAGAGTCCGTCGAAGCCTCTCTGGCAGGCTTCTATTGCCCATCAAATCCTGTTTCTGTTGTTTTCTTCCGCATGGGCCTCTTCATTCAGGCCTTTCATAAAAATGATGTTACTCAATATCAGTTGGAGTGCCTTCTTGGCAAACACTCACAGCTCACTTGAAAGTCTCAATTCAGTGCACCAATATTTAGTGTGCTGCAAGCACTACAGATAGTGTGCTCTTCATTGATCAAGGGCACAGATCATCTCATGCAGACCCAAGTACTATTAATCGGGAAAGAGCAACAGACTGTCACTCTCAGCAATACTTTCAGGCTCCAGCACTCTCTATTCAGAGTCAGAGGATGCTCGGGCTGCTCTTTCATGGGCACCATAATGTAGTGCCTTTTGCCAATCTCAAATCCTCCAGGGCACTGCACTTCCGTTGGAGCAAAGGAAAAAGGGGATGTGTGTGGCCAAAAACTCAGGCCAAAGGGCTCAAGGGACTGCACACTGTCAGAGGTTAACCAGCACATGACAGGCGCTCTTTTGCACTGAAATTCTGGTTCTGTGGCAAAACCAGCTCCTCCTTCTTTTCAGATGTTCAACGCCTTCTGATGAAGCAAGTACAATACGTTGGAGATACCACTGATGGCACGCTGGCGATCGCTGTCCAATCTTGCTACTTTTCTGGGTGCTGGGACTTTGAATCTGTTAACTGTCACTGATGGGATTGTGGGTGAGTTCCGCAGGTTATCATGACTTAATCCCGCAGAACCTAGTGACGTAGGAAATGTGACACGGTTGTTTCCTTCAATTAAGTACAAAAACAGTTAATTGTATAACAAGGGGACTGCAAGCAAGTGGCCTGTAATCTTTAAAGGAGTGGCCATACGTCATGGGACATTTCTGGTCTAGAATACACTGTCATTCTCAAAGGCAATACAAAGACAAAGGCAGTAGGCAAAACAGTGCCTCTAGCCTCTTTAATTGGGTTTCCATGTGAGAGCATATCCTCTACCACCTAAGGGTAGATAGCTACATGGAAATTCTATCTGAATGGATGTCCTCACATATGGTGGCATTGTCTAATGGGGCAAACAATTTTTATTTCTCAATGATTACATATAGGTGTTCCTAAATTCCTTATCTAGAACACCTCAAAAGAGAGATCACATAATACATATTATCAGGGACATGTAGATATCTCCCTTTAATAATTGTGCATCAGGTGGACTATGCAATACAAAAGCTAATGATCAAAATGTGGAAACAAAAGACAAGAACTAGAGAGTCCTGGTATTTCCATTATTTAAAATATATCTGGTCCATCAAAAATTAAAGCAGCAGAAAAAAGGAACTAAAAACCAAATTAGAATAGGCATTGAATTTGTCATATTCAAAAAAACGTAAGGTGTCGCCTATTGAGGTGGAAAACTTGTCTTACTATAGTATTGAGTCAGTTAATCAGTCCATCACTACCCTAACAGTCAGACTGGAAAACATCAGAAGCCTTGTTTCCTTTATGGTACAAAGCTATACACTACTTAGGAAGCAGAACAAAACTGACTAATGTAATATAGAAATTAGGTCACCATGTACAAGAGTCACAAATCTATAATTTATCCTTACGTCCAATCAGATACATAAATTTAGGGCTGCCCGTTCCTTAAGGGGAGGGGCAGTACATGACTAACAGCATGTGACATACTTTGATCCTGTGTATCTCTTTTATTTTACTTCAATACTATATAGCCAAATTTGACATACACTGGTGAAGTGTTGTCTTGTTTTGTTCACAGCATGAAAAATCATATCTGTGAAATTTAGTATCAGCGCAAAAAAAAACCACACGTATGCCAAGCCATCAGATATATATGCGCTGTATATCAACCACAAAAAGCATAGACAAAACAATAGCATATGTAAATAAGCAGTGACACACAACCACTATTGCATGCACTTTTATGCACTGCGAACCTGTAGCTCAAAACAGAATATTCAGGCCTGCTTAATTTGTCAGGCTTAAAATCCTCACCGTCCTTTTGACAGCAGATCACTAGTTAGTGGACATTTGGCTGTCAAACACAACTAAGTGTGTCACTTATGACACACAGGACCAGCAGGAACAATCCACAAAAGGACAAAATGCAAAAAAATGTAAAACGCACAAACATTTCTGCACATAACACACAAAATATCAACTGTAACAACCATCTTTTGAAAACATGCTAAACTTTTTTAACTTTCAAAAAACTTTTTCACAGACACTCTGCGTGTCCCTTGCGCCAGCACCCTTTGAGGCCCTGCTTTTCCAAGCAATAATTTTTCCATCTCTTTATACTTACTCCTATCCTACCTCACTGACCTTAAGGTCAAAATCTGCCTTGTGGGCTCCTCAGCCCTCTATCTCTTCCTCACTCTAAGGCTGAAAAAGGAAAAAAAACCCTTCCCAACTCTTTCTAACCTGCAATAACCAACCCTATTTAAAAACACATGATATAGATATTACTCCTGTTAAGGGCTACAATTTATTTCTATACTTAGATTATTAAAACAGTTACTGTGAATAATTCACAGAACATAATAACACACATACCTGTTTTTAGAACAAATGCTTGTTTGCAATGGTACTCATTTCATCAACCTTAAAAGGATGAAGGTCTCAGTTAGGTCCATCTTCCACCCTGATATTAAACTCAAACCTCCGCACCAGGCACATTGGCTCACTGGCCTATTTAAGGAAACCCAAATGGGAACAACCTGCAAATTTGTAATATACCTAAATGTATGCATTTACTGAATCCTAAAGCACTTTAAAGCTATTGTAAATGGCAAAAATGCCCAAATTTTACCCGAATTCGACTTTGCTATTTGGGGCACTTAAAAATAAAGATCCTACAATTGCATTACTTATTAATCATCCTCAGAATGTTCTTTACAAATTGCAGAGATTGGACATTAGACATATCTCCTGCAAATCCTGAGAAAAATGAGTTTTTCACGCCTGCGTCAAGTGAAATTCTATATGCTAATGTCCTCATTATGCAGTATACCATACCTTAAATTAAATTATAATGCTAGGAGGTCATAGTATAAGTATTAAGCTTCATGAATAGTAAAAAATGAATTTTGTAGCACTTATTTTATAACCCAATAATTTTTGAGAATTCCACATATTAAGGCTCTGTAATTCCTCGAATCTGACTTCATTTTTTTTTTTATTTTCTCTGTGCCACGTAGGCCTGCAAAGATAGCCTGACTAACAAGGTGGTCTTGCCTTCCCAGGTCATGTACACATTAACCAGATTAAACTGTAAGAAACTAACCTCTTCACCCGAAACTGACCTCGCAAAGCCAATATCCCTGATTGATCTTTATCTGAGATTGCCAATCAATGTTCAAGACATCGTTAACTTTTTAGTTTCCTTGCACTTGCCTTATCTTGTTTCAGCATCTGTTACAGTTTCTTTCTTTTTAAATGTTTCTTCATTACATGGGTTAATTATTATTTAGCAACTGAGCCAAGAATATACTTACAGAAATGCTTAAAGAGAGGAAACCCATTAATTGAAATGTCTTCCTATTATACAAAATAATGAACCTTAGTTTTAGAACCTTTTTAAAACAACATTCTGAAATGCAAAATTTCACCCGTGCAACTGAGGGCAAAATCCTGGTTGAATAAATATTCCTGTTTATGTAGCTTATCTCTAATTGTTTATAACATGAGCAGCTGGCAGTTTTTTTCAAACTAAAACATATCAATGCATGTTCTATATTATTTTGAGTTCAGCAGGAATTTACTTCAGCTGATCTCTTTGCCTGCTAATATCTAACACAATGTATCTAAGGAAAATGCTGTAAGTTTATTTATTTTTTGCTAAACACCCAATTTCGTTTATGGGGGCTGTTTATTCCTAGTGAATGTGAATTTACATTTTAGTTTTTAAACATTTAAACATCTTGCTTAATAGACTGAAAACATCAAAAAGAAACACAAACACACAGTTGAGCTCATTGCAGACATAAACAGAAAAGGGGTCAAACACTCAGGACACACAATACGGCTTGCTTTAGCCATGCATTTCGTGAATATCCCCATCGCCATTCACTTACAGAAATTGCACTAATGGGAAAACCACATAAACATTTAAACACACATTTAACCCACATATCAAAACTCAGGACAGAAATAAAGGACAACCCACAGACTGTACTTAAACCAAACCATTTGTAAATAATAGTTGTAGGTCATATTTACAAGAAACGCTTCTCAATTGTGTTCCAAAAGACAGCAAAAACAGCCCAACAGACTGATGGATGTCCAAGAAGCGAAAATATACTCAATTCGCTAGCTTTGACTTAGCAGAACACCAAAAAATCGCTTTGTATATCTTCATTCATAAAATTGCGCAGAACAAAGGATCCTTGTATGTATTATGTCCATATGTTAATTCCCTGGGGATACAAAATCACCAAGGAAGAAATATGCTTGTAAATCTAAACCTATTTAGATATTTCCCGCTAGCGGGGACAGCTAATTTACTTCACATCACACTATGGTACCTTCCAAAAAAGCAACACATTTTCATGTGAGCTTTGAAACAGGCATGTCAAAAATATTGCAAAATATACAATATTATATTTAAAATAGTGCTTAATGTACTTTTCGTACGTGCACCGTTCAACTAAACCAAATAGAGAAAATTCTCATCATTACCTGTCTACACAAATTGCAATTCGCATATACAAACCTATACAAATCCAAAAGTTGGCCAACACAAATTCCAAAGTTCCAAAGCTACATTTCCAAATTTGCTAAGATCAGGCATCTTATAGATCACTAATCTAGCTTCAAACTTCAAGGGGTTATCTCTACCGATACACTCGCAAATCTACGAGCCCCTCGGCTTTGGTTATTGCAGCAAGCAAATAAAACCAGGAAACCGAGCCCTCGGCTTTGGTAATTGCAATAACCAAATCAAAACCAAGAAACCAAAAAAAAATCGTGGGAGCGACCCACTTGTACTTCTTACTCTTACTAATCAAAAGGTTATACAAATTCTAACTGTCAAGTTCTACATGACCTAACGGTCTTTTTTAGAATACTCACGCCAAAAAGGTTCTCAGTCAGGAGTGACATCATGTGGAGGATCAAAATCAGGAAGAGCAGAAATATACTGGGCTGCAGAGACGAACAATCCCCAGAATCCCTGTGCACAGAGTACCTTCTTAGTAGAATCCTGTCTTGTCCTTCTCAGTAGATTTCTGTCTCCTGACACGATCACTCCTTCAAAAAGTCACTTCTCTGATGAAGCCCGCGTTGGCCGCGCCATCTGAAGAACTGAAAAATCTTCATTCTCAGGGGTCTTACTAATATCAATAAAGAACTTGGCACAGAAGCTGAAATATGAAAATACATCTTTATTAAATGTAATAAATGAGGCCACGTCACACAGAAGCCGTAGAAACCGAATGAGGTAGTCTAAAGAGTACAAAACACAGAGGCCTTTTATATGCTTAGAGTTACAAACTCAGCATCAAAGAAAGGGGCAGTCCTAGCTTCTGCAAGCATACAAAATACCTAATATGGACATACAAGATCTGCAAAATATTAGCCAATAGAAAAACATCATGTAACCAGAATGTTCCCCTTACGTCGTGTTTCTGCCCTACCCATAAGTCAATCAATTACAGCACTTATAGGTCAATCAGTAATGGCAGAACATGTCTGTATGCAGTTAGGCCAGCTAGTGTCTGAGATTGCTTTCAAAGCAAGGACAGAAGGGGGTTTTCTACACGTTGCAGTCCAAAGGGCAGAAACACTTCATGAATAGAGCAGTCTGTGTAAAGGCAACACAAATTGATGACAAATGTAAGATGGAGTCAAAAATAAAGAACCTCAGCTAATACCAAAACAACCCAGGAAACAAGGGCCGAAAGCGGCTCAACCAAACAAGCCAGTTGGTGAAGAAGGCTGACTTAAGGCTCCTTTTGTATGCTATGATTTGCACTGTGTGCCGTGCTGTGCTGAGATATGCCAAACACCTAAAACTAAATACCTAAATACCTAAAAAGCCTTCAGGGAAAAATCCCTGGAGATGGAAGGCCCAGAAGCATTATACAAACTGAGCCTACCAATAAGATAACATGACCATTGTGAAAAGTAAATCACATCCACTGGAACCTCTTCAACCAATGATTCCACCACAGTAACCAGCTGAGGGAAATCTCACTGTACACATCAGCCCTCGGTTGAGAAACCGAACTAGAATGCAGCAACTATATCTAAGGTTGTATTTATATGGTATTTCTAAAGCACAAACCCAGCCAATAGGCAGCATAGTACTGTACATGGTCAATGGCAAGCTTACGGTTTATGAGTAATAGGAGATGTAGCTGGTTTGTGGAAAGTTATTGCATTGTGATGTAGTGTTCTTTAAAGCTGAGTCTCTTCAACTCTTTCCTAAATTGGAGCAGCATTGTGGGGGTCCTGTTGGATACAGATATGTTGTTCAAGATCCTGGGAGCATAGATGGAAAAGGCTTATGATCTTGTCTCGAAAGGGCCCATTCTAAGCTCTTACTTTTCACTTCAGCCCTCATCTTTCCTGCTTCCATTCTTTCACCCTACTCTCCACCCCCCCTGCACACAGATACACACTCTCTCTATCATCTCTTAGCCTTTAGAAGACGGTTTGCAAGCAGCTGCACACAGTTCCTAAGAGATCATCAAAAAATAAATAAAGGTCTAGAATTGGATTCCATCTCAGACTGCATCATCTTCAGTGCATCCCATCAACCTTTGAGTTGATCGGACGATCACTGACGGGAATGCCTGCTACGGAGCTCCATGCCTCCGTGTAGCCGGCCGTGACCCGTGACCCTAGGACCCCGCCCCCAGGAATGGCGGAATGGACGTGTCTTTTCTTTTTGCCCCGCGCTGGGTTCCGCAGATGAGATTGGGCGGATCCCACTTTTTCCTGATCAAGCATTGCTTCTGTTGTTGACTGTCTGTAAAGGAATCTCCACTGGGCACAGCGGACAGTTGCTGACTGTCTGACTGCACACAGACTCCTACTCTGCACAACAGTGCTACAGCCTTCACTGCAGTGACTAAAGCCAGAGCCTGTACCAAAAGCATCGCTTCTGGTGTAACCTCCGTTCCCGTTTTCCTTCTTTAATCGAGGTTAATGCCGGCTGCACAATTAATCAGTGCTCTCAATGTTTTCTTGAAAATTAAGTATTATTGGGAAGAGGGACGCTTTGTGCGGCGTTAGTGTACTACGCTGCTGGGAGTGTTTGCTGTCTCAGCCCCCTGTTGCACGTCGACTCACTTTGCTAGCACTCAGCTGCTGCCGCTTCCCCCTAACTCGGCCTCAACTTTACTAAGAAAGTCGGAACAGAGGCGTTGCAGAATTTGGAGAGTTTGGAGAGGTGGAAGCTTTTCAGCAACTGGTCCGTATGGAGGTTTGAACATGCTAGTGGTATGAGCGGAATCTGGGTCATTCCTCCAGGTTCTAGTTGACGGTTGTGGGTGTGTTTGACCCCTTGTATACAAGGCTGAGTTGCAAACCACATTAAAGGGTGCTGAGTTGCGTATTCCGCGTCACCTTACTTTACCCTACATCACCTGCGCCCCAATTGCCTGCCAGCAAAAACAGGCAGATCCAGCCGCCACTGCTGTCCCCAGACCGTCGGATAAATTCTACTTCTGCGCAGTATTTGGGTGCACAGTGAGTAGTATTTGATAAGTACTTTTGAAACAGTTATTATTTCCAAGTTGCTTAATCTTGTAGAGGAAGGTGCAGAAGCACAGGGAAGGAGAGCTGTGGCTGCTGTTTAAGGGGTACAATGGGCAAACCGCAGAAGGAGGGGGAAGAGCCCTTAAGGCCGAATAAAACAGAATTGGCTCCCCGCCAGAAATCAAAGACTCGGCTCGCTCTAGCCAGGAAAGCTGCTGAAAAAGGAGCCAAAGACAGAGACAGAATTAAAGAAAAAAATAAAGAGGAGAATTCAGCGGAAGATACTGTTCCCGAATCCTCGGATGATGAAGGTCACCTTTCATCCCCCGCTTTGAGTGTCCTAGAGTCAAAGAAAACAGCTGCGGACAAAGCAAACATTCTAAATGTATCTCTATCCCCTAAGCCAGAAACGCCGATAGCTATTTCTCCCTCCACAGTTACAGAGACAGCAACTCCGGATCAAGAGGGGAAGAATAAGAATGGATCTGGCAGCATTGGAAGTAAGGAGAGGAAGGATTTTCCTCTTTTTGCTAAGAGAACCACTCCAAAATCGATTCCCCATCAAGTTCCGCTGATTCTTACTTCCCCGGAGGTGCCAGCTACTTCCTTATCGATTAAGGACATAGGTCAAACTGATTCATCCATGACGCAGTCTCAAGATCAGAGACCAGAGTCCTTACTCGTATCTTCAGTGCAAACCTCCAAAACTGTGTCAAATGATCTGGTAGATGGGGAGAACCTGGTCAAATCTCCTTTCAAAATCTGAATATGCAAGAGGGTGCACAGGTGTCAGCAGAAGAGGATGTCCAGCTGAGTATTAATAAGAGCCCTAGGGATATGAATGTTGACCCCGTAGCTGATGAAATCAATCTCTGACGGACAGAAGTTAGATATCAATTGGATATCCGCGAGATGCTGAATCTGATTTTGGATGAGATCCGTGAGATAAAACATAACCAACAAGTAGAGATAGCCACTCTTCACTCAAGAATGGACAAATTTGAGGAATGTATGATGGTATTTCCCAGCAGATTGCAGGAGGCGGAGACTAGGATCTCTGTCCTTGAAGACAAGGTAAACTTGGTTGTAGTCGAAGCTAGGGAGGCAGCTAAGAAGGTCTCGCTAGAGCACAAACTTGAAGAGCTTGAAAATCACTCGAGAAGATCGAATCTCAGAATAGTAGGGGTTCCGGAGGGAAAAGAAGGCTCCGATAATTCAGTGGGTCGCCTCTTTTATTCAACATGCAGTTCTACCTGAGTTTGAGGTTGATTTGACTATTACAAGGGCTCATCGGGTTCCAGCACAGCGTTTCGCAAATTCACCGTTTCCTAGAACGATACTCTTGAACTTTGCTGATTTTAGGATCAAAGAGAAGATTCGGTCCAAGGCTTATCAACAACGACAATTCTCTGTTTCAGAAACAATAAAATGTAGGATTTTCCCGGATATGACTGCGGTGGTCACCAAAAGGCGCTAGGAGTTTGGTAAAATCTTGCATTTATTCAAAGCCAATGGCGCCCAAGCATCGATTGCACAGCAATCGAAGTTGAAGGTCTTGGTAAAAGGGAAGTTTTATATGTTTACTGATATTGAAGATTCTCAATCCCTCCTTAAAGAGATTTCCTCAGGGGCTAATGTCTGAAAATGTTAAAGGGGGGAAAATGTTTTTCTCTTACACCTTTGTCCTATTGAGCAGAAATATTTGGTGACAACGGGGCGGCCCAGGGTCAACGGGTTACAACAGGGTGTAGTAAGAGGACACCCAGAGAAGAAAGAAGAGGGAGGAATGTGGGTGGCGTGGATGGGGATGGGGGCTCCAAATCCCAGGGGGGTCCAGGGTGGCGGGGGTAAACGCAGTAAAAAGGAACATGTGCAGTAGGATTAGTAATTTGATATCTGTTATTGGTTGGTACGGAATTTGGAGGAGATTTTACATGCTTCTAGATGAAATATAATTCATGTGACATCCTGTCCATTAATGCGAATGGACTGCTGAATAAGCAGAAGCATGGAGCTTTCTTGAAGTGGGTAATAACTTTTAATCCTCAGGTGGTCTTTTTCCAGGAGAAGCATTTGAAGTCAAATGCCCCGAAGTTGTTTTTGCCGAGATATTTCTCTCATGTGTTCTTTTCTTCAGCAGGGATTGCTCAGAGGGGAGTATCTATTTATTTTGCAAGGACTCTACCTTGGGAAATCCTACAGGTTCAAAGAGACTCCAGAGGAAGGTGGCTATGGGTTGCAGCGAAGCTGCTGGGGAAAATATTTAACTTTGTGAATTATTATGGCCCCATCCTCGATGATATCTCGGGCCTGATGGAAATTAGTGAGGTTTTAAGGGGCACTCCAGGGCAAATCATACTAAGAGGAGACTTCAGTTATATTCAGGATCTGAAGAGAGATACTTCTAATAAGAACAAAAAGCAATTAAAACCTAAGACAAAACGTGTGTTCGATATACTTTTGGCAGAATACCAATTACGGTATCCCTGCCGCTGTATGAATGTAGATAAGGAGGCCTTTACATGCTATTCTAATCGGTTTCAATCGGCATCCAGAATAGATTTTTTTTTATATCTAGATCACTTCAGATTTCAAGAACTTTGATAGGATGTAATCAGTTTTCCGATCGTGGGAGGGTCAAAGTTGACCTAGTATTAGGAGGAATGGAAAGGGAGCGCCCCAGGTGGCAGCTGGATCGCACCCTTCTCCAAAACAAGGATTGGGTTTCTGGATTTAAAGAGTGGGTGACAGAATTTTTTTCAGTGAATAAAGATACAGCTGAGCCCTTTACGGTATGGGGTGCATTCAAAGCAGCAGCCTGTGGTCAGATTATTGCATTTTCCAGGGCTAAGGCAAATGATCGAATGTTAAAAATATTTGATCTTCAGGCTGCTGCCGAGAAGGAATATGCCCTTAAGCTTCATCAGCAGCCGAATCAATGGGCGCAGGCTAAAGCACTGCTAAGGGATTTTTTCACTTTGGAGGAAATAAATAGCTCAAAAGCCTTTCAGCAAAGGGTCTACGAAGATAGTCAACTGGTGGGAAAGCTTCTGGCTAACTCTACTAGAAAGAAGCAGGAGTCATCCATCATTCTGAAAATTCGAGATCCTCAACGTTGTTGTTATGATTTAGTCCTCAGGATCGGTTTGTTGATTGGTAAGCCCACCTCTAAATCGAGCCAATGCCTGAATAGCCGTAATGGCACAGAGCATTGACAAGATTAAGTGAGGGGATAATAAACAAGACCAGGGAAGGAAAGGAAGGGGACAGCAGGGAGGGAGATCTGAAAGACATAAACAAAACATATGCATAAGACTAGATTCCTATACCTTACACATCACAACGTTCCGACATATTACTATAAAGGGCTATTCCTGTAAAAGAAGAATAAAGCCTATGTGAAATACTTGGCCAAGAAGATCTAGCGTTCATACACCACACTCAATATACATGACAGTGTAACATACCAATGTATTGACTCCACTAAACCTCACAGGGGAAGAGTGTAGCCACACCTCCAGTACCCCTGTTAATAGAAGATTCAAATACACAGTTAACACCAAAAACAAGGTTATGCATCTAGCCTTTCCACACAGTGTTATGGCATCCACAAAGCTCCACTGGAACTCTTGAAGTTCACTACACCAACTAATGCTTCTTAGCTGGATATAAAGTTTTCATCCAAAACAAACAAAGGAACCACTGTAGCAAGAGATGCTATCCAAAGTCTGATAGTACCTATGAGAACCACCACCGTTGGCCGAAAACGCCAACCGAGACAAATCCAAGTATTACCCAAGCAATTATTCTGGTAACACCAACAACGCGTTACCAGCGACTCTCTCAGCCAAACTGGAATCACAAACAGTACACAGCGATCTGCTGCGAGGAAATTGCGGTGCAAGCACCCTTACCGCACAGGACCAAGTATCTACAGCAGGAACTAGCAACCGGACAGGAATTCCTGACACCGATCCCCGGCCGCCATTCCCTTTATGAAGTTCCTCGCGAGAATGCAGTGCGTCGCGGAGGATCTCGGGAACGGTAGTTCTATCCCGGGGCATGCCGGGAAATGTAGTTCGCGAACCTCGCGAAGCCGCGATCATGGCAGTGGTGTTGCGGAAACACAGAGTGAAAGAATTTCAAAGCTATTCCTTGGTCATTATGAGAGAATCTACTCCACGGAATATCAGGTGGAGGAAGCAATGATTCAGGAATATTTTGATAATATAGAAATTCCCAAAATCTCTGAAACTCGAAGTAATCAAATTGGGTGTGAAATAAGTTCTACTGAAATCCATGATAGCATAAAGGCAACATCGGGAGCAAAGGCTTCCGGACAGGATGGGTTCCCTATCGAATTTTATAAGGTCTTCAGGGTCTTGGACCAGGATCAGCGGACTCGATAATTCTCGCATCGGTGCCTACTCCAACCAGAGATCACACTCGGCAACTCTGGGCATTAGCTTGCCTCATCTCCACAACGGCCCCTCACAAACGCCGGGGATGCCTGGTTTCACCTTGGAGACTCCCAGGAGGGACTATCTCACAGGGAAAGCCAGGACGGGTTCCCCAGCGGTCTATAGCGCTACGAGGCCTGCGGTGCGGGTAGAAGTGCGCATTATAAGACACACACAATTTCAATTAAAGAACTCGAAGCACCTCTGAAAAAAACTATTTATTCATATTAGATTAGGTGGAAAGGTTCCTGCAGAATTCAAAGAATCCACAATTATAATTTTTGTCAAAAAGGATAAAAATCCAGAGGACGTGAATTCTTATAGGCCAATCAGCTTATTGAATTCTGATTACAAAATACTTATGAAAATTTGGGCGCAAAGATTTGTATTCGCAACTCAGGAGGTAATCCATCAAGACCAGACGGGGTTCATTGCGGGTCGGTATATGGCATCCAACACTGAATTTTTGATACAGGCATTAGACTATTTTAATATTAATTCGATTTCTGCATGTATATTAATGATTGATGGGGGGTATAAGGTTAATGGAAAAAAAACGGAAGTTCTTGCATTAAACAGCAGTCTAGATTTTCTACCGATTTATCTTCAGCCTCAAGCAGTAAAAAGGGATCCGATCAGGTACTTAGGTATTTTTGTGACCGGAGACTATGATAAACTCTATGCCTTGAATTATATTAAAATGAAGAACAAAATAAGGAATTTGTTATATCAATGGTGTCTACTTCCTTTGTCATTGATTTGTAGAGTGTCACTGGTCAAGATGTCAGTTTTGCCACTGCTTATATTTTTGTTCAGCAATATCCCAATTAAAGTCAATGTAGTTTTTTTTTTTAAAGAACTGGAAACTATGTTGAGAGGATTTATTTGGAACAAGAAGGCCTCAAGAGCCAAGCTTTCGGTGGTTCAACTATCTGTTGATCAAGGCGGGCTGGCTCTTCCCCATTTTAAGACAAATTATGAAGCAGCCTTTTTTTACATTGTGGCAGGATTACTAAGGACTAGACAGACAAGAGATAATTTCTTTCTTGAAATAATGGTACAGGAAGCAGGTTCTCAAATTCTCAAATTCCTATTTTTTTTAAAAACTGCAAAGCTCCCCAAGAAATCAAGATATAAGACGATGAAAGGATATACATCAAGATTGCTGCTCTTTTTTTAAAAACATGGCTCGGATGGTTCTAATTATTTGAGCTTGATGGAATGTGCCAAAATGGGTCTTAAGATAAGCTCGAATCACTTGAAGAACTGGGAACGTTCCGGGTTCTGTGAACTAAGACATTTGTCTCTACAAAATAGAGTAATCAGCTGGCATGAGGTTTTAGCCAGAACGAACAATCCCAGGCGGCCCACGTTCTTTGAATATTTGCAGATGGTCTATTTTATTAGAAAGGAGATAGGTGACTTGCTTAATTCTCCCACTGCCTTGATAACAGCCCTGTATGGAGATAAAAATAAAGGCAAGGGATATTGGTATAAAATGCTTCACTTTTCCAGATCATCTTTAGTAACAGATAAACATTTAGAGAAAATATGCCTCTCGACACAGTGCATTTTTTCAGTTTAGGACTGGGAGGTATTGTGCCATCTGGGTAATAAATCACTCAGGGCGGCTAACTACAAGAGAATGTCCTTTTTATCATGCTGGCTGGCGAGCTAAACACCGGAGGCCTTGGTGAGAATGTACCCTGAAGTTGAGAATAGGTGTTTTAGATGCAAAGCTATGGGAGAGGGAGGATGGTGTCATATTTTCTTTTCCTGCCCGAAGTTGGAATCTTTTTGGAAGGAGATTTTCGCAGCTATTGAGCTGGCAACTGGGAAAGCATTCTTGCCACTAGCTGAGGTGGCCTTGTTTGGCATATGCAAAGAGAGGAGCAGGTTTAACAAAACTGAAGAAGTAATTATTTTTATATCTTGTGTAATTGCTCGGTACTTGATACTTAAAAATTGGAAATCCAGGGAGATTCCATCACAGCTAAAATGGTTTAATAAAATGAGGAGAACATGTAATTTTGAAAGAGCTTATGCAGGTAGGGTGGGAGCCATTGCAAGATTTGAAAGAAATTGGAAATATTATGAGAATCTGGAATTATTGAAGGGAAGATGATGGGGAAGGAGAAGAGAAAGAGAGAGAAGTGGAGGGGAGCGTGAGGGGGAGAGAAGGAAGAGAAGGGAAAGATAGTAAAGTATTGGTTAAGGAAAGTCCCCCATTCTTTCAGCCGGCTAAATAATGAAAGTATTAGAGCTTTTATTCAGAATATTTGCACTTTATTGTATTATTGCAGATTTGTACAAGCTGTTTTTGCACTATTTCGCACTAGCACTTTAAAATTGCACTTTATTGGATTATGTACTTTATTGCAGTTTTGCATTTTGCAGTGGTATTGTTTACTTAAAGTTGCGGTTTTTTGCACATAGGTTGTCAAATGGATTTATAATGGAACCGGCTGTGTTTCTTCCCCTTCTTTTAATCTTCTCCTTCCACTCCTTCTTTTGTCTCTTGTTAATTGTCTAAAAATTGTCTAATTATTAAAATTTGATGTGAAAGATGTCTGTTTTTTTCTGTACCAATGACTTCCTATTGCTGTGTTCAATAAAAAAATTATTTAAAAAAAACAAATACCTTTGAGTCATGTCTAATTCCGGGTGTTGAGCTTGACTTAGAGAGTCATTCTTAGTGGGTTATTTTATGCCTGGCTGTCATTTCTGCAGCTGAGAGTGTGATATTCAGCTACTTATTTTACCTTTCTCGGTTTATGCATGGTGTTTCGATCTGTGAAAGATCATTGGTGAATCATAGGCCTATACGAGACCGGATCTAATCCCTGGATCAGTACATTACCTTCAGTGTGACCTTCAGTGAGTTGTTATACCTCGCTCTGTTTAGCCCTAACCCTGGTTCTGTGAGGTCTGATTCTATAAGAGTTACTTTGAGGGTGTATCACTAGCCAGGTCTGATTTTCTTTACTGATATCAGCAGAGGTGTGTGTATCCTAGTTCATAAAACGTGTTAATGTGGAGCACATCATGGTTTCTAAGACACAAGGAGATGATGCTGGAATCATGACAACCAGGAAAAGCCCTGCTGGAAAATGTACGGAGGGCGTTTGTATGTGTAATTACATCATTGCATCCAAGGGCAAAGAACAGGCTAAGAGAAACAATGAAAAGGAAGAGAGAATAATGCAAATGACCACTCAAGAGCATATAATAGACCAGCAAGCACACAAGTTGATAAAAAGCACCCATGGATACCAGCAGTAGTGGAGACACAGAAATACAAGAAGGCAGCAGGAAAATCAGGGCAGCATTAGAAGAACATAGAGCAGCCAGAAGGTGTGCGATCATGGAGTGAAAGATCATCCTCGTGGTAGATGATGGTAATAGCAACATCATGGGATCTAATTTGTGGAGAAGTGTGGCTCAATGGTTAGAGCGGCAGACCCTCATGCAGAGGTCTAGCCCGGGACCAGGGTTCAATTCCCCGCCTCGGTGGGTCTTGGGCTCAAAAATTCCACGGACCTGATAATTCTCGCCTCGGTGTCTATTCCAATCATGGAGTCCCACTCTGCAACTCTGGGCAATAGCTTGCTTAATCTCCACAACGGCCCCCACAACGCTAAGGATGCCTGGCCTCCACCTTGGGGGTGCCCAGGAGTGGACGCCTCACAGGGAAAGCCAGGATGGGTTCCACAGCGGTATTCGTACAAGCGCCTTGAGACCCTTGCGGGTGAGTAGTGCGCTATACAAGTATCAATTTACATTTACAATTTACAAGGCAGCTGGGAGTATGAAGGAGATGAAAGCCTGGTACCCAGGTGCTTTGTGAGAGCAGGAGGGCACCCAAGTGGATATGCCAGCAACAACTGAGTGGAAAACGAGAGACAAGTAGGGCTTCATGTGGATGGGTGAGATAAACAAGGCACCTAAGGTGTCTAGTACACGAGCAGTCACCCAACAGAATTAGGAGAAGGCAGCATGGAAACCAGGTGAGGTGAAAAAGCATCCAATGAGGTTAATTAAGTAACATGACACCCAGCACAGTGTGAGGGCGGAAAGATACCCATGGAGTGTGAGGGCAATCCTTCAAATCGTGGAACTCTCATTTTGGATGTGACTCCATTGCCACGTGGCCCTCAACCAGTCTTTATTAGCAAAATAATAACTGACAGCCAGTTAACCTGGGGACCCCAAATCACCACATTAGCAGTGCTGAGTATATCGCAATAATGCAATAATGTCTTCCAAGTCATGCTGTAAAGACTCTTATTTTTTTTTTTTTTAGTTTTATATAGCGTGTACTAGACCCGTAGATATCAGGTCACAGAGCGCTTCACATAGCACCAAGGACACATACAGAAGCTGCTTATGAGGTTGAATCGATCACACCAGCCAGACTCATTGCTCTTTGCATTAACTTACTTGCCTATTGTAGACGATGTGTAGCAACCTCTGCATGGGCGTAGGAAGTGTGGGGGACGCGGGGGACATATCCCCCCCAGATTTTGTAGTGGGGGAGACGCGGGGGACAAGGGTGGGTGGGATGAGGTGACGAAAGTATTTCCCCTCTCTCTTCTGTCTGTGGCAGGGCCATTGATATGTCAAAGCGCAGCGCGAGTGCTTTGACCTGCTAATGGCCCTGTACTTGACCTGTGACCTTCCCTTTTGTGCTGCAAAAGCTACCAGAATGTTTTCACACCTCGCCCTCGCCGCCACCACTGCCTGCAGTCTGCACTTCTACCACAAAGCAACAGAAGTAGTTTGTGGATTGCTAACTAGAGTTGGTGGCGCCCAGTGAGACCATCTCCGTGGGCGCCCTAACAAACTTTAATTTTGTGTTATGCGGGAAAACAATGCTGGTGTAATGTTTGTTAAGGGACTCAGATGTACGGCGCTCTGAGCACATGAGGTGTAAAATGTGCTGTTTACTGCATTCCTGAAAACAAGAATGGTACTTGGAATAGAGGCACACAAAGTAAAGGAATAGAAAGGTGCCCAGAATGCAATAGGCGCACACTGCTGCAAGGCATTGTGTGACACACAGTGACAGGTGCAAGGCTACATGAAGCACAGCTAGTGCACGGTGCCTAAACCAATGCGACTTTTAGATTGAAATATAAAAATAATGACATCTGTGGCTCTATAAGACACAAAGACAAAGTATTAGCAGGTGTATCAGACCTTGTGTATCAGACCTTCACGAAGAAAAGGAGCACAGACGGCCAGAGGTGATATGAATGGAGAGTGGCTTCCTGAGTGGGAGGATATGTTCGGTTGCTATGATTACTTAACAGTAACATTTTGCCTAATAGCCCAACAGTCTGCCTGCTTAGACGACACATGGGTGACAGACCAGGTACTGGTGGCTAGAAAGCCTAGATTGTAAGACAGAGGTCCGGGCTTGCGAGGGGAAGTCTTGGCTCTCAGGCATGTCCCAGGGTGTCCACCCACTATTTTGTACACTTTCGTAGTTTTCATATTGCGTAAACTTAGCCAAAGGGGATCAGAGTGCTTCATGTGAATACTAGATTATAGTACATAATGTCAGATTCATATGTTTTTTCCAGGTACGGGGAAATGAAATGCTTTGCCCAGAGTCACAGCATAGTGAGCCAACGCCGGGACTTTAACCTGAGTGCCCAGTTGCAAAGTCAGACGCTCTATGCGTTAGGCCACATCTGGTATCCTGGCCACTTGAATTAGTCAGATAGCACACTGTATATGCATGGAAAGCAGGGTAAAATAAAGTCCATACCAGTTTGTACACACCATGACAGAAGCGGAAAACTGGTACGGGGCAGACTGTACACACCAGAGCAGCAGTCTAAATGAAGGCAAGATGGTCAAAAAATAGACTGCATATAAGGGATAACAGTTTAGACCCACAAGTAGGCTGTACACCAGAAGAGAAGGGTAAAGAGAGATGAGGGCATACTGTCCACAGCACACAGGGTCGCTGGGACCCACTGGCCTGAGGGACCCATTTTCTTTCTTGCACTGGGGTCCATGACACACTGATAGGCCTCTGGTAGCAGGAGAGCAGCGTAAACAGGCGCAGGAAGACTGTGCACCACTGTAAAGTAACACAGCATGGGTCAGGACAGCAGTGTAAAGGGGGCCGGGTGTAAAGTAAAAACATAGACAAGCAGACTGTTCACAATAAACCGTAAAGGCATGAAAAACGGCGAAACAAGGAAGGCTGGTACATACCAAAAGACAAGAGCTGTGTTTTCAGCCACAGTGCTTTGCCACAATTTCCTGTGTGCCTAAGGGCTATCTGAAGCCTCAATGACTCCCAACTCTGGCATCTTTTGGAACTCTGTCCGGATGCAGTCTGCTGTCTGTAAATTTTACTCTTCATAGGCATGGTGTCACCTGTGTCCACTTCATGGGTACACCAGGTAGTTTGACTGGGTGTCAGAGAAAAGAGACCAGAAAACTGAGAACCTGTCTACAATTAGCTTGCTGTAGATCAGTGAGGCTGTCTACCAAGGCCACTCCTTCAACTGATCCGTTGTCAGGGTCCTGAGAGGAGATTAGGGAGAAGATCACTCGCTTCCTCCTGTCCCTCATCAGTGGCCATGAGCAAGTGAAGAACCGGGGTTTAACCCAGCGGCGTCAGGGGCACGCCTAAGATCTTCGAGTTCACCTGTCTTGGTATACAGAGACACGGAATACTTCTGGATGGCATCAGAGACCAAGTTTATTAGCTGCAGCTAGTAACAGTGATCCTACAAATACATCACAGTGTAAATTCTCAGGAGACTGCTCATTTTACTAAGGCGAGACGTCTCCTTTTATACCCAATATTCACATTATAAATGTACACCCACTGCACAAAATTCTAGCCAATAAGGTACATTTTCAAACAAAGTGTCACATAACAAAAACTCTATTTACAGTATCCCAACCTGAAAGTTAATTATTAGGAATGTCCCAAATTCAATCTCCACAAGCCGGTCAAACCTATAATTGAAAGCATAACCCATGTAATGAAGAAACATAAAAAAGAAACAGTAACATATGCTCAACAAGATAAGGCATGTGAATGGAGAACTAAAAGTTAACGATGTCATGAACATTGATTGGCAATCTCAGACAAAGATCGATCAGGGAAATTGGCTTTGCGTGGTCAGTTTCAGGTGAAGAGGTCAATTTCTTACAGTTCATTTCATAGTCAAAAAGAAACCTAGTTAATGTATACATGAACTAAGAAGGCCAGGCCACTTTGTTCACCAGGCTACCTTCACAGGCCTACGTGAGGGCAACACAAAATGGTGGCACAGAACAAAATGGAGTCAGACTCGAGAATTACAAAACCTCACAACCTCATGTCAGCCCTTTTAACAAAAGGTTTCGGGCGAATCACATGAAGTACCCTGTGGGGACTTCTTGGAGTACCTAGGACAACTTGGGGCCACTCCACTTGTCTTAGAGAGCTGCTGAGGCCGCAGGCCCCAACACACACACTTTCTGTCCTGGCCTGTAAACAGAAAGTACAGCCTTTTAGTCATGTCAATCTTTCTGAAGCTCCTGGCTGGCCTCTAGGTTTTTGCTGGCCGTCTTCATATGCTCAGCCATGTGAAAACGCAGGCCAAGAACATAGTCTACTATGTTCTATTTAGGAGGCTTGAGAGGTTGCTCCCATCCTCTTTGACCATACGTAATGGACTAACTGTATGTCCAAACAGAAGTTCAAATGGGTTGTAGCCCACCCCTTCTGAGGAACCTCTCTGTAGGGAAAGAGAAGGCACAGTAGTAAGACATCCCATTTTCCCATCAGCTTTTCTAGGAGTCCCGTGATCATACCTTTGAGGGTCTTGTTGAACCTTTCAACAACCCCATTGCCCTGTGGATGGTAGGGTGTGGAAAACGTATAGTTTACACCGCACTCTTTCAACACAGCAGTGATGTAGCTAGACATGAAGTTAGTGCTTCTGTCTGGCAAGACCTCCTTAGGGAACACAACTCTGAAAAAGATTCCCAGGAGAGCCCTGGCAACTACAGGAGCTGTAGTGGTCCTAAGGGGAATAGCCTCTGGATATCTAATGGCATGGTCTACCACCCCTAAGATAAAACTATGTTCAGATGTTGTTGGAGGGTTTAAGGGACCTGCAACATATACCCCTACGCTCTCAAAGGGAACCCTAACCACTGGCTGAAGGATTAAGGGGGCCTTTTTGGTGCCAACTGACTTACCACTGGCTTGACAGGTGACCCAGGACTGACAAAACTCCTTGGTGTACTCAATGAAAGTAAGGGACAAGCCTGCGCCAAGTCTTGCTTTACCCAAGATGTTCTGCAAGGGGATTGTTATGTGCCAGGGTCAATAGAACCCCCTGAACTTCATAGGTGTGACCAACCTCCTGGTAGCACCAGGCTTGGGGTCTCTACTTTCAGAAAACAGGAGCCCTTCTTCCTGATAAGTTCTGTGGGACCTACTGAAATGTCCTGCTTTCTCAGCAGCAGCTTGATGTCTGAGTTGGTCAAGAGAGGGGCAGGCCTTCTGCTCCAGGCTGAAGTCTTCCCTTGAAAGACCCCTGACCCCAGTTGCTCTCTCTTGTCAGGCCCAGGCTCCTCTAGTACAGCTCCCTTACAAGTACTGAGATCATCTCCCTAAGGGGGCTGATTCTCATTGTAAGTCTGAGAGGAGAATACATCTTTATGCTTCTTGCTCCCTCTCTTGGGAGCTGTTTGGTCCATTTCTTCAGGATCCAGAGCTCCTTCAGTGCCTAACTTCCTGGCTTCAGCCCTAGTGACAGCAAAGACACTGGCTTAAATTCCCATCATTTATACATGAGTCCTGAATTCCACTTCAGACCAGTCTGAAGTTTCCAAATGATTGACCGGTAGACAGTCCACAGGTAGGTCGGGGGATACCACAACTCTCTTTGGGTCAGTTACCCCTCCCCAGCTGAGACTGACATCTGCCATGGAATGATCTGTCCTGGTAATGTTAGCATTGGTCACTTGGTAATTATGTCCAAGTAGAATCTGCTCAGTGCACACACGTTTTTCTGTCACCATGGGGACACTGGCACCTGTGTCCCTGTATGCCACAGCTTCCTGACCATTGATGAGAGGCTGTTGTCTGTATTTGCCCAAGTTAGTAGGACTTACAATAAGGGTGGCAAGCTCAGTGCCACCATCAAACAGCCTGAGTGGGTGTCCTGACTAGGCCAGAACCCACTTTAGTACACAAGGTTAACCCAGCTAAACTCTTGGGGGCCCTATTACTACCAGTGCTATTGCAAGGGGCACTAGGAGGTTTAGGAGTAGTAGTAGCAGTATTGGTGCTAGACTTAGAGCAATCGGCAACCTTTGCCCTTTTACCTTTTTCCTTACACAAATAGCACCAAGGTTTCTTGTTAGAGTAGGAAAAGGAATGGGAACTACCCCCAGAGAAAGATTTTGAAGGACATTCAGAAGACTCTTTTCTTTAGATTTCTCCCCACCTTTCTTTTGGGCCTTAGAATAATCTTGCTTCTTCTGGTCAGCACCACCATGAGACCTTTGTTGCACTCTGGTACGGACCCACTAGTCTGCCTTCTTTCCCAATACTTATGGAGAGGTCAGATCCGAGTCCACCATGTACTGGTGCAGTTGCTGATTTTGACAGTTGTAAAGATGTGCTTTTTCACAAGTAAATTGTACAGTCCCTCACAATCATGCGCATGTCACAAAGAGCATTTAGTTTGTTCTTCCTTTTTAATCCCATCTTTGTTTGCTTTGTGCATGAAAATGTAAGATTCAAAAACATGTTTTTTCACATTTGGTCTCATTATTTTATTATTATATTAATATTATTACTTTGTGAATTGAAGCATACTTGCAAACTATGACTGCATGCCTGCCTTTATAAATGTTTCACTACAAAACTATTCAATTGTATTCTTTTAACGGAGTGTACGGTTCCAGACAGTGGCCGATTTGTATCGGGACACAGGAAAGTCCAAAAGGTTGTCCCTGTCCCCCCCAGAAATGTAGTGTCTCCTACGCCCCTGAACCTCTGCTTAGACGAGTGTGCGTTTCACTGGGCTGACCCTTACTTTTACTAGATATTCACCCAGTAATTTACAAAATGTCAAACAGGTTGTATTTTTGCTATTGGTTGGCTAGATAGTGGTCGGTAGAGGTGGACGGATGTGGCCAAGCCTCCTACAGTACAATGTACTCTTGTAGCTGTCATTCTGGTTAACCTTCATGTTAAACTGAGGAAAGCTGTCAGGCTTGGTTGTGCTACCAACAAGAAAGATAAACTTGAATTCTGTACTATCACGATAAAGTCATACAGGGGGCTGCAAAGACAGCAGTGCTTCCAGGGGATGCACGAATGACATGACATCCTGGATGGGCATCATGAGACAACTGGTGGTCGAAAGATATGTGAGGGCACCCGGTGCATGTGTGACAGCCGCATGGCACAGTGCAGAGGCCTGCAGCACGATTTTGTATTGACCCTGCTCTTTTTTTGTGTGTCACTGTGAGTGAATAAGCATGAGTCTGAAAGGGTCCAGTCCAGATTTAATTGCCCTCGGAAGTTTATTAAGAAGCAATATTGCATTGTAAAAGGAAAAGACACAAACAAAGGAAAGCCTTTAGCCAAAGCTTCTGTGGGTTCAGCCCAACTCTCCGCGGGCTGATGGACGCGGCCCAGGAGCAGGCCGCAATTCTGCACATATTTCAGATTCTGCAGCCTGCCACCCTGTGTAGCACACGACAGAACAATGCCCAAGTGCGTTAAGACGGAGGACGGGGGTCGGACATAGTTCTCGTGCGCTCCAAATAACTTTACAGAGCCTCAGTTCTGTCAACAGGCCTCCTGCGCGGGCCCAAACGGACAACAAACAAACGAGCGCTGCGCCAGGCGGGGAACGGGCCGCCGGGCGCCCCTGCCAAGTCACTCTTTGCTCCCAGTGTTTACTCTCTAGTGAGGAAGCGTCGCCCCATAACCCTCGCCTGATCCCTTGGCAGACAAAATAATCTGCCCCCTCCTTCCTGTCCTTCAACTCTCACGTACACATGAGGTCACTCACGCAAGTCGCGCAGCGTGGACCACGCGCCCAACGGTCGGTCATGTGCGACAACTCTATTTATGGCGCACGTACATAACAGGCCGTTTGTTTTTTCAAGGAGTTTTTCAATAAATTAAAAGGCAACTTGATGGCAGTGCCGGACTTGGCCGTTGTGCCGCTCTATAATTTTCTCGATGATCTGAAGCTTTCATCAAAGCCAGATTGGCATCCGTAGCTCAACTGTGTCCACATGGCCCTATTCTAGTAGTGATTGTCTCCTTCAATGTGGGGCTGGTTTGACTAATTTGTATACAAGCAAACATTTTAGAACAAGAAAGTGGTAGATTTGGGGGGAGGCGGGAATTGAGGGACTGTTCTTTCCCCATTTCTTTCATTGACACAAAGGCAATTTTAGACAGTAAACAGTTAAAGCCATTTTTTTCTCTTAATAAATCGGGAAGCTCCTACCTGAATGGCTTATGTTGGAATGTATGATTCCGCAGGGTTGATTTTGATTTCCAGTCGTCCTTCTTGATGGGGGTTCTATGATGGCAGGGAAGTTGTCTTTATGAACACCCGATCATTTGTGTCCGTTGACAATCACACAAGGCTCCCCTGACAAGTACAATGCATCATCGTGGGTTAGACTAAAGCATTTTAATGCTGTTTTCGCAACACTGCACTACAGTTACTCACTATAATACGCTGGTCACGCATTATAGCTCCTCTGGGAACCCATATGTTGTAGGTCTAGTTGTTATTGTTCACCCTCAGGCTATTGGCTACATGGCTCGCGCAGCTGTGAGCCACCATTGTTTATATAAGTGACGTCAGCGCTACGGCCGGCACTGACAGCTATGTTCCCTTCTCTGTCGGTCACCTGTTCCCTCCCCGTAAGCTCTTTTAAAGTGAATAAATACTTTATTTCTTCTGCACTTCGTATGTGTGATAATTGACAATATCACTACAATTTGGCGACGAGGACAGGATGCGATTTTGTCGGAGCTTGCGGAGGAGAAGTAGAGGAGGATATTTTTTCTATTCAAGGCAAGTGATCGATACTCTTTATTTCACAAGAGTAATCGTTTTTTTTTCTAATTCAATTTTCTGTATTCTCTAGATACTTGTGAGAACCCGTGAAGTTTTCAATCAGCTGAGCGTAAGGTTCGGAATGTGAGACGGAGCAACGGAAGCAGAGCAACTTTGGAAGAGACGACAGGAGTAAACCTACAGGCAAGTTAGGATGTTTGCGTGATGCTGTGGGAATGTACAGAATGTAATACAGATTTCCTGTATTTCAGCGCGAATCAGTTGAGCATTCTGCAGTGAGGAAACAGTTGACAGAATCACCTGTCAACTGTCATCTGTCAACGGTCATCGGCAAGCTTACGTCAGAGCGTCAATTTCAGCTGTGGTGGTTCGGCATCGGATGAGAGCGGCCAAGCAGCGTGCGTGTGTGCGTCATCACGCATAATTCAGTGCGTGCCGCCATTTTGTTAAAGTTATTTTCCTCACAGGATTGTCGGCGCTTTCTCATCACGGAGCAATAGTTGAAGGGAATGCAAAGAAGTAATTAAATTCAGGTACTGTTTAAAATTAACGCGTGTTGCAGCGAGCGTTAGTAAACGTTCATTCTTGTCTCCTGAGTATATATTGATCATCAAAATAGCGTGGTTTATGAAAGAAGAGACATTTGAAGGGGATAGTGTCCAAATGGCTAATGAAAGCAATTTTTGTGCTCCAGCACATTTTCTTGTAACACCAGGCAAACCTGTCATGTCTTGGAAGAATTGGTACAGGGCTTTTGACAGTTACTTGGTAGCTATTAATGGCAAAAGATTTGAACCAGAACGCAAAAAAGCTATTCTTTTCGGCCTATTAGGTGTTGCTGGTCAAGAAATGTTCTTTAGTTTGCCTGAATATGAACCTGAGCCTGGACAATTTATTCCCCTCGATGAGTTCCAAGAGGCTATAAAGAGACTGGAAAAACAGTTTGATGAGGAGGAAAACATAATGGTGGGCAGACATAGGTTTGTCTTGAGGAAGCAAACTGAGTCTGAGAATATAGAAGAATATGTAGGCAGTTTGAGGGTATTGGCTACCAAATGTGGGTTTGGTGACAGAGTTGATGAATATTTACGTGATCAGTTGGTATTTCATTGTCATGAAACAAAAATTCAAGAGAGGTTGTTAGCGTGTAAAAATCCCTCTCTATCTGAAGTCATAGACATCGCTAAAGGTATTGAACGTTCTTTGGAGGGAAGAAGAGAGTTAGCCAGGTCAAGTGTTTCATCCAATTCTAGTATTTCATATGTCAATGACAGAAGAAGAAAAGAATATAATAGTAATCGTTATGTCAAATCTAATGCTGTTGTTAATCCTACAAATTTCGTATGTTATAGATGTGGTTCGCACAACCACAAAGCAGATTCCGTGAGCTGTCCTGCTATTGGGAAAAAGTGTACCAGATGCCAGAAAGTAGGGCACTTTGCTAGCGTGTGCGGAAATTTTGGCCATAAAAAAGTAGAAAGAGCAAAGGTAAATATAATAGAAGAATTCGACGAGGATATGTGCTCTAATATTATATTGGCACTAGGCGACAATGACCATGACATAAAAGGTCCGATCGGTACAGCACATGTTGGCGAAGTGGAACTCAACATCATGGCAGATTCTGGGTCCCCTATCACAATTGTATCTGATAAAAAATATCTCAAATACTGGCCCAATACAGATTTGTTACCTCCTGATGTCAACCCCAAGGCATTCGGAGAACATGACATAAACATGTTTGGGTGTTTTACGGAGGTCTTGAACATTAAGGGCAGATGCATTGAAACCAAAATTTATGTAGCTGAAAGGGGCAGAGATATCGTGGGATGGAGAGATCTAGCAAAGTTAAAAATAATTCTCAAACCTGGGGCTGAGGATCCCATCGTGTTAGATGAAGGGTTTGTATCTCTCATTACTGTTCCAACAGGTTCCATGAGTTTGTGTTCTTCAAAATCCGAAGAAGATTTATCCACTATATTGTGTAAGTATAAGAAGTTATTTGAAGAACGCATAGGGTGTGTGAAAGGATTCGTGCACAGTATAGTGTTAAAAAAGGATGCGTCACCTGTTAAACACAAAGTTAGACCATTACCTTTATCAGTTAAAGAAGAGTTAAAGTCTTTGTTAGAAAAGCTTGTAAATGAAAAAGTAATTGAACCTGCAGATTCTGCTGAGTGGATTTCAGGTATAGTCTTGATTAAGAAGAAAAATGGTGAGTACCGTCTGTGTGCCGATTTGAGATCATTAAATAAGAACATATTGGTAGATTGTTTCCCCTTACCCAGAATTCAAGAGATATTGGCCAACACTTCAGGATCCAAATATTTTTCATTAATAGATCTCAAATCGGCATACCACCAGGTGAAGTTGGACGAAAAATCAAAAATGTTAACCACTTTCATCACTCCCTTGGGAGCATTTAGATATGTTCGTCTACCTTTTGGATTGGCTTCTTCTGCAAGTGTTTTTCAGAAGTTAATGGAGAACATGTTCGGGAAAATTGATGGAGTGCAGAAGTTCCAAGATGACATTCTAGTTCACGCGGAGTCAGAGAGCAAGCACAACGAAATCTTGGATACGGTATTGAACAGATTACAAGAAAGAGGTATGACAGTGTCGAGAGATAAATGTAAATTCTTGAAAACTGAGATTGAGTATTTAGGCCATGTTCTCAGTGCTGAAGGCATCAAACCAAAACTTAATCTTGTACAGGCAATAACCGATGCACCCAATCCTGACAATAAGGATGCGCTCAGGTCATTCTTAGGTCTTAGCGAGTACTACTCCAGGTTCATTGAAGGGTATGCTAGAATGGTAGAACCATTAAGGGCGCTGTTGCGCAAAGGACAGAATTTTAATTGGGAAATTCAGCATGATGTGGCATTCAAGGAGGTAAAAGATGCTATTGTTCAGGCTCCCACATTGAAACCTTTTGATTCACATGGTTATAATGTCATTACAGTTGACGCAAGTTCAGTGGGAATCGGTGCTGTCTTTACCCAGAAAGTAGGTAAGCATGTCCATACAGTTGCTTTCATTTCGCGAAGATTAAATGACACCGAGAAGAATTACAGTACTATAGAAAGGGAGGCATTAGCCTGTGTTTGGGCAGTTGAGAAGCTAAAAATGTACATTTGGGGCAAAGAATTTGAGTTAATCACCGATCACAAACCCCTCATATTTTTGTTCGATGGTTATGGTAGAGGCAATGGGAGAGCTTCGTCTAGATTGGTTAGATTGTTGGCCAGGCTGCAGGAATATAATTTTTCCATTAAACATATTGCGGGCAAGTGCAACATCAGAGCGGATTTTCTTTCCAGGTTACCTACAGAAAGTAAAGATAAACAAATATGTGAGGAAACAGAATGTGTTGTGTCCAATGTTGAGTTGTTACAACCGAGCAATGTGAATTTTTCCAATGAGGAGTGGGTAGAAGCTACAAGCAAAGATGTAATTTTGTCTAAAGTTAAGAAGTATATGTCTACCTCATGGCCCCCCATACGTAATTTGTCATCCGATCTTAGAACTTTTGTACAGGTGGCAAATGAATTAAACATTGTGAAAGGATGTATCAGGAGAGGGGATTTGCTTATTCCTCCCACCTGTTTCAGAAACAGAATTATAAACACGGCGCACAAAACGCATTTGGGAGCCACCATGACTAAAAGACGCCTTAAAGAACATTTTTGGTGGCCCGGCATGGACCTTGATGTTAACTTATTTGTGGAAAGATGTGATGCCTGCACAAGGTCAGACAAACATTGGAAATTAAGAACTCATGAGATGCAACTAGTTTCCATCCCTAATTCTGCGTGGTTTAAGATTGCCATCGACATGGCAGGACCGTTTCAACGTCTTGGACAGGACGAAAGATTTATTATTGCAGCCAGTGACTACTACTCAAAGTGGATATACCACAAATTTGTTAGCTCTATTGATTCTGACACAGTTATTGATTTCCTACGCACGTGTTTTGACATAGAGGGTAGTCCACGTATTATAGTATCAGACAATGGCAAACAACTTACGTCGACCAAAATGTCAGAGTTTTTCACATCACATGGAATCACCCAGGAGAAAACTCCGTTGTATTCTCCTAAATCTAATGGTCAAATTGAACGCGTCAACAGGTTCCTCAAGGAGGGCATTCAACTTGCCTTATCTTCAAACCTTCCAGTGAAGGACTTTATAAGAGAAAGAGTGTTTACTTATAACATTACTCACAATTCAGTCACAGGTTTTTCTCCGTTCTTTTTGTTGAGGGGAAGGAGGTGTGACCATGACATCACTCCCAAGTTTTTGTTGTCAGGGAATGAGTTGCCTTCCTCTATCATTATTGACGATGATTTATTGCACGTTAAGAAAAGAATAACCGATTGTCAAATGAAAAGTAAACAATATTATGACAAGGTGCACAGGGCAATTAACAAAGAGTTCTGTAAAGGTGATTGGGCATTAGCCACCAAACCAGGTCATCAGGTCAAGGGTGAGTCCAGGTATTTTGCCCCCGAAGAAGTTGTGGATGTGTCAGAAAGTGCTGTTTGCCTTAGGCACGCGGGGTGGCGAAACAGAAGTGATGTAATAAGAGTTAGTAAACAGCAGGCTGATGTGTGGCATCGTAATCAAGTTGATGGAAGAGACTGCTCTGAAGAGTACTCATGGTTGAATACTTTAAATGGAAATGATGAATGTATACCTAACACCATAGCAGTCAGGTCTAGTGCTAAAGATGATTGTCAGGGTGGTGGTGAAAACAGAACAGGGAACAGTTACTGTGGTAGGAGTGTTGTTATTGATGAACCGAGAAGTGATGAAGAAGACAGTGACCAAATTGATGCTAGTGAAAATGTACACAGTTATGTTCCTTCCTCTAGTGTTGCTACATCTTACAGTGAAGACTGTGTACACGGAGGGTGGCAGGGAACTTGTACCAGGTCTGGCAGGATTGCAAAGTTGCCTAGTATGTACAAAGACTATGATGTGAATTAGTTCTTCCTTTAGAAAGGGAGATGTTGTAGGTCTAGTTGTTATTGTTCACCCTCAGGCTATTGGCTACATGGCTCGCGCAGCTGTGAGCCACCATTGTTTATATAAGTGACGTCAGCGCTACGGCCGGCACTGACAGCTATGTTCCCTTCTCTGTCGGTCACCTGTTCCCTCCCCGTAAGCTCTTTTAAAGTGAATAAATACTTTATTTCTTCTGCACTTCGTATGTGTGATAATTGACAATATCACTACACCATAGAAGCATGTGCTGCCTGTGTCGCACATAGGGTGACAATTTGGGCAGGCAGTCGCTTAGTGCAGCATTCCAAAGACAGACTGCTCACCCGTCCATCCACTTTATCCATTGGGATGGCCGGGCTGGGAGAGGGGGATCGGTCACACATGGAGAGGAAGGACAAACCCCTCAATGAAGTCACTTCCGGGGGAAGGATTTCACCTTTATATACAGCACCACTCCAGGGGTCGTCCTCTTTAGGCGATTCAGTATTACAATGCACACTCTACCACTTACCATTATTGACATGTTTGTGATTACTTAGTCATGCATTATAGCTCCCCTGGGACCGCCTTGAGGTATTCAAGGCAGCTGCATAACAAAACTGTAGCAGCAGTGACTGTCAGCCAGTCCCCCCACCACCACCACAACCACTCCAGAGCATCATGCAGCTCGGCATTGGCCTGCCAACAGCCACATGGCATTGCAGAACTGCACAGACTTCGAGTAAGTACTTTACAACCACCAAGGGCTGAAACTCGTGCACAATTTTAGTCCTGGATTCAGGAGCCACGCGGAATGAGGATAGTCAGGGGTCAACTCAGGAGTAAATTATTCACAGTCAGTGCTGTGTGAATGGAGATGTCTTGTGGAGTGAAGACACCTGCTGCAAAAATCTTTGTGTACCCTCTGAGTTCCATGGCATAATAGCAGAAAAATAACTCTTCTGGTTGATGCACTTGTGAAGGGATCGGTGTCCAATCTAGTCACTGCTTTGAATCATCATAAAACAGCTTAGAGTGTTAATGTGCCGCTTGCAATACACAGCATATAATAGGCAGGTTACAAATCTGTATATTTTAATGATAGCTCAGTGGGTTGCTTGTGTTGCAGAGATCCTGTTGTGTCCTGCAGGTCCTTGGCATATAGATGAATGAGTTAAGAACCAGCATTAAGGTGCTGTATGGCATGCCAACTGCAAAGATATGACTTACTTTATTTATTTAACGCAAACAAAGGGGAGGGGGCAGGTACAATGTGGACTAAACCTCCTTTCTTGTGTTAATAACCAAAAGAAGTCCGATTATGATTAGAGTGACCACCCTATCAATGGTAAAAATTATGATTTAGAGAAAACAAAGAGTTTTCTTAAAATAACCCTCACACACCAAAGTGACTCATGGTGGCATGCTTCATCATCAGGTTGTTCCCGCTTTCCGGTGGGACAGGGCGTGCTACGACCGACGAAGGAGTGGGAGCACTTGGTAGGGTGTTGACTATGAGGGGATGGGAGGGCGAGGGTCAAGCAATTGCGTATTATTAAAAAGTACCTGACCAAGTGGAGTCTAAATTTTATTAAGGCCTGTAGCTGGTACTATTAAAAAGGGACGAATGGAGACTCACACTATGATGGGTGTTTATCTCCTGGTCTACATGTTTCAAGCCTAACCCCTGAGGCTTTTCATCAGGACCAGAGAAAAAGATACCATGTATCACTCCTAAGGAACCTGAATGGTCTGCTTGATTATTATTAAGGTGACCAGTTTTCATATCGTTGATAAAATACATTTTCATGCAAATACGAAACCTATAAAGTGTGTTCTTTGAGTTAAGACATTAATATTCACTATTTAGGGCCCCATGAGCTCTACACGGGAAGGAAGGAGTGCTTGTAGTCACACAGTTTTCAAAGCTACACCCTTGTTCGGCATAGTCTGCCTTACCCGTGGCTCTGAAGAGGGGCATCTCATTTTGCTGGTTTTGGAATTCTGGACACTTTACCTGATCAGTGCTAAAGTGCAAGTTTTCCCTGTGTAAATTGTGATTGGTTAGCCATGATTGGTATATTTGTTTAGCTTGTAAGGCCTTAGTAAAGTGTGCTGTGTGTGCCCGGAGCCTGTAATTCAAATGCTACTAGTGGACCTGCAGCACTGACTGTGTCACCCACGTGAATAGCCCTGCAAACATTTATTATTTATTTATTTATAACGTTTTATATAGCGCGAACTTGATCCCAAAGGATATCAGAGAGCTTTACAAAGAATGTAATAAACTAATTCATACGCATCTTGTAGAAAAGCAAGAGAGATAACCCATTTTAAAGATTAATGAGGTTGCCACCTTTTAAAAAATGCACACAAAACAACTTTGAAAATTGTATTCAACAGTTTAGCTCAGAAGTGCCCCCACTTGCTAGGACCAAACCTTCACTTTAATTACACCCAAGGCATCCTAAGGTAGACCCAAGGTAGCCCCATTGGCAGGGTGAAGTGTATGTGAAAGGTAGGGTATGTCCTGGTGTGCTTTACATGTCCTGATAGTGAAATACTGCCAATTTCGTTTTTCACTACTGCAGGGACTATCTCTTCCATAGGCTATCATCAGAACTGCCTTGTAACATCTTACAAGTGTAACTTCCAATTGGGAAGATATATAGATTCGTACTGTTGGATCCCTGGACTCAGAATTTAAAAACTGAGGGCCCGATTCACAGAATGAACTTAAGACTAAGGGGGTCATTAGGATCGCGGACGGACTTGAGTCCGTCCGCGACCCCAGAGCATGAGGGAACGTCCGCATGGGCTGCGGCGTTCCCTCTGTGCAGATTAGGATGTGACCGCCAGGGTGGCGGTCACATCCTCTATTTTTAACATTGCTGCGGGTGGAGCTTCAAGCTGCACCCCCAGCAATGGTAAAAATGCATGCACAGCATTTGCGTGCACAAAGCGGCAGGCACCGCGCGGTGCCTGCTGCATTGTGCACGCAAATGCAGGGGGGTACCATAGGTACCCCCCATGTGCACCCCCCACCCCCCCACTACACCTAGGGGGCCCGCAATGGGCCCCTGCAGTGCAGTTACACATGCTTTTCCACGGCGGAAAAGCCGCCGCGGAAAAGCATGTTTCCATGCACATCCTAATCTGGCTGAAGGTGTCTAAGAGACACCTTCACCATTTTAGTGCTTTTCCGCCGCGGTTGTAAGCCAGCCGCGGCGGAAAAGCTGCGGACCTAAACCATGACCCACCAGCCATCCTAATGTGGCGGTGGGTCCTGGTGGGTCCGCAGAGGATTTTCCGCATCCTCCGGGCCGGCGGTGGCTTCCTACTTTCGGGATTCACAGAGTGAACTTACTACTTTCGGGATTCACAAAGTGAACTTACTACTTTCGGTATTCACAGAATAGATTTAAGACTACTAACTTTACGTCCGCACTCGGGCCGGAAATTCCGGCCTGGAGGCAGAGTTTCCGGCTTGGGGGCGGAGCTTGCGGCTTGGAGGCGGAGCTTCCGGCTCGGAGGAGGGTATTTAGCCATGGCTGAAATCTCCACCTCTGGCCGGAAGCTCCGCCTCTGGCCCAGAAGCTCCACCCCCAAGCCGGAAACTCCGCCTCCGGGCCGGAATTTCCGGCCCGAGTGCGGACGTAAAGTTAGTAGTCTTATATCTATTCTGTGAATACTGAAAGTAGTAAGTTCATTCTGTGAATCCCGAAAGTAGTAAATTCACTCTGTGAATCCCGAAAGTAGTAAGTGCATTCTGTGAATACCAAGTAGTAGTAAGTTTAGGATTTAGTCTTAAGTTCATTCTGTGAATCGGGACCACATATTTTAGTGAAGTTGATTTTAAATTGTGTGTTTGAAAATTTCACTTTTAAAAAGTGTGCATTTTCTTGCTTTACCATTCTGTGCCTCTGCCTGCCTGTGGAATCCACATCTGGTGTAGACTGACAGTTGGGCTGTTTGTGCATTCACTCTAGACCAGAGGTCTTCAATCTGTGGGGCGCGACCCCAAGGGGGGTCGTGGAGTCCTTGGAAGGGGGTCGTAAATTCTGTCAGAGTGCAGTTCCTGGCTTGGGCTGATCGAGGGTGCTCACGGTGGAGGCCTAATTCACACCGAGGTGTGAAAAACATCAAAGCCTCATTAACAAGTAAAATGTATTTTAAAGACCTGTCAAGTACTAGGGTGTGGCTGTGTCTGTGTGTCCCTGAAGCCGTTTCGAGCTGGGGGAGGAGGGGAAGAGGGGGGGGTAGGGGGCTGGGGGAGCAGAGATGCCCTCCCATGATCGGGAAAGTAGGAAGAAGACGCAGAGAGATACTGACACCCCCCCCCCCCCCATGAGAGAGGCACAGAAAAGGTGGGTGGATGGATGGATGTAAGGATGAAGGATGGATGGATGTGTGAAAAGGTGGGTGGATGAATGATGAATGGATGGATGAAAGGGTGGATGGATGGAAGGATGAAAGGGTAGATGGGTGAAGGATGTATGGATGGATAAAAGGTTGCATGGATGAATTATGGATGGATGGATGTGTGAAAAGATGGGTGGATGAATGATGGGTGAATGGATGGATGAAAGGGTGGATGGATGATGGATGTATGTATGGATGTAAGGATGAAAGGGTGGACTGATGAAGGATGGATGGATGGATGGATGGATGGATGGATGGAAGGGTGGATGGATGTATGGATGGATAAAAGGTTGCATGGATTAAGGATGGATGTGTGAAAAGGTGGGGGGATGAATGATGGGTGGATGGATGCAAGGTTGGACGGATAAAGGAAGGATGGATGGATGGAAGGATGAAAGGGTGGATGGATGAAGGATGGATGTATGGATGGATAAAAGGTTGCATGGATGAATGATGCATGGATGGATGTGTGAAAAGGTGGGGGGATGAATGATGGGTGGATGGATGGATGGATGAAAGGGTGGGTGGGTGGGTGGATGGATGAAAGGGTGGATGGATGATGGATAGATGTATGGATAGGAGGATGAAAGGGTGGGTGGATGGATGTATGGATGGATAAAAGGTTGCATGGATGACTGATGGATGGATGTGTGAAAAGGTGAGTGGATGAATGATGGGTGGATGGGTGGATGGATGGAAGGGTGGATGGGTAAAGGATGGATGTATGGATGGAAGGATGAAAGGGTGGATGGATGATGTATGGATGTAAGGATGAAAGGGTGGATGGGTGAAGGATAGATGGATGAAGGATAGATGTATGGATGTAAGGGTGAAAGGGTGGAGGGAGGATGGATGGATGAAAGGGTGGATGGATGGAAGGATGAAAGGGTGGACGGATGAAGGATGGATGTATGGATGGATAAAAGGTTGCATGGATGAATGATGCATGGGTGGAAGTGTGAAAAGGTGGGGGGATGAATGATGGGTGGATGGATGGATGAAAGGGTGGGTGGATGGATGTATGGATGAAAGGGTGGATGGATGAAGGATGGATGGGAGGATGATGTATGGATGGATAAAAGGTTGCATGGATGAATGATGGATGGATGTGTGAAAAGGTCTGTGGATGAATGATGGGTGGATGGATGGAAGGGTGGATGGGTAAAGGATGGATGTATGGATGGAAAGATGAAAGGGTGGATGGATGAAGGATGGATGGATGGAAGGATGAAAGGATGGATGGATGTGTGAAAGTGTGGGTGGATGAATGATGGATGGATGTGATGAGGTCTAACAGGCGCATGTATGGTTGTCAAAAGATGATGATGAGGAGTACCACTTTCTAGAAACTTTTGTCGAAAGGGGTCCTTACCCCTAAAAAGGTTTTACAAGGGGGTCTCGGCATCAAAAAGTTTGAAGACCTCTGCTCTAGACAGTCACACAAAGGGAGCTGAGGTGTGCCCTGCATATCCTGATTTCCTATCACCAGGCTGATGGGTCTTCCTGAGCTAAAGTGGTGGGAGGAGTTGTCACTGACACCTGAATAGGGCTGTGCTTGTACTCACACAAATCTGTCTTAACCCCCCTGTAGTGTGTCTAGAGCCAGGTCAGGGAAATGCAGGGTCTTGTGCACTACAAAGACTTTGCTTTGAAGTTTACCTACATCAAAGACAGAAACTGGTATAAGTACTGGAGCTGTGACACCACAACTTCCAAACACTGCTGGACTAAGAAGAGATTCTGCCAAGAAGAAGAGCTGAAGAAGATGTAGGAGGGGAACTGCCATTCTGCTTGTTGCTATGTTGTGATGGCCTACTGTTTGCTGTTTCTGTCTTGCAGAGTGAAAGGACTGGACTTTGTTTTCATCATCCTGCTTGCCAAGGTTCTCCAAGGGCTTGTGTGTGCTTGCTTCCTGTTAAGAAGTCTCAGGGCCATCAAAGACTTTGTCTGCAGCCCCTGAACTACTCTGCTAGGAGTTATGACCTGCCTAGTGATGCCAATTCCAGTTCTGGGCCCTTGGAGGTGGCTTCTGCTGCAAGAAGAGAAGAATATTCATGCATCAACCTTCAGAGCCTGTTTTTCTCGCTGCAGTCTTGTCGTACGGTTGAAAAACCAAAGCAACGCAGCGGTGTGGCAGAAGAATTGATGCAGTGCCTGCTGTGTGGCCCAAACAGCACTGCAGCGCATGTCCTGAGCACCGTGTCTCCAATGTCCGAGGCAAACCGCTCCGACTAAAACGCAGGTCCTGCTGTGCGATGGAATTTTTAATGCATCACCTGCATTGTGGCTAGGGGAATCGACGCAGTGTTTGTTTCGCCGCATCGACCCAGCTCGACCAGGTTTTCCACACATTGCACCTGTGCACCAAGTCTTCATAGAAGTTGACCAGCAGTAAGGAACAAAGGCTGCATGTCCGAAACCCGACGCATCTCCTCCCCTCGTAAAAGGGAATCAATGCATCACCTTCCCTGACAACAAGGAATTAACTCATCACCTCCGCTGGCACTAAGGATTCAATGCATCACCTCCGCTGAGCATAAGGAATCAAAGCATAGCTTTGTTTTCAGTGCCTCATCTCCCCTGCCTCTGTTTTCGTATTTTGATTTTGACACATTCTAGGTACTTTACACTAAAAAGTGACGCAACCTTGCTTTTCTATGAACTGAACTATATGGAACCTTTCAAAACTTTGCTCACAAAGGTTAGTGACCTTCCATTGCAAAGGTTTTGCAGCAATTTCGATGCATGCCTTTATTCCCCACAGATTCTCATTGCTCAAAAGGGCCTAATTTCCAATATTATTTCTTTATATGTACTTCATTGTATGGTTTTACTCGTGAGAAAGTGTCACTCGAAGTGTCACGCATTTACCAGTTGAATGTCCCTCATAGGCACACTGAAACCATGGAAATGTCACACGAAAGTAATTTGAAAACTTGGTAGCTATGAAAAGATAAATCACGTATTTTCAACCCTATCCCCAAACCTGAGGTATGGTTTACAGTATTTAAGTGGTAAATGTATTTACACTTGCTAGATATGCTTTTGCAGACACTTGACAGGAATAGATCCATCTATTTTTAGCCATAAACATATGTCTTATTGCCAGAAATGGCTTTGCAATTTGGAACTTTTAATGTTTAAAGTTTCATTCCTCTGGAATGGCAGAGATCCAAGAAACAATGTTGTTTTTACCATGGCTAGCCCTATTGCACTCCAGTTTCAGGCCCTCAGCTCTAGAGTTATGGGGGAAATCTCCAAACAGCTCACTGTGTTCAGGTTTTTTGTAGCTCTGTCGCATGACCGTCATGAACTCTAGAGTTTAGGCAGCACTAATAACACAAGGAGACAGACAACTGCATGCAAGTACATTATGCGTCAGAAGTGAGTAAGACCTGTGTGTTTATGCTGATAATTTCTGCGTATACTAAGGACATCAGCAGAGGATGCAAAAAACACATACATCATATACATAAAAATACAGTAATAATCAATTAGAGGTTACAGAATAAACATTCGAAAACTAATAGAAGATATTGCAGCAAGACTATCGGTGGGTGAAAAGACAGGCCAGCAGAAGGAGAATTTATGTATATTATAAGAAAAATGAACCTTGTGGGACAGGTAGCAGCTGAATTCATCTTATGGACTTAAAGGAGAGCATCTAAAGTCAATGTTACTTATGTCTGCATGACTGTCTTCTATGTCCGCATGTGTGTGTGGCCACCCTATGGCCCAAGGAATCCAAGCCAAAGACATACTCTCATGTTCTCAACTTCTCTCCAGGATGTATACAGGGAACAGCAGGTCCAAATTCTCATTGTTGGACCTGCTATCCCCTGGTTAGCAGGTCCAACTGCTCATTTACTGATTAACTTGCATATATTTCTATAGTGCCACTGCACTAGAAGTATTTGAGCACTTAACAGAGCATGGAATTACATATAATTACAAAAAAATAATGACTCTCGTTATAAACAAAGGATAGCAAGAAGAAAGATAGAGGGGCAGTGTCAGAACCCTGTTCTAGGGATCACAGGGCAAGCAGGAGTTACTAGGCACAACCAAGTTGATTAAGATCTTTTACTCCTGATGTTCCGGGGCCCGCCCTACTTTGGATCCCGCTCAACTGGGTCAAGCGCCCCTTCAGCACCTGCCTCTGAACTCTGCGTAGCTCAAGCTGTCAATGATCCCACAGTGAAAGCTCAGATACAGATCAGTGAACACTACTCATAGCTCAACACGCGGGCAGCGCAGCAATAAATCAATGTCCAGTCAAATACTTGTTTTTGTATATAAAGAAGTATTTCATTCTAACGCTACACATGTAAAGGCTAACAACATTCAAAAGCAATAACACAATCCCCTTGAGGTCAAACTCTAGTAGTTGTCAGGCCACTCCCTGTCCTCCCACCTCTAGTGTAATGGGTTCTGTGTTATTCCCCATTCACCTATGGCCGCACCCAGGGAATGTTAACTAATAGGTTGTACTCAAGAGTTCTTCACTCGGACTCTGCAAGTAAGTTCAGTTTTGAGAGGTCGGGGTTTAGCAGCATCAAAAGTGGTCTGTCCTACGGGGCCAAAGGGCCCAGTCTCGGCTTACCCACTCCGGCGGCAAAGTACCCTGCAGAGGTGCAGCACGGTCCTGTTCTGGACCGACTGAGTCACTGGCAGGCAAAGGCTCTCTTACCCAAGCCATGCTACCTGCAGTGGTCAGCTCCAGCAGTTATGCGGCAAGTCCTTTCTTCCTCGGGGGAGGGTGGGTTGGTCTCCTGGCTCCAATCGGGTTCTGCGGGGGCAGTCCACAAAATGCAGTTCAGGTCCACCTTGGTCACAACAGTTTCCCAATCTCGGGTGATGACCCCGACCTTTTGGCTTCAACGTCTATGGCAGCACCTCCTTGCATATGGAGTTTCCGCTCTGGTCATGGCAGCCTCTCTGGGCATACATGATCACCAAGGTCCTCCAGCACACAGGCCATCAGTACAGGGACAGGTTCCACCCCCCACAAGCTTGAATCCACAGAACAGCGGTTGCTCCTGGCTTGCAGGACCACTCAGTTAGTTTGGCACACAGGCAACGGCCCAATCAGTGTGGTAATGGGATTCTCCCACCACAATCCTTAGGTGATCAGCGGCGGCCCCTTCTGGCATATGGGAGCGCCCAGATAGTTTGGCTCATGGGAAATAGCCCATTCGGTGCGGGGAGTGGGTTTCTCCCACTGTGCTCTTCTAACTTAGTTCACAGGAGGCCAACCTGGAGTCACCAAAGAAGCCCAACATACCGGATACAGTGGTATTCAGACAAAATATTGAATGTAAAATATCGCCATACAATATATGTCCAAAATATTGTGTCCAAAATATTGTTATTTGGCAATATCGTTGTCAAGAATATCGATTTTAACGTAAGTAGTATCGATTTTAAAATATAAAAGTCATTAATAGCGTTTACAAAAATATCGTTGTTTATATTCTTTTTTAATTAATATGTACTTTAGTATATCTTTTAAATGCATATGATTTACATTTTTTGTATAATTATTGTTCATGTTTTTAATATATTTTTTAAATTTTTAGTAGTTATTAAATTAAATGTAATTAATTTTTGTGATTGTTTAGTGCTGTAGCATTTTGTGGGTTCATAGTGGTAAAGAGTGGAAAGTAATTTAATTATAACACAATAATGATTATTTTTTGAATTTTTATTATTTATTTAATTGATAACCAATTATGTTAATTGTGCTAATAATTTTTTTCATGTAAATTTTATGTGCAGGTTGTGGGGTTTATAGGAGTACAGGGAGGGAAGTAATTTATTTTTAATTAACTAATGATTAGTTGTTAATTAATATTAATCAATTATGTTAATTGTGTAATCATTGTTTGGGGTGCAGTTTGTTGGGATTATAGGGGTGAAGGATGGGGTACATTTATTTAAATTAATCAATAATTTATTGTTAAATAACATTCATTATTCAATTGACAATTATTTTGGGTAATTAATGTTTTTAAAGTTTAATTTTAGGTGTGGGTTGTGGGTTTAATAGCGGTAAAGGGTGCAACGTTAATCATTAATAGCTAGTTTTGAAAATAATAATATTTATTTAATTGATAATTAATTATGTTAATTGTGCAATAACTTTTATTTCGATTTTAGATGTGGGATGTGAGTTTAGTAGGGGTATAAAGTGGGAAGTAAACTAATTTAAAGTAAGTAATAATTCATTTTTTAATTTATATGAATTACATTGATAATTAATTATGGTAATTGTGTAATTAATTCTTAGTTACATTTTAGAAGTGTGTTGTGCGTTTTGTGGGGGTATATTGTGGGAAGTAAATGAATTATCATTCATTAATAATTAATATGTAATTCTCGATAAATACTTTGTTGATAGATATTTATATTGATAGTGTAAATATTTGCTTTTTAAAGTTGAGTTTTACGTGCAGGTTGGGAGTTTTGTGGGGCTATAGGGTGGGAAGTAACTAAATTAAGATTATTTAATAAAATTTTGGTCAATAAATTTATTTGTATGAACATTATTTTCATATTTTATTTCTAATAATATATATAGCTATTTGTGATATGTATTTAACATTATAATATTTTTTTAAATTTTTATTTATAATATCAAATATATTTGAATTTTGTTCTATATATATTTTTCTTTATTTACTTTATTTTTAATTTTTTTTATTGTTATGAAGATAATTTGTTTGTTTTTAAATTTGCACTGACTGGAGTGGGAATAGTACATTTTACCCTCCGCAATCCAACACTTTATCTATTGATGTACTGACTGGAGTGGGAATAGTAAATCTGACCCCAACGCAATCCAACTCTTTCTCTACTATTGTACTGACTGGAGTGGGAATAGTACATTTTACCCCTCCGCAAACCAACACTTTCCCTACTGTTGTACTGACTGGAGTGGAAATTGTGCATTTTACCCCTCCGCATTCCAACTCTTTCTCTACTGTTGTATTTATTGGAGTGGGAATATGAAGTTTTACCCTTCTCAATCCAACACTTTCTCTACTGTTGTATTTATTTGAGTGGGAATATTAAGTTTTACCCCTCCGCAATCCAACACTTTCCTTACTGTTCCATTGACTGTAGTGGGAATAGAGCATGTTACCCTTCGGCAATCCAACACTTTCCCTTCTGTTGCATTGACTGGTGTAGGAATTGTAAAGTTTACTGAGTTGTATTAATTTTGAGTAATAAGTGGGAGTAGTAAATTGTTTACATACTTACTATAATAGTTTGCATACTTTTGTATAAATTGTAATGTAATGTAAGCACACATTTATATAGCGCTACTATTGCTCCAAGGAGCATCTTTGCGCTCAACATCGCTCCAAGGAGCATCTTGGCGCTCAACACCCAACCCTGCTGGAATAGGTTGATGCATTCAATTTATATATTATAAAATACATTTTATATTGGTAGAATCTATATTATTATGTTTTTGTTCATTCAAAATTATATTATTTTTAATTATTAATGTTTTTAATGTGTAAAATATATTAATTACATTCTAAGAATTATAAGTTGTTTACTTTTCTATCTTAATGAAAATGATTTGTTGTTTACAAAAAGTATGTTATTTGCACCTAAGGCTAATAAAGGTATTTAACCCCTTCGCTGCGGCGGCTATTCCGCCGCAGCGCTAAGGGGGAGGCTGAGCCGAGCGGCGCTCCCGTGATTGTGACGGAACCACTCCGTCACGGCCCGCGGGTGAGCTCTGCTTGTGACGGAACGGTTCCGTCACAGCCTCGCCCGCTCTTTAGAACGTCAGCGCAGGCGCGGAATTCGCCACGCGCAGGAGCGGCGAGCGGACCTTGATGGAACCGTTCCGTCACCAGCACAGCCCACCCGAGGCTCGTGACGGAATGGTTCCGTCACGAGCATGGGAGGGGTTAAGTGATTCCAGCAGCAGTCTTTGTGCCTTTTATTTCACTGCTGCACGTTGCCTGTGAACAAGGATATGTGAAGTATCTGAAGCGCGTAAGGCTTTCCTGATTGAGCCTATGGTTTTATCGTCTGCGCTGCTGCCTAGATAAACTAAAGTTGCCAATGGGAAGTGCCTCCTGAAGTGAGGACACTTGTGGAACTGTGATATATATATATATATATATATATATATATATATATATATATATATATAATATATCGCCAAAAGCATCCCTGATAGACCCAGCATCTCATACAGAAGAAGTAGGATCATCAGAGACATGTTGGTACATAGTGACATTACCATCTATCCTCACAAAAACTAACTTGGTCTCAAGGGCTTTTTTCCCTGCAGCTATTGTAAAGCCTGTAACAACAACATAGCTCACAAACATGTCACCTACAATGGCATCAACAAGGAGTTAAGTCAATGCCTGACTTGCAACACCACATACGTCATATATGCCATAGAATGCATCCGCAATCTGTGGTGTATTGGCAGCACTACATGCATAGCCGAAAAGAGGATTATGGAACCAAGCAGGGCTATTATCAACTTTGATCCCAAATATCCGGTGGCCAGACATTTTAGAGAAAAGCATTTTTCCAACACTAAGGAGATGAGCTATCTAATCTTGGAACACATTGCCAAACATCCCAGAGGTGGTAACAGGGCTCTGACATTACATCAGAAAGATTCCAGGTACATCATAGCCTTCCAAACTGAGACCCCGGGAGGTCTTAATCAAGAGGAGGAACTCTCAGTATACTTGAAAGAGTAATTTTGTCTGTTTGATGGCACTTGTTGTCCCTTTGTTCCCCAGTTTCTGTATCAGGTTTTGTCACTGGCCTTTGCCTTCTCTTCTTCCATTAAGTGATGTACAGCTTATTCACCATGTTGTAACATCGGTGTATCACTTTTTAGTCACAGTTATTTTGGACTGTTACAGGGTCAGTGGATCCTGTTTTTAATCACCTTTTCTGTTCTTTTTGATTTACAGGAGGAAAGGAAGGGGCCCACCCACAAGTACTCACCAGCACGGGCCACCTACCCATTTTTCTCCTCACTGGTTTAGGCGCACATCGTAGCACACTACATGTTGGTAACGTGTTTGGTACTTTCTGCCATGAATTAGGGCGATTGGACTTGAGAGTTTATTTTGGTTTTTCATGCACTTGCCTTTTTTATTATTATTACATGGCCAATGCTTATTCAATTGTGTGCAACATTATTTGTTTTGAGGTCTTGTTCATGGCACTATTTACAACAAGGGGTGGTGAGGGACAGAGTCTCTGAATTAAGCAGAAAGCTCTCACCCAGTCAAGAGATCAGGGCTAGATCCAACACCGTTTTTTAGCTCACTGCACCATCCCAGTTTCAGAACCTGGCTGTATGCAAATTAGTCTGTTCCTGTCCCAGTGCATGATGGGAACAGGGCAAACCAAACTACAACAGCCAATTCTTACACTGGGAAGGAAACAAGCACTAGCCATACATTATGCACATTAGGAGGTAGCAATCCAATGAACCACCAGTCTCATGTGTGATTCCAACATGATATTGACAATAAAGGTGTTATTTTGTATTAGGTCATCGTCCTTGCCTAGGACACAGTTGGGCCAACAATGCAGATTCCTGCATCATGCCAATTTGACTAAGATTGGTGGTTAGATGATTTGCCCGCCTCTCTGTTGACATGAATTTGGGATGATTGTACATGAAAACCCTTTCAGGCACTTGCCCACTATTATTTATGTTTATGACTTGGCCAATGTTTATTACGATCACATGTGTATATAACATTGTTTATTTGGTGGTCCTGTATGTTTGACACTTATCATAATACGTGTGCTAAACAGGAGCGAATATTTCTACGCATTACATGCCTCATGTTTGCCTTCAACACAACATTGATATCACGGTACAATTTTAATCAGGTTATCGTCCCTATTTAGGGCACAGATAGCTCAGCATTTTGATTCTTTTAAGTCATGTCAATGTGATCTAGACTGGGGGTTACATCATTGATATATTCAGCATTTCCACCTCCATGATGTACTAGTTTATCAACCAGCACACGTGACTTCACAGCAGCGGTTTATTTACATTGGGCCTCTGACTACGGCGTACTCCAATACATTTTGTCACCATGGTTACTACCAATGTTGACAACTTTAGTGAACTGCATTTAGCAAACATGCTCTCATACAATCTGCCACGGACCTACCATTGCACATGCACACGCAGTCATTTCTCTCCATCATATGTTAGCGGGTCCATGTATGCTATGCTACTATGTAATAACAAAATGTATTTTACTTCTCTGGTTATTATTTCATGATTACGTATTACATTTATTACATTGATGGTTTCATTTTCCAACATGTCTGCCATATTTTATATCCAGTCCCCCTTTCATGGTCATTGGCTGTTGTATTCATGTGATCAAGCCTCCACGGAGGTGTAACGCGTTGTGAATAAACTTAGTGGTGAATTTCTACGAACACGTAGTCCTGCATTTCTGAGAGTGTGCAGTATTTGTATTTTCAAGAGGAAGTAAAAGCTGGTATGCTCCGCAGGAGTGCACACCACCTTCCACGGGTCCAGAGTAGTCCAGAAGGAGTCATTTTGGAGTTGTATATATATATATATATATATATATATATATATATATATATATATATATATATATATATATATATCATCTCACAAATGCCCTGCAGCAAGGATGCCCGCGCTGTCAGGGGCTTTCAAAAAGCATTTATTTTCAAAACCGGCATTCCTTCTGCAAATGCAAAGTCCCTTACGCGTTTCAGAGCGCGATGGCTCCTTCGTCAGAGGGTGACGCTGGATGAACTGCCAAACTCGTCAGGGCGCCATTTGAGCTGCATGCTAATTAATTCCCATGTGGGTCTCACAGGTGAGTTGTCTTCAAAGCATGCTGGAACCCGTAGTTTTCTCTCCCATGTGGGTGCTGTTCAAACTGCAGTGTCTTTAACTTCAAATGATAAAATCCCATGTGGGCTTCAGTGAAATGTCAGTTTCCTTTCAATTAGCCCGTCTGCGCCTCGTGGTCCGATGATTCAAACCTTTGGCCCCATATTAAGTTCATGGTGGGGCATCCTTCTCGGCCAGGCTGCCGAGTAAATATCATGTCACAAATGCCCTGAAGCAAGGATGCCCACGCAGTCAGGAGCTTTCAAAAAGCATTGCCCTGACGAGTTTGGCAGTTCATCCAGCGTCACCCTCTGACGAAGGAGCCATCGCGCTCTGAAACGTGTAAGGGACTTTGCATTTGCAGAAGGAATGCCGTTTCGAAAATAAATGCTTTTTGAAAGAATGACTGGAAGAATGAAAGCTGAATGATAGAATATAAGGTAGAGTGAGAGAATGTACATAAGATAGTGTGTCTGAAGTATGGCTGGTACTGGGCAGGTTTGAATGTAGCATAATTCTTTTTTTTTCCCTATTGTCCCCATATCAGTATCTGTCTTTTTGATGTTATGTTCCCACTGTATCATGTAGATTGAAAGTACTGCTCAATTTTTATATATTTTTGATATCTTTATTCTAAAAAGAAAGAAATATATTTAAAGAAAATAAAAAAATATATATTTTGAATATGCTCTGTTGAGTCCTTTTGGTTTGACCTTGTGTGTGTTGTGCGCAGTGTCAACTCCCAGGCTAATCACCCCTTCTTATATCAATTCGGGACCCTCTAGCTAGGGCCCTTATACCCTAAGGCAGGGTGCATTCTCTTGTTCTATTTACAGTTGACCCTTCACTCCTGCCAATACCCCCCAAAACCTGAACGGTCAAACAATGACCAACTTCCCCTGAACCTGTCAATCAAAGAATCAATCCAATACTCATCAAACAATCTACCATAAACCGCACCGATACAACCAAAAACCCCGCACAGCACCTGTTCCTAGCGACAATACAAATCACAAGAAAAAACCCCTACACACCTATAACTAAGAAAACAGCCTTTAATCAAGAATTAAAAATATAAAATAAAAGAAGAGAAAAAACCCTAACTTAAAAAATGAAGGGAGAAAAAAAAACCCAGAAAAAGGAAATAATAAATGGGAGGGAGGGTGGGACAAAAACGCTAACAGCCCTCCTAGCCACCAGGTCACCAAACCTAAAATGGTGGCTAGGAGGCGGGAACAGGGGGATTTATAATTGGGCTGGCCAGTCCTACTAGGCCAGCCCAATGCCAGAACATTCTGGCAACTTCCAGGCGAAAACCCCTCGCAGCCCTCCCAAACCGCCCGGGGGAGGAGACCTCCCTGCGGTCAGCTCCCTCCCCCAAGCCCCCCTTGGGAGGGAGGGCGAGGGGTGGGAGAAAAGTAGACCAAAATTGTTTGGGTGTGAAAAAGGCCGCTTTATTAGGAAACAGGTGCACATTACAAATATAAAACCTTGGAAACGCCTTACAAAACTATACCTCACTAAATAAATAATTAACTACAAACCCCGTCCCCCACCCCCTCCCTAAAATTCTTTGGCCCCTCCCCCACCCAACAATACAGCATTAAAACATTACAACAACATTATAAACATCACATCATCAATAAAACATTACGTCATTAATCAAATCATTACGTCATCATTTAAACCCTTTATTCATCAAACCCCAATCACATATTGAAAGCCAGGCCCTCTATAACCATAAACCCTGCCTGACCCTTCACTCCTGCCAATACCCCCCCAAAACCTGAACGGTCAAACAATGACCAACTTCCCCTGAACCTGTCAATCAAAGAATCAATCCAATACTCATCAAACAATCTACCATAAACCGCACCGATACAACCAAAAACCCCGCCACCCAGAAAGGTAGGAGTGGGAGAGAAACTACACCACCTCCCTTTCTGCCCCCCCAACCAGTAAACTAGAAACAGAACCGAACCAATATCAACGCTGCATAGCTAGCGAACGCGCCAAAACCTCACGTAACTCTAACAAGTATAGGTCCATTCCCACTCTAGACAGGTGAACACCATCATCTCTGAAAAATTCCACCGTCTCAAATTTAATTTCCCTATGGGAAATTCTGCTAAAACCAAGACCACGGCAGCAGCAAGAAACTTCAGAGTTTACTTTCTTCCTGGCCCTGTCAACAGCCCTGGGATTGACTGCTCCTCTCCTGATCCTACGCGGTATCAATTCAGTCCAAAAGACATGGCACCCAGCCCAAAGCTCTTTAATAAGGCCCAAATCCCTCTTAATAGCTCGAAGTAACACCACACCTTTGGTAGCACAGAGATCGTTCTCCCCCAGATGGATGACCAGAATATCAGGACATAGCCCGCCCACCATATTGTTGTTAAGACAAGGGATTAACTCTCTCCAGAGCATCCCACCTTTCCCCTTCCAAACCACATTAAACATACGAGCGTTAAAACCCAGAAGTTCTCCAAAGTAACTCTGTGCCGCCTGGACTCGGGCCCACTTCACGAAGGAATGCCCAACTATCCAGACTGTCACCACAGGAGAACGAGGCCCAGCAACCGATCCTACAAAAGAAAACAGAGTTAGAGCTCATGGGAAGGAAGATGACGCATGCGCCTCCTACGCTGTACTCCTCACGTAGCGCTGAAAGCAGTTTGAAGACCAACGCCCCAATCTCATGATATCTCTTTGAGTCCAACCTCTGTTGAAGGCTTCAGTTGCAGCACCAATCCTGAAAGAATGTGTCCCATATAAGTTCCCATCCAGGCCTAAGTGCTGCAAAGCCTTGCGCAAAACCATGCGGAACTGGTATGTTGTAACAGGGGTGCCATCAATATGCTGAAAAACAAGCGCATCATCACCACCCCCACACAGTGAACGCCAGCGCCGCACCAACAGTAAAGGGCAAGTAAGCCTTGGAGCACGCGCCTGCAACCACACACCCTTCCCTTTCCTCGTCTGATCAGTTTTGGAGCTGGCCAACCATATATGCACCCCCTCATCAGAACAAAAAACATCACGCCAAAATAGGCCACACTTGTATTTTGAACCCAACAACTCCGAAACCCTGAAAGCTCCAAAAAACATGAATGCCATTAACATGGAAAATAAACATGACTCAAAGTCATCTGAACAAACAGAAGGTAGAATAGTTATCAACCGAGCCAGGATCTGCCAAGATAAAGGAGCCCTGAGTCTACTAGTATGCCCTTGCTCTCTGGCCCAACCCTCGAGCATCCTCCTGCCAATCTCCCCCGCTGTCGGAGAATAACCCCACAACAACTTACCCATGAAAGCTATCCCTGCCAATTTACCTACAATGGGTACCTTGGTCAACCCTCTATCCATGAGGTCTAAAATGAAGTTTACCACATCCTCAGAACGACGCCAAACTTCCTCACGCCTAGAAGCACCGGACTCCAGAAACTCCCTCCAGGCCAGAGAATAAGCAGAACGCGCAGACACAGACAAAGAACCTACCACCAGTTGTACGACCCGACATTGCCTACGTGCCACAGATGAATCGGCATCGGGGTCGGTGTTCTGTCTGCTTCCCTCGCCAGTCCACGGAATCTCCCCCACTGTGAACGAGACAGAGCATCCGCAATGTCATTGTCCACACCAGGGATGTGCAAAGCACGAAAGTGAATGTCGTGTTTCAAACAACCCAGCACGAAGACTCTCATGAGCTTCAATACCTGTTCATCCCTGGCAGACTGTCGGTTAACGATCTCCACTACAGCCATGTTATCCACACGAAAAAGCACCTTCTTGTGTGCCAATTCCTCCCCCCAAAGGGTCAAAGCCACCAGCAAAGGGAAAAGCTCCAAAAAGGTAATGCTGCGACCGCCATTCAACCACTCATCCGGCCAACGTTCAGCACACCATCTTCCATTCCAATACAGCCCAAAACCATCACTGCCAGCAGCATCTGAGAACATTTGCACATCCCACTGGAAGTCAACGTCCCGTACCAAAGGAACACCATTAAAAGAAGAGAGAAAACATTTCCACATTCTCAAGTCCTCCTTGACACCAGCAGACAAGCGAACACGATGGTGAGGCAAATGTTGACCTGCAAGAGCCCTGCCCAATCTGCGACAAAAAGTCTTGCCTGCTCTCACCAGCCTACAGGCAAAATTGAGATGGCCTAGTAGCACCTGAACATCTTTCACCAACACTTTCCTTTTCGATAACATGGCTTCAAGTAACTCCAACATTTTCACTTTTTTATCCTCAGGCAGGCGAGCACACATTGCCACAGAATCAATTTCAATACCTAAAAAGGACAAAACAGTTGCAGGACCCATCGTTTTCTCGGGAGCCAAAGGAACTCCCAGATCCTCCATGAGCCCTTGGAAAGTGTCCAGAGCAGACTGGCACTCCGTGGAGCCCGGGGACCCGACAAAGAAAAAGTCATCTAGGTAGTGCGTTACCAGTGAGTGACAGGACTGATGAGTAAAGTACCATTGTAGAAAAGTACTAAAACACTCAAAAAGAGCACATGAAATGGAGCAACCCATCGGCAGAGCCTTGTCCACATACCATTGTCCTGAAAAATGTATACCAAGGAGACACCAATCATCCGGGTGGACAGGCAACAGCCGGAAGGCAGACTTTATATCACACTTGGCCATCTCAGCAGCTGCGCCCGCGGTCACAACAAGTGACATGGCCACGTCAACTGAGGAATAAGAGACTGAAACAGCCTCTGGGTCAATAAAATCATTGACAGACGACCCTTCTGGCCATGATAAGTGTTGAATAAGCCTGAATTGTCCCGGATCTTTCTTCGGGACCACTCCAACAGGTGATATAATTAAATTAAGGATCGGCCAATCATGAAAAGGGCCAGCCATCCTTCCTTCATGTACTTCTTTATTCAGCTTGTCTTGCACCACTGCGCCATGCTCAGATGCTGATTTTAAATTAGCAGACCATCTCCTCTCCCTTGAGCCCATGTAACCCAGCCGGAAACCAAATTCAAAACCATCCAACAATTTTTTCCTTACTGCTTCATCTCATAGTCTTGAAGCGCAAGGCACAACATCTCCAACTTAACCGGTGTATGAGCCCTTGGACCCAACACCCTTAGAACCTCTGGATCCCCTTCCCCCTGAAAACTGTGGGGGCGTCCCTGAACCACTTGCACTCGCCTGTTTCCCCTGTTGGCTCCCTGCTGGCTTGTTATCCCAGCATCTGGAAAATGGGTGTCTCCTACCACAGCCAGAGCATTCGTGTTTAAACTTACAATATTCTCTGGTACAATATCCCTTGGTAAACTCCCAGCATGCGCCAATTCCCGACTGTGTGGTTGAAGTAGCTCCCACCCCTCCCCGGGTGGGCTTGCCCTGAAAGGGCCGGTAAACTAAAGGGAAGCCACTCGCTGTAAAAATAGTCTTCCCCCTGATGCAGATCCCATGGTATGCTGCCATAAGTCAAGATCTAGCTCCCCCCACTTGGCCTCCGGATCCCAAGCCATCCTGGCCCTGAACTCCTCATCATATTGGGACCAAGCAAACCCCCCTCCAGTAATCTGCGCCTTGCGTATAACATCCATGTATTTAAAAAGAGACATGCTGCGCTCTGGAAACTTTTCACAGTATACACTCGCATAAATAAGGAATGCAGCTGTCCAATTTTCAATGTTTAAAGGGACTCTAGGACGTTTTGCCAACTCAAACTCCTCTTCCTTAGACCCCTCTTTGGACCGGACTTCCCGGTGTAGCAGCTTAAGAAGTTCAACATACTCACCGTTCCAAATACGTTCTTTTGTAGTCAACATCAAATGAGCACCCAAAGGCTTTGTAACCCCCATATAAGGTAACTTTTTAATTTTCAATTCCTTACTGGCCAATGGCTCTTTAACCGTACTGGAAGCACCAGTGCTAGTACCACTCTCCACTTTACCCGTGACTTCCACAACATCATCAGTGCCCACAGCAGTGTCCTTAACGTAACGTCCTTTCAACAACCTCCCCTCATCAATAACAACATCGCTTTTCCCTCCTGTGCCCACAGACACCATAGTAGGTTTGGCCTGTGCAGCTAACTGCTCACCTGGCATCAGAGAGACCACTCTCGAAGGCTCCGCCCGTGGCGCTGAAGTCAATGTGTCCTGTCTGCGAGGCTCCCTGACCGATGGGCCGTGCTCTTTTCTTACTTGCACTTGACTTTGTACCACTGGAGCCTGAAAAACACTACCAGACACATGAGAGGGCACTCCCCCCTCCACATCCCGTAATTCACCTTCCTCGGGACTATCCTCGTCATAATCCAGTACCACTGAATCCAAACCAATAGGCAACACATCAGTATGGGTCTTACCTAACCCGGTATCAACAATAGTACATTTTAATGTTTTTGAAGAACCTCCAGGGGGGGAGCAGACTGTACCCGCCTGTAACTCCCCTTGCGTTGACTCTGTGGCTCCATAGCCGCCGGCAATGTAGGCAACCTATACCTGCTACTCGTTGGGGCCAGCGGGGTCACGCCGGACCCTCGTGTGCTGACCGCGGCGGGTTCCCTCGGTGGAACAGAGAGGGCCGCGCTAGGCATTCTCCTCGCTTCACCTTGGCGAAATCGGACTGGACCGCGCCCTGCCAAGTCTGGACCGCCGCACCTATCCCTATCCTGAAAAGAAAAAGTTTGGACTGGTGTGCTAGGGTCCCTGAATACAACACCTGAAACAGACCCTGTCCTCTGCAAATTAGCATCAACAACCGTCCCTTGAAACCTATCCAAAGAGCGCCCTCTAATACAGCCCCTCAAAGGCACTACCCTGACCGGAGAGTCGCCTATCACCTCTTCATCATCACTCTCATCTAAGTTATCCACCGCCGAAGAAGAAGCCTGAAGAGGGGCCCCTGCACCCCAAACCTGACCCTCACCATCCTTCTGTAAACCTCGCTGCGCCAAACCTTCAGCACCAAAATGCTCCCACCCAGGAGAACCAAACATGAAAGAGGGGCCTCTCGCACTCCCAGACCAATATGGAACCGCCTCCTTAAAGCCCTGTACAGGCCCACCACTTACTTGTGTGAAAGCCCTGTCATGTCCTGTTGCCTTGTCAAAGAAACCAACACCCCCCACACTCCTCAAAAAAGGTTGACATTCCCCTGCAGCATGAATCACCCCTGCCCCTCCAATCTTAGGATCATAAGAAAAAGTTCTCTGGCCTAACTGTGACTGACCCCTACCCTCCCTTTGAGACCTGTCATCCACATCCAAGAGACCAAAAGATCCTGTATCCACCGGCCGTGAAACATCCAAATCCAAAGGAGCCCCAGAAACAGAACCCCCCCCTCCCATTTGAGCCCATTCCTCCTCCCCCCTGGAACCCTCTCCCCCCACCGACAAAGCAGCACCCACAGAAGAACCAGGCGTAGAAAACAGCAAAGGACTCCCCACATTACCTTCCAATCCCTGGAGAACCATACCTGTATGAGCCTCAGATAAAAACTGGCCCACCTGAAGACCCAAACCCCCAACACCTTCTGACCCACCTGAAGAAATTCTGCATGTAATATTCCCTGCAACAACAGGCCTCTGTGCCACAACATGCCTTGAAGGGGTTAAGAAGGACCCTTCTTCACAGCCAACTAAACCTTGAGTTTCTGAAACAACATGTCCTGGAGGGGTTAATGGCTGCCCCTCCGAATCCCTCAACTGCTGACATGACCCTTGATACTCCACAAACTGAAGGGAGCCTCTTCGCGCTCCACGCACCGCCTGTCCCTTCACCCGCTCTGACCTCTTATCAAAAACCGGGTCAGAGGCGGAGCGCTTCCCACTCACTCTCCGCCCCCCCCCTCTTGCCGGCCGGCTTTCCAGTAGGCGGTACTGCCGGTTCAAAACTGTGCAAAATACGAGCCCCGCCCGCCTGCAGAAACGGCGCGCTAAGCAAAGCGCCTCCTACTTCCCTCTGAAGCCCGGCGGAGGCACCAGATACCGCCGGAGCTTCCCCCACTGCAAGCGCCCCTCCCGCTGAGGCAGAAGGGGCCGGGTGCACTAAAACCGCACCAGACACAAGAGCGCCAGATAACGCTGGCGCTTCCTCCGCCCCCACCACCGCACGCGCCTGACCCGGAGGGGCCGGTTTCTTCGTACGAGACCGGCGGCCCCTCTCACTCACCTGCCCAGAGCGCCTCCTCTTCGGCGATGAACACGCCAGGAAAGCAGCAGACACGCCAGCGGAGGCCTGGCGCTGGGGGCGCGCCGGCCCCCCTCCCACCAATAAATCCATTCGACCTGCTTCCGACAGCAGCCTCATGGCCTCTAAGACACGATAGTCCTCCATGAAAGCAATAGGAAACGCCACAGGAAACACTAACTAAAGTACCTCAAAGCACCAAATAATACACAATACCACAAAAACGCTAACAGCCCTCCTAGCCACCAGGTCACCAAACCTAAAATGGTGGCTAGGAGGCGGGAACAGGGGGATTTATAATTGGGCTGGCCAGTCCTACTAGGTCAGCCCAATGCCAGAACATTCTGGCAACTTCCAGGCGAAAACCCCACGCAGCCCTCCCAAACCGCCCGGGGAAGGAGACCTCCCTGCGGTCAGCTCCCTCCCCCAAGCCCCCCTTGTGAGATGATATTTACTCGGCAGCTTGGCTGAGAAGGATGCCCCACCATGAACTTAATATGGGGCCAAAGGTTTGAATCATCGGACCACGAGGCGCAGACGGGCTAATTGAAAGGAAACTGACATTTCACTGCAGCCCACTTAGGATTTTATCATTTGAAGTTAAAGACACTGCAGTTTGAACAGCACCCACATGGGAGAGAAAACTACGGGTTCCAGCATGCTTTGAAGACAACTCACCTGTGAGACCCACATGGGAATTAATTAGCATGCAGCTCAAATGGCGCCCTGACGAGTTTGGCAGTTCATCCAGTGTCACCCTCTGACGTAGGAGCCATCGCGCTCCGAAACGCGTAAGGGACTTTGCATTTGCAGAAGGAATGCCGGTTTTGAAAATAAATGCTTTTTGAAAGCTCCTGACTGCGTGGGCAACCTTGCTTCAGGGCATTTGTGAGATGATATTTACTCGGCAGCCTGGCCGAGAAGGATGCCCCACCATGAACTTAATATGGGGCCAAAGGTTTGAATCATCGGACCACGAGGCGCAGACGGGCTAATTGAAAGGAAACTGACATTTCACTGCAGCCCACTTGGGATTTTATCATTTGAAGTTAAAGACACTGCAGTTTGAACAGCACCCACATGGGAGAGAAAACTACGGGTTCCAGCATGCTTTGAAGACAACTCACCTGTGAGACCGACATGGAAATTAATTAGCATGCAGCTCAAATGGCGCCCTGACGAGTTTGGCAGTTCATCCAGCGTCACCCTCTGACGAAGGAGCCATCGCCCAGAACAGCCCAGACCCCAACTGAAACAGACAACATCACCTGTAGCATAAAAGGCCACTTTATTCATAAGATCAGGCAATTTTCTAATATCAACTTATTAACTCTATATTTTATATATATAATATCGAAACCATACAATTTTGCACTTTAAGCCAAAACCATACATTTCTTTTAATCTTTATTCCTTGTAACTGTTATTTTCCAAAACCAAAACATAAGCGTCATTTTCTGAATTCACCCCATATTTGAACATATTTCTATTTCCTTGTTTTTCCTTCCTTTTTCCCCCATCCTGATCCTCCCCCCACCCTCTCTCATGAAGGACGGTCAAGTCCGCTCTAGACATTGACCCCCCCTATTCCGCCTATGCACTATAACAGAGTAAATTGCCTGTCCTATTAGTGGCAGATAGACTTTTATAGACTCCTGGTCTGTTTATTGTTTTTAAAAAGGGGTTGGGTGGGTGGGCCTCGCAAAAGACCCTCTCTGACTCCCGTCAAACTGCGCAACAATGCGCTCGCGCCTTCTTAATTATCGCCCTGCCTGTCTCGCGCTCTGCTCCTTGCCCTTGACCAATCACGTTGATTGGTCTGGACCATCCGGGCGAAAATCCCCGGGGGGGGGAAACACTTCGCGTTCGCCCCCGAGGATCCCATCGCCCAGAACAGCCCAGACCCCAACTGAAACAGACAACATCACCTGTAGCATAAAAGGCCACTTTATTCATAAGATCAGGCAATTTTCTAATATCAACTTATTAACTCTATATTTTATATATATAATATCGAAACCATACAATTTTGCACTTTAAGCCAAAACCATACATTTCTTTTAATCTTTATTCCTTGTAACTGTTATTTTCCAAAACCAAAACATAAGCGTCATTTTCTGAATTCACCCCATATTTGAACATATTTCCATTTCCTTGTTTTTCCTTCCTTTTTCCCCCATCCTGATCCTCCCCCCACCCTCTCTCATGAAGGACGGTCAAGTCAGCTCTAGACATTGACCCCCCCTATTCCGCCACTCAGGAAAAACCAAGGATTTTTCCTGACCCCACCCCAACTTGCACTTGTCCTGGTTTTTTTTTGTTTTTTTTTTATACTGCCCACCCCTCTCGCAGAGACCCATAAATCCACCTTCAACTCTTTAGATAACATGTCTCATATTTCAAGAATATAATAAGCCATTCCCAATTGAGTCAGATGCACGCCATCATCCCTAAGTAAATGGCCTTCTCTACCCGTGATGTTGTCATGTAAAATGGTCTGAATACCCATGGCCACCCAAAAAATGTCATGTCCCTATTCAGTGTTTTCCTGGCTTTCTCCATTGCCGCTTGGTTTCTCACATTCCTACAGTGTTTTCTGAACGCAAATTCAGACTATACAATTCTAGTACCCCGGCCAGTTGTTGTTTAGCACCGCTAGATCCAGCTGCATCTTCTTTATTAATGCTAAACCAGACAATGCTACTAAGTCATTTTCTCCCAAATGTAGGAGCAAACAGATGTAGGTCGCCTCCGTCATATCTGATTTTTTCCAAGCAAAGGGAATAAATGTTCCAACCTCATTCCAACTTTACCACACCAGTAAAGTTCGTGCCCAGATTTCGATCGCAAATCTGGTGTGCAGCAAAAATCGCGGCCTACTTGATAAATGAAAGGCCTATAATCCATATTCTTTGTTTACTCGTACTCAAGCCCCTTACGTCACCTAAATGAAAGAAAATGAGTGTTAACACATGAACCTTTAATTAAACGTTTTTTTTTTTTTTTTTTTTTTCCGGACATATCTCGTACAGCACGCTGAACGCCATCTGCCTATCTTTTTAAATGCTCCCCAACCCAAAATCAATCTCGCCGCTTTCGAAGCTGCACAAATCCTGAATGAGTGAGTAGCAAATTCGGATGGGTCCCTACCTAGGAGTAACAGAGCTCTTCGTAGTACTTACAGCAGCTGATGGCTCGAAATCTTGTCCCTTGACTTGTGCACAAAAATCAGTCCATCCACAAAAAACTTGTGCAGGCTTAAAAACCCTCCACTCACCCACATGACAGCACCCTTCTGTGTGGCTAGTATGCAAATGTATCCGCGTAACCCGCCCTAGCTAATCTGTTTTTCACTTCTTCAACCAGATTTTAAAAACCTGCCCTTCCCAGAAAAACGTCAGAGCTCTCTAAAACAGGCCCCCCCCTTAAACCTAACAATTCAGAAACCCGGAATGCTCCAAAAAATAACCATATCCTGCATAATCTGAACAATCTGACTACGTAGGAGTCATAACAAGAGCCCGGTAATTGAAGCAGCTCGTGCTGCAACAACTCAGACAATATGGGAGCTCTTACATTAATCTGTTTGGAACCTCCTCTCTGCAAACCTTTAAGCATATATATATATATATATATACACACATACATATATATATATATATATATATATATATATATATATATTTTTTGCTATGACACTGTTGACTGGGTCAAAACCCCAAAAGTTGCCCATAAAAGGGGACCCCGCTAAGTTCTCTGCTATCGACGTATGTAAAAACCCTTTATTAACTAACTCCAATATGAAGCCTAAAAGAAAAGGGGGTAAACATCGGATCATTGTGCATGTGCTGGAAAGATATGCCATTAACTTATGAATTCATGCCATGCGAACCTGTAGCTTCGTTGAGTGGCCGCTGCACCTCTCGTTCCTGGTCCCCCAGGTGTGCACCCCCCACTGTATTCTTCCCCACACCCCAAGCCCCCCACCACTGCAGCTTACCCTTTGTAATTGCTCTGCTCTCCTCCGGAGATCCGCTTGAGATATCCGCTCATGATTCTCTTGCTGATCCGGGGGTGCCGCTTCATGCAGATCGACCTGAAAAGATTTAGCAGATTTCGTTGACCCACTCCCCCACCCCCTTCCCGCTTCCTTACGTGTGACCACCTCCCCAGATCCCCAAGCACCTTCCGCACTTTCCCCCACAATCCCACCCTCTTCAACGTATACATGAGCCCTCTCGCGACCATCGCCCGCCAACACAACCTCAACATCATCTCTTACGCGGATGACACTCAACTGATCCTTTCTCTCACCAATGACCCCAGCACCGCCAAAACTAACCTACACGAAGGAATGAAAGAAGTTGCCGAATGGATGAAACACAGCCGTCTGAAACTGAACTCAGATAAAACAGAAGTCCTCATCTTAGGTACTTCCCCCTCTGCATGGGACGACTCTTGGTGGCCGGAAGCTCTTGGAAAAGCACCCATCCCGACAGACCACGCACGGAACCTAGGCGTTATCCTGGATTCTTCACTCTCAATGAACAGACAAGTCAGCGCCGTATCCTCATCCTGCTTCAACATTCTTCGCATGCTCAAAAAAACATTTCGCTGGATCCCCACCGAAACCAGAAAAACAGTCACCCATGCTCTGGTCACGAGCCGACTGGACTACGGAAACACCCTCTACGCAGGCACTACCGCTAAACTCCAGAAGAAACTCCAACAAATCCAAAACGCCTCAGCCAGGATCATATTAGACATCCCGCGCAACAAACACATCTCTGGTCACCTGAAAGACCTCCACTGGCTACCCGTCAATAAGAGGATCACTTTCCGAATGCTAACCCACGCACACAAATCACTCTACGACATCGGACCAGAATGCCTCAACTCACGACTGTCCTTCTACACCCCCTCCCGCCAACTACGTTCTTCCAGCCAAGCCCTCGCCACTGTACCTCGCATCAACAAGACCACAATGGGAGGCAGATCCTTCTCATACCTGGCTGCTAAAACATGGAACTCACTCCCCACTTACCTTCGCCTTACCCAGAACCACCTAGCATTCAGAAAGCAACTTAAAACGTGGATATTTGACAAGTAATCCTCCTCCCCTCTCTAAGCGCCTTGAGACCCTCTGGGTATGTAGTGCGCTATATAAATTCTTTGACTTGACTTGACTTGACTTGACTTCCCCACATTCACTTCAACTTCATTGTCTCTGTTCCACGCACTCTGAGGGTAAATAACTTGTTGGCTTCCTCCTATACACTCGCCATCCCCCCCACCCCCCATCATATGCTCTCCAAATTTAAAAACAGGCCTTCGCTCTAAAAACCTGTCCGCCTGAGAGGAATCCGCTGAAAATTCCACATTTTAGCCACTGTGCGCAGCAGCCGCCCTGTTATTGTCCGCTGCTCCCCTATCTGCTCCTGCAATACAAACCTTCTTCTTCTTCTTCCTGGGATCAGTAAGCCTGTGCAGGGCACTCCCTTCCCAACTCCCCACTACTCCCTCTCTGCTATCCATGCCCTCCTTGTTGCTGTTGCCACGATGTTTGCCCTGCACCCGGGCGTGCTCAATCCACCATTTGTCCACTCTCACTGGAATAATCAACTAATGGTACGCCTGCGGCACCTCTGTGCCAGCCTCCATTCTAACCTCCACCTGCTTAACAGCCTCCGGAGGGTGCACTGTGCTCGTAAACTGGGGAAGACTGAAAAATGCCACTGGCCTGAACCATCAGTCATATCCCTTCCCTATGTATATAGAGATAACTCTAATCACTAGTATATGCAGTAGACTGTTGTGCTCTCTACCATTCCTATGTGACTCTTAGAGTATATCCATTTGTATCCCTCCCCTATGTATATGGAGAAGGCTCTAGTCACTAGTATATGCAGTGGACCTTTGTGCTGTCTGCCATTCCTGTGTGGCTCTTGGAGTATATCCATTTGTATCTCCTTGTGTGACTTTACATCTTGTACATTTGCAATGTTTTTCTGTTTGTATCCTTTATATAACGCATGTAATCCTAAATCCTTATGTTTTTCAACTGGTCCCTATGTAAAGCGCTCTGACACCTTCGGTAAAGTTCGGGCCACATAAAATCGCATAAATAAAATAAATAATAAATACCCGCCTATCTGTGCCTGCAAAAGAGTTTGGCTGTACTCCTGAACAGGCCACTGTCGCAGGCAACCCGCCCCTCCCAGAGACAGCCCTGAAACTCACCCGGCAGCCTCGTGGACCAGCCAGGCCCCCTCAGATAACCTGAGGAAAGCGAACGCGCACTCCGGCTCCCCAACGCAGTCAGCTGGTTGCCTCTCACCGTCGGCGCCTTCCTTCCTCTCGCTGCACGCGCCCTCAGATGCCCTCTGCTCTCCGCCGGCGGCACCCTGCATGCGACCACTACTCGCAGTACTCCTTTCGCCCCATTCCTTCTCGGCGGCCTGGTTGGGGGGGGGGGGGCGACTGCATCCACAGTTCCTGCCACCAAGAGGTCATTTCTGCCAGTTGCCGCTATCACTCAAAGCGCCTCTCTAAGCCCCTCATGCGACATCATTTTCCCTGCTCCTCGGGAAAAGCTTCGGGTATCCCTCCTCGCAAAAGACCCTCTCTGACTCCCGTCAAACTGCGCAACAATGCGCTCGCGCCTTCTTAATTATCGCCCTGCCTGTCTCGCGCTCTGCTCCTTGCCCTTGACCAATCACGTTGATTGGTCTGGACCATCCGGGCGAAAATCCCCGGGGGGGGAAACACTTCGCGTTCGCCCCCCGAGGATCCCATCGTGCTCTGAAACGCGTAAGGGACTTTGCATTTGCAGAAGGAATGCCGGTTTGGAAAATAAATGCTTTTTGAAAGCTCCTGACTGCGTGGGCATCCTTGCTTCAGGGTATTTGTGAGATGATATATATATATATATATATATATCTATATATATATATATATAGATATATATATATATATATATATATATATATATCTTCGAATCTTCACGTTCCTAAGTTCCACGACGGAAGTCACAGCACCACAACAGTAGGATAATGTACTTTAGTTTATTTTAAATACACCATGTGTAGGAAAGTGCAAAATGGACGGCATACGCGTTTCGACTGCAATCAGTCTTCAACATATATATATATGTATTTATTTTTATATTTTTATATTATTCCCCCAAAAAATGTTATGTAAATATATATATTATTATATATGTGTTTAACTTTGAAAATAAATATGCTTATTTGTTGAAATATATATTACATCTATTTTTTTTTATTAATGTTACTCTTTTAATTTATATATATTTAAAAAGTGATATTTAATACAACAATATTTATGACTACGATATTTATTTTCCGATATTATTGTACTTACCATTATAAGTAAGAATGATTATATTTTTTTGACACTGATGTTTTGGTCACAATGTTTTGGCATTGGGATATTTTGGATGCCTATATTTTGTCAGTGAACCGGCTACCGCCCGTTCGGTGCAGGGCTAGATTCCTCACACCTCACACAGAAAGTACTAACACCAGGGCTTTCTTCTGGACCTTGCTCTCGCCTATGCTCTCCACTTTCTTACAAGCACACCGCCCTTGGCAAGCAGGCAGGCACTGGTGTTCCAGGGTCGAGGGCAGGTGGTTTTGATGTCCCTGGGTAATGTTGCCTCACCCAGCAGGGATACTAGCAGGCGGGGCCCCTATTCCCAATTACAGGTTGAAGCTTTGCAGAGCTTCATCTCCTCGCACAGCCCGATTGGCTGCTCGGCAGATGACAACGTTTGGGGTTTCAAATTCCCCTACTTATAGTTCTTTTCCAGACACAAAGTGTGATTTAGAGTCTGGACCTATGAAGTTTTAGATTGGGATTCTGCTTCTTTGAAAATGGACATCTCACCCCTTTCTTCTTCCTCCTGAAGGATGTCTGTCTGATTAGCCCACAAAAAGATTCATGGGAGTGACTTGAATTCACACCTGGATGTCAGCCACAGTAATATGTGCATCTAAGGCTAATCCTGGGCCCTCAGGGATGTGTCCAGGCCCCTTTCCTTGTGATCTGTCAATGAATCAAACTACCCTTTGAAATCTACAGGGAGAGCCTGGCTCTCCCCTCAGCCAGTGCTGGTCCCACCCAGCTTACAGGAATGTGGCAATACACAATTCTGTCTTGGGGGATTCCTCTACTCCTCATGTTTTGCCAGGCAGGCCTGGGCTTCCCAAAATGAAACATCATGTTATGTTATGTATAGTGCAGGCACTCCTGCACTCAGGGTACATTCACTGCACACTCACTGCCTAGTAGAAAGGGGCAAGAGTAGTGGGAGGCAAACAATAGTTAATCAATAACTACGCATCCCAGAGAGCACAAGTATCAGAGTCTGTCAGACGATTGCTTAGATGTCTTCTGATAAGGAAGATCTTCAAGATGGTAGCATGGGAGGTGGAGCAGCATCCTTTAAGCAACCAAGTTCAGATAGGTAACCCCTGCAATCTATGAAGAATATGAATCCACCCAGTCAATAAGACTGCAAATGATATTCTAGCAATTCCAATTGAACCAAGAGATTAAACCCACTCATGCTCTCATATTATCAAGACCACACTATTAAAATATGGCCTACAGTGGCACTTCCAAAAAATATTAGAAACCCAGAGGATTCAAAACTAAATGGTGAGACTTTGTTTAAACCTAAGGAGAAACAAACAAATTACCCCAGCTCTGAAATAACTGACCTAGGGTGGCGGAACAAGGACCGTCTGACTAGTAATCAGCAGTCTCGCTGTCCGCATTACAATGCAACCGCCTTCAAGGCAGTCGCAATGTGTATTCTTTGTATTGCGGCGTATACTGCTGCGGGCTGCAGCAGATGCCACAGTACAAATCATACACACCTGACCTATCCCTGCCCTATGTGCCTGCCACATGGTGCAGGAATATGTAGGGGAGCCGTGTGACAGACCAAATATGTAACACAAGCGGGCAGTAGACTTTGATGAAAGTGTGACTGCAGGCACTGCCCCTCCCGGGATCCATGTCGCCCAAATCTAAAAGCGACATAAATAAACAAGCTAGCAGAAAATCGTAAGTTCGCTTTTTTTAGAAGGAGAAAATAGTTTTTATCTCTAGCTCTGTTCACACCTTAGAGTGTGTGCACTCACTCACTTTAGACTGAGCTAGTTGCCTGGTCTTTTCGCCCTTGTTTGGTCCTGATAAAAGCCAATATAAATATACACTTGTGGCTGAAACATCAACACAATCAAGTGTTTAACTGTATTAAAGAAAATATACAAATCAATTGAAATAGATAATCAAAATAAATCATCTGTACCAAAATGAATGAAAAAAAGGATGAAAAACAGGCCTTTTTACACTTTACCTGTCTTACATAGACGCCTAAATATCTGGACTGATTATACACTGGCTTTATCAATGGCTCAATTGTTGGCGTTGACTTCAGTTGATTCTGTTACCTAAAGACCCAAGTGGTTATTGGGTTGTTTTTCCTTTGCAACACCAGTAAGAAGCCAGACACTGTTTGGAAGTTCTCTTAAGACTTAGGTGAAGATAAACATCCATTCTGACTCCTTGCTGGGGTGCAGAATCACAGCTCCTTTCTCGCACAATGTGGAAAGAGAGAAAAGAAGTGTGTAACTGCGCCCCACCAAGGAGCCAGACGCTAGTTCAATTGGTTCTTAACCTGAGATATAGAAGAAGATTTTCTATTTTTGTGCTTTTTACGTACGTATAATTTGTGAAGGAAACAGTTATGAAACCCATGGGTGATCCCAGAAAGCTATTGATTGCTGAACAGTAGACAACATGCATAATTCAGGAAGAAGTAATTTGTGTAACTTATTTGAGAATTTCCCAGAGAAACAAATTGTTGAGATCAAAATATGACGACTACAAGTGTAAAAAAATGTCTAACAAGGTTTTCACTTGTAAATCTTTTAACATGAATCCAATCCACAAAAAAAATATACCATTACATTTGTTGCACTTGTCAGGTTGCAGTCAAGGAGCGCGTGTAATATGTTCAAAAGACCACAATACTTCATGCTAGCAATCGAACTATGGTTTACATTCGTTTTCATTGTTTATCGACCATGCATTACCTGGTTATTAAAACTGTATTGAATACTCATTAGGGGCGAATAAAACTATGCATTTTTAAATGACCCCAAGTATTTTGGATTACTCATAATGCAGGAATAGTGTTTTTGCCAACAAAGGATTCCGATAGGAAGTTAAACATACAATGGAAATTCAATAGATAGTAGCAAATGTCCAAACTCACAGTGTACCAACACTTCTCCCCATTAAAACTGTGCCCCACATGTGTGTTGGCGCGGGAGCTATCGGCCTCTACAGGAAAGACCCAAAATTTAGACCATGGAAAGTGCAAGAAAGAATCATGGAATTAGATTACCTGACATGTGTGTAGTAATGGACAGAAACTGACTAAAACTGTGACATGTGAAGTCATTTACAGTCCATCTTTTTTTCATTCAGTCAGTTTTGGTCTATTTCTGTCCCATGCAGTTAGTCATCTACACATGGGTGTTAGGGGTACAGTTTTTAATCAGTAGAACTATGGGGATGGTCGGAATTATACCATTTGCCACTAGTTATTGAGTGAGCATCATGTCACAGAAAAAATAAGAAACAGTGCATTGTGACCCAAACCTTGACATTTTCAGGGCATTCTGAGTAAACAAACATCAGAATACATACAAGCAACATTACCCTGGATTCATCTGGGAGTCTATGTTTCACAAATGTCTGGTGTTGGAAGTTTTCCTTGGGTGCCAGCTGATCCAAAATACCGCAAACATTCCCAATGGAAACTTCCCCTTCAAAAACATTCCCAGATGTCTAGTGTTGACCCCTGTTCAAACCCATTGAAAAGTTATGTCTGGTACTCCTGTCCTCAGGAAAGCAGGGAAAAGATAAATATGGGTCAAACCTTGGAGGATATTGTAGGAAGGAGGAGTATTATGTAGTGATGATGGTTAGGCTTCACTATGCAATAGTCTCACAATACCCCAAAGAAGGTCCTTGAAGTCAGAATAATAAATCCTTAGCTTAGTACTGGTAGAGTGGCAAAGAGCAGTCAGACTTTAGCAGAGGAATATGTGTTCAGCATATCAGAGTACCAACATAGACAATAAGTACTTGACACAACTAGAAAAAAATCCAAGATCAATTTATCGAAATAAAGCTGATTTTTATATAAATGTAGACACCAACATGAAGTCCATTAGATGAGTTAATCCAGGATTTTAGAATGAAAAATATTTCAATACTGCAGCACTTTAGCATTGCGGTCAATAGTAAAAAGCACCAGTGACAATCGGTCCCTTGCATGTCGAGTTGCGTGGAACCCACTGGGGGGCAAGGTGATGCAGGTCCCAGGACAAAAATGGCGCTTAAAATAGCGAACCGTGTAACTAAGTGGTATTGCTCGAAAATACCAACGGAACGCCGGCGCATGCAAGTGACGAGCGGTAAATAATAATTACGAGCACACCGCTAACAAACCAAATAATAAGGTGGCAGGAGCATAAACTAAGGACCCAAAGACAATAAAGGGATCCCGGGAATCGAACCTGTGATTATGTAGTCCCTATAGGACTCATATCGAAAAACTACCAAAATGGCGCGAACACACGGGTGCCTTAATTAACTGTATCACGCCAATTATGGGGGTAATTAGTACCCAATTAATAAATGGAAATGGTATATAAGGCCTATGTGTTTCACTGCTTCCATCAGTAGCGGTGAAAGCAGGAGTCCGTCACAAGCAGGTTCGCCGAGAGGCCGGTTTTAAGGTAAGGACCCAGGAGTTGGACGTGAGTTAATAGGGGCGGTGAGAATGTCTTAGGAAAGAATATCAGTAGTAGAAACAGCGCTATGCTGTATGGCAAATGACTTCAACCCTAGAGCATTTTTTCATTATAAATCAATCAGCCAGGGGATCTGCTCTAAGTTTCTGTTATCAGCACAGGTAGAACTTAGAGAGACACAAACCCTATCGGTAGAGTAAGGGTTACTGAGTAAGCAGTTTATAGAATTGAATCAGATAGTCAAGCCCACTCTGTGACAACGTCTACAAACCACGAGCAACAAGGAGGTGGTAAAACGTGCTAGTAATAAACATGCAGAGGTATTAACACCTTAGCTGCTTCGCAAATATCACTCCCCAGTGCTGCGCTGTCCATTGGAACTAGTGCTGAATGGACGTCCAATGGTCGTGCGCAGCACTGGGGAGGTAGCGCTCGTGACGACCGTTGGCCGTCAGCAGCGCTTAAGAGGTTAATGAGAGGGACCACATGCCAGTAAGACAGTTATAGACCACCCAGCATATATAAGCATCAGGCAAGACCGCATTTGTCAGCAGTAAACATGGTAAATAGTGGTGCCAAGTATATATCTTGAAAATGGTCCATAATGCCAAACTAAATATAACTCAATTTTTGCACGAGGCAAGATCATACTTGTAAGAACTAATTGTGGCAATGAGTGGATTTAAAAGCATTTATTTTGATACCACACTGAATATAACTTACTCATTGTTTAGGTTGGGAGTAAATATAATTGAAAATCACCCCATCCGACAGTGTATTCCACGGCGCCTTGAAAAGTATATAACGCTGCATCTCAGGCAACAAAAGGGAGACTACAGCCCTAAATAGGTATGTATAAAATCCCCTGAACCGATAATGAGCTAACGGACAGGGGATCTACAGTTTATGATCCGCCCATACATAGGTGCTAAAACAGAAATGTTATGTGATTCATGTATAGGTATAAAGATATTACCTGAAGAGGGTGAAGGGAAGAAACAGCCTGAATGTCAGCATTGAGCGTAAAAGTAATTGGTATGTATGTGCCTACTGATTCCAAATATTGCCAATAGTTATAAAATTATTATTCAAAATATACAGCAACATTCGTGTACTTTACAGGCACGGCAATATAATCTAATACAGACGGTGCACAGTGAAAAAGGCACCTGCGTGACAGACACCAGTGAATAAAGTGTCAAACACAATATTAAGAGTAAGTGACCCCTAAAAAACACAAAAATAGGCTAAAGGTTTCTGCAGTATGGTATATAACTCCATGCTCTTCTATTGTAGAAGTCAATGATCTAAAAGACTATGATGTGAGTGACTCTAACCGCAACATTAGAAGGAGATACAGTCGTCCTGAAAATGAATAGAAGGACTTCATTCCCTATACTTCAAGCAAGGGCGTTATACACACCAATAGTGAATACCACTAGATCAATCCACAACTAGAACGTACTCTCTATAGGAACAATGTATTAATTACATGCATTCTCTTTTTTAGAAAGAAGTAAATAATCTTTGGTTTTAAACTTCGTCCGTCCAGAGGAAGGTGCCAAAATTGTAATCAACGCACCGAAACGCGTCGACAGTGGGACTTTTTAATGTATATGAATTGTATGTATTTTGCATTTAATTTGTGAGCATAAAAGTGTATGATTTTTAAATTTGGAGTGACTCTGAAATAGATACCGTAAATCGGAATTGTTAGATAGCTTACATGTTTGTACCAGAGCACCCAATTACAGTATTAACTTGAATGCAATTTTACCAGTGATTTTATGAAGTATAAATGTTTTCCTACAACAATAAATTTTTGCAGAGTAACAAAAATGACATTGTAGTGTGGAGTTCTAATATTTACCTAATATTACGGTCACAAAGTAACGGGTATTCATCTAAATGTGTAGGCCTCAAGGTCACCAACTGAAAGATTAATACACAGAAAGGAGCTTTTTTTGATAAGGTCCCAGGACCAAGCCATGACCATCAGTTTGATGTTATGTGGCTCGCGAAGCCCGGGTACATAGTTGCCCTGGCTGTCCTTGCACTGAAACGGAAGCTTTGGGGCAGCGGGTGTTACCGCTGACAGGGTGCTGGGGAGGAAATGTGTAAAAAGTCAACAACAGGGTCACCGCTGTGGTCAGTTGAAGGTGCTACAGCATTTCCTTGGGTTGCTGCATCAATTAAAGGTGGTGGTTGCCGGACTGGCCACCAACAAGTCTTGGTAGCAGTAAGGTCATCACAAAGTTAGTTCAACGTCTGGAGGTCCAGAGGTCCAGGGGAAAATTGTATCCAACTGATACTTGCTGGACATCAGGTCTACATTTCCCACAATGCACTGGACCATCTACTTTGGAGGCGATCCCTTGGCGGAACCGATGGCCAAGGATTCTTTGGTTCCGGTACATTATTCTACCTGCGAACTGCAGGGGACTAGTGCCACTAGTCCAAGGGAGTTTGGAGTTGCTTTGACCTCAGAGGCGTCCCTTTGTCTGGGGGAACCAATCTTTGGTCTGGGACGAGTGACAGTGGTGCAGTTTCACGATGGTTAGCACAGGTGCAGAGTATCAGGCCTTTTATTTTGCAGATCCTGTTGTTACAGACTCGGGTCTCCTCTGTGTCTTCTTGTAACGGGGAGTCAGTAATGGGCTGGGAACGAGGTTTAGGTAAAGCGGGTTTTATTTTCATATACAGTTTCATTTGACGAAATGTCAGTCTTTCCTTGGCGAACTCGGCTGGATCCGTGGTGCCTATTGGGACAGATGCTGTATAGGAGTACGTCTCGCCTGTGGATTGGGCTCCTCAGGTGGGGTGGCTCTCGTGGTATCCGGAAGGGAAACAAACAAAAGAAAGGGACTGATTACATTCTGACCTCGTACCTTTTAACCCAGGGAACCGGGGAAGTGAGGGAACACCTCTGGTGTAACGCTTTACCGCTGCTGTGACTCGTGGTGAGGGGGAGGGTACAATAGGGTCCAGGAAGGTGCGGGAAAACTATGGAATAGGGTGTATATCACTAACGCGGGACTACACCCCGACGTCCCACCCAACTTGCGAACTTGTCCCGTACCTGTCTGAGCCACACTCCACCCTCGGGAGTGTGGCATGGAGCAGCGCGGTCCCGTTGGCCTCCTGGCTCGTCTGCTTCGCCTTGCGGCGCGTCTGCTTCGCTTTGGGGCACGTCTGCTTCTCTTCCTTGCTCGGCGTCCTCGACTCCACGCACTCTCCGGTTCTCCTTCGCGTACTCTTCCGCCCTCTGTTCTCCTCCTACGGTGATGTCACACACTGTTTCAGGGATGTCCGGGTTCTTATCCAATGCCCCGAAGCATACGTCACGGTGGGAGGGACCTCCGTCCGGGTCATACGACCAGTTAAAGGAGCCGTGCCGATTTCCTCCTGTGGTTGAGCACCAGGGACTCTGTTCGTCCTGTGGGGAAGGAGTAAGGGGATCCTCGTCAGTATGAGTCCACCAGTCCGCTTCCTTGTCCATCCCTTGTATACTGGGCACCTTGTTACACTTCTGTTGCAATTTGAATCAGGACGGAGGTTCTGGTACCAAGGGTGCCCCTTACATCCTAAATTTAAGGGTGTTGGGGGTTGTCACGTGGCCCACAGGGGCATTGTTGTCTTCACTAAGTTAGCATGAGCATGTTGCAGTATGCCTGCTGCTTTGCGCATGCCTGCTGCTTTGCGCACGTTACTACTCGTCTTTATTTTGTGCAATATTTTTTATGGATGCTTTCTCATGAGAACTCATCGTTGTGTTCACTCTCTGCGTTTTCCTGGGATTTTGACTGAACATTATTTACAAGGTCGAACAACAATGCCCCTTGTTATTATGTTCTGGTCAGACCTTGGCCCTTAGACAAAACATACCGATGCAGCTGTTGTTTGGACAACGTACTTGGTGTTTTTTTAGTGGGATGCACAAATAGGTAGCACACACTTGGAGAGGGACCTTTCCAGGGAGAAGAGCAAGACAGCACCTATGATGTATATCTACCATCTATAGGCTAAGGTATGGGGTCTGCTGACAAAGCCCAGAGATCTTCTAACATATAATAATACTGCTCCGTAGCAAGAGAAGGGAGGTTAGGCTCTATTGTCTTTCCATGAGGACATATCCCTTCATGATTTATGTACTAGCTGCTATGTTGACTATATTTGTACTATTCATTTTCCTGCTTCTTGTGGCATTTATACTGTATGTTAGGGCACGTTAGTTAAAATAAATATTTTAAACTATTTCATGTCTCTGTCAGTTCTTATTGTGGACAAGTACAAGAGTGCGAGTGAAAGGTTGTGTCTTGGAGTGTTGTGTTTTGGGGTGCCTAATCAGTTGTTTCTCTGTGAGTGAATAGAAGAGAAAGTGAGACACTATAGCTAGTCGGTCCTGGGCTCGTGGATACTAAGGTGGTAGGAAGACCCAGTCCCTATACACCAAGGTCCTATAATCCTGCACATAGTTCTGTGTTTGGGCAGAATCCCTGCAACAGGGTGTGGGTGCAAGTAGCCAATAGCCTAATCCTCCCCTGAGGTGACCTGATCCTGGAGCCTTCTATTTTGCCAAAAATGGAAGAAACCTCCCTTGGCTTTACAGACCAGGTAGTCCACCCTAGGGGTGTGGCTAGCCTTCTGGGTATGTACACCTCCGCATTACATAATTGTTCCACCTGGGTGCAAATGTGCCTGGGTGCAGGAGGTAGGACTGTTTCCTCCTCTGGGAGGCAGCCTGGTTGCATATCAGAGGCAGTGTAAACTTTGAAGTTCTCCGCCTTGATGTACCACTTCACTAGCCATCCTGTCAGGGAGGGAGGTGTCACCTCTTTGCTGTCCATGCCATTGCTTCTGACTCCTGGGACAGTTCACAACTCCTGCCAGGAAGTCAGAATTCAGTCTTGACGGCAGCAGCTGCAGGCTGGTAGCCAGGGTACAGGAAATGCTGGGGCAACCAAGTGGGCAACTTCTAAGATAGCCCCTAGATGCATGCAACATTGACTGGGACATTGGAATCATGCCAGGAGTGATGAGGCACATTGTTTGATACCAAACATGACCTATTTTAGCGGTACCATAATGGAGCTGGCATCTTATCCTATGGACCGCTGATCACTTATAGTTGGCTTTGATGGAAAAGGCTTCTATAGGGACATATACGTTTCTGCTGATATGGCCTCACCTTTAATATAATTTACCCTGCCGTCTGTGCTCAGGAGTCCTTCCTTAGGGGTGAATGGCATATATTATAAATAGTGACTTGACCTTGCCACACATGTTGAGGGCAACGTCGAGTTCAAGCAATATGTACTGTTCATGCAGTCTGCAATGGCAGGACTATTGTCATCTGTTTACCTTATCACTGAGGGTGGCATACACAGTGCTACAAGCCCTGAGTATTCCTGGTACCATTACCAGGGACTTATAAGGTGGTAAAAAGCCCTTGCTAATTGGGGATAACTAATTCACATGTCAGCTTTAGGGTTAGAGCACTGCCTCAAGGCATGGTTAGCAGACTTCAGTGCACTGTCAGAGTTGAAAAACAGCATCTAGCAGACCAACGGGGGCAAAAGTGGGGGGACACCTGCAAAAAGGCCTGTTTTCTTGCAGATATATTCCTACATGACGAAGACTATAGGAAATTACCATGTTTGGGGGAAATATTTGCTGGAAATCTGAAAACATCATGTTCAACGTGTTATTCCAACTTCCGACCAATTAATCAGGATAAGGGAGGTCATATACCTAGCAATAGAAATGTCATAATATGTAGATGTTAAAAATATATGGTTTTAATATGTTTCCATGCGGTCTAGGGCTGATACCGGCAACCAAAGAGAGGTATCCTCAACCGGCATTTCCCTTTCAGCTGCTTTCCAAATGTCCCAAATAAACTTCACCCAGTTTATCTGTTGGCCACCTGCACTCTTAAAAACCCACACGTCTCGTACCTCCTACATCATACCATGCAGGGATACTAGCGGAAAAATCCATATTTTGGGGGTAAAATACAAAAACCCTGACAAATATTATGTTATCTTATGCCAGCCAATCAGATCGAGGTAGGTTTGGCACCCGGCAATGGAAACTTTAAGATGTGTAGATGTTACAATATCTTGGTCTTGTATGTTTCCATAGAAACCAAGGGTGATACCTGCGACCAACATCAGATTGGCTAAACTTGTATTGCGTTTTAATGTACTTTCCAAATTTCCCAAATGCGAGGCACCCAGTTTATCACACCCTGAACTTATGGAAAACCCATACATAGCTCATATCATCCGGCTCAGGAGACCCAGTAGAACAAGGTTAAAGCATGGATACGTTTATTGCCTAAAGGACAGTAGAGAGAATTTGGTTTCTTGTTCAAAACAAAAAAACTGAAGCTAAAAACATGACAGTGGTCACGTTCAGTGCTCTCTCCCAGCCATCCAATCAGGGTAACGGAGATGTGGCACCAAGTGATAGACACCATAGGCTACGTAGATATCAGTTTGTAGTTTGTTCCCATACAGCAGAGGGGTGATACCTGCGGCCAAAAGAGAGCACCATCAAACTAGCATTTCGCTTTAAGTTGCTTTCCTTTTTTCTCAAATGCATCTCAACCAGTTCAGTACTTATGAACCCAGGGAAATAAAATACCATGCCTGATGACTCTCACTAAGGTGACCCAGAACAACATAGATGGGGGTCATGCCACTATAGCGATATGTAGCTGCAGAAGTGAGACTGAAGGGAATTACCATGATTTGGGGGGGGAGGGAAAGCTGCTAATAATCTTACAAGCATCATGTTCAGCTTAACTACCTGACAGCTTGTAAAATCAAGGGATGTTTGGCTTGCATCGATATACTCCCTAGGATGCTTAGAAAAGATATGGGTTTAATACTTTCTATATAGTCAAGAGTTTGACATCTGTCATAAATGATCGTTCTACCACAATTTACAAATTACATAATTTAGTATTACATAACTGATTATGCGTTCTACATTGCCCAGGAAAAACCCACAGACTCCAGACACTTGGTTAGCATTCAAGGATCTATGTTTATTCATTTGAGAAATGCAACAAAATATTTAAATACATTTGTTAAAATAATTACCATTATCTCCACATTTGCCATTGCATCTTTAGGCTACAATGGGATATTGATGGACAGTTTGCACCAATACACGCCCTGAATGTGCGAAAAAGCAAAACCTATAGTTATCATGACTGCACATAGAGACAAAAGAGGTGCATTTTTGAACAATCAAACACCCACTCAAAAAAAAGCACTGTCAGATCCCAGACTTGGCCCAAATTTCAATTCATGGGGTGCACCAACAGCTAGAACCGGGATCAGTGTAGTCCCTATACAGACTTTGATGCTCCTCAAATTGAACCGTCACTGGTCTCTGAATGGTTAAGCTCAATAGTAGATGATAAACATTCTGGTAAGAATGACAGACAAGGATTGCAGTTTCAAAACTTTATATGACGAATTAATGGGCAATTTACATATAATATACCATAAGAAAATGTAGTGGTACAGCATACAAATCAAAAGTACAGAGAACTCCTTAAAGTTCTAAGTACAATTTGCATAGATTCGCTTTCTAGTGTTGGTGGATAAGGTCTCCTTTACACAGATCCATACCCGTTGTTTTATAGGACTTTAGACAAAGACATTCATATACGAGTACATGGTTCTCAGGATGTGCACCAATATAGAATGAGCAAGAAGTAACAATTTACTACAGCAAATATTTGAAGTTTCTATCATGGTAGTAATACATTGGGGCAACAAACATTCTCACAGTTTACTCGAGCAATTCAATTGATACATTGTATAGCAATAACCTGGGACAGTTGAAATTAATTTGGTTCGGTTCAGTGTTTATTGGTGTGCGTCTCAAAATTCTTCATTTACAACGTGAAGAACAGTAACAGTTAACAGGTGGTAGTCAATGCCGTTGGTTCAAGATGGAGGACAGTGTAAACACATTCTAAGCTAGCATAAATCCAATTTGTGATGTGTTTAATAAGCAAGAAAAAAACTGCTTTCAACCCCGATGATTTCTAAATCATCATTTCAATTCTTTATTACAGACCAATGCTGTGTAACAACAATGCTGCATAAGTCCCAACAGTAGGTATGATTTACCCCCCTGTCCTGATGGAGACCCGCCTCTGATGCCTAACAAGCTGCACTATTGTTAAAGGTCGAAACGTCAACGTTACAGTCTCAATTAGCCCACGCAATTTCCCAAACCTGAACAAGAAATCATACCTACTGTTGGGACTTATGCATTGAGTCTTGTCCTTCACAAGACAAATATCCCCCTGCATCATGTATATGTTTTTATGTTACTTTTGCATAGCACCATGTCACAGATCATCACCAGTCACTAACTGTATACTACAGTTAATTGTTTTTTCGCCATATGTGTTTTTCTGTGTCACCGATAGTCTTGTCATTGATTTGTATATATAAATGCAAAGTAAAGAAAATCATTTTTTCGCATATATAAGTTGTCCTTCTTCATGTGTCACCTGGTTATACGACTAAAGCATGTTCTTTTATGTATTCAATACATTGTGCAAATAATTTGAGCTTCTCGACAGAACCACTTTCTTTTCACCATCTCTATTCCTGGCGAGGATTGCTGCGGTAGGTTAGTTTCAGCCTTCTACTAATTTCCACTGTCCTGTTGGGTACGGATTCTCAATTCAGTGTTTTTTATCACAATAGTCGCAGGGACGACAGTGCTCAAATCCTCTTTCTTTGAGTGGTGCTAGTCCAATGGAGACCGTGGACCTTCAGCCTGGTCTTCCTCTTCTTCCGAAGCTTAAGACGCCTCAAACCAGGAGTGACTCAAGGTATTAGTGGAAGTTGGATCCAGTTCTTCCTATTCATGCCTTGTCCTCTTGGCATGGGAGGTGTGTATCCAGCCTGGCAAACCAGCACACTTGACAACACTGTCGGTGACCAGGATCACCTGGTAGGGCCCTCTCCAGCGCTCCTCAAAACAGGACTTACGGACATGTTTCATGATGTGGATCCAATTGCCAGGGTTCAAGTTGTGCCCTGGAGACCCTTGGACACCTGGAGTAGCGGCGTCAACCTAATGACTTATAGAACACACCACATTGAACAATCTCTTGCAGTACTGGAGGTCCAGGTAGTTAGACCTGGCATCTTTTGGTGTGTTTCCCCTGTCTTTTTGCTTTTGACCTCCTGGTTTTGGTGGTACTCTGGATATTGTTTTTGCTGGTTTGGTGTTCTGCACTCTTTAATACTGTTGATCAGTACTAAAGTGAAAGTGCTCCTTCTGTAAACTGTGTTGATGGATGGGTGTTTTCATGATTGGGATAATTGATTTACTAGTAAGTCCCTAGTTCAGTGCACTGTGTGTGCCCAAGGTTTGTAAATCAAATGCTACTAGTGGGTTTGCTGCACTGGTTGTGCCACCCACACAAGTAGCCTTTCAAATGTGTCTCACACCAGCCCCTGCAGTGTCTGCGCACAGTTTTCACTGCCATATCAACCTGGCAAGTGCACCCACTTGCCAGGCCCAGACTTTCCTTTTTCCTACATGTAAGGCGCCCCTCAGGTAGGCCCAAGGCACCGCCTTACTTCGCACCGCAGCCCTGGTCTTAGCGATGCCGCTAGATGCCGTCACCAAGCCGCTGCATGCACCGCGACCTGAGGGCACCGCATGCCGCACCGCTGCACTTCGCACTGCAGCTCCGACGCTGCAATGCTGGTGCTCCCGACTACAACCGCACGGAGTTCATGTGTCTCCAAGGGCCCAATGACTTTTGCACTGACCTATGGGACCGACGCCAGCTCATCGGAGCTCATCGCAAGGTCCCTGATGCCCTGCATTTCTAAAGGTACTGTTTTGCGGGTCTTCCCGACAAAGTAGATGGACCGCAACAACACAATCAGGCAGATCAGTTGATTCTACCTGTTCACAACGCCGTGATAGCCCCGGGTGGAGCTATCGACTTGAAGAAACTGTTTTTAAAGTTTTTGCTTTATGAGTATTTTGAATACCTGTATGTTGGATTCTTTATGCTTTGGTCTTATTTTACACAGATAAATATTGCCTATTTTTCTAAAACTGGTGTGGTGTCCTTTTGTAGTGTTTACACTGTATTAGTGCTGGTTATGTGCAAATGCTTTACACACTGCCTCTAAGATAAGCCTGACTGCTAGTGCCAGGCTACCAAGGGGATGGACAGGAGTTATTTTAGACGTGTAACCCCCATATCCTGACTAGGAAGAAGGGTCCCTACTTGGGCAGGGTAACAACCTGCCAGCCAGAGGCCCCCATTTCTAACACAGGTCATCTGTGATATTTACTAGACAAGAGCAGCTGCAGGAACAGAAGGAATTTGCATAGCTTTCCTCATCAGCACCTTGTGAGGTGACAATCCAGTTTGTTTACAAGTGATACTTTGAATGTTTATTAGTACCAAGGGTGTCAGGCCATTTCAGTGATGTAGAGGCACAGGCTTTGGCCAATTTAGCTTTGATCATCCGGTTCAGTCTCTCAACAATACCTGATGCCTCTGGACTTTAGCTACTTTGAAATCTCTGGTCAGTCCCTAAAGCAGTATACAGTAACTGCATTATCTCATTCTTGAAGTGAGGTCCTTGATACAATTCAAGATAAACTGGCATCCCAAATCACAGTATCAATTTTTGCAGCAATAGATTGGCAAGTGTTAGGCTGTCACATCTCTGATTAGAGTTTGCCTCAACCTAATGTACGAACAGACACACAATGATGATGATATACCTCAATTGTTTACATCAGGGCATCTCCACAAAGTCAATTTGGAGATGGTTAAAGGGACCACCAGAGTTTTCAATGTGACTCATGGTCACAGCAACCCTCTTGCCCACATTCTGCTTTTGGCAGACAACACAGTGTTGACAAAAATTCTCTGCCATTGATCTGAAATGAGCATTGTACCAGTAATACCAGAAGGTAGACAACAGCCCATGTTGGCCCACATGAGTTGGGCAATGTATGTGTCGCACCATCGCCGGCAGGAGTGAATTAGGGAGCACTTGTTTTCCCTCACTGGACACCCACATTTCACTGGCAACCCTCACACATCCCATCCTTTCCCATTTAGCTTTCTCTGGGGTTGTATGTTGGAATTCCCTCAACTCACTGAACATATGTACAGTAGTGTTGGATACAGCCTCTCCGGCCGTATTACATGGTTAATCTAAATGGAAGGTGCTGAACTCAAGAGCGTAGTATCGGGCAATCTTGTCTGCATAACGGTTGCCTCTAACAACAAAATCCTTCCCGCTCTTGTGTGCAGCACACTTCACCACAGAAATTTCCTTTGGCATTTGCAAAGCATTTAACTTATTTGAAACATACAGCCCATTGCAGATGGGGTGCCAGCTGATGTCAAAACTCCCTGCTGCGACCACAGCTGGCTGAAATCTTGCACAACTCCAAACCAAAACTGCATGTCACTTTAAAGAGTGACTCATGAGCCTTATGAGGTAGAGCAAGCTCTGGTATGGGCAATCAGCTCAGCCACTTTTGCAGACATTACATGACACAAGTAAGATGCTTCTACAACTCCGCTCAATGTGCATATGGCATAAGTGGTCCTTAAAATGCCACGTAGGTCCCTCAGACAAGACACATCAACAAAAAGAGTATGGCCAGACTCAGGAAGAGGAACATCCAATATGTCAGATTTGGTTTTGTGCACAACTCGGTAACACTGAGACAGTCATGGTCGAACTCATGCTTATCATCTCCTTCTGGAGTTGGCAACAGAGAAGCAGGGTTTATTGAATAGAAACATTTTCAGGGCCAAAATTATTCTCTCATAGTGGGTTTAAGCAGCCGTGTGTCAGATGTTTGGTTCTGGTATGGGTCATGACGATTTCTATGGAAAGGGGGACTATTACAATTAAGGAGTAACTTATCACTATCCCCTCAGTTTGCTGAATACTAAGGCTTACCGCTACAACCACTTTGAGAAAACCAGGCAACTCTGCTGGCACCAGACCAAGAGTAGCAGAGAAGTATGCAATGGGGTGCTTAGTCTCCGCATGGGCTTGTGTTAGTACAGACAAAGTACATCCATCTCTGTTTTGGCAAAAGAGCATGAATTGTTTCGTATAGTCTGGCATTTTCGAGAGCATGTGCACTACAAAGGAGATGTTGGAGATCGTGGAAGGGTTCTATACTTTTGTCATCCTTTGGAACCGGGTCATTGACATCAGTGTGTACAGCTGTATCAAAGTATTTGCCACAAAGGAAAAATTCGGGATCCAATGGTGGCAGTAGCCAACCATTCCTAAAAGTATCCTCACCTCACTGTGGGTGGTTAGGGACATCCCTGGGCCTTTTCTCCTTATGATACTCACCCAGCACTTCTGAACAAACCTCCCGGGTGTTGAGACTGCTTTCTCTAGCTTAATGTATCTACTTGTTCTTACCCCAAAATGTATCCGGGTATTATGATTGTCTGTTTTACCAGTATATTGTATCTACCTGTCCCTATTCCTTTGGCTCTCTCCCTCCCTATGTCCTTGTATCCCTCCTGTTACTACAGTAAAGCGCTCTGATACCCTCACGGGTCTGGTTCGCGCTCTATAAAACACTAAATAAATAAATAGACCATCTCAATGCGCTCATGGAACACTCTCCTCACTCCCTTTTCTATGTGATGCCCCAAGTACATGACTTCTCTCTGACAGTATTAGAATTTCACAGATAAGACCTTATGCCCGTTCTCGGCCAAGTGATTGAGCAAAGCAGTTGTGTCTTGTTTGCAAGCTTACTCAGCCATTGAGGTGATCAGGAGATCGTGGTGTACTGGATCAGGGTCGAACTACATGATAACTGCTGAGTCTCTAGATTCTTTTTGAGCATCTGATTGAAATAGTATGGACTTTCAGTATACCCTTTTGGGGCATGACACAACATGAATGGCTTCTCTTGGAACCGTAATGCGAAAAGAAACTTGCACTCTTCGTGTAACGTATGGTCCACTTTGATCCACTTCCAAGTACGCACTTCTCCTCCCCCCAAAGGCACCATTATTGGCCCATGATTGAAATCAATGGAGGTTTCAAACATCATGGGGACTGGGCCTCCTTGTTGCATCATTAAATTCTGGGGAACTCTGAGGCTTGTTGAAGATGGGGAATACTTCCCTGCGTCGGTGTTGGGTTTAAGGAATTTGACAATAATCTGTATTTAGGGACTTTCTGAGCTGCCATACACGGGCAGTCTAGGTGCTGGGGGAAGCTCTCAATGGCCTGCTGGACTTTCCCCTTGCACCTCAGGCACCATCCGGTCTGGATTATAGCGACAGTCCCTCTTCCAATCCCTCACTCTGTTATAAATGTGACATTGGGTAGCCTTTTTTAAGGCACTTATACCAATCCCAGCCACATTACGTCACCCTCTCCCCATTCCCAGGACATTTCCAATGTAGTTCAGGGAAACCTCCTGAATAACTGTTCCAAAACTGGGGTCTAGCTGGGGTCCTTGGAACAGAACATCTAGGGCCTTATTTATGAGGGTCTTGCGCCGCCGGTGCGTCACCTTTAAAATGGGAAAAAGTGACGCACCAGTGGCACAAGGACTTCATACATGAGGCCTTAAGTCCCCTAACCCCTGCATTCTGCCCCAGCTGTGTTTGTGGCATCATGTGCTTCTCCTTAATACCCTTTTGATACCAGCGTGTCACTGCAATATTTCACATACTGTAAGATCTCATCAATAGGTTTGCTCTACCAGCAAAGGACTCTGTGTATGATTTGATTGCTAATCTCTGGTCTTAACCCATATGAAAAAAGATGCAAAGAACCCTCCAATTATGTCTCCTAGGAGGTTATTCATGCCTCTGTGTTCCCTATACACCTGCATCAATCTTTCAACGTAAGCTTGAACTAACCGTTTTGGAACTTGGGAGGTCCTGAAAATGTTGGCCCATTTCATCTCCTTTTGGTGGACCTTCATCTTTAGGATCTTTGATTTTAATGATGGGTGAAGGGGCATTCATCCCTGCCACCCGAGGTCATTCTTGGTTTGGCCAATCAACTGCTCTTTTGCACTCAGTCCACAGATCCTTTCAGACTGCCACCTCAAATAATACACAAAATCTTCCGACAAACACTTACAGATGGTTGCAATCTGTTCCATCTAGGTATACCACTCATCAGGATTTTCCCTGAGCTTTGGTAAGGTGCTTGTGAAATTAAATATATCTGATTGTGTCCACGGGACGTGTACATAGGCTCCTCCCTGCACTTCCTACAAGGGGTATTCCTTTGTCACTCTTTCTACAGCCCCTTCCTCATTCTCCCTTGATCCCTTTCTCTTATGTTTCACCATAACCGTCTCTTTCTTGGACCACAACTCTCTAAATTTCTCAGTATCGCTCTGTTCCCTAATGTTTTCGACCATTCCCTCATGTGCATCCTTAACCCTCTCAGTTTTAACATTCCTTGCTCCTTCTCACCCATTGCCATCCTAGAATTCTTTTAACCGCATCAAAGCTGCTGCATATTCCCGTGCTGCGCTGCAATTTTCAAAATCCCTTGTTATGTGACAAGGTCAGCTCGTCAAACGCACAGCGCAGGTAACACCCATGACGAGTTGACCTTGTCACAAGCATCGAAGGGGTTAAAGCTTCTTTCACTGAGGGAGGTCTACCCTGCATTCATTTGCCACCTTTTCCATTCTTGCATATGCCTCTCTTGCCACCCTCGCAGTCTCCTTACTCATATAAAGTAATTAATTCCCCCCATAATGTCCCAGATAATCCATCCCCACATTTCCCTTCATAATTTCCTCAAACTCGGTTTTCAGCTGGGTGAGGTTTATCCATTGATAAGTTGGCCATGCGCTTGGCGAGTTATCTGATGAATCTGTTCAAGTAGTTTGACCTCGTATCCAGAGAACTCAGTCGGTGGACTCATTTCTCTCCCTGTCAGGGTATTAGTGGTGCCCCTCCAGTCCCCAGTACTATTTCCTGAGGTATGCTTGGGAAAGGTTGACTTGAGATGGTACCGACAAGTGCTTCTGCCAGGGGGGGGTTTACACACAAACATAATAAGATGATGGATGGAGCGCTGAAATGTTTTAGACACCCACCCCCAGTCACTATTAGATGTGGGTTGAATCCATCATCGTTCCTTTGCTCACTTCGCCACCCCAATTCAGACCCAGCCATATGCAAATCGGTGTTTGCCCTGTTCTTCATGGGAACAGTCCAGCTCGAACTGCCAAGCCAGGACTTCCCTGGAAGGGAAACAAGCATCCTAGGACTGGTTTCGGGGTAACTCCCCTCATCAGCCAGGCTAGCTTGAAACTAGTGGCAAAGTGAGCAAGGGACCCACATCTTTGAATACCCTGCCTACTTAGGGTGAACATGTAAACACAATAAGATGATGGACGGAGTGCTGACATTTTTCAGACCCTCACCCCCAGTCATGGTTAGATCTGGGTTAAATCCATCATCGTTCTTTTGCTCACTTCACCACCCTAGTTCAGACGCAGCCATATGCCAATCAGTCTTGACTCTGTTCCTCATGGGAACAGTCCAGCCCGAACTGCCCAGGTGTTCCATGGACCAGAAACGAGCATCCTGGGACCGGTTTTGGGGAAATACCCCTCATCAGCCAGGCTAGCTTGAATCCAATGGCAAAGTGAGCAAGGGACCCACGTCTGGGCATACCCTGACAACTTAGGGCAAACAAGCAAATACAATAAGATGATGGAAGGAGCACTGAAACTTTTCAGAAACTCCCCCCCATTCACTATTAGATCTGGGTTGAATCCATCATCATTCATTTGCTCACCTTGCAACCCCAGTTCAGACCCAGCCATATGCAAATCAGTCTTGACCCTGTTCCTCATGGGAACAGTCTAGCCTGAACTGCCAAGCCAAATATTCCCTAGACCGGAAACAAGGATCCTGGGACAGGTTTTCGGGGTAACAACCCTCATCAGCCAGGATAGCTTGTTAAAAAGTGACAAAATGAGCAAGGGACCTACGTCTGGGCATACCCTGTCAACCTAGGGCAAACAAGCAAAAACAATAAGATGATGGATGGAGCGCTGAGACTTTTCCGACTCACACCCCAGTCACTATCAGATCCGGGTTGGCAGTTCAGGTTGGACTATTCCCATGAGGAACAGGGTCAAGACTGATTTGAATATTGTTGGGCCCAAACTGGGGTGGTGTGATGAGCAAAAGAATGAACTAAACCCAGATCTTTGTGACTGGGGTTGAATGTTTGCATTGTTCAGCATTCCGTCCATCATTTATTCGTTTTGCTTTTAGGGGAGTCTTTATAGCACTTGATGATGGTAAGGTGTCTAACAGCACAGGCACGGGGATCTGAGCAGAGGATGGGACAGAAGTTTCTGTATAACCCAGGGGCGTTCTGACTACTGTGGAAGATTCTCCTGTTTGGATTTCAGTCACTTTTGGGGCTCTGGCACTCGAGTCGGCTGCCATCACGTTGTACGGGGGTGTTTTAAACTGAGACATTCATCTATAAAAGGATCCTCCTCCTCACTATCTGTGTCCGTTTCCTTGTTTGATATCTCCTTTTCCATACTCTCTATCAAGGGGTAGGATCCAACAGTCTCAATGACTTCCTCTCTCCACTTTGTCTGCCTCTCCTCATCCTGCACTTTTCAGCATGAATTAGCCCTGCTCTGGATTTTTAAGTCAAATTACTTCTTTTTCTTTTCGCTTGCCATTTGCTCCCAAAGGTTTATGGCTTTAAACTGTGTGGGCCTAGGCTGTTGTTCTAAATTGTACATTCTCAAAAATTTCTCAATTCTTAGGATAAGGAAAGTACCGCTTAATACGAATCTAGGTTCCCTATCTTTGGAGGTATATTCATGCCATTGGCTAAGCCACATTCATGTTTGTAACCTTTTCTTTGCTGCCATCTCCCCAATTGGAGTACCCTCAGGAGGAAACTTCTCATCCTTATTTACACCCTTCTCTTTCTTTGACAAGGGATTCCCCATTCTATCAATGTCTCACTCACTCCTTACTTCAGTATCTTGCTTTATCTGCACCAACAAGCTCACAATCCATCCACCAACGCCAGAGTGTCTCTGTCAAAGGCCACCCAATCAATTCAATTCAATTCAATTCAATTAATGTATATAGCGCGCTACATACCCAGAGGGTCTCAAGGCGCTTGAAGAAGGGTGGGGAATTACTTGTCGAATATCCAGGTTTTAAGTTGCTTTCTGAAGGCTAGGTGGTTCTGAGTGAGGCGAAGGTGAGTGGGAAGTGAGTTCCAGGTTTTAGCCGCCAGGTAGGAGAAGGATCTTCCTCCCATGGTGGTTTTGTTGATGCGAGGTACAGCAGCAAGGGCTTGGTTGGAAGAGCGTAGCTGGCGGGAGGGGGAGTAGAAGGAAAGTCGTGTGTTGAGGCATTCGGGTCCAAGTTCGTAGAGTGCTTTGTGTGCGTGGGTTAGGAGGCGGAATGTTATCCTCTTATTGACGGGGATCCAGTGGAGGTTTTTCAGGTGACCAGAAATGTGGTCTTTACACGGGATGTCTAGTATGAGTCTGGCTGATGCGTTCTGGATGCGTTGGAGTTTTTTCTGAAGCTTTGCGGTGGTACCGGCGTATAGGGTGTTTCCGTAGTCCAGGCGGCTTGTAACCAGTGCGTGGGTGACCGTTTTTCTAGTTTGGGTGGGGATCCAGCTAAATGTTTTTTTGAGCATGCGAAGAATGTTGAAGCAGGATGATGAAACGGCGTTGACTTGTCTGCTCATCGAGAGTGAGGAGTCCAGGATGACGCCCAGGTTCCGTGCATGGTCCGTCGGGATGGGTGCTTTTCCAAGGGCCTCTGGCCACCAAGAGTCGTCCCAGGCGGAGGGGGAGGTACCTAAGATAAGGACTTCTGTTTTGTCTGAATTCAGTTTCAGACGGCTGTGCTTCATCCACTCGGCTACTTCTTTCATTCCTTCATGTAGGTTGGTTTTGGCGGTGTTAGTGTCTTTGGTGAATGAGAGGATCAGTTGAGTGTCATCAGCGTAGGAGATGATGTTGAGGTTGTGTTGGCGTGCGATGGCCGCGAGGGGGCTCATGTATACGTTGAAGAGGGTGGGGCTGAGTGAAGATCCTTGTGGAACGCCGCAAATGACTTCAGTGGCCTCTGACTTGAATGGTGGGAGGTGGACTCTCTGGGTTCTTCCGGCAAGGAATGAGGTGATCCATTCCAGTGCTTTTTCTTGGATTCCGATGTTTCTGAGGCGTTGTAACAGGGTGCTATGACAGACTGTGTCGAAGGCTGCGGAGAGGTCGAGGAGGATGAGGGCGACTGTGTCTCCATTGTCCAGTAGAGTTCGAATGTCGTCTGTTGCTGTGATGAGTGCGGTCTCAGTGCTGTGTTTGGCTCGGAAGCCGGACTGTGAGGAGTCGAGGGATTTGTTGGTTTCGAGGGAGGCGGCGAGCTGGTTGTTGACAGCTTTCTTGATGACTTTGGCCGGGAATGGAAGGAGCGAGATGGGGCGGTAGTTTTTGAGTTCGGTGGGGTCAGCTGTGGCTTTTTTCAGAAGGGCGCTGAGTTCGGCGTGTTTCCAGCTTTCCGGGAAGATGGCGGAGTTGAGGGAGCAGTTGATGACGTCTCGGAGGTGTGGTGCTATGATGGAGTCTGCTTTGTTGAAGATGTGGTGAGGGCATGGGTCTGTGGGGGATCCACAGTGGATGGAGTTCATCAGGCGGATGGTGTCCTCAGTGGAGACTGGGTTCCAGTCATTAAGGATGTTCAAGGGGGGTGAAGGTACGGCAGAAGGTTGGATGGGTTGGTCTCCGGGTTGGTTGTCGAAGCTGTTGTGGATGTCTGCGATTTTGTCGTGGAAGAACGAAGCTAGGGAATCGCAAAGGGTTTGAGAGGGAGTGATGTCGTTGGAGTTGGCAGTGGGGTTGGTAAACTCTTTGACGATGTTGAATAATTCCTTGCTTTTGTGGGCATTGTTGTCTAGTCGGTCTTTGAATGCGGCCTTCTTGGCAGTCCGGATCAGTTGGTGGTGTATGCGGGTGGCGTTTTTGAAGGCGCACAGCTACAGCATTTGCCAGCCAATCCCTGTGTTGCACCCTGGTGACACCACACTTCATGTCACTGAGCCATTTCTGAGTCAATCTACAACGTTTCCACTATTTGCCTGCTTCGACTACACAGAAATTTCCACAATACCAGGAATGCTACTTACTTTCATATAAAGCGAAACCCGCAACCTGCGAAGGCCACTATACTTACTCAGTATGTCCGCTCCCCATGCACTAAGGAGTGAATTTCTACCGATCTTGGCTAGTCCTTCCGTACAAGAAGGTATTCTTTTATCTGGGTGTAGCTGATAGCGCCTCACAGCACACCTCATCTAGCAGGCAAGTAAAACGATTCAATGTTTCTAACTTGAAATACCTCTCTTTAACCGTATACCATACGTGTATAACAACTACAACATTTTACCCTTTGAGAAGCACAAGAATATCATCAAAATCACAATAATGTTTGTTCTCACAAGTCCAGCAATCAAAGCCACGTAATAGCTGTTCTCAAACCCCGTCCACTGCTTTCTACCACAATGTGCCTACTACAACTTCCAACATGCACTGCTCCACAACTACTTTCCCACATTGTGCATGCAGTCCCTATTGATACTTGCATCATTGTTTCTTCTCCGGCACCTTGTCTTCCCTTGCACCAGGATTGGGTTGGGCACCAGGTCAATTTAGATCTCGGGGGAAACCATCTGGACAATGACGGTGCAGTACTCGGTTCTACAGCCAATTAGTTTGTCGATTGTGGGTTGGCTTCAATAGGAACCATCCGCAGATACCAGAACTGTCAGCACACAGACTTGACCTAAATTCCAACTCATGGGATATGCCAACAGCTAGGACCAGGAGCGGTGTAATCCCGATACGGACTTTGGTGCTCCCCGACTGTGGCCGTCATTGGTCTCTGAATGATTAAGCTCGTAGCAGGTGATAAATATTCTTATAAGAATGGCAGACAAGGATTGTCATTTCAAAACTTTATGTAAAGAATTATTAGGTAGTTCACCAATAACATGCCATAATTAACATTTTGTTGAAAAACATTCATATAATAGGTGCAAAGAACTTGTTACATTTCTAAATAAAATCTGGCATACATTTGCCCTCTGAGGGCCTTCTCCTGTACATAGAAATCTACCCGTCCTTTAATAGGACTTTAGACAAACAGTTAATACATTTGTATATGAGTACATGGTTCTCAGGACGTTCACCAATAAGGAATGAGTAATAAGCAACAATTTACTACAGAATACATTCAGGGTTTCTCTCATGGTAGTATTACATTGGGTCTACAGACATTATCACAGTTTACTCAAGCAATGCACTTGATACATGGTATAGCAATAGCCTGGGACAGTTGATATGTCCTTGGTTAAATACAGTAGGGCAAAGGTTTCTGGGAACATTCTGTGTTTATTGGTATGAGTCTCCCAATTCTTTATTTAAAAGATGAAGCACAGTAACAATTAACATGTGACTATCAATGACGATGGTGCAAGATGGAGGACAGTGTAAGCACAACCTAAGTTAGTATAAGACCAATTTGTGATGTGTTTAATATGCAAGAAAATAGCTCTCAAACCTCTGACACAAGTTTGCAACACCCTGTTAGTGAAAGAATTAAGTGTCATGTCTAGCCACTAAGTATCTAGATATGGGACTGAGGTCACTCTGGGAACAAAGAATGTTGACCGGCAATGATAGAGTAATGTATCTGTTGGAGTGTACTTACCAGCTCAAATATGTAGGAGTGACCACGAGAAAGAATAGAACAAGAACGGTGGAACACAAATCCAATATGAGAAGGGGAGTGCGTCCAACAAAATTAGCAAAACACTTGAAAGAACTCAAGCATACACCAGAGGATGTACAGTGGGCCATTATTGACCAGATATATGACAAAGGGGTCACAAACATCAAACAATAGCTTATATACAAGGAACATAAATGAAAATACCTCCTTGGCACAGGTAGATCATGGTTGAATGACAACCCCTCCTTAACAAACAGCAATACACTTGTAATATCCATATGACCTAATGAACATGTGCAAATGACTACATGCTAATCATTGATATACAACTCACTACAGGGTAGCAATATTTTTTTGTAAATTCGATTAAGACATCTTAAGTGTCCTTACCTAAGTCTAATTGTGCTACATCAATCTTGCTACGTTTAGTAGACTTATAAAAACGTGAATTGGACCAGACCTAATATTCATAGCACCTTATATGTTTCTCTTATTTTTTATTTCACATGAGATATCTTAATTCTTTGACACATAATACAATTCTCAATTAAATTCATAAGCATGACGTTTTTTTAAAGTATATAGTGCAACCATGATAAAGTGGTTTAAACTAAATCATTCCTCACAATCAGGCCACTTTAGGTAGAATATTTAATACATCGTTTAAAATTAATTTAAGTGCACATTTTAGCCCCAGTTTAAAATTAATTTGTGAACATTTTAGCCCCAGTTTACGCACTCTAATTGATGCACTCATGACTTAGACAATTTCACCAAACATATTATGCAGTTTTCGTTCTAGCCTTTGTACTGGATGGGCATGTGTGATAAATGTCACCTGCTCTCACGCATACGCGATGACGTATAGTAACGCATCCATGCCTGATTAGAGACATTGTCCGATTAGACAACATTCCCTCTCGTTTCTCCAAACCAAGTAGTGACAGGAGAGACTCAATTATATACACCACCATGAAAGACACTGTTCCCAAGGATGTCAGAGATGGCTGACGACTAATTCTTAGCCTGCGCATTTGATAGATGACCGCCGACTCTAAAAAGAGGCACTCATTTGGATTAGTAACGTAGGCATGTCTTAAGAAAGCTGAAGGTTAAAGGCAAATGTGCATAATTAGCATATAGTATGACTTTTGCTGATCAATTTTTTACGTACACGCATAGCAGAGGGTTATCCCATTCTAAGAAACACATATATACCAAGTAATCAGTGATACTAGGAACAGCAGCCTCATAATTGGATGAATTATGTTTGAAGCCTCCCCATCTGCTCAAACTTCTGGGTTTCATTAATACCAGTGTTAGTCCGTGATATGGCTGCATGAATCTAAATTAGATGCACCCACATGAGTGTATTTCAGAAGAGTACCCGTTGGTTCACAAACTGAATGACTCCAGTATGAAAAAACATGTTTTTGTGAGAAATCATGAAATAATCTGTTTCATAAAGTTTCGAGCAAAAACTACCACATATGACCACAATTCTAATGATGACTAGGATAACTAATACTCAATATGGATTCATCATTGGATAGCTAATACTGAACATGGATTAATCATTGCTAATTTTTCCACTCTTCCTGACACAGTACCTACAACGTATAGTACAGGGTGGGTGGATCTTCTACTTTCCTCTTCGCTGTAGTGTGAGATTACAGAGAGGTAGCAGAGCAGTAGGTAACACTGTGTAAAACAATTTGCAGTGTGCTTGGACTACTGGAGTGTGATGAGCTTAAGGATGGATGGGATTTAGGGCATAATAATGCTATCCCAGTCCATAAAACACAATGTGTTTGTTCCTGTTTTTAATTCTCAGGATATAGGAATCGGTCGGATCTAAGCAGACGAAGTCAACAGATAGGGTATTCAAACGTAGATTTTCCAACATGGTGATTAGGTCCCAGGGATCATTACATAGGATATTCGTGCCCTGAAGCAAGTCCTCGGGTGTATGGTTACACTAGAGTAAGGGCTGGGATATGCTGACTGAGGAAGGCATCCTAATAAGTACCAATTTAACCACTCTTTTGTCAGTTTTTAATCTTGTATGGGACAATACCCGCCCTAATACAAGTGTACCAGTTCTTTTTCAAGACCCTTCATGGATCAGCCTACCTTGCATTGATATAGTGAGTGCAAGGTCACCCTAATCAGGGGCTTCGTCAAGCCCGATCCCCCCACTTTAGCAGCTTAGCCGCTACAGCGGGGGCCTGGTTTTTGATGAGCCTCTTCTGTCAGCAAATTGGCAGACACACGCTCATAATTAACCCGAAAGTGTGGAAAGGTGATTGAGTGGAAGGATTGATGAATAAATGGATGGTGGATGGGTGGGTTAGTGAAGGGGTGGAGGGATAGATGCATGGAAGAATGAGTGAAATAATGAATGTAAGGATGGATATGTGAAAGGGAGGCTTGGTGGATGTGTGAAAGGGTGGATGGATGGATGATGAGAGAAGTGATGGACGAATGAGTGAGGAAAGGTTGGATGGAGTGAAAGGGTAATGGAAGATGGATGGATGGGTGAGTGAAAGGGTGAATGGGTAGATGGATGGATGAATGTGTGAAATGATGGATGTAAGGATGAATGAATAAAATAGTGGATAGATGAGTGAAAGGGTGTGGATGGTTGGGCAGAAGGGTGGATGGATGGCTAGATGGATGAGTGAAAATATAGATGTATGAGTGAGTGAAAGTATGTATGTGTGTATGGATGCATGGATGAATAGATGGGTGGAGTAATAGGGTGGATGGATGGACGAAGTGATAGATTGGATAGATGGATGTGTGGATGGATGGATTGATGAGTAAAAGGAAGGATGCTGGTGCATCATGTACTCCCAACTTTAGCAGATACGGTGAGGGTGAAGTTCTTGAAGGGCCTCTTCTCTCTGCAACTTGGCAGACAAAAGTGAGAGGATGGGTCAATGAATGTGAGTGAAAAGGTGGATGGATGGACGAATGAAAGAATGGATGTAAGGATGGATGAGTGAAAGAATAGATAGATGAGCGAAAGAGAAGAAAGAATGGATGCATGACTGGAAAGAAAGGGTGAATAGATGGATAGATGGATGGATGGGTGGGTGGATGAATGGATGGATAAGTGAAAGGATGGCTAGATGGATGGATGGATGGATGATGAGAGAAATGATGGATGTATTGATGAGTGAGTGAAAGGAGGGATGGACTAATGGAGGGAATAAGTGAATGGATGGATGAGTGAAAGAATGGATGGATGAGAGAAAAGATGGATGGATGAGTGAAAGGATGGATGGATGAGAGAAAGGTTGGATGAGTGAAATAATGGATGAATGCGTGAAATGGGTGTGGATGGCAAGATGGATTAAAGGGTGGATGAGTGAAAGAATGGATGGATAAGTGAAAGGGAGAGCAGATGGATGAAAGGGTGAATGGAAGGATAAGTGAAAGAATAACGGATGAGTGAAAGCGAGGGTGAGTGGATGGACAGATGACTGAAAGCATGGATGGATGAGTGAAGGGTAAATGGATGAGTGGATGGATGGGTGGGAGGGTGAATGAATTGGTGAAAGGATGGATAGCTGAGTAAAGGGTGGGATGGATGAGTGAAAGGGAGGATAGAGTGAAACGATGGATGGATGAAGTGGAAGCGTGAATGGATGAATGAGGGAAAGGATTGATGCCTGAATGATTGAAAGGATGGATGGATGGGTGAAAGGGTGGATGGAGAGATGGATAGGTAAAAGGATGGATGGATGGAGTGAAAAGCTGGATGGATGGGTGGGTTGAAAGGGTGGATGAATGAGTGAAAGTATGAATGAAGACTGAAAGGAGGGATTTAAAGGTCGGGTGAGTGAAAGGATGGATGAATGAGTGAAACAGGGATAGATGGATGGCTGGATGAGAGAATGAACAGATTGATGAGGTAAAGTGTGAGTGGATGAATGAGTAAGAGAAAGGATGGATGGATGAGTGAAAGGATGGATGGTGTGACTAAAATGGTGGATGGATGAGTCAAAGGAGCAGGGCTTTAAGTGGGCCGGGTCTCAAGGGGTCTGAGCACCGGGAGTTTTTTAAAAGAGGCCTCGAAACGGGTCTCTATCGAGCTCTGTTTTGAGCCCTGGCACAGGCGGTCCGTTTTTTTCCAGACTGCAGAGACAGTAGTTTACTGTCACTGCAGTCCGGAAAAAAGTGCCAGGGCACAAAACAGCCAGATAGACACCCGTTTCGAGACAAGCACATGGATATGCACTGCCCACACTGCTCACTTCTCACTAATGGAGAAGTTACAGCATGATGTCATGCCAGGTGAGCTTTGAGGGGGAAGGAAAATCCTTTAGAGAGTCATTTTCTCTGTGGATTTCCCTTCTCTTTGTGAAACGCAAGAGCAGCAACGTTGTGGTAGGGTCACCAGGGCTCTAATTGGAAGCTTTTTCAATATTATATGTAACAAGATATAGTTGCAGCTTATTTATCTTATGCAACTAATAACCATTGACAAAGCCAATAGTCCTTACTTGTTGTAGGTATGATGTTACTTATTGTATCACATATCTGGATGCAATGACAGAAACAGCAAAATACAAGTTGGGCGGCGCACTATACTAAACAAAGATTTTTAACGCAAGTGTTTAAAAGCCACGCCCCTAATTAGTGGCCACGCCCCTTCGAGAGACCCCCCAGTTTTTTCATCCCACTTAAAGCCCTGCAAAGGAGGATGGTAGATGCAAAGCTGATTGAGTGTAAGGGTGAATGAGTAAAAGGGAGAAAGGATAGATGGATAGATGAGTGAAAGGGTAAATAGTTGATGTATGAGTTAAATGGTGGATGGATGGATGATGAGATTCAGGATGCATGGATGAGGAGTGATAGGATGAATCGATTGGTGAAAAGGTAAATGGATGAATCGATCAGTAAATGGATGGACTGAATGAAGGGGTGGATGGAGGGAATCAGTGAAAGGATGGATGTGGGGCAGAATGGATGAATTAGTAAAATTGAGGGTAAATGGATCACTGAATGAAAGGTGGATGGGTGGATGAGTGAAAGGATGAATGGATGAATAGATGGGTGGGTGGATGGATGAATGGATGGCTGAATAAAAGGATGGCAAGATGAATGGATAGATGAGAAGAATTATGAATGTATTGATGAGCGAGTAAAAGGGAGGATGGACCAATGTAGGGAATAAGTGAATGGATGGATGAGTGAAAGGATGGATGAGCGAAAATATGGATGGATGAGTGAAAGGATGGATGGATGAGAGAAAGGTTGGATGAGTGAAATAATGGAAGAATGCATGAAATGGGTGTGGCTGGAAGGATGGATAAAAGGGTGGATGAGTGAAAGAATGGATGGATGGATGAGTGAAAGAGAGGGCAGATGGATGAAATGGTGAATGGAAGGATAAGTGAAAGAATGATGGATGAGTGAGTGAAAGGGAGGGTGAGTGGATGGACAGATGGGTAAAAGCATGGATGGATGAGTGAAGGGTAAATGGATGAGTGGATGGATGGGTGGGACAGTGAATGAATTAGTGAAAGGATGGATGGCTGAGTAAAGGGTGGGATGGATGAGTGAAAGGGAGGATGGAGTGAAAAGATTGATGGATGGAGTGGAAGGGTGAGTGGATGGATGAGCGAAAGGATGGGTGGCTGAATGACTGAAAGGATGGATGGATGGGTGAAAGGGTGGATGGAGAGATGGATAGGTGAAAGGATGGATGGAGTGAAAAGCTGGATGCATGGGTGGGTTGAAAGGGTGGATGAATGAGTGAAATTATGAATGAAGAGTGAAAGGAGGGATTTAAAGGTCGGTGAGTGAAAGAATGGATGAATGAGTGAAGCAGGGATAGATGGAAGGCTGGATGAGAGGATGGACAGATTGATGAGGTAACGGGTGAGTGGATGAATGAGTAAGAGAAAGGATGGATGGAGGAGTGAAAGGATGGTTGGTGTGACTAAAATGGTGGATGGATGAGTCAAAGGTGGATGGTAGATGCAAAGCTGATTGAGTGTAAGGGTGAATAAGTAAAATGGAGAAAGGATAGATGGATGGATGAATGAAAAGGTAAATAGTTGGATGTATGAGTTAAATGGTGGATGGTTGGATGAATGGATGGATGATGAAATTCAGGATGCATGGATGAGTGCGTGATAGGATGAATCGATTGGTGTAAAGGTAAATGGATGGATCGATCAGTAAATAGATGGACTGAATGAAAGGGTGGGTGTGGGGAATCAGTGAAAGGGTGGATGTGGGGAAGAATGGATGAATGAGTAAAAAGGAGGGTAGATGGATGACTGGATGAAACATGGATGGGTGGTTGAGTGAAAGGGTGAATGGATGGATGGATGAATGAGTGAAATGGTGGATGGATGGATAAGTGAGTGAAAGGATGGATGAGTAAAGGGTAAATGGATGGATGAGTAGATGGATGGGTCAAAAGGTGGATGGATGCGTGAAAGGGAGGATGGATGGATGGATGGATGGATGAAGTGGATGGATGACTGAAAGGATGGATGAACAAATGAATGAATGGAAGAGAGGATGGATGACTGTGTGCAATGATGGATGTGTTTGATGCGCAGGTTTGAAGATAGATGGATAGGCTTGGATATGGATCGGTGGATGGATGCGGAATGGTGACAGACTGAATGTTGGATGAAAGACTGGATCGATGACAGAATATAAAGGTGAAATGGTGGATACCAGTGGGTAGATGGAAGCATGAAAAGATGACTGGATAGATGCTTGGACAGATGAGAAAAGCAAAGTCTTCTTGGGAGGGTTGCGATGATTTGCTTTGTTGCCATAATAGTGGGAGGGTCACAATGATTTGCTTTGTTGCCATAATAGCTTTGGTTTAAAGTGGGGGGTATTTTAATTTTCTGGCTGCTCTCTAGACCCTGATGATCAAGTATGCCACATAACGTGGCACAAGTGGTGTGCCCCTTTTCAAAAAAGATAGTTCTGTTTACTTATGGCACAGAAGAGTGACTGACACTACTGACATATTTGCTGGAACGTTGATAGATAACATTGACCTACTTCACAACATGGAGCCTACCAGTCTCTTGTCTTCGGGTTATGACTTTTGGTGGTAGAGAGCAGGTTCTATAATAATCTCTTTCTCCCCTTTTGTTGTTAGTTACATTAATTATATGTCATTTATTGCTATCACTGGATGTTAATACTAGACCTTGTTTACACTTGTGTAGGGTGATTGGAAGACAGCATGGGTCAGTTTGTATTACCTTTTTTTAACCCAATGGCATTTCCTAACTAGCTAACATAACGGTCACAGGGCTGAATAAGCTATTCCCCCGACTGACAGATAAAGATATGCATTAGCACATGCTGTTGCTACAACATACAAAGGTTCTACCTCTGAATTCTGAGAAGGCATTTTATTGTGTTAGGTGGGACTTCATGTTTGATGTATTGGGTGCTTTTGGATTCAAAGAACATTTTGGTCGTGAATAATGGGTGCAATTTTAACTTTTACATTTTAACAGTGTTTTTAATTTTCGTTTATTGATCCTGAGTTTTGCGTGGAAAAGCTGCTCTTTTAAGGGGGAGTTTTGCAGGGGAAGAGCTGTTCTTCGGGGAAGAGAAAGCTGTTCTGTGATGGTTTCGTGCTAGGGGAAACTTCATTCAATATTCAGGCCATGGTTTGCGATCAAATTAGTTGCATCCAGGCATGTTCTGTTAGAGGAGGGCTGCAAATCGACTTTTGGTACTGCGGATAATGACACTCTCCGGTAGAATATTGTTAATGCTGTGCTCCTAAAGCAGACATGTTGTTTAACAAGCATTTGCAATGCAATAGGTCTCGCATTATAAAAGTTTGAGCTATTGGTCTTGTAAATGACAATTTTTTTATTTATGTGTTAGTTTTGAAAATAGCTAAATTAATAGCTTTGTCATTTACAATGCCAAGTTATAACTTTCGCAAATGTGACACCTATAGCATTTGTAATGCAACATGTTTTGTATTTACGTGACTTAGATGTATTGATATTACAAAAAACAATGGCTTTTAATTTTTTAAAATAATTAATACTTAAATAAAAGTGATTGTAATTTATAATGGCAATAGCTTAAACTTTTGTAAATAACTTTTGTGAAGATTATGTTCAGTGTACTCTATTGTGACGAAAATCCAAGAACATAAGTGAAATATTAACATCTTTTTGTGACATTTGTAATAAAGCTTGAAACATTGAGAGAACATATTTGAACCAGTTGATGTTGAATGGTTGCACAGATTGAGGCTGTGATGGCGAGGAGTGATGTGGTGGTGCTGAGTGATGCTGTGGTGGCGCTGAGTGATGCTGTGGTTGCGCTGAGTGATGCTGTGGTGGTGCTGAGTGGTGCTGTGGTGGTGCTGAGTGGTGCTGTGGTGGTGCTGAGTGGTGCTGGGGTGGCGCTGAGTGATGCTGTGGTGGTGCTGAGTGGTGCTGTGGTGGTGCTGAGTGGGGCTGTGGTGGTGCTGAGTGGTGCTGAGTGGTGCTTAGTGGTGAAGTGGTGGTGCTGAGTGGTGCTGTGGTGGTGCTGAGTGATAATGTGGTGGTGCTGAGTGATGCTGTGGTGGTGCTGAGTGATGCTGTGGTGGTGCTGAGTAGTGCTGTGGGGTCGCTGAGTGATGCTGTGGTGGTGCTGAGTGATGCAGTGGTGGTGCTGAGTGATGCTGTGGTGGTGCTGAGTGGTGCTGTGGTGGTGCTGAGTGATAATGTGGTGGTGCTGAGTGGTGCTGTGGTGGTGCTGAGTGATGCTGGGGTGGCGCTGAGTGATGCTGTGGTGGTGCTGATTGGTGCTGAGTGATGCTGTGGTAGTTCTGAGTGGTGTTGTGGTGGTGCTGAGTGATGCTGTGGTGGTGCTGAGTGATGCTGTGGTGGTGCTGAGTGGTGCTGTGGTGGTGCTGCGTGGTGCTGTGGTGGTGCTGTGGTAGTGCTGTGGTGGTGCTGAGTGATGCTGTGGTGGTGCTGAGTTATAATGTGGTGGTGCTGAGTGGTGCTGTGGTGGTGCTGTGTGGTGCTGAGTGATAATGTGGTGGTGCTGAGTGAAAATGTGGTGGTGCTGAATGATGCTGTGGTGGTAATGAGTAATGCTGTGGTGGTGCTGAGTGGTGCTGTTGTGGTGCTGTTGTGGTGCTGTGGTGGTGCTGTGGTGCTGAGTGGTGCTGTGGTGGTGCTGAGTGATGCTGTGGTGGTGCTGAGTGATGCTGTGGTGGTGCTGAGTGGTGCTGTGGTGGTGCTGAGTGATGCTGTGGTGGTGCTGAGTGGTGCAGAGTGATGCTGTGGTGGTGCTGAGTGGTGCTGTGGTGGTGCTGAGTGGTGCTGTGGTGGTGCTGAGTGATGCTGTGGTGGTGCTTAGTGATGCTGTGGTGGTGCTGAGTGATGCTGTGGTGGTGCTGTGGTGGTGCTGAGTGGTGCTGTGGTGGTGCTGAGTGATGCTGTGGTGGCGCTGAATGGCGCTGTGGTGGTGCTGAGTGGTGCTGTGGTGGTGCTGAGTGATGCTGTGGTGGTGCTGAGTGATGCTGTGGTGGTGCTGAGTGATGCTGTGGTGATGCTGAGTGATGCTGTGGTGGTGCTGAGTGGTGCTGTGGTGGTGCTGAGTGATTCTGTGGTGGTGCTGAGTGATAATGTGGTGGTGCTGAGTGATAATGTGGTGGTGCTGAGTGGTGCTGTGGTGGTGCTGAGTGATAATGTGGTGGTGCTGAGTGATGCTGTGGTGGTGCTGAGTGGTGCTCTGGTGGTGCTGAGTGGTGCTGTGGTGGTGCTGAGTGATGCTGTGGTGGTGCTGAGTGGTGCTCTGGTGGTGCTGAGTGATGCTGTGGTGGTGCTGAGTGATAATGTGGTGGTGCTGAGTGATAATGTGGTGGTGCTGAGTGATGCTGTGGTGGTGCTGAGTGATGCTGTGGTGGTGCTGAGTAGTGCTGTGGGGTCGCTGAGTGATGCTGTGGTGGTGCTGAGTGATGCAGTGGTGGTGCTGAGTGATGCTGTGGTGGTGCTGAGTGGTGCTGTGGTGGTGCTGAGTGATAATGTGGTGGTGCTGAGTGGTGCTGTGGTGGTGCTGAGTGATGCTGGGGTGGCGCTGAGTGATGCTGTGGTGGTGCTGATTGGTGCTGAGTGATGCTGTGGTAGTTCTGAGTGGTGCTGTGGTGGTGCTGAGTGATGCTGTGGTGGTGCTGAGTGATGCTGTGGTGGTGCTGAGTGGTGCTGTGGTGGTGCTGTGTGGTGCTGTGGTGGTGCTGTGGTGGTGCTGTGGTGGTGCTGAGTGATGCTGTGGTGGTGCTGAGTTATAATGTGGTGGTGCTGAGTGGTGCTGTGGTGGTGCTGTGGTGGTGCTGAGTGATAATGTGGTGGTGCTGAGTGAAAATGTGGTGGTGCTGAATGATGCTGTGGTGGTAATGAGTAATGCTGTGGTGGTGCTGAGTGGTGCTGTTGTGGTGCTGTGGTGGTGCTGTGGTGCTGAGTGGTGCTGTGGTGGTGCTGAGTGATGCTGTGGTGGTGCTGAGTGATGCTGTGGTGGTGCTGAGTGGTGCTGTGGTGGCGCTGAGTGATGCTGTGGTGGTGCTGAGTGGTGCAGAGTGATGCTGTGGTGGTGCTGAGTGGTGCTGTGGTGGTGCTGAGTGGTGCTGTGGTGGTGCTGAGTGATGCTGTGGTGGTGCTGAGTGATGCTGTGGTGGTGCTGAGTGATGCTGTGGTGGTGCTGTGGTGCTGCTGAGTGGTGCTGTGGTGGTGCTGAGTGATGCTGTGATGGCGCTGAATGGTGCTATGGTGGTGCTGAGTGGTGCTGTGGTGGTGCTGAGTGATGCTGTGGTGGTGCTGAGTGATGCTGTGGTAGTGCTGTGGTGGTGCTGAGTGATGCTGTGGTGATGCTGAGTGATGCTGTGGTGGTGCTGAGTGGTGCTGTGGTGGTGCTGAGTGATTCTGTGGTGGTGCTGAGTGATAATGTGGTGGTGCTGAGTGATAATGTGGTGGTGCTGAGTGGTGCTGTGGTGGTGCTGAGTGATAATGTGGTGGTGCTGAGTGATGCTGTGGTGGTGCTGAGTGGTGCTCTGGTGGTGCTGAGTGGTGCTGTGGTGGTGCTGAGTGATGCTGTGGTGGTGCTGAGTGATGCTGTGGTGGTGCTGAGTGATGCTTTGGTGGTGCTGAGTGGTGCTGTGGTGGTGCTGAGTGGTGCTGTGGTGGTGCTGAGTGATGCTGGGGTGTTTAAATTCCTGGATGGATAGGAAGCTGTCCATAATAGCTGGGAGAAGTGGAGGGAAGGGAGCCAAGCAGAAAGAAGAATCAGAACTTTGAGGTATCAACGGTCAGTTTGGGCGAGGCTAAATGATTCTGGTTTATACGTCGTAAGCTGTGAGTAGGGTTATATCAGTTAACATTACATGCAACGTAATCAGATGCCAATCTATAAGTAGCTCTGAATACTAATTTTAGTTTCATGGAGACGTTGGAAAAACAGAAAATGAAAATCCCATCTGACTCCTTCAATTAAAATCAATATACCTTTTTTCTATAGACAATACATTTAATAACTAAGCCTGTCACAGCAGATGAAAAAAAAAGGAATTTAAAGGGGACATAAAATGAAATTTGATTTTTCCTCTGTGGTGTCCAGTATGAAAAGAAAAAAACATTTACCTTCGTACTCGATCTTGTTGAGCGCTTCCTGCTTGCCTGCATAACTGAAGTCATCAAACTGGTTCAGGCAGCTATATGCCTGCACTGCACGAGCCAAGACTTTAAGATTAGCAATTAAGGAGAGAGTAGAGCATAGCACTTCCCTCTGACAAAGGAGGCACATCTCCTGCAAAGATGCAGAATCCGGTCTTCAGTCAAGGTGAGGTGATCCGTAAACTACGTTTGCATGGCCTACCTGGGACAATGAAGGATCATTTCACATGCTATACCAAGTTAGGTATCCTTCAGAAACAAGCACCGACAAAGCCAAAAGGTAGGCCATAAGCAAATAAGCAAATAGCTTTTCAAAGTGCACACATACTCTCTTGACAATGACAAATAGTTTGGTTTCGCTTTGCCAACACGCACGACGCCTTTAGGTTGCCACATAATGCTCTTCCAAAGATCACCATGAAAAAATTCATACTCTTAGACCGGATTCACTTCTATGCAATGTCCCAGTGTTTGCAGCTTCCTCCCGGTGCTCAACTATCATCCAGGAATGATTTGCATCCGTGTAATAACAGAACACTTTTGTGGCAAAGCAAATTCCTGCTCAGATTGAAGAGACAATGTACATATATCAAATGTACATATACAGCACTGGAAGACCTGGAAAGGGCCGTACCACAGCTAGTTTGCAAGCAAGACCGCTCTGAACCAACAAAACCATGTTTTATTGCTGTGGAGTCTTCAGTAACAGGTCTTAAGTGGCCTCTGCTGGCTGACCAGCAGCTACATATCGCATTCACGAGCTCTGAGTCGGATGGGGAGATTCCATCCAGCTCGGTTGCAATACACACAGCATTTCAGCGTGGTGTCATAGTCAGACTATCATTAAAAAAAATTGCACAAAATCTGATAAATATGAGGTTGTTTTCCTTACGATACAAATCGTGCACTAACTATTAATGGCAGACTGGCAAAACAAGTATACAAGTTAACGTGTGGCATTCTTGTGAGAGGGATTCCAGATAAGTGTAATAGGAAACAAAGACAAACACAAGCAGGAATCAAAGGAAAAAATAGACCTCAAAAACACAAACACAGAAGCAAAAAGATACAAGTACTGGGAGGTGCTCCGTGAGATAAAACAAGACAAAAAGGAGGGACAAAGAGGAAGGTTAAACACTAACAAGCCTTTTTGAATGACAATCGAAAGGACTGATAACAAGCTGTGAAGGACGGAGAGGCAACAGGCAGAGGCCACGCGCGGCAGTCATCAAAGGAAGGGTGGGAGGGGAAAAAAACTGATTAGCGAGCGAGAAAACCATGAAACACCAGGGGGGCAGGGAAGCAGATTGCCTTCAAGCTTTAAGCAAAACCCTTTTTTCAAAAGCTCTCGACGTGGCCAGCGAGTGGGAGGGAGGAAAGGGAGTGAGGGGGAGCAGAAGCCTTTGATGGTGGTGTGCGAGGCCATGCGCGCGTCTGGGGAAGCTTCATGCTCGAGTGCCCAACAAGCATTTAACGAAATCCGCTTGGTTCAAGAGACTCTGGTTCAGATATAATAGGTTTGAGTATAATTACTCGACCTAAAAAGCACACTTGCATTCATCACTCACTTCCTGATTAATGAGTGTGCCAATGCAAGCTGCCATCTTGTGAGGGTCATGCTCTAGTTGTTCTTGACTCTAGCCCTTGAAATGAAAAAAATGCAGTGGACTCTTACAGCTGGCATGCCAAAGGCGCGCCTAAGGCAAACCCATCTGTGCCCATCCACGTCTGGATCGCGTTCAGCACTAGCCATGCTGCCGGTGAGTTTAGCAATTTAGTTCTGCCCCATGTGTACTCTAAAAATGATCTATTAAATATCAGAAATCAGACTAAGACACCATGCTGTAACACTAAATTTGATTTAGAATTTCTGATAAGATTGGTTCCTAATAAAGTTTGCTCCTCCTGTGGCTTCTTCTTGAATCCTGCAACAGTGCTATTGGTGCTGGTTTTTAATACTCCCCAAGCAGAGAACCTTGAATCCAGCAGCTTTGTGGAAGGGATCTCACTGGCAGCCGCTCTAATTAATTGCCGTTCCCTACCTAAACATTAGTTTGAAATTAGTGAGCTACTCACAGGAAATAGTTATGATCTTCGTTTCCTGACAGCATATAGATAGGAGGGGAAAATATGGCAGAGGAGCTGCGATAGTCTATAGAGAATCCTATCAATGCTCTACATCACAAACTCCTAACATAGGGAATATTGAGGCATTTTCTTTTGTAATCACCCTTACCCCCTCCTTCACCGTGGCAGGGCTACTAGTCTATCGACCAACTAACGCGGTGTTGGAATCGCTGTATTTGCTTATAGACCTAATTGGTCAATTCTCCATCACATGTACCAAATTTTTGCAGTTGGGGGACTTTAATTTACATATTGATGATCCGAACTATTTGGTTTCGAAACAATTTCTCATGTCACTGGAGGGTTTTAACCTTACTCAACATGTCACGGAGCCAACCCATAAGGCGGGTCACACACTCAACCTTGCTTTCTCACTCTCTTTAACCATGCAGATAGGCCTAAATCTTCAACTAATATGGTCCGATCATTTTCTAATACATTTTAAATTGGTTAGGATCTGCCCTAAGAAACAGCAACTCCTCATGTAGAATGTTTCTAGGCCATTGAAGTACGTTTCTGAAACTTTATTCTCAGAAGCGCTACAGGCTATTCCACTTGAATTCTCGGGTGCAGTATGCTGAGATTTGACCAACGTCAATAATTGGTTAACTCTAGCCTTGGATAGCATTGCACCTTTAAAAACGGTATCCCGACAGAGACCAACTCCATTGGCCCCCTGGTTCCCTGATGCGTTAAAAAAGGAGAGGTCACACTGTAAACTCCTGGAACACAGGTGGAGGAAATCTTACGATCCAGTTGCAAAAGTGACACACAGGAAAGCGCTAAATACTTTACAAACAGCTACATGCATCAAGTGATTTAGGAATCGCAAACGGTGCGAATCGCAAAATTCGGCCGTTTGCGATTCCTAAATCACTATTTGGGATGCATCAATCAAAAACTACACGAAATCGCTATTTCTTGCGATTTCTGAAAATGCGATTGCATTTAAGGAATTGCAATTTGCGACACCATTAAAGTGTTAAAACTATCTCCGTTGGAGGCATCAGATGGCATTCTCTTATGCAAGTGAGATATCAATGAGGGTGAAAATGGAATGTGATTAAGCTGAGCTTGTTTGAATGGCTGTAGAGGGTATTGTAAAACTGGTACTGATGGGCAGGTTAACATTGAGAGAGATAAAGTGGTGATTTCTACGGATGACAGTGAAATTTAATTTCAAGTCACTATAAAGAGTCCTGGTGAGTAAAAGATTGCATCCATAATGGGGGGGGGGGGGTGCTGGAGGGCGCCAAGCAAGTTGGCCGCACTTGCTCCTCATCTCCAGCCTATTCCTGCTTTAAAAGGCGCTGAACGATCACTGCGTTCGCAGAGCTTTCCACTGCTGCTTTTATTGACCTCGGGCTTTCGATCACATGGCCGTGAGGCCTAAGATGGTGGCTGCGGTGTCCCGGTGAGCCGAGCAGGAGGAGTGCGGCGTGGGCAGGGTGGACCCGCCACCCACAACCACGCTGCCACTGTGCCCTGCTTTGTGAGGAGCCCCGCTAGAGCTGGGCCTGCATCTGCCTGCGGCATATCCATTCCTCGCCTTGGCGCTGGGTCCGGGCTCCTCGAACAAGATGCTGCGGCCCAGCCGACCCATCCAAGCGCCCTGAGCGGGAAGGGATGCCAGCCCGCCTGGGCCCCTCCGACGAATACGCTGGATTGAGGTGGTGAGTGGCTTGCGTTGCACCCCGGCCCCCTGAGCCTTCCTGAACCTTATGACCTGCCGTCCTTGTGGCCTGTGACCCCGCAACAGCTCTCCTCACTGGGCCTTGTTCTTGCTGCTGTCCTCGGGGGCCGCACAAAGTCAGGCTGCTCTCCTGGGGTGACCCAGTAATCCTCATACACAACTAAAAACCCGTGCGCTCTGGGACTGCAGCGCGGGGTGAAGAATCATACACAGAACGAGTTGCACACGCTGAAGAACCGCAGGCGGAGGTTGCCACAACGCTGGCTACTACCCATTCCCAACCGCCCCCCCGATGCTGCCTGCTGATGCCAGTGCCCGCAAGTTTGAAACCTACGAAGCACACCGAAGAGTGATTGCACCATGCCGATCTCTGGGTGCTCTGACCCAGCGCTATAACATGCGCCCCCGCCAGTGGGCCTGGGCTGCACTGGGATTCATCGCAGCGAATCCTCGCAGTTCCCCTGTCCACTCCAACACACTGAGAGTACAGCCTGTGAATCGGACACACACCGACTGCTTCAGAACTCCGCAATCATACCCTGGTTATCACTGAGAACAGCGGCGCACAGCGCACGGCGCACAGGGTCAGCCGGCGATAACTTGCACCCCACCATCTGCCCACTGCATGCTGGACCCTGAGATCCCCACCATAAGAACAGCTCTTCACAACCTCTGTTGCTTTAGAGATCCATACCCCGCTATCACGAATTACTGGTTGGCATTGCGGATGTCGTTCCACCCTACCATATAGAACCTTCATAGCGAGGGACCTGTTGATACACCAGAAAGCCACGCCTGCTCTGACTGCGGAACACTCCCCGCGCAGCCCCGATCCACTTAAGCCACAATGAGGCTCTGAGGCACTCCGCAATAACTCGCCTATTCACTTTCTGAAGTGAAATTCCTCACGCACTCCGGGGTGAGTCCCTGCTGGAGCGAGACAGCGCCTGCCACACATAGCTGTGACTCTGAGGCGTAGGCGAACACCCCACTGACTGGAAGATAGCCCTCACGCCGCCCTGCATCCCACGGCCACCAAGAAAACAGGCACAACTGTCACAACCACAACACCACCTCTTTCTGACCACAACTGCTCCTTCGTATCTCCCGCTCCATCACCATGGGGAAACCGGATGGACGCCAACCGAAACTCAACTTTGACACTCGTAAGTCCGCCCGCTCCCAGTCGGAAACAGGTGAGGACCAGGCCGACGCCCCGACCACCTCTACTGCAGACCTGAAAGAACTCTTACTAGCAATGAAGTCCAGCCTAACATCCATTGAATCAAAAATGGACTTTATGAACGCTAGGCTAGATGGCCTTACTCATAAGGTCGACAAACACGATGACCGACTAACAGAGACGGAGCGATGCATCTCTGATCTTGAGGACACCTCCACCACCACCGCAAATCGCACACTTGAGATGGAAAGGGTACTAAAGGTTACAGTGGTCAATAACGAGGATTTAGAATCCCGCTCAAGACGCAACAACTTGCGCATCCTTGGTGTGTCGGAATCAGCAGCCACCGGTAAGATGGAAGATTACGTCGAACACCTCCTTATAACATTGTTTGGCAGAGAAGCCTTCTCACCAGTCCTCGTTGTCAAACGAGCGCACCGCTTGCTGGCGACTCGACCCCCTCCTGGGACCCCCTCCTTGCCCGGTAATAGCCAGAATACTTAATTATCGGGACCGGGACACAGCCCTCCGCCTCTCCAGAGAACGTGGTCAATTATGATAAGAGGGGACAGAAATATAAATTTACCCTGACTTCACCATGGCTGATCAGTAGCAAAGAAGGAAATTTCTCCAAGTGAAGAAAAAACTGCAACAACTCAACATGCCCTACGCTATGCTGTTCACGGCACGTCTATAGGTAACACATCAAGGAAAACAGCATTTTTTTAATAACCCGCAACATGCCCAAGACTTCCTCAAGACCTTCCCCAAAAAACCTAAAGGCTGGGACTCACCAACCAACTGACTGGAAGACAATGGTAGCGCTTTGGATATAGAGTGAATCCACGCAACGCCATCCATGCTCTGCGAACCGCAGACCATAACACAACCTGGGCATTGAACTCTACAAGAAGTTTCAGGAGATTACAACAAACTATACATTACCATGGCAAGAAATAATCCTCTCCTAACATACTGGGAACATTACTTGTCCCCAACGGAGCTGCATGCTCACTCAGTAAAGACCTCCTCCAGACATATACTCTTGTGCAACCTTAACAAAACATTTATGCTTTGTAGACTGGAGATGAGAACTGGTCTTCACTCCACTAAGAACACCCTGCATCACTTCTTTGGAGGAAACCATCAAACTGATAGCTGCAACAAACAATATGACGAGATGAATATCTACAACGTTTCTCGAGCACACTCGCTCTCGCGAGGTGACTCTGGTTTGCCCTCTAAATTCCACCCGACAGGAAAACCCTAAGAAATTGCAGTTTACAGTTATGCTAATGTTTAGGCCAACTCCCCCAGTTGGAAATCTAGCACAAAGGTTGAATTGGGAGGGGGAATGGGCCATGACAGGATTGGGCTGCACTGCTTCTTGAGAGAGACAGGGGATTGTTTTATGCCACCATCCACTGGATCGATTAGCACATGACAGCGTACACACTTTAGCACCATCACTCTGTATTACCACCATGGTAGACCGCCATAGGCCTCCTGCATATAACTTCCTAACTTGGAATGTACATGGCCTAGGCGACCCCCGTAAATGCCAGCACATTCTCTATTACTTGGATCACCATACTGTCCACTGCGCTATGCTACAGGAGATACACCTTAGCCCCACTGCATCGACCACATTAGCGTCGCGATGGACAAACTACAGACACTTATCCTCATACTCCTCCTATCCCCAAGACACGGCTATATTGATGAAGTGCTCTCTTCCCTACACCCCCATTGGATCCGAAGAAGACCCGCAGGGCAGCTACAGCATCCTTTGAGGTTGTCTGGCAGCTCACTCCAGAACTCCCATCTCTTTCTATGGACCAAACACTGATGACCCTGAGTTTTGCCGTATTCTCTGGGGAAAGATACTAGACACCGGGAGCACACATCTGCTGTGGGGTGGAGACTTTAACGTTACCCTAGATCCCACAAAAGACCGCTCACACCTGAAGCCGCACCATTACTCTAGCACACATTACATCCTCAAAAACATTGTCAAAGACTATGATCTGATTGATGCCTGGCATAACTTGCACCCGCTGCTTCGGGAGGAAGCTACACCACTGCCCGCTCCTCCTGGTCACCAATAGATGGGTGGCTCCTCACTAAAGACATTGCCCCTTGGTTGTCACATTCCTCTTATTTCTCCCGTACGTATTCTGACCACTCCCCAGTGCTTATCACCCTCATGCCCCCGCACGAAGATTCGCCCTTCCTATCCTGGCACCTGGCCCTGAAAACTTGCTAGACCCAGTGTTCAAACAAGAACTAGAACAGGAAATAACTGACTTCTTCCTGCGAAACGAACACTCTGTTGCGCAATATTCCACGATATGGGAAGCATTTAAATCCACCATACGTGGACTCTGTATCGCAAAAAGTGGAGGAATCCTCAGGGATATCCGCTCCACACTCCAGAGACTGGAACTGGAGCTCAAACAGATAGAAACTCTAATGCAGGCTGCCCCCACCCCTAAATTGCAGGCTCAGTTGAGAAGCTTGCTTACTTACTATCAGGAGACAACCGAGAGTGAATGTAAGTTCAGGGGGAAAGACCATCAAGCACGCCAATATGGAGAGGGCAACAGACAAGGGAGGGCGCTCGCATCCCTGATTCGCCCACCCCGTTTCTCTAACATGGTCCTCAAAATCAAAGATGAAGACGGTCAACTACATAGAAACAATCCCGAGATCGTGGGAGCTTTCCATAGCTTCTACAAAACCCTATACAAGATACATTGAACTCACCCTTTAGACGTCACCCCCTTCTTCGAGGATACCCCAATAGCCTGGCTGGGAGACGGTCAAAGAGAATTTCTCCTAGCACACCACGAAAACGAAGAGATCATATCCACCATAATGCAATAACAATTCAGCAAGACCCCGGGACCAGGTGGCCTCCCGGCCGAATTTTATAAAACATTCCGCCATTTACTAATCCCTGTGCTGCGACATGTCTTTGAAGAAGCATGTGAAACAGACATGTTGCCTCCAACAATGCGAGAGGCGTGCATATTCTCCCTGCCCAAACCGCGCAAGTCGAACTCGCCAAGTGACTCTCCTTGATCAATGTCGACACCAAGATGTTAGCAAAATTGATCACCAACCGCTTCAGCCCCCTCATGACCACCCTAGTTCTTCCCGAACAATCGAGGTTTGGACCAAACAGAGGCACGTCTCACAACCTGCGCACCCTGTTTGCGGTCCTCCATGATATTGATGCCGATACGAGCGCTGTGGCTGTATTTCACGACGCCACGAAGGCGTTCATTTCACTAGAATGGGACTACCTTGCCTTCGTCCTGCAATGCATGGGGTTTCCTACTCCCTTCCTGGCCTGGATAAATCAGCTATACACTGTCCTACAGGTTAGAGTCATGGTCAACGGCGTTCAATCCTCCCCCTTCACCATAGCCAGAGGCACTCGTCAAGGGTGCCCTCTCTCGCCCCTGCTTTTTGCCATAGCAATTGAACCCCTGGCGGCCAAAGTCCGACAGCATTTCCGAGATCACGCTCTCATATATCCAGAAAGGCAAATACTAATCTCCTTGTATGCTGATGACCTTAAGCTATACCTGCACAATCCAGAAGAAAGTCTCAATCCCATTCTCAGGCTACTCATCCTAGTTGGTCACCTCTCCGGGGTCAATATTAAATGGGGGAAATCCCAGATATACCCCTTACAGAAACCACCAGGCGCTTAGAGCCTAATTTTCCTCTCACATGTTGTGAAGATAACCTCACCTATCTCAGAAAAGTTATTTCTCGGAACCGGAATGACTTGATGTTGGCTAACTACGGACGCACGCTTCATCTCATAACTGAAAAAACCACCAGGTGGAGAACACTACCCCTCTCCATGGCTGGGAAAGCTTCCTTGATAAAAATGGTGGTGCTACCAAAATTGCTCTACCTTTTCATGAATATCCCCTACGTTCCTAGCTGCCATTTTTTAAAAGATATTAAAACCCAACTAATTCGCCTTGTTTGGGGCGGGAAACAAACTAGGCTGAGCTGGGACTTCCTCACGCGACCCTTTGCTGCCGGAGGATTTGAGATACCAGATCTGGAACAATATTTCAGCTGCGCCCAGGCTCACTTTGCATCCTACTGGATAAACCCCCCCTTTACATGCTCCATCTGGCGATAGAGGACGGATACATGACTCCCACACCATCCTCTGTCTATCTGAGCACCCTCTGCTATCCTGAGACGCCTGGCCTCCACCACTGTTCAATGGACTACCAGCGCCTGGCATGACCTAGCTCGACGGATCCAATGTCCACTACTTTACTCACCCTTACTACCCCTCCAGGGGAGACACGACCTCCCAGTCACACAAGAAGGGGGCTGTCACCGCCTTCTCCGTAAGCTGTCCATTCTGACTTGGGGAAAACTCTACGTAAAATGCAAATTATGCACTAGGGAGGAATTCTTCTGAACCTCCCCTCACCCCTCTTGAACTGTTTTACTATATCAGGCTTAGACAGGACATGTGAATGCTCACCCCATGCTTCCCAAAGAAACCTCCCATTATGCTCAACTTTATGCCCTTCTGCAGCAAACTACTCCTACACATGTAGTGTCACTCCTATATCATACCACTCAAACAGATCGCTAGTGTGATCTTCCCCCAGCTAAGAATAGGTGGGAGGAGGAACTGGGGTCTCCCCTCACTGAAAATCAACGGTCCTTCTGCTGTTTCCAAACCGGGGAGGTCTCCACCAGCAGTAGACTGCGCATCAGCCACTAAAAATACATTCACTACTTGTATTACATGCTCGCACGCCTGCGTCGCCTACATCTGTGCGACAATAATCGCTGCGATCGCTGTGGGGAAGAGGGAGCTGACTTCGAGCATTTGGCTTGGGACTGCCCGCCTGTCCGACACTACTGGGGGGAAGTTATGCTCGCTTTGGATCAAATGACTGGGTTACACGTTTCGGAAGACCCCCTCACCGCACTCCTGGGATACACTGAGCCGCTCCCCCCCTAAGGTGCGATGGTATGTTTCCTTAGCACTCCTCCTCGCCAAAAGACCAATCGCCTATAGGTGAAGCAGAGGAAGAGCTTCCAAATTTGAAGACTGGCCACATGATCTTATATATTGTCAAGAACAATTGCATAACTGTGCTGAACTCTTACCACCTTAAACTCGCCCACGCAATATAATGGATCCTCTCCAGATTTACCTCTTGGAGCATACCACAGCCACAGACATAATCACAGAATCCCGTGCTGATGGGGATGGCGCACATGGCGGGGATGGGAACTGATGCATGTGGGATATCACGCAGGTCAGGATATGATAACTAAATGTGGCAACAGAGTATACGATAAAACCATTTATTAATGCAGCTGTGTGGCAGGAAAAAGCACATGTGGGCACTTTTCCCTATTAAATTGGCGAACAGTTGTACAGTTACTTCTTTACTCGGTTCTAGATTATAAATGTTCGAGGCCTTTTTAATGTCGATAGCCATACTTGCCCACCTGACGCGGCCTGCCCGATGTGGTTGCAGGTGGCTTGCTGTGTACCTCCTCCCCCGCCTATAATGCCTTACGAAACCTCAATTTGCATTGCCGGCCCGCCTGGGATGTAGGCATCATGCTGTGTATAGAAACTCGTGACATCAATTAAGGTTTTTAAACTTAAAAACATTAAAACAAAAATTGCATACAGAATGTGCCCAGCTCAGTGCAATGTTCAACAGCAGACAGTTTGGAAGAATTGAGATTATTCGATTTTACAGGATGGATCATACTTGGGTAACTTTTGATTGGTCAGACCAGATGCTCAAGGTTCCCTAGGTTGCAGAGGGTCTTGTGGGATTTGGTCACATTGAGGAAGGCTAAGGAAAGGAACCTTGTAGATAGAGTGAGTCTCCCCCAAAATATGGTTATCGCCCATACCACAGCAATGTGTAGTTGGACATAATGTAGAGAGCAATGGCAAAATTATTGAATGAAGTTAGCAGGACAGATTGAGAGAAGGAAAGAGGTATATTTTGTGATGAAGGACCACAGTCTGAAGATGGAGATGGCAGAGAGAGAGCTAGAAATAAGGGCAGAGATACTTGAGGCCATAGAGAGCCACTGAGAAGCATGAACTGACCACTCTCTCCATAAATTGTAAAGGCAAAACGCTCATAATTGATACGTTAAGTTCAAAAGGGATAAGGAGGAAAAGTGGGAGGGAGAGACTGTCTTCTTTGAGGGCGAAGGCCAACAATGTTAGAGATGTGTTGTCTGTAGGAGAGAGAAGGCTAGGTTATCAGGAGGGTAAATGCTTAAAATGGAGGTGTAGGTATTTTCTGTGTTGGAGTAATTGCTTCCTTTACCGATAAGCCAGTACTACCCCTGAAAATAAAATGAGGGTGGGATTAGATTTGAATGCATATTTGCCTAATATTTTCATGAAATATATTACTACTTAATGTGATCATGTTAGTATTCATAGCTATATTTTAAGTTTGGCTGTCAGTTCTGTACTTCCATGGGCGTTAATTTGCTAAAATGCCAGAACTAGCCAATGGCAGCCCAGGCTGAGGGGACAGTTTGACAAAAATCTAGCTCTTCAACATCTGGGTATTTTCTGCCAAGGCTCTAGTTTGAACGAAACGAATGTTAACTACATAAAACAAAGAAAACAGGCTTCGCAAGTATTGCTTACTTTTTGATCCTGCCACGGTCATCATCACCCCTGAGACAACTGGTAGAACGCGAAGTACCATGGGTACCAAATGGTAAACTGGGGGCAGCAATTGCTACATCTCGTAAACCATAATGGAATTCCATGTGTGAAGAGAGGCAGCAGGGCTAACTCTTCTTGGCATCTCAGGCTTAACTGTTCCCATGAGGCACAGGGTCAAGACTGATTTGCATATAGCTGGATCTGAACTGGGGTGGCAAAGTGACCTAAAGAACGATGATGGATTCAACCGAGATATGTAACTGGGGGTGAGTGTCTGAAAAGTTTCAGAGCTCCATCCAACATCTCCTTGCGTTTGCTTTGTTTTACCCTTCAATGCATGCTATTACCGCAAAACTTTCCAAACGTTGGTCACGTTTTAGGCTATATTCTTTTTTTTTTGAACATCATTTTTATTGCATCACCAATATAAATGCACAGACAAGATATTCAGCAAAAATTGTACGACATGAACCGATTCAATTGAAGACCTTCGATCTTCATCCGAGGGGGGATCACCCCGCTCTTGACGCGGGTGGCTTCATGTCCGTCTTGGTCTTGTACTTCTTACATTGTCTGACCGCCTCATTTTGCACATAACCCTGGAATGCTTTTGTGATTTACGCCCCTCCCCCTCCCCAAATTTCGGTGCCCCAACATCCCTCCAAACCAGCTTCCTACCCGCCCTCCCCCGTGGTCGCGCTGCGCTTGTGTAACCATGTATTAGTGCCCGGTGTGTTGTAGGAGGAAGCAAACAATCGCTAAGGTGTGTTCTCCTGTATAGTGTTAGGGTCTGCTCCAGCTAGTTTGCTCTCGCCTTCCTGCCCCTCATCGTCCATATCCCTGAGCGCCTGCACCATCACCTCCCATGCAGTCGCCCTTTCCAGTGCTTTCTCGTCATTCGACCTCCAGGCCATCTGGTATCGTAGGGTACTATCACACGCGGCCCATCTCAGACACTCCCCATACCATCTTTTATACGTGGGCCCCACTCTGGACTTCCAATTTCGTGTGATCTCCCGCTTGGCCAAGATAAGCCCTAAATCTATAAATTTACTTGACATCGTATTTCTAGGTGTGTGTGGGAACCAGTGAAGGATGCCAACTGCTTTAGTATACTGAATATCCCTGTCCGTTGCGCCGTTAAGGGCCCGCCCAACTTCCCGCCAATAATCGCCTAAAGAGGGGCAATCCCACAGCATATGACATAGATCCGCCCCCGCTGTATTACATCTGGGGCAAGCAGCGTCGGTCGCCCCAAAGTACTGTTGGATTTTCCCGGGCGTGAGGTATGCCCTGTGGATAACATAAAAGTGGATCAATTGGAACCTGGCATTCCTCGAGCTCTTCCGCGCCCTCCTCAGCAGTTGGCCCCAGGTCGTGTCTGGTATCTCCACCTGGAGGTCCAGCTCCCACTTGGCCTTCAGGGTTGCCAAAGGTTGCAAGGCCTCTCGCTGCATCCTCGAGTACAGGCACGTGACGGCCTTAAAGGTTCCCGTCGCCATCATGGCGTACTGGCAAGCCATCGAGGTGCCTGGTTCCTGCAGCCCTTCCCCCCAGTGGGCTCGCATGGCGCCCGTGACTGCCGCGTGCAGCAGGTAGTCACCCCTCGGCAGGTCAAATCTCTCCTGCAGGTCCCGAAACGGCAGCAACACCCCATCTTCGTAGAGGTCCCCCAGCACGTGTACTCCCGCCTCCTCCCACCCTAGCAAGCGTGACCAGTCACCTCCATGTGGGTGGGCAGTAACCATTCCCAGCGGTATTTCGGGGGCATACATAAGGCGGACACCCGCCCGCTTACGGGCCCGGTCCCAACATAGCCGGAAAGTCTGCTCCTCGACCGTCAGGTCTCCCACTCGGAGTTTCTGGTGCAGCGTAATATAAGCCAGAACGTGTCGCGGGGTGCCTACGGCTCTCGCGTCCTCGGGACCTCTATATACTCTCGCCACCTCCTGAGTAAAAGTCTGCAGCTGCGCGGCGAGGTAATATCCTTCGAAGTCCGGCACTGCCATACCTCCCTCATCTTTGGGTCGTAACAGTGTGTCGAGCGCTATGCGTCTCCTACCCGTGCCCCACAGGAACGCTATAATCAGTGACCTCAGGCGTTTGAAAACCGAACTCGGGATCCATACCGGCAGTGTCCTAAAGTAATACAAAAGCCTGGGCAGGGCTACCATTTTAAGCAGGGAAATTCTACCAGCCAGGGAGAGCGGTAGAGTCGCCCAGAAGTCCATAGATCCACGCAGGGCGGTAATACAGCGAGTTATGTTGCCATCCAGCAGGTCGGACGGGGCGTGGTAAACATAAACCCCTAGATAATGTAGGCAGCGCGGCTCCCACCGGAGTTCCTGAGCGGTGAGTGGGCACGGCTCTCCCGGCCTCAGGGGAAACAGACAGGATTTAGGCCAGTTGACCCTCAGGCCCGATAACCTACCGAACTGCTCCAGTAGCCTCCGCGCCCCCTGAAGTTCGGCGCCGGCATCGGCCAAGAACATCAACAAGTCATCCGCATATAGGGAGATGAGGTGTGGTCTCCCCCTAAAAGGCAAACCTGCGTAGTGGCGGCCCAGTCTGGCTACCGCAGCGAAGGGTTCTATTGCCAACGCAAACAGTAGCGGGGATAGGGAACAACCCTGTCTAGTGCCACGCCTAATCGGGTATTGTCTTGAGATCAGTGCACCCACCCGGACCCTCGCTACCGCCTCTGTATAGAGGACCTTGGTCCACTGTATATATCCGTCTCCCAACCCGAAGCGACGCATCACCTCATACAGGTATCCCCATTCGAGGCTGTCAAATGCCTTCTCAATGTCGATGGACAGGACAAATGGGGAGACGGTGTCTGGCCAGTCCGCACCCATCAGTCTCGTGAGTCTACGGATGTTATGAGTGGTATTGCGTGTCGGTATGAAACCGCACTGGTCACCATGAACCAGGCCCGTCATGTGCACTAGTAATCTGTTGGCCAGAATTTTACTGAGGATCTTGTAGTCCGTCGTCAACATAGACAACGGACGATACGAGGACAGCGCCGCACCCTCTCTGCCCGGCTTCAAGAGTGGGATCATAAGGGCCTCGCACATAGAGCCCGGGAGTCGGCCCTTCTCCTGCGCCTCATTGTATACCTCGCGCAGCCGCGGAGCAAGATGCTCTAGGTATTTGCCATAAAATTCGATCGGTAGACCGTCAAGGCCCGGGGTCTTGTTTCTAGCCATCTGTTTTACAGCACAACCTATTTCTCCGAGGGAGATGGGCCGCCCTAACTCTTCTGCCTCCGAGTCCTCCACTCGTGGCAACTCTAGGCCGTCCAAGAACTCCTCAAGCTCCTCCGTCCCTCCCGTGTCACCACTCAGATAGAGCCCTTCATAATAAGCTCGGAACTTGTGCAGGATCCCGGGTTGGGAGTGGCAAGGTTCCTCCCCCGGCTCCTGGATCCTCATGATCGGCCCTCCCCCCCGGATAGGGTTGGCAAGCCAAGCCAACATCGCCCCCGCCTTATCACCTTCCGCATGCGCCCTCGTCACGTACGCCTTGTGGTCGAAGCTACGCAGCCGCTCTAGCTCTACCGCCAGCCCCTCCCGCGCCCCGCTAAGCCCCTCCTGCAGTTCAGGGTGATTCGGGCGCCTCTTCTCAAGATCCCTCAGCCGTGTCTCAGCCTTGTCTAAGTCATCCAACAGAGTCTTCCGCGCCCCTGCCGTGTGCCCAATACAGTGTCCCCGCACCACCACCTTGAAAGCATCCCATTCAACCGCCCTCGTGGAAGCCGAGCCACTGTTCTCCTCAAAATACCTCTCAATACGTTCACTCAGGGCCTCCCTGAACAACAAGTCGTCCAGGGTGTCAGGTTGCAGGCGCCATGTTGGCACGCAGTTAACAGTCACCAACCATTCCAGAGACATCAACAAGGGGTTGTGGTCCGATATCGTCCTGGCCAAGTATTCCGCCCCTCCCACCGCGGGGAGCACACATTCCGAACAAAGAAACGCATCCAGCCTCACATGCAAATCATGCAGGTGCGAGTGGAAGGAGTAGTCCCTAGTGGTGGGGTGCAACGCCCTCCATGCATCCTTGAGGGCCCAGCTCTCCTGCCATTCTAATCTACGCTTGGCGATCCTATGTGCTGGGGACGCGCGCAGCGGGGGATGGGACCTATCTAGTAGCACATCCTCAACTGAGTTGAAGTCCCCCCCCAAGAGGACCGGCCCTGCCAAATAACCCGCCAATTTGCCCGAGATGTTAGACAGGAAAGCGGGCAGGTCTACATTAGGAGCATACACATTACAGAGAGAAACCATCCTGCCTCTCAGCCTTCCTTCCACCGCCACATACCTGCCCTCTGGGTCTATCGACGACTTCGAGACTTGGAAGGGGACCCCCGCCCGTATCCAAATCAATGTCCCCCTCGCAAATGCTGAAAATGTCGTGTAGAATAACTGCCCCCTCCAGCGCCTTTGTAGAGCCGCCCCTTCCTGCTTATTTAGGTGCGTCTCCTGCAGAAACGCTATGTGAACCCCCCTACGCTTGAGGTACGCCTGAACCTTATGTCTGCGCGTCATGGACTGCATACCCCGCACATTCCAGGTCACACATTTCAACGCTCCAGTACTAGCCATTCCCCCCTACACAACCGGACCATACTGCAAAGAACAGTGTTCGCATAAGTCCCGCGACCACGGGCCCCCCCCCCACCCTCTCCAAACAGGAAGCCAAACCCCTCCAACAACTACAACCCCCTGAGCAACCCCAACTGCTCGCAACTCCCGCCCCCCCAGGACAGGCCCCCCCTCAACTGGAAGTACCCCCATCCAAACCAACACTCCCGACCACCCCTCAAGGAAAGGTGGTAATATTCGCAGTCCCCACTGCGATGACCTTAGGGGCCAGTAAGGCGCGGCTCAATGCTATAAGACCTCCAACAAATCAGCCCCGCGCGCTCCACCCCACAATCCCCACATTACAGCTCCCCAAAACCTCAATCAATATCTTTCCACTGCTGCGGGTCCATCGCCCCGGTGTCCAACCAGCGAGTCCATTCCGCCAAACCAGTTCAACACGCCTCCAGTATCTCTCCCGAGGTCTGCGGCGTCACGATAGGGCCCCGGGCTCCACCAAATTCCGATTGTCCTGTCTCTGAGCCCGTGCCCGGGGCCTCCGAATCCGTACCCTTCCCAGACTGAGTCCTGGCGGCTCTAGATAAGTCCACCACCGCCTGTAGGGCCGCCTGCCTCTCCGCCTCCGTCTGCGACATCGAAGGTTTCCCGGTCCTCTTGCGGTTCCTTCTGATCCGTTGGGACTGCCTGATCGGCTTTTCCACCTTAGCCTCTTCCTCCCTGGCCTTAGCACCGTCCGTTCCCGCCTTATAAGTGTCCCACCAGTCCCATGCGTCCGCGGAAGTCGTGAAGAATAAAGACTTCTCATCCACCACCACTCTCAGCTTGGCAGGAAACAACAGGGAGTACTTGATGCCTTCCTGGCGGAGCTCCCGCTTGAGGGACAGGAAGTTTGCCCGGAGTCGCTGAGTCTCAAACGTGTAGTCCGGGAACATGGTGACTCTGTTGTTTTCCACTTGAAAGGGCCCTGCCTCTCTCGCCCTCTGCAAAAGCCAGTCTCTGTCCCGGTAATGGAGCAACTTGAACACCACCGGGCGAGGAGGAAGGCCCAAGGCTGGCGGACGCGCCGGAACTCTGTGTGCCCGCTCCAGGGAGAAGAAGGGGGACAAACCTTCTGGTGCCACCTCCGTCCGCAGCCAGTTATCCAAGTAGCCCACCATGTCGTCGCCTTCAATTTTCTCTGGCAGGCCCACTAGGCGTACGTTGTTGCGCCTGTTCCTGTTTTCTGCATCCTCGGCCCTCCTTTCCAGCACCTTCAGACGGTCCATCACGTCGGCCATCTGGGCCTTCACCGTTGCCTGGGCCGGGGCTAAGTCCTTAACCGTGGTCTCCACGGATTTCACCCTGTCCTTAAGTTTGTCGTGGTCGGCCTTCAGGAGGCCCAAGCCCGTGGCCACCTGAGCTATATCTTGCTGCAGGGCATCCTTTGTGGTGGCGATGGCTTCCAGGATACGATCCTGCATCCGCTGTAACGCCGCTTGGTCTCTCTCCGCTCCTTCCGCCGCCTCAGTGTCGGTCGCACCATCTCCCTTCCCCTTCGGCTTCCCCATCTGGGCCGGGATGGGCGGTGGTCCTCAAGTGTGTTCTTGGTCGCCCTCCGAGCGTCGCCGGGCACCGTCCTCCGGTCGGGTTCTCAGGCCCAGAAACGTCACCAAGAGGCAGGAAGCACCGAGCGGTCGTGGCCCGGCCAGCGCCAGTTGCGCCAGAGGTCCAGGGTTCTCGTCTCCGGGTCACTGTCGCACCGTTGTCGCCCCAATCAGGAGACGGTCCTCAACCACCGCCCAAGGGCGCGCCCAATGTCCCTCCGGCACCTGGGGAGAGGCGCGACGCGGCCGCCAACACCTCTAGCGTGTCCGGGTGCGGTCTTCAGTGGGTCTCCGGGCAGATGTCTCCGTCACAAGCTATCTCCTGCCCTCGCCGCCATTTTGGGGTCCGCGACTTCTCGGCCGAGTTCAGCTTTCAAAGTTGAGATACTGCTGTGGGAAGGCTCGGTGTCGTCCTCCGTGGGTCCCGGACCCTCCGCAGTACCGTCCAGTACCGGATAGTGTCCTTTATCTCGGGGTTCGAATGAATTTTCAGGATATTTTCCGGGATAGGGCACGGAGCTCCGAGCTCACGCTGCCTACCTCCTCGGCATCCAAGCCACGCCCCCGTTTTAGGCTATATTCTTCCCAAACATTTCAACGCCAAGACTATTTTTTGGGAGTTTCATCAGTACCAATGAATACATTTTTAAAATTCTCTGTGTTGTTGAGCATGGGCATGAGTGCCCCCCCACCCTAACCCAGCAATTCACAGCTAACTTTAGCAGTTCTATCCTCATATGCTCACTCTCTTACTCCTATTGTACATTTCTCTTCAAATCAAGCACACCAAATAAAAGTGCTGTCAATCGGATGTCTCTCTATCCACTCTCTATTAAGTTTAGAATCAGGTACACGGCCACATAAAAGTACAAAAGGTGACACTCCAGTCAATACATTGGGAGTATTTCTTCATGCCCATCATATCATCCACTGCTAGTTTTTCCAATTTAATTTGTTAACCATTATCAACTGCAGCTGATCTTTCAATGTGTGATTGAATTGTTCCACTAAACCATTACTCCTATAATGGTATAAAGAAGTCCTAATACGTCTGATGCCATGAGCACTTAAGAATGTCATAATTTCTTCCGAAACTAACTTGGTACCATTATCAGTTACAATCTTGGTCAGATAACCTTCTCTCATGAACATTGTGTGTAAAAATTGAATGATCGGAGTAGTGTTAATGTTAGTAATAAAATTTCCTTATCTCACTTCGAGACATACTCCATCAAGACAAAGGCAACTGGAGGAGCTATGCGCCTGAGGAAGAAGGCTGCGTGAGCTCTCGGCTCTGCCGAGTTCGTCCGCCGGCCCCAATATCCTGACACCAATTCTGCCCTCCGAGCCAGGTACCTGAAACCAGAGGACGAGCAGAGTGCCTGGGACCGACTTTAAGGTTCTGAGGACACTGGGGCCTGAAGATACGGCTTCCGTGGATCTGGGCCTGGGCTGGGCCGTAGTCGGGACTGGAGTCCTGAGCGAGGCCGCTGCCAAGTGCAACAACAGCGGGGACCCGGACCGTAAGTTGCCGATCTGGTCCCCTCATTGGTGGAACATCGTGTGCGGCAGCAGGGGTGGAGATGTGACAGCTGGACCCGGGGGATTTATGCTGGGTGAGGCGGCCCCCTCCCCCCCATCGCACAGTAGGAGAAGGTAGCTGGGCGAGCCTCCGAGACCCCAGCGGGTAGAAGAAGCGGGGGCAGAAGCCAAAAGCAGCCGGGGGTGAGTTGGGGGTGCTCTGGGCCCCCCCATTTGTATATTGCTTCACCCGCCTGCAGTTGGAGAGCCAGAGCAGCGGGGGAGACACGCAGATGCAAGGCACCAGAGGGAGCTGTGGCGGACCTTGTGCTTGACGGGCTCCCCACCCTGGGGAGACATTGTACAGTCTAAGGGTCCGATTTGAAAGCCCACTGATGGGTGCTGGCACAGACTCCGGGTGAGAATCGATGAAAGTGAGGCCCCCACCCCAGTTGTGGCCCTTGGTGCAGGGTGGCATCCGGCGCAGAGCAGAGTGAGGGGTGACTCCAGCAAAAGAGTGGGTCGGACTCAGGGAGCCAGTGACTGTTGGCCCGAGTTGGAGCAGTAGGTCATTTGGGAGTCCCCCCAGACAAGATACCCGCATGTTATCCATGATGGGCTGGCAGTCGCGTTGAGGAGCCTGGAGTGGGGACCGTCTGGAGTCTACTGCAGCCGCGCCTGGATCTGATACCGGAGTAGGCAGTGAGTGGAGCATATGAGGGCAGCTAAGCAGGATGTAGAGAGGCATTCCTCCAGGGAACCGAAGTGACTGAAACCAGTACAATCAAATATATTGGACCTATACACGATGCCGAGGGGTTCCCCGTCTGACTCGAGGAACTTCGCAGCATCTGGCGGTGACCCCTCGGGCCGGGCGGTGGAGTTAACGCTACATGATGTCATGGCGGCCATAGACGGGGTCAAATCCTCCCTGGGACAGAAAATGGAGACGCGGGATACTAAGCTGGACACGGTATCAGTTGAAGTCAATCTCATACGAGCAGACCTCACCAAAGTTAATGAGCAGGTCAAGTTGCTGGATATCAAGACGGCCAGTCTGGTGGATGATGGGGCGCAGCTGCAGCACGAAATGCTCAAGCTCAAATCTTCTCATGAACTGGCTGACCTTAAGCTGGATGAGTATGAAGAAAGGGCCCGGCGGAACAACATCCGTATTTTGGGGGTGCCTGAGAAGTCTGAAGGCCCGGCCCCTGATTTGTTTGTTGAAGACCTCATCCTTAAGCATCTCAAGCCCAAAGGAATAGGTAACTTTTTCACTATTGAGTGCGCCCACAGGGTCCCGGGGGGAGGCAGAGACCTGGGGCGCCCACGCGTCCCATGATCGCCAGGGTCCTGAGGGACAGAGATGCCATCTTGCAGGCCGCGAGGTCGAGGGGCCCCCTGCAGTACGAGAACGTCGCCCTCTACTTCTTCCCGGATTTCACGCAGGCGGTGCAGAAGCAACAACAGAACTTTCTGGCAGTCAAGAAGAAGCTAAGAGACAGGGGTTGAAATATGCCATGATGTTCCCGGCGCGACTGAGAGTGGAGGCCGATGGTAGGGCTTGATTTTTTTGATAACCCGGATATATTGTGTTTGATTGGATTGATAGCCGTCCACCCGGCGGCTCGAGGCTCCGGAACCGGTCTGGTGAACAGGCAAGCGCGGAAGAGGAATAGGTCCGTCATATTCTCTCCTGGACTGCATGTGCTTTGTCAGGTATTGGGGGCCAGTGGCGCCACTGTGCTGATGGCTTGTTCTCCGGGGGATTGGAGTTGTCTCTGGATATGAGGGCTCGAAGGGACAATGGTATTTAACTGCATAGGGGTAGGGTGGGCGGGGGCAGGGATGCCGGTCTTTCTCCACCTTACCACCTTTAGTAGCATAGTAGTAGTAGTTGTTGTGTGTAGGGTGACAGGCACTCGGCTAGTTGGGGATGGGCAAATGCCGTGTGCTAGGGTGCAGGTTGTGGGGGAGGAGGGTAGGGGTTGGTGTGCTTTTTGTGTTATTGTTTGCATTATTTGGTTGTTTGTTTTCCACAACCATGTGGAGTAGCAATACAGTGCTGGACACTCTTCTGCAGGGGTGGGATGTCACTTGATAGGAGGACGTTGGGGTGAAGGTACTTAGCTGGAATGTGAACGGCCTGGGAGACAAACAAAAGTGAGGTATAGTCAGTCAATTCATTAGGAGGCATACCCCCGATGTGATCCTTTTACAGGAACGCATTTAGTAGGGAACAGATGTATGGCTCTTCGTAGGGGAGGGTTTAAACTGTTAGCACATGCAGGTTTCACCTCGGGGTCGAGGGGGGTCGGCATACTGATTAAAAACTCGTTCCCCTTCACGATACAGAACAAGTGGACAGATAGATGGGGGAGGTATGTTGGTGTCTCTGGGAAGGAAAGGTCGCTACTTTCTTTTCGATATACGTCCCCCCCGGCCTACAGGCAGACACTTTCAAGGACCTCGGAGCGGTTTTTCTCATGCTCCCTGTGGGCATTCTAGTTTGGGAGGGTGATTTCAACGTTGTCATGTTCGGTGAGGAAGATCGACATCCTCCGCGGACGCTTCAGCCTGCTCTGAAATGGCTACCTGAGTTTGTGGACACTATGGGTCTGGTGGATGTGTGGCGGCTGCACAACCCTGGGAAAACGCAGTACACGTATGTATCGGGGGCTCACCACAGCTTGTCTAGAATTGACTATATCCTGGTCCCGGTGATGCAGGCCCACGTTATTCGTGAGATCCGTCACTTGGGGAGAGGCATCTCTGATCACTCCCCTGTGTGGCTCCAAATGGAGTGGGACTACACAAATGTAGGTAGGGTGGCACCTATTAACCCGTGGTATCTTAAAGACCCGCAGCAAGTTGATCAAGGCCACCGACCACTATTTCCAGGAAAATGTTGACTCGGTGGAGTCCGCCCAGACTTTATGGGAAGCGTATAAGTTGGTGATTCGAGGGGAGGCTTTGTCCGCGATAGCAGGGAAGAAGAAAGAGAGAGTGCCTGAGCTTGAGCAGCGGAAGAGGCTGTATTGAAGGTGGAGGAGGAACTGGCTAGGGTGCACACACCAGAGGGGCTCCATTTGGTACGGTTAAAGCAGGATGAGTTTCTTGGTATCGCAAGATACAGGGCCAAGGACCAAAGCAGGGAGGTTCAGGGCAGAATCTATGAGCTTGGGGACAAGGCAGGAAGGTTGATAGCGTGGCTAGACAGGCGATAATGGGCATCCCGAGTGGAACCTGAAATAGAGGGGCCAGGCTCTGTTCAAGTGACGGACACGCAGGCCATAGCCAACAGTTTTTCTGCCCATTATGGCTTTGTCTATACTGCAACCGCCAAATTCACGGAACTCGAAAATGCAGATTTGTTCAGGGATTACAGCTCCCTACTCTCTCAGATACAAATAGAGAATATCTGGATTCTCCCATTACTATCGACGAGGTGGCACAGGCGATCCGGGGAGTTAGCTCAGGCAAAGCCACAGGGCCCAACAGGATTCCCATTGAACTATATAAACTAAACTACAACAAACTGGCCCCCCATTTCCGATCAATGTTATTGGAAAGTAGGGAGAAGGGGCAGCTGCCGTATGATCAATTTGGCGAATATAGTCGTAATCCACAAAGATGGGAAGCCGAGAACAAGCTGTGCCTCATATCGACCAATATCATTATTAACCGTGGAACCTAAGGTGCTTGCCAAGCTACTGACAACACGGCTGGTCAAAGTAATTACCTCACTGATACACCCTGACCAGTCGGGGTTTATGCCTCACCGAAATACATCCCTCAACCTGCGGAGACTCCACAGTGTGCTGGGAAGAGCATCCACCATATTGGAACCGGCAGTAATAGTGTCATTGGATGCTACGATGGCCTTTGACATGGTTGAATGGCCCTATTTATTCGCAGTCCTAGCCAAGTTGGGCTTTGATGAAGAATACTGTGGGTGGATTAGGCTGTTGTACTCCGATCCGATAGCCAGGGTGGTGATCAATAACCATAAATCCCCTGACTTTTCCCGTAGCAGGGGTACCCGGCAAGGGTGCCCCCTGTCCTCACTCCTGTTTGTCCTGGCGGTGGAGCCGCTGGCTGCCTGGATCAGGCAGGACCGTTCTATCCGTGGAATGAAATGGTCTTCGGTCTGGGAGGACAAAGTGTTGCTATATGCAGACGATGTCCTGTTATACCTCACGAACCCCAGGGGCTCATTGAGTTGGCTCTTGGATGTGCTGGCGATTCATGGGAGATATTTGGGTTTCACCGTAAATTGGCTTAAGTTGGGCCTATATCCACGGCATATTGCGGTCGGTGTTAGGGGTAAATCTGCAGCCGGAGGCTCTGAGGTATTTATTGAATGTTTGGAAACCCTCAGATCTCAACGCATACATAGTGGGCGACTCTCGCATTTATGATAGCAAAACGGAATATTGCACAAATGTGGGGAGCCTGTCAGCCACCCCAGGTGGGGAAGTGGAAGGAAGACCTGGACTTGCGCATGTTTAGGGAAAAGTCAGTCTGCATTGCGAAAGGATGCCCGGGGAGTGGGGTAGGATCTGGGAAGCGTGGAACGGATATAGAGGCGACATTTGTCCCCCACCAAGTTGTCATCGTGAATTGGAGGCTCCTGAAACCCCTGATCTGTCTTATGTAAAATCTGTCAATTATTTTGTATAAGTGATTTGCCTTTGTACTGGATTGCCAGCCTATTTGTAATCGATTTGATGTAATGTGGTCAAATTGTTTAATAAAAAGAAACATTAAAAAAAATACAATGGCAACTGTAGAACCTTCTCCCAAAACCTTTATGGCAACAGCGATGTCTACGGCCAATTACATCCAAGACATTAAGGGTTAGTTCAAAGAATTAACCAGAGATGGTTAGGTCAGCTGAGTTCCTCTCGCTTATAACGCAAAGACCACAATCTCGTACAAAATATTTCGCAGCCTTGTCTACATCAGGCCACCAGCAATCTTCTCATATTCTGTGTTTTATGGCTCTTATACCTCGTTGACTCGTGTCAATTCTAATATCTCAAACTGACAGGTACAACCAGTAGTCCAAGCCTGCGTAAAAGTCCTTTCTCAGACATCAGTTCTTAGGCAACTTGGATATATGGTGTAAAATCCATGTGTAACACCTTGGAATTAGGCCACCCATGAACAACCCAAAACATGACTCTGAGTAAGGTGTCTTTTTGTAACTCACCTCTCTACTCGCTCTCATCCAGAACATTAAACGCATTGTTGATGAGTTTGGCTATGCAAATCCTTTTATCGTCCTCCACAACTTTGTCATTGGAACTATCCAGCGGCATGCTTGACAAAATATCTGCAATTACATTTTTTTTACAGAGTTTTTATTTAGCGCAAACTTGACTCAAGGTATCGGGTAGCAAATCGCTTTAAATGAGCACTAGTTGCATTACACGAGGACACATTCATTTTTTTTTTTTTAGGCATGGGGAGATTATCCCCCAGATTCATGAAAACCCAATTCTGCGATTTCTAAATTGCGAGAACTACCGAATCGCAATTTAGAATTCGCAGAATGGGATTCATGAAAGATTGCGATTAAAAAATGTGAATCGCAATCGGCCGCAATTGCTGATTGCGATTTTGCCTAAATCGCAGAAAAATCGCAGAATCGGTCATTTTCCAAGTTGAAATTGCGATCTCGCTATTACTGAGATCGCAAATTGCGATGTCGCATTTCGAGCACAGTGATGACATCACAACCAGGAAGCAGGCAGTACCCTCATTCTGCATTCAGAGCCTGATTTGGAAGCAGCACTGTCCAGAGCTCCACTCCAGACCACCTCCAGCTCACAATCAGGAGACACCCCACTGCAGAAAATGTCCCAGGAAGCAGCAGGGAGCAGTTCCTCAGGAAGGAAATGTAAAATAAAGTTTTCTGAACAAGAACTGGAATACCTTATTGAGGGAGTGAGTAAGGACCACGACCGGCTCTTTGGGAAGGACTCAAGGAGGGTGCCAGAGGCGGACAAAAGACGGATTTGGCTGCCCAAGCGCTCCATTGATGACTTAAAAAAGAGGTGGTACGACCTCTGAGGGCGTGCCAAGGAGAGGATTGCTGAGAGGCTGGGGGAGCGTGTCGCTACAGGAGGAGGAGAGCCCACAGTCCCACCCAACACCCCATTAGAGGACCTTGTAGAGGACACCTTGCATCCCGAGGCATGCATGGGGGTAACCCGGCTGGACTCCTCCCGACCCACCAAAGAAACCCAAGGTAAGTGCCATGCGACGCTGTCCCCTAACAATGGCCATGACCCCAGAGCTACCCATCAGAAACCCCAGTCATGCAGCCCATGCACACCAGAAAAGCCCTATTGCATTGTGGGACATGTAGTCTGACCACAATTTCCATTCAGCCCCATACAGCCAGACATGTCCTGTGAGAGTCAATCCAACAGCCAGTCAGGGAATGCTAGCCTGCATGCATGTAGCAACCTTCCATGTGCAAGATACATGTCATTAATCAACGTCCACTTTATATCACAGGTGGCGCTGAAGAACCCAGCAGTGACAGTGAGGGCCTGCAAATATATGAGAATCCAGAGGATTCTGAGGGAGACGTCCATCCATCCCCTCAACCTGGACCACCAGGGCAAGCACCTGCACCAGCAGCATTACCACCACCTGCCACCTCAGCAACAACAGGCGCACCACAGCCGCCACCTGTGACACCCAAGCCAGTGGCATTGGCAACACAAGCTGCAGCAAGGAAAACAACACCGCGCACAGCCACTGTGACAACACAGTCCAGCGGATTGGTTAGGGAGCAGCGCAATACTACACCACGCGCAGGCAGGAGGGGGGTGAATGTGCGTGTACCTGGCCTGTCCATAGAGCACCGCATGCTGTGCATTCACCAGAAGCAGGCACGTCATCTTGCAGCCATTCACCTGCTGCTGCACAAGACAGCGAGGAATGTGGGCCAGCTGTCTGACAGGATGGAGAGGATGACCACTGCAGTGGAGGAAAACACACAGGCCATGTTGACACAGCGGGACGTCAACCAGCGCCACCACCGCCAACTGCTGACACGCCTCTCTGCGTACACACGCTCAAACCATATCATAGGCAACGCCACATCACAACTTTCATGACGCTCGTTGGCCATGCAGATCCAAATGGTCCAATGCTGCCAGGATGTCGCTAGGGCACTGGAGCAGGTCACCACTGCAGTGCAGGGTCCCCAATCCACACACAAACTTAGAGATTTGTAACTCAACAGCTAAAACAACAGGTGCAAGCCATTCAAAACTTTGAGTAGGCTCTATGACATCCAACTCACACAATTTTTCTAATTCTTTTCACAAATCTCTTCTTAGGAACAATGATATTTCAAGGAGCTTTATGTGCTATAGAAGTGTGTCAGTTTTGTGTGATTTGGTTGCGGCGTCTGTGTCCTTCAGCTGGGTTCTCCCCGCGTGCATGACGCGCATGTGCAGGTGGGTGGTTGTCCCCTTCCGATTCACTGCCAGATATCTCTACAGGTAACTTGCGCTTGGTAGCAATGTTGTGGAGTATTGTACACACGGCCACGATGCGGCAGCAGACCTCAGGCTCTTTAGCTGGTTTAGCTGGGTCAGCATTGCCTCCAGGAAACTCCTTAGGCAGCGGGACATGGAGCTCTGGGAGATCCCCCCTGCAACGGCAACCACCCCCTGGAAGCTTCTGGAGGCCAGGAGGTGCAGGCTGCACAAGACCTGTACATGGGTGGGCACGGCATTGGTCCTCCTTGTTGGGTGCTGCATCAGGGGTCTAGGTTCTGGATCAGCTTAGTGATCATTGCCCCATTCAGGCGGTACTTGGAGTAGATTTGCTCTGCAGTTTGGCCCAGTAGGGTGATCCGCTGGCGGAATATTCACTCCTGTATCCTGCGTCGGTTCCTTGCTGCAGCCTGGAGCCTTCGCCGCCTGACCACCATGTAGAGTCCTGGCATTGTGAGAGTCCTCATGCTCCAGCTGAGTATCCTTAAGTGTGTTTGGTCAGGCCTGCACCTGTGGCTAGTTTATTGTTTTTTTTATTTTATTTTATTACTTCATGGTTACCACCTGGTTTGGGTTCTCCTTAAATTGCGCATCGCTAATAGCGATTTGCGGGTTTTCGCAATTTGTGATTTTTCATGAATTGCGTTTGCGATTATTTAGCGAGTTCGCAAAATATTTCGCAGAATCCATGGATTCTCACAATTTCCGATTTGCTAAAGGGGTTCTTCAAAGGTTCTGCAAAATATTTTGCGATTTCGCAATTTTTATGTTGCAAATTCGCAATTTTAGACTTTTCCCAATGATGAATTGCTTTTCTTGAAATTGCGATCGCAATAGCTGATTCGCAGCTATTGTGATCGCAATTTTGGTTGATGAATCTGGCTGTAAGTGATTTGTCCAGAAGCACTGGATGTTGGTGTCCTTGCAGAGACTTGAACCCAGCTACTTAGATTTGAGGTCCACCACCCTAGCCATTAGGCTGCATCCTCTCCCATTCTCCCATCCTCTGATACATTCTTTCTGGCTGGGAAATACTCAATGCTATAAATGCATTCTTGTAACCAAAACTGCCATTTGGCAATCCTGGGTGTAGCCTTGGCATCACCCTTTGTACTAAACAACTCAATTAAGTGTTTGTGATCTGTCCCGATAAAAGGAATCCCCATACATATATGTACGAAAATACTGTGCACTCCACTATAATGCCAGGGCTTCTTTTTCAATGATGGAGTAGATGTGCTCTGCCACACAGAGTGTTCTGGATGCAAATGTAACTACATCCTCTCTGCCATTACTCCTCCATTGGTTGAGAAAGGCTCCTAACCCAAAACTGTTAGCATTACTGACTGTAATACTAACATCCTTAGTGTCAAACAACTTTAGAGGTCTTGAGGCTAATAGTTTGGAGCATATCTTATTAAAAACATCCCAACAATCCTCATTCCAAATACACAATGTACTTTTCTGAAAAAAGATTTCCTAGGGGGTGTTTTAGTGGCAAAATGGGAAACAAATTTAGAGTAAAATTCCGCCAACCCCAAGAAGGACCATAATTGATCTTTGTTCCTGAGAACAGGAGCTTCCTCAATTGCTTTTAGCAATTTCTTCTTAGGGCTGTTTCTATTTTTAAATACGGGAGCACCCAAATAATCCACTCTCAACTCCTCAGCCAAACACTGGTATATCATCCTGAAAAGATCGCCACCTTCACAATCCTTGAATATTTCCTTCACATGCCTTTGAAATAAAGATGAAGCGGATGCCAATCTAAATGCCATACGTTTGTAATGGAATGCTCCCTCAGGAGTTACAAATGTGGTAGGATGTTTTGATTCTTCAGCCTGATGGTATGCTGCAGACATATCTAAGGTGGTGAACACAGAGGCACCATCCACATCCAAAATGCTTAAAATTTCATTAATGTTTGGAAGAGGTTCTGTATTAACCCATATGTTCTGGCTAAGATGTTGCCAATCTACACAAAAATACAGAGATTTGTAACTCAACAGCTAAAACAACAGGTGCAAGCCATTCAAAACCTTGAGTAGGCTCTATGACATCCAACTCACACATTTTTCTAATTCTTTTCACATATCTCTTCTTAAGAACAATGATATTCAAGGAGCTTTATGTGCTATAGAAGTGTGTCAGTTTTTCAACACTATTTTGGGCTGAAATCATTCAACTTTCAGAGTTCTTCATTAAAAACCCAAGGGAATGTACATACCCATTGGTTCATTGGAGAACCACTAGTGCATGCAATCATTAGTTTAGATCAAGAAATGACACAATCAGGATTATTGGGGTCTAAAATGATGTGTGACTCTCTTTAGTCATGTCACGTAGTAAGTTTGAACCTTCTTTGCAACAAATACCATCCCTAGGTAGATTTCACTCAATTGTTTCCCTTCAAAGGCACAGATCTTTACAGTGGAAGGTTTGAAGTTCCTGGGGTTTAAATTTCATGAAGCCATCAGGACCAACTAAAGTGAAAGGCGAACCTGAATCTGCCATCAAACACACATCTACACCATTAATTCTAACTGTGGTTTCTTTATAAGAGCTGTTAACTCTGCCACCGCATTACCACCATTAGTACTTTCTGCAACACCCTCACTTTCATCATCCAAAACTACAGTAAAAATCATGTCAGTATCCTCATTGAACAACACACTGTTCTCCACTTGAGATACTAAAGATTTTTGTACATAACAACACACCTTCACAAAATGTCCTTTGTGATTGCACTTAAAACAGGTTTGATATAATGGAGAACAATTTTTGCTGAAGCCACATGATTGCAAGCATACAGTGATTTCACTGGTCTTGTGATTTGTTTCCCCCGGATGTTCTGTGTAGACAATTTTCTTTCCAATCTTACATTGATCTTTTGCACAAAGCGCATTCACAACTTTCACTGCTCCTGTCTTGCCATGAGCTGACCGTTCCTTGAAATTTGCATCAGAATTCTCAATCAATTGCTCTTGCTATGGAGATGTCCATTTCAAAGTTGATAGGCAATCTTTTTTGAATGTTCTTGTTACATGTTTTCTCAATTAATTAATTACAAATTATCTTGTCCTTAAATTCAGGGTACTTGCATGTTACTGCTAGATGTTGTAACATAGAGGCAAAGTCTTCAATTGCTTCGCTTTGCCGCTGTCCTCTCTGTAATTATGGAAGCATATCTTGCCATTACTTCAACTGCTATCATATCAGCAGATGCTCCTTCCTGATTTAGCTGCACCTTTACTTCTTCTAGGGTGGGTGTTTTTAAAATGGACCTCCCTCCAGGACCTAAATTGCGTATGAACAATGCATTCTTTTCGTTTTATTGGTGAAAGTATCTCTATCAATGGGATCCAAATATGCACCAAATGCCTTCTTCCACTGAGTCCTGTTCAAAAGAATCATCCCAGGTGTAGCTAGGAAAACAGGAGGCACACTGACACTGTCCAGGGTTGCAATACACTCAATTCAGGACAAGAAAATGTACACAAAAAAGATTAGTGTAGTGATAGATTATTTTGAGTGTGTGGATCACTGTTGCCGAATGATTCACATGACGTTAACATAAAATGCTCAAAGGTGTGTAAGATACTGTTGCAGGGTGACCCAATCCATAAAAGTGACAGGAAGGAATACATAATAAGTGTGTGGATTACTAGTGATCACTGAGAACGACAGACCAAATTCATAACAACTGATCCACCTGTGTGTGAAGAAAAAAAAATTTTGAGAAGAAACGAGCTGTTCATTCCATTGGTGTCACAATTTGCCCAATCCAAAATGGTGACCCAAAAAAAAGAGTATTAAACAGTGAGCCAAATCCAAAATGGCCGATGTGACAAGCCTAATGAGGCTAAGCTTGTATGCGTCTCACTAGCTCCGCATCCAAAGATTCAAGTGACGGTACCCATGGTGCAACTAACACGTACTGCAGCTACCTTCAGTCTCACTCAATATCAATTTCCATGACTCTTCTCCAATCGCGACATCCCTCACAAATCCCCACAGAGGAGTGGGCCCCCCATAACAATGGTGATGCAAAAGGCACAAAAACCTGGTGGTGAGGTGAATCTGCTACCTGCTTGCCACCATTAAATTGAAGATGGAACGAAAAACTAGAATCCAGAGGATGATTTATTTACAAAGTTTCATACAGGTAAGTTACCACCAGCACATAGCTCTGCGAACCCCTGTCAGTCCCAGTGTCCCAGTGTCCCCAGTAGGCCATGAGCCGGGACCTCAAATTTAGGTAATTGGTACCACTCGGGGGAATAGATTCTAACATGTTTTTTTTGCAAGGTATAGAGGCCTAGCGATGGAAAATATGAGATCGCAAGTTATCACTCTTTGCCTTTTGTCTAATATTATTAGATTAGCAACCACAGCTGAAAAAAACATACGGGTTTTCATATTTTTGAAAAATAGCATACAAACTCATCATAATATTTGGAAAAACAAATCTAATTCCACCAGATTGGTTAAATTCAATATGATTTAAAAAATAATTATGATTATTAATTGTAATAATAATATAGTCTATAACATAATAACTTAATTATATTCCTCATATATTGATATAGATTATATGCATAATTTTCACTTACAATTTCGATAACACTAGTTGTTACAACTTGCATAGGCAATGTATGTCATGAGTAAACAAACTACATTTTATCGTTCAGATTAGTAGTCGTCCTCCTCTTCTAAATAGGTGCCATCATTCTCTTTCTGTTTCATTTTCAGAGGCGGGAAGTCTGCACATGTCAGTGCACTTGAGTCATTTAAACAACAGACACATGTTGGCAGTTTATAGTTCATAATGCAGTTTCAAGCTGGTAGATCTAACAGAGCCTGAGGAGTTGACTGCCCCTCCATCTAGTCCACTACCAGTTGCTCTGCCCCCTTGTGTTTTTCCAACTTCCACCCTATCCCAATTGGACTAGGTGTCTGTGGATAATTTAGAAGACATCTCTTGCTTATAGCAGCCTGATAATTTGCACGTTCGCCATGTTTCTTCATACAGTCCCAGCAAGGTGGAAGTTGATGACTGTCTATTTCACCCTTCTTTGCACAGAATATCTCGTCATTTATGTGAATAACTGAAGATTTTATTTAAGTGCATACAACAAGCACGAGAATTGCTCCAATTTGTCCATTAGTTCTTCAGAGTGATCACATTCATCTCTGAGCTGCGAAACTGTTTCCTGTGTATGTCTGTTGGCAGACAGGATTTTGAATATACGTACTTTTACTTTTTCCGCAAATGTGCTTACTGTGTCACATCCAGTAAACGTATGGAGACATATTATAGCTCGACAAACATTTTCACCATGAGCTTACGCTATTTTCCCAATGTCAAGGACTCGCATGCGTGTTTTGTTTTAGTATAACATTTCAGAAACAATTTAGCCATGATTCTGTCATGGAATCCAAAACACATAATAAACACATTGGTGTCATCTGAGCTTATCATTACTGCCTCCTAACCATCATTAGCAGTGTGTGCAGCATGCAACAACAAACCTGCTTCTTTGAGTGTACTGTTGAGATTGGGCACTTTGTGGCTCCCTTCAGATGTGCTGTTGTAACATTTATCCCCACAGTTCGCTGACAGTGTTTTATTCTCAAATTTGACAAAATACTCTTGTTTCCTCCGTTCATTAACAAGCAATGCTATGAGAGTTGTTTTATACCTTACGTGGCTTAGTAATTTCCTCCACTGTCTGACAAGCTAGGAAGGTGAGATCCTCTGTAACTGGTGCCTGAGTTCTTCCCGTCTGATTGCCCTTCGTTGTTCTTAATAGACGCCTCATTGTACTTATCAAACACCAAATCTATTCTTTGACTCCTGTTTCCTTCCGGCAAAGCCATGGATAAGACACACATAGCCACGTCATGAAAGTTTGATTCCTCTCCTTTTATTCTCTGAACCATACCATCAATCACGGTCGCTGAATTTCCAGGTATTTCCTCAGCAGAGGTAAGGTTTTCTGCGAGTATATTGCTAAAACAGCTTTGTTTGTCTTTCGCCACAGACCTGGAGTTGCTAAAGCCCATTCATTATGTTGGATACTATGTCTTGCGATGCATTTTTTGCAGTGGAGAGCCTAATGATATAATTTGGCCCAACAAATGGGTTTATCCAGCTTCGAACCAGACTAGAACTCTTGTAACAATATCTTCATCTTTTTCAATTTGAGACTTATGTAGTTATGATATTGATTAATTATTTTGTTCTTGTCTGTTGCCTTAACCTTTAAAACTGATATTTCTCTTTTCAAACTCTCGGTTTCTCTTACAACGTCCTGTAGCTTGACACTATCAGGTTGGGCCAATAATTTTTCTTCATTGTCTGGGAATATGTGGAGGCTGTCACCAAACTTGGAGTCCAGTTTTCTTCTAATATGCTTTTTGCATGATTCCTCTATTCCCTGTATTCCTCTGCATGTCACAAGGGTGCCAAGCCTTTTATTGAGAGTCATCACACGTGATACCTCTTTGTTAGGAATATTTCAAAGCTTTAATGCATCGGATTGAATACTGGATGCATGTTCTCCCTCCTTTGCTTTAACCCTCATATAGTTCCTATAACAAGATGCATGATACTTGGCTTCTGCAGCCACTATGTCCCTACTACTAACTGCTAAGACCTTTAAATCACAATTAATAGTTGCACACTCTCAAAGCCTTTTGTCAGCTCTAAGCTCCGTGGGCCTGATTCATTTCTCATGTGTTGATGTTCCCTCGTAGCATTTTATCCTTCCAAAAAATATACATTCTTCAGCATACATGTTTGACTTTCATGATGTTCTTCTGTTTAAGCCTTTACTTGTGCAAATACTCGTTCCAGCATCATCAATGACACTTGCTTCAGCTTTTCGCCTAACAGTATGTAAATCTCTCTTCCTAGCAAACAGGCGCCTGCACTTCCTGTGTTAAAATACTTGAGGAACCATGTTGCTTTCCACATTTCTTGCAATGTCTAACAGTGGAATGTGATTCCTCACTTCAGCTGCCTCTAGCACAGTTTTCTATTATGAGCAGTCCTGTGGGCTTGTCACTGCAACTCCATGTTGGACATTTGACCATAAATGAATTATAAACTAGGGGTCCGAGGGACAGGATGTGCCTGTTTCAGTCTTCTTCATGATGATGCATGGTCACTCACCACCAGCTCTGGAAAAAGAAATTAATGAAAGCATTTATAAATTTTAATTGGTGTTCTTAATATATTCATAATTACTATCAATGTATAAAATCACATTTAATGTAATTGTAATTTGTTGTAAAAAAAATTCACATTAATAAAAATTAAGAAAACATTTCCATTTACATCAAGGTATTTTGGGAGTGGAGAGGTAACACACAAAAGGCAATGAGTTATAACTTGCAATCACATATTTTCCATCTCTAGGCGCCCATGCCTTGCCAATAAATCTTATTCGAACCTATCCCCCCTAGTTTAACTGATAACATGATTGGCTCAATGCCTACAACCATCTACATTCTATTACCCCTCCAACATTCTACTATAGGATAGATTCCCAGCAGTGCAGTACCACACCCAATAATATTGGATGTGTTTCTGCAATCTGTATCTCTGGGTGCGATTCAACTCTGGTAATACTTGCAATAACAGAAGCTGTAATTATTGCCTTAAACCATGCACCGATTTGACTCCACACTGCTCCAAATGAAGGCCTGGCAACTATTTCTTCTCAGGTGGTGCTGAAGTGTTTCCTTTCAAAGTAACGATGAGTTCAAAGTGCACGTTCTAGATCAGTCATTATGTGGAACTGGGACCACTTACTGGATGGAAACCTGAGCCTTATCAGGCGGCCTGCCAGATTAATATTTCTGCATTCAAGGAGGGTGGGAAAACAGGGACAACAAATGAACAGTGGGATAAACAGGATGCGCTGTTGCCTCAGTGCCGCGTACACTTAGCACAGATCGTTTTTTACAGGTGGTGTTCCTCAGTAGAAGAGACCTGGCTGTCTCATCCAAGTTAAAATGCTAATGGGTGCTCAGGGTGTTACAGAACAAAGGGTAATCTGGGAAGGCTTACCCTTATATGGGGAACCACCAATTTGTGGTATAATCCCCAGGTCCGCATCATGGGCGCCATCCATGTAGCACAAGCACTCTCATGTGCAGCACACAACAGATACACAACACACAATGGTAGAACACGAAGGATCAGGGTTTTAGGGAACTAAGTGGATCTCACTAAATGTGTCAGAATGTGTAAGAGTAAAAAGGCCTGTCATCCTTGTACATCAAAGCACTTCCACTAAATATCAGAAGGGACAAAAGGTTTAGGGGGTATTTACTGTAAAGCAGATGACATGCTAAACCACAGTGTCAGTGGAAATTATCTGGCAAAAATGCTTCCGCCTCCTCAAATATGTGAACTTCTGTATTTAACCACAAAATACCAATAAATAACACATCAAAACAAATAAAATATGGTCTATCCATTGTCATGTCATTGATAATGTCAACAAGTAAGGTGATATATAATGTCATTAGTATTTTCATTGATATAATTTCTGATGGCATCTGTCAGAAACCCTTTCAGAGGCCCACAGGGGTTACTGGGCCTAACTGTCGGAGTTGAGGCCTTTTACTACTGAAGTCTCGGGCCCCAACTTACTATGGATCCTGAGTAACTGGGCTAAGTACCCCTACTGCACTTGACTCTAGGGGTTTCTTGGTTGAGAAGTCCAAGGCTCCCTTGGGGTGTAGGGTAGGTGTGGATACAGGATAGTGAACACAGGCTTACAACTCAAAATACATGCAGCAATACATTATTGGTTGAGCCAAATTCTCACTTTTATAAAAAAAACAGAAGCATTTTATTTTCTACTGCTACTACACAAAGGATAAACATGACCTTCACAAACAATTACACCGTCCTCTTGAGGTCGGGGCTCTAGTGTTTCTGTGGCGAGTCCCTATCCCAATCCGTCTTTGATTACTGATAGTGGTTATTCCCCATGCACTACTGGTAACATCCAGGGTATGCGACAATAACAGTCCAAGTCTCAAAAGTTCACTTGGACTCTAAGTTAAATCCAACAGTGTTCCAGCATCGCATCACTACTAGCAACAAGTTCTTCTGGGGCTGGTAGGCCCAAAACCAGTCTTATCTGCACTAGCAGGTGTGAAGCATCTAGAGTTTCTGAGTGCGTCCCATCCGCGGAAGTTCGAAGTGGCTGGAGTTGAGTTCAGGCAGCTAGACTCAGACCAGTGCAGTCTCTCACGTGCGAAAGCGCTCCCAAAGCGATCAGAAGCTTCTTCCGGTGTGGAGTTGGTTGCAACAATCCTGTCTTAAGGTCCCTCACCTGGGTGATCAAGCATTGGTACTCCCACAGGGTTTTTACTTCTCTGGTGGAAGGTGGCAGATCACATCGCCATTTTTGATGCTCCTGGTGACCCTGTCTGGCATACAAGGTAACCATATTTCACACCAAACAGGCTCCTGCCCTATTGGCACAATTAAATCCTTCACAGCGGCCCCTCCTGACAAACAAGGTCACTCCTCGCTACTGCACAAGGCTAAGGCCCTTACCCCATACCAGTGTTTTTTCATGGCTGCCCTCCTGGCACATGGGAGCGCTATGCATGGGATCGGACCCGATTGGTGCAGCACGGCACACTGCTCAATACTTGGCAGCCATCTCCTGGCATACAGGGGTCGCCAACTCTCTCTTGCATATGGCCGTGCAGCAGCTATTTCTTCACACCATGTACAAGGACTCTACTCAAGAGAGTTCCCAACTGGACCTTGTTCCCTCAAACACTCCCCGCTTCCTCAGAGGGCACACTGGTTTTGACAAGCAGGCAGGAGCTGGTGCTCCAGGACAGGAGGTCTTGGTTTCCCTGGGTGATGTCCCTACCCCCAGCAGTGGGACTATCAGGCCTTGGCCCCCAGGCCTGATCACAGGCAAAAGTCTTACAGAGCTTTCCTTCCTCACACAGCCTGTCTGACTGCTTGGCAGACAAATATTTTGGGGGTCTTAAGCCCCCCTTCTTATAGTCAGTGTCCAGCCCCGAAATGTGATTTTATGGTTCTTTTTAAGTGTCCACTCCTCTTCTCCCTCTTCCCTTTCCTCTTGAAAAGCAGACTGTCACCATGGAAGTGACTAGATGTCACACCTGGATGTCAACGACAGTGATATGTGCATCAAAGGTTTCGCCCATGGCTACAATCCCTACTCTTTGTGATTTTCTTATCAGTCCCCTCTCCTTCCTGGGATGTGCCTTGGCCTCTTCTTTGTGACCACTCACTGAATCAAAGAGTACCCTTTGAAATGTACAGGGGAAGCCTGGCTCTCCTCTCCAGTGTTGTCCCACCCAGCTTACAGAAATTCAGTAATGCCTGAGTCTCCCAAAATAAAATTCAGGGCCCTCAATATATTGTATCAGCTACTGACGCAGATATATCCAAGTGCATGTCTACAGCATACATGCACTGCACAGTACTGCATCTTCCATGTCCTGTACCAGTCATAGGCACACATACATCCAGCACATATATTTATCATGCACTTGCTGCACCCTTCATGTATTGTACCACTTACAGGTACACATACTCCCAGCACATACATTTAGCCTGCAAACTCTGCACAACAATACATCCTTCGGGTACCTTACCACTCATAAGAACACATACATACAGAGGATGCATTTAACATGCACACACTGCACAGTACTTCATTCTCCCGGTATTGTACCCTTCCAAGGCACAGATATACCCTGTGCAGATACACCACTACTGCGGTGAGTTTTACAACAAACTAATGTAGGCCAAAGGTGAGCTAAGCACACAGCAGCAGAACTTTTAAAATGAGTGAGCCTGTAGGCCTCACTATAGGGACACAGGTTAAAAGGACCTGCTCCCTACTACCGAACACTACATGGTAGGGTGCCACCACTGAGCTTGTGCTGCTTAAATTCTGGTGGAAGCGGAAGCCTTTCACCGCTATGAGGGTAGCACTTTGGGTGCCCCTCCTGTACCAACCAGACCGCAATCTGTAGGCTAGACCTGTCACGGTGTGCACATATGATCAGTGTTTGCCTACAACAACAAAAATCAGCATTAGGGATCCAGACATCAGTACAGTTTAGCACCAGGGCAGGGGTGCACATCCATTACAATGTAAAGGACTTTTCCATCCCAACAGCATCGGCAACATCAAGGCAATGGCCATAAGCATTCTTTCTTGGGGGCGATTAATGATTTTCCATGGCATGGCCAAGAATTAGCTTTTGTATGTGGACCATAAATGGATTTCAAAGGATTTTAGGCTTTGATTTGGAACAACTAAGTCACTTTATCTGTGGTTTTTTCGGTGTATTTCTTAGTTAAAAAATAAAATAACAATAGCAGTTGGCTGCAGGACCAGTATACAATGCAAGGCCTTCAACTTCGCACTACGGGGCTAGATTCACGGTCTGTCCTGTGCCAATTTCATGAGTATAATGGCCAAGTAATCAATGAATGTATCTCTTTGATGCCCATCTGACACCTTTTTCAAAGACTAATGTCTCAAAAATGATTAAACGGATTTGGACTGATCCGCCAAATTGCCTTATGTGTATAGTTCTACTTTCATCCCAAGTTTTACCCAAATCCGTTTAGCATGTTTACTGTAGCAGAGAGCTAAAGTTCCTGGAAGAGCCAAAATGGGAAATTTATATTTTTTGACCTCCCATTTATGCTTTTGCCTCTGCAGAGATCAACACAAAACTTGATGTGACGAAACATAGCCAGTTTTGAAAGGGGTGTGAACATTTCATGCTGATTCATTAACCTACACCAAAGGCATCAGCAATTGTTAATAGAAATGCAGCAGAAGAACCAGAACTACAAAATATATATTTATCTATATATGATACATGGGATTCTGTAATCCCTGTATAAATGCTGGTCTTTAATTTCTTTATAATTGGCGACCTGTGACGCACCCAGTCACCAATTATAAACAAAGGATGTCAGAACTTGATTATCAAAAGTTATTACAGTTGAGTTCTGACGTCACTATGCCTGCTGCCAGCAGCCGAGGAGAAAGGCAGGTTAGGTCACAAGCATAATTGAAGCAGCAGTTTAAAGCAACTGAAACCAGAACATTGCTTTTCTTTCTTCTGATATATTTTTTTAGCTTAAAAGGAGACTCAGAGAGAATATGTTTATTTTACACTCATTGGATAGGTAGAGAAAAGCTAGAATCTTTCTGCATGTTTCTACACATTCTGAGCCACTGCAGCTTTAATTTTTTAAACAGACGTGTATTGAACTGTTTCTAATATCTGTTTACAGCAACTATATAACATGTCTTTGATATATTTAATTTTGTACTAGAGGTTTTATTTTTATTCTTCATGTTTGCAAACATGCTTGATCATTCATTGAAAGACCTATGCACCAAGGTTTTAAGTGGTTTGTGGAAAGGGTGATGGTGTGACCCTGTATTATATGCGACAAAGTACCCCATGGCATACAAGATAAGGATATTGCAAGTCACCTCAGAGTTCCATAACCCTATAAAGGAACTCAGCTTCTTTCCTCTATATCGTTATTTAACTCCACAGTGACTTTCAATATCCTTATAATGAGTCTGAGGGGTACTTTATCCTACATATATAGAGATATAGATATATATAGATATAGAGATATGGATATATATTTTCTCCACAGAAAAAACTAAAGGTTACAGGGATGTTATAGTTAGGAAATAAAACATATATAACCTTAGAAATTCCCACAAAAGAAACAAAGGCTACAGGGATATTATAGTCCAGTTCACATTTTACACACACAAAACCGTAAAAATGCAGCAGTTATAGTTACCTGTGCTAACTATAACTTACTGAAATGCACTGATTATGACATCGCATATTACATCACTCATGACATGGTCAGTGACATCACTCAACGTTTCAAATGAGATCACTGATGACATCATCCATAGAATCACTCACACCATACAACCGCTCCCACACATTCACAGACCCATACAATCACTCACACACCCCCTCACTCACGTGTAGAGCAATCCACATACCAACTCACTCACCCATACAGCTATTTGTACAGCCACTCACTCATCCAGCTAATCACAAACCCACTTATTCACCAATACAGCTACTCACACACCTACTCATCCATACAGCCACTCACTAACCCATACATACAATCACACACCCACACAACAACTTACATATCAATTTACACATCCATACAATTCAAGCCCACAAACTCACCCATATAGCCACTCACACAAACACACACTCTACAATACAGCCACTCACACACCCATTTATTTACCCATACAGCACTGACACCCACTCAGCCACTCACCCACTCATAAACTCACACACCCACTCACTCACCAATAGAGCCACTCACACAGCCACTCATTCACCCATACAGCTACTCAATCAATCAATCACGGCATTTGTAAAGCGCGCTACTCACCCGGGAGGGTCTCAAGGCGCTGGGGGAGGGGTATGTTACTGCACGCTGCTTCCTGAAGGAGAGATGGTCTTGGGTTCGCCGAAGGTGGGTGGGGAGGGAGTTCCAAGTCTTGGCTGCCAGGTAGGAGAAGGATCTTCCTCCGGCGGTGGCTCTGTGGATACGTGGTACGTTGGCGAGTGCATGGCTGGTCGATCGTAGCTGGCGGGTGGGCGTGTAGAAGGTCATGCGGTCGTTGAGGTACTTGGGGCCCAGGTCGTGGAGAGCCTTGTGTGCGTGGGTGAGGAGTCTGAACGTGATTCTCTTGCTGACGGGGAGCCAGTGCATGTCTCTCAGGTGTCCGGTGATGTGGCTGTGTCGGGGGATGTCCAGGATGAGTCGTGCGGAGGCGTTCTGGATGCGTTGGAGTCTCTTTTGAAGTTTGGCTGTGGTTCCAGCGTAGAGGTTGTTCCCGTAGTCCAGTCGCCTGGCGACGAGTGCCTGGGTGATGGTCTTCCTGGTTTCAGTGGGGATCCATCTGAAGATCTTGCGGAGCATGCGCAGGGTGTTGAAGCACGAGACGGCGTTGACTTATCTGGTCATTGACAGGGAGGAGTCCAGGATGAAGCCCAGGTTGTGTGCGTGGTCCGTTGGTTTGGGAGCGGTGTCCAGGGCCGGGGGCCACCAGGAGTCGTACCAGGCGAAGGGTGATGATCCCAGGATGAGGACTTCCGTCTTGTCTGAGTTCAGTTTAAGGCGGCTGTTCCTCATCCAGTCGGCGACGTCTTTCATCCCTTCGTGTAGGTTGGCTCTGGCGGTGGTGGGGTCGTTGGTGAGGGAGAGGATGAGCTGGGTGTCGTCGGCGTAGGAGATGATGTTGAGGTTGTGTTGACGTGCGATGGCTGTGAGGGGGCTCATGTAGACGTTGAAGAGGGTTGGACTGAGTGAAGATCCTTGTGGTACGCCGCAGATGACTTCGGTGGCCTTGGATCTGAACGGAGGGAGGTGGACTCTCTGGGTTCTTCCGCTGAGGAACGAGATGATCCACTCCAGCGCTTTCTCTCGGATTCCGATGTTGCTGAGGCGCTTCACTAGGGTGCGGTGGCAGACAGTGTCGAACGCCGCAGAAAGGTCCAGGAGGATGAGGGCCGCTGTTCCCCGTTGTCGATCAGGGTTCTGATGTCGTCGGTGGCTGCGATTAGGGCGGTCTCGGTGCTGTTTTGGCCTGAAACCCAGACTGCGAGGGGTCGAGGGATCCGTTTGTCTCGAGGAATGCGGCAAGCTGTTTGTTGACAGTCTTCTCGATTACTTTGGCCGGAAAAGGAAGGAGTGAGATGGGACGGTAGTTCTTGAGGTCGGTGGGGTCTGCCGTTGGTTTCTTCAGGAGGGCGGTCAGCTCAGCGTGCTTCCAGCTCTCCGGGAAGGTGGCGGTGTGGAAGGAGGAGTTGATGGTGTCTCGGAGGTGGGGTGCGATGATGGCGTCGGCTTTGTTGAAGACGTGGTGTGGGCACGGGTCGGTTGGTGATACGGAGTGGATGGAGTTCATCGTGCGGGTGGTGTCTTCGGTGCTGATCGGGGTCCAGTTGCAGAGGGTGGTGGTGGCGGGCGTTGGTTCGGTGGTAGGGTGCGTGGTCTGTGCGTCGAAGCTGTTGTGTATGTCGGCGATCTTGCGGTGGAAGAACGAGGTGAGTGAGTTGCATAGGTCTTGCGAGGGAGTGATGTCGTTGTTTCCGGCGCTGGAGTTGGAGAACTCTTTGACGATGCTGAAGAGTTCCTTGCTGTCGTGGGCGTTGTTGTCAAGTCGTTCTTTGAGTGCCGTCTTCTTGGTGGCGCGGATCAGCTGATGATGTTTGCAGGTGGCGTGCTTGAGGGCGGTCCTGCTGTCTGTGGTCTGGTCGAGCCGCCAGGCTTTCTCGAGGGTGCGGCAGTTCTTCTTGGATTCCTTGAGTTCGTCGGTGAACCAGGGGGTTTTCTTGCTGCCGGGTCTGTTGGGAGGGTTCTTTAGTGGTGCGAGGTCATCGGCGCAGGCGGTCAGCCACTTGGTGAGGTTGCTGGCTGCTTCGTTGGGGTCTGTTGTGCTGGTAGGAGTGTTCTGGCTGAGGGAGGCGGTGAGCTGCTCGGCGGTGATCTTGCTCCAGCTTCGGCGGGGGACCTGTTGCGGGTGGTGGTGGGTCGTAGTTCTTCTGAAGCTGAAGTGGACGCAGCTGTGGTCAGTCCAATGTAGTCCGGTGGCGTGGCTGAAGGAGATGTGCTTGCTGTATGAGAAGACGGGGTCAAGCGTGTGGCCGGCGTAGTGGGTGGGGGTGGTCACCAGTTGCTTGAGTCCGAGGTTGGCGAGGTTGTCCAGCAGGGCGGTGGTGTTTCTGTCTTTGTTGTTCTCCAGGTGGAAGTTGAGGTCCCCTAGGAGGATGTAGTCTGCGGAGGGAAGGGCGTGCGGGCTGATGAAGTCTGCGATGTCTTCGCTGAATTGTGTGCGTGGTCCCGGTGGTCTGGAGATGAGTGTGCCTCGGAGGGTGGTCTTGGGGTCAGTGTGTATCTGGAAGTGCAGGTGTTCGGCGGCGGTGAAGGTTTCGTCGGAGTTAGTCGAGATGCGGATGGTGTTCTTGTGTACGATGGCGATGCCTCCTCCCATCTGGTTGTCGCGATCCTTCCGGGTGATCTTGTATCCGTCCGGGATGGCTATGGCGATGTCGGGCGCTGAGGAGGCGTTCATCCAGGTTTCGGTGAGGAAGGCGACGTCCGGTGCTGTCGCGTTGAGCAGCTCCCAGAGTGCCATGATGTGCCTGTGGACAGAGCGGGTGTTGAGCAGGATACACTTCAGGTGGTTGCTGTTGGTGTTGGACTTGGCGGGGGTGGTGCAGGTCCAGAGGCAGGTGAAACGGCAAGCTTGGCAGGCGAAGGGTCCGTGGGTGCGTCTTGGGTTGGCTCGGTAGCAGGCAGGGTCCCGGCCAGCGTTGAGTGCGTAGAGGGTTGTGGGGTCGTAGGTCCGTCGTGTAGGCTGGCGTTCGCGGGGTCCAAGGGTCCTGGCACTGGGCGCGGTCCAGGCACGGACGGGCGCAGACGGGCTTGCCTTTGGCTCGCCTTCGACGCACAATCGGCGAAGCCGCTGCGCGTCAACGCTGCGCGTACGTGAGGGCATCATAAATAGGGAGCCGGGTGGGCGGATCAGCTGGTTGGCGGGAGCGGGGCGGCGAATGGGCTGGCGGGGGCGGGCCACAGGGAGGCAGCGGCGGGAAGAAGCTGGTGCGGGCAGGCGGCTCACCGGTGGCTGGGTCGCCCGACCAGGTGCTCCTATAAAGCCACTTACACATGGATATTCACTGTCCCTCATATAATATGTATTAGAAATAGTATCACTCATTAGTAGTACACAAAATATACTAATTTAACTTATGTAGTAGCTTAGTATATATGTTTAACACATGACATTTAAGAAAACATTTGCTATCACTGAATGATATCATCAGTGATGTCATTTCAGATGTCATCAGTAATGTCACTGACCATGTCACGAGTGAAGTATTATGCGAGGTCATAAGCAGTGAATGGAAGGGGCATAAGTTATAGTTAGTGCAGGTAACTATAACTGCTGAGTGTCTATGGTTTTGTGTGTGTAAAATGTGAACCTAAATATAACGTCACTGTAACTTTTGTTTTTTTGTGTGAATTTCTAAGGTTTTTTAAATTCTATTTTCTATCTATAACATCCCTGTAACCTTTGATTTTTTCAGTGAATTTCTATGTTTTTTTAATGTAAAGTAATATTTAATTACAATACAACACAGTTGGAAGTGGTATCAATATATGTTAACATTTTCTAGTAGGCAATGAGGACTGAAATTGTGTGCATTTGCTTTCAATTTTACGACACAAATTACACATGTGAAAAGGGTTTTTTGAATAGGTCTTGAAACCTGCCTTGTTTTGTTTCTACTTAACATTATCCACATCAGAAGTCAGAATAAATTGGTACAGTTGTAGTAGTAGTTGAAGCATACAATACTGCAATCAGAAATAATTGCTAAACTGAATGAATGGAGATTCTGTTGGGTGATGTGGGAGAATGAATGAGGACAAAGGATCACAGAGACTCTCACCTAGCAGGTACTTACATTATTAGAGACCATTGCGTGACAGTTTACACTAATATAGGAATGCAGTAGTAGGAAACTATTTGCAATAACCTCTGATGGGTAACACTTGGCTCAGTGGTTTATATATTTTATCGCAATCAATCAGTCAATCGATCAATCATGACACTTATAAAGCGCCCTACATAACCATAACCGTGAGGGTCTCAAGGCGCTGCGGTGGGGGGGGCGGGGGGGGGGGGTGCTGCTAGTGATCAAAGAGCCAGGTCTTGAGGAGTTTTCTGAAGGCAAGTAGTTCTTGGGTCTGCTGTAGGTTGGTGGGGAGGTTGTTCCAGGTCTTGGCGGAGGTGGGAGAAAGATCTGCCGCCGGCGGTCGTTCTTCTGATGCGGGGGACTGTGGCTAGGGTGAGGCTGGCGGAGCAAAGCTGGCGGGTGGGGGTGTAGAAGTTGAGTTGTCTGTTGAGGTATGCTGGGCCGGTCTTGTGGAGAGCTTTTGTGCGTGAATGAGAAGTTTGAAGGTTATCCTCTTGTTGACGGGGAGCCAGTGCAGGTCTCTCAGGTGGGGTGTGACGTGTTTGCGGCGGGGGTTGTCGAGGATCAGATGTGCCGAGGCTTTCTGGATGCGTTGCAATCGTCTCAGGAGCTTGGCCGATGTTCCTGCGTAGAGGGCGTTTCCGTAGTCCAGCCTGCTGTTGACGAGGGCCTGGGTGACTGTTCTTCTTGTCTCGATGGGGATCCACTTGAAGATCCTGCGGAGCATTTGGAGGGAGTTGAAGCAAGATGAAGAGATGGCGTTGACCTGCTTAGTCATGGAGAGGGTGGAGTCGAGGATGTCCCCTAGGTTACGTACATGGTCGGTGGGTGTCGGGGCTGTTCCTAGTGTTGTTAGCCACCAGGAGTTATCCCAGGTTGAAAGGGTGGAGCCGAGGATGAGGACCTCCGTCTTGTCCGAGTTCAGCCTCAGTCAGCTGTTCTTCATCCATTTGGCGACTGCCTTTATTCCTTTGTGGAGGTTGGTTTTGGAGGTGTGAGGGTCTTTGGTGAGTGAGATGATCAGCTGGGTGTCGTCGGCATAGGATATGATGTTGAGGTCGTGTTTTCGGGCGAAGTGGGCGAGGGGTGCCATGTAGACGTTTAACAGCGGAGGGCTGAGGGAAGAGATGATTTTGGTGGCAATGGAGCGGAATGGGGGAGGCGGATGCTCTGAGTTCTGCCGGAGAGGAAGGATGTAGTCCAGTCCAGGGCCTTCTCTAGGATCCCAGTGTCATGTAGGCATGTTCGTAGTGTGTGGTGGCAGACCATGTTGAAGGCGGCTGACAGGTCCAGGAGGATGAAGGCTGCTGTTTCTCCATTGTCAAGCAGGGTCCCGATGTCATCAGTGTCGACGATGAGGGCGGTTTCGGTGCTGTGGTTGCTTCGGAACCCGGACTGGGACAGGTCCAGGATGCTGTTCTCCTCAAGGAAGCAGGTCAGTTGTTTGTTGATGATTTTCTCTGTGACCTTCGCCGGGAATGGGAGCAGGGAGATGGATCAGAGGTTCTTGAGGTCCTTGGGGTCCGCCTTGGGTTTCTTGAATAAGGCGTTGATCTTGGCGTGGTTCCAGCTTTCCGGGAATGTTGCTGTCTCGAAGGAGATGTTGATTACTTTCCGGAGATGGGGTGCGATGGCTGTGCTGGCTTTGTTGAAGATGTGGAGAGGGCATGGGTCTAACAGTGATCTGGAGTGGATGGTGTACATGATCTCGCTTGTGTCCTCGTCGTTTATGCTGGTCCAGGAGAGCAGGCGGTTGGTGCAGGTGGTGGTCGTGGGGGCGGTGGTTGTTGGGGTGGTCGTGGCGTTGAAGCCGTCATGGATGTTGGCGATCTTGCGGTGGAAGAAGGTGGCCAGTGAGTCGCACAGGTCTTGCGAAGGTGGGATGTCGTTGGTGTTGGAGCTGGGGTTGGAGAGTTCCTTCACGATGTTGAAGAGCTCTTTGCTGTTGGGTGCGTTTTTATCTAGGCGGTCTTTGAATGAGGCCCTCTTGGTGGCTCTGATGAGGTGATCGTGCCCTTGGGTGGCGCTCTTGTGGGCTGCGTAGCTGTCTGGTGTTCGTTCGCGGAGCCAGTTCTCCTCCAGTTTTTGGCATGTTCGTTTGGAGGCCTGGAGGTCTTCGGTGAACTAGGTGGTTTTCTTGTGGGTGTGGCTATTTTTAGAAATCAGGAATCTGTTGCAGATCACCCTTATCAGTGTTTCCAGAACTATGGAACATCCGCAGAGTCACCTTGATTTTCAACAAAACCTAAAAACATATATAGAGACTTTAAGAATGATGTTTAAGGTAATTGATTCAATAAAATGAAATAGAAACGTATATAACAATCAATAAGTAATTCTACTGCTGTGATGTTATCGTAAATCCCACGTGAGACAGCAACAAGGAATTTCATTGGTTAGAACAGCTATTATGCTTCTGTAAAAGAAGTTCCCTTTCAGATTTTTTCTCTTTAGACTCAGTGTAGCTGATATCTTTCATCCCTTTCCATTACACCTCCAGGTTTGTTTTTGTTTTGGTATTTTTTTGGCAGATTTTAAAATAGCAACTGCAAATACGAATGAGCCACAGTAGCAAAATGAACAGAATTAATCTTCAGAAGAACAACTACATAAAAGGAAGGAATCAATTGCTTGGAATATTATTTACAATTCCTTCTGCAGAGAAGAAAGTGATTGTCAAGGATGTGCAGTGTACACTGTGCAACAAAATCCTCTCAGGAGGAACTTTGAAAAAATATAGTCATGGCACCAGTAGTATGCTTAAACATTTGAAGACTATTCTTCCACGCCAAGGGAACAAGATGTGCTGCAAATGTCACTATCTGGGGCAGTGCAGATAGTACTGGGAGATGAACTACCAGCAGAAGTTGGTGAACACCTACAAGCCTAAGCACCTAAGTTGGATAGCATCTGGACATTTTGCACAAAATGCAATCAAATTCTGACAATTAAAGAGCTGTCCAACCCTGCTATACTTGACACAATCAAAGTTCTCAAACGGAAATTTTATTTTTCTTTCTTTAAATTTTTTGCAAAACATTTGTGCGTTTTGTTTTTTACAGCTACCATTTTTAAAAATATGAAAAACCCACAGAACAAAACCCCAAAATGGCTAGAAATACCCCAAAAAAGTTAGACAATTAAAAAAAGTTATTCTTTTTAGAACCACCTTTTCTGGTTTAAAGGAAGAAAAACGTTATCTTATATGTTTGCATGTGACTATCCAGACACTTGTCGCTACCTGCAAACATATATATCAGTTTAACTGGGTGTTTTAGTGTTTGTATGGGTGTGTGAATAGCATGAGTGGCTGTATCAGTGTGTGGCTGGATGTATGAGTGGCTGTATTAATATATGAGTTGTTGTGTGAATAGCTGGATCGATGTATGACTGGCTTTATCAGTGTGCTAGTGGGTGTGTGATTGGCTGTACTGGTGTGAGTGGCTGTGTTGGTCTGTGCCTGGGTGTGAGTGGCTGTAGTGGTGTGTGCCTGGATGTGTCAGAGGCTGTATTGGTGTGTGCCTGGATGTGTCCGTGGGTGGGTGTATCAGTGGCTGTATTGGTGTGTAGTTGAGTGTGTCAGTGGCTGTGTCAGTGTGTGACTAGGTGTGTCAGTGGCTGTATTGGGATGTGTGTGTGTGTGTGTGTGTAGGTGCCTGTATCAGTGTGTGCCTGGGTGTTTCAGAGGCTGTATCGATGTGTGGCTGGATGTTAGTGGCTGGATCGATATGTAGTTGGGTGTGTCAGTAGTTGTACTGGTATGTGGCTGGGTGTGTCAGTGGCTATATCGGTGTGTAGTTGAGTGTGGGAGTGGCTGTATCGGTGTGTGACTAGGTGGGTCAGTGGCTGTATCAGTGTGTGTGTGTCAGTGCCTGTATCAGTGTGTGGCTGGGTGTTTCAGAGGCTGTATCAGTGTGTGGCTGGGTGTTAGTGGCTGGATCGATGTGTAATTGGGTATGTCAGTGATTGTACTGGTATGTGGCTGGGTGTGTCAGTGGCTGTATCGGTATGTGACTGGCTGTGTCAGTTGCTGTATTGGTATGTGCGTGGGTGTGTCAGTGCATGTATTAGTGGGTGGCTGGGTGTCTCAGAGGCTGCATTGGTGTGTGGCTGGGTGTTAGTGGCTGTATGAATAGTTGGGATTGTCAGTGGTTGCACCAATGTCTGGCAGGGTGTGTGAGTTCTTGTATCTGTGTATGGTTGGGTGTCAGTGGCTGTATCAGTATGTGGCTGGGTGTCTCAGTGCCTGTATCAGTTTGTAGTTGGATGTGTTAGTGGCTGTATCGGTGTGCCTGGATATGTCAGAGTGTGGGTGGGTGTGTGAGTGGCTGTACTGGTGTGAGCCTGGGTGTGTCAGTAGTTGTATTAGTGTGTGCCTGGGTGTGTATCCTAAAAGGGTAAAGTTATTGCTAGGTATTGTACCTCATTCCTATTAGGAAAGCCAATTAAATCAATAACTATACCCATAGCACCACTAAACATTTAAATGTCAATGCTAAATTACCCTACAGTTCTTACAAACACTTAAACACTTCTCGAATCCTGAAGTTCGTGAAACAAATGTTTCCAATTAATCCAATTTGATTGCAATTTTTCATTTAGGATTAGTGTGGCGCCCTGGTGTTCCATTTTGCCAATTGCTTGCCAAAATGTCTCGTTTCTCCAATTCCAGCCATTCTTTCTTGAAAAAGATGCACTCTGTTAGTGTAGGCATTAGGTACACAATTGGTTTTCCTTTTTGAATGAAAGTGAACATCAGCTCTGCTGCCCGCTTGTTCATTGGGAACAGTTTTTTAATTAGACGACTTCCTAGCAGATGTAGTCTCTCTTTTGAAAGAACACCTACTGTAATATCCTTTAAAATATTCCCATATTCAATGTTAGATAATCTCAGTATTTTCTTAAGTAATTCTTTGTAATAGAAGTTTAACCAAATATTGACATTTTCAATGATTCTTAAAGAATTCCAAGTTTCATCTTTAAGCAGTGTTTTGAACACCGGCTGTCCTTTGACAGGTATAAATTGCAGTGGATGTCAGAAATAAATCAAGTGTTTTCCTTCAAATAGGACATTGTAGTCTTTTCTTTGAATCTGTTGCATTCTCATAAGTTCAATGGCAAGCATTAAGTTGGAGACAAAGCTTTAACTTTTATAGCACTCATCACTTTATGGCACGCTTCAATGGATAACTTGTGGTACTCTACTTTGTTTTCATGTGCCACAGGCAGCATCAAAAGTCAATGTAAAGTAATTTATTTGATAATGTATACAGCTAATCCAGTGGGTGCTGTAACTACACATGGCAGTTTACAGTCTGAGTCTTCTGTGAGAGAGCAGTGAGAACTTTTCTTAAGAAGCTTTTACCGGTACCTACTTTTCCTTTGACATATAAAAATAAAGGCTTAAACGGTGTGTATACACACTCTCTCTGGTCATAGAGCAATCCATCCTAAGCTTTGGCTTTTACCTCCTTATATATTTTCTTTTGATCATCATTTAGTTTTCCAAATCATTTTTTTCTGTCTTTCTTGTTCCAATGGAGTTTCCACCTCCCCCATCGCAATAGCAGCTTCATTTTCAATTATTGGCTGTCGAAGTGGGGCTTGACTGAGGACCTGAACTTTGGCTACTTTGTGAACTCTCCATAGCAATCTAAGCAGCAATTCTTTCTTATTGTTCAATTTCATCATTTAACATTTTCAGATAATTAGGAAACACTGAACACTTAATACTATCCTTTGCTGCATTGAAAGAGTCTGAAAAGCCGAGGATTAAATAGCTGCAAAAGTGCCAAATAGAAAAACTCTATTTTTTTCAGCAGTCTGGCAACTCAGTTTTCTATGGTTAATTAGACTGCCTTTGCTGTCTGACCAGACAACCATCAGAACCAACTACTACAGATCTACCTTCAGCTACGTTTTCTGTGACATTGTTTCTATATCTGTAGTTTTAAAGCATTTCATAAAGACATACATTTTCAATATTTGGACTTCTTTTTGGAAAGTAGGTGTCCAACATGTTTGTTTTGACGACATCTGTACTGTCTGGATCAAAATCTGCAAAGTACTGAATTTCAGGAAAAGACTTCAACAACCTGTTTCGTTATCATGCTATACCTAGACTCACCAAAACAATTCCTCTCGACTTAAAAGTATAAAGTAGCTTATCTCAACCGGTCACAGCATTCATAGGATCCAATTTTCCTGTGTGAAAGCTTCTTCAAACTGAAGCTGTAGAGGTTCTTAGTTAAAGACTTTTCACCAGAAATCTTTTCCCACATATCCTTCATCTCTGTCTTCTCAGATTTTGTTACGTTTGAAGTTACATAAAGAGGAACAGTTATAGAATTGTCTGCCACAATTTGAATATCCATATTGGCATACCACATTTTTAGAATGACAGGATTGTAAATTGTAATCATTGTTATATTTCAAAGCCTCTGTAGTTCTCAGGTGGTATGGGTTTTAGGTGATTTTTGAGTAAATGTACGTCTTTTGAAATAACAGGTCTTGGAAATCTAAAACGAAATTGTATGTAAAACTTTACTTTTGTTCTGTATTTTCTCCGACAATGCTTTTTACATCTATGTGACTGAAAATACAGAACTTGGTGTTTTAGGCCTTTTTCAAGACTGTCTTTTGGGATGGAACATGTAACTTACTGTTCTTTGAAAGAAGGTATAGACTCATCTGTGTTTGTTCCAAATTTTGGTGCATCGTTTATCCACAACAACATATGTATATGATAAGAACCTCTGGCTTGGTACTCTTCACACCAAAAGAAACCAGTAACTTTTCCAAGAGATATTTTTTATTGTTGTTGCAGATGAAGGAGAGCATAGCTTGCAATCTGTGTATAAAATCCCTACAAACATTTGCAGGATCCAAGGAGAAAATATCTCCTGGTGTCTTCAAATATATGTCCTTAATGTTACAGTTTGCTTCTCTAAAAAAAAGCCATGTAAATGTATGTGTCTTGTAAAGCGCACTGCTGCCCTGAGGCGTCGTAGACCGCTGGGGAACCCGTCCTGGGTATCCCTGTGAGATGGTCCCTACTGGGTATCTCCAAGGTGAAACCAGGCATCCCCGGCAAATGTGGGGGGCCATTGTAGAGATGAGGCAAGCTAATGCCCAGAGTTGCCGAGTGTGATCCCTGGTTAGAGTAGGCACCGAGGCGAGAATTATCGAGTCCGCTGACCCTGATCTTGCCGCGTCGGGAATTGAACCCTGGTCCCGGGCTGTTCTCTGCTTCCAGGTCTGCCGCCTCTAACCAGTGAGCCACACCACTCCACCATACTCTGCACAACTGAGAGTCACAAATCAAGTTGGTGCACCTATATTTCATAACATACATTTTAGTGCACCATGAAGATAATACCAATATTCATTGATGCCACATTGGCATGCCATCAAATTTATCATACTTCCATGAATTTTGTAGAAAAAGTCTTTTGAGCACATATTTTGTAGATTAATTCCTGTGTTAAGAATATGGTTAACAACAAACAATAGTCCAGAAAGATCACTTTCAAATAACAGATGGAAAATATGTGGAATATTTTGATGAAATCTAGGGTCCTCTGAAGATAATCTGGTTGACCTATACTAAGCAACTGGTATTTGCACTCCGTGGTCATTATAAAGTTCACCTACTCCAGTTGGAAATAGTTATGGAAAAAAAACGAGCCTCTAAACCTTTCTCCCATACACTCATTGGAGCTCCTTTAACTTGATTCATCTTGCGTAGATCAATGGAATCCCCTATAACATCTTTGGAATGCAGTGGATGGATACTGTAGTGCTCATTTATTTCTTCGGATTTAGTTCCATCCACGTTTTGAAACTATCCACTTGAAGGTAACATTTCTTCCTCCATGAAACTTCCACCTGTAAGAACATCTACAGCTTTGTAATAGAATGTAGCTTTTTTACCTTATTCACATCCACTAGATTGCATTGTTTTTCTATGGGCACACCATTCACTAGACTAATAAGCGGTACATCTATGTCTCTCTCTCTCTACACCCACAGTTTCAATATTATATTTATAATCGAAAGGTAAGTACACAACTCTACCTTTAAGGCCTTTCTGTAGCTTAGTATGTGGTAGTTTCCCAGTCCTTCGGTCCATACGAACTATTGCTTGAAAGGGGGTGTGCAGATTGTATCAGTATTGTTTAATAAATAATAAATGTCGAAGTATATCTGGAATTTGAACCAACTTTAACTTATTATGCATTGCTCTTGCAGGCCCTTTGTTGTCCTCTAATTTGTCTTAGCAATACTTACATATAATCTGCTGTGTTGACAAATCAAACTGTTCTTCCACAATTAAATACACAACTAATTATAACTACTTATCTCTGTTTACTTGCTAAGTTTTTTAGAACAAATCTACATTTAAAAGTTGGCTTTAGCAAAGAGTGTGTCTACAAAAACAGAAATAGTTTAGTTTCCTCTGTAGAAACTTCATTAAATATTTCTATTTCTCATTTTTTTTTTTTTTTTAAATAATTTTTATTGTAGTCATACCTGTACAGGCCAATACACACATAGCAGTAGCATCATAAGTGTCAGCAGATATATAATAAATTTCTTCAATCAGTACACAGCCGTCCGGCCCACAACCCGGGGGTTGGGCGGCGTTGAGGCCTCTGCACATCCATGCCTGACTTTCCATACAGAGGAGTGGTTAGTGTCCGGATTAAGTGTATGTCTACTTTTATAGTCCTACTAAACTACGCGCTAGACCCCAACTCCCCTTCCCTGCGCTAACCCATAAAACTCCCCCCACCCCATCCCATCCCGCACACCATCACCCGCCTAAGGCCACGCTATTATCATCCCTGGGTTGCTAGCTTCATGCTCCCCATATTCCTGCTGTTCCTGGGGCCTCAACTCGCCTCCTCCGTGCCCTCCACCCCGGGAGTCTCCTCCTCTGCGTCAGCTTCGCTATCCCTGAGTGCCTGCACCATTACTTCCCATGCGGTCGCAGTGTCAGCCGCTGTCCGGTTAGGGGTCCTGCGCGCAAGTTGGTATCTATGTGTGCTGTCAGCCGTGGCCCATTTCAGAAACTCCTGCCGCCACCTCCGTGGAGTAGGCCCCAGCCTCGCCTTCCAGTTCTTGGTGATCTCTCTCTTAGCTACCATCAGTCCCATGTCGATGAACTTACTCGTGAGCTTATTTTTGGGGGTATGGGGAAACCAGTGTAAAAGACATTCGGCCGGTCCGTACTCTATCGATCGTTCAGTCACCTCATTCAGTACCTCCCCTACTTCCTGCCAAAAGTCCCGTAGGGCCGGGCACGCCCATAGCATGTGCACTAACTCAGCCCCCTCCTCCGGGCACCGGGGGCAGGCTGCTGTGTCATCGCCAAAATACCGCCTGATTCTACCTGGGGTCATGTACGCCCTATGCAATACATAGTAGTGGATCAGCTGGAACCTGGCGTTCCTTGTGCTGTTGCGAGCCCTACGGACAAGTTGTGCCCAGGTCGTGTCCGGTATGTCCCTATTCAGATCCGCCTCCCATTTGGTTTTCAGGGATGTGAGAGGAGGGATATTCTCCCTAATCATTCGATTATACAGGCATGTAACCGCCCTAATCGTGCCCGCCGCCATCATGGTGTACTGGCCCGCCGCTGCCGTCTCGGGTTCCCCAAGCCCCGTGCCCCAGTGGGCGTGCATCGCCCTTGTTACCGCTGCGTGCAGCAGAAATCCCCCTCTCGGGATACCGAAGCGTTCTATTAACTCCTGGAACGGGAGCAGTGCTCCACTTTCAAAGAGGTCCCCAACTACCTGTATTCCCGCTTCCTCCCATTCCTGCAGGTGCGACCAGTCGCCGCCATGTGGTAGTGCCGTCAGCATGGCCAGCGGTATCTCAGGCGCGTAAGGGCGCTGGGTACCCGCTCTCTTCTGGGTCCGGTTCCAGCATTGACGGTACGTGCGCTGTTCCAGCGACAAATCCCGACTGTCCAGCCGCTGCTGGAGGGTTATGTACGCCAGGACGTGCCTGGGCGTTCCCCGCGAACTTTCGTCCTCTGGGCCCCGAAATACCCTCGCTACCTCCTGCGTGAAGACCTGTAATTGGGCCGCTAGGTAATAGAGCTCAAAGTCTGGCACCGCCAAACCCCCCTCATCTTTCGGGCGAGAGAGCGTGGCCAGCGCTACTCTGCACCGTCCCGCTCCCCAAATGAACGATGTGATTTGAGATTTAAGGAGCTTAAAGAAGGAGCCAGGTATCCAGAGTGGGAGCGTCCGGAAATAGTACAGTAATCTCGGTAGGGCTACCATCTTTAGTAGGGAAATCCAGCCCGCTACTGATAGTGGTAATGTGGACCAGAAGGACATACAGCCCTTCAGTCCACGCACACGTCGTCCCAGGTTGCCCTCAAGTAAGTCTTCCGGCTTATGGTAGATGTGGACCCCCAGGTATTTCATGCAGGTAGGGTTCCAGGTCGCCTCCGACTGGTGTTGCGGCTGGGCAGTGCCCTCCAGCAGCGGGAACAAGCTTGTCTTGGGCCAGTTGACCCGCAGGCCCGATATCTCTCCGAAGCTCTCAAGTAGAGCTTCCGCCCTCCGTAGGTCCTCATCACCGTCGCAAAGGAATAGTAATAAGTCATCGGCATACAGCGAGATGAAATGATGTCCGTCACGGGTCCGTACTCCGCGGGTGTGCCGCCCCGTTCGGGCCGCAGCCGCTAGCGGCTCAATAGCCAGTGCAAAAAGGAGCGGTGATAGGGAGCAGCCCTGTCGAGTGCCCCGCTCCACCGGGTATCGGAGGGACACCGCCGGTCCTACCCTTACTCTCGCAATCGCTTCCGCGTAAAGGACCTTAGTCCAGTGAATATATCCAGCTCCCAGGCCGAAACGCTCCATGACAGCATAGAGGTAGTCCCACTCGAGGCTGTCGAAGGCCTTTTCAATATCAACCGATAGGACCAGCTCCGTCCCTGTCCCCTCGGTCAGCCCATCCATGATACGGATGAGCCGTCTGATATTAGCCGTGGTGTTGCGTTTCGGTATAAAACCGTTTTGGTCGTCATGTACAAGCCCCGCCATGTGAGGCAGGAGTCTCGCCGCTAGTATGGAGCTCAGGATTTTATAGTCTGCGGTGAGCATAGAGAGCGGTCTATAGGACGCAGGGTCATCACTCTCCCTGCCGGGCTTCAGCAGTGGGACCACTAATGCCTCCCTCATCGACTGCGGTAGTCGACCCGACGCCTTGGCCTCCTTATAAACAGTCAGGAGTCGCGGTGCCAGTATGTCTAGATATTTGTTATAGAACTCTATGGGGAGTCCGTCTATCCCCGGCGATTTGTTCCTCGCCATGCGCCTCACCGCTGATCGTATCTCACCCACGTCAATGTCCGACCCCAAGTCCTTCGCCTGCTCAGCCTCTATCCGGCGTAGGGGCAGATCAGCCAGGAAGGGATCCACCAGTCCCGCCCTGTCTCCCGGGGCACTCTTGTACAGGCCCTCGTAATATTTCTGGAAAACGTTGACTATGCCTAGTTGAGTTTGTTGTACCACGCTCATCATATCCCGCAGCTGGAGTATGGGAGCGCATCGCCTGGAGGGGTTCGAGAGCCATGCTAGGAGGGTGCCCACCTTATCGCCGTCAACATGGGAGCGTAACACATAGCGCTTGTAGTCAAAGGCTCGGAGCCTCTCCACCTCGACGGCTACCACCTCCCTGGCCAAACAGAGAGATTCCTGAAGTTCCGGTCGTCCAGGCCGCCTCCTCTCCGCCTCCCTCAGTCCAGCATCCGCCTTCGCCAAATCGCCCAGCAGTACCTTCCGCACGCCTACATAATCTCTAATACAGATACCCCTCACCACTACCTTGAAGGCATCCCACTCCGTCGCCCTTGATGTTGCTGTCCCTACATTCTCCGCGAAATACAAGGTCACGCCTTCCGCTAGGGCCTCCCCGAAGAGGGGGTCCTCCAGTGTCTCAGGCCGCAGTTTCCAGAGCGGAACCCTGGGCTTCTCCGCCACCCACGCCAGCCGGATCAGGAGCGGGTTGCGGTCTGAGATTGTTCTCGATAGGTACTCTGAGCCAGTGACGCATGGTTGCACCTCCCGGGAGCAAAGTATGGTGTCCAAACGGACATGCAAGTCATGGAGCCCTGAGAAAAATGAGTAATCCCGATCAGTCGGGTGTTGCCCTCTCCAAACGTCTATGAGTCCCCAGCTCTCCTGCCAATCCCTCCTACCCCTAGAGAGCCTGTGAACCGGGGAGTCACGAAGGGGGGGGGGTGAGACCTGTCCAGCAAGGGGTTGGCAATGGAGTTAAAGTCACCCCCCAGCAGGACCGGGCCCGCAAGGGAGTGGGCCAGCGTCCCTGACAGTGTAGCTAGGAAAGCTAATTGGTCCGTGTTTGGGGCATAGATGCTAGCCAATACTACATCCCTACCTTCAAGCTTCCCCTCCACCACCACATATCTCCCTTCCTGGTCAACCCATTGACGTATAAGTTGGAAAGGCGTGCCTGCCCTAATCCATATGAGCACCCCTCGCGCATAGGCCGAATAGCTGGTGTGATAAACCTGTCCCCGCCATCTCCTTTGTAGGGCCTCCCCCTCCTGCCTTGTGAGATGCGTCTCCTGCAGCAGCGCGATGTGTACTCCCCTCCGTACTAAATAGGCATGCACTTTGTGTCTGCGTTGCATAGTGTGTAGGCCCCGGACATTCCAGGTAATACAAGTCAAACCATTTACATTAGCCATTATCCCAGTGATCTGGTCGAAACCCTCCCTCCAGGTCCAGCCCGTTGGCGGTGATGGTGCCCCCTCTGTAAGAAACAAAACTCCCCAACAGCCCTGCCCATGGTACACCCAGGGTCAACAATATCAAAAAAAGCAAACAATCCCCAACTGTGGAACTCCCCCCTCCCCCAGAACAGGCCCCAATATCGAAATACCAGTCCCCATCCAAACTCCCGTACCTGATGACCCAGGTCTCAACTACACAGCCGTAGCTGTGGGTGCCTTAAGGGCCTACGGAGCACGGCCTTGTCCAGAGGGAGGCCGCGCCGCCCATCTCCACACTCCCTCCCCAGTTCCTCATGGTCCTTCTGCCCTGAGCCCCGCCATGTGCCCCGGCCCCTACTATGTGCGGAGGCAGCGATCCCCCCTCCCGGTTCCCCAAACATTACCCATTCTGCATCGACAGTAGTTCATATGTTGAGGATCTCGTCCGCCGTCTGCGGCGTCACCAGCGGTCCCTCCGTGCGGTGTATCCCCGACAAGTCTGACTCCGATCCAGAGGCCGATACATGAGTGTCCGAGTCTGTGGCCCCTTTAGATCCGGGACCTTCTGCTCGGCCGAGCTTCCCCACCTCCAGCAGCGCCGCCTGTCGTTCCGCCTCAGTTTGAGAGGCCGATGGGCCCAGCTGCCCCCGTCCCCGTTTCCAGAGTCTCTTCGATTTCCGCAGCCGCTTGGGCGAGCGTTCCCGCTCTTTCTCTCGCTCTTCTCTCACCCTGGCTCCGTCAGTCCCGGCCTTGTACGTCTCCCACCAGTCCCAAGCTTCCGCTGAAGTCGCGAAGAAGATCGCCTTGTCGTCCGCTACCACTCGTAGCCTGGTTGGGAAAAGCAAGGAGTAGGGAATCCCTTCAGTCCGCAATTCCCTTTTGATCGTGAGGAAGGAGGCTCGTTGTTTCTGCGTTTCGAAGGTGAAGTCCGGAAAGAGTGTAACTCTACTGTTCGCAATCTGGAAGGGGCCATCCTCACGAGCCCTCCGCAGGAACAGATCTCTGTCCTTGTGGTGTAGCAACTTGGCTATGATCGGTCTGGGTGGGAGCCCGGGCTTGGGTGGTCCTGAGGGGACCCTGTGGGCCCGCTCCAGAGTGAAGAATGGCGAAAGTCCTTCCGGCGCCACCACCGTCTTCAGCCATTCCTCCACGTAGGCAATCATGTCACCCGTCCCCTCCGTCTCCGGCACACCTACGATCCGTACGTTGCTGCGTCGGTTTCTATTTTCCGCGTCCTCCGCCCGCCTTTCCAGGGTGCTTATGCGGTCCAGGGCCTCCGTCAGCTTACTCTCCATCGCCTTGTGAGCCGGCGCCATGACCCCGATCACCACCTCAGCCTCCTTAACCCTGTCTTTCAGTTTGTCGTGGTCCGCCCGGAGTAGGCCCAGCCCCGACGCCACCTGCGCTATGTCGTTGTGGAGCGCATCCCTGGTGGCCGTTATGGCGTCCAGTATTCGGTCCTGCAATCGCTGCAGGTCTGTCCGCTCCGCAGGGCCCCCCTCCACTGCGTCCGATGTTGCCGCCTCCTCCGCCTTGGTCCTCGGCTTCCCCATCGTGACCGGCCCGCCGCTCTCGCTCTCCTCGTCTGCTTGCTGACCCCGGGTCTCGGCCACGTGGTCCACCCCTGTGCGCTTCGGGGCCTCGCTGTTCGTCCACTGCGCCCCAGTGTGAGCGTCCGTTGCGTTGTCCGGCCCCTGGGTACTGTGGGGTATCGTTCACTCCCCCCCTGAGGTGGCTTGGTGGGCCGGACGCCAAAGGTCCTTCTCTGCCACTTGGGATCCTTCCTTATGTCCCCATAGGTTGTGTGGGCCACTGCTGCGGGGGCGAGGGGGGCCCAGGATGCGCTGCCACGTGCACCGTCTCCCACTGATCCCCTCTCTGGGCGGCCCCCGCTCACCTGCTGGGTCGGCCGGTGCCTGGGGCCGGGTCGGGGCTCCGATTCTCGTCTGCACGGCAAGGGGCCGCTAGGAGGCCACGTCCGCACCGCCCACTTCCGATAGCGCCGCACACCGCAGCCGGTCGCTAAGGAGCAATCTTCGCCGTGTGGGGTCCGTCGCTGCCGGCGATCGCGCCTCCACCATGCACGCCGGCAGTGCGTTCCTCTGGTAGTCCGCCGCCTCTTAAGGCTCCGCCGTGGCCGCCATCTTGCTCGGCGCCATTCTCCCCACCGCTCCAGAGGCCGCCGCGATCGGCGGTCGTTCTTGGGTCTGCGACGTCGCCGGCTGCCCAGATCTCACCCGAGCAGTCACCGCCGGGCTATCAATCGGCGCCGGGGCACACACGGGCTCCACGGCCCCTTTATCAGGATTCCTGTGGGGAAGAGGCGCGGAGCTCCGGGCTCGCGCCGCCATTTCCCTCGGCGCTCAAGCCACGCCCCTCAATATTTCTATTTCTCATGCAAAAAATATCAGTACTAACATCTGTGTTCTCTTCCTCTACACCTGAACATACCAACCCCTCATTTTGCATAAACTCCTCTTCAGGACCAATATCTCACAAACATTTTCAACCTCTGATACTGTCGCATATAACAGTTCTTTGTTCATTTATCCTAAAGACAATGCAGGATTTTTTACAAAGTAAGGTCTTTTAACTAATTTAGGCATTTTTTATTGATGAACAGCTAACATTCTAAAATGATGAAAAGTACTTGTGCACACATTCCTGGATTAGTTTATCTCCTAGTTTTGCATGGCTGTAAACATTGGAAGATTGCAATTTTTAGCGTCACACTTCCATATGGAAATTGACATCGAAAATGTCTTAAAACATCAATTGATACCTGCCAAACTCCACAAATACTATTGCAGTCCCATTTATACACAGGGGCATGTCTACGCGTTTCTTGTACTTCTTCAGCTATCTCGTCCTCTACATTTCTGGCAACCATCTCCTCTTATACAATGAGAGTAGCATATTTTACCCCATATCATCGACCAGTTGTTCCAACTGCATGCACAAATATGTTTTCTAGTAAGTAGCTTTCTTCATTAAAGAAAGACTCACTCAGTACTAGATGCACACTTAAACTCTCCTTTGATAATTTTACTAAAATTCATTTTATTAATATGCCTTTTTTTACATTCCTACTTCCTAGACAATGCTGTTTTATCCAGTGTTCTCATTCTGTTCAGTATCAAGATGGTTTCCCCAACAGTCTCAACATGTTATTTTGCTTCAATTCTGTCCTTCCTTTCTTATTCTCTCTCATGTTTCATATCAAATTCTGTATTACCATACTGAGAAACATTCTCATTCTAATTCCTTTAAATTGATTCTCTCTCCTTGTCGAACTAGCTGTTTGCTGATAACATTTTTTACTTTTAATGTCACTTACTCCTCCTTTCTGACTTCTGTTCAAACCACGCTTTTTATTTGCATGGTTTTGAACATTTTGCATTTTTCCGCATTCTATTTTAAGAAACTTCTTAGTTCTCTTACCAGCAGCTCCTTTCTCATTAAGCACATTATACACATGATGTCCCTTTTCACTGTCAGCTTTAAGCAGATTGTACTGTTTCTTCTTTTTTTTCTTGTTTCTGTTTTTTTGTCATTGTAAATTTCTCTCTGAAAATACAAGTCGATGCATGGAAAGCACACAAAACATTTAGCTTTATATAACATACTATAAATTACATACTGTAAACAATTAAGTAGCTACGTAAGTAGTTATGTCAGTGCGTAACAGGTTGTGTAAGTGTCAGTTTGCATGTATAAATGTGTTTATTAGTGTATGGATGAGTGGCTTGGTTGTGTCAGTACTTGAGTACATATCTGATGGAGTATCAGTGCCTCTATAGGTGTTGTACTGGATGTGTAAGAAACTGTCAGCACATGACTGGTTCTCTATGGGTCTCTAAATATGAATGTAAGTGGCTGGATGGATTGCCCACTGGCTGGGTTAGTGAGTATTGGGGTATGCAACTGTGTGTGCAACAGGCTCTGCTACTTCTGGATACATAAGTGATGTGTGTGTGTGTGTGTGAGTGAATATGTAAGTGCCTCTGTTGCTGTGCATCTGGCTTTGTGAGTGGCTCTATGCCTTTGTAAATAGGTATGCGAGTTGCAGTATGGGTGAGATGCTGGAAGTATAACTGGACTCATGGGTCTGTAAGTGCACGTATAACTCAGTGAAACTTAAAAGCACATGTCTCACCTTTTTACGGACATTGTTTCCTACTGTATGGTCTAACTATGGCCTACCTTAGGGGTAACTTATATGAGGAAAAAGGGAAGTTCAGTACATAAATCCTGTCTGGGTGTGTGAGTGGATGTCTAACTGCCTTTGTCACTCTCAAACTGAGTGTGTGAATGTCTCTATCATATTGTAAATAGATTTATGAGTGGCTGTGTGGGTGGGCGACTGCATATATAAGTGGGTGTATGACTGTGTACATCTGTGTCTAACTGAGTGAGTACTGGGTACGTAAAAAGCTTTATATGTATCTGAGAGGATGTAACAGTGCCTGCATACCTGTGAGAATGAGTATGTAAGTGGATGAGTAGGTAAATAAATAAATATATAAAAGATTTAGTTGATGTTCCTCTCAGTGTGTCAGTTTCTATTTACCTATATCGGTGGTGTGTACATAAGTGCCTTCTTGGAACTTTAACTTAGTGTATGAGTGCCTACTTTACTGTGTGTATAGGTTCAAATTATATACTATCATATTATATACTGTAATCAATCACTCACATCTACTTCCATACATATTCCTTCTTAGCAGCTGAATAAAATGACTGTATTTTGTATTCAGACATTTTTGTTTCTCCTTTACTGCTCACTACGTTTTTCCTTAACATTATCTACCCTCCTTTTTCTTTTCCCTTTTACTGTTATGTATAACCTACATATTTATGTGCACCTTAAATACACTCATAAAATGTTATATACATATATTTTTTAAACATACACCCCAATTGACATACCGGTGAAATGTCTTTGCTGTTCTCCAATGTTTATCTCAGTATCAATTAGAATCTCAAGTGAGTGAAAATCCGAAGTCAGAAGTACAGGAACGGTAAATCCCTCTCAGTACAAAATAATCATTAATGGCAACCTTTCCTACTCTGCTTTCAGTGTTACTGATGTAGTAAGCAAATCACAACCTTCCTTTCATATTTTACTTTTGTCATAACAGTTCTGAATGATCACTGTTTTTTTAACCCTTTGTAAGACTCCTGTTAAAAAGCCCAATTTGGCAGTGGGTTTGAGCAGATTCAATCAAGACTGGGGGTGGGAACCAGGTTTGCTTTGTTGGCTCTTGGTGTCTAGAACTCTCTCCCAGACAACATAAGAGCTGCAACCTCTTATGAGCAATCAGAATCCTGCTAAACATGTTTTTTCATACAAGCCCACGATTAATCGCATCTCTGCTCTGCTCTGCTGCTACTGCTCTCAGCACTATGAAACCTTTTGGCGAATTAACACTTTAGAAGTGCCTTATAACATAACATAACATAACGTGAATCCACTGAGGAGCTAAGCGCGACCCCCGAGAAACATCGCAGCAGATTCACGAATCCACACAAGAGCCCATAAAACCATGTAACAATCTGGTGTTAAAGCATGACATTTATAGTTTACTGTCTAAAAAGTACTGAATTCTACCCCAAACTCTCCCGAATGAGCAATATTTCCATACCACTTTGCTGTTCAGCTTAACAGTGTACCTTTTTTTTGTTCCTTCCTCCCAGCACGTTCAGCTCCATTTCCATAGTAACCATGATTGGAATACTTGACTAGGTCAAATGTTCACAACACTTTCAGTGAGCTGTATACTAACTTCAAATTGAACTGTAGCAGGTGTATTTGACTGTTTGGAATTATAGGCATATCCCAAACAGCACAACTGTTACCTAATTTTACCTACCTGCATATTTAACACAATCCAATTAAATATGTTCTTTTTTAATTTTGGTGTTGTCCTCAATTTTAACTGCCCTTAATTCTGAATACTGTCGCATTCAGCTGCAGCTTTCTCCTGTGTGCTACTCCTGTTTGCCTCCAAATCGGATGGGTTGTGGGCCATAGTTTTGGGCCAGTGAGGGTGCTAGAAAGATAGAACTGACAGGGACTTAGGTTTACCTAATGTAGACATTAGTTGGCTTGGTCCGAGAGGATGAAAGTGGCATCAATTGCTGCCTTCGATTGAATGCATTGAGGATTGGCAAAATACAGACCTTATGCTTGTGCACTGTGGAGGCAATAACATAGGTTGCTTTCTGGGGTTGGACTGCAAATCGTAATGAAGGGTACCTGTGGTAAATTAATGGCACTTTCCCCACACACTGCTTGGTGTTCTCCAACCTTTGCCGAAGGCAGAAGTGGTCATATAAGTCTGTCCACAGATAGGGAAATCGAGGAAGCATGGAAAAAGTCGTTTAAGTTTTCCTCAGAGACCACAAAATGGGCTCCATATACAACAATAATTTACGCTTTGATATGGACTGTATATATAGAAATTCATTTCACCAAAAAAAGGCAACAGGGTGTTCCTCAACAACTTGAAAGGCTGCATCCTGTTTTATGTGCAGTTATCATCTACACAACATTAAGACAAGGGCTCTTTTCAGAGCCAACCCTTTTCCCAAACACTGGTTCATTTTCCTTTTAAATCCTTTTTTTATTTCTTACTCGGCTATGTGGATCCCTCGTAGATCCACAATCCAAAAGCAAACATCTAATACAAATTTGCACATTTAGGATTTGAGACGGATCTGCGGTTCTGTTCCGAACCAATAACATTCATTTAAATCAACAACACATTTAATACGGTGGGCATGTTTCTGGCTCTATAAGTCAGTGAGTGGATGTATTATAGATTTTGTGGGTGTGCAGGTCACTAGTTGTGTCAGTGCTTGTATGGGTGTGTGAATGGATGTCAAAGTAGCTGTAGGGGTTTGTTGAGTGGGTGTATCAGTAGCTGCATGGGTCTCTAAGTGGATGTGTGAGTGACGGTATAGGTTGACTGGGTGTTTGAGTGCTGTATAGGCTGTGTGAGTGGTTGTATGGGTGTGTGAGTGAATGTGTCAGTGGTTCTATAGGTGTGTGACTGGGTGTATGAGTAGTTTTGTGGGTCTGTGAGTGGTAGCAAGGGCCTGTAAATGGGTGTCTGAGTAGATGTATCAGTTTCTAAGTGAATGGTTGTTTGAGAGGCAGTGACTGGGTCTGTGAGTGCTGTATGAGTCACTGAGTGGGTTTGTGAGTAGTGGTATTGGTCTGTGAATAGGTGTGTAACTGGCTGTATGAGTCTCAGAGTATGTGTGTGAGTGGCAGTATGGGTCTGTGAATGGATGTGTGCGTGGCTGCATGGGTCGGTAAGTTGGTGTGTGAGTGCTGAATGGGTCTGTGAGCGGGTGTGTGAGTACCTGTGTTGCTCTGTGAGTGGGTGTGTAAGTGACTGTATGGGTCTCTGAGTGAGTGGGTGTGTAAGTGACTGTATGGAATCTGTATGGAATCTGCGTGAATAGGTGTGTCAGTGGTTCTACGGGTATGTGAGTGGCTATGTGGGTCTGTGAGTGAGTGTCTGAGTCTGTGAATGAGTGTGTGACTTTGCCGGTGAGTGAGTGCTTGTGTGAGTGTTTATGTGGGCTTGTGAGTGGGTGTGTGTCTGTATGAGACTATGAGTGGGTATGTGAATATGTGTGTGGCTCTGTGAGTGGGTGTGTGAATATATGTGTGGCTCTGTGAGTGGGTGTGTTTGTCTGTCAGTAGTATGAGATTGGCTGTGTGGGTCTGAGAGTGGGCGTGTGAGTGTCTTAGTGCATCCATGAGTTGGTGGGTGTGTGTCTTAGTAGGTCAGTGAGTGAGTCTCTTAGTGAGAGTGCATCTCTGAGTGGGTGCATGAGTGTATGTGTGAGTCTGTGAGTAGGTGTGAGTGGGTGTGTGAGTGTCTATGTTGGTCTGTGAGTGGGTGTGAGAGTGCCTGTGTAGATCTGTCAGTATTTTTATTTTTTTATTGCAGCAGGATTTTCAGAGCTAGTGCAACTTCACACGGGGGCTATGTTGAGCGTTGCTACAGATCTGCAAAACATTTTAAGGCAATTTCTTGTCTCTCAGAGACCCTTCTAACACACCCATGGGGTCAGGGTACCTCTACCATGACCACTTCAATCACTATGCACTAATGTTTTGAGGACCCGAGACCATGCCCCAATACATAAAATGGTTTGCACAACTTTCCAGTCAGGTTACAGTCAGCCAATCATGGCATTGCTGTCAGCGCGTTGATTCGTGGAGAGCAGCGAAGGATCCACGTCCCTAGATATAGAATTTCTTTTTTTTCCATTAATAACTCCAAAACTACTGAATGGATTTACACCAAATAGAAAAAGGGCTCTTTCTGGACTACGAGCTAGCTTTATACCAAATATGGTGTAATTCCATTCAGCAGTTCAAGCTGTAGTCATGCCTATAATTCCTATGTGAAATTGCATTAAAAAAACACGTTTTGGGACCACACTCTTTCCCGGCCCCTCACTTCATGAATCACCCCAAAACTTTCAAGACTGCAACTGAAGTGAGTGACAAACTAGTTTTGAAAATGTATATATATCCCTATCCTACTGGCGGGAACCAGTAGTTAGTTATTGTTAGAACCTAGTTTCCATAGACAAAGCACTTTTTGTTTTGCTAATAACTTTAACGCCAGTAGATGAATCTTCAGAAAATTTTCAAAACTTGTTTGCCTATGCTATGGACATAATTCCATTTGAAAAAGCTACATTCTATTACAAAGCTGTAGATGTTCTTACAGGTGGAAGTTTCATGGAGGAAGAAATGTTACCTTCAAGTGGATAGTTTCAAAACGTGGATGGAACTAAATCCGAAGAAATAAATGAGCACTACAGTATCCATCCACTGCATTCCAAAGATGTTATAGGGGATTCCATTGATCTACGCAAGATGAATCAAGTTAAAGGAGCTCCAATGAGTGTATGGGAGAAAGGTTTAGAGGCTCGTTTTTTTCCATAACTATTTCCAACTGGAGTAGGTGAACTTTATAATGACCACGGAGTGCAAATACCAGTTGCTTAGTATAGGTCAACCAGATTATCTTCAGAGGACCCTAGATTTCATCAAAATATTCCACATATTTTCCATCTGTTATTTGAAAGTGATCTTTCTGGACTATTGTTCGTTGTTAACCATATTCTTAACACAGGAATTAATCTACAAAATATGTGCTCAAAAGACTTTTTCTACAAAATTCATGGAAGTATGATAAATTTGATGGCATGCCAATGTGGCATCAATGAATATTGGTATTATCTTCATGGTGCACTAAAATGTATGTTATGAAATATAGGTGCACCAACTTGATTTGTGACTCTCAGTTGTGCAGAGTATGGTGGAGTGGTGTGGCTCACTGGTTAGAGGCGGCAGACCCGGAAGCAGAGAACGGCCCGGGACCAGGGTTCAATACCCGACGCGGCAGGGTCGTGGACCAAGGTCAGCGGACTCGATAATTCTCGCCTCGGTGCCTACTTTAATCAGGGATCACACTCGGCAACTCTGGGCATTAGCTTGCCTCATCTCTACAACGGCCCCCCACATTCGCTGGGGATGCCTGGTTTCACCTTGGAGATACCCAGTAGGGACCATCTCACAGGGATAGCCAGGACGGGTTCCCCAGCGGTCTACAGCGCCACGACGCCTCAGGGCAGCAGTGCGCTTTACAAGACACATTACATTACATTTAAGACAACCTTTTAGTTGCTCTGGATATACGGGAATTTTGAACTTTATTATACTTGACAGACAGCACGCAGGCGGCTGAAGCATTGTGATTTTCATTTTGTATTTTATGTTCTTAGTCACTTTATTCTCACGTACATGCGCCATAGTATATGCATTTGATATAATTTTACTTCTGGTGGTGTTTTCTTTTTCCTTAAATAATTATTTCTGCTGTCCAAATTATGTGGGTTAAATTGTTTGTTTCTGACAGGACCATGTGTTTACTGTACAAAATGTTATTTAGGTCCTGAGGTTCACTGGGTTACCTCAGGAAGGAGCTCAAGTTGATTAACTATTTTTTGGAAAGTTTTGTGCAGATTCTTCACATGCCAACAAAATTAAGAAAAAAATAATGCTTTTCCACTGGAATGTCCACAGGAAGACATTTTTTTGTTTCATTAATAACGAGATTTGACGAATCTTCACGAAACTTTCCAAAAATAAAGTATACAGTTCGCCCACTTCTGCCCCTGCTTGGAAAGCTCTATAATGATCAGTCAAGCAAGGGCCCGGAAAAAGTGTGTTGGGGCATTGGAGTGTGCAAAACATCGATTTCCCATGTTAATTCTCACAGGAAATTTTGAGAAGCGATATACTAAAAATACCTGAATGGAACAACACCAATTTTGACAGGGAGATAGAACTTTACTCAGAATGCGTACTTTTTGTTACTTTATGTAAAATGTTGTGATATGAGAATTTGTATAGTATAATTATCACTCAAGGAGGTATAAAGGCACGAGAGCAGATGTGTGGGCCGATCGGAGCTCCTAGTTGAACAGCCAGGTTTTCAGTTACTTGCAGAACTCGAATGCAGATGGGCAGGTGTGATGCGATAGGGAAGGTAGTTCCACGTTTTGGCATTGTAGGCAAAAGATTCCTCCTATTTACTTCTGTGGATGTGTGGTATCTGTGCAAGAAAGACCATGGCTGGGCGCAGATGCCTAGTTGAATGAGCTATTTAAGGTGGTGGCTGTGGTAGGCAGGTCCACCACTTGGAGAGTTTTGTAGGCTTAGAAGGGCATTGTGAATTGGTAGCCCTTTTGAATGGGTAGCCAGTGCAGCTCTCTGAATTGGGGCATGGTGTGTATGCTGCAAGGGATGTCGAGGATGAGTCTGGAGGTGGTGTTCTGGGTTGTCTGAAGTCTCTGTGTGAGTTGGTTCGAGATACCAGTGAAGAGTGCATTGCTGTAGTCCACTCTGCTGGTGATGAGGGCCTGGGTGACTGTGCGTCTGGTGTTTGTGGGGAGCCATTTGAATATCTTCCATTGCATATGTAGGATTAGTAAGCAGGAAGAGGTTACGGTGTTCACCTGTTTTGTCATCAAAGATGATTCTGAGGTTTCAGGTGCGGTGCTTGGGGGTAGGTCCCAGCTCAGGAGGCCACCGCATGGACTTCCATGTAGAGCTCTTGTTCCCAAAAGTCAGGACTTCCGTTTTGTCTGTGTTGAGTTTTAGGCAGTTCGGTTTCATTCAGTTTAAGTAAGAAATATTAACATTTTAGTAGTGTATAATTTACTGAAAAAACAAAGGTTAAAGTGATGGTCTACTTAGCTATGGAAAAACATCCATCCTTACCTACAAAAACACAGATAGTCACAGAAATGTTAGGTGACAAACTCACACATAACAATATGTTTACAAAGTGAAAAAACACTGAAATTACCCATCTATATATCAGTGAACTGCTTATGACCGTGCATATTACATCACACATGACAATTTGAATGACAACCGACTAACTACAATTTTGATTTAACCTTTATTTTCTTCAGTGAATTTCGAGGGTATTTTTAACAGAAAGTAAGATTTTGTTACCATACGTAAAGTCAGCCCTCCCACCTGCAGCCAGGCCCTGCTTGCAACCCCCTGCAGGCTTCCAACCCCACGCTGTGCACGTCCTTTAGATGTATAGAGTGCACAATTGTGCATACACTCTCTGGCCTACACCCCTCACCCCCTTCTGGCAGCTAACCCTACTGTGCGGACAACCTTCGGCCTTGAGTAGCAGGTGGTTGGCCACAAGGCCTGGCCTACCACCTACCCAGTTGCAACAAACCCTGCAGATACAGCCTTTGGCAACTCTCCCCACCCCGGCAGGCTGCCAACCCCATCCCAAGCACAGCCTTTGGTTTGCGTGGTGTAGGGTTGGCCTTCGAGCCCCAGGGACCCCCCCGGGCCAAAACATATATATTAAGGATAGGGAAGTGTGAAGTTCCCCTCCCCAAGCCTTAATGTGCCCATCCTTGGGTCCAAATTCCATTAAAGAGGGGAGAGGGCCATGTCGACCCCCTCTACGAGCCTCCTGTAGCCCCAGGGACACCATCCCTCAGGGCCATTTTAAATTGGCGATGAGTGCCCTCGTGCCAACCCAGGGCACTCACCAAACAATTAGATTAAGGGGAGGTGGCGCGTGGCACCCCTACCCAAGTCTCATTAGGCTCCAGAGTTCCCAGGGCACAAATTACATTAAAAAAGGATAGGGGGTCACGCTGCCCTTCTCTCCAAGCCTAATAGGCTAAGGGATTACATCCCCAAGGACTAAATTCAACAAAAATGTCTGCGTGGTCCTCCCCTTGACTTCTCAGGCCTCCAGGATGCAATCTCCCGGACCGTATCCTATTTAAAAGGGGAGAGAGACCACACAGCCCCTCTCCCTGAGCCATCTTGAGCCTGGGGGAACCCCATCCCTGGGGCCACAGGTGGTTGTCCCAGTGTATACCCAGTGCACCCACAAACAACACATTGAGGTTCAGGGGGAACTCCATAGCACTGATCCTGCTCGGTGGCAGCAGCTAATCATGCTTGCTCCCGCCAGGTGGGAGCAATATGTATTTTGTTTCTCTGCTACATGAGTGCAGGCAGGGAAACAGAACAGAACTCTGCTCCTAGCCAGTGGGAGCATGTTTTAATCTCCTGATGGGTGGGAGCAGACTTGCATGTTTTCTCCCATTTGGCGAGAGCCAACACGTTTCCTTGTCTGCGCTTGTGTTGGCAGGGAAACTACTGTCTCCTGGTGGTGGTCTCCCTGGGACACAGTGACTGAACCAGCCCATGCGGATGGGGTCCCTGTGCCCTTTAAAGGTGCATGCAGGGGGGCCATATGCCCACCCCTCCCTTTTAAGTATTGCGCAGGCCCAGGGGAATGGAATCCCGGGGTATTTTTAAAGCAAAGGGAGGGGGGCTCATAGCCCCTTCCCCCTTTATTTTCATTTGGCTCTCAATTATGCTTTTGGAGGTGGCGCGCACCCCTCTCCCTTCATCTTATTGCTCGGACCCAGTGGATTGGGTCCCTAAGGCCTTTTTAGGCTCAGGGGTTTAGACACAGCCCCCCTTCCCCTTTTTAATGCATTTCAGCTCTGAGGGATGGAATTCCCGGGGCTTAATTAGTCTCCAGAAGGTGAGCAGCAGGGCCCATCCCTTCTTTTTTTTATTTACTGCAGCCACAATGGATGGGTTCCCTGGATCCTCTCGGAGGCTCGAGATGGGGTGCCATGTGCCCCCTTCCCCAAAATTAATATAAATGTCACTCCCCTCCCCAGGCCCTGACCCATCCTGAGTTTTTTTTTAAATGAGTGGATCTTGTGTATGTGGGGCAGCTAATCAGATCTCAGCAGCAGAACGATCGGGTCTGCGGAACATCAGCAGAGTGAAATATACAACATTTTTAAGCATTAATTACTCAAAAACTACAGAATGGGTTTACAACAAATCAGAACTAGTACTCTTTCTGGAGCAAGATCTAGCATTCAGACAAATTTGGTGTAAATCTGTCCTTTCAACGGTTTGGGCAGTAGCTGTGTCTAAATTTCTCATGGAAAAATGAATGGGGGAAGCATGCTATGGGACCCCCCCCCCCACAAAACCGATCACCCCGAAACTTTCCAAGTGCAAATCGAGTGAAAAAGTACCACTTTTTTTGGATCGTTTCATAGAGAATCGTCAAACAGTACCAAAGTTATCAGCAGCAGAAAAAAGACATTTCCTATAAAACATTATCCTAACTAAGAGTACAAAGTGGTGACCGCCACTGGGTAAAAATGATGTGTGTGTATATATATATATATATAGAGAGAGAGAGAGTTAGAGTTAGGTCTGCTTTTCCACAGAAAGTGTTTTTTTGTTTAGTAATAACTTTGACCCTGTTTGACGAATCTTCACAAAAAGAAAAGTTCATCCAGCTAATCTCCTTCCGGGAAAGTTTCAGCGTAATACGTAAAGCGGGGGGGGGGGGCGAGGGGCAAGAAAACAAGCATTTGCAATGCAATAGGTCTCGCATTAGGAAAGTGTGAGCTATTTGTACTGTAAATTACAATTTTTTTTAAATATGTGTTGGTTTTGAAAATATATAAATTAGTAGCATTGTTATTCACAAAGCCAATAGCTTACACTTTCTTAATGTGAGTCCTATTGGCTATGGCAATGCTCGTTGGTAGCAAGCAAGGACAGTGCTGTTGTGGTGCTGAGTGATGCTGTTGTGGTGCTGAGTGTTGATGTGGTTGGGCTGAGTGATGTGGCGGTGTCCCAGAGTGATGTGGTGGTGTCCCAGAATGATGTGGTGGTGTCCCAGAGTGATGTGGTGGTGCCCCAGAGTGATGTGGTGGTGTCCCTGAGTGATGTGGTGGTGTCCCTGAGTGATGTGGTGGTGTTCCTGAGTGGTGTGGTGGTGTTCCTGAGTGATGTGGTGGTGTTCCTGAGTGATGTGGTGGTGTCTGTAAGTGATGTGGTGTTGTCCCTGAGTGATGTGGTGGTGTCCCTGAGTGGTGTGGTGGTGTTCCTGAGTGATGTGGTGGTGTCCCAGAGTGATGTGGTGGTGTCCCAGAGTGATGTGGTGGTGTCTCAGAGTGATGTGGTGGTGTCCCAGAGTGATGTGGTGGTGTCCCTGAGTGGTGTGGTGGTGTTCCTGAGTGATGTGGTGGTGTTACTGGGTGATGTGGTGGTGTATGTGAGTGATGTGGTGGTGTTCCTGAGTGATGTGGTGGTGTCCCTGAGTGTGGTGGTGATGTCCCAGAGTGATGTGGTGGTGTCCCAGAGTGATGTGGTGGTGTCCCAGAGTGTTGTGGTGGTGTCCCAGAGTGATGTAGTGGTGTCCTAGAGTGATGTGGTGGTGTCCTAGAGTGATATGGTGGTGTCCCTGAGTGATGTGGTGGTGTTGTGAGGTGTGCAGCAGTGTGAGGCGTGCAGCTGTGTGTCGTGCAGCAGTGTGTGGCGTGCAGCAGTGTGTGGCGTGCAGTAGTGTGAGGCGTGCAGCAGTCTCATGAAGCAGTGTGTGGCCTGCAGCAGGGTGTGGCGTGCAGCAGTGTGTGGCGTGCAGCAGTGTGTGGCCTGCAGCGTGCAGCAGTGTGAGGCGTGCAGCAGAGTGTCGTGCAGCAGTGTGTGCCGTGCAGCAGTGTGTGCCATGCAGCAGCGTGAGTCATGCAGCAGTGTGTGGCGTGCAGCGTGTTACTGAATACACCAACCAAATTTGGGTTGGTGTATTCAGTAACATGGAGAGTAGAGTGTGACAGGCATACTGGGTTTATTGAAACATGCTGAGGGAACGAGTGTGCAACCAACAGAGCGAGAAGTTGAAATGGCCCCACATGAGAGAAAGCGTCCAGGGGCAGTTGAGGTCAGTGCTGGTGGAGACAAGTTGTAAGACTAAGTAGAAACATGAATTTCCGACAACATAGCCTTTTAGAGGTTCTCAACAAAGGTCTCTCATCGCAGTTGTGATTTACCCCTAAGCAAAAACAATCCTTTTAGAGTTATTTTCTTAACGCCGGTTTTCAAGACCAAGCACTCCTCTTGAAATATGGGTATTTAAACTCTTTGATGTCGCACATACGGCCTTGAGTTGGGAGATCAACAGCTGAACTATACATTTTCTGTTTTGCATGTAATCGTGTTATATCTAGGGAGACGGACGGACGTGAAAGCGAAAGTGATGGGGGGTAGGCGGGGGGGGAGCACGTGAGTGGTGTATGTATGTGCCTAAGCGAGGCGCTTTGGACAGCGAGGCTGACCAGGAGGGAGGGGGAAAAGGGAGGGGTTACGGCAAGCAGAGGAGCCTGATTATGGCCACAGCTTGAAGTCTTTAAAGTCTCCAGCATGCTGGCAAATGGTGACCTGCAGAGCGCGTGAATGGGAAGAGCAGTTGTGGGAAGTGGGAGGGGAAGTAGGAGAGTGCGATGTGCACGCGGGGTGGGGCGGGGAGCGACAGCCTTTGAAGTGTGATGTGAGGCACAGACAAATGGTGGTTTGTGACATGTATGGTTTGTGCACGCGCATAGGTCACATGAACTGTGGTTAATCCGCAGTTGGGAGACTGTTCTTTTGCCCTTAGTATAATCTCCACCAGCAATGCGCAAGCACATTGGCAGGCCGAGACCTAAAACGCGGTACACAGCTGCTACTCAGACACCAGCTCATTGTCAGAATGGGGTGGCTGCCTTACCAATCCGACCATGCTCAAACCATCCGCCTCTGTAATGTTAAGGAGGTAAGTAAATACACGGCACAATGGGGACCAGTTTCAAATACAGTTTTCAATGCGGTACCGGCCCTCTTAAAGGTCAGTTGAAGAGAATTTTCGCAGGAGCGAATCACGTTATCTAGAACTCAACTGTGAGGAACGGTATGGGGCCTATCTTCAGGTGGGCTGGTTGTGCGTTTAATAATTTAGTCAACAGATTAAATGCACGAGTCAGACAATGACCTTCCGGTATGGAACAAAAACCCGTCCGACCACCAAAACTCAATGCGAAAGTTTCGTCCACGGGAGGTAGTCTACACGTTTCATCCACGGGAGGTAGTATACACGTCTTTAAAATAACAAGTGGCTTTGTGTGGGCATACATTTGTTTGGTAGCAAACACAAAGGAAACGTGCTGCTGCAGCATTAGAAATGCTTTTATACATCAGCGTGTTCCGTTTTTCACCATTTCAAATTAAGCACCAGAGTGCACGTGATGGCTTAATAAAAAGTTGGCAAAGCTACCGTTGATCAATGTTGCGCAATGTAACAGTCGTAAGCGTTGTAAGCAGATTTTCGAGATATGAAGGACTAGATTCTGTGACATAAGTTGGCTACTTTCTTCTACCCCCATGAAAGAAAAAAAACAACACGCTCAAGCGACTTGCAGCTAAACAATTAAGCTTGTTTTGTGCGTGAACTCCAATTTATTACATAGGTCGAGTTCTTAATATGAGCCAGTGCTCGGCACCAGCACTTAATTTGTAACACCGGCTTTAGTCTGCCACATAGTGGTGTTTTTTGTGTAAGTGAAAGACGAGCACAACTATATAAAATTGGTAAGAGGAATTTTAAAATGCATTAAGTAGGTGTAAGTGCTCTGGACGAGAGCCTCAAGTATGTTGGCCCCAAGGCAGGGTATAGACTAAAATACGGCTCCCCGCTCCCCTCAGAGCGAAGATGCAGGTGAAAGGAAAAGCCTACTTAACAACAACCTGTTTTTTCCCTGACCTTTGAAGTACTGGGGTGCGGCTGAAATCAGACGCACGCCACTTGCAACAAACCATTTCTGCTTGTGTTGGGGGTAAACTCAAATTGTTTACATAAATCGAGTTCTTAATTTAAGCCAGCCCGCGCTTGGTCTGTTACGTTGCCTCGGCAGTAGCTCCATGAAGCATTACCAGTTGCATGTTATTCTGATAACATAATGTTGCGCAAACACAACATGTTCTGATGGGCACGTTTGCTTAAGTCCTCAGGTTTTATGTTGTATGTATACCAGACTTATGTGGCTTAACGGCTAAAGCGGCCGACCTTGAAGCAGGGGAACTAGAATCGAGTCTGGCGGTGGCTCAAGCATCCTGTGATTCTGGGGAAACCTCTCCCTATGCCTCAAAATATGAAAATGAATGTGTATCTTTGTAAGGCAACTGGTACTCATGTAAAGCACTCTGATAACATGGGGTCGAGTTCGCGCTATATCAAAATGCAACTAAATAAACAGAACAAATCATTTTGAAACTGCTCCCCAGAAATATCTACAGCTGGCCCCCTGGAATGCGCAGGGGGCCCGCGAGAAGGCTTGCAAATAGCTGAGAAGCATTGAAGGGAATAGCAATCTCAGAAAGTCTTGTCAAAGGAAAGGGATAACATCTCTGTACTCGCATTGGCCACGCTGCAGTGGCGCGGCCGTGAAAGGAGATCAGCAATTAAAAAACAAGCTCTCTGCATTTCGTGGCGGGGGAGCAGGGGAGAGGCGTTCCTTTGAAGTCGGAGAGGGAGCGAGCATATGGGGTGTGAGTGATAACTGCTGTGGCGGATCTGATGCGATGATGCGAGGCACATGCCGAGGCTCGAGGAGCAAATGGCAAGCGCATGCATGGGGCACATGCACTGTGTGTAAGCCGCCTGTCAAAGCCCTCTTGGTAAGCTTTCCTGATGCACCTCTATATGTCTCGAGCTGCAATGCGCAAGCGCATTGGCAGGTCGAGACCTAAAAAGGGGGTCCCAAACCACAAAGTCCCCATTCATTTTTAATAGACTTCTTTAAAACAGGCTACAGCAAAAACTCCTAAACGGAATTACACCAAATTTGACAGTAAGCTAAATCTTGCTCTACAGACTGTGCTTTTTGTAATTTGGAGTAAATCAGTTTAGTTGTTTTTGAAAAATGTAGGGTAACAAATAATTGTATATTTTGGCAGTTGGGTCAGGGAGAGCATAAATAAAAAATAAAAAATGGAGCCGTGTACTTGGTTGAGAGGCTTGTTTTTTCTGTGGCCATTCATGCTTTTCCAGAAGAGAGAGTTGCCTGTGAATCCTGCAAGTGTTCTGATTGGCTGGCTTTGGGAAAATAAATGGCTGCCATTATGGTTTAGTGTGGAAAATAGCAGGTGTTGTGGGAATGAAGTAAAAAAAACTATATCAGCAGTGGCGGTGCCTCCGAAATGGCGGGGGAGCGTCGCCCAACTGCCTGGCTGAGAGCCAGCAAATGTAAAATAAAATAATGCTCTTGCATCGTTTTATTTTACATTTTCCGGCTGTTAGCCAGCTGTGGTGGGAGGGGAGGGGCCTATGTATGGGGGAGAGAAGGAGTGCTAGTGTACTCCACTCCCTAAGCGTGCATATGTGTTTTGGCCGGCCGTATCAGGCTGCCCAAAACACACATGCGCACTTAGGTTTTCTCCAGCCCAGCTGCTTTGAGCAGCCAGGCTGGAGAAACCCAACAGACTCCCTGGTCTAAGCAGGGCTTCTTTACTGTCTGCTCAGACCAATCAGATAGGATGGGACGCTGGGTCCCAGGGGCTACTGGGACCCAGGAAGAAGAGGAGAGGCGGCAAGACGAGACGTGAAAGCTGGAGGCAGCCATCAGCAAGAGGTGAATTTGGTTTTTCTTTTTTTTCCTTATTTGTAAGCCACCCACCCCACAACCCTTTATTTTTCCCGGACGCCTCTGTTTCAAGGGGGCAGCAGAAAGGCATGCTTTCCACCTAGATTTGGAGAGGCCTTTAAGGCTTAACTACAGAGATGAAAATAAATCTATATTGCTTTTTACGATCTCATGATGCAGATGAGTTTATTGAGAGGAAGTGTGCAAGATAAATGTACTGTGATGAATAGAAGGTTAATATATATATATATATATTTATGTTGCCATCTCGCGAGACTCTACTTTATGTAAACATGTTTGACATTGTTCGCGGTGTATGGCAGGGGTCAGTTATCAGGCGTTCAGTCAGGCTTCTTATAAATCAGTGAGAGATAATACTACTTTGGGCATTATAGCATGACATCTCAGGTGGTTGTTCAAAGTTTTTCTTCCAACCATGTTGAATTATTGTACATATAATGTATGATAATATATTACATGCCGTGTTATCCTGAGGGTGATAATGTGTTTGACTTCGCCAAGTCTGTGTAGTGGGCCCGCTTAAATACCACAAAATATGTGACACTTGGTGATGCCATGCCTGTGAAAACACTGCATTAGAAGGTGGAGTGCGTTGGTAATGTGTGACTACAATATACGCACTAGTTATGATATATAGAAGCTGTTTCTTGTTATTTCAAAAATGCAATAAAAAGATTGAACAAAAAACTGTGTATATGTTTGGGTGGCATGGAGGGTTAAAGTTCAGTTAGCACAGAGTGGGATGGCAAATAAGGTGAATAGAGGGCCTTAAATATGGCTTTTCTGTAGCTACTTTGAAAGTCTGGTCAACCTAGAATTCCCATCAAATTCAGCTTTTTTATTTTTTTTATACATACAGCTTCCATAATGGTTCCACATCTAGGAACGTCCCCCTGTATAGCTAGCTCGCTATTGTGAATAGCATGACAAGCCCGTTGTCAGCTGCCCTGAGCCTATTTTATCTGAACCGGTTTTTGGCCTACAAAGGTGCCTTGCGGCAGCTGACAGCTGGGGCTGTACCCAGTTTGCAGTTGTGAACACGGCATCCAGCCACACGTCGCCTGTCCCTGACCTCCTTGGTCTGCAAAATGGTGCTGGCCAAGGAGGAGCGGGTCCACGTACATGCGCCCCTGTACTATGCTCAACATTCACAAGATAATAACAATGAAGATGCTGGCGGTCCTCTGTCTTCTTCACCGTTAGAGGATGGAGTAGGCCCGGGACAACCGATAATAGGTCCGTTGCAAATTGAAACACATCACACACCTGGGCAGGCTTAGTACCAGGCTAAAGAGGAGTGCACAAAGAACAAAAGATTGACAGAATGCAGAACAATGTCATACATTCACCCCAGTACAGAGATCTGGGCCTAAATCCATCGTTTGTTTGCTCACCATGCCATTCCAGTTTGGACCCAGCCATATGCAGATCAGTCTTGACCCTGTGCCCAATGGGAAGAGTCCAGCCTGAACTGCCAGGCCAGTTCCGCCCTGGCCTGGAAACAAGCTAAAGAGGAGAGCAGCGGGCACCTCTTCTTGCACCCCGTTTCGTCAGTGTACATTGCATGTGAACAATACATGCTAAATCGTTTTCATACCTGCGTCAAATACTGCCATTGCATTATTGCACATTGAAATGCATTTTAAATGTACCCCCATTTTGTATTTGAGTGCTGTGCATTGTACCTGGCTTTTCAAGTAAGAGTAGCCTCGTTTTGGCCTAAGCTTGGACAAACGAGAGCTGCAGAATTAGTGATATCAGCGTTTCTGCTGGTCACAACTGTATCTTCTTTCCCAGGCCTTCTCACATTTTACACACCAGAAGAGCGAGGTGCCTGCTCGTTAGTGTCCATCTCGAGTTTTGATGTAATCATGTGTTCTTCATTCCGCTTACGGCTTTGAATAAAATGTATAAACGTAGCGTAACAATGACGCACTGAATTTATTTAGCCTTATGTTCCAAGGGTTCAGGCGGTAAATCGCTGGTTCGTCGACACTGCGAGTTGCACTTAGAATATTTTTTCTGCTTCCTGTATTTTTTTTTAATTAAACAGGTGTAGGCTTCTATGAGCTTTTCAAGGAGTATTTTCATTGGAGGGTCTGAGAGATGAACATCATACTGGAAATGCAGTCCCGATTTGGATATGAGGTGTTTGATAAAAGGAGGAGGATCAACAAAAGCAGCAGGGGGAATCTATTCTAGAAAGCAGCTACGGCTACTAAATGGTGCTGTTTCCATCTGTGGGGGGGGCAAGAGAAGAGACAAGACAACTGGTCATAATGTGGAAGGCATTTACGCCATGAACCTGGCTCTGAAAGACAATTGATGCTCCATAGTAACTGTACCCAATGCCCGTTAACCATTGCTTCCTGCGGTCTTCTGCTGCCCTCCATTGCCTAGAGCTGGCACTGCACTCGTGGCCTGTCAGCGGTGTGTTCTGTTCCTCTGCTCCACGTGCAGTCCTGCTAGTACATGTGTCTTCAAAATCATAACTGGGCAGGCATCTAGTTGTGGGTGGGTGTTTATATAATGGTGGCATGTAGACGTCTGAATGTGGAGTGGCGGCGTTTGATGGTCGGAGTTTAGACTTCTGATAGTGGATGCATGTGCACCTGATGGGTGTCAAGGTATTTGATGGTGTAAAGGTGAGCATTTGATAGTGGATATGTGGGCACGTGAAAGTGGGTGTATTTGAGCCAAATTCTTCTTCTTTGCAAATAGCGAGAGTGTTATTTTGTATTTAATTGTTAGCCCTATCTACTATCACTACCACTGGAAGTGAATAATAAAATGGGGTGGGGGTATAAATGCCCCTTGTGATCTTTAACCCAGCAGGTGGGGGTCATATTTGTTGTTAGGCCTTCTCAGTCATACCTCATAGAATACAGTTAAGCACGGAGAAACTAAAACCTACCTCAGCACCCTGTTTGCAATTGCGACCACAGCCATGGGGCAGGTGTGAACTGTTTTGGTCCTCCGAGCCCCAGATTGCAGTGAGCAGAGTCCAGGAAGTGGTAAGGAGGCAGACTAGTGCTGTCTCTTCCCCAAAACAAATGTTTTTTAAAAAAAACAAATTTCCCTTTCTGTGAATACGGTCTTTGCCTGTGGTTGTTACAGTTTAGAATTGTAGTTTTAACCTGCCTGTGATTGCATATTTTATAACCTGTTTTGTGTTTTAAACTTGTGGTTTTTCCTGCCCATGATTGCTTCCATTTAACGTGTTGAACTGTGGGATTCGCAGCCCAAACTCTGTAGTTTTTTCCCTTTCATTCCTGGTGACTATTCAGTTTTCCCTCCAAATTTCTCCTTTGCTCTATGCTAAAACCTGTATGTTAAAATTGCACGGGGCTGTGAAAGAGATACCAACGAACAACGAAGCGTATCAAAGTAGGAGGCATAAGACAACGACCAACAGAACATGGACAATCGAACTATTACCCCCCCCCCCCCCACACCCCCCCTACCGGCGCTCTTTTCTTTCCTTTTTTCCTTCCTTCTTCTTTCTCTGGTCCTCCACTCATGTATATCCCATGCTCCATGTAAATATATATTTTTTTACTCAATAAAAAATTACGGAAATCAAAAAAAACCAAAAAAAAAACAGTGCACCACCAGCCGCCACTTTGTGTTCACAAGCCAGTGAACCCACCCCACCCCCCACCCTAGCAACAGGGATATTCTACATCAGAGTGTGCTTCTGTGAGCTGTTTAAACTGTGTTTACTAGGGACTGTGCACTTTGTTTTTTGGCCAGGAGAGGGAGTAAAGTTGTATTCAAATAGTATTGTTAGATTTCCAGTTAGTGAGGCCTTTAACTGCAGAAGTCCAAAGTGTGGATTGGGCCTGTCTGTCTCCTAGGAGATTCAGAACAGGAGAAGTAGCTTCCAACTCCCTGGCCAGCAAACCTTGTCTGAGGTCACTGGGACCTTATATGGTCTGCTAGTGGTTGGTACATGTATACACTGATTTGTGGTTGTATCTGATGTTTCTATTGGATTAGGGTTTGTGTCCTCAGTGGTTGGGTATTTGAGTGTTCTGATTGGTTTCTGGGTCTGTGATTCAATCAATGTAGGGTTGGGACTAGGGCTAGGGTTAGGATTTCTATTGGAAGTAGGGACTAGTGTTTCCTGAGTTATTGGTTGTTGGGACTAGGGAGGGGGGGGGGGGGAGGGAGTAGAGCTAGGGTTAGACCTTCAATTGGAAGTAGCGATTAGGGCTTCTTGTGTGATTGGTTGCTGAACTAGCTGTGGGACTTAGAGTAGGGTTGGGCTTTCTATTGGAAGTAGGGAATAGGGCTTATTGTGCCATTGGTTGGTTTGACTTGGGTTGGGACTACTGGTAGGGTGAGGCCCTCTATTAGATGTGGAGATCAGAGTTTTTGAACTGATTGGGTGCTTGGACTAGGGCTAAGATTGGCTGGAAGGTCCTGGTCTCCCATTGGTTCTAGAATTTTAGGGCTAGTGTTGAGATTGGATAGTGTTAGGGCAAGGGTTCTCATTGGCTGACGGGTTCACATGATTACTAGGGCTATAAAATGCCAGGGTTAGGGCGTCTCAGCCCGGGCGTCGAGGCTAAGGGCGAAAAGGACAAGGGCAGTTGCCTGTTTGAGCCTGTTAAGGGCGAAGAGGACAAGGGCAGTTGCCTGTTTGAGCCTGTTCGAGACTGACCAGGACCAGAAATGCTGCCCAATATTCTTACCTCCTTCATGCACCTATGTACTTACAATGTACTTATGGATCTATATAGTTATCACTTTCTTCTTATTTAGCATTTCCAAGGCACTTCCCTATTTCTCAGCCTATACTTTGCTCAATATATCTTCTAGCCCAACCTTCTGACTCATCTCAAACTTCTTTCTACTACTCTTTCCAATGCACTACCCTATCTCCCTTCCTATACATCTATCAATATATCCTCTACATCCACTCTCTCATTTATCCCAAACTCATTACCACTACTATGATCCCCAAAATAACCCTTTCTATACTCTCTCCTACTCTACCCCTCCTTGCATCACCTGACATCTCTTTTACTATACCTAACACCCAAAACAAACCTTTCTAAACTCTTCCCTCTTTTCTCCCCTCTCCAACCCTTCTCAATCCAAATAACTGACTAACATATCCACCACTAAAATTACTTTCATGTTTCACCATACTAATTCAACACTAATCCTGATGGGTTCCAGAGTAGCGTGCTACTTGCGAACAAAACTCCATCAGGGGTAGCAAGCGCTATATAAATACAAACCTCTTTCCCATCACTATCCCGCTACCCACCCTTCTCTACCCAAATAACTGAATAACATATCCACTACTCAAATTACTTCATATGTTACTGTACTAATTTTCAACACTAATCCTTTATGGGTTCCGGAGTGGCGTGCTGCTCGCCAGAAAAGCGCTTCAACATCCATCAGGGGTAACAAGTGCTATATGAATGCAAACCTTTCTTCCCATTTTATCCCTCCGCTTTCCTTCTCACTCCAAATAACTGACTAATATCCACCACTGAAATTAGTTTATTATTTCACCATATTAACTAACTACTAATCCTTTATGGGCTTCCTGAATAGTGTGCTTCAACACCCCATCAGTGGTAACAAGAGCTATATAAATACAAATCTTTTTTTCTCCTCTATCCTTTTGCTATCATTCCAAATCCAAATAACTGACTAACCTACCCACCAATTAAAACGTACTTGCATGTTTTACTATGCTGATTCAACACTAATCTCTATGGGTACCGGAGTAGCTTGCTACTTGCCGAAAAAGTGCTTTGACGTCTCGTCAGGGGTAGTAAGCGCTATATAAATGCAATTACAATACAATACAATGTAATTTTAAACAGAGTGCAGTTGTGAGCTGGCCTTTTTCTCCAAACCACCACCCCACCAATATTTGGTGGAGCACAAAGAAGTGGCAGCTGCCTGTAGTTAGCTGTCACTTCCACTTTTCAGTTTACCCCCTCCTCATCCGTCCCTACCAAAGCAGGAAGGGGATGGGGTAACTGTGCCTAAAGACATGCCAGGCCAGCGACAAAGCAAACAGAAGGTCAAATAACTTGGCCTGGAGGGGGTGAATCTGGTGTGGGCTGCACCAGAACACAAATCTGTCCCAATGGCAGGCATATACAATTTTTGACGACGGACGCCCGACTGCCAAGATGAAATCAACCACCGTCAGAGGGAGGTCAAATCTGCATAAAGGTGGAGAATGAGAAGTACTGGTTTTAGAACCCTGCCCTGTTGTTGTTTCAGAGGGGCAGCCTGACATATGCTCAAGCTCAGGAGTTTTGGATATCATACTCTCCATGTCTAATCCTTAATCACTAGGATGACTTGATCCTGGTTGTTACTGATCTTCTCCAGAACTCAGGGTGGGAGTGGCATCTGCGGAAAGACATATAGGAGAAGGACATAAAGGAGGAGTCCAGATTTTCTCTCTAGGCAGAATACGTCCCCTAGCAGGAAGCCGTGGAAACTCTAAAGCACAGAACTGCTGACGTGCATTTTTGACAGTGGTGAATAGATAGAGTCAAGGACCCCCCATTGTGGAAAATACCTTGTGTTCTCTCTGGATGTTACAATAAAGAGCACTCCGTGAGACATTGCAACTATTGAAAGTAAATTTATGTGCAAACACAACAGAGGTGCTGGCTACTGTTCTAAACCACTGCCATCATTTCTCTCTCTGGATGTGACTGCCACCAGTAATCACATGGGGTCGACGGCTGAGCTCATCCGCCCTTTCATTCAGGACAATCCTTTGACGCAATATCCATTTGCCGAGATGTAGTGCCTCCTGGCACAGTGAGTGTCCAGGACGCCAAACCGCCCTGCTTGCTGCAAAGTCACATGGCGACGGTTGTAAGCACCTTCAGCACCCTCCCTTTGATAGACAGAAGGAAGGCTTTCAGCACGAAGCAGAAGACTCTCAGCTCAAGGAGGCTGATATTAAGTCAAGCCTCTGTTGGAAAACTGAGGCCATTGATCTTCACCTCTCCCACATGGCCACCCCAACTCAGAAGGGATGCATCAGTCACCACTGTTAACTCTAGGTGGGGTAGGGAGAGGTGTCATCAGCTGACCCAATCAAAGTCCAGCAACCACCAGTGCAGATCTTTTACAGTCTCCTCTGAAATCTGGACGTGGTCGGAGACATATCCTTGATGTATCTAATTCTGCTTAGACTGACGTCCGGTATGCAAACATTTGCCAGTTTTTTTTTGTAATTAGATCGGATACCCACTTTTCATTTAAACGTTTTTGTCATACACTCACCTTATTTTACTCATAGGGGAGATGACCACCGCCTGGTGCTTTTTGTTGTTTTGGCCTTTGCGAGCTTTTGACTCATACCAGGTGGCAACGTCTTTTTCCTCCCTTCTTTTGTATGGGTCGCCCACGTGGTTTAGATGTGTTTGTTAATGTAAACGTGTAATGGCTAATAGGGACCCTCCATTTTCTAGTGATGCTTGAACTGGGTATTGTTTACTTTGTGATGTTCATTTTATTTTATGTTTACTTTATATCTTTATTGTTTGATACCAATTATGTATGGTGTGTTCTAAATGTTTTAATGTAAATTCACAGCCCTGAAGAGTCACAGGAATCCTCCTGTTGACGAAACACGTGGCGGCTGGCGTTGTATGTTTTGAGAAAAAAATTAAGAAATCTACATAAAACAACGTATCTTTCACACAACCGGTGTCGGCTAAATAATTATGTTTTAACCTCTCAGTATCTGTATTATTTATCTTACACGTGTGCCCAGTATCTGCTATATGTGTTTCTAGTGCCAAGGTTTTGTTTCTTTGGCTCTTGTGTGAGGTTTAGGGTATTCCTCAATACTGGCTGCACCGTGAGAATTTTGACAATCCTATCGCTCATCGACCAACCACTAACACAACTGTCTGAGGGCCAACATCCTGTTTCTCTCTTAACCCTACGCAGGCCTTCTATACCCTTGATGTTGGGTACAATGAGACTTCAGATCCCATTACAGAGCCCACATATGCCACCTTATGTGCTTCACTAACAAAAAGCAGGAGGCCATCAGTCCCAGTAGCCTCAGAGTCCACCTAACTCAAATGCAGAGAAGAGGCTGAAAGATAAGGATCACAGCATGAACGTCCTGGCTCTCCTTTCTGGGGAAACGCTCAAACCCGAACAGTGTCCAGAAAAGCTCTGATGTAAAGGAGCATCTGAGAAGGAGTTCAGCCTGATTGGCACATTGATAGTGAAACGTAAAGATAAGACGGCTCTGTAGTCACTGTTTGGAGTGAACCCATCTTCAACAGCCAGTAGTCAAGGTAGGGGAAGGCTGGGACCCATGACCTTCGAAGACATGCAGCTACCACCACTATCACTTTCCAAGGGGCCCTAGTGAGACCAAAGGGGAGCAGAGGGAACAGAAAATGCTTGGGTCCCACCAAAAACTGCAGGAAGCTCAGATGAGCCTGCAGGATGTTTATATGGAAATAGGTGTCCTGCAGGTCCTCCATCCAGTCTCCAAGGTCGAGGGCAGCCAAGACCTGGGCTAGCCAGTACGAGCATCTTCAATTTTTCCTTCCTGAAAGAGAGTGCAGGTCTAACAAGCATTGGTACATGCAATTGGTTTCCCCATGTGATTAATAATGAGCTTTTTTTGTTGTAAGCTGTAGCTTGGTGAGCAGATGTGCAATATACATTACTGAAGCCCCTTTTAAGTTTTATATTAAGCACTGTGCAGGCAAAACCTAGCAAGCATAGTGCAAGCGTTGTACAGTTGAAACCTAATAAGCACAGCACAAGTGCTGTGCAGACAAAACCTAAAAAAGGAGAAGAAAAACAAGTATTTCACTGTTGGAAACTTGCAAAGCAGATACAATGCTCTGGGGCATTCAGTGTCAGAGAGAACTATGCCCAGCCTCATCTATTTTCTTAAAGCACACTCCACACTGTGAAAGCGAGGCCGTGAGAGTCCCCCCAAATAAAACCAATTTAAGGGTACCACTCCTATACACTGTTTAAATCTAAAATAGCATTTTCAACAAAGAGATGCTTTGCATTAAGAAGCACTAATTTGAGGACGCCTTTGATGTTTCCCAAAAATAAGGATCCTTTTAATATAGTTATATTTGTTTAAGCATCCCAAGTGAGCTGTGAAGGAAAGTGTAAGATCACAAGTTCAAAATCTTTGCTTTCATCACACTTCAGAATTACAAAAACACCACTTCGTTTGTGCTTTCTTAACTGCTAATATATTTTGAAATATATGTACCATACATTAACGAGTATTTAAATAGTGTGTTGGAAAAATATAACATCTTACAGCCTTTCCTTTGACACTTCTTGTACTCATGCAACATTTTCACAAAGTTCACTTTACAAAAACTGCTCACTTTGCAGTCAGAAAAGGAAATGTAAACACCAATCTCCGTGTTCAAGGAGTAAACAGGAATTTGATAGAAGACATGGCCTGACATTTGACATCTTGTTCCGAACGCGTAGCAAATGTAACAAGCAACGCAGGGAAGAGAGACAGACAGCAGACACATGCGCGTTTCTAGAGTGCATCTAAAAGTGAAAGAGAGGGACTGCAGTAAAATAATTAAAAAAAAGAGCAGCTGCACACAAAAAAAGCAGCATGGCGCCCTGACAGTCACTATTACAAGAATGCAGCTCCCAGGCTGCCCTGCAGAAATGTGGTGCTCTAAGAAACTGCAAAATAGAAAGTATGTGATCCTGTGAAGCTCTAAACAGGAAAATGCCGCGCTCCCGGGTAACTAGTGGTGTAACTGCTAAATGCCAGGGTAGATCAGTGGTCCAACTCAAGAGATTTGAGTTTTGTGATGTAAATTATTGTACGAAGGGGAGGATGGGTGGTTAGTCCTTCACGGTTAAGTCTATGTTATGCATTGTACGCTTCTTGCAAGCCCCTTGGACTGTTACTACCTTTTCTTTAACCTTTTTGGATATCCATTGGGTATTGTATTTCTATTTTGTTAGTGTTAATATGCAAATTATATGTTGGGGGTCGAGTCTTTCATTGTTGGATCTCGTAGTGAGATGGTGTCATTGCGCTTAGTATAAAGTGAAGATTTATTATTGTGTAAAGAAGGGAGATGTGGTATCCTGATTACCTGCTCCTAGGTAACAGGATGTCACTGGTGCTGGAATGTAGAGTATGTGGGTAGCAGTTGGTGGATGTTACAGGAGATGTAAGATGTACCTGCTTGCTCTCGATAAAGGAAGCAACTTACCTGCATTTTGAGTGGTGACGTTCTTACACTTCACCACTCAAAATGTAAATGAACAAAACAGCAGTGTCTCAGATGCCATAGCCTGACATTTGACCTCTGTCCATGAAGCACCTGCAAAAGTCAAAAGATAAACACAGAATTTAAAAGAATCTTCGTTGCTTGGACTTTCCCGACCTACCAAAATAGTATCCTGACCGACAGTTTGAGAACACTGGTCTAGGGTTATCCTTAGCTTCCTGGATAGCCGCAAAAGTGTCAATGTACTTGGTGTCATTTTCTCTTGGAGTCAACAGAGCTACCTAAGTTACTCAATACTAATATCAGTTGCGGCAAGGGCCCACACTGGCTGATAAGTGCCAGCCATTCCAAAAGGTTAATACAGAAAATGCCCAACATCTCATGTACATCTTCAGGAATCTAGTCAAAACCCACCAGTAAATCATTAGCGAATGATCCATACTCAGTCTGCTTCAAACTTAAGAGAATGTGTGTGTTCTCAACATACACTTAGGATCTGACGCTCTTGGCATCCAAAAGGTTAATTAATGGTTGATAACGGTAATTAAAAGGGAGAGAGTGACTCCCTATGCTTAAGCAACATTTTTACTGAACTGGGCCAGTGCCACTCCCTAAACTCTACTAGATAGGAAGGGCATTAGCCAATGACTTGAATACTGCGTTCTTCAAGAGGCTAAAAGGACAAGGATTTGCTTACAGCATAAAACATTGGCCTTACAGACTGAAAAGTTGATGGCCCCAATATCTATGTCCTTAACCTTTCTGCTGTGCTGAGGTCATTAATGACCAAAACTAGCAAGGATTTTAAGGCCAGGTTGGAGTATCATATGAAGTGGCCAACAACAATTAACGACCTCTCAGGTAAAAAATTAGCAGGCCCTGTTCCCTTACGAAAACACAAGTCAGTGTGAGGATATGCATCAAGGCCCATACTGGACTGGGTGTAAAATAGCATTACTTTGTGAAATGCATTTGTGTGTGTACAGACACACGCCGCAAACCGTCATTCTTGTGGTTTATTGCAATTCTGCATGATTACACTGCATTAACTGTGCAATATTTCCTCCCACATTTTCACACGGAAATCATGATATCAGATAACGTTTTTTGGCATGCACAATATGTTTATGGTAGTCACCTCAGCATCATAGTTTTTGCAATAATTGTGTCCGTTCAGTAATACAGGCAGGTAGAGGGAGGAAATTAAGTCATGGAACAATACATTTTCAGTTGCAAATATAACCATGGTTTTGATTGCTTTGTCCGCTTGTATATAATACTGTTTAAAGCGCATACACTCACATTTCACTGAACTGTTTATTTTATGCTTAAGATCTTCCTAGCGTGACTGTTACATGTCTTATCTCAAGTTCTTCTAAAGCACAAGATTTCACAATCAGAAATATTAGATAAATAGGTAGACTAAGTGATGGCTAACGCCTAGCAGACGTTTGCAGACTGAAAAAGAAGTGACGTTACAAAAAGGGGGGTTAACCCATGCAGTCGCGGGGACCTGGGCACTATGTGATACATATAAAAGGGGGTCCCCGTAGGTAAGAGATGTGTATTGTGTGTTACATACACGACAAATATTCAAAAATCAATAAGGCAGAAATAATGTAAGCGAATATCGGATTGGCATATATTATTTAATGACCAATGCTTTGTGATTATCACGTATAATTACAAAATCATGTAGATTATAGGCCCCAAAGGGGGAGAAAAAGGGGGGGGGGGGTAGTGCTCGAGGAAGTGTAAAGGTTATGACACAGTATAAAGAGGTAACAATACAAATTCACAAGGGTTATCAAAAGATAATCAGAATACAAACGTCCCAAATCAGGACTACAATTTAAAGAACAAATGTAAACAATGCAATTCAACGGTCACATCTGATTATTAGAGAATTAAGGGGTGTGCCGGAAGGACAAATTAAAGAAAGAACCGTCGACGTTTCGACCCCTATCTATAGGCCAATTGGAGTCCTTTTACGGGGTCTTCATCAGAACGTCAAAATGGGGAAAGAAGGTGGGGCCATTCATGGTTGGAGACCCAAAAGGGTTCAATACATGAGCAGAGGAACCACGCTGAACGTCGTGGTCAGTCTGATGGAATGGACGATTAAAATGAATAGAAGAAACACCAATCTATAGGTCGTTGCGATTAAGAACATCAGATGGTGATGAATGTACAAACAGCTTCTATACTCGGTATGCAATTAAAGATGCGTAATTTCACCCTTAAAAAGCCGTACGTAGTGTAGTTTCAAAATACCAATCAAATCCGGAAAGGATGTTATATTTCAACTTGCAAAGATAATTATTCTCGCAAGTTCAAAGCGGCAGCTATCAGTACGGCGCCTGTCCGTCAGAGCTGGAAAACCATCTGCAGCGTGGGGCACCTTCGGACCGGCCTGGATAAAGTGGTCCGGTTTGTTTGGTAAGCTACCAGCTACTTGAATCTCGAGCGCGAACTCCGCAGTCTGAGCTCTGCGGAGTTTGGGGCGGAGCTAAACTCCGTATCGTTTTTGCATTGTTGCCGATACGGAGTTTAGCTCCGCCCCAAACTCCGCGGAGCTCAGACTGCGGAGTTCGTGCTCGAGATTCAAGTAGCTGGTAGCTTACCAAACAAACCGGACCACTTTATCCAGGCCGGTCCGAAGGTGCCCCACGCTGCAGATGGTTTTCCAGCTCTGACGGACAGGCGCCGTACTGATAGCTGCCGCTTTGAACTTGCGAGAATAATTATCTTTGCAAGTTGAAATAGAACATCCTTTCCGGATTTGATTGGTATTTTGAAACTACACTATGTACGGCTTTTTAAGGGTGAAATTACGCATCTTTAATTGCATACCGAGTATAGAAGCTGTTTGTACATTCATCACCATCTGATGTTCTTAATCGCAACGACCTATAGATTGGTGTTTCTTCTATTCATTTTAATCGTCCATTCCATCAGACTGACCACGACGTTCAGCGTGGTTCCTCTGCTCATGTATTGAACCCTTTTGGGTCTCCAACCATGAATGGCCCCACCTTCTTTCCCCATTTTGACGTCCTGATGAAGACCCCGTAAAAGGACTCCAATTGGCCTATAGATAGGGGTCGAAACGTCGACGGTTCTTTCTTTAATTTGTCCTTCCGGCACACCCCTTAATTCTCTAATAATCAGATGTGACCGTTGAATTGCATTGTTTACATTTGTTCTTTAAATTGTAGTCCTGATTTGGGACGTTTGTATTCTGATTATCTTTTGATAACCCTTGTGAATTTGTATTGTTACCTCTTTATACTGTGTCATAACCTTTACACTTCCTCGAGCACTACCCCCCCCCTTTTTCTCCCCCTTTGGGGCCTATAATCTACATGATTTTGTAATTATACGTGATAATCACAAAGCATTGGTCATTAAATAATATATGCCAATCCGATATTCGCTTACATTATTTCTGCCTTATTGATTTTTGAATATTTGTTGTGTATGTAACACACAATACACATCTCTTTCCCACGGGGACCCCCTTTTATATGTATGAAAAAGAAGTGAAGCTATCTTTTGTTAGGTATGAATTAATATACATTTATAAAGTGCAAGAGTAAAAGCAAGGAGAGTACAAGATATTCTAAGGTTCATGAAACAGAAATGTCTTCAATTAGGTTTTAAATAGACTTTCACCAGGGATGTTGCGAAGGTATAGTTCAGATAGTGTATACTTGCCAACAAGAGGAAAGTGGCAGATTTTTGAAAAAATAATCGAGAGAATGTATTTCTCCCATTGACTTATAACGGGACCTGAATCAGGTCTGTTGTACCATATGGTACTTAAAAGTGTGCTGCTGCAGGACTGGATATCAGAAACGGAGGTGCATTTTTTCTTCTCTTACCTGTCTGGAGCACAGAAAAAGCGCTATGGCTGGGAGGGAATGTGTAACAAAAATACTATGCACTGACCTGCGCAAACGGGTTGCTTGCAGTCTATAGCCCGCTGAGGAATCAGGAGACTAGCCATGAAATCAGTAGTCTTCCACCTGAATCGGAAGGGTTGGCATGTATAATAGTGGGTGCAAGAAAATAAAACGATCTGTCACCGCATTTAACTCTGCGCACTTTTGGGACATGAAGTAAATTATTTTTTGTACGAATTTCCCTTGGCGGAAAATATTTTTTAACCGGTTCTGAATGTAGGACAGACTCTTCTGGAAAAAAAGCTGTATGTGTGATCAGAAGGGTTTTCAATTTAATTCTAGACCAGATTGGTAGCCAGTGAAGTGATTTTAGCCCTGATCTAAGGGAGTATCTCTTTGGAACATTCAGTACAAGACAGGCAGCAGCGTTCTGGGTGCTCTAAAGCAGAGTAAGCAGGTCGTGCATGATTCCCAAATAAAGAACATTCTCATAATCTAGTCTGGATGTGATCAATGCACAAGTAATTGCCTTCCAGGTGACTAAAGCGAGATATCTTAAACGTTTATAGGGAGATTTCAACAACCCAAAGCAAGTGGCAGCAATGGCATGTGCTTGAGGTTTGAAGGATAAAGTCGAATCCAACAAAACCCCTAGATTCCTAGCAATTGTAGAAGGTGTAGGTTCTTTCCCCAACTTAGGAAGTCGGAGTATTGAAAAATCAATAGGCGTACCACCGAAAGTCAGGATTTCTATTTAGCAGCTATTGTGCATCCAGTCTGCAACAGGAGTGAGACAGAAATGAAAATCACTAGTCACAAAATCATAAAGCAGTTGGAAGGTCACCAAACGTTGTGTGTTATCTGCATATGACACAATGTTCAAGCCCCATTATTGTACCAAAGTGGCCATATAGATGTTAAATAAAGTGGGGCTTAATATTGAGACCTGAGGGACACCATAACCTAAAGAGGTTGCATGACATTACCACGCGTTCCTTTACCACACATGTTTTTTACTGCGCAGATTTTACAACGCATACCTCTACCACATAGTTATATTCATTCACATTTGAAATATCTTCACTAGAAAATCCACAACCACGCACAATTTTCCCACGCTTACCGTTCATGTAAAATCCAGTCACAGTCTTACACTGCCACGACTGTTCAAAAGTTATACATTCATTCTCAATACGTTATTGTTAACATAATATACATTTTAACAAACTACATTTGCCGTTTACTGGTTTGCTAATATTTTTAAATGTTATATTTTTGCAGAAGATCCCCCACCCATCTCTTTTAACCCTTTGGCTGCTGGGGCAATTTTCCTGCTGTGCTGGGGGGCGGGGACGCGCACAGCGCCCCGGCGCTCATGACGAGCTCAGCTCGTCACGGCCACACCCGTTTCAATAGAACGTTCAGCAGAGCAGGGGAATTATCCCAGCGTGCGAGCGTTCTAATGGCCATGACGAGCTCAGCTCGTCATGAGCACCTGAGCACTGTAGCTCATGACGAGCTGAGCTCGTCATGAGCATGCAAGGGGTTAATAACCCTTAAATATATATACTACTTACCACATACTCAGCAATAGAAACATATATGCGTTGTAAAGACTTGGGTGGTAAAGATTTGCGTGGTAAAAGTAATTGCGATGTAAAAAATACGCTGCAAATGCCTTTCGTTGAAAATAGTTTGAGGTAAAGGCGGTTCTCCACTATCGATTTAAACTGGTACTATTCCAATCAGAAGGGGGATGGGAGCACACTGCTTCACCTCCCAGCACAGTTCGCCCCTTTGCATCCTGGTAAATGCAGTTCAATTTAAATGCTTACTTTAAGTATTTCACCAAAGTTGGTGAAGGTTAGTACACATGTGTTTCTGGATTATATCCTTCATCAGTAGAGATAAAACGAAATTCTTCTGGGGTTTGCTGAGAAAGCTGCCACAATCCTCTCAGGTCTCTGTGCCTCTCCCTGGTGCACAGGTGCATCTCCAAGAGCTCGTCAGCCCCGTGGCTCAAGGGAGCCTTTTTAAACAGAAGGGGGATGGGAGCACACTGCTTCAACTCCCAGCACAGTTCGTCCCTTTGCATCCTGGTAAATGCAGTTTAATTTAAATGCTTACTTGAAATTGTGCAGTGTTTCACCAAAGTTAGTGCAGGTTAGTGCTGTTAATCTCTAGACACACTTTGGGGAAACACTCTGCAAAATTTCAAGTAAGCATTTAAATTGAACTGCATTTACCAGGATGCAAAGGGGTGTTTAAAAAGGCTCCCTTGAGCCACTGAGCTGAGCTGACGAGCTCTTAAAGATGCACCTGTGAGGTACAGAGACCTGAGAGGATTGTGGCAGCTTTCTCAGCAAACCCCAGATGAATGTTGTTTTTATCTCTACCGATAAAGGATAAAATCCAGAAACACATGTGTCTAGAGATTAACAGCACTAACCTGCACCAACTTTGATGAAACTCTGCAAAATTTCAAGTAAGGGCGTTGAGGCGTTCACTCTCACGCACACATGCAAGCAAAGGGGGGGGGGGGGGGAGGCTCATTCACACTCACTCCCACATGCCAGAAAAGGGGGGGGGGGGGGTTGAGGCTCGTTCGCACTCACTCACACATGCCAGCAAAGGGGGGGGGAGGCTCGTTCACACTCACTCACACATGCCAGCAAAAGGGGGGTGAGGCTCGTTCACACTCACTCACACATGCCAGCAAGGGGGGGGTCCTGCCCTGCAGTCAATACTCTATTTGCGTCACTCGGCGAACTAACGTAAACATTCTATTTTTGGAACACGCAATACTGAACTGAAGCTACTGACAGACTTTTAAATGAGATTGTATACTGAGAACTCTGCCTTCAGAGGACAACTCACACATGCCAGCAAGGGGGGGGGGGGGGGGGGGAATGGTTGTGAGGCTCATGCACACTGACTCACACATGCCAGCAAGGGGGGGAGGCTCGTGCACACTCACACATGCCAGAAAGGGGGGGGGGCTCATTCACACTTACTCACACATGCCGGCAGGGGGGGGTGGGAGGGGTTGAGGCGCGTTCACACTCACGCACACATGCCAGAAAGGGGGGGGGGAAGGGGTGAGGTGCGTTCACACTCACTCACACATGCCAGCAAAAGGGGGGGTGTAGCTCGTTCACACTCACTCACACATGCCAGCAAAGGGGGGGGGGTGAGGCTCGTTCACACTCACTCACACATGCCAGCAAAGGGGGGAGGGGGTGAGGCTCGTTCACACTCACTCACATATGCCAGCAAAGGGGGGGCTCATTCACACTTACTCGCACATGCCAGCAAAGGAGGGGTGTGTCCTGCCCTGCAGTCAATACTCTATTTGCGTCACTCGTCGTACTAACATAAACATTCTATTTTTGGAACACACAATACTGAACTGAAGCTACTGACAGACTTTTAAATGAGACTGTATACTGAGAACTCTGCCTTCAGAGGACAACTCACACATGCCAGCAAGGGGGTTGGGGGGTGTGAGGCTCGTGCACACTCACTCACACACGCCAACAAAGGGGGGGGGGGCTCATGCACGCTCACACATGCCAGCAAAGGGGGGTGGGGGTGAGGCTCGTTCACACTTACACTTGCCAGTAAAGGGGGGGCGGAGGGTGTTGAGGCGCATTCACACTCACATGCCAGCAAAAGGGGGGGGGTGAGGCTCGTTCACACTCACTCACACATGCCAGCAAGGGGGGGGTGAGGCTTGTTCACACTCACTCACACATGCCAGCAAGGGGGGGGGTGTTGAGGCGCGTTCACACTCACGCACACATGCCAGCAAAGGGGGGGGAGGCTCGTTCACACTCACTCACACATGCCAGCGAAGGGGGGGGGGGGTGAGGCTCGTTCACACTCACTCACACATGCCAGCAAAGTGGGGGTGAGGCTCGTCCACACTTGCACATGCCAGCAAAGGGGGGTGTGAGGCTCGTTCACACTCACTCACACATGCCAGCAGGGGGTGTCAGTTCGATCACTCTCCCATGCCAGCAGGGGGTGGGGAGGGTGTCTGCCGGGGGTACCCCCCTTCCTGCGCAGCCGCAGCTGGTCGGTAAGGATCGCCAGCAGGAACATCTTGAGCAGCAGGGCGGCTGTATAGAAGGCAAAGCAGCAGAACGCCCTGTTCTCCATCATCGTGGCCGTGCGAGGGCTGCTGTCTGCCGAGGATCACCGGGGAGTGCGGGGCTGTGCGGGGAAGAAGCAGCCGCTTAAAGAAGGGGAAGGAGGGAGAAGAGGGACAGGCGTAACGAGCCAGAGAAGGAAGGGAGGCAGGCGAGGACCTCCAGCAGGAGAGGGAGAGGGTGGGCGAGAAAAGTCAGGAAGGGAGAGGGGGAGCGAGGGAGGAAGTGAAATAAGAAGGAAGCCAAAGGGGGAGAAAGGGAACTCATAGGGCAGGGAGAAATATGAGAGGGGGTCGAAGAGGAGGCAGGGAGAAGAGGGGAGAGAGCAGCGAGGGAGGAAGAGAGGGGGCCACAGCGGGCGGGAGAACGTGAGCGTGGATTGAAACGCCGGAATGGAATGTGAAAGCACCCCATGCGCGCGTTGACGGGGACGAGTACGCATGCACTGGCTGGTGCGTGTGTGTTTGTTGGTGCAGGACGCATAGAACTCTGCTGGAGTTCAGCAGGTGAGAGCGGGCCGAGTCACAGATCGTTTATCCTGCAGTTGGGGTTGGGTTGTTGTTGGGGGGGTGGATGATAGTCGCCTGGTTTGAACTGTAGGCCCTGAAGTGTTTCGAGGATGCCTTTAACACATTTATAGAGTCTGAGTTGGGAGAGGCCGCCATCCTTTTTGAAGTGCTTATAGATGGACTCTTGAGTGGCTGCTATTGTGGTCTATCTGTATGGGAATCTCAATTAATCATATGGTGTAAAGCGCTATATTAAGGATTTCTTTCAGCTTAACGGTCTGCCGGGACCAGCACTGGCGGGCCGGTCAGAGAGAAAACAGAGGAGGCGGAGCGTGGGCCGGAGGGACAGAAAGCGAAAGCACGCCATGCGCGTTTAGGGAGACGAGCTGGCTTGCGCTGCAAGCCAGCTATATGTGCACTTATATAGGAGTGCACATCTCCCCGTTTAAAATAGCGATTAGCAACATAGGCCGCTCCAACGATGGGGCGAAAGTGAAACTGCATGGTGGTTTGCCTGCGGGACAGGAGATGTGCGCGTGCCTGTACGTGCGCTTCCACAGACCACAATCGCCACGCGTGCCCCGGTCTGTCTCTCTTGAGAGGCATGATGCTGACAATAAGTCTCGCTGGCGACAGCGCTTTCGCGCTGCAACGCCAGGCGAGACCTAATGAAAAATGTCTCACAGTCCCTGGAGAGCTGCCATGAATGTGCTTTGAAATTAGAGCTCTGAGAGGACGACGACAGTAAGAGGAAACAGGGCAGGCATGCAGCAACATGGGAGGAGGTGGGAGGGAAGAATGTTGCTCCCATTTTCAGGTAGAGGGGAAATTATGAATAAACAGGGGCAGTGTCTGCATCGCTTATTCTCCGCGCACCTAAAAACAACAAAATTAATCTGACCTTGTCTAATGTAACTGCCGCTTTTGTAAACCTCTTCAATACCTTTGGGTCAGTCGAGTTCACTCTCTATAAAAATGCTTTCAAAAAGTAGTCTGACATTGTGTAATGTAACTAGTGCTAATGTAAAGCTCTCCAACATCTTCGGGTCACTGGAATTGACGTTACATAAACAAGCGTCAGAGAAAATGCGACTGGAGTTGCCCAAGCCATGCCCTTAACTGTTATGCAAGGTTGGGCTGCTGAAGGTCAGGGGACTGCGCTCGCTAAAGTAACAAGTAGCAAAGTGGGAGGGGTTTGAGGGAAATCCTCACAATTTAAAGTCAGAGAAAATTAAAGAGACGCCTTCGAAAACAGCGTGTGACATTTCATCTTGGTATTTGAATGGGACAGGGAGCTTAAGTGACGGGTGCCCAAGCTAAACTATCAAAGACGGCAAACAGGAACATAGGCAGGACTCGAAGAAATGAACACAAACACAGAAGAGGAATGTTAACAGTAATTGGGATGTGTTCTGTGATAGGAGAGCAAACACAAGGAGGGACAAACAGGACAGGATAACCACTAGCAAGTGAGCATTTTTGAATGACAATGGAAAGAATGATAAAAAGACAATGGGCGGGCTGTAAGCCCACAGAGTGAATACAGCATGTCTCGAAGAGACTGCGCATGGGCTGACTAGGTCCCGCCTATAAATTAGAGGAATAGGTACTAGAGATACTGACCACATAATATCACAATGGTGAAGGTGAAGCAATACCTCCCACAGGTATTATTCTGACAAAAAGCAATAAAAGGCCACTGATGAAACTGTGAAAGTTCTAAATTGGTTTTATTTCTGTTTCCCTCCATATTTTTAGTACCTTAAACCACGCAGTGCTCTGAGGCATCAGAAGACCAACATGTGCCACCTAGGAAATACCCATTAAATAACTACAAGGCTATAAAAGCAACTGCAGGTTCTTGATTGGTTCTCGAGCTTTTCCTAACTTACATCACTGGTCAGGATCTGAAAATGCGCTTCGGTGATGTAACTCATTGAATTGGACCAGTTTACATGCTACATGGAGAGCCTCACATGAGTACTTGAAGATCATAACAAATCATCACTGAAGCTTGTCATATGGATTATAGTGTAATAGATAGTGATCTCAATGGTTAATCTAACACTCACTAAATGTTGGGGTCATGATTCTATCCTCATGTACCTCATCCACCACTCAAACCCATCCTCCCTCTGAATGGAATGTGTGCAGTCAGTTTGTCAGTGTTGTGCTGTATTCCCATGATCTGCTAACAATTCTACTTCTAGCAGGAAAAAGAAGTCACTCTGTTTCAAATCAATTACTTCATTGCAACATGCCTTCAAAGTGTGATAAGAAGGTCCCCTATAAGGATTTGGGGGCATGTGCTGCCGAGCCCTTTTATGGTTCTAGACAGGCGTGTGCTTTTGCCCCAAGGGAATATGACAATTGTATCCCCTCTGAACATTTCTCAGTTTAAAATTACAGAAGACATGAGAGTCCAGGAGAAGATCCACAGTACTCTCATTTCTGCAATAATCGTTACTGCACTGTCTCCCTAAGCTATCTGGCGACTGAAAGAGATGTCAGCAAATTCTATGATCAGAGGAACAGCCTTTTTACTTGGACCCTTTCAGGGTATTGCTACCATACGTTTAAGTTTAGTCCCCATAACTGGGGCCCATGGCCATCATCATGTATGAAGTGTACCTACACTGTGTATAGCTTAATATCTGCATATGAGGATGGGTGAGCATTGGAGCCCATCGCCTCCACATGTGTGTGTGGCTCAAAATAGGTTTTCATTGTGCTGGGCTGGTGTTTTTTTGTTGCACTTCCTAGAGACACACATCTATCTCCTACCCCCATCCCTGGAGCCAGGTAAGTAGGCAGGGTTGAGGGTGCCGACACTCTGCCTTAGTGAAAACAATCCCTCCCCTGTCCTGCCTGTGACCAGCATCCCCCTGTGAAATGGCTTTCTAGACACAGCCATTCCACATCTAACTGAGCCAATCTAAACTGATCTCAGGATGGATAGCAGAGCAGGGAGTCTGCGAATTAGGAATCTAAACCCAGGCTGAATATTCCTACTCCAAGATTAGAGGAGGACTTGGAACATCGAAAGCTGTAGTTTCCACTAATTAACCAGGCCACCAGACGAGGATAAGGTTTGGCCTACTCAGCTGGTATTTTGTTCATTTATTCGATTAATTACTGAGGAGATTGTTTTGCATCAGCATCTCGAGAAACTGAGAAAGAAGAGCCAGGAGCAGAACCTCCACATTGTTGCCCCTTCCCCTCCAGAAAGGGGTCCAAAGCCTAAGAAAGCATTTGGTGTCACCTTGCTTGACCAACAGAGAGAAGGAAGACTACCTGCTTGCATCAGAAGCTGGAGAGCACCTGCCACCAGGAACGACCTGATCCAAGGGAAGTGAGCTGAGTGGAAGGATTACCATGGGAGGACACCCACCTAGCATAAAGGAGCACCTAAGAGGCCATACACCATCTGTGCAGGATAAGCATAAAAGACACCCATGTAGTGGAGCTGCTCCACTGTCGTCATAGGTAGAGCAAGTTAAGCCTGCATCGCATCTGACTGTCCTAGTCTGTGCTTAATTTATAGAGGAAAGAGTGATGGTGCCCAAAGATCTACTCAGAAGATCTGGGCGTGCCGAATACTAAGGCTGGAAGTCTTAAATTCACCTCTTTAATTAACTACCAGACACTCCCTGTCGCTTTATAGGACTCTTGCAGGCTCCTGCATTTTAGGTCAAAGCCTACCAGACAGCACAACTGTCTGGCTGCAAAATAAATTCTTGGGGGCATTCTCAAAGCTTCTCTGAGACTGCATTTGGCCCATTGTTTACCATTGGCTGTGTGGTTTGTAACTCCCATTTCCTAACTTTCTATCTGCTGGCTTTATTAAATTAGGCTGTTCAGCATGTCTTAGTCCCTCCTATGGAGCATCCCCTGTTAACTGTATTCTTCCACCTGTTTTCTGTAAACCCATCCTTAAATCTTGTTCTTATCTTCTCACATTTGTTGTGCATTCAAACACAGAGGTCAAATGTCAGGCTCTGTCTTCTGAGGGAGCTTGGTATTTACTTTGTCTTCTCAGACTTCAAAGTGAGAAAATGTATATGACAATCTTGCTGGGTACTGGCAAGAAAAATGTTTTTTCTAGCATACAATATTTAAATAACTGTAAATGAACTGTGCAAATATTTCAGAATATAACAGAATTAGTTAGATAAGGACAAATGTAGCACTTTTTTGGAATTCTGAAGTGTGGTGGAAACAAATATTTGAATATGATCAAAACAAATCAGAACACTAGGTGATGCCATTTCAACACCATTGTTTGAGCGCTGGAGAGTGCTATCAGTAAAACTGTGGGCAAATGTAATAGTCATTTCAATTGAAAATGTGTTGTCTGTAATGACAGTGCGCTAACACACCATGCATACTCCACTCTACACCACTCTCCACTTCACTCTACGACACTCCACTTCACTCTACGAATATACTCTATTTATGACTCTACTACACTCTTCGCCACTCCACTCTACAACTACTCCACGACATTTTACTCTTCTCTACCCAATAACGTTTTGCCATGCTCAACAGCAGCCATGCCCGTGTACAACATGACTAAAACATACTGGCAAAGCCAATAACTCCTGCATATGCGAGACCTATTGACTTTGCCAATGCCGATTTCCCTTGAGACTTTTTTGGCATCTCTCTTCACCAGTCTTTCTGACCTTTTTTATTTTTCCTCTCTTGCACTTAAGAAATATCTGATGTAATAAAATAAGTGACGGTCCTCAAAAATAAGAGGCAGTGGCCCCCACCGGCTCTAGTGTCCGTGCTGTACCTGTACCGATTCTCCAGGTGGAGGTCTTTGTCTTCCTCCCACAACTGATAGAGAAGGTCTCACTGAATCTAGAGCCATTAGAAACATCACACCTGCCCTAACAATTAGAATATTGAGCGTTAAAATCACAGCCACCTTTTCCTCCCTCCAAGTAAACTTGTAGCCCCCATGTTCCAATATGACTCTGTGTATCATGCAACACCGGACACACCACACGACGACTGCTATATTCCGATACACAGGTCCATGCAAAATGACATTTTCAGACAGATGATGAAGTGTCACTCTCATTGCTAACTCACCCTTTTTAACAGTCCACATGGAGTTCATTGACTAAGATGTGTGAATGGTTGGGATCACAAGTGCCAGCCATCAGGCCACGAAGGCCAAAGTAAGTAAGTGCTAAAGATTCCCAATGATGAGTACTCTTTTGAGAGGCTGGGGGTAGGGAGAGATATTTGGAATGCTATCAGCCTATTTTCATGAGAGTACTTGTATTTTTTTTTTAATCATGCTGGAGTTCCACAGGCTACCAGTTCAAATTCCAGTACTACTACCAATATCCTGTCATTAACCCCTTCCATGCTCATGACGAGCTCAGCTCGTCATGAGGCACAGTTGAGCTGTGCTGATGACGAGCTGAGCTCGTCATGACACCAGCAAAATGGCAATTTCCAGCACAGGGGAAAAATAACCACAGCAACGATGTAAACTTCTATTTTCAGAGAAGTGAAAAAGAGTGAATCTGAACTGATAAAAAAGGAACAAAAGCACCTCTCATAGGATAACACGGACACAAGGCTCAATGTTAAACTGTATTCCAGTTCCATACACAAAGGAACTATAATTCTCTGGCCCAGAAGGAGCGAGAGACTTCTGGTTTCCTTTGTAGATCTTACTAACGGCCTGTAGTAAAGTAATTTTCTTCTTAAACTTTAAGAACTGCTATCTGAAGCCTTACACTGTTTCTCTGCTTCTAATCCCATCCCACCTCCTGAAGTGAGCCTTGGCTGCTCGGCGCTGCTACCCCAGGAGAATCAAGTGCTAAAAGGGAATGATCATTCAGCTGGAGCGTAAACGCACCACAGGTAAACAACAATTACCCTAATATTTACCACCCAGTAACCTTTGACCTCTCCGGGTCGCCAGGAAGATGGCTTACCAACAAACACAACAAGCCATTTGCCTCTAGCTGCTGTTGAAACGTGGCATCTCTCTTGCAGCTCAAGGGGCTCCCAGTAATGTTAAAGGAGTCCTCTGGCCCACCCAGAGTATGTTATTGTTTGTAGGAATGGAGAGTCCTGGATAATCTCTCAGAAATGAAAGGCTCTCACAGAAAGGTGTAGAAAGCACTCTCACAATGGATGTGAAGTAATGGTCTAGCTACACAGACATTCAACCCACAAAAGAAAATGGTCTGCTTACTCGGAGTACTGATGTTGTGGCACAGGCCATCAGTGCAAGAGGAGCTGTCAGCACTAACATAAGGGCATTTGTTTTCCATCAGAGGAACAGTCGGTGCTGAAACTACAGCACAGCCCCATCTCCACCAATCCCCTCCTTCGAGTTGTAGGGGCTGTAACTTAACAGCACTGATGCATTGATTACTTATCCCAGAGAATGGAAGCCTGCAGTAGTCGAGAACATTGGACGTGTCTGACAGAGGGAGGATCTGGTGGGATTAGTGAAATAAGTCAGCGTGCACATTTGTAATTCTACATACAGAAAATATGAGAGTCCTTGTCAAGTAGTAAAGCTGCACTACACCTTCTTTCAAAGTTAAACTCATTAAATAAAGTAATCGACAACATTCATCTTCACGACAACCACCACCTCACCAGAGAGACCAGGATGTAGCGCCACACTGTTTTCCATTCATTTATTGAATTCCACTGGTCGCAGGAAGCCAGCGGCCACCTTGGGTCGTGGAGATGGACATCCAGCCCATGCCCCTCCAAATGACTCGGCTAAAGAGGTGAAGAAATGTGTCGCACAGAAGCCAAACCGGTCAAGAATACAAATGTCCTCCTGTCTGGTCGCCTTTAATGAGAGTCCAGACATAGTCTCAGAGCCCAAACCAATCGGGGACCCCTCCGCGCCGCGGGTCGTTCTTCTGCTTCTGCCGCTCGTCCTCCATGAACTTCTGCTGCACGTCGTCGAAGGAGCCCGGCTCCGGCACCTGCGTCGTGTCAGGGAAAAGGTCTGGAAACCGGAATGTCTGTCCATGGGCCTGAGGAGCAAAGGAAATCATAGGCATGAAAAGGGAAATATCAGCAAGACACAAGCAACTTGAGATGAAACGTAACATATACATTTTTAAAAAAGCATTACAATTATTAGAAGGAATCCAGCAAGAGTGTCACCTCTGGGCCGAGGCAAAGCTCTTGTTCTGGCAGAGGTGCGAGAGCAATATCCGAGCTGAGGGGCCTAGAGAAGACCCCCGACTCGAATGGAGCAGCAGAGAGTGGGGTTAGAGTGCAGGCTGCTGAGGATGTGTGGGGAAACGGTGCTAGACTGAGGCTAGGGGTGAGATGTGGGTAACCCCTGCCTCAACTGCACCTCCAAGGGGACAAGTGTTATTTATGGGACACTGGGCCCTAAATGGACTGCATGGGTGTCCTAGGCCGAGGAGGGTACAGACTACTGCACTTAAGGCTGAGTGCGTACCAGCTCCACTGGGTGTTGAGATTGTAAGCATGGAGTAAGGTACCGGGGGTAGTCCCTGCAACGAGAGCTCCCGGCAGATCTCAGTCTTTGTATGCCTAGAATCACTGGGGCTCAGGCTTCCTTCTCATCTAGCAGCACTCCAGAGTTTCAAAATCTGTTTCCATCCGTATACTTGGTAATCCGGACATCCACTAACCATCACCCCTCTCAGCCAGTTATAATTGGGAAGAGAGGGTGCTGAAGTGTTTCATTCTAATAAAGGTATTCTTGTAGCCGTACAGAACGATGAGTAGGGTCATAAAGGAACGAGGCTGATGCTCTGGAATAGGAAAAGCTGCAGGAAATCGCCGAACAGCACTGTCAGGTGGTGAACAACAGAGAAATATACACGACCGACTGTAGGGTTAGTTGTACTGAAGTAACTCATTGCACTGTAAACAAATGCCCTTGAACTCTACAAACTCCGCAGGCCCCACTTTGTACCCAGTTCGTGTTTACACCAGGCACGGAATGCAGGGCCTGCAGCCGGCATCCATTTCCTTTGCAAAGTTAGAGTGGTAGGTGGCAAGCTGGCTTGTGAGCCTGTTTTTACAGTACCTAAGAACTCGGGTCACAAAGACTGATTGAGTTCAGGCCGGACAGCTGGAACCACAAACTCGCGCCACACAGTCAGAGGGGATCCAGCCGGCTCCGTGTCTCATGGCATGGCCCCAATTCACTCCATAACAGGCCCTATTTGATACATTCACCTTCATGAGATCAGCAAACGCAGCAGGATCCATGCCTCCAGGCCCAAGTGACTACAGTCAGCTTCACGAGGCCAGACTGCATGTGCCTGGTCATACAGCCAGTTCTGTGAGCCACGGGATCTGAGGCTAGACCCAGGTGGCCGAGCTCGCATCACATATCTCCAGCCCCCTGAGTCCAGGTCCTACAACCTGAACCCTTAGTCCGGGAGTTACAGCCATGTTACCACCAAGGAAAATGAATTGAACAGATAAGGCGATTGTCGAAGCCAAGCTTTCCTGGGCCCTGGGGAATACAGACAGCTAGCTGTCCGAGGTCAGAGTAAGGTCTTCTTCGCAATCCCTACAATCGAACCATTCCATTCTATTTGCTAAACGCGGCGAAGAGGAAGAGATTGGGGACTGACACCACATGATAGATTGGCACCTCATTCGTGGAGGTTCGTAGTCTATTATTATTTTATGAGAACACACAATCAGAATCAGGGATTGAGCAGTGGTTCATTCAGAAGACAACTAAATCTCATGAACGAACGTGTAGGTAGGTACTTCATCAAGTAATACAACGGCGCCACCTGCTGCACACAACTGATATGACAAATGGAGAGTTTACCAAGCAAACGCAAACATAAATGACTAAGCAGAGGCACGGTCATTCAGAGGAAAGAGGTCCTAATCGGGCTGTAAAATCCCATAGTGGAAAACCGAGGTTTTTTCTCACTGGAAACAGTTTTTACTGTAAGTCAGTAAATTATGCGCCTCCATCTGGTGTTATTAGCCTTCCACTGTAATCATCAGTGTTTCAGAGAAGCACACAGCATAGAATTTTTTTTCTAATAACAGCGGAAAAGACATATGTATTTTGAACAAATGGAACATATACGTACATCATTGAACACACAGTATTGCACCAGTAGGGAAAGCAATGCTATGAGTACTACAAGCCTCTCTACCAGTCTCTTTCACACAGCACCCCTGAACTCTCTCAATCTTTCCCTCACTTTCGGCTTAACCCCTTCTTCCCTATTCAAACAATTAACTTTGATTGGTACAAACCTGTAGTCCAATTTCGAGGATACGTCTTCAAGATCCTCCTCACGTACTTGGGAGACAAAGTCCTCTGGCAGCCTCTCTCTCAAAAACACATCCCAGATGAAAACTCTTCATGCATTCAGTTAACGGAGGCCTCTGTACATTCTAGGAGACTACGGTCAATGTAGCAAACAAGTCTTCGCGCCTCCCCGTGGATACAAATAGATTGAGTTTGTTTAAATAATTTTATTGGAAAAGCAGGAACTACAACCCAGTTTGCACAGTGGCAATTCAGAACGTTGTCTTATAGGTGTGCTGATAAGTCTTCAAACGCCTGCCATCGTTTTAAATTCACCCATAACGTCAATATCACTTGCTCGCCCCAGTACAGCCATTCAGCTAGTGCTTGTGATACTTTATAGACCCTTTATTTGAAATACATTCTCTTCGTATTAACACATTTCTTCTTGGGTTACAATTACAGAGAACACGCGTTTCTCTGACGCAGGTACCGAAAATCTCAAACTTTAAAAAAATATATAGAAAACCAAGCTCTTTAAGAAATATAAATTTAAGACCGAAAAATCACCAAAGAGAAGGGATTAATGTATTACTTGCAGAGTGTTGCATTCACTCTGTGTGAGGGACATGGTGCCAGGGACTAAAGATGAGCATATACATATTTTTAAAATCACCATTAACAAAATTGAGGAGAGGAGTAAAAAAGTGGGAGCCGATGCAGAGACAAAGAGTTAGCAAACTAAAACAAGTACTTAAGGCTTTCCTTAAAGTTGCATTAAAGTTTATAGTTCTAAGATGGAGCTGACGGAAGTACCGAAGCTGGCTGACCAAGAGACTGACGGATAGCCCCCCCTCCCCCCCCCCCTGCCCAGTAAGACACATTGTACAACCAACAAAAAGTTAGGGTTGGAGCACAAATTTCTTCCTAAAATATAACATCTAACCGGTCGCGAAGATGCGATTACACAGGGTCATAATAAATCTTATAAATAAGCCCGGGGGATTTAAATAATTGCCAGACAGAATGCCAATAGAGTTTAGTTCTAGCTTGAGAGACATGGTTACATTTACCGAGGTGTGCAATTGCCCAGCTTGCAAAGTTCTGGTTTCTCTGCAACTTGTTTGTACTAGAGTTGGGCAGCAATAAAATGCAAGCCGTGACTATTTGCATGTGCAATTCAGTTGGAAAATATTGAAGAATCTTGCTGACATCTAATCTATAAAAACCTGCTTTAGAAACTGCAACGATCTGTGATTTAAGCAAGAGATATGTATACAGTAGGCATGCTACTTTCATGTAGCCCCAAACACCAGGATATCGTCGCTGTAGTTAAAAGCATGGGGCAGGTTCAATAACTCGAGGAATGACATTCTGAAAGATTTCTGCAGTTGACCACACACTAAAACAGAGTTGTTTATATCTAAAGAAACCAATAAGAGTAAAAAAAAGTGGTACTGTACCTACAGTTTTCTTCAAGCTCAAGTTGATGGTAGCCTTTGTAAAAATCAAGATAGGAAAAGACTTTGGCACCATTCAGGTGTGCTATCATGTCCGCTATGTGTGAATCTGGATGCCTCGCTCTCCCTCGATTGCTTTATTAGCTGGCGCATATCAACACAGATGTTCAATGATCCTCCACTGTCATTTTTTGGCACCATTACAATGGGCGAGACCCATGGGGTAGGACCAGTCGAGCGTTCAATTAGGTCAGGCTTTAACAGTGCTTTCAGTTTCTTTTCAACAGCTTTCTGTAAGTGGAAAGCAAAGCAACGGTGTTGAATGTGAACAGGTCAAAGGTCCTGCACCTTCATTGTCTTAAATTGCACAAGTCCATGAAACAATGAGAGGAAACAACCTACTATTTCTGAGAGTGCATTTAAGTTGTAGTTAATAGAGCTCAGTCCTATGTCAACAGCAGCACTGAAAAAGAGTAAGCATGCACTCGACGGACTACTTAGTAGGACTCGAATTGGCACTTGTACTGTCGTTTTATGTTGCAGTCACAACAAATGATCGTGGACTCCACAATGGCGAAGCTGCCCATGTGTACACCTTTGCTTTTCGACAGTGTAAGACTTGGTGTTGGGGGCAGTTTATTGTATGTTTCTGCCGGCATGTTTATCGACGCAACACTTTATATGATAAACATTATTGGGCACCCATTCAATATGCATGTGATCTTAGGGCAAAGTTCAAGAGAACTTGTTTGCTTCACATGGTGATTCTTTTTAGATGTGTGCTCCTCTCTGCAAGCGACCAATCCTACATGTGCACATTGTTCGGTGATCAACATCATCATCGCACATCTTTGGACAATCACTTTGACGACAATCGACTGTTTTGTTTTAACTTGCCTCTGTTGACATTGCTGCATGGCCTTGTGGGAGTGGCTAGAGCGTTTCTGGCGTCCATTTTCTCTTATTGTCATGAAGCACTTAGTTTCTCTTTTGCTTGACAGACTTTTATGAAGTGGTTTTCCTTCCCGCAACCTTTGCACTTCCGTCCAATGGCAGGAGATTTGCTTTCATGTGGAAAGGAGAATCCACAGCGGAAACTCAACTTATTTTCCTTTGGAGACATCACTTTATGGGCCTCTCTCGTGTTTATGCATACTTTTCACACTCAACGCCGAATCACTCTGAGCTACTTCAGCCTTCATATCAGCAGCTTGTCAATCTGCATGTTCCACTGCTCTCGCAGTGAAAACAAAGAAAGCTGGGGTGTTCCTCAAACTAAGGAATGTGTGTGTCACTGTAGTGTCTAGGATGTTGTTGGGTCTCGTGGAGTTCTACAGTTGGGCATCCATTTTGTTGGATGTAGTGCCCTCACACACCCTTGCAGGTGTCATGCTTCATCATCTGGGCTGCTCCTCGTTGGGTCGGCGGGGCAATACTCAAAGGGCGACACCTCAGAGGGCTCTTTAGCGGAGATCTTTTATCCAACTGCCGTCTGGTGTAGTGCAGGTATGGGGCCAGAGAAACATAGAAGTGTTATGTGAGTTTATAAAATAAAGCTAGGAGTACCAGGGATACGTTTATTCTGGGGGTCTCCTGCTCTAATTATAAAGTTATAAGACTAACTGGTACTCGCTGGAATATTATGCTTCCAATTACTAGCATCGGTTAGTACATGATCTGATCAGTCGACATGACTCTCGCTATTGTGCAATGACAGGCGATTCTTCAGGACCTCAAAATAATAGAGTTATCTATGGCTTTCTTCAGGACCAAAAAAGGTGCGGGGTCAAAAAAGGATATTACGGCCCCAGCAGTGTGTCTATACATCAACGCACACCCCAAAGTGCCTTGTGTGTGTAATGGGTCGGTATACTTACAGATCCCATTTGTAAAGTATTATCTTTACGTATTGAATGCTACATGGATCCTGCCCCACATGTGGAGTGTCAACGGACCGTTTGTCACCTTGAAATGATGCCTCAAACCTAGGAATGAGTGCAGGAACCTATCTTTCACATACACTGCACCCTGCCCATGAGTTTACCTTGTGCCTACCATAGGGGTACCTTAAATGTAAGAAAAGGGAAGGTTAGGGCCTGGCAAGTGGGTGCACTTACCAAGTCGACATGACAGTAAACAAACTGCGCACAGACACTGCAGTGGCAGGACTGAAATACCTTTTCAGGGCTACTCATGTGGGTGCACAATCAGTGCTGCAGGCCCACTAGTAGCATTTGATTTACAAGCCTCGGCACACTCAGTACACTTTACAAGGGACTTACCAGTACATCCATTAAGCCAATCATGGAAACACCAATCCATATACACAATTCACACAGAGAGCATATGCACTTTAGCACTGATTAGCAGTGATAAAATGCCCAGAGTCCTAAAGCCAACAACAACAGGTTAGGAAGAAGAAAAACATTTGGGGATAACCCTGCAAAAAGGGCCAAGCCCAACACTCCTCCACCGATTCACCCCTCCTCTCCCAATTCATACACATATATTTACAAATCCTATAAACATGTTACCACTGCTTTTTGTGCCCTGCAGAAGGGCCCAAAAGCGGTACACCACCCCCATCACCACCCCCTTTTGTACCGCTTTTGGCCACCATAAGTGTGGCAGGGTATGCTCAGACGTGAGTCCCTTGCTCACTTTGCCACTGAATTCACGCAGGCCAGGCTGAAGACGGCTGGAATGCCAGAAACCGGTCCTCGGAAGCTTGTTTCCGGTCCAGGGAAGACATGGCTTGGCAGTTCGGGCTGGACTGTTCCCATGAGGCACAGGGTCAGACTGATTTGAATATAGCCATGTCTGAACTGGGGTGGCAGAGTGGGCTAAAGAACGGTGATGGATTAAACCCAGATCTTTTGACTGGGTGTGAGTGTTTGGTTGATTCAGATGCTCCGTCCATCACCACCCCCTTTTGTACCGCTGCAGAAGGGCCCAGCATGGCTGTATGAACAGGTATTCTGTACACATTTATGACCCACTGGCAGCCGCTGTGAGAACCTCCCAGAACATTTATATTCCACTCTAGTGCACCCAAGCATGGTTTGCTATAAACACTGCTAGACCTGTCAGCCTAGGGGTGACCTTCCTCATTTTTGATGATCTTGTTTTTGTTGGCCTTAGGGCTCTGTACACTTTATCACTGCTGACCAGTGCTAAAGTGTGTGTGATGACTTCCTAAAACATGGTAACATTGGGTTACACCCAATTGACAAAGTGGTACTACATGTACCCGTGCCTGTAAATTAGATGCTACTAGTGGCCCTGTAGCACTCATTGCTACCTAAGTAGCCCTTTCAATATTTCCTTGGCATGCCATTGCAGCCTGTGTGTGCAGTATTTAATTACCATTTCAACCTGGCAATATAAACCTTTTCCCAGACCTAAATCTTCCTTTTTACTACATATAATTCACCTCTAGAGTAGGCCCTACACAACTCAGTAGGCAGGGTGCAGTGTATTTAAAAAAGTCGGACATGTAGTTTTAAGTTTCACATGTCCAGATGGTAAAAAAAAACCTCTAGTTTTTCACGACAGCAAGGCCTACTTCACCCATAGGATAACAGTGGGTTACTTGATTACATTTAATGAGTGATAACTTTGTACTGGGAGCTAGTAGGAAAGTCGAGTTTGGCGTCTAAAAAACTGTAATGTAAAACACGCTTTAACTGTAAAATTAGATTTTAAGTCACAATCCCGAAAATGCCACTTTTAGAAGGCCAATATATCCAGGGGCGTTTGTACGCACCCCACCTGCTGCGGCACAAGTGCACCTGGATATATTAACTATATAGGCTGAACCTTGGGATGATACACAGCACCTGTTACGCACGAATCAATGGACGACACAGACTTTGAAGATTGAGTATATATAAGGGAAGGAGTGCATTCTCTAATAATAATTTTCTTACTTTTAGAAGGTTGACATTTCTTGTCCTAAAAATGTGTTGCCTGCAGCCTGTATCCTGGTTCACATGTCTAGGTGTAGCTTGTCCCTTCCTCTCTTATGTTTGTACTTTCTCCTCATTCCTATCTTTGGTCTCTTCCACATACTCCGTCCATCTTCCAGCAGACTTTTTTTATTTTCTTCTCCTCCTTGTCTACACATCCTCTTTCCTCCCCTCTCTACTACTTCTCCATATTCACTTCTTGTGTTGCTGTTATTCACTTCTTTCCTTTATTCCCTTTGCTTTCTATTCTTCCCTCGCTCGGCCTCCTTCCAATATGTAACTCACCTTTCTCCTCTTAACCCATACTGTCTCACCTCTAAAGTCTTCCCATTTCCCCTCCGTTCTTATATTGTATCTTCTCTCTTCATCTTTGCTCTCTCTCATCCACTTATTTCCTTAGAGTTCTCACTCCTTTCAAGCCTCTGTCCCAATCGTGCTGTTTTAAGGGAGGAACATATTGTAATGGGGTACTAGGGCAGGGTAAAGTGCAGTGCAGACCCCCAGATATAAATACAGAGCAAATGTAATAAGATGAAAGCAATAACTTAAAATCAACGGTATTGCTTCTTCACCTATGGAACAACAGCACAGTTATTTTGGGGGTGCTGTAGAACCCTGTGCACCCCTACTTCCAGTGTATACAGAACTTCTCTGGACTACCGACACAACAAACGCAAACACAATTTTCAAACCTCCGTTGCATCTCAGACTGTGGAAGCAAAGTTAGGCATAATGCACATCTCCAGGACTTGGGCCGATTTTCAGCTTTATATAAAGCAAACTCGGCCCTAGGGCATTGGAGTGCTTTATACCAGCACCAGTTACATTACAAAAGGTTGGATTCTATTTTTGGCGGGCATAAGGAAATTGAGTGATTTGCCCATTACAACAGGATGCTAAGCCGGAGCCGGCACACGCACCTAGTTCCATTAAGCTACTCGATGATTTGCAAGTCCCAGGGGAAGAAGTTTTATCCTCCGGCCTTCACCGCCATTGTGTAGCACTGCGAAGTCCAGGAGAGGGGGCCCACTACCCTGGACCTCGCATAACTGTATAATGACGGCAAGGCCCAGGGAAGGTGGTTCCACATCTGGACTTTGCAGCCTGATACAGGACTGCAAGGCCCAGGAGAAGGGGCTCCTACCCTGGATCTTGCAGCACTGAATAATGACTGCAAGGCCCAGACAAATAGATTGAGTTTGTTTAAATAATTTTATTGGAAAAGCAGGAACTACAACCCAGTTTGCACAGTGGCAATTCAGAACGTTGTCTTATAGGTGTGCTGATAAGTCTTCAAACGCCTGCCATCGTTTTAAATTCACCCATAACGTCAATATCACTTGCTCGCCCCAGTACAGCCATTCAGCTAGTGCTTGTGATACTTTATAGACCCTTTATTTGAAATACATTCTCTTCGTATTAACACATTTCTTCTTGGGTTACAATTACAGAGAACACGCGTTTCTCTGACGCAGGTACCGAAAATCTCAAACTTTAAAAAAATATATAGAAAACCAAGCTCTTTAAGAAATATAAATTTAAGACCGAAAAATCACCAAAGAGAAGGGATTAATGTATTACTTGCAGAGTGTTGCATTCACTCTGTGTGAGGGACATGGTGCCAGGGACTAAAGATGAGCATATACATATTTTTAAAATCACCATTAACAAAATTGAGGAGAGGAGTAAAAAAGTGGGAGCCGATGCAGAGACAAAGAGTTAGCAAACTAAAACAAGTACTTAAGGCTTTCCTTAAAGTTGCATTAAAGTTTATAGTTCTAAGATGGAGCTGACGGAAGTACCGAAGCTGGCTGACCAAGAGACTGACGGATAGCCCCCCCTCCCCCCCCCCCTGCCCAGTAAGACACATTGTACAACCAACAAAAAGTTAGGGTTGGAGCACAAATTTCTTCCTAAAATATAACATCTAACCGGTCGCGAAGATGCGATTACACAGGGTCATAATAAATCTTATAAATAAGCCCGGGGGATTTAAATAATTGCCAGACAGAATGCCAATAGAGTTTAGTTCTAGCTTGAGAGACATGGTTACATTTACCGAGGTGTGCAATTGCCCAGCTTGCAAAGTTCTGGTTTCTCTGCAACTTGTTTGTACTAGAGTTGGGCAGCAATAAAATGCAAGCCGTGACTATTTGCATGTGCAATTCAGTTGGAAAATATTGAAGAATCTTGCTGACATCTAATCTATAAAAACCTGCTTTAGAAACTGCAACGATCTGTGATTTAAGCAAGAGATATGTATACAGTAGGCATGCTACTTTCATGTAGCCCCAAACACCAGGATATCGTCGCTGTAGTTAAAAGCATGGGGCAGGTTCAATAACTCGAGGAATGACATTCTGAAAGATTTCTGCAGTTGACCACACACTAAAACAGAGTTGTTTATATCTAAAGAAACCAATAAGAGTAAAAAAAAGTGGTACTGTACCTACAGTTTTCTTCAAGCTCAAGTTGATGGTAGCCTTTGTAAAAATCAAGATAGGAAAAGACTTTGGCACCATTCAGGTGTGCTATCATGTCCGCCATGTGTGAATCTGGATGCCTCGCTCTCCCTCGATTGCTTTATTAGCTGGCGCATATCAACACAGATGTTCAATGATCCTCCACTGTCATTTTTTGGCACCATTACAATGGGCGAGACCCATGGGGTAGGACCAGTCGAGCGTTCAATTAGGTCAGGCTTTAACAGTGCTTTCAGTTTCTTTTCAACAGCTTTCTGTAAGTGGAAAGCAAAGCAACGGTGTTGAATGTGAACAGGTCAAAGGTCCTGCACCTTCATTGTCTTAAATTGCACAAGTCCATGAAACAATGAGAGGAAACAACCTACTATTTCTGAGAGTGCATTTAAGTTGTAGTTAATAGAGCTCAGTCCTATGTCAACAGCAGCACTGAAAAAGAGTAAGCATGCACTCGACGGACTACTTAGTAGGACTCGAATTGGCACTTGTACTGTCGTTTTATGTTGCAGTCACAACAAATGATCGTGGACTCCACAATGGCGAAGCTGCCCATGTGTACACCTTTGCTTTTCGACAGTGTAAGACTTGGTGTTGGGGGCAGTTTATTGTATGTTTCTGCCGGCATGTTTATCGACGCAACACTTTATATGATAAACATTATTGGGCACCCATTCAATATGCATGTGATCTTAGGGCAAAGTTCAAGAGAACTTGTTTGCTTCACATGGTGATTCTTTTTAGATGTGTGCTCCTCTCTGCAAGCGACCAATCCTACATGTGCACATTGTTCGGTGATCAACATCATCATCGCACATCTTTGGACAATCACTTTGACGACAATCGACTGTTTTGTTTTAACTTGCCTCTGTTGACATTGCTGCATGGCCTTGTGGGAGTGGCTAGAGCGTTTCTGGCGTCCATTTTCTCTTATTGTCATGAAGCACTTAGTTTCTCTTTTGCTTGACAGACTTTTATGAAGTGGTTTTCCTTCCCGCAACCTTTGCACTTCCGTCCAATGGCAGGAGATTTGCTTTCATGTGGAAAGGAGAATCCACAGCGGAAACTCAACTTATTTTCCTTTGGAGACATCACTTTATGGGCCTCTCTCGTGTTTATGCATACTTTTCACACTCAACGCCGAATCACTCTGAGCTACTTCAGCCTTCATATCAGCAGCTTGTCAATCTGCATGTTCCACTGCTCTCGCAGTGAAAACAAAGAAAGCTGGGGTGTTCCTCAAACTAAGGAATGTGTGTGTCACTGTAGTGTCTAGGATGTTGTTGGGTCTCGTGGAGTTCTACAGTTGGGCATCCATTTTGTTGGATGTAGTGCCCTCACACACCCTTGCAGGTGTCATGCTTCATCATCTGGGCTGCTCCTCGTTGGGTCGGCGGGGCAATACTCAAAGGGCGACACCTCAGAGGGCTCTTTAGCGGAGATCTTTTATCCAACTGCCGTCTGGTGTAGTGCAGGTATGGGGCCAGAGAAACATAGAAGTGTTATGTGAGTTTATAAAATAAAGCTAGGAGTACCAGGGATACGTTTATTCTGGGGGTCTCCTGCTCTAATTATAAAGTTATAAGACTAACTGGTACTCGCTGGAATATTATGCTTCCAATTACTAGCATCGGTTAGTACATGATCTGATCAGTCGACATGACTCTCGCTATTGTGCAATGACAGGCGATTCTTCAGGACCTCAAAATAATAGAGTTATCTATGGCTTTCTTCAGGACCAAAAAAGGTGCGGGGTCAAAAAAGGATATTACGGCCCCAGCAGTGTGTCTATACATCAACGCACACCCCAAAGTGCCTTGTGTGTGTAATGGGTCGGTATACTTACAGATCCCATTTGTAAAGTATTATCTTTACGTATTGAATGCTACATGGATCCTGCCCCACATGTGGAGTGTCAACGGACCGTTTGTCACCTTGAAATGATGCCTCAAACCTAGGAATGAGTGCAGGAACCTATCTTTCACATACACTGCACCCTGCCCATGAGTTTACCTTGTGCCTACCATAGGGGTACCTTAAATGTAAGAAAAGGGAAGGTTAGGGCCTGGCAAGTGGGTGCACTTACCAAGTCGACATGACAGTAAACAAACTGCGCACAGACACTGCAGTGGCAGGACTGAAATACCTTTTCAGGGCTACTCATGTGGGTGCACAATCAGTGCTGCAGGCCCACTAGTAGCATTTGATTTACAAGCCTCGGCACACTCAGTACACTTTACAAGGGACTTACCAGTACATCCATTAAGCCAATCATGGAAACACCAATCCATATACACAATTCACACAGAGAGCATATGCACTTTAGCACTGATTAGCAGTGATAAAATGCCCAGAGTCCTAAAGCCAACAACAACAGGTTAGGAAGAAGAAAAACATTTGGGGATAACCCTGCAAAAAGGGCCAAGCCCAACACTCCTCCACCGATTCACCCCTCCTCTCCCAATTCATACACATATATTTACAAATCCTATAAACATGTTACCACTGCTTTTTGTGCCCTGCAGAAGGGCCCAAAAGCGGTACACCACCCCCATCACCACCCCCTTTTGTACCGCTTTTGGCCACCATAAGTGTGGCAGGGTATGCTCAGACGTGAGTCCCTTGCTCACTTTGCCACTGAATTCAAGCAGGCCAGGCTGAAGACGGCTGGAATACCAGAAACCGGTCCTCGGAAGCTTGTTTCCGGTCCAGGGAAGACATGGCTTGGCAGTTCGGGCTGGACTGTTCCCATGAGGCACAGGGTCAGACTGATTTGAATATAGCCATGTCTGAACTGGGGTGGCAGAGTGGGCTAAAGAACGGTGATGGATTAAACCCAGATCTTTTGACTGGGTGTGAGTGTTTGGTTGATTCAGATGCTCCGTCCATCACCACCCCCTTTTGTACCGCTGCAGAAGGGCCCAGCATGGCTGTATGAACAGGTATTCTGTACACATTTATGACCCACTGGCAGCCGCTGTGAGAACCTCCCAGAACATTTATATTCCACTCTAGTGCACCCAAGCATGGTTTGCTATAAACACTGCTAGACCTGTCAGCCTAGGGGTGACCTTCCTCATTTTTGATGATCTTGTTTTTGTTGGCCTTAGGGCTCTGTACACTTTATCACTGCTGACCAGTGCTAAAGTGTGTGTGATGACTTCCTAAAACATGGTAACATTGGGTTACACCCAATTGACAAAGTGGTACTACATGTACCCGTGCCTGTAAATTAGATGCTACTAGTGGCCCTGTAGCACTCATTGCTACCTAAGTAGCCCTTTCAATATTTCCTTGGCATGCCATTGCAGCCTGTGTGTGCAGTATTTAATTACCATTTCAACCTGGCAATATAAACCTTTTCCCAGACCTAAATCTTCCTTTTTACTACATATAATTCACCTCTAGAGTAGGCCCTACACAACTCAGTAGGCAGGGTGCAGTGTATTTAAAAAAGTCGGACATGTAGTTTTAAGTTTCACATGTCCAGATGGTAAAAAAAAACCTCTAGTTTTTCACGACAGCAAGGCCTACTTCACCCATAGGATAACAGTGGGTTACTTGATTACATTTAATGAGTGATAACTTTGTACTGGGAGCTAGTAGGAAAGTCGAGTTTGGCGTCTAAAAAACTGTAATGTAAAACACGCTTTAACTGTAAAATTAGATTTTAAGTCACAATCCCGAAAATGCCACTTTTAGAAGGCCAATATATCCAGGGGCGTTTGTACGCACCCCACCTGCTGCGGCACAAGTGCACCTGGATATATTAACTATATAGGCTGAACCTTGGGATGATACACAGCACCTGTTACGCACGAATCAATGGACGACACAGACTTTGAAGATTGAGTATATATAAGGGAAGGAGTGCATTCTCTAATAATAATTTTCTTACTTTTAGAAGGTTGACATTTCTTGTCCTAAAAATGTGTTGCCTGCAGCCTGTATCCTGGTTCACATGTCTAGGTGTAGCTTGTCCCTTCCTCTCTTATGTTTGTACTTTCTCCTCATTCCTATCTTTGGTCTCTTCCACATACTCCGTCCATCTTCCAGCAGACTTTTTTTATTTTCTTCTCCTCCTTGTCTACACATCCTCTTTCCTCCCCTCTCTACTACTTCTCCATATTCACTTCTTGTGTTGCTGTTATTCACTTCTTTCCTTTATTCCCTTTGCTTTCTATTCTTCCCTCGCTCGGCCTCCTTCCAATATGTAACTCACCTTTCTCCTCTTAACCCATACTGTCTCACCTCTAAAGTCTTCCCATTTCCCCTCCGTTCTTATATTGTATCTTCTCTCTTCATCTTTGCTCTCTCTCATCCACTTATTTCCTTAGAGTTCTCACTCCTTTCAAGCCTCTGTCCCAATCGTGCTGTTTTAAGGGAGGAACATATTGTAATGGGGTACTAGGGCAGGGTAAAGTGCAGTGCAGACCCCCAGATATAAATACAGAGCAAATGTAATAAGATGAAAGCAATAACTTAAAATCAACGGTATTGCTTCTTCACCTATGGAACAACAGCACAGTTATTTTGGGGGTGCTGTAGAACCCTGTGCACCCCTACTTCCAGTGTATACAGAACTTCTCTGGACTACCGACACAACAAACGCAAACACAATTTTCAAACCTCCGTTGCATCTCAGACTGTGGAAGCAAAGTTAGGCATAATGCACATCTCCAGGACTTGGGCCGATTTTCAGCTTTATATAAAGCAAACTCGGCCCTAGGGCATTGGAGTGCTTTATACCAGCACCAGTTACATTACAAAAGGTTGGATTCTATTTTTGGCGGGCATAAGGAAATTGAGTGATTTGCCCATTACAACAGGATGCTAAGCCGGAGCCGGCACACGCACCTAGTTCCATTAAGCTACTCGATGATTTGCAAGTCCCAGGGGAAGAAGTTTTATCCTCCGGCCTTCACCGCCATTGTGTAGCACTGCGAAGTCCAGGAGAGGGGGCCCACTACCCTGGACCTCGCATAACTGTATAATGACGGCAAGGCCCAGGGAAGGTGGTTCCACATCTGGACTTTGCAGCCTGATACAGGACTGCAAGGCCCAGGAGAAGGGGCTCCTACCCTGGATCTTGCAGCACTGAATAATGACTGCAAGGCCCAGAGAAGGGGGGCCCACACCTTCACCTTGAAGCCTGATCCAGCCCTTTGAGGCAAAGGTGAGAGGTCACACCCCCTGGGCTTAAAAGCGGTGTGGCGCTTTGCTGATAATCATGGTCTACCTCTGGCTTCTTCCTCCTCCACTGACCCACAGTCTTCCTGTAGCCCTGATGGGGTGCTGCTGAGAGGAGGCCCTTGCTGCTGGAGTCTTCCTTTAGCCCTGATGAGGTGCTGCTGAGAGGAGGTCAATGCTGCTGGGGTCTTCCTTTAGCCCTGATGGGGTGCTGCTGAGAGGAGGTCCATGCTGCTGGAGTCTTCCTTTAGCCCTGATGGGGTGCTGCTGAGAGGAGGCCCATGCTGCTGGAGTCTTCCTTTAGCCCTGATGGGGTACTGCGGAGGGGAGGCCAGCACTGAAAAGAGTCCTCATCTAGCAGTGACGGTGTACTGCTGGAACGAGGTCAACACTGCCGGATTCCAGTACTAGTACAAGTGCGGTACTGCTGAGAAGGGTGACCAATCGTCCGTAATTTTTACAGACTGCCCGTAAGTCAGCCCTAATGTCCGTGATAGGTGTGTCAACGGACGGCATATGTCCGTGATTTCAGCCTCTCCACTAAAAACACAAAAGTTAATTCCCCTTTTTGTGATTCCCCAGCTGATGTGAGGGAGTCTCCTGTGCTGCATTCCGGAGAGAGGGGCAGATGGCTGAAAAGAAAGGAGCCTTCTAGCAAGAGTGTCTGCTTCACCAAAGAAACGCAAATGTGAGCAGTTAGCAAACGTTAAGGCTGTTTTGGAGCCGGTTTTCCTTGAATTGATGGAGTCAATTGAAACTGCCAGATAACAGGCATTATCTGCTATGCACAAGTCTATAACTTTAAGATGTCTTTGAATTGCAGTGGGCCCTGTATCCAATGTCTAATATTGGTGAAATATTCACAGGTAAAAACAGATTTTCAACAAGATGGCGCTACTTGTCTTCTCCCTATCCTCAGAAGTGCCAGTCCATTCACTCCCTGATAGGCAATACGAGAAGGCGTTTTGAAAAGTTGTGTATTATCACTGCAAGGTTCGCTACATTTTGTGTGAAATGCCCAGACACACAGGCCCAGTGACACACAAAAACGAAATACATTTCTTTGGAATCATTCTCTGCAACTTTGACTATTTGTCTTGAATTTCTGTCCTAAATGTTGACCCTTTGTCCTTAATTGTTTTACAGTCCTGTCCAACCCATTCCTGGGTTCATGGGCAGTTTTGGAAGAAGCTCTCCCTGTTGGAAGGGCATGGCTCTGTGGGCAGGAAAGCGCCTACTGACGATCACAGATAGGACGGCAGAGACCTTGTTCCCTCTATAAGAACCCAGCACATGACAAGCCCCTGCTTCCCTTTGTTTCTGGTGCTGACATGATGTCGAAACCAGCGTCGGATTGGTAACGCGGGCAATCGGGCAATGCCCGAGGGGCCGGTATCAGAGCCCAGCTGTGGGCTGCTTTTTTGGGCAGCCTGGGGGGCCGATTTGGGCGGTTTACGCGTTGTTCGATGCTGCCAGCGCCCAGTGGGTGCATGAGTATCCATTACCTCCCTTTTATCAACGCCAGAGGCGTCACTACCTTTCTCTCGCTGGGCCGACCCCATTAATATATGCACTTTGAGCAGGGGCAGGGGGCCTGAGCAAAAGTGGCCTCACTTGTTTTCAGTTGTTCCTCACAAGTGTAAACTAATCAGTGCATTTTTTTAAACCCCCCTTTTTTCTTTTTTTATAAAACTTCGCCGAAGCAGTGTTTTGCAGAAAGGCAATATGCACATGTGGGCCACTTTTTTTGCGTGCCCGGGCCGATTTTTATTTTGGGGGCTAATAAAAATTTCATTATTGCAGCAATAGGCAGAGTGAAGATGCAGGAGCTCTAAGAAGGGGTGAAGAAACAACAGAGCTTTGTTAACAAGCAAATGGTCTTTTAAAGACCTGTGAAGTACTCGGGTGCGGCTGCAATAAGACGGTCGCCAGACCAGCCACCCACAGCAGCTCAGATACTGTGTGTGCCCGGGAAGCTGTCTCACCTGAAGCCCTTTGAGCCCTATGGGCGTTGCGCGCCTGCTACAGGTCTGTGTACACCTGTCCAGAGACGTTCCCAAATGCAACTTTAGTGCGCAGCTACCTCGAACGTGTTCAACTCAAATGGAATATAAATTAATGTTTTCAACAATCCAGCCTGTCACATTCATCAAGAGGTGAAAGAAGGGCCTAGGAATCTGGAGCACTGCTTTCTGATAAAAGACCACTAGCCCCAGATTCCTCACCTTTTGAATATTCTTAAGGCGTCAGACTAGATCAGGAAGGTGGCGCAGTGCAGCTTCCCACTGATGCAGTTCCGATCTGGAAATGATGTATGGAGCCTATACAGGTACCGCTACTGGACGCAGACGTCAGTTCTTTTCTTTGAGTGCCACCAGATGCGGTTCCAGAACTGCTTCTAGCCTCTTTGAGTCCCTTACATACATCAAAACATTTTTTTACAGTGCAAGGGACATGCCACCTCTCAAAGCAGGTTTTAAGCCTGTTGCAAACACATGTCTGTAACAGATCCTCAACAAATGTGCATGTGGTGCCTAGGGTCAAGCCATAAATGAGGCCTGCAGAGACTGCAGGTCGATGAACCCAAAGGCCATACTGGACCTCGAGGTGAAACTACATCTCCAATCTCCAGAAAATTATGCAACGAGACTGGTCCAAGTCATAAGTTTTGTCCTGACCCCATTCGCGATCCAGAAGATGCCAGAGGCGTTTCAGGGTCGGCCTTCTTCTTGATCTACAGCTAAGCTACAGCAGAAGACCCAGACTGCTCACATCAAACTAATCCTGGGCAATGTATTTTCTGCTTCTTAGAAACACGCTAAACACGAGTATCAAGCGATATAAAAAAACCAAATCTGGTCTTACACAACAAGCGTTGTTTGCAATAAACCAACAACTTTCATTTTGATCTGTTAAACATGTTGTTGGGGTCACTAGATTGCTTCATTGAAGGGAACACAAAACTCATGTGTACGACTTTCATTTACAAAACACTGTAATCTGATATTTCACTCCAAGTGATGCACACCAAGATTGCACGTTCCAGAATGCTTTCATTGCTAAATGAAAACACACTACCGCAGCGCAGTATTGCTGACAAAGTCATCTAGTAAACACAAGTCTAGCACATTTTCAATTAAAGAAGCACAAGAATACAGGAAGCTGCAATTGTAGTAACTGATAAAATTCCACATAGCAATCTATGACTACGTGGGACGTAACTGTGCTCTTTGCACGGGACTGCAGGAGGGGCAGCCTTCTCGGACACTTTAAGAATAGCTTCATGGCGGTTCACAACCTCTAATTAAGAGAGTCATCTCTTTATCACCTGAGCAGCACAATACAAAGGGCAAACACAGGCAATGCCAATAGGTCTGTCCTTAAAGGAATGTTGCATGGTAATGTGAAGCACCAGAAGTAAATAGCGGGGGAATAAATATGTATATGTGTGGCAGTAAATAACTGTAGAATAATATTGGTGTAGATTAAAAGGTCAGGTGACAGTCGCTCTATCAAGCCAGACCTAAAAATCAATGTAGGTTAATAACTGCCATATTCCCATCTGTGCTGCTGCTAGAAAAAAAACATATATGAGCTAGTTATCTAAGGCAGTTTAACTGCATTACAATGTCATGTGTGTGCCCCTGGCAGCTCATGTTTAGGCAGCTGGATCAATGAACAGGATAATCCCAGCTGGTGGAGGGCAAGCACTCTTTTTTGTGGAAGCACACTACTTCTGCCCCACCAAAACATGTACTCCTGGTTCCTAACATGTGGGCGAAGACAAAACTCCTCTCCAGTGATGAACACAATTGTCTAGCAACAGCTGCACTGTCAAATCACTTTAAATACCATTTGAAACTCCAGAGATGGACTGAATGAGTGGAACCAGGAGGATTGAAAGATACTCTGAAGGTGAAGCCCTATTTCTAAAATCTCCACAAAGACATTCCCAGTGCTTTATGGGGGTAGATACGGTCCCCTGCTGAGTACCCGAACTTCTTTAATGTGAAATGAAGAGTACCTGCATAACTCAAAGGAAACGTGTACTTTTCACTGGGTAGGGACCACCATCTCTGTAAAACTTCCCTTTAAAGCACTGGGAGCTCTACTTGCCATGCAGGAACACCCCGGGAAAGCGAGGGGTTCTAGAGTTTGAGGTATGAAAGGGGGGTGGGGAAGGCCCCGTGCTTAGGGAGGCCCCCAGAAAACACCAAATGATGGACAGAATGCTGAACAATGTCATACATTCACCCCAGTACAGAGATCTGGGCCTGAATCCCTCGTTTTTTTTGCTCACCATGCCATTCCAGTTTGGCCTCAGACATCTGTAAATCAGTCTTGTCCCTGTGCCCAATGGGAACAGTCCCCCAAGCAGGTGTCTGTCGTGCACATGCATGAATTAGGACCTAGAACTGTTGCTCGGTCGTTTCCAAAGGCTGAACTCAAAGGGCATAGGGAAAATTGCACAATCAATAGAACACTTTTACCGAATTCGAGTTCCCGACATTTGGAAAGCAATAAAGGGGCATGCCTAACGCCCACGAGAGTGCTCATGCTACATAATTGACATAACTTGGATTTTTAGATATTTCGCCATGCATGGCATCAAATCAAGAAGTGAGGCAGCAGCTTCCCTAGAAGAAACTGGAAAAGATAATATTATACCTGGCAACATTCTAGCTCTCCAGTCAGGAAATAAGTTTGTACAAAACCAAAATAAGGTAACGCAGCAGACCGCCAACAAAAGGGTCTCAAGAGAAGTGTGGGCTCATGAGGAATGAAAAGGAAAAACAACGGTCACACCATCTCACTTGGAATGCTAGGTCAAAAATGTCTTCACTGTACTACTGAAACAGGATGTTTATAAATTGGGGCAGTTTTGAAATTCGAAAGACACTCTATATAGTGGTTTGCAAGGTATGTAAGATTGCACGGATTTGAACTTGCTGCAGGCAATGTTTGTTGTAATGTCAGGAAAATACAGTAAAAACAGATCCAGCAGACCATAGAACAGGGCTACAAACAACCCCAAAAAAATACAGCCAACACGCTGACCTGTCAGACCAGCCCTGCGGTCACTGCCTGGTTGCCCTGTAAGCCGGTCCGACCCTAGTGGGGCTGCAGGAGTAAATTGGGAAGCTTAAGGACTAACGGAAGGGGAGTAGGGCGTGGGCGGGGATTCCCTGACTGTGCTGCGCATGGGGATGGGGATTCATAGCCTCAGTGAACTGGAGCAGCTTAAGGTAGCGGAGCCTATAGGTCGCTAGTATAGGTGCTGAGATTCCCTGTCCGAGAAAGGGTGGAGGGATGTGCTGTCATGGCATGGGCCTTATGGACTCAGTGACGCAAGCCCATAAAACTCAGTGAAAGAGGCAAGGACATGGCAGTGAGACGCAGGAAAAATAGCTAGCAAAGATTTCTAAGCCATTCTGCGTTTTGAGGCATTACAAAGTTAATATCATAGCCATTAGCAAGTTTTAAAAAAAGATGTCAAATAAAATGTTCCAGGTCGCCTTTACAAGCGGAGGTCTTCCAAACAGAGAAAGAAACAGTATTTACTTGGAGAATGGGAGGTCAGTCCCCAGACTGAGACACTTCTATGCTACACTCGTGCTTACGCACAGGGACACCGCACTGTACGTGCATCCTCCACGTCCTAAACTTCAGGCAGATCACCATGTTCCACAAAAACACAAACACCACCCGTTTAACCATACACTTGAAAAGAACCCAGGAAACCATTGCAAGTCGGAGCGCTTCGGGACCTTGCGCCTGGAGTATGAAGCGCTATATAAATAATGTAACTGGATCACCAAGAAAAGTACTTCGGGCCTAGAGTATGTAATTTGGCTACTATTCAATGGCAGCATTTCCAAGGCAAAGGTGTACAACACAGGGCCAGGAGGGTATGAGCCTTGCCATGTTTTCAGGAAATCCTCAAAAGCTCCATGTACATACAGTGAACACAGAGCTTTAACAGTTCGTCAGTGATTATTCTGGTATTCGGGCATGGGTTAGATCCTCCTTGAACTTTGTTGGACGCCCACATCCTCGTGGGAAGAGTGCAGTTGCTGCAACTCGTCATAGCAAGGGCTGTACACAGGGGCGGATTGGCAAGGCGGGCATTCAGGAATGGGCCGAAGGGCCGGTGCCTCAGTGTCCTCTGTGGGCCGTTTTTTTAGGTTTTGCCTCGCCGAAGATGCGCTCTGCGCATCTTTTCGGCGCAGGCGAAAACCTGTTGAGAACTGTAGTGTGGCTTGGTTCGGCCCTCGTCCTTGATTGGCTGGCTCCGTAAACGGAGCCTTGCCATTGGACGAGGGGCCTGTCCGTCAATGCCGGACCAGACACGGGGGCGTTCCCGACATTCTTTGGCTTTTGCCGACGTCACACGACGCCGGGAACGCCCCCGAGTCTGTCCCGGCATTGAGCCGGCACCCTTTCCTTCTTGCGTGAGTGCTTTCCCGTCCGTGTCCCCTCCCGCCCCCCCCCCCCCCGTGTCCCCTCCCGCCCCCCGTGTCCTCTCCCGTTGCAGGCTGCAGGAACACGGAGCTTCCCCCGCCGCCGAATACACGCAGGCAGGCAGCAGGAGTCTGGAGGCTAAAGGCTGGATGCTGAGTCGCTTCTCACTAAAAGCGAAGGTGAGTGAGATGGTGTCCTCCTCTCCCCACCTCTCCTCGGCTCCTCAGCTCCTTGCCTCGGCTCCTCTGCTCCTCTGCTGGCCTTTGCTCCCCTGCTCCTCGCCTCCGCCTCCTCGCTCCTCGCTCGTTCCATGCCAGTTGGTCACCCTACTGGGACATATAACAATGTCACATCCAACACGGAGGAAAGCACACGTGTCTGAAGTTCGTATGAGCTTGTATTCTCGTGCATGATTCACTACAATAAAACTGATCCCACGTGTTCCCGGAATACATTTTTTCCAATTCCAGCACTGCCTGGTGGCTACACAAATCAACGTGTAAATGGTGGCTCACAAAAGTAGCCTAGCATGAGGCAATACATTTATAACATTCTTATGTTAGTAGCTTCGTGTTGTTTCCCCGTAAACTGTAATGACCTGGTACCGTTACATTTCAAAATATCGTCATCGTGCAAAAAAGGCGAAACAATAAAATAACAATTGCAAGCATTAATTCCAATCGTAGATTTAGGGTAAGTCCGTTTAGAGCGTCCCTAGGTTGCGTCACGTATGTCCCTGGGGTGTTCGAACGAATACTACTGTGCGCAGCAATTTTAAGGAACACTTCCGGTAGGCAGCCATGTTAGGTGTATACAAACTGAATTCACCCCTTACTAGCGCGCTCTCGGCTGGAAAATCTGGTGTGCGTACCTGCTTTGTAATGGGAACTGTTGGGATTTGTAGTTCCTAATTGCGTGTGTGACCGGACGCTGTCGTTGAGCCCGTGACGCATCCCTGCAGCGGCCTCTGACGACCATCTTGGAATTGGAGCGAAAAGGACCTGACCCAAGAGTTCAGACCCCCAGAGTGCGTGAAAAGGTGCGGCACCCGCGAGTACGGGGTCGGCAGAGACCCAACGCGGAGGTGGGTGGTTATTTGGCCTATTGAATGCTAATATGCTTCTTCAAGACAGGTGGTACGACTAAACCGTCCCTTGGTTGCAGGGTGTAAACAAGACGTTGAAGTCTGATCTCCGATTGTAGGTGCCTACTTCCCTGCACTGCCCTCTGACAGTGAACCTATCGTGTTGCCACCCCTTCCTCTTTCATTCCTGCATCACAGCTCCATCATTAAACGGTCATAAAGGAGGCGGGTTCCATCTCTCCAGGAACTAAGGGATGTGTACAAGTGTAATAAACGTATACAAAGACATTTCTTCCAAGAGCGCTGGTAGGTGTGTCCTCCAATCTTCAGTACATTATTATTACTATTTGGGGATGGACACCGTATGCAACCCAGTACCTCCCTGAAGTTATGAAAAGTACCACCCGCTAGTAATACTGCAGTAGTTAAATCTTAGGCGGTGTGCCCGTTCTCTAAGGTTAGTCTTGATATTCAAGATATTTGGGCTGATCTGTTGAAATGATGTACGTCCCTTTCTTCAATAGTTAGTTGGTCTCTTCTGCTTTCTGCTTTTATTGTGCTATTTGCTTATCTTCTTGTGCTGCCATCTTGATGGGTTTCAGCTTTCTTGTACTGTTCCAGCTCTCCAACCTGCAAGGATATAATAGTGATGTGTGGCCAACTAGTAGGTCTGCTAGTGGCAAGCACGTCTATGTTGGTAGGGGGCACATATGCTAGCTGTAAGCCCTTCAGACTGGAACTTCTTGCTCTGTCATCAGATTAACACCAGCTTGTTACCCAAACGTCAAAATATTAATCCATCAGTTAGGGAGGTGGAAAGATGTTGGTTTCTCGGGTACGCTATAGAGATTCTTTCAACTTAAAACAAGCCTCTGATATAACTAAAGATGTTTTTGCTGTTCACTATTTTTGATAGGTTCCTACGTGATGGAATCAATTGCAGTGTACTAAAAAAAACAGCGAATACGCGCTGCTCCAGGGAAATGGTGCTACTTGGCCAGTTGGTGGTTTGACAAATTAGACCATAAAATCCAGCGGTCATGTCTGAAATATCTATGTTTTCAGTGCTTTGCTTTTTCCTAGATTCATTTGTATTGACTAAAGGAACTAGTCAAGTTCCAACCTCTATTTCCATGGGTGATCAATCCTCTTGGGTGGAAATGAGCATGAGTGCGCTCAAGGAGTACTGCAACTAAAGATGTTTTTGCTGTTCACTATTTTTGATAGGTTCCTACGTGATGGAATCAATTGCAGTGTACTAAAAAAAACAGCGAATACGCGCTGCTCCAGGGAAATGGTGCTACTTGGCCAGTTGGTGGTTTGACAAATTAGACCATAAAATCCAGCGGTCATGTCTGAAATATCTATGTTTTCAGTGCTTTGCTTTTTCCTAGATTCATTTGTATTGACTAAAGGAACTAGTCAAGTTCCAACCTCTATTTCCATGGGTGATCAATCCTCTTGGGTGGAAATGAGCATGAGTGCGCTCAAGGAGTACTGCTTTAAAATCTGTACTTAACGCAGCCTTCCCACAGTTTACATGCTGGAATCAACTTTTGCAGTTAGACACCCCATTAGCCTCATGATTACCTACATTATATATCAGAAGTGCAAAGAACAAGAACAGTTATAAAAGCCTTCAAGGGGTGTGATCAGTTGTACAACCTGCACCTTCCCATTGGGGGTCAGACTCCATGTTCAGCTGTCTGGGGTTGTATGGGGCAAGGGAGATGGGTACGGGTGAGTGGAGGGAGGAGAATAGGGAACTGCAGGAATAGATGTTGATAAAATTGCTGTAAGAGTGTACATTTCTCCAGCAGCTCCCTGATTGCCTTTCTTAACCCCCCTCCCCCTCCAATTATCCACAAAGGACCCAGTATGGCCTTGGTCTACTGTGTCTTCTGAGGGGAAGCTGTCCAAAGAGTGCCTCAGAAACTTGGTATCCATTGAGGGGTTTCTTAGTCCTGCCTGTCTTGTCGCCCAGCCTGAGATAGGGGGGCGTAATCCGATTCAGAGGCGCCTGAGTATCGGGGTTCAACGAGGTTTCTGTGTTCAGCGAGGAAGTCTCTCCATATGTCCCTAAACTTGCCAAGTTGGTGGTTCAAGTCGGCTATTGTTTGTATGCAGCTATATTGTACATCTCCTGTAGCAAGGTGTTAGGCGTAGGGCTAGTTTGTTTCGGCATAGTGGTAGTATACAGATATTGGCCAAGGCCATACCAAACCATCTGTATTTTTAGTTTGCAATAAATGGATATTGATCAGAGTTGTAAAAAAGTTATTCTGTGCTATTAGGGTGCCCTTGATGGTTACAGTCTGTATGAATGTGGTCGTAGTAGAAGCCTAGTATGTGGTCCAAGTTCGGCATCTCCCCCGCCCCCCCCCCCCCCCCCCCCCCAAAACTGATTGTTGTCCCCCTTCGGTGATCCACACCTCCAACACGCTTTAGGGTTTATTAGGGACCTGCGGGGTGGCTCGTGCCATTTGTGTAGCACTTTAAACATGCTTCCCTGAGGCATTGGTGGTCTTGGGTAGCTAGGTCTGCCAAATCTTTTTCTTTGAGTTTGTGATCTATAGCCTAGCTTATCTCCAAGCCTTCAACGCAGAGACCCTAATCAAGGCCTGCTGCCACAAGGTGTCTGGATAGGGAGAGCTGGCGGGACCAGGCGAACGTGGCACATCACAGGCCCTAACTTCCTCCCTGCCAGACCACGGAGGAGCCTACTGACCAGAGTCTAGGTGCGGAGAGTTGTGAGCACCGTGAAATATATCCCTGCCCACTGCTGTGCCTGAGGCCCGGGACACTCACCATACACACTACTCGAATCAAATGACTATCCAACCGGTGTCCCGGCGGGGACGCAGTAACTACGGCGCTGCTACACCACCGGGCCCCTTTTCTTCTAGCATCTGTTGCGGGGCACCTCGCCCTGGGAGAGGTGGTTCAGGGAGCAGGGGCGGGCGTCCCCAGGTGCAGGTGCGGCTCCTGTAGTCTAGGGGGAGACCCCTACAGCTCTGCTGGGGCCTACCTGCTCTGCTGGCCGTGGGCTGCGTTGCTATCTTGCTCCTAGGCGGCCTTCTCAGACAAAGCGGGCACTGGCTATTTCCGACTGCCCTTCCTGGTGCCTGCTCTGCGCCTTGTTGCCTACCTACACAGTGGAGACTGTCCGGTCGCTGGATCCCTGGGAGCTGTGCTCAATGGCCCATGAACAGAAATGTACCGCCACTGGACTCTGGCCACGCAGAAAAGCCTCTCCTCACCATCCTTACTTGCCGCACCGCCTGGCCTTCTCCAGTCATTCCTGTGTGGGGGGGGCTCGCAGTGTGTGGGGGGGCTCGCAGTGTGTGGGGGGGCTCGCAGTGTGTGGGGGGGGCTCGCAGTGTGTGGGGGGGGCTCGCAGTGTGGGGGGGCTCGCAGTGTGGGGGGGGCTCGCAGTGGGTGGGGGGCTCGCAGTGTGTGGGGGGGGGGCTCGCAGTGTGTGGGGGAGGCTCGCAGTGTGTGGGGGAGGCTCGCAGTGTGTGGGGGAGGCTCACAGTGTGTGGGGGAGGCTCACAGTGTGTGTGGGGGGGCTCGCAGTGTGTGTGGGGGGCTCGCAGTGTGTGGGGGGCTGTGTGTGGGGGGGGCTCTGTGTGGGGGGGCTCTGTGTGGCTGTGTGTGTGGGGGGCTCTGTGTGGGTGTGTGTGTGGAGGGCTCTGTGTGTGGGGGGGCTCTCTGCGGGTGTTTGTGTGTGGCATTTGCGAGAGATTAAGCTATTGGCATTGAAAATGACAATGCCATTTATTTATGTTAAAAAAAAACATAAATAAAAATAATGCCAAGAGCAATGCCAATAGCTCTAACTTTAACAAAGGCAAAACCATTGCATTGTAAATGCTTGTTTCTCCCCTGTCTCAGTCCACAGAGAGTGGACTAGGAAAGGGGAGAAAAAAAACCGGCCCACAGAGTGCACAGAGACAGAGAAAATGAAAGCAGCCTCGCTGTGCGGCCAGACAGCGATTGTCAGCTGTGGGCTCTCCTTCACCCCTACCCTGCCAAGCAATCAAGCTGAGGCTGGGCTGGGGAGGGGTGATTGTTTGCAATAATCGGCCTCCCTGGGGGCCAGGTGTTTCTCAGGCCTTTGAGCCATTTGCACCTCGACCCCCTGGCGCCCATGCAGCCCAGAAACGGTGTTAGTCTTAACACCTCGCCCACAGCCCTTCACATTCAGGGCATAGTGGACAAGGAAGAATGGGTCTTGCTGTGGGGGCCAGGTGATGTTTGGAATTTTTTTGTTTTATTTATTTATTTATGCGATTTTATATAGCGCGGACTTTACCCGAAGGTGTCAGAGCGCTTCACACTAGGAACAGCAATAATACATGAGGAGAAAAATTACAAGAGGAGAAAAATTACAAGTGGACAAATTACAAAAGCAAACGTTAAGTTACATGAATCAAAAGTGACAATAGTGAGCAAACAAAATACAAGAGGAGCAAACGATACATTACAGGAGGAAAAAGAGATATGTGTGCAGGTTACAAAAGCGTACAAAATACAAGTAGAGGTATAATACTGCAATTAATGGCAGACACTCCAGCACAAGAGCAAATGTTACGTAGGCAATGGTGGCACTTGTGCAAGTATCTAAAGCAAACAAAAGTGAGAGGTAGCAAACAGTGTGTTACAAGAGAAAAGTGACTTGTGCAAGTTACAAAAGGGTACCAAACACAGGTACAAGGGTAATACTACAGTAAATGGTAAATACTCAAACTGCCAGAACACACTGGGAAGGCACTTCCCATGCACCAGCTTCACCTCAGCCTCCCCCCATGCTACCTGGCTACCTTGGATGACCCAGAAAGCTGTGTTTTGTGCTCCCCTCCAGGACATTTTCCCAAGGCCTGGAGGGTTGATTAATTTACTAATTGCAGGGGCCTTACTTCTGTTCATGTGCTCCTGAGCTGAAGGTCTGGGGAGGGCTGAGTAGGTTAGTAATAGCAGGGGCTTTGCTGCTTTTCAGGTGCTCCTGTGCTGGAGGGCTGGAATAATTGTGTGACAAAAAGGGGCCTTGCTATTTTTTTTAGTTGCTCAGCATGTAGGCCATTGTCACCTTGGCCCTGTGTCGTGTGCAAGAACACTATCCTCCCACTTTCATTCCTTGTCTGTGCAAATGGTGTTTCATGAAAGGGCACGCCCCTTGAATGTGGGCCACGCCCCTTAAATATGGGCCACGCCTCTTGAATGTGGGCCACTTTTTTCGTCAGTGCCCGGGCCGAATTGTGATCCCAATCCGACCCTGGCTGTACACCTCCCTCTTTGTGGTTCTTTAACCCTAAAATGAGCGACTACTTTTGGCCAGAAGGGAACTCGTTCATAATGTTTTTTAATTTAAAATATAAATTACCATCTACTTCACTGCACTGGGGTCGCTATGTTTAAGATTTATGTAAAGCTAAACACCAAAGGCCACACAAATACATTTCCCTTTCAACGACCCTGGAAAAAGGATACAGGTAAAACCCTAGACGAGGCCCAATGGGATAAAATACTCATCCGCACGCATCAGAACACACTGGGAAGGGAAAGGCTAGTCGAGGTTCTAGTCCGGTGGCACTCCACACCTAGCTGCTTAGCTAAAATGAAGGCAGGGAGGGACGCACGCAGCTGGCGCGGTTGCAGGGAGGACGGTACACTGCTATCCCTTTTAAGGTCCTGCCCGACCATTGGACCCTTTGGGAATCCGTCCTAACCACCATCAAGCAGATCACAGTGGCTGACATCTCTAGATGCCCAGAGGTTACTATTTTAGGTCGACCTGATGATGAGATATCATATCCCCCTATGGGGACGGAAGAGGCGTTCACTTTCCCATGCTTCTTGCTGCCAAGCAATCCATCCTGTCGCTCTGGGGTCAGCCTGTGCCTCCGGTTGAACTCCGCGGGATTGAGAGGCAATGATGGGTCCTGAACATGGAAACATTGTCCAGTGAAATTTTTAGCAATATCAAGGCGTTTACGAAGCAATGGCGGCCGCTGTTGGATTTCTTTGCCTCGGACTATAAGGAGTTGACATCTCTTAAGTAACTCAGGGTCCTGAAAATTCTGGAGGACCCCAAGACAGAGGCCTATTATTTCCCAATTCGTCCACCTACTATCGGCACCTCTTAGTTTCTGACTACCAAACGAATGTTCCAGGGGATGTGTTCTTTCTTGTTATAGTGATATCAGTGTCTCAATCATGGATCAATCATCCTACAATGTGGGGGAGCGTGGGCGGGTTTGTGGGGGGTTGGGGGGGGGGAGGGCTGGAGCTTTATGGATTTGTTTTCCTGACATAAATTAAAATAAAAGCGTATTTAACCTTAAACTATAAATTACTTACCCTGAAAACTGTTTTGTGAAGTGATGTTCACAGCGAAAGTCGGTTACATCAGACAAGGCTTTTCAGGTGACGAGCCGGCGGGCTAGATCTTCCGGAACCTCTATCGGAGAGGAACCCTGTTCTAGAGGGTGAGCCAGCCCCACCCAAGGAAGAATCCTGGCCCACCCGTGGCTGTTCAGAACTTGAAAAACAGTTTTTTACTTATATCTCACAGGAGCCTGCAGTTCTACAGACTCTGCCTAATAGTTCAATTTTAGTTAATAGCACCATTACCATGGGCTACTTTCAGGTCTAAAGGCAAGTTTGAAGTTAGCAGAAATGGTAACTTATCATGAAAGGGTCTCCTAAACAGTTTCACTATAACAAAAGAGGCTGGCTCCCAATCCAAGATACGTAGGAATCAAAATCAGAGCTATGACTGAAAGGCTGTGCAAATGATTTTGCTTTTCCTAAAGAGTTCCTGCTGTGAGGCCATGCCCACCTTGCAGCACTAGCCTTGATAGAATGCTGCTTTGTGGAGGAACCTTTGTTTAACCCTCAAGGACCCCGTTTGATTTTCAGAAGTGTCATCTCAGGATTTCAACAATCTGAGGAAAATACAATTGGTGTCACTTGGTAAACTAATATGAAAACTTGTTGCATGCGGTGTTACCAAATGGTAAATTCTGCAGCAACAGGTACTAAATTAAACAAGCATTGACAAAGTCAATAGATCTCACCTACGCCATGTTGATTAGCAGCATGGCTGTGCAGCGTGGCTAAAAGCTACAAAACAGCGCTATGAGCAGCATGGCTAAAAGTTCAAGAAACTTCATTGTACTTTTTTTCTACCTTTTAGCCAACTTGCTGTACAACATGACTAAAAGACACCGTCAAAGCCAGAATATCTTGCGAAGGCATGACTTAATTGTTTTGCCAATGTGTGTTTCTCTAAGTGGGCTAATAAGAGGGCCTGTGGTGGAATACTAGAAATGCCCATGTTGTAGGAAATAATCAGCCAGGTGGGGAGCTTGGCTCTTCTTAGGGTTCACTTTGTTTGTATACTGAAGCAGTAATGGTGTCGGATGTGGAAGTGACAGGCTTTGGTCCTCTGAAGAGCAGTGCTGGCTTGGGCAGTGTCAGTCTGCTGAGATGGAATTTCCCACTTCTATTAGCTTCCCACAACCACTGGTATTTCCTGGTGATCAGTCCTAAAAGGTTTCTACAGGATCCTTTAATTGGTACATTTATATTTAAGTGATATTTGTTTTTGTAATCGATCTCGCAAGGCTGATAGTGTGAGTTGGCCCCACTGAGATTCGTACATGTAGACTTCGAATTAACTCTATGTGAGCACATGAACCCACTTTTCCACAGTTTTAAGACCCAGTCTGCAGAGGTGTCTTTGGGGAAGGGATTTTGCATACCCGAACTAATAAACTGATTTGGCTCTGATATATGTTTTGTGGTCCTGGTGCAAATATAATCAATAACAAGTGGAGTCCTGATCCTCGACTGACATGTAAAATCACCTAGTTGGTTAAGTAGCTGCTGCGGCAATCTTTGTGTGACCTGCACCAGTTCTCAGGCTCAAATACTACTCGAGCACATATTCATCCTTGAGAGGTGGCTAAAACAAGAGGTTTGAATCTGATAGATACACTATCGTCTAAGCGACAATCATTGGGTTCTTGGTAGGCACTGTACACACGGTCAGCTTTCTGAAGGCGATTCCTTGCTGTAGCCACTGTTGTGCATGATATACCAGATCACATGGCTGGCGTCATTCAGGCTAAAACCCAACCAACTTTTGGCCTCTCATTTGAGACTACAAAAAAAATAGCAATGTCCGCCGGTTGTGATTTTTTGGCAGAATCGGACAGCAGGAATTAAATAATAGTGCAAGTAAACACTGTGCAGCATGGGAAATGGGGCAATATGGACAAGGGGAGGGTGGACAGGAAGTAGTACATGAACAAAGGGAAGAAGCAACATGGACCATGGAAGGGGGGAAGTTGGGAGGGAAGAAGTAACATGGGAAGAAGCATCATAGGGGAAGAAAGAAAGAAAATGAGAGTTGGGAAAGAACAAGCAACATGGGTAAAGAAGAAAGAAGCAACAGGGGGTAAACAAGAACATGAGAGGTGGTAGGTAAGAAGCACCATAGACAATAGGTGGGTGAGAGGGAAAAAGCAACAGCACTGGGGAGGGTAGGTGGTGGGGAGTAAGAAGCAGTACGGGAAGAAGCAACACGGGGGAAAAGTACTTGATGTATGCTCGAAACAAAAGAAAAGAAGTGAAGTGAAGTGAAATCAGCATGCGCCAGCCGATTAGAAGGTGGCAAGTATGAGTACCAATGACGCCAACGAATGGTAAGAAATGGGTTGGCTCCAAGCCCCTTTTAGTAAACAAAATGTGATGCGAGCAAAAACATGTGCTAGTCCATGCGCTGTCTCAGGCGATACATAAAAACAAGTTATATAATTTTATTAGGATTTAAAAAACCTGGTTTCAATACATGTTGAAGTTACATATTTAGCAGACTACAGCACAAGGAACAAAATCTAAAAACTATTGAAACATCAGTTGAGGCTTAAAAAAAAAAGACATAACACTATGCAAAACACCTTAACCATTTCAAAATTATATGGTGGAAAGTGTATATTGTAATATTGCTAATCATTAAATTCAATTGTCTTTATTTCGATTCACAGAATCATAAAAGAACATAACAATAAAATTCCATTCAAGTGCAAGTATTACATAGCTGTCTAGTTACAGGGAAGAATTGAGAGCGGTAATGACAACATTAGGAGCAGGAAGTATACCCTGGTTAGACTTTATAAGGCACTCTTTTAGTGCAATCGGTATGGAAAACCTCTGGATAAAACCAGATGTCTTCTGCCCGGAGATACCCAAAAAAAAACCACTGAAAAATGCACTCAAAGAGATGAAATTGATGGAAATTCTTCAATCTGCGAAATTATCAAGCTTGACACACGGGTTCCTGGATTTTAAGTGCCACTACCAATTTGAGCAGGTGCTTGGTACCATTCAGCCGACTTTAGCTAAAAAGCTATTCTTGCAGTTTAGATTTGGCACCTTACCGCTCTTTGCAATTACAAGGAAATGGGCAGGAGTCCCAAATAGCCCCTGCCCTGGATGCCTTGGAGAGGAGGAAACAATAGTCCATGTAGTACTCTTCTGTGAGGCATATAAAAAACCTAGGGTAAAATGGATAATTCAACTTTGTAGAAATCTGGGCATTAGGAACCATGCAGTTTTCTTTAGGATCCTAAGATCTGATACTAGCCCAGTTTACGTGGTTTCAGTAGTAAACTTTCTGTTTTCTATGTGGATATTCCGCAGAAACCTGATAAAGTCGACCTAGATCTTAGATCCTTATAGATTTTTACTGGCGCAGGGCACCCCCCTTTTTTTCTCTTTTTTTTTTTGCAGTGGTTTTACGGAGCATGAAACCTTGTTTTTACCCGGAAGGTGTAGAGACAGTACCCAACAGGGGACGGGAGACCAGTGTGATGTTTTTAGCGGTTCTACTTAGTATGGGCCGGGAGATTTATGTGATGTTTTCATTCTTTTAGAATTGTATATATAACTTACATTTTTAAAGTGTTTTTGAGCATTTATGAAATTTTACGCCAAATGTCTTAATTTTATCGTATTATGCCCGAAATTCTGATGTACGTAGCAAAATTTTACCTCAGTGTCACCATGAATTTGTTATTGTTGGAAATGAATGTGCTTTTATGGTTATAAACAACCGCAATAAAGTTAAAAAAAAAATAGACGAAAAAACAAAAATTAATTTCATCAAAAAATAAACTGCATGGTAAAATTACAAAGTAAAAATCTTCAATATATCTGAGCCGCTTTCACTATTGTAAGCACCTTACATTTAACATATATAAAGTGCAAAGTGCATTCTAGGGTAACTCAAAGTAATTGATTTAGCTAGAATTGTTCTAAAAAAATGCAATAATACAATAATTAAATACTAAAATATCACCATCAAGATAATTTAATTCGATTCAAATTGTGTTGCGAGGGCATGTCACATTAATTAGGTAAAAAATAATCTATTTTGGGATCCAATGCATAAAACATGATGTAATAAAATAAATAAAATGTAGCCCTCTCCTTTTCCTTAGATACATTGCGGTGAGTAAAAATCTGCTATCACCAAAAACAATAAGTCGTGAGATATATGATTTTAATATTCTCAGAGCCTCCAGATATTTCCTAGTTATCAGGCGCAAACACAACAGCTTTATCCACTTCCTTCTTAGGTTTGCATAAATTGGGCAAAAGAATACAACATGTGCAACATCTTCATTTGTGTCAGAGGAGCATAGGGCACAGTTGGGTTTCCTTCCTGCAGCTTTTTGGGTGGCCCACTTAGCTGTGAAATAGTTGATATGGAGTGTCTCATATTGACATTTCAGATAGAGTTTTTACTAGCTGGCGTTCAATCTCATCCAGAAATGGTTTGAAACTTGGAACCATTTTAATAGACAACAATTGCGTGGTGAGTCTCCCTGATATGCTACCTAAAGTGACTTTGTGCAAAATAAAATTCCAATAAATATTCTTAATCTCATTCTTTGAATCTTACATCAATAAATTAGGATTAGCCCAAAACGTATTCAGACCCACGTTTGAGAGCCAATTTTGCACGTCAATGAGCCAGGGGAATGTAAGTTGAGCATCAAGTTTCAGTAGTCCTCTCAGTGCCTGCTTGTATGGTTCTAATTCTTCAGTGGTCCAAATTCTGACCCAGTGGGACAATGATCTCAATATAGCCAAGTGCTCCAATCTTTTAATGCCTATATCATAGAATTGAAGGGGTCACTGGAGTATTTTTCGGGAAGTGATGTGAACATCCGCTTTTATTTTATTTTTCCCTGTTATCAAAAGGTTTAGGTTTTCCCGACCCTATAATTCGGATCCATAGAGGGCAGTAGTTTGGGCTCTGTAATTGTAGACCTCCAGAGCTGGGGAAATGGCCTTTGCCTCAGTAGATTGTTGTTTCTTAACAACAGGGATAGAATTTTGTAATAGAATTGTCTCTGCCTTATTTATGAGTGGTTTCCAAGACAATTATGAGTCAAGTGTCTAACCGAGATAAATGTTATGTTATCTTATAGAGTATTTATAGAGTGCGGCTGTCACTTCGAGGAGTATCATGGTGATAATAAATTGAGTTGCGGGCAGAAAGATAATTGAGAACGGAAATGAAAGGGATTAAATGAGTGCTCTACATAGTGCATCTGAGGCAGTGAAAATCTAGGTTTTCAGGGAATCGGATTGAATGTGACGGAGGCTGCTAGGGAGTTGGCTCCTTGCCTTTGGGCTAAAGACTGCAATTGATTTGCCCCCTTTTGAGATACATCTGAAAACTGGGGGTTTTAATAAATTTGAATTGGAAGATCTAAGCGTGCTGCAAGGTATATAGTGAGTGAACCTGGAACGAAGAGTCTGGGGGCCAGAGGAATGAAAGCTTCTGAAAGTGATTATCAGGATTTTAAACAAAATTCTTTTGTGGACGGGTAACCAGTGCAGCGTTTTAAGAGCGACTGATGCAGATGATTTCCTAGGCTATTTTAATACTAGTCTTGCCTTAGCATGTGGAACCATCTGAAGTTTATGAAGGACATATTTATTGGTTCCTGCATAGAGGCTGTTGCAATAGTCAATTCTAGATGTAATTAAAGCTGTTGCAACAGTCTGTCTCATCGTAATGGGGAGTAGATTGAAAAGCTTTGTTAATGATTTGATTAGGTGAAAGCATGTGCCCACCACAGAAAGCGCTTGTTGGTGGAAGGAGAGGCCTGAATCAAATCTGACCCCCAGGTTTCTGGCTACCGATACTGTATTCAGGGGAGGGGGATGTCAGCCGGCCACAATTCACTGGGGTAGAAATGATTCCCCTTCCCTAACGGCATGACTTCCATTTTTTCCGAGTTGCATCTCAGGTGATTGGTCTTCATCCATTGAAAAAAGGCTGTGAGGCATTGGCATAGGTTTTCCTCAGCCAGTGTGGTATTTTTGCCTAAGACCAACACCAGCTGTGTATCGTCCGCGTATGAGATGGTCAATAAGGTAAATAAGGTTGGCAACACACTCCAATGGTACTTGGTCTAAGACTATTTTGTTTTTTAAACTTTTATGTGGTCTAATAGCCATATATTTAGTCTTGACAGGTTTTAGTTCTAGGCCTTTTAGTCTACAGAAATGGCTGAAACTGTCAAGTAAGCTTTGTAACACCCTAGGCGTCTGAGACACTAGGACTGTATCATCAGCAAAGTTTAGAGCACATATATGGATCTCGCCTAACTTTGGGGACTCATGGGAACATTTTTGAAGATGCTATACTAGGTCATTCACATATTATAAGAACAGGGTTGATGCCAAAATGCATCCCTGTTGCACGCCCCTCCTAATAGGGATGTCCTCATCGCAGTTTAGCAAAATTACCTTCAAAGAGCCTTATTATTTGTAGTAAAATTTCCTCCGGCACTCCCTGCTGGGGTAAGGTTCCCCCATAAGAGATCTCTTGGTATTGAGTCAAACGCTGCTTTAAAATCGATGAAAGCAATGTATTAGTGCCCAAGTTTGAACTTAGCAGATTTCCAGGCTATACACGAGAGTCTAAAGACTTGATCAATTGTACTTGTCTTTAGCCTGAAGCCAGCCTGACAAGGTGAGAGCACATCATTCTCTATTATCCAGTCATTTAATTTGCCCAGGATTTGCTTCGCGTAGACTTTTTGAAGGGTATCAATCAGGCTTTTGGGCCTGTAGTTAGCCGGGTCATCTTTGTTACCTTTCTTGTAAATGGGAACTATCTCAGCACCTTTCCAGGAATCTGGAAGAGGGGCCCCTCTAGCCACTGCATTACTTAAAAGATTCACATACGGTGCCCATACTTCTGGGACGTGTTTCAAAAGTTCCCTGGGTTCTTATCTGGACCATGCAATTTTCCTGGTTTGATGGCGGCTATAGCTAGTCTGGTTTCTTCAAAACTAAATAGGAGAGGTGGTGTTGATATATTATAAGAGGGGCCCTCAGTACGAACAATAAAGTCAGTACCAGTTTCGTTGCACAAAGCATATAGGTCAGAAAAGTATCTGTACCAAGTCCCGGGTTCTAAGAAGTGGTCTGTATCAGTATTGTCACTCTACTGCAGTGTGCAACTATTCTCCAGAACGAGAACTGATCCTTAAGTCTGGCAGCAATAATGAGATCATTCCAATTGGCGTCTTCCCAATATCTTACTTCTACCTTCTGTTTCCTTTTGTATTCTGCCATCAGATGCCTAATTTGAGGCATATGTTTGACCATGCAGGCCAATAAATGTCTTTGTTTAGCCGAGGAGCATTTCTTATTAAACCAAGGGGTGGAAGATTGGCTCTTAGGTCTTGATTTGTGTTATAGGTATAAACTCTGGGACTGTATCAATGTAGAGGGTTAATGCTTCACAGTAAGCATTAAAGATACTTGTAAGGGGCCCAACTTAGTCGATGGCAGCAGACCATTTAACTGATCTTCGGTTGTTGCTTACTGTCAATTGCTGGGACTTGTTCCCAGAGTTGATGGGATGGATTGAATGAGTAGCGATCAGCCTCCCTAACAAGACCAAGCATAATGGGAGGTGGTCACTCTCCCCTCTATTGTCTACCTTGAAGTCCTGTACGTATCCACAGTGAGCTATAGTTGCCATTATATAGTCTATTCTAGTTTTAGATTTGCGCATGGGAACATATCTGGTGATCAGGCTGTTAAGAAATTTAGGGCTCGTACAATAAAGTGCTTTAAAGACTATACATCCCGACTTGAAAGCAGTGCGTTGTGCTATGGGCAACCAATGTAGTTTACGCAATAACAGCCTGACTGATTGCCATCTCGGCTGTTTATAAATCAGTCTAGCCGCTTGATTTTGAATGTTTTGAAGGCGATTAAGCAGGCCCAATGGAAGGCCGGTGTAAAGGGAGTTGGCAAAATCGAGACGAGACAGCACCAATGCTCTCACCACATTGGATCAAAACTTGGTGAGACAGCAGGTACGCGATTTTCCTTATTTTGCGTACTTGAAAAAAGACAAGAGGAGACCACGGTACCCACATGTCCCTTCAAAGAAAGGTCAGAGTCTATAGTCACCCCAAGACTTTTTACTGATAAAGACGGGACAGGGGGAGGACCTAATTCGCCTGGCCAACAATGTGGTCCCCAACAGATGGCGCTCTTCCCCGGCAGCACCAGTTCTGTTTTGCCGGAGTTAAGCTTCAATTGGTTCAGATCCATCCAACGTTGGATATGCAGCATTGTAGCTTGAAATTCTGTGGCTGCGTTTAGAGAATCAACTTGAACACCAGCCGAAGATCGTCAGCATAGTTGAAGACAGTTGTTTTCATGATTTTAAGTGAATTAATCAAAGGGCCGATATACAGATTGAACAATAGTGGGGACAGGGACGAGCCTTGTTGGACTCCACATGAAGTGGGCAGGTTGGAGGCAGTATAATTCCCAAGACGCACTGCTTGGGTTCTGCCAGTTAGAAAAGACTTTATCCACCTGTAGGCTGTTCCCCGGATGCCTGCTTGTTCGACACGGTACAACAAGATGTTATGGTCGACTGTGTCGAACGCAGCTGACAGATCCAGGAGCACAAGTGCCTGTGGAGTCCCCTTGTCAGCGTTAGCCCTCAAGGTATCCATCACCGCCATCTATCTCGGTCTTATGTAAACATTAAAAAGATATAACTGAGTCATGTTAGTAGGCTTTAGTTTTAGTCCTAAAATGTCTGGGGAAGTAGTGATCAGGATTTCTATAATGACATTTAAATTAATTTTGACCCATATCGTCAACCCACCCGAAGGTCTTCCTATCTTTGATAGTAAAGCATCTATGCTAAATGTCCTATACCCTAGTTTGTTTGGTGACTCTCTTAGCCAGGTTTCCTGGAAAAAGCAAAGTCAAAATGTTCAATGTATTCCTGAAAATCTGCTGCTAAAAGTTTTTGGCTAAGTCCAGCAACATTCCAAGATACCACATTCAAATTCTCTGGAGGTATTTCAAGAATCGTATCAAGGACATATACTGGTGTAATTCCACTAGCCATCCTGCCTGGTAAAAGCATGTTGGGCCCTGGGTGTCATGTGGGTCCAGCTACCCAGCCACTAGTGGGGTACAGGCATTATCTGTGTGTGTTAGCGTATTTGTAGCGCTTGAATTTCCATTATCTAACACGGTCAGTCAGTCTACTAGGTTTAAGTTGTTGGTTTCCTTTGGTGCGTGTAGAGGGCTATTATTCTTCTCTAAAATGTTTTTGTTCTGCCTGAGATTAAATCTCGATTCGAATATGGAATTTGTTCGCAAATTCAAGATTATCAGACTGTCTGCAATATATTTTTTATACTTTTATTATATCGGATCTTATAACAGATAAACGTTGGTGCCTACTTCGAATCCAAAGTATCACCTTGTTCTTTCATGAGTCCTCATATTCTCTGGCATTCAGCTTTAATCTGGAGACTTTTATCCTATAGACATTGTAAGTGGCCGTCTTAGCCTGACTGGAATCAATAATATGTTGTTGTGGAGGGTAAGGATTAGATATCAGTGGTTTTCCTATAACCCCTGGCCGATTCTGGTATTTTGCAAGGTTCCTTCAATTCTTGTGCAGGTGGAATTGGTCGGATTATGGGTACCTGAAAGCACAGCATGCGGTCCCTCGTGTCAAATTGCAGGAAGCATTCTGAACCTCGGATCTGGGTGTTCTTGCTTATTACTGTGTCCTGGTGTGGGTGGTTGGTAATTAGAGTGAATTAAGTGGGCAGCTTTGCTTCCAGGAGCGCCTGAAGGGACACTTACAAAGACAGATTGGGACAGACTGAGTATATATCCGCCTGAAAACTACCATTCTGAGTGATGTACAATTTCTCAGAGTAGTGTTCATTGCTTTGTGCGCTTTCGCTCTCAGGAGTACTGATTCGAAGTAATAGATCCCCAATTCGTCTTTTCAGGGCCAAAACTTCATCCTTCAGGAAGTTTAATTTCAGACACAGTTCTATGGTGAGATCAGTTTTTCTTGTTCTGTCTTATCCTTGATGCTACTTAATTTTGGTTTATTGCTTAGACCCGGCTTTATTACTCTTGGGCTGGCTTGAAAAAGGTGTAGATCTATTTGAACAATTTACTGTTATCCTCCCACTACATGCCTTACCTTCTTGACTGCTGGATAGTATACCAGACGTAAGGGCGCTAGGTCGAGAGGAATCATTTATTGCATCATTTGCGAGTTTGGACTGTGTGGGCCTGCCTCACCATGAGTGTGATGGACAATAACAATGCGCGTAGGAGATTTTGGGCAGTTAGGCTTATCCAGTCTGCTATAATAGAAGGGATTTTTTTTTGTATTGCTATTTGTCAACTTCTTCCCATTAGATAGTATTGTCTCCACTTCTTCAATTAAATCGTCTATCGCAGCAAGTGTACAGGTGTCTGCTGCAGTTTTTTTTAGTTTCGTTATCTTAGGTATTTTACCCCTGCCTGCAACAGTCTCTGTGGTTTTTCTCTTTCCGATTTTAGAGGGGGTGCAGTGAGTACACTAGCTTGGTTTGTTATTTGGGTTAGGCTAAGGGTAAAAATGGTAACAACAACTGTATTTCTTATACAGCTCATCTAATATATGGTCTAGGTAAACACTAGCCCAACTAAAAGTTACAACAATGATTCAAGCATTAATTTCACATCAAATTCAGTTAAAAAGAGTGCACATATAAAAAGGGTTTTTGAACAAGGTCCCCGTTCTCACTTATCTATGGCAGTGAACAGAGAAGTTACCAATAATTATGGATGGATCCCAAGTTGAATTTAGTCACCTACTAGATAGCCTAGTAAGCCTGCAGGGCGCAGTCGGTGCGTTTGAGCAAAATCAAGGGGGAGCGGCCCTGCCCTACCTCTTCCCGTCTCTGAAGGGCACGGACGGGCCCGCCCTTTGCCCGGGTGCGGACGGCCCACCCTTGGCCCAGGCTTTACCTGGGCGCGTCCCACGCTTTGGGTGGAGAAGCAGCACTAGTGCATTGGAGAGACCTCCCCCTCGTCAGCGGCAGCAGTTGTGGTTGCAAGTTGCACCCTGGGAGTTGCAGTCCCATTAGGATGATTGGCAGATTAGTGGCAGCACCAGCAAGGCAGGCGTTGCACCCTGGGGCAGAAGTCCCACCATGGTGTGTAGAGGATGAATTAAATGCCCCGAGCAAGGCCCCAAATATCCGTGCTAATCATTCACAATTAAATAACCTTTTTGCATAGCATTATTTTGTTTCTTTTCCAGAAGCCCCCTAACTGAAGTATTTCAATGCAATTAAGATATATGTTTTACAGCTCATAGTGTGCACATACTGTGCCCTTATATACTGTTGAAGTCTGTCTTTTAAGTGAGTGGCTATACAGAGCTATGCAGTGCGCAGCATGGTTGCCATGTTTGCCATGTTTGTTTAAAATAGGCCACTCCAATACTGTTTTCCTGAATGAATAAAGCGTCTTTTATGCAGAGTTCAGTTGGTAAACTTTAAGTACAATTTACACAACTGCAAAAGAAATTCAGGTTACAAAACACCCATACATCTAAATACTATCCGCTTAAGCAGACTCTTACTTCTGGCATTAAGGAGTTGATAGGAAAGCTAGAAGTGCATCCTTAAGAAGTAAGGTTATTACAGGCTACAATAGCTAAAAACACAATATTGCTAATATTTACCAACTTAATGGTCCACACACAAAAATGGATGGCGCCACAGCCAGCTGAAGAAAGATCGACTCAATGGAAAATGGGTCACGATAGGAATCATATGCATAAACCACGAGAGTTATCAGCAAAATATCATTTGCGTTTGGTCCAATTAAAAATTCTCCATACATTCTACTAAGGGCACAATGTTCAGCAGGGTGGATGAACACCGAAATGTGCTTACGACACCGAGGCCAAGAGGGTTCTTTTTTAACCACTCATTGTGGAGTTGCTCAGTCATAGAGAAATATTGGGAGTATGTTGGTAAGACTCTGGAGGCAACACTGGGGGTTCCCCTCCCAAGGAACGATATAGCACTAAAGTAGCCAGAACGTAAAAAAGAAAAGTGAGGGAACAATTCTTCATGTCTAAATTTAAAACGTACTATCAAGGTTTGAACAATAGAGAAGAGTGGGAGAGGTTGATTCGGTAATGGCAGTATATAGTATTGAAATGTGTTTCTTACTGTAACAGCCCTGCTTACTGTAAATATGATTCCAACTGTAATCGTCCTGCTCTTTGTTTCTTACTGTAACAGCCCTGCTTACTGTTACTATGATTCCAACTGTAAGAGTCCTGCTCTTATGCTTTTTTTCTCTGGAAGGAATCAAAGATAGACATAGACCCTGAGCAAGGTAAATAATCAGTACCACCGGGAGGTGATGATGAGAACAGCAAGGTTGTTTTAGATTCATAAAGTTCTTTGAGAATTATAAACCGGGTGGTGATGATTCTCAAAAGTTCTTTGAGAATTATAAACATCAATTGAAACAACATGTCTGGCCTAGGTAGAAATAAATTCACCCTATTTCTCAAGGACCCTTGCGGGTCTAATCTGCGTGACATTCCATACTGAAAGTTAAGACTTGGCTAATAGAAAATTGCCATATGAATAAAGTTAATTGAAAATAAAAAAAAAGCAAAAAGAAACAAAAATTACAGATATCATTGTGTGAATAACCCGTAATAGAGTTGGTTACACTAGGGTTAGCACTCATTATTTAATCAGTGAGTGATGCACAGTCTCAGCAGAATTATTTATGCCGTGATGTTATTTACATCGAGTCTTGGGTAAAACAAGTAAAGTTTGCACGATTGAACGCGCCTAACATGAATAATAAACTAAAAAAAATTGCACCTCAATCACGCTGGATCAAACTTGCGCGTGATTATAAATAGCGGCAATTTAGAGAGTTTCGCTTTTACATGACTGAACAGAACCCCCGTCACAGCAGACGTTATACGCCTTTAAGGTAGGTTTCACTGTATTTCCAACGAGTAGTGTCTTCGGACTTCGAAACACCAAGTGTGTCTCGGCATTAGTTTAGTTTTAGTTGAAGTAGAGATCGTGCAAACATTAATTCACAACTGAGAGAGTTGCAGAGTATACGCTGGGCCAAGTTACTCACGAGAAGGTGACAACCGTCGGTATAATCTCGATGGGTGCTGCCGATATTAATTTACATTAAACTTGGAAAGGCAAATTTTCTTGCCCTGTAGTAGAACCGCGTAATAATTACGGAGATATGCTGGGGTAGTAGAGGCTGAGCAACAAGGATCTGCCTTGTAAATAGAGATGACATGGTAACTTATCTACACTAAGTGGATTGTTACATTCAGCAAGATTATCCGTGGACCTAAACTAAAAGCAATAGCACGTATTGTCTCGTTGATGCAACAATAATAGGACTCGCTCTTCAAATAGATGCAGTAAGGTATTGTAAATTGAAATATTACCGCACAGTTTGATAATAAATTAGTATACTATGGGCACACAATCTTAGGTAAAGGTTGTCTGAGTGTAGTATGATGGAAAACAAATGCTCAGAAGATTATGGGTCCTTTATCTCCCCAAATAGGAACACGTATTGTATTGTATTGTATGTCATTTTTGAAAAGCGCGTGGTTACCAGAAGTCATCCCAGCACTGAATTGAGTGATACTCTGAGGGGGAGGGGGGAAGAAAGAGGATCATTTGGGAAAGAGAAAGGTTTTCAGTGTTTTCCGGAACCGAAGATGGCCGGATTCGGCGCGTAATTGCAGTGGGAGAGAGTTCCAGTGTGAGGCCGCGTTCACTGAGAAGCGGCGGCCTCCGGTGCGGGCTTTCTTGATTCTAGGCACCGTGGCCAGAAACCCTTTGTCTGAGCGCAAGGGTCTGTTGGGTTTTAGGGGGTGACTAGGCTTCTCAAGATCGGGGGTCCTTTACCTTGCAAGATTTTGTGGGTGATGCAGAGGGATTTGAAGATAATCCTCTCTCGCACGGGGAGCCAATGAAGCGCTTTGAGAGCAGGTTTGGCTGATGATCTGAGGGGGATACCCATTAATAGCCTGGCGGCGGCATTTTGAGTATGTTGAAGCTTATTGATTGTGGCTTCAGTTGCTCCTAGGAAAATTGCGTTACTGAAGTCTAGTCTTGACAGAACTAGACCTTGTATCAATAGCCTCCTGGAGTGATGGGGGAGAAGGGGGAGGACTTTGCGGGCGGAGCGGAGTAGGCCGAAGCAGGTGCCCGCTGTTTTTTACGCTTGTGTTTTAAGCGAGAGGTCCTGCTCAAGCCAAACCCCCAAGCTTTTGATTTCTTTCTTTGGGGTGGGAGGGTCGCCTAAACAAGCCGGCCGGATGGAAGAGGGCATAGAGGCCGACTTGTGGCCTAACATCATGATTTCTGTTTTAGATCCATTTAGCTTGAGAGAGGAGTCGCACATCCAAGCATGGATCTTCGTCAGGCATTGATGGAAGTTGTCGGGACATTGGTCGAGTTGCGAAAGCGAGACGACCAGTTGGGTGTCATCGGCGTAGCTTACTATTTTTATCCCAAAAGGGATGACCACATCCTCCAGGGGGGCCATGTACACATTAAACAATGTGGGGCTTAGGGAAGAGCCCTGCGGCACTCCACACTGGAGGGGCATTAAGGCAGTGTGTGAGTTGCCTTCCCAGACTTGAAAGGTGCGGTTGGAAAGGTAGGATGTTAACCAGGTTAAAGCAGACCCTCGTATTCCTGCTTCGGCCAGGCACTGGATCAGGATGCGGTGATTCACCGTATCGAAGGCCGCACTAAGGTCCAGGAGGATCACTGCCACTGATCCTCCTGAATCCAGAATGCGCCTAGTCTCCTCGATGACAGAGAGGAGGGCGGTGTCAGTGCCCTGGCCCTGGCGGAAACCGGTTTGGGAATTACGCAGCCGATCATTGGACTCCAGGAAGTGGGAAAGTTGGTGGTTCACCACTTTTTCTGTGATCTTGCTGAGACTGGGGAGAAGGGATATGGGTCTGAAGTTGGCAAGCTCTAGAGGGTCGAGATGGGGTTTCTTCAGCAGTGCCTTGACAATGGCCCCTTTCCAACTGGGGGGCACAATGCCCTGTGAAAGAGAAAGGTTGATGAGCTCAGTAGCCGGGGAGGAAATGGAAGCAGCTATCTGTTTCAAGAAGCGCATCGGGGCTGGGTCGCTGGGGGAGCCGCTTTTGATACTGGTTAGAGTTTTGAGGAAGACATCCTCGGAGATTAGATTGAAGGCGTACAGCTGAGGGCCCGTATCCCGGGGCAGATTCTCACTCTCATTCTCATTCCATGAAGGGTTTTCCGTTTGGGGAAGGGAAGATATAATATTTTTTATTTTTGGGTCGAAGTAGGTGGCTAGATTGTTGCATTTGGACCCTGAGGGGTCTTGAGGTAGCGGGGGATCAGGGATCTTCAGAAGTTCTTTCACAATTTTGTAGGTTTCTCTCGTGGAGTTAGAGGCATTTTTGATTCTGTTATCATAAAATGTGGTTTTGGCATTTCTGAGGGCGACTGTTATGCTCTGATCAAGTCGCGATAGGTGTCTTTGTTAGAGGTATCCTAGTTTCTTCTCCAGATACGCTCAAGCCTTTTATAGCCTTGCCTTAGGATTCTGAGCTCCGGAGTGAACCAGGGGGCAGAGCCCGTTCTAGTCTGCTTTTTCCGAAGGGTTTTTTAAAGGTAGGACTAAGTCCAATGAGTAAGAGAGGCAGTTTTTGAAGTTGGTGTCGGCTTCGATGGGGTCCGAGGCAGGGGGCGGGGAGGAGCGTTCTAGGGGCCCAATCCACTTCTCTACTGAGAGTTCCGACCACATTCTATCGTGAGTGGAGGTGTTGAGCATTTGGACCGTTTTAAGGTCGACCTGCCAAGTGAATGTCAGGAGGAAGTGGTCTGTCCAGGGGAGGGGAGACTGGGGGCTGGTTTGGAGTGACCTGATATTGGAGAGCATCGGGTCTAGGAGATGACCTTTATAGTGTGTGGCTCCTGTGTTTAAGAGATGGATCTCATAGGAAGAGAGATCAAGAAGCAGGTCGGTGGCTGCTTTGTCTAAGGGGTCGTCCAAATGGAAATTCAAGTCACGCTATATTAAAGAGGCGGTGGATACTTTTGACTAAGTGGGATACCGGACAGGCTCCCAGGTTTTAACAATATTCAACCCCACGCGGCATAGGACAGAAATCCAATGTAATTGGTGAGTGCCTTCTGTTTAGGAAAAAGTAAATCCTAGAGAACTAGATGTAATGTGTAAGCAATTAATATACGCATATTTGTGCTTTAGGTTGGACATGAGAACCAACACTAGCGGTTAGAACTGAAGGGGCGAGAATCAACAAAGAATCATTTTCTGTGATTAGTGGGGATTTTTTAAGCCCACTTGATGTGAGTATAAAAAATACATCACTATGGCTATACTTTAACTAATACAGGATGGCAAGTGTAGTTACATCTTATTTACTTATACTCTTAACAGATTAAAGAATTGAGAGTTGGGTTTTGAGAAAGGAGGAACTGTTACATAAATCCCCACACAGAAAGATTGAATGGTAGTACTTGCCAGTGGAATAGGGTAAGCATCATGGCAAACTGTTTACTACTTTTAGAGGTAGATATTATACAAAAAGGTCATTATTAAATGTGATATAGCTACAAATGACCATAAAGAAATGGTTTGGGGCAGAAATGTGCGGGTTTTAAAAATAAGAATAGATACCCAGTCCATAAAATGTGTGTTTTTTCAAAAGAAGAAAATCCCCATCCCCACAATGTGTTTTTTTGAACTTTTTTGAAAATGTATCAAATTCGTTAAAGGCAGTGATTTTCAAAGAATGTAATGAAATCAGTGTAATCCAATAGAGGATTAATGAACATTTTGCTTAAAGGGAAGGTCTGAATTGTACTATTGACCGTAGATGAATACAAGAATATAGCTGTATATATTGAACCAGGGAGTAGAAGTAAAAATTGTTAATCTAGCACAAGCATAACAAAAGTTTAATTGTATGTATTTATTTTTAGATATGTTGGCTGGCACAGTCAAGAATATTCGGTTTTAATGAATTTGTCCTGAGGAAGGTGTTTTCAAATTACCGGATACACCAAAACGCGTCGACATAAGGATATGTTATAAGGATACTAACACATGATGTATTGTTTTTAAATGAGTGATATAATGGTTTGTGTACAAATTGTGTATAGCTCAAGGCTTTTTCTATGATTGTAAAAAAATCCCTTAATAGAAAAAATCCTCTGGGATTGTAATCTATTTCAAAAACCTTATACTGATTTGTATTGATTTGTAATAATTTGTAATCATGTGGTTTTAATCGTCATTATTTTATTTTATATAAAAATGTATATGTTTTTAATACTGTTGCTACAAAATGAATCACAAATGATTGGTATTAATCTTCTTGTTGCTGGACTTTCCAAATAGACTCCCTAGGGTTTAGTATAAATTTGAGTACAGTTGTCACATATAGATAGAACATCGAAAGGGAAATATTTTTTGTTACTAAAGTAGCCAGCCCATTAAATAAAAGCAGCCACTGAGGAATACACTCACAATATGGAGTGATTTATGGCAGCAGACAAGAAGGAATATAAAGGGAGGGGCTAATTGAAGATATTTATAAAAACACTTGGGTGGACCTGAGAGGAACATAATGGGCTTGGTTAAGTGAAGACAGTAAGTCAAGAAGAATAGGTAGCAAAGTACCATAGATCCACTAGCAAAGCGTTTACTCATTAAAAAAACTCAAAACCTACCCTGTAACAAATGTAATGTAGATGAAACCACATATAAGAGTACATTATCATGTCATTTTGCCTGCATTATTCATGTGTTTTGATTATAATTGTAATATGTATATCTTGCGAACTTCATATTTGCTTTTGCAGTGTTGTCACGAAAAGTAACTATTTAAATGACCATAAAAATTAAAACCTTAAAAAGATATACATTTAAAAATGTTCTCTTCATCCTATAAACCATAAAATGATTAATTAAGATTCACTTAACGTAGTTTGTGTACCACATGTACATTCCAAGATGGTGTCTGAAACTTGGTAAACTTTATTCAAATAATTAAAAAAGTTAGCCAAAAATGGAGTTTGAAGCCTGCCTATATATTCACTGAAAAATTTACAGAATTATATATCTGTCTCAAATGCGGGAAATTCCTGATATTCACCAGTTCTGGTTAACACCACAACAAATATAACACATGCTGTCGGCCATGTTGTTCTCTTGATAGCTCTTCTCTTTGTTCAGTTGGCAAATTGGTATTTTGAGCATGTCAGGTGATATGAGTTATGGGGTGTGTGTGTGTGTGTGTCACTAACCATAACTGGTCATTTCAGCCAGAACCATAACTGTTTTTTACAGTGAACATAGTGAATAGAAAAAAAGATAAATAATAGCAAGTGGCGAATTATGGCATTAGATAGGGGTGTACAAAACGGGTGCAGGGCTTAGAGCATCACATTGTTAAACTTCAATGCTCTGAAAAATGCTAAGTCCATAATTGTTTTTTTTTTAAAGTGAAAAGAAGGAAAGGGGTCCAGTGTGGCTGTGGGAACTTTTCTACTCTTGCATATGACCATGAGCATGCTGCACTTCATCTGCATTTTTTAAAGTTCTGGCGAGCAGTACCCCTCCCCTTCAACAAAGCCAAAAGCCCTGGCAGAGGAAACCTTGTAACAGGGAATGCAAGCGGTGTTGCTCATTTTGTGGTGGTTATTGCGTTAAAAATGTCAATATTGAACAAATATGAGCACTTAAAATTTCAGATGACCAAGAGGTTTTTTGAATTTTTTTAGCCGATCCCATTCATCTCTATGGCCCGCCCATTCTTCCACCTAGATCAAAAATCCTGATGCCAGGCCTGATCCCAGACCAGCCAAGTGCCACGCCGTTAGGGTCATTTAGTTAATTTCCCCACATTCACGCAAGGCTCCACATTTCTCACACAGTCCGCCGGTGTGTATTTATTCCACCCAAGCTGAGGCTTGACCTTGCCTGCCTACCTATGGCGAGGGTGCCTCTTGGTGCCTATCAATGGCATGGCACTTAGAACAGATCCGTGCCCCTGGGAGTCCTGATGGGACAGTAGCTGGAGTGTTGTATCTTGGCTTCCTCTGCTCAGGTGCTGGATGGGTGGCGTACCAACCATCAGTCACCTCAGGCTAGGATGTCTCTCAAGTGACCTGCTGAGGATTATTTGTGTTTCATCCGCAGAGACCGCATCAATTGGAACGCTTCAGTAGAACTTATGTGCACAAAAAAACTTGCAACTGGCCCTTCCCGTATCTTGTGAAGCAGAGGTCTTATGAGACAGATTAAAAAGGCGCACTTTCCGAAAGTTGTCAGGCACGAAGACCCAGGGCACTGTACTTGAAGGCTGAAGCTGGGCAGTGAACTGAGATGATGAAAAGCAGGCTGCAGGGCCAAGACCTCTGTGTTGCCAGTCATTCACTGCTAGGAAACCAACGTAAAAATGAAACCAACAAAGAACAGTCTGAGTGAAGCTGTTCCTTTACAGCAAATAAAATCGACAGGCGACACGCCGAATGTGTTGTGCTCTTCAAAGAATACATATAATTAAAATATTTAATACAAGTTGCAGCAACTGACTTTAATTCTGCAGGTCGTAGAGTTCGCGAAACGTACTTTTGCCACACGTGTCATCTTTAGCCAGGTAGGACATCTTAGCCAAGAACCCAAACTTGCAATGCTGATGAGTCAAACTACCAATCTCATAATGCAACTTGCTGCTAGCTACATAGCCAGAACAAGATGGAGTCACCCATGATGGGCCTTGGCAGATAGCTATACGCTGATCAATGAAAATTAATTTCCTGCTGTGGAATGAGTTACATATGGCCTGATATCTGGGAATCCTTAGGTAGTTCTAAAATGAAAATGATTTATTTTGTTTGTGGATTCATAAAAAGGAGTCTTACAGTTTGGTTAAAAAAAAGATGGAGAACAACATTCAATCATTGGATGTTGTATTGTAATTGCATTTATTGTATTGTATTGTATTAGAGACTTATATAGCGCAAAACTGTCACCCTACGGGTATCCTGGCGCTTGGATCAGAGAGAAGCCTGAAAAAGGAGAAATCAGAGTCAGCTGTTTAAAGATATGTTTTAAAGCTCATTGCTTGGGAAGAGCCAGGTTTTTAGGCTCTTCCTGAAGCCAATCAACGAGCTAGCCTGTCTAAGCATTAGTGGCAGTTCATTCCATATACGGGAGGCCATCACACCAAAGGCTCTACCACCTTTCCGAGACCTCTTGAATCTGGTGGTAGTTATCACGCTGGAGTGAGAAGACCTGAGCTGCCTACTAGTATTATACCAGCTGAATGTTTCCTGTAGAGGAACTGGGCCCTGACCATGTACTGCCTTATATACAATGCAGAGGGATTTAAAGCGAATTCTCTCCCTGATGGGCAACCAATGAAGATCTCTTAGGGCCAGCGTCGTGGAGGATCTGCGTTGTCTATTGAGGGCCAGTTTTGCTGCCATTGATTGAACTCTCTGCAACCCCTGTACAATATATTGTGGTGCTCCCAAGTACAGGGATTTGCAATAGTCCACTCTACTCAGTATTATACTCCTCACTATAAGGGGGCGAGTGTCTTCTGGGAGTAGGGGAAGGATTTTCCGTAAAGTACGGAGCAGGGAGAGGCAGGTACTGGCAGTTTTTCATTGGCCTGTGTATCCATTTTGAGGTTTTCGTCGACCATAACTCCCAGATTGCACACCACTTCAGCCGAGGCCAAAGCGTCACCCTCAGGAGTGAGCTTGAACTCTAACGGTAAGTGGCGTGAAATTCTCGTGGCGGGGCAGTATAGTACCTCAGTTTTTCCCTCATTAAATTGTAAGGTATTTCTCTTGAGCCAACCTGCTGTTTGACACATACACTCCTGGAGTGTATCAATGGATATCGCTCTTTTCCCCTCCAGTGAGAGTATCAAGTGAGTGTCATCTGCATAGTTGATGAGATCTATCCCAAAAGATTTAATGATGGGAAGTAGAGGACGTAGATAAATATTAAAATGAATCGGGCTTATTGCTGAGCCCTGTGGTACCCCATGGAGTACTGGGGACATAGCAGAGGTAAATGGCGATAAGGATACCGCCTGCTGTCTTCCTGACAGGTATGATCATAGCCATTTTAAAGCCTGACCTTTTACCCCTATGTCTTCCAGTCCCTCAACCAACACTGCACGGTTAACCGTATCAAATGCGGCTGACATATCCAATAGTACCAGGACAGATGAGGCCCCGTTGTCAGCACGCATTCATAGGTTATCTATTGTCGTTACCAGTGCGGTCTCAGTCCCATGTCCCGGGCGGAATCCAAACTGATCCCTGTCCAGAAGTAGATTGTCCTCTAGATAGCAAGATAGACTTTTACTAACTACCTTTTCAAGGATTTTAACTGGGTAGGGCAGTAAGGATATAGGTCGAAAACTCGCTGGGTCAGAGGGGTCCAGGGAGGTTTTTTTAAGAAGTGGAGTTATGATGGCTTGCTTTCAAGCCTCTGGTACCACCCCTTCCTCCAATGACTGGCAGCAGATCTTCCATAGCCATGGTATGGTATTTATATAGCGCTTACTACCCCTGACGAGGAGTTGAAGCGCTTTTCCGCAAGTAGCATGCTATTCTGGGACCCATAAAGGATTAGCGGTGAATTAGTAAAGTGAAATATGAAAGTAATTTGAGTGGTGGACGTTAGGCAGTTATTTTAATTGAGAGGGATAGTGGAGGGATAGAAGAGGGAAAAGGTTTGCATTTATATAAAACGTTTTCTACCCTTGATGAGGCGTTGAAGCGTTTTTTGGGCTAGTAGCACACTACTCCGGAACCCATAAAGGATTAGTGTGGAATTAGTATAGTGAAATATGAAAGTAATTTGAGTGGTGAATGATTAAATGCAAACGTCAATCCTCCCCTCCCATTTCTGTGTGTAGGGAAGGAGACCGCATAGAAACCCCTTGAGTTAGCTGCCAAAGTCTTTTGTGACTGACACCTTAGTGGTCAGTCGGCCAGGTAAATATATACTGACCCCTCGCAAACCCCTCTACATTGTGGAGGACTACTGGGAGACAAGGAATGTGTCTATAAGTCCCAGAATCCAAAGAGAATGTCTAAAAATGCAAGACTGGTTGGAGATCATCACACATCCCGGAGCACAGCAAGGATGTCGTAGGCCCTGGTGCAAGCAAAATTTCCCCCTTGACTGCTGTTGAGGTAGTAATATACAGGAATGATCAGGGTTCTGGGCCCTGGTGCCACTGCACCTGCAGCACCAATGGTAGCTAAGCCACTGCATACATCATGAGTTTGCACGGCATCCATTAGGAGCACATAACATGTGTATTTGTAAAGTGCGCGTTCACCCGTAGGCATCTTGGCGCTGAATAACAGATGTTTCTTGTTACCCAACTCAATGGTACTCATTTTATCGACCTCAGAGGGATGAAAGGCTGAGTGGACCCGCCAGGATTTGAACCTGTGACCATGAGGTCGAACACAGGCCCCTGCAGTGGACACATTAGTACACTTAGCCACCAGACACCATCTTGTTCAAGGAGATGAAATGACAATTGTTACTTTTCACTCACTCTGATCGGATGACAGGGTGTCCCTTTCTGGTGTACGGGACAGGGCTTGCCTATGCTATCGGTCTCCGAGGATGGAGTTGTTGCTTTTGTTATTTACAACTGGCATAGCACACAATCGGATTTTAATATGGCTTCAAGGCGTATTTGGGCCGCACAGGTATTCAGTGCCGTCTTTAACGTTGGTTGTCAGCTACTCCTTTTGCTATCTTTATAGTAGGTCTGTGTGATTGCTTCACACGTGACTTTATTGATCTGGAGTGTGCATCGGGCATAACACTGAACTGTAATACACCAAATACTGCCCCTAAAAGTAGCTTAGTAAGGCACAACAAATGTTTCGAAGACAAGTCTGTCAGAAAAGGGAAGTAGGCTAGGGAGCTTGCTTCAGCACTCAGGAGCACTGCAGCTGTTTTAATGCTGTTTTTACACAATGACATGCCTCAAAAGAAGCTATTTTATGACATTTACCCAACTCAACGGATATAACTGCTATGTCTACTTCCAATGTAGTGTCACATATAAAGGATAGCAATGTTACAATGATGGCAATGTCATAAATAAGCAATCTAAACACTTTGCAGCTGTGCAATCCTTCTCGATTTAACCTGTTTTCAGAGTGTCTTGTCGAGGCGCCACACCAGATCACCGCCCTCCCTTTGTTACCCCCTTTGCCAATTGGGGCGGTTGTGTTGTTTGCATGCCAACCTGGAGCTATTACTATGTAGCTATTTCAAAACTACCGCTGCACTTACGGGGTTTCCATTTAAATGGCCATCAGTACTGAAAAGGGAACACATATTTAAAAAACCTTGAGTTTTATCCTGAGGGGCAGGGGATTTTGGGGAGGGGGGGGCGAGGTTAGTGCAGCAGGAGGGGCATATTCAGGGACAGCTTTTGTCTGCAAGTACAGATACATTTTATATACAAATTCCCTACCCAAATGATTTGACAAAGCTGACCCGGCTTTTCAAATATACCACATTTGACAAAATGCTGTATTTTGTCACTTAAAACATAAGAATGCAATCTCAGACCTTCTTCTGACAAAGTATGACAGCAAGAGCAACTCAAACTTAAGGCGATGAACACAGAACAGTATTGCATATGCCGGATCTGGTTGGAAATCGATTACAAAAAAAATGTAAGATGGCAGGGTATAGAAAGATGCAACTGGGACAGTAAGAGAACTGTATTCTTACGTTATACATACTTACAATAAAGAGGGGACTAAATACAGCAGACTTAGATATAATCACGGTGCTGAAGCAGAAACTAGAACTGAGGTCTGCAGGTTCCATTGTTAAAATGAGTACATTTAAATATGGTAGTGATAACAGCTGTTCCTGAGTAGGGAGACCGAATACTATACTTCCACCGCCTTCCCAATACACTAGCCAACCAAAGAAAAAGTGCCCTTCCAACATTTAGTAAACTATATTTTTTCAAGTAGAAAAATGTAAAGTGCAGTACTTACAAAATTCCTCAATGTCTTCGATTCAGGGCTAACTTGCTAAAGTGGAATAGCTGGGAAACATGAACAGATATCTGACCCAGTTAGGGGGGCAGGAGGGTGTTAGGATCTGCCATGCTTTGCAAACTGGACAAAGTAAACCACTTCCACACATGGCTCTCAGGGTAGCAAGGGTAAGCATTCAAAATATTTTCAGGAAGGTGGTTTAAGGGTAAAGACTCCGTACTCAAAAATCGACCACCAGCCACAGTAATTTAATTTCCAGCTCAGCGCTTGTCTTCATAAAAGATAAGTTCTTTACTGTCACAGCAAAACGAAATACTTCAAACAATAATGGGGTTCAGTACAAGGTTTGCGATTTCAAGCATCCTGCTTCCCCACATTGACCATGGACAGGCCTAGACCTCTGAAAACACCCTAGAGCAGCATGCTAGTTAGGCCAACACAAAATACAGCATACAACTTCCCAGTAAATGGAGTGGCTGAGGAGAAGGAAGATTCCTGTTCTAACTATATACATCTGAGAAGCATAAAGATCTTTTCAGAGGACACAAAGCAGATTTCCAGCTTTCCCTACAACAAGAACAACAAAATACAAGGAGGGTTCTTCTGTTTTTATTTGGCTCTCCCATTGCTACTAAAGACACTGGAACTGCATGGAGAAGCAAACTAATTTCTTGTGCTCACCCCTTATTACTGCAGCAAAAGTATTTGCCATTCTATTTCTGACAGCCTCCAAGTAGAGGATCAAAAAACAACCGATGTAAAGTTCTTTTCAGGCCACTAAAAGGGGTGGTGGAAGGTGGTAGCAGATAAAAACAAAAAAAACAAAAAAAAAAAAAGCACATGAATGGTTACTGATCCCTGGCAAAAGTCTAGAACAAATGCATCGAGGTCCTTGGCTTCACAGCACCAAATGTTTTAACTGCTGGAACTTTCAGCAATGCCCCTGGTCTACAGTACGGTTCTGTTGCCACCAGAATCTAGCAAGTCCCCAGAAAACACCAGTTCTGTGATTTACATGTGAAGCCAGCGTTAGCAGCTATCAATGTTAGAGTGGGATTTCCATGAATCCAAACATATTCAGAAATTGTTAAAGATCAGTAAGACACCAGTCCCAGAACCGAAATTTGCCTAGCTATAATGACGATAAGTTTCAATTCTATTAAGGACTCGGAGGCGAGGATTATGCTTCTTCCTTCTTCGCTTTGTTATAAACAAAACACACAGCAGCCAGAGAAAGCATCAGAACAACTTTTCTTTCCTAGGTCTGGAAAAGAACAGTTCCAAAGTCCCAAAAACAACAACTTTCAAAGCATGAAACTACACAGTCCATGACTCCACGGGCGCAGAACAGCCGAAGTCCTTCCTTAGTGTCCTTGAAGCCCAGATGGACACTCCAACTCCACTACTCTCACTCTTTCTTCGACCTGCTACCCAAAACCTCATTGGTCCTGTTTTGCACCAGCATTTCCTGTAACAGGCAAAATATGCATCAAAACCCAAACTGGAATTGCGAAAAACAGTCCAACCACCACATCATCAGAAAACAGTGTACAGTGACGTCAAGGAATAATCAAAGAGGCTACTTACTCTCATACGGGCGGGTTTGCATCTATAGTGCATAGGGAGGGATAATCCTCGCCTCCGAGTCCTTAATAGAATTGAAAGTTACCGTCACTAAAGCTAGGCAAATTTCGATTCTATGGCAGGACCGGAGGCTCAGATTATGCTAGTTTAAAGCTTACTTACCACCAAACGCGCCACATCTACCACTGGTTTGAAATAAAACCGTTTAAAAGTGGAATCGGAGGACCAATCCACTGCTCGCATCAAATCCTCCAGACGCGCCCCAAGAATGAAAGCTTTAGAAGCCATGGCGCCTCTAGCCGAATGCGCACTAAACTGCTTCGTATCAATGCCTGCCTCCTGCATGACCCCACGTACCCACCTAGCAATAGTGGGTGAAGACACAGCTTTATGAGGCTTACGCAGAGCAATCAAGAGTTGTCTTTTGCCCGGAGGGCGAAGGTCTTGCGTCATATCCTCATGGGCCTTGAGACACTGCACCACACACAACTTAGGAACATCAGCGAAGGGTGGATATGAAATTGTCCGAGACAAAGACTTAGTTCGACGTCCTACCGTAAAAGTGACCTCATCCGGGGAAAAACCTGTGCAGAAATATCCAATGCGCGGACATCCAAACCTTTCCGGCAAGAGACCAGACACAAAAGCATAGCCAACTTAGCTGACAGCTCTTTAAGCGATAAGTATTTATTCGCCTGCCAGGACAGGAAAAGACTCAACACCACGTTGACATCCCACAGCAAAGAGTACCGCGGTTCCGGCGGTAAGGATAACCGGACTCCTCGTAGGAGTCTGCACACAGAGGGATGCGCCCCTATCGGTGCCCTGTCCACTGGACAATGTGCTGCAGAGATAGCCGACCGCACGGCATTGACTGAACAATACACCATACCATCCGTAACCAACTCTGCCAGGTAATTCAAGACGGGAACCACACCCGCGACCACGGGATCCAGACCCCATCGAAAACACCAACGTACCCACTTAGACCATGCAGAACAGTATCTCTTGGAAGTGGTATCCGCCCAGGCCTTGGACAAAAGGACCTCAGCCGATCCCGAAAGGCCTGGGAGCAACCAACATCGGTGGAAAGCCGCCATGCCATGAGGCGGAGAGACCCTTGCAGCACCAACTGATGGCTGTCCCCGTTCGGATTCAGAAGAATCTGAGGAAAGTGGGAGAGTAGGACTGGAAAACCCCCAGAAAGTTCCAGAAGAACTGGATACCACACTTGAGCTCTCCAAAACGACGTCACCATCACCAAAGATGCCTTCTGTCGGCGCACCTGAGCCGCCACACGTACAATCATTTGAAACGGCAGAACGCAAACCCGTGTTCCGGCGCCCAATCCTGGAGAAAGGCGTCCGTTGCCTCGGCCAGCGGATCCGGCCTCCAACTGAAGAACCGGGGAACCTGGAAGTCCAGGCGAGAGGCAACTGAGAAAGGACCCCACACATCGGTCAACCACTGGAACACCTGCCTGTCCAGTTTCCACAGACTCGAATCCCTCAAGTGACAAGAGTGCCAATCCGCTACTTGGTTGGCTTTCCCTGGCAAGTGTTCCGCTGTGACCGAAATATGGAGAGAGAGGCAATACTCCCAAAATTGTTTCGCCAGATTCGCTAGCGCTCGAGAGCGCGTGCCCCCCAGATGGTTGACATAACGGACCACTGAGACGTTGTCCATTTTTAGAAGAACACACAACTTCGCTCGGTCCCTGGTCCAGCACCGAACTGCGAAGGACCCCGCTAGAAGTTCCAAACAATTGATATGAAGACACTGCTCTTCTAACGGGCACGCGCCGCCTGTGGAGAAATCTCCACAACGGGCACCCCAGCCCGCTCTGCTGGCATCAGACTCTATACCCAAGTCGGGAACGGAACCGAAAATCGCCCGGCCGTTCCTAGCCTCCACGTGAGTCAACCACCATGACATTTCATCCTTGGCCTCTACAGACAGAGGCACGGACTGGTAGCATGAGAGGCCTCGCCCTTCTGACGTTGCATCGCCCTGTAATGCAGGGGACCCGGGAAGATTGCCTGAATGGACGACAAAAGAATTCCTACCAGCCGGGCAATCTGTCTGAGAGAAGTTCGGGGTCTGGAAATGGTTTAGCGCAATTCGGGCCGAATCTTTGCCATATTGCGGGCCGGCAAACTCAATGTGGCCTTCACCGAGTCTATGACAAAACCTAGAAATACCAGAAATTGGGTCGGGCACAGGACGGGCTTTTGGCTGTTGATCACAAACCCCAAGTCCTGAAGAAGAGAGACCTTCTGTTGTAGCTGAAGAGTTAGCAACGACGGGCATTGAGCTATCAGTAGTATATCGTCGAGATAAGACTATGGGGCGGATGCCCTGGCTCCGCAAGAACTCCACCATTGGATGGAGAACCTTGGTGAAGCACCATGGGGCGGAGGCCAGGCTGAACGGAAGAGCGGTAAACTCGAAGACTCGACCCCGCCAACGGAACTGAAGGAACCTGCGATGTGGAGGATGAACAGGAATGACCAGATAAGCATTCTCCAAATCCAGTCGGACCAACCAGTCCCCTGTAAGAAGGACATCCCTGAGCAGATGGATCCCTTCCATCTTGATATGTCTGTAAACCAACCACCCATTGAACTCCTTCAGGTTGATCACTGGACGGCGACCCCCGTCCGTCTTGTCGACAAGAAAGAGATTGCTTAAGAATCCGTGAGGATGCAACTCGGAATGACAAATCGCCCCTTTTTTAAGGAGATCCGGCACCTCCTCGTCGACCACCCATGCATCCTCCTCTGAAAACACAATGGGATGCGGAGGAAACGGTTGACGAGGAGTGTCGAAGAATTCGATGTGAAAACCGCAGACGGTCTGCAAGACCCATGCATCGGAAGTCAGTGACTGCCAAGCCTCCTGAAAAGCTTGGAGGAACCCCCCAATACGCAGACGCGTGGCTGGGAGCACACTTACCGTTGTTGCCACCACCGGAGATGGCTCTGAAGCCTCCTCGGCCCCTGAAACGCTGGCCACGGGTGGGATAGAACTCTGTATAGGTAGCAGAGGAATTATATTGCCCTCTCCCAGCGCCTTGCCCCTTGTTGCTTCTGGTGACCACCAGGGCCGGGCAAGCAGCCCCTTCCACGCCCGGCCCCTTGGGAAAAACGACTCTGGAACACCCGTTTTATATTTGACTACACTTTGTCCAAAGACGTAAAGGTGTACACAAACTTGTCTAACTCCTTGACGAAAGGATCGCCAAACAGGCCTCCCTCCGCCACAGGACCCGCCTCCGCCGAAGCCAGATCACCAAGCTTTGGGTCTAGTTTGATCAGAAGGGAGCGACGGCGTTCTGTGGAGATCGCGCAATTTGCGTTTCCACAAACATGACCGTCCGCTGAGCCCAGTTCTACAGGACCTCAGGTGAGATGACTGAACCCATGACCTTGGCCTCTTCGGCCATGTCTAGAATCTTAGTAAGAGGCCTGACAACGTCCCGCAACTTGTCCTGACAGGACCGCCAGGACCGATCTATATCCTTACGAGGATCTTTGATAAAGTTGCCAAGAAACGTCGCTATCTTAGAATCCAATTCAGGCGTACAGACCACCTTATGTTCTAAAATTGGCCGAGGACATTCAGCCCTCAAACTCCCACTCGCCCTCTTCTCGTGTGGCTTGTGGAGGCGACCGGCCACGAACTTCGCCACCTTGTCCCCCGGTACCCAGGCAGCAGACCGCGGATGTACAATCTCATCCAGGTCCAGCATACCCCAAGCATCCTGGTGAAGTGTCGCAGAAGAACTGGCCGGCCTCAGGACCTCGAGGACCCCTCGTCATCATCCGTGTCCCCCAGCGAATCTCCATCCTGGGCCGGAGAAAGAGGGGGGGGAGATTCTGCGGGTCCCATGGACGACGAAGGCGCAGGGGGAGAGGAGGACCTCCTAGCCAGAAAAGCGGAATGCAACCGCTCAAAAGCATCCTTATCGAGCCCCTGCGCCTTCCCAGTACCGCCCTGCCCACAAACCTTCTTGGAGGGTGGAGGAGGAGCCTCTTCAGCAGCCGCAGAGGGCATCGCGGGGACCGCCGAAGTGGCCAGATGGGCTTGGCCTAGTTTTGCGCATTCTTGAATAATGCGGTCCGTCAACTGCTGCTCCATGGGCACCACGACTTTATTAACGCAGCGGTAAATAGAATTATCCACTGCTTCATAGAAATCGTCATCAAAGGAGAGGCATTCATGCACCTCCTCCTCCTCATAAGAGTCTTACATCCTTGCTTGGTAGGAGCTCTGAACAGACCCAGAAAGATCAACCAAAGAGTTAGAGGGCGCAAGCACCTCACCAGTAGACCAAGCGCCCGAAATGCAACCGGCCGATGTGGGCAGTCCGAAGGACTGACAAATATGGGCGGCCACCAGCCAGCAAATTGAGGGACACGCACAAGGCCCTCACCGCAGTGACAGGGCCGAGTTTGGCAGCGGGGCAAGGCTCACGGTGACTCTGCTCATGTAGCGTTCCTTGCGGACTAACGCGAGCGCGCCACAGGAGCATCGAGACGTGAGGATCCCCCTAGTGTGCCTCCGAGGCACAATACACGACAGGCGGCAGCCGCGTAAGAAGCGAGAACGCTCCCGCGGCCGCAGGAGAGCTGTAAGGGGAAAAAACCACCAGACAGCAAGCAATTTAGGCAATAAATAAGGCAATATCAAGAACCACAGCACACGCGGCGAGCCGCACCGAAAAATACAATGCAATACCAAGGAGAAAAGAAAGAAGGTGACTTATCTGGCTGACTAGCAGCGAAGAAAGAGGGAGAGCAGTGGAGTTGGAGCGTCTATCTGGGCTTCAAGGACACTAAGGAAGGACTTCGGCTGTTCTGCGCCCGTGGAGTCATGGACTGTGTAGTTTCATGCTTTGAAAGTTGTTGTTTTTGGGACTTTGGAACTGTTCTTTTCCAGACCTAGTAAAGAAAAGTTGTTCTGATGCTTTTTCTGGCTGCTGTGTGTTTTGTTTATAATAAAGCAAAGAAGGAAAAAGCATAATCTGAGCCTCCGGTCCTGCCATAGAATCACAAGTACCTATACCGTTAACAACTATCTGCAAGACAATTAATACTTTTTAAGCCTTATCAATATTAAAATTAAATCAAGTCTTTCTTTCCAGGGTCAGGGGCCTTAACGTAGAGCAACAGTTCCATAAAATGACCCGATGAACAGGCATTACATTTTTCATGTAAAAGATTCATTCTGTAGCATTCACCGGTCTCACATTCCCAGTTTCACAATAAAAAATATTGCTGTTCAAATTGGAGAACAGAAAAAGTTGCTCTTCTTTAAGCACTTAACTATATTTGTTGTATACAAATAATTATTAAACGTGGGCTCAACCAAAATGTCTTGGCTGAAATAAACTAACTATAAGTAGGCTCACAAAATACCAAAATTGGCAACAGTCTGGGAACATTACCAACAAATGAATACTCCTGGCATCCCCTGCTAACATTTTCACCAGTCTTGCAGAATAATAATACAGCCTACTCAATGTAAAACATATGCTTCCTCAAGTTGGCAGCGCACACTAAAGAAACAACTCATCCAATTCAACGTCATAACAGATAGTTCCCGGTATATTTTCCTCCCTCTCTGAGAACGGACTCATTTCCTGAACGACTTAATTAACTCGGAGACTTCAATCTCATGTCCAAGAAACCATTTTTATTTATTTACTTTATTTAAGGTGCTTCACATATGAATAGTATTAACGGGACAACCTGAATTATTAATAAAAAGACTCAGAAGTTCCAAAAAGGCACCCTTTGGCCAGTCAGCAGCTGTTCCTTTCAACATTGCCTGAAGGTAGAGTAGGAGCACAGCGATAGGGAGGTTGTTCCAGAGATGTAGTGCAAGGAGTGCAAAAGCAAACAAGCACTGGCATAGCCATTAGGTCTCGCTTTTGAGACCTTATAAGTATTTAGTTATGCAGCACAATATTCTGGGTGCAACAACATTAACAGTTGCATGGTTAAACACTTATAAGGCCCCAAAGACGAGACCTTTTGGGTATGCCAATGCTTTTTTTTTTTTTTAAGGACAAGCAGTGCTATCAGGCTCCGGCTGCCACTTAGAGGTAGAGAGAGAGGTGTGTGTAGAGAGAGAGGAGTGTAGTGAGAGAGAGGAGTGTAGTGAGAGAGAGGAGTGTAGTGAGAGAGAGGAGTGTAGTGAGAGAGAGGAGTGTAGAGAGAGAGAGAGGAGTGTAGAGAGAGAGAGGAGTGTAGAGAGAGAGAGGAGTGTAGAGAGAGAGAGGAGTGTAGAGAAAGAGAGGAGTGTAGAGAAAGAGAGGTGTGTAGAGAAAGAGAGGTGTGTAGAGAAAGAGAGGTGTGTAGAGAGGTGTGTAGAGAGGTGTGGAGAGAGAGGTGTGGAGAGAGGTGCGGAGAGAGAGGTGCGGAGAGAGAGGTGGGGAGAGAGAGGTGGGGAGAGAGAGGTGCGGAGAGAGAGGTGCGGAGAGAGAGGTGCGGAGAGAGAGGTGCGGAGAGAGAGGTGCGGAGAGAGAGGTGCGGAGAGAGAGGTGCGGAGAGAGAGGTGCGGAGAGAGAGGTGTGTAGAGAGGTGTGTAGAGAGGTGTGTAGAGAGAGGGGTGCAGAGAGCGGGGTGCAGAGAGAGGGGTGCAGAGAGAGGGGTGCAGAGAGAGGGGTGCAGAGAGAGGGGTGCAGAGAGAGGGGTGCAGAGAGAGGGGTGCAGAGAGAGGGGTGCAGAGAGGGGTGCAGAGAGGGGTGCAGAGAGGGGTGCAGAGAGGGGTGCAGAGAGAGGGGTGCAGAGAGACGGGTGCAGAGAGGTAGAGAGAGATAGAGAGGTAGAGAGAGGTAGAGAGAGATAGAGAGGTAGAGAGAGGTAGAGGGGTAGAGAGGTAGAGAGAGAGAGGGGTAGAGAGAGGGGGCGAGAGAGAGGGGTAGAGAGGTATAGAGGGAGAGGAAGTGAGAGAGAGGGAGAGAGATAGAGAGAGGTAGAGAAAGAGAGAGAGAGAGGTAGAGAAAGAAAGAGGTAGAGAAAGAAAGAGAGAGAGAGGTAGAGAGAGAGGTAGACAGAGAGGTAGAGGTAGACAAAGTGGTAGAGGTAGACAGAGAAAGAGAGAGAGGGAGATTGCTAGCTAGAAAGACAGAGAGAGAGGGTGGAGGAAGAGAGAGATAGAGAGAGAGGGTGGAGGAAGAGAGAGATATAGAGAGAGAGGGTGGAGGAAGAGAGAGAGAGAGAGACAGAGTGAGGTAGAGAGGTATAGAATGTAGGAAGAGAGAGAAAGGGCAGAGGAAGCATGTGTGTGTACAGGTCCAGGAATAGGGTCTCACCCAGAGGTAGGAAGTACGCAAAAATGAAGGGTGTCAGGGGTGAGCCACCCAGGTAGTTGAGAGGTACAGAGAGAGGGGTGGAGAGAGAGAGGTGGAGAGACAGAGGGTGGAGGAAGAGAGAGAAAGAGGTAGAGAGAAAGAGGTAGAGAGAGAGAGAGAGAGGGTGTAGGAAAAGAGAAAGGGTGGAGGAACGGGTCCAGTAAATGGCATAGGGTCTCACCCAGAGGTAGGAAGTACGCAAAAATTAAGGGTGCCAGGGGTGAGCCACCCAGGTAGTTGCTCGGAGGATCAATTAAGGGATAGTGGATTCTACAAGTATAGAAGTGCCATGTGAGAACCACTGCATGTAGAAATCACTTCACAATAAGGAGGTCTACTAATGATTGAGGAAGTGAAATCAATATGCGTTAATTATGGACCATAAAGAAGGAAGAATTAAAATTCACCATATCAAGCTCAATGCACGTAAATATGTGCCACCGTGAAGGAGGAAAAGCCATATGAGCATCAATAATGTGTCATTATGTAGAGAATAGGCTCACTGTCAGTAGCGCAAAAACATTCTATTAGCCATGCAACAGTTTAATGTTTTGCAGTTGCCAAAAGTAAGCCCGTCTGCTTCCTCTCCTCGGGCTGGTTTGTTTCTCGGTGACGCTCATGGCACAACCTCCCGGAAGACACAACTAACACCTAAACTGCCCTAATTAAGGCCCTGCAGGCAAGAGGAGTGGTACAGGTATTGAAAAGGGAAACAAAGAAAAGAGGGAAAGAAAGGGGTGGACGAAAAGGAAGCCCGTTGAAGGAGAGCAGAGATGAGGGGGAGAAGAAAGGGAAGGGTGGAGAAAGAAATGTGGCCGGAGAAGAGTTAAAGCGGGGCGTAGTTGGACCAGAGGATCGGAGAAGAGACGCCTCTCGGAGCCCACCTTGCTGAGTCACGGTCGAGCATCATCTCAGCTCTAAGACTCCATAGAAGAAATGTTTACATTTTTAAAGTGTTACATGTTGCAAAGCAGGCACAATTATATAAGTTGCAAAATAGAATATCGGTACAGGAGACAACTCTTGCAGCTGGGCGGGATTGAGTGTTGAAGCTTGAAGAAGTAAACAAGTGGGAGGGGTGGGTGAGTGCACACGCACATACACAGGAGACAACTCTTGCAGTTGGGGGGCTTGAGGCTTGAAGTAAACAAGCGGTAAGGGTGGGAGGAGAGCACGCGTGCGCTAAGTAGCAGCTGTTTGCTCTTTTTCGAAGCACACACTCGTGCCTGTGGTACGCCGCTGTGCACTCCCACAAGCTGTATGCCACCACAAGAAAAAAAAAGACACATAGGTTGGGAGGCACAAGGGTGGGATTTTGAACCAGAACGAAGAGGGCAAGGTGTGTGAAAACATCAACAATCATAGATAAGGTGGAGGAAGTGAGTGTAAACGAAGAGGGCAAGGTGTGTGAAAAGATCAACAATCATAGATAAGGTGGAGGAAGTGAGTGTAAATGTTTTAAGACCATAAGGAAAATACAGAATCTGAACTAACTAGTGATCGGAAGCCACCAATTCTTTTCTCGGTATGAAGTAGCAGTACGATAGTTGAGAAAACAGAGAAGACAGATACAGGAGTTTTTAATATACTGAATGGGAGTAATACGATATTTAAGCAGACCAAAGTGAGATGAAGGGCAATAGAAGATTGGGGGGAGGGGAGGGAGGAACAAGCACTGAAGAAGCAGGTTGAGAGAAAAAAACAAAAAAGGGTATGCTTTTATAGATATAAGATAGATACAAGAGACAGTTGTTATCCACAGATGACTTAGTGAGGAGTTAAAATCATTTCACGATTTCTACCGGAAAAAGAAAATGCACTACAGATCGAAGAAAAGTGAATAGGATGCGGGGTAGTTCTAGGTGAGGGAACAGGAAGAAGAGAACCTCAGTTTTGTTAGGTTTGACTTTTAAGTAGCACTATAACATCCAGTTTTCGACAGGAAAAGATTACAAACAATCAGCAAAGGAAGAGAATGAGAATTAGCAGCATAAAATGTGTTTCCTGCTCTGAACAGCACCCGTAGAGCAGTAGCAGGCGTAGCAGACATGGGAAGGTCAAATTTACTATTCTAAGAGAATATCTGGGGAAAGCGCAACTTTGCCCCAAATATTCCAGGATGACCCTTTCCTAAAGTGACACACTTTTTAGGTCTCGCCTGAGCTAGAAAATGCGCTGACCTGGAGAGACATTTAGTGAGTGGGCTTTAAAAAGCCTACCATAGCGTGCGGTTACACGCACAGGCACGAGCAGAGGCTCCTTCTGGCTTTCCTCTCGCTCTCTCAAGCGCGCGCGTGCCTCGCTGCGCCTCGCTGTGCGTGCCTCGCTGCGCCTGTCTGTCTTGCTCGCCCCTCCCCCTTCACAGAGCGTGTCTGGCGGCCGCGTGTCTTGTTTCATTTAAGTGGGCTTTTTTTTTCTTCACTCGCGGGTGCACCCCTCCGCCTCTCTCTCCCGCTACAGCCCCCATCTATGCATTCGTCGCCCATGTTTCCTGATCTTTTCACAAATTTTTCTTTCCTCCTTCTCCCCTATCTCTGCAGTCCTTACGCCCATCGCCTCCTCTTTCCACTTGATTTCTTCGCACTACCTTTGCCATTATCGATTTATCCACTGCCCTCTTTTGCCGCCCCCATCTGTCCATTCTTTGCTTTCTCCCATCCCTCTTTTCCACCTCTGCACTGGCTCTCCTCACCGACGTCCCATCCTCTCTCCCTGCTTCACCAAACTCCTCTTGTCTTCTCCCCTATTACGTCGCTTCTTCTGCATCTTCTCTTCTCCCCCTTCCGGTGCTCTTTGCGTTCTATACAGTTTTTGTTGTTGAACACAGTAAAACCACAAACCAATATGCATAGTAATGAAGCGGGACGTCGCTACAGCCCCCAAATGACGCATTTACTTAAGAAATGTTCCTTCCCCTCACTTTTCTCAAAGAATTTTAACACCAAACGTAATTGTAAGGTCTTGTATTTATTGAAAAATGCAAATTGCAATTTAAATGTAATCTAAGCTCTCAGCATGAGTCTCAAAGACACAGTGGCTCTCTAAAAAGGATGGAATCCTGGTCCTAGGCCCAAAGCAGAGAGCAAAGGATCCTGATAGGGACGGTCGCCGCAGCACAAGGCTTTGCTTAAGAATTTGCGGCAAGAAGGGACTCTGCAGCTTTAATGCATTAGGTTCCATCAGAATACATTTACAAAGTACTCAGTTGTATGTTCAAAGTGAAAGTACCATTAAATATGCAATTAGTGTTTATTTTTAAGCACGTAATAATGGAAATACGGGAAATGGCTGCATGCCACCAATTTATCCCAATTAAACCGCACACTTGTTTTCTCAGTGAAGCTGGTTTTACGCCGCCCCTCAGATAAACGAGCCTCGAGGAGAACGGTGTGCACAATGCAAGACGCCCACTTAATGTCTGCTGAGCCCTTCATTATCCATCTATCTATGCATTCCCATCAGAGACAGCCAGGCACTGCAAAAAGCAGCGGGGGTAGCCAGTGACCACCGACTCAAGGTAAAGAGGTGGGTAGAGGTAGACGTAAGCCTACCACAAGAACTAACACAATACCAATAATCTTCCGACCAAATGACCAATCACCAGGCAACTGTAAGAATAACCACAAGATAAAACACCTCATGGCCAGCCAGAAGACCCCCTATTAAAGGAGCTTGGTGCACCAGTGACCATATTAAACAGTCAATAAATGTATGTTTAATCCGTTCCAGGAACAGGAATTAGTCTATGAAGTGTTCAAAAGAGTCCCACCTGGACCCTCTCATGCACCCAGCAATCAATCCATCACAAGGGTATGGAGGAGAGTCCTCTTCATATCACCTCACACCGCCGAAAGCTGCTTCATCCAATCATGCCCGTTGTTATGGCACTGCATGGCATGGACAGCAGCCACTTGGAGGTTTGCTAGAGCGGCCTCTCCAAATCCGGCCTGGCCAGGGTCTGCATGACCCTTGGAGACCTTGATGGAGGGAATGTTGCTGCCTTGGGTTCTCATATTTAGGAAGCTTACGAGATCTCCTGCATCCAGTCATTCTGACAGAGGACTCTACTATTTATACACACAGGCTGCTTTAAGACACCGATGTAGTGTTCCAGACACACTGTTTGTTGAAAAGTGAACTCATGCTTCTTGGGGGTAAAGTGGCTTCAAATAACAACTGCATACAGGCAAACCCTCACCTCTTGTGCTCTTTAAAACCTAACATTACCCCTCCCCCTTACGAAAAGACAAGATGGGTTTGGCGGGATAGCATCCTCCCCCCGCCCCGCCCCCGGAGAATTAGGTGCGAGCCTCTATCAGGCAATTCTTTTAATCTTTGGTGTCTTTAATTGGTCTTCCATCCAGCTGGGCTTTGTCATGGATGCTCTTACCAACTCCTGCTTCGGCTTCCCAGCTTCCCACTGGTTGCAGGGTGTTCTTGTTCAGCAGAAAATACAGCTGTTACATTGGTGGACGCTGATGCTTTCAGAAAGGAAATAGCACATCCCTCAAGCACAATGAACCTTACATTGCCTGCTCGGCCCCAGACATTTCATGAGAGAAGTTACCCTGGAGGCGAGCTTGTGCATGATGCCTAATTGGTTAAAAAAAAACAAGCATTGTTATAGCCAATAGGTCTCACCTTTGGGACCTTATAAGTGTTTAGACATGCAACAGTTGATGTTGTTGCACCAAGGACATTGTGCTGCATAACTAAATACTTAAAAGGTCCCAAACCAAGATCTATTGGCAATGCCAATGCTTGTTTTATCTGCGACTACCTTCCACCACCTACCTTTGTGACCTGAAAAGAGAACGTTAAGTCTATTGTTTTTTGATCATCTACTTGGAGACTGTCAGACATAGAATGCCAAATACTTTTTCTGCAGTAGGAAGGTATTCTAAGAGACAAGCGTCCCTACCAAAGGTGTATAAAGCAATGGTACACAGTACTACATTAAAACCTGTGTTGATATTATACAGATGTAAACCAATGTGTTTATTAAGCAAAACAAAGAAAGAGCAGGGGGTAAAGGGGTTGAAAGTCAACAGATTTCCAGACCTCAGGCATTTACACACAGTGACTTCAACAAGTTACTAATTAAAAAACAGTCGCAATGAAAAGAACATCTTGTGCTCCACATAAATCCAAATGAAACAGATTGGAGTCAAGATGTGTTTGTTGACGACGTTTCGATCCCGTCTAGGATGGGGAGATCATCATCAGGACACAGAAGTATGTGCCTGACAGGTTGCCTGAAGGTAATTGCATGAGGCAGTTTCTATTTGGAATAAGGCTCACGTGGGGAGCAAGGTAATGGGGCAGAGTACCTAAGTACTGTCACCATAGCCCCTCAAAACAGAGCATGCGTGGCGTTCGCCGGCTAATCCTATTGGGTGGTAAAATACCGAATTCAGGTGTGCATGCACATCTGTGCATGCACACCTGTGCAATGTGACACACAGACATGCCCTTAGGGCATGTATGTGTGCCACATGGCACACAAGTCTGTACTTGGGGTGCTAGCGGGTGTCAAAGTGACACCCCCTGGGGGGCGCTAGAGGGCGCCGGACGAGATGGCCGCACTCGCGTGAGGCTCCGTCTAGACCTTATAATATTCGCCCATTCATCCTGATACCCCGGCGCTTTTGCCCTGCACCCCGGTGGAGCACGATCCGCTGCCCTCTGTGACTGACTGGGGCGAGCTGTGAGGTGATTGCAGCTATCCTGCGGGCACCCGGAGCTGAGAGGTCCCAGGCCGGGACGTGGAGGACGGCGACTCCGACGGGCGCGGACCGAGGCTCCGCTGCGAACTGGACCTTTGCTGCTGTTCCAGCCTGCGGGAGCGGAGCCCTGGTGACGGCGCGTTGTGGCTGAGGAGGCGGAGGAGCGGAGCGGACAACGGGAACCCCTGGACGGGCTGCGGCTCTCTGGACGGCCTGGACTTGGCCCTGCTGGTCCCGGTGAGTGGGGCGTGGGCGCTACGCTAGCCCGGTGCTGCGGAGGTGGTGCTAGGCCGCGGAAGCCCGCGCCGCGCGAGCCAGGGCCGGGGGGGGGCGGGGAGGGGGTCGGCTGGGGAGCGGAGCAGCTGGGGGGGCGAAAACTTCGACGGAGCTGCACTCTGGGACAATCTACATTACCGCACACGTGGTACTGGGAGACCTGCTGCGCTGGGTGAGGCGGGCCTGTGGGGCGTCCGCCATCTTGGGGCCTCCTACCACCGGGCACCTGAGGGCAGCACATCGGTGATCAGCTCGTCAACAGCGCTGCCTCGCCTGATATTGACATTGTCCGAGAGGGGTCACGGACCCTGGAGCCTTTCTGTGCCGCCTCTCTGTCGCCCTGGGCACTGCGCTCTGCTGCCCATATCTGCACTGTAGGCCTACTCGAGGACTGCCTGGCACACCTTGCTTGCTGGGGCGACGACACAGCTTGGCCTGGACTGGGGGTGCTCATCGGCCTGGGCCTGGACATAGTCCGCGGCGTGCGGTGGCTGCACTCTGCATTGCTCATATTTTGAAAGGCTGACCTAAGATAACTGCCCTGCACAGCTGAGTTTCGGACCGCGCTGAACCACGTCGCAGTCATGGGAAGGCCTGATAGAAACCAGCCGAAAATTACCTTTGACGCAAAAAAAACTGCGCATTCATCCTCCCAGGCGCCAGCGGACACCGACCAGGGTGGGGCTGTTGGGGGTACACCTAACCTGGAATCCACGCTGGTTGCTATGCAGAAGACTCTGCAGTCTATTGAGGGCACCATGGAGTCTGTAAATCATCGTCTTGATCAGATGGCAACACAATTTGACCGCCAGAACGAGCGGATGGGAGAGGTAGAACAGCGAGTTTCCGCCACGGAGGATGGTCTGGCCACGGTCTCGTCCAAAGTCTTCAGTATGGAAAGAGTGCTGGCGGTCATACAAGCGAAGAATGAGGAGTTAGAAGGGAGGTCCAGGCGGAACAACGTTCGCGTTACAGGCCTGCCGGAATCCACGAATGTTGGGCGCATGGAAGACTTCATGGAGCGCATGATCGTCGACATATTCGGGGCGGACCAGCTGTCCCGTGTCTTCATTGTGGAGCGTGCGCATCGGTCCCTAGCTAAGAAGCCTCCGCCGGGAGCGCCGCCGAGGCCTATTGTGGCAAGGATCCTGAACTATAGGGACCGAGACACTATTCTACGGCTCGCCAGGGAAAAGGGCTCCATAGACTATCAAGGTAACAGACTGGAGTTTTATCCCGACTTCACCATGGCAGTGCAGACGGCACGTAAGGAATTCACGACGGTGAAACAATTGCTGAGGGCGGAGAACATTGCTTATGCCATGCTGTACCCTGCGCGTCTTCGGGTTGGGCCTCCATCGGATAACAAGATCTTCTCCTCGCCCAAGGCAGCTCTGGACTATGCCAAAAAACTGAAAAAACGTGCTAAAGAACCGCCTGGACGTCATGAAGGGGATGATGAGCGGCTGGATGAACAGGACTGACCTGCATTGATCTGCTGACTATGTAGATGGGGGTAATGCGGAGTATTGCATTGGGTTCCCTCTATAGCGGAGTGTGCAGTAATTGCTGAAGTGCCGCTCGGGCATTTTAGCCCCTGGTACTCTGTGCGTTGTTGCTATATATGTTGCGCGAGGGGGAGCGTTATGGTGAATCCTGCCTTTGCTGTGGCTGCCGCCCCGCAGTAGCGGGGACTCCCTTTCAGTGGAACTCACCTAAATATGGTCTGTTATGCAATATGTGCTGCTGCGCTGGATGAGGTGACTTCACTGGGGCTTAGGCGCTATTCTTGGAATGTGAACGCTTACAGGGGCGCCCAGTGTAATGTGCAGCTATGTGAATACCATCGGGTCTGATGCTCTGACCGCGGGGGCGGGTGGAGGGGTTGGGGTTGTTGTCAACGGCAATGGTCTGCACTCTCGTCAGATCTGGCGAGGGTGGTGTGCCACTACGCCTCCAGATTAGGGAGATCCCCAAATGTTGCTGTTTGCGTTGTTGGGGGTTGCAAAGGGGGGGGGCACGGGGAGGCTTTGGCAAGTTGGGAGTGCTGAAGTGGGCGGCGGGATGGGGGATGGGTTGTGGCAACTAGTTGGGTTGTTGATGTTTTTCCTGGTCAAGGGGATTGAGACTGAGTCATCTTTGAGCTATGAGTGGGGCTGCACTTGGTGGCTCCGGGCCTTCCCAGGCACCGATGGGGCTATATCTAGGAGGGTAGGCGGTAGGGGAGCGATTGGAGAGCGGGGGCAACCGAGGATGAACGCGCTGCTGGGATACTTACACCTTAGGCGATATGGATAGGGGGGGTACTATCACGTGTGTTACATGGAATGTGCGAGGGCTGAACAAGCCGCAGAAAACTAGACAAATGCTTGCCTTTTTGAATAGACATGGGGCGCAAGTGGCATTTTTACAGGAGACGCACCTCAAGGGGGCAGCGGCCGCAATGGTGGGCAAACAGTGGGCGGGAGCGAGGTGGGCCACGTCATACTCTTCCTATGCTCGTGGGGTAATGATTCTGATCAAAAAAAATGTTCCATTTGAGGTGCTACATGAGGAGGTGGATCAGGATGGTAGATTTATTGTTGTGCAGGGTAAACTGTGTGGCACGTTGATCACGCTTCTTAATGTCTACGGTCCTAATATAGATGACCCTGATTTTTTCATTGCACTTTGGAACAAACTGTATAGCCTGCCATCGTCTGCAATCCTCTGTGGGGGGGACTGGAATGTCACATTGGATTCCGAGTTAGATAGGAGACACGATCGGCCTTGTGACCGAAAGAGAGGGACGGATGCGGTGCGCGAGGGTATGACTGGGCTGCAATTGTTGGATGTCTGGCGCTTACAGAATCCTGGCAGGCGGGAGGGTACTTGCTACACATCAGCGCACAATACGTGGTCGAGATTGGATTATTGGTTAGTGACACGAGATGTGAGTGGATGGGTGCTGAATGCGGAACACCTGCCCCGAACGCTTTCGGACCATGCCCCTGTCGCACTGAAGCTGCGGATACCGACACATGCTCCTGCCCCATTCACCTGGCGACTCTCCCCTGGAGTGTTAACGGATCAAGTGCTAAGCGAGCGTCTGCGGCAGATAATTGAGGAATTTTTCGAGAACAATGTGGGCTCCGTCGATAGTATGATTACGGTGTGGGAGGCCTTTAAGGTCTCAGTGCGGGGTGCATGTATCGGGTTGCGGTCCGGGGTCCTCACGTCCATCAGAGACTCTATGACCAGGCTAGAAAGGGAATTGTTGGCTTTAGAACGCCGGCTGGAGGAAGGGGCCGACAGCGCATTGCTGGCGGATGTTCGGACAAAGGTCACGGAATATAACGACTTGGCAGACCAGGAGGTGAAATTTCTATCCAAACGCGCCACAGCCAGATATTATGGAGAGGGGGGTAGGCCGGGCAAGGGACTAGCTGATAGAATTCGAGACCCTTGGGCTAGACACTGCACTGTATTGGAAATTGAGGATCAGGGGACTGTGGTGACTACGTCGGATGGCATACTTGCCTGCTTCTCGAGGCACTATGCGCAACTCTATGAACATAGAGAAACGGCGGAAGAGGCAGACATATCGCGGTATTTGGAGGGCGTGGCGCTGGTATGGCTCTCCAGGGGTCAACAGGAATTCCTCATGCATCATGTTACCGAGGCGGAATTCAGGGACGCGATAGCAGCCCTGCCGAATGGGAAGGCGGCTGGTACAGATGGCCTGCCTGCCGAATTTTATAAAACATATGCAGATTTGCTTATTCCGCGGCTGGCCATGGTCCTAGAGGAAGCTTTTGAAAGCGGACGTCTTCCGGGAACTATGAGGGAGGCGCTATTGGTGGCGCTCCCTAAACCCGGAAAGCCTCTAAATAGGTGCGAGTCATACCGTCCCCTCTCACTGATAAACACTGATGTTAAAATAATAGCCAAAGTGCTGGCCACAAGACTGCGTCTCCTCCTCCCGGTTATGGTATTGCCCGACCAATCGGGGTTTATCCCCCTCCGGTCCACCACTCATAACCTGAGGACCTTGTTCGCCGTGCTACATCTCCTTAAGCCGGACCTGGCCGCGGTGGCAGTCATGCTTGACGCCGCCAAGGCTTTTGATTCAGTGGCCTGGAAATATATGCTAGCCGTTCTGCATCGGATGGGAGTGCCTTTCTTCTTCACGTCACTAATCGCCCTGTTATATAATGCACCCACGGCGAGAGTTAGGATTAATGGTCACGTCTCTGCCCCCTTTCCAATACAACGGGGGACAAGGCAGGGCTGCCCTCTGTCGCCCCTGCTTTTTGCCATCATGATGGAACCGTTGGCCTGTGTGTTGCGTCAGAGATATGCGGAGGCGGCGCTGAAGTTCCCTCTCAGATCGTTGGCCGTATCAATGTACGCTGACGACATGGTCCTATATGTCAGAGACCCGGCGATTCACCTGGAGCGCATACTTCGAGAGTTCATAAAATTCGGCCGGTACTCAGGACTGACCATAAATTGGGACAAGTCAGTGGTACTGCCACTCACGGGCGTCACTCACCAGGTGCCATTGGAATTCCCGCTGGAGTGGGCAACGGAGTCAATTAGATACCTGGGCGTTTGGGTGCACAGGGATAGCCAAGAAGTCATACGGGCCAACTACGGCGTTGCCGTTTCCACTCTGGAAGATCAGGTGGCGAGATGGACACGTCTCCCACTGACTCTGGCAGATCGCGTATCTTTGATTAAAATGGTAGTGTTGCCGAAATTTCTTTACCTATTTGTCAACATTCCGGTCCCGCTAAAATCACACTTCTTTGCGAGACTGCGATCCCTGCTGATAACTCTCACCTGGGCCGGCAAGAGGCCGCGAGTGACTTGGGAGGTACTGACCAAGCCGTACGCTCTTGGTGGGTTTGCCCTGCCGGATATGAGACTTTATTATCTTTGCGCACAGGCACATTTTGCAAGTTACTGGATACACTCTCCGCCGTACACTCCGCACGTAGCGTTGGAGGCGAGTGCAGTTCTGCCGTATCCACTAAGGGCTATGATAGTAAATAAGCACTCAGTGTTTGAGAAGGGGGAGATTGATACCGTGCGCCTCACGGCGACTGCATGGACTACCCTGGGTAAACGGGCTGGCAGACTGCCGCTATACGCCCCGGCCATGCCGCTACTTTACCACTCGGATATTTCTGTCTCGGGCGAGCCGGGAGGGCTGCAGACTCTGCGGGAGGCTGGACTACAGACTATGGGGGACCTATTTCCGGGAGCGTCGTTCCTCTCCTCTCAGGAGATGACCACCCGCTCGACGAATGCTACTATGTCCACCTTTGTGTATGTCAGACTGCGTGCTGCTGTGCGTGCCTTATACCCAACATATCCGGAGGAACCTTTGGCCCTAGGAGCATTGCAGTTGCTCTATACGATCAAGGACAGAACTAAATTACTTTCTAAATTATATAAGGCTGCACAGGAAGATGAGGGTGGAGGGGCGACCCTGGCTAGAGCAAGATGGGATAGGAGTCTCCCGGAACCGCTGAGTGATGACGACTGGAATGAATGCTGTGCTATGACCGGAGGGTATGTGATCAATGGCAACTTTCGCCTTCTGCATTATAAATTTATACAACAGTGGTATTATACGCCGACTCAACTGGTACGATATGGGCTCAGGGCTACTGCTCAATGTGTCCGCTGCGGAGCTGAGGACGCTGACTTTATACACCTGGCCTGGGGTTGCCCACGCGTCTATGACTATTGGAAGGAGGTGACTGAAAGGCTTACTGTCATGGCCTCGACTGAGGTAAAGCTAGATGTACGCCTGTGTCTGTTGGGCATTGCCTCTGGGGTGGCTGCGCCATCGCGGCGACTTGTGGTGTTGGCGCTTCAATTAGCCAGAAGGAGGGTTGCTATGGTCTGGGGAGCTAGGAGAGCGCCCGAGGTGCAACTGTGGCTGAAAGATATGGCCTATTCCAGGGACCAATTGAACTGTTACTATGACGAATTGCCGGAGGCATCTCGCCCGAGAGACGTCTGGGCTCCGTTTACACTCTATATGCTTTCTTTAACAGACACTAATAGCGACGAGAGTGTGACTGCTGCTTTATCAGACTGCGAAGAGGGAACGGCTTGAGAGGTTTTTTTGGGACGGGACGACTGTTTAGCCCTGTATATGTGGTGAATGCCTGGGCGGTGATCATGGCAGTGAGAACGTGGTGGGATGCAAGGCCTGGCGTGATGTCCACAGTTGCTGATCCTCGCTATGGCGTCTGGTTGACTCTGGGAGGAGGGTGAATGTTCCCTATCTGGGAAGTACTGTTAGCCTTACGTTGTCCTAATCGCCCTGCCACATCATGCTTCCTAAACTTGGACTACTCTCTGAAACCAGGATGGAACGGGGGGTGGGGGTGGGATTTGTTGATGTTACCTTTCTTTATAAAAACTGAAAATTGGACCGAGATCACATGGGGGCGTGCGACCGCAATCTATAGGTGCGCTTTAAATAATACATCTGGATTAACTGTGAGTGCCTACGTGAGCTGAGACTTTTAGACTCCTGCAATTGTGCCTCTGGCGTTTGCTGTCAAGCTTGTATGATAACTGTGGTACACCGATTGCGGCCGGCCCCAACAGTGGGTTGTAGGCACTCCGCTGTGTATATGAATAAGGTGCAATAAAGGTCTGCCAAAAAAAAAAAAAAAAAAAAAAAAGTGACACCCCCTGCACCCTTGGAACATTCGGTATTTACCGATTCAGTAAATACCGAATCGGTATTGCCCATTGATTCCTATGGGCTTCAAGGCCCATAGGAATCAATGGGCAATACCGATTCGGTATTTACTGAATCGGTAAATACCGAATGTTACAGATTCGGTAATTCAGATTTTTGATTTACCTACATCTCCCTCCTTCTAATTTACTGATTCATAAATACCGAATCGTTAAAATTCGGTATTTATGAATCGGTAAATTAGAGTTACCTACATCTAGACCTATGTGTGTGAATGCCGGAGGTCTGGAAATCTGTTGACTTCCAACCCTTTTACATACTGCTCTTTGTTTATGTTTTGCTTTGTTTTCTTTGATTGCTCGTTTAAAAAACACATTGGTTTCCATCTGGCTAATGCCAACACAGGTCTCAATGTAGTTCTGTTGACTGTTGCTCTATACATCTTTGGTAGAGACCCTTGTCTCTTAGAATACATTGCATACCCTTGGTCCCCCCTGACTCAAAAGGTTCCCTTGTTTCTTTATAAATGCAGTAGGAAGGGGTGAACACAAGAAACAAGTTTGGTCCACCATGTAGCTCCAGTGTTTTAGTAGATATGGCAGAGCCAAATAAAAACCCTCCTTGTAGTTTGTTTTTTTTGTAGGGAAAGCGGGAAATCCCCGGTCTCCTCTAAAAAGATTTTTATACTTCTCAGATATATATATAGTTAGAAAAGGAATCTTCCTTGCCCACAGCGACTCAATTACCTGGGAAAGTTATTTCCTGTCTTTTTTGTTGGTCTAACTAGCATGCTGCTCTAGAGTGTTTGCAGAGGTCTAGGCCTGTCCATGGTCAATGTGGGGCAAGATGCTGGGAATCTCAAACCCTGTACTGAACCCCATTATTGTGTGTAGTATTTCGTTTATTGTGACAAAGTACACATAAGACGTGACAACGTTACACATTTAGAATTGGGGGAAAAGGACACCAATAGCGGACTGGTAGTGTTGACGTTTCTTGTCAACTTAGTATCGTACATCTCCTCGTATATGCAATATGTGAACAATCACTGACTACAGTATTTAAAAAAAATGAGAATTTATTTCTGAAAAGCCCGCAGAGACGTACAGATTATCAAGGGATTTGTGCCCTTGAAAGCCAAATTATTGAGTTCCTACTGGAGAAAATTCAGATACTTACTACTAATTATGTTCACCAGCGAACAGTCCTGATAAAGCCTCAGGCTTGCATGGCACTTAAACTGGCAAAACATGTGTTGGCTGAATAAGGTTGGCTCCATAAAACGACCTAATGCACAATAACATGCAAATGTATGATGCCTGTATCAGGGGAATTTATATGAAATTCCGGACCACAAGTTAAGTTTTTCAAAGCACTTCTATGAAATAAAAATATAAATAATATTGTGAATTATTTCTAAACTCTCTCATTAAAATGGCACTGAGTAATAAAATAGAGAAGAATTTTCCCTTGGAGGTTTGGTGAACACTAACCTGGAGTTTTTATACACTCATTACAGCATATAGATTGATTTCTACAAAACTATCGGATTAAGATACATCTTTATTTCTACTTGCTAAAGTACAAAATTGTACAAATAGTAGGAAACTGTTTACATCCTGAGGAAGTTTCAAGTCTTCCACATGTTAAAAAGAAATGGTTATTATTCCCTTTCCAGAACATCATTTTTAGGTCGTGCCTAGCGAATGCAGCGTAGCTGCTTCGCCTTGGCGAGACTTTATTGTTGTCGCTTTCGTTTTCGAAGGGAAACAAACCAGGTACGCGCCGGGACAGGCGATGTGCATGCGCATGGCGTCTCCTCTCTGGCGTCTCCTTTGTAGTGATAGGAGCTTTCACACGCTCCCACCGAGCACTTGATTTATTAGCTCTTGTTTGTTCAGCAGTAAAGCTTTAGCAGATCGTTTAACTGCAGTTCTACATATAGCCACTAGATGCCAGTATGAGCACAAGCCTAGTTTCAATCAATCATTCAATCAATCAGAGTACTTGTAAAGCGTGCTACTTACCCGTGATGGTCCCAGGGCGCTGAGGGGAGGGAGTGTGCTGCTACTGCTCGAAGAGCCAGGTCTTGAGGAGTCTTCTGAAGGCCAGTAGGTCTTGGGTCTGCCGTATGTGGGTAGGGAGTGTTCCAGGTCTTGGCGGCGAGGTAGGAGAAGGATCTGCCGCCGGAGGTCGTTCGTTGGATGCGGGGGACAGCGGCGAGCGAGGCTGGCGCAGCTGGCTGGTGGGGCATGGCAGTGGTGTTTTGCTTAGAATGACAAACTAGAAATAGCCACCCAATGCTTGTTTTTCCTACCCAGGCATTGTGAAAACGATCTCATCGCTTAGCCTCGGTCATTAGAGGCGTCTGCACAGGTCCTGTCACTCTGACGCAGGGAGCCGCGTGCTGTCCGACTGACAGGACCCATGATCCGTGATTTCGAGTGTCAAGCTGACATTTTCAACATCGCACTTGCATATTTGTGCATCATCCCTGGGAGCTGGCATATTCAGCCTCATTTTTATTAAACAACTAAAGAGTGTCGTGGAGGAAAAAGTGTATGAGCACTAGACACAGAGAAGGAATAATCACCCTGAATAAGTCGCATTGGAAATCAGTGGGAATTTTTCAGGAAGCCCTCACTCACCACCCTGGGTGGTGACATGCTTCATCATCGGGCCCATCAGGAGAAGCCGAGTGCCTCCCTGGTGTGCTACAATGCCAGATTACTGCGGAGCTGGTTCTTCGTGGCAAGGGTGTCAAAAAGAAATGTGAATTAAAAATGTCAAAAACTGTACCATACAAAAAGTTTATTCAATGGTCAGTTTGACATACATAAAATATGTGTGGGAAAACTACCAGTTAATGACTTGGTTGTTTCCACTTAAAGTGGGGTCAACATGTTTCTGCCCATCTATGTGTCATTTACTGGACTTTCATCAGGACCGTAAGATAGTGTACCTCGGCGGTATGGGCACGCTAAGGCCCACCCTTACCTGAGGGCGTGAAAGTTAAAAGCAGGTGTAAAAAAATTAAAGTGCAAAAAACAAACCATAAGTAGTGGGATACCTTCAATTTAGAGGTACCTGTACAGTTTGTGATTTACAAGATCCACACCCCATGGGTCTCGGGAGGGGGTGGAGGCAACAATGGCACACCGCCCGCTACGCCTGTCACCCGTTCAGCACCTAGCGTCTCCTGCTACCGGACCCCGTGCTTTTTTGCCCTGAAGGTGAACCCAGAGAAGATGTTAACTACTCCTGTAATAAGAATGCACTATCACGAAACTAGATACCATTATGGCAATTGCTAAAAAATAAAAAATAAATTAAAAAAAAGAGCGAGAAAAATAACTTTTCAAGTTAACAACCCACTTACTCGTCTCTCAAAAACGTACTGGTTGCTACTCTATTAATATTGGTGTACTAGTAGGTGTCATTTACTCTCAAGCTACATTTACTCTCTATTATATCTGGCTTACTCCAGAACCTCAGGAGTGGACCAGGAGCACAGGAGCACTTCTTTTCCTGGCTTACTCTTGAGAGTAAAGCACAGTAAAATCATTGTGGACGAGGCCCTTAGTTCTACAGCATTAGTTTCTTTAACATATTTGCATGCACGCAGCCAACCTCCCAATCTAACATAGTGGACAGATGTGTAATAAAACGGGCAAAAGAAAGTCCTGTTTACAGAAAAGTTGCATGGTAAGCATTTCAAAATAATTAATTAAACATGTACATATGGAGTCATTTAGTGTTCATCAATGTAATGCCTTACCCAACTCTTGGTTTTCAATGCTTAATTTAAAGGTGGGGGAACAATGGGTCTCTGACAGAGTTTGGTCAGATTGGCTACAAAATATTCTCAGGGTGAGCCAACCACCACTATTCTCAGGCAGGCATTACCGTGTAAAGTCCACTTCATTTGGGAAGCCCTTCTGATGCCTGGCTGAAGTTTACGAAAATAGATAATAATTATACATGCTCCCCATGCACTATTAGAAAGCTTCCAGCTCGTCAGGGAAACAGACTTTTATTTTATTTTTACAGAAATATACTCTCCCATAGAGGTTTGCCTGGGGGGGTTGAGATTACATTCGTCACTCAGTCATGTCGCTGTGGCCAACCAAATTGAACTTCAAGCAAAATGTTGCAGTGCTATCACCATGTTGGCGAAAGTATTTTGGCGAAAGATCACCACCATACAGGTAAGAATCTCTTAATATGGCAGGTGGGTGGTTTGCAGTCTGTAATTCAGGGGTGGTTAAGATAAGTCCAAAGTCTGTACTCTAATCCTACCGGTTTGGAGGCCTATATGCTTCAGCTTTTTCAAAATTAGTCATTTATAAACGATTGAGGTATTTGTGCAGAATGTTTAATTTTGGGCTTATGTCTAGAGCAATCAACATGAGCCAGTATTGGCATTAAATGAATACATTAGTGAAAACTACCGCAGAAATTGAAATACACATTCTATATTGTATATCATTTCAACTGAAAAACTTTCGAATGCTTTTTGGGGAAACCCGACTCTACTACATGGGGAAAACTTTTTGGGGACATGATTAAGGAGTTCGGACCAACAGCTTTTTTATATAAGTTTGGAGCCGCAGAGTTATTCAAAAAAGTACGGTTGAAGGTTTTAAAGACAGCATTAAGACTCTGGTAAGGGGTGAGAAAGATGCTTAACATCAGGTATTACTCAGAATTTGCACCAATTTGGGACTCCCCAGGAACACCAGAGTGTATGAAGGATAGGCCGAGCCTTCCTGTGAGGCAGGCCAGAGTATCTATGTGGGAGGACCCGATGTCGGTAGAAGGTTTATTTCCCTGGGAGGTGTTGAGAGTAAAAACTGGGGACAGATTATCTAGGTTCAAATACATCCAGTTTATGTCCTGATTTTCGAAATCGTCCCTGGAGATCGAAGGGGTGTGGGATTTTGGGGTCCCTCTTCAGGACGTCAGTCAAAGAACAAGGAGGTAGCCAACTGGTACTGGCAATTCTTGGAGGTAGAAGATAAGAAACTGGAGGCACCCCACGTGTTTGGACAGTTGTATCCCATGGAGAGAATACACAAATATTATGGAAGGACTCTTTGAATCTGTTATACTTGGTTGTCACCCCCGCAAACCTTAAACCACATCACTACTTTGCCATCAATAGGCTGTATTGGTAGCTACACAAAAATGGCTACGTTTTTGCTGCAGCCCATCTCCAGGTGTAGAAGATGTGACTGCCTAAAAGCAAAAGATTAACACATCTCTACATGTCCCGTGATCAAAGAATATTGGAATGTAGTAGAAACCACTATAAGGGGCATCATGGGGATATCTATTGTCTTGAATTCTGTCTTAGTTCTTTTTGGGGTTGACAAAACTACAGGTAGTACTCTGAGCAGTTTGCAAAGGGGTCTGGTCTTCTATCTGTTGCTCTTAGCCAGGTGGGAGATCTTCAAACTCTGGGGTGATCCATCCCTACCACATGCTATGGAGTGGTTTAAAGTAGCTAAGTGAACGAGTCGTATGGAGGTAGAACGCAAACCAGAGAGATCGGCAGAGGTATGGGACGATCTCATTAAGGGGATCTCATAGGTGGAAAGGCACCGAGCGGCACTGAGGGCCAGTCTACGAACATAACATCACTGTCCTATGATTACACTAGGTCGACGTACTTGGGATTGCCGATGAGGTGTGATATGATCGATGGAGGCTCGAAGCGAGCGAATGCAACAGGCCACGAGGCAGATGGAGTGTGTTAAGTATGGCCCAAGATTTGAAGACACCATGGGGATTTATGGACACAAAAAAAAAGAAATAGTAATGCATTTGTAAATGTGTTACTTCAATAGGTAATGAACACAGTTGAAAGAAGTGTTTACAACAATACATACTTTAAAAATAATCTGAATGTTCTTGTAATAGTAATTAACCAAGGAGGAAAGATTTTGGTGGATTTGCACTCCCACCAGGAGAGCTATACTAACCAGCTGAACGTAGGCTACTTTGAAATCCGGACGCTTTACCCGCTGGTTTTTGTGATTCCTCTTCCGGTTACTGCCTGCATAAAAGAAGATAATCAGCTTTGTTAATTTGCAGCTTCAAATGTCGCAGCGCTTCAGGAGTGTGGTTTGGGGTGAGACGAGGGCTGGTGAAGTAAAGCAGCTGGAAAATAAGGCCTTCACAAACACACGCACAAGATTCCCTCAAACATGCAGGACATGCAGAGGGAGTAGCCCAACACTCCCCACTACCCCCCCCCCCCCACACTCAGCTTAATTTTATATAACATTTTCAGCACATGCAACAGTTCTGAAAATAAAGCCTTGTTCACTCGTGCAGACGAAATACTGCACAAGTATCCGCAAGGCAAGCTCGCCTTACATACCTGGTTTAAAAAAATGTGGCAGCAGTGCAAGCTAAAAGATATGAAAAGTGACATTGGGCTACCTGATAGCTATGTTACTTTAAAAGCCTATGTGATCAATGTTGGGGAGTTGCATTCCTGGCTAGTAGTTGAAATCTGGGTGTTTGTAGAAACTACTTCTTTGATGTATGTTGAGTGTAAATCTCTGCAAATGAGGATTACCAGGTCCGAATCTAATAATACCAGTGGCTGTCTCTTATTATTTAGTAATGAGTGGTTCCTCAAGATTTTGTTTCATCTGGCCCACAATGCATGAAAGAAAATGTGAAATCCTTGATAATGTGAACGACTCCTCTCCACTCCCTGTATTTCAATCTTTTTTCAGTGTGCAACAAAACAAGGAAAAGTGCAACGTTCGATGGGGCAGAGAAAGTGCACCCAAGACAGCACTTTGAGTGAAGCAATGGGAAGAGAAAAGGAAATTGAGGAGTTTTACATTGAAGACTTCAGTGCATGTAAAGTTAGCTGCAGTTTTGAAGGTTTTATTCTTTCTGTCTTCTTGACATTGTCCTAAAAAATATTTGTGACCTGTTAGAAGCACTTGTTTAAAGGAGCATGTACTCAGCTTAAACAGCAAACAGCGAACCAACTTGCCATAGTCATTCCCTACAATTACAAAATTAGTGTGTCTGGGAGAGAGAATAAGGAGCTACTGAGACCATTGTTGTCAGTGCTCCATCAGGTTTGTCCCAAAACTGCTCCAACGTAGAAAAGAGTTGAAGACTCACTGCTTTGAACTACTCTAGATTATGATGCAGACAGTGTAACAGTCCACAAACCTGCTATATACAGAGACTGAGTTTTTGCATTGGACCTTGCACAGTTCTCGACTCCCTTAATGTAGGTTTGTGCTGTACCAGTTTTGCATACATACATAAGGATATGTTTGGAGAGCACTCTATTTTCAGCAAGATTATGGATGCTTCAAAAATGACAGATAAGAGCTCTTCAGTGCTTACTAAACACAACTGATTTGCATAAGACAGAATCATTGGGCCACACTCACAAAAAGATGCACTATGCAATGATCCACAGAAGTGGATACACTGTGCGTGGATACACTGTGCGTGTTGAGAGAAAATGTGAAGTTTTTTTTAACTTGATGCGTGTCTCTTGTACATACACTACAAACCTTTTCATCTATGGAAAGCACCACTATGCCAAAATTGAAATAAACTGTTCACTCTGCAGTTAGCTAGAGAAGAGAAACCACATACAAATCACCACATCGGTTTCTATGATTTTTCCCGTTACTAAAAAGGCTTATCCAAGAAGTGGAGACAATCAACTACAATTGGAGGAATTCGTTTCTGAATAGGAGAAGATTTTTCTTGTGCTCAGATTGGGATAAAGGCGGAAAGGTGGTGTGTAGGTCATGCACTATCACAGGGAAGGCATACATACCTCTCACTGAAGTGTGTTTTAACTTGAACACACGCCGAAACTAGAACAATTTTGTCTTGCCAGGGTGGTCATTAAAGTCAAAACAACTAGCGAGTGTCCTCAGTAACAGCGCATTTTACCACCAACACTTTTTATTGTCAAAGTAAAATAGAAGCATGTTTCAGACCCTTCACTCATTGCAAAGAGCTCTGCAGTTCTTTTCAAGGGGTCACTACCCAACATTAAGGCAAAAACGGAGGCTATACACATTACAACTGTTTAGTTTGAATGAGCCCAAACCAAAGTAGCAGTGTTCCCCTTTAAATGAGTAGTGTCTGATGATGTGAACTTCCCAGCTGTGTCTCCAAGCACGGACATCCCGTGCAGCCTCTAAAACAGCAGAGCTTTTTCTCTGAGAACTTTCTGGATTTGAAACATTTTATCATTGTACGTTAGGCTTACAGAGGTAAAAATCAGACACAGCATAAACATCTAACAAGCAATTCATAAGCCACTTTACCCTGGTTAGAATGCAGCTGATCATACAGATTTTACGTATTTGTTAATAGAGGGCATCAACATGAATCTACAAGATGGCGCAAGATGGCGGGGCCTGGCCCTAAGAGAGCGCCACTGTTGTAGCTATCAACAACTCAATTAGTAACCTAGCCTTCTGTAGTTGCTGCGACGTGGAGCTTCATGTCTACCCATCCTTATGGCACCAAGCCGGGAATCTATCGGCACATACTGTTCTGAGGATGCTCTGATGGGGGATAATATTTGAATGCGCACAGCTGTTTCCTCTGCATAGTCTGGGACCACATACAATAGAGGATGTATTGTCGGATTACTTTTTATAATAATAATAAAAGATATCAGTAGGTCAAAAGACGATAAACTGTCAGAAACTATGTGTTGATTAGGGAACAGTCACGAAGTCCATATTGGAATGGTACGTGGTGACCATCAAATGATTCCCATCAGATACCCGTCCTGTGCCCCCCTACATCATTTGGGATCCTTCAGCCGAAGGAAGTGATGTACAATCACTTACGATTAGGTGAACTGTAACCTAATCAAAGGAACGGGAAATCAAATGTGGCGGCATTGTTTGTGTGGTATAAGGAGGGTAAACTGACTCGCAGTGCAAATAGTGTGTTAAAGTAACAGTGCAACACACAACAGTAAAAACAGTGCAAAGTAGTGTTATGCAAATAACTACTTTAGATGTATCAAAAGGTCAACATGTTTCTGCGGTCATCGGGTCCGGAGTACCGACGGACAGAGCGGTGCTCCGTTTTTACCTGCGCTGTAGCCAGGTGAGGTGGAGCGTATATTCCCCACAAATTGGGCGAATTTCAGGTGGCAACAATTTCACTTTTTCTTAATAAATCACATAACTCAGTAGCATTGATATAAGGTCCTGATGAAGCAGGAGGAGATCTTGAGACTCCGATTGACCGCAGAAACATGTTGACCTTTTGATACATCTAAAGTAGTTATTTGCATAACACTACTTTGCACTGTTTTTACTGTTGGGTGTGGATAGGATACTATTAAAATATTTTTTCCACTTCCACAACCCAATCTTAAATCACTCACTTTTTAAGCACTGTTACTTTAACACACTATTTGCACTGCGAGTCAGTTTACCCTCCTTATACCACACAAACAACGCCACCACATTTGATTTCCAGTTCATTTGATTAGGTTACAGTTCACCTAATCGTAAGTGGTTGTACATCACTTCCTTTGGCTGAAGGATGCCAAATGATGTAGGGAGGCACAGGACGGGTATCTGATGGGAATCATTTGATGGTCACCACGTACCATTCCAATATGGGCTTCGTGACTGTTCCCTAATCAACACATAGTTTCTGACAGTTTATCGTCTTTTGACCTACTGATATCTTTTGTTATTATTATGGTACAGGGGATGATATCATTGTATGGTCATAAAATATTCCCCATTGACCCCCATTATTGTTACTTGGATTACTTTTTATACCCTTTACCACTTGAAGGAACTTCAACAAGTCAGATACTATGCACAAATAATAATACATGCTCTGAATGCGATACCTTCTTCCATGTAAAGAGAACTGACTAACTGAGCAAAAGGTAATCCCCAAAAATGCCAAACCGTGAAGAGGCGATATAAATGTTGAACTTTAATCAGAAATTTTGCAAGCAAAAGACTTATTTCCTATGTGACACAATAACATATATTTGTCTTATTCCTGTAAAGTTGGATACTGGCATTCTACATCCAATGAAAAAAAAATTGCCCACCACTAGTCCTTTTTAGGTCTCGCCTAGACGAAAGCAAAAGCGAAGCTTTTGCTGTCTATGCGAGACAACTTATGTTGCCACTTTTCTGGGAATATTGTGGACATCAGACTGTTACGAGCTTTTTCTGCTGTAGTCAGGCTGTCACGAGCTTCTCCTTTGGAGATTTGACCTCGTGAGCGCGCCTTGACTGCATCTAATGGGCCGTGCGCTTCCTTTAGTCAGTTTCACTTTGTTTCATTTCACTTTGAAAGTGCAGGCGTCAATGTGTCTGGTAGTTGTTCATGTGGAGTGCCTTCTGACCTCGTGAGCGCGCCTTGACTGCGCCTTGACTGCATCTAATGTGTGTGGCTTTTTTTTTCAACGTGGCCCTGGCGCTTGCTTCAGTCAGTTTCATTTTTAAGGTGCAGGCGTCAATGGGTCTGGTACTTGTTTTATTTCCATTTAATGCTCTTTGGAACAACAATTTTATATTACTTGTGTGTATTACCACTGGCCAGAATTTCAAAGACTTATATTCACGCAGGTGAAATAATACTATTGTGATTAGGGCCGATTTTTGGAGTCTGACCGTTCAGAGTGCAGAGTGGAGCTTCAGAGTGGAGCTTCAGAGTGGAGCTTCAGAGTGCAGAGTGGAGCTTCAGAGTGAAGCTTCAGAGTGGAGCTTCAGAGTGGAGCTTCAGAGTGGAGCTTCAGAGTGGAGCTTCAGAGTGGAGCTTCAGAGTGGAGCTTCAGAGTGCAGAGTGGAGCTTCAGAGTGGAGCTTCAGAGTGGAGCTTCAGAGTGGAGCTTCAGAGTGGAGCTTCAGAGTGCAGCTTCAGAGTGGAGCTTCAGAGTGGAGCTTCAGAGTGGAGCTTCAGAGTGCAGAGTGGAGCTTCAGAGTGGAGCTTCAGAGTGCAGAGTGGAGCTTCAGAGTGCAGAGTGGAGCTTCAGAGTGGAGCTTCAGAGTGCAGAGTGGAGCTTCAGAGTGGAGCTTCAGAGTGGAGCTTCAGAGTGGAGCTTCAGAGTGGAGCTTCAGAGTGGAGCTTCAGAGTGCAGAGTGGAGCTTCAGAGTGGAGCTTCAGAGTGCAGAGTGGAGCTTCAGAGTGCAGAGTGGAGCTTCAGAGTGGAGCTTCAGAGTGCAGAGTGGAGCTTCAGAGTGGAGCTTCAGAGTGGAGCTTCAGAGTGGAGCTTCAGAGTGGAGCTTCAGAGTGGAGCTTCAGAGTGCAGAGTGGAGCTTCAGAGTGGAGCTTCAGAGTGCAGAGTGGAGCTTCAGAGTGCAGAGTGGAGCTTCAGAGTGCAGAGTGGAGCTTCAGAGTGGAGCTTCAGAGTGCAGAGTGGAGCTTCAGAGTGGAGCTTCAGAGTGCAGAGTGGAGCTTCAGAGTGGAGCTTCAGAGTGCAGAGTGGAGCTTCAGAGTGGAGCTTCAGAGTGCAGAGTGGAGCTTCAGAGTGGAGCTTCAGAGTGGAGCTTCAGAGTGCAGAGTGGAGCTTCAGAGTGGAGCTTCAGAGTGCAGAGTGGAGCTTCAGAGTGGAGCTTCAGAGTGGAGCTTCAGAGTGCAGAGTGGAGCTTCAGAGTGGAGCTTCAGAGTGCAGAGTGGAGCTTCAGAGTGCAGAGTGGAGCTTCAGAGTGCAGAGTGGAGCTTCAGAGTGGAGCTTCAGAGTGCAGAGTGGAGCTTCAGAGTGGAGCTTCAGAGTGCAGAGTGGAGCTTCAGAGTGGAGCTTCAGAGTGGAGCTTCAGAGTGGAGCTTCAGAGTGGAGCTTCAGAGTGGAGCTTCAGAGTGGAGCTTCAGAGTGGAGCTTCAGAGTGGAGCTTCAGAGTGGAGCTTCAGAGTGGAGCTTCAGAGTGGAGCTTCAGAGTGGAGCTTCAGAGTGCAGAGTGGAGCTTCAGAGTGCAGAGTGGAGCTTCAGAGTGGAGCTTCAGAGTGCAGAGTGGAGCTTCAGAGTGGAGCTTCAGAGTGCAGAGTGGAGCTTCAGAGTGGAGCTTCAGAGTGCAGAGTGGAGCTTCAGAGTGCAGAGCGGAGCTTCAGAGTGGAGCTTCAGAGTGCAGAGTGGAGCTTCAGAGTGCAGATTCAGAGTGGAGCTTTAGAGCTTCAGAGTGGAGCTTCAGAGTGGAGCTTTAGAGCTTCAGAGTGGAGCTTCAGAGTGCAGATTCAGAGTGGAGCTTTAGAGCTTCAGAGTGGAGCTTCAGAGTCCAGATTCAGAGTGGAGCTTCAGAGTGCAGAGTGGAGCTTCAGAGTGCAGAGTGGAGCTTCAGAGTGCAGAGTGGAGCTTCAGAGTGGAGCGTGGAGCTTCAGAGTGGAGCGTGGAGCTTCAGAGTGGAGCTTCAGAGTGGAGCTTCAGAGTGGAGCTTCAGAGTGGAGTAGAGCTTCAGAGTGCGGAGTAGAGCTTCAGAGTAGAGCTTCAGAGTGGAGCTTCAGAGTGGAGCTTCAGAGTGGAGCTTTAGAGCTTCAGAGTGGAGCTTTAGAGCTTCAGAGTGGAGCTTTAGAGCTTCAGAGTGGAGCTTCAGAGTGGAGCTTCAGAGTGGAGCTTCAGAGTGCAGAGTGGAGCTTCAGAGTGGAGCTTCAGAATGCAGAGTGGAGCTTCAGAGTGGAGCTTCAGAATGCAGAGTGGAGCTTCAGAGTGGAGCTTCAGAATGCAGAGTGGAGCTTCAGAGTGGAGCTTCAGAATGCAGAGTGGAGCTTCAGAATGCAGAGTGGAGCTTCAGAGTGTCAAGAGCAATGCCAATAGCTCTAACTTTAACAAAGGCAAAACCATTGCATTGTAAATGCTTGTTATTTTACCGAATCACATGCTCATGCTGCTGCCTGGTTTGTCTACATGCACACAGGCAGAATCACTCGGTACAAAATGGCTCCTGTTCACTCGTCAGTACGGTCTTGCGCCGCCCCACCTTCCCCCTGCCAAATACATTCATTCCAAATACTGCTTATTTTCATATCAGACTGACTTCTCACATCTGGGATAGCAGGGGCACCTTCCACAGTGATTAGTGCTTCACAAAAAATAATTCTCGGCTAGCGCTCAGAAGCCTTGAAGCTTTGATTGAATGACACTGCAGTTTGATGCCCCGCTCGTTTTTTGATGCTATGCGTTCCAGACACTGATTTTATTAAGACTCACTTGGAGCTCTAAACTGTCACTTGATCTTTCTTTGGGTCATTTCGTTTGCCCGGAAGGACTAACATATCTGTGAAACCCTCTTCTTTTATAGTTTGAGCATCGTCTTCGTTTAGCAGGATAACATTATACATTTGAAAATACAAATATCCGGGAAGAGCAGAGAGCAAATCTCCGCGATGTTGGGCATTCTCCTATCATAAAGGAAGCGTGTTGGTGGGACCTGTGGCATCTAACGCATCATTTAACCCTATATGCGTGGGCACCTACCACAATAATGTATAGGATGAGTTTGTTCCGTTCCCGTTTTTAATTTGATGTAAAACTCAAATCACTGCACACTCTCTACTACACACTCTCTACTACAGTCACTACTCTCTACTACACACTCCCTACTACAGTCACTACTCTCTACTACACATTCTGCTACACACTCTCTACTACAGTCACTACTCTCTGCTACGCACTCTACTCTCTACTACACACTCTACTACACACTCTCTACTACACACTCTACTAAACACACTCTACTACAGTCGCTACTCTCTACTACACACTGTACTACACACTCTACTACAGTCACTACTCTCTACTACACACTACTACACACTCTCTACTACAGTCACTACTCTCTACTACACACTCACTACACACTCACTACTACAGCCACTACTCTCTTCGACACACTCTACTACACACTCTCTACTACACACTCTCTACTACACACTCTCTACTACACACTCTCTACTACACACTCTCTACTACACACTCTACTAAACACTCTCTACTACAGTCGCTACTCTCTACTACACACTGTACTACACACTCTACTACAGTCACTACTCTCTACTACACACTACTACACACTCACTACTACAGCCACTACTCTCTTCGACACACTCTATACTACACACTATCTACTACAGTCACTACTTACTACACACTCTACTACACACTCTACTACACACTCTACATTACACACTCTACATTACACTCTCTACTACACACTCTACACTACACACTCTACACTACACACTCTACACTACACACTCTACACTACACACTCTACACTACACACTCTACACTACACACTCTACACTACACACTCTACACTACACACTCTACACTACACACTCTACACTACACACTCTACACTACACACTCTACACTACACACTCTACACTACACACTCTACACTACACACTCTACACTACACACTCTACACTACACACTCTACACTACACACTCTACACTACACACTCTACACTACACACTCTACACTACACACTCTACACTACACACTCTACACTACACACTCTACACTACACACTCTACACTACACACTCTACACTACACACTCTACACTACACACTCTACACTACACACTCTACACTACACACTCTACACTACACACTCTACACTACACACTCTACACTACACACTCTGCTACACTCTACTACACACTCTGCTACACACATGCTCTACTACACACTCTACTACACACCCTCTACTACTCTCTACTACTCTACTACACATTCTCTACTACTCTACTACACACTCACTACTTTCTACTACACTCTACTACAGACTCTCCACTCTCTACTCCACACTCTCTACTTCAATCTCTCTACTTCAATCTCTCTACCTCAATCTCTCTAATTCAATCTCTCTAATTCAATCTCTCTACCTCAATCTCTCTACTTCAATCTCTCTACTTCAATCTCTCTACTTCACATTCTGTATTACACACTCTCTACTACACACTCACTACTCTCTACTACACACTCTCTACTACACACTCTACTACACTCCCTACTACACATTCTCATATACACTCTACTACACACTCTACTACACACTCACCACTCTACTACACACTCACCACTCTACTACACACTCACTAGTCTCTACTGCTCACTCTCTACTACACACTCTCTACTACACACTCTCTACTACACACTCACTACTACACACTCACTACTCTCTACTACACACTCACTACTCTACTACACACTCACTACTCTCTACTACACACTCTACTACTCACTTACTACTCTCTACTCACTCTCTACTACTCACTACTACTCTCTCTACTACTCACTACTACTCTCTCTACTACTCTCTCTACTACTCACTCTCTACTACTCACTCTCTACTGCTCATGACAATGCCATTTATTTATCTGTTTCCAAAACCAACACATAAATAAAACATTTGTCATTTACAATGCCAAAAGCGCTAACTTTTGCAAAGGCGAGACCGTTGCATTGTAAATGCTTGTTTTTGTTTTGAAAATATGTTTATTTCCGATGTTGAACATGGACAGTTACAATTTGTAAACATTGCATTAATCAGATAAGATTGGTTTTCATATTTTGTTTTTGTTCCCTATCTTCCACTTACATCAACTCCCCCCACCCACTCACTACCCCGACACTTACATATTTACAACCAACTAACACTTAGTACTGTGTTTGCATCTTACAGAATGTCATTACTTATGTAGAACCCTGCCATTTCCGTTCTTACTCCCAATGCCAATGTCATAAAGTCATTTCTTACTCTGCACCTGTTCGTGCGTTCTCCGTTATCAGTTGGAGGAGGGGGGGAGGGGAAGGGGGGGGGGGGGGGGGAACACAAAAAAAAAGGGGGGGTGAAGGATGGGGCGTGAAAAAAAAAGGGGGGAGGTGGGGGACACCCAGTTATGCTTTATTTGTGCATCTCTCGGTCAGGGGCCACATCAAAAGATCGAGTCACATCATGTTCAGTACCTGCTTCAAAATCCAAAAGCATTGCATTCCAGTCCATTGATAAGGGAGTTTTTCTTAAACCCCTGCGTTCCTCCCGTTGCAATTCCATGCCCTCCGCCTTCCCCCATCGCACCACAACCCGCGCCAAACTTCTGGGTCTGGCGGTCTAGCTCACTTCCACCTCATTGTTATTGTTCTCTTAGCCAGTAGGCAAATCGAGTCGCTACGCTCTTTTTCTTTTCTGGAGGGCCCAGCCCCAACAAGCTACAAGTCACCGATGTGTATGGTCTGGCTGGTGCTATCCTGGTCAGTGTTTCATGTATTGTGGCCTAGTAGTACCCTAACTTGGGGCAGTCCCATAGCATGTGTAGCAATCGTGCGTCGCCAGTCCCACAACGGAGGCACGTGTCTGCAGCCTCGGGAAACATAGCGCATATAGTCGGTGTGGGGTGAGGTACGCCCTATGCACTACCATTAGCTGAATACATTTAAATTTCGGGTTCCTCGAAACCTTTTGGGGGAATTTCAAGATCCTTTCCCATTCCTGGTCTCTAAGAGCCCTTCCAATGTCAACCTCCCATCGTTCTCGGGTGGGTTGGAGCGAAAGTGCCTTGCCCGTTCTAATGGCGCTCGTTATCCACTTTGTCAGGTGGCTACCTGTTCCCATTAAATACTGTATAGTGAGCAGCGGGTTCGTGGGTGGTTCTGTGCTATCCGGCGCCCAGGTCATCGCCACGTAGTGCTTGATCCTAGGGTATAGGAGAAACAACCCCTCCGGAGTCTGATGTGTCCTGTTAAATTCCGCAAATGTCATAACACTGCTATCCGCAAACAGATCTCCCACCTGCAGGACGCCTGCGTCATGCCATGTAATGAGTTCTTGTTCAGTTAGTGGGCCCGTTCCGAGGGGAAGCCCCAGTAGAGGTATCGTGGGTGCATAGGAGGACTCAGCGCACGCATACTTCACCGCTTTCCTCCAGCAAGTAATGGCCAGTCTAAGCAGGTGTGGTGTCGAACTGGGAATCCTAACCTTCGGAAGCAGCAGTGTGTGTATGTTGCCATTCGCCCTATCTGCCTCGGTCATGTTTATTTCGTGGAGGTTTCGGCCTGCCAGCCAGTAGGCTAGCCATTGCAGTTGGCACGCGTAAACGTACGCCGCCATTTCTGGGACCCCCATGCCACCCTGGTCAGTCGGCAGCTGTAGTTTGGCTAGACTAATGCGTCGTGTACCTGTTCCCCATACCAGTTCTGGGAGTATAGTGTTGAGTGTTTTAAATGTGCTAGCGGGGATTAAAAGCGGCAGATTCGTAAAGAATTATATGAGACGGGGCAGCACCACCATTTTAGAGATGGCCACTCTTCCGGCCACCGACAGCGGCAATGTGTTCCAAAATTGCACTTGCGTTTTTAGTGCGGTAATCGCCCTTCCCAGGTTCCCGTCTAGCATGTCCTGCGGCCCTGTATATATTTGTAATCCTAGGTAACGGAAGGTCGTCGTCGTCGTCGTCATCTGGAAACAATGTGGTGGGAATCGCAATCGTACGTTCTCCTCAGTGGCGTTAAAACAATACCCATACGACTTAGTGTCATTTATAGTAAGACCCGATATGACTCGAAATTCCTCAAATATATCCGGTATAGGGTCGAGGCAGCCCTTCACGTCCCCTAGATAGAGTATTATGTCGTCCGCATAGGCCGACACCACATGTGTCACTGCGTTCCTCTGTATCCCTTTATGCTGTGCAGAGGTCCGTAGTTTATATAAAAGGGGTTCTAAAGCTAATATAAACAATAGGGGTGATAACGGGCATCCCTGTCTAGTACCCTTCTCTACGTTCAGAGCGCCAGAAATACATTTGTTAGTGCGCACTCCGGCTGTTGGATGTGTGTATAACAGCGCCACCCATGCTATGAACTCTGGCGGTATACCGAATTTACTGAACATTGCGAACATATAATCCCACCTTATGGAGTCAAAGGCCTGTTTTAGGTCTAAAGATATACAACCCTCCGCACCGCTAGCCGCGTCTGCGTGTAGCATGATCTGGCTGAGTCTCCGTTGGTTCATCGCTGTACTCCGACCGGGCACGAAACCGCATTGGTCAGGGTGTATCAATTGTGGAATATACGGAGCCAGCCTCGTCGCCAGTATCTTACTGAGAATCTTGTAGTCCGTGTTTAGCAACGACAGCGGCCTGTAGTTAGCTAATTGGAGCCCGTCCCTACCAGGTTTAAGAAGGGATACTTGTGTCGTAAGCGGTGGCCCGTTGGATTTCAGCGCCTCCTGATATAATGCATGTAGTCGTGGCGCAACCAGGTCTATATAAGCCCCATAGAACTCAGCCGGTAAGCCGTCGGTCCAGGGGGTTTTGTTACGTGGCAGCGCGCGGATCGCCTGCCGGATTTCTGCAACTATGATGGGTCCTGCTAAGTCCTATTTCTGATTCTCCTCGAGCTGCGACATCTGGAGGTCAGTCATAAATGACTCATATGGCTCATCCGCCCACTGCGGGTGTCACCCATACAGTGTCTCATAGTATTCCTGGAACGTAGTGTTTATGCCTATTTGTGTCGTAACCGGCGTCCCCTGTTGGTCATGCACCTCCAATATGGGGGTATATATGGGCGCATTTCGTACCAGCCGTGCCAGTAGGGGGACCGACCTCTCGGCGTGTGCATGCTGCCTGCATGTGTATTCCCTATAGTCCAGCAGTCTCAACTCTTCAAGTAACTCAGCGTGTTGGATATGCGCCTCCTGTAACTGTGTGAATCTTGCATTCGTGCCCGCCGCTTCACTCTCTAGCATTGCCAGTCTCCCCTCTACCTCCTTAAGTCTTTCCAGTATTGCATACCTCATTCCCACCTTCGTACCCATCGCGATACCTCGTATAGACACTTTAAAGGCGTCCCATTCGATCTGCCTCGAGCTAGCAGTGCTGGCATTCACAGTGAAATATTGTGTGATAGCATCTGCTAGTGTGGATCGGAAGACAGTGTCCTCCAGCAGTTCCGGCGTTAGGCGCCACGAAGGTATAGGAGTCTGGATCCTACCCCATTGTATGGTGATTTCTACCAGGTTGTGATCTGAGAACGTCTACCCCATAAGCTCAGCAGTCATCACGGACCCCAGTAAGGTTCTAGAGCAGAAAATGTGATCTATCCTAGTGTGCAGCTTGTGCGGTGGGAAGTAGAACGTATATTCCCTGTGTCGTAAGTGTTTGCTCCTCCACACGTCAGTCAAATCCCAACCATCCGCCCATTGTGATAGCGCTTCCGCCTGTTACCTACTCTACGTAGCTTGTAGTGGGGGATGTGACCTGTCAAGGGAAACGTCTAGTACTGCATTATAATCCCCTCCCACTATCCAGGCATACTACGACCATTCAGCCAGTACCCTGCTAATCGCAGTAAGGAACTCAGTCTGTCCTGTGTTTGGTGCGTAGATGCTGCCGAGCACAACGGGGGAGCCATCTAACGTCCCACGTATAAATACATATCTACCCTCTGGGTCTACCCTTTGCTCTATCATCTGGAATGGGACTGAGTTTTTGAGCCATATAGCCGCCCCCCTCGAGAAAGCGGAGTAAGTGGTAGCAAATAATTGGCCCTTCCATTTCTTATGCAGTTTATTGCTTTCTGCACTTTTTAGGTGGGTCTCCTGCAGGTACGCTATAGTTGCCTGCCGGCGATTCAGCTGTGCTAGAATTCTATGCCGCTTGTGCACCGATCCCATGCCTCGCACATTCCAGGTGCATATCTTATACTTGCTAAGAGTCTCCATGACAGTGCACATCTAATACAAATTGCGAACCCAGTACATTTCGTGTGTTGTATACGTAGTGTGGTGGTCTAAGTGCCTGTAATACAGTAAACTCCCTAACTCGAAGGTCCCCATTTGGAAGAACCAGGGGTCCAAACATCAGAGCCCAACGTGGGCAACAACTAAACTGAATCGTGGCTGCGCTCTTGGGGGTGTGGTCACCCACACTCACTCACTCACTAGGTACCTGCTGGTGGTTACAGCATTTTACCCTGTATAAGTATGTACCCTGTTCCCTGTTTGCCCACCTCCGCCCTCACACATAATCGTCATACATTATCAATCGGAGTCTTCAACAGCTACTGTCAGAATTCGTTCACCATTTGTGCAGTAATTTTTGGGAACAATTGCAAACTAGTGACAGAGCCTGACATTTCCGTGCGTGAGTCCGAATTGCTGCCCATGTCCGTCTTGTCCCTGGCATCATGTTCTGCCAGCGCATCCGCTGCCAGCAAGGTCACTTCTGGGTTCGATCGTGGCCTGCCCGGTGTCCTCCCTCCTTTCGCACCCGTCTTCTCCATGGGGCCGTTCCGTGAGCTGGGCTCATTGTAGCCCGATGAGATGGGCCATCCTCCTGACCTTCTGCCAAGGGGTCCTGGGTGTTCAGCGGTGTTAGCGCTACCTCCATCCACTCTGCCGCTTCCTCAGGGGATTCAAAAAAGTACAGTTTGTTTCCGAGCATTATTTTCAGTCGGGCCGGGAAAAGTAGTGCATATTTCAAATTACGATCACGCAGCTTGCGTTTCACTCCCAGGAACGTCGACCTAGCCCTCTGGACTGCCGGTGTGAAATCCGGATAGATGGATATCGTCTTGTTTTCGAACTTTAATGGGGCCTTCTCCCTGGCTGCCCTCAGCACCGAATCTCTATCCTTATAGTGTAGCAGGCGTGCTATTAGCGGTCGTGGCGGAGCTCCCGTCCTGGGTGGTTTCGGCGGCATTCTGTGCGCTCGCTCCACACTGTACAGCGGGGTAAGATCCGTTGGTCCCACCACTGTCTTCAGCCAATCCTCCACAAACTGAGTGGGGTTTCTCCCCGTTCCGGGACGCCTAGGATGCGGGCATTATTGCGTCGCAAGCGCCCTTCCACATCATCCACCCTATCCCATAGAGCCTTAAGCTGTCGTTCCATGTTCTCCAGTTTCGTGGAATGTTCCGTTTGTTGCGGAATCAAATCGTCGAGCACGAGTTTGTGCTCCGTAACTTTCTACGCCAATTTGTTATGGTCGGCCTTGAGGAGGGACAGGCCTGACGACATGGCATCCATCCGAGCTTCCACCGCTTCTCTCGAGGCCCTTATTTCCGTTAAGATGAGGTCCAACTTAGCCTCCTGCGTGTCCTTGCCCGTCGGTGGAATGATTTCGTTATTGTAAGAGGCCAGTGGGTCTTCAGAACCAGTAGAGTGTAGGTCGGCGTTCGTCCCCGTTTCCTGCTGTTTGAGTCTGTTCCACCCCATGGTGTTGGTGGATGTGAGACGTAGTCCTGGTTCCTGCGTATACTCCCGTTTTTTATGGTAGTGCAGTGCAGCTGGCGATGCTAGTCGTGTTTTGGCTCCAGGCTCTAGGATAGCCAGTGTTCTAGTGTCAGCCCAGTGGCCAAGATCAGCAGGGGGGACGCCGCTGGTGCGTGATCATTCGGACTACGCTTAGTGTCGCGTACATCACGGCCAGTCCCGCATGGGTGGGCTGGTTTCTCACTTGTCCATGTGGGGGGAATAGACTACCCCTATATAGAGCTTGTATTGACTGCTCCGTCCTCGTAGTGTTTGCACCCTCACTGCGGCATGATGGCCAAGCACTGCAACCTCCCTGCTGGCCAGAGTAGACGTCCAGTGCGGCAACACTATAGCCCCACACACTCGGGCAGTGGTGGTTAGTAACCTGCAGCTGGGTCTCTGCTGTGGCACTGTGTTTCAAGAAAGTTGCACTTTGTGGCGATTAGTGGTGCGTTAAAAGGTTGTTTGCGCCCTGCAGTAGCAGCTCGTTCTCTTGGAGTGCACCAATGCGGCCGCACTTTCCCGGGAGGTGCAGAGCTCCGTCACTGCCCAGGCGTGGATGATACCCTTCTCGGCTTATGCGTGTATCGGGGCTCCGCGGTGAATCTCAAAATGGCGGTCGCCGTCTTTCGCGCAGTTACCTTTGGTATATGCCCCGCCGGGACGTTTAAACAGGGGTTCGCCGTTTGCCCCCAGCCTCTCACAGTCTTTTCGTGTCCCCTATTCGCTCCGCACCGCACTGCTCATCTGCATCGCAGCACCGGTAGTGTCAAGCGCGGCGGGGCTCCGTCCGGCGGGTCAGGGCTCCGCCGCGTAGTCCCCTGGTCGCAATGTGTGCTCCTCCCGCTCCACCACTCAGTCTATCTCAGCAGGGCAACCTGTGTCGCCGGGTGCAGCCGCCGCCTATGGCACTCTCCGCACAACGGGCCTCCAGTTCTAAGCCGCCCACTGGCCGGCTCCACCTCCCACAGCAGACCTCGGCTTCCAACGTGCAGCAATGCCGTCTCGCCGCCTATATCCGTCCACACGTTCCAGGAGCAGCAGGTGCTGAGGAAAACGTCTCCGCTAAACTTGCTCACTTCCAGCAGCTGTCTGGCAAAGGTGGGTGCCCCGAGGGAACCAGGATCTCAGGATATTTTGCAAAGTTTTAGGGCATGGGACGGAGCTAGCTCAGTTCACGTCCGCCATGCTCGGCTCATGGCCACGCCCCCGCCCACCACTAGTTCCTATGGTGGTTTGGTTAGGGTGCTTATGCCATTGCTGAACATTAAGAATCTGGTGCGAATGCCTTGATAATTGTAAGAATGCTGCCGCAACAAGAACATGGCAACCGATACCTCTATTTCTCGTGTGGCCCCGTAGCGTCCCTTATAGCTGCCAGTTCTTAGGCGCTATATCCCTTAACCTACTCGGAACTCGCCTGTCTACATGGGCTCTTTACGGTCTGCTTCCCTGTTCTCCCGCTGCCCCCCCGCTGGCCACCTTTATCCTTGCCGTATGAATCTCCTATTGTTCATATGGTGCCTACATCAACATCTTATGAACTGAGTTATCAAGGTGCCAACACTTGCCCAGACAAACACACGGTGATTTGGAGCAGTTCAACTATCTAGCTACACGACACAGCTCGCCGCAGCAAGTGCTGAAGGAAGCCGAACCTCCAGCAGACGCACAGAGAGACGCTGTCTTTTCTCTTGCCGAGAAATCCAGCTCCAGTGTTTCTAAGCTACCCTTGAGGGTTGTTGGGAAATCGAGTCCTGAGAGAGAGATACCAGACCCGATTCATTCTAAAACCAAGGTACAGAGCTGATTAGACCCTTACAGAATTATTGGATAGATTCTTGGCAAAGAATACTGAAACTAAGCTACACCTAACCAACTTCTTCCCTCGTACTTGACTTAGGTTAGGTACACCGGGGTAGGCGAATTTTAGAAACACCAGTTGAGTACTTTTAGTCTTTATTTATTAATGTATGTATTCTATGTATTTTATGGCTTAGAAACCATATCATGCTTTTACAGTATTATTTGAGAGTACTGTACGCATTGTACTTTGCAACCAGTATTACGATTGTAGCAGTTCATTTCTTCCGCATGAAACAGAAGACAGTTCAATAAATACTTTTTATTGAAAACGCCAGTCTCTCTAATTTTCTGCACCTCTGGTGAAACGAAGCATGCACGATTGACTGAGTGAAATAACTATCTATTGTTTCCACGACTCTAGAGATATATTTCTTATTCTTGGGAAACAAAGTTGTCATGTTTATGCGGTGGTCAGAAACTAATGCCGTCTTGTTTATTCGAGAAAGTTTCTAGTGACCTCTGAGCTAGCTGGCACTCCCAATTAAGTCTAATATATTCGATAGAGACTTAGTAGACCTCAGTCCTACGTCAAACCAATAGTATATATTATTCCAATGCGCAAAGCCTATTGGGAATATAGGAACTACACTACAATCTTACTTCTAAGCTTGCCTATTCTGCTACTCTATCTCCTTGTACACTTTTCGGAATTGGACTGTCTGCTTGGACTGCTTACTCTCCGTCTCCCGCTGCCCCCTGTTGGCCACCTATTCCTTGCCTGAGTGACTCGGTCACTATTCCTACGGTGTGCCTTGGTACCCTACTTCTTCCTGATGCCCCTTCCTATATTGGGACCAGCTCCATACCTGCAACTTACGAGTAGCTTCTGGGTTGCAGCCTCTGGGCATCACTACCCTCAGATTCTCTCCCATAACTGCCCGCTCCCAAAGTAGATATTGTCCACCACTTCTGCATCGCTGGGCCCTACCTGGCCTGTCAGCCCATCCTCCCATGATGGCTGGATCTGACCTGATTGCTATTGGATGCAACTCCTTCACCATCGCTTACCCTCCTAACCTTTCCAAGTCTGCAGCTAAATCCTTTAAACATTCCCTCCTGAGAAGACACCCTGACACTCTGATCTCTGACCTCTAATTCAACGCAAACAGGGGAATCATTACCAATTACATTATTTTCTATACAAGGAAAACAGCACTATGGCGCACTACCATATTCAACGTACTTAGCGTACACAATGCCAGGAACATCCCCCATGGGTCCAAACTCACGATCATGCCTTCCCAAACCCTTAAAGCCGACCTTACCATTACCGCCGACAAAAACGGCATTGTAATGATCCAAGCATCTGACATGGATCTCAACACAGTTGCTGACTTCTTCCCCATTCTTAAGAAATAAGTACTTCACTCCTCCACGCACCCCCTAGACCTGCCATCGCCCCCGGACTCCCTTTGCAGCACTGGTTCAGTCAACTCCAACTCCGCGAGTAAGGGTCCCACATCTAGACCTATTAATGCTGCTACTACTCCCCCTTCCACTACCTCTCTCACTCCCACAGGTCGGATTGGCACAAACCCTCCCAGCGTGTTCTCCATTCAGTCCAAATCCAGCTATAGTATCTCACCTATTGCGTTCAGAGTACTCCCCTCCACTCCCCCCAACCCCTAGCATCCGCCAATATGCCTCTGCCGCCGCCCCGCCTCCTTTCCTCCTAGCCTAGCAACTAACTATCACCTCACCTCCAGCTCACCTAACTTTCCCCACAACAGTCCTGGAACCACCTCCTCTTGGAGCTTGCCTAGCCCTCCTCTCCCCCCTCCTCCCATTAACCTTGCCATTGGGGGGTCGCGCTCCCCTGCCTGCACGACCGCTCATGCCTCCAGACCCGGTCCTGTCCCCCTGGTCCCTTACCCGCAGGCACAACCTACACCTCTGTACTATGAAACCCTGAACACCAGAGCATCCATCATAGTTTAGAAAATTCAGAAATCCCTATTTGATTTGAGGAACATCCTTCTCCTCATTGAACACTCTATTGCCCCCTTTAAGCCCTCCATTAACTCAGCCCTCCCCTGCTCACCATTCCCACCCTCCAGCCCATGCCGCTGGCCAGCAGACACCTTCGCCCTCACAAACTCCCAAACTACCTCTCGGAGGAGGAAACTCTAACCCTCCTTACATCCTACATGACCTCCCCAGACGCCCCCGTCCTCCCAACAAGGAAGTTGATTGCCTGATTCCCACTATCGCAATCAACACCAATAGATCATCATACTTCCGTAAGAAAGGGGTAAACCTCAACAACTTAGCACAAGTACGTTTAACCTCCCCTTCTTACAACACTCGTACCGATTCTCCACTCTCTGGCCTCCTTATTAACTGTTGTTCAGATGCAAAACACGCCTCTGACATCGCCTCCCTCATCCTAAGCCATAAAACGGATGTAGCTATCCTAACCTAGACGTGGCTCAATGATTCCTCATCTCCTTACCTTGATTTATTGGTCCTAGGCAGCTATATCATTAGACTTGATAGACAAATTAAAAAAAGGGGGAGGCATTACATGCATCTACCACTCAGACCTCCAGAACTCCATGCAGAACCCACAGACTCTTGTGAATATTTTGCTCTCTGCATTAGTAACAAAACTACTCAGTTATATAAAGTGCACATCTTCTGCCACCCCCCAGGCAAGAACAACACTTTCACGGATCTCCACTTGGAAATCATCCCTGCGAAGGTCTCCCCCACTCCAATGACATTTTCCTTGGTGATTTCACTCTGCTTTGGAACGACCCCCAATGATACCCAAGTCAACGCTGTCAAAGTCTTCCTCACTGAGCAATCACTCACCCAGGCATACACCCTACCTACCCACACAAAAGGCGCCACTTTGGATTGGATAATCGCTAAGGCATCAGCGGTCAGGCTGAATTCAATGGAGTCATGCGACTGGTCAGACCACCACGCCATCACCTTCACTATACTGGACTACGGCCTGAAATGTCTTGAGGATCCGGTGAAACCAAAATGCTGGCTCAGAGACACTACGAGCCTTGACCTCGAGAAGCTGACAGCTCCCTGTGTGAGTGATCTTCACCCCTCCCCCCAATCTTTCTAAGGTCAATGTCCTCACAGAGCACTACAATTCGACTATGACTAACATTTTGGATGATCTGGCCCTGCCTGTTAAAGCTCAAAAGGTCCCCAATCAAACACAAACATCCCTGTTTCAGCGTACCCCTCAATAGCGAAAGGAGAGCTCTCCGACCTAAATAAAGAAATCGGAAACAGCACCCGAGCCTCCTATCTTAAACTTCTCCGCCAGGCCAGAAATACTTACAACAAGAATATCCTCTTGTCACCCCAAAAAAAAAAAAAAAAAAAAAAAAAGAGTTCTTCAAATCAGAACTGGACCCCGCAAACTCTTCGAAATAGTCAAACTTCAATCAAACAAACTAGCGAAGACATCAAAAGAAACAACTAAATCCTAATACAACCAAAATCAACTCGCTAGGTAACTAACTCAATGCCACCTTCAACTGCCCTGCTCCTCCTACTAGAGCCCTTCTCCCCTCTCGTCCCTTCCACACAACACCCAAAAACAAGGCTCACTGGTCCAACTTCGAACTTTATCATGACCAGTCCATCTAAAAGATTCTAGCCTCCTTAAAACCGAACACCCACTTCAACGACCCTCTCCCCGCCAACTGTTTGGCAGCGACCTCCCCACTCATCATTCCCATCTGGACTACAATTATCAACGCTTCCCTTCTTCAAGGGTCCATACCGGACTCCCTGAAAACCGGGCAAGTCATCCCCACCCTAAGAAAAAAGAACAATTGTTACTTACCTGTAAACAGGTGGTTCTCCAGTATTGGTGTCTTTTATAGATTCACATGCTTGAATGTTCCCCATTGTCGAAGTTGGAGTCCCACAGTAAATAAAATAGCAATAAAATACTAATAACATATGTCTGTAAAAACCTAACACATAAAATATGCACTAAAAAAAAGTAGTAAATACCAAGACATAATTCCCACATAGGAATACATGGTAGAGAGAAAAAAACTTGTAACACATTCCTGTCATTATGTTAGTCCAAACTACAGCCAATCAGGCGCAAGCACTCCTCCAGAACCTTCTCCTCAGAGCTCAGTCCCTCAGATTTTCGTAGTACAGGAGTGACAAAAGAGCCTATGAGGTGAAGAGAGCCTCTGAGGGGAGGTGGGTGGGTCGCATGTGAATCTATGAAAGACACCAATACTGGAGAACCACCTGTTTACAGGTAAGTAACAATTGTTCTTCTCCAGTATTAGGGTGTCTTTCATAGATTCACATGCTTGAATAGAATAATGAGCAGCAGTAGCCGATCAAGGTTCGAATCAGCCATGCCAAAGCATGGAAGAAACTCAATGAGACATAATATAGTCATGCAAGTAATAATAATAATCATATAAAACCATAAAGGTGAAGGGAAGACAGAGGCTCTCCTTAGTTAAAAAGATTGCGAAGCACTGCCTGTCCCACTGCAGTATCTGCTTCGTTGATGGTATCCAGGCAGTAGTGTTTCGTGAACATGTGCCTGCTGGACCACGTGGCTGCTCTGCAGATCAGATGAAGCGGCACACCGGCAAACAAGGCAGTAGAGGATGACATCGCCCTGGTGGAATGAGCCCTCACTGAAGAGGCTTGCCGGCTTTCTGATGGCAGAAGGCAATTGCTGAAGAAATCCAACGTGCAATAGTTGGCTTGGTAACAGGACGCCCTTTGCGCATGCCTCCATAGAAAATGAACAGTTGATGGGACCTGCGAAAGGGTGCCGTCCTGTTGATGTAAAATTTAAGGCATCTTTTAATGTCCAAGGAATGTAAGCGTTGCTCTGCCGGAGATTGAGGATTGGCAAAGAAGTTTTTCAAGAAAACAGGTTCATTAATATGAAAATCAGTGGGCACCTTAGGCACTAAACAGTCAGATTTTAATTGGAGGAAAGGAGGCTTAATGGTGAAGGCGTGAATATCACTCATGCGTCGTGAGGAGGTCAGAGCAAGAAGAAGGGCTACCTTCCAGGTCAGAAACTTTAAATCCGCCTTGTGGATAGGCTTGAATGGTGCCTTCATTAGTTGTGCCAGTACGACATTGAGGTGCCAGGTAGAAGTAGGACGCCTAATAGGCGGGAACTTCCGGAATAGTCCTTTGAAAAATTGGCGAATGACTCTGGAAGAACAGAGTGAGGAGGAGCCATCTTGACGGAAACGAGAAATTGCCACCAAGAAAACTCTCAAAGTGGAATGGGAAAGTCCTGAATGAGCCAGTTACAAAAAGAACGGGAGCAGCTGAGCCGGAGTAGAATGAATAGGATAGATATTGGCAGCTGGGCACCAATGACAGAACCTCTTCCACTTGAGCTTGTAAGTCTTAACTGTAGACGGAGCTCTGGCATGAGCGAGAATGTCTCTGCAGTCTTGCGAAATATTCAAATGGGCAAATTCAAGGTGCTCAGGTTCCAGGCCGACAAGTTCGGATGGCAAATCTGACCCTTGTCCATCGTGAGGAGATCCACTCGAGGATGAAGGAGGATGGGCTCGCACTGGGATAGAAGAAGCAGCTCAGAGAACCACGCTTGCCGGGGCCATCTGGGGGCGATCAGGAGAATGTGGCAAGGCTGTCTCCGCATCTTCCACAACACGCGAGGCACCAGGGGAATCGGAGGAAAAGAGTAGGCGAATAGATCGCACCAGTTCATCAAAAGGGCATTCCCGCACGACCCGTGGTGGGGATGCCAACTTGCGTAAGATGGGCATTTCCGGTTCTCCGGGGTTGCAAAGAGATCCAAAGACGGATGACCTCACTGTCGAAAGACTAAGTTGAGAGGTGGTTGATGTAACTCCCACTCGTGGGTCGACGACGTGGATCTGCTTAGGGAATCTGCTAAGATGTTGGAGATGCCTGGTAGATGAACTGCGGTCAGGGTAACCTGGTGAGGGAGTGCCCAATCCCAGATCGGCCGAGACAAGAGAGGAGATTTGGTTCCACCCTGCTTGTTGACATAGTGCATACTGGTGGTATTGTCCGTTTGGATAAGCACCGATTCTCCCTGGATCAGTGGATGGAACGACTTCAGTGCTAGATAGATGGGTATCAATTCCAGCCTGTTGATGTGCCAAGAGCATTGAAGCAGAGTCCACTTGCCTTTTATAGACAGCCCTTGAAGTTGTGCACCCCATTCTTCTAAGGAGGCGTCCGTTGTCAGAGTGAGTTCTGGAGTGGTGGAGAGGAAAGAAGTCCCTGCTGCAAGGTTGGATGGCTGCACCCACCACTTGAGAGCCGCATTCATGCGAGCGGTTACACTGATTAGGTCGCTGAAGGAACCAGTGACCTGACGCCACTGTCCGTCCAATTCTTCTTGAATGGGGAGAGTCCGTAGCCTGCAGTTTGGGATCAGCGAAATACATGATGATGCCATCCCCAGATATTACTTCAAGATCCGGACTGAAACTGACTGTTTTGCACGAATAAGAGACACTAAGCGGAGAATCTTCAGTTGCCGATCGTGAGACACGAATGCCTTGGCTAGTGTTGTGTCCAAAGTGGCTCCTAGAAAATTTCTGCAGGGAGCTGGGTCTACCTGGGACTTTTCGGCATTGATGGAAAGGCCGATGGAGCGAAACACCTCCTGACAAAGTTAAGTGTCCCGAAGTAGCTGGTTGCGAGTCTGCAATTTGAGGAGGCAGTCGTCCAGGTATGGAAAGATTTGGGCGCCCTGGAGACGCAGGTAAGCCAACACTGGAGCTAACAGTTTTGTGAAGACACGAGGGGCGGAGCGTAGGTCGAAAGGCAGCACCCTGAACTGGAAGTCTCTCTGTCCCACCCAGAAGCGCAAGTGCTTCCGATGCCGTGGAAGAATTGGGACATGAAAGTAAGCGCCCTGGAGGTCGATGGTGGTCATGAAGTCGTCCATGGAGAGAAGACTCAAGATCTCTACTAGTGTAAGCATGCAGAAGGATTGGCATTTGAGATACTTGTTGAGTGCTCGCAAATCAAGGATCGGATGCCAGTCTCATGTCTTCTTGAGCATAAGGAAAAAACGGGAATAGAATCCCCTCCCCCTTTGAGACTTGGAACCACTTTGACGGCACCTTTCTGGATCATAATACGAACTTGCTGGAAAAGCTCTTTGAGGTGGGCCGGATGGGGGAGTGGGAGGAGGAATCTTGACGAACTCCAGAGCATGGCCCTTTGCTACAATGACCAGAACCCAACGGTCCGAGGTGATTGAGGACCCTTGAGAAGAGAACAGGATGATTCGACCTGCAACTTTTGGGAGGAAAGGCAAGTCCTTGTCTTTTGAAAGTGGATCCTCTATAGGAAGACTTCCCCCGGTAGGATTTTGAAGACTGCTGACGGGAGGACTGCTGTTGTTGGGAAGAATATCGTTGAGTACCCAGGTGGTAGGAGCGGTATTGAGTGGATCCACAGCGAAAAGTAGAAGAGGTGCCGCATCTGCGTGCACCACGAAAAGGCTGCTTACGGAACTGTAAAATTCCTAAAGAACGAGCAGTGTCAGTGTCCTTCTTGATTGTCTGCAGTGCCTCGTCGACATGTGCACCAAAAAGCGACTTGCCGTCATACGGCATATCCAGGATTTTCACCTGTACCGCCTGGCGAAAAGAGGTGGGACGTAACCGACCTTGCCATCGCAAAACAGCTGCCCCAGCAAGCTGACGGAAGCCAGTACAAGCGATGTCTACAGCGCAGTCTATAATCTCCTCCGACGTTCTCTCTCCTTCTTGAAGAATTTTCAAGGCTTCCTCTTTGGAGGGCTCCGGGATAAGGGCCACAAGGGCAGACATGTCTGACCACATCTGGCGGTCGTAGCACCCTAAAATGGCTAAAGTATTCGCCGCTCTCACCGTAGTAGAGGCCATCGTTGAAAATTTGCGCCCAATAGCGTCAAGGCGACGACCTTCCCCATCAGGAGAAGCTGTAATGGGAGAAGTCAGGTTTCTGGAGCGACGCTGAGCAGCCTGGGTGACCACCGAATCTGGCTTTGGCTGCGCAATCAGGCACGCTGGGGAACCAAAGGGCAATTTATATTTTTTCTCGATGCGAGGCATTTGCGCCTGTATGGAATTTGGCGTTTGCATACATTTTACCCCCTCACTCCAGATGAAGTCGATGATGGGGACCGTTTGGATTTGTTTAAACGGTTGATTTTTGAAGTCGTAGAGAAAACAGTCCTCCTCTCTCTGGACTCTTGGCAGCTTAAAGCGTTGAGCCGCTCTATCAATCAGTTGATGGAAACTTGCAATGTCCACCGGAGGAGAATCCCCTGGCGTCAAAGGAGGGGGGGACGGCGTCTGAATTTAGTAGTCGTCCCACTCAGCCATATGACTGGCGTCATCATCATCATCGTGAACCTCACCATCCTCACTTTCTGGATGAATATCATCATAGTCATCGGCATACACTGTAGTGTGTATCTGAACGGACGTCTGAACTTGAGGAGAAGGCTTTGGTGTTTGTGGTAGCAGAGCAGCAGCAGGAGCAGCAGCAGTCGCAGGTGCTGTAGGCACTGGCGAACCCTGTTGAGATGTCAAGAAACGCCTGTTGTAATCCTCCAACATGTATTGGAGATGAGCGACAGAGGCAGCGTTGCAGTTGGAACGTGCACGGAACGTTCCTCTGCCTGAAAATAATGTTCCTCATCGTCTTCACCATAGCACTTAATAACCAAATCAGAAGGACGTGCCGCCCTGAAGGAATCATCCACATCGTCCTCAGAACCAGAGACCTGCTCGGAACCAGTGGCAAACAAGGGCGAAGGAGGCTGTGGGTCACTTGGGATGGACAGTTGCTCAACAGGCATCTTGCGACGTTTGTGCAGAGGGTCGACGGTGGAAGAACCAGACTCGGAGGAAGAAAGAGGCACCATCGGCAATGAAGCAAAAGAAGATGCAATTGTCGTCGACTAAGTCGCCGTCAGAGCAGACGACGATGATGGCATAGGTGTCGACGGAGCCGTAGCTGAAGGATCCGCCGTCGACGGGGCCGCCGTCGACGGGGCCATTGTTGACGGTGCCGCTGTCGACAAAGTTGTCGTCGATAAAGCTGTTATTCGTTTTTTATTGGTATTTTATCTACCGTGGGACTCCCACTTTGACAACGGGGAATATTCAAGCATGTGAATCTATGAAAGACACCCTAATACTGGAGAACACTCTGTACCCGGAAATTCCAGACAGCTTCAGACCTATTTCGAATATTCCTCTTCTTGCGAAATTGCTGGAGAAATGTGTGCAGCTAAAACTAAGATAACACATCGCGGAATTCAATTTACTTGACGATTTCCAATCTGGATTCAGGCCTGGGCATAGCACTGAAACCAGTATTCTTCACATCGTAGACGATGCTTTCCTAGCCCTTGACCAAGGCGAAACCTGTCTCTTGATCCTTCTGGATCTCTCCTCAGCCTTCGACACAGTCAACCATGAGAAACGTCTTGAACACAGGATGGGTCTAGGAGGTACAGTCATCAAATGATTTGGTTCATTGCACCAGAACCACACCTAGAGATTCTTAGTCAACAACAACCTATCTGCTCCTGCTCCTTCCCTGATCTCTATTAGTGTCCCTCAAGGCTCAACTCTGTCACCTACCCTCTTTAATCTCTACCTTGAACGACTAGCTGAAATTATTTGCACGGCCAACATCTCCTTCCACACGTACGCCAATGACACTCAGATATGCATCAAAATCTCTTCTCTTGATAAGATTACCTATCGGAACGATGCTCTGAATCTGACTGTTCAATGGCTCGCCAACAACCAGCTCAAATTGAATGCCCAAAAAACGGAGTTCCTTCTCATATCCCCCACCCAAAAAAATCCAATGACATCCCTGAATGGATTCATTGATCACAGCACTCAACTGCACGCCAACCATAGTGGATTCTGCTAAATCGCTCGGGATAACCTTGGACAGCAACCTGAATATGCGTGAACACATCAATTCGATGGCCAAACCTGCCAGGTTCCATCTGAGCAACTTGAGAATGCTAAAACCCTTCCTTGCTACTGCCGACCTAAAAAACACAGTTCAGGCGTTAGTCATTTCCAGAATTGAATATGGCTACTCTATACTATCTGGCCTACCAAAGACTTCGACTGCCGCGCTAAAAGCTTGCCTCAACGCAGCAGCTAGACTCTAATCTGGCTCAAATAAATTTGACCACATTTCACCACATCTGAAGGACTTGAGCTGGCTTCCTCTTGAAGGCAGAATCCAGCTCAAGCTGGCCTGCATCACTCACAAAGCCTTGTCCGCGAACACCCCAAAGTATCTCGCCCAGAAAATTGTGATATCTGGGAGAACCAGAAACTCCCGGTCCGCCAGAGACCGTGTGCTCCTGCCACCCCACTTCCACAATGTAAAAACATATAACCGAGCGTTCTCTGGGGCCGCACCGAGAATCTGGAACTCGCTACCTCCCTCCACCAGAAGAATTCCTACTTTGTCACGCTTCAAAAAGGAAGTGAAAACCTTCCTAATGAGCAAATTCCTCCACTAACTCCTTCATTGCGCATTCCGCCTTTTCATGGCCTAGGTTTCAGTTCATAATCTCCTGTATTGCTTGGCCCTCTCCATGTATCAATTTTTCCCCTTGTTTTATTGCTGACATGTCGCTCTCTGATTTTGGTACTGTACTGTTTATTGTATATAGCTCTGACTTTTATCCTACTGTAGTCAATTCCCTAACCCCATCCTTGTATTTTGCCTATGCCTATACTGTACGCAACGTACCTGTAAAGAGCTCCGATACCCCAACGTGTCGTGTTTGCGCTATATAAAATCTCAAATAAAATAAAATAAAAAAATAAATAAGTAAATAATACCTAGAAAAGCAAAAGGTGGATCTTCCATAGTAGTATCAGGATGTAGCCAGAAAAGAGTAATACAAATTAGATGTACACCGGCAGAGTTCTTAATCAGTTTTCAGATATTTTTTGCATTTGCTTTTCTCTCACACTAATCTGCGCTTCTAAACTTAAAAGCGGAAGGGCTTAGGTTCAAGTGTGTCAGAAAATGTGGCAAAGTGCACACATTTCCCTCATTTTGGAACGGTAGGGTGAGACAAGAAAATACTTAATCTGGAAAAATGCTTTTCAAGTAATGAAATCAAAATACCGAAAATAGTTTGTCAAATTTTCAAACCCAATTCATGCAGGTTTTCTGAAATATGAAGTTTACGCACAACCACGTTCGGCGTTCGGCAAATTGGTGAGGAAGAAACTATTTAAATGAACTGGAGTTTCGTCATTTCTGGACCAAACCATAAGTGTATGGCTTGTGGTTTTGTGAACTGGTTTGGCATGGAAATCTTCACAATTGATAGGTGCATGCCTGTGCATCCCAGTATTATAACTTCTGAGTGAATATAGCTTTGCCTGTGTGCAACACATGTGATCTATCTAATGGCTAGCCAAGGCCAGCACATTATACTTTCCCTCCTCTGACTGACAAATAGAGCGATATGGTTCACAAAGCAACACCTTGACACACACAAAAATAAATGCACATACCATACTGAATGCGAGTCCTCACAGCAGCCACAGGCACATTGTAGATCTTCTGAAGATAGTTCTGGATATCAAACTTCGTCATTCTGCCAAGAGCAATGAAGAGCAGAACATAAGACACAATGCAGCCACACAGGGACGTGAGCACCTTTACCTCCAAACACATGGGCCTGCCAGTTTTCACATATTATCATGGTTGCAGCCTTAGAATGCATTCGCCCTCACTGAATGCATCCCAGGGCACCCTATGAACAGACTGTGTGGGATTACTCCCTTAATTAGTTCTAAACCAAGCATTTCACTCCTGATGTACCGTGTAATTGGTGTGCACATACTTCGCTCCCCTGAATCCACAGTCCCTGCAGTGTGTATTTATTTCAGTCACCACCATGCACTAAAACCCTCTCTCTTCAGTGCCCACTTACTCCATAGTTGCGTCCCCTGAATAACATGTCCCTGCAGTTTGAGACATGTCCCTATCATAAAACACCCTAAGCTATGAATGTAGTCCAGGGTTTCAATGTCCATGCACTTTCTTTAGGGTTTCGTACTAGACTATCTGCAATGAGCACTTATTCCACAATACATGCTCTGAAATTTCTCTCTGAGGTGTTGGCGCAGTGTGCCCTTACTCTAGCTGCAGCCCCCAAAAATGCTCTTCAGTCTGCACGCGATTACGTATTGCTTGAAAACACCATTCTCGACGGCATCTACTTACTCCAGGGCAGTGCGGAATTGTACAGTATCTTCAGGTTGTTCCCTTCCTGGCCTCACCAGTGTCATGAAGAAGTTGGTCCTAAAGATGCGTAGTTGTGGGTTTCCATGCTGATAGATTGGATATCTGTGAAAGGGAAAAAATGAAAACTTTTAGACTGTTGTAAATAGGGACATTAATTTATTCCGGTATTATGGTTCTGGAAATCCAAAGTAGTGGAAGTCAGAAATCTTAATTCCTGCGTAAACTTGATGAACAGCAAAAACACTGTCTATTATTAGGTCTAAGCTTAACAGACAGTGCAGCTGTCTGCTTTCCTAACCACATCTTTACGACATTTGGAAAGCTTCCTTGGAATGCATTCCATCCATTGCTTACCATCGGCTTTGTGGGTTGTAACTCACATTTGCTTGCTTTCCATTTGCAGGCTTTATTTGGTTTAGGCTGGCCAGCTTGAGTTTGTCGCTTTCGTGGCTCAGACCTTATTTACTGTTTCCTTCCACTAGTATTCGATTTCTGTAAACAGGCCTTCAAATCTTGTTCTTATCTTGTCACATTTGCTGTGCATTCAAACACAGAAGTCAACTGTCAAACTAGGTCTTCCAGGGATCTTTGTATTTACTTTTCTTTCTCGGACTTCAAAGTGAGAGAATTTATGTAACAATCATGCTGGCTACTGAGGGTGTGCTGGAGGAAGGCTGTACAAGGTTGTTTTTTTGTAGCACACAACAAAAATTACATGTCTGAAAACGAACTGTGTAAATATTTCAGAATATATCAGAATTAGGAAATTACAGTTTGTGTCATTTTGAAGTGTGGTGTAAACAAATATTTTAACACTATCAAAACAAACTAGTATACTTGGTGACTTCACTCTACTCTACATCATTCCGTTCGGCAAAGCCATCACGCTGTGGTCTAATGAGTGGTGGCCCTTCCAACTAGGATCAGTCCCATCTCACAAACAATCTGTGAAAAATCTTGGCATAAAAATTGATCACGCCCTCTCTGTGAAAGATCATATCCTAGTTACCAATGGCAATTGCTACCATAATATGTGTCTCCTACCCAGAATATTCCATTTTCTACTCCTCTCTGCGAGAACATCATTAGTTCAAGCCCCAGTAGTGAGTCGACTAGATTACGCGAACGCTCTATTGGCCGCAACTAATGAGACGCTCTTTGTTAAACTACAGGCAGTGCAAAATTCAGCAGCAAGACTTATTTTAAATCTTCCACTGGGTACCCAGTCGGCTCCTTCATTGAAGTCTCTGCACTGGCTGTTGGTAAAAAAAAGGAGCATTTTTAATATCTGCTACCTGCAAGTATATCTGCTACCTCGCATATAAGGCTGTAAGGGGCAATGGCTCCAGCTATCTCCAACAAAGTTAAATGGTATGTACCCACCAGAAGTCTAAGATCCAAGGACAAAGCCCTGTTGCGAGTCGCCGACACCAGCCTGACTAGATGTGGAGGAGAACCTTTTCTTACCTGGCCCCTGTCTATTGGAACAGACTCAGAGTGCATATTCGGACCTGTTCGAATTATTGGCAATTTAGGAAACTATTGAAAGCCTCCCTGTTCCAATGAGATCTCTTTTGTAGATGCTTGCCTGCTTTTGTAGATGCAGCGCAGGGATGAACATGGGTGATTTGAACGCTATATTAAATTTAACAATACATAACTCTGTACCACTCCATTCTGCACCAGTTCAGTATATGCCAATCCACTCTACACCACTCTAATCTACTCTGCAGGCACTACCCTCTACCCTGCACCAATCCACTATGCGCCACTTCTCTCTATCCTGCACCACTAAACTGCACTCTGTACCACTGCATTCTATGCCAATGTACTCTAAACCACTTTACTCAAATCCAATGCACTCTGTGCCAAATCGACTCAGCACCACTGCATTCTACGTCACTATACTCTACAACACTATGTCACTACACTATACACCATTGTACTCTGCACCACTGTACATTACAAAAGCTCTCTATGCCACTCTACTCTGTACCACTGCATGCAATACACTCTACACCACTGCACTAAACTCTGCAACAGTACGTCACTGCAACACTCCGACACTGCACTCTCCACCACTGCACTCAGTCTGTGTCACTATGCCAATGCATTATACGCCACTACACTATGCCACTCTACTCTGCACCACTGCACTCTACACAACTTCACTCTCCTCTGAAACAATCTACACTATGCCACTCTATGCTATTGCAATCTACCCCGCGCCACTCCACGCCATTCTATTCTATGCCGGTGCACTCATGCCACTGCCCTCTATGCCAATGGACTTTACAACTCTTTACTCAAAACCAGTAAACTCTACACCACTGCACTTTAAGCCAATCTACTTCGCAACAATCTATGGCACTCTGTTCTACACTGCACCCTGCACCACTGCTCCCCACTCTGAAACACTGCACCCCCCTCTACTCTACTGTGCACCACTGCACTATGTCACTGCACTCTACACCACTCTAATTTACTGTGCACCATTGCACTCTACATCACTTCACTCTATGCCTCTCTACTCTGCACGTCTACTGTGTGTCAATGCACCTTATCCTGCTCTACTTACCACCACTGCACTTGACACAACTCCATTCTACTCTGCACCACTCCACAATACTGCACTCTACTCTGTACCACTCAACTCTACGCCGCTTCACTCTACTCTGAAACAATCTACTCTACGCCACAGCACTCTGTGCCACTCCACACCACTGCAATCTACTCTACATCACTTCACGCCAGTGCACTCTACACTACTATACTCAAAGCCAATGCACTCTATGTCAACTACTCTGCACCACTGCACTCTACTCCACCATACTATTCAACACTCTATGCCACTGCATTCTACAGAACTATGCTATGCGCCACTGTACTCTACACAACTTCACTCTACTCTGAAACAATCTACACTATGCCACTCTATGCTATTGCAATCTACCCAGCACTCTGCGCCACGCCACTCTAATCCACTCTGAAACAATCCACCCGCCACTCTACCCAGCGCCAATCTACTCTGTACCAATGTACTTTGCACCACTTCGCTCTAGGCCACTCTACTTCAAAACACTCTACTCCATGATACTCCACTCTGACGCTCTACTGCATTAAACTCTACTTCACTCAGACACTCTTATCTACTCTATGCCACACTATGGCACTACTCCTCTCGATGATGCTCTATGCAACTCTCTGCATGCCTGCAATCCTGCTCTCATACCAGTGTACCAGTAGTTCCACTATCCTTCTTAAAGGGGAAAGGCAATAAGCAGACCTTGCCTCAGAGCTAAAGGTACCATTAGAGACCCTTGCAAGTGTAAAATTTTAATGATCGATTTCTGAAGTCTAGAAATCTAATTCACAAGAGCCAATATTATTCAGTTTTCATGTCTATCCCTGAGCAGTAGTTTTCCTCTCGAAAGACAGTCTGTCCTGACCACCTGCCATGGGACGGTGATCGATGCATGTGTTTGACAGCCTATCAGCCCAAAAGCAGTATTTCTCCAACCAGTACATGACATACTTGCCTCTGGAAATGTGTTCATCTTTCTTATGGCCACAGATCGGCCATGCAGATTACAAGCCTGAATTAGTACTACAGGTGCTTGCAAAGCTTCAGTTGCTGATGACACTGGAGCTAGCTAGCCTTCCCTCCTACTTTCCAACTGTGGCTTTTGTGGCTTTCCAAAGAGACCCACATATTTCCTCATCAAACTTCAGGTGCTCAGGCCGTTTTTTAGGTCTCGGCCTGATCCAGCGCATGTGCTGATCTGGCCGAGACAGCGCATGTGCTGGCTTGGCTGAGACATTTAGTAGCTTTTTGAAAAGTGCTACCAAAGCGCCAAACAGCTTGCTATCACACGCAAAAGAGCACGTGTGACGTGCCCAGATGCCATTTGCCACTCGCTAGTATGCGCGCACTGTCACTTTCAGGGCCGCGACAACCCGCCCCAGCAGAACACTTTCGCTTTCCGAAGTCACTTTCAGGAGCTCGACACCCCACCCCACCCTCTCTTCCTCCCTCTTCCTCCCTCTTCCTCCCTCTTCCTCCCTCTTCCTCCCTCTTCCTCCCTCTTCCTCGCGCGTACACAACTTAAGGTATTAGGCCTCAGACAGCAGCTTGTTTACCTTGAAATGTAAGGGTGAGATTAGTGGCATTAATCATGCCCAGTAAAGTCAGATGTACCCAAATCATGACCAACCCAAGGCAATGAACCCATCTATCGTGGTCAACTTAGAAGTCCAAAACAGTCACTCGCAGAAACCCTTGCAGTCTCTAGGGACACTCCAGAGCTCTCGTCGATCCCTGAAAGTGTGGCTTGCAGTCAGCTGAGCAGTCCGTTATTTATTTATTTAATGGTTTTGTAAAGCGCGTAGTAACTCCGAAGAGCATCCCAGCGCTGATCTGCTTCTCCAGGGGTTTTAGCCAACTAGTGAGATTATATTTGCGGGAAAAGGAAGGTCTTTAAGGTCTTTCTGAACTGGAGATAGTTCGGTTCTGTCCTAAGTTTCCGGGGTAACTGGTTCCATCGCTTCGCCGTGTGAGCCGAGAAGCGACGGCCACCGGTCTTGGCTTTTCTCACTCTAGGGACTGCAATGAGATTTTCTGCATTGGACCGGAGATCTCTCTGCTTTGTATGGGATTAAAAGTTCTTTCAGAAGAGGGGGACCGTTGTTGTTGAGTGTTTTGTCCGTATGAACAGAAATCATCCCGTTTTGCCAGGATCCTATTAGGCACTCCGATCCGGGCAGTGGAAATGGATGTGGCTGTGTGTTCTCCCAGGCAGGTATCGCGGGCAATGACTAACACAGGAAACAGCCAAATCAGAGCTCGAGTGACGCCTCCCTGCACACCAATGAAGAGAACGGGACATTGCGGGTCGCCGCCTCCCGTTTCAATTAACTCACTAGCTGGAGGAGCATAAAAGCAAATCAAGCGACAGCACACGGGGCCTTTGTATACAATGAGGAAACTGACGTGTTGTCCCAACTGGCTAAAACACTCGAGGCGCAGAGAGAAGCCAGCAGGCTACCCAAGGGCGTAACAAATCTAGTTTTATGTCCTCTTCCAATGAGACATGAGACCCCGCAGGCTCCGCCGGTAATGAGCAGTGGGTCTCTGGTGACAGATGGCCCCAGCAGCGACGGACAGGCAGGCGGCAACCATAATCCGAGCGAGCGACCGCCGATCATGGAAAAGGCTCTGAGTGCACATCACACTGAGCGCCGTGATGAGTGACTGCTGGGACACTGCAGCAAGCAATGGATCTTCACCTTTTATGCTTGTTAAAGATCAAGGTGTTTTTTTTTTTTTTTTTACTAGCATAAAAGTAGGCAATATCCCAAAGCGTGCAGGCTTGTAGAGAAACAAACAAGCTGTTGACGTCATACTGCGACAAATACGGGTGAGGCAGACAGGTCCGGCATTAGCGCTGGTGGCACCGGGCGAGGCACTTTTCTGTGGCATTCCGCTGTTCCCGCCTCGCCACAGATTCTCTTACTGCCACACTCCAATAATGCCCCCCTCTTTTCATAGCCCCTTTATCGCATGCATTTTGTTTATTTTATATAGAGTTGAGCGAGCTTACGAATTAACATGGAGAGCCGAGCTAAAGTTCTGGCTCGGATGTTAGAGCCCGTTCACAAGCCGAGCCCTGAAAATGTTTCCTAAGCAAATCATATAAACCAATACGTAAAATATGACACTACCGCTTCAAAATTCAAGAAACATTTTGACATGTGGAAGCTTCGGCATTGAAACATAATATAGCACTGCACTGAGAGTACCAGTTACATTACACCAGATCACATTCATTTTTCAAAGGCACAGGAAGATCAAGTCATTTGCCCAGAATCACAGTATGCTGAGCACACGCCGAGACACAAACCCTCATATTTCTGCAGCTGGATGGTGGCAATGCCCTGTGCCACCAAGACTTCACATTAGTCTCCCTTAAGGACATTCTGCACGCCGCATCAAGTCTCACTAAGTACCTGGAATAATATGATCAACCCCAGACGCCTTGACAATTTCACCGGGATAGCCCGCACCATCTTCAAAACGAGCAGCAGCATCTGTAAAACCACAACAACTGGCACGCGTGCCTGTCTGGCTGACAAGCTCAACGAATCTGGTGATTCTAAGCACACCTGCAGCCAGGACGCCATCGGACTAGAGCCAAAGAAGTGCAAATAATTTAAAAAAACAACAACAATGCAACGACGATCAGGAACGATATCCGGGTATCATTCACTACCACTTGTAGTAAATAACTCGGTGGAAATCCAGAAGAGTTGAATATTTCCTTTAATAAGCAGAGGAGTAATAACAAGAGCGGACCCTTCCCTGCAGCAGCAACCAGTAAACTGCCACAGAATAGAACCCACCAAACATATGACAACAAAGAACACAGAAGTAAAAGCATTCTTCACATTAAACATTCTTCTAAAACATTCTATAAAGACTAGAGCGATAACCAAAACAGTACAATGTATTACACATCTTCCTTTCTATTGAACAAAAGAGGTGAAACAAAACCTAATACAAAAAAACAAAGAAAAAACTGACAGTCTTGCAAATATGCAGGTGGTCTTCGAAACCTAGGAATACGCCCATTCGACAAACCACCCTCAGGTAAACACTGAGTCAAAGTGTGATCCTGAAACACACCAGCATCTCCAGCACCAGAAATATCAACCTCACTCAAAGGCGAAGATTGAACTGGAGCATGAGCAGCAAAAAGATAACCACTGGAACTAAGAAAAGCAGAGTCTACACTATCATCAAACTCAACCCCATTTCTCTTGTAAAGGGCCACTCTCCTAAAATTCCAGCACTCTCCATTGTTAAGAACAACACAGTGATCAAGCACTTTCGTTACTTTGAAAGGCCCTTTAAATTTCGACAAACCTCTCTGTACCCTACCACTCTTGATTTTAACTAGATCACCAACCATGAAAGGAGATGGAACACCCGTGGCAGCAGAAGCAGGAAACGAGTTGTTTGCCATTGTCAGTGAATGACAGAAGGTATACCCTCACCCTTAAAAAGATTGCCTAAGAATCTAATCATACTCTCAGAGGTAATATCATGAGTGAAATACACAACCAACCATTTTGAATAAACATCCACAACCACCTTGGCAAACCTATCCTTCTCATTAAGTTCACCCATAGGACCGATGAAATTGAGACAAATAGTATGCCAGGGTAAACCTGGATTCTGTATATGTGTCTCAACAGACTTTGGCCCGATTTTCAATCGTTTCTCACCTTCCTTACACATGACACAATTCTCTACCCACTCTATCACTTGAGCATCAATACCTGCCCACCATAATTGACTTTTAAGCCGCCGCTGTGTGAGAGTTTGGCCCATGTGACCCTCATGAGATAAGGCCAACAATTTATTCCTAAGGCCAAATGGAGGTATAAACTTTTCATCTTTAAGCAAAATGTTATCATTAATGATGGACAAATCATCCAAAACCTTAATGAAAGGTCTGACTGAGATAGAGACAGCACTCTCCCGCCTAGCACCCAGTTTCAAGAGTTTAATAACTTCTTGGAGAGTATGATCATTAATCATCTCCCTTTCCCAATCACTGGCCATAAAAACACCCTCCCCAACTAACACAGCATCCTCAATAGAAGCAACAGCAACTTCATCCATGCTCACAGGAATCTCATAGTTGTGCAGGGTACGCCAATCCAAAGACATTCTAGAAAGACAATCCGCTTGCACATTTTTCCATCCTTGAATATATTCAACCGAATATTGAAACTCTTGGAGTCTTGCAGCTAATCTTGTAAGCCTAGCAGAACCCTTACCAGCCCTACCCGGGGAAAGAACCTTAATAAGGGGTTTGTGATCCGTTCTTAGGATAAATTTCATACCCCACAGATACGTTCTAAAGTATTCCACTGCCCAAGAGGCGGCTAATGCCTCTCTCTCGTTGACGGAATAATTTTTTTCTGAGTCAGTCAACGTTCTTGAGGCAAAAGCTACCGTAAACTCAGAACCACCTTTGATCTGACAGCATGGCACCCAAACCAGTCGCACTAGCGTCTACTGTGACAATAGATTTGTTGTGCACATCAAAAGAAGACAATATATTGGCATTACAAATTTCTTTCTTGATGTTAACAAAGCATTCCTCATTGTTAGATCTGGGGGTCTCTAGTTGGCAGAGGTAAGTACATTAGACCAAGTAGGGACCCTTGCTTCTAGTTAGGGTGAAGGAATACACACAGTAGATAACCTCCGCTCTCCCTCTAGGTAGCTTGGCGAGAGCAGGCAGGCTTATCCCCAAGGCAATGTGTATAATAATTGCACTCAACACGACAATAATCCCCAATCCACCACAAACTGAGACCACACAGGTAAGTATATTTTATAAAAATATATAACTTTATCTAGTTTCAGCAATGTAAATAAGGCAGTTGCACGATAATCACTTTGTCATAAAAATGTTGCACTTAATTCTTAATGGTTGCATGTATGTAGGAAGTCTCTTAATAAAAAGGTAGTCTCAAGTCTCTTCTAAATCGATATTAAAAATGACACGATTTCTTTAGCTCTGAAAACGAGCAAGCCAAACTATGCCAATGAATTGCTATCAGTAATAATCAGCCCGCAGTCAATGAGCCCCCAAGCGCGGCAAGCGCGCCTCACCAGATTACTTCGGGACCCCTTTCCTGCCGATCGGTATTGCCTCTCTCTCCTGATCTCGTGGGCGCCGCGCTGAGTAGAGCACACTTGCTCCTAGCTCCTGGCGCTCTCAGCGCGCCCCACCGTGATCCTCGCGCCCTACTCAGACAAGGTAGGCTTCCCCTTGGTCCCGGCCGGTCCCGGCAGCCCTCCGTCCGCTCTCTGGCCTTCGGGGAGCGGCGGGGAGCTGAGGCGGCGCTTCAGCGCGGGGACTCCGGTCAGGACAGAGCGCGGCTCACTAGGGATCCCTCGGCGAGGTCCGGACACTCTTCCCCGGTCCCGGCGGTGATCACTCGGCAATTCGACGGCCTCCGCATCAGCTTCTTTAGAACCAACCAAACCCGTCGCGGCAAATGGGCGAGCCTCCAGCAGCACCCGGGAGTCAGCCAATGGCAGTGCGGCTCCCGGGGCAGGCAAGCAATGACGCTCCGCTCCTCTGGCCAATCACGGCCCAACACCGCTGATGACGCTGCGCCGCACCGGCCTATCCCGTCGCGGCGTTGGTGAGGGGGCTCGGCTCCTCCACCCAATGGGAGCGCGGCGACTTTGTTCTTCGGCCCCGCAGCTCCGATCAGGAGAGGTTTTCTGGCCCCGGGCAGCGGCGATGACAAGGCGGCAAGCACTTCAGGGCCACAGGTCGTGACTAGACCTCCCACAAAAGCCACCAGTTCGCTGGAGATGGTTCTCGCCGCAGGGGGGGGGTACCACTGAGGAAATAGAAATTTTTAGGTAATCAATGTGTCCCCCACTCGCACCCTATCCATGCACCCATGTTCCATGTATGTCGTGTAATTCCTTTTCCGTGCATGCCACAAAGACGCATATGCATTTGCGTCCAACGTTAACATGTCAGTTATCCAGTCCTCCAAGAAAACCACGTTAATTTGGCTTTTAGGCCTATGGTGCCAACGTCTTTACATGGTGCACTTTTAAAATAACGCGAAGCACACGTTTTCCACGTTTTCTGGCTCAGTCGAGCCAGGCCCTTAATTGAGGCTCCGAGTCTCTTCTGTCTCTGAAAGCTGCAGTTTAGGTATGCATCCCTGACCTCTACCTTACTTCCTGCCCAGCGAAGCGGTGCCCGGCTCAGCCTGGCCTGCCTGCCAAGACAGTATTTTGCCTACAGTTATCTGCTCAGCCTCCTCGAAAACACATTCCAGTCTAGTGAAATAGGTAAACATATTCCCGGCTGCAGAGCAAAGGGCCCGGCCTTCCTGTCCTCCTTGCAAGTGATTTACAGAACCCGTTACCATGGTAGGCCCATGGCCCCGCGCATTGCACCAAGACACGTATGCACGCACTAGCATTCAGTATTGAACGGCCTCTGCTCGAGAGACCTTTTACCTCAGACAATACATCCTCCAAACATAAGATACCAGATATGCTATAGGTACAGGTCGTTCTGACATCCCAGACACCAGACTCCTCTACTGGTGCTAAAAGTCAAGCCCCATGCTCTCCCCAGTTACACGTCTATACCACGTCATGCTCAGTTGCGCACGCACCCATGCCAAAGGTTTCTGCTGACCCTGCAGAATTTCTCTATGCATCCACCCACTTATGACACTTCTGTGACGTTTCCAATACACGCCTACGTGTACGCCCTCTTGCACGCCTCCTGTTACGCACATGTGTTCTTATCTCTCTCTTTTCACTTGTTACGCCTTCTGTATTCCTTTCAATTATACTGTTTTACTATATATAATGTGTGATGTTAATAAAATGTTGAATGTCCCTTCCTGAACCTTAGTGGTGATGGAACTCGATGTCCCGGTTCTCGAGAACCCTAATTAAAGCCTGTATGACTCGGATACCACGGACTCTGCCTCTAATTTATTGAGCTATCCTTTATGGTCATTTAATGTATAGAAAAATAGTCCGGTAATTTTATTTACCACACCACGATCCTCCGGTCACCCTTAAATATGTGCCGATGAGCACATCGATCATCTCCCCCGGCCAGTAGTTAAACAAACACGCGCTGAGAGTCAAACACAGCGCGATCTTCACGGCAATTTGGCAAAGCTTTAGGAACCTTTAACCCTGGGCTCCAAACAGGAGGCCAGCTCTTCTCAGGCCCTTGGAGATTCCAATTGCAGACACAGCACACAGCAAAGTCTTGGCAGTTTCAAGCAGGCAGGGTCACAGCGCACAGCAAAGTCCCTTTCTTCTCCTCTCCTTCAGTTGGATAGCAGGATAGGTTAGCCCTTAAAGCACACAGCAAGGCAATCTTCCATCAGCTCCTTCAGCAGTCCTTCTTCTGGCAGAGGTTCCTCTTGATAGTAGAATCTAAAAGTCTGTAGTCAGGGGTCCTTCTCTTATACCCCAAAAAGTCTTTGAAGTCCTTTGAAGTCATTTTAGGGCTACTCATGTGGGTGGCGCAATCTGCGCTGCAGGCCCACTAATAGCATCTGTTATCACCAGCCCTGGCACACATAGCGCACTTTACTAGGGACTTCATGGTGATACAAATATGTCAATCAGGTATACCCAATCAATATGACAATTTACAGAAGGAGCACTTACACTCCGACACTGATCAGCAGTGGCTGAGTGTCCCAAGCATCTAAACCAGCAAAAACGAAATCCAGCACAGCATCAAAAATACATGAGTCAGAGGCAAAAAGATGGGGGAATAACCACGCCAAGGGTGTCAGGTCTAACACATGTCCCCTCCAGCTGAAAGTGGGGAGAACTACCCAACCTCTTGGGAGTCCTCATCACTAAGGCGGAAGAATCTGGACAGACCATCAGCATTGGCGTGTTCTGTACCAGGGCGGTGCTCCACCGTGAAGTCCATCCCCTGTAGGGAAATGGACCACCTCAACAGTTTTGGATTCTCGCCCCTCATCTGCATTAACCATCTGAGGGGCCTGTGGTCGGTCTGAACACGGAAGTGAGTCCCAAACAGGTAGGGCCTCAGCTTCTTCAGAGCCCAGACCACAGCGAAAGCTTCCCTTTCGATTGCACTCCATCTCCGTTCCCTGGGGAGTAGCCTCCTACTAATGAAAGCCACTGGTTGGTCTCCACCCTCATCATTGACCTGTGAGAGTACTGCTCCCACGCCTTGCTCTGAAGCGTCAGTTTGCACAATGAATTCACTTGAAAAGTCAGGTGCCTTAAGCACCGGTGCTGTGCACATGGCAGTTTTGAGGCTGTCAAAAGCAGTTTGACAGGCCTCTGTCCAATTCACTTTCCTGGGCTGATTTCTAGATGTCAGCTCTGTCAAAGTGGCTACAATGGTGCCATAACCTTTGACAAACCGTCTGTAATACCCGGTGAGACCTAAAAAGGCTCTCACCTCAGTCTGGGTCTTGGGGGGTTCCCAAGCCAGAATGGTATCAATCTTCGCCTGTAGGGGCGCCACCCGGCCGCTCCCCACCTGGTGTCCCAAGTACACCACAGATCGCTGCCCTATCTGGCACTTACTGGTCTTGATAGTGAGGCCTGCCTTCTGCAGAGCCTTCAACACTGCGCAGAGGTGTTGCAAGTGTTCCTCCCAAGTGGAGCTGAACACAGCAATGTCATCCAGATAGGCTGCGCTGAATTCCTCCAGCCCTGCTAATACCTGGTTGACCAGTCTCTGGAATGTGGAAGGGGCATTTTTCAACCCAAAGGGCATGACACGAAACTGGAAGTGCCCCTCTGGCGTTGAAAATGCTGATCTTTCCTTGGCCCCCTCAGTTAAGGCAATCTGCAAGTAACCTGAAGTCAAATCAGAGGTGCTTAGGTAACGGGCAGCTCCCAACCGATCCACCAGCTCATCAGCTCTGGGGATGGGGTGCGCGTCAGTCTTGGTGACCGCATTGAGCCCACGGTAGTCCACACAGAAACGGAGTTCTGGGGGGCCACCAGGTGTAGCAGCTTTCTTAGGCACTAAGACCACCGGGCTAGCCCAGGGGCTGCTGGAGGGCTCAATTACCCCTAGTGCTAACATCTTAGAAACCTCTTCTTTGATGCTAGCTCTGACCTTGTCAGCCACTCTGTAAAACTTCTGTTTCACAGGCAGGTTGTCACCAGTGTCCACATCGTGGACGCACCAGTTGGTGACACCTGGGGTCAGGGAGAATAGGGGGGCGAACTGACCCAAGACTTGGCGACAGTCCTGCTGCTGCTCGGGGGTCAGGGTGGGTGAGAGTATCACACCATCCACTGACCCATCTTGCTCCTTGGTTGCCATGAGGTCAGGGAGAGGATCACTATCCTCCTCCCCTCCAGCATCTGTAGCCATGAGCATAGTCACTTCTGACCTCTCAAAGTGGGGTTTGAGGCGGTTTACATGCAACACTCTCAGGGGCTGCCTGGGAGTCTTCAGGTTAACCAAGTAGGTAACCTCGCTCTTGCACTCCACCACCTCATATGGCCCAGACCATTTGTCACGGAGCGCACAAGGCTCCACCGGCGCCATCACCCACATTTTCTGCCCAGGTTGGAACTCCACAAGAGAGGTGTTCTGATCATACCATCTCTTCATTTCCTCCTGGCTAGCCTCCAGGTTCTCTTGGGCGAGCTCCCTGAAGCGCTTGGTCTGGTTGCGGATGGCCAGCACATAGCTGAACACATCCTGAGGGGTTTTCCCACGGGATTTCTCCCACCCCTCCTTCACCAGAGCAAGAGGCCCTCTGACATGGTGGCCATACAGCAACTCAAAGGGGCTGAACCCTAAGGATTTCTGAGGCACCTCCCTGTATGCAAATAACAGGCATGGTAACAAGACGTCCCACTTCCGCCTCATGGGCTCCTCTAGGCCCATAATCATGCCCTTCAGGGTGCGGTTGAATCTCTCAACCAACCCATTTTCTTGAGGATGGTAAGGTGTGGAGTGACCTATAAGTACTCCACACACCTCCCACAGAGACTTCATGTACCTAAGATGAAGTTTGTACCCCTGTCCGAAACCACCTCTCTGGGGAATCCCACACGGGAAAAGATCCCCATTAAGGCACGGCCCACCACAGGGGCTGTGACTGTCCTGAGAGGGACTGCTTCCGGGTACCGGGTGGCATGGTCCACCAAGACCAGGATAAACCTGTTGCCCAGGGCCGTCTTGGGATCCAGGGGCCCCACGATGTCAATGCCCACCCTCTCAAAAGGGGTGCTCACCACAGGAAAGGGTTGGAGGGGTGCCACACACTTCCCTCCGCTCTTGCCACTGGCCTGACAAGTTTGGCAAGACTTGCAAAAGGCAGCGACGTGCTTCTTCATCTGGGGCCAGTAGAAGTGGGTGACAAGCCTGTAGTAGGTCTTGTCTTGCCCCAGATGTCCTGCGAGAGGCACGTCATGAGCCAGACCAGTAGGAAGTTCCTGAAGCGCTCGGGTACCACCAGCACACGGGCTGCACCAAGCTCAGCGAACTTAGGCTCACTATAAAGTAAGTCATCCTCCCAGTAGATCAAATGTTCCTTGGACCCCAGGCCTGCGGCCTGGTCTGCAGCCTGCTGCCGCACACCAATGAGGGAAGGGCACTCCTTTTGAGCTAGGCAGAATTCCTCCCTGGAGGGACCACCATCTTGCTGCCACTGGGACAGCTCAGGCAATTCCCCCAGTTCGGCCACCTGTTCCCCTGTAGGTTCCAGGGCATCCCCCTCAGGTTCTGCCTCCTCCTGGACCGTGGGAACAGTGGGGGCTGGTTTCCGGCGCCCTCTACCCCTTCCTCTCTTGGCAGGTCCCTGGGCCATTGTTCCAGGCTCCAGTTCTGCTAATCCACCCTTACTGGCTGCCATTGCACGCGTGGTCACCCAGATCCATGCAGGCAAGCCCACCATTTCCAAGTGAGTCCTGTGCTCTACATCTTTCCATGGAGAGCTCTCCAGGTCATTACCTAATAGACAATCTACAGGCAAGGCATCACTTACAACAACTTCCAATGTACCGGAGACTCCTCCCCACTCAAATGGAACACGTGCCAACTTGCAGAGGCGCACTGAACTGTCAGCTGCCACCACAGGACGGAGTACCTTGGGAATGGTCTGCTCTTCAGACACCCATTGACACCTGACAGATGTCACACTGGCCCCTGTGTCTCTCAGAGCTTCTATCTCTTTTCCATTGACGGTCACCTTCTGCCCATACTTCTTAGTGTTTGAGGGCAGCAAGGCTTCCTGGGCCATCTCTTGGTCTCCTAAAGAGACAAGGGTCCTCCATGCTAACCCCTCCTCCCCACTAGAAAGCAAATCCCCTCCCAAAGCTACACTAGCTAATTCCGGAGTTGGAGCACCGGTGGGTGCTGGAGGTTTCTTTGGACATTTGGGGGCAATGTGCCTCACTTCCCTACAGGCATAGCAAGTAGGTGGGGACCTGTTGTCCTTCTTGCCCTTATGGGGCCAGGACTTCTTGGACTTGGGGGGTTGAGACGCTTTCTCCTGGGAACTATTTTGGGGCCCTTTAGAACACTCCTTTTGATTACCCGTGTCCCCCCCACTCTTCTGCTGGGGACCCTGTCCACCCTTGGCTGGGGTACTTACCACCCCCTTGTGGACTCTGGTGCTAGCCCAGCAGTCCGCCTCTTTAGCAAGCTCACTGGGATCAGTGAACTTGCTATCTAGAAGATGCTGGCGCAGCTCTGGAACACAAACTACTTAAGTGCTCCCAACTAATCAAGTGACACAACCCCACATAATCAGTAACTTTGCTGCCCTTTATCCAACCTTCCAGTGCACGTGTGTACATACTCACACACTCCACCCAAGTACTTGAATCAAGCTCCTTGAAGTTTCTAAACTTCTGGCGGTACTGTTCTGCAGTGAGCCCATACCTGAGGCACAAAGCCTCCTTCATGGCGGGGTAGGATAAAGTACCTGCTGCTTCTAAGGGTGCCAAGACATCCCTCCAAGAGGCCTCAAAATGCTTCCACAATCCTGCCCCCCAATTCCTCTCAGGCACTTCATTCATCTTTAGGGCAAGTTCATATGATCTAAACCACGCATAAATATCCTCACCCCTCTGATAATTCTGCACCAGATCTTTTGGTATGTATACCTTACCCGCCTGTACTGGTTGTGCGCTGCCACCATTAGAGCTGGACCCCCCTTGTCTTTCTTTGATGTCCAGCTCCCTCATGTTCCTCTCATGAGCCAATTGGAGTTTCTTTTCCTCCAAAGCGAGAGCATTTCTTCTCTCCTCCGAAGCGAGAGCATTTCTTCTCTCCTCCGCCGCCTTCTCAGCTTCAAGGCGCAGTCTCCTTTCATCTGCTTGGGCTTTCAGTTTAAAAAGCTCAATCTCATGAGCACTAGCTCTCTGGTTATCCTCCAGCTCCTCTGGAGAAATGGTCCTACTGGAGTGGTTGCTGCCGTGGTTGCTGCCAACCCTAGACGCTGACCTCCTCACTAGCAAATCACTGGGTACAAAAGCATTCTCCTGTGTGCCTCCCTCTCCAGTAATAACTTCTGGATCACCATGTCGGGCCTCCCACCAGGCCCCCAGAGCTTTCCGTAGCTCTTCCTTGTTTGCGCTGCCCTTCACTGGGCATCCAAGCTGTTTGCAGAATTGCTTCAGGAGGCCCTTTTTGTAGTTTAACAACTCCTGAATTTCGAATTCCAATTCCACTTCTACCCTCACACTTGGAGCTTCCTGAGACATGATGCTTCCTGACCTTTTCAACAAAAAGGTTTCACCAAAAAGAAAAAATCTTGCGCAACCTGTGCTGCTAAACTAGACTAGTGATGTACAAGAAATCACTGCAGGTCAAGTGCAATTATTAGTTCAAAATCCGCACCGCTGTCCAACAATGTTAGATCTGGGGGTCTCTAGTTGGCAGAGGTAAGTACCTTAGACCAAGTAGGGACCCTTGCTTCTAGTCAGGGTGAAGGAATACACACAGTAGATAACCTCCGCTCTCCCTCTAGGTAGCTTGGCGAGAGCAGGCAGGCTTCTCCCCAAGGCAATGTGTATAATAATTGCACTCAACACGACAATAATCCCCAATCCACCACACAGGTAAGTATATTTTATAAAAATATATAACTTTATCTAGTTTCAGCAATGTAAATAAGGCAGTTGCACGATAAACACTTTGTCATAAAAATGTTGCACTTAATTCTTAATGGTTGCATGTATGTAGGAAGTCTTAATAAAAAGGTAGTCTCAAGTCTCTTCTAAATCGATATTAAAAATGACACGATTTCTTTATCTCCATTTAGCTCTGAAAACGAGCAAGCCAAACTATGCCAATGAATTGCTATCAGTAATAATCAGCCCGCAGTCAATGAGCCCCCAAGCGCGGCAAGCGCGCCTCACCAGATGACTTCGGGACTCCTTTTCTGCCGATCGGTATTGCCTCTCTCTCCTGATCTCGTGGGCGCCGCACTGAGTAGAGCACACTTGCTGTTAGCTCCTGACGCTCTCAGCGCGCCCCACCGTGATCCTCGCGCCCTACGCAGACAAGGTAGGCTTCCCCTTGGTCCCGGCCGGACCCGGCAGCCCTCCGCCCGCTCTCTGGTCTTCGGGGAGCGGCGGGGAGCTGACGCGGCGTTTCGGCGCGGGGACTCCGGCCAGGACAGAGCGCGGCTCACCAGGGATCCCTCGGCGAGGTCCGGTCACTCTTCCCCGGTCCCGGCGGTGATCACTCGGCAATTAGACGGCCTCCGCATCAGCTTCTTTAGAACCAACCAATCCCGTCGCGGCAAATGGGCGAGCCTCCAGCAGCACCCGGGAGTCAGCCAATGGCAGTGCGGCTCCCGGGGCAGGCAAGCAATGACGCTCCGCTCCTCTGGCCAATCACGGCCCAACACCGCTGATGACGCTGCGCCGCACGGGCCTATCCCGTCGCGGCGTTGGTGAGGGGGCTCGGCTCCTCCACCCAATGGGAGGGCGGCGGCTTCGTTCTTCGGCCCCGCAGCTCCGATCAGGACGGCACTTCGGGGAGAGGTTTTCTGGCCCCGGGCAGCGGCAATGACAAGGCGGCAAGCACTTCAGGGCCACAGATCGTGACTAGACCTCCCACAAAAGCCACCAGTTCGCTGGAGATGGTTCTCGCCGCAGGGGGGGGGGTACCACGATCCTCTGGTCACCCTTAAATATGTGCCGATGAGCACATCGATCGTCTCCCCCGGCCAGTAGTTGAACAAACACGCGCTGAGAGTCAAACACAGCGCGATCTTCACTGCAATTTGGCAAAGCTTTAGAAACCTTTAACCCTGGGTTCCAAACAGGAGGCCAGCTCTTCTAAGGCCCTTGGAGATTCCAATTGCAGACACAGCACACAGCAAAGTCTTGGCAGTTTCAAGCAGGCAGGGTCACAGCACACAGCAAAGTCCCTTTCTTCTCCTCTCCTTCAGTTGGATAGCAGGATAGGTCAGCCCTTAAAGCACACAGCAAGGCAATCTTCCATCAGCTCCTTCAGCAGTCCTTCTTCTGGCAGAGGTTCCTCTTGATAGTAGAACCTAAAAGTCTGTAGTCAGGGGTCCTTCTCTTATACCCCAAAAAGTCTTTGAAGTCATTTGAAGTCTTTGTGCAAGGGGGCCCTGAGCCCGGTCTAAACCAGTTCTGGGGTTGCTGGAGCACTGGAGTGTTTCTGGTTTCCTTCAGCCTGTCAGTATCAGGGTCAGAGGTGACAGGTGGTCCGCAGGAGGGGGAGCCAGCAGGGTGGTCAGGCAGGCACAGCCCGGCACTATCAGAGGCCATCTCCTCCCACTCCCCTGGCAGCAGATGCGGCCTTTCCTCCACGGGCTAACCCCTTGGAGGCTCTGCAGACCATGTCATCCTTAACCCAGGCAGTCAATCCACAACCATTCCCAGGCACACAGAAAGGTTAGACAAGAGAACAGCCACTTTCTAAAAGTACTATTCTCAACCACAGAATTCGAAAACAACCTTTCCTAAAAGATGTGTTATTAAATTCTGAGTTCAGGGATATCAATCACTTATGTTCCATCTTGTTCCTATGGGAAGATAGGCTGGGATCCAATGGAACCAGCCTCCCCCATGTTACTCTATGGAGCAAGACAGCCTTACAGCAGTGATCACACAACATGGCTGCTGCTCACTACCAGAGCATGTTACCTGCACTAGTACATGCTCTACCTTATCCATACACTGCACCCTGCCCAGGGGGGTACCTTGAGCCTTCCATAGGGGTGACTGATGTGCACAGACAGGGAAGGGTTAGGCCCAGCCAGTGGGGACACTGGCCAGGCGGACATGGCAGTCCACTGACTGCACACAGGCCCTGCGCTGGCAGGCCTGAGACACCATTTTAGGGCTACTCATGTGGGTGGCGCAATCTGCGCTGCAGGCCCACTAGTAGCATCTGTCATCACCAGCCCTGGCACACACAGTGCACTTTACTAGGGACTTTATGGTGATACAAATATGCCAATCAGGTATACCCAATCAATATGACAATTTACAGAGGGAGCACTTACACTCTGACACTGATCAGCAGTGGCAGAGTGTCCCAAGCATCTAAACCAGTAAAAACGAAATCCAGTACAGCATCAAAAATACACGAGTCAGAGGCAAAAAGATGGGGGAATAACCACGCCAAGGGTGTCAGGTCTAACACTCATGTTGGACATTCCATGCAAAACTGACACCACGTTTAAGTAGAGACCTCAAACACACAGTTTTATCTGAAAAACCTTCAACAAATTTCGAGTAGTACTCGATAAGTCCCATAAAGGAACACAATTGTTCCTTGTCCTTCCGTCGAGGTGCAGAATGAATAGCTTGACACAAATCCCTTTTTGGTTTAATGCCCAATGGAGTGATCGTATAGCCCAAATAATCAACATGATCGGCTGAAAAGAGGCACTTATCTCTGCGAAGCGGGAGACCAGAAGAAGATAGTTTGTCTAAAACAATTTTAAGAGTGGCATTGTGTTGCTCAACAGACTGCCCATAAATTAAAATATCGTCCTGAAAATAGACTACGTTACCTACGCCTTCAAATATGTTGGAAACCATTCTTTGAAACACACTAGCCGCAGAACTGAGGCCAAAAGGGAGACGAGTAAACTGAAAGGTACCCCAAGGAGTAATAAAGGCAGTCAAACTTTTTGAATCCTTGTGTAAGTCAATCTGGTAGTACGCACTTCTGAGGTAAAGTTTCGAGAACACTTTAGCTCCCTTAAGAGTACTGACCCACTCTGTAATATTAGGCAAGGGAAAAGTGTCTGCCACCACACACTGATTCAAGGACCTCAGGTCCACACAGAAGCGGAGTTTGCCGTTCGACTTCTTCGTGACGACAATCGGAGAAATCCATGGAGATGCCTCCACAGGCTCAATAACTCCACTTGCCAGCATATCATCAATGAGCTATTTGACTTCATTCCTAACAACAATGGGAATCCGCCTGACTTTGTTGCACAGGGATAGAATATTTTTTTTAAATAATTTTGTGCGAGTACCCTTCAAGACGACCAAGGCTCTCCCCAAACACACCAGCAGCATCGGAAAGAATAGCATGTAACTCTCCGTCTTCAATGATCATAACCTGTGGGTTGGCACAGGGATTGACTATAATATTCAAATCATATTGGTGAACCCTCCCCAAGATTGCAGGACCAGACGCAGACACAAACCTTCCCCTGAATCTCTCTGGTAGAAAACTTAATGTTTGCCTCAAAGTAACCAAGAATGTTCAAAGGTTCCCCTTGGTAGCCCTCAGGAGAAATGTCTTTGGGAAGAAGTGGCCCAGACCCGCACACTTCCACAAACAATGCATTGGGAATGATTGTATAGCGTGAAACTGTGTCAACCATTAAGTGAACTAATCTATCGTTAATAGTGAAAGGTGCTTTGGGCCCGTTTCTCCGTTTTTGTTCCTCCTGGGTATCATCAGAATCTACTACTAAAATCTTATTATCATCACACATACTAGTGGTGTCATCTATATACGCAACAGAAGAGCGATTTTTGCTTTTACAAACTCTTGCATAGTGACCCAAACGTCCACACTTAAGACATTCTTGCTTGGCAGCAAAGCAAAACTTGGAGTCAGATGCATGACCAGAACTGCCACACCTATTACACACTTTGGTATTATAAACTCTAACGGGATTTTGAAGTTTTGTGGGAAACGTTTTCTTGAAAGTCTTTTTGTTTTTAACTGCAGCAACTTCACTTTGATCTTTATCACCCTGAAGACCATCCAGAGAGTCATGAAGGGACACCTCGTTAACATCACTCGTACTTCCCCTTTTCTCAAGTTCCTTCATGCAACCCTCAGATTGCTCTACTATTTTGGCCAGCTCTATAGCAGTTTGCAAGTTCGGATTTTTGGCTGCCCACAAGCGTTCTTGGATTTTTTTATTATTGCACTGAACGATGAGCTGATCTCGGATTAGCTCATCAGTCATGTTCCCAAACTTGCACTTAACCGACATCTCTCGAAGTCTAGACACAAAGTCATCGATGGAATCACCAGTCTTTTGACATTTGGTAGAAAACTTGTACCTATTCATAACAAGATTCTCCTCTTTGGAATACCTGATTTCCAAGCTTGAAACTGCTTCTCGGTATTCATCTAGAGAAGATTGAGCTCCTGCTTGTAGGACTTGAGGGAGAAACTTGAAAGCTTGCTGGCCTTCTTTCCCTAACGAGCTCAACAAAAGCGCTTTTTTTCGCTTGGCAGAAAACTCTTGCGCGTCAAGCGCATCTAAGTAATTATCGAACATCGGGAACCAGTCTTCCCAAAATATGCTAGGCTGACCGGGGTTGGGAAGAAAGCTTGGTGGAAGTACAACAGCACAGTTTTGTGGAGCATTTTGTGTTGACATAGTGATGATGGACTGCTACTAAAATAAATATGAAGCAAAAGAAAAAAAACTATTCCAACAACACTGGTGTCCGTCGGCAAACAAGTAAAAAAAAAAGTTTAAACGAAAGAAACAGTACCTGAAACCAGATCAATATGACGTGTGGATGGTTAGTGATGGGTTGGAAGAATCGTCGCCAAAAAATTGTAGTAAATAACTCGGTGGAAATCCAGAAGAGTTGAATATTTCCTTTAATAAGCAGAGGAGTAATAACAAGAGCGGACCCTTCCCTGCAGCAGCAACCAGTAAACTGCCACAGAATAGAACCCACCAAACATATGACAACAAAGAACACAGAAGTAAAAGCATTCTTCACATTAAACATTCTTCTAAAGCATTCTATAAAGACTAGAGCGATAACCAAAACAGTACAATGTATTACACCACTCAAACCATGCTTCAATACAAAAAGCAGCTGAAGACTCGCGTCCTGAAAAAGCACATCACCATGAACTAACACTCCCCTTCTACTCTCAAAACCTAGCTTTCCCTCCCATCACTCACTGACTGTAACTTTGCACCTTTGACAGTAAAGAGCACCGGGCTGCCTCTTGTCTAGGTTTGTGATATACAAATACCACATACATGCAAAGCACAATATCACCCGATGATAAAATTCACACCGTGCACAGTTTAAAGTATAGCACTTTCCAGTAAGCATCAACCGAGCTTTAGGCACAGACCACAAAAAAAATGTTTAAGCAAGGAAATCATGAAGATTTGATGGGTTATCAGAGGATGATTATTTGTATGAATGAAACTCCTGTGAGAGCTCCATAATCTTGCAAATTTTTATTTTGCCTTCCTGTAAAGCAGGGGTCTCCAAACCGGTCCTGGAGGGCCGGATCCATGCCAGATTCTTTGGATATCCCCATGGAGATACATGTAGTAATTTTAAAAATCTGACAAGGATCCGGCCCTCCAGGACTGGTTTGGAGACCCCTGCTGTAAAGCCTCTTGTTCTAATATTTTACACCAGCTACTGTCTGAGGCCCCGAGAACAGTGCTGATATGCCACACTGGTTTAAGTGCAGCCAAAGGCCCCATTTCAGTCACAGTGAAATAATCTCCCTGGTGAATTACTAATGCCGGTCTTGTGGGTAGCAGTGTAATGTTTACAACAGGGAGACATCCTTTATTCTATGTCCCCGAGTATAAGGTTTACCACTTCAAACACCCCAGTAAAATATAATGTGGTTACCCCTACCTCAGCCTTTTCTCTTATACCAAGGGTGTGACAGTCTCCTACCTGCTTGTGATGCATATTAGCAGTGATGTGTGCATGAAAGTGTGTCTCCACCACTTCAGGTAACTGGATGCCCCTTGGTGAGTGCTTCAAGTCTCAGTGTAGTGGATAGGTTATCGTGGTGTATTGGGAGGCGGGTTCAGTGGAGTGTTGTAAGAAATCAGGTTTTTAATTGAGGGGGTGGAAATCCTTGAAGCAACAACCACAATCCTGGTCAGGTTGAAACACAACATTCACTAAATTAACATGTGCTTAGCACTCTGGTAGCTTGGCACAAAAACAGTCAGGCTTAACTTAGAATCAGCGTTTATGAAGCACACAACATCAATAAAGTGAAAAAAGAACGTAAGAGCTATCACACACCAATTTATAAACACGCATTGGCATAGCCACTAGGTCTCGCCTTTGGGACCTTATAAGTGTTTAGTAATCCAGCACAATATCCTTGGTGCAACAACATCAAGTGTTGCATGGCTAAACACTTATAAGGTCCCAAAGGTGAGACCTATTGGCTATGCCAGGGCTTGTTTCAATATAGTTCTTCAACCTACTACGTCTGCCCCTCCTGCTTTTTTACACCCAGGGACAGTGTCAGATTCTTTTAATTTTCCCTCACTACTTCTTTGCTCCTGAAGGAGATAGTTTCTGCTAGGTCCCTCATCATTGTTTCCCCTTTTCCTTGAAGGTGAACAAACTTTGTGTAGTTATGTCTAATGAATATTACTGGATTCTCCTTAACTATGTGGCCGTGCAGATCGCTGATGGTAGGAGAAATTGGGTTAGCTCTACTTTCCCTGCACTATTATTGCTTCGGTTTTAACAAGCAAGCCACCAGGTTTCATCCACAAAGATGTGAATAAAAAGAGTGAAGCGTGGATGGGTCCAGGAAGAAGCCTGCAGACACCTCTTCACTTACACAAGAATACAAGGCAAATTACACGTATAATTGCTCAAATGAATATATGTGTGTAATTGTACCTATGAAAGCAAAGGTCAACCCCAATCAATTAAGGACATGACAAATGCCTCAGTCTTAACAGAGAAGACTCACTTTACAGTGACTAAGCAGTCAAACACAAGGTTGGGTCAAGGGCAGCTCATACTAAAAACCAACAAGGAAGACGTATAAATCTGTTTACACAATATTGAGAAGGAATCAACAACTAACCGTAACGGACATTTTAGGAGCATCACTGAAAGCACAGCTTCAGGCCAAATCACTACCGGAAAGAGATTCAAGGCATGCAGTAATCAGATTAGCGGCTAGATCCAATAATAATAAAGTGCCCCAAAGTACTACACGACCCATGAACAATATATAACACTTTTGCTTGAACATGAAGTGAGGGGTCTAAAGCATTCACAAAAGAGTTAGTATTCAGTACACAATACAAAAAAAACACACACATTGATATGCAGGACATCTGGATATAATGGAACCTCGTCAGACAATACATTGTTTCCAAAAGTGCATCAATACCATTCACTGACCGATTTTTATGAGTGAGGACTTATCAGAGCATGACATCAATCCAATCATTAGCTCTGGTTAGATGCATAATGCACGTCTGCAAAGATCTTGCATAGGAGACTAAAAGATCTGCTTCTTCATACTGAAGGTGAAACCCTCAACTTTTTAAGAGGCACAGAGTACACCAAACCGGCACAAATATTGATCAATTATATCTCTGAAGGAAGCTTGGCAAAAAATACATTCAAGATCAATAATTAGATCGCTTTCACTGAAGTAATTGAGAAGCTTTGCAAAATGTAGCATGAATGGGAGGAGAAAAAGCAATGAGAAATAGAAAAAAGCCATTAACTAGGTCCAGATTTGGATAGGCAATAAACACCCAGGTAATTCTAGCAAAATCTAGATTTGGATGGGCGATATATACCCAGGTAATCCTGGCTAAGAACGAACAATCAATTAATATGCCAGAATAAAATGTTTCAGAATTGCCACTAGGACTTGTTCAGTAAAAATGCAGGAGGTGCTCAGAACAGTTTTAAAACGTTCTGAAAACAAAACAAATAAAGACGATGTATACTTCTATTGACCTTCAATGCCAAACAAATAAACGCTGCCCATTTTCTACTCTCGTTTTTGTAGCACAATATCTACTATTGTAGATAATAATAAATTACTCCTCAGTAAGAATTACAAATACGTTGATTAAAATATAAACCTTGGTATGCCCTGGCATAATTAAGAGATCCTATTGGGTCACTCTAATAATGGTACAGAGGAAAGAATTAGATATGAACAAAATATCCAGTAGTATAAACAAGCACTGGCGTTGCCAATAGGTCTCGCAGTAGGAAAGTTGGAGCTATTGGTTGTGTAAATGACAAAGCCCTTTATGTATTAAAAATGATAACCAAAGTGAAAGGCATTGTTATTTGCAATTGTAATGGCTCCAACTGTCGTACTGCGAGATCTATTGGCAACGTGAGTGCTTTTCGTGTGTGAGTGGCGTTGTGTGTGTGAGTGGCGTTGTGTGTGTGAGTGGCGTTGTGTGTGTGAGTGGCGTTGTGTGTGTGAGTGGCGTTGTGTGTGTGAGTGGCGTTGTGTGTGTGAGTGGCGTTGTGTGTGTGAGTGGCGTTGTGTGTGTGAGTGGCGTTGTGTGTGTGAGTGGCGTTGTGTGTGTGAGTGGCGTTGTGTGTGTGAGTGGCGTTGCGTGTGTGAGTGGCGTTGCGTGTGTGAGTGGCGTTGCGTGTGTGAGTGGCGTTGCGTGTGTGAGTGGCGTTGCGTGTGTGAGTGGCGTTGCGTGTGTGAGTGGCGTTGCGTGTGTGAGTGGCGTTGCGTGTGTGAGTGGCGTTGCCTGTGTGAGTGGCGTTGCCTGTGTGAGTGGCGTTGCCTGTGTGAGAGGCGTTGCCTGTGTGAGAGGCGTTGCCTGTGTGAGTGGCGTTGCCTGTGTGAGTGGCGTTGGCTGTGTGAGTGGCGTTGCATGTGTGAGTGGCGTTGCATGTGTGAGTGGCGTTGCATGTGTGAGTGGCGTTGCATGTGTGAGTGGCGTTGCATGTGTGAGTGGCGTTGCATGTGTGAGTGGCGTTGCATGTGTGAGTGGCGTTGCATGTGTGAGTGGCGTTGCATGTGTGAGTGGCGTTGCATGTGTGAGTGGCGTTGCATGTGTGAGTGGCGTTGCATGTGTGAGTGGCGTTGCATGTGTAAGTGGCGTTGCATGTGTGAGTGGCGTTGCATGTGTGAGTGGCGTTGCGTGTGTGAGTGGCGTTGCGTGTGTGAGTGGCGTTGCGTAGTTGAGTGGCGTTGCGTAGTTGATTGGCGTTGCGTAGTTGAGTGGCGTTGCGTAGTTGAGTGGCGTTGCGTAGTTGAGTGGCGTTGCGTAGTTGAGTGGCGTTGCGTAGTTGAGTGGCGTTGCGTAGTTGAGTGGCGTTGCGTAGTTGAGTGGCGTTGCGTAGTTGCGTGGCGTTGCGTAGTTGCGTTGCGTAGTTGCGTTGCGTAGTTGAGTGGTGTTGCGTAGTTGAGTGGCGTTGCATGTGTGAGTGGCGTTGCATGTGTGAGTGGCGTTGCATGTGTGAGTGGCGTTGCATGTGTGAGTGGCGTTGCATGTGTGAGTGGCGTTGCATGTGTGAGTGGCGTTGCATGTGTGAGTGGCGTTGCATGTGTGAGTGGCGTTGCATGTGTGAGTGGCGTTGCATGTGTGAGTGGCGTTGCATGTGTGAGTGGCGTTGCATGTGTGAGTGGCGTTGCATGTGTGAGTGGCGTTGCATGTGTGAGTGGCGTTGCATGTGTGAGTGGCGTTGCATGTGTGAGTGGCGTTGCATGTGTGAGTGGCGTTGCATGTGTGAGTGGCGTTGCATGTGTGAGTGGCGTTGCATGTGTGAGTGGCGTTGCATGTGTGAGTGGCGTTGCATGTGTGAGTGGCGTTGCATGTGTGAGTGGCGTTGCATGTGTGAGTGGCGTTGCATGTGTGAGTGGCGTTGCATGTGTGAGTGGCGTTGCATGTGTGAGTGGCGTTGCATGTGTGAGTGGCGTTGCATGTGTGAGTGGCGTTGCATGTGTGAGTGGCGTTGCATGTGTGAGTGGCGTTGCATGTGTGAGTGGCGTTGCATGTGTGAGTGGCGTTGCATGTGTGAGTGGCGTTGCATGTGTGAGTGGCGTTGCATGTGTGAGTGGCGTTGCATGTGTGAGTGGCATTGCGTAGAGTGGCGTTGCGTAGTTGAGTGGGCAGCGTTGCGTAGTTGAGTGGGCAGCGTTGCGTAGTTGAGTGGCGTTGCGTATTTGAGTGCCGTTGCGTAGTTGAGTGGCGTTGCATAGTTGAGTGGCGTTGCATAGTTGAGTGGCGTTGCATAGTTGAGTGGCGTTGCGTAGTTGAGTGGCGTTGCGTAGTTGCGCGGCGTTGCGTAGTTGCGTTGAGTAGTTGCGTTGCGTAGTTGCGTTGCGTTGCGTAGTTGAGTGGTGTTGCGTAGTTGAGTGGTGTTGCGTAGTTGAGTGGCGTTGCATGTGTGAGTGGCGTTGCATGTGTGAGTGGCGTTGCATGTGTGAGTGGCGTTGCATGTGTGAGTGGCGTTGCATGTGTGAGTGGCGTTGCATGTGTGAGTGGCGTTGCATGTGTGAGTGGCGTTGCATGTGTGAGTGGCGTTGCATGTGTGAGTGGCGTTGCATGTGTGAGTGGCGTTGCGTAGAGTGGCGTTGCGTAGAGTGGCGTTGCGTAGAGTGGCGTTGCGTAGAGTGGCGTTGCGTAGAGTGGCGTTGCGTAGAGTGGCGTTGCGTAGTTGAGTGGCGTTGCGTAGTTGAGTGGCGTTGCGTAGTTGAGTGGCGTTGCGTAGTTGAGTGGCGTTGCGTAGTTGAGTGGCGTTGCGTAGATGAGTGGTGTTGCGTAGTTGAGTGGCGTTGCGTAGTTGAGTGGCGTTGCGTAGTTGAGTGGCGTTGCGTAGTTGAGTGGTGTTGCGTAGTTGAGTGGCGTTGCGTAGTTGCGTGTAGTTGCGTGGCGTTGAGTAGTGACGTTGCGTAGTTGAGTGGCGTTGTGTAGTTGAGTGGCGTTGGGTAGTTGAGTGGCATTGCGTAGTTGAGTGGCGTTGCGTGTGCGTAGTTGAGTGGCGTTGCGTGGTTGAGTGGCGTTGCATGTGTGAGTGGCGTTGCATGTGTGAGTGGCGTTGCATGTGTGAGTGGCGTTGCATGTGTGAGTGGCGTTGCATGTGTGAGTGGCGTTGCATGTGTGAGTGGCGTTGCATGTGTGAGTGGCGTTGCATGTGTGAGTGGCGTTACATGTGTGAGCGTTGCGTAGTTGTTTAGTTGTGTGGTGGTGTTATTTATTGATGCTTTGTTGGTGCTGTATGAGTGTATTTTAGTGTTGCTATGTTTATAGTGTGATGTGTATATTTGTAGATGTGATGTTGTGTAAGTATTTTTTAGCATTATGTAATAAATGGAATGTGTATGTAACTTTTTTGTATTTTTTTGTGTTTAGTAATATGTTGAGTGCCTTTGTTGATGCTTATGTATGTATTTTAAAGAAAAAATGGCGGACGCAATGCGTCCCCTTCACGCAACCTACGTTTAGTAGGTCATCGGTCTAGTTTTTTTTGCTTTCCTTTTGGAAGTGTACAATTTTTGATTGACGTTTTATTTCAGCCAATCGGAGCGCTACGTTTTTGACGTTGCGTTTCGATTGGCGTGCGTCAACGGTGGAATTCCCCAGAAGATCGAGATTCGCGGGGCGCAGAAGGCGTGTTCTTGTTCCTGTGCTGTTGTTGCGTCGTTAGACAGGTAAGACTTTATTTCTAACTGTTTTATTTATGTATTCGAATGTAGTATTGATAGTATGTATAAAGTAAAGAATATTATATTTTGTATAAAAATGTAAATCTTTTTTTCGCGACTATATGACTTTTTTGTTATTTACTTAAAATATAGTTTATTAACTGTTTATAAAGTTGATATATAATGTCTGTTTGTGTCAATTTTAATGTATTTATTGGTTGTATTTGTATTTTTACGTACATGATCTGTATTTTAACTTAGAAGAAGTATGTACTTTGTATTTATGTAATAACTGGATGTGATAAGTTTTAATGATTTAAATTGTTTATTTTTACAATGACAATGTTTGTAAATGTTTCGGAGGCACAGTGTTTAATTGAAGGTGTGTAAATGTATACTTTTGCGAATGTTATTTATGTTTTTAATCTTTATTAACGAAATATGTGAATAATGTAAGGCAACTGCAAATGTGGATGTTTCTTTGTGTTTTAATTTGCAAATGTATGTTGACGTTATTTCCATTATTCCTTCTTTTATCTGTGTTGATTGTTTCGCTTTTAAATTTTTAGTTTTGTGAGTGTTACCTAAAGGTGTTAATAATGTACGTATTATGAGTTAGTTATGTGATTGTTAGCTAGTGTCGTTTTTATTTACTTGGTGCGCAACAGATCTTGTGCATTTTTTTTTTTTTTTTGCATTTTCGTTTTGTTGTTTGGCCTTAGTTTTGTAGTTGTTTGTCTAGGTCTCAAAAGGATATCGTAGATTATTTTTTTTAAAGTAGTTGATGTGAAACGTTAATAATAGTGTGTAAAAAACTTGCTGTATAGTACTCGAATAAAAAGAGCATGCTAGTTTAATAATGATGTGAATTTTTTAACCGCCGGAAGTTGTCTGTAGGTGTTAATTGGAGGTGAAGATAGTTCCAGACAATGTACCCTTCAGAGTGAAGGCATCTTCTTTCAGCATAGCATTATTGTTAGGTTGATAAGTTGCCAGAAACCTTTTTGATGTTTCCTATTTGTGGGTAGGCGGACATTTTCAGAAGGTTCTGAATCCGTGATCTGGGGGACTCCTGTGTAGTGCCTTGTGGACGAAGCAACGATCCACAGTCTGAGCATGTGGTGTAAAGGGTGCTACCTGTAGCTTGGTTGTTTGATGATGAACAAGTTGTGTGTGATAGTAATGTGTTAATCCAGTCTAGGAGTGTTCACCGCAGGAGCAGGGTGCCCTTGTGTGGGAGAACAAGAATTTGCAAGAGTCCCCAAAGTAAGCTTAGGTGATAAAAGACACAATAGATTACGTTTTTGACATTATGAATGAAAGTGAAGCATAATATTGTGTGTGTGAGGATGAGGGGGTGAGGGTAAATGTTGCCTAACGCTATTTATGTGTTTTACGGTGTAGTTGGAGGGTGGACTTGGACGGTGTGAGTATGAGTGTGATTGAGGGTGTGAGGTTGTGAGAGTGTGAGAGTGTGATGTAGGGTGAGGATGAGTGAGGGTGTGTTCGGCTGAGGGTGAGGGTGTGTGAGGGTGTGATTCATAGTGATGATGCCTATAAGTGATCATTTTTTCCTTGGGAATATTGTACACTTCAAATGTATTAATGTTGTGAAGCGTTTTTTGAGAAAGCTAATCCTGCCCTATGTAATGTTGATTGATGCTGTTGTTAACGCTGAATCAAAAAACAAACACATCAGTAACGTTTTTTATATAATGCATGTCAAAAGTAATCATTTTTTTGTACGGTACACATCAATTTGCACTGCAAAAGCTTGGCTTGCATTAACATAGATGCGCATTGATTTTGTCTGTGTTTGCTTATTCGAGACAATGTTTACCTCCTTATAAATTTCCGACTACAGATGTGCATTAATTGTGGCAAAGTATAAGTATGAAGCCACCTTTAAAAATTGTATTGTTGTTGTTGTTTAGTTTGAGTGAAATTCTTTCTTGTACTTATTAGTGAATTGCAAGTAGGATGTGAGGTCTAGTGCTCTTGTGATTACGCACTTTCTTTTTTTTGTGGATTATTTCCACCATTGTTTAATGTTTTATTTACTTCCCCTTACTTTAGTGACTGCTTTATGTTGTGAATTTTTGTCCTTTAGAGGTCTTTTTCCCCTTTGAAATTGGTGTATTACTCGCTGTGTATTCAGATGTTTCCCTTTTTTCTTCGGATTTTTATTTTTCTTGAAAAAATGTTATATTTAACAATCCTTTACTGCGTTTTTATGTATTAATTTGTGCACTGTCCTTGCGATGCATTAAGTTTTCATTTTTGAATTTCTACAAGTGTGTAATCTGATGTTTTGTTATTGAATTAAATGTTGCCTAATGCTATTAACTTTTGGAGTTGGAGGGTGGATTAGTAGTTGGAGGGTGCATTAGTAGTTGGAGGGTGGATTAGTAGTTGTAGGGTGGAGTTGTAGGGTGGTGTTGTAGGGTGGAGTTGGAGGGTGGACTTGGACGGTGTCAGTTTGAGGGTGAGTGGATGTGAGGGTCAGGGGGTGTGAGGGTTTGTGATGGTGTGTAAGGGCGAGTGAGGGTGACTGTGTGAGTATGAGTGAGGGTGTGAGAGTTGTGAGGGTGAGGGGGGTGAGGGTGTCTGAAGGTGAGGGGGTGAGGGTGTCTGAAGGTGAGGGGGTGAGGGTGTCTGAAGATGAGGGGGTGAGGGTAATGGGGTGTGAGTGTGTGTGATGCTAGGTGTGGGTGAGTGAGGGCGAGTGTTATGAGGGTGTGAGTGTGTGAAGGTGAGTGAGGGTGTGCAAGTTTTAAGGTTGAGTGTGTGACTGTGGGTGAGGGTGGGTGAGGGTGTGTGAGGAGGTGTGAGGGTGAGGTTGTTGAGGGTGAGGGGGGGATGTAGAGTGATGGTGTGTGAGGGTGAGTGGGGGAGGGTGAGTGAGGGTGTGTGAGGGTGAGGTTGTTGAGGGTGAGGGTGTGTTGTTGCGTGATGGTGTGTGAGGGTGTGAGTGGGTGTGAGTGAGAGTTGTTGTGATGATGGCTATAAGTGTTTATATTTTCGCCGTGAATATTGTACACTTCAAATGTATTAATGTTGTGAAGCCTTGTTTCTGAAGCTAAGAGACCTATGTAATGTTTATTGATGCTGTTAGCGCTGAATCCAAAATCAAAGACATGGAAGAGCGTAGTAGGAAGGATGGCCTATGGAGTCATGGGACAAATGTGTCAAAAATGCCGTGTAATATTTTCTGTAAATTTTCACTCAAAATAATTTTCAAGATGTGGCGAAGTGGTGTGATCTGCCTGTGCAAACTGAGTGAGCAGCAGTGTGTGCATTTATGTGACGAATGTGTGTTGTGAATGAGACTGAAGTTAAGACAGGGTGGGATAAGGTAAGGAAGTGTGGATATGCTTGCAAGATGCACGTGTAAATGTTGTGAACGTGTGCGTGTTTCCGTGGATGAATGGGAAAGAGATAGAGTCTGAGGGCTGTGTGTTACTGTGGTGCGTGTGGACGGGCCTGATTGGGATAGAATAAGCAAGAGGCACGACCAGAAAGTTGATTTTGGTGGACTGTTTGTGCATGTTTCCTTGCGTGCTGAATGGAAGTGAGAGATGATTTGGTGTAATTGTTTCAGCAATTGAAAGTCAGGGTGTTACGCTTAAAAGGACCAAAATAACTGCACGCCTGAATAGGAAATGGAGAAACGTGTAGATGAATGAATGAGACAAAAGGCAGGGGGGTTTGCTTGCAAGATGCACGTTTAAATGTGGTCAACGTGTACGTATTTCCGTGCGTCAATGGAAAAGAGAGAAAGTCCGTGAGCTGGTTGTTGTGCATGTTTGCGTGCGTGATTGGGATAGGATAACAAAGAGAGACGAACCGAGACGTTTTTTTTTTTTCGTGTATGTGTTCCAGCAATTGAAAGACAGGGAAATTATTTGATTTTCTGGATTTATGAGGCCGGTTCCAATGCACCTGCTGTACGAAAGGAAAGCGTGTCTGTGATAGAGTGTGTGCAATTTTTAGTGGAGACACATGGATAGCTGTGCTTAGTGCGTTGTCGGTGACAGCACAAGTCACCACCAAAAACAGAAGTGTTTTTTGTAATCCTACAAAATTTTTGTAGGCTCATACTAAAAGTTTAACTTTGTCCGCACACGTAAAATGTCATCTCATGATCGTCGATTTGTTGTGGGTGAATGGCCTAAGCAGGCCCTTAGGGATGTTGCTATGCATGTTTTGTGTGTAACTTTGCACTATGAAACGTAAGTATAAAAAAAACAACAATAAGACCATTGTACGTGCATGATCGAATGTGTAAAAGAACGTGCCGCTTGACACATTGTTTCTAAAGTTGCTTCCCTTGCTTTATGGTTTGGCGGAAAAAAAAGGCGCCTTTCGGTCTCTTTACTTAACATTTGCATTTCCCCGCGGATGGCTGACAACAGATTACAATCTTTACGACTCTGATGAAAGCAATTCAGTCTCCTGGGGTGGTTAGGCCCCAGACGTTTGACTCTGGCCCCCTCCCCACCTTACAGAGGGGAAAAGAAAGAAGAAAAAAAAGTTGTCGTGCATGAAAGTGAAAGAGTCTAGCCTGTTTGTTCTTTTAGTGCGTATTTGCGCGAGTAAAAGGCCGAAAGGTGCAGATGAATGAATAAGACTGAAGTTAAGACAGGGGGGGATAAGCTAAGGCAGGGTGGGTATGCTTGCAAGATGCACGTGTAAATGTTGTGAACGGGTGCATGTTTCCGTGGATGAATGGAAAAGAGATAGAGTGTGAGGGCTGTGTGTTACTGTCGTGCGTGTGGACGGGCCTGATTAAGATAGAATAAGCAAGAGCCACGACCAGAAAGCTGATTTTGGTGGACTGTTTGTGCATGTTGCCTTGCGTGCTGAATGGAACAGAGAGATGTTTTGGTGTTATTGTTTCAGCAATTGAAAGACAGGGTGTTATGCTTAAAATGAAAAAAAAAGACAGGGTGTTATGCTTAAAATGAAAAAAAAGTGCACGTCTGAATAGGAAAGGCAGAAACGTGTAGATGAATGAATGAGACACAAGGAAGGGGGTGTTTGTTTGCAAGAAGCACGTGTAAATGTGGTCAACGTGTACGTGTTTCTGTGCGTGAATGGAAAAGAGAAAGTCTGTTGTCTGTTTGTGCATGTTGGCGGCCGTGATAACAAAGAGACACGAACAGAGATGTTTTTCGTGTATGTGTCCCATCCATTGAAATAGTGGAAATTAATTTGATAGTATGGATTGCTGAGGCCGGTGTCACTGCACCTGCTGCACGAACGGAAAGCGGGTCTCTGAAAGAGTTTGTGCAAGGGAGAGGGGAGAGCAGTGACGAAGGGTGTGCTATTTAAGAACACATACAGCTGTAGTTAGTATATAGTATTGAAGACGCAGGTTATAAATATTTATTTATTGTCGGAAAATACGTCACTTAAAACTTTGAAAGTGTTGTGAGTTCTATGTAAAAAGAAAGGATGGAAGAGCGTAGTAGGAAGGATAGGCTATGGAGTCTTTGGACAAATGTAAATTATTTGATTTTATGTATTTTCTGCGTCCGGTTCCACTGCACGTGCTGCACGAACGGAAAGCGTGTCTCTGAAACAGTGTGTGCAAGGGAGATTGAAGACGCATGGGGAGAGGGTACACTGAGCAGGAGGAAGGGAAGGCAAAGAAAGCAAGCTGGGTGAAGAAAGGGGGAGAAAAGAGCGCTGGGACGTGGAAAGGCAAGGAGTGGGGTATGGCAGAGATGTAAACAAACTAGATGCGCGGCCGCCATTTTTTTTTTACTGGGAGGTGCTGGTGTGGCAGGAGTGCTGATATGGCAAGGCTGTGTTGGCGGGGAGAAAGAGAGGAGGTGCTGATGTGGGAGGGGGAAGTCGCGGAGAGAGAGGGGAGGTGCTGTTGTGGGAGGGGGGAGTTGCCGGTGTGGGAGGAGTGCTGCTAGGGCAAGGCTGTGTTTGCGAAGAAAGAGAGAGGGGAGGTGCTGGTGTGGGAGGGGGAAGTTGCTGGTGTGGGAGGAGTGCTGCTAGGGCAAGGCTGTGTTTGCGGGGGAGAGAGAGGGGAGGTGCTGGTGTGGGAGGGGGAAGTTGCTGGTGTGGGAGGAGTGCTGCTAGGGTAAGGCTGTGTTTGCGGGGAGAGAGAGGGGAGGTGCTGGTGTGGGAGGAGTGCTGCTAGGGGAGGAGAAGCCCTGGACGTGAATGCTCGTGCATGTTTGATCACGTGATTCACGTGAACTGCAAGAAAACCGCGGCTGAAAGCCCTTTGGTTTGAAGAGAAAATAGCCGACTTGAATTCTCCCCATTTCCCATTCCTGCGGAATGGTAAAGGCGAGACCTAAAAACTGATTATCATTAAGAAAGCCAAACATTTTACTGATAAAATCAAACTAGCTAAAAATTCCACCAGAGAACTTTTCAAAACAGTTCAAGTGCTTTCTATCCCAAACAATATCAATGCCTTGACTCCCAGCCATTTGCTATGCGATAAGCTAGCGGAAGTTTTTAAAAACAAAGTAGAGATCATACATGGAGAATCAGACTCTTGTTGTACCGCCAAAGTCCTGGTTTCTGGGTTGAATTTTTCAGCTCTTCATAACAACAAATTTAAAAATGTTCTCCTCCTCACTACTGAAGGAGTTTCAGAGCTAATTGGAGACACTATGTCGGGGGCTCGGTCCGACCCCTGCCTGCGAAAATTGTTCATGACCTAGCAGGGACGGTAGCTTTTCCGCTTACCATTTTACTAAATACAATTATCAACTCCGGTCATTTTTCTTCTGAGTGGAAAAAGGAATCCCATTCTCACTCGGCTTAAAAGACCCTCCCTTAACCCAAACGGCGAGAAAAAATACCGCCCAATTTCTCACCTACCATTATCAGCAAAAATTCATGAAAAGCATTTAAATACCACACTCTCAGAGTTTTTAGATGAAAAGGAAATTCTGGATGGAGCGCAGTTTGGCTTTAGATCCTGAATCAGTTCTTGTAGAGGTTACTGAAGAGATACAAAGCATCATGGACATCGGTGGGAAGGCAGCAGTGATAGTTTTGGATTTTTCCACAGCCTTCGATACTGTGAGCCATTCTGTTCTGTTGGATCGATTAGGGGAAATTGGGATTGGCGAATCGTATTTCAATCTTCTACGCTCATTTCTCACAGACAGAGACCAGACTGTCACTATTGAAGAATTTACTTAAAACCCTTCTCTTTGCCTTGATGTGTCCCTCAGCGGTCATAAAGGAGCCCTACGCTCTTCAACAAATATGTAGCCCCTTAAACCAGGTTGATCCGCTCTTTCGGCTTCTTGACTGCTGTCTATGCAGATGACACTCAAAATGCAGTGCCAATTTGATGGGATGTAGCGGGGGTCGTGCACCGCTTTAACATGCAGTTGTCAGCTGGATGAGTAGCGACAGTCTCAAGTTGAACTCTGAGAAAAACTAAGGTTCTCCTCTGTGGTAAGTACACCTACTTTTGGAACCAAGCCTGGAGGCACAGACTTTGGGCCTTCCTCCCACTCCAGTATCTAAGACAAGAATTTGGGGGTGATTATCCCAAACTCTCCTTTGTCGATCATATTAATAAACTTACTTCATCTTGTCTCTTTCTGTTAAGAATTCTGAGAAAAACCCTTCCTTTCATTCCTTTTGATTCACATGAATTAGTTGTCACCACGCTGGCGTTGCTCATGCTAGATTATTGCAATGCCTTTTATTTGAGCATACATCAACGCTCATTAAATAAACTTTAGATACTGCAGAATGCAGCTGACAGCCTTCTGATGAGAATTCCTAAATTTAAGTCAGTCTCCGATATTTCAATAGCGCTCCACTGGCTTCCAGGGAAAAAAAAAAAGAGTGGCTTTTAAGGCACTCTGCAGGAAGCATAATTCTTTACATGGTAGAGGCCCGAGTACATGAGCAAGAAACTCACAAGGTACATACCTAGAAGATCTTTGCGGTCAGCAAGCACTAGGACAGTCATCGTCCCTAAAAATCACTAAAATGTCATGGGGTGGTAGGAGTTTTATCAACTTCTAAGAGCTGATGTGAGCATTTGATGAATAGTGTACAATTTCTAGATATTAAAGAAGTATAAATATATAGTGTGGGCTCTTTTAAGACCATTTACTGAGCATGACGAACAATATCCTGCCCTGGAGTCGCCATCTCTTAGCATTAAACGTGTTTTTTGTTTGGGAAGAACCTAACAAACAATGCCTTGAAAAACAATGATAATCCTCTAGAGACTACAGAACAAATATGATGGGTGCTCCACCATAACTGGCTGGGAAGGTACATTTATTGCAGATTATGGTTTCAAGTACTGATCCTATATCTCCCTAACCCGACTTATGGGTACCCTAACAAAACCTTCTTTCGAAAAATGTTTAAAGACAGACAATTGTCTTTTGGATTTTTCTTCTGATGCTTAAATTACCCAAGAATGGATGCGAGAGTGTGAACTTCCCTGTTATATCTATCTTTTCTCTCATAAAAACACAATAACGAAGCAGAAAAGCTGCAGTGAGAGGGCTGTAATCCCCGAAACATAAAAGATCAGAGGTGGTCCCGTTTCCATTAATGATTTTGCACACCATAGATGTCTTGGCCATGTGCAAAGAATGAAATCATAATCATTCAAGGAAAACAGATATGCATTATTTTGGAACTAGTAATATGTGCTTGATTAAATGGAAACATTTAAAAAAATCCAAGTTACATTTAGTTACACAAATAGTTTGTTTTTAAATATCTTATAAACGTATTAATCACACTATGTTGTTTAATAATTTTTCCACATTCATGGACAAATAAAAATCAAAACTTAATTAAAGCATATATTATATTATTGTGTAAGACTCGGTTTTTTCAACAATAAAGGTCAAATGTCACACTTCAGAGTTAACAAATGGCTACAAAGTGGAAAAGGCAGCCTTCCAGCATGTAACAAATATTACTGCATAACCTGCATCTTGCTACCATTTTTCTATGATTTCAATTACAATAACAAGGTGTAATATGCCTTATCAGCACATGTAAATGTTGATCTTATAACCAGAACTTCAATGACCTTACCATAATAGGACGGGTAAACCTAAATGCTTCCATCAAGCAAAATACTTGATCATCAAACACATAGGAACCACCATACCACACAACTCTGTCTCTCAAAATTAGGGTTTTTACAGCTTTTCTATGCCCGTTGGAGAAAATTCGGAAGTTTTTTTTTTGTTTTTTTTTTTTTAATTTGTTTTATTGTTGCATCAAAGTATACAGGTACAGTGTAAATGATCTGCTGACGTGGCCTCAACATTCAGCCACGAACAGCCAAGCGTGCGACTTTTTCTTGTTTTTATACAACTGGTGCAAATATACATTTCCTCGAATAATCAGTGTAGATCGTACAAATATGTCCGCAGGCCGGAAGACAGTGAATCTGCATTGCCAATAGGGCGATGGATAATCGCAGGTATGTAGGATCCCGCCTCGAGAGCGTAGGATCGAGGTCTGTATTGTCCATATAGTGGTGGCACCAGAGAACGGGGGGGACAAAACTGTGGGAGAGAAGCGTGTGGGCGCTAGCAGGGTCTAAGCAGGGGGATACTGGTGACGGGCGTCAGGGGGGGGCCACGGAGCCAGTCGATCTGCGCTCCAAGAGAGGGGGGGGGGAGAGGAATGGGCAGGGGGTGGATACACCCCGCGTGTGCGGGTATCGAGGTGGGCGGCATGACATATGAGAGTTTGATCAGGATGTAGGGGGTACCGGGAGACTGTCCCGGGATGGTTGATACCAGGTAGAGGCTACTGGTTCTCTCGGACGGGGGGGGGGGTGGGGGAGGCGAGGAGCAGGTGGATCTCCTGCATGTGTGGACTGCCGGAAGCTGTGGAGGAGCATGGCCCATTCCATGGATATGGGAATTTTACGCGCACCCCTGGCTTCTTCCTCTCCAAGGGTATCCTCTTCCGCCGCCGCCCATTTACCGACCGTGCCCGTCCATGCCGCAGCGGAGGGACCCTCCGGGGATCGCCAGCGCATGGCTATACATCTGTTTGCCAACAGGAGTGCTAAGGACACGAAGCGTCTGTGCACCGGGTCTCGCTTAGGAACATGAAAGATGCCTAGTGCGCTGGACTCCCAGGTGGCTAGAGTAGTGAGACCTGTAAGTTCCGCCAGAGTGTCGTGTACCGCCCGCTAAAAGGGATGAAGGTTGGGGCAACTCCAGAACATGTGCCGAAAATCTGCCGTAGGGGAGCAGCATCTGGGGCATAGGAATGGTGTGGAGGGATAGAACTTCTGCAATCGCGCTGGGGTGAGGTATGCCCTGTGTAGGATATAGTATTGGATGTTCTTGAAGCGGGCGTTCCTAGAGACGCGTTTTGGGGCCTCAAGTGCTTTAGTCCATTCAGAGTCGTGTAGTGCGCGACCTATGTCCTCTTCCCATGTAGCTCTCAAAGTCGTAAGGGGAGCGTGTGAGAGTTCCCGGATGGATTTATATAGCCAGGTGATTAAGTGGCGTCCCACCCCCATATGTAGGATTGTATGTATTACTGGATGCGTGTCTGGCTCGCCAGTGCAGAGATTAAAATGGGGCCGGTATCCATCGAGCAGCTGTCTATATCTGAGGAATTGGCCCGGGGAAAGTCCGTATTCAGCGACCAGGCGGTCAAGCGATTTTAGCTGGCCTTCCTCGAAGAGCGATTCCAGATCCGTGATGCCACAGAGTGACCATTCGGCGAACAGTGGAGCGGTGAAGTAGGAGTCCTGCCTGGGGCTGCCTATCAGTGGTAGTAGCGGGGAGTACGGAGGTCTACTGGGGGACAACCGGTGGATCCGCATCATGCACCGGCGCGCTATCGCCACTTGAAGGGGGTATGTGCGCCGTGGCTTGGTGCCCGGGATGAGGAGACGGGTGAGTTCCGGGGTTGCGATTCTGCCGGTCGAGGTGACAGTCTCCTGAGGGTAACGGTCCGCCGTCCAGTAAGATAGCCATTGGAGTTGTGCCGTGAGGAAATATGCCTCGAAGGATGGAGCTCCGAGTCCTCCCTGCGCCGTGGGAAGTTGGAGGGTTTTCAGGGCGACCCTGTGGCGGCCTTCGCCCCAGATAAGGGTCCCTAGGAGGGAGTCGACATCGCGGAAGAAGGACCTGGGTGGTATAACCGGCAAGTTTGTGAAGTGGTAAAGGAGTCGGGGAAGCATCACCATTTTAGCTAGGGCTATCCGTCCTATCGGGGCCAGCGGGAGTTTATTCCAGAAGGCGACAGTCGGGCGCAGACTAGCAATCACTGCGCGGTGATTACCCTCAAACATGGCTGCTGGGGAATGGTACAAGCGGACACCGAGGTACCGGGGAGCCTCCGCGGACCACGAGAGTTTATGCGGTCCGAGCTAGACTTCCCGGGGAGGCAGGCCCGGGTGTAAGGGGTAGACTGTGGACTTGTCCCAGTTCACCTGTAGGCCCGAGGCGTCTGCAAAGTCCGCCAACGTCGCCCCTATGGGGGCCAGGTCCGTTTCGATGTCTCTGACGTATATGAGGAGATCGTCCACGTACATGGATACGCAATGTGTGTCATCCGCGAGAGGGATGCCCCAGTCCACAACCTCCAGGCGCAGCCGAACCGCCAGCGGCTCGACTGCCAGCGCGAATAAAAGAGGCGACAGGGGGCACCCCTGTCTTGTGCCCCGCCGAACTCCAAATGCTGGTGATATGCGTCTCCCGATACGAACCCGAGTGGTGAGATCGGTATACAGGAGGCGCGTGTACGCCATGAGTGTCGGGCCGATATTGAGTCGCCGCAGGACAGAAAAGAGATAGGGCCAGGTGAGGGTGTCGAACGCCTTTTCCAGGTCCATAATGAGGCAGGCGGCGCGAGGAAATCGGTCACGTACCTGATCCTGAACATGGAAGATTCGGCGGAGATTCTGGGAGGTGTTTCCCCCCGGCACGAAGCCGCATTGGTCGGGGTGGACCAATGGGCGAATGATCTGCGCATAACGATACGCCAGGATTTTCCCCAGGATCTTACAGTCGGCCGACAGGAGCGTGATGGGGCGATACGACCCCATGTGAAGTGGATCTCTGTGGGGTTTGGGAAAGGTGACGATCACGGACTCCCGCAGTGACTGGGGTAACCTACCTAGATGAAGAGACGCCCCGAACATCCGTGACAGACGGGGGACCACTAGGGGGGAGAATATCGAGTAGTATTCTAGTGGGAAGCCGTCCAACCCCGGCGCTTTATTACGAGACATGGCCCGTATCGCCTGGGTGATGTCAGACGGGACAATCTTGGCGTTGAGGGAGCGCTTGTCGACGTCCGATATTGTGGGTAATGTCAGAGGGTCTAAAAAATTGTCTACAGAAGACGGGGAGTACTGGGTCGGGGTCCCATACACTTGTGTATAGTGACGCTGGAACGCCAGGAGAATCTCGGCCTGTGAGCGTACCAGCTCACCGTCCGGGTTGATAATATCCGTGATTGGCTTGATTTCGGTGTCCTGCCTTGCCATCCAAGCCAATAGCGCCCCAGCTTTGTCCCTGTCCTTATGCACTCTAGAGGCGTAAGCCCTAAAATTGTATTTCCAGAGGTCAGCGCAGGCGGCCTGGTATTCCGTCTTAGCCTCGGCCGTGAGTACAGCGTGCTCCTCCGAGTCGTCCGGCCGTTTAGTGAGTGCGGCCAGGGCCCGCTCCGAGGTTAGGAGTGTCCGCTCCAAGGTGCGGCGAACCCCCACCACCTGTTTGATGCATTCTCCCCTAGCCACCACCTTAAACGCGTCCCACTCCACCAGTACCGACGACGCTGTGTTTGCGTTATGTGTGAAGTAGTCCTGTATGCTGGTTTTGTGTGTGTCTCTGAATACCGGGTCGGTCAGGCAATCCCTAGGGAGGCGCCAGGTGGGGACCAGTGGGTGGGGGGGGCGCCAGGTTAGACGTATAATGTGAGCGTCATGATCCGAAAGGACCCGGCCTAGGTAGTCTGTAGACGTGATCTTAGGGAGAATTGGTGCAGAACAGAGGAAGCGGTCCAGGCGGACCCGGAGGTTGTGCAGGATCGAGTGGAAGGAGTAAATGCGAGCCAGTGGGTTTAGGTGTCGCCATGCGTCAGTGAGCGCCCAATGTGTGACCCATGTCCTAAAGAGCTCTGCCTGCCGGGGGGCCGGGGAATGTGCGGGGGGAGGATGTGAGCGGTCCAGGGTGGGGTCCAGTGTGCAGTTAAAGTCACCTCCCAGTACCCATGGGACTGTAGTGAACTGGGCCAGAACGCCCGTGAGGTGATCCCAGAATTTATCCTGGTCTGTGTTAGGGGCGTAAATGCTGCCAAGGAGTATTCCCTGCCCGTCCAGTATTCCCTCCAGAAGCGCATACCTGCCCTCTTTGTCTACCACTCGTCGGAGCACCCGGAAGGGAGTACACGGCCTGACCCAGATTAACGCGCCACGTGCAAACGCTGAGTATTGTGTGGCACAGAAGGTCCCTCGCCATTTGGACTGCAGGCGAGTGAGTTCGGTAGCGTTTATGTGTGTCTCTTGTAGAAGTGCAATATTGTCTGACATGCGCCTAATGTAGGAGTAAACAGAATATTGTTTGCTGGGCGTGTGTAGGCCCCGTACGTTCAATGTAAGGACATTAATGTCTGAGCGTGGGACTGCCATTCTTGGGGTGTCGTGGTAAGGATGAGGGCCCCCCTACAGTACCCGAGCGCCGCCAGTGTGTATGTGTCACGTGAATTTCTGCGCGCCAAGCTTCCACAATCGTAGGGGAGGGACTAAGGGGATTAACAACAAGTAGAACCATGGGTGGGCAACAGTCCCAATACTGAGGATATATAACCGGAGGTGGCATATCCAAACTAGGGTCCCACTAGGGGAGAAATACAACAGGTAACTGCGGGGGTGGCAGCATGTGTCACTGCTGGGCCTGTGCGCGGGTCGGGCACTTGTAGGAGAAGTGTCCATCGCTCGGTAGCGCATACAATAATCAGGCAAAGCAGTCTAGGCTCCTAGACGTCGCGCAATACAGTGGGCAACCATTAGAAGGATACAATAAGTGATAGTTCATTGTTCATGAAGAAGAGGTGTTAGGTTGGCTGGCCAGGGTAGCGTCCAGTGTAAGTGCCACCAGGAGGGGGGAAGAGATTGGGCCAAATCCCGACATCGTTCCATCGCTGTCTCGGTCTTTCTCTGGGGTGAACAGGTGCGGTTGACCTTCCAGGTCCGATGCTGGGGGTGACGTGTGCAGTTCGGTCACCGCTCGTAGGGCGTCTCGTCGCTCTTGCGTGAGGTCGGGTGAACCCGTGGGGGAGGACGCCTGGCTTTTGGGGCGGCCAGATCGGGCACGGCTCGCACCCCGTCTTCTAGATCGCCTGGAGTCGTTGTTGCGTGTCCTCTGGGGTCCGGGTTTAGGGATCAGTGGGCAGTGGAATTCAGTCCAATCTTGTGCTTCCGCCGCCGTAGTGAAGAAGAGGGCTTTCCCATTGTGCAGCACTTTAAGGCGGGCCGGGAACAGCAAGGAGTATTGAAGATCGTTAGCACGAAGGCGCCTTTTGACTTCCAGAAATGTGGATCGCCGCTGCTGGACCTCCCGGGCGTAGTCTGGAAACACCATGACATGCTGATCTTCCACCTGCAGGGGACCCGCTGTCCGGGCCGCTCGGAGCACCGCATCCCGGTCTCGGAAATGCAGGAATTTAGCTAGCATGGGTCGTGGAGGGAGGCCGGGTTTGGGTGCCCGGGCCGGGACTCTGTGGGCCCTTTCGATGGAGAAGTACGGCGATCGCTCACTCTCCGGGGTGAACGATCTAGTCCAGGATTCCATATAGGTCAGAGGATCTGAATTTTCAATCCCCTCCGGCAGGCCCAGGACGCGGATGTTACATCATCTCGAGCGTCCTTCTAAGTCCACCGTGCGTTCCTCTAGGGCCGCCACGCGGCGTAGGACCTCTCTCATGTCTTCCTCTTGCATCTGCACCACGGGTTGTAACTCGGTCACGGTTCGTTCTCCTTCCTTCACCCTGTCCGCCAGCTTACGATGTTCATCGCGGATCAAGCTAATGTCCGTCGTCAGGGCGCCCAATCTCTCTTCCATTGAAAGGCGAGACATTTCGATCACCGCCAACACCTGGTCCAATTTTGCCGTCAGCGTAGGGTCAGTTTGCGACGCATTGGCTTGCGTCCACGTCCTGGGGTGTGGCATCTTCTCAACGGCCGTTTCAGGGACAGCCGTCACCTGCGAGTCCTTTGGTTTCCCCCTAGGTGCTGTCAAGTGGGTCACCGGGCCTCCGTGCACTCCAGGAATAGCAGGCCGACGTAGCTGGGTTAGGGGCAGTTCAGTGTCAGCCGGTCTCTCCTGTCCCCCCCGGCTCTGGGGCGGCTCCCCCAGTCTCAGGAAGCTTCCACCAGTTCAGGGCGTCAGAGGCGGTCCGCGGCCGCCGGGGCCGGTAGTCCCGGCGTCAGGAGGCCTTGCGGGCCCCCCCCCCGGCGTGTGGCACAGTGTCAATACCGACCGGGAGGGCCAGAGGTCAGGCGGTGTGAATCCGAGGGGGTTCCGGGGCAGCGAACGTCCACCGGCAGTGTCCCGAGTTCGGGGGGGCACTCCTGCTCCTATGGCGAGGTTCGCGCTGTTCCCGGAGTCTAGGCCCCTGTGGGCGCCATCTTGGGGTCAGGCACTCGGGTCCGCCGAGCGGCTCAAGTCAGTGGGAGCGCCCTGGATCCCCGGGTCAGCCGGCGGCGTGAGCTGCGTCCTCACACGGAGCCCCGAGGAGGTAGGGGGGCCGCCGGGGCCGAGATCCTTGGGGGAGGGGGGGAAGAGATGGGCACTCACCGCCCTCGATGGTAGACTGCGGGCCACTGAATGGCACACCACCGCGCTGGTAGCACGTCCGCCGGTCCTCCGCACCTCGCGGTGGTAGGTCGGCTGATGCCCGAGATCGATCAGGCTACTGGTGGGGCAACAGTGTCGGTGCAGCGGAGCCCCGGTGCGGCGGTCGCCATCTTACGCGCCGGGGTGCTGTAATGAGAGAGGGCGCCGTCCGGTGCGTACTCCTGGGGGCCGGTCCCGCTGTTGCTCCGGGACCCTTCGTAGGTGTCCGCTGGTCCCGTCCTCCGGGGTCGTCGGTTACCGGGTCGGCTCCCGGCGGCGTACGTGCCCGAAGGATGGAGCCGCGCCCGCCATTTTGAGCTGCGGAGCTCGGCTATGGCAATAGACGAGTCAGTCCGTGTCGTACGCCAGCAGCCTTCGAAGTTCGTCTGAAGGGCGCCCCAGTGCGCGGGGGAGTCCCAGGTGCTTTTTCGGTAAGCTGAGGCTCCCGGCGATCTCGGGTACTGGGCAGGATGCTAGCCCGATCGCGGAGCCTCAGCAGGACACAGCCGCCATCGTGGCTTGCTAAGCCACGCCCCCGAGAAAATTCGGAAGTTGATCCAACAAATACCACCAGGGGGTTTGGGTCATGTAATAAATAAACAAATATATATATTCCAACAAAATCCAGTTTTAGAAAATAAATAACTTCACTGGTGCCGTGGCCACGTTTCATAAACGGTCTTTATTTTAGGCTTTCGGGCTATATATATATATATATATATATATATATATATCACAGAAAAAGGTTGCCCTCGTAGGAATGCCACACACGAAGGGGTTCACACACACGTGCCCACGGTAGCAGCTTCACAGCATTGACACACTCATCTCTTGTGGTGCCATACGCGTTTCGAGCGTCTCTGCGCCCTTGGTCACTGGCTGCACAAATGGAGAAACAGTCTGCTTGATTACATGCACGTGCTATTTATTTCATAATTAGAGTTCCGCCCTAGTGGGCTGTGGCAAGGCATTGTGGTACTTGCTGTTTTCATTGCCAAACTCCGTGCACAACCCCTGTGGGTGCTGGCTGTAAGTCCGTTTAAAATGTCATCCCAATTAGGTAGAAAAAAGTTTGTCAGCGCTGCTGGGTTGCCAGTAAATCACCGTGGCTCAGGTGACCACAATGCCTTGCCACAGCCCACTAGGGCGGAACTCTAATTATGAAATAAATAGCACGTGCATGTAATCAAGCAGACTGTTTCTCCATTTGTGCAGCCAGTGACCAAGGGCGCAGAGACGCTCGAAACGCGTATGGCACCACAAGAGATGAGTGTGTCAATGCTGTGAAGCTGCTACCGTGGGCACGTGTGTGTGAACCCCTTCGTGTGTGGCATTCCTACGAGGGCAACCTTTTTCTGTGATACAAAATGTGGCTAGTCCGGCCACGGGAATGCCCCGCCGCTGTTATGCGGGTCTCTGCTGCTCAAGGAATTCGAACAGCAAGGAGGACGAGGGGGGCCTGAGCCACGGTGATTTACTGGCAACCCAGCAGCGCTGACAAACTTTTTTCTACCTAATTGGGATGACATTTTAAACGGACTTACAGCCAGCACCCACAGGGGTTGTGCACGGAGTTTGGCAATGAAAACAGCAAGTACCACAATGCCTTGCCACAGCCCACTAGGGCGGAACTCTAATTATGAAATAAATAGCACGTGCATGTAATCAAGCAGACTGTTTCTCCATTTGTGCAGCCAGTGACCAAGGGCGCAGAGACGCTCGAAACGCGTATGGCACCACAAGAGATGAGTGTGTCAATGCTGTGAAGCTGCTACCGTGGGCACGTGTATGTGAACCTCTTCGTGTGTGGCATTCCTACGAGGGCAACCTTTTTCTGTGATACAAAATGTGGCTAGTCCGGCCACGGGAATGCCCCGCCGCTGTTATGCGGGTCTCTGCTGCTCAAGGAATTCGAACAGCAAGGAGGACGAGGGGGGCCTGAGCCACGGTGATTTACTGGCAACCCAGCAGCGCTGACAAACTTTTTTCTACCTAATTGGGATGACATTTTAAACGGACTTACAGCCAGCACCCACAGGGGTTGTGCACGGAGTTTGGCAATGAAAACAGCAAGTACCACAATGCCTTGCCACAGCCCACTAGGGCGGAACTCTAATTATGAAATAAATAGCACGTGCATGTAATCAAGCAGACTGTTTCTCCATTTGTGCAGCCAGTGACCAAGGGCGCAGAGACGCTCGAAACGCGTATGGCACCACAAGAGATGAGTGTGTCAATGCTGTGAAGCTGCTACCGTGGGCACGTGTGTGTGAACCCCTTCGTGTGTGGCATTCCTACGAGGGCAACCTTTTTCTGTGATATATATATATATATATATATAAAAATATGCGACGTCATCAGCAGTGCATTGCGGGCGCGCAAGTAATAGTTAGCTGAACCAACTATAACGGGGGAATTTCAAAGGTTTTGTGTGAGTAAAATGACACACACACACACACACACACACACACACACACACACTGGAAGAACCATAGGTTTCACACCAGTTATAGTTAGCTGGTCATTTTACTCATACAAAACCTTTGAAATTCCCCCTTTATAGTTAGTTCAGCTAACTATAACTTGCGCGCCCGCAATGCACTGCTGATGACGTCACATATTACATCACTCATTACATGGTCAATTACATCACTCATGTCATCACTGATGACATCTCAAATGACATCACTGATGACATCATCCAGTGGATGTGTGTCTTTCTGAAAAATAAATATTTTTTATATATGTATATCTAAAGGTCGATGAAAGAATAAATGGGTAAGTAAGTGTCTAAATGGATGACTTTTTTGTAAAATTGATTGTATAACTGACTGATTAATTGTTTCTTAGTGAATACATGGGTTAGTGAGTAATGTTTAAATATGTAAATATCTGTATCAGTCTCACATTTTTTTAATAATCGGCTGCATGGGTTGGTGAGAGTAAACACCCTGTACAACAAAACTTTTACAACGCACTACCGTTACAACGCGGTCATTACAACGTAAACCATTACAACGCATTGTGCTGGGGGGCGCTCTAGGATAGGGAATAAGTTTAATTTTCTATCCAACACCTTCCCTAGGGTCCACGGGGACTGGAGTTGGAATAGAAAATTAAACTTTTCACTATCCAGCACCTCTAAGCGCTATGCGTTGTAAAGGTACGCAATGTAAAAACTGCGTTGTAATAGCCTGCGTTGTAACGTCATACATCCATTGGTGAGTAACTACATGAGTGTCTATATAGGTTATTAGTTGGTTTTTTGAGTATCAGTATGAGTGTCTGAGTGTTTATATGGTTTGGTGGGGGATATTACTTAGCACATAGATGCATTAATGAGTGACTCACTGTTTATATGTGTTTTGAAGACAGAATGTGTGCAGGACTGTATGGGTGGATGAGTTGTGTGTATAGGTGTGTTAGTGAGTGAATGACTGTCTCAATACGGTCTTTATGACTAAGTACATATGTGTTAAACTACTATATGCGAGTATTGCTGTATATACGTGAGTATATATGAGTGTTAGAGATTTGAAGAGTTCCTGTATAACTAAGTATGTGTTTCTATAAGTGATCATTTAAGAGAGTCAGTATGTGTATGTTTGTGTGTATAGCTGTATATGCAAGTAAATGGATGTTTGATAGTTTATTTGCATGTGTGAGTATGTGTGTAAGTAACTCTATGGATGAGTATCGGTGTGTAACAGGATGTATAGGTGTACATATGATGATAGAGTACATGTATGAGCGACTATATAGAATTGTTGGTGAATGAGTGGATGTGGAAGTAGATATTGGAATAGGTTGTTTTAACTAGTATTTGTATCTCCATTTTCTTGAAAAAATGTGTTTCTATTTTTGAATGTGTGTATCAAAGGTTATATTAGAGTGAGAGGAGGTCGGCCACTCTTTCACAAGGTTGATGTCATCTGAGATGTCATCAGTGATGTCATGAGTGATGTCACTGACCATGTCATGAGTGATGCAATATGTGACGTCATCAGCAGTGCATTGCGGGCGCGCGAGTTAGTTGGCTGAACTAACTATAACGGGGGAATTTAAAAGGTTTTGTAGGAGTAAAATGACCAGCTAACTATAACTAGAGGGATTTACATCATTTAAGCAAAAGCGTGATCTGTGAATCAGACTCTACCATTTTGCCAAATTTCTTGTAATTCCGTTCAGCCGTTCGTGCTGTAGCCATGTCTAATCGTCCTATGGAAAATAACATGGGGAAAACACGTTTTGGGACCCCCCTTTTTCTCAGCCCCCACTTGACGAATCCCCCCAAAACTTTCAGGAAAGGAGCATTTAATCAAGCACATATTACTAGCTCCAAAATAATGCATATCTGTTTTCCTTGAATGATTAATGATTTTATTCTTTGCACATGGCCAAGACATCTATGGTATGCAAAATCATTAATGGAAATGGAACCACCTATGATCTTTTGGGTTTCAGGGATTACAGCCCTCTCACTGCAGCTTTTCTGCTTCGTTATTGTGTTTTTATGAGAGAAAAGATAGATATAGCAGGGAAGTTCACTCACTTGCATCCATTCTTGGGTAATTTAAGCATCGGAAGAAAAATCCAAAAGACAATTGTCTGTCCTTAAACATTTTTCGAAAGAAGGTTTTGTTAGGGTACCCAGAAGTCGGGTTAAGGAGATATAGGATCAGTACTTGAAACAATAATTTGCAATAAATGTACCATCCCAGCCAGTTATGGTCACTTGTTTAGGGAACATTGGCATATAGATGGACCCTTATAAGCCCTGGAGAGTCAATGCTGTAGTATCTCTACATTTTCCTGGAGCCCCATTTGCTAAGATAAAGTAAAGTGACCATGTGTCATTTACTTTAAAATTTGGGGATCATTGAACACCTGGCCCTGCGCACTCCACCAACTAGAGCAGTTTCCTCTCTGATCTGATTATCAGGGGAGTGGAACTTAATAAAATATATACTCGTCCATGGAAGAGGTTGCTTAATAAATCTTTAAAACTCTGTTCTGTAAAAAAACTCCACTTGTTCCTTTCGTGCTATGTAGTGCAGCAACACATTATGGCAGCAATCTCATTGTATAAAAGCTCTGATATTAGCCTTTCTGAATATGGCAGGGCTCATACTATAGTAGGGTTTGAACTCTAGAAATTTCCTTATTTTGCCACCTTTTCGCAGATCTACATACTGTGGCTGGAGGTAGTGTTAAGAAATTATTCCAGTGCTGGAATGCCCTTTTCAGTCTGTGTAAACCTACTAAATTGCGTGTTTTAGGGGTTTTCACAAGCTCCTTTCTAATTGTTTCCCATACTGATAAAAGTTGGATATGTACTCCTGACAATGGCAAAAGTAAAACTTCTTACAGGGTAGGGGGAAAATTGGTTGGAGGAAAAGTGAACTTGTAATTGCTCAACAGATTTTTGCATGAGCAAATCAACACCTTCATATTTTTCTAGGAGCACGGTTTCCTGGCCTACTTGTGTAGATTCTTGTCCATTTATGAAACCCGTAAATCTGCACTAATGCAAGGACATATACCATGGGTGCAATTTTGTGACTTTCCTTAAAAATGTGGCACCTAATTGTTATAAAAACTATCTAGCTATCCATTGAATGGCTTCTGCTTTTTCACAAAGAGCATATCGGCACACTAAATAGTTTTGTTCAGTGCTAGGACCTACTATGATAATCTGTGCTTTTTGTGACCAAAAATATTATTGCTTTTAGCCAAAGTTTATTATAATGGAGAGGGCCTGGCAACTCCCACCAGGTTTTATGAAAACCATATCTAAACAAGACAATCATTGACAAAACCAAAAGGCTGACTACCAATATCAGACCTATTGGTTTATTCTCATGTTCCCATTATTTTGTTGTTGCACTGATTTTCCATAATATTTTGGGGGAAATACTAGCATGTATTAACACATTTTACTGAATGAGGCTTCAAAGAAATGTCACCTACAATTTCACAGTAGTTAAGCAAAACAATTTTTTCCTAGTTGCGTTTTTTGTGAACATTTTATTTTTGTATAAATGAACCATAAATACAAGTTCAAACAGTATTATCATATGGACTTAAATATTACCTTAACTGCCGACAGTGCCCTTCACTGATCCATAACGTGGTACAGTAAACTGGCTTCAAAGGGTTTGTGCTGCAGGTGGTTGGGCCAACTTGTCCCAAGGACAAAATAAAAGTGAAAACTTGTTATCCTTGACCCCAAACAATATGTCCTGGAAGTCGGGCTAAATGAATTGCACACCCCTGAATTATAAAGTGCGGGAAGTAGTGTAGTATTTAACACAACCAACAAGGTAATACCTTATAAAACTGAATTTTATGGCTCATATTATATGGTTTCTTATCTTGCTTTATTGAACAGCAACAGTCAAGAAACTTAACAAGCATTTGCAATGCATTAGGTCTCGCATTTATCCGAGTTTGAGATATTGGCAATGCAAAATACCAATGCCTTTTTTTTTTGTTTCCGTTTTTTAAACATAAATAAAAAAGTCGTTATCATTTACAATGCCAATATCTTAAACTTGCGTAAATGCGAGACCTTTTGCATTACAAATGCTTATTTAGGACTTGTGCCGTGACTGGATGGATATTTTCTTTTCTAAAAACGTAATGTTCAAGATTTTTTTTAAAACGTAATAGCGATCAGGAAGGGAATATACTATAGCATGTTTTAGAAAACAGCAACATGCACAAAGGCATGTACAGTTTGTTGAAGTGAAACTGGTACGGCGAGCCTCTATCAGCACGGTACAGAAACGATCGACGAGAATTAAAGCTAGGTTGCTGGCCACATTTCTGGCAGGGAGCTGATTTGCAAAGCTGAGACAAATTTGAAGTGCTTGAGCCCTAGTTAAAGTATACACATTAGTTAAGACGTGAATTTTTAACAATTACAACAGACTACTGCGAAGCGCCAACCAAAACGTTTTTTGAAAAGAGAGCAGAAAGAATAATTATTGTAACTCCGATTGTGAAACGTGACTAGTGATTTGAGAACATATTAATGACATTGTTGTCAGGCCTGGGACCACAAGAAAGCACTCACTGTAACCGTGTGTGCACACCCGAGTGTGTAAATTTGTGTATACATGCGTGGGTGGATGTGCCCATATGTGACCTTGTGTGTGTGCTTACCTTAGCACTTGTGTGTTTACCTCTGTGTGTGTTTGTGAACCATAGAGTGTGTGTGTCATCCTCAGTGTGGGTATGTGTTTGCGTCGACCTACGTATGTGTGTGTGTGTGTCCACTCGAATAGGAGTTGAGTTAATGTTTGAATATTATCTGAAATTTGCAATTAATATATTTATATTGTTACTATATGTGGCGCAAATACACACATGCATCACTTAAAACAAAAGAGGGCCAATAATTCATGTAATTTGGTGCAACTGCACAATGCACATGACAAACCAGCATGGCATAGACCATACATGCAGAGACGCGCCCACTCCCACATGCTATGTATTACCACTCTTAAGGGTGAGGTCTTGAGGTTTGCCTCTCACAGGTCAAGGACCTCCACACCCAACAACAGTAATACATGAGTATTTTGCAATCAGTGCAGTGTGTGTGTGTGTTAGTGTGTTAGTGTGTGTGTGTGTTAGTGTGTGTGTGTTGTGTGAAGCCTGTGTACATCCCTAGTACAAAGGCTGCAGCTCGAAACATAAGTACTTTTATGTACATATACATATGAAATCAATATACCCCTAAACGCTGTTATATTTGCTTGTATAAAATAACCCTGTATGTATATTATTTTAATAATCCTAGACAAGGTGACTTTTGTGCACAGATATTAGGAGTAAGGCCGGGCCTTGCACGCACTCACACACAAGCATGTGCTGTGGAAAGTTTCCATTCCAGTCGGATATGAAAGGGAAAAGTGAACAGGAGAACAATAACCCCAGAAAAAGAATCTGCGGAGTCTGCCAAGAGACATTAGCAGAACAAAGCTTTTTTATAAGATCTATTTCTAAAGAAGAATACTAGAAGCAACATTATGCCGTCAAGTGAACACGTCTGTCATCATTTATAGAAATAAAAACACATTCTAGAGGACTCTTTAAATGAAAGTAATCTCTAGCTGTAACATGATATTGCAGCACTGACTGCTAACTATATATTTAATAATATGTTGTGTCCCTCTTACACACACACACGGTCTTTACTGACTGTCTGTGTACTCACGTGTGAACTGCACATGAGTACACAGACGTCCAGTAAAGACCGTGAATGGCATGGACATGTTGGTATGTTTAGGACTACTCATGAATGTGCACACGGGCAGGTACATGCACACGCAACTACTGTGTTCCTTCACAGACAATGAGGATTGTGTGGTTGCAGGGCTCGCCCGATCAGTGAGCGGCCTCTGAAGTGCTGTGAAGCACTTTGCAGTGTGCACAGAGCCTGCTCGGCCCACAGTGCAAACAAGAGTCCCTAAAGGCAAGGGCCACCCCCAACACCCTCTACTCCCTAGATTATTTTCTGGAACAGACTTTTTTGGCTTGAACTTTCACGCCCTGGGCTCAGGCCAGCATCCATGTGTTTCAAGCAGGGTGGGGGAGCAGGAAGCGCCCCGCACATGTGCTTGTGTTTGGGGCACATGGCACATCATGTTTACAGCTCAGACACGAGGCTGGGCGTGTCACCAGTGAAACAATTAGAGGGCCAGTGTGAATGCTCTGCCTCCCGCAGCACTGGCCTCCCCTGACGGGAAGACTACAGGGGGTCTCGGCAGACCCTCTCTCCTTTGCTAACAGGTCTGTTGTGGAAGTGTGTGGTGTGAGGAGACCAGCCTGGTGGTGCTCGGTCATTAGTTGGGGCACTTTACTAACAAGCACAGAACATTCATGAATAAGCGCCCCGCTGGAGGCCCCACCCTCTCCTTTCTAACCATAGCTCTGTTCTGGGGAGTGGTGGGTGCGGGGCTGTCTGAGTCAGGGGGAGGAGACAGTGCATTAACTGACCAACTTTAATAGCCTATGGAGAGGATTCAACAAGCCTTTCGCAAAATCTTTTTCAACAAAATATGCTCATCATAGTTTATCGCCAGCCCTGAATAAATAATTACAGAAATTTAATTTTATAGCTTAAATTTACAATCCCAGTTCTCCAAATTTGGAGAATTCTGTAAATTCAAGAAGTGTGTATCAAATATGGACAACTGAACCACGATTCCTCGAAAACACTGCCGTTGTTATTGTTATCTAAACACACAGGTGTTTTTATGTTACGTGCTCACCCTTCAGAACAAGCCAAAACCAAAAAGGCAATACCTTGATCTGGAGCCGATGGGGGAGAGGGAAAGTGAAAGCGTGCCATGAGCTCGATGCCGTACTCGTGCACGTGCCTGTTCTTGGTACGCGTGCACATGTCCTATCCACCTTTGGCAAAGAAATCGACAACAATAGATCTTGCCAAGGCGAGCTTCGAATGGGCTGCGTTGCTAGGCGAGACCTAAAAACTAGCTGTCCCATAAGGCCAAGGAACAACAGGCCAATAGGACCGAAGAACAGGAGTCATACAATGCACCAACCAGGATTAAGGAATAGTCTATTATACCTAACTTGACTGCAAGCAGCCCTCCTTTCTTGCTGCTCGCAGTCAAGATAAGTACCTCTACGCTTTCGGCATAGCTTTCTACATTTAGGCATATATCGTTTTTTATATGCTTTAGTAAATCAGTGGTTGGTTTATCTGCTTATTGCTCTAACCTTTTCACTCAGCTTAATGCTCTAACCTTTTCACTCAGTGTGTGTGCTTGAGAATGTTTCCATTTTTTCTACCCGCTTGTGTGGTAGGGCATGTAATGTAATGTAAGAGACATTTCTATAGCGCTGCTTTCACTCCAAGGAGTATCTTGGCGCTCACCCAACCCAGATGGAGGAGTTGGAGGGAAAAGGATGACTTACACTCTACACCACAAATTACACCAAAGCCCTACATGCCGCATCGGGCAAAGAGAAGATCCAGGTTTTTAATGCCTTCCTGAAAGGAGTTTCTTGGGATAGTGAACGTAAAAGGGGCGGAAGCTTATTCCAGGCCTTGGTGCCTAATACAAAAAGGGATTTACCACCTTTTGTGGCCAGCTTGAATCGGGGAGGTGTAAGTAGATTCTGACTGGCAGACCTCAGACAGTGCGTTGGGTGTTATCTTTTAAAACCATTGCATAGGTATTTTGGGCCTTGCTGATGAAATGCCCTAAAGGTAATTATAAGAATTTTAAACAGAATTCTTTTACCTATTGGCAGCCAGTGGAGGATGTTAAGTGCTGCTGAGGCTGAAGACCTACGGGGCCATCGCAGTACAAGGCGGGCCGCCGCATTTTGGACCATTTGTAACCTGTGGAGGACGGTTTTGTTAGCTCCAGCATATAAACCGTTACAATAATCCAGCCTAGAACTTATTAAGGCCACTGCAACTGTTTTCCTCGCCGATAACGGAAGTAGGTCAAAAAACTTCCTCAGTGCTTTTATGATCTGGAAGCTCGTCCCAGCTACTGCCACAGCCTGAAGTTTGAAAGATAGTTGGTCATCAAATTTGATGCCCAAATTGCGGACAGATGTAATAGTGTTGGGAGGGGCTTCTGCCTCCACCGGCCAGCACATTTTTGGAGGAAATTGATTATGACTCCCGAATGGCAGAATTTCTGTTTTTCCAGCGTTACATTTTAAATGATTGTTGGTCATCCATTTAAAAGTTGCTGCTAGACATTCCTTAAGATCTTCCTCGGCACCTGGCCGTTCCCTATCCAGCACCAGAATGAGTTGGGTGTCGTCAGCGTATGAAATAGAACTGATCTGGAATGACGCGATCAGTTTCACTAGGGGTACCATGTACAAGTTAAAAAGTACAGGACTTAGACTTGAGCCCTGAGGGACCCCTGAGCTGACGGCTTTAGCCTCAGACTGATATTGGCCCAACACTGTGACTTGGCGTCTGTTGCTAAGGAAATTCCTAAGCCAGGCCAAGACCTGTCCTCCTACCCATGCGGCAGCCAATCGGTCCACTAAGATGTTATGTGAGACCGTATCGAAGGCTGCCGACAGGTCAAGTAGGATAAGGACAGCCTTCTTTCCTTGATCAATAGCCGCCCGTAAGGTCTCTGCTGTAAAAAGCAGGGCCGTCTCGGTAGAATGTTCTGACCGGAACCCTGACTGGTTAGGATAGAGAATGTTGTTCTTCTCCAAAAAGTTCGTCAGTTGACTGTTGACGAACCTTCCTGTCAGTTTGAACAGGACAGGTAGGAAGGAGATAGGGCGCAGGCTGGAGAGGGTGGTGGGGGTCAGCAAGTGCCTTTTTTTGGAGAGGCTTGACAGCTGCAAGCTTCCAGTCATTGGGAATGTCTGCCGTAGTTAGAGAGGAATTAATAATCCTGTTGATTATAGGATTAACCATCTCTACTAAGGTGTGTAACACTGGAGGGGGACAGGGGTCAAAAGGGGATCCCGATTTGCTGGCCAAAATAGCCTTAGAGGTGTCTTCAAGAGATACTGGGGAAAAATCCTCGAGACGGGTAGAGGTCTTCATCTCCACTGTCTGTTCAGAAACCACCGGCGCGATTGGTCCTGGTGGAAAAGTCTTCACGATGGTAAGGATCCTTTTGTCAAAGTAATCAGATATTGCATTACAAAGATCTTGAGATGGAGGGATCTCCTGCGATAGAGCTGATGGATTCATAAAATCCTTTACAATCTTGCCATTGCCTGTGGTGCAGCACGACGTTCCTATTTATCCTACTCACACAACACCTATTGTTTTACACAGGTTCCTTCCATATTGCGGACCCCCACTTTCTTTGTCCCTTCTTCGGTTGGCTGCTCCGTCGAGGTCGCGTCACAGACATGGCCTTGCTCCCCGCTCTGCCTCTGCATGACAACCACGTGTCTTCTCTCCCGAAAAGGCAACTTTTTAATGCATGCTGTTCAATTTAACCCTTTCCAGCCCTTGCTGTTTGCACTACCAATTTACTAAATTCAGTTTCCCTCTAATTTTCAATATGGAATCAAACAATTATTTCTCGTTTGAGGAGAATAATGATAATAATGAGGATTTAAGGAATAATTTAAATGACTTCATCCAATCCTCTGTGACTCAAGCTGTTTCAGCTTCCATGACCAAAGTAACTAAAACATTTGAAAACACTCTTCTCAGTTGGATGTCTCAGTCCAAGTTACCGCGATCTGTGGGAAAAATTAGAAAGCGCAAGGCCACTGTAGCCCAACCATCAGCTCAGTCACTAAAGAGCACTTCAAAAATTATTACTGAAAAATTGGCTGGTGATGATTCCTCACATGAGTTTGAGGACATTGTTCCTCCGGGACCTGCTAAGGAGGAGAATTCTTCTGGCGGTAACCGCAAAAATAAATCAAAACATTTAGAGACAAGTAAGCCTAAGATTATTATATACAATATCCAAGATACAGATGATGGTATGGGTGACCTCGTTACTGACAAAGACTCCGATGTAGGGGGATTATTCAGATGTCTAGTTCTCAGGAAAAGAAAAGAAATGGGTCCCTTCCTTTCATGATCCCTTCCATACCAAGACAACATTAGATGCTGAAGCTCACCCCATGTTCGATCCCAAATTAAATTCATCATCCCAATTCCACGGAGTGGCTCCCTTCAGAACATGTGGGGGAATATATTGCTGCCAAACTTTGTTTACCCTTAGACATACAGACAAGAGCATATTTTTAGTGCCCTAGACATTTGCTTCCTTTTAATATTTGCTCTACACCTTCAATTGACTCAATTGACTCCAATATGCTAACTCTTTTCTCCAAATTCAGCAAAGATCCTTGTAAAGGAGTCAATAAGGCATGGTCTACCTGTCAGGACAAGATGCTAGACATTGTTGGTCCTTTATCACTTATTTTTGATATAGCAGAAACAGGTTGGGTAAAGCATGCATGGACGCTGAAGAGTCATCCATGTGGACACAAAGAGCTTTCTGTTTTCTGGGGAATGCCAATTCCGCAATTACCCACTAACGACGCAAACGTTTATTACTCAAACTAGACGCCAAGTTGGCAAATCTTACAACAATGAACCCCTGAATGAAGGCAGATGGTTTACTGTTCGGCAACTCCATTATCAAGGAACTCAGTAAATATGTCACCATCCTTACTTCCCTGGAAAGGGTACAACAATCACTTTTTAATAAAATTCAGACTTTCCTTCATAAATTATTAGGAAAATTGGCATTGACATTTATTGTTCTTGTTTGGTAAAAGAGAATCTTTTAACACAAATTCCATTAGATCATATTGGAAAACAAAGTGCTTTGGAAGTTCAGGAACCAGGGATGATTCTTTTTTAAGACTTGGCAAACCAACAATCCTGACTGGGTTCTTTATATTTTGGAGTGATTGTAAGCACATTTGTAGGGACATGGTGCTGATGGACTAGATGAGGAAATGTTTGTTAAGGGCGAACTGTAACCAGTGATGTGCAGATATCATCAGAAATCTTACTCGGCGTGACACATTGACCTTTAAATTGTTGTTCATGAATAATAAACAACTGTTATATTAAAGATAATTTTAGAGTCCTGAAGTAGCGGTGTTTTCCAGCGAAACATGTTGGCTGTACATGAGCTGTTTTCTTATGAACTGTGAATAACAAGAATGTATGCTGTTCAAAGTCAACATGGATACTGAGATGTTGTGAACCACTGTGAAAATGTGTATATTATGATTTTTGTGCAATATGATCAAATGGAATTTGTGTTAAAAGTTTCTCTTTTACCAAACAATTAGAATAAATGTTAATTCAGGTTAAGAGATTATTTTGTTGGCTGTGTTAAATACCATACTACTCCTTAAACCTTTATCATTTTGTTTAATTTTAATCATTAAATCCTTCAAACAGAGACTCTGGGTCCCTGTGGCCTCAACGAGAATTCTCAGTACTCCTATAAAACCCTTTTAAGCCTTTGGCATCATGCGATTGTCATAATTCTTGGCCAAATATATAAATGATATAACTGAATTGTCAGCAAAAAAGCCTTATATTTTAGTTTTATAATAAGTAATGCTGCATCCATTATACCCAAAATACATTTGAAATAGATTGGACTGGTAAGGTCTCGACATTAGGACTCAAAGAAGCGGAACAGTATGGGGACGTGCAGCACTACCATGATATTGCACTGTTTTTCGAGCCCACGCTGCCATGAAATAGCAGCCTTTCCCAATTTTTGGTTTGACTGGGCAGGGAGAGAAGGCACATAAATGAGGCAGAATGGCACAGCAATGTACAGTATATTAAACATCTCTACTAAGATGTGGAGACTACAGACACTGGTATAAAAACAACTGGTGAAAACAATAAGCTTACACCAGAATCAAGCACAGACATAACAGGAGATTTATATTTATTTGCCACCATACATGACCAGATCTCGAAAAATCTACTCGCCTACTAGCTAAGGCGAGTCAGATTTTATCAAGTCAAGCTATATTTAGGACCTACTTGCCCATTCTGGCAAGTTAATGAAGGGGATGTAGTGTAACAGCCAGAGCTGGCAATTTTGGAACTGGGGAACCAGATTAGAGTCTTGGAGTCGGCTCAACATCCTGTGATTCTGGGCAAATCATTTAATCGCTCTGTGCTAAGCAAAATTGAATGTGTCCTCATGTAATGTAACTGGTGCTTATGTAAAGCACTTCAATACCTTTGGGTCAAGATTGTGCTAAATAAAACAGCAACAAACAAAATAGGTGTTCTGCTCAGTTAAAAAGTGAAGGAGCAATAAAGATGCCTTTAAATCTTGTTTTTATCTTGTTACATTTGCTCTGTTTTCAGAGACAGAGGTCAGAAGTCAGTTTACAATTACTTTTCCTTCTCTAACTGCAGAGTTCCAGGATTTTGTAAAGTGAACTGCCTGACCTGCTGTACGAAGTCTAAAACAAAAGACTGATTTTTCCTAACACATTTGAAAAGCTAAAAAATCAACTGTACATACATTTGAAAACATATTTCAGTAATTGTGAAAGCCCATTTTTTGTATATCTGTATTAAGAAAAATATTTTAATACAATGAAAAACAAATCAAAACACTTTACTTGGTGATATGCAAATGATAAATATATTCACAGATTTTTGTTAATACACTATTAAGAGTTTCATCAGTAAAACTGCACAGTAGTGGGAGGAATTTTGGCAATTTCTTGGGCATTTACTGTCTGTAAATGGCAGTGCACTACCACATAATGCCTTACTAATATATTTATTAAAAGTGAGTATTAAACATGAATTGAGAAACACTTCTGCCCTGATGGCAATGCTATTAGAAAGACAAGAGAGAGACAAGTGAGGAGCGCCAGAAAGCAGTGTTAACAAAATGGCAAACATGCAATTTGATGACAGACAGAATGATTCATCAGGAATAATATTTTTTATAATTTTAGCTATATCTGTATACGTTTCTTTCTAAAGAAAACGGGGCATTTGACATGGTATTAGTATCCATTTTCTATCAATGTTTGTTAAACAGTAATAAGGGCTAGAATAATGCCATCTAAAGTAATGCATTATTAACCTTGAATGAATTAATGAATATTAGCCTTATAAAGCGCAACCTTTGCCCGGAGGCGTCAAGGCCGTGCATAGAGGGCCATCAGACCATAGTACATGTGGGACTCGTACTGATGGACTGGTAAAGAGCCAGATCTTCAGAGACTTGCAGAAGAGAGAGTGAGACAAATGTCCAGAAATTACTGTAGGGAGGGAATTCCAGAGTCTGGTAGCATGGACGGAGAAGGCTCTGCCCCCGTAGTGTGACTCTCTTAAACCTTGGGACTACCAACAGATTTTTACTGGCTCATCTTAGCTGTTTCGCAGGAACCTAGCGTCAAAAGAGCCCTTTAATACCTTTCCGAACCTAGACTGTAGAAGGCCTTCTGTGTAAGACAAAGAGCCTTAAACAGAATTCTCCGGGTTTGAGGGAGCCAATGCAGGTCACTGACAGAAGCCGAGATGTAGAGGCTGCAGTGTTCTGTACCAGCTGCAGACGATGAACAAGCCCTTTGTTAGTACCCAAATAGAGGGCTTTACAATAGTACAGTCTGTATAACACTAGGGCAATAACTGCCTGCTTTCGAGAGGCAAAAGAGAGATATTGGGAAATTTTCCTAAGAATCCTGATGGTCCAAATGTAGGTGGACACCGTTCTGTTGATCTGAGGGCCCAGGGAGAGAGAGTTGTCCACTATAGCACTGAGATAGTTTCCTTGGGACACCTGCCATGGGCCAAGTGCGTCTGGCCACCAGGCATTAGTCCAGATAAGCTGTTGGTTTACAAAGATCAAAACCTCAGTTTTGTCCCCATTAAGTCGGAGATAGTTTTCTACCATCCAAGAAAAAACTGCTTGCATACACTTTTAAAAATTGGTGGCAGATGCCTCTATGCTGTTTGTGATGGACACCATTATTTGTGTATCAGCAGCATAGGACAACACATCCAATCGAAAAGATCTAATGACCCTGGCCAGAGGAGCAACATAAATATTAAAAAGGGTCTGGCTTAATGAGGAGCCCTGAGTGACTCCACAAAACACATGGCCAGGATCCAATAAATTTGAACCATTTCCACTATTTGTGCCCTGTCACAAAGGAATGAGGTCAACAGCTTAAGGGCAACGCCCCCGATCCCCATTTCCTTAAGCCAGTCCGCCAGTCTCAAGGGGGATATAGTGTTGAAGGCCGCCGTGAGGTCAAGAAGAATCAACAGCGTGGTATGTCCAGCTTCAACCTGAAAGCTAATGTTGTTAATTACTAAGGTTAACGCTGTCTCCGTGCTGTGATCACTGCTAAAACCATGCTGCGAGCCATCAAGCAATTGATATTCACCTAGATAGGTTCTAAGATGAAATTTGAAATGTTTCTCACAAATTTTTGCTGGGACAGGTAACAGGGAAGCGGGCGGTAGTTCAGTCGGATCCAGTGAAGGTTTTTAAAGAAGAGGATTGACCACAGCAGTCTTCCAAGGGATAGGGTACTGCCCAACTGAAATAGCTCCATTGAGAACGGAGGTAAGGTGGGGTACAATAACCTCCCTCCCTAATTTCAAGAGCTTTGGTGGGCAGGAATCCAAAGGGGAGCCAGGCATAATTCGCCCTAACAAATGAACAGTATCGTCTGGTGAGGGGGGTGGGGGGAGCAAGCAACTTGCCTGCCTCCACCAGGGTTATGGGGTTATCAAGAGAGGTTTTTGGGGCGGTGAGCGGGGACTGATTTAGGAATCCCAGCATTGCAAGTTTCAAGGGATGAATATATTTTCATGATCTTATAACAGAAAAAACTAGCCATTCTGTCACAGAGGTCCTGGGAGGTGTCCGTGTGGCCAGGGACTGAAGGGGAGGAAAGAGCTAAATAAATTAAAAAGCTCCCTAGGAGATCTAAGGGATTCTGTAACCTTGGAATAAAATGATACTTTTTCTTCTATGATGGCGATTTTATATTCCCTCAATCTTTGTTTATGTAAGTCTCTTCCCGCAGGATTGAGATCTAAACGCCAGATCCTTTCCTGATGGTGGCAGGATTGTCTTAATTTCCTCAGTCTATCAGAAAACCATGGGGCAGAGAGGTTTTTACTCGTCGCTTTATGCTCCTTAAGGGGAGTTAGGCTGTCCATGGCTGCTAGAAGCCAGTTAGAAAAATCTATGGCCGCCAAATTGGCATCAGTGTACGGGGGGGGGGCATTAATGGTTATTAAGTGAAGAAGAAGATCCACCTTACGGATACAATTACATTTTCTCTACTTTTCTAATATCTTTCTATTATTTACAGCTGTACTGGATACCGGGATTCGGGGATAGAAAGGAATGGCATAATGGTCTGACCAAGAAAGTTGTATTGGTTCTCTTACTATAATCCGGGAACCATTCGAGAACATGCCATCTACTATATGTCGAGCTATATGGGTAGGACTCATAACCAATTGTGGCAGGCCACAACAACGCATAGTTTCCAGAAAAAAAATGTGTTTCCTTGCATAGGGTCTAATCCAGGTGAAAATTAAAATCACACAGGAGGGTAAGATTAGGTCTTGCCATGTAAGGTTCTATAACATTACTAAAGTTCTGGTTAAACAATGCTCTCGGTCCAAGTGGGCGATAGGTCACAACACCCGTAAAACTTTCAGTCGGAAGAACTTTCAACGAAAAATATAATGCCTGATGCAGGTCAAGAGACATTGTGAGCGGCTCGGTGTGGCAAGAATGAACATCTTTATACAAAATGCCCGAGCCCCCACCCATTCTGCCTACCCTATCAAATATAGATAGGGCATATCCAGAAGGGATTGCCTCCACCAGATCAGTACCGGCGCAATCTCTGGCCCATGTCTCAGTGATAAACAACCAGTCCGGCTTGCAGAGAGAGACAAAATCCCTGAAGCCTATTTTATTTTTAATGAGGGATCTCGCATGGATAAGAAAACTCAGGAGAGAATGATCAAAGGAGGGGGGCAGAGCGGGATGACTCTCCATGGAGACATCACAGACGCCGGACTGAGACATACAAAAATTGCAGGAACAGCATACATATGACAGAGTGCCAGTGTCATGACCCCATTGCCTAGTCCCACTTTCTGCAAGGTCAAGAAACGAAATTGCAAGAACCAGAGATCATTCAATAAATATCCACACTGGTTACGTCAAGGACCTACCTGGAAGACCACTCTGAACTCCATTCTCAGGGTTTTGAGTCTGTCTTCAGTTGCTCCAGCTATGCCACTGCGAGAAGACAAAGGTTCTCGCTCTAGTCTTCCGGAGCGCGAGATCAGTAACATCGATTTGGCGCATGCGCGCCCAGGTAACTGCGCACTTCAACTGAAAAGATCGACGGAGAGAGCAGCGTTTCCTCAGCGCGCCTGAGTTTTAGTGCGCTTCTTCAGAGTTTCAGGGCAGTTTTGTCCAGGAAAGTATTCAGAACTATTTCTAGAGTAACACTCGAGTTTTGTGGTAATTTGTTTCTTTCACGAATTCATCTTCAGAGTCCATTGGCCGTCAGAGAACTATTATTGTCAAGTACAGGAGATAGTGAGAAGTCGAGGATATGAAATAAGCGTAATTATTTGGAGGAACGCCTTCTGTGAAGAGAAGGTTTCCATTCTTCAGAACCAAGTAAGATATTCAGTTTTTAATTGAATTCTGCGTCACCTCAGCAACTTGTGAGGAGTACAGTGACTGAATTACAATTGTTAAGTGACTATTCAAAAACTCTTGCTTCCTGGAATTGAGTGCTCAGAAGCACGTATAGACTTGGAGTTCAATTCAAGACTGCTCAAGCTTTCGTGAGAATCGAACTTTATAATTTCAACCTTTCCTATCACGAAAGCGAGAAAGAACATTATTCCTTATTCCATTCTTCAGTTCTTGAGCGGGAGCTGAAGCTCTTACAACTGATCAAAGAAAAGCTCAGGCAAACATAGAGTGGGGCAAAGTCAATGGTGAAAAAGGTAATGAGAGTAATATCTAAAGAATAATTAGAGTCTGAATTTAATAGTTTTAGAATAGAGTTACATTATTGTCATTGTTACAGGTATTGCCAGAAGAAAATAACCGAAGAAAGACGAGTTCTGGTCGGTACCATCACCATTGAAGTCTCTCTTGTTTGTCTTCCACTTCCCCTTTCCCTTCTGGTTGAATTCAGGAGATTAGTGTTTCAATCACCGTCTCCTGTGTTTGGTCAGGGGGTGTTGGGGTCTAGCGTCTGTTCCTGGGGAGGTCGCATTTGGTGTTCTGACAGCCAGCTCCAGGTCCATATGCTGAAAATGAGGAATTCCCTCTCACAGCAGTCTCAGAATTTGTTATTTTGAGTAAATCAAGGGTTTGCTCTGCTCTACAGAAAAAAGGTCAGGGTCCCTGGCGCAAGGCGCTGTCCAGGCGCAGACGGGGACATACGGAGGCAAAGGGGGGCAGAAGGGCTTGCCTTTGGTGCGCCTTCGGCACACCTGCTGCGCGTCCGACCCAGCATGCCCTGAAATAGGCTGAATGCGGAAGGAACTAGAGCGCGACATCCCCACTACAAGACCCAGAAGTAGGTAGTGAGAGAGAGAGAAAGAATACTCACTTCCCTCCGCAACAAACGTCTGAGCCGCGGTGGACCAGGGAAGTGAGACGTTCCCCTAAAAAAGTTCCGGAATTAAGTGCTACAGCAGAAGTAAAAGGTAACTTTAAAATCAGCCCGGAAAGTTAAAAACAATTAAAGGGGGTAATCTTTAACAAAAATAATTAAGAGAGGCAATCTATAAACATCAGTATTGCAACAAGGTGACTGGTACTAGTAGCGGTCTGCACGCAAGTAATTCCAGTCTGAAAAGTGCCCAACTAAGTGCTGCGCGTCTGACCCAGCATGCCCTGAAATAGGCTGGGCCGGAAAAGAACTAGAGCGGCGACCTCCCCAGTACAAAATCCAGAAGTAGGTAGGGAGAAAGAATACTCACTTCCCTCCGCAACAAACGGCTGAGCCGAGGCGGACCAGGGAAGTGAGACGTGCCCCCAAAGAAGTTATGTAATAAAGTGCTACAGCAGGAGTAAAAGGTAACTTTAAAATCAGCCCCGAAAGTTTAAAAAAAATTAAAAGAGGCGATCTATAACAAAAATAATTAAAAGAGGGAATATATAAATATAAGTATTGCAACAAGGTGAACGGTACTAGCAGCGGTCTGTTGGCAGGTAATTCCAATCTGAAAAGCGGCCAACTAAGCGCCTTTAATCACAGAATATGCAGCACAGTAAGAGTTTTATTGCCACTTTTCTAGCATTCCCTCCTGAATATTAAAATCCTCCACAGTCCCATAATCGCCAGTATAGTTGTTCCCACAGTGCATTTGTAGGGAGTGATGATACAGAGTTGTGCATTATAACCTATACGCTTGATTAACAACATGAGGACTGCCAGAACATGTACCTTAGATTAGACTGGCAGTTGCTCTGAAAGTGAATCCTGAAAAAGCAGAAGATAAAGCTTGCACCAGAACATTTAACTAAACTCTTTGCTACTAGGATATCTGAGTCCATCGTTTCAATGCCAAATGTGAATTTTCTTATCCAGTACATGTAATTGTAACTGCATTTACAGCAATTCATATCTTTTAAAATAGAAAATAACTGGCTGAAAGTATCATCGGACATGGAGGCACTTACTAGCTATGCCACAACGCATGCTGGACACGGCAGCCCCACACAGTGTGGCAGTTTTGTACTGCTCTTACTGGTGTTGTAGACCTGCCCACGGAGCGTACAGGGAACAACAGATTTGTTCAATGTGCTTGCTGGAACATATTGTCTGGCTCACCAGGTATGGTGAGAAAAAGGCATGCTCACAGTACATGTGAAGAGGTTGGATCCACGTCATACTAGGCCTTGCTGTCCTGCAGGATGGTGTCCATGCCAGGACTTGCAAATGGTTTCCCTAAAAACCAGGAACTGTTGTCAATGCTGAAACATAGGGGGGACCAACTGGATTCTGGTTCTAGCAATATTTCTGAGCAGGAAACAGGTTTCGGGGTGGTCCCACTGCATCTTTGTGAATTTGTACTGATGGTGAATGCTGACAGAAGGACGCCTTTGAGAAGGCCTATCAATCACTTTCTGTTTAGTTCACAGTGAAGAACTGAAGGCTTTTATTTTCCGCTGCAGTAAATGACCAACCGTAAATGGCTCACTTTACGTTTACTAATTCCCTTTATCGGATTTGAGTGTCTTACCTGGAGCAGTTGGGGTGGGGGTATAAGTATTGCGCAGCTTGAACCCTGCCATCAGGTACAGCAGCCAAAGACACACTCAAGTAACACCCAACAAATTACCAAGGGATACAGTGAGATTTCAATGTGTGTTTTGACTCAAGCTATTTATATAAGAATGTATTCTTTGTAGGATTGCCAGATATGTCTGGCTCTGGCTGTAATTACACTCACAACCCCCACATACAAAGTTTTTTTTTTACTTATTACTACCAACCAAATCCGTTTTTATCAACTTTAAATAGTGAAAGATTGAGTTAACCCCCTGCAAGAAGTCTAACTCGTGCCTTGCAGATTACATAAAGAGGTTTACTGTCGGCGTATAATGAGTTATTTAACCTGATGTTAACGTCAACCTGCAGGTTGAATAGGGATTTTTCAACCGAAAGCGTTAACCCACTGAGCTATCCTAAATAAAATAGAAATACATGACCTGCACGCTAAAAACAACCCCCACAATAGGCATTGTTTTGTATTGCAATTGCATTTATATAGCGCTTACTACCCCTGACGAGGCGTCAAAGCGCTTTTTCGGCAGGAAGCACGCTACTCCGGGACCCATAGAGGATTAGTGTTGAATTAGTATAGTGAAACATGCAAGTACATTTTAAGTGGTGGATAGGTTAGTCAGTTATTTGGATTTGGAATGATAGCAGAAGGATAGAGGAGGAAAAAAAAGGTTTGTATTTATATAGCGCTTGTTACCCCTCATGGGGTGTTGAAACATGCTATTCAGGAAGCCCATAAAGGATTAGTGGTGAATTAATAAGGTGAAATATGAAAGTAATTTCAGTGGTGGATATCAGTCAGTTATTTGTAGTGAGAAGGATAGAGGAGGGATAAAAGGGGAAGGTAGGTTTGCATTCATATAGCACTTGTTACCCCTGATGGATGTTGAAGCACTTTTCTGGCGCGTAGCATGCCACTCCGGAACTCAAAGGATTAATTAGTGTTGAAAATTAGTATAGTAAAATTTGAAGTCATTTGAGTAGTGGATATGTTATTCAGTTATTTGGTAGAGAAGGGTAGGTGGTGGGATAGTGAAGGGAAAGAGGTTTGTAGTTATATAGCGCTTGCTACCCCTGATGGGGTTTTGAAGCGCAAGTAGCACGCTACTCTGGAATACATCAGGATTAGTGTTGAATTAGTATGGTGAAACATGAAAGTAATTTTAGTTGTGGATATGTTAGTCAGTTATTTGGAATGAGAAGGTTTGGGGAGGGGTAGAAAAGAGGGAAGAGTTTAGAAAGGTTTGTTTTGCGGGATCGGTATAGTAAAAGAGGTGTAAGATGATGCAAGGAGTGGTAGAGTAGGAGAGAGTCTAGAAAGGGTTATTTTGGGGATCATAGTAGTGGTATGGGGTTTGGGGTTAAAAGAGAGTGGATGTGGAGGATATATTGAGCGAAGTATAGGCTGAGAAATAGGGAAGTACATTGGAAATGCTAAATTAGAAGAAAGTGATAAATATATAGAACAATAAGTACATTGAAAGTATATAGATGCATAATGAAGGTATGTATATTGGGCAGCATTTCTGGCCCTGGTCCTGACCAGTCTCGAACAGGTCCAAACAGGCAACTGCCCTTGTCCTCTCCGCCCTTAACAGGCGCAAAAAGGCAACTGCCCTTGTCCTCTCTGCCCTTAACAGGCTCAAACAGGCAACTGCCCTAGTTCTCTCCGCCTTTATCCTCGACGCTCAGGCTGAGACGCCCTTAGCCTGGCCTTTTATAGCCCTCAGGTGACCCAGTCAGCCAATGGGAACCCTAGCCCTAACACTATCCAATCACAACACTAGCCCTAAAAATCTTGAGCCAATAGGAGACCAGGACCTTACAGACAATCGTAGCCCTAGTCCAAGCACCTAATCAGTTCAAAAACCCTAATCTCTACGTGCAATAGAGGCCCTAGCCCTACCAGTAGCCCCACCCCAAGTCCAAGCAACCAATGGCACAGGAAGCCCTTGTCCCGATATAGAAAGCCTAACCATACTCGTAGCCCCACAACCAGTCCAGCAACCAATCACACCAGAAGCCCTAATCGCTACTTCCAATTAAAAGTCTAACCCTAGCCCTAGTCCCAACAACCAATAACACAGGTAACCCTAGTCCCTATTTCCAATAGAAATCCTAACCCTAGCCCTAGTCCCAACCCTACATTGATTGAAATCACAGAAACAACCACTAATCAGTGTGCAAATGTACCAAACAATATCAGACCATATAAGGTCCCAGCGACCTAAGACAAGGTTTGCTGGCCAGAGAGTTGGAAGCTGCTTTTCCTGTCCAGAATCTCCTAGGAGACAGATAGGTTTTTTAGGTACCGCCTGCGCAGCGCACATGCGCTGATAGGAGGAGACCTTTAGGAATCGATTTGCTTTTTAAGCAAAAAACATGCACGCTTTGCATTGCTTTCAATGGCAACGCATGCACGTTTGGCGATTCCCTTGCGGGAGCAAGTTTTGGGGACATCTGTCTGTTTGTAATTAACTTTCAAGCAGATGGTGCCCCTGCTCGCTCCCACAAAGGAAACGCTTTGTGGGTCTGTTTTTTTTTTTTTGTGCTTGCCTTTGACCACGAGCAAGATTAAACAGGGACTGCTAGGAAGAAGACAGTCTCAGTTAAGAAAACAAAAATGTAATTACAACAGAACAGATAAAACAAGTAAGTTGAACACATTTCCTAAAGACGAACGGGCTAAGCAGCCAAGTTCAGAAACCTGCTTGAGATAATTAGTTTAACGTTACTTCAACAGTATTCCCTTTGCAAACTGTCATTTTGTAATTGCAAGCAAGGCTCATAGTCACACTACGGTGGTGGGCAGCACTTGTTTCCCTGTCACCAAAGCATGCACATATGTACCTTTTTCCAGGTCATCTGCTGAGCTACTGAACCATTTTAAAAAATTGGCTTTCCCAAGGTTAGTCCTGGACCTGGGCACTTAGTGGTACAAAAAACAATGGTCCTAGAACCTGGTTCATAAAAGCAGCTAATCAAATAACATAGTTAGTGTAATTCGTTAATGTAAGTTGGAGCCCTGAAAGATATATTTAGGACAAGCTCCTTAAACCAGAGTCAATTGTTTGAGCATCAAATGGACAAGAGGCAAACAAGCAACAAACCAAAAGAGATACATTAACCAATTGATTTAATGTACTTAGTTTCTGGTGAAAAATCAAATTTAATACAATTAGTACAGGGGGATGAAGGTTGCTCCAATGGGGATGTGCATGAAGGAGAGGTGCTCATTGTTTGGTCAGTGAAAAGGAAGGAAATTCAGTGGCATAAAAGGAAAGGAGAACTTAGTATGCTTTTCTTTTACAATATGTACGGTTGTCAGTCAATGTCATATACAGCCTAGCTACACATATGATACAAATCATTTAAGTTATTTACACAAGTACAGAAACCAATTCCGCATACATATGCTTGGCTCCATATCATGCAATTCGCGGAGGGTAAGCCCCCTTTTTCTTTTTTAATTGAGCACCATTCATTGATGCGAAGCAATAAACCTGACCCTATCCTTCTCTAACCCCCAGGTGACTTAGCCACCTCTCCCTGGTTGCTCTTCAATACCTCACCCCAGTCCTGAAGAAGATCCGCACGGCTGAGGCCCCCAAACCTCCCTTGTGCCATAAGTCAGTTCGAAACATCTACGCCCTTGGATAGGCCTAGAGTGAATTTTCTTATGTGACCCTTATTGTGCGAAAGTGGCATTGATTTCTGTACTTGTGTAAATAACTTAAAATGATTTGCATCATATGTGTAGCTAGGCTGTATATGACGGTGACTGACAACCGTACATATTGTAAAAGAAAAAAACACTAAGTTCTCCTTTCCTTCTATGCCACTGAATTTCCTTCCTTTTCACTGACCAAACACTGAGCGGAATGTAAGCCCCCTTTTTAGGGCTTGTGCCCTGCGTGTTGCACTGCGCAGCAGTGCTCGCGCAGCACGAGGCATTTTGTAATCGAAAAAGGGGGTTTGTAAGCTGCCCTAGGAAAAGAACACGCTTGTGCGTGTGCTTTTCCTTTTGTGGGCAGCTATTGGCCTTTGCGTACGTCTTTTAATGAAAGACAATATATTATACAAGGCAAGGGAAACCCAAAGTAGCAATAGGTCTCGGACCTTGGGATTATGCAATATTACAAGAGACAGTGGTCCCAAACTTCAAATCAGATAACAAGGCAACAATAAATATAGACCAAAATTGAAATCTATATTAAATGTCCAGCCGGACATATTTAATAGTCGTTATATTCAAATGTAGTGTAGTTATTCGACAATTTCCGAGTAGGACACAACCTGTGTCCAACTACCACATGAATACAAACAAGAAAACATATAAATGCAAGGCAAAAGCAAACGGTCTGTAAATTGTTCACAGTTAAAACAGACAATTGGGTACACTTAGAGCGATTTCTTAATCACCAAATTTTCAAATCATCAAGTGTAAGTTGTCGACGACGTTTCGATCCCTTTTTAATATGGGATCATCATCAGGACATATAATTTAATGCCTTTACTGGATGTAAAACGGCCCCATCTCAAAATACATGGCAGTGAAAACCAATGTAAACATTAATCACTAATGCGAACCAAGCAGTACTTAATGATTAACAAGGTAGGATCAAAGATGGTCGAGGGATGCCGACTGTGGTTTCATGTGGCTCTTAAAATAAGTCCAGAAAATCTGCAGAGCAGCTGACGCTATCGGGCATTGACTCGGGCGTCTTGTCCATTCCCGAATTAACCGGTGGACCTCTTGAGTATTTACTCACAGAGCGTGTCAGACTCCCGATTTCGGAGCTGCTCTGCAGATTTTCTGGACTTATTTCAAGGAATCTGTAGCGGAGGAGGGTGGGGGAGAGCACCTCAAACACAGATTTAGTTTGAAACGGCAAGAAGTCTTCTTTCTATACAAGGCATTAGTGTGGTACTGCATACCAGTGCAATAGCGAATCGTGAGTAACCTGACAGTGTCTCTATTAACAATTCTGTGAAGAACAGGATTATCGTAGTGATAATTTTTAATAGTGATCACATGCACTTGTGTTGTAGTTGCATTTGTATAGCACTGTGTACCATTGACAATGGTGACGAGTGGAATCTCCTCTCCTTTGTATACGTCAGATGTTCATATCCAATTATGGTTTAGATGGTAGGCTACAAACAGATCCAAACCTGGAAAGTATGTGCATGGATATCTACTGTGCCTTTTCTTAGCTTTTCTCCTATCCCCATGCGTAGGTGCTACATGGTGACTGGATATATGCAAAATAACGTTCCTATCAATTTGAATAGTCACTGTCTTAAAATGCTACCAAAGCACAAGGCCTTTTTCTTGGGTGATGGGGCAGTCAGTAATAACATCAATTCCCAGTCAGTGTTTTATCTATTAAAAAGACAATTAATTTGATCAACAGGTATGTAGAAACTAGAGACCTGCAGATCAGATAAACAAAAGCAAACTAGAAGATTGTAGCACAGTCTGGGGCAGAGATACAACCCAAAATCTACCTCTTCACTGTTAGCTGCTAGAATATACTATTATGTGGCCATATGACCATTATCCCATATGGCTTGGTTCAAGTTAGCTCTGGAAACTTCTCCAGAAAAGGAGCTTAGACGCTGGCCATTGATGCTGTGACTCTAGACCAAACTCTTCCTGGACACGCATTGTGTCCCACACTGGACTGCTTATTGAGCTGAGGCATCACCAGCTTAGTTACAAGTACCCAAGCCAAAAATGAAATCCCCCCCGACCCCATTTAGAGTGTCCCAATAACACACCACTCAAACTTGAAGATCCGGTGAACATTAATGGTGACCCTGGTTAATGTAGCTGGTGTTAGGAGCACACTCTACAGTCTGCTAGAGAATAAGGACTGGAATTTACCTTGTGGTGCTGTGTTTTAATGGAATTATTGGAAATAGTGAGCTAGTTCCCACATTGACTCCCTATTGGAAGCGTTACACCCACTCTATCTTTTCTCCATCCAAACTGTTTTGCTGTTTTAGAAGAGCTGTTGGAGGTCGATTGACTGAGTGAGATGCCAAAACCATCTTTCCCTCCTGAGGGTACCCCTGGTTCTGCACCCTCTTCACAGGACCAAATTGTCCCAAATCCACTTCGTTTTATATCTTGGAACATTGCTGGCATAAAAAATAAATTGAGTAATTCTGACTGGCTAGAAACTATTAAAGAGGTCGAAGTGGTTTGCTGTCAAGAGACTTGGTCTCAGGAGGATTTCTTTAGTGATTTGTTTTCAATCCTTTTGTTTACCAGCTTCACCATCTATTTCATGTCGGGCTAAGGGAGGTTTGGGGATATAGATTTACCTAAAGAACTGTCTCTTGAAAACGGAGAAGTTATGGGGTTCATCCTGCTCTCAAATCTTGAGTCTTGAAATCCCAGGTTTATTGTATATACTTTTGATCACTTTTATTTTAAATATTTAGTAAATCACCTTAATAATTTGGTAAAGGAGTTAGATACGCTTGTGTCGGAATATCTTCTAAGTCACCCAGATAGGCAGGCGATTCTATGGGTGGGTGGCTTTAATTCCATAGCTTGCCCTGTTGAGAAGAATGTGGGGTTTCAGATGGATCCAACAAAAACATGCCCCACATTTTACACACCCTGTATGGTGACACCCTGAATCAAAGCATCAAGAAGTTTAATCTCCATCAAAGCGCTGATTTTTCTAAAGGGAAAGGACCCCCCTGTCCCACATTCACAGGCAAAGGAATAGGCTCCATAATCGATTTCATGTTTTTTTCCTTCTCATATAGCCCTATATGTTCTTGACTCCTGCACAATATTGTCCTAGTCCTTTCAGGTCCTACTATTAAACCAACAGTGACTAATTGTCTAATTGAATTAAAATATTCAGCAAATAAGAACATCCTTCTTAAATGGTCCCAAATTGGCAGAGGGCACTACCCCTGTTGATATGGTTCAGAGCTTTGAGGCCATTTGTAATCAAGCTGCAAATCAATTTATAATCCAGGTTAAACCCAAAGAGCCTCATCCTTTTAAATGGTTATCCTCAAACCGTTCAGCAGCTCTAAAACAGTCCAAGGAGGCCCTCAAGGAATCCCCATGTAACTCTGACCAAATCAAATGGGAAGAGGCTGTGGCCTAATGGCTAGAGCCGTTGACTTGGAAGCTAGGGATCCAGGTTTGAGTCTTGGCAAGGACACTCTACATCCTGTGATTCTGGACAAATCACGTATTCTCCCCCTGCCTAACAAAAATGAATTTGTCAGTCTGTAACGCAAATGGTGCTCATGTAAAGCGCTCCGATACCTTCGGGTGGAGTTCGTATTATTAAACCCCCCCCCCCCCCCGCACCCCTCCTCCAAAAAAAAACACTTAGAAATTCATGTAAAGCAAATGTTGCTGCAAGGAAGCAGGAGGTGAGGGATGAATGAAACGCATTTGTAGAGCGCATAGCTACTCAACAAGAGTGTCCCGGCGCTGATCGACTCATTCTAACAGGACCTAACAAGCACGCCTAGCCCTGGAAAAGCTAGGTGTTAAGATGTTTCTTAAAAACTGTCAGATCAGCTGGGGATATAAGAGCAGCCAGTGATGAATCAGGCCTGGGAGATTTAGTAATGGCATCATCAGTACGTGATTCTAAGACTTTTTGGGAAGTCATCAATAGGCCTTATTGTAGTGACAACAATTCTCCCCCGCCTGATCGAATGCCATATTCCAGCCGCCGGATGGCTTCACCATTTTTCCGAACTCTTTGGTAACACTTGCTTAATTCAAGAAAAGCCACAGGTTAATCCATCTCCGGATGAAGACCTTACCTTGAGCAATGCCATTACCATGGACATGGCAATGATAGCCATTTCTAAATCCTCTCAAGGCAAAGCTCGAGGGCCTGATGGGGTACCGATTTAAGTTTTTAAACAAAACTCCAGTTTTTGGGCACCGCTTTTAACAAATGTTTTTTGTAGTGTAGCTTTAGGTCAGATCCCTTATTCCTGCAGGGACTCTACTACAGTTCACATTTTTAGTTCTCGCCTGCCAATGTGCTTGCGCATTGCTGGCGAGAGATATAGAGGGGCACCAGAAAATCCTACCAAGAGGGCTTTGGAATGTGGATTATGGCCAGTGCATGTGCGACGGGCGCGCGCTCGCCATTTGGTCCCCCGCCCCCCTATCAAACTTGAAAGGAAGCCGCTCGCACACCACCATTTGTCTGAGCCTCGGCATTAGACTTCAAAGGCTGCCGCTCCTCCGCCTACCCCCTCCCGCCACAGCTTGTTTCACCCGCCTCACCGAGCCTGCCCTCCGCATCATCTATCTTTTTTTACCTGCCTTTCCCCCCGTCCATTCCCCTCTTTCCTACCCCTTCCCAGTTAGCACCCTCTCTCCCCATCACGAGCCTCTGTCCCGCCTGCTTCCATTCAACCCCCTTATTGCTTCAGCTCGTAAGTGCTCTACAAATGTTTGCACTTTTCAAAAGGCTGGCGCTCCCCCGCCGACCCCCCCGCCACAGCAATGCCGAGAGCTTGTTTCACCCGCCCCTTCTCGCCTGCCCTCCGCATCATCTATCTTTTTTTACCTCCTTTTTCCCCCCCGTCCATTCCCGTCTTACCTACCCCGTCCCAGTTAGCACCCGCTCTCCCCATCACGAGCCTCTGTCCTGCCTGTTTCCATTCAACCCCCTTATTCCTTCAGCTCGGAAGTGCTCCACAGATGTTTGCACTTTTCATTCCACACAGACAGGCTTGCAGCCTCCTCCCCCGCCAAACGGGCTTGTGCCCCATTATTCGCCTCGTACAACTTCCTGGGTGCTTGTAAATTAATGAACTCCGTGACTAACTTGGCCTTCAATTTACTAACTTTGGACCAGCCAGGTGCAAAACTAGATGAAGGCAAAAGAGGATGCTGTGGGAATCGCAGAAAAATCGAAAAGAACATGAGGAGGCCTGTCAATAAAAGTTTCTATCAATAAATTTGTACAGAGCATTTGCAATGCAATAGGTCTCGCATTAGGAAAGTTTGAGCTATTGGTCTTGAAAATGACAATTTTTTTATTTATGTGTTGTTTTTGAAAACAGCTAAATTAATAGCTTTGTCATTTACAATGCCAATAGTTATAACTTTCGCAAATGCGACACCTATAGCATTTGTAATGCAACATGTTTTGTATTTACGTGACTTAGATGTATTGATATTACAAATAACAATGGCTTTTAATTTTTTTTAATAATTAATACTTAAATAAAAGTGATTGTAATTTATAATGGCAATAGCTTAAACTTTTGTAAATAACTTTTGTGAAGATTATGTTCAGTGTATTTTATTGTGAACAGAAATGAAATATTAACATCTTTTTGTGACATTTGTAATAAAGCTTGAAACATTGAGAGAACATACTTGAACCAGTGATGCTGTGGTCATGCTGAGTGATGCTGTGGTTGCGCTGAGTGATGCTGTGGTTGCGCTGAGTGATGCTGTGGTTGCGCTGAGTGATGCTGTGGTTGCGCTGAGTGATGCTGTGGTTGCGCTGAGTGATGCTGTGGTTGCGCTGAGTGATGCTGTGGTTGCGCTGAGTGATGTTGTGGTTGCGCTGAGTGATGTTGTGGTTGCGCTGAGTGGTGCTGTGGTGGTGCTGAGTGGTGCTGCTGAGTGATGCTGTGGTGGTGCCGAGTGGTGCTGTGGTGATGCAGAGTGGTGCTGTGGTGGTGCCGAGTGATAATGTGATGGTGCCGAGTGATAATGTGATGGTGCCGAGTGATAATGTGGTGGTGCCGAGTGATAATGTGGTGGTGCCGAGTGATAATGTGGTGGTGCCGAGTGATAATGTGGTGGTGCCGAGTGATTATGTGGTGGTGCCGAGTGATTATGTGGTGGTGCCGAGTGATTATGTGGTGGTGCAGAGTGATTATGTGGTGGTGCCGAGTGATTATGTGGTGGTGCCGAGTGATTATGTGGTGGTGCCGAGTGATTATGTGGTGGTGCCGAGTGATTATGTGGTGGTGCCGAGTGATTATGTGGTGGTGCCGAGTGATTATGTGGTGGTGCCGAGTGATTATGTGGTGGTGCCGAGTGATTATGTGGTGGTGCCGAGTGATTATGTGGTGGTGCCGAGTGATTATGTGGTGGTGCTGAGTGATTATGTGGTGGTGCTGAGTGAGGTAGTGCTGATTGATGATGTGGTGATGCAGAGTGGTGCTGTGGTGGTGCTGAGTGATAATGTGGTGGTGCTGAGTGATAATGTGGTGGTGCTGAGTGATGCTGGGGTAGCGCTGAGTGATGATGTGGTGATGCAGAGGGCAGAAAGGCACAAAAAACGAGTCTAACAGGGGGCAGAAAGGCACAAAAAACTAGTCTAACAGGGGGCAGAAAGGCACAAAAACCGAGTCTAACAGAGGGCACAAATGCTGGCAGAAGAAGTGATGGAAATGAAATAAAAGGGGGAGCAAGTGAGAAATTAGTTAAGTTACTATACAAGCACCATCTCCGCCACATCCTATGCTGCTGTCAAGTGATCCAAAATGAAGGGTTTTTTGCAAGGGCTGCAAATGGAGACAGAGACGGGTAGTACCTTTAGAGAGCAGCAGCGGACCATATTATCTGAAGAGAGCAAGCAAGCAAACCATAGCGTTACAGAGCAGGAGACAGGGGTGTATAGAGCCGGCAGCACTTAAGTGCCAGTCAACTTAAAAAAAATAAAAACTTTAACAACCGGGACATATCCACAGAAACCGCAAAACCTGGTGAAAGACTATAGAGCCGGCACACCATTCATTGTGAGCGAAAGCCAGCAACAAAGGAAGGGCACTGGGGTAAGCAGACAGACAGGAGGCGGTGAAGAATGAGATGAGAGGGCGCAGGGGTAGGCCAAAGTGTCGAAAAGACGAGGAGAAGCAAGACGGCGTGACTTAAGAGTTAGTAAGGACAAGATCTCATAGATGACCAGAATGCATGTCTGAGGAAAAGAAGCGCGAGGCAATTAGGCAGTGATAAAGACAGTTGTGCCAGAAAAATAATAGTACATTTAAAGATTGATGCAGAGTCGAGACAGGAGGAAGAGAGGTTTGTGAGGAAAAAGGGTGTTAGAAAAACGATTAAACACGATGGTAAAAGAATGTGTGAGACGGTGGTTCTGAAAAGAGTACGGGGTCGGAGGTGATTTGGAGGTATTATTATTATTATTATTATTATTATTGACATTTGTTAAGCGCACAGCAACCCCAACGGGGGTGTCCCGGCGCTGAGGTATGACAAGCTTAGAGAGATGGCAAGGTCAACTACGAGGTAGCAAATGTAGGAAGGCGCTGATGGGTTAGGTAGCAATGTTTTACAAGACGAATCATGAACAAGGAAAGCCACCACTGTAGCGTATTGTATGGGTGGAGGTATAGGAGAGACATTAAAAAAAAAAAACAGAAATTCACAAAACAAGCTCTTGGCATTGCTGTGGGGAGGCCATGGGCAGCAACAGCAGGGGTGAATAATTAGGGGGGGAGGGGAAATGCGAGACATGGCCTGGCGGCCGTGAAAAGTGTGGGGCGGGGGAGTGGATCCCTTTGAAGTGAAGCTCTCGGAGGTAGGCGGCTCGGGGAGCAAATGGCAAGCGCGTGCACGAGCACATGCACTCGTCGTAATCCGCCTGATGGTTTCAGAGCTTGGTTTGCCCTCAATACTCACGTCCTATTACGAGACCTAAACAGTCAGGACAAGAAGGAACATAACGAAAATCTCAAGCAGTTTTTTCTAAACACTTTTTATTCTTTTATCTTTTGTCAACAACGTCTGTCTTCTTGACCTTGCCTCTAAGTTTCCCAGTCTCAACTCAGATTGTGTTTTGCTCATTCCAAATTTTGTTTCCTATGCCCCAATATTTTATAAAATGTTGTGCTCTCCACGGTCTCACAGTACCTCTTTTCCCAACACTTGTCCTATGTGATATAGTATTTTCCACATTTTGGCTCTGTAATATGTCCCATGTTACTATTGTTGTCAACTTCGTTGTTGGAGTTTTCATCATATCTAACAATCACTTTCAAACTTTCCTCTTGAAGATCTTTAATATGTTGTTTCATTTCTAAAAAATGTTGACCTCCTTTTTCGTGTTAAATTAGCCACACCATCCTTTTATCCTCTACCCACTGGTAACAACAATATAAAAAATAGTTCATCACAATGTAGTTTCAGAAAGTCTGCATTTGCAATACTAAAAGTCTGAGCTATTGGCGTTGCAAATAATAATGCAAGGCCTATAGCTCTAACTTTTAGTCATGAGAGTCCTATGGCATTGAAAATGCTTCTTCTTTCTTTTAATCGCGCACCATTTATTGATGCTAAGCAACAAACCTGACCCTATCCTCCTCTACCCCCCCAGGTGACTTAGCCACCTCTCCCAGGTTGCCCTTCAACACCTAACCCCAGTCCTGAAGAAGATCCGCAAGGCCGAGGCCCCCAAACCTCCGTTGTGGTATAAGTCGGATCGAAACGTTGACGCCCTCGGAAAGGCCTAGACTGACTTTTCTTATGTGACCCTTATCGTGCGAAAGTGGAATTGATTTCTGTGCTTGTGTAAATAACTTAAATGATTTGTATCATATGTGTAGCTAGGCTGTATATGATGGTGACTGACAACCGTACATATTGTAAAAGAAAAGAATACTAAGTTCTCATTTACTTCTAGGCCACTGAATTTCCTTCCTTTTCACTGACCAAACACTGAGCACCTCTCCTTCATGCACGTTCCCCCTTGAAGCAACCTTCATCCCCTTCTACTAATTGAATTAAATTTGATTTTTCACCAGAAACTAAGTACATTACATCAATTGGTGAATATCTCTCTTTTGGTTTGTTGCTTGTTTGCCTCTTGTCCATTTGATGCTCAAACAATTGACTCAGGTTTAAGGAGCTTGTCCTAAATATATCTTTCAGGGCTCCAACTTACATTAACGAATTACACTAACTATGTTATTTGATTAGCTGCTTTTATGAACCAGGTTCTACTAAACCAGGCAAAATATACAAATTTTATTCATCGGGTAGTTCACCTTCACACGTGTTTGCAGTATCATACAAGATCACTAAACTGCTGCCAAGATGTTCACACCTGTTACTGCACGAGTCTCTCGGAGGAGGTGGCTCTTTGGTTTCTCTAGTTCCAGGACTGGCTGCGTTGATATCCAACTGAGCCCAGGGGTCATCCACACAAGAGCCATCCTCCTTGACCATGCACTCGATCACTCAGAGCGAAATGAAATATCCACTCACACGTGCAAGAACAGGCAGTAAAGCAGTTTACACTTAAAGTTCAATCATAAAATCAAACAAAAAAAGTAAATGACATGGGTTGATGTCGGCCACGTTCCCGGGGAGGGTAACACAGATCAGATTCATTCTTTACAGCTTCCCCCATGGGCGCTATATAAAACCTTCATAGAGACTACAAATATATTTTGCATTCCTGCTCGCAAGAAGCTCCTCGCAGCCCAGGTATAAAGCACTAGCAATCGCCCCTGATAATTAACCCCTTCCCTCCTACCTCTCCAAACAAATGAAACAAGCATTGGCATAGCCAATAGGTCTCGCCTTTGTGACCTTGAAAGTAAAAAAACAAGCATTTACAATGCAATAGTTCTCGCGATACTGAAAGTTTGAGCTATTGGCTTTGCATTATTATTTGCAACGCCAATAGCTCAAACTTGTAGAAATTCGAGACCCATTGCATTGTACAATATTTCTTGCAGTGGAGTGATAACACGAGACAAGCGGAAGAGCATATATGGGTGACTTTCCTGTATATTGTATACATGTCGAAATTGAGAGCAATAGGTGTAAAAAAAAAAACATTTGTATTAATCACCCCTGGAGTATGGACCCATGCTAGGGACACCAAATTACACGTTATGTAGTAAACGTGTGTAAACCGGGTGAACAAACTTGGGAGCATTAAAAACAAAGAAATACAAATGCCGCTTAAAGCCAAAGAGGGAGAGGGAAGTGCACAGAACAGACACCCTTGTACCGCTTTGATGAAAGTAAACAAACGCTGGTGGAAAGCCATAGCGGAAGGGGGGATTGCACAGAAGACGCGAGGCCGTCATTGAGAATAAAAATGATGTGATGGAGGGCGAGGCGCGTATTTTGGAAATAAAGGCATATGTTATTCACAGAGCTTATATAAGGTATAGAGTGAAAAAAGGAATATTAATCAACCCCAGAGTATGGATCCATGCTCGCGATACACAAATACACTCGATTTAGTGAATGCCTATAAACCATCCAGAATCGGGTGATCAAACCTTGTGGAGCAATAAAAACAAAGAAATGCAAATGTGGCTCAAAGCGGGAGGGGAAAGTGCACGGAACAGGCACCCTTATACCGCTTTGATGAAAGTAAACTAATGAATTTAAACGCTGGTGAAAAGCCAAAGCGGGAGGGAGAATTTCACAGAAGACGCACGGCCACCATTGCTAATAAAAACAAGCGCTCACCAGCATCGATCTCTTGCTTTATGGGACCATGCGTTTTTAGAAACACATGGCCCATAAAGATATGAAACTGCTTTGCGACAGCAGCAAAGCAAGCCACAGATTCCGGCTCGGAGGTGAAAGGGCGTCAACCAAAAACCCTCATTTCCAATGGCAGGCCACCGTTTAGCATAAACAGTGACGCCAGCCAATGAAAATGAGGAGCGGGGCTTAAAGCCCTCTTCTGAAAGTCCTTGTTAACAATAAATCTTGCGAGCATCGCATGCGCTGCCACGCGAGACTTAAAAAACTGAAGTGTAAGACTTCACGTTTACATTTACTGCATCCTAAATACGAAGTAAATGTAAAGGTAAAGTCTTATACTTACTTACAAGGTCCCAAAAGCGGGACCTATTGGCTATGGCAATGCTTGTTTCCCATGTTGCTGATTTCATTTGTGGTGGTGAATCTGCAGATATAAGCAGGGTTTGAGTCGAGGGTAGACAACGTCTACCCACTAGTTTCAAAGGGTAAATGTCAGCTACCCTGCTGCAAAGCTGGCCACTTTCAGCAAACTGACAAAACTTATGAATACAATGAGTGCTCAGTGGTAATACCAATAAGTATACACTTTCACCGGAGTGCCACCTTCCTTTCCTACTTCTCCTGAATTCACAGAATATGCCGAGCTCATCCCGGTGTAATTTTCCCACACCTGGACACTTTCAGCACCGCCTGCACATTGTGTGCTTTTGTTCCAAGCAGCTATTTTACAATAGATTTGTTCCAAGCAGCAACATGCAGGCGGGGACGGGGCTTATCAGCATGACTAAAGCCGGAGTTAAGGAGCTATTAGGATTATTTTTGTTGGGAGTATCCTGGCTTGGAACGGTCAGGAGCCTCACACCTAGATCCAATGGAGGGAACACAAAGGCTCACATCTTGCCACTTCATAGGTACTTAGGAGAGAAATGTTTTGACTTTGTTCAGTGCCTGTATATAAGAGATATGCCTACACTCTAAGAAGGCATATAAGGCAATCTAACACGGACCCCCAGCTACGGACAGCACTGAAGAGAATTACAGAGCAATCAGCCTTCGGTGACATCGCTAGCTTGGCTTGCTTTACCACGTACATCACGGGTAATGCTATTCAGCCTTCTGCCGTCTTTGAGATCTTGGTATTGATTGAATACCTTGTCCAGAACATAACGAAGTGGACCAAATGAGCAGCACTTTTACGCAGTGGAACATGGGGCCGTTCATACGTATGGAACTTTGTCTTTAAGCTTTCTACAAAATCGTGGGATATTTGCAAACATCCAAGGCCTATTTCCATTTATCAAAGCCTCCTTTCAAGAAATTGCCTATATTTCGGCAGACAGCAATACTAGCAAGTGGTGTGAATTTTCAATTGACCACCTTGACATGACAGAAAATCTACAAGTCTTGATAAAGATGGTATAAACTGCTGTATCCATCGAAACGCGTTGACGCTATTTTTCCTGTACAATTCAAGGATCCGGCACTGATGTTATAATACAGATTTCATCATCTTTGTATATAACAAAGTGGTGATATAAGATTTCGAATGTACATTTAGTATCAAACAGATGTTATGTTGTACATGTTTCTGTCTGTTGTTTTAATTACGCAGGTCATAATTGATTGTGTATTGGCTATATTTTATTTGTGAAAGTTTTTTATATTGTGTATCATTGTTTTGATTATGACATACATCATTGGTATTTTTAACCTCATATGTATGAAATTGAATTTGTAATAACAACAAATATTAGTTTTCTTATATGTTCTTTGCATTCTGTGTACATTGTTATATTGTGAATAGGTATCAAGGGGATCTTTTCCTTACTTAGGTAGCTGTACCTCAATTCCCTTGAGTTCTTTAAGGGGTACCTCTCACTTTTTATACACTCTAAAAATGTCAGATGTTTTGGTCTCCCCAGGATTTACATAAATAATTTAAATACCACTATTATGTTGTATTTCTTTTATAGCACTTAAGCACTACTCCACCAAAGCAGGCTGTCAGAGCACTATACATCACACGTACAGATAACACATTGGCAATCATTCATGTTTGTACAACAATATAAAGGATGTGTTACATAAAGTGAGGGTTACAAGATGTATGAGTGACATGTCCTTCATTCCTCACTGTGCTATATTATAAGGATTACAGTTTATGAACTGCAAGTAACGAGATAATCTGTCTTAAAAGCAGTAACCCACATACCCATTTATATAAAAAAAACAAGCATTGCAAAGTAATCAGTCTTGCATTTGTGAAAGTTAGAGCTTTTGGTGTCGAAAAGAATGTCTTTTACTTTTGCTGTTTTATTTGCTGTGGAGTAATCGTATTTGCATAGCGCTATTCCCATTCATATGACCTTGCAGCACTGGAGAACCAGAAAATGGGAAATTGGTTATGAGGGAGGATTGACAGGAGTAATATGCTGCCTGCAAAAAAAAAGTAACAACATACTGGAAAAACCAAACACTCCTAGAGAATTCAAGATTAAGTAAAGCCCGTGAAATGTAAGCAGGAACAAGGTTAAGTTTTTTTTTTTAACGCTTTTACATTTATTATTCTGAAATGAAGGAGTGTTTTTGCCTGAAAAGTTAAGGACACAGCTACAGGGCCCGGAAGGGAACCATTTCAATGTCCATTGCTTATATCCTTACAAAACGTAAGCAGTATGCCTTAAAAAGACCACATCCCTGAACACAGAACCAGGGTACACATTTATGAAGTAAAATAAGGAAAACAGATGATAAGGATCACATTAAACGTTTTCCACTCTACGCATCAACCAAGTATTGCAGTACCTCCAGGAATGGTGCACTTCCCCACCTGGGGAAACAATGTTTTTCAAAGAAAGATGGGAAAAAGAAAGTATTGCTTCACTGGCAAACTCTTTAAAGTGGTGCTAATGTGTGTGGGTGTGAATAACACCAATGTGGCGTGTTTGCAACCACTCCGTCTTGCTTTATTACATTTTTTATTTATTTTTCGTATTTTTAACCTTTTTTTTCTCTCCATCCTAGGCTGAACTGCAGAAAAGAAACATTGCAGATAAAGATGACATTTACAGTAAAAGTGTTTCTTTCTTTTTTGGATCCATTTCATAGGGTCACAAATAAAAGAAAGGAGAGGAAAGAGAGGGTAACAGCAGCTTGTTTTTCAGCAAGTGAAGAGTGAGACAGACATGGAAATAGCAGGAATAAGAGGATGAAAAGTGAGGGGTTGGAGCAGTTGCCAGCGGCAGAGCAGGAGAAGTGAACACTGTAGGGAAATGGGTGGAGAGAGAAGAGTGTGGGGAGGGAGATGGTGTTTATTAAATTGAGAAGGGGGCCCTTACACCGCACCGTAATGAGGCAGATATATACAAGCAATAGGTTGGATTTATTGCAAGTGGACCAATGACATGCATTGGGACCAAACATATCCAAATAAATAAAACATTCTTGCTTGTGGATTTAAGACTTTCTGCGTTTTTTTCTGTTAACAAGTTACAGGTACCTTTGGGTGCGGGGGAGAAACTGTCTTTTGTTACCACAATACAGACTAATAAAAAAAAAGTAATCAAACGCTGTTGGCAAGGTGGGGTTAGGGTGGCAGAAGGCATGCATCCTCATTTTTGCGGCGCTGTTGAAGCAGTGCTTAAAACTCTTCTTTGTGTTTCAAAGTGAGGGGATTACCATCTGTATGCAGAATGAGGGTGTTCAGGGATTCAAGCATGTGCAGAAGAGCATGGAACATTAAGCAAGCAGGAAGTTGTAACGCGTTTAAAATCACAGCAAAGGACAACAGCTGATAAGGATCACATTAAACATTTTCCACTGTAAGCATCAACCAGGTATTGCAGTACCTCCAAGAATGATGCATTTCCCCAGCCGGGAAAAACAAAGTTCTTCAAAGAAAGAATACGAAAGTAGCGCTTCACTGTTTAACTCTGTAAAATGGCGCTAATGTGTGTGGGACTCACTCTGTCAGTGGGAAATACACGTACCTGCTAGACGATGTGCCTGGCATCCGGTGAAGGGAAACAGGGCGCAGAATCAGCAGTTACCCACCCATCCCCGAATGGTGACTGCGGCGGCCCTGCTGTAGAGAACGGCAGCACCAAGGATAAGTGGGAGGGGCTTGAAAGTATGTTTCAGATTTTGGAACTTTTTAAATATTATGCGTGACAACGAACAGCAGTTCAAATAAACAAACCTTGTGCATAATATAATAAAAAACGGTCCAAAATACTTGACGGGCTGGGAGGGGAGGGGTGGGGGGGGGACGGATGGAATCGAATGAAACCACACCAAAGAACAAGTAGAAAATAAATAATAACAAGCAGGCGGGAGGAGGAGAAGGCAGCTGCAGCCCAAAGAGTGTGTGTATCGGGGAAGTGTATAGCTGTCGTGCCTGCAACTCCAGCGACAAAGAAGTCATCAGGGAAAGATGCTAAGAAACTAAAAATAAAACTAACCAAGTAAAGTCACATGTAACAGGGGCAGTCCTCATGGGAGGTTACAAAAGTAGAAAAGGAGGTACTACTACAGACATCAACCAAAAGGTAAAATAGAATTTCCAAAAGACGATCAAAGTAGCCAATTAAAAACATGGGCGGAGCTTAAAACTTATATTCTGAGAACAATATGTCTTGAAGGACTGCGCAAGCACTGCCTAGATGAGACCTAAAAACCTGTAATCTGGCTGTTACATTATGTGCTTTGCAGGAGACCTTCTATGGTACTTTGATTCAAAACTAGGACTAGGCAAAACACAGATCTCTCCAGCAAATATGTTATCCACCAGAGTTTTTTCACCATTACAAATTATTCCCTGAGATTTAGCTGGCACAGAAAGATCTCTGCAGCAGGTGCCTTAACCCCATAAAATACGTTCAAATGCAGACATTGCAAACAATTATGAAGAACTGATTTACTGCCACATTTCTCCTTGTTGCCAATACTTTTGTGACGGGGTTTAAAAAAACAAATATTTTGCGTCAGGGTTGCAACACGATTTTGGCACAACCCCAATGCAAAATCTAATTTGTTAAATATTATAATGCACTCAAATGTACAGTGATAGACCAAGTAAACAGATGTGAGGTCTAAAGATCTAATGTCACATCCTCTGAGGATATGGGTTGTGATGCCACGTGAGGTCACACTCTGTGATGTCACACCCATTCTGCCTACCTTGTTCCCCCACTTCTATTTTTTAGGTTTTGCCTAGCCAATGCTTACGAAGTAAGCATTCGCTAGAAAAAACTAATGAGTATAGTATAGGGGTTGGAATCCGCCCCCGTCAACCATTGGTTAGCTCCATAAATGGAGGCTATCCATTGGAAGACTGGCCTGTCCGTCAATGCAGGACCAGATTCGGGGGCGTTCCCGAGAATTTTTGGCTTTTGGCGACGTCAGCCGAAAGCCTGTTCTCAGGAACGCCCCCGAATCTGGGCCGGCATTGGAAACACCTGGAAGATGATGTCCGGCCCGCCGCCTGGTTGTGGGCGGGGCCGGGAGGACGTGGTTTCCGCTTCCCCCTTCCTTGGGGAAGCCATTTCCTGCCTTGCCGGTCTCCCGTGTTGTGAGGGAGACCGGAGATGCTGCCCGCAGCGAGATCCAGCCCGAAGGAAGCAGCCGTGTGCCTCCAGCCAGGGCCGCGCTGGGATTGGCCCAGCCGGCCGAGCCTCCGCCACGTCATCTGGAGGAGGAGTGGAGAGCAGGAAGCAGCCTGCGTCTGAAGTGAAGTGGAGCATAATACTGGCACCCCAATCTTCTCCTAAATGCGTATGCACCATCTGGGTCATTGTCTTCCGGTTCCGACATTGGTGAAGGCATCCGGCCCTGTGTAGTGGCCGCTCCTGGTGATGTCTGAGGGCTCTCGTTAAAGAAGGGGGAGGGGCCATACACGGTCTGCCTGTAATGTTGACTGCGGCCTTCGTTTTGCAAGGAAGCATCGGGTGGGCTTTATTTGCAGATGTCGGGAGCCCTTTGGTGCCTGAGGGGGTGTGAGCCGCAGGGGTCAGTGAGATTACCCTCCTCTCACGTGCCTGACAACGCTCCCCGGCGGACCCGCGGACCCTCCATGAGGAGGGCCTGCTGCCGCCCTGCACCTCCCCCTATTGTCAGCAAAGCCTGCCGTGTCAAAGGTGGGCCCGGGGGGCTGAGGGGGGCATTCACTGCGAACACTTTCACAGGCTGTGGGAATGGCCAAGGAGGGGCAACAGACACCCTCGTGCCCAGCTGGAGCTGGGGGGGCTCTCTCTGCAGCGAACAGAGCGGAGGCGAAGATGTGGGGTCTGAAATCCACTAAATATCATCGGAGAAGTAGTGCCCTTTCTTCAATCAATTAATTGGTATAAGTATGAATAACCTGACAGGACGTTGTCGTGAAAAGCACGTGTACAGCTTCATCACTATATTGGTTTTATTAAATGGTGTTCATGATGGCCTGCCAATCGTCTGCTTTAATACACAAACACAACCCGTGCAATCGGATATACATTATGTTTTTTCTTTCTTACAGATACACGCACGCAGAGGAAATACACACAAACTTCAACAAGCACACATTTTCTACACATGGCTGCACCTGCACCATCGATGGCATAAGAAACCGCGCTCATGCACGTAACAGCATTTCTAAATCCAAAACAACCCTAACACAATAGTAAACACAGCCACAACGCATGCGTGAATACCGTAGCACACACTACGTGCACTCACGCATAACACAATACCACTGTCATGCCACACACACCCTGGTAAATTTGAACCGGTGGTGGCAAGTGGCGCACACCGGCACTCATGTTTCAGGATCGAAAACTACTTTTCCTCTGCATACCCTTATCCAAAGCAAGAGAGAGAGAAGTATGCAAAAAAGGCCAACAAGAGGAAGAGGGGGGGGGGGGCGTTACAAAAGGGGAAATCAGATAGAAAAGAACAACAAAGAGTGAGATAAAGAGGCAGGGGGCAGCTGGTGGTGGATTAAAGCGGTGGACGCAAGATCAGGCACTCTCGCGGTGCCCGACCTTTGACAGCAAAGGCCGTGAGCTCCTAAAGAAAACGGTGGGGCACTGGCGTTTATTCTATTACAAATCAAGCACCGTACATACAACCACACACAGAACGCGCACTGCATACAAATACTGTATACAAACACGCACCAATCAAAACATATTTCTAAAATACGAAGTGGCGTCATTGAAAACACGAGGCTGCTGTAATATGCTTCTACTTGGGAAAGTAAAGGAGGCTTCCTGCAACAGTCATATGTTGGCACGAGGGCTTATTCTGTCTCACACAAGCTCAAACCTCCAGCTGGCAGCATCTATGCCCATTTATCAGCTTCATAGTTGCTAGGTCATATTTGATGCCAGCTATGCCTCATCGCACCGGCCTGGGCCAGAGCAGGGAGTGGGGGCCGGAGATATTTCTTCGCAGCATCTGGGAAATGGCGAGGTCCTGCCACCTGACCGGACACAGAGGGAGGTGGGGGTGAACTTTGTGGGCTGCCGGGGGTGGTGCGGAGGGGGCACTTGCGGCAGAATGGGGCTTGACCCACATGGTGTGCTCGTGCAAGGGGATGCAGGGCGGTGTCACAACACAACATGATGGGTCCTCCACCAGAATGTGATGAGGGGCCCCCTGCGAATCACCCCTGTATCTCACACATGTATCTCACACATGTTCTAAGGCGTTAGAGCTTGTCAAAATGTCACCCCAGACCGCCCACTTTGCTTATCTCAGCTGTTGGATAAACCTCTCTTCTTGCATGAAACATGTCATGCAGTTACTGAAGATCAGTGCATACTAACAATGCCACCATTTTTTTGTGTATGGCTACGGCGTTTGATCATCTTGAGAGGACTTTCGGTTAATAAAGTGAAAATCAAATCGTGTTCACTCTTCTATGGGGAGGGGGTGTGTTATACTTTTCTTCACACTGAAGGGGCAGTGTGATCCGTAATATTACACTACATGTGACGCCTACAAACACATGGGGTGGCTTGTGCAGTTAACGTGCACGCTTCCTCGTCCTGGGGCATCTTTGAGTTAATATTGGGTGGTGTGAACGTGGGCAAACTGATATGACCATGGAAAATTGAGTTAATATTTGTGTAGAGGGGGTGGGTGATGTATAAAAAAAAGCCCACATCAAAAGATGTTGCACCTGGATAGTTTGCATATCAATATACAGCCCTCTTCTGTCGTACGGGTTTAACTGGAGTAGTTGACCAAGTGCTTCAAGACCGAAATGGTGTGTTGCCCCACACCCCTTTATTAAGATTGCATCTAAAACATTTCTCCAGTTAGGAGGACGTGTGTTGTGTCCTGTACTAGAGAACTGTACTTGAGCGTTACCGTTTTCTTGGGTCACTTGCTTGTATTTCCCAGTTTTGCTAGTTATAGCCTGAACTGAAATCGCCTATGGTTCAGCTCAACACACTTTAAGATTCTTGTGAAGTCGCTGAATATTTTTCTTAATTCCTCTGACCCGGAGATCACACCCTGGAACCCTAGCATCAGTACCGTGAAGTGCACTATGTTCTTTAATTTCCAGGAGGCTTTGTATGCACCTTGCTGCTACTCCAGCTCACCTCTGCTCTCGTTTACTGTTCCAGAACCAGCGAATGACCCCCAAAAACCACTCACTATGTCCATAACTTATCGCACAGCAGGTCCTCTGGGCCCTGAATGGTACTCTTTCATACCTTACACATCGTCACCAATCAGAATGGGAGCTATTTTTGCCTCTGCTTTAACAGCTGTGCTTGTTCCAAAAAGTCAACTTTTACAAGTGTAACTCAGTTGAAACACCACCAGGAGTCGCTTTGACATCGTCTTACCCCCCACGTGTAATGAGATCTAACACTCCTTCACCCCACTAGGTGACTACATGCCTGACAGCCATGAACTTGTCTTTTGTGTGGGGGGCTCTGTGTGGCTGTGTGTGTGGGGGGCTCTGTGTGGCGGTGTGTGTGGGGGGCTCTATGTGGGTGTGTGTGTGGGGGGGGGGGCTCTGTGTGTGTTTGTGTGTGTCATTTGCGAGAGATAAAGCTAGTGGCATTGTAAATGACAATGCCATTTATTTATGTTAAAAAAACATAAATAGAAATAATGTCAAGAGCAATGCCAATAGCTCTAACTTTAACAAAGGCAAAACCATTGCATTGTAAATGCTTGTTAGGATTTGAGCCTGGAAATAAGGCATAACGTGTGCCTCACGTCACTGAATAGCTCCTTGTGTTTCAGTCCTTTTCTGCAATTGCCGCGTATTATTTGTGGATTCCCAGAATGAATATTTGCCATTCCGACCGCTGCCTGTAATATTGTTAAGAGTGCGTATGGAGGTCGGCAGTTTTACGTATTCTACCCGGGTCGCTTCCGTTATGCTTGCATAGTATGCTAACCATACACGCCCGCGAGCAATAAACAGCTTGTCGAGGACTGTTTTACTCCAGAGTCTGTTTGAACTTACAAAACGTGCCGTGCCATGACCTCCGACGTCCGCTGTTGTCTGGAACTTCTTCAACTTGGGCACCGAAATACTCCAGAACGTGTGACCTGTAAGCAAAGAGAAACGATACACTGTGCATGAACAGAGAGAGCGGACTTGCGGGTGAGAACAAAAAGAAAGGACTGTGACATGGAAATAAACAAAGGACAAAAATACATTTCTTTCGTGGAAGAAACACCTTACTAAAAAGCGGAAGTGACAGAAGAGTCTAGATAGTATTTGCAGGTATTGGTAGTATTTTGCTATTAGGTCATGCGTTATGCAGAGCACAGCAATGCAATCCTGCTCAACGTGACCCTGTTCTCAAATATCATGGTCAGAACTGTAATTTGCATACTCTATGTAGAGTTTATTTTAGGATGTATCTGGAATGTTAGGTACACACAGTGGTCGAAGTGCATCCAAAAAGCATAGGAACTGTGATGTTGCGCAGAAGGGGGCAGGCTGGGGGAGGGGGGAGTGGGCGTGGCTAAAAACATACTATTCTTTAACTTTTTTTCGCCTTTTAATCTTCCAGTAACTACATGTACACAACTTAAATAACAACTAAATACAAGGTATGTTAATCAGTGGGAAATGCACTATTGTACATTATGAAACCTTCATTAGTTCATGCACTGCACCAAATCCTGGTTGGTGCAGTGGAGAATAGTGATTTGTGTATGTTTAGTGCTACAATGTCCCAGCTTGTAACAAAGTACTGCGAGCATATAAGGCATTATTTTAAACTTGTATTACACACAGTATAAGATAGGCTTTTGCAGAATGCGCAAAAAGGTTTAAGATCAAAAGTGTTTCCAAAATATAGACTCATTGCAGGCTGTATGTAGTGCATTTTTTTAATAAATGTCTTTTAAAAGCACACCCTACAAGGCTTAGCTGGTAGCACCCTTACAATACCCCTCAAAAAGAATATATGTGTGCCATCAGGAAGCATTTTTTTTGGTAACTGTCTTTTAAAAGCACACACTTCACAGCTTTGCTGATAGCTCCCTTGCAATAGATCTAAAAAATAATATATCTGTGTCATCAGGAAGCTTCAAGTGATTCCTCTAATTAAAGCCAATACCCGCTTCCAGATGTTCTTTACTTTTGCAGATTTCTGGAGTTAAAAAACACAAACGAATGACTATTGAAAACTTTAGATACAGAGTAGGTACACAAGGCTATACCCAGATAAGGCTACCACCTTTCTTCAGATAAATACTGTAAATTCTTTGGTTTTAAGATTCTGTAGAAACGTCAAATAAATGTATGCCGTAATTTATTAACAAAAAGAGCATTTTTCCCTTAGTTCACCTCAGTTATGATTCAGTAATCAATTAGTCAGCGCCAGGTAGTGTACAAATACACATAACAAACAAACAAATGTGCACTTTTCAAGTGCTTTCATCTTATATTTGCTCCTTTAATTATGTACTGAAAAACAGAAAAAAATATTTGCTTTGTTATATTTCCGTGAATTTCTTTCCTTCATAGACCTGAGCTTACCATCCATGCCAGTAAAAAAAGTAGCCAGTTGGCAACCTTATACATTAATTACAAATAATCAGCGCAGGAGATGAAGGGGATCCACCCAGATCTGGCACAAATTATTGAGTCGGTTCCAGGATATGACACGTCTTAGGGAAATATGCAGTATTCATCCCATTGCCATATTTTGACACCGGATATGAGACCTGGACACATTCAGTAGCACCTATACTTTGATACTTTGTCTGCCTATCCTTTACTAAGCAACCTAGGAGGTGAGGGGCGTTTCCTATTTTCAATTCCATCTGGGCCCAACACAAAGGCCTCACTTAAAAGGACAATCAACCCTCCTTTTGTTGGAGTCTCATCGTGCCTGGGAGCTAACTCGGATCCTAATATGTAAATGCCAATGCAATATTCAAGAAGATAGTTCACACTCATGCTCCTTCACAGAAAATGCTCCCAGAATCTGGAATTCCCTTTTGTCAAAGACATGTGCAAGCCCCTCCACTGCTGCCTGTACGAGAAATATAACATCTTTTTTGCTTGAAAATCCCTTATGACCCCAAACTTTACCACAACCCTGGCCAACCCTCCATTGACAACGATTAACGCAACCATTTATATTGATGCAATCTGCACATAATGTAGGCAGTATACAATTTGAGGTAACCTTATGATCTATATAACCACCATAGTTGCAATTGTCAGTTCTCTGTGCACCATACAGTGCTGTGATACCCTCAGGTCATTTACACATTTAATAAAACTTTCAAATAATTGTTTTACTTTCAAAAGTACTTATGATTTGTAGGCAGGTCTTTGACTTTGTTCAGACTCTGTATGTAAGATATTCATATGCACTGTAAGAATGTCAGATGAAATTGTATGAGTTATCACATTTATAACAATTTAAATAGCACTTAATTATTATTATTTTTTTAATATAGCGGTATCATCCCAATGTTGGGTGTCAGAGTGCTTAACATCACACACACGTATTATACAAAGGCAATTAATCATTCAGTTCTATATCTCAGTGTACAGGAGATGTTCATAACGCAATGAGATTTAGAAGATGTGCGTGTCAAATGTGATCAAAGCTGGTTGGAATTTTATGTTAAGAGTGCGTGGTCTGGAGAAACACAGAGTCAAGATTTAAAACATAATGAGAGAGGAAGAAAAACAAAGTTCTAAACCTATGCCTTGCAGTTTGCCTGCAGTTCCTTGATGCTTAATCACAGTTCACTTGGGCTATATCAGAAAGAACGTATGATCTGCAAGTGCCAAATTACTGTGTGTGAAAAAAGCAGTAAAGCAATGAGGTGCCTACATAAAATGCCAACTGTGAACTGCATGTTCCATGCAGCAGGCACATTAACCCAAAATGTTACTTTATATTGAGTCAAAGCTCTGACTAGAATAAACAAAGATCTCTTGAGCGAGTGAATTAATCACTAGTTAACATACAGTTATCAATATCCCCTGAAATTCACTGGGCATACAGAGATTAATGCCGTAATGTATTTTAAAATGCAGCCTGTGGGGTGTGGCCAAGATGGGAGATGGCTGAGACGTGTTTCTTTGTCTCTCCACCCGCCACTTAATTTGCTCTGTTAAGCGCCTTTCCTGCCATCCTTGAACGTTCTGGCCTTGTCCAGAAGGCGACTACCAGGGGATTCCGAGAGGGAGACTGAAGACCCCGTTAGATGTGGCTGTCCGATCCCCCTGGTGACGGCTGCGGGAGGCGAGGGTACATTCCGCGGCAAGATGGTGACTGCCGATCCGGGCTGAGGTGCTGTAGCATAGTTGTACCTCCAGGCTTGCAGCCCACTGCGCCTTGCAGAGACTGTGCTCTGTGAGCGACTCCACTGGGATTGCATGGTGAGCAGGCTGCGGGTGCTTCGCCTGCCCATTGATAGGCATTGGGGAGCGGCTGGCCTTCAGGCCCGAGTAGCTGCGCAAGGCCCAGTCAGCGGCACACACCCGGTGTCCTCATTGACATTTTTTCTGGGGTGAGGGGGTGGATGCCGATGGTCTCCACTGCAGCTTACTGAAGAAGCGCAGACACTGATTCCCCCCTCCGAGATCCCTGAGGAGGTGATAGGAGCCACTTGGGAATCCTGCAGCGCCTATGTCCAGCCTAGGAGGGCCTGGAAAATGTGGGTCCCTTGGGCAGCCTCCTTCCAGCCTGGCCGGCCTTCCCACTGAGATTGTTCACCCACCCACACGGCTGCCAGTCCTCCGGACGTCCTTGAAGCTGGCCGGGAACTGGGTCCCACTGGATCGGGCCCCGATACAGACCCTGGCGAGCCACCCGTGGCATTTCTGCTGTGACCTGTACCTGGCCGCTGCCCATCGTCTGTCCCTCCGGCCCCGCATGCAAAGCCCTCGGCAGTACCCTGGATGAAAATGGACACTTGTCTGCAAAGTGCCCCCACTACGTAAGGCCTGCCAAATTTGGCTCCTGATCTAGGAGTAATCGAGTTGCTGATTCCAGGCGGTTGCTGCATGAGGCCTTGAGTAACCACACGTCCTTGGCCATACCGTAGCAGTCTTCCCAAGGGGGGAGGGGGGGGGGGTTGCCCCGCCCCATGCACTGTTCTAGAGGAGCAGGTGACAGCAATTGCCTTGTTTCTCATTCATAGTGATATCGTAGCGCTAGAGTGCCTTAATTGCCTGCCTTTCATTTCATTCACGGTAACATTGTAGCGCTAGACTGCCTTGACTGCTTGCTTAATTTTTTATCTATTCAGACATTTCAGACATCGTGTGGCTAGATTGTGAAAGTGCGCTGCTAGTACAAATTCATCTGCCTGCCTGTAGATTTGAAGGTGTGCCTGACTATACCGGTGCCACTGCCATTTGCTTCGCATTGGCTTCTATCTCGTTTTAGGCTGCCTGCCATTTTGTTTTTGTTGTTGTTGTTGTGTGCCTCCCTGCCCGGGTCTCCGCCCGCTCCCGCCTCCCAGCTGACCCTCCCTCCCACTGATACTATCAGGCCCGCTCTCACGCATTAGCGCTGTGACCGTCCTGTATCCCGCAGATGCGGTCGCTCCCCCACGCTGCTCGCCGGCCTGCCTGCCTTGCAGCCTGGTATCGTAGCACATCGCTGCGGCGCTTACTGAATGAATCTGCTCACTAGAATTGCTAGACTGCCTTAATTGCCTTGTTTCTCATTCATAGTGATATCGTAGCGCTAGAGTGCCTTAATTGCCTGCCTTTCATTTCATTCACAGTAACATTGTAGCGCTAGACTGCCTTGACTGCTTGCTTAATTTTTTATCTATTCAGACATCGTGTGGCTAGATTGTGAAAGTGCGCTGCTAGTACAAATTCATCTGCCTGCCTGTAGATTTGAAGGTGTGCCTGACTATACCGGTGCCACTGCCATTTGCTTCGCATTGGCTTCTATCTCGTTTTAGGCTGCCTGCCATTTTGTTTTTGTTGTTGTTGTTGTTGTTGTGTGCCTCCCTGCTCGGGTCTCCGCCCCGCTCCCGCCTCCCAGCTGACCCTCCCTCCCACTGATACTATCAGGCCGGCTCTCACGCATTAGCGCTGTGACCGTCCTGTATCCTGCAGACGCGGTCGCTCCCCCACGCTGCTCCCCGCCCTGCCTGCCTTGCAGCCTGGTATCGTAGCACATCGCTGCGACGCTTACTGAATCTGCTCACTAGAATTGCTCGACTGCCTTATTTGCCTTGTTTCTTATTCATAGTGATATCGTAGCGAGTGCTTTAATTGCCTGCCTTTCATTTCATTCACGGTAACATTGTAGCGCTAGACTGCCTTGACTGCTTGCTTAATTTTTTATCTATTCAGACATCGTGTGGCTAGATTGTGAAAGTGCGCTGCTAGTACAAATTCATCTGCCTGCCTGTAGATTTGAAGGTGTGCCTGACTATACCGGTGCCACTGTCATTTGCTTCGCATTGGCTTCTATCTCGTTTTAGGCTGCCTGCCATTTTTTTGTTGTTGTTGTTGTTGTGTGCCTCCCTGCCCGGGTCTCCGCCCCGCTCCCGCCTCCCAGCTGACCCTCCCTCGCCCCTCCCCTTCCACTATCCACATATGACAGATGCACTTGCGTGCAGCGTTCACGCGCAGCTGTCGCGCCCCTTGTGCGCCAAAGGTGCGCCAAAGGTAAGCCCGTCAACGCCCGTCCGCGCCTGGACCGCGCCCAGTGCCAGGCCCCCTGGCCCCCGCAAAACCCACTCCTCCCGCTTAACGTATGACGCCGCCACCCTCTTTGCCCTTAACCCCGGACGCGCTCCACAATGCTACGAAGCTGCCCCAGGACACACCCACGGTCCCTTCGCCTGCCACTCCTGCAAGTTCGCCTGCATCAAGACCCACACCAAATCCTCCTCCTCTAAACACCACCCCGACTCTAACCACCTGAAGTGCATCCTGCTGAACACCCGCTCGGTCCACAGACACGCCACTGAACTCTGGGACATACTCGACACTGCTTCACCGGACATCGCCTTCCTTACAGAAACCTGGATGAACGCATCATCAGCACCGGACATCGCCATAGCCATCCCGGACGCTTACAAGATCATCCGAAAAGACCGCACCAACCAAACAGGAGGAGGCATCGCCATCGTCCATAAGAACACCATCAGAATCACGACCAGCTTCGACGGCAACCTTGCAACCGCCGAACACCTCCGCTTCCAGATCCACACCGACCCCAGGACCACACTTAGAGGCACCCTCATCTATAGACCTCCAGGAACCCGCACACAATTCAGCGAAGACATTACTGACTTCATCAGCCCACATGCCCTTAACTCCGAGAACTACATCCTACTGGGATACTTCCACCTGGAAAAGAAAAACGACAGCCACACCCCCACCCTTCTTGACAACCTAGCCAATCTCAGACTCAAACAACTTGTTGGCACCCCCACCCACGTAGCCGGACATACACTCGACTCAATCTTCACCTCCAGCAAACACATATCCTTCGATCACACCACAGCTTTCCATTGGACGGACCACAGCTGTGTTCACTTCAGCTACAAAACTACCACGACCCACACCCCCCCACAACCTATCCCTCGAAGAAACTGGAACAAAATCACCACCGACCAACTCCTCACATCGCTCAACCAAAACCCTCCCGCCCTTTCATCGGACCCAAACCAAGCTGCCACCAAACTCAAACAATGGATCACTCACAGAGCTGACGAATTAGCACCCTTGAAAAACCACCAAACCAAACAGGGTAGCAAAAAGGCCACCCTGGTTCAACGATGACCTTAAGAAATCCAAGAAGCTATGCCGTACTCTCGAGAAAACATGGAGAAAAAACCCAACCACTGACAACCTGACCACCTTCAAGGCAGCCACCCGCAAACACCACCAATTGATCCGATCCACCAAGAAATCAGCATTCAAGGATCGACTCGACAACAACGCCCAAAACAGCAAGGAACTATTCAACATCGTCAAAGAATTTACCAACCCCACCGCAGGCTCAAACGACATTACTCCCTCCCAAGACCTCTGCGATTCGTTATCCTCCTTCTTCTACAACAAAATCGCCGACATACATAACAGCTTTGAGAACATATCCAAAGAACAGTCCACTCCACCCACCTCCGAACCTAAACCGATCTCTAACAACCTTAGCGCCTGGAACCCAATCACCACTGAAGACACCATCCGCCTAATGAACTCCATCCATTCAGGTTCGCCAACCGACCCTTGTCCCCCCCACATCTTCAACAAAGCAAACTCCATCATCACACCCCATCTCCGTGATGTCATCAACTGCTCCTTCAACTCCGCTACCTTCCCAGAAAGCTGGAAACACGCCGAACTCAGCGCCCTCCTGAAGAAACCCACAGCAGACCCCTCTGAACTTAAGAACTACCGCCCCATCTCCCTCCTCCCATTCCCTGCTAAAGTAATTGAGAAAGCCGTCAATAGCCAGCTCGCCGCCTTCCTTGAATCCAACAATTCCCTCGACACCTCACAGTCCGGCTTCCGAGCCAAACACAGCACCGAAACCACCCTCATTGCAGCGACAGACGACATCCGAAAGCTACTGGACAACGGAGAAACAGTTGCCCTCATCCTACTCGACCTCTTCGCCGCCTTCGACACAGTTTGTCATAGCACCCTCATACAATGCCTCAGCAACATCTGCATAAAAGGAAAAGCTTTGGACTGGATCATCTCGTTCCTCGCCGGGAGAACCCAGAGAGTCCGCCTCCCCCCATTCAAATCAGAGGCCACCGAAGTCATCTGCGCAGTACCACAAGGTTCATAACTCAGTCCCACCATCTTCAACGTTTACATGAGTCCCCTCGCATCCATCGCGCAACAACACAACCTCAACATCATCTCCTACGCTGACGACACACTGCTGATCCTTTCCCTCACCAAAGACCCTAACACCGCCAAAACCAATCTGCACGAAGGCATGAAAGAAGTAGCTGAATGGATGAAAAACAGCCGCCTAAAACTAAACTCAGACAAAACGGAAGTCCTCATCCTAGGATCATCCCCCTCTGCCTGGGACGACTCATGGTGGCCACCGGCCCTGGGCACAGCACCCATACCTACAGACCACGCACGTAACCTAGGCTTCATCCTAGACTCCTCCCTCTCGATGACCAGACAAGTCAACGCCGTCTCATCCTCTTGCTTCAACGTACTTCGCATGCTCAAAAAAAATCTTCAGTTGGATCCCCACCGAAACAAGAAAGACTGTCACCCACGCACTGGTCACTAGCCGACTGGACTATGGAAACACCCTCTATGCCGGAACCACAGCCAAATTACAGAAAAAACTCCAACGCATCCAAAATGCATCAGCCAGACTCATACTGCACATCCCTCGCCAAGCTCACTTTACCAAGATCACTTTACCGGTCACCTGAAAGACCTCCACTGGCTTCCCGTCAACAAGAGAATAACGTTCCGTCTCCTCACCCACGCACACAAGGCCCTCTACAAACTAGGGCCCGAATGCCTCAACACACGACTGTCCTTCTACACACCCACCCGCCAACTACGATCCTCCAATCAAGCCCTTGCCGCAATTCCGCGCATCCACAGATCCACCATGGGAGGAAGATCCTTCTCCTACTTAGCGGCCAAAACTTGGAATTCTCTCCCCACTCACCTCCACCTTGCACAGAACCACATTTCCTTCAGAAAGGAACTTAAAACCTGGCTATTCGATAAATAATGCACCCCCTCCCCCAAGCGCCTTGAGACCCTCTTGGTGAGTAGTGCGCTATATAAATTCCTGAACTTGAACTTGAACTTATTGCTGCCCTAGGGATCTGGGGACTTCTGGGTGACCTCCCCTCCTTCCAGTGGGTCCCCTGATAACTTCACCTGATCATTTTGTGACGAACCGTTGGGCTACTTTGATCTCCCCAGCCAGGGGTTTGGAGCTGCAGGTGGGCCTAATCTCAAGGTCCGACATAGAACTCATGACCTACCTTTGCCTGAACCCTACTGGGGATCAACTTGGGAAGCCCAACTGCGGGTCCTTATCCCTCCACGTGAGGCGATACGGGGGACCTGGCTCCCTCTTGTTACAGTGACAGCTGCTTCTCATAAACTGGACTAGTTTGGGGCTTGGTCTGCTCCGTTTGAATCCCTGAATGCTGCCCTCCTTCAGAGCACCCATAACCACATCCTGATTGCCCCCTCACGGGTAACACATCCTGATACTACAGGAGAGATATAGTTGGAACAGCCCGCAGGCTGCCCACTGTTGCCAGCAGCCAGGCTGCCGCATATGGATGCCCCGCCTTTGCTGGATCCCAGGGGTGATTAGAAATAACTTCTAGCCAGCTGGATCTTGTACCGGCCATATCCATTGCTTAGTGGGGGGCACTCGCTCACATGCCCCCTCAACTAGATCATCACTGACTGGACACCCATTTCTAGCCTCTTCTTTATTTGAAACACCACTATGCCATCAGCCAGGACAGAGAAGGGCCGCTCCCTCAGGGATATGCTGATAAAGCACCCTGGAGGATCTGAGGAGACAAGGTAACTGCACCTGGTATGGATTATTTCCAGAGCCTGATGACGCAGAGGGGCCGATAACTCTGTCCTTCATGAAGGCCTTATTCGTGTCACTACAAGATGATCCACAAGTGGTGAAGAAAGATCTTTCGGCTGATTTGAACAAAGTTTGGTGGGGCCTGGAGGAGGTGGGTGACAGGGTCTCAACTCTGTAGGAACAGGAATCTGAACAGGTCGAAGAGCTGGAGTGGCTGCAATAAGACCTTTGCCGCCTCATGGAACAGCAGCTTGACCTCCAAGCAAGAGGAAGACTTAGAAGATTGCTCACGGTGTAACATTAAACGCATCAACGGAGTTCTGACATGCAGAAGGTGTGGACCTAGGAAAGTATACTGAGGCCCTCTTGCAACACATCTTGGGGGTCCTCTGCTGACAAATACATAAAGCTAGACCAAGTCCACCATATGGGACTACCGAAACCAGAAAAAGGCCCTTGTTCAGAAATTCTACTATGTGTCCACGATTTTTAGCTATAGTAGATCATCCTGAATCCTGCACAAAGCATGAGAAGTATTGTTCCCTGCAGCAGGGGGGTTGGTGGGAGGTGGGGACGGGGACAAGATATCTTTGGGACATGCTCCAGCTCTGCAGGTCCCCTTCTCAGGGACGTTTCATACCTTCGAGAATTTGGTTGATCATGTTCCCGTCTGCTGGTCCATGCTCTACGACCTGCAGTTTTCCACAATGGACTTTTCTTGTTATTGCTTTTATGTTATTCCTGTTGGTTTTAAAGGGTTATTGTATGTGGGTTCTTACTCCTTCTCTGTAGCTGGTCGACTTTGGGCTCTTCACTATGCACCTTTTGGGCTTATTTCCACTGGGGATGTCTCTTTGCCAAATGTGTTACGGGATTTTTCACAACTTTCCTCCTCCCTGCCATGTTTTCCATGATCGTAAGGTCACCAGCCTCAAGGTAAGGGGCCTGAGCAATCACACTAAACAGTCTGCCATTCTCTCACATTTAGAACAATCCGGTAGTGACATATGCCTCCTACAGGAGACACACTTACTCTCTAAAGATGTTTCCAGAATGCAATCCCGCTGGTTCCCAAGCCAACTCTGGTCTGCGTGCCCCACTAAGAAAGGAGGAGGGTGGCCATTCTTTTTTCACGAGGGTACTAGGGGGAAATACTATCCACAGTTACAGAGGTTAAGGGACACCTCCTAGCAGTCTGGCTTAAAATGGGCTCCTTTCACTTCACTCATGTGAATATTTATGCCCCTAACGAGCGTCAGGGTCTTTTATTACCAGCCCCTTGGCGCCCGCACATAGATCCTGATGCCGCTATTCTGATAGGGATGGATTTGAACTTGGTTATGGACACAGACATGGATCGATCAGGACAGCACTCTGACCAAACTGGGGCCTTCTCTGCAGCTGGATTGCAGTGGCTGGTAGACTGTGGACTGCAGGACATCTGGCGACCGCTGCACCCATCTGCCAGAGAGTACACATTTTATTCGGCAGCTCTCAAAATGTGTGCATGTGCATTGACCATTTCCTTGCGACCCTATTAGCCCATATTTCAGAGGCGGACATTGCCCCTTGGTTGCTTTCTGACCATGCCCCCTCGCTGTGTCTCTCAGATTGGATGTCACCCAACCTCTGACTTTGTGCTGACGTCTTAGAGACCCCTTGTTACAGTCCCCCACTATGATTGATTATCTCCAAAAGGCAATTACGGACTATCTTCAAGCTAACAACACTGGCAAGATACCTCTGGCATCGGTCTGGGAAGCCTTAAAGCTGTTTGTGTAACGCCCTGAACGTCTCAGGATCGTTTAACAGACACAATAATGAGGACGCAACCACTTGTGAAGGGTTAGTTATTTTAATGAAGGCACAAATAATACAAAGAGTAAACAAAAGTTATAGTCACTGGAATCCTCCAGGCTAAGTACGTTACCAGCCCACAGCACGGATGGTCCTAACCGTCCTCTGCATATACGCCGATCCCGGCGTATGCCAACAGAGGGCAGAAATGAAATGGCCGACAATGCCAATCGGTAGGCTGTGAGGGGCACAAAGAGTGTTGGGGAGAATCGAGGAGTCAGGGAAACACCCAGCCGGGGTCTCTACCTGAAGGGAGCAGCCGCTCAACCTCTTCCTCAGACTGCACCGGGACGCGGAGTCACCTCCTGGTGATGCGTCACCGATACCCCAATCAAAAGCAAGAAGACTGAACCGAGAGCAGCCGCTCGATCGATCCTGTGGACTTCCGAGTCTGTAACGCGGCAAACACCTCCTGGTGTGCGTTACAGCTGGCAGTCCCTGTATCTCTGGTCGGGCTGGGAGTTACGACTCCAACCAGCATAAGCGCCACTGCGCTTTGACTCAGCCGAGTCAAAAAGCGAAGCTCAATGGTTGACCGGTAGAGCTTCCGGGTCCTTCACAGGTGACGATGGGGCAAGACACGGCCCAGGGAGTAACGACTCGACCTACCTCCGTTCTTGCCTTACTGGAGCACCACTCCGGAACGCTGCTCTTCATGAAGCAGGTACGTCGGTGTAAACACAATATCCGATAGCGTTGTACCTCCCGGTTCCTCCCTTTATAGGGCGTGTTTTCCTTGAGTTATGTAACAGCTCTCTTGTTTACATAAGGGCGTGTTTTCCTTGAGTTATGTAACAGCTCTCCTGTTTACATAAGGGCGTGTTTTCCTTGAGTTATGTAACAGCTCTCCTGTTTACATAACCTCTCAACCGCTAAGCATCCTGGGAGATGTAGTCCGTTTTCGCTGGTTACCGTTTTCCTCCCCTCGCATGACAGGAATTCTTGACAGTTTGTGAGGGGAGAACTCATAGCGGTCTCCCGCAGTGGAAAACCGCTGACATCAGGACAAACGACAGCACTTGGAGGAATTGGTCGTGGAACTTGAGGCCATCCACAAATGGACAGATGCCCACAGAATATGGCAGGAACTTGAAAAAACGCTGCTCCTTCTTAGATGTGTTTACCTTGACAGGGTGGAATATGCTATGATATACCTTAAGCACAAATTGTACCTCAGGAGTAACTGCTGTGGGCGTATGCTAACATATCGCCTCAGTAGTAAGATACATTCTGAGGCTGTAACAGAGATATGCAATGGACCCTTTACTGAGGTCTGCTCAGACGCGGAGATGCATCAGCCTTTCAGGCCTTTTGTGGTTCCCTATAGTCTACTTCTGATGGGCCTAGCGGGGACCCCTCGGGCTATCTTCGCAAGGTCACCCTTACCTCCCTTCCTGATATAGAAGCTGAGGTTCTCGAACAACCCATATGAATAGAGGAGGTGATCTTGGCTATCACTCACCTAAAGTCAATGAAATCACCGGGGCACGATGGTTTTAGTGCACAATTCTATAAAGTCTTCTGCCATGAGTTGGCTCCCCTGCTTACCTGTCTGTACAACTTGTTTGCTAATTCAGCATGCCTCACTGATTCTATGTTGGAGGCTGCTATTTTGGTTATTCTGAAGCTGGGCAAGGATCTAGTCCTCTCTGGGTCATATAGACCCATCTCTCTCTTGAACATAGACTCTAAGTTGTTCACCAGTATCTTGGCACACCATCTGAACCCATTCATGCCAGGCCTGATAGACAGGATTCATACCAGCGTGCCAGTGTGGTGGTAACACCAAATGACTCCTGCACCTCCTAGATAAAAAAAATCTACAGGTCATGGAAGGAGGCACTGCTCCTTTCCATTGAGGCTGAGAAGGCTTTTGATTGTGTTCATTTGCCCTATCTTTTTTTTTGAGACACTGCGAAAATTTGGCCTTGGAGAGAAATTCTGCAGGTGGGTCAGATATGTCAATAGAGCCCCCTGAACTTTAGTGAGGGTCAACGGTTTCTTATCCCCTGCCGTTCTAATTCAAAGGGGCACACGCCATGGGTGCCCCTTGTCCCCTCTTTTTTTCGCTGTATACATTCAGCCTCTGGTGTAACGGCTGAGATACAACCTGGGAATCACTGGGAATCCCTTTGGAGGAGATAAGCACCTAGTCAGCCTCTACGCTGATGATGTCATATGGCGATCTCTGACCCGATATCCTGGCTTGATGCACTGGTTGCAGATCTCCGGACCTTCAGGAAGACCTTGGGATTCAAAGTAATTCTGTAGAAATCCCAGATTTTGAATCTCTTAGTCATTTCCTCTCAAAAAAGTGTCCTGGGCTCCATGTTTCCCTTTGAGTGGGCGAAGGACTCCTTGCCCTACTTGGTTATTAAGCTGGCTCCCCAAGACTTTAGCATCCAATTACATCACCCTTACTTCTCAAGTATACAAGCATCTATCCACTTGGAGTTGTTGTCGCCTCTCTTTCGATGGGTAGAATAGCAACGGTTAAAATAACCATTCTGCTACCTATACTTTATCTGTTCTTGGCACTGACACCACCACTCATGGCCCTTTGTTCCCTTCAGTGGGACATTAACAGATTCCTATGGGACGGCAGAAAACCTCGCCTGCATCAGCAAGTGCTTTTCTGCTTGAAGTGCAATGGAGGACTCGCAGTTCCTTTAATACTCCGCTAATACCAAGCTGCTCAACTCAGATTTCTGGTAGAGTGAAACCGCCCACTCTATGAAAAACATTGATCCTTTTTATGGATCAAGCAGTCGCAGGTTCCAACATATAGAAAGAAGTCTGGTTACCCTGTAAATGTATGGCTTGGGGCCTATACTCCTTGCATTTCAGGCGCTGTACACCCAAATTGTGGGACTCGGTGGCGCTCACGGCAGGTCTTGCGACCCTCCCCTCCCCTCCCCAATGACCCTAATGCACCCCAGAGCATAGTAATACTCCACTTGGGATCTTTGATTTGCCAAGGCTTGTTGACTCTCTTCACCAGAGATGTTCGGGTTCCAAAAAGCTCCAGCCTCAAGCATCTGCTGCAGCCAAGATCTTTGCCTGCACCGCATCCTCTGCACTGCATCCTTTGGTGAGCTGCTCGAGGTCCTCTTGCGACTCTGGTGCCTTCAGCCCATGGGTCCTCATGAGGGTCTTCTTTGACTCCAGAGGGCTCCTCTGCTTGCTCAGGGCCTGCTCTGACTTACCTGCTCGTGGTGAGTCACTTGGACCTTGCTGGTCCTGACATCCCACTCTTTTCGCATACTACGTTGGTTGCCATTGCTAAGGCTTAGTGGTGCTCCTGCCGGACAGCGACCCCCTTGCTCTTGACAGCCGACATGGGACAGCTCGTAATCGGCTCCTGTTCTTCCACGGCATCACCTGGTCCGCACAGCTGCAACTTCAAGGGCACCATCAACTCTCCTGCATCTCTGATATCAGTAGGCATTCCTCTTCCGTGCCTCCTGGTCACTCCTGAGTGGCATAGACTCTGCCCCCTCTGCTTGCAGGTACCTCTCATCTTGAATCCACCTTTATGTTCCACCGGACCTTTTCACCTTCTTTGCCAGCAGCATTTTCACTTAAGTCCTCCATTATGGTCTACGGTGGTTTCCGACATCACCTCACACATGGTGTAGGTATCCTGGTTCCTGGAGTATCCACGGGTGGGGTGACTCTCCAACCTTCTATCTTCCACAGGGTTTCTTCAGGGTCCACTGGGACAGGTCCTTCTTTTTTAAAACTGCATTCGCAACTTACTCATTGACTTGTATTGAGTCCGTGGTCGTGTTACGACTCTGCACACGGCCTCTGTGGGTGGGTACTTACCGTAGGTGGTTTCTTGGATTCTCGACTCTTCTAGGTCTTCTGGGTCCAGTCTCGACATAGGTCATGGTTCGCATTCCACTATTTTAGTATATGGATTGGTCTCCCCCTGGAGACCACTGTGTATTTGTGCTACTTACGTGTTCTATTATCAAAGTATTGTGGTTATCTCTGGGTAGGAGATATTGCAACGTGTTAGTGAGTGTTTCTAATACTTAACCTACACCATAAGATTAAGTACTGGTAAAACAAGCTGTTTTACACTCCTTCTGGACTAAGCCTAAAGACTGCTCTCCACAGCTACCACAAGATTTCTAAGGTTGTCTAAGACCACTAAAATCACCATAATGGTAATCTGGATTAGTGTGGGGTGCTACACTTACATAAGTGTGCACCATTACTAAGCCAGCCTCCTACAGGCGCAAACTCGTGGACATCAGAGGTGTCTATCTTCTTCTGCCCGCCATGCGTGTTTCATTTCCAGATATTTATATCTTTGGGTGGTGTTCAACTGATATCCAGATTGAAGTGTGTCGAAAGAAATCAGGGCGCCCTCTTCCAAGATGTCACCCAGCCTAGATATCCCACCCATGTCCCAGGGTCCAAAGCCCTGGCGCCTACCCACCTCTGGCAGTCTCGTCCCCTCCCACAGTAGAGTCTCTCTTGTGAGTCTCTTATCTCATTGAGTTTGTCATTGTGCCCCCTTTCAAGCCTCTATAGTCCTCTGGGTTGCTGTCAGTAGCTGTCGGACTCCCTTACCCCCATAGATGTAGTGGAGATGTGTGTGGTTTTGGAATTGGAGCCTCTCCAGGGCATAAGTGGGGTGATCTCCTGGGATATGTCCCCATTCAGTAATTACGACTTGGTGTGCAGACCTGTAGTATGATCGTATGTCCGGTAAAGCGATTTCACCATTATATTGATTGTGCTGAAGCATCTGTAATGAAGGCTTTGGTTCTCTGTGGAGTTTGTTTTGGACTGTGCGAGGAATCACAGCGGAGCGTAGTGGTGTTCCACACTCTGCCGTTTGTGTTGGTGTTTTCTTCTGGAGCGGCGAGGTGGTCGCAACTTCCCGCTGCCAGATATCTGGTGGTGGTTTCAAAAGGTTATTGAACAAGCGGAGCATAGGGGGTGGTCTCAACACCATGCTGCCGTCTTTACTGGTTTCTCCATAGATAGCTATCAAAGGAGAGAAGAGGTGAAATCAACATGTATTGCCTTCCTTTCGTTTATGGGAACTGATATATACACTTTAATGACAGCATTGGTAATTCCTGTGGAGTGCTAAGAGAGCTTCATCTCAAACTCGATAGGTTCTGCTATTTCTGGGGAAGCAGAATAAACAAAGGGTCATTTATAAGTTCTGCTCTACATAATATGGTGTGTGCACACTCGCTAAAGATTCATATGCGTTGTATGTTAATAACTGGATATGTTATAACCTGTGCATTCATTTACAGGAGTGTGAACTGGGACTCCCTTAATAGCGCTGGAAGATTTATTACAGCCTTTAAAGGTACAGGAGCTCCAGTGAGATATAATGAGAGTAGGGTTGTATGCTGCCTAGTATTTATCCCTATTTTGTGTTTTGTCATTTCAGAACCCTTGTCCCTGCTGACCCTTTCCCTTCCCCGGTCCTCTATTCTTCATTTATCCCTCACCTGCTGGTTCGGACACCCTGTGTTTTACTTTCGGGGTGTTGGTAACAGCTGGAGGTGGAACCCATATATTCATCAGCCGGATCCTGCGAGGCGGGTGTTGACAGAATTACACGCCCAAGTTAAACGCCTTGCCTGGTCCGGTTTTTGAATAATGGCTACCCTGGAGGAAGTGTTGCAGGCCCTGGTACTGGTACAGCAGGAACTAATAGCGTCTAGGGTTGAGGCAACAGCTTTAAGAGACAGGGTAGACAGATTGGCTGGAAACCCATTTGATGCATCAGCGCAGAACCCCCGAATCCAGGTTACTGTACCTCCCCCTATTCCTCTGGCTAGCCCGGAAAGGTATTCCGGAGATCCTTCTAAAACGCAAGTATTTCTTACCCAAATTATGTTGCACTTTTCGTGTAAGCCGGCTTTGTTTCCCAATCACCACTCTAGAGTGGCATTTGCCATTTCATACATGGTGGGGGACGCTGCTAATTGGGCGGTACCGTTGGTACGTAAGGATGATCCCATATTGTCAGATTGGGGGGCTTTCAGAACAGAATTTGAGAGGGTCTTTGATAGACGTGCCACGACTTTCAGTGCCGATAAGGAATTATTGGAATTGAGACAAGGAAGGAATGAATTGGTCACCTATCTAACCACCTTTAATAGGTTGGTGGCGGAATCCTCTTGGCCCGAAGAAAAGCAAATGTCTATATTCTATCAAGGACTCAGAGAAGGTCTAAAGGATATTATAGCACAGATAGATCCCCAACCCACTACTTGTGCAGGAATGATCAGCCTTTCCCTGAGATTGGATGGGCGCATGTCAGAGCGTAGTGGGAATAGGAAAAAGTGGGATAGAGGATTTTACAGGACTGATTTTTCAGCTAGGAAGGGATCAGCGGTGTCTGCTGAAGGTCACGAACCTATGGAGATAGGTGCAGTAAGGGCACCCTTGACCAGAGAGGAAAGAGAAATTCGGAGAACACAGGGCTTGTGTATGTATTGTGGAAAAAAAGGACATTACGTTCGGGAATGTCCTTCCAAACCTAAAACTACAGGAGGATGAGTCAAGAAAAAGATTGGCTGTATCTAACACAGGTTCTCCTAGTGTAAACAGTGAGGATGGTATTGATAAAACCTCTTTGAAACTTCCTTCGCTGGTGTGTGAAGTAATTCAAGAGTCTGTCGCACATATTGTAGTGTCCATGTGTCTAGAGAGTTATCATGTAGTCCACCAGGTGTTGGTAATGATAGATTCCGGAGCCACCGGCAACTTTATCGATAGCGGATTGGTGTAATTACTGTCTTTGAAACGCATTCATCGTCAACATCCTGAAGAAGTATGGGCAGTAGATGGTAAACCATTAAAGTCAGGCTTAATAACCGAACAGACAGAAGAGGTATTGTTAACGATTGAGGTACAAGAGGGTGAACATAGAGATAATCTAAGACTAAACATCATAGAGGCGCCTCAATATGAGGTCATTTTGGGCATGCCTTGGTTGGCATATCATAACCCCGCCATAGACTGGAAGGAGAAAAAGATAAGGTTTCAGTCGGAGGATTGTAAAGCACATATGAACACACACTCAGTCACCCAGGCAGCAGTGTTATCCTTCCCATTGCTAGTCGCTACGGCTGCTGAAAAGGAAGTGAAATTACTGATTGAGTATCAAATATATGAGGATGTTTTTGATGAACAACTAGCGAATGTGTTACCCCCTCACAGGCCTTATGATTGTTGTATCGATTTGGTGGAAGGAGCACTGGTACCTACATGTAGGGTATATGCTTTATCAGTGCCAGAAACCGAACATTTAAAGGAATATCTAGACCATTATCAGGCAATCGGTTTTATTCGGCCTTCAAAGTCTCCAGCTGCCTCGCCAATGTTTTTCATAGCTAAATCTAGTGGTGAATTGAGGGCTTGTGTGGATTATAGGATGCTGAATAAGAACACCGTCCGCAACAGGTACCCTCTCCCCCTCATCTCAGTGCTGCTGAATCAAGTTTGGAACGCCCAGATTTACACCAAACTGGACCTGCGGGGGGCGTACCACTTGGTGCGTGTGAGAGAGGGGGATGAGTGGAAAACGGCATTCAAAACAAGATATGGGTTGTTTGAATACAAAGTCATGCCTTTTGGTTTGTGCAACGCCCCGGCTGCGTTTCAATTCTTTCTGAATGACGTTTTAAGGGATCTGGTGGATACTAGTGTAGTGGTGTATATCGACGATATACTGATTTTTTCTGACCAGGTGGAGGCACATCAAGAACATGTTATACAAGTTCTGCAGCGATTGAGAGACAATAGTTTATATTGTAAACTCAATAAATGTGAGTTCGGAGTAGATACTGTGGAATTTCTGGGAGTAATGCTCTGCCCTGAAGGATTACAAATGGCTGAAAGAAAGGTCCAAGCAGTACAGTCTTGGCCAGTGCCCAAGAATGTGAGAGATGTCCAGTGTTTTCTGGGATTTGCGAATTACTATAGGAGATTCATTATGGGTTTCTCTCAAATCGCTGCTCCCCTTTCACGACTGCTAAGAAAAGGGGTGGGTTTTCTGTGGACACCTGAGACCGATGCTGCCTTCTGTGTTCTTAAGGAAGCATTCATCTCCGCCCCTATCTTAGCACATCCTCATCCTGATTTACCATTCATTGTGGAGGCAGATGCCTCTGATGAAGCGGTCGGGCCATTCTATCGCAAAGGGATTCCCAGACTGGCCAGTTGCATCCTGTGGCATACCTTTCTAAAAAATTGAGCCAAGCTGAAAGGAATTATACCATAGCCGAGAAAGAGCTACTGGCCATAAAAAAGGCATTCCAAGAGTGGAGATAACATTTGTGGGGGACTGTGTATCCGGTAACGATATATTCTGATCACCGCAATTTACAGTATATGAGAACTGCTAGACATTTATCTCCCAGGCAAATGAGGTGGATGTTGTTTTTTGCAGAGTACAATTTCATCATTACATTCCGTCCAGGCTGTGAGAATCGCAAGGCGGACACTTTGTCGCGTCTAGATAACTCCGAAGCAGCAACCACTGGCCCTTCTCTGGAAGCTATAGTAGAACCAAGCAAGGTGATATGTGCTATAAATGCTGATACTTTTCTCCGCGACATCAGGGGTCAGAGGTCTCCCAATGCATGGGATTTGTGGAGCAGGAAAGAGGCGGATCGTTCCATCAAACAAGGGTTACCTTTTGTATCTAAGAAACTGTTCTTACCTTCGGTGGGAAGTCGAAAAAAGGCATTCAACTGGTGCCATTCGTCACCGCTATCTGGGCATCAAGGTGTAAAAAAGACGATACTCCTTCTACAAAGACAGTTTTGGTGGAAGACCTTGGCAGGTGATGTAAGGTTGTGGGTGGGAAAATGTGACGTTTGTGAACAAGTGAAGAACCAACCGGGTCAGAGTAAAGGTAAACTGATCCCTATGCCTACTCCTAACAAACCCTGGCAAAGTATCAGCATGGACTTTATAACTGGGCTACCAGCTGATCATGGACATACAGCGGTGCTGGTAGTGGTGGATAGCCTCACAAAAATGGGACATTTTATACCTTGTCGGAATCTTCCCACTGCTGGCCAGACTGCACAACTGCTCCTAACCAATGTTTTCCGCTATCATGGGATTCCGGAGATCATTATTTCTGATAGGGGTCCTCAGTTTATAGCTAGCTTTTGGAAATCCTGGTGTGTGGCACTACATATCAAATCCACCTTGTCAACCAGTTTCCATCCACAGACTGATGGTCAAACGGAACGTTTGAACCAAACTCTGAAAAAGTATCTCAGGTGTTATGCAGGAGAAGCACAGGACAGTTGGGTATCTCTTCTTTGGCTTGCTGAGTTGGCCTACAACAATGCTTGGCACAGTTCCTTGGGGGTGTCCCCGTTTTTTGCCAACTATGGGTTCGATGCTAGAGTGTTGCCTATCTCCATCCCAGGTGAGGTGGGTAATCAGCCTTCAGTGATGAGTCAAGTACGTCATCTGCATACTGTTCAAAGGAAGGTTACTAAGCATCTGATTCGAGCCAAAGAGGTGTACAAGAGGTGGGCTGACAAGCATAGGGGTGATTGCCCAGTGTATCGAGTAGGAGACAAAGTGTGGCTATGTAAATGTAAATGTAAATGTACCCGCAGTGGGTTTCCCGGCGCTTGCTTAGGGAAACCGTCCTGGTATTCCCCTGTGAGATAACCCCGGCAGGGTATCCACAAGGTGAAAGCCAGGCATCCCACCGCGAGGGGCCGTTGTGGAGATTAAGCAAGCTATTGCCCAGAGTCGCAGAGTGTGAACCCATGAGTCGAGAAGGCACCGGAGCGAGAATTATCGAGTCCGTGGAATTTTTTTAGCCCAAGACCCGCCGAGGCGGGGAATTGAACCCTGGTCCAGGGCCGATCTCAGCTTCCAGGTCTGCCGTCTCTAACCCCTGAGCCACACTTCTCCACGTTATCCACTAGGAATATAAGATTCAAACTACGTTCTGTGTTTCACCCCCGGTACATTGGTCCATATGTTATATTGAAGCAAATAAATCCTGTGGCCTATAAACTGAAGTTGCCAGCATCACTTCGCATACATCCAGTTTTTCATTGCAGCTTGTTGAAACCTGCTTTGTCTGCTAAACGCAGGGCTCCACCACCAGTGTTGTGTGACGGTGGACTAGAGTATGAGGTACGCTGCATTAAAGACTCCAAACGTCGCAGTGGCGCTTTGTGGTATCTGGTGGCCTGGAAGGGGTACACTGCTGAAGATGACTCATGGGAACCTTCCTTGAATGTGCATGGCCCGGCTGCGGTAAGGGCGTTTCACCTGAAATACCCCGCGAAGCCTGGGCCTAGGAGGCGCTAGGAGGGGGGGCATACTGTGAGGTTTTTCCTTACTGCGCCTGCCTAGATTGCAGAAAACTACAACTTCCAGGAGCCTTTGCTTCAGGAAGTATATTGCGGGACATGCCCAGACTATGGTGCGTGTAATTTTGAGTCCGTCCTTTGTGTTGGTGATTTGTTTTCCAGCCTTCGGGTGGTGGCAGGAGCGGCTGCTCCTGTCACGGAGAAGAATTACGTAGCGGAGCTGAAAAGAAAGTAAGAGTCTGCTGGGGACTTCGCGCTGGGAGCCGTTGCTCGCGGATTTCCCCAGATCTTGTACTGTGTGCTATCATTAGTGTACTCGTATTTTTCCGATACGAGTGGGATACCGCCTGACTTGTTTGAGGTGGAAGGAGCGCTGAGGCGGTTGCTGCGTGTGGCCTTTTGAAGGCTTTGGTTCTCTGTGGAGTTTGTTTTGGACTGTGCGAGGATTCACAGCGGAGCGTAGTGGTGTTCCACACGCTGCCGTTTGTGTTGGTGTTTTCTTGGAGCGGCGAGGTGGTCGCAACTTCCCGCTGCCAGATATCTGGTGGTGGTTTCAAAAGGTTATTGAACAAGCGGAGCATAGGGGGTGGTCTCAACGCCATGCTGCCGTCTTTACTGGTTTCTCCATAGATAGCTATCAAAGGAGAGAAGAGGTGAAATCAACATGTATTGCCTTCCTTTCGTTTATGGGAACTGATATATACACTTTAATGACAGCATTGGTAATTCCTGTGGAGTGCTAAGAGAGCTTCATCTCAAACTCGATAGGTTCTGCTATTTCTGGGGAAGCAGAATAAACAAAGGGTCATTTATAAGTTCTGCTCTACATAATATGGTGTGTGCACACTCGCTAAAGATTCATATGCGTTGTATGTTAATAACTGGATATGTTATAACCTGTGCATTCATTTACAGGAGTGTGAACTGGGACTCCCTTAATAGCGCTGGAAGATTTATTACAGCCTTTAAAGGTACAGGAGCTCCAGTGAGATATAATGAGAGTAGGGTTGTATGCTGCCTAGTATTTATCCCTATTTTGTGTTTTGTCATTTCAGAACCCTTGTCCCTGCTGACCCTTTCCCTTCCCCGGTCCTCTATTCTTCATTTATCCCTCACCTGCTGGTTCGGACACCCTGTGTTTTACTTTCGGGGTGTTTGTAACAGCTGGAGGTGTAACCCATATATTCATCAGCCGGATCCTGCGAGGCGGGTGTTGACAGTTTTGTAATATGTAGAGAAGTTGCGGGAGTGTAAACATCTTGTACATGGCGGCTCTGCTCAATAGTATCAGGGGAAGTCTCCTCCACCTTTACATGTCTTCCTTGAATTCTGCTAGAACCCCCCTGATATTATGGTTATGGCACGCAGTGTCATTGATGTTTATATGAAGACCTAGATGGCGGAACCCTTCTCTGACCACACGTAGTTGCCCCGGAAGCTCTTGAGTATCCAGGGTACCACCCACTGAGTAGAAGCTTGATTTGTTCCAATTTATGTTGTACCCTGCATGCTTTCCATATTCCCGTCATTAAAGTTGCCTCCCACAATGTGCTTTGAGGGTCCGCACTCCAGGAGTCCCGCAGCAACATTAGCCAGCAACTGTTTTTGCAACCGTCAGGGTGCTTAGACTCTAATCAGGGTGAGTTTTTCCGGCCTCACATCCACCGTACCTCAACAAATGTGCCATTGGGATCTATCCGGGTTTTATTAGTGCATTTAAAAAAAATGTTTTATTGATATGGCAACTCGCCTGAATCCAGAGGAGAATCCAGCATGTGCAAGTGTGCTGTATGCACCCTTCCACAGAAAGGCGCAGTTTATACCTATCAGGTGTGTTTCAAGCAGGAGGATTGTATGAGGTTTTTAGTCTCCTGAAATATCTGGTAACTAGCCCCCTCTTGATTTTGTTTCCTAGTCCATTGACGTTCCACATCAGTACAGAGTAGCCCCCCTCACCCACCATGTGATTCTAAGTCCTCTGCGATGGCTCGAGTGTGTCCTCCTGTGCTAACTCTGGCTGCTAATGTCCCTGCCTATGATCCCAGTATCCCCCGTCTAACTTCTGGTAAGAAAATAACTCCCCCACCTACATCTTTATATCCCCGGTCTCCCAACAGATCCCCCCTCCCCACTCTCTTCCCACTACACACGTACCCTTTTCTCTTCCCATTGTCTGGGACCCATGCTCTTAGGAGTACCAGGGTGGGAAGTCCCTGTTGAATCCAACCGATGTCTCTGAGGCGGGCGCTTTTCGATCCAGGTCTATGCCCCCTCCTGCATTTCGAGGAAAAGAGTTGCCCTGGAAGATGACCTTGAGCTTCGCCGGGAAAAGTTGCATATATTGGATATGGAGAGTTCTCAGTTTCACCTTGACAGAGTTGAAAGTTCTCTGTTGCTTTTGCTCCTCTCAGGAGTAGTCAGGGAACACCATTATCTTGGCATTGGCATGCCTAATTTCCCCTGTTCATCTCAGCTCCCAGAATATTAGGTCGCAGTCTTGTAAGTTAAAAAACAGAGCAATCAAAGGCTGTGGGGGCGCCCCAGGCAGCGTCCTGAAGCTGGGCATCCTGTGCGCTCATTCAGTTATGAAGCAGGGCGAAAACTGCACAGCCAGGAGGGAATCTCTAAGCCATGCGGTCAGGAAAAGTTCTTAGTCTGCTCCCTCTGTTCCTTCCGGGATTGTTATGAAGCGTAGGTTGTTTCTGCGTGTCCTGTTTGTTTGCGTCATCCACCCTCCAAGTTACCTCTTTCAGGGCCATATGTATCAAGATACCAATTAGCGATTCTGTAATAGTGATTTTTAAGAAATCGCTATTTCAGAATCGCTAATTGGTATGTATCAAGAAAATCGAAATTTTTTAGCGATTTCTTGATATTCCTTAACTGCGAATTCGCAAATTGCGAATTCCCAATTAAAGAATACTTCCCCATTCATTTCTATGGGCCTCCTGGCCTATAGGAAGGAATGGGAATTTATTCTCAAATTGTGATTCTCAATTTGCTAATCGCAAATTGAGAATAATTTCAAGGGTGCAGGGGTGTCCGAAGGACACCCTGTTGCACCCCTTAAATAAGTATTGGTGCACATATGGTGCACATACATGCCCTAAGGGCATGTATATGCGTCACATGGCACTTTGAAAAATGCAAAAATGTGCATTTTTCAAGACATTTGCAAATTACCACCAACTTGAAGTTGGTGAAAAATTGCGATTCCTCAAATGCAATTGCAAAAAAGGAATCGCAAATTTTGCGATTCCTTATTTTGCACCAAATTTTTCTTAATACATTCCATTTAGCAAATTCGCTTGCAAAGGCCGAAAATCTGCGAAATTTGGCCTTTGCGAATGTGAATTTGCTTGATACATATGGCCCTCAGGGAGGCATTAAGACCAGTGACTTCTCTACCCAGAGTGTGGGAAAGTCTTCTACGTCGGATATATGATTTTCAACCTGGGTAACTCTCTCAGAGACATTGCGTATGTCTTGGCGCAACACGGTAACCTCAGTGCGTATTTCCGCCATTTTTCCCTCTAGGGCCTCCCTGTATCGCCTGTAGGAGGGCCGCGTTGTCAGGTAGGCTGATGCTTCCCCCTCTGCCTCAGATGGTGGGGGCACCACTTTTGCACATTTGTCCATCTTCCCCGGTTTCGACGGTCTGTGGTCTTTGTCCCTGGCCATTGTGAAAATGAATGCCTCCACATGGGGTCAGTGGACCAGGCCCTCGTGCCCCTCGAGGGCCTGTCTCCACTTGACTGTCTATTACTTGAGGGTCACTCGGGCAGCCGAAAGGGTGCTTTCTGGGTGCGCTCTCCCCACTCCATCACACATATATCCACTGTTTCACTGGGGTGGGACCACATAAACGGGGACCCCTGCGGTTATCTTGTAACTGCCTCAGGATGGGTAGGGGGCTTTCGCCATTCGATGTTTACCTCCGGGTGTATTGCACCTCCTGATGCACTGGGCCGTGTGCATCAGGAGTTGCAATACACTCCCCCCCCCAGCACCCTCTCAGGCTCCGCACCGTCTTGCTTGGTTGCTTCAGAAGGAGGGGGGTGGTGGGCGGGGGGAGGAGGGTATCGGCCTGAGAACGATGTCACGCCTCCTTACAGCAGTTCTGTGTGGCTTCTCAGGTGTATTAAGCAAAGACCTCAGTCAAGGAGATATCAACTCCGTCCTGCCACTGCATCAGCAACTTGTGAGGGGGCGAAAATGTCACAAGGCTGTTCTCAGGTCCCTGATCGTTCCCCAGGGCTGGTGGCCTTCTGTAGCTTCCCAGCTCCCCTCTCCTCACTAGGCCTGACAGTAGGACTCCTCACACCGGCCCCAGTGGAGTCGCGCGTCTGGCCTCCACACCTCCGTCAGCACCTGACCCCCTTTTCTGGGGGGATGTAGAGGTCCCCTGGTTTCCCCTGTGGCACAGTCCCCCTCGTTCGCAGCACCACTGCAGGGATGCCAGGAAGCCACCACCACTGGACTCACCCACGGTCGCACTGCCCCTCTCACCTGTGCATCCGTTCAGGCGTTCCGTAGCTCCCTCCCTCTCTGGGGCAGAGACAGTGGAGAGGACCGGCAGCTCTAGAGTCACAGGCCAATTTAGTGGGGGAAACCAGCTTCCCTCTGTCCGGCAGCAGGATTAGGGGGGAGGCCCTCATGCGGGCGCCCACCCGGCTCAGGCCCCTCGTTCCTCTCCTTTTCACAAGTGGCGACGACCCCAGGGCACCGTCTTTGTAAGAATAGCTGGTCCATGACTTCTTTATTTTGTTGTAGGGGCCACCCCATGCCCGGATCCACTCCTCATTGGTCTTTGTGCCACCACTGAGCTCCCAGCAATTGGTGGCGCCTCTTGTTGGTGTCGGATGACGTTGAAGGACACGATTCAGTACAGGCTTTGCCATGGGCTGTCGGTGCTTCCGACAGATACGGCTACATGGCCATTGTTTTTTTTTCATAAAACCCTCACCCACCCGGGTTTCCCCTTGGTGGCATGCTTCATCATTGGGCCCATCACTGCCCTTCACGGACAGTGGCATGCTACTATCAATGGATACTAGGGAACACTTAGTTGTAAAATACAGGGGTGTCCTTATACACTTACCACCTATGTTAAATCAGAAGGGAGTGGGTTTTTCAAAAGTGAAGAAAAAGGTTTAAAAATAGCAAATTAGTGGGTCAAATAGTTTTTTAATTTCCTACCCCCAAAATGGTATGCTAAAATCTGGGGTAAGTGTAGGGAAAACCCAAGGCATGAATACTTATTGTTTACCTTATTGGTCAACTAGATTCATGTCTTTCCCTAATGCATTTCGTCAGGACCATAGAAAGGAGAAATGATGTTCCCACTCCATGTGTCACAATAAACACAATAATATTGAAAAATTCAAAATAAACATACAGCACCTAATTGGCCTGTGTTAAATATCAAAAACGACATTCAAGGATCTAAAGAAAAAAAGATTTTTAAAATACACACAACCCTCTGCCTGCACCAACTCACCCTCTGCCTGCACCATCTCTCCCTCTGCCTGCACCATCTCCCCTCCGCCTGCACCATCTCACCCTCTGCCTGCACCATCGCTCCTCTGCCTGCACCATCCCACCCTCTGCCTGCACCATCTCTCCCCTCCGCCTGCACCATCTCACCCTCTGCCTGCACCATCTCCCTCTCTGTCTGCACCATCCCTCCACCTCCGCCTGCACCCCCACTCTACCGTCTGCTGCTCTTTTAACCCTTTCCTCTTCGCCTTCTCCACCCCCCCATGGTCTCCCCCTCACAGTTCAGGGCTCTTCACAAAGTGCCTGAAATAAACTCATGAGATGTGCTTTGCATTTGTGCGTGCAACACTGAGAGGATACGTTTAAATAGACACAGAAGACACACTCGCCCTCACCTTCGAGCAGAGCTGTGTTACAGCTGCGTCACTAGAGGGGTTCGGGGGGTGCGGACCGCACCGGGTGACACCACTGTCATGGGGTGACACCAATGCTGTGCAAGCGCAGCTTCTTACAAGCACCAAAGACTGCAGTGTGCACGCACGCCACGGCCACGCACGCACCACCTAGCTTAGTGATGATGGTGCGATGCGCAGTGGCGGCATACCTAGTAGTTTGTGGGTCCCCTGGGCCGTCAATCTTATAGCACTACCAATGACGGCCCTGGACCAGCCCCTGCGCTGTGCTTCTCTGACGTGCGCCACCTCCACGCGATTAGACTGAGAGAGGAGACAGTCTCGGGGTCGGGGGCAGTGCTGCTGCTGGGCGGTTTGCACCACAGAGCCCCTAGGGTAGGGTCCCAGCCACCACCACAGTCGAGTCGAAAGAAAAGGAGAGCTGTGTCCGCGTAAGTGTTTTTGCTAAACTTACGTTTTCGGCAAAGCTGTTGTCAAGCCCCCACTAACTGGTGACGTGACATTCAAAAACCAATGAAAAGACGTTAATATGTCACCGTGTTGCTAGATTTGGAAAATAAAAGGAGGACTTCAGAAGAGTTGGGAAACAAGTTTTATTTCTGTTTTACTAAATGGAGGAACTAAACAACGTGAAAGATTGTGGTTACAGCCCCGGCTCGGTCAGCCTCCATTGTGTCAATTTAAGAATATTTGTCCTTGGTGGTTGACAGGTGGTGCGTATTTCTCCGGTGGCACTGACGCTCGTCTCAGAAACTGTATTGATGACTTGTTTCAGGGCTAAGTAATGGGCGTTTTATAGATTCAGGCAGTGCTATAAACGAAAATAACTGTTTCAGGGGCGTCACTTCAAATGTCCAGGCCTCTTCACCTCTTCACCTCTTACAGTCTTTGACCCTTATTGCAGTATTCCAGAGCACGTGCCGCTCCTATCTGCAGTTTCTCCCAGCCTACTTTCTTAGAATAATAATATGTAACAATCTAGAACTATTTCACCCTCTGTGTAGCTCCTGGTGTGCTGCTAGGGAAACGTCTAGGGAAAATCGGTGCTACACCACTGAATTGATTCTTCTGCATCATCATGGCTCACCACACCTCCAACCCACCCTGTTCAGGAAACCCATGACAGATACTCACTGTTTCTTTCACTGGGCACTACACCTGTAACTATAGTGGTGTCACATTATTACAGTCCGATTGCCAGGGCATGTGTTGCGCTCTTTCTTATTACACAATTTCACTATACTGATCCACTAATCCTTTTTGGGTTCATGTGCCACTCGCTGAAAAGTGCTCTGTCACCTCGTCAGGGTCAGTAAGCGCTATATAAATGCAATTACAGTACAATACAATACAAATAGGCTCAGTCTTAGTACGGATGCTTCATCACACCTTTCTTGTGTGGTCACAATAATACCTCGCAGCGCCTCCCTTGACTATGCAGATGGGATACTCTATAAAACTTTACTCAGACACAGTTTGTTAAAGCCAGCAGTCTATTACAGTGTATTAAAAAATAAAAAAGGGTTCCCAACATATATGCCTTCTGCCTCTCAATCAGAGTAGGGTTGAGTCAAGTTCAAAGTTTCTACTTTGGAGTTGGGAGCGGCTATTGATTAGCGAGTGCACCCTCGCTTGTCAGCACCCGCCTGAGAGTGCCGCGCACTGGTGTGTGGAGAGCGGCAACATATATATATATATATATATATATATATATATATATATATATATATATATATATATATATATATATATATATATATATATATATATATATATATATATATATATATTTATATGTATATAAATATATGACCTACTGGCGGTCGCCAGGAGGTAGTTATAGTTAGGACCTATTTTCCATTGGAATTCCGCAACATTCTATTTGGAATAACTTTGGCGCCGGTTGATGAATCTTCGCAACATTTTCAAAACTTACGGTCTGCTCTGGTCCGCTCCTATCCTGAAAGTTTCGCTGTGATTCGTCAAGCGGGCCGAGAAAAAAGGGGGGGTCCCAAAACGCTTTTTCCCCATGCAATTTCCCTTAGGACCTTTAGCCACAGCTACAGCCCAAACTGCTGACCGGAATTACGCCAAATTTGGCGAAGAGGTAGTCCTCAGTTCAGACTTGTGCCTTTTGCTTAAACGGTGTCAATCTGTTCAGTAGTTACTGAGAAAATTACAGTTAAAAGCATTTATATATCTATGGCCGCGGTGGGTTCGCACATCCTGAGCGCACCATTAGCGCACTATAAGCGCACCCTTCCGCTCACGCGCTAAATGCTAATTGGCTGTCAAGTGGTTGTCAACATTCGAAACCAGGAACTGTTGGCAGCCATTTTGTACCTCGGTAGAAACGAGGCTGAAGAAGCCAGTGGAATATGTGTGCAAAACGTAGAAAGGGGGCGGGGTAGAAATACTTTTACCCTCTAGAACTGCTTAGGGGGTCCCAGAAAGACCCCCAGGGCCCACAAATTGTTTAAAAAATGTTTTTTAAAAAGACCCGGCAGGTGCGTGTAGGGTGCGCGGACTCATAAATTAAATAAAACTGAGCTTTTCTTATAATTTGATCCCGGGGGGGCTAAATACCTGGGGCAAAATAATTAAATTTTATGGGGGACCCAGAGGGGCACCCCAGCCCTGGGGATCGTCACCCCCCGGCGCTACAAAAAAAATGGTGGGGGGAGAGGTCCAAGGTCCCCAAATCCGCGGGAACCACCAACCACCGGGGCTTTATGTATTGTGGGAGGAGGACTGCGTGTCCCCCCTCCTGGAGCACTCGAGGGCAACGTCACCCCCCGGGGCTACAAAAAAATGGTTTGGGGGGCTGCAAGGTCTCTAATGCCCCGGGGACCACCACTCCCCGGGGCATTATGTATTGTGGGAAGGTCGGCTCCTGCAGTGTCCCGGGGTGTCCATCCCGCCCTCCCATCGCAAGCAAATCTGTTCTCTCTTTCAAAATCTAAATCAGATTGCTTTTCCACATGGGGAGCTGCATGTTAGTAGCTTCCCATGTGGAAAAGCAATGCCGACTCCCAAATGCGTAGTGTTGGGCACCAAAGGCACTGGAGTCGTGCACCCTACAGATTATGAGTCATGCATCCAGCGCATGCACACCAAGGGGCCGCACTGAGCGCCGCGCTGGGTGCGCGACTTCTAATTTTACCATGAAAAAATATCCCCTATCAGTAATTTTGAATATCCCCGGGGACCCCCTCCCCCGGGTGTTATAAAAAAAGTTGGGGACTGTGGGGGGAGCCAACATGCCCTTACGGTCCCGCCGGCTCCCCGCGTCCTTCGGGAAATACATGCATGTGGAAAAGCAATCTAGTTTGGAATTTGAATGAGAGAACAGATTTCCCTGCTCTCTCTTTCAAAATCCAAACCAACTTTGCTATGGGAGGGCGGGAGCCACGAGCCCTCTCATAGCAAACAGCAGTGTTCCAGGCATAGGCACCCCGGGACACTGCAGGAGCCGGCCAGGGGCGTGGCGGTCCCCAGGGCCCTCGAGGGCTCCAGGGGGAGGGCCACGCAGCATGCCTCCCACAATACATAATTCCCCGGGGTGGTGTTTCCCGGGGCTTGAGGGGGGTCGTTGAAGCCGACACTTCTAATTTTGCAGGGGGGGGGCCTTGGAGCCCATTTAATCGGAGGCATTGTATATCTAGGCCGCTCTGCTTACCTTGTGTAAACACTGTGACCAACAGAGTTCACAACTCAGCTTTGGTTGTACACAGCAGAGTGGACAGTAGCGTCCATAACTTTAAAAGAGAAAGAGAAACGATGTGAGAGAGAGTGAGAGTGAGAGAGAGTAAGAGAGAAAAAACGACATTAAAACTGTGAGAGAGAGAAAGTTATAGATGGAGCAGTTAATACTGGAGAAATTACTCAAAGCTCACCTTTTGCCTCCGTTGTGTGTCCAAGCACGTGCTGGTTCATAGTGCACCCTCCAGTTTAGTGAACAGAAAGATAGTATATAGAGTTAGTAATAGCATAATACATACAACTGCACACGTATATTTTTGCTTTATTTATTTGTACACTCAGGATAATGTATTTCATCAAGTTCCACTGTAAGGAGGTGTCTGTGCTCTGTTTTTCTTTAAAAGTAGTATATCTCATATACTCCCACTGTGTAGCGGTTAGTTCTCAATATTGCTTACCTAGACTGTTGCACCCCATTGACTCGCAGAGTTCGGAGGTGAGTGTTTTTCAAGGGAAGTCAGAGGCAGATTTACAAGCTCCTTGCGCCATTTTTCCCATGTTAAAAGTGACAAAAAAGTGGCGCAAGGGGCTTGTAGATCTGCCCCTCAGACTGTTCTAACCTATCCTCACTGGTCGGAGGTAATTGTACATTCCTATGCAGTGAAGCTGCAGCACACTACCCACTCTCTCCTTTCACAGATGACTTGTCGTCGTTTCGGAAACAAGCTTATTTGCTCACCTTGTGCCATTGGCGTGATTCAAAGAGGGAGCACCGCGTGTCGAAGCAGCCTTCTCAGACGCATCATCGCAGAATCCACGAACGCAGAGCTTTGTAGGTGTTTTGGGGGGGGCTGACGCCAATTTGTGAAACGCAACCTGTAAGATAAAAAGGAAGTTAACCTTGTGTGTCATTTCTTTATCAAAGGAGAGAGGAAGTGAGAGAGTGACTGAAAAGAATATTCGGAGCTCACCTTTCTGTCACCAGTGTGTTTTTCACCACGTGCAGGGACATAATGCACCCTGAAGCTCTACATATAAAAGATAGTAAAAGAAAGATGTTATGATTGGTATTTGTTACTATCTTAATGTGGAGTTGAATAACATCGCCCTTTCACACACCTTCCCTCTCGCATTTAAAAACAACTATTTGTATAGTTTATATTCCGGACGTTTGACCGATTATAAAAACGTTCCTGCTATTGGAAAAAATATATATACATACAATAAGATACGGTATATAGGACTGCGTACGCCTAAATCGCTGCGTCGCTTTTTTGTATTCAGTCTGCTGCACCCTATCGACTCCCACCAATGCGCACATAGGCCTCATTGCTCACCTTTTTGTGGACAGGACACCTTCTACATCATGCAGTCCCGCTCTGCCACCAAGAAATCTGACATATGGTGCTGAGTCTTGATATCGGTATGGGTAACGGCATACTCGCGCTCCTATCATCATCGCAGGTTCCTCACCCGCTCAGTCCTTCCAGTAGCACTAACTCAGTGACCAAAGAGGCCACACATGTAGTGGTAGGCCCTTGTGTAAATGTAAATGTAAATGTCGTATACTTGTAAAGCGCGCAGCTGCCCCAGCAAAGGGGCGTCCCGGCGCTGTATACCGCTGGGGAACCCATCCTGGCTTTCCCTGTGAGATGGTCCTTCCTGGGCATCTCCAAGCTGAAGACAAGCATCCCCGGCGCTCATGGCGCCGTTAGTAGAGATTAAGCAAGCTATTGCCCAGAGTTGCTGAGTGGGACCCATGGTTGGAGTAGGCACCGAGGCGAGAATTATCGAGTCCGCTGACCATGGCCCAAGAACCTGCCGCGTCGGGAATCGAACCCTGGTCCCGGGCCGACCTCTGCTTCCGGGTCTGCCGCCTCTAACCAGTGAGCCACACCACTCCACTCAGTTGTTCAGGCCTACATGAGGCGTTCGAAGCACTAGGACGGACCATCACAGCGTTTGCGATGGAGGCAACTCTAAAATGGCGTACAGCACGTGCGCCCCGTCTTTTTTATTGGTAGTGTCATGTGTGTAGTGACGCATGTGCTAGATGGGTGTGGTGTGGGTGTATACCAGCCATGAGGGAGTGTGTGTGTGTGTATGTGTGTGCCGTTTTAACAACTGGACATGGAACTAAGAAATCAGTACAATGGAAATCTGGGCAATGTTGCGTTTTAGTTTTTTCCTGGAAGCGTAAGCGGAGTGGGCTGGCCTGATGTATGCCAGTGCTACGCGAGGCTGTGAATGATGACTCCGGAGCTATGGGCGTGGTTCCGTTGTGAGCTATATAAAAAATCAAGTGATTCTGGTGTCCGTCTTGTAGTGCTGACGTCACCCGGGTCTTAACCCGTTGGCTGCTGCCGTCGGCCATTGGCCGACGGCAGCACTACCTCGCTGGTGCTGCCGTCGGCCAATGGCCGACGCGACCGCGCCCGTTTTTTAAAATGGCCGCACTGCCGCAAAAAAACGGAAGCAGCCAACGGGTTAAACGCAAATGTGTCATTATAACTGTAAAGTTCCACTACATGGCCAGCATGGAAGGTACGGGGTATCACTCTGACTCTATATTCATTCATAGTTGCATACATAAAAGATGGTGGACATGACGCATTTCTGCAATTATGAATGTTTGTTGTACATTCAGTGGAGTGTTGTAGCTGTAGTAATACAGGGCTGTTAAAGGTTTAAATTGCAGTTTTTGGCACATGAAAAGCAGATAATATATATAAGTATGTGGTCATTCAGGTATACTGTTGAACTTGGTGCTGGAAATCAGTGTTCGAGGTCGGAGTTGCGTCCACATCCTGTTAATGTACAGTAATGACGTAATCAACGCCTGCCTGAAAATGTTTTGTAAATACGGTGCTCATGTAAATTGCTGATATAGTTTTGGGTTGATTTTGCGCTATATAAAGGTAAGATGGTTGTATACGCTATTTATATCACAATATAATATGGTAGGGCGCAGGAGCAACATTTTGCAAACATAATAAATACTCAGACACAAATATATAGTTGAAGTGTGTACGGGCACGTGTGCTCAACTCCATTTTATTACGTTGCTGTTGGTAACAAGTAGAATAGTAATCATGATATACATAGATATTCAATCGGAAATGGTTTATGACTTCTGCTGTACAAAGGTAGGAGCACTACATGTAAAATAATACACAGAAGATTCTATCGTAAAGGGTTCATGAGTTGTGGTACACTAAGGTAGGGTCGGTTTGTGTGGAACCTGCGATGATGTGTGGTTCAGGCAGACCGCACAGCTGTTGTGACCTGTGCTGTCCGCAGTGTAGACTGCCATTGAGTGTGCCTTTGCACTTGCAGCGTGAATTTTGTTTTTCAACTAAACCTAGAACTGATATAAAATAAGTTTTTGAAGGAAGGCTACTAAAGGGATATTGTGTAGGGTTTGATAGACGTTTTATTTAGTTTGGTACTTCATTCTGCAAATAATGAATGAAGAGTCAGTTGAATTCAGCCTGAATACGGCCATGTGGCGATGAATTATGGTGCACTGAGTTAGTAGAATCTTTGGGACTGAGCGTGTACGTAACCTGCGATGATACGTGGTCCGGACAAGCCGCACTGGGGGGTAATGTTTTTTGACTACTGAATTTTGCCTTAATAAAGACTCTGGCGAATATTTATGGTGTACTGAGTTAGTGGTACGTCTGGTGTTTAGCGTGTGCTCACCCAGTGATGATGCGTGGTCTGAACAGGCTGCACTCAAAGCTTTGAATGTTGCATACTGGATTGCATGTACTTTGAGGGGGAAAAAAAACTACCATTGATGGTTAACAATTGTTCTGCAATCTAGGTCTACTGATTGCTCCCCATAACAAATTAAACGATTGCATTTCACGCAGTGCATTCTAACTTTCACAAAATGGGGACGTATGTCTGGTGGCGATGTTGAACGTGATGCCCAAGAGGTACTTGGTATTGCCGGTGGTGAAGGTACATTTTAGAGCTGTGTTCTACATTATTTGTGAACATAGTTCACAGGATGCTGGGATTAAAGGTGTTTGCGCATACTAGCAGTGCCACAGGAGTATTTTTTGTCTGTGCCTTAAATAAATATAGGCTAAATTCCCTACTGTCTGTAGTGTAGATAGAATGCTGAATTTAAGTTGTGAATACTACTGTCCCCAGTGTACAGCGAAGGCACTAGTCAGCACAGTTATAGAAGAATGCTTTTTTTCACTTATTTAAACAAAATGTAAATACATACAGTATAATTGCCTCTGCATTAAATAAACCAAGGCTGATTCCCCTACTGTCTATAGTGTACTTGTATAGCTGTATTCAAGTTGCAAACCATTATGTCCGCAGTGTAGATCTTAGGGTGGAGTGCATCATCTGTAATCATGATTGAAGTGGAAAATAGAACATGTATAGAATACATTATTAAAATATGTATGTTTCAGGGACATTTAAAAGGGACAGTATGTCTCACTGTGACAAAAAACTGTTCACTCCTCTGTGCGATGATTTATGGTGCACTGAGTTAGTTCTATCTTTGGCGCTGAGCTTGTATGTATCCTCCGATAATGCGTAGGGCAGGGAGGCTGCACTGGGAGAAATGTTTTTTGCCTAGTGAATTCTGTCTTAAGGCTACGACAAGATGACTTGTGGTGCAGTGAGTTAGTGGTACTGAAAGAACTCAGCCTGTGTGCACTCTGCAATGGTTCGTGGTTTGGGGGGTCGCAGTGGTATAATATCTCTTGTCTACTGGAATGCATCATGTACAATCGCTATTCTACCTGAATCGTGAGCCGTCACAATGTAGATCGAAGGCAGCAGTCATCACTCACATCAAGAAATTCTTTTTGTGTATCCTTTAACAAAATCTGGGGACATAAAGTACAATGATATCTACCTTAAATAAATCAGGGCTAAATTTCATGCTGTCCGTAGTATAGATTCAAAGCTGAATTGAAGTTGTGAACCCTGCTGTCAAAAACTGTAGATCGAAGGCAGTACTGAGCACAGATAAGGACGAATGATTTTTGTTTCTTATTTTAACAAAAGCTGAACACATACAGTACAATTGTCTCTGCATTAAATAAATCAAGGGTGAATTCCCTACTGTCTGTAGTGTAGATGCAAAGTTGAATTTAAGTTATGACCCCTGCTGTCTGCAGTGTAGATCGAAGGCACTACTCGACACAAACATTGATGAATGCTTTTTTGTCACAGTTGACAAAATCTGAGAACCAGTACAATTGTCTCTGCCTTAAATAAATCGAGAACTAATTTAATATTGTCTGTAGAACTGATGCTTCACTGGTACCAAGTTTTGAACCCTGCTGGTGGCAGTGTAGATCGAAGGCAGTAGTGATACGAACATCGAGGAATGCTTTTTTGTCACATACGTTAACAAAATGTGAGGATACAGTAAAATTGTCTCTGCCTTAAATAAATATAGAATTTAATAATGTCTGTACTGCTTAAGCACTTCTGGTATCAAGTGGTGAACTCTGTTGATCGCAGTGTGCATTTGAAGGCAGTACTTAGTACAGACATTGAGGAATTTATTTTGTGGCATCCATTAACAAAATTGTCTCTGCCTTACATAAATCAAGGCTAACTTGAATGCTGTCCATATTGTCGATGGCAAGCTGAATTTAAGTTGTGAACCCTGCTGTCCGCAGTATATATTGAAGTCAGTTGTTGACACAGACATGGGCGAATGCTTTTGTCACTTATGTAAATAAGATCTGAAGACATAGTACAATTGTCTCTGCATTAAATAAATGAAGGCTGAATTTCCTACTGTTCAAACTTTAATAAAATCTGAGGACATAGTACAATTGTCTCTGCTTTAAATAAATCGAGGCTGAATTCAATGTTTTCTGTAGTGCTGATGCGCAACTGGTATGAAGTTGTCAATTCTACTGACCGCAGTGTAGATTGAAGGCAGTATTCAGCACAGATACCGACGAAAAATGTAGATCCAAAGTTGAATTCAAGTTGTGAACCCTGCTGTCCGCAGTATAGAGTGAAGGCAGTTGTTGACACAGACATGGACGAATGCTTTTTGTCACTTATGTAAACAAAATCTGAAGACATATAGTACAATAGTTTCAGCATTAAATAAATGAAGGCTGAATTTCCTACTGTTCAAACTTTAATAAAAATCTGAGGAGATATTACAATTGTCTCTGCTTTAAATAAATCGAGACTGAATTCAATGTTTTCTGTAGTGCTGATGTGCAACTGGTATCAAGTTGTCAATTCTACTGACCGCAGTGTAGATTGAAGGCAGTGCTCAGCACAGATACCGAAGAAAAATGTAGATCCAAAGTTGAATTCAAGTGGTAAACCCTGCTGTCCACAGTGTAGATCGAAGGCAGTAGTCGATACAGACATAAGTCTGCGGTGCTGTGGCGCTGAGTTCGCAATCGGCCTGTATCGAGGAGGCACGTGCTCATGGCGGCAGCCCCTTGTCAGGGTGAGGACCTTCGCTGTGGTGGAGTCTCTTCTCTTTGCAGAAGTGAACCAAGCCCAAGGCGTAGCCTAATTATTTATAGTCTAACACTGATGTTGCGTACGTTGGACCAGCCCACGCCTCTTCTGCGTCAAAGGGGGGGACACAGCTACATGACCGAAATATTCCCCAGTGTCTGAGATAATATGGTTGCATCCACTATGCAGTACGCTACACGTATCAATGATATATCTACATACCGAAAAGTTTATGGTTTGTATAGTGAATTGTGTATAGCATTTCACTGGTAGTCTTGGCATTGTGTACATTATTGTTGATGTACAAGTTCTTTCCCTTATAGATAATTGGTTGCCACACCTCTGAACATTGTGCTAGTGTGCTGTTGAGGGGATATATTATTTTGGGAAGGTCCTCTGAGGTAGTAGAGGGGGAGGGGTCAGGAGGGGTAGTTGTAGTGGTGGTGGCGCTGGGTATTGTGATTTTGTTGGGTGTCGGAAGTGTTTAATTAGTACTTCTATCACATATTGCAATTTTAATATGGGTGTGAGTTGAATGTATTTCACACAGAAGAAAGTCGACGTCCTTACACTAGTTAAATGTTGATGTTGATTTGTTAGTGGTAAGTGTAACTATTGCCTGTTTTTTTAAGTAGCATTGCAGATTTTGTTTCTTGTTGAAGATATGGGGAAGTGGTCAACATTATAATTAGGAATTATCATTTAAAAAACCTTTAAAATTCACTGAAAAAAACATGGTTTCAGGCAGGTTATCGTTAGGAATTATCATTTAAAAAACCTTTGAAATTCACTGAAAAAAACCATAGGTTTCAGGGGTGTTATAGTTAGCTGGACATTTCACACATACAAAACCATTGAAATTCCTTTGTTATATTTAGTTGTACTAACTGTAACTCTCTCCCCTGCAATCCACTGGTGATGATGTCACATATTACATCATTTATGACATGGTCAGTGACATCACTGATGACATCACTGCTGACATCTCAATGACATCACTGATGATATATATATATATATATCTCTCCGCTGGCTTGATTTCTTCTAATCCAAACAGTCACGGCCACGGACCCAGATCCGTGCTCAGAGGTATTTTATTCACCCGTAGCCATTATGTCATCAGTGATGTCATTTGAGATGTCATCAGTGATGTAATATGTGACGTCATCACCAGTGCATTGCTGGCACGTTAGTTGAACTTAGCTCAACTAACTATAACAGGCGAATTTCTCTAGTTTTATATAGGTCAAATGTTCAACTAACTATAACGTCCCTGAAACCTATGGTTTTTTTTGTGAATTTCCAAGGTTTTTAAATGCTAATTCCTAACTATAACGTCTGTTAAACCTATGGTTTTTTCAGTAGATTTCAATGGTCTTTTAAATGTTAATTTCATATTTTAATGTTTATAAAACCTATATTTCTTCTATTATATGTTAAAATATTTTGGAACTCTATTATACTTCTTTTTTTTAACTTGAAAAATTATGTAATGTTTTATATCTTCCCCCAAAAATATGTATGTCTTTTTTTTGTTGAGAAAACTGCACTCCCATACCTGTAGCGTACCAAGCTCTATCACCATGCGAATCCGATGCACCATATTGCTAAACTCGTAAATTATGCGCATTTCGTATCCGACAGGTTTGTGACACTGCGTCCCGCGTAACATCATATACGCATGAAGTTTCCCCAGCTGCTACTTTGGTATCCGACGGGTACGCAGTACCAAGCCACATGTTCCATCATGTACGTATGGGGTCCGGCCCGCTGCACGTTACGTATGCGACGAGTGCATGCCCCCAGGCCCTGTGTTACGTCACAGACATATGGTGTTGCGCCGTATACGCCATTCCCTCTTATTTTTTTTTGTTTCAAAAGTATATCTAAGTAACTTTAAATAGTATATGACAGCACGCGATAATCTAAAATATTTTAAACATTTATATATTTCTAACTGTAATAAACTTATATTATGATAAATATATTTTCTCAAAATCGCGTCGGGTGCGGCCTCCTTGCATGCTCGGTGCGCGATTGCCATGTGACCTTAAAGAAAAGGATTTGATTGCTTCATAACATTTCCCATTGTAACAGTTGGACGACCCCACCCATTTTAGTCATTCTCTCTACAGCGTTTGATGAGAGCCACCTCTTCACCATAAACAGCTTTTTTGAAAAGTTTTTTTTCTGTGTACACATATCTTATACTACACACAACATGCAATGATCATCTTGATCGGTATTCGTGGTCTGTACATTAGCCTTCCTCGTGTGATGGCCATGCATCTGAAACGTTACATTGCACAATGCCCCTGGTGTGTGTGCACATTATTGTGCTCACTTTCGGCCTGGGTATTGATGACTCTGAGAAGTATCATCAGCCACGGGCAAAGTGCACATTCTAGATCACATGTGACAAACAGTAAACAGTAATGTGTAGATTTCTATTGCTGTAGGCTCTGTTGTCAGGCTTTACCAATATAGTAGTGTGTTATATGTGAGACTTTCAGATTCACCTTGACATACATTGCTTGACTGTAATGAGCGTTATCACTGTGTATGACGTAGCCTCACTGCTGATCCTCCCTCCAGCTGCGCACATTCACATGTGTACGCTTATTGATAGCAACACTTTCAATAATACCGCACACCATTGACATGCATGTCTGCCTATCCACAACCTTGACGAGATATGATGTTCACCATTCAATCCTTTCGAACAGCATCTCATTAGCAATAGTTGACGCCCTCCCGATACATGCTACATTAATGTAAATTGCGCATTCTGCGACGTCAAAACTGCAAAAGAAACACACATAAGTACACTTCCTGGCCAGGCCGGATCTAAACAACGCCCAGATCCCCGGAACAATTATTCACACCCCAACGCTGGCCTGGCGTACCCAAGCCCAGCCCACTTTGCGTACCTATAAATAGGATAACGACGACGCCACATGTCCCAGTTCTTCCACACTGCCTCTGGTGATATGGCCGCATCCACCTCGCATATCACAATGCACAATAAAAAAAGGGATCCATGAGGTGTACACCATCCTGGCAATCAACAATGGTTCTAAATTGTGAACCCTTCTGCCCGTCGTGTTTCCAAAGGGATCCATGAGGTGTACACCATCCTGCAATCAACACTACAACTGAATTGTAAACTGCTGCCCGTAGTGTTTGCACACACAACAATGACAGCAGGTGAGCAGTGGGGCCTGGGTGCCCAGCGGCTCCGATTGAGCACAGTGCTGCGGGTGGGGTGGGCTGCATCAGCCTGGGTGTGCAGGTGCTAACAAGCGAAGTTGCCCTGCGTAATGATGTGATGTCTGACCTCATTCAGTCACATCTCTGTCTCATTTTAAAGACCTGCTGGGCCTTACTGTAGGCCTGAGCCAGCAGGCAGCGCTGCCCTACAGACACGTGTTGAGCACAGTGCTGCGGGTGGGGTGGGCTGCATCAGCCTGGGTGCGCAGGTGCGAAAAAGCTATGTTGCCATGCGTAATGATGTGATCTCTGACCTTATTCAGTTACACGTCTGTCTCATTTTAAGGACCTGCTGGACCATACTGTAGGCCTGAGCCAGCGCTGCCCTACAGACACGTGGCGTTGGCTTTTAGGGCACTGTAGTGAGATCATTACTAAGTGTACATGTACACAGGCTTTCCCCACTGTATTACACGCGCACATTATGCTTCCAGCATGCGCTCTGTTCCCTTGTATGTGAACCTTGGTATAACATATTATTATTTAACCTTGTGTATTGTCGTGCACTTCAACTCCTCTTTGAACCACGATTACCACTAACAGTTGGTAGATCGTACTTCAAAAACGAAGGATGCACTCAACTGGTGTTTTCTATTAAGCTTGAAATAAAACTTCATTTACCTCCAGACGTTTCCACCCTTAAATTATTTCTCTCTTTTCAGACACTGAATTAATTGACCGAAAATGGGCGGAGTGGGTGCTGACCCCGTAATGATGCCCTCTGCATTCTGACGACTTCCACTGTGGTATCAAGACACCGTCCATGACCGGAGACCTGCTCTCCCACCCTACAAAGGTACCCCTGAGTCGGTGCTTGCACCTGCACGTCTTTGGACACACCAATGGTGGCAGGTGAGCAGTGAAGCCTCGGTGCGCAGGACCTACAATTGAGCACAGTGCTGGGGAAGGGGCTGGGGTGCTGCAGCTTGGGTGCACAGGTGAAGGCAAGCGATGTTCCCGTAGCTAATAATCTAATCTCTGGCCTTACTGCGGAAGGGGTTAGGTACCTCAGCCTGGGTGCGCAGGTGCAAACAAGCGATGTGGCCGTCCATAATGATGTGATCTCTGACCTCATTCAGTCACATCTCTGTCACATTTTAATGACCTGCTGTACTGTACTGTAGGCCTGAACCAGCGGGCAGCGCTACCCTACAGACACGTGTTGAGCGCGGTGCTGATGGAGGAGTGGGCTGCTTCAGCCCAGTTGCGAAGGTGCGTAAAAGCAAAGTTGCCGTGCGTAAGGATGTGATCTCTGACCTGATTCAGTCTCATCTCTGTCTCATTTTAAGGACCAGCTTGACCGTACTGTAGGCCTGACCCAGTGGGCAGCGCTGCCCTACAGACACTTGGCGTTTGCTTTTAGGGCACTGTAGTGAGCTCATTACTAAGTGTACATGCACACAGGATTCCGCCACTGCATTACACTCGCACATTATGCTTCTAGCATACGCTCTGTTCCTTTGTATGTACACGTTAGCCTAACATATTATTATTTAACCTTGTGTATTCTTGTGCACTCCAACTGCTCTTTGAACTATGATTACCACTAACAGTTGGTAGATCGTACTTCAAAAACGAAGGATGCACTCGACTGGTGTTTTCTATTAAGCTTGAAATAAACCTTCAATTACCTCCAGGCTTTTCCACCATTAAATTATTTCTCCCTTTTCAGACACTAAATTGATTGAACCAAAATAGGCGGAGCAGGTGCTCACCCTGTCATGATGCCCTCTGCATTCTGACGCCTTCCATCGTGGTATCAAGACACCGTCCCCGACCGGAGACCTGCTCTCCCACCCTACAAAGGTACCCCTTAGTCGGAGCTTGGACCAGCACATTGTTGGACACACCGGTGGTGTCAGGTGAGCAGTAACGCCTCGGTGCGCAGGACCTACAGTTGACACAGTGCAGGGGAAGGTGCTGGGTTGCAGCAGCCTGGATGCACAGTTGCAGGCAAGCGATGTTCCCGTAGCTAATAATGTAATCTCAGACCTCATTCATATGTTTCATTTTAAGCACTTGCTCGACCACCCTCTTTCTCGCGGACCCCAGTGTCCTAGACAAATGGGTGATGGGACGTAAATACTGAGGGCTGGGTGCAGTAGGCCGAACTCTGTCTCCTCCTCCCTCTGTTCTTTTGACTCTCACTCCCCTTCTCCCTTTCACCCACTCCCTCTCCCTTCCATTCTCACTATCTTCCTTTCATTCGGACTACCTTCCTTTTCCTCTTCCACATGGCACACATACTTAGGTTTCATTTTTTGTGCGCTGCTTCCGGAGGAGTCTCACCCATGTATTTCATGTTATACTGTTATTTGTTCTAATAAACTTGTGTTTCCATTTATTTGTGTTGTTTTAACAAAGGTTTTTTTTTCCAATAAATAAGTGAGTGTATAGGTCTTCTTTTTCTCACTACACTTTTCTGTAGTTTATTGTGAAAATAGTCTGTTTATAGGAGGTTATGAGCGAAAACATTTGTAATTTTGCGGTGTACCTACCAAATATAAACCCACAGACTATTACATAAATAAAGCCTGCGTAATTCTACAACTGCAAGGGTTCTATGCATGTATCACTTTATAACACCATGAGTACTGCCCGTGTGATTACAGAACCAATAAGGCACTGGCTAGGCCCACCACGGCTTCAGGGACTGCCTAGGCCCACCCTTCATATTTAAGTAAAGCCCCGGACGATGGCGATCCCCGGACTTCAGTTGGCCTCGAAGCCCCCCGAACAATAAGTAAACAATACCCGGGAAAGTGGCGATCCCCTAGGCTGCGAAACGTCTCTGTGCCCTCCAACGCCTAATTTACATGTGACATTAAGATCCCCAGTCCTACAGAGACCCCGCAATATAATAATAGGATTAGCCACGGAACGTTACCCAACAGGAGCATTATTTAAATCAACGAGTGAGAGCCCCCTTTTTTTTTCTCCATTTTTATCATCCGAATCCGCTCTATGTTTTCCTCCTCTCGCTTCAACTAGTCAAACAAGGATTTGCTATCACAGGGTAGAAGCCATGCACCCGCCCTCTAATAGCAAACATAAATGTCCCGCGGATGCACCACCCGGGACATTGTATGAGCTGCGCCTGGGAGGTCGCGCTCCCTAGGACCATGATTCATTAATATAACATAACGTGTAATTGTAAAGCGCTCATTCACCCAGAGTTCTCTTGCCGCTGAATAACAGATGTTCATTGTTACCCAACTCAATGGTACTCATTTTATCGACCTCAGATGGATGAAAGGCTGAATGGACCCGCCGGGATTTGAACCTGTGACCATTAGGTCGAACGCAGGCCCCTGCAATGGACGCATTAGTCCACTGAGCCACCAGACCCGGACATTGGTTAGTATAAGCACCTACTAACACTACTTACATACATGTCGTACAGCAACCAGAGTGTAGTGAAGAGGCAGAGGAAGCGCAAAATCTAAAAATATAAATGCTACCAGAGGTCAGATGACATAGTTCAATGAGCCTATGACCCTGGGATGAGTAGCAACAGCTACACGAAGAAAACGGGTCTTCAGCACAACACAAGCAACTTTGAAATATTGGTGAGTGCTGCCTTCTTTTTACCTTCTCCCGCTCGTTGCCAAATTTATGCAGTGAAGAAGCAGACAGCAGCGGTTCCGATAAGTAGATTTATTGCAGGAAAACAAGACACCTTAAACACCCACCAACAGGAGCAGACAGCAAGGCTACTGTCTTCTCCAGCACCGTGTACAAACTCCCCAATGTTCCCCTCATGACTGCCCTACATTCTAACATTACATACTTACATTCTAGTAGAATTACATACTGACATTGTACTATATCTTATATTGGAATTCTACACAGAGCACTTTACAGCAATGAGCTCATGGTTTCATCCAGGAGTCTTGAGACCGGTAGGGGTGAGTAGTTTGCTTCCCACTCCCTGTATTATATAAACGCAAACTAACACTACTTCCACAGGTATACTACAGCGCCCAGAGCACATCACTTTACAGCAATGAGCTCCCGATTTAGGCTCACGGTTTAATCCCTGAGTCTTCAGACCAGTAGGAGAAAGTAGTTCGCTACCCACTCCCTATATACTATAAACACATACTAACACTACTTACACAGTTATACTACAGCAGCTAGTATCCTACAGCGCCCAGAGCCCATCACTTTACAGCAATCAGCTCGGTTTGATCCCTGAGTCTTTACACCGGTAGGCATGAGCACTTCGCTTCCGGTATAGTATAAACACACGGTAGTGGTCAGTAGTTTGCTTCCCACTCCCTGAATAGTATAAACGCCTACTAACACTACTTGCACATGTATACTACAGTGCCCAGAGCCCATCCCGTTACAGCAATCACCTTGGTTTGATCCCCAAGTCTTCACACCGGTAGGCGTGACGTGAGTAGTTCGCTTCCCACTCCTTGTATGGTGTAGTGTAGTTCCTATTTTCCCAATAGGCTCTGCGCATTGGAATAACATAAACAGCAGTGTAGACGTAGGACTGAGGTCATCTAGGTCTCTACTGACTATGTTAAACTTAATTTAGGTTTGCGCCAGCTAGCTCAGAGGTCACTGGAAACTTTCTTGAATGAATAGGGAGGGACAAGCTCCCCTGGCTCAGACAAGAAGGGATTCAGTTTCCGACAACCGCATAAACATGACAACTTTGCTCCCTCAGAATAAGAGTATATCTCTAGAGTCGTGTGAAAATAATAGACAGCTATTTCACTCAGTCAGCAGTGCGTACTTAGTTTCACCAGGATGCAGAGAAATAGAAAGACGGGCGTTTTCAATAAAAGGTGTTATTTATTGAGCAGTCTTCTTTCTCATGCAAGAGAAATGAATTGCCACAATTGCAATACTTAAAGTAAAGTAAAGTGCGTACAGTAAAAGTAGTATTAGGAAATAATACTGTACAAGCATTGATATGGTTTCTTAGCCATATGATACTTTAAAATGGATAAAATATATACATACATAAATACATTGACTAACGTACTCAACTGGTGCTTCTAACTAAGCCTACCCTGGTGTACCTGACCTAAGCCTAATACTTGGGAAGGGATGAGTAAGTAGCAGTTTAAGTTAAGTTGGTTAAGATTATTTTGCCAAGAATATGCATCAAGAATTCTCTTACGGGTTTAGTCAGCTCCGTACCTTGGTAATAGAATGTGGGAGGTCTGGTATCTCTTTCCTCAGGACTCGATATCCCAGCAACCCTCAAGGGTAGGCTGGAAACACCGGAGCTGGATTTTCTCAGCTGGAGAAAAAGACAGCGTCTCTCTCAGTGCATCAAACGGGAGGAGCGGCTTCCGTGGGCTCTCGCTTCAGCTGGGCTCTCGGGCAAGTAGATGGCCGCTCTGCTCCAAACCACCGTGTGTTTGCTTAAGGCAACTGTTGGTATTTTATACCTGGAAGGTGCCGGGTTTGATGTAAGGTTGGACATAAGACGTCACTAAGAACTAACAGTTCTTTCTGGACTTCAGGAGTTCTTGTTCAAATCAAAACAAAAGCAGGGGGGATTTCCCGGGCTGCTGGAGGCTTGGTTTGTTTAAAGAACGCGTTGTGCTTTCTAGGAGACGATAGGAGTAGCCGTGCTGTGCTTTGGACTGCATGGGCTATTACTGAATATGGATCTGATTCTTATGCCTTTATCAGGATATTATTGATTATAACCTCATAAGGGCATAAATCGGGAATATCGAATTAGGGTCCTAGATATAAACACGACACCCACTCCAAGGATTGATGTCCATCATTACTAAAAACTAAGCAATAGTAAACATTCAATGATGCATGTGTGTTTTCCGACCCACCCCAAAATACATATTTCGCATTTGAAATGGTATAAGGTAAATACACAAAATTTAGTGTTAGTACTGTACGCTTTTCAAGCAGTGTCATCATTCAGATAAATGCATATATCAGCTGAAAGAATTTCGAAAATTACACATGAAATGGCTCTAAATACAGAAAAGAAGGCTGAGACCATTTCATCACATATTTATACAAATTGCTGTATATGTGCTAGAGGCTGAGGTAAAATATTGTCTCTAGTATCTTAAAAATAGAAGCTCTGTTCTCTAAGAATAGTTCTACTTTAAGCAGAGTATCATGTGCCAAAAAAAGGTAAATATTTTGAAAAATGGGCAAAAATAATTTCGCTTTCAGGGGAAAATGAGTTCCAAATATTTTCTGTAGCTTTGTTTATCAAAAAGCTGAAGGCCGAATTCAGAGTTCAGGGAACGCTGTGTGCTCATTGTTTTTATTAAGAGTTATTCTCGTTGATTGGAGAGAATATTATTTCAGACAGACCCGCAAAAAATTGGTCTACCACATCAGGTGAAAGTTCGACCAAGTTCGAAAATACTGCAACTGTGCAGTTCTCTGCGTGATTGCTATCATCGATGGTTGGATCAGCAATGCTCACAGAAGGCTGTACCTGTTTGGTGCTGCTTTCCTCTCGTACTTCACCGCCACCTATTCGTAGTGGTGAAGTCTCAACGAATGCTGTCATCAGAATCGGTAGCCGCTGGAGAAAACACGATGCATGAGTCGTTACAGGACCTAGCAAAGTATCAATATGCATTGGTGCTGCTGATTGTAGTGTAAGACAGATGTCCAACACGCATTCTTCTCCGCATAGCAGACATCGAAACACAGGTATGATGCAATCTTGCCAGATCGGTCTGAATGAAAGAAACCAGGTTGTACTCAGATCTCTTAGCCAGGCCAATCCGAGGACCTTAGTGATACGGTCTCGGTATCGTATTGCTAGGATCGTTTCTTCCATCGTTGCTAGAGTCTTGTCTGTGGATTGGCTTGCCATATCGGTTCAGAAGAAGCAAAAATAAAATTCCTGCCACGAGTCCCAAGATTAAGGGTAGGCCGCCAAAGACAGAATGGACAAAATTCGGGAAGATGCCCAGAACTGTTTCAAAGGGTGCTAACAGTCCCGAAAAAATTGTCTTAAATACATTTGCGATGCCACTGGTATCAGACATGTTTAAGATTTGGCTTAGTATTTGTACGAAATGCATGGGGCAATTTGTCGATAAAAGGGAATGTGTCTCTGCCGATGTCCTTGCCACTTGCAGATCATACATTTCTTTTGATGAAGTTAAAGGCACAGTTGTCTTTAAAAGAATAGACTTCATTCTGCTTAAAATATCAATTCGAATAGAAGAGATATTCAACTGAGGCCATAACGCAGCCCCCATATCTGGATTGCTGTGTGGATACAATACTTGCATACAACAAATGGCCCTGGAAGTTACAGTTGTCAAATAGGCTTTTCCTGGCAGCATGCCACAACAGCTGTGGTCACTTATTAAAACGTAACTGCCGTTAGAAAGTGGTCTAAAAATGGCTCTATCTGTTTTGCAGGCGTGCCATGCAGGTGACATGAAAGGTTATTTGAAGACCCTTCGCAGGCTCCATGCAAATTAATACCTTGACACAGAAGTGTACCGCTTAGTGATTTTTTACAATTTTTACCACTAAGAAAAACCTCCTTGTTCCCTTCACTATAACATCTGTGTGTATAAGGTAAATCCCAGGTTGATTTGATGTATTCTTTACCCAACCTTTCATACTGGCCTACAGGTATATACTCTTGACAGTATTTCAACTGGAAAGTTGTTATCGGCATTGTAATCGTTCCATGTATTATCCATTCAATGACAGGTCTCTCTGACATTGTCAATGGTAATCTCTCGAGTTTTTCAATGCTCAGAATCGTATAGTCTGCTCCTTTTTGTGCCAAACTGATTTGTTTATCAGTAAGGTTAAAGATACCGAATAATGACATTGTGTTGATTAAACGCCATGGTACGTAGCCTGAACGCAGATTTTGCAGCGTCCAACCAAGCTGTACAATAGAACGTAATTGAGACTGACCATGTTGTAACATTATTAAGTCCTGCTCTATTATATCAAAAGCAGATGATACAATGCTGTTCAGTGAATATATTCTGTAGGACAGAGTCGTTAACCCATTGTCCACAACAGAAACTGATTTTTCCAAATTTATACGATCAATTTCTCGTATTTTTTCTGCTGTCTCAATTTGCATTACTTTCCATGCTTCGTTGTACGCAGCGTATATATCGGCCGCTATGAAACGTTTTTGACGCTGTTTGCGTGGTCCCATTATGAAATCACGCAAGTCAGCACCGTCTTTAAGTAAAGTCAAGTGTTGCTTAATTTCAGCCAGTGTGGATTTCTCTAGCCACTCAAGGCATAGTTTCCCTACACTGTATGTTGTAACTATCCATGGAGGTTGTCTCTGGGAGTATCTAGGGTCTGGTCTGGTCATTTTGAACCCCTGTGTTTTGTTCAGGAATCTATCTTGACAGTTATTCGTGTCTGTTGGCCAGATCAACCACTTTTTCCAATCAGGATGTGTTCTGTTTTGGGGTAAAATATGGGATACGTCTATCTCCACATCTGTAGTGCTGTCACTATCAGTTATGGGTTTCGGAATACACAGTGTATTTAAATCTTTTATCTTAGTTAGGCCAAGACAAGTAGTTTGTTGAATTGTGTCATTCAAGAATATTATTTGTTCTGGGATCATGCAGGCCCTAAATAGTGCTTCTAGGCCTTGTACTTGCCAATCTTTGCAACCCCAGATCGTTTTTGTTTCAATGGTGTTTTTCCAAAATTCCAAACCAAATGTAGACATTTTGTCATAAAATTTTTCAGAATAAATCAGTTTAGTATTTGTCAACATTGTTTTCATTCCTGTCCTACTTAACATTTTTAAATAAAACTTTTCTGGATCACTGTTATTAAACCCTGAGAAGTATTGGTATTTCTCATAAAATGTTTTCGAACTGCCTTTTGGTGGAGTTGGACAGTGTTCCCACTGGTTATAAGATAAAACATTTCTAGGCTGAGCAATATTTTAGGCAAATAGTGATCACCATAATGGTTGTAACAGTATAACTCTTCGTAATTCGATTAACCCTGCAAGTAATCATGTTCTGTAAACTTGGCTGGCATTACTAAATCTGACATCATATTATTAATGTTTTCAAAGTCCCAGTCATCAGAGAAGGTACTTGGTGTCACAAAGTCACTTAACACCTTGGGTGCTAAGCTGATCCCCCTCCTGTGCTGATATTTACTAAATCCCCTTTTTCATGACGAGCTCAGCTCGTCATGAGCACACGAGAGGTGCACCTCATGACGAGCTGAGCTTGTCATGAGCATCAAAGGGGTTAATGAAACCTTGAACTGGTGTGGATACTTCAAGAGCTCAACCAGGCAAAAAATGTCATAATCAGTTCTGTCCCATGCTACCCCACTGGGTATTGGATTGGCTGAGATGTTTACTGATGACAGTTCTCTTTTCTCGATGTGAGAGGCTTTAGGACCAAGTTAATGTTCTGACTTGCTGTGTCCATTGTACTATATTTTCCATCAATTAATTTTCCCAAACAGAGAACCATGATGAGCCAAAGCAGGAGAGTAAGTACACCTAACACAATCCAAAATTCAATCCATGGTGATATCAGATGTTTCTTTTAGTTGGTGAAAAAGTTCAGTTACTTTGTCTTTGAAAGTTTTTGTTGGAGACGTTTCTTCATGCTTGCTTGGATCTTCAGAGAAGTCGTCGAAATTGATGAAGTAGCCAGATGCAGTTCTGTCAATTGTTGGAATTTTTCCGGATTTTTATTTGCTTTTGCACTTTTCTTTGTTTCATTAGCATAGTCAGAAGCAACATCATTGTAGACTGGTGTTTTTTGACGAACTGTCGTTATTTGGGTTTCAAGAGGCACTAGTTCCATGGCATTATTGCATAGTCCTTTGTTATGCACTGCAGGTTTATCAAATGTGATTAGTCTCTCAGTATGAGCCTCTTGGATTGTAGCAAATTTCGGTATTCTGCTATTTCTTGGGAGTCCTCTTGGCCTACTACTTATTATTGGCCACATGATTTTGGTTTTACCAGGTCGATGGATACAACTCTGTTCTCCCTTTTACCAGCAAGGGGCGGTAGTACAACTGATCTTGTTCCGCTGATAGCTAAGACAGGTACTGCTTTTCTGTAAGAAGGCCAAAATTCCTTCTTTACCGCGATCTTTTCTCTGACCAGATCCCCAATCTTTAGAATCCAGACAGGTCTTGCTGGGACAGGTGGTTTTTCTTCAGTGGCTGTCGGCTGTAGTTTCAACTTTATGTTACTCAGGTTTTTTCTTGTTTCATTTCAATCCTGTAAAGCAGCCAAACGATCTTTGATATCAAAGGATTTGTCATCTACCACAGAAGTATGACTATCAAGATCCTGAATAAGCATTCTAGTCCCGAACAATAGTTCGTATGGAGTGAGAGCTTTTAGAGAATTTCTTGGCAGATTATTAAGACTACGTGGACACTTGTTAAATGTTTGACCCACCCATCACCCGAATCTAATACCCTCGCCGTTATAGATTGCTTTATGTCCCGGTTCTTTCTTTCCACAAACGCATTTCCCTCAGGATGGAAGGGAGAAGAGAACCGCAATGCGATGCCCATGCTGTTCATGGCCTCTTTGTAAGCTCGAGAGCTAAACGCAGGACCCTGATCAGAATGTAGCATGCCAATTGCGTATGTGCCGATATAGACTCGCAAATCTTTTATAACAGTTCTGGCGTCAGCCGAATGCTGCTGGTCTACATAATCAAGTTAATTTGTCCTAATAATTATTGGTACGCATTTCTCTGGTTGGATTTCTGTATCATAGAATGTCTGAAGCTTTCTAACAAAGATGTCCGGGCAGTATCCTGGTCCGGTTCACAGCTGCGATCTCTGTTGCAGTCTGGACAATCTATTGCAAATTTGTAAATTTGCACGCTCATTCCCGTCCACCAGTACTCTGATTGTAATTCTATTAAAGATTTCAAGATCTGTTGGTGCCTCGGACCTAGTCCCATGTGTGTGTCTTCAATCAGGAAGACTCTCCTGTTCGTGTTTGGAATTACTCTATCCCCCACTCCAGGGATTTGAGCAAAAGGAACGGAGTTTGCATCAATTATGTATGTATTACTGAGTGGATAGTTGAGAGGTAATGCTGCATAATCGCCTTTTAATGAGGCTTTTACTGCCAGCATGGTTTCCCCATCTATGTGTTTTTTTGAACGCTTTTCAGTGGCTACGGAAGCCGGTTGAACTGCTTCCGCTGTGGCTGTGTTAGCCAATGAATTCCCTGCAACGTGAACGCCATCACGTTGATGACTCAGTGCTTGTATCACGTGAGTCCTCTGTAGTTCTTTCTTTAAAAGAACTACTTGTTCCCAAAGCGATTTATGCTTTATTGTGGCACCTGTGTCATCTTTGTAACCGTTTTTGATCCATGTCTGCATGTCACTGTTGTATGATTTGACGCAGAAATACGAATCGCACACTATTAGTGTGGGGAATTCGCGATCGGCATTTTCAAGCGCCATCTTTAAAGTTCTTATTTCAGTTCGTTCAGCTGAACAGTTTCTGATTGATTCAGTTTTGGTAATCATCGGTCTGAATTTACCAGAGCGCCAGCGACCTTTAACAATCGAGCACGCTGCTTTGTACGATTTTTCCACTACATTGTAGTGTTGTGCAAATCTGTCCATGTAGATTACACAAGTGTACTTTTCTAGAGGCAGAATTTCGATTGTCAGAGGATATTCTTGTTCGTACTCTAGATCATCTAGTTTCTTCAGTTTCGGGTCAAAATAGTATTTTACGTCTTCTGCAGCAAGATAATTTTCCCATTGTATCCATTCTGGATCTAATGCCACAGCATTTAAATTGCGTGTAAACGTTAATGCCTCAAGGGCTGATTCTGCTGTAAAAGCAGTTATCCTTCTGCCTTGGCCTTGGGCTCTTTCTTTTGCTACAGCAGTTTGAACCGCTAACAGAATTTTTTCTGTAGAACTGAATTTTATTTCAGCTTTAGTGTACAAATGTGATTTGTAAGCTATAGGTACTGTTTCTCCCTCATTAGAGGTCAGGTATGTGAATCCGCATCTTCCTGGGATGACTCGGATTACAAGATTGCGTGTGATTTCACGTGTTTGCAATTTTGTTTTAGTTAACATGTCTGTTTGTAGTGATCTCAAAATTTCTGAGTGTTTCTGAGTCCAATTGGTTTGTTTGAAATCTGGTCTTATTAATTCATGGAGAGGTTTAACCCTCTCGGCATAATTTAGAATGTATGTTCTTCCGAAATTCAGGAAACCTAATATTGATTGTAAATTCCTCAGCATTTTTGGTGCTTGGAGTACAGCACATTTCTCTAAGAAATTGTCTGCCAGGCTTTTGCCTTCACTTGATAATTCATATCCTAAAAATAGGACAGTAAGATGGGCAATTTATGACTTTTTAAAGTTGAATTTGTAACCCTCTGAAGCGAACCCAAGTATTATGGTGTTCACTCTTTTCAAGTGAGTCTCCAGGTCATCATCTGTGAGATAGATGTCATCGACATAGGATAATGCATCATCATCGTATATTTGTAGTAACTCTGTTACCCTTACTGAGAATAATCCTTGGCTATTCTTGAATCCCTGTGGGAGTCGACAGAAGTGTTTTTGTGACCCCATTATTGAGAAAGCGGTCAAATACCTGCTTTCAGGTGCAATGTTTTGACAAAAGAATCCATTAGAGATGTCTAATGTTGTTTTATATTTTTTGCGCACAATGGGCCAGATGCATCAAGGCTTTTGCGACTCGCAAAGGCCGAAAATGGCAGAATTTCGGCCTTTGCGACTCGCAAACGGCCTTTTAGCATGATTTGCTATGTATCAAATAATCGCAATTTAAGGAATCGCAAAAAAATGCGATTCCTTATTTTGCCATAGAATTTTAGGAATCACAATTTTTGCAATTCCTTAAATGATATGTATGTAACTATTTGGAATATCGAATTTGTGTTAAGAAATCTCAAATTACCACCAACTTGTGCTTGGTGGTAATTTGCGATTTCTTTTAAAAATGCCCTATTTGGCATTTGTGAGGGTGGCATGTGACACACATACATGCCCATAGGGCATGTATGTGTGCTACATGCACACACATGTACATTTCAGGGGTGCAGCAGGGTGTCTTTGAGACACCCCTGCACCAATTCTCAAATTGCGATTAGCTAATTGCGAAATCGCAATTTGAGAATTATTGCGGACTCTAATACATGCGGACTCTAATAGTCCAACCTCCTATAAGGATTCCACAACACACCCCTTACCAGGGGAACACAAATAAAATCACACCACAGACTATACAATCAGTCATTGGTAAATTACCAGCAAAAAGGGAACACATTCCATTCTGAATAGCTCAAAAAATTATTAAAATCGAGGCAGTATTTCCTGATAATACCCCTCATGAAAAGCACAGGATTTTAACAATCTGTTTACCAATTGGGATCGCACCACGCCTGGAGGACTGTGACACTTGGGGTACAGTCTTTGCTGCAATCTACACCAAAACACATGGTATTCCGTCTATGGCGCTAATACCAGACGTCCTGAAACAGATTCAAAATGAATATGTGGCAGAGCCTGCTTTAAATCTAGGTATGAAATTACTGAAAGATTTCAAACAGGTCTCAACAATAATATTAGCCAATATTAAAGGTGAAGCAGCATCCGTGGCGATCCGCCAAAAGTTAAGAGAATTTGATGTAACTGAGCAGCCACAAGAACAAGCCAGAATAATCGAGAAATCCTATGAAGAACTATGTAGACACAGTTTGGATGGTAAACAAGTGAAACCCCAGCTGAAGGAAAGTCCTGAAAAGGTCTTTATTAAAAACACTCTCACTCTCCTAAAGAAAAGCGTTCTCAATCTCGAGGTAGGTCTCCTCAAAAGGAGCACTCAGAAAGGAGGTATAACCTCAGGAATAGGGATCATTTGAGAAAACCTGATAGATATCAAGATACTGATACACGTTCCTCTCATACCTTTCAGACTTCATCACAGAAATCAGAAAGAAGAGGACGGTCCGAACTAAAGGAAGAACGCATGAAGTCCAAAGACGATCAGCAAGTTCCAAAAAATAAGAAAACCCAATTCACCAAAAAGAAGGTATCTCGTCTAAAAATCAGACATGCCGAGGATCTTGAGGACACTACTCAAGAACGGGGAGTGGGTTCAGACAATGTTGGACAGCGCAGCAGAAGTAACCCTAGCTCGCAAGATCTTGAAGGATCATCTGGAGACAGTGGACTTGAATGAGTACATCCAAGTTGAAACTGCTGATACCAGGGTTAGTGTCCCACATAAGTTATATGAAATAACACTCCGGATGGAGGGGGATATAACTAGAAAAATAAGAGCACTCTTTTGGGAGAAGCTCTCTAAGGGTTATGACATTCTTCTAGCTGAACAAGACTGGCCACCTGAATTTGTCAGGGAGTGCTCACATGGCGAAGACATCATTATGCCAGCCTTCTCCAATCATATTCCAATTCATAAAAAATACACCTATGCCAGGAAATGGGCAGTTGCCCAGTCTCCTGCGTTATATAAAAATCATGTAGTATGGGATGAGGATTATCCTCAACATAAAATCCAGTTAAAAACTCAACCAACTGCACAAAGGCAGTACCCAGTTAAGCAAGAAGCTAAAAAACAAGTCAGGGAGATATTAGATCAACTTGAATACCAAGGGGTGATTGAAACATGCACCTCGTCAATGAACAATCCTTTGTTTCCTGTCTCCAAACCAGACAATACATATCTTCTAGTTTTGGATTACATACATCTAAACTCCTGTTGCAAAACTTTTACAGTACAAAATGCACACAGTGCAGCACTAATGAATAACTCTGTGTAAAAAATATAAAACGACATTAGATATTTTTAACGGTTTTTGTCAAAACATTGCACCGGAAAGCAGGTATTTGACCGCTTTCTCAATAATGGGGACACAGCGTCAATTCTGTCGTCTTCCCCGGGGATTCAAGAATAGTCGAGAGTTATTTTCAGCCAGACTAACAGAGTTACTACAAACGTATAATGATGAAGCATTATCATATGTCGATGACATCTATCTAACGGACGATGACTTGGATAGGCACTTAAATAGAGTGAACACCATAATATTGGACTTCGCCTCTGAAGGGTATGAATTCAATTGTAAAAAATCACGAATTGCCCACCTCAACGAGAAATGTGCGCTGCTCCAACCTCCAAAAACGCTGAAAAACATACCTAAATTTCAGAAGAACTTACATTCTAAATTACACAGAAAGGGTTAAACCTCACTACGAATTAATCAAACCTGATATCAAAACAATTAATTGGACTCAAATACACACAGAAATTTTATGTTCAGTGCAAACAGACATGTTAGCAACAACACACTTACAAACACGCGAAAACTTACGCAACCTAGTGATCCAAATCATTCCAGGAAGATGCGGATTCACGTACTTAGCCTTTAATGAAGGAGAAAAAGTACCCATTGATTATAAATCACACTTGTACACACAAGCAGAAATGAAATTCACTTCTACAGAAAAAGTTTTGACAGCGGTTCAAACTGCAGTAGCAAAAGAGAGAGCCCTTGCACAGGGTAAGCACATAATGGTCGTTACTCCTGTACCTGCCTTAGAGGCAGTGACAAAAGCGAGCATTCCGAATGCAAGGCTTTACATCCGAGATGGATACAATGGGTTAATTCTCTTGCTGCAACAGACGTTGAATACGTTTTTGACCCCTATCTGAAAACAAAAGAATTTCTACAATACGAACAAGAATGTCCTCTGCCCACTGAGATTCTGCCTCGAGAACAGTACGGGTGTATAATTTATACAGACGAATCAGCACAACCCACAATTGGGGGTAAACGAGCTTATAGTGCTGCGTGCGCGATCATTAAAGGTCGCTGGCTCGATGGTAAATTCCGACCTATGGTCACAAAAACGCAATCTCTCGGAGATTGTACAGCTCAGTGAGCTGAACTACAAGCAGTCAAGATGGCTCTTGAAAATACTGATCGCGAATTCCCCACACTCATAGTGTGCAATTCCTATTATTGCATTCAATCTTATAATGAATATTTGCAGAACTGGATTGACAACGGTTTCAAAGATGCAAAAGGTGGCACAATCAAGCATAAGTTGCTTTGGGAACAAGTAGTTCAGTTACGAAAAGAACTATAAAAAGCTCACATGATCCATACACTGAGTCATCAACGTGATGGCGTTCACGTTGCACGGAATTCATTATCTGATGAAGCCGCAAAGTCAGCTGTGCAAACGGCTTCCGTAGCTACAACCGCTCATTCAAAATCTAAAATAGACGGCGAAATAATGCAAGCTGTCAATGCTTAAAGCAAAGACAGTGGTAAAACATTACCAAAAGGCTTTCCACTCAAATACTCATATATAACTGATGCAAATAATGTTCCATTTGCTCGAATCCCTGGAGTGGGGGATACAGTAATTCCAAACATTGAACATAGATCAGGACTAATTTTAGCAGCACATGAAGGGCTCGCCTTTGCACAAGCAGGTGTTTTTGCTACAGTATCATTATTAAAACAGCAATACTGGTGGCCGCGCATGAGGAAACAGACCAGAAACTATGTTTTGGAATGTGAAATCTGCCAAAAGATGAAAGTCTCTACTGTGAAGCATCCTGCACAGACGCCCTTGTTAATTTCAGATAAACCATTGGCTTGTGTTTACCTGGACCACTGCGGTCCCTTACAGAGGGATGGTAACTATTAATATATCAAGGTCGCAGTGGATTTGTGCTCAAGGTTCATTTGGATGTGGCCCCAGAGCTCAGCTGATGCCCAAACTGTTATAAAAGATTTGCGAGTCTTTATTGGCACATACATAGTCGGCACGCTACATTCTGACCAGGGTCCTGCGTTTAGCTCAAAAGCTTACAAGGGGGCCATGGCCAATCTGGGCGTTGCATTGCAGTATTCTAGTCCATTCCATCCTGACGGAAATTCAGTTATGGAGAGAAAAAAACGAGACATAAAGCAATCTATAACAGCTTGCATACTAGGGTCAGGTGATGGGTGGGTCAAACATCTAATAAGTGTCCAACGTAGTCTTAACAATCTGCCAATAAGTTCTCTAGGGGGAATCACTCCATATGAAATCCTTTTTGGAACTATAATGATTGTCCAGGATCTTGATCGTCACACTTCAGTGGTAGAACAAAAAACTTTTGATATCAAAGACGGTTTGGCTGTTTTTCGGGACTTGAATGAAACAAGAAAAAGTCAAAGGAATGCATTGCAGAAGCCAACAACCACCGAAGAGGAACCACCCGTCCCAGCAAGGCCTGCCTGGATTCCAAAGATTGGGGATCTAGTCAGAGAAAAGATTGCGGACAAGAAGAAATTTGGGCCTTCATACAGACAACTAGTACCTGTGCTAGCAATCCATGGATCAAGAACAGTGTTACTGCCTCCCCTTGCTGAAAGAAAGGAGAACAGGTTTGTATCTATTGACCTGGTAAAACCACATCATGTAGCCAATTATAAGTAGTAGGAGGAGTGGACTCCAAAGATGTAGCAGATGCCCAAATCTGGCTACAATCCAAGAGGTTCAAACTGAGACACTGATAGCATTTGAAGACTCTGCAGTACAGAATAAAGGACTATGTAACAATGCCATGGAACTAGTGCCTCTTGAAACCCAAATAACAGTTTGTCAAGAAACGCCTGTCTACAATGAAATATAATCCGAATATACTAATATGACAAGTGATGAAGTGGTTCCAGTGATTTCATCGAATCTTGAAGCAATCCCTACAATTGACAGAATTGCCTCTGGCTATTTCATTAACTTTGATACGTTTTCCGAGGAACTAAGTGAACCTGAAACGACGCCAGCTACAAGAACTTTTAAAGAACAAGCAACAGAACTTTTTCACCAACTGGAAAAAAATATCTGCTTTCACCATGGGTTGAAGTATGGATTGTCCTAGGTGTACTTTTTCTTCTACTTTGGTTGACTCTGGTATTTACTTTCGGAATGCTGATCAATGGAAAATACAAAGGACACAGTAAGAAAGAACATCAACTTACTCCTCAAGCCACACAAATCATCCCATTGTGAACAAAGAGACTTGTCAGCAGTGAAGATCACAGCCGTTCCTATACCAGGTGGTATAGCTTGGGACAGAACTGAATATTACATTTTTGGTCCAGCAGAGCTGTTGAAGATTCCATACCAATTCAAGGTTTCCTTGAGTGACTTTGTTTCATCTAGTACCTTTTCTGATGATTGGGACTTTGAGACTGTTAATAATATGATGTCAGACTTAGAAATGTCTGCAAAATTTACAAATCATGAATATTTAGAAGGTTCATCAGATTATGAAAAAATGTACTGTTATAATCACTATGGTCACCATTTCTTGCATAAATCTGCAAATCCTAGAAATGTATTAATTTATAACCAATGGGAACATTGTCCTACGTCACCAAAGGGTAGCTCTAAGACACTTTAAGACAAATTTCCTTACTTTTCAGGTTTTAATGTTTCCAATCCAGAAACATTTTACTTGAAAAATGTTAATAGGACAGGAATAAAAAGTATGTTGACGAATAAAAAGCAAATTTATTCTGCAGCCTTATATGCTCAGCTGTCTGCATTAGGTTTTGACTTTTGGAAAGACACCATTGAGACATAAACTGTCTGGGGCACAAAAACTGGCAGGTGCAGGGCTTAGAAGCTTTATTTAGAGCCTGCATTATCCCAGAACAATTAATGTTTTTGAATGACACTGTTCAACAGACATCTTGTCTTGGATTAGCTAAGATAAAAGATTTAAACAAACTGTCAATACCTACACCTACACCTGATAGCAGTAACACTTCAGAAGGGGTGGTTGACGTAAATACTATTTTACTTAACAACAGAACAGATCCTGATAGGAAAAAATGGTTCATCTGGCCCACAGACACAAACAACTGTCAAGATAGATTCCTGAATAAGACACAAGGGTTCACATTCACTAGGCTAGATCCAAGATATGTCCAGAGACAACATCCAGGGATGGTAACATCATACAGTGTGGGAAACCTGTGCCTTGAGTGGCTACAACAATCTAAACTAAAGGAAGTAAAGCAACACTTATCTTTACTTAAAGATGGCGATGAATTAAGGGACTTCTTACAAGGACCTGCAAAACCGCGTCATAAACATTTTATATATGCCGGTTTATAATGAAGCTTGGAAAACAACGCAAGCAGAGACTGCAGAACGAATACGAGAAATTGATAGTATTAATTTAAAGAAATCCCTCTCTGTAGTTGACAATGGGTTAACGACTCTGTCATACAGAAAATATTCTTTGGACAGCATAGCATCTTCTGCCATAGACATAATGGAACAGGACTTGGGCATGTTACAACATGGTCAGTCACAATTGCGTTCTATAATGCTTTTGGGCTGGACGTTACAAAACCTTTGTTCAGGCTATGTGACTTGGCGTCTAATCAACACCATATCATTGTTTTCTGAATTTAACCTTACAGATAAACAATTAACTTTGGCACAGAGGGTAGCAGACTACACGGTGCTGAGCATTGAAAAACTGGAAAGATTGCCATTAACTGTTTCTGAGAATTCACCAACAGAATGGATAATACACGGTACAATCACTCTGCCTGTTACCATTTTCCATTTTCAGTATTGCTTAAAACATATACCAGCAGGCGTATTTGAAACGTTGGGTAAAGAATACATCAAGACATCCTGGGATTTACCTTATACACACAAATGTTTGAGTGGGGGAAAAGAAGTCTTTCCTAGTGGTACAAATTGCAAAAATGCACTAAGCTGTTCACTCTTATGTCTGGGTATTAATTTACATGGGGCCTGCGATGGTTCTTCGAACAACTTATCCTGCCACCTGCAAGGTTCTCCAGCTGCAGTGATTGATCCAATTTTTAGGCAGCTTTCTAATGGAAGTTACATTATGTTGAATGATCACAGCTGCTGTGGCATGTTGCCAGGAACCCCCTATCTCGTAACTGTGTCAGCCAGGGTCACTTGCTGTATGCAAGTATTGTTTCCAAAAACTAAGACAGACGGGGAGTCGCCATTATGGCCTTCACTGACCATCTCTTCTATACAAATTGATACTTTAAGCAGAATGAAAGCCATTCTTTTACAAAAAACGGTGCCACTGACCTCGGCCAAAGAGACGTATGATCTGCAAGTTGCAAGGACTACTGCAGAGATACATGCGCTTTCATCGACAAACTGCCCTATACATTTCTCAGAAATGTTAGGTCGTATCTTAAACATGTCTGATACCAGTGGTATTGTACATGTATTTAAGACAGTTTTTTCGGGATTGTTAGCACCCTTTGAAGCAGTCCTAGGCATATTTCGTGCACTCAGTGTTTGGCGGCCTGCCGCTCGTTTTGGGACCAGTAGCAGGGATACTATTTTTGCTCCTTCTGCTCCGATATGGCAAGCCAAGTCAACCTCGACACCCAGATCACCTTGGAGAACACCCTCCTGGCAATGAAGTGTCATGAGCGCATAATACAAATACTGAGCTTGACTTGTTTAAGAGATTTGAATGCACGTGGTTTCTATCATTCCGACCAATCTGGAGTGGTGTGGCTCACTGGTTAGAGGCGGCAGACCCGTAAGCAGAGGACGGCCCGGGACCAGGGTTCGATTCTCGACGCGGCAGGGTCGTGGTCCAGGGTCAACGGGCTCGATAATTCTCGCCTCGGTGCCTACTCCAGTCAGGGACCACACTCGGCAACTCTGGGCATTAGCTTGCCTCATCTTCACAACGGCCCCCCCAGACTGCCGGGGATGCTTGGTCGCACCTTAGAGATACCCATTAGGGACCGTCTCTCAGGGTGAGCCAGGACGGGTTCCCCAGCAGTCGAAGCGCGGAGATACTCCTCCGGGAGTCGATTCCTAGCACTATATAAACCCGCAATTAAATTAAATTAAATTGCATCTTACCTGTTCTACGACGCCTGCTATGTGGAGAAGAATGCGTGCTAGACATCTGTCTGATACTCCCATCAGTCCTACCAATGGAAGTTGATACTTTGCTTGAACCAATAACGTCTCATGCACTGTGTTGTCCCCAGCGGCTACCAATCCTGATGACGGCATTGGTTGAGATCTCACAGACGCAAAATGCAGACGTTGAGATACGTGGAGCAACAGGCACACAGGTACCATCTACTTCGAACATTGCTAATGCGACTGACGCTGACGGTGATGCTTCTCATCTGTGTGGGTTGATCTGCTTAACGAGGTAGTCCAACTTTCACCTCCAGTAGTAGACAAATTCTTTACCAGCTTAGAAGATTTGATGTTTTCTCCAAATAATGACACTGACTTTTAAAGTTAGCACACAGTGTTCTGTGAGATTCTGAATTCGACCTTCACTTTTCAAAAACGAACTTCTAACGTTGGAACTCTATTTTTCTTTGATCAGACTTTTTTCCAAATGTATACTTTTTTTTTGGGCACAAAGTAATCTGCTTAAAGTAGAACTATTCCTAGAGAACAAGAATTCTTTGAATACTTCCAAGAGACAATATTTGACTTTGTCCACAGTCAAACATTGTATATATTCTTCCATGGAATGGTCTCGACTTTTCTTCTGTATTTAAGAGCCATTTCATAAATGTATTTTCATGATTCATTTGGATAGTGTTTTACAAAATGTCATCTGTATGCTTTGAATTAAACATTGCTTTTAAATGCGTACAGTACAAATGCTCTTTTCGTGTACAACCATTTCAAATGCATTTTTATCTATTTTGGGTGGGGTTTGAAGACATCATGTTTAGATACGTTTTATGTGTTTAGAACTTAGTAATGTCGCACATAATAAAGTGGAGTGGGTGTTGTGTGGCGTTTTAGGCTTCGAGTGAATTTTCCTGATTCATGCCCTTATATAGGTACAATTCACATTGCCCTAATATACGCATAGAAAGCAAGCCCTTATTTAGACATAGCCCATGCAGATCAAATACAGGCATGGCTACTTCCACCCGTACCAAACGTCACAACGATTTCTTGGAAAATCGGCCTAAGCAGTTCGGTAACTTTTCCGTGCTTGAATATTGATTTGTCCAAGAATTCATGTATTTTGCAGAGAACGACTATTACCTAGGGGTTCTTTCCTGACGTTATTATGCCCAACTTTACATCAAACTAGACACCTTCAAGGTATAAATATGCCTTTACTTGCTCTTGCAAGACACAGTGGTTCGGAGCAGTTCGATTATCTACTTGCCCGATGCAGCTCACTACAGCAGGTGCCGAAGGAAGCCGAGCCTCCAACTGACGCACTGATCAAGAGGCTGCACTTCTCTCGGCAAGAATCCAGCTCCAGTGTTTCCAAGCTTCCCTTGCGGGGTGTTGGGAAATCGAGTCCCGAGACAGAGATACCAGACCTCCTTCATTCTAAACTAAGGTATGGAGCTGATTTGAACCTAGAGAAATCTCTGATAGATTCTTGGCAAAGAAAACTAAAACCTATGCTACACAATACTTACTTCTTCCCGCGTACTAGACTTAGGTTAGATACATTGGGGTAGGCGTATTTTAGAAGCACCAGTTGAGTATTTTTAGGCATTGTTATTTATGTATGTATTTATATATGGTTTAGAAACCATACAATGCTCTTACAGTATTATTTTATAATATTGTTCTCGCTGTACGCATTATACTTTGCAGTCTGCATTACAATTGTAGCAGTTCACTTTTCTTGCATGAGAAAGAAGCCTGTTCAATAAACCCTTTATTGAAAACGCCCTTCCCTCTATTTCTCTGCAACTCTGTAGAAACGAAGCATGCACGAGTGACTGAGTGAAATACTTATCTATTGTTTCCGCGACTCTAGAGATATGTTTCTATTCTTGGGAAACAAAGTTGTCATGTTTATGCGGTTGTCAGAAACTAATCCCTTCTTGTGAAGTCGAGAAAGTTTCTAGTGACCTCTGAGGTAGCTGGCACTCACTATTAAGTTTAGTATATTCGATAGAGACCTAGTCGACCTCAGTCCTACGTCTAATCTATAGGATATATTATTCCAATGCGCAGAGCCTATTGGGTATATAGGAACTACACTACAGTATAACTACTCATTCAATAACTGAAGTTTCACCTTTCCGATTACTTAAAGGTAGAGATTCAGTGTCTAAATTGTGCCCTTTAATAGTTTTAAAAAATTGTCAGAGTTTAAACTTCTGAGCTAGATAAGAAAGACATAGCTCAAAGAGTTGAAGGAAAACAACAGAAAAGTAAGCATCTCTATGATCTTCGCATGAAAGTTAAGGTGCCAAAATTTGTGGTAGGAGATTTTGTTAGAATACGCAAACCTGGAATTCTTCTTAAGAACGATACAAGGTTCAGCAGACCCATGAAAATTGTCAAAGTCAACCGCAATAGTCTGGTCACTCAAGATGAACAAGTTTGGAATGTAAGACGTGTTTCTCAATGTCCTATGATTCCTTCTTAATGTTTCTAAGGGGAGAAATGTGTTACATTTTCTGTATATCTGTTTTATATTTCCCTTTTAATTATATATTGCCCTTTTAATTGTACTGTGTATTTTTAATTATGCCACATGCATTGCAGTTGTTATTACATCACATAGCAATTTTATTCTGATATTCTTTGCCTGAACCTCTACAACAGCAGTACTGTGCTCATCCTATTAAACTGGATTTTAATCTTTTCTGGATTTGAAGCCTTCTTCCTTGGAATTTTACACACTGGAACATGATATCCCATTAGCAGGTCACTTAGGCCAAAACAAGACTTGGGACAGACTTGTTCCTCACTTTCATTGGCCACATATGTCAGAGGACACAAAGGAGTTTGTCGCTCCTGTATCACTTGTCAAGCCAGTGGTAAGGCAGGTGGTACTACAAAGGCCCCCTGATACCACTACCTGTGGTGGGGTTTTCCCTTTGAGAGGGTCGGAATTCACATTGTTGGTCCCATGGATCCTCAAACTGCATCTGGGCTCAGATTCATACTAGTGGTGGCCGACCATGCCACTAGGTATACAAAGGCAATCCCTCTTAGGATAACCACAGCTCCTGTTGTGGCTGAAGCCCTTCTGGGAATATTTTCAAGAGAGGATTTTCATAAAGAGGTAGAATCAGACAGAGGTGTAAGCTTTACGTGTGGTTACTTGACTGCTATATGGAAAGAGTGTGGAGTAAATTACAAATCTACCACCCCTTATCACCCACAATGCAATGGGTTAGTTGAGAGATTCAACAAAACCCTAAAGGAAATGATTAAAGGTCTCCCTGAAAAGCTCAGGTGTACATGAGACATACTTTTGCCCTGCCTTCTCTTTGCCTACAGAGAGGTTCCTCAGAAGGGGGTTGGTTACAGCCCTTTTGAACTTCTGTTTGGACATCAAGTTAGGGATCCTTTGTGTCTAGTGAAGGAGGGAAGGGAGTTACCTCTCAAGCCCCCTAAACATGATATTGTGAACTATGTACTTGGTCTCCGCTCCAGGATGGCTGAGTACATGAAGAAGTTCCCGTCGGCCCCGAGATCTGAGAAGACTGTCGGACAATCGGCGTCAAACTCTGGCATTGATTGAGACGTGCGTATACTGATCCCCGTAAACTGAGCCTGGGGGCTTATATGAAATTGGAAACGATAACATGAGGAGCGACGGCAACACTTGGGCTTTGTAGCTACAAGGCACCACTACGTGATTAAGACTTTCTGTAGACATCGCACTATACCCCTTCACTTTGAGCTTCTGTGAGACTAGCAGCTTTATTTCTGCCATTATATTGGGATTTTGTGGTCCTGATGAGAACCCCTGAACTTGTTGGGTTCGAAACGCGTCGACCCTTGTCTTTGGTTATTGTCAAACAAACCTAGTTGTTATATCGGACTGTCCACTGGTGCATTGTAATTATTTGATGGATATTGTTTATTTTGATCTTGAGTCAGGTTTTGCGCCATTGTGAGATTCTTATACGATTTTGTGATTTGTTGGTTGTTTGACTGTGGAGTAGGCCTTCTTGGCTAGTGGCCAGCCTGAAATTTGATTAGCTTGAGGCGGCCCTGCCCTGACATGCAAAGTGTGTGAGTTGTGGTTTGAATGGGTTTGATTGTATGAAGGAGTGAACGAAGGGATGTGTAGAATGAATGTGGGTGTCTTTATGGTTAATTATTTTGTTTTGATGTTGTCTTGTAAATATACGTTTTTTATCGAGCTGTTTTCACATGCATTATATATATATGGAAAAAGTTTGCTGCCAAATAAAAATAAATAATGCCACTTTAAACAGTGTGAACCTGATGATTGGTTTTCAGAGGTCTTAACATTAAGTATTCCAGTTAATAGTACTCAGTATTGGCAATTGTTTTGGTTTGTTGAGTACATGAAGAAGGCATCTAAAAACCTTGAGGCTAGCCAGGAATTGCATAAGGCCTGGCATGACCAAAAGGCTGCGTTGACTGTTTATCAGCAAGGACAGAATGTATGGGTGTTGGAGCCTGTGGCCCCAGCTGCCCTCCAAGACAATTGGAGTGGCCCTCATACAACCATTGAGAAGAGAGAGGTTACCTACCTGGTCGACTTTGGAACTCCCAGGAGCCCCCATAGGGTGCTCCATGTGAACAGGCTCAAACCATATGTTGACAGGGCAGACATGGGCTTGATCATGGCTACTGATGAGGGACAGGAGGAAGAGAGTGATCCACTCCCTGACCTGCTCTCACATAAACCTGATGATGGTTCAGTTGATGGTGTAGCCTTGGCAGGCAGCCTCACTGGCCAGCAGCAAACTGATTGTAGGCAAGTCCTGAATCAGTTCAGACATATGTTCTCACTGATATGTTCATATGTTCTCACTGACTCCAAGTCAGACTACCTGGTGCACTCATGAAGTGGACACAGGTGACAGTCTGCCTGTTAAAAATAAGATTTACAGGCAACCTGCCCATGTCAGGGACTGAATCAGGACTGAAGTTCAGAAAATGTTGGATTTGGGAGTAATTGAGCCCTCAGATAGCCCTTGGGCTAGCCCAGTAGTCTTGTTACCAAAACCTCACGCCCAGAATGGCAAGAGAGAGATGAGGTTCTATATTGACTACAGGGGCCTCAATGCAGTCACTAGGACTGATGCCCATCCAATACCCAGGGCAAATGAGCTTATAGATACTTTTGCCTCAGCCAAGTTTCTGAGCACATTTGACCAGACAGCTGGCTACTGGCAAATCAGATTAGCTGAGGATGCCAAATACAGCATTCTCAACCCCTCGTGGGCATTACCAATTTGTGGTGATGCCCTTTGGTTTGAAGAATGCACCTGCCACTTTTCAAAGGTTGTTGAACAAAGTCTTTACAGGTCTAGAAGCCTATAGTGCAGCTTATCTAGGTGATATTGAAATCTTTTGTTCCACCTGGGAAGATCGCCTGGTCCACCTGAGAAATGTTTTGGAGGCCTTGCAGAAAGCCGGCCTCACTATCATGGCCACCAAGTACCAGATGGGGCATAGTCAGGTTGCATACCTAGGGAACCTTGTAGGTGGAGGTCAGGTTCAACCATTGCAGAGCAAAATCCAGACCATCATGGAGGTTTGTCAAAGGTTATGGATCCATAGTAACCCCTTTGAATGATCTAACTTCCAAAAGAATGCCTAAGGAAGTTCAGTGGACAGTTAGCTGTCAAAAGGCATTTGATGACCTAAAGCAGGCCATGTGCACTGCTCCCATTCTGCAAAGTCCTGACTATTCGAAACAATTCATTGTTCAAACCGATACATCTGAATTGTGGGTAGGGGCTGTGTTATCACAACTGAATGAAGAGGGTCAAGATCCGCCAGTAGCTTTTATTAGCAGAAGGCTGACCCCCAGAGAGAAACGTTGGTCGACTATTGAGAGGGAAGCCTTTGCTGTGGTTTGGGTTCTGAGGAAGCTGAGGCCATACGTGTTTGGCACTCACTTCATTGTTCAGACAGACCATAAGCCCCTCTTATGGCTAAAACAGATGAAGGGTGAAACCCCCAAACATTTGAGGTGGTCCATTTCCCTACAGGGGATGGACTATACAGTGGAACATAGACCTGGGAGTAACCATGCCAATGCAGATGGACTCTCCAGATATTTCCACTTAGAACATGAAGACTCAACTGGTCAAGGTTAGTTTAATGTCCCTACGTTTTTGTTTTTTTTGGGGGGGGTTATGTAGGAGAGTAGGATCTGCTTCTTATAGTTACCCCCACTTTTTGCTGATATATCACTGCTTTCAACTTAGACTGACTGGGATCCTACTATCCAGGACCCCAGTCAAGCTGCTTTCTCCTCTAAAATGATTGCAAGTACTTTAGGTACACTCCAGATTGGATACTGAGGTACCCTTATCAGTCCCTAGTATATGGTACACCATGTACCCAGGGCATATGTACCCCAGAGGCCTCCCAGGGACTGCAGCATGTATTATGCCACCTCTGAGAGACCATTCAAACTGGCACCACAGGTCTGCTACTGCAACCTGTGTAAGGTGGTGCATGCACCCCTTACTTAGATATTGGTTACCTATATCTATTCTAAATCGCTGCACATATAAACCTATCAGTCACCCCCATGGCAGGCCTTATCAATCCTGAAGGCAGGGTGCTATGTTTTATGTGAGAGGGTGCTCATGCATGCGCAGAGCGCCTCTACAGCCTTCGGAACCTATTTTCCGGGATTTGTTTTTGATGCAGCCGGCCATATATATGGCCATATATTTTTAAGTGCATTATAACCTTGTGGTAAATGCTAACTTTAAAACGGTTGTTTAGAAACATGTTGCGTTTGGTGTCAAACACCTTGGAATCATACTTCCACACCAGTAACTGGTGTGGGAGGTATGATTCCTCCCTTGTAGATCCACTACTGTGGGTCACTGGGCTACCCTGTACCAGCTTTCTCAACCTGGGCATCACAAAATGGATGCTGCCAACCACAGACACACGTCTGCCCTCCTGCTGCTGAGCTGAGCTAAAGCAGGGGAGGCTGGACAATAGGTTTCCTGTCACAGGGGGGTGTGTGACCACCTCCCAGACAGAATTTAGTGTATTGGGGCTGGGTGGGTGCACTCTGAGTGTGCCTGACAGTCTGCACTGGGGGCACATTTGGTGTTCCTGTGCATAGCCCAGTTCAAACCTGTTGCAGGAGCCATTTGCTTTTGCTCCGGCATGAAACTGGACAAAGGACATGGGTGTAACCACTCCTCTGTCCTGACCCTTCCATAGGGGGGTTCCCAGAGTTTGCCCCACCCCGTCCTTGGGTATAAAGTAGGAACCCTGACTACAGGACTTTAGATTTTACCTGGACTAAACTTTGCAAGCAAAAACCAAGTACTTTGATGATCTACACTATGCTGAATTACTGAAGAATCTCCCTTGAAGTAAAGGAGTTACTCCCCTACAAGGCAGGCACCTTTAACGCATCTGACCGGTTTGCATCTCCCGAGCTCCTGAGGACTCTGAAGATTTCTGCAACACAGGAGGTGGGTTCCTGAGCGTCCCTGGGGTCGATCTGCCCTCTCAGAGACCAATATCCCTTGTGGGGACCGTGCAACCCGAACCCCTGTGCACTGTGTATTTTTGCAGCAGCATATGCTTTTTGGCTATCCCTGAGCCTGTGCTTTGGGCTACGTGTACTCCTGACCCCGAGCAGTTATTGCACTGAAGATTTCTGACCTACACTCCACAAGTGTTCCGTGGGCTGGTAATTTTGTGATTCAGCTCGAGGTCCCTTCGCGATCACTGGTCCGTTGGCCTGTGGCTCCCTGTGAAGGTATCTTTGATTTCTCTTGGGCATTCCTGATTGCTCGAGACGTGCCCTGACTCCCCATAGCTTGGATAGTCTCCTGGACCTTGTTGGTCCACACAATGACTGGTTTCCTCTGGCTGCATGGGTGCATTTGCCAAGGCTTGTTGTTGTTCGATCCAGACACTGACTCCTCAGCACTCAACATCTTTCATGGGACAGCTCACCACTGGACTTTGGTTGTTGTCGACATCTCCTGGTCCCCATGGCTGCAGAGTCAAGCATCCTGTCATCTCACCTGAAGCACCCGACATCCGTGAGCATTCGTCTACCAAGCCCCTGGTAACCCTGAAGTGACCCAGAGTGTGTCCCCTCTGCTTTCAGGTTCTTCTCTCCTTGGAACCAGGCTTGGATTCCACCAGACACTTTTTATCTTCCCGGCTTCAGCACTTCTTTGAGTCACGCCATTGAAAACGACAAAGGTTTCCGACATCACTTGACACTTATACACCTGGCTCCCCTGGGACAAGTACCACGGGTACTTCAGTACTCCCAAGGGTGCTGACCTTAGAACATTCTATGTTCCAAAGGGTTTGCTTAAAGTCCTCTCCGAAGTGTCCTTAAACTGTAATTTTCCAACCATGACTTTCCTATACAGTTGTACGGAGCTCGCATCTGTATTCTCACACTGCACCCGTCCTCCGTGGGTCCCCTGTGTCCCTACTTTGGGGGGTTCCTTGGGGTTCCAGCGATTCTATGTGCTCTAGGCACTGTGTCTAGTTACGTCGTGGTTGTTATACCACTTTCTTAGTATATGGTTCGTCTCCCCCTGGAGCTCGCTGTGTATTGTGCTATTTACTGTCATTCTATTGATTAATAATTGTGTGCCTTCAGCTCTAATCTTGTACAGAGGTAAGTAGAGAGTGTTTAGTAATAAATACATATATTGTATATGTCTTGTAGTGAATGATGATCAGGAATTCATGTAGTTGAAGAGAATATGTATTCAAGTAGGATGGTACAGGATAATAGTACATTAATCAGGTAAAAGTAAAGGAAATATAAACCCCACCAGGAGCAGGATGGTACCAGCTCAGCCCTAGCTTTCAACCGAAATTCAAGAGCTCTGTAACATTCTAATACATCATCATGATGTCAACATTCTATATGACTGGGCAAGAGACTATGAGGAAAGAAATATGAAATGCAGACACTGCACATATCAACAAAACATAATGCTTAAATAATGCAGAAAAAGGAAAAAACATTAAAGAAGAAAAAGAACACACTAAAGGAAAGAACAACAAGAAAAGAACATCAAGAATGAGAATTGGAGAAAGCTTTAAGAGCATAAGGTGGAACAAGTATGCAACCCAAGAACAAAAAACTAGAAAACATGAAAGAAACACTGCAAGGATGAACTGAGATGGACATGAACTAAGCGCGGAAGAAAGAAGAAGGATAAGCAAGAATGAAAGCATGAAGACAGGACATCTTCTCCTTCAAGACAATATAGGAAAGAGACAGAAGAAAACACAACGAAGAATGCACAGACGGGCGTAAGGTAACACGTATAAAAAAAACATTCAAGAAACAGCGAGGCATACCAGTTGGCCATACTGGAATGGATGCATGAATCAAAGAACGCAGAGGGATGAAAAGAAAATAGAACAAATAAAAGCAAGAAAATTACTCCAACAGGAGAACATAAGAGATCTCCAACACATGAAAGTGTTAAGAAGAAGAGTGAGGAAACCTCACCCCGAAGGAGTAATAATCAAGAATGAATTAAAAGTAAATCTTAATTGCCAGAATATCAGAATGAAAACTTTGTGTAAAGTTGTAAAGAACCTGGCATAACTTAAGAAGAATATCAATTAACAGGGGTTCCATGCACAGAACCGCTGAGAAACACTCATGAGTGAAAATAATGCATGCATAAGAAATTACAGGAGTCAACATCCTAACACATGAAATTTCATAGAACTATGAGAATGAAATAGTTAAAATTATAACCTGTAAAGAAATACACAGTGCATTTCTGCATTTAAACACGCATAGAAAATTGAATGTATCATAAAAATACTAAGAAACTGTGAAAAACTGTTTGAAATAAATATGGAAAGTCTTATTAGGCATAACATATAAGCAAACAGTATTATGAAAATATAATTAAAATTATTTCATGAATAAAGAGAAATAACTTGCAGTACAAGCTAACAATGCATTCAAGAATTGTGTAGAACATTAGATAAATACAAATTGTAGAAGCAAAATCCGGTGAATAAGTATAAGTAAGAATAAAGAATAAGTAAAAACAAAGAAATAAAACAACAAAAGTAGTCACCATTGTCATCTTGAATGTAAAAAGAATTACAGCGTACACTCATCAGCATGAAATGAAGAAAGAAAGTAAGTACTGACTGACATCAGGCGATTTAGCGAAACCGATGAACTGCTATGGTGCTCTCATGTATTTTAACTGAATAGATTATAAAGGTGTGATAATACTGGAAACCACTAGATGTCACAATTGTATTATTAGAGCTTTAATAGTAAAACCATGCGTAAGACGAAAATACTGCCAGAAGAATGGAATAAGAATGATCCCACGACGTTCTATTTGAAGACTTGAGGAACAAAAAAACGACATTGTGAGAATAACTTTGTTAAAACTGATTTGAATAGAACAAAAAAAACGTGGTTGGCAAAACACTCTGTATAAGAAATAAGCAATACTTTGAAGGAATAAAACACAGGTATAAAAGTCCTTCGGTGGTGCCAGGCATAAAATGGAGGTACAAAAGGGGGTGGTGATGGACGGAGCATCTGAATCAATCAAAAACTCACACTCAGTCAAAAGATCTGGGTTTAATCCGTCACCGTTCTTTAGCCCACTCTGCCACCCCAGTTCAGACATGGCTATATGCAAATCAGTCTGACCCTGTGCCTCATGGGAACAGTCCAGCCCGAACTGCCAAGCCATGTCTTCCCTGGACCGGAAACAAGCTTCAGAGGACCGGTTTCTCGCATTCCAGCCGTTTTCAGCCCGGCTTGCTTGAATCCTGAGCCTCTGCCCACACACACAGACCCACACACACAGACCCACACACACAGAGCCACACCCAGAGCCACACACACACACACCCAGCGCCACACACACACACACACACACCCAGAGCCACACACACCCACCCAGAGCCACTCACACTCACCCAGAGCCACACCCACCCACCCAGAGCCACACACACCCACCCAAAGCCACACACACCCACCCAAAGCCACACACACACTCAGGAGAGCAAGCACAGCGAGGGGGCAGGGAAGCAGGCACAGCGAGGGGGCAGGGAAGCAAGCACAGCGAGGGGGCAGGGAAGCAAGCACAGCGAGGGGGCAGGGAAGCAAGCACAGCGAGGAGACGGGAAGCAAGCACAGCCAGGTGGCAGGGAAGCAAGCACAGCCAGGTGGCAGGGAAGCAAGCACAGCCTGAGGAAGGGGAACCAGGGGGCGGGGGAGCAAGCACAGCCAGGGGGCAGGGAAGCAAACACGGGAGGGAAGCAAACACAGCCAGGGAACAGGGAAGCAAGCACAGCCAGGGGGCAGGGAAGCAAGCACAGCTAGGGGGCAGGGGAGCAAGCACAGCCAGGGGGCAGGGGAGCAAGCACAGCCAGGGGGCAGGGAAGCAAGCACAGGGCTGCAAAGGGGTGGTGCTGTATAAAAACACACACAAGTTAGCCCTTTGCATTAAAGGAGCAGATTAGTAAAATCACATTTAGATTTGGGGCTACATCGAGGCACAGGGCTGCAAAGGGGTGGTGCTGTATAAAAACACACACCAGTTAGCCCTTTGCATTAAAGGAGCAGATTAGTAAAATCACATTTAGATTTGGGGCTACATCGAGGCACAGGGCTGCAAAGGGGTGGTGCCGTATAAAAACACACACAACTTAGCCCTTTGCATTAAAGGAGCAGATTAGTAAAATCACATTTTTGCACAAAAATTAGGTAGTCGAGGTTGCATTGTACCGGTGACATCAGGGCTCAGAGGGGGACCCTTCAGCATGTTTGCAGATTCTGTTCAGTGCAGCCTTAGGCAGGCCAGCAGTGATGTTAAAACCAAGAATATGAGTGCCTGGTAGGTAGTACTCCCCATTAGTACTTATACTGCTGAGGTCACGTGAAAGCAAGTTGAGAGTGGACTTGCTTCCACTTGAATTATGCAATTAATGAATGTGCACACATCTTCAACCACAGAAAAAAGGGGGGTCTCTACCTAGGAGCAAGTTGACAATTTGAAAATATAATTAATTTGCATAGGGATGATCTGGGAATCTGACGCAGTCACGACATGTGTGGTCTATGCAACCAGGATTCACGACTCCACGAAAGGGCTCCATCTGCCGAAGGAGCCTCACGTTCCTATTAAACATTTATGCCAGCACTGTGAACACTTATCGGGGACGACTTTGTAGCCTTGCCCACTCTTGGAAATAGGCACTGTTAGGATCTTCAGCATGAAGGTGCCCACAGCTGGGTCTAGAGTAAGGCTGGAAAACATCCAACCGCTATGACCCTAAACGTGTCCGCTCAGAGACTCGGAATGGCTGCCCGGAGCCAGCAGTTTGAAACACTGGACATCAAAGGCCAATGGGGGTTTAAAGGAGTGACGGGAGACGGAACAGATTTGCAGACGGAGCAAGCATAGACAGGTGGGGGGAAAGGTTTTAAACGCATGCTCTTTTCCGATGTAAATTAATATTTAAATATAAAGGAGAAGCACGATGTCTTTTAGCTGTCACAAAAGCATAAGGGGAAACATGATGGCGTTCAAAAGTAACAAAACCACGAAGTACCACCCCCCACTAAAAAAAGTGAAGCTTGTACAAACAGTAGCAGGAAAGAAAGAAAATAGTGTTTCCCAAATGAACAGATAAGCACGGGAGGGGGGACGGGCTCACCGACAGCGGGAGGGGGGACGGGTTCACGGACAGTGGGAGGGGGGACGGGCTCACGGACAGCGGGAGGGGGGACGGGCTCACGGACAGCGGGAGGGGGGACGGGCACATGGACAGTGGGAGGGGGGACGGGCTCACGGACAGCGGGAGGGGGGACGGGCACACGGACAGCGGGAGGGGGGCGGGACCGGGCTCACGGACAGCGGGAGGGGGGCGGGAACGGGATTAAAAAAAGTATTAAAATATGCCGCTTACCTGCTAGCAACTCTTGGAAAGTGAAATCGCGCAGCCCACCCCTGCAAAGCACACGTTGGTAATGAAACCAACATGCCGATACGAAAAGAAAAAAAAACAACCGCCCACCGCCGCATGATGCACGAAAATGGGCGGGATGAGTAAAAATCGCTGGAACGCCCACGAATCTGCTCGGGGAATGAGTGACGCATCTCTGTTCCAATGGCTAGCCTCCATTTATGGAGCTAGCCAATGGAACAGAGAGGCGGAACAAAGCCCCATACTTGTAAACAAAAGTTTTCGCCTGCGCGAACGCTGCTGCGCAGCGGATCGCCAGGCGAAACCTAAAAGCCTTTCGGTTGAAAAGCTAGTTTTTTCCAAGCAATTCTCCTATCTTTGGAGGCCCAGATAAAACTGTTCATAGTGCTTTGGATCTTTTGAATGTCTACTGTTCAAACTCTAGAGGTATATTATTGAAATAGAAATGTAATATTAAGTAGGTAACTAATCTTAATTAGATGTACTCTACCACATAATGTTAAAGGGAGATTTTGCCATTTCTTTAATGATGTATTGATCTGCATAGCCACTGTCGCGAAATATTGTTTCTAAATCTTATTTGGATCATGTAGGAGATCTCTGTTTGTATTCAGCCTCAAAGCCGGTACTTATATTCCATGTCATACTTTCAGTTCTTACTCCGATTAATACTGTAATCTGATAAAGCACAAAATGCTATAAATATTGGTTCAAATCTCCATAATAAACTGCCATGTCTACTAATGTATAATAATATATTGTCTGTGTAGAGAGCGACTTTCTCCTTAACAACCAGCACTCTACCCCTTCTGTGCTCCCGTTGGCTGACGGGAGCACTCCCTCCCCAGTGCTGCCAGCTGCCAACGGCCAACGGCCGACGCAGCCCCGCCCACTCATTAGAACGCCCGCACCGTGGCAGAATTGCCGCCGCGGTTAAGGCGTTAAAAGGGCATTATTTGTTCCCCAATTCCTATTGTTTGGAAAGTGGTTCGATAAATAAATCAAATGGAGAGGACAACCCTACTGGGTACCTCTCGGTATACAAACTATACTTGGGAGAAGGTTATTTACTAGGATACCGGCAGAGGGATGCAAGTATAAAGCTTTTATAGACTCTATAAAAAGAAGTGGGATACCAAAACTCTTACAAAGCCCATTACCCATCCTAGTGACCGCCACCAAAAATCTTGCTGTGTTTTTTGACAACACGCTTATTTTCGACTCTCAGGTCACCAGGACAGTGAGTACCTGCTTCTTCATTATTAAGATCTTGAAAAGGATTTTTCCATATTAACCTGGGGAACTATGTCCCCAAACATCTTTCCGTTAGGAAGGGATTGCGGTTGCTGCATTGGTTACCCATGAGGAAGCGAGTGACCTTTAAAGCCCCGTGTTTAGTTTTCAAGGCCCTCCATTAGCTGGGGTCCTAGTACTTGAGAAGAAGTTTTAATTTGTACATGCCAAGCAGAGAGCTCAGATCTGCCACATGGAGCAGGGTCATCACCTCCACGTGGCAAAAGGCCAGATGGGGCAGTCGCACGTTCTCCGTGGCTGCTGCCACTATATGGAATAAGTTACCAACGCATATTGCGACTCTGAATGTGTACACTGTATTTCATATTTTTTTCAAAGAACAAGGGAAACCCAAAGCATGCATTCTGTAATATCATTCATGGGGATCTACTTATATGACATTTATGATAGAACATTACATACGTAAATTGGCTATTTAAAACTGTACGTTTTTTTCTGACATTGTTAAGAAATGACTACATTTAAAATTATAAGACAGCTGGCAGAAATGTTAAACCAATAATGGATCTAATTGTGATGACATTTTAACTAACTTGGTCTGTAACATCTTTACCATAGGAGTGTCCATTGTTTCTCTTTTCTAATCTTATTGTGTGGACATGATACTGATGTAAATGTTAATGAACACGATCTATTTGTAAATTAATAGTAATCAGGTGAAAAGTTGATAAGAAGACCTGTTTGATATCACATGTATAGATCTTTCATAATCTTTGGATAAGATGTGCAAAACCTTTGTACTGTATCCAGCCACGTCCCTTGAAGACAACCATCCCTGGGTTATAGATATATTATGAGTGAATATGCAACAGAACCCTTTAATCCTTTATTTTGGATGGTTCAAACTCCTGAGACCCATATCAGGTTTAGTTAAACGGCAGTTTTGAAATATGCCTTTAACATTTAAGAAATCCAGACAAAGTGTCTACCCAGTTGGTTTTTTAAACAAAAAACAACTGGCAGTTACAAAACGTCCTCTGGATGCTCCAATATGGCCGCCGCTTCATAAACAACTTTTGATGAAGTTTCTATTTTAGTCCCTCTTTTTTCTTTATTGTGAAGCCTTTAAACGCGGTCTCTCTTTCATGCTCCTGCAAATGCCAACTGAAGTGACGGTGGCGTTACGGAGTAGCTACACTTTCTCCTCGGTTGGGTAAGTTTTGGCACACATGGCAAACTTAGCTTGCTTGCATTTTACTTGAAATATCTAAATAGTTAACTGCGACAACATCAATATGAAAAATTGTGTCATTTGCCTCTTAGACTCTGACGAGCATCGGCCAAATAATCTTGGTGACTATCGAAGCAGCAATATTTGGCAAGCCCTTTAGACAATTTAGGTAAGATTTCCAGTCAGCAACAGCGTGTCATTTTAGTATACACTGAAAAACTTGGACAGTGGGTGGATATTAAGCCTGGGCGTAGTTCGCGTATCCGCACTCCGCGGAGCTACGCGAAGATGCACTTGCACTCCGCGAACTACGCATAGCTCCGCGAGCATGCGTAGAAGCTTGCTTGACCCGTTCGCGAGCCATTTTTCGTCTTTGGGAGCGCCGTGGAACTCTGGAACCTGCTCGACCACACATCTCCAGACGTCGCCTTCCTCACGGAAACATGGATGAACGCCTCCTCAGCACCCGACATCGCCGTCGCCATCCCGGACGGATACAAGATCACCCGGAGAGACCGCGTCAACGAGACAGAAGGAGGCATCGCCATCGTCCACAAGAACACCATCCGCATCACGACCAACTCAGACGACACCCTCACAGCCGCTTAACATCTTCACTTCCAGATACACACCGACCCCAAGACCACACTCAGAGGCACCCTCATCTACAGACCCCCAGGACCTCGCAAACAATTCAGCGAAGACATCGCAGACTTCATCAGCCCGCACGCCCTCGCCTCCGCTGACTACATCCTCCTAGGGGACCTCAACTTCCACCTGGAGAACAACAACGACAACACCACCACCACCCTGCTGAACAACCTCGCCAACCTCGGACTCATGCAACTGGTGAACACCCCCACCCACTACGCCGGACACACGCTTGACCCAATCTTCTCCTCCAGCAAGTACATCTCCTTCAGCCACTCCATCGGACTCCACTGGACAGACCACAGCTGCGTTCACTTCAGCTTCAGAAAGACCACGACTCACCACCACCCGCAACAGGTTCCCCGCAGGAACTGGAACAAGATCACCACCGACCAGCTCACCACTTCACTGAGCCAGAACCCTCCCGCCAGCTCAACGGACCCCAACCAAGCAGCCAACAACCTCACACAGTGGATCACCAATTACGCTCGCCCAACCAGCCTCGACCACTCGCAGTCCGGCTTCCGCGCCAACCACAGCACCGAGACCACCCTCATCGCAGCCACTGACGACATCCGAGCCCTGCTCGACAACTGGGAAACAGCGGCCCTCATCCTCCTGGACCTCTCTGCAGCATTCGATACGGTCTGCCACCGCACCCTAGTGCAGCGCCTCAGCAACATCGGAATCCAAGAGAAGGCACTGGAGTGGATCATCTCGTTCCTCACCGGAAGAACCCAGAGAGTCCGCCTCCCCCGTACAGATCCAAGGCCACCGAAGTCATATGCGGCGTACCACAAGGATCATCACTCAGCCCCACCCTCTTCAACGTCTACATGAGCCCCCTCGCAGCCATCGTACGCCAACACAACCTCAACATCATCTCCTACACCGACGACACCCAGCTGATCCTCTCCCTCACCAACGACCCAGGAACCGCCAGAACCAACCTACACGAAGGGATGAAAGACGTAGTCGAGTGGATGAGGAACAGCCGCCTGAAACTGAACTCAGACAAGACGGAAGTCCTCATCCTTGGATCATCACCCTCCGCCTGGGACGACTCCTGGTGGCCCCCTGCCCTGGGCAGCGCACCCAAACCAACGGACCACGCACGCAACCTGGGCTTCATCCTGGACTCCTCCCTCTCAATGACCAGACAAGTCAACGCCGTCTCATCATCATGCTTAAACATCCTACGCATGCTCCGAAAGATCTTCCGATGGCTCGCCACCGAAACCAGGAAGACGGTCACACAGGCACTCGTCACCAGCCGACTGGACTACGGAAACACCCTCTATACCGGAACCACAGCCAAACTCCAGAAAAGACTCTAACACATCCAGAACGCCTCCGCACGACTCATCTTGGACATCCCCCGAAACAGCCACATCTCCGGACACCTGAGAGACCTTCACTGGCTCCCCGTCAGCAAGAGAATCACGTTCCAACTCGTCACCCACGCACACAAGGCCCTCCACGACCTGGGCCCCAGGTACCTCAACAACCGCCTGACCTTCTACACTCCCACCCGCCAGCTACGATCGACCAGCCATGCCCTCGCCGCCGTGCCACGCATCCGAAGATCCACCATGGGAGGAAGATCCTTCTCCTACCTGGCAGCCAAGACTTGGAACTCCCTCCCCATCCACCTCCGCCTGACCCAAGACCACCTCTGCTTCAGGAAGCAACTCAAGACATGGCTGTTCGAGCAGTAGCGGACCCCCATCCCCCAAGCGCCTTGAGACCCTCTGGGTGAGTAGCGCACTATACAAATATCCTGATTGATTGATTGATTGATTGCCTGCATGCTTGGGATGTGTAGCGCGCGAAGTTACCCATGAGGTTTGTCCCGCCCGCTCGCGTCCCCTTATTTCCGGTCACTACTAACGTGTTCGCGAGTTATTCTGTGCCAGATTGCAGTTTCTGCGTGTTCGGCAACTCGATCTTACCGACAAGCATCCTCGCGCACGCGAAAATGCTACTGAGCGCACGAGAACTACGCTACGCAGCAGTTTGCGGAGTATTCGACAACTTCGCGTTCTCCGCGGAGCGCGGAGTTGCCGAAACTCCGCGAACGGAGCGTAGTTCTTCGCCCAGGGTTAGTGGATATCTGTAAGTACACGCTTGATATATAACAAAAAGAATGGTACTAGCGAAATATAGAGCCTCTAATGAGAACATATGGGAGTGATATGCATTTTTTATTCACATGCCTAACAGTTACTTTGATTATCTAATTTCACCTTGCGTAGTTTATTTATCCTCACTGCTCTTTATGCTCCTGCAGACGCTGACTGCAGCGGCGGCTGATCAGAGAAAGATTACCTCGCCTTCTTTTTGGTAAGCCTTAGCATCCCTGGTTCTTTTGCCAGTGTTTGCCATTTTGTCTTAATCAACTTTTAGGCAGAACGCGCTAATCTTGCTATATATACAGTTTTTTGGAACTACTGTACGTATAAACAATAACCAATCTATTACGGATGTTACACTACAACTGCATAGCAATATATATATGTTTTGACACATATAAGAGGGGTTGAATCGATATGACATCTAACAATCACAAGACTGTGAGTTGAGATCTTGAAAGTGAGGTGTCACACACGTCTAGATCATTGCTATTCAAATAGTTGTATAAATATCGAATGTGATATAGCGCTCATAAACTTATTTGTTCCACTGGAGCACCAACTATGGTTTCCTTAGTCTCCATATGCAATTGAGTGACTATTACTTTGTGTCCCTACTATTGTAAATTGCTAAATCATAATGAGAACGTGCATTCATTATCGGTTTATTGTCATGGTTAATATAGACATAGTTTTGCATATGTGTTCACTATTGGTGCACCATCATTGCAATTGTTGCATTAACGCTTGAAATTTTATGAAAGACGTTTCATGCTAGATGCTGTAATTTCTATACACGTCTGAGCAGATAAATTACTGAGAGGTCTTTTTTTTTCATAGTTTGGAAATTAATCAACATTCACGAGCTCTTCAGTAGCCTCTTCCTCTTTCATGTAACCAGGAAGACTTCATCTATCTACAGATTAAATCATGATTAGATATTCTCTATGGTATAATCGTAAGTTATTCTCAAACACTATTCCTTTATTCACGGGACCTCTTAACCTGTTCGGTGTTTCATCCTTCAGGGCCCTGAAGATTAGGGTTTCAATCCTTTTACACTATTTGTTTTCTTTTGGGTTGGTTTATTCACCCCCCATTTTTTTTCTACAGGGTGTGGTTTCAATCCTACTATCCATCTTGATTGATCTCTCACAGGGTTAGTCACTACCTTTTCTTTTCACTTCTATCATCTATTTATCATTGTTTACGGATGCTATTTTTTTCTTTAGTTTATATCTTTCATGGATCAAGGGGTTACACAACAGTTTATTTCATCGTCCTGAAGATGGTCTAACGGATGCATATGCAAACAAGACCGAAACGTCGACAATTCCATCTAATTCCTTATTGTTTGATATTTCTTTAGAAAGTGGTTTATGTTTTGTTCAGACTCACTGTTCAGTTAATATATTTAAGTTTGGAATAGATGTCTACATTAATGACTCTGGGGTATTAATAGCACAGAATCCGTATGTAAACCTCAAGCATTTCTGTTTTGCTTTGAATAGTTTTTTTGTACCCTTCGAATTCTATATTAATTTGATTCATGAAGAATTGACACCTGTTTTTCTAGTATCTGTCATTGATCGTTTGAGAAGAAATGCGAAACTAATTTGTAGATTCTTTAACTATATGTTACTGTTTGGAACCTTGATACATCACTGCATGAGTTGTTTAACTGGGTGTGCCTAATTGAATCACTTGTAGGCACCTTTACCTGATAATATTTAAGCTTCCCAAGCCTCCAAGGGTCAATTGGATTTCCCACTTTCCTCCTCTACATTCTAGCCAGTATGGCAGCAAAAAGCGGATAATCATTATTTAAGAATGAAATTGGTCCATATGACTTGCACTTAGTGGGATCCTTATTCAACTTTAAAATAACTACTACAATTCCTTCTACCCAAGATCCAGGTGGGTGTTTCTCGCTAAGCAAAATACTATTAAATAACTCTTTCCATATCAAGATTATTAGTATAAAGAAAGACAAAGAGGCAGGCTCAGATGGGATTCCTGGGGCTGTCTGCAAGTTATCATGTATCCAACGCATGCCTTGTACACTGCCCCAGGAATCCCAAGAGGGCCTGCTGCTTTGACTTTCTTTATACTGACAGTAGCTATTTTTATTTGCTCCTCTTAGATCTCCTGCATGAAAAGCCCCTGATCATCAAGATAGAGACTAGGTAATTGGAGAGACTCAAGCCAGGCAACCTGTTTCCTGATCACCTGTGAATAAACGTTTGCTGGGTAAGGTCTGATAAAATCTCTGGAATACCCCTCTTATCTCTTCACTCTGACAAGAGGGAGTATCGTCCATGGAACTTTGCATGTTAAGTATATTATTCTGGGCTTCTTGTGTCTTTATTTTCCCTGTAAGAAATTTGACAGCTTTTGCACCATACCCCTAATGTTGCAACTTTTGTATGTTGCCATTTTCCATATATTTTTTGTTCTCAAGTGTTCTTAGATATGACTTTGCATTTATGTAACTCTTTCCATAGGAGATCATGTTACAGCTCATGCTTCGGTCCAACAGTTGATTTTCCAGACCCTTTACTTGTCTGAGGATCGAATTCTCTTCTTCGCTTTTATTGAATCTAACAACCCACTTTATGATAATGACCTTCAGATACGCTTTAGACACAGCCCAGACTGTATTCAACCAGCAACTTCCCAGGTTGTTTTAAAAAATAAGGTGTGTATTAACTTCTAAATGTTGAACATGTTGAACAAGGGAGGGTTGACCATGGAACCTCTTTTCCAGTGTTCATCTTTGAGCCACAACTTTCCCCTTTAACTCAAAAACCAAAACAAAAGAGACATGATTTACAAGGTAGGATAGATTATACGAGATGTGTGTCACCCACTCCGAAACCCTCTGATCCAAAAATCCAATCGAGAGCTGGCCATATGTTTGCTATAAAATAGGTATACCCTCTGCTCACTCTTTCTTGCTCTCCATACATCAACTAGTACCAAGTCATTCAGTATATTTTTCAGGTAGCCTGTCATCCCAAGAGAGTTACAGCATGGCCTACTAGCTGATCGGTCTAGTTTATCATTCAACAGAATGTTACCCGCCACCAAGGAATGGAGCATAATTGTCTAAGAGTTTATCAAAAAGATCTCAGAACAGTTGGATCATCTAAGTTGGGGCCTTAGTATCCAAGACTGCACTGTTTTGAAGCTTTGCTATTTCCCACCTCCTATAGAAGTTGACCTCTGCATGGCTAATCTCTATATTTGTATTGCTCCTTACCAACAAAGCCACACCCTTGTTATGTCCTAGCTAGGAGGTACAAATCACTATCTCACTCAATACTGACTTTTCATTAAGAGTTTTAACTCTCCCCTCCTTAAGGTGTGTCTCTTGTAAATGGATTATTTGTGCACCGATTTCAAGAGCTCAGTTATTCTCTTTTTTGTCCTTTTAGCCCTCCTCGTCCCATTCACATTTCTGGCTGCTCACTTTACAGAATATTTCCTCATTCTGGCCAATCCTTAGAATCTCAGGCTAAATAAGAATCACTCCTCTGTGTTAGCAAACTTAAGTGATGAGGACAGAACTTTTATACTTTTCCGAACTTGCACCTCATCCAGTACAGCCCCCCTGGGAAATCTCCCATATCGTCACAGCCATTGTCAGGCATTGGCTGCCCATTTGAGTGTCCTGCTCACCCTACTCTACCCCCAACACGTGTCCACCTAAGTCTTATTCTTAGCATTGTGCCACTTATCCTAGGATGGCAATGTAGTTACTGGTCATGCTAATTACACTGTACTGCGTGACCCTGCGGCTCCCTGCACATAATTCATTTGTCTCCTCCTCTCACAGTACTATCTGCATCTTAATGTTCCACATAATCGTCAAAAAGGCTGGATATTTCAGCTGCACTTTGGACCCCTGTTCTTGTAGATCTGTCTTTGTTTTTTTAAGAAGCTGTACTTTTTCTTCTGTCAGACCTAACAGTGCACGTAAGATTCCTAAATCAGTGCTTACTGTGTAAATGAAAGAGTGATGGTGCCCAAAGCTCTGCTCTGAGACATGCGGTCGGGGCAATTAAATGTGCACTCACAGAATGCCAAGGCAGCATAGTCCTAAATCCGCCTCATACTTCTTTAATCCACTACCAGGCACCTCCATTCCCTTTAACTCCCTCCTGTAGGTATCGGGGGCCGTATTACAGAAAGTGCCCCGAAGGTTCAAATGGGCGTTTGTGCCCGCTTTGCATGTCCCTGGAGTACGTTGGTATTACAGTAGGGGCCGCAGACGCTTATGCAGCCCCTTCTTTAATACCTCCTGCACCGTATTACAGGCATGGGCGCAGAGGCAGAGAAGTTGTCAGGAGGCGCACTGGCAGTGTGCTGTGCCACCTAAACGGTGGCACACTGTCAGTGCACCTCCTGAGAGCACCCTCTGCTGGGGGCAAAGAGGGACCTCCCAGACATCCCGTTGCAGGTGGGTGCAGTCACTGACTGCATCCCCTGCAAGAATTCTGAGAGAGTTTGGGTTCATCCCCGTCTCCTACGCGGATGATACCCAGCTCTTGTTTCCTTTTAAGAATCTCACTGACGAAGTGAGGACGGCTTTTTCCGAAGGCATGAAAGCTGTGGCAAAATGGATGGCACTGAACTATCTCCAATGCAATGTAAACAAGACCGAAATCATGCTTTTTGGGGAGGCTAGAACCCTGTGGACACCGGACTGGTGGCCATGTGAGCTTGGCCTAGTGCCTGAGCCTAAACAGGTTGTAAAAAACCTAGGGGTACGTCTCGATCGAGAGCTCTCTTTTAAACAGCATGGAAACTGGGTGGTTGGCCAATGTTTCCATGTTATCGGACTCTTGCGGAAAGTTTTTCCAATACTACCGGACTCTACTAGGAAAACCATGGTGCAGGCATTGATATTGAGCCGCCTGGATTACTGCAATGGACTCCTGTTGTCAGCTAATGAAGGCGTACTTGCAAAACTCCAGGTGGTACAAAATACTGAAAATACTGCAGCAAGGCTAGTATTGAATGCCCCACCAAGAACGCCATCAAAACCCCTTCTGAATAAATTACATTGGCTTTCAGTCCGTAAGAGGATCAATTTTAAGATATGTTGCCTGATCCATAAGAGCCTACATGGATGTGGGCCTTCCTATTGGAAGAACAAATTCATCCCATATAATCCTACCCGGGCTCTGAGGTCAAGCAGCCAACTTTTATTGAGAGTGCCAACTGCAAAGAAGGTCAGACAAGGTGGCAATGCTCTGTCGGTTGTCGGACCCACTTGATGGAATAAACTCCCTCTCGATCTCAGGCAATGTCCAGAACATTTAAAGTTCAGAAAAAAACTTAAAACATTTTTATTCCAGATTTAGGCTGTGCACCCTCTGATGACCAATGAACTATATGCCAACTTGTTGCTACTGGCTCCTTTTTCTTTTCTCTCTTTTTCTTTCTGTGCGCAGAGATACTGTGTATAGCTTCGATTCTAGCGCATTATAAATCTGTAAATAAAAAATAAAGGGGATCTCTAATCCCCTTTAAAAGTGCAGGTGGATTGCCTCCTGCACAGTGAAAAGACAGAGTGGCTTCAAAGCAGGCGCTCCGTATTTTACTGGAATGCGCTGCCCTGGGGGTAGCACGAGTGTGCGGCAGCCCGGGGGCAAAGTATTCCCTATACTAGGGCACATTATCATGATTGTGCGGCAGCCCGGGGGCAGAGTATTCCCAATACTAGGGCACATTATCATTATTTGTGCTTGGCGCAACTTTTAAAAGGTCCGTCCGTCGCAAATATTGAAGATGCGCAATGTACATAATACGGGCCGTGCTGTCTTCCTTCGTGACACTTTTTGCATCTTCCTCTGACTTTCCACTTTTTAAATGTTTCCGTCTCTTGCTCTCTGTAAATGTCTGATGCAGAAAAATAAGTGGCATCCCCTAAAAATAAGTGCCCGTATCCCTTCCTATATTTTGATGTTGGTGTACCTGACCTAATTTTTTTGCCTTTGTAATGTTTGTTGAACAGATCTATCTCTGGCTTTTAGCACAGTTAAATCTCTTCTCCAACTTCTGTATAGTTTTGCCCAGGTAGTTTATAAGGATGTTGTTCGGGCAGCTAGCTCATCCATCGCCGATATCTAAGTGATTCTTCGCTGATACAGTAAGCTATGTTTTAGCTGCTCCGAAATCCCTTTCAAGATTGATTCTAGATCCTCCTACCTAGCTCCGGACTACATATCATCGTGTTTAATACTTGGCATACTGGCCGATAAACTCTCATCTACTGTAGTTATCACATTTGCAAATGGAGTAATATGTCAGATGCCTGCAACTTCAGTCTCTTGAGAGTCTAGAGGTTCATACCTCGTAGAGAGTAACACCACTTGGGGGGGTGGGGGTTGGTTCTCAATGGTAGCTTCCTGGCCAATTGAGAATTGATTTTCAGAGAAGATGTCACTTCCTGGTCTCCTTTTATAACGTGTTCCCCCTGCTACAGTTCCTGCCATATCAAGGAGACCTCCCAGACTCAGACGAGAAACAGCAACATGAGTCAATGACTTGTGACATGGGTAGTGCTGATCGTGGATATAGTACTATTGTATTGTGCACCAAGCCCCCCCCCCATTGCCTTGAATCACTCTTCCCTTTCAGTTGTTTCTCACCTATCTCATTAGAGACCCTAGAAAAAGGACCTCAATCAAGGTGTAGGTTTGGGGGCCTCTCTTGGGCTGTTTCTGACTTGTCTCTAAGAGAGGGGGGTAATGTTGTTCATCTTCCCTACTCTTTTTTCTATGCCGCTTTTTAGCATTTACACAGCGCAGATATCTTATTTTTTAGGGAGGACTTAATTACGCTCTCAAAAGCCAGGGATCTCAGCTAATATCTAATATGCCTGCTACCTCTGCTGGAGTTCTTAGAAGCTTTATTGGCATTTTAAACACTTGCTACTAAAGCTATGGCCATACTTTTACTAGTCATCTGCTTTACGTCTGACTCCAGAGCACCTCAGTGAGTCAATGTCTTTTTAACATGTTGGGTTACTGCCACCTGTGAAGCAGAAAGGGAGCTATCCTGGCTACTTCATCTGTGAGCGTCTTCCACCCCAAGCTGCTTCTGTGGCATGTTCTGGAGTATATTTATGTTGATTGTTGCTGTGTGGCATAGAGTGGATTTATTTGAGGTGTATTTATGAGGAGTTGAATCATGTTGGATCGGCGGTATTATGTGGAGTGTAATTATTTTGAGTGATCTTGAATTCTGTGTTGTGGAATGGTGTGTCATACAATTTAAAAGGATTTTCTTCACTACATTGGAGCTATGAGAGGGCCCGATTCACAGAATGAACTTAAGACTTAATCCTAAACGTACTACTATTTGGTATTCACGGACAGCACTTACTACTTTCGGTATTCACAGAATAGATTTAAGACTACTAACTTTACGTCCGCACTCGGGGCGGAAATTCCAGCCCAGAGGCGGAGCTTCCATCTTGGGGGTGGAGCTTGTGGCCCAGAGGCGGAGCTTGTGGCCCAGAGGCAGAGCTTGCAGCCCAGAGGTGGAGATTTTCAGTCATGGCTAAATCCCCGCCTCCGGCCCAGAAACTCCGCCTCCGGCCCAGAATTTCCGGCCCGAGTGCGGACGTAAAGTTAGTAGTCTTAAATCTATTCTGTGAATACCGAAAGTAGTAAGTTCATTCTGTGATTCCCGAAAGTAGTAAGTTCACCCTGTGAATCCCGAAAGTAGTAAGTGCATTCTGTGAATACCAAATAGTAGTAAGTTTAGGATTTAGTCTTAAGTTCATTCTGTGAATCGGGCCCAGAGTGTTTCTTTTTGGCCTGTTTTGTTTGAAAGGGAAGATGATGGGTGGGTGTTTACAAGCTCTGCAAAGTTTGGGTACTTTGAGGGCTACGAATCTGAGTGGAAACCTAGCCACTGCTAGGCCAACTGGAGGCTCCTGGACCTTAACCACACTAATTTATGGGGGTGCTACATCCCAAGAACGCCCCTCACCCCCCATGGAGCTACACTCTTGCTATTATTATACATATGGGTGGCCATAGATCTGACAGATAAAACATGCACTTGGAGTAGCTTTGTAAAGAAAGGGACCGTGCATAACTGTCAACATACAGGGCAGAAATGAACTGTGGAAAGAATCACACAGGAGCAGCTCGTAAAGCCCTTAAAGTTCATTCCTTTTCTGAAAATATACTTGTAGTCCGATCGAGCTATAACTCCTAGAGCAACATACATAACATCACAATGTTATTACGCTCTAAAACTAATGTGTTACCACTTTTTGATCATGCATTCCTTTAGTTCTACATTTGCACTTTCTTATTCGGCTTGTATATTACAGATAGAAAGAAAGCTTGTTATGCAAAACTATGCTCTCTATTTTCTATAGGTGTCAACGGTGTGTCTCAACATAAAACACTAACACATACAGAAGACATATGCATATAAACATAGAACTGTGTAATGTGACTCAGTTCTATATAGTAAACCATCAGAAAGATGGCTTAACATGAATTAACAAGCTAATGTTTGGAGACCAATTATTGCATTTTCAAAATACCCTTAAAGATGATATTTGAGTGAAGAAGGATGCGCTGTTCGGGCTACTTATTACTATTATCTTGATGGCAGAGGCATCAGATTATGAGAATGACAATGGAACCAATTAATCACAAGCCTATGGGCAGGCTTGAAGCCCATGTAGTGAATAAAACATAACTCGAAGGCAGCGCTAGGCGCAACTTAAAAAAACTATGTAATCACCAAAACTTTGTGGAGGTATGAGAAGAGGTTTCTACATGGGGAAATAATGTTTTCCATGTGGAAAAAAAACACAAAGGAAAAAGGGTATCATTGCTCTGCCTTTGTGCTGTGCTTACAATTCTGAACTTTGTCAATTGTACTGCAGAAAGACACCACCTGACTTTCACAGGCATGCAACTAGAAACCTGCGGCTGCCCTCAGCTTTCCTAGCCTATTCGTGAAAAAGTCTGTGAGCTGCAAAAAAGCTTTAAAGTTTGTTCAAGTAAGAGAGCAAATATTTGAACATAACTTGATCTTTTTCTAGTTTTGGGCTCTTCAAAGTCCCACTATCCAAAGAGCGCGAGTCAGCACATATTTACAAAAACATATTCCAGATTATTTTTTCTCTTTTAAGCTTGGGATTTGCATGATGGAAAGCCCAGGGTCAGACTGGCCCAAGGGGCAGTCAGGCAGGGCCCAATGAGCTGGTCTAACAGAACAGTGTGTGGGCCAGTTTTTAGCAGTTTGTGGGCCTGTGTTATGGCCTGGTGGGACGGTTTTTACTGTTGATTTCTAAGATGTTACTTGCAACAAGCACAAATGCATGCAGTCTCCAATACCTTGCAAACCACTTATAAAGCGTTCCTTTACAAGTTCAAAACTGGTGTGATTTCCAAATGTAGGCCACTTTTTTAAACATCTTCTTCTTTTATCGATGGCACCTTTATTGTGGTGTCCAGGCGTATTTTTTGATGCAATCTGACCGCGGGAAAGCCTCATGTTATCCTTTCTAATAATAAGTTCATTTTAAATGTACAATGACAACTGCGGCCCTGGCGTTGTGTTTTACGCATGTTCCCATCGCAGCAGTCACCCACCGTATCCTGACTTCAGCAGGACTTCATTAGGGGCTCTTGCTCTTGGCATTGTGGTGAACGTGCTTGCATAGGAAACCTTCTGTCTTTGCATTTGAGTTCTCAATGTATCTTTGTGAAAATTTGTGTGACAAGACTCTAGTATAAGTTATGCCAGACTGTTTAAAGGAGAGTTTAAATGTTATGGCTTAGGGTAGAAAATTAGCTGCCAGCCTCATCGCACTTATCGCTTGCACATTGCACACACCAATGATATTGTTCAATAAGGTGGTATCATCCAACCTTCTGATGTCCCGGGAATATTCCAGTGTCTGATGGTATGTCCAGCCTCAATCATAGATGATATTACTACTGCACCGCCTGTACTTGAGAAGTCACAGACCCACCTCTATCACCTTTGAGGAGATCTGCACTGACCCCTTAGTATCTCAACAGCACGCCAGTATTAGCCGAACTACGAATCCCTCCCAGCCCAGTCCTTTAATTCCCAATCACACGCCCTACATAAGTGGAGTTGACTGTAGGTCGAGAAGGGCCAGATTCACACCAGATTTTCCGGACAGTAATTGACAATGCAATGTTTCCCATTTAAATTAATTCTTCGTGAAATCATTGTATGTGGCTAACCTGAAAATCTGAAATTGACCCCTCGTAGACCTGCTCTACAGCAAACTCATACCAGATTAAGCATTCAGCAATATCACGATGGCAGTTTGAAACACATGCTGCTGCCTATTGCTAGCCAGTAGAAAGGTTTGGATTCAGCCTGAATTTATGCAGTGAACAATGTCTGCAGATGTCCTTTGGCATGTCCTAAACACATTGTAAGCTAATCAGGAGGAAGTCCTGCGCAAAACCAACAATATTAAATGTGATGTTGCATACCCTCCTCAAAATAGCAGACAGAACATCGTAAACAGCCATGGAACGTCCAAAGAACACCATAGATCAGCCTTCAAGTATGCAATTGGAAGCCCAGAGGTACTCGTCTGTTTCCCAAGGAGAGGTCCTAGTCCAACCGTATAATGTATTGATCAGGCAGTCATTCATTGCATCAAACGTGGGCCCCCTAACTCGGAGACCAGCCACTCATCAACATGCGTCAGTCAAATGTCTGGCATGAACCTTGCGGTATTGTCTGGAAATCAGATAGTGGGATAATCTTAAAGAAATTACATATTCAACTCTAAATGTGCCACGATATCTGAAAGGCAGTCAATTCACTTAAATGTCTTTATTGGGCATGACCTTCAGGCAAGGCCGATATGCACAAGTGTGTATACGTCATTACAGAGGGACATGACAATGCAACAAATGCAAACCACAAGGAGCTCGTTGAAAAACAAGACAAGAAATGAAACTTATACATTATATGGTTTATGGCCTGCATCTCTGGTTTTCAGGGGGAAATCAGCAGTCCGCTATTGCATGATTTGTCTTGTCTATACAATCCATGCCTCAGACATTGGCTATCACTAAATAATTCCTGCTTCTAAAACCATCCCCCTCATTCTTTGTGACCCTGTCGTGGATGGTGTAGCACGATACCTTTCTTCCAGCAGTCGCTCATAACTGCTTGATGAACCACGGGGATATATTTCCAACTTTTTTCAAAAAACACATCCTGGTTTCCCACATTCCCTCGTAAATTCAACTGTGAATTCTACACTTACACAAATACACTTCATGTTGCAAAGCAGGAAGGGGAGCAGAGCCTGCAAGCAGCAGAGCACCTGCTACTGAATCCAAAGAGCCTTCACTTGTCTGAGGCCAACCAGTGATCTTAGCTTCACAATAACAAGTCCACAAGCTTGAGCAGACAAACCACATTAGAGCACCATCAAAACCTAATGCCAGTCCGAGCTTACTTTGATGTCTCTATTCTTCTCACTGAAAAATACATAGTTGTGGATCAACTGCAATAGGCTCATTCAAGAGTCGTCCACTGGTTAAGGCCAATCGGACGTCATACATCTACCATATCCTGCACAATGAAACCCTGTGTAGGAGTCATATTCTGTTGGATGGGAAATTAACCATCTCGTAAGCAATGTACTTTAACCCTATCCTTAGCCAATGGGAGGACTTTTCTTAAGTCATACAATGGCCACAAAAAAGTCAAGTATGAGTCTAATCCTGTCCAAAGGGAATGGTATACTAGCTATGTGCTTTGCCTATGGGAAGCCACATGTTAAGCATACCACAGCCAATGGAAAGCCGTGCATGCACCACATATTGAATGATGGTAAAACGTGCATTAACATATGTTGCCCAATGAAAGGTCATGTTTGAGCCACATCGAGTTCACTAGCACCATGTAATGTCCAATACAAATTCATTGAGTCATTAAAAAGTATCCACTGGGAAGTCTGTGTAAACCTCTACACGTCACTACATGCATTTGTCAATGGGCAGGAGAAAGAAATTCAATGTCAAGACTGCATTGACGAGGCAGAAGGATATGTTGAAATAGGTAGCGTGTCACACTTTATTTACAAAAGATAAACAGGGAATCGTCGTACACAGTAATCCACATGGTAGCAGGCCAGATGTCCAGTAACTGAGAGAAGTGCCCAGGCACAGAAGTCGAGCAGCTGTGTTGGAATGGCACCTGCAAAGGTGGAGTCTGTGCTGAGGATGGTCAATGTTTGTATGGGCATCTCTCGGCTCAACACTGGTGCCTGGGCCAGCTGGCATCCCAGAACCGTAGAGAATGTACTCATGTGTGCACGGAGACGTTTGGGAGGCTGGAAAGGAGACGGGGAGGTGAGCGGCGGAGTTTGGATGTACCGCCAGAGATCCTGCCTGTTGATGAGGGTCTGTGGTTTCTTTACTTCCAGCGTCCACCAACTTTGCCCTTGCCTCCTGCTGCACCCTTCTTGCTGCTGTAAGTGGGAAGTGAAAAAAGGGACAGTCAGTATTGCCAAAACATTCGCCATGTTCCTCTTACTTTAGGTGCTACTAACTAATAAACTCTTCAGTTTCAGCAGAAGGCCTTTACTCTGCTAAACCTTAGTAGTTGTAGGCTGTCTGCAAAGGCTGTCTCGTTGCCTATGTCAGCACTATTCGGTTTGTTTGACAGACAATGTCAAGCTTTAAATTTCAGTGGGTTTGTTTCAGAAGCTTTACTGAACAAAGTTTTTCTTCTTGGGGTCCACTAAATCAACAACTGGCCCATGTACCAACAGGCTAAGTACTTCAAGCTGTGGGTTCCTGGTATGAGTCCAAAGCCAGCTTGCTGCTAACATTTGGGATGGAAAAGGGCTTACTGTTGCATTTTTGGAATTGCCTGTTACGAAATCGTTAGATTTCCAGGCAGGGGTAGTGCAGTACTAATCTCTGGCTAGGAGACCCTAAAAACAACTTTAGGGAGTCAATCTATCCTGAAGATAGGGTAGAGAGAGAGGAAAACTAGGGAGAGCTTACAGATGAACGGTAAAGAAGAACAGGATGAGGTTACCGAAAGAGGTAGCAGAGAGAAGAGACTAATTAAAGTGTATATAAGTGCAGGTGGAACAAAATGGTGTAATGGAAGATAATAGGCGCGGCAAGGAAAATAATCAAGAGCTGTGTCTTGGGATTGCGAGGGTGGACGATCAGAGCCACACAATTGGAGGGCCGGTCAACATGATAAGCAACATATAGGTCTTAAGCGAATCTAAACAGAGTGGGACTGCCCCAAAAAGGAAACACAGTGATGAGGGCTGGAGGGGGTGAAACACCCTGGCCTACACACTGAAGGAATCTGTACCTCACTAGATTACCGCGAAGTCCTTTCTGCCCACAGTGCCCACATACATCCCTAGAGCAGTGGTTTAACAAGGTTTAACAAGGACTGCCATTAGATTCTCAAAATAGGTTGTGCATGCAGCACATGCAGACACTTACCTGCATCTATGAGATCTACATAGTGTGTTCCGGAGAGGGTTGTTAGGGACTAAGCACAGTGTCACATGTATGTTGTGTATAACGCACATCTCTCACCTGAGCATTGTGTCGGCTACCCACATTGAAGGGTGACTTTATGTGATGAAGCCATTGTTCATGTGTCCTAGGTGAGGGCTTCCCTCCATGTCCTGGTCCATACTGAAAAGGCCTACCCACTGTAAGGGCCCAATTCAGCAACTAGCACTTTTAGGGCCCTGGTTCATGCACCATCAAAAGACTGAACCACCTACCGTGAGTGCTGTGTAGGTGAGATCCGGGTTCTCAAATAAAAAAGGACATTGTGTTTTCCAGTTAAGAGGCATGAAAGGGTCATCCTCTTTGAAGGAAGCAGTGACTTTTGAATTTCAAAGTGGGGTGGAAACTCACAGTTACTAATAAAGTTGCTCTGACCCCTTATATATTGGACAATGGCTTCACACACAGGACTTTAAATGTGTATGTGAAAGTAGGGCACCAGGATTATATATGTTCAGAAGCATTCAATATCATTTACTCATCTTTCGCCAGCAGAGACAAAGGTGAGGTTGTCCTTCCTCTTTAAGTCTGAGGGTTCATGGGGTATTTAAACCCCAAGTTGCTATTGTGATAACGCTAACCTTCATCCATTTAAACACAGGGAATGTAATTTTTCTCATTCAGTTGTCTTGCCCTAAGAGGCTAGAAGCATTCCCTTCATTTCTTGAAGCTACTCAATGCATGACATAAGTAGGTGGCCATATTAGTATCATACATGAAATCAACCCCCCCCCATTTAAAAGGTGGAACCTTGAGATTACTTGCTTCACCTCTGTCTCTGCTGTAGAACACACACACACAGACGTGGAAGGCATCTAGATGGACACTGTGTTGGACATATGTCATATGATAAAAACACCAAATCAGTGATTATAGCGCTGTTAAAAAGGACAGTTCCAAAAGGTCACATCTATGCCAATGTATTAAAGGGGCGACACTCTCCCCTACTTTTCACAACAGTAGTGTCCTCCACAAATGGTAGTCTTGATGCTCCAGCCCCTTTTAGTTTGCTTGCAAAGAACCTTTCAATATCAAGACAAGATGGTGGGGTAACACAATTTTAAAATTTTGCACGCTTCTGCCATGCCGGAATAAACTCATTTGCCTCGCTAACCAGGCTGAGCACCTGTTTTTAAAATGGACCCAACCAATGCTTGCTAACAGTGCAAGTCTTTGTAATAAACACTAATCTGTATAGAAAGACAGAAATTCCAAGAGGGAATTTAGAGTTTGGATGAGAAAGCGAGGATGTCTTACTTTCCAGATTATCTAGATGGAATGCCATATGCCCCTGGTATGTTGCTTAAAAGCCCTATGCCATTTTGAAAATGTGGTGCTTACTTTTTATGGAGCTGAATGTACGTTTCAAAATCCAATTATTCATTAGGTTCTCAGATGTTAAGACATGACATGGTATTCCAAATCCAGATAGGTACAAAGGATTACACAATACCAGAGGCTTTTAAAAGTGTCCTTCTCTAATTATTAGTTTTTACAAGCAATGTCCTTGGTGGAGCAACAAGCTTACCCCATCCCACCTTCAAGAACCACATTTATTCTTGTGGGTTTGGAATGGGTCTGTCCATTTTACGTGGGGACAGGTTATACTTACTGCTTCTGGAGCTGATCGATTCTGTTCCTGAGGGTGGTAACCTGAAATTGACACAGATGAACCAGACTGTTTTAGTTATGCATTCCAGCAGGGTTTAAACCCGGATAGATCCTACCCTCCACACCGTGCCATCGCACCAGGTGTCTCAGTGGTGGCAAGGTGGGTCCGAGGTAAGGCATAACCTTCTGCTGGCTCATGAGTTAACCAGTACTTCACTGAAACGCCACATTTATCATACTGTGTCAAGGGAAAAAAAGACATGTTGCCAATCAAACCTTTCATTGAGCTCCATAAAGGGTGTTCCAAAACTATGTACTTCTGGTAATATCTGCTGAGCACCTATTCCCAGTAGCATTTAAATTTGCCAATAACATTGCCACTGACAGTAGTCTCAGAATTTCCACAATGTGGTGGCAATGTTCACAAAGGTTGGTTGAACCAGAAATAATGTTAGCAGTCAGGCGAAAAGAATCAAATGATCAAGTGAAGACAATGTTGATGGACTCGATGTTAAGGCCCATGCAAAGAGATATTATTAGGCACTGAAGGGAAACAGCAATGGGGCAGGTTGGAATTGGCAACACATGAAACAGGCCTGGACAAGTAAGAAAACATGTAAAAAGACATTAATGAAACATCGGAGAACTGGAATGAGCTACTCATCATCCTCCTGAAAGAGTGCCACATGTAAAACAAGACCCAAGGCCTACTTTCCACTCCGGTGTCATTCGTGTATAATCTCTGCTCCTCTAGGGTGTTACCTGAGTTGGGATCCTCCAAGAACCCAGAATGAAGCTCAAGATGAACCAGAAAGGACAGGCTGACCTACCTACCCCACACTTGGCAAGTCATCTGGCATTCCTGTTTGGAGACTAGCACCAACAAGCAGAAAAACAAGCTTGCCCCAGCCAACTGGCGGGACAGTCTGACACTTACCTGCACTACTTGCCTGGTACATACATGGGAGGACATGCCACAGGACCTCAGGCTCAGCTCCTGTGCTGAGGCTTGGAAGACTGGGTCTGGGGGAGCAGTGCTGGAAAATCAAAGCCTACCACGTTCTTCATCTACGCCTCTGCAATCTGCTAATTCCTTTTTAATTATTGTTTCCACTACTTCCTTTATCTCTAGTATAGCCTGGGCCTTTAGTCGCTACTCATGCTTGCAACTCACTCCCTCTCTCTGGTGCTCTTTCTCATGCCCCTGATCTCTCATTTTACTTGCATCTGATTTTCTTGTCTTCCTTTCTTGCTCCTTGTGTCATTTGTAAGGCATTTTCTTCTTTCTCCGCTGACTCTTCTCCCCTGTCCCGCCTCCGCTGACTCTTCTCCCCTGTCCCGCTAATGTTGTCCTTTTATTAGGTCCCCATTTCTTCACTCCTTTTTTGGGTACTAAAGAGGGTTCCATCAGAATACTAGGCCTTGGACATTTACAGAAGCTACCCTGCACCCTTTACCTTCTGATAGAGAGCCCTCTTTCAAAGACGATCTGAGATAACAGGAATGAAAATAACACCCAGTAGACATAGGTATCTGAAATAGCAGAACGTGTAGGGCTGCCAAACGCTTGTCAGGTGAAACAAACTTGTGGTTACCTCTAACCCAAGTCTCTTGGCCTTTCAGATGGAATTCTTGTGACTACTATTATGCCCCTATGCCTGGACCAAAACTATATGCAAAGCACTGCCTCCAGAGACAGAGAAACAGGTATTCATGACACACACCTAAATACTGACAGATGAGTAGTAATAGAAAAGATCCAAACAGGAAAAATACCCTAAACAGCAGAACTGTGAAGTAACCTATAATCTGTAGTTAGACTTAAGGCTGTCCTGTTTCTTCACGTTTCTGACCCAGTTTGCTTGGGCATAGCCCTGCAAGAAAGGACAGCAAGTCCCCTAACTACGCTTAGAAGCTCCTAGCTCCTCCTGTGACAGCTCTAGCAACAGGTGAAGTTTTCCAGCACTGCACCCTGCACCCTCCCCCACAAACGTGAGGAAAATCTAAGACACTTGGGAGCCTCCGTCTTGTTAAGGAGTATCCCGATGGCTTCCTGGGTCGCCATTATTGCTACCATGCAGAAGATGCATGCATGTTCCCAGAAGCCCTTGCGTGGCTTTTTTTGTAGCCAGTGACTGTTTTTACTTACAACTTTGCCAGTTGTTCCACCCGTCCGTGTAAAGATATAATCTAAGAGAAATTGAGATAATTAACCTAGTGGCTCAGCAAGTTTTTCTTTACAAAAGAAAGTGAGATGAGATCTCGGCAACCAAAGGGTGCAAAAAACGCACAAAATGAGAAAACCTTCAGTTTGTAAAATACTTGAGCAACATATGGAGACTAGTGGTTTGTTCGTGTCCCCCCAGAATGACTCGTTACAGATCATTCCTTTGTCCCATGTCTCCTGAAACGAAGAATTCCTATTGTACCTCCCAAAATGGTCAGGCAATTCCAGTATGTCTTTCCATATTGAAAGGAGTTCTGGACTGATGTCAAAGACAGAGATCTAAAAGTGTGTAAGTGGCAACTGGCAGCCTTTGTCACTCGTTATTGATTGTGTCTCATCTAATGAGGCCCACAGGCTTTTTGCTGCATGAAACCTTCATCTTGCACCCCTTGAGAATACCCATGTGTTTCATATGAGCTCAATAACATTTTCCACGGTATGAGATCTCTCAGAACCTCAGCCCTACTAGTGTTTTGCATCTTCCATCTAATGAGAATATCATGTTACCCTTCCACATGGCCATCACAATCTAGCGTAGTCCAGTCACAAACCCAGGCGAAGCCATAAAATGGCCTTTCCATGAAGCTATCAAACTCCCCAATACGTGGAGCACATGTTCCATTCCATGAAATCACACATGATCATTCTACAGAGCCTTTGACATGCCCGGTCCATTGAAATCAAAACAGGTTTATTCACGGGACCACAAAATGTTCTGTTCCAGTGATGCCATTGTATGTACATTCATTGAGACTATGGCACATACTGCCCCAGGGCGCAATCACACTGATAATTTCATAATGTCCTTAAATGCCCCATCTGGTGACGTCACTTCATGCCTATTGTTGTGGCACTCAGATATATTTGCCCTTTGAGGTTCCCATGTTTAGTTCCATGGCAGCATCATACAGTCATTAAAGAGACAGTTACATGTGTAATTCCTATCCTGTTACATTGGTTACCATATGTGCTCCTCATTTTGTCCCTCAAATGTACAGTTCTAGGAAGTCAACACAAATCTCTTTGTATGAATCAATCACATTGTCACTCTTGTGAGACCACCATGTGACTAGTCCCATGAAGCCATCACGTCTAGTCCCATAAAGCTATCAGGTCTAGCTCTATGTTACTAAAGCACTTGTCTTGTTCCATGAAGTTAATTTGTCTAGTGCTGTGAGGACATAGCAGTACTCATGAGAGATCTATCTCCAATAGACATTAACATATCTACTTCCAAACGATTAATATACATCTTATTTCCATGAAGTTAATGCTTATCCAATCCTAGTAGGCAATGGGCGTCACTTTGGCATAAGTGTTCCAACCCCATGCTTCTATTTAAGCCATCAAACAGTCTGTCCACAGGTAAATCACCGGTCCTGCCTAGGAAATTCATATTTTCCTGTCTCAAGAGACCACGAGTCTCCCTGGTCTTCAGTGACACACACACATGGAAAGTAGTCCTCGTTCTGCACTGGGTCATGAGGTCTGAGTCTCAAGTAGTGACGGCAGGTGCAGGGAAGAGCGGTGAGGTGGGGAGTCCACAGACGATGACGAGGGAAAATAACATTTAAAAAAAAGAAAATCACTTACCTTGCACTTGAGCACAAGGTAAATGTTTTTTTTTCTTTTAAATTTTCCCTTGTCGTCATCTATCGACACCCCACCGCTCTTACCTGCACCGGCCTTCTCTGGACTCAAGATGGTTGAAAGCCACAAAGGCCACGGGTAACAGAAAGCAGTCCAACTCTTCCTATTATCTTCTAATGAGTCTTTCAAAGTAGATCGCACACACATCTCTCAAGCAGACATTGCTTTTAAACGTACCTCATATTTCTGTTTCTTCAGCTTCTCGGTCATTTCAAACTTCTCAGATTCCAGCTGGTACAGCCAGTCCCACATTTCCTTAGCCTTTTCCCTGGTTCATGGAGGAAGACAGATAAAAGTATGAGCCTGGGAGCATGTTCCGTTGTTCCTGAAGTCGTCTTTTTTTCCTGATATTGCTTGGAACAATGTACCCTACCTACCTAGTGTATCACTCTAGGGCCCTGAGGCTGTCTAGCACACAAAAAGGAAAGCCCTCGATGCTCTGGCTTTACTCTGCTCTATGCAACTCTTCATGCACTGTTTCCCTACTGCAGAGTAGTGCCTGATGCCCTGTGCCCCACATCCCCTGACAGCCCCCGAGGGCCCCGAACCTGGAATCTCTCAGCATGCAGTCTGCTCTACTTAACTCTTTGATAGCTTTCGAAGCTCCATGCTCTTAATGTGCCCTGTATCTGCCTGATGTTTAAATTCGCGAGCGTCCTAAATACCCTCTGAATGTAACTTCCGGGGTCGTCTATCCCACGCTGCATGTAACACTCCGGTACCCTGTACGCCCTTTTCATGTTGCTCCATGTTGATATGCCAACAATGTATTATTGTTGTTGTGATTAGCACGAAGCTTCCTGATAAAGTGCATCTCTTCCTGGGTCCTTTACACCTAAATCACATGTATTATACCCCTTGCTGGCCTGTGTCCCGGCGCTGACGCAGTGCAATGGGGTGCAGCACGCACAGGGGAAGCGAGCGGCGACCACCCTCACCAGAGCTTGTCGTCATTCATGTGAGCCCCGGCGCTGACGCAGTGCAGTGGGGTGCAGCACGTGCAGGGAGAGAGAGCGGCGACCACCCTCACCTGAGCTTGTCGTCATTCATGTGATCTACGTTGAGGGGCTTGCGCCTGTCAGCCAGGATCTTCTTCTTCATCTCGCGAGCGGTCTGCTTCTTGCCCCTCTTCTGGTCAGCCTGGACATGGGAGAGACAGGAAGGGGTCACGCGGCTGTACACGCTGCGCCCACGCGTCATGAAAGGAATGCTCGGCGGGCGCAGCGTCACGGCGCTCCTGTGCAGTGGCGTACGCCATCTTGTTTCAAGTTATTTGCGGTAGCGCAGAGCTAGTAGCTTCGAGGACGGGATGCTAGTCAGTGGGCATTTTACTATACCAAGAACACCTCAGCCATGGGGCGCTGTATACAGGCCACCTTGGCGTGTGGGGTCCAGTCCAGAAGCCAGGATGTCACTGGAAAAAGAGAACATGCACCTGAGGTAGTACCCTACTCTTCTGTGTTTTGTGTATTTAAATTACCCATAGTTTCAAGTTGGAGCGCAGAGACAATAAGAATGACCAATTGGGGAATCTGTGAGAAAAACGCAGGTCTCGTGGTTCCGAGGTCATCAAGGTAGACACCAGGCCTCTTCCGTTCAAACAATAATGTCCTTCCCCAGAACAGCTCTGGCCTCACGGGTTGTTCTGTTTCCAATACCCTCCCACCCATTGCTGTGCCCCGTGCAGTAAGTAGCACAAGGTGTGCTTTGGCTGGGGTTACAGCGCCTAAGGGGGATTGGGACGGGACTTCAAGGCGGGTACTGTAATCTGGTTCTCAATTTCGCGCTGTGTAAAAGTGCAAGAAAAACTATACATACCTTGGCCAGGTAGCTGCTGTAGGAGGCGCCCATGCTGGACAGAGCCTTCTTCTTCTTCATGTCATCGTCCATCCTCCTCTGGGCGTCCATCTCCTCTCTTCTCTGCTTCTCCTCCTGCACAAACACAGCACAGAGGGTGAGGCTGGGCCTGGCATCGCCCGGGGCACTTGCTGTGAGCTCGATGGGCAGGGCGGAAGATACTGGCTGGGAACTGTAGGGAGCAGTGCAGATATGCAGGCTGTTGCAGTTCTCGGGGGCTGCAGGGACTAGAGCAGTGGTTTTGGTTCTGGTTCTGCGGGATGCAAGGAGAAGTGCAGGGGGTGCCGGTTGTTGGTGGTTGTAGGGAATAGTGCAGGGGATACTAACTGAGAACATGGAGAAAGGGAGTGGTGCAAGGGAACTACTGGTTGCGAATTTTGATGGGGTGGTGTAGGGAATACTGGCTAGGGAGAGGGCTGCAGGGTGTAGTGCAGGAGATGCTGGCCGTGGGAAGAAGGTAAATGATGCTCGCAGTGCAGGGGAGCACGTGTCACCCCATGGTCAGGGCTATGTGTCGTTAGCGGGGCTGGGTTTGGGAAAAGGCAGGTGTGTGCTGGCAGTCTGAAGTATTGCAGGGGGACATTTTACGGGCTTCATTAAAGGTTTAGTACAGGGGTGCTAGATCTGGGGTGCCAGGGGAAGCAGTGCAGTAGTTCGGGGGAGGAGGCTGTGGAAGGCAGGTGTGGTGGCAGTCTGAAGTATTGCAGGGGGACATTTTACGGGCTTCATTAAAGGTTTAGTACAGGGGTGCTGGATCTGGGGTGCCAGTGGGAGCAGTTCAGCAGTTCGGGGGAGGAGGCTGTGGGGAGTGTTGGGAAGATGTGATGGCTGCGGGGGAGTTGGGTGGGATGTTGGCAATAGGGAGTGCAGCGCTGTAGTGAATAGTGCAGGAGTGTTGGGCCTGTAGGAGCTGTAAGGAATGGCACAGGGCTGCTTGTTCTGGATGGGGTGGATGGAGCACTGAGTAGTGCCCTGGTGTTGGATGTTAAGCGCTGTGTAATGCTGGCCGTGAAGATCCGTGGGAGCGTGCACAAGTCCCCGGTGGCCATGACATATAGATGTGTCGAGGGAGTCAGTGTTGGGTAGAGCCGGGTGTCACTCACAGCCATCCTGGCCTGGCGCTCCTTCTCTTTCTCCGCCCGGATCCTCTGCTGGTCAGCCCTCTCAGTTCTGCGCTTCTCCTGGAAGAGACAGGTGGGCAAGTGAGCAAGGGGCTGGGTTCATAATTCACACATGTTCCCCTGAGGCTGGGGGCTTCTACACAGCCGGTCCCTTCACTCTACTGTGGGGGCATGAATAGTCTCTCTATAGACACACTTTGTAAGGGCATGTCCCTCTGAAAGGGGAAACATAGTTTTACCCCGCAGTCAGAACAACAACCTGTCACTACCCCGACTGCGATGTTACCACGTGTTTCTTTAACTCACAAGTTGTTACAATAACTTGCTTTAGTGGACTTTTTTGTCCAAAACCTTCCCTACTGTTGCGTAGACTGGAGTAAGAATAGTAATCTATACTGTTTCAAAGTCCAGCAGTCTAGTCAAAGTCTAAGGCAAGTCGCTGTAATGACTTGGATGGTAAAGTAACATGTGGTTACGACGCAGTAGGGCTAGTGACTGCATTGTAAAGGCATGTGAGGTAAGTGCATGCAGTGTTACATCAGACAACCCTCTGAAAGGTACACTTGGGTCAGTGTGGGCGCTTGGCTGACATCAGCCAATCGCATGTCAGTCACACCCACCTTAGCAGCATTTCAGAGGTATTAGTCTCTCAAAAAAGTGGTTGTTTTCTTTAAGCTCCAGTCTCCCTCTGCCTTGAGAATCTCTCTTGCAGTGGCTGCCACTGTTTCAGTAGGGTATAAATACGGACAGTGAATAACATCTTCTTTAAAGTACCTAACAAGATTTTTATCTTTTTCTCGGGACAACACAATTAATCATGTGGACATTTGGGCACACATTTTCCTAAAGATACATTCTGGGACTGTGTTTAATGTTGCAATGCTTCCTTAAAGTTAACTCACCAGACCCTGCCCAAGTAAATCCTTCCTCAAGGTACCTAAGGTCAAGAAGTTAAGGACATATCTGGCTCCCCTCTATTGGAACCAGCTTCCCATCTCATTGAGCCAGTGTCCGGACCATCGGCAGTTCAGAAAGGCTTTGAAAACTGTTCTGGACTCACTCCTATATGACAGCTTTCTTATGTTGGTCCGTGAGCGCTGAGATACCCCTTCAGGGGTGATTCAAGTGCTATACAAATACATAAAATAAAATAAATCAACACTGAAACAATAGAGGACAGGCTCGACCTTCAGGACTGAGCATTTGTGGCCCAGTCACACACATAGCAGGGTCAGCCCAGTTTTCCGCATCCCGATTGCTGGCTAACGGATGATCTGTATATCTTTTGTGATGCCAAGATTATCTATTTTTGCACGAAAAGGGAAACTCCTTGAATTTTAGCTATGCCACCCCCTTTCGTGGCTTTGATGTTCATAAAACTTCTTCTTGTAGGACTGCCCTGCTGACGCACAATGGAAGTCTATGTCTTACCATTTGTCCGGAACTGTCCTAGTTGGCACTGCCCTAGTTTTAATCCTGGCTGCACTGAAGCCCTTTGGAAATAACAACCAAACCTCTAGTAAAAACTTCAGTTGACTAGTTACAAACGGTTTATTTTCGGTCCATTGGTGTACCACAGAGTTTGAGCGATACTGATTAAATAAAAATCCATACAGACACAATTTGATAAAGACAACTACTTCCATTATGGAAATGGAGACAACTGGTAGGTTTTCTTTATTGAAATTAGTAGAGGTCAACTGGAATTCCCATCAGTGAAACTGGAATGGGACAAGGTTTCAGGTCTGGCCTCAGGTTGACCAAGAAGGGACTGTGAAAGTACCTTGGTTCTCATATCTACTTGAAAGCTCTTAATCATGCATGAGCTTTCCAAAACTTTGAAAACGATGAAACAAGCGCGTTTCAACCCTCTGCCTTGAAAAATATGGATGTTGAAGATCGATTAATCAAGAAGACCTCTTGTATACAAGAAGACATCTTACAGAAAGTGTGAGGGGCCTTTCTTTTCCGTTGTATGTAGTCTCTGCACCTGATGAAACATCTCAGCCGACAGGAGGGTCCCTTGGCTGCACCTTTAAAGTCTCTGTGCACAAGCATACCTCTTAGGAGGCAAGAGACCCTCATCTGCCTCAGCCTCTGTGCACGATGAGGCAGCTCCAGAAGCAAAGACCGTTCACAGTCTTCTCATAGTCTCAGTACGAGGAGACAGCTCAGGAAATAAGAGACCCCCGATTGCCTTCCCTTCTTATTCCTTCTGTGCATGAGAAGTCTTCTGTGGAGAACGGAGAGTCCTCCACGTCCTTTTCACAGAGTATCCACGCACACATCGTGGTAGTAAACGGACACCTCAGGTTCCTCTCAATGGGGACTTTATGCACAAGGACACTTTTTGCAGTAGGGAAGAGAATACCCAACTGACTTTTCATGGAAAATCCAGTCAAGAGGAACACCTCCTGTGAGGTTAGAGGCCTTTCCTTGAAATTTACAAACATTTTGAGCTGGGTTAGCGTCAATTAGCGCAGTTGTATTTTTTTGCAATTTAACTTGTTTTTCACTGTTGAGCACCCGCAAAGTAGCGAAAAGCAATGCAAAGCACTGCTTTGCGATACTTAGCGCTGAGGGGGCTTTACATGGGTGGAACGTGAGCGTTCCCCTGCAACCACCCATGCCTTTTGACGCAAAACCATATTTACAAAGATTTGTAGACATGGTTTTGCGGCAAATGTTAATGCCCTTACAAAGTAGGCGCTAAGAGGAGAAATGCTTTAATTTCTCAGTGCTTTTCCGACTTTGCATGCGTACTGCACTGTGCAGCACACATACAAAGTAGGAAAGCTTTCCATTGTGTCTAGGCATAGTATTTTGTACAACAAGGGTACCCTTCCTGCACAAAAGCTATGCTAGACTTATGCATACACCCTAGCGCTGTGACACTAAGGTGTGTGCATGGCGCACAGCCCCTGAAATCAGCAATGGCAAAGGGGAGTAGAGAGCCATATCTCTGAAGATATGGTGCTCCCCTGCTCCCTCACTGTTGCACAGTGCAGCCTCTCAGGGGGCTGCGCTGCATTGCGTGATTTTTTTAAAAATCTCCCCCTCAATGCGCAAGGGACTGCTTGTATGGAGTTAGAGGAATTCAAAGCAGCTGATTCATAGAGTCTCAGTTCACGAGGAGAGGATAATCTTATTTGCTTATGGGTTGGCCGGTCACAAGTTCCTCCCCGCCATCCCGTCCTATCCCAAACTCAGACTTACAATTCTCTCCTTGAGGGCGATGATCTCCTGCTCCTCCTTCTTGCGCCCCTCAAAGTGAGCATCGATCAGCGACTGAAGCTCAATCAAGTCCTTGTTCTGCCTCTTCTTCTGGATATCCTACAAACAAAGGGGAAAAATGGTTATGAGCAGACAATACTTCCTTCTCCATATGCCCCCATGCTATAAAGAAACCTAGTACCTGTCTCCTCAGGCCTCCTACCAAACCTAATCACTGGTACAAAGAAGTGTCTGACTGGAAAGAGTTAAAGACAGTAACTTCACATGACTCCATTCAAGTTCCTCATTGAATATGGGGGTTCAGTATCTTATATTATGTCACAGAGAGACACAAAGGGCAGCCATATTGCCACAAGCTTAAATCAGCACAGTGAAAGGATTACTCGCTTAGAACCGTATTGTCACGTTAGGTCAGTACTTTTGAATGTGAAAGAAGGCTGGGGAAAGTCATTCACATGTTATGCAAGAAATGCTCTGCCCCAGCCCCACTTACATATCAGGTACATACTTTTGTTGGGATGATCTCCTGAGATTCCACTGAGCCTATCTAGCATTAGAAAGTTATGCCTAAGCCAGGAATTGAATTCTTGGTCCAGCAGTGGTGCAGCACAAGAGCAGGTACTTGTGGAAAAGTGATGTTTAATGGGCAATCTTTGAGCAATGCCGCACCCGGGGTTTAGAGCTGCTCTGGATAGTATATTGGCGTGGTTAGAGCAGTTCTGCATTGTGTCAAAGAGCAGTTCTTAGTGTCTACTCACATCAAAGTCCACTTTCTCTCCATCTGGGATCTTTGGGGCAGTCAGTCTGTGAAGGAAAAGCACAATACAAAAGCGTTCAGTATGTTGTCTTATTTGAGAAATTTGGAACATTTAAGTCAGAGTTCAGATGCTGTACAGCAGCATTGTGAGCAATAAGTCACAGCACATTAGGAATATGCAGGTTGGGAAGACCCTGTGAGCTGGCAGAACCTGTAATAGTCTTTTCGCCACCCTAAGTTCATGTAAGAGTGGTGGGCGAAGTCTCTGCTCCGCAAGGAGCTGAGTGCCAGATAGTGTGGGGGCTGCACCTTCTAAGTCCCAACTCAGAGATGTAGGAGAAGGTAGAGTAGCACTGACTATCAAGGAAGAGCCAGAACGCACTATTTAAACCCAAGATACCTCCCACGGAAGCTGCTGAGAGGCAAGAGCCTGGTGGCATGCTGCTGGCTAGCGGCACTGGAAGAGTTGAGGTTGGGGAGGGTTTCAGTTTTACCACATCTCAGTGCTATCTGTGGGTGTTAGTGAGGCAGAGGTGGTTCACAATGACTGATTTCTAACTGTGCACTTGGGAAGGAAGTCATGGAAGTTTCACACGCCTCAAGCGCAGACGGAGGCCAGGGAGGTCAATTATTCCAGCTCTGGACCTTGGCAAAGGCGAGGCAGGGGCTTTTCATAGCTGAGTGCCTGTAGTGGGGCTAGGAGGGGAGGATTTTGGAGCCGAGTGACAGCTTTGGGCATAGGGGGTCATGTACCAGTTGCTGGAGTGGGGCAGGGATCCATAACATAATGCCAGTTAACGAGGAATTCTTTCAGTAGTGGTGATGGGGCGTTGGTTTGAGAAAGGTGAGGCTCATAATGGCTAAGCTCCACTCACTGACCCCCCCCCCCATCAGCAATGAATATGGGTAGGTCTTTGGGCTCTCTAGGACTCACTCTAGTGATGGGCATGATTGGTGGGGATCACGAAGCTGGAGTGCAATTTCTTGACACACCATGAATCTGGAGTATTTATGGGCCTGTAGGCTCACAATGCACACTTCTGTTGCGGCCATGGAGAGTGTGGCTCACCATGACCCAGTGCTAGCCCCGGGGAGATGCTGTATTCTATGCAATACGCCACAAGAGTCTGTCAGGCAAATCAATATCTCAAATTCAAAACATGCAGAACACTCACTTTGGTTTTGGCTTCTCTTCTGTTTGCAGGAAACACAGAGCACAGAACGAGATAGAAAAAGAAGAAATGGTGAGTAAAGGTGAACACAGCACACATCAGACTTGGGAAGGGCAGAAGCCAAAAGGCAAAACCTGGTTAAGGGAATAAAGGTAAGCGAGGAGGAGGTTAAGAAGATGAAAAAGAGCACTGCAATGATTAATAGGTGATGTTTAATTGTGAAGTACGAAAGAGATCCGGGAGAAAGCTGGACAATTGAGATATGTGTGGAAAGCAGGAAGTAAGGACCATTGAAACGAAGATTGGGATAATTGGAGGGAAAGTAAAAAATGAAGAAAGTGGAGAAGGAAGCAGGAAGTTAAAGGAGGGGGATGAAGATGAAACAATAATGGATGAAAAGGAAAGAATGTAAATAATACAGATTGTGAAAGTTTACTCCTAAAATTCTTCTGATAGAATAAATTACAGGTCTTAATGTGCACTCTTCACACCTGTCTAAAAAAGGGGAGGACAAAGGTATATGATACCTCGGCCGTAGCGGCAAATATTGCTCGTTGCTGTAAGGATGCTGCGTGCACATTGATTCCCATGCTCCACTAAAACACGGCTGGAGATTTAGACGCCAAGGGTATTTAATGTTTCAATGTGTTAAGCTTCAGAACTTTATAGAATGTTCTTTAAGTTCAAGACCATGTTTTTATTGACCCTTCTGAAACTTACGACTTATGACAGTTAAGTAAAGCAATCCCCAATGCTGTCATGGCAGCCACCAGTAGCCCAAGCTCGCTGGGTCAGCTCCTAGTTCTTCTTGAGGCTGCTTAGAGTTTTTTGATGCTGTAATACATCGACATTTTTGGGATATCTGGGTTTCTGAAAAACCTAACAGGCATGCTCAAACTACCAGCTCTTCCCAACTCTCACGCCTCTTTACAGTCACCAGCTTGAGTCTGACATATTTGACTTTAAGCTTCCAGAAAATTATCGTTTTCCTGGCAGACTGGCCACATCTGATTCTATAGACGGGCTCGAAGAAAGGGCCAGAACATGCTGGGAGATGTTTGTTGAAGCTGCACTGCCCTGGCTGCAGTGGAAAGCAAAGAAACGTATCAGTAAACTGTTTTGATGCCAACTCTTGAACCATGCTCCTCTGTCATCGAGTATGCCGGAAGGCTATGAGGGAAGATTTCTTTGCTGCAAAAGTCAAGACAGTCTTAAGTCTCCTTCAAGAAAGCAGAAATCTTATGGCTGCGTCCACTTTGATTCTGCAGGTTATTGAGCTACCAATCCACTTGGTGGGCCTGCGACTTTTACAGAAATAGGTTAAATTCCCATCTCATAACAACACCCTTCAATGCATCCTCTGTTCGGAGGTCACTTAATCAAGAAGCGTTAAGTCTCTCAGATGAAACTCCAACTGGTGTTCATTCTCTCCATGCCATGTAAGGAGAAGCTTACACACTAAATAGACGTATCCTGTGGGAGACTGCAGGGACCCACATAAGGAAGACATAGAACTGGCACTTAAGGCAGCTGTCTTTGGTTTTTACGAGTTTGCATTCATCTGTCTGGATATCTTAGGAAGGTAAGATGGGTCAGTGATTCCCATTAAGGTGCAAATACTTCAGTATTTTTTTCTGTAAAAGAAATAGTGCTGATCCATCGTTGAAGACCGCCTGGAGTGATGTAGTAATGAAAGTTGGCATGTTGTCATTACCTTTTGGCATCAAAACCTATATCCAGGCAGCCTTTAGAAACTCACTTTGGTTGTGGTTGTCATTAATACTAGGCAGAATCATTACCTTCTTCAAAGAGTAGCTGAACTGTAAGTCACAAATGGACATACAGATCATTGAATCTATGTAGTATTCTCTGCCCTCTCAGAATGCAATGACAGGGAGGACTGGTGCCTCTGGCTGATGGAGTGAATGATTTGTAATGCCTTGAACCGGACATCCATTCTGCCTCATGGGCTATAGAAGGGTTTTGAAATACGTTTTGGTCAATAATTCCATTCAACGATGCCTTTTGCACCAGATTTGATTACATTCATAGTACTATGGACCAAAAACGAATAAATAAAACAGAAAACAAGTGGTCCCTATATCTCCCCGGTGCTGAACCCTAAGTGAACCTACATAACACTGCTGTTATTATTATTTATTTATTATTATTATTTAATGATTTTGTTAAGCGCGTAGTAACTCAATAATAACTTAATAATGGAATTCACAGATATGAGTCTACTATAATTAGCTTAAATTTTGTGACCACCGATGGGTGGTCCTTGCAGAGTCGACAGCCTCCCACTACCCTTAGAAAGCCAAAAAGGCTCCTTAGACACCTAGAAAGTATGAGCCGGTTGACGAGCAGCAAGTGACTGGTCATTCTTTCATATCCCAGAGCACTGGACAGTTTGGTAAACACCAACTCAGATGTTTGTATGGCAGAAGAAGGCGGCAGAAGAAGGCGAGGGGATAAAAAAGAGACAGTAAGTCTATCCTGTTTCCCCTGATCAAACTCACACAGAGTCTCATGGCCCCTCTAGCCTGCCGTGAAAGGAGCATTAGATATTTAGGTTAGGGTGTGCTAGAAAATGAAGAAAGGTTAGTTATTTCAAAGGCAGGGAATTTGGGAGTAGACCAGAAGTTAAAAAGGAAAGGAAAACTCAAAAATGCTTGGGTGTTAGAGAGACAGTAGTCTTTCAAATGACTGCTACGTATGTGGGTAACTCACTAAAAAGCATATGCTTAATCCCGGGGAATAAAAGAGATTGAACTGTTGTTTGAAGCTTGAACTTGTACGAACTGGAAGACATGATGGGTGTCACTGCTACCTATGGTGTGGTAGCTGTATTCTCATTGTTAAGACTGTACCCAATAAGAAACCCCAGCGTCAAATTGTCTGTGAACAAAGACAATGGGCAGTACAGCTATCTCACAGGCTTTCACACCCGTATCATCTAACACAATTGACTTTACACTTCTGTTGCACAGGTTTATAGGTTTAAAATGGAGACAACAGTCCTACTGTTGACACTGTTACAGTGAGACCATTAACTTACAAATCTTATTGTCAGACCATTGAGCAGGCCTGAACTTATGCACATGCAGCAACCTCAGGCCTTTGACCACAGAGCTCAGGTTATATATATTTTAATACTAAAGGTTCAATTTTACCCTATTATGTACCCTCTGGAAGTGGGCAAAGGTTTCTTCCTGGCTTTGTGACCACCTTAAGATTTTAGCGGTCAACTGTGATTGGGAGCGCAACATATCCAAGTTAGACTAGAGGTTGGAAAGACTACTGTCTCTCAAATAAGTGGCAAGTGAGTGGGCAGGAGAGGGGAACTGGGCCAACATATGGTTGTCCAACTGAGTTTTGGAGTCAGAAGTATATGGATTGTCTGGAGACAGGGAGCAGATACCAAGGGTAATAGATTCTTCGGGCTAGAAGCAGAAGTGGAATGCGCTTTAACAAAATTAGGAGATTTGCTGATAGGCAGGCGCCTCTAAAATGTTTGTAAGATAGTGCCAGAGTCATTGCGACACGTGAGTCAATCTGTCCTAGCACTATGGCCTTTCAGAGATGCTGATCTGTTGGGAAAGCCTCCCACTATCCATATTAGGCAGCTGGCCTCTGGAAAGGATGCTCAGTAAGACGGGGAAAGGGAGAAGTGGTTGCACGTTGGAAACAGTGAAGACTGGCCCAGTCCCTGAGTTAGAGAGGAATGCTCGTTATAGTAAAAATTAGGTATTAACGCAAAAGGGAAGGAGAAAATGGAGTTAGATAAAAGAAAAACAGTTATGTTATCTCAAAGTCAAAGACAAACTACCATCATAGTCTCCTCCGTGTTCTGTGGATCAAAGAGCGAAAGCATATCAAAGAAAGCATTTAGGATGGGTCACTCCGAAGTCATGCTGGTGGCCAAAGTGGTATGCCTGCAACGCCTCAGTCACCCTTTCCAGCCTCACATTCTCCTCTCAAGCATCCTTTTCAAGGTACGTCTTGGAACAAAAGAGCATGGCTAATACCATTCATAATGAGAGGTACATGAGGCCTTAAGAGGCTAAAAAGCTGCAGGAGTGCTCCGTTCTCACCTTTTTGGCATCTCCACTATCCTCAGAAAATGTTTCATGGCCAAGAACACAAACGGGACTGGAATCTATTCCCCCACGACATGCTTTCTTCTCAAACTTGAAATTAACTCACATTAACTATGTTTTAGAAAAGCCGTTTGTTCATTCATTCTGTCCTGTCCAAGATACACCTTGAGAGCTCATGTGAACTTGTGGCCGTCATGGAAGAGATGGCCTATTGTAGCCCTTAATGCTTAGCAGCCCAACAGTGTTTGAATAACTGTCAAAGTGGGTGGGTGAGGCTCATGTGGTGTTGCCAAAACAAATGCCTGACTTTGCCTTGAGAGAATTTTTCTACGGAGATAAGGGCTTGTATCAGAAGTACCATAATTATGTTGTGTGTGAAAATGTGTGATGTTCCAACCATAGCTTCCATCGCTCAGCTTGCAGTGATGCCCTTTCCCAACCCAAGCAATGAATAGGGTTTAAGTCACATCTCCAAGCAGTCACCCATCTTCTAATCCCTATCCTTACCCTGCCAAAAGGGAGTGTTTATGAACTCTGGACCTTCAGTAGAACCCGAACTCACTTAAAGAGTGCCCATAAACTCATGCACCCTAAAAGTTGCCTTGTACTTTAAGTGGCACCTTCTTGTCAGTCATATCATTTCCCTACTAAGCTTCACCTTTCTTCTCTAGATATATATGGAGATGCGATTGATACCGTAGGCTACCCCAGAAAGCACCCCAGACTCCCCAAGCTTTTAGCACAAAAGGCAAACAGAAAGAATTGGACAGTCCCATCTTACCTTCCTCATAGGCTATTACATGGTCCTCTTCTACTTCTTCCTCCTCTTCTGGGGCCTCCTCTTGAGGGTAAAACACAGATACATGCAAGAGAGAAAGCGAATGCATGGAAGCAAAACAAATATTAGACGACAGGGAGGACGGAGAAGACAGAATCTCTGGGGTAATGGAGAGAGCGATCAGGCATAATGGAAGACTATAGACATTGGCTGATTGAATTCCTCAGGAGAAGCTACTTTTCCTGAGTTTGGATGTTTTTCCCCCACCTCTTCACAGGTTTGAGCACTAATGGACTAATCCCAGCTCAACAAACTACCCTCACTAATGTAATGCATCATACAGAATAGTTCTGGACTCACATTATCTGTTTCCAAAAAGCCTATTGAAAGAGTGCCTCTGGCACTCTTCTACGATTGGACACCAAAACATATTATATCAATGTTCCTCTTTACTACTTCCCTAGTAGTTGAAGCATCTAGAGTGAACAAAATTCTATCGTCAATTCAAATTATGGTATCTGAAAATGACACCACTACTTAGTTGTGAGGTAAGCTCTCTAGGGACTCTCTGTGGAGGGAAGGCTGTTTTTTAGTCCATTATGTATCCTCTGTAAGTGACCGTATAACTGTATTATCTTTCAACAAGAGAGGAGGATAGTGAGCGCCATTTATTACGTTCCCCTCTTGTCATCCCGAGTTAAAAACTCAAGGGGACCATCATTCTTCCGAAGTAGCAGCAAGACTAGGAATGGCATGCCTTGATGGATTCGACAAGTAGCCACTTTTTTTTTTAATTTTGAAAGTCTGGAAGCAGTTTTATTTAATAAGAAATTAGTGTTATTCTGGTCAGTTATGTTCTCTGTGGCAAGGTTGCTGCTTCTTGCGTTAAAATAATGACATTAAAGTATATTAGATGCATCTCCTTTTATTTGTACTGCGACCTGTAAGTATCTTGGCCCATTTTACATGAGCCGGCTGGACGTTTTTTTGATTAAATGCTGCATATGTTTGCAATAACATTGGTGAAGGAAACATATGTTTATGTTGTTTACAATGGCAGGCATTCAACTAAAGACCAGAAAATATTTTAAAGCCTCCAGGATAGGAAGAAGTGCATAAAATGCACATCTAGTGCAGGGCAATCCATTTTTGGAACCAAGTAGACCGTGCTTTAAAAGCAAATGCTGCTCTGCCATGGAGCAGGACCCTTATTTTTCAGAGCAATGGACAGCCTTCTGAAAAAAAAAATCCTTTAAAAACCCCTAGTAAGAAGGACCTTGACTATGGAAGTCTGTTTTATGATTAGAGGGAGAAGGAGGGGAGGTTTAGTCATAAACTTTGTAACATGGACACACATGTCTGTGTTCCATGGGCCACTGTGACTCAAGCTGACATGCCTTTCCCTTGACAACCCTTGTGAGAGGGAAGGGATGGTACGCAGACTTTCACGAAATTGCACACATGCCCAAGAACAGAGGCTTACATGAACCAGAACGGTCACATGGATCAAGCAAGAGCACACAAACAAACAAGTGCATGGCCTGCCATAGCACTAACACAAACCCTTTGCGGGTTCGTCCTAACCCCACACTCCCTTTCTGGTGCACCCCGGGGTTGGCTCACAAGACCACCTTTTAACATCACCCATATTCCCAAATTATCCTATATAATATTAAATATCAATTTTAACCATGTGACCCGGGCCTCATTACAAGTTCTGATCCCCTGTCTATCTAGAAATGTATTTGTGCAGTAGAACATCTGAATTGGTGATTCAGCAAAGGCAATCACAGAAATGTGACTAATCCTTCCCAAGCTATATCTGGTTTTCTGAAACAGCATGCACCGGTAAATCTCAAAATTACTCTGTTAACAAACCCACCTCTATTGGGAAACTGCAAAGGTAGCATGCATTTGTAGTGTAAATTAATACAATCACTGATCAGTGCAGTATCCTGCGATCAATGCTAAGAATGGATAGAGCTTCTCCGTCAGCCCTCAAATGTCATGTCCCCTACAGAGAGCTGGCTGTACTTTTCGTGAGGTTAAACTGCATTCTCCTTGAGAACTATGGGACATCTTGAGCTAAATTTAAGACCAAGAGAAAAGGATGCAGAGTAATCTCATAATTTCATGCTGTAACACAAGTTTTTACAATCTTATTAACTCCATCCAATGGACTCCCTGTGTTATCACTTGAGCAAAGCATGTTGCACTCCTCAGTTCTTTTGTTTTGGCAAAAACACAGTCCTCAACAGTGGCATTCTAACCCTCTTCCTCCAACACCACTACTACTGGATTCTTCCACCACAAGGCAAAGTTATGTGAATGAACGTTAAAGGACCTGGGTTGTAAGAATTTTGGGGATATCTTTAATATCCCAAACAGTGAAGAGACCAAAAATGTGCCTCATTGTTTGAATTAATCTCCAGTATTTCCTATACCTTATCTTGTCCAGGTGGCATAAAAAATAGGCCCATTTGCCATCTGGACAAGATTAGGTATAATGATATTGTGTAATTCAACCAAATAAACATGTTTGGATTCTTCCCTGATGGGGATATTAAAGTTACCCTAATGCACAAAATGATTCCACTCAATGTTATTTTGTAGTTGGAATGTGTGTTTTGGGGAATGACCTATTGTGCATATGATTGGAATATCATACCATTCGGAATATATAAAAGTGTGGTGAGCACCTGGTTAGAATCTACAGGCAAGGGGATCCGGCATAAGAATGTAAAAATGCGGCTGTCAAGACCATATGCAGTGAGAACCAAGCCCGCGGACATGCACAACGAGTATCTTGGAGCCGTCTTTCTGAGGACAGAAGAAGGTTTTCTGTCCAAGCCTCCCCCACTGAGCTCAATCTCAACTCTGAATCCATTTCTCATTGAGAGAAGGACATACGCAGAGACAGAGCCACTCTCAGTACCCCCTTCAGATACTTAAAGGAGGATAATGGACTGCGGCACATGAGTCCGACTCTATTGTGCTAACTGTGCATGAATTGTTCTGCCAACTGACGTGCCGGAGCATCTACAAAGCAGCAGGAAATGACATATGTTACTGGACTAGGCACCACCGTGTGGTAGGAGCCATCAATAATATCCAGCGTTTCCGAAGACTGAGCAATGTGCATGTATGTCTAGTCCTTGAATATTTCTCCCATATGAGTATCTATGAATAAACCATGCAAGCTTTATGGAACACGTTATTAGGAGTGGCCCACAATCAAAGGCGTATTTTAAAGAGGCCCGGGAGATTTACCTCCCTAACTCCATTTTTCATTTTTGGGGTAATTAACTTCTTGACAATATGGCTAGCAACCAAAGTGTTGTGAGGGCAACTTCCATTGACACCCCATCAATGATATTCCCAAGCAATTCCAATCCACCAATAGAGGTGACTGGACTATAGGGATACCTAGAGCAACAAGTCACGCATGTCTGCCAGGTCTAACTCTTAATAGGCCCTGATGTAATTCAGAGACCATATTCTGTCAGGAAATATCCTAATATACTGGCATACCTGTCTTCCACTGAGTACCAAACCTACAGAATTGTTCCACTACGACACTGTAAGTGCTACCGCTCATTCAGTGGATGCGTGTGATTGGGGCATTAGGGCAAGAGTCTTAGCAACTGCACAAGGTAGGGGTGATCCTGTGTCTGTGATATTACGCCATTGATTCAGTGGGTGGAGAACAATGCCACACCACCATCGGCATGAGGAGGAAAGAAGAAATAAAATAACCAGTTAAAGTCCACATACCTTCCTCGTGGACTTCTGCAGGTAAGGACAGTGGAAGACAGCAGCAGGAGGCAAAGAAGAAGATTGTTAAAAAACAGAAGGAAGGTGAGCTGCGTCTGAGGAGCTCACAGAATGAGTCAAAGTAGAAAATGAAAGAAAGTTATCAATTATGGTGAAAATAAGTGAAGATTATTTCCCAACGATACAGGCAATGGTGTGATTGAAGGAGTCAAAGAGGAGCAAGAAAGATGAGCAAGCAGTGAGTGTGAGAACACAACATGCAGGGGGCAGGGACAAGCCGTAATTGTTGCCGTATGTCCATCAGCAAGCTGGCACCATGACGCAAGGAACACTATTGCACTAAATCTCAGCCCCCCTGCAGTCTGGTACTGTTGATATGGTGTCAGCATTTGATGAGAGTTACTAGTGCTCAGAAAATGCTTTGTTAAAAATCCCTTTGTTCTCTTCCAAATTCTTTTTACATACACTACATTTGCTCTGTTACAAAATAAGCTTTTCCTACAAATTGTGTCACAGAGTTAGGGGCTTGCATAAGTGTCTTCTACCTTGAGGGATCTACTGCTCTTATTGCTTGGACATTAGTATAACTATCAAATTACAACCTCATTCCCACTCCTGTCCTCCCTGCATCTAAACAAAATCTAAAGCAATAGGGTCGTGAAGAATATCTCCTCTCCAGATGTTTAAAATAGCTTAACAAGTACCAGAATACAGAGGGGCACTTGGCCGATCTCTGATGCCCTACATTTATCGGCTAGGTTTTAATCAATTGCAGTTCCTATAGCTGTGCGCATCATGGAAGCCAACTGACCATCAGGTATTTTCCTTCCTTCTCCTCCATATCCTTTGGATTCCCTAGCCCAGCAGAAGCAAGCCAAGGGTCCTCCAGGAAGGAATGGGGAAGTAAAAAAGAGACGTACCTTCTACCACTTCTGCAGACGGGAGGTGTCACCGAATGGACAGGAAGAAAGGAAAACAAAAGAGGGGAGAGAGAGAAAGAGACACAACACACTGTGAAACTTGAATCTCTTTAGAGGCAAGTGGAGTGGTTACAGAAGATGTTAGAACAACAAACATTAGCCACTCTAAGACTGGTTGAAAGAATGGAACAAGCTGGTGTAGCACCAGTGCTTTCAGATAGGGAAGGTAGGTACTACTTGAGTAAAGAAAAAGATAATAAAGTTGTTCTTCTACTTCTCCCGGGAGAAGGTGAAAGGTGAATTGTGTGTAAAAGGAACTTTGAATTCGTATGTGTCACTTTTTGCACTTGTAACCACAAGTCCTTCACTATTCATGTGAGCACCTGGCAGACTGCAGGGTCAGCTATTATCTAAGAGCCACTACTTGGGCTTTTGAGTTCTGAGAGGGAATACCACTAATGACATTGCATAATGGATATGACTTCCCAATGTCAGAAAGGGGCCATCAGAATCACTAGAGGGGAATGTATACTTTAAACTACTGACATCATTGACATGACAATCACTGGATGTGATTGGCCCACCGTGAACAGAATTATCTTTACTACATTCACACTCACTGCACAGGTTGGCCAACTGGATTGGGTTGATCCATGATGATTAGTGATGTCATTGCCCACATAGAGTGTATTGAAATAGATGGAGTGTAATGCCATCAACTGGCATTACATTAATTTTATGAGATAGGACAATGTTTGGCAGTGGTGTCTTTACTTGCCTCACACTCACTGGATTGGAATGACTCTTTGTGTACATCAATGGTCCTGAAGTGTCAAGACTTTTAATGGTTTGCCCTGCCCAAGACTGCAGTCCTGTCTGCCCACCCCATATACAGCAGGATATCAATCTATGTGTTCTGACAGAGAAGTACCAAAAATTCTGCCAGGCAAAGTTTTCTGTCAGTTGATACAATAGAGACTTCTACAGAGGAAACCCAGTAGTTCCACATCTTTAAATAGAGCTAGAGAACTACAAGATTAGCAAATAGTGTACCTGCTGTTTTTGTCAGATGCTTACATCTGCCAGTATCTAAACGGTCTCCCTAATGAATTTAGATCGAGAGTTGTAGGTGACCTATAGTTAAGTCCGTGTGCCTATACCAATTTTGGATGTATGTCAGTTTCTTGTGTGTCATTGTATCTGTCACTTGTGTGTGTCAGTTGTGTTCGTATGTATACTATCACTATATGTGTGTTGGAGTTATAATGCTGTATACCACCGTTTAAATGTTTAGTTGCCTGTATGCTTGACTCCACCTTTGTTGGGGGGAAGGGTCACCACTAGTGTGACCATGGGTATTTAAGGCAAGAGTCACATTGAAATCTCATACACAATAACAGATACATTAATGTTACATTGATGAGTTGTTTTGATTTATTGTTTTTTTTAGACATGAAGAATAAAAAGATGGTTAGATCAGAAGGAGGGGCACACAAGATGAAAGAATGGGGAGAGGATATTGTCAACTTTTGGGGTCAGTGGGGAATGGATCCTTCTCATTAACCTTTTCTCCACCCTTCACATTAAATATACCTGAATGTGAGAGGAGCAGTGTAGTGGAAAAACGTCTTGTCACAGTCAAGAACATTATCAATTGATCACACCAGAAGACTATTGTCTGCCGCAGGGATCATCCTGCTAAGGCTGCAGAGGCAGGCAATAAAATGTCCATAGAATAAATTGACATAATCGCCATTATAATGACTTCTGGGTAACCAACAAACCCCATCTTATTTATTCTAGTCCTATTTTTGAGCTTTGAATCCTTGGGCTTCAGTTTCTCTTTGATGGGAAGCATATGAAGTCAATTACATTTCAGCTTATACATCATGCATATTCCTTGAAATAAGTAAAAACAAATACGCATCGCATATGTAAGACATCCTATTAGAGAGCATGTCCTTTGCCATGTCATGCTTAGCATTCGAGTGCTGAGCAGTTCCAGAATTGTCAACTAACTCAAAAAGTATAGGGCGACAGTTTTTAAGAGAACTAGCACCTCGACAGAGCGAGCCAAAATCTATAACGTTTCTGCATCCTCTTACTCTAACCCCCCCACCACCTCCTCTAACTAGCCCATGAGGTGAGGTCACATAGAGCTTGATACCTAAGAGCGCCAGTATTATATATGAAACATGTTCATGTATGAACTGTACTCTGCACATCTACCAACTTTCAAACGTTTGGGGGGAATTTGCTGTACCCATCTCACCAATTCTTGACTGACTAGCAACGTGTGGGATGGAAAGAAAGCCAATGAGAAGTGATTCAGAAGGATTATGAGATTAGGGGTAGAAATGGAGGGTTTGCTGAAAAGGTGGGTAGTGAGTGGGGTAGTGAGTGGTCACCCGTTTACCTTCTTCTTCGTATTCTTCACGGAGTCAATCAGGTAGAAGAGATGGAAAAATAAGAAAAAGCCAAACAATATCATAAAAAGACACAGATGCACATACAGCCTTTGATGCTGCACCATGAAGCCATGGCACAGACTCTACACAAATAAATACAAATATACAAAGCCTTGCGCTGAATTGAGACTGGACAAAGCCTTAGCAAATAAAAAGAAAGCGCTGAAGTGTTGATCGGCCTTTTTCTCCAAGGTGACCAGAGATTAAACAAAAATGCCACTGTTATGAAGTGCAGGACAGCCAGGTGGGCTTAAGCAGTGAGAAACTGGACCACTACTCCCTCAATTCAGTGTGATGTGTGTTTGAAAGCCATTTACCTCTCTCTATATCCTCAGCTCTTCTATTTATCTAGGTCTGTCACTCTGCCCTGGAAACTCCCACTCCATCCCATCAATCTTTGTTCCTGGTCTCCCTCTATTCTTGGCTATGCGTACTTTAATCTCACCTCTCTCTATAATATTTTCACTCCCTATCTCTACCCCAAGTACTTTTTTTTCTGAGATCTCCAGTTACCTCCCAATGCCATACTTCCTGCTCTCTTTTGCTTTCCCTCACAAAATCATTCACTAACTGTTCTTCTGTCACTTTCCCTGTCTTTATTTTCTACTGTGTGTACATGTGAGCATGTTTGTCCACGCTGAGTGAACCTGCCCACACTACGGCAACTGGACTCGTCCTCAGAAGGGGGGTAAAGTCTGAGTGACCCACCCAAACGCCCAATGTTGTAATGCCAAATGGTGCCTCCTTGCAGAAAGTGATGAGGGCGGCCTCATATCTCACTAATATTCATTGACATAGGGCTGAATGGGGTCCCCTTGGAAGGCTTAAGAGCCACCTGAAAGGTTGGGGCTTCTCTGTACCACAGGTGTAGTTGGGTCCTGCGTTACACCCCTGCAGTCACCGTCCGGGTGCAGACGATGTACTACGTGGACCAGACAGCCTAACACTTTTTCATACTATTGTGTTTATCCAATCATTTAATGCAGAAACATTCACTTTGATCCTACACAGCATAGCTGAGTAGCCAAGTGTCAGAGGATTCACAATAGTCTACAAAAAACGTCATGGAAGTCAATTGGGTAAAGGTGCGTGTATGGAAGAGAGAAAGAGAATGTGTATTTTTGTGTGTCCTTTTTACCTGCCTTCGATCACTGTCTCCCGCTCGCCCTTTGTCTCTGCTCCTTTTTAGGTCTCACCTATGCTGATGATGAGAGACCACTTATGGACCATACCAAAATCTTGCAGGGGGTTTTGTTGCAGCCCATTGCTTGGCTTTATTATTGCTCTCATTTGTTTGTGCATTATAGAATGATATCCCTTCTTCCATATTTTTGTTCGTGCTCTGGAGCAGAGCTTCTTTATCATCCTTTTGCTTACATGGCCTGTATCCTCTCACTGCTCACATTCAGGAATCTGCTTTTCTTTTTCATTCAGCCCTCCATGAGAGTGAATGTGTTTGCTTGCTTTCTCCATTGTGTGCTGCTTCTTCCCTGAATTACCCACCACCCATCCCCTCATGCTGCATCAAGTACCGAAGGCCCTTTCCCACCAGTGTTACTCTACTTCTAAAAACATAGACTTCACTAACTAAGGCAAAAAAGGACCAGCAGTATCAGCCACACAATACGAATCCCAGATACACCAACTAGCAACAGAAAGGGGACTGCAAAGCTATGCGCTCATATTCCATTTTCAAGGGCATTATAATAGACAGTGTGCATAAGTAAGACATTTTAGGACTTACCCTGTTCACTGCAGAGGATTAATAGCACGTGGGCAAAAGAGGGATGGGAAAGTTAAGAGGAAGAAGACATACAAAGGAGGATGGAACACAGACAGGGGTGAGAGAGAGAGAAGGAAGGAGAGAGAGAGAGAGGGAGGTAGATGATGGACATATTAGAGAGTGGGGAAACATGGGAAAGATTTTGAGGGAAACGAAGTCAAGGTGGAAAATTATTGGGAAAACATGAATGGAGAGAAAGAAAGGAGAGTAGGGAAACAGTGAAAAAAAGAGACAAAGAAATAAATGTTATACATCAGCCTACGTTAAAACATTACAGATACCAAAGTACAGTGAGCACATTGCAAATGAAGATAACATCCTTCCTTTATTTACACATTACACAGACACAACTATAGATTAACAACAACTAAGACTACAAAATTCAGGAACTGTACAGAGTGCAGAGAACCTCCACTTTCCGCATAGAGTGATCTCACAAAGGGGAAAGCGGTGTGAATACAAAGAATACTGTAATTTCAGTCACAATTCTTTGCTTTCTAACAACAATTGATGTTGCAAAATGTATTGTGTTCCACGACTGCAAAGCATACCCAAAAATGGAATATGCACCCAAACTTTAAAACTCTGTACTGGAAGTTATGAAAAACCTAAGAGGCGTAGGAGCGGAGTCGCCGTACATTAATGTTTACTGATGCTGCTGTCCCCCACACATTTCATCCCAGGGCCACTAATGTTCTACTACGCAGCGCCTACTACGCGGCTTGTTATCTTTAGGGTTAGTATAGGCAGACTGACACTGGGGTAAGCTGTAAATACACAACAGGAGCTGAGCAAATGATCTCTGTACTTACACTTCTTCGGTGTCAGACATGATGGCTGTTTACTGCTGTAAAAGAAAAGATAGATGGACGGAATTAATGACAGGGCGCCAGCTCAGCAGTACATCCGCTGCGAGAATAATTAAAAAAAGAAAAGGAACATAGAGCGAAATGGAAAAACATGTGTGGCCTTTGGCACTGAGAAAGGAAGAAGAGAAACAGATATAGGAAGATGGAAAGTAGAGGGAGACAGTGTGCCAGATAGAGAGAAGGGGAGGATGGACGAAAGAGCAATATAGAGAAAACGAGAGAAATACGCATAGTGAAAGAGGGAGAACGAAGGAGTAACCAAGAGGAAGGTAAGGAAGCCCCTCCCCCACGTATTGGCTGCTTGTGAAGCTCATTACATGTAGTTGTGGGCCGCCTGACTTCCACCGTGCGCTAGGACGAGCAAGAGTCAAGCACCTTGAAGCCTCTTTATACCAGGCAGGGAGGGGCGGACGCAGGCTGGAGGGGATTATTTCTGGTCTCCCTTTGTGGGATTGGAGACCGGACACCCGGGCGGGAGGCATTCTTGCCTCTTGGTCACCTCACCGAAAAGCTCAGTCAGGTCCCAGAATAGAAATTCCTTGCCCTGCAACGGAGTCCCCTTGAAGAAACTCCAGACATGGTCCGCAGGGCCTGCGTGGTTAAGGCGACATGTGAGAGGAGCCTTGAGTAATGGGCTGGCTCGTTTACATCTATAAGAGACAGCTGCGCCTTCTATTTAAGGTCCGTGCCGTGATCCTAGGCCCACAAGTCCTACCCATGAAAGGCTCAGCCCTTGCACAGACACCCATAGAAACTCCTTTCAAACTGGACCTCCCAGGCTAGGCACAATTTCTGGAACCCAGATATGACGTGATCTGGCTGCTCGTCTTTTGGGGGGTCCTGTTTTGAGACAGGAAGTGATGTCATGCAATAGTCATGTCTTTGGAATGAGGTAACTATAAATGACCTTTTCATTGTAGTCAATTGTGTCAATTACGGCGCTAAGGCATTGGGGTAATTATCTCAATGAACTACATTTCATATAGACGGTAGGCGATGTCACTAGGCAACCTATAATTATTTCCATTTGTTTTCAGTTTTATATGGCGCAAATTCGACCCGAAGGCATTGGGCGCTTTACATAAGCACTCATTATATTACATAGGGGTACATTCCTTTTATGTGCTCTTATGCATTCAGTGGATTACGTGATTTGCCCAGAATCGCAGGTTGAGCCCATGTCTCGTTCCCCAGTTCTAAAGTCGACCGCTCTGGTCGTTACGCCACACCGTTTAAACTTGGAGCTGTGGAACTAGACTGCTCCTTCGGAGTTCCTTTGCCGAGACATATCAGAGTCGTGTACAGACGGTACTCTTCCAATGAAAATGGGAATATATGTTTATGCATCAATCGCAGACCGGAGTGGCAACGGGTGTTGAGAAAAGTATATTTGTATGTAGCGTTGCATTACTCCAAAACTACCAGTAGATAGAGCCCGTAGAATGCAGTAAGAATGCATCCACTGCGGAAATCTAATTGCCCTCATGGTTAACAATAACTATCTGATGCTCTGGTAAAAGACATGCCTTTTACATTGCACATATTAAGCAGCACCTTTTAGAGCAGGTAACCGGAAGGCCTAGAATGATGGCGAGTACTGAGATGCGAACTGGTAGAAGACGTTTGCAGGAGGTAAACCGGAGTGGCATCTTGTGGGGTGGGAGCCTGTCTCTTGAACCTTTGACAATTAGGTGGCCTGTTTTGCATTTGGTAAGCAAAAAGAAAAAAAGCCACCTGCAAGTCCACTGGTCAGGTAAAATAGTAGGTTTTGTTGAGACAGAAGCTGGTGTCACTCTGTGTTCACATCGCGGAGTTAATGTATTTAATTGAGACTATTTCGAGTGCATTTTGTTGAGACGGGGAGTAATGGGACTTGAAGCAAGGCTTTTTCGAGTCCAATATATTGAGAGAGGAGATGACGTGTTTGCACTGCTTGTCTACCTAGAGTTCCTTTTACTGAGACCGGAAGTGACATCACTCCAATACTTTTGTCAATGCCTTTCTGTCGAGAGAGAAAACATTAGTTGTCAATGCTCATTTCATTGGAGTCCATGGTGTTCAGGCCAGAGCATTATCACAGCTTTATAGGTTCCATTTTATCGATACGGGAAGTGATGTACCCTCAGCGTGTTGGGGTCAATTTTATTGAGACCCTTAACACAGCCAAGCCCTCTCCGGTCAGTATAGCCCACAGTTAACACTGTCACTCTGACCAGGCACGCACAGCACAGTTAACACCGTTAACAGTGCACTTCTTAACCAGCTGACACCCCATAGTTATCACCGGCGCTCCAGGCCTGCACACACCCAACATATACACTGCTATCACCGTCACGACTGGCAAGTAAAGGATGCAATTACTGCTAACACTGTGGCTCATAGGGCTCCCATGTGAAACGCTGTAAGGTCTTACTCACTGTACCCGCAGCTAGCACCGAACGCCCAGGGCAGTGAATAGCCTGTGCGCCCGTCACCCTACAATGCCTAATACATACAACGGCCCTGTGCACAGAGAAGCCTGGCACCTCCAATGCACACAGCTGGTTTGCCTGTATTACTGTACCCCCTCTGTTTTTGTTGCAAGCACCCCCCCCCCCCCCCTCCTGGCCTGACCATGGAGTATTGGTGCTGCTGCCCGATGCTGTGTCTCGCCCTCTCGGCAGCCTGACAGCTCGCACCTTGTTTAGCGAGGTCCTTCGGGCTGGCTTTTCGCTCCATACTGAGGTGCCATTCACCGTTTCACGAGCCCTTGACCACGGGAAACTCACAGGTGCAGAGCAGGCCTGCTTGTCTCTGAAGCCCTTGTGCCAGCAGTGGGCTCAGAATAGATGCCCGCCACTGCGCACCTGGCGCCCGCGACAGCTGGCATTCCACCAGCAGGGCAGAAGACGAGACCCCCTCTGCGGAGCGGAATGTCTCTCTCCGCAAGGAGAACACTCGCCATTAGGAGACAGTTAGTGATAGAGTTTAAGAAACAGCAAATGAGCCATGGATCAGCGCCATTTCACGCGCGCCTGTCTTTGTGCACGTATTCTTTCAGAGGCACAAGCACGTGGCTGTTCAGCGACTCGAACCCATGACCTACAGGTTATGTACTGACTAAAAGCTCTACTGCGGGGCTCCACCCGCTGCGCATTAACACGATAGTGCTAATGCTCTACGTTTGTTTCCCATGCACTGTTCACGCGTGCAGGCTGTAAACCCACACACTCCAAGAGACGCACTCCAGCGCATCTAGCTCTGAACCATCGGTAACATGACTATCCCCCCCCCCCCCCCCCCATACATATCTGCAACTGACTGATTTGAGCAAGGTGGCTTTCCGGCACTCCCGGCCCCTCCTAAACACTCTTCCCAGGTACTCTGTCTCCAGTGGCACACCGCCAACTCCACCACTGCCCTCCGTGTACAGGTGCACGGGTATAATTTATACCAGTGGTCCTATACACTGCGGGGGGTGGGGGCAGGGATAGGACTAGTAGTCACCTTTATAATAAAGATGACTACTAGTACTAGTCCTATTCCTGCCACCGTAACCCCCCCCCCCCCCTCATGCAGTTAGACATGTGCACATAGCACCGAGCCGATGTTTCAAGGCTCGCTCTCTCCTCGGCGTTGCACCCCGGAAACTCCTGGTGCCCCCGTTGTCTCGTCGCTCTGAAGAAAGGAGACTGGACACTCCTGGTGCACACACCCCCGCTCCCCTCCTTGGTGCTGGAGACTCGCGTGCTTCACTCCCGTCCACGTCTCTCATTCCGTCCTCGTGGGGATTCTAAGGCTAAAATCCATCCAATCCCTGCTTGGAGCAGGAAGTCCGGTGGCTCACCGCTTCCCTCATTCCTTCCTCCTGGACACTATGCATCCCTCCTTGGAGCAGGAAGGTCCGCTGGCTCACCCCTTCTCTCAGTCTCTCCTCGTGGAGATGCTTGATGCTCACTTCCCTCTGCATCCCTCCTTGGAGCAGGAAGGTCCAATGGCTCACCCCTTCCACTTCTCTCATCCTCTCCTCGTGGAGATTGTTGAGGCTCAGAACCATCCTCTTCACTCGTTGGTGCTGGATTTTCCTGTAGCAGCGGACTCCCCTCTGCTCCCCTTATTCTCTACACCGGTCCAGGAGACGAGAGAGAAGGGGGCTCATGAGGCTGCAGGCACCAGGGACTAGTTTCCCTCTTCGCCCTGAGCCCCTCGTCTATTCTCATGTGACCCCAATGAGTCTGTGCAATTGGAAACCCAATGCCCCTCAACCCCCTCCCCCACCACCACAATTAGTTTCAGAGCCAAATAAATCCTCTTCTGAAGTAAAGATTATGGTACACTGGAAGCGCCACACATGACAGTGCGTGGGCGTTCTCTGCGTGGACCACGTACCAACAGAGAGCGGAGAACGTGGTGCGTAACTGGCACAAGCTTCTGATTTCCAGCCCTCGCCTTGTAAATACACACCGGGCGCCACAGCACTGGAGACCTTTCGCCCCTTGAGGTCCTGCCAAAGGGCCGGAGTGGCTGAGGGGGCACAGACCTACCGGGTGACCCCCTCACCGCCCCCTCTTCAGTTCACAGGCTGCGGTGGGGCTTCGCCTCTCCCTCCAGGCCACACTGGCGGCTTTTCCCGAAGGCCCAAGTCTCCCCACTGGGGTCCAGCGGCGTCTTACCTGAGGCCCAAAAGCAGAGAGAAGTAGCGTGCTGCCCGGGTGGCTGGGACTGGCTGTGGGGTCTGCAAACGTCGCGCAAGGTGATTAAGTCCTCAAATTATAGTGACATTTGATCTTCTGAGGAAGCTGATTGGTCAAGTACTCTATCGCCCCTCCCAGCCAAGGAACCAGGAGCCAGGCTGGGGCAAAAAAAGCCACACCAAGTATAGGAACAGCTGAAGGAACTGCATTGGCTACTTCAAGGCCCAGAGGCACATGTTTGGAGAAAAACCCAAGCAGCTCCGGTGTCTTTATTTATAACCAAACCAGGCAAGCAAAAATCCCGCGAGTGGACAGTGCAGGAGTGGAACAATTGCAGAAGCAGCATGCACATATGGAAGGAATGGAGGAACGCGGAGAGAGGCGGAAGGGTGTATTCACTTGTAATAGGGTGGGTTGATTTAAAAGAATGACAACTCCAATTATTTATGGAGAGTCTGAGCGTGCGTAATGCGTGCACGGGAATTCCTCTAGTCAAAGATGTCATCGCGCTTATAAAAACACTCCACGATACAAACCTCTCTGTACGCTCGATTTTTGTTTTCCTTTTGGACGTGCATCCCATTTTGAGAGTACTGAACCTCTGATAAACTGTAATAGCTCAGTGGGCTGAACACCGGTACACATAAAGGTAGGTCAGAAGTTCTCATTTTGTCAGGAGCAATCAGCACCACGTAAAGGAAATAGATGAAAGGAGTAGCGCTTGGGTCCGCAATGATAAGACCTACAAAAAGATCATGGAACCAAAATGCCAAAAAGCGAAAATGATGAAAGGAGTTGCGCCTGGGTCCGCTATGATAAGACCTACAAAAAGATCATGGAACCAAAATGCCAAAAAGCGAAAATGATGAAAGGAGTAGCGCCTGGGTCCGCAATGATAAGACCTACAAAAAGATCATGGAATCAAAAAGCCAACAATGCTACGCTGCGTTGTGTGACAGGGAGGGAGCAGGAGAGCGCCATATCTACAGATATATGTGTGTCTCCTCCCCTCTCTTTAGCGCTGGCCGGCGCCGATTTTAGCTGCCATGCGCCAAGGACCCACCTTAGCCCCATAGTGCCAAGGTGCGTGCCTGAGTCTGCCACAGATTTTGTATTGGAAGTGTACCCTACCAGTACAAAATACTATGCTTATACAAACTTTCCCTACTTTCTATATGTGCTGTACAGTGCAGCACGCATGCAAATTCCGAAAAGAAAGGAGAAATACAAACATTTCTCCTTTTAGCGCCTCCTTTCAAATAGTGTTAACTTTTGGTGCTAAACCCTGTCTATTTTTGTTTGTAGATGAGGTTGTGCCGCAAAAGGCATGAGTGGTTGCATGGGAACACTCATGTACCGCCCATGTAACACCCATGTAACACCCAGTGACGCTAAGCAGTGCTTGAAATGGAAAAACAGAAGTGCAGGAACCCTGTACCAGAGTACCTGCTTGCTTCAGAGAAGTGCTGGTACTCTTCAATGAAAAGTAATATGTAACTCTTGAGAAGTGCAGGCACTTTCCCTCTCAAAATAAAAAAAAAGTGCCAGTACTCAGTAGCGGCCCATTTGAAGCACTGGCGCTAAGTAACGCAACATGCTTTACGCTGCTTTGTGTTATTTTTTTGTACTTTCTAGGGCAAAACTATTTTTGCACCGGAAAGTGAATCAGGAAAAAAACATTTTGTGCTGGTTAGCATCACTTTTGTGCCGCTAACACAGCGCAGAATGTTTGAGAATCTCCCCCCAGTGTTCAAGCACATAGAGACGATTTCCACTGTGTATGCTGCATTAACAGTGCATATCATTATTATTTTTATTATTACTGGTATTTTTTAGCAGTAGTAGTATATGTGTTAATATTACTAGTAGTAGTAGATTATATAATCCCTTGGTATCATGAATTAGGGATTTAATTCTGTATTTCAAAATGTAAAGGTATTCTTCGAATAAACCTCTACCCACAGCTGGTCACAGCCATCATTAAAAAAAACATCTTTTGGTGCGTTTGAAGTGCAAGCTAGAAGTAACACTGGCATTTAAGGAGTTCAAAAGCCCCTTCTCTTCCGGGATGCTAGAGCACCTCTAATTCTGATATTCACAAGAAAAGAGCTGGACTTTATAGAAAAAATATAGAAGCAAATATAACTGATACCCCCAAAAAAAGGCATCTATCCCGCACTGTGAATTATATTTGAAGACAAATGTCTGAAGTTTCACAAGGATAATGAGGGAGGTTCAGGGAGAGCCATGTGTCAAAAATAAGCCACAAGCAAGCAAGGCATTTCCACTTTAACTGAAGAAATTTTGTATGTTCTGTAAATTAATACAACTGTTGAACCGATCATTTTTAGGTCTCGTCTACGATCTATTGTGAATAATACCAATACTTAGACCGGGCTTTGCTTCAACTCACTATTGGTTGGTTTTCTTGTCAATATAATTTGATTGATTCTTAGTTGGTAGCTTTCTTTTTCTCTTCATTTGTTTGTACTACCCTTGGAGCAAAGGGTCTTTACCATCCTTTTGATTGGATGACTTGTATCCTTCATTTAAAAAAAAAAATGTTTTATTTTTTTTTAGATAGTATTGAGCACATATATAATACATACAGCTTTAGAAACGGCTGTGTGAATTGTTGATAACATAAAATCACATACAAATACATAGTGCTACCTTCTTTACCATGTGTTACAGCAAACAAATGATGGACGGAATGCTGACAATGCAAACCTTCTCCCCCAGTAAAAAGATCTGGGTTAAATCCATTGTTCTTTTGCCCACTACGCCACCCAGTTTGGACCCAGCTATATGCAAATCAATCTTGACACTGTGCCTCATGGGAACAGTCCAGACCGAACTGCCAGGCCAGGTCCTCCCTGGACCGGAAACAAGCATCCTGGGACCGGTTTTAGGGTATGTCACCCTTCTTCAGCTAGGCTAGCTTGAATCCAGTGGCACAGTGAGCAAGGGACCCACATCTGGGTATTGCCATCCCACTTAGGGTGAAAAGTGTTACAGCAAACAAATGATGGACGGAATGCTGACAATGCAAACATTCTCCCCCAGTTAAAAGTTCTGGGTTAAATCCATTGTTCTTTTGCCCACTATGCCATCCCAGTTTGGACCCAGCCATGTGCAAATCAGTCTTGACCCTGTGCCTCATGGGAACAGTCCAGACCGACCTGCCAGGCCAGGTCCTCGCTGGACCGCTAGCAAGCATCTTGGGACCGGTTTCAGGGTATGTCACCCTTTTTCTGCCACGCTAGCTTGAATCCAGTGGCACAGTGAGTGAGGGACCCACAGCTGGGCATACCCATCCCACTTAGGGCGAAAAGTGTTACAGCAAACAAATGATGTACGGAAGGCTGACAATGCAAACATTCTCCCCCAGTCAAAAGATCTGGGTTATATCCGTTGTTCTTTTGCCCACTTCGCCACCCAGTTTGGACCCAGCCATGTGCAACTCAGTCTTGACCCTGTGCCCCATGGGAACAGTCCAGACCAGCCTGCCAGGTTAGTCCTCCCTGGACCGAAAGCAAGCATCCTGGATTTAATCCAGATCTTTTGACTGGCGGAGAATGTTCAGCATTCCGTACATCATTTGTTTGCTGTAACACTTTTCACCCTAAGTGGGGTGGGTATGCCCAGACATGGGTCACTTGCTCACTGTGCCATTGGATTCAAGCTAGCCTGGCTAAAGAAGGGTGACATACCCTGAAACCGGTCCCAGGATGCTTTCGGTCCAGGAAGGAACTGGCCTGGCAGCTCGATCTGGACTGTTCTCATTGGGCACAGGGTCTACAATCTAGCACATGGCCAGCTGTGTGTGTAGGATCAGTCGTAAGTATTGTCAATCCCAACGCATGCATAATGTCTTTAAAACACAGCACATTTGGGTCGCTGGTGCTGTCAAGGTGCAGATTGAAGTCTCCCAGTAAGGTGAAATTGGCGACCTTTAACGTCAGGCTAGTGAGAACTTCACCCATACTTTCCAGGAAGTGGCTCGCTTGTCCTGGTGGGCGATATATTAATGCTCCGGAGAACATAAAGGAGTCATGGGCCTGTAGGTTGAAGGCTAGACATTCAGCTCCTTTGATGGCAGGCAGTTCCGGAATATTACATTTGAGAGTCTCTCGATGTATAATGGCGATCCCTCCCCCTCTTTGAATGGGTCTATCTAGTCTCTGTATCCTTTAACCAGGTGGCAGTGCGCGTACAATATCTGGGCTGGACCAGTCTTTGAGCCACGTTTCCGTGACCAAGAGGCAGTCCAGGTTGGTCTCCGAGATTAAGTCATACATGTGTAGTGCATTTTTACCAATGGAGCGGGCATTAATTAGCCCTCCATTAATGACCTTATATATAGTTTTCGAAGACTGCTTTAGATGGGGTTGTAATGTTTGTTTACATGCGATACAATGGTCCTAGCCATTTGTCTACATTTATGGCATGATGACATTGCATGCAACTGAGGTTAAATGACAATAAGTCTTCTCTGGAAATCTGACCTGAGTTGATTTTTTGAGCAGAAGGGGCAGCCCCCAATCCGTCCTTGGCACGGACGGGCACGGACGGGCGCAGACGGGCTGGACTTAGGCTCGACTTCGGCACGACTCTGGCTCGCCCGCTGACCGCGTCCGCTGCGCAGAGGCATCCTCGTATGTTTTTATAGTGGAGCCTCGAGTGCTAGAGCGCTGGGTCTGTGTGTACGCCCAATATGGCGGCTGAAATGCCGCCTCCCACTAAGCACCTCAATCGGCTGAATATGGGGCGATTCTGGCGATTCTAGCAGTAAGGTTGATGCGATTAGCAGGGTGCAGGAATCAAAAGCTTGGCGGCGCAAATTAGGTTTTAAAAACACAACTAGTAAAATTATACAAAGCGCTGGTCTATCTCCCGGCTTCCGCCTCAGGAGAGCTATGAAGTCTCGCGAGCAGATGTATTCTCTGCTTTTATAGTGCTAGAGCGCTGGGTCTGTGTGTACGCCCAATATGGCCGCTGAAATGCCGCCTCCCACTCAGCACCTCAATCGGCTGAATATGGGGCGATTCTGGCAGTAAGGTTGATGCGATTAGCAGTGTGCAGGAATCTTATTAAAATTCAAAAGCTTGGCGGCGCAAATTAGGTTTAAAAACACAACTATTAAAATTATACAAAGCGCTGGTAATGCTCTGGTCTATCTCCTTTACACAAAATGCTCACCATTGAGTAGCTCAAATCGGTTCCCAATGGCGTTTGTATGGCTCGAGATGCTTCCAAGCCGCAGCTGGTGCAAAGTCCCCGAATACCAGCTAAACCCCACCCTCGACAGAAGCCTACCCTCCAACCCCACCAACGGCGACACCGCCCGCCCGCAACCTCAGGCGATGGATCGATAACTGCGCCAACACTCTCACCCATTCAAGAAACCCTCTAATAGATGCACTAACAAGAAAGCCAGCTGGTTCATGGCATACCTCCAGGCCTCCAAGGAAACCTGCCAAAAACTAGAGAAGAAATGGCGGCGTGAACAGACACCGGGCAGCTATGCAAGAACGCCATCCGCAGACACCATCACCTCATCAGATCTGCCAAAAGGGCCTCCTTCAACGACCGCTCACAAGGCACTCCACAACACCGGATCGGCATACCTCAACAGGCGACTCACCTTCTACATCCGGAACCACCAGCTCCGCTCCGCAAACCTCGCCCTCACCACTGTCCCCCGTTTCCGAAGAGCGACCACCGGCTACAGATCGTTCTCCCACCTTGCTGCCAAGACCTGGAACACCCTCCCCATCCTCCTAGGGCAGACCCATGACCTAGTAACCTTCAGGAGGCTACTCAAGACCTGGCAGCACCCCCCAGCGCCTTGAGACCCTCATAGGTGAGTAGTGCGCTTTACAAATGTTCTGATTGATTGATTGATTGATTGATTGAAGGGGACTCCCGGCCTGGCCCACACAAGTGCCCTGTGGGTATAAGAGGAGGCACCTATGCACGGGGAAGGACAAATCCCCACCAGGACTAGTTAATCTGCAGGAGGATGCCCCCTCTCACTAGGCCCAGGCAGAGGTCTCATCAAAACGGGGCTTGAACCCACCCGTCAGTGCACCACCAACAGCCTCAGGCTCAACTCGACAATAGCAGGCACAGTATTGAAACAAGCAACACTACTCAATTGTCACTGGTTTGGTGTATGTTGCAAGTCAGTTATAGCAGTGAGGCTTAGGCCCGAAATGACCCCCGACTCTACTGCAGCCTGTCTCCTTAACACTGCTAAGTTGCGTATAAGAGGAGAAATCAGTGGCAAAGATCTGCCCACACCGACAACGATGGAGTTTAGACATCTCCAAGCTCCTCAGATGGGATACTTGCAATAGCATGATATGCACCTGCTGGCATTTCAGATAAGAAGAGACAGCATAACGGCACGTAGGTGCCTAAGCACAACCGCCTGGCAGTGTTTTTCCTGTGGTGAATGCACACAGATTGACCGTTCCTTCAGGCTATAGCTTGGGTCAATGCCCACTACAGTGTCTTTATGCCCCTCTCTCTGGCTTGATGCTTATGAAGTGGGATCCTGTTAGTGCAATCACTACAGCTCTTCCTCTCCCGTCCTTCTGGGAGCTACTGTGTGAGTGTTTGGGCATCACGAGGCAGGTTTAACATCACACACGACACATAAGGGACCGCTGACTCGGGGAAGCTTCATGCGACATTCTGAGTCAGAGGCAGGCATGGGCTCACCCCTCGGGTGCTACACAGGTGAGAAGGATGCATATTTAACAGGAATTTCGCTAGTCAGACTGCAGTCAGAAGGGTTAAAGGGCATCACACACAATTGGAGTAATCCAAAACGAAATATCATGACAGTGCATCAAATGATGTTGTCTGATGTTTGTAGTGTCACCTTCGGGGGAGTTACAGAGTCCTGCTTGTAAGAATTATAATTAGTTTATGGCGGCTGTTAAGAGAAACAGTTTTTGTCAGGGAACAGCATTTAACCCACTGTTCGACAAGAATGGGATGTCCCAGGTACTCCTGAAGAACCGAGTTTTAGAACCCAGCGGCGCCAGGTAAACTCCCAAAGTCTTCGGGTTCACCTGTCTTAGAATACAGAGACACGGGATACTTCTCGGTGGCGTCAAAGATCAAATTTATTGGTTGCAACCAGGAACAGAAGTCCACGAAGTACAACACAAGTATATTCGTCGGAGACTGCTCAAATTCGTAAGGCGAGACATCATCTTTTATGCCAAAAATCACATTCCGGACAAACACCCACTATTTACAATTTGTCCAATCATAGGCATTATTGCAAAAGGTATCGCATGACAACAAACCCACTTTTCAGTTGTCCAGCCCACCATTAATTACACAGAAAAGCCCAACATTCCTTCTTGAACAGGCCGGACAAACCCATAATAAAAGACCACAACCCATATCATAAAACAGGCCATAAAGGAAGGAACAGAAACAGATAAGAAGTAGGATAAGGGGTGTGTGTGTGCATACCAAACTTTACAATGTCCTGTGCTCTGATCCTCAATCTTAATCAGCTATCGGGCAAGGAACTGGCTTAGCAAGGTCAGCTTCAGGCAACGAGGTCAGCTCACTCGGTTCATCTAGAAGTCAGCACAAACTCGAGCTAACGTGTACGTGTACTAAAGACTCGTTCGGCCGTAGTCATTGGCCTATGTGAGGACAACCACAAAATGGCTGCCATGCACAAAATGGAACCCAGGGTTTGGAACGAAATCCCTAAATACATGGTGAATCTATCGGTCTAACATGACGAAATCACTCGTACTTGCCAAACTCACTAGTTACGGTTCGCTACTATCAAATTCGTAACGAAACCATGACATTTATAAAACGGGTTCATAATTCACGGAACCTCAGACCCTCCTTTTGCCCTTGCATAGGCAATCACTCAGTCTGTATCTGAATCGATGTCAATATTCATCAGATCATCAAGATGCTGCTGGAGCATCATCCTATTACTCAGTACTTCTCTCGAGACAGGTCTCCTTACACACGAAGTAGCACAAAGGCCACATATAGCAGGAGCACACTGTACACAGAGACAAAACGAGAAAAGAATCGCTAAAGCCATCCCAATGATCATCAGAATCTTCCATCCCCAAGTGGATAACAATCCCCCAAACCATCCCATCAACGACCAATCTCCATTGTCCACATTTACAGACTCAGAGATCTTATGTAGCTTAGAAATGGCCTGGTACACTGTAGGAGCATTGTCTAGAATGAAAATGCAGCAGCTCGATTGGATCAATTTACATACCCCTCCCCTATCTGCAAGTATGACATCTAACGCAACACAATTCTGCAACGTCATAAGACGATCCGCTTGAAGCTCAGCGGTCACATTACTGGGGGCACTAGCAGTTTCATTTATGGTGGACTCAACCACTCTCGTCAATTGCTGTATATTCCTACTATTAGCCATAGGTCCCCAAAACGGTAGGAAACCCTTGAGAAAGTCTCCCACTTCTAGTCCTGTAGTATCTTCCTTACTGAAGACACCTCTAACAACTCTCGTTCTGTGGTAATCTGCGGCTGCAGTATACGTAGGGGGCAACAAATACGCAACATAACAGGTTCCCGAAAAATCAGGGGGCAACCATGTAAATGCTCTGTCATAGCAAATAAAATACGTGCCCTTAGCTGCTAAAAACGGTGGAGAAGTCTTGGACGCAAAGACATACGTCCGAGTACAGACACTCTTCCCTAACTGAGCTCTCGGATTCTTGCCACTACCTTGCAGACAAAAATGACCATGATGGGGTACGATCCAAATCGGAGGTGACCTTTTCCGTCGCTGCTTTTCACTCAGACTAACACTATATCCAGTCATGTGTATCAATATCCCTGATCATATCTATTATTCCCTTCACTAGAGCACTATTACTCGGGCTGTCTTTCATGGAACGCAGGGGATAGGCTTCGTTGGCATAAATAAACATCGTTCGATATGCCCATACTGACCCATTGTAACTGAATGGCAGAACCAACTACTGTTGATGCAGAAGTTGCACAAAGGAATTATTAACAAACTCTGATCTTCTAATTAACTCATGTTCAGGTAAAGTATGAAAAGAATGCAAAGAAGTAGTAGTAGGAAAAGACATAGGTTGTGAGGTGGGTGCAAACGTCAATTGGGCACAGAAAACAATCCAACCCACCAAAGACAACGTCATGCTAAGAAACACCAGAAGACACGTTATCAAAAAACATTTGCTACAAATTAATTTACACAATTTTCTCTTAAAGTTCATTTCTACAACAGCTCTCTTGATCTCAAAAAACTCCATCCTCTAACCGTGCTGTTCGCGGCAGTTGGTTTTCTTCACTCAGGTGTACGTCTGTAAGTCCAGGGAATGCCCTAGAACAAACCAGAACCGTTGACCTTGCGTCTACACGGCTTGACACTCCAAGTCTTGATACCACGACCCTACAGCTGAACCCGGATGGCGGTTCGAAAAAGAAAAATAGATCAAAACAGCTTTTTGGATGAGAGAGTGTAGTTTTCAACAACAAAAAGGAAATATTTCTTTATTAGTCCATTGTTTCTTGGTCGCAAATTATAGCGGCCTTTACCAGGCACTGTCTGATCTCGAAACAACAACTCAGGCTCAGTAGTGTCCAATCTCAGAGACGGAGGCACAGCTGCTTGCAAGATGTTGTTGTCCTCTTGCTCAGACCTTGTCCCAACCAAACGTGCGTCACTGAATGGCACAAATCTCGGCACTTTATCTGTCTCTGAATCACCAACACATTCACGGATCCACTGGTCGTACGGCAGAGGTAGAGACACCCTCTTACAATGTACGCCGTGGATCCAATTCTTCTTGCCGTGCACTCTCACTGACGTTCGTGTTGATAAAAGCACTTTATAGGGTCCTGTCCAGCGGTGCTGATAATTCTTGGTCCGCTGGAAATTCCGTACCAGAACCCACTCTCCAGGATCAATGGTATAACCTGGATCTTCAGATGCTTGTGGAAGGTTATCATGAATCTGTTGATGTAAGACACGCATTTTAGCCGTTAAATCATACAAGTAGTCAATCAACACAGGATATTCAATATCACTAAACTTTGTTGGTCTCGGCACTCCCCACACATTTGCAGGGCGGCCAAACACAATCTCGTATGGACTAAGGCCTATTCGGGAATGCACTGTAGATCTAGTTGACAAAAGTGCCAACTGCAAAGCATCGGGCCATTGGAGACCAGAGCTCGCCTGAATCTTGGCTAACTTAAGCTTCAGAGTGCCATTATAACATTCGACTAAACCAGCTGATTGGGGGTGATTAGCAGCATGGAATTTCTGCCTTATGCCCAAACCCTCACACACTCTCTTCATGACCTGGCCCACAAATTCACTTCCGTTATCACTCCACACCATCCTTGGCAAACCAAACCTAGGGAAAAATTCCTTGAGCAAGACTTTAGCTGTGGATAAGGCAGTATTATCTTTTAAGGGGTAAGCCTCTACCCATCTCGAAAAGGCACAAACAACCACAAGGACATACTTTAAATTGTTGCATCTCTCCATATGGATAAAATCCAATAGCAACACCTCGAACGGATACGTTGAAGGCGTAAAATGACCAGCTGGAGTTGGGGTTCCCTTGCCAGGATTATACATCAGACAAACCATGCAATTCTTGACCAGATTCTCCGCACACTTAGGAATTCCAGCATTCTCCCACACTGGAGCCAACAACTTACAAATCCCTTTCGCACTAATATGAGCCATTCCATGCGCCATCATAACCACTGCAAGCACATACACCTCAGGCAACAACCATCGCTGATGTTCTGACAACTCAATCCAACAACCAGTCAAATCCAACATTCCCATACTCTCTCTCCATGCACTCAATTCTTTCTCAGTAGCTTCAGCCTGAATTGATTTCACACTCTCTATTGTATCTTCACACATTCCTCTATCCGGAACCCATCTCGTTGGACCCGCAATATACATTCGAGTCATCACATCTTTCGCCGCTTCTTTTGCAACTTCATCCGCAAACGCATTACCACGACCAACGTCATCGGTAACTTCTTATGTGCACTGCATTTCACAATCGCAACTTGCGTCCGCAACGTAAGTGACTCAAGAAGTTTATTCACCAACTGTCCATGCTGAATCTTCGTACCATGAGAAGTAAGGAATCCACGTTCCTTCCACAAACGCCCAAAACTATGGGCAACACCAAACGCATACTGACTATCGGTATACACAGTCACTCTCTTGCCTTTCGACAACACACACGCTCTCGTCAGTGCAATCAACTCTGCTGCTTGAGCTGAGTTCTGTGGAATACGTGAAGCTTCAACAATCGTATATAAAGTCATAATCGCATATGCTGCAGTCGTATCACCATTCGGAAGCTTAAAGCATGAACCATCTACCCACAAGGTACCATCAGATTTCACAAGAGGAGTATCTTTCAGATCAATTCTACCCTTCGTTTCTTCCTCTGTCCTGAGAAAACAATCATGCTGTTCCTGAACATCTGCCTCTACAGAAATCGGCAACAATGTAGCTGGATTCAACGTGTTTCATCGCTTTATATGCACATGACTCGCCAAAAGTGTCAACTCATAGCCTGACAACCGCGCACTAGTCAAGTGTTGAGTCTTCGTTCTGTTTAATAAAGTATCCACTGCATGTGGAACCATCACAACCAACGTATTATCCATCACCAAACCAGCAGACTGTCGGATAGAAACAGCCGATGCCGCTGTAGCTTTCAAACAACTCGGCAACGCTCTAGCTACCGGATCTAAAGTCGACGAGAAATACGCACATGGACGCTGCTTGTCACCGAACTGTTGAGTCAAAACTGACAATGCACAACCCTTTCTCTCGTATACATAGAGTGTAAAAGGCTTACTGTAGTTGGGAGTACCCAACACAGGAGCCAAACACAATGCATTACGTAATTCAGAAAAACTTTTCTGCCATTCGTCAGACCAAGGAAGAGGATTCGGAGTATCCTTAAGGGTAAGTGCTAACAGAGGTTTCGCAAGTAACGAAAAATTCGGAATCCACTGTCTACAGTACGAGGTAATACCCAAGAAAGCACGCACTTCTCTCTGAGTGGTTGGCACGTCATTTGTGCAATCGCTTGAATTCGTTCTGGGGTCAACCTTCTTCCCTCCTTTGACAAGAGATGACCTAAGTAGGTCACTTCTTGGCGGCCATACTGCAACTTCGAAGGTGACACTTTATGATGAAGGTCAGACAAATGTCGCAACAAAGAAAGAGTAGCTTCTTTACAAGTTTCCTCATTATCAGCAGCAACTAACAAATCGTCCACATACTGAATAAGAGCAACACCATCAGGCAAGGCAATCGTATCAAGCTGTGTTTTCAAAGCCTGACTATAGATGGAGGGACGTTCACAATAACCTTGAGGAGCACACTTAAACCGGAGGCTTCGGCCTCCTAAAGAGAAGCCAAAAATATCTCTGCTCTCCTCGGCAATCGGGATACTGAAGAAAGCATTCTTCAGATCAATAACCGAAAACCAGGTAGCTGAAGCAGGAATCATAGTCAACAAAGCAGTAATGTCCGGAAAAACAGGAAACTGTGGCACAACAATCTTATTAACTTCTCGAAGGTTGATCACAAACCTATAAACAGGTGGCTGAGAAGAGTCAGTACGCTTCAGTACAGGCAAAACAGGACTGTTACACACATTACCTCTCGTTTCTTTAATCACACCTTTCTCAATCAAATCATAGATGATCGCTAAAAGTGCTCTTTCACCATCGCTAGAAATCCTATATTGGGGAATACGTGGCAATTTAACATTCGCTTTAAGCGTCACAACATAGGGTTGAATCTCCAAAAGACCCACATCATTAGGAGCAGTAGCCCGAAGAGTATCAGGGAGAGAACGCAATTCCGGTGGAAGCCGATCTTTAGACAAATACATCGGAGAGATCACTTTCTTACCCAATGTAAGCTGTACTCCCGAAGGAGAACAATGCAATGTTGCATGTAACCTCTTCAACAAATCCAAACCCAACAAATTCTCACCACAATCTGTCGTTAAAATGAGGGGTGCTTCCAATTCACAAGGCCCTATAGAAAGAGACAATGGACTATAAACTGGATTACGAACTGGGGCGCCAGAGAATCCTACCGAAACATTCGTTAAGCCAGACAAAGGTGCGCCAGGGAGTTTAGAGTGCATGAAAGAACTCTTCGCTGCACCACTATCCAAAAGAAAAGGCGCTACCGAACCCTATGTAACTACTGCAACATAAGGTCCACTCTGGTCTACTGGAACTGACACTACTCCCTCTCTTTGTCCATGGCTATCCTAACAATCATTATAGTCTGTATTCTCACTCTCAACATAATAGTCATCAGCATAGTACTGAGTCGACTGACCAGACGCAACTTTCTGTTGATCAAAACAATTCGAAGAATTCTGTGGGGGAAAAGAACGTCCATTCTGGGGGAACACACCACGTCCCCTACCTCTAGGTGCTTGCTGAACACCTCGACCTCTCACACCAGACGCACCATTCGCACGCTGTAACAGAACCGGACAACTATTCTTGAAGTGGCCTTCTTCCTTGCAATACGCACACTGATTAGGACCAACCGGAATTCGCTGCTGAAAAGACTCGGCCTTCTGCAACACCCTCTGAAACTGTTGAGGCTGCTGAAACTCACGCTGATTATAACGAGGCGGATACGCCTGCTGCAAAAGAACCTTCGTCTTTAAATCTTTAGTCTTTTTCTCTACTTTCTCTTTCTCATCTTTATCTCTATTCTCGTAGTACTGTGCAGTAGCCAATATCTGGGCCGACGGAGAAACAGCCCATGAACTCTCAGAATCCTTCAACTTATTACACAACTCGGGGAGCAAATTATGGACATACTTATCCACAAACAACCTTTGCCCACCTTCCGTACTCATATCCTGACCACTATGATTTATGAAAGTCTCTTCAAACCTAGTGAAGAAATCAGACTCACTTTCATCTTTCTTCTGCTTGCATGCGGCTAACTTGTCCCAATTCACTCGCATAGCAGGCATCTGAGTCTTCATGAAATCACTAATCCTACCAGGGAGTTCCGCAACTAAAAGCTCAGGTTTAGCTCCACCACCTTGACGACCATCTGCGGCAACAATATTCGCCCATGTATCACCTAACTCTTGCGCATGATTCTCATGACGAATCTTCGCCCACAAAGGTTGAGGAACCACGTTACCAAACAACATGTCTATATCGGCTAAATTCATGATGCACGCGTCAGCTGTCTGAGACAATTCCTTGTAGTATCCTGCTGGATTCTTACGAGGATCAGGTAGAGTCTGTTTAAGAGCCAAAACTTCAGCTCTCTTCCATGGAACATATACCCATACACGCTGAAAATGAGCCGGTACAGCCTGCATACCCTGATTAATATTAGCCACAACTTCTTCTTTCCATACCGGAGGAACTTCTCTCATTGGATACTGTCTCACTTTTCTCCTAACAGAAGGATCAGACTCAAACAGTCGCTGAGAAGGAAACTCCCTCCTAAACGCAAGTACCGTCGCAACTGCTTTCTCAACACCGGGACCCACTATTGTCCCTTTCGCAAACTCGGACTGTACAGTAAGTAACTCCAATGGGATCTGACCCAACTCATTATCTTCCCATTCCTCACGGAGGAAAGAACACATGGCATCAAAAACATATCTTTGCTTTGGTGCTTCCCACTGTAGGAAGACATCCATAACTGACTCTAAATGATATCTCAAGGCATTCGAAACCCATCTACGAGCCAAAAGATCTAACACTGTCCATTCTTCAGGACTAGGAAGCTGGCTACGTAATTGTTTATGTGCCGAAACAGGGGTCACACTCAATGACCCAAAGAAAGGAGACAAAAGACCAGTAACAGTATCAGTCATTCTCTGTCGAACAGAAGGAGAAGCGGTCATACGGACAGGAGACAAAGTATTGTGAGATGGAACAAACGTAGACGCAGTTGCAGAAGAAGTCGCAAGTATAGGAGAAAGAGACAAAGAAGTTTGAGGCGGAACTGATAGCAAAGTCGGCGGCCCTAGAGGAGGCTGCGCCGTAGGAGGTAGCACCAGCTGAGGAGGAGCCGGCGGCTGAGCAACAACAAGAGGCTGAACAGCTGGAGGCTGCGGAGGTGCCATAGCACTCTGCACATAAGGGGGTGGCAATCTCAACAAGTGTGACATCAAAGGATCCTTTTCAGGGTCCTCCGTTGCACCTTGTAGAAGAGGTGACAAAGCTGGATAACACTTATCGATAGCCATATTATGTTGCCTATGCAACTCCTCAATCGCTTGATCTTCTTCATTTTCTTTAAACTGCCTAGCAGCTTGCATTATCGATACACCCTTTTCTCTCCTATCTCTTTTAGCCTGTTTAATTTCTCGTTTTTTGGCTTCCTTACGCCAAAGGCGGAAAGAGTCAAACATTGCCGGCCGGGCTTTCTTTCTAAATAATACAGTTTCCAAATTATTTAAAATCTCGGTGTCATAACAACCATATTGGGGCCATCGTAACACACCGTCTTTCCCGTATACCGGACCCACATTTCATTAAACGTAATGGGGCCCACACCATGTTGAGAATAGAGCTCATAAGTCGGAGTTCCAACCGGAGGTATCGGACACGAGTCCTCCAATCGGGAATCCCTATTACAACCACAACAAAATATCTTCCTAATTTTGATAAGAGCAGGCATCTTCGCTCACTAATCTAGCTTAAAACTTCAAGGGATTATCAAAAACGATAGTCTCGCAAATATACGAGTCCCTCGGCTTTGGTGCTTGCAAGGACCAAATCAAAGATCCGAAGGAAACCAAGACAAAGGACTGGGAGCGACCCACTTATACTTAACTGAGGTATCAATCACGCCACCAGAAGACCCGTCTATCGTCTCGCCATACAAGTCATCACAAAGGGGGGTCCAAGACAGGGCGACAGTCAGGGCAGCAGTCCTTCGTAGCCGTCAGGAAAGCGGGAAGCCTTGCAGCAAAAACCTTCAGTCCACATTCGACATGCCGGGGTCGATGGAGTGGGGGCCCTCTTCCAGAATTTCCTCACGAAGCTCCTCCCGATCTTCAGGCTAGGACCGGTACCACTGAAGTCGCCCTACGATGGGCGCCAACTGAAGAACCGGGTTTTAGAACCCAGCGGCGCCAGGGGCACGCCCAAAGTCTTCGGGTTCACCTGTCTTAGAATACAGAGACACGGGATACTTCTCGGTGGCATCAAAGATCAAATGTATTGGTTGCAACCAGGAACAGAAGTCCACGAAGTACAACACAAGTATATTCGTCGGAGACTGCTCAAATTCGTAAGGCGAGACATCATCTTTTATGCCAAAAATCACATTCCGGACAAACACCCACTATTTACAATTTGTCCAATCATAGGCATTATTGCAAAAGGTATGGCATGACGACAAACCCACTTTTCAGTTGTCCAGCCCACCATTAATTACACAGAAAAGCCCAACATTCCTTCTTGAACAGGCCGGACAAACCCATAATAAAAGACCACAACCCATATCATAGAAGAGGCCATAAAGGAAGGAACAGAAACAGATAAGAAGTAGAATAAGGGGTGTGTGTGTGCATACCAAACTTTACAATGTCCTGTGCTCTGATCCTCAATTTTAATCAGCTACCGGGCAAGGAACTGGCTTAGCAAGGTCAGCTTCAGGCAACGAGGTCAGCTCACTCGGTTCATCTAGAAGTCAGCACAAACTCGAGCTAACGTGTACATGTACTAAAGACTCGTTCGGCCGTAGTCATCAACCTATGTGAGGGCAACCACAAAATGGCTGCCATGCACAAAATGGAACCCAGGGTTCAGAACGAAATCCCTAAATACATGGTGAATCCGTCGGTCTAACATGAGGAAATCACTTGTACTTGCCAAACTCACTAGTTACGGTTCGCTACTATCAAATTCGTAACAAAACCATGACATTTATAAAACGGGTTCAGAATTCACGGGACCTCACTCCTCCCAGGCCCTACGGAATTTATCATCTTCAACAGAGATTATAATTAAGCACGCGTAATATAGTTTAGAAATAAGGTGCACTCCCTATCGTCATCGTGAGTGGGGCAAACACATCCGGTTCCAGGGGGAAACTAGGCATAGTCGCCCTTAAGGCCGAGCGTACCCGGTCCATGACAAACCTATCCGTAAAAGTGGCGAATTGGAAACGCTCCTCATCAGTCAACATGAATATATGCCCTCCCGGAAACTGGTCCCCAAACATGGTAATGTCAAATTTGGCCAATGTGTGCTGTACTTATTTCTCCCCCATGATCGGTATCCAATGATTGTTGGGAATCGGGAGAGCCTAAGAATATAATAAGGGAGAGCCAGTGATGCGCCTCAGCTTGTCCCAGGCCCAACTAGTGGTGGAAACTGATTGAATGTCTTTGGGATCTCTGGCCAGGCCTTTGGGCAACACCGTTTGTAAGGCGTCAGGTAAAACCAAGTCTGCTTCAGGCTGCAGGTATGGGATCCTAGTGTCGGGATGGAACCAGACGTACTCATAACTGCCCTGGGCCACCAAGTAATAGAGCTGAAGGTCTGGGATGCTGAATCCTACCCTGTTGTATGGTAGGGTCAACACCTGCCACCGTACTCGAGGTCGTTTACCTCCCCACGTCAGTCTGATCAGGTGAGAGGGTAACATTAAAAAGAAGCTATTCGGTAATGGGATTGAAATGTTATTAAAGGGGTACAGAAATTTCGGAAGTACAATCATTTTAATCACCAATCCTGCGAAAGAGAGAGGGAGGCGTAACCAATTTTTGATTTGCGCCTCTAAATTGTGAACCGCTTGGCCATAGTTGAGCCGAAGCAATTGAGAGGTGTCCAGATGTATATGAATGCCCAAATATTTGATCGAGTCTATACACCAGTCTAGTGAGAACTCACCTTCCCATTTACATTGTACTGTGCTGAATGTTAATGGGGAATATTACAGATTTAAGCCAGTTTATTCCCAGGCCAGAGAATTGTCAGAATCGGATGATTTCTCGTATCATGGGGTCCAAATTCTCCTGAGGGTTGCGGACGTACAGAATAATATTGTCCGCGTATAGAGAAACTAGCAATGGTCCAGTATTAAACTGAAGCCCCCTTTGTAGATGTTTCCCTTGGACGTGTCGAACCACCGGGTCCATTGCCTGGTGCCTCGCGACAATGAGAAGGGGCGAGACAGCGAGCCATTCAGTTGCAATCTGACGTGGGGCCGCTGTACAGCACTGCCGTGCTTCTATTGCCTCCCCCACCTCAGAGAGAAATATGTCATCTTTCAGGGCCCGGTTTGGGAACCGCCATTGGCGCTCATAGCCGTCAGGTCTGAAAACTCAGAGATGAAGTACCACTGGGAAGTGATCTGAATAAATCCTGGCGAGCGTGGTTATGGACTTATACCACTGGCACCTACCTGGTGTGAGTAACCAATAGTCTATTTTTGTTCACGTGTTATATTGTGCTGTCTAGTCAGTAGTGGTTGGGTTACGGTGCCGCCATATATCAAGTAAAGTCAGGGAGTCACAGATTTCTATGTGCGCCTGTCGCGTGCGTGGTTTAGTGGTGGTGGATGTGTTCGAGCAATCTAATGTGGGATTTAAAAGCAAATCCAAATCCCGCCTATTATCAAGTTACCTGCGTCCAGCCAGATAATCTGTGAGTGCAGCTCATGAAAGAAGTCAGGGCAGTCCGTGTTAGGTGTGTAGATGCAGAGTAACGTGAGGTTGTGCCCTATTACTTTCCCAGTAGCTATGGTTTAGCTGCCTTCTCTGTCACATAGGACGGTGTACAAGTGAAAGGGTACCCATTCATATATTAGTATTGCCGTACCCCTAGCATAGGTACTAAAGTTGGAGAAGTAGTGGTGCTGTCACCAGCCAGAAGCAAATCGTGTAACATCTGCTTTGGGCAAGTGTGTTTCTTGTAAAAATGTGATGTGTATGTTGTGCCGCTGTATATAGTGTAGAACATGTTTCTGCTTCCTTTTGTCATTGAGCCCCCTGACATTCCATGACATTAGGGCCAGGTCTGAGGGACCAGTAACACTGCCTATCCTAGCCATCTGGGAGGTACGGTTTCCAAAATATCATTTGTGATCAGAAATAAGAAGTTTAACTGGACAGTGAGCACAGCAGTAACTAAGTAATAACAATTGTAACCATAGTTTAATCCCCCCCACCCCAGCACCCACACTCGCGTGCCCTGTCGCAAGGATCAAAACCCCTTTCAAACAACGATACCAAATATCCCAGAAACATTCAAATTGGTACAGTAAGTGGATGCAACGGTTCACTAGGTACACAACTGGCCTTCCAGTGGTCTACACCTAGGGGGTAGGCAACACTCTGACGGTTGCCCAGCATGAGGAAACTATTTGTGACATATGTATGATAGTATCCCAATTAACATACACTCCAGAAATTGAGCACTGTTATTTATTTATTTTTTTGTTTTGTTTCAAAAACCTTTATTAACTCCAACAAGTGATACACTGCTATTCAGCCAACAACCCGGGGGCAGGCAGCTTATCTTTAGAGAGTTACACCGCTCTTGCGGGTCAGTTCCGTACACTTGTGTATACTTCCAATATTCTTACGTAACAAATTAACAAACAACAACACTTAGAAGCGTTTTCCATAGGATGATGGTCAGTGACAAGTTCAAATATCCATGTATTGGTTATACTTTGTCCGTGGTACCCTGCCTTCCTCACTCGATACTCCATCCACATTCGCACCTCATACATTCCACAACATCTCATACGCCCTGGTCACACTACTTTCGCCCGCCCGAACAAATCCCCAAGACTTCTTCTACTTCTTGACAGCCTCATTCGCACTACCACCCCGTGATACACATCAACTCCACTGCTGCTATGGCAGAGTGTAGCTCACCTATATGTATATCGCATTCATCTTCGTCCGCCTCTGCCAACCAGGCCACCAAAGGCTGCCAAATGTCTACCGGCCTGGAACGTTGTGGCATTAGTTCCCCGTAATAAGTCAGTTGGTCCTTACAGTACACTGCCGATCCCACCCAACTTGATATCTTTGGCGGAGCTTTTTGTTTCCAGTGGACCGCTATTTGCCTCTTAGCCAGCAGTAATAGAAGGGCCACCAGCTTCCGGGATGCACTGGGTATGCCCATTACAAATCCGAGGAGTGCCACAAGTGGATCCGGGTCCATTGCTATCCCCACTATCTGCCCTATCTTTTTGAAGATTGCCACCCAATACCTATGCACGGGCCCACATACCCATGTTAGGTGGTAAAATGTAGCCTCTTGCTCCCCACACCTCCAGCAATTCGCATCAGCCTGCAATCCCATTTTAAATAACTGTTTGGGTGTGCGGTATGTTTTGTGTAAATAATTAAAATGTATTAACCTCAATCTAGTATAATACACCCGACCCGCGCATGCGCATTACAATCTATGGGCACTGCATGCTTGAGCCTCGTGCCCTGCGCGGGCATAACACTACCGACCCGCGCATGCGCACTACCCGTGGGCACTACGCACGCGCGCCTGCATCACGTAGCAGCTAAGCAACGCCCTGGCGCCCTCTCAGGCACTATGACTCGGCTTCTCGAGTCTTTCTACTCTTGCCTCCACTAATGCAGGTGCACATGATTATCCAATCAACCACAGTATATAACACTCAGCAGAACCGGCCATTACTCACCGGTATGCGAAGGAGGCACTACAGGTCCAGAGCAGGCTTGCCCAGAAAAGCTGTGAGTATGAGAAACAACCACCACTACCACTGGTAAGCGCTACCTTTTCTACCTTACAGGTCTCCTAATTTGAGTGGCCAAAACCTTTCTTTCCCATAAGGTCAACCCCTTGCCACTTCTCTACCTTGAAGCTAAAACTGCTAAAACTAGCGTAAGAACCAACTCTTGCGCCTCTTCACACATATGCACAATGTATGTGAAACCCGTGTTTTAGCCACTCCACTCCCGAACTAATAGTGCGAATCTCACCTAATGGTACCACCAGTACCATTACACTATAGCCGTCTATAGCCTACACCCCCTCCGCTATAGTGCCGGCAATCAGATGTATATAATGCCATACATCTTAGTGACTCTCTTTTTCCTTTTATGTTTTGTCTTTGTCCATATGTGTTACATGTACAGGTGTTTTTGAGAAGGGAATCCCCCTCTCACACATAGATAAACACTTTAGGGCGTGTATACACATAGTCTGAATTACACACCCACTAGTTTAATCACACTCACATTTTAATATAGGTCCTGAAGAAAGCCAGCATATTCATAAGGCACTGGCTGAAACATGTCGACCCACCACTGGATGTGGGAGGTCGTAACTCGCCTCTAACATCCAACAGCCTTATTTTTAACCGCTGACGGAGGCCCAGGTATTAAAGTTTAATTTACCCTTGGGTACTGGGACCCCCGCCAAGCCGTTTTAACATCACTTTCTTAACACTCTTCACTGCACACTCAGCGACATACCTGCTCCGCTGTAATCAGGCGTTGAAGCACACCCGGGACACGCTAGGTGTCACTGGGTGGGCCCGATGATGAAGCATGCCACCAACTAGGTTGGTGGGTGAGGGCTTCATGAGCACACTTACCAGGTGTTCCTACCCCCTGATGAAACATACTTGAGTCCTTTACTTCTGGTAATTTCGTATTACATGAGCTAGTCTCCTTTTGATTAATCATATATAAACCCGGGGATAAGGACTAGCTTTCTGGTCCTCTCTCTCTCTCTTGATACGCATTCAAGTGTCAATAGTTCCAGGCGACTCTAGGTTGCCTGCCCGCCCAGACCAGCTCAATAATGGCGGATCTGAGTCGGCGAAAAAATGCCACTGCAAGCGGCAAGGGAATATTTACAAATAAATATAGCATTTTGGGCAGCACCACCATCTTTATTATTGGGCACTGTTATTTATATTCTGCCAGTGCCTGGTCATTCAGTGAAGAAGAGCTCCATGCCAGCGTTTGAGCCACTTCGTAGAGGGGCGGGCCCAGCTCCGTCTGCTTTCTGCTGGCCACCATTGTTTTTTTTGTTTTGTTTTAATTTTCAAAAACCTTTATTGTCAAAGTTTGCACAATGTTACATTACAGGGAGACAATATGATTCCATATTACAAATATAGTCATGAACTTTAGAAGTATTACAAAGTCTCTCCTTACGAGGTGCGTAAACCAAACTTATTCATACCACAACTTTCAATTGAGCTCATTTTAGAGTGAAAAAAGTGAAATGTTACCAGTTATCAGTATTGCTATACTAAAGTAGGATTACAGGCTGAAGTAAACAGTGTAGCTTACAGGAAAACGAAATTATACTCAAAGACAACACATCACAGCAGGCCGCCATACATCACTCCGTCACTCCAACACCCCCCTTCGTCAACTGTATTCATAATTTTCTTAAGCCGTTGGGCAGCTAGGCGTACATCAAAAGCCCCGGGTTATATGTAGGTGTATCTTCAAAGCATTCTCTAATGGTCAAGACTCTAGCCATCTCGCTCTGTCTCCTGACTTGTATCTCGTGCAAGAAGGTATGAGGTTAGTGGACCCCAAATGTCTTTGGGGCGAGATTTAATGGGGAGCATCTCTTCGTAATGGTGCATGTAATCCTGCACGTGGTCATAATATAGATCCAATCCTTAAACTTAGGAGCATGGCCTCTACCCCATCTACAGGCCACCTGACGTTTAGCCAGTAACAGTCCCAACGCTAGGAATTTGGTGTATGCCGTTCGGGGTCCTGGAACTAACCCCAGGAGGCCCATGAGCGGGCATGGAGGCAATGGAATACCTATCATGTCCGATAAACCCTGAAATGTCCGTGTCCAGTATGATAGCACTCGAGGACCCTCCCACGCCAAATGGAGGAACCCTGCGCCTTCTCTACCGCAGCGCGCACATGCATCACTATCGCAGAGGCGGAGCCTGTGGAGCTTGGCAGGGGTATGGTATATGCGATGAAGAAACTTAAAGTGGATGAGGCGCGGCCTGTTATTGCTAGTCACTGCTTCTATTTGTGCACAGCTAGTCTCCCATTGTTCATCTGTTAGACTGATACATAGGTCTGCGTCCCATGCACGTCTAGCCCGCAGCAAGCAAGGGGAAGGCGTGTTGCGCTCATGCTGGTAGAGGAGGGATATAACATGGCGAGGAGGGTCTGCGTGCAATAGAGCATGCAATGGGGCTAAAGTGTCTAGTTCCAGCGGGAAATCAGGGGTTAGAGCTCTCATACTTTGCCAAAGGTGGGCATACATAAATGTGTCCATAACCGTCGGTTCGCAAGTCTCAAAGAACTGTTACTTCGAGCGAAACTGTCCTCCCACATAAAGGTCTCCCCAAGTACAGTATTTCAGTTTCTCCAGCATCTTCCGGCAGATCCCCTCAAAGGTAACCTGCAATAGTGGATTTCGTAAAATTGATATTTTAGGGGAATATAACAGTGGCGCTTCTAACCGCCGGGCTATGTACTGCCATGCTCGTATAGTACAGTCAACAGTGGACGGATCCCGGTCCCGTTCCTGAACTGCAGTGAAGAGGTAACATGCCGGAGGAGTTGGGGCCATATAACCATCTTCTACTGCCAGGTGGGGCATGAAGGGTGGTGGATGAAACCAATATAGTGCAAAGTGAGCCTGCCCGCAATAATAATACAACTCGAAATTTGGGACATCTTACCCCCCCCCCGACAGTACTGTAACATCAGAGTAGTCAACGCGAGTCTCGCCTGCTTCCCCCCCCATATCAACCTCGTCACCTGTGAGTTAAGTGTTTTGAAAAAGGAAGGTCACGGGTGATAGGGGATGTTGATGAAGAGATACAATAATTTGGGCAATAAGACCATTTTAATTAGCGAGATCCTGCCAGCCATGGATAGTGGAAGGCGTAGCCATTTGGTAATAGAGTCCGTAATTTTTTCCACTGCTCTGCTATAATTGAGCCGCATGAGTGCATCTCGATCTCTAGTAATGTGAATACCTAAGTATTTTACTTCCTCATCCTCCCAGACCAAGGGATAGTCCAGGTGGTGCTTAGGGGTATTATGAGTGAGTGGGAAGACCGCCGATTTGGACCAATTAATTTGCACACCCGATATGGCTCCAAATTTAGTAATCTCCCGAAGGACAGGGTTGAGATTATCTTGGGGTTTGTGTATATAAAGCGTCATATCGTCCGCATAAAGGGATATAAGCAGCTGCCTGGCCGGGTATACTAAAGCTCTATGATTATGGAGTTGACGGAGCTTAGCAGCTAAAAGCTCGATGGCTAGGGCGAAGAGGATAGGGGACAAGGGACACCCCTGCCGGGTGCCTCTGGAGATGATGAAGGGAGAGGACTTGCCCCCATTTAGGAGAACTGAGGCTACTGGGCGGATATACAGCAGTTTAATCCACTGGAGGAAAGTGTCGGGCATACCTATGTATTTCAGGGTTCCCAGTAGGTAGTCCCATTCTAGGGAGTCAAACGCTTTGGTAGCGTCGAGAAATACTGCAATCGCTAAGCACCTAGGGTCAATATTCTGTAATACCGCAGCCAGGGTACGGAGATTATGCGATGTGGCCCTGTTCAGGATAAAACCCACCTGGTCAAGGAGTGTCAGGGGCTGCATTAAAAGGTTAAGTCGGGTTGCCAAAACCTTAGCTAGTATTTTGGTATCACAGTTTAGAGGGGAGAGGGGTCGGTAGGAATCACAGCTTTGGGAGGGTTTCCCCGGTTTTAATAAGGAGGTGATGAGTGCTTCCCGCATTGTTAGGGGCAAACTGCCTTCCTCCAATGTGGCGTAGAAGACTTCCTTCAGGATGGGAGCCAAAATGGACGCGTATGTTTTGTAAAATTTGATGGGTAATCCGTCAGACCCAGGGGCCCGGCCAGATTTCATTTGGATTATGGCGTCTGTTATCTCGTCCAATTCAAGATCTAGGTTGAGAAACTTCCGCTGGGTATCTCCTAACCAGGCTAGGGCTGTGTCCTCAAAGTTGGATGGTAGATCAAGTGGGATACATCTATGGGAGGAGTATAAGCGACTGTAGTAATCTCTAAGTGTGCGCAATTGGTCAGGAAGATTCCTATGTATATTCCCTTGGTCATCCTGTAGTTCGGTTACATAATTGGAGAATCTGGGTAGTCTGATCGCGGCGGCCAGGGCTCTCCCGGGGCGGCCTCCCTCTCCATAAACTCTTGCTACATGGTGCTTCCCCCGAAACTTACATTCCCTGTCAGACAGATCCTCATATTCCGTGAGTTTTTTGTGCATAGTAGCTCTGAGGTCGTTCCCAGCAGTGGCAGAGGCCAGCTCTCCCTCCAAGTGCATGAGCTCCTTCTCCAGTGTGGACAAGCTAGTACGTAAGGACTTACGAATACCTCTACCCTTAGAGATGCACCAGCCGCTGGCTGTCACCTTGAGGTTCCGTGACAATTGTAAGTGGTGTTTTCGACTCGTACGAATATGGTCGAGTCTGGTATCTATGAACCGCAAATGACGAGTTTAGTAAGTGTGCGCAGTTTCGCTGTGCTAACTTAAACCGTTCAATATTTGCGGAAGACACATGTCCTTTGTAAGTGTCTTTATGATGAGGGGGATGATACTGTAAGGCAGATGGCCCCGCTCGAGGCTCATCTTGCCGTGCCGGTTTATTGTCTCAGCCGTGCATCTCATTAGGCACGTCCCTTTGATGCCTGTATCTCGTGTTTCCCGATACCTCCCCTTTTACACCCTTTCCGATCTCCCCACTGTCTCCATCTTCCTCTGCACCTGTCTTTGTTCCTGTTTCGATCTGTTTTACTGCCGATTGGAATGCACTAATGTTGGGAAGATGGGTTTTTACAGTTGGGAACCGCCAAATGTTTCCGCACTTATGTTCCGGACCTTATGAGTATCAAAGTGACCAAAGCGACCCCTCTCGGGGATAATTGTGGGAACCGGGTTGTAAACCTTTGTCCGCTATGCAAACCTATGGGAGAATCGTGTATAAAAGGAGCGATCCACAGAACCAATTTGAAGCAGTCTCCCCAAGTTGCACGTGTTGTACTTGTCGTGACTTCTGTGTTCCCTGCAGTAAATAAACCTTGAATCTTTGACGCCGAAGGAAGTGTCCCGTGTCTCTGTCATTCGTACGCCGGAGCAGGTTACCCACGAGGGTTTCAGGTGTTGTCCCCTGGCACCGCTGGGTCTTAAAGAACCCAGTCCTTCAGTTGGCGCCCAACGTGGGGCTGCATCAGTGGTACCGGTCCAAGCCCGACGATCGTGAGGAACTTCGTGTGAAATCTCCGAGGGAAGGTGCACTCCGCTTCATCGATCCTGTTGTCGAAATAAGTGGCCCGAAGACTTTTCCCGCGAAGATTCCCGCCTCCTGACGGCTGCGACGGACTGCTGCCCTGACTGTAGACCTGTTTTGGCGCCTGGCGTAGACCTAAGTAGAGCGAGACGATTGACGGGCCTTCCTGGTGACGCCATCGATCTTTGAGTTAAGTATTTGTGGGTCGCTCCCAGAGTTCTTGGTTGTGGTTGCTTAGTGGTTGCATGGTTCCATTGCATTTGTGGTTCTTGGTACTTTGTTGTGTTGTTTGACGACTGCAGCCGCCAAAAACCGAGGGTTTTTGCTCTTTGCTGGGACTTGGTAAATCCCGTAACCCTTGAAGTTTGTGAAACTCGGCTAGTGTGCAAGATGCCTGGTCGTAGTACTTTGTTTAGTTGTTTCAGACCTTGTGGTGCGGATTCCCGACTGGAGGACTCGTGTCCGATACCTCCGGTTGGAACTCCGACTTATGAACTGTACAGTAAACATGGGCTAGGCCCGATTACTTTTAATGATTATTGGATTCGCTATACTAAGAAGGACGGTGTCCTTAGTTGGCCACCTCATGGTAGCTTTGAGACCTCGATTTTAGATAACCTAGAGGCTAAATTGTTCGAGAAAAAGTCAAGGCCGGCCATGTTTGATGCCTTTCGGTTGTGGCGTAAAGAAGCCCGACAGAAAGAAATCAGACAGACAAAACGAAATCAGAGAGATAGTGTTGCTGCCATTGTAAAGAAAGCAGAGCAATTTCAGCATGATAAGGAGGTTAAGGAAAAGGAAGTGTTTGACAGGCTACAGCGTATGACTATAGATAAATGCTATCCTACTTTGCCTACGGAGTCGGAAAAGAAGGAAGACGCAGTTGAGGATCCTTTAATGTCCTATCTCATGAAGTCGCCACCTCCGTATGTGCAGGGTACCACGGCTCCTGTGGTTCCCCCTGTACCTATTCTTCCACCTATTCTTCCTTTGCTTGTTCCTCAACCTGCACCCGTTCTTCCGACTGTTCCTGCTCCTTTGACTGTTGCTATCCCTACTGCTCCTCCGCTTCCACATACTCCTGCTCCCGCTGCTGCTCCTGCTCTGTTAACTCCTGCTGTTGCTTCTGTTTCTACTCCTTCACTTGTTAGTCCTGTGTCCTATACTTCTCCCTCTATTCGTAGTCGTAATTCTCCTCTTGCGGCTAGCTTCTTTTCGCTCGGACCTGTTCTTGGGTATGCTGGTTCAGATGGTCCTCAGAGACGTAGTCAGCTTCCTGGTAACAGGGAACGCGCTTCGCTATATAATATGGCGATGGGTTGGATGACACATCCCCTTCGAAATCCACCCCGTATTGTACTCGACACATTTTGTCAATTCAATATACCAACCCAGAGATTTGTGTTCGAGGAAATGTGTAAGGTCCTTCGCGATCAGATATCGGCCGACGCACCTGACGAGGTGCTGACCGCTTTGTCTGATCTACAGCTTCAGTTCTCGAATGGACTGATAGTGGATTCCAACGTTCGACGTGCCGTTGAACGATTGTTATCTTTTCGTCCCACTCCTATACCTCAAGCCTTGTTTGTTGAGGATATTGAAAGACAGCCAGATGAGTCTGGTCAGTTCCCCATGCGAGAAGTTCCACCAGTGTGGATGCCAGGCGACGCTAATGCTCAACCTCCGATCTTGCCACATTTCCAGAGAGTATGGATACATCTCCCATGGAAACGCTCAGAAGTGTTACAGGTAAAGCAATCTTTGCCTGACCCTCGCAAAAATCCTGCAGGGTACTATAAGGAATTATCGCAGCTTGTAGACGCTACGGTAATGAATCTTGCTGATATTGACATGCTGTTTGGCAATATTGTACCGCAACCGGTATGGGCTAAGATTCGTCAGGAGAATCATCCAAATGAATTATGTGGCGATTGGGCTGCTCTTCTTGCGGCCGATACGCGACAAGTTGGTGGGGCTAAGCCTGAACAACTCATTACTGCTCTCCTTCAAAGAATAATAACGTTAATGAAAACTCTTATGCCAGCTATGAGAGTGAACTGGGACAAATTGTCAGCTTGTAAGCAGAAGAAGGACGAGAGTGTCTCCGACTTCTTTACGAGGTTCGAGGAAGCATTCATCGATCATAGTGGCCAGGATATGAGCACTGAGGGTGGACAACGGTTATTTGTGGATAAATTCGTTTCAAACTTATTGCCCGATTTGAGCAATAAACTAAAGAATTCAGAAAGTGCGTGGGCCGTTTCTACCTCAGCTCAGATATTGGCTACGGCGCAATATTATGAGAATAGAGAGAAAGAAGAGAACGACCGTGCCGATAAAAAGACGAAAGAACTTAAAACTAAAGTGTTGTTACAGCAGGCCTATCCTCCACGTTCGAATCAGAATACTTCGCAACAAAATAGATCGCAGCCGCAATCGAACCGATCACAATCTCGTAATGACTCCTCTTCCCAAAGATCCTCGTTAGGGTACAATCAATGTGCCTATTGTAGACAGGAGGGTCATATCAAATTCAATTGTCCTGTTCTAAACGAACGTATTAGTGGTAATTCATCTAGAGGAGGTCGTGGTGGTTCACAGCAGGCACCACGTGGTAGAGGTCGTAGTGCTCAGAATGACCGTTCAGATAACTCATCAAATTCCGATAATTGTTTTGATCAACGTGGATCGTCGCAAGGACGATCTGCGCAGTACAATGTAGACGATTATTACGTCGATCAGGGAACTGACGACAGTAATTACTAGGACAGCCGAAGACATGGAGAGGGAGTAGTATCAGTTCCGGTTGATCAGAGAGGGCCTTATGTCGCAGTTGCTACATCGGGCGTCGTTGAGCCTTTTCTGTTGGACGCTGGTGCAGCGAAAAGTTCCATTAAGCATTCGAAACTCCCTGGCGCACCTTTGTCTGGCTTAACAAATATTTCCGTTGGATTCTCTGGCGCCCCCGTTAGCAATCCAGTTTCGCGCCCTTTGCCCCTTACAATTGGGCCTCGTGAGCTAGAAGCTCCGTTGATTTTGACCACGGGTTGTGGTGAAAATCTTTTGGGTCTGGATTTGCTTAAACGTTTGTATGCAACTTTGTATTGTTCTCCTGCGGGTGTAAAGCTTACGTTAGGAGAGAAGGTTGTCTCTCCTATGTATTTGTCTCTCGATAAGCTTCCACCGGAATTGAGTTCTCTTCCTGCATCTTTGTGGGCAACAGGTCCCAATGATGTGGGCCTGCTTGACATCTCCCCTTATGTTGTTCAGTTGAAATCTAATGTGCGATTGCCACGTATTCCCCAGTATCGTATCTCTCTTGATGGTGAACGAGCATTGTTAGCGATCATCTATGATTTGATCAAGAAAGGTGTTATTGAGGAAACACGGGGAAACGTGTGCAACAGCCCTGTACTGCCCATTCTAAAACGTACTGATCCTTCGAAACCCCCTGTTTATCGTTTTGTTATCGATTTACGGGAGGTAAATAAAATTGTGATTCCTCAGTTCCCCGTTGTGCCTGACATCACGGCATTACTGACTCTGATTCCAGCTTCTGCATCGTGGTTTTCGGTGATTGATTTGAAGAATGCGTTCTTCAGCATTCCCATTGCAGAAGAGAGTAGAGACCTCTTCGGTTTCTCTCTTGGTGGACGCAGCTTCCGGTTTAAACGCGCTCCTCAGGGCTACTGTGAAAGTCCATCGATTTACAGTCAAGCCTTGAAGGGCCAACTGGATGCGTTTAGGTTGCCGGCTGGTGCGGCCTTAATCCAATACGTCGATGACCTATTGGTGGCTGCTGATACTCAGGACATTTGCAAAATTGCTACGGTATCGTTGCTGCAACATCTCTGCGAGTTAAATCACAAGGTGTCACCTTCTAAACTCCAATATTGTTGTCAAGAAGTAACCTATCTAGGTCACTTATTGTCAAAGGAGGGAAGGCGGTTGACCCCAGAGAGAATTGCAGCGATTGCACGAATGGCTGTGCCAACAACCCAAAGAGATGTGCGTGCCTTTCTAGGTATCACGTCGTACTGCAGGCAATGGATTCCAAATTTTTCATTGCTAGCGAAACCATTAGTGGCTCTTACGTGCAAGGGTGTTTTGACTCCTTTACCATGGACGGAAGAATGTCAGAAAAGTTTTTCTGAATTACGTGATTCATTGTGTTCGGCTCCTGTGTTAGGTACTCCTGACTATAGCAAGCCGTTTACATTATATGTTCACGAGAGGGAAGGTTGTGCGTTGAGTGTCTTAACGCAACCTTTTGGTGGTAAGCAACGTCCATGTGCATATTTTTCCTCGACCTTGGACCCGGTAGCTAGAGCATTGCCGAGTTGCTTGAGAGCAACAGCGGCAGCTGCGGTCTCCATCCGACAATCAGCAGGATTGGTCATGGATAATATGCTTACGGTGATGGTTCCGCATGCAGTCGACACTCTTTTGAATCGTACGAAAACTCAGCATTTGACGAGTGCGAGGTTGTCTGGGTACGAGTTGACGCTGTTGGCGAGCCACATTCAGATAAAACGTTGTAATGTCCTGAATCCGGCGACTTTGTTACCAATTAGCTCAGAGTCAGATGAAATAACAGAACACGACTGTTATTTGAGGACAGAAGAGGAAACAAAAGGTCGAGTGGACCTTAAAAACACTCCTTTGGAAGACCCAGATGGAACACTGTATGTGGATGGTTCATGTTTTAAATTACCGAATGGTGATGTGACTACTGCATATGCTGTTGTAACGTTGAATACTGTTGTCGAGGCTGCTAGATTAAATCAGAATTCTGCCCAAGCTGCAGAGCTGATTGCTCTCACTAGAGCGTGTGTGTTAGCGAAAGGGAAACGTGTGAATGTGTTTACCGACAGCCAATATGCCTTTGGCGTCGCACATAGTTTTGGACGTTGTGGAGAGAGAGAGGTTTTCTAACATCGCATGGTACGAAGATTCAGCATGGCCAGCTTGTAAATGATCTTTTGGATGCACTTACGTTGCCTAAGCAGGTAGCGATTGTTAAATGTAGTGCGCATCGTAAGGTGACGGATGATGTTGGTCGTGGTAATGCTTTTGCAGATGAGACTGCTAAGGAGACTGCTCGAAACCTTAGCACTCGAATGTATGTGACGAGTTCGGTTAGGTGGCCTACAGAATCGAGTATGTGTGAAGACACTATCGAGAGTGTGAAGGCAATTCAGAATGAGGCCACCGAGACTGAAAAGACGAAGTGGAAAGAAAGTACGGGAAAGTTGGATGCAAGTGGTTGTTGGATTGACTTATCGGATCAGAAAAGGTGGATGTTGCCTGATGCGTATGTGCTGGCTGTTGTGACTATGGCGCATGGGTTAGCACATATTAGCGCAAAAGGTATTTGTAAGTTGCTGTCCCCTGTGTGGAAGAATGATGGTATTACGAAATGTGCTGAACGCTTGGTTAAGAACTGTATGGTGTGTATGTTGTACAATCCTGGTAAGGGAACCCCAACTCCTCCTGGCAGTTTTGCTCCCCCTTCATGTCCCTTTGAGGTGATTCAATTGGACTTCATCCATATGGAGCGATGCAATAACCTGAAATACGTTTTAGTTGTGGTTTGCGCATTCTCCCGATGGATCGAAGCCTACCCTCTTAAGGACAACACTGCTTTGTCTACTGCGAAAATCCTACTGAAGGAATACTTTCCTCGGTACGGAATGCCTAGAGTTGTGTGGTCAGATAACGGAAGTGAGTTTGTGGGGAGTGTGATGAAGAGTGTGTGTAAGGGCCTTGGAATTAATCAGAAATTCCATAGCGCCAACCATCCCCAGTCAGCTGGTTTGGTTGAAGGGTATAACGGCACCCTTAAACTAAAGCTAGCAAAGATTCAGGCTACGACTGGTCTCTCGTGGCCTGACGCTTTACCCTTAGCATTACTGTCAACTAGGGCGACTGTACACTCCCGAGTAGGGCTTAGTCCCTACGAAATAGTGTTCGGTCGTCCTGCGAATGTTTGGGGGGTTCCTAGGCCAGGTGCGTTCTGTGATCTTGAGTATCCAATGTTGATCGATTATCTTCATGACTTGACTGCTAAACTGAGGTTAATTCACCAACAGGTTCACGAAGCACTGCCGACGCAGACGGAGGGTCCAGGCCACCAGCTCCAGCCCGGAGATTGGGTGGTAACGCGAAACTTTTCGCGCAAGAACAATTTGGATCCCAGGTTCACTGGACCCTACCAGGTCCTCCTTGCCACGAGAACTGCAGTTCGTTTAGAGGGTCGGAAAAACTGGGTGCATGCCACCCACACCAAAAAGGTCCCTATTCCGTTGCCGGCAGACTCGTGGGTGAGGAGAGGCATTGCATCAACTGAAACCGAAGGATTGCCGGCGTTTGTACCTTTCAGTGACGCACGACCTGTCGGAGAATCCTCAGTGCAGCAAAAAGACACTGTTGAACATTTGTTATCAAAAGACTCAAGACCAGAACATTCAGCTGATCAACAGGACGCTGTCCCTTCGACGGATCCTTTGTTTGACGAACAGACACGTCCTGGGAAAACCCGATACTTTTTGCGATCTAGCACCAGAGACTAATAAAAGATCCTGTTCTGTCCCTTGACAATTGCATTATCCCGTTTTCCACGATCAGTTTGAACATTTGTATCATTGTGATTATTTTTGTATATATTCATTGAGTTTCGTTCCTTACACTTTTTGCTTCCACAGCTGAGAAACATTGTTTTTGCATACACATAATTGTGAATAAAGGCCGTAGGGCCGCGCGTGTACTTCCTTCTGGTTAGTAGGTCTTGACACTAGGTTAAAGACCGTCGGTTCCTGGGAACTCCTAGGGATTGACTACTGCTACACAGAACGAAGTGCGTCAAGAAACGTTGCGGACGGTCGTAGGGGATGGCATTTTCGAAGCTGATGGACTTGGAAGGAGCTCAAGCGCAAAGATTCAAGCTGCAACAACTTAGTCGTACCAAATGTTTTATGTTCCAAATATTCGTATTGTTTTTGACTATTTCTGCATTATTGGTGGGTGGGGTGTATTACACGATGTCTTACTTCTTACCTTCTGCCATACCTACTCCTACCCCTGACCCTAAACTCACCTCCACTGCTTCTCCTCATTCTTTTCATATCTTACCTGAACACGAACAGGCTAGACGTGCAGAATTCCGCAACAATTCCTTTATTCAGCTCCTTCACCAGCATCAGTTAGTGGTTAACACTACTAATTGTTGGGTGTGTGGGTTGATGCCACATACTACGGATAAGGGAATTCCATATCTGGTGTTACCGTATAGTTCCCAAGGGTCTGCTCGAGCATTTCAAACAATGTTTCGAAGCGCACTAGGCTTCCACCCCATTCGAGAACCACGATCCCCCTACTCTGGTCCTACCTCGTATCAGAAACCTTTGTCTATAGCGATTGAAGACTTAGATAGCGATATCTATGATCCTTCGCTTATTCCAGAAGAAGAGGTACAAGCCTATAGGGTCCTGAGTAGAGGAGAGTATAGTGTGTTCACTAGTGAAAAACAGCTTAAAAGCTCGCCTCCGATATGGGTCGTACCCCACATTGGTAATTTTTGTTTAATAGGTCGTGGCCGAAGATCGAAAGCCCGACTTGGAGAGAGTGCTTGCACTGAAAATTACATTCTGCCGATGGTCTCGTCCCCTGTGTTTTTGGCTGCCAAGGGTACATACTTTATCTTTCATGATCGTGCGTATGCATGGTTGCCCTCTGACTTCATGGGCTCATGTTTTATCGCAAACTTGTTGCCTCCGACGTTTACTGTAGATGCAGATTATCACAAGACTAGAGTTGTGAGAGGCGTAATTAGCGAAGAGGATACTGCCGGTCAAGAGGCAGGAGACTTTTTCAAGGGTTTCCTCCCGTTTTGGGGACCTATGGTTAATAGTAGGAACCTAAGATAGTTGACTCGAGTGGTAGAATCGACAGCTAATATTACTGCCAGTGCCCTTGGTAATATCACCACTGAACTTCAGGCGGATAGACTTATGACGTTACAAAACCGTATGGTTTTAGACGTGATCTTAGCAGATCGAGGTGGGGTATGTAAGGTGATCCATTCGAGCTGCTGTATTTTCATTCCTGATAACGCTCCGACTGTCTATCAAGCCATCTCGAAGTTGCATAAGATCTCCGAATCCATACACGTGGATGTAGGGGATTGGACGCTACTTGGATGGTTTTGAGGCCTGATGTCGACTTGGGGTTGGAAGATTCTGATGATCATCGGAGTTGTTGTAGCGTTCCTGTTCACGTGTTGCCTTTGCGTGCAGTGCGGTCCTGCCTTATGTGGCCTCTGTGCTACAACGTGTATGAGACAGCCACCTGTTACCAAGGGGACTCGGTTGGACAGAGCTATGCTACAGCAACATCTAGATGGTCTGATGAATATCGAGTATGATTCCGACTAGTGCTTGCCTACATGAGGGCAAAAGGAGCGTCTGAGGTTCCGTGACAATTGTAAGTGGTGTTTTCGACTCGTACGAATATGGTCGAGTCTGGTATCTATGAACCGCAAATGACGAGTTTAGTAAGTGTGCGCAGTTTCGCTGTGCTAACTTAAACCATTTGTTTGCTACGTGGGTTTTTTCATCTGTACCCACGGGTTCCATCTTAGATACGGCATCCATTTTGTCTCTTGCCCTCAAGTAGCCAGCGAACGGACGCTGTCCGCTTCGCGACCCTGGGACTCCCAAGATATTTGCGGAAGACACATGTCCTTTGTAAGTGTCTTTATGATGAGGGGGATGATACTGTAAGGCAGATGGCCCCGCTCGAGGCTCATCTTGCCGTGCCGGTTTATTGTCTCAGCCGTGCATCTCATTAGGCACGTCCCTTTGATGCCTGTATCTCGTGTTTCCCGATACCTCCCCTTTTACACCCTTTCCGATCTCCCCACTGTCTCCATCTTCCTCTGCACCTGTCTTTGTTCCTATTTCGATCTGTTTTACTGCCGATTGGAATGCACTAATGTTGGGAAGATGGGTTTTTACAGTTGGGAACCGCCAAATGTTTCCGCACTTATGTTCCGGACCTTATGAGTATCAAAGTGACCAAAGCGACCCCTCTCGGGGATAATTGTGGGAACCGGGTTGTAAACCTTTGTCCGCTATGCAAACCTATGGGAGAATCGTGTATAAAAGGAGCGATCCACAGAACCAATTTGAAGCAGTCTCCCCAAGTTGCACGTGTTGTACTTGTCGTGACTTCTGTGTTCCCTGCAGTAAATAAACCTTGAATCTTTGACGCCGAAGGAAGTGTCCCGTGTCTCTGTCATTCGTACGCCGGAGCAGGTTACCCACGAGGGTTTCAGGTGTTGTCCCCTGGCACCGCTGGGTCTTAAAGAACCCAGTCCTTCAACCTTAAACGCTTCCCAAACTATTGTGATACTTGGAACAGAGTCAAGGTTGCAATCGAAAAAATCTTGTATGTCCTGCTCCATTTCTGTTCGGAGCGCTGCACCTTGCAAATATAGCGGATTAAGGCGCCAATTACTATATGGGGAGTGATTGAGAGGAGCTTGTAGTTGATAACAACTGGAGAATGATCTGAGTGTATTCGAGCCAAGTGGATCCCCCTCCCCAACCAGTGAGCCATCCTAGTGGATATAAACAGGTAATCTAATCTGGCCCAGGAGGAGTGAAATTCTGAAGAGTGTGTGCCCTCTCGCTGCGTGGTATGGAGGTGTCTCCAAGAGTCTAATAAGTAATTCTCTTCAGTGATATCCCTCAGTGTCCGCTGAGTGGTCGTGTAATGGGTGGGGGGCCACCCTTGTTTTTATAAGCGTGACAAAATTGGGTGTTTGAACCAATTGTGCTTCATTGGGTGAGTCAAAGATTCGCGGTCGGCCATTAATGTCCACTCACAGCCGTGCTGGGTATAACATGCCATATTTGAGACCTAAGTTCCTGAGGGTGGCTTTAACACTGTTGTATTTACGTCTAGCCTCCTGCACCATAACTGTGAAGTCCGGGTACAGGGCTAGCTTGGACCCCTGCCATGATGTGCAGATGATGGGTCTGGGTTGGCAGCCTGAGTTAGGACGCGGGCCCAGGGTGTGATGCACCCGTTCCACCACGAAGCCAGGCGTGAAGGCCTCTCTGCCAAACAGGTCTACGAGTAAAGTTTCGACGAAGGTATCAATGCGGCCAGTGCTCGTGGATTCCGGTACCCCTAAAATGTGTATATAATTACATTGGCTGTGCGCCTCCAAGCCCTCATTTTTAATAGCAACCTCTTTGAGGATGCGCTCCACTCGTTCTAGGTGCTCGAGGGACAACGCTGAGCTGTCTTCAATGTCCGATATTATAGCTTCTGCCACATCAAGCTGCTTGTCATGCACCTCTATTTTAGCACCCAGTCCCTCAAACTGTTTGTAGAGAGCATCAAATCTGCCATCCAATACTCTGAAGCCGGACCTCATTTCTTGCAACAGGGAGTCGGAAATGGCTGACGTCCCTCCTCCAGGGCCCGCATCCTGCCCACCCTCCGCCATGCCTGAGTCTGCATCTTGCGCTTTGTCTGTGACTTTTTCAATTGGAAGGACCCTTTGCTTAGGGTGTTTATGGCCCATGCCACTGCGTGAGGTAGTATGAATAGCAGTACCAATGGCTCCTTTTGTGGGGCAGTGTCACAGGTGCGTTGCTAATGGGGCAATAGAGCGAGGGAGCCCCTGCAGCGGCCTTGAGTTTGTGGCCAAATGGGTGGCTGCTCAGGGGCGCAGGGGCAGTGACAATGAGGGCACTGTTGCCCAGTGGGACACAGTAGTATGGCAGGAGTTGTGTTATGTGCCAGCCGATGCGCTGTGGCTCAGACCAACTTATTGGTAACAGTCTCCTATTTGTGGAGTGCCAGTCGGAGTCTGCAAGATGGCAGCTGTACACTGGGTCCGGCGTGGAGATAGCCTTCGGGTGAAGGGCCAGCGGAACCAACAGATGTGTGTCTGTGCAGCGAGCGGTCAGCAATTGCTGACGTGGAAACCGGGCACAGCGTTCAGCAAGGCCAGCCACTCACCTCCCCCCAATGCCGGTGCGAGCAGCCAGGCTGCGGCCTCCCTGGCTCACCTGCGGGTCCTGTCCCCGCAGGGCCTCCAGGAGTAGCAGGAGCGCATGAGGCACTTTAGGCCCAAAGCGGTCGATGGAGGTAGCGAGACCAAAGCGGCCCGCGCCCGGCACACTCACCGCTCTCTTCACCGAGAACGGGCCTTGGAGATGCAGCGCCAGGATCCAGGCTGCTCTGGCCCACGTCAGTCATGCATCCGTCCGCCGGCCTGCGACGGCTCCTCCCCCTCCGAGCCTCCGATAGATTTTCACCTCACCTGGTCCCAACGTCTGCACTTTCAGAGCCTTCCCCATACTCTCCATCGCTGGGGCAAGAGGCAGATGCCGCATAGAAGAGACGAATGCAAAAACAACAGTTGATGGACAGAATGCAGAACAATGTTATACATTCACCCCAGTACAGAGATTTGGGCCTAAATCCATCGTTTTAATGCTCTCCATGCCATTCCAGTTTGAACACAGCCATATGCAAATCAGTCTTGACCCTGTGCCTCATGGGAACAGTCCAGCCTGAACTGCCAAGCCAAGTCCTCCCTGGACTGGAAACAAGCATACTATGAACTGTTTCTGGGTTGTACCCCTCTTCAGCCAGGAAAGCTTAATTCCAGTGGCATGGAGAGCATGGGACCCACGTCTGGGCATACCAAGCTCACTCGGGGTGCCAAATGCAAAACAACTCTCAGTAGTTACCTGACCAATGCTAGAACAGATACAATTGTGTATATCTATGGCTGCCACAACTTTGTGTGCTGCATGGGCAGTTAATCATAGCAATCTTCCACTTTAGGTCCCTGTTCTATTTGTAAAAATGTTCCCTATCAGTGCAACCTAGTGTGTGGTGTGAAAAACAAATCCCAAATTACACAAATTAGTGCCAATAAAGTGCAAAGAATACGTAAAATGTGTACAAAGGTAAGGGGTGCCTCACGGAAGTAACACCATGGGAGTCCTCTGGTTGGTTCTCACTAGTGGGCTCAGGTTCTCATCATTAGCACACACGTACCATAAAAAAAACAATTATAACCAAAAATGAATAGTAATGGTGATGTGCAAGTGTGGTGAGTATGCAGTGAACCAGTCATGAGAATACTGGTTATAAACACTATCGTGTTATTCTTAGTGCTTAAAAATTCTGACCCCATAAAGTGGACCCTGACATTTAAGGACCAATTTATTGTTGGTAGAAACGAGCTACAACCAACACTAGCTGTTCACCTTTATTCTATGCTGTGGGTTTGCTCAAATTAAAAAGACACTCTGTTGCCTCTTATCTTCATAGAAGGCCAACATCTTTAATTGCCTTGATGTTTTAGAGCAATTTCTTCAGGGCACGGGTCAGTACCACCACTCTGCTTTCCTTTCACATGTGGATAAAAACCTAGGGAACAAGTTAAAAAATACAGACAACACGCTGTTATCGACGCATCAGCAAAGCCCCTTAGGAACAGATTTCATCTCTGCACCATTGGCCCCACGACACAGCCTTGCATATTTACCACTTTGATGCCCTATCTGAGCATACCGGTGACCCCTTTTCCTTGTCACTGTAGCGGTTGTCCCCGTTGCTACTGTTGTTAGCCTACAGGAAACAAGCATTTACAATGCAATAGGGCTCGCAGCATTAAAGTTTGAGTTATTGGCATTGTGTATGACAATGCAATGCATAAAATGTTTAGCAAACTTTGAATTGGTGAGCAGTGAGTGTGTGTGCAAGAGTATGCTGTTCTTGAAAGCAGTGTGGTAGAGAGTGCAGGAATTTGGGTGACCTGAGCAATGTGGATGATGCACCTCACGCACGGGGCTGATACAGTTATTATTCATACAGCTCTGATGATGTGCACTCACTACTCACTACTCTGCACTCACTACTCTGCACTCACTGCTCACTACTCTGCACTCACTACTCACTGCTCACTACTCTGCACTCACTGCTCACTGCTCACTACTCTGCACTCACTGCTCACTGCTCACTACTCTGCACTCACTACTCTGCACTCACTACTCTGCACTCACTACTCTGCACTCACTACTCACTACTCTGCACTCACTACTCACTACTCTGCACTCACTACTCACTACTCTGCACTCACTAGTCACTACTCTGCACTCACTACTCACTGCTCACTACTCTGCACTCACTACTCACTGCTCACTACTCACTGCTCACTACTCTGCACTCACTACTCTGCACTCACTACTCTGCACTCACTACTCACTACTCTGCACTCACTACTCACTACTCTGCACTCACTAGTCACTACTCTGCACTCACTACTCTGCACTCACTACTCTGCACTCACTACTCTGCACTCACTACTCTGCACTCACTACTCACTACTCTGCACTCACTACTCTGCACTCACTACTCTGCACTCACTACTCACTACTCTGCACTCACTACTCACTACTCTGCACTCACTACTCACTACTCTGCACTCACTACTCTGCACTCACTACTCACTACTCTGCACTCACTACTCTGCACTCACTACTCACTACTCTGCACTCACTACTCACTACTCTGCACTCACTACTCACTACTCTGCACTCACTACTCACTACTCTGCACTCACTACTCACTACTCACTACTCTGCACTCACTACTCACTACTCTACACTCACTACTCACTACTCTGCACTCACTACTCTGCACTCACTACTCACTACTCTGCACTCACTACTCTGCACTCACTACTCTGCACTCACTACTCTGCACTTACTACTCTGCACTCACTACTCACTACTCTGCACTCACTACTCTGCACTCACTACTCTGCACTCACTACTCTGCACTCACTACTCTGCACTCACTACTCTGCACTCTGCACTCACTACTCTGCACTCTGCACTCACTACTCTGCACTCTGCACTCACTACTCTGCACTCACTACTCTGCACTCTGCACTCACTACTCTGCACTCACTGCTCACTACTCTGCACTCACTGCTCACTACTCACTGCTCACTACTCACTACTCACTACTCTGCACTCACTACTCTGCACTCACTACTCTGCACTCACTACTCTGCACTCACTACTCTGCACTTACTACTCACTACTCTGCACTCACTACTCACTACTCTGCACTCACTACTCTGCACTCTCTACTCACTACTCTGCACTCACTACTCTGCACTCACTACTCACTACTCTGCACTCTCTACTCACTACTCTGCACTCACTACTCTGCACTCACTACTCACTACTCTGCACTCACTACTCTGCACTCACTACTCTGCACTCACTACTCTGCACTCACTACTCTGCACTCTGCACTCACTACTCTGCACTCTGCACTCACTACTCTGCACTCTGCACTCACTACTCTGCACTCACTACTCTGCACTCTGCACTCACTACTCTGCACTCACTGCTCACTACTCTGCACTCACTGCTCACTACTCACTGCTCACTACTCACTACTCACTACTCTGCACTCACTACTCTGCACTCACTACTCTGCACTCACTACTCTGCACTTACTACTCACTACTCTGCACTCACTACTCACTACTCTGCACTCACTACTCTGCACTCTCTACTCACTACTCTGCACTCACTACTCTGCACTCACTACTCACTACTCTGCACTCACTACTCACTGCTCTGCACTCACTGCTCTGCACTCACTACGATGGTGGAGGCGACCACCTTACTGGAAGAAATTGTTAAACACTAATAACGGAGGAGTTGGTGCAACAAAAAGAAGTCTCATCTGCCGTAGTGTCTAAAAGTATATCCAACAGCAAATTGGCGGGAAATGGAGCAATGATGCTATAGCAAATGTGTGCCTGTGTTGCATGGCATACTCTCTATCCTCCTGTGATTAGCATCAGGAACATAAACATTTTAGTTCCCCCTGTTCTTGTGTTAGTAGCACAAATGGACTGCACGACTTGAGCGGTCTTTAGCGCCCACTGTCGGGTGAAAGTGGCTTCACCAAGTGCTCGGCTGTGACTGAAAACATTGTGAATCCAAAACCCTGCGACCTTTCTCTGACAGACCTGCTGTAAATGTCTTGTGGTCGTTGTTTGCTGTCACCCTCCCCAGACTCCAGTCTGCACTCGCCTCAGAACGAGAGCCCCCTGGGGCACGGCGAGGCATCCCTGCGCCGCTTTAATACTTAGCCTCTCTATCGGCATGGGAATCTCAGACACAAAGCACTTTCCCTCTCCCATTTCCGAAATAACACATTTCCCCAGCATGCCGGCGCTTCTATCTATCTCTGTTGTGGTGTTTGTAAAATATACAGACCACGCAGTGCAGGGAAGAGCAAACACATCATTATGCCTTCATGACTGAAAAGCCTGCTCTGCTCGAGTGTAAAGCTTTGCACTATTGTGTGGGGGCTTCAATCAATAATCTTTGTCAAAACAGAATATACTGCATTGTCATTCTGTCCCTTTTAAAACAAACCCGCGGCCTGTGAAGGAGTAATGGCCGTCTGCTTCTGCCTCCTTTTAGTATCGAACTCTTAATAACAATAATGACAAGCATTACAGTCCCCGTTCCTTCCGCGCGTTCAGCCGAGCCCTGTGAATGCAGCGAGCGCGTTCGTGTGCGCGTGCTCGTTTCGAATCGCCTCCACGGCGATGCGCGCGGCCAGGAATGTCTCCTTGAAAGGAGACACGGCCACAATAAGTTCTCGGCGGAGACGCGCTTCCGCGCGTTCAGTCGAGCCCTAAAAACACATGAATTACCCCCATGTATCAAATTCAACCTCCTATGTCGGCTGATAGCTACAAGAGTACCGTGTAATGCCTTGCGTGCTTGGTATGGGAGTTAGAAAGCATTTCTGATATTTATTTATATTTAGCCTCTGCCTCTGTAGAAAAAAGAAAAAAGAGCATCGGCTTTTCTCTGAGGCATATTTGTGTGTGGACGGTCATAGCTTGGAATGGAGCCTTGTACACCTACGTGTGCCTATTTCTGCAATATACGGGCAGAGCAAAGCGTTAACACATGTTAGCCCTCTGCTAATAGAAACACCGACTACCTGAGACTGGCTTAAAAACAACAGTTCTGATTGGTGCTGGACCCCCATGCCACATGCTCCTTATCCCGTGCTGGTGTTGTTTTAAATAGCGCTTTCACTCGTTTGGTGGGTGTGGACAAGTTAAGACCGGCACCAACAACCAACAGTTGATGGACATAATGCAGAACAATGTCATACATTCACCCCAGTACGGAGATCTGGGCCTAAATCGATCATTTTTTTGCTCACCATGCCATTCCAGTTTGAACCCAGTCATATGTAACTCAGTCTTGACCCTGTGCCTCATGGGAACAGTCCAGCCTGAACTGCCAATCCAGGTTCACAAGCATCCTAGGACCGGTTTCGGGGTTCCACCCCTCGTCAGGCAGGATAGCATGATTCCAGTGGCATGAAGAGCACGGGACTCACGTCTGGGCATACCATTCCCACTCGGGGTGACGAATGCAAAAACAACAGTTGTTGGACAGAATGCAGAACAATGTCATACATTCACCCCAGTACAGAGATCTGGGCATAAATCCATCGTTTTTTTGCTCACCATGCCATTCCAGTTTGAACCCAGCCATATGCAAATCAGTCTTGACCCTGTGCCTCATGAGAACAGTCCAGCCCAAACTGCCAAGCCAGGTCCTCCCTGGACTGCAACCAAGCATCCTAGGACCGGTTTCGGGGTTTCACCCCTCTTCAGCCAGGATAGCTTGATTCCAGTGGCATGGAGAGCACGGGACCCCCGTCTGGGCAAATCCATTGTTTTTTTGCTCATCATGCCATTCCAGTTTGAAAGCAACCATATGCAAATCCGTCTTGACCCTGTGCCTCATGGGAACAGTCCAGCCCGAACTGTCAAGCCAGGTCCTCCCTGGACTGGAAACAAGCACCCTAGGACCGGTTTCGGGGTTTCACCACTCTTCAGCCAGGATAGCTTGATTCCAGTGGCATGGAGAGCAAGGGACCCACGTCTGGGCATACCCGTCCCACTGGGGGTGGCAAATGCAAAAACAACAGTTGATGAACAGAATGCAGAACAATGTCTTACATTCACCCCAGTACAGAGATATGGGCCCAAATCCATCTTCTTTTTGCTCACCATGCCATTCCAGTTTAAACCCAGCCATATGCAACTCAGTCTTGACCCTGTGCCTCATGGGAACAGTCCAGCCCAACTGCTTTAGATACAGATCTCTGTACTGGGGTGAAGGTATGACATTGTTCTGCATTCTTTCCATCAATTGTTGTTTTTGCAGAAGAGACCAGCAGCTTGCAATCAGGGTATAGAGCGAATGTGCTGGGTTTACTAGGCGGAGCTTCAGTGCGGCACGGCCATTTTTGTAGTCGACCTGGCCATGCTCTCCAACAATAAAGGAATTTTGAATGAGGAGTGTATGAAATTTGGGAAAATCAGGGCAGAATTATCTAGTAGTGATAATGGGTATGTTTTAAGAGGAAACAGATTGATACCTCCGATTGATTTCAGGTCTAGGTTTCTAGAGATAAGCCATGAGGGACACCTAGGCATCATCAAACTAAAAAGAAGAGTGAAATCTTTCTGTTGGTGGCTGGGAGTGATTGTGGACACAAGAGGGTTTGTGAACAATTTTCAAATTTGTGCAAATTCAGATTATAATACAGAGGGGCATATTTACAAGCCCCTATTGTCACCACAACGTCACTTTTCACAATGTTATGGTGGCGATAGGGGCTTCCCTTATTTACAAGGCAACAATAAGCCACTTAATGTGTCTTGTAAATAAGGCACCCTGTCACGCTACACATAGCGTGAAATGGGAGGGAAACGGTTGTTGCGGTGGGCGTTCCACCGCAACACCCACTGATTTAGGTGCTGCCCCATATTTACAAATGTGGCGTGAATGTGGGGCAGCACCAAAATTAAGACCGGGAAAAACTTGGTTTTACCCTGGTGCAACGAGGAGACATTTTAAATGTTTACTTGTTTGCAGTTTCTCTGTGTCCCTTACTGCACATAAAAATTAATTTTTTTAAAAATGATGTTTTGCAGCTTCTATGTGTACTGCATTAAGCTGCACACTTATAAGTTACAAAACGCCATTCAAGGATTCATTATGTACAGGAAGGGACACCTTCCCGCACATAAAAAATCTTACCCTACAACGCAGACACCCTTGCACTATGGTGCAAGGGTGCAGTGTTGGTGCCAGACATTTAAATGTAGCGCCAGCGCAGGAGGAAACACTGGACTGCAAGATATTGTTGTAAATATGGTGCAGCCCTGTGTTTCAGAAGTGATGGAGTGCAGCATTAAGCCAAAGGGGCTAACGCAGCGTTCCGCCACTTCTATTGTAAAATATGCCTCAGAGTTTACTTAGACCATTCCTAGGGGATCGTTAGAGGCCTGGAGTCCTTGGGAAGAACAAAAGGGAAATCATACATCAGAGGAAAATTCTATTGCAACCAACACACAGTCTACACTCACTGAGGTGGTGGAAAGTAGTTGTAATTCTATGTCCACTACAACACAAGTTGATAGAACTGTAATGTTACCAAAAAAAGGATTATTTTATAATGTAACTTTATTCATAGAAGGAAGGGATAGTGACTATTATAGATATATCATATGCAAACGTTCCCAATTATCCTTCCTGAAAAGGTTATGACTATAAGTTCCATAGTTATGTGATTATACAATGTATATGGATTTAGAATTTATATTGATGCCTTCTTCATGGAAATGTCAGTAGAATGTAACGCAGGAGAATGTAGGGTTCTCTGATATTAAGTATTGTGTTAGTGCACCTATTCTCTTATTTGGAAGTGTATTTATATTGTAACCGTGGAAGGGAGAGGTGGTGCCTTAGTAACTATAGCCAAGGTATCTTAGTTACAGGTGGTTGAGGGGAGTGGGGAGCGAGGGTGACAATTGGAGAAGGACTAGATGAGGGAGGAAGCTGTCTTGCTTGCTCCAATAAAGGATACTTATACTTACTTATTTACCTGTGTGAAGCGGTTCATTCCAAACACACTTTCTATCTTTCTCTCTCTCTCATAAAGCTCTTCATGAGAATGCATGTTTTCCAGCTGTGTCTCTTGGATACTTCTGGTCCCCCACTCTGCTTTGTGCACCACTGAGCTTCTCGTTGCCATCTCGTCATTCTGCTTCCATCGTTGCTCTCTACCTAATAACTCTCATTGGGTGTCCAGTCTTCTTTCTGACATCATATGGTCAGCGCACTTCAAACTTGGCAAATCCAATAGGTCTCACCTAGGACAGAGCTATTGGCTTTGTCAAGGTTTTTTAATTATGTTAAACAGCTGAAAGTAAAAGAAAGTGCTATGACGCTTTGTGACAAAGCTTTAAATGTTGTGGTGTTGACACCATCTCATAAGTGAACCCTAGGCTGCCTCATTCGGTCTACAAAATCTTGAGTGTTGTGAGACCCTGCACAACTGCTGTACTACTGGCTAGGTGTGAGTTTGCCCTGCAGGACTCCACACCGTATACTTGTGCACAGTAGCGTCGGCTACCAGACTTGGTTGGTAGGGCAGGACGGGTGGAGGGGAGGGGAGATGAAACCCCCCCCACAAAAAAAAGCACTTACCTCTCTTCTGTCCTCTTCATCTTCTTCGTGTCCTGCAGTAAGAACCAAGGCTCCCAAGCACCCCTAAGCCAATCAAGACACTGCTGTCCCCATGACAGCAGCATCGTGAATGGTCTAAGCTCTGTGGTTCGGTTTTCAGATGAGGACTGGGAGCCTGTGCAAGCTCCCCACCAGGCTGTGCTCTTCATCCTGGTGGGAAACATGCAAAGAAGTTGTTTATTCAAAGGAGTGAGGGAGAAGCAGAGATTCATTCTGCTTTCGTTAGGTATAGAAGAAATCAGAGGAGAATGAATCACAGAATCTGTTATTACCACGGTCTTGGGCTCTGATATATAAAAGACCCTCATTCACATGCAATAAGTGGTGCTGTATATCTTGGTCCTCTGCCTTGCCTTGTAGGCTATGTGAATAGCCTTATCATTGGGTCTTTTATCCCTCGAACACTAGGTTCTCCAAGTGATCTCCTTTTTCCACCGTGAGGTAGACCGTTTGTTTTTTTGACAGTTGTGATAAAAATTGCGAAAGTGTTCTAGCGTAGAGTGAGTTAAACATACCTCCTGTCCTCAGGTTTAAGCTTTCATTGCGGAGGATTGGGCAAGATAAAAAACTGTAGGGTGGTGCTATCTTGCAAGTGCTATTGTTCCACTGCACCTGGTGATCGTTCGTAGAAGGTCGACATGTTTCGGCTCTTGGTAGCCCTCATGGGTCTGTGGGCCTTCTTCAGGACAAAATCAAAATTGGCTACTATCAAAATAGACTGTGGCAGGTAAGTACGTTACTCACCAATCTTCATAAAGCTCATTCCCTCGTCTTCATTTTAGAGTAATGGTTGCTGATTTAGTCTGTAACTCTTATAAAGAAGAACAAGTTGGCTCCAAGGGGTCGCAAAGGAATGTCACTCTTGTTGAGTTCCTCGTCGCGCTTATGCTGACTCTATCCTTATTGCCTGGCAATAGACTAAATCATCCTGGTGGCCTAGAATGAATTTAAATGTTTAGAGGAAAGTGAGAGATTGCAGTGAATTTATGTGTAATGACAAGATCTTGAAATGTCGCTCACAACCCATATGTCTACACAAGCTACCTTGTGGCCCTTGGGAGGAGATAGTCTTGAACATTGTAGGCCCGATAAAGATATCTAATGTAGATTGGTACATTGCATCCTCAGTCACAGATCTGTGTTAAAGCCATTATGTTTTTTGCAAACTCCAGGCTATGTAAGTGCGGTCAGCCATTTTAATACATATAGTCATTACAAAATATCTTACTATAAAGTGGCTGGACCGAACCCGAAAATGTTTGGTGTCAGATATGTTGGAATCATACCCCAGCACCGATTCCAGTGTTGGAAGTATGATCACATGTGCTGGGGGCTCCTTTGGGGTACTCCCTTGTCCTCCCAGTAACAGCCTTTCAGAAAGGTAGTGCTACTGCTGACCACAGACATGATGCTGCCCTCCTGAATGCTGAGCCAAGCTCAAGTAGGGCAAGGTAGAACAATAGGTAGAACAATAGGTTTCCTGTTGGAGGGAAGTGTGACCACCTCCTAGACAGGACTTAGTCTATTGGGCTGGGGCACTTGCCAGTGCCACCAGACTGCTTTGAAGGGCACATTTGGTGCCCTCTTTGCATACTCCAGTTTGAGCCACTTCAGGGAGCCTTTGGCTCCTGCTCTGGCGTGAAACTGGACAAACGACATGGGAGTATCCTCACCTCTGTCCAGCCCCTCCCACAGTTGTTCTAACCCGCCCCATAGGGTACTTAAGGGCTTACTGTGGGTGGGTCTTTAGATTAGTCATGGGACAAGACTCAAGCCTGAAACTATGTCGATCTTAGACTATCTGGACACTTGGACTTCGTTGGACTTCGACTGGAACCAAGCCTGCACCACGGAAGACTCCTGCTGCTCCTGGTCTGGCTGTTCTTCAAGTCTTCTTTGTGAGAAGTTGGCCTGGTATATGATGCTCACTAGTTCTAGTGATCACCTTGTACCTTGCCAAGCAACCCTTTTGATGATTGGTTGTAAGTCAACCTTATAGACCAGCTATCCTAGTAGCGTGGACAAAGCAGTCTTAGGCTAAACTCTGTAAAGGCATGTGAAGCAAGCTGTTTTACCATACACAATCCCCTTGAATACCAAATGAAAGGACACCACACAGATATATATCTATATTTATTTACTACAAAATCCCCTATACTCTTTATGAGCACAGAAGCAAATGTGTTAAAACAAAACACAGTTTAAATATACAAAAGTTGCAGAATATGGATGAGCCCTAGGGGCCACCTAAACCATATACTAAAATAGTAGTATAAGAACCACCTAGCTGAAAGGAAGTAGGCCTAGGGCCTGGGGAATCGATGGAGCTGTGCGGGACTAACAGTGAAGAAGTCGGGAAAGGCCCGCGGGACTCGGGTGCAGTGCGGAAAGTGCACGCATATACCAATGTAAAGTCAACGGTGCGTAAAAGTTACAAAGTTAGTGTTTAAGGAACCTTCCGGCTGACCTAGAAGGACAAAACTTTAGACCTAGGCACTAGAGGAGTGTACCAGTGTAGGAACACTGGCGTTGCTGAGTTACCTCACCCACAGGAAGCGGGTGCACAGGTGCGAAGTAGTGTCGGGTTTCGTCACGCAGGTCGATGGTGCTTGGAGCTGAAGAGGCTGCAGGCGTCGAGACGAGAAGAGTTCCGGTGGATCCAAGGGTGGATCTGAAGTGGTGAAGACCTGAAAGCAGAGGGGACAATGTTCAAAGTCACTAGCCAGTGACTTCCGTGGAACCAGGCGATGTCGGGTGCAAACAGGCGATGAGGTGCAGCTTGTCTCCTCAGCCACATAGACACAAAGAGGTTGAGGACGTCCAGGAGTCGATCACGAGCTGTCCCACGAAGGCTCTAGCTGATGGCGGTGTCGGCAACCTGATTGGAGCAAACAGGCCTTGGCTAATGCAAGCCACGCAGGAAGTGGAAAAAGCTTATCACTCGGACCAGCAAGGTCAGAGCGGGTGCTCCTTTTTACAGGAGCGAGGGCAAGTCTAGAGCAACCAGACCCGCAGTGTAAATTGTAGGTTTCGTTGCCAAGATGGCCGCTGACCACGTGGCAAGTGGCCGGGATGGCCCGTCGAGTGGCACGATGCAAAAGGGCCCCACGCAGATCGTGGAGATGCTGGGGGGCTGATCTTCGGTGCAAGGGCTGCTCAGTTGTTGGCTTCTCAAACCCCAAAGCACAGCGTCGAGGGTGCCTCGGGTGCTGCGCAGTCAGCTTCTCAGGGGTCTTTCGAGACGCCGGTCCTACGTCTCTCGGTGCCTTCACGGGTCCCTTCTTTGCAGGGGATGTGGATCGGGCTGTGAGAAGTCTGGGAGTCTGGGTCTCGTCTGGCTCTGGGCTCGGGCTCCGGCAGGAGGCGGCAGCAAAGCAGACGTCAAGTTGCTGGATGGTGCCTGTGTTCACAGGGTGGCCACTCCTAGGCCACAAGGGAGAATTCAGTCTTCTGTGCAGCAGAATGTCGAAGTCCAGTCATCTTCTTAGTTTCAAGTTGATTCAGGATGATCTGAGGTGCTATGGCACTGCTCCCACTCTTATTCCCAATCTGAGGGGTGGATCACCTGTTAGGTCCCTCCTCTGGGTGGGACCAGGAAGGGGGGCGGTTACACCCCCTTTCCTTTGTCCAGCTCCTCGCCAGGACTGGGGCTGGAAAGCCCCAGGACCGGTTTGGACTGGCTTATGCACGAGGACACCTTGTGTGCCCCGGGCATGTCTGATTCTATTCAGCCCTGTCCTACCCAATACACAAAATCCTGTCTGGGGTGGTGCTCGCACCTCCTAAGGCAGGAAACCCTTTGTCCAAGCCTCCCTCGCTGGAAGGACTCCCAGCAGCAGGAGGACAGACTTGTGTCTGTGGTGGCAGCATCCATTTTGTGATGCTGAGGCTCTGGTTAACTTTAACCGGGGTTCAGGTTATGTACATGTCGTGACCCTCTAGAAGGGTGGAATGCTATCCCCGTCGACAGAACTGTCGAGGGGATAGTATTCCAAATCGTATGACACCTTACTCGACATGTTTTGATAAAGCCAAACCAAAGTTAGCATATAACCGCGAGGATTATAATGCACTTAAGAGTATATGGTATGGCAATATCCCGGAACAGCTAAGGGAGTTGTTCTCGACAGCTGCAGACAGGCTCAGCTCATGCTAGAGCACTGTCTCACATGTAACCACGCACTCTGCCTCCAGGATTGCAGAGGCCTTCAATAGGAGTGCCTTATTATAGGTTAACATGTGTCCAGTTAAGGTTAGATATAGGGATACTATATCTAAGTAAGAGGTGATTACACCAACTTACCCCAGCTGAGTGATCAGCCAGTTGTGTCAAATATGGAGGCCAGGCCAGGGGTGGCACAATACATGCTGCAGCCCCTGGTAGGCCTTGGCTACACCTATGCCCTGGGTACCTATGGTACACTGGTACAGGGGCCTATAAGGTGAACCAGTTCCAATTTGTAATGCACCTAGGGTGCATTGGCAGTAATTTAGAGAGAGAACAGCAGGCTGTGGGTCTGATTAGCAGGCCCACAGCCACATTAAGTCATAAACCAGTGAAGCAAAAAGCAAAGATTTGGGGTGACCATAGGATAGCAGACCCTACTCTCCTACACAACCCCCCCCCCCCCCCAAACGTAGGGACATTAGACTAACCTTGACCAGTTGTGTCTTCATGTTCTAAGTGGAAGTACCTGGAGAGACCATCTGCGTTGCCATGGTCAGTCCCTGGGCGGTGCTCCACTGTAAAGTCCATCCCCTGTAGGGAAATGGACCACCTGAGTAGTTTGGGGTTTTCACCCTTCATCTGATTAAGCCATAAGAGGGGCTTATGGTCGGTCTGAATCTTGAAGTGAGTGCCAAACAAGTATGGTCTCAACTTTTTCAGGGCCCACACCACAGCAAAGGCCTCCCTCTCAATAGCTGACCAACGTTTCTCTCTGGGGGTCAGCCTTCTGCTAATAAAAGCAATGGGCTGGTCTTGACCATCTACATTAAGTTGTGAAAGCACAGCTCCCACTCCCAACTCAGAAGCATCTGTTTGGACAATGAACTCTCTTGAGTAGTCAGGACTCTTCAGGATAGTGCAGAACACATGGCCTTCTTCAGGTCATCAAATGCCTTTTGACAGTTTACTGTCCACTGAACCTTTTTGGGCATCTTCTTGGATGTCAGATCATTAAGGGGAGTCACAATGAACCCATAGTTCTTAAAAAACTTCCTGTAGTACCCAGTCAGGCCCAAGAAAGCTCTGACCTGAGTCTGGGTAGTTGGAGGGGACCAGTCCTTTATGGTCTGGATCTTACTCTCCAGTGGCTGAACTTGGCCTCCACCTACAAGGTGGCCCAAGTACACAACCTTACTCTACCCTATCTGGCACTTTGTGGCCTTTATAGTGAGGCCTGCCTTTTGCAGAGCCTCTAGCACTTCCTTCTGGTGGACCAGGTGATCCTCCCAGGTGGAGCTGAAGACAGCAATATTATCCAGATATGCTGCGCAAAAGTCATCCAACCCAGTAAGGACTTGATTCACCAACCTTTGGAAGGTGGCAGGCGCATTTTTCAAACCAAAGGGCATCACCACAAATTGGTAATGTCCCCCTGGGGTAGAAAATGCTGTCTTGGCTTTGGAGTCCTCAGATAATCTGATTTGCCAATAGCCAGCTGTCAAATCAAATGTGCTCAAATATTTGGCAGAAGCCAACTTGTCAATGAGCTCATCTGCCCTTGGAATAGGGTGTGCATCTGTCTTAGTGACAGCATTGAGTCCTCTGTAATCCACACAGAACATCATCTCTCTCTTGCCATCTTTGGTGTGAGGTTTGGGGACCAGAACCACTGTGCTAGCCCAGGGGCTCTCTGAAGGCTCAATAACACCTAATTCCAGCATCTTTTGTACCTCAGTCTTTATACAGTCCCTGACGTGGTCAGGTTGCCTGTAAATCTTGCTTTTTACAGGAAGACTGTCACCAGTGTCCACCACATGGGTATACCAGTTAGTCTGACTGGGTGTCAATGAGAACATATGTCTGTATGACTGCAAAACTTGTCTACAGTCATGTTGCTGATGTTCAGTGAGGCTGCCATCTAAGGCCATACCATCAACTGAGCCATCATCAGGGTTCTGAGTGAGCAGGTCTGGGATAGGGTCACTCTCTTCCTCCTGTCCCTCATCTGTAGCCATGAGCAAGCCCATGTATGTCCTGTCAACATATGCCTTCAGTCTGTTGACATGGAGCACCCTGTGGGGGCTCCTGGGAGTTCCTAGGTCCACCAAGTAGGTAACCTCTCCTTTTTTCTCAACAATTGTATGGGGTCAAGACCATTTGTCTTGGAGTGCTGCTGGGGCCACTGGCTCCAACACCCATACCTTCTGTCCAGGCTGATACTCAGTCAAGACAACCTTTTGGTCATGCCAAGCTTTCTGTAATTCTTGGCTAGCCTCAAGGTTTTAGGATGCCTTCTCCATATACTCAGCCATCCTGGAGCGGAGACCAAGTACATAGTCCACTATGTCCTGTTTAGGCTTTTTGAGAGGTAACTCCCATCCTTCCTTCACCAGACATAGGGGTCCTCTTACAGGGTGCCCAAACAACAATTCAAAGGGGCTGAAGCCAACCCCCTTTTGAGGGGCCTCTCTGTAAGCAAACAGAAGGCAGGGTAGAAGGATGTCCCATCTCCGCCTGAGCTTTTCTGGTAATCCTTTGATCATACCCTTTACGGTCTTGTTAAATCTTTCAACAAGCCCATTACACTGTGGATGATAAGGAGTGGTGAACTTGTAGTTGACACCACATTCCTTCCACATAGCTGTCAAGTATCCTGACATGAAGTTGGCACCTCTGTCAGATACTACCTCCTTAGGAAACCCCACGCTGGAGAAAACTCCAAGTAAGGCCCTGGCCACAACAGGAGCTGTTGTGGTCCTAAGTGGAATTGCCTCTGGGTACCTGGTGGCATGGTCCACCACCATCAGTATGAATCTGTGCCCAGATGCTGTAGGGGGATCCATTGGACCTACAATATCAATCCCCACTCTTTCAAAGGGAACCCCCACCACAGGTAGTGGTATCAGGGGGGCCTTTGTTGTGCCACCTGCTTTACCACTGGCTCGGCAGGTTACACAGGAGCGACAAAACTCCTTGGTGTCTTCAGACATGTGAGGCCAGTGAAAGTGAGGGACAAGCCTGTCCCAAGTCTTATTCTGGCCTAGGTGTCCTGCTAAAGGAATATCATGGGCCAAGGTAAGAAGGAAGTCCCTAAATTGCAGAGGTATAACCAACCTCCTGGTTGTACCAGTCTTGGGGTCTCTACCCTCTGAATAAAGGAGCCCATCATCCCAATATACTTTATGTATACCTTGAGCATTCCCAACAGCCTCAGCAACAGCCTGCTGTCTGAGGGGTTCAAGAGAAGGACAGGTTAACTGAGCCTGCCCCAAGTCTGCCCTAGAAGGTCCCCCTGTCCCCAAAAACTCAACCTGATCAGGTTCAAGTTCTTCAGGGACAGTTCCTTCAGGGGTCTCAAGATCATCTTCATGTGAAGGCTGATCCTCACTTGTAGGCAGTTGGGAAGGCACAGCCTTTACCCTCCTGTTCTTCTTCTTGGAAGGTGCTTGGTCCATTGTTCCAGGATCCAAGACCTGAGGTTCAGACAGGCACTTTTTGGCCTGTGACCTGGTCACAGCAAGGACATGTGATGATATCCCTAACATCTCTGCACGAGTCCTGCACTCAACTTCTGACCATAGAGAGTTCTCCAGGTCATTTCCCAACAAACATTCAACTGGGAGATCAGCACTAACCACAACTCTTTTTAGGCCAGTTACCCCTCCCCAGGAAAAGTTAACAATTGCCACACTATGTGTAGTGGTGACATTGCTGGCATTGGTCACCAGGTAATTATCACCTGGCAGGTATTGTCCAGGGTCCACAAAGCTAGGTGTCACCATAGTGACACTGGCACATGTGTCCCTGTATGCTTGAACCACTTTTTCATTAATCAAAGGTGTCTGCCTGTACTTGCCCAGATTACTGGGGCTGACAGTAGGGGTCCAATCTAGTTCCCCATCACAAATCAGAACAGCCTGTGTAGGGGTTCTGACTAGGCCAGAATCTCCCTCAGTTCCCAAGGTGATACCCACTACCCCCTTAGTTTGTGGACCAACACTGCTGACTGTACTAGTGGGTGCGGGCGCCTTAGGGGCTGCAGTGTTGGGGGCTCCACCCTTTTTACACTCACTGGTCCAGTGAGAGGTGTTTTTACATGTACTACACCAGGGTTTTCTTTGACCTTCTTTCTTCTTCTTCGTGGAAGTTTGGGACCCACCCTCAGTATTAGTTTGGGGACCTGTTGAAGACTTCTGGTCTTTAGCTTTCTGCTCCCCACCCTTCTGGTCTGTTTTCTTTTGGTCATCACCCTGGTTCTGGTTCTGGTTCTTTTGCTTAACTCTGGTTCTAACCCATTTGTCTGCCCTCTTTCCCAATTCTTGGGGAGAGGTCAGATCTGAGTCAACCAAATGTAGATGCAACTGCTGGTTCTGACAATTATTTAAAATGTGTTCTCTCATAAGCAAATTGTACAATCCTTCATAGTCTGTAACCTTACTTCCCAGCAACCATCCCTCCAGAGCCTTCGTGGCACATTCAACAAATTCAGACCAGTCCTGAGTCTGTGTCTTCCGGGTATCTCTGAACATTAACATGTACTGTTCAGTGGTTAAGCCTAACCCATCAATCAGAGCACTCTTCAGGACCAGGTCGTTTCTAGAATCCCCATCACTAACTGTGAGGAGTCTGTCTCGGCCTCTACCTTCAAAGGAGAGCCACAAGATTGCTGCCCACTGCTCCTGAGGGATCTGTTGTACTTTGCAGGCTCTCTCAAGTGCAGTCATCCATTTGTGGATATCATCCCCAGCTTTGTAGGGGGGCACAATCTTACTCAGGTTTCTGTTATCAAAAGACCTGTCTTTATCCTTAGGGATAATGCTGCCACCAGTGGGTACTAACCCACTCTCTCTAGACTGCCTTGCTCTTGCAAGTTTCTCTTGGGCCAGGGCAACCTCTAATTCTTGCTTCTGGATCCTAAGCTCAGCCTCTTTCATTTTGGCCTCATGTTCCCTTCTCTGAGGGCTAGTCATCCCCCTTCTGGAGTGACCATGAGAACCTATAGAAGCCTGGGAGGTATTGGATTCACCTGAGTGATTCCTCCTCCTCCCATGCTTCTGGTTAAGTCCACTTGGGGGTCTGAGTGGGTTCATCCCTGACTCAGTCCCAAATACACTTAAGTTAGCCTGGGTAAGCCGGCTGGCTGGCACCTGACTATTTCTTCCATCATCAGAGTCACTGCTCCTCCCTTCTGTCTCCTCTTCATCTTCCTCCTCATCAGGCTGAATATCTCCAGTGACTTGGTCATCCTCATCTACCTATACTATAGGGACAGGGGTATCAGTATTGTCATCTTCAGTGGGAGAGCCTCCTTCAGCATTCCCTGTGGGGTCTGCTTTAGAGGTCTTTAGAGCTTCAGACTGGTCTAAAAGCTCTCTAAGGTGGTCTGTAGTAGGGGTTGGCCCTGTCTTGAGACCTCTTGAGGCACAACGCTGCCTCAATTCCTTAAAATTAAGCATAGAAAATTTGGATGGTACTCTTGGAGGGTCACTCTCAACAGAGACAGTCCCAGTGGACCCCTCTGCTACAGACATTGCTCTAGTGTGGGTGGATATGTTGCAATCTACCTACACTGGTGTTTACCTACTAAACCTATCTAGTAGTTGTAGTCAGGGTGTGCTACTCCCTATCCTCTACAACAACTAAGTTCAGTAGAACTTAAGTATACTAGTCTTGCTTTATATGTACCTAGCAGGTACCTGTATGATCTTTCAAATGATACTCTCAAAGATTGTAATGGTAAAACAACAGCAAGCTCAAATCCCAACCGCTGCTCACCAATGTGAGAAGTTGGCCTGGTATATGATGCTCACTAGTTCTAGTGATCACCTTGTACCATGCCAAGCAACCCTTATGATGATTGGTTGTAAGTCAACCTTATAGACCAGCTATCCTAGTAGCGTGGACAAAGCAGTCTTAGGCTAAACTCTGTAAAGGCATGTGAAGCAAGCTGTTTTACCATACACAATCCCCTTGAATACCAAATGAAAGGACACCACACAGATATATATTGAAAAAATATATATATTTATTTACTACCAAATCCCCTATACTCTTTATGAACACAGAAGCAAATGCGTTAAAACAAAACACAGTTTAAATATACAAAAGTTGCACAATATGGATGAGCCCTAGGGGCCACCTAAACCATATACTAAAATAGTGGTATAAGAACCACCTAGCTGAAAGGAAGTAGGCCTAGGGCCTGGGGAATCGCTGGAGCTGTTCGGGACTAACAGTGAAGACGTCGGGAAAGGCCCGCGGGACTCGGTGCAGTGCGGAAAGTGCACGCATATACCAATGTAAAGTCAATGGTGCGTAAAAGTTAGAAAGTTAGTGTTTAAGGAACCTTCCGGCTGACCTAGAAGGACAAAACGTTAGACCTAGGCACTAGAGGTGTGTACCAGTGTAGGAACACTGGTGTTGCTGAGTTACCTCACCCACAGGAAGCGGGTGCACAGGTGCGAAGTAGTGTCGGGTTTCGTCACGCAGGTCGATGGTACTTCGAGCTGAAGGGGCTGCAGGCGTCGAGAGGGAGAAGAGTTCTGGTGGATCCAAGGGTGCATCTGAAGTGGTGAAGACCTGAAAGCAGAGGGGACAATGTTCAAAGTCACTAGCCAGTGACTACCGTGGAACCAGGATGGAACCAGGCGATGTTGGGTGCAAACAGACGATGAGGTGCAGCTTGTCTCCTCAGCCACGTAGACACGAAGAGGTCGAGGATGTCCAGGAGTCAATCACAAGCTGTCCCATGAAGGCTCTAGCTGATGGCGGTGTTGGCAACTTGATTAGAGCAAACAGGCCTTGGCTAATGCAAGCCACGCAGGAAGTGGAAAAAGCTTATCACTCGGACCAGCAAGGTCAGAGCGGGTGCTCCTTTTTACAGGAGTGAGGGCAAGTCTGGAGCAACCAGACCCGCAGTGTAAATCGTAGGTTTCGTTGCCAAGATGGCCGCTGACCACGTGGCAAGTGGCCGGGATGGCGCGTCGAGTGGCACGATGCAAAAGGGCTCCACGCAGATCGTGGAGATGCTGGGGGGCTTGATCTTCTGAGCAAGGGCTGCTCGGTTGTGGGGCTTCCTAAACCCCAAAGCACAGCGTCGAGGGTGCCTTGGGTGCTGCGCAGTCATCTTCTCGGGGGTCTTTCGAGATGTCCGGTCCCACGTCTCTCGGTGCCTCCACGGGTCCCTTATGTGCAGGGACTGTGGCTCGGGCTGTGAGAAGTCAGGGAGTCTGGGTCTCGTCAGGCTCTGGGCTCGGGCTCCGGCAGGAGGTGGCGGCAAAGCAGACGTTGAGTTGCTGGATGGTGCTGGTGTTCACAGGGTGGCCACTCCTAGGCCACAAGGGAGATACTCTTCAGTCTTCTGTGCAGCAGAATGTCGAAGTCCAGTCGTCTTCTTAGTTTCAAGTTGATTCAGGATGATCTGAGGTGCTATGGCATTGCTCCCACTCTTATTCCCAATCTGAGGGGTGGATCACCTGCTAGGTCCCTCCTCTGGGTGGGACCAGGAAGGGGGACGGTTACACCCCCTTTCCTTTGTCCAGCTCCTCGCTAGGACTGGGGCTGGAAAGCCCCAGGACCGGTTTGGACTGGCTTATGCACGAGGACACCTTGTGTGCCCCGGGCATGTCTGATTCTATTCAGCCCTGTCCTACCCAATACACAAAATCCTGTCTGGGGTGGTGCTCGCACCTCCCAAGGCAGGAGACCCTTTGTCCAAGCCTTCCTCGCTGGAAGGACTCCCAGCAGCAGGAGGTCAGACTTGTGTCTGTGGTGGCAGCATCCATTTTGTGATGCTGAGGCTCTGGTTAACACTAACCGGGGTTCAGGTTATGTGCATGTTGTGTCCCTCTAGAAGGGTGGAATGCTATCCCCGTCGACAGAACTGTCTAGGAGATAGTATTCCAAATCGTATGACACCCTACTCGACATGTTTTGATAAAGCCAAACCAAAGTTAGCATTTAACCGTGAGGATTATAAATCACTTAAGAGTATATAGTATGGCAATATCCTGGAACAGCTAAGGGAGTTGTTCCCGACAGCTGCAGACAGGCTCAGCTCATGCTAGAGCACCGTCTCACATGTAACCACGCACTCTGCCTCCAGGATTGCAGAGGCCTTCCGTAGGAGTGGCTTATAGGTTAACATGTGTCCAGTTAAGGTTAGATATAGGGATACTATATCTAAGTAAGAGATGATTACACCAACTTACCCCAGCTGAGTGATCAGCCAGTTGTGTCAAATATGTAGGCCAGGCCAGGGGTGGCACAATACGTGCTGCAGTCCCTGGTAGGCCTTGTCTACACCTATGCCCTGGGTACCTATGGTACACTGTTACAGGGGCCTATAAGGTGAACCAGTTCCAATTCGTAATGCACCTAGGGTGCATTGGAGTAATTTAGAGAGAGAACAGCAGGCTGTGGGTCTGATTAGCAGGCCCACATCCACATTAAGTCATAAACCAGTGAAGCAAAAAGCAAAAATTTGGGGTGACCATAGAATAGCAGACCCTACTCTCCTACATTCTTCGTCGTCTGCATCTGTGCTTCTTCCAGCTTCTTCTACAGACCTGTGGGCATCAGGGACCCCCAAAGAAATCTTGCTTGGATTAAAGGAGTCACTCCCCTGCTTCTGCAGGGAACGCAACAAAGCTGACCGGTTTGCTGCTCCTATCATCCTATGGACTTCCTGATGCTCAGAAACACAGGTGGTGGCTCTGCAACTCCCTGAAGGCTTGACTTGTTCTCTCTCCAATTTTGGGGCCAGTATCCCTCGTCGGAACCACTGTGACTGAACCCCTGTTCACCACGTCGACTTGCCATTGTTGGCTGTACATTTTAGAGATCTTCAGTCTAGGAGAAGCTCCAGCCTCCAGCATCTGTTCTCTCCAAGATCTGCATCTTCACTGCATCCTCTGCACTGTAGGCCTTTATCTATGGTGAGCTGCTTGAGGTCCTCTTGCGACTCCTGTGCTTTTGGCATGTGGGTCCTCCTGAGAGTCTTCTACTGCTTCAGTGGGCTCTTGTTCTTGCTCTGGCCTGCTCTGCCTCTCCTGCTGTTGGTAAGTCCCTTGGACCTTGCTGGTCCTAACGTTGCTCATTTTTCGTTCTCCACACCAGTTATAGCTACTAAGGCTTGTTGGTGCTACCGTCACACACCGACCACCTAGTCACCGACATCTGATGTGGGACAGCTTGTGCAGAGCTCCTTGTCTTCCTCAGCCTGGTCACTATTGACTCTTCTGAACCTCCCGACATCAGTAGGCATTGTGTCTTCATGCTTTCTGGTCATTTCCCAGTGACATGGACTCTGAGGGGACTCTGCTTGCAGGACCTTCACTTCACGAATCCACCCTTAGAATCCACCGGACTTCTTCATCGTCTTCTCCAGAGGCATTTTCTTCTAAGTCTTCCATTGTGGTCTACGTGGTTTCCGATGTCTCTTCACCCCTATGCACCTGGCGTCCCTTGTTTAGGTAACCTGGTTCCCGGGGAATCCACGGGTGGGGTGACTCTCCAACCTTCAGTCTTCCAAGGGAATCCTTTGGAATCCTCTGAGAAGGCCTTCCTCTGCAAAACTGGAACCAAGACTTGCCCATTGATTTCTATCGGACACGCAGCTGTGTTTCTACTCTGCAAACAGCCTCTGTGGGGCTCCTGGGTAGTAACCTTGGCTGATTCCTTGTGTCCCCAGCTCCTCTGGGTCTTCTGGTCCAAGTCCCATCCTCCGTTGCAGTTTGCATTTCACTTTCTTAGTATATGGCTTGGTCTCCCCCTGGAGACCACTGTATTCTGTGCTACTTACCTGGTTGCTTTTGACGTATTCCTGTGTATTAAATAAAATTATTTTTATATACACCCTGTGTGGTTTCCTTTCATTTAACCTATACTACAGAGTAAACTTTACACTCCTTCAAGATAAGCCTGAAGGCTTCTCTCCACAGCTTCCACTTTGAGAGCTTTCTATAGTTATCAAAGACCACTAAAATCACCATAATAGTTGTCTGGATTAGTACAAGTTGCCTAACTTAAATACGTGCTCCTACAGGGAGCACACTGCTGCTCATCCCAGCACAGCTCACCCAATTGTATTCTGGTAAATGCAGTATGCTTACTTCAAAGTTGCTGTAGTTTTTCAATAAAGTTAGTGCAGGTATTGCTGTTATCTCTAGATACATGTTTCTGGGTTTAGTCCTTCATCAGTAGAGAGCATAAATAGTACAGAATGGAGAAAATTAATTTGGGGCTGTTGAAATGCTGCCCAAGTCTTCACAGGTCACAGTAACACTCCACAGGCACACAGGTGTATCCCCGATGAGCTTGTCAGCTCGTTGGCTCAAGGGATCCTTTTAAACACAATGGGGGAGGGAGCACACAGGCTCTTATCCCAGCATAGTTCATCCCATTGCATTCTGGTGAATGCAGTATGCTTACTTCAAAGTCGCTGTCGTTTTTCACCAAAGTTGGTGCAGGTAGTGGTCTTATCTCTAGACATGTGTTTCTGGGTTTAGCCCTTCTGTAGAGAGCAGAAGTAGTAGAGAACAGAGAAAAGTCATCTGGGATTGCTGAAATGCTGCCCAACTCTTCACATGTCACAGTACTGCTCCACATGCACACAGGTGTATCCCAGGTGAGCTCTTCAGCTCGTTGGCTCAAGAGAGCCTTTTGAACACAAGGGGGAAGGGAGCACACTGTCTATCCCAGCACAGGTCACCCCTTGGTATTGTGGTAAATGCAGTACGCTTACTTCAAAGTTGCTGTATTTATTTTACCAAAGCCGGTGCAGGTAGTGCTGTTATCTCTAGGCACGTGTTTAAAAAAACTCCCCTGAGCCAACGAGCTGACAAACTCACCCAGGATGCACCTGGGTGCCTGTGGAGTGGTACTGTGACCTGTGAAGACTTAGGCAATATTTCAGCAATCCCTAGATGGCTTTTCAATGCTTATTTCTCCTCATTGTTTCATTTTGCAGCACAGTTAGGGGAAAATACCACAGAGGATTGATTTGTGCAGGAGGGTGATCCTTCCTGCACCATGGTGCCTGCTTTGAGGCTGGACTCAAGTTTGAGCTGCAGCACAGGCAGAGAACAGGAATGCGTTGTATAATGTTAAAAGTGGTGCATTACTGTCCTCTCCCTTCCACTCAGCACAGCAAGGTAGCTTGCAGTGTTGTATGAAATATTGATAAACATAGGCCTCGATGTTATCAACACCACGCTTATACAAAAAATAGTGCAAATGCCATAAAACATACTATCACCCCTATTGAAGTGGCATTCAGCCAGTCTACATGACATGACAATAACTGATCTATTTCCACCTTCCCCTAGAACAGTAACATCTGGGAGGCTGATTCTGGGTTGCACATCAAGTGGAAGAGTTTGTTCAACTGACAAACTGGTTTTAGATTAGGAAGAGGAATGGAGCCTGTGGTTGCTCATATTAGGGAAGAAATGATTGCCTCATATGATGCTAGACAAACGGAAACTATGATGCTTGACCTTTCAGCAGCATACAACATGGTGAACCACACAACGCGGCTAGATAACTGGAGAATTGTTCCAGAATCATTCCTACAGCCCTTACATGCTTATGATCGTTTTTATCAAACAAAGGTGAGCTCGTTACAATAGACCATGTACTGTCTTCAGGTATCATATGGGCTCCCACGGGGATCCCCACAGTCACCCTTACTGTTCAGTATTTATTCGAGGCCACTGGAAAAGCTGATGGTTCAGCAGCGCCGTGCATTCAAAAAGTATACGGACAGTATCCAACTCCTCATCTTTTTGGGCAAACAGGAGGCACAGAGCTAAATATCACCACTAAAATGCGTCCATCGTTGGGCAAAGGAGAGCTGTTGTTGTCCAAACAATGTTTAGAGGGAAATTCTGAGCGTAGCAAACCAATAGATTTAAGTCTGCAATTCATTTGGCCATTCAGCGCCTACAGAGCCAGTAAAGAACCCTGGAGCATAGTTTGACCACATCCTTCTTTCCATCAAGAAATCTCAATGGTAGTTAAAAACACAAGTTTCTATATCATGCTAATAAGAAGGTTCATCCCTCTGTGTCACTGAGAATAAAATTCAAACTTCCCTTCCCAGCCTTCAAAGCACGGGAGGGCTGGGAAGTTTCCTGCTGTAAACACCAAATGCTCAAACTGAGACCTAGTAAATCACAGAGGACTGAACAAGCCCGATATTTTCACAAGAAACGCAGAGAGAGGTTGATCTGGGTGAAGGGTACTTAGCTTTGGAATACAATGCCCCCAGAACTCAGGTTTTCTTGCAACCTGACTTTGTTGAACAAAACACTGAACACCTGTCCTTTTAAAAGAAGCTTTCCCATCACTCTTCAAAACTTTTGGGTATCTGCTGTTCCCAAGGTTCCGACCTGAAGACTTCGGAAACACCCCATGGGAGTTCCAAGAACTGACTAAGCAAAAGGTTACCTCATCCCACCGAATGAACTGTTCATCCTCCACTGAGGAAGGGGACACAGGTACACACAAATATCGCTCCTACCATCAACAACATGGCAAAGTGGCTCCCGCCATAGGCCAGCGCTTAACAAAGCAAACAAATAAATAAATAAATATGATGACTGGGTGGGCCTGTGATACTGAATCAGAGGATTTTGCACCAATCGATTTGTACCCTTACCACACCCCTGATTTGCGCGTCATCAGGGAGAATAATTGTATTTACCCGCGATTAAACCTTGTTGTCAACACAACAGAAATGGGCAGGACGAAGAAATCCACCCTTTATCTAAGTGTTAATATTGAGGATGTTGGAGAGGCAGGTTGCAGATGGAAGGTACCTACCCCCAGCTTTTTAAAGTCTCGGCTAGCGTAGGCTGCGCACATGCGCAGTCTCGCTGGACAGATTTAATGAGATGGAGGTATTTTCACTAGCGAGGTTAAGCTCCGCCCCTCTTTTCCAGTGGCTGGCGTCACTGTTCATGCTAAACGGTGGCCAGCCATTGGAGAAGAGGTCCCAGTGACGTACTTCTTTCTCTTTAAGCCCTGTCCTTTTCAGACTGGGTTCCTTGACTTACTGCTGTAGTAAAAGCTTTCTTATCTTCTTTATGGGGCCATCTGTTTCGCCCCATGAAGAAGATAAGAAAGCTTTTACCACAGCAGCAAGTCAGCCCGAGCCAGTCCGAGCAGGACGGTTCTAAAAGAGAAATTTCTTATGTTTTTGTACAATCGCGGCACCCGCGCTTTACTTTTAAAATGTTACAAGTAAAGCGCGGGTGCCGCGATTATACCAAAATGAAAGAAATAGAAAAATCCTCTATTTCTTTCATTTTAGTACAATCGCGGCACCCACGCTTTACTTCTAACATTTTAAAAGTAAAGTGCGGGTTCCGCGATTATACCAAAATGAATGAAATAGATGTTTTTTCTATTTCTTTCATTTTGATTGAATGGGCGGACAGGCATGCGCGAACCAGCTTCACCGCGTTTACCAGTGCCGGCCACCACTTGTTTTCCTTTCTCTCGTACAGCACCGACACTTAGCAGCACCCGGGTGCTGGCCACCAAAACTGCTCAGAACATCTTCAGTGAAGCCGAGAAGGAAACGGTGAGTGGGTTGGCTTTTTTGAGGGTGTTAAGACAAGCGTACGGTTCCGTATCCCGGTTTGTGGGGTGAGGTGACCCAGTGGATCGGTAAGCCAAGCAAGTGTAGTTAAATGGCTGCAGCCCATCTAACAGCTTGTTTTTTACAGGTTTTATTTAAACATTGGGATTATGCATTACATGCGTGTCCTGTTGCTGGGTACAGCATTAGCCTGCCGATTTTTGGCACCAAATGTATTTGCCCCCACAACCTAACTCCTTTTTGTCTGTACCAAGTGCCCCAGGGTGCAATATTGCTGAGTAACATCGACAGACCGCAACCTGAATACCCGAGCCATCTTGTGCGATCTCACCCTTCGCCAATAGAACGCCTACATAGGACGGGGTGGGGGTGAGTGTTTGTTCCTACAGTATGTCTGAATTCAAGGTCATAGGCTTGAAAGTATGGCTTGTATGAATGGTATACTTGACGGCAGTGGCTTCCCTGGGTGCTTCATCTTGACGAGCGAAGAGTGAGTTTTGTGCCGTGGGTGGGTTTAGGGGTTCAGGAGTATTTAGATAACAGACAGGTCCGCATTGGGGGAGTGTCAATGTATGTCGTCGGTTCTTGACACTTGTGCCTGGACTTCTTCAGGGGTAGTCTAGCAGTGATCGACTCGTAGATATGTATTGACTTTTTTAAAACTTTTTTTACTCATTTAGGTGAAGAGTAAAGTGAGCCGGCTGTCGGAGGTGCAGGATGAGCCTCTGCTTTGAGAGAACACTCAACGTTTTGTAATCTTCCCCATCAAGTATCACGACATTTGGCAGATGTACAAAAAAGCCAAAGCCTTGTTTCGGACAGCAGAGGAGGGGAGTGAAACCCCATGTCGAATTCTGGCTAGAGACTGCTACCAATGTTTGGCGCGCCTTCAGATGGAGGCTGTCTGGCATAGAAAAGAGCCGTGGAACATATATTACAGGGCTGAAAAACTCAGCTACCAAAGATTCTCCTGCCCCAACAAGACAAAAATTAAAACTGCAGAATTGTATAAACTCATGGCCTCCAATACTATGTTAATAGTGCAGTTTCAAGAAGTCAGCATAACATGTTACTGGGGCAGCTGTGCTGCCGATTTTAAGGCTCAGATTTAGACTGCACATCCTATTGCGTTTACGTAAGTTACTGTCTCCAACCTTTTTAGTATCGAACAGTACTTCTGCTCAATATTATTACTTTCAAAATAGTGGTTGTGTTAACGTTACATTAGTGACACCTAAGCATTAAAGGAAACACTTCAAGAAAAAAGACCAGAGACCAGCTGATAAATATTAAATGTTCTCAATCTGACTAAACACATAGCTGGATCATTGTGTCCCCTGGCACAAAGGCCATACAGTAACCCAACTTATAAAACTAATGTTTTGCATTTGCAAAATGTGTCATGTCAGTTCCTGAAAATACACAAATGGGCCTGTAGTGCTCCAAATGTCCTTGATTGTCAGTATGTCAACTAGACCACGAATAACCTAAATTTCATGGTGACAATCAGACAGATCGGCTGTTAGCAGACCATACAGTCTGAAAATTAACTCCTGTGCCTTAACTATATACCTGTTATTTCACCAGAGCATGTCACTTAAAATATGAACAGATAGGCTTCACCTCTGACTGTCCTTTCTCCAATTGGTGCTTGTTAGCCTAGTCCCTAATTATCCTAGTATGACTAGGATAATTTGTCTGCTTTGCAATGATCGATATCGGCATGTCCTCAGTGGTAAGTAGCGGGGTCCTGGCTCTGTGATGCGCCTTTTGGCTGAAGAGCCTGTAGGTTATCCAAATCAGATGCTGAGATGCATTCTTGCATGCAGGCGAGCATATTAGAGGAGCTACATAGTATTGCGTTTCTACTGTGTGAAATGGTAGTATCCAAGATCTCGCGGTAATTACTTTTTAATCACCTTGCTTGTGGCATTTAGGCCCTAACTGGCAGCAATCAGCCTGCATAACAAACAGTAACATCTGTACTCAAGACCCAGGGGCTTCCGGTGGAAAGAAAGGTATTGACGTTTCCTAGACATTTCTTTTCCATGCAGAGGATGCAGGTTATCTGCAACAAGAGTTATGCATGGCTGATTCTGTTTGGCGTTGAGGTAATTGTCTGCTCTTTACATTTAAGAAGGGATTCCACATTTCAGCTGTCAATTTAGTCTAGTCGTCTGCTGTCAAAGTTTTTGCCCTTTTGGTTTGGTCTAACAACTGGTTGCGTAGTGTACTTATTCCACACGCAAGTGAATGTGGCCGTGTTTGATTCGGTAGAGCTGCAGTACATGTTGTCCTCTGAGGAGGCTATGGAAGTACAAGAGCAGAATCTTAAAAACTTCAGGTGAGGTCTCTATGGCGCGGTTTGTGACACTTTCTTTGGTTTAGGCGGGGTTGACGTCTAGTTGCGATTATGCGCTAGACTTCCACCTGACAGGTCCGGGCACTGACCAAATAAGAGTCAGGGCAGTAAAAGCACAGAAGCATTTATACAGAAAAAGAGAACAGAGTTGATGTGTTTAATACTAAAAGATGAGGTGGTTTGTGTACCTGGCTGTACTTGGGTGTAAATGGTGACAGAGGAGGGGACAAGGGAATGAATCTTAGGCACCTTACAATTGTTAGTGTGCGATCTAAGTGGGATTGTAGAGCCGCTAGTTAACTACATTGGCTCTTGGAATTATGCTCTGTGGCTCTGTATGTGTGGCTCTGTGTGTGTAGGTCTGTGTGTGTGTGTGGGGCTCTGTGTGTGTGTGGCTCTGTGTATGTGTGTGTGCGGCTCTGTATGTGTGTGGGTGTGTGTATGTGTGTGTGGCTGTGTGTATGGCTCATTGTGTGTGTGTGGCTCTGTGTGTGTGTGTGTGGCTCTGCATGTGTGGCTATATGTGTGTGTGGTTCAGTGTGTGTGGCTCTGTGTGTACGTGTGACTCTGTGTATGTGTGTGGCTCTGTGTGTGTGTGTGTGTGTGTGGCTCTGTGTGTGTGTGGCTCTGTGTGTGGCTCTGTGTGTGTGTGTGGCTCTGTGTGTGTTTTTGTGGCTTTGTGTGTGTGGCTCTCTGTGTGTGTGGCTCTCTGTGTGTGTGGCTCCGTGTTTGTGTGTGGGGCTCTGTGTGGGTGGGGCTCTGTGTCTGTGTGTGGGGTGTGTGTGTGTGTGGGGGGGGGCTTTGTGTGTGTGGGGCTCTGTGTGTGTGTGGGGGGGGCTTTGTGTGTGTGTGTGGGGGGCTCTGTGTGTGTGTGTGTGGCTCAGTTTGCATGGGCAATTATTTTCTTTTTCTAAGGCGTAGTATGCAAATGTGAATCAGGTGCAAAATCTCAGATTTGGCATGATCCGCTTTCTGCGTGCAGCAGACTAGAAAATGAATGAATTGTACGCTGCATTTTTGCAGTGATCCATTGACTGCCACAAAAATACTGGCCAGGCATGCCAACTTGCAGATATATTTCACAAGGAGGGAAGGGGGGTTGGAGGAGGATTTTATAGAGGATGTGTCTATGAAGGGACAAAATCATAAGCCAATTGTGTTTACGAGGCATGAGGGCACAAGGTCATGAAGAGGGGTCTGGGCTTTGGGCTGAGATCTGACCCCCAAAACAAAAGCTTCTGAAGCTACCACTAATGCCCTGGGAAGTATGTAAAAAAAAAATACCCATGAAACGCATAAGCGCCCACCCTCCAGATATGAGCTGGAAACCCACATCCCACATCCCACAACCCACACCTGCAGTGTGAGAGACAGCAGTGTGTATGGGAGCCAGCAGTGTGAGAGGCAGCATTGTGTGTAAAAAAGACAGCAGTGTGTGTGAGAGAGACAGCAGTGTGCGAGACAGCATGTGTGTGTTCTTGGGAGAGACAGCAGTGCGAGAGAGACAGCAGTGTGAGAGACTTTTTATTTATGTTTTGGTTTTTGAAACATAAATAAAATGCATTGTTATTTGCAATGTCAATAGCTCAAACTCACGTAAATAAGCGACCTATTGCATTGCAAATGCAATAGGCCTCGCATTTTTGAGAGATTAAGCTATTGGCATTGTAAATGACAATGCCATTTATTTATCTGTTTTCAAAACCAACACATAAATAAAAATGTTGCCATTTACATTGCCAATAGCTCTAACTTTTGCAAAGGCGAGACCGTTGCATTGTAAATGCTTGTTTTTTTGTTTTTGTTTGAGCCTGTTCTAGATTGAAAAGTATAAATCCAAGCTCTGACCAGGGGGCTCATGCCTCCTTGCATAGATTCTGGAAAACATATCAGTCTTGGGCACCTATTGAACTATCTTTAAATCTGTCCAGTGATTATATGTTCTCACATATTCTCCTTCCATAGGTTCTCTATCTTGGGTCCTGTACTGTGCGATCGGAGCTGCAACACACTCTGGGGACTCTGTTGCGGATTCATCAACCCTTAACCATCATAAACACCATGGGGTCCTCATAGTGAGAGTCTGCGGGATGCAGTCATCTCTCGGAGACCCGTAAACATGGGAGAATGCTGCTCGCTACATCAATCTGCAGGAGGTGGACGTCTTTTAATTGCTCTCCAAGGGTCGCAAGAAAAGATATGTGCACCGTTCAGCACATTACAGGGTTCATCCTAATATTTCTTCGTGTACAGTTTCCTGCTTCCAAGAAAGCAAGCTAAAAGTAATCAGAAACATAACGCGAATATTGGTGGGGAAAAAAGAGGAAATGTTCAAAAATTCAGTAAACTGCATAAAAGCCAAACCGAAATGTGTACAAAGCAGAATCCTACATTTTAAAGAAAAGCAAGAAACAGATTTATAGTAATACTGCATTCAAATATAGCCCCTCGGGCCTCGCGCCGGCAACATTTTAAGTTAAGGAGGGGAGAGCACAGGGTAGCCACTAATATACGGGCCGCAGGGACAGCTCACTTTCTAGTGAAGTAAAAATAGTTACAGCCCCTGAAAAATGATCCCGCCACCAGTGAACTTAGAGGCAAATGGTGCCTGACACCAGCCCTAACTGAACTGAATGAGCATAGCAGGTAACATGACGAGCAATCCCAAAATATGCTTGTTGGGCAAAGACCTATCAGGGGCATTGTGGGTGAAGAGAGAAGTCCCTTTGAAAGCGTCTTAAAAGAAAAACAGACCAAGCAGTGCATTTTACATAACGCTATTCCATATACACCGGGGGTCGAAAGAAGTTCGAAAGCAGAAGGATTCCATTAGTGTGGAATGATGAAAACAGGCTTATAAAAATAAGACCTGGTATAAAGATATTTTGGCAAGTTATTCAAATGACAACAATGGCAATACAACAAAGACCCATTACATAATCACAGGCTCATATGTAAAAAATATTTAGAGAAAATGTTTAGAGAAAAATTAATACAAAGTTCGAACTAACCAGAATTCCTAACAAAGAGAACGGTAAAATAAAAGAGTTACAAGAAAGTATAAGGAACATAGTGAAAGGACCTAGCACGATAATGGCCTCAATTGTGTGCGTATTTGCTAGGACCTAAAGAGGGCAGGACAAACAAATAAGTACAGAAACCCTCTAAAAGGGAAAAGGGAGACAGTAATACTATTAATAAACAAGATGGTATGGGTAAATTGAGAAAAGGAGGGTCTCATAAATAAAAGTCCAGGTAGGATAGAGACAAATGGCCTAGAAGAATAACAAAGAAACAACACTGCATTCCGACAGGGCAGAATAGCAAAGGGTTGAAATGAAAGAGGAGGTGTGCGTACCAAAAGTAAGCGAGAAGAGGATGTGGGGAGGAGATAAGGACGGAACCGGGATAGTGTACTGAAAGGGGATTCAGCATACAGGGAGAGGTAGAAGAGAAAGCAAACCGGCGAAGGAGGAATTAAATCAATCAACTTGGTTTTATAAAGCATTCCTACTCACACGTGAGGGTATCCAGGCACTATGTTCTTGCTGGGATCAGTCCAGCAGCCAGGTCTTGAGTTCCCTTTCTGAATTTGAGGACTGAGGATGATGTTCGGCGGGGAAGGGGACAGTTCGAGGTGTCGGCGAGGTAGGAGAAGGAACGTCCACCACTGTGGCTCCGGTGTGTGTGTGTGCGAGGCAGGCGGGGTACAAGGGTCTGGAGGGTTGGTGGAGGTTCAGGCGGTGGTTGATGTATGCTGGCCCTTGATCACGAAGGGCTTTGTAGGCGTGTATCAGCATCTTCAATTGATATCTTTTCTGGATGAGGAACCCATGGAGGTTCCTGAGATGGGGGTGTTGTGGGTCTGTTTGGGGAGGTCAAGGATGAGACTGTCAGCAGAGTTCTCAATCGTCTGGAGTCTCTTCAGGAGTTTGGTGGTGATTCCTATATAGAGCTTGTTGCTGTAGTTCAATCCACTGGGACTAGGGCTTGAGTGGCGGTTTTCCTTGTGTTGACGGGGAACCATGTGAAGATCTTTTGGAGAGTGTGGAAGCAGGTAGAGGAGACTGTGTTGATCTGGCATTTCATGGTGAGTTTGCTGTCCAGGATGAAGCCAAGGTTGAGGGCACAATCTTTCTGTTTGGGTCCGAGTTCGGAGGGCCACCAGGTGTCGTTCCATCAGGAGGTTCCCAAAAATCAGCACTTCTGTCTTGTTCGTGTTGAGCTTCAGGCAGTTGGCCTTCATCCAGTTGGACAGGGGCATCATGTAGTTGTTGAACCGGGTGGAGCTGAGGGATGAGCGTTGAGGGACATCGCAGATGGTACTCTTGGGTTCCGAAGTGAAGGGTGGTAGTGAATTTTTTGGGCTTGTCCTGTGAGGAAGTATGCAATCCACATGAGGGTGTCTCACTGGATCCTGATGTGGTGGATTCTTGAGATGAGTGTGTGGTGGAATATGGTATTGAATGCCAGTGGCGGCTGGTGACATTTGAAAGTGGAGAGACGTAAAAGCTCTGAATGCCCTGTGGTGAGAGAGCACAGTGTGCAAACCTGACTGAAATAAAGAGGGGTTCAGGGCGTACTACCCCCGAAATATTTTTTAATAAAAGAGTGGTCAAATGGTGCATTTTCCATCAAATATTCGATCTGTCTGTCTCGCGAATACTTTAAACATGAGCATGCATTGTATATATACAAGCAGAGTCGCGTTCATCTCAGCATGACAAACTTAAACAAACTACAATTCCAAGATGTCCCAGTGTTTGATAGCATCTGGCTGCTGTCGAGACTCTTGGCACAATCCACTGGATTACGCTTTGAAATGAAGACTGTTACCCAGCCGTCTTTCTTTTTTCCCCACACACCTCCAACTCCAGTTTGCTTCTTTCTCCTTCTGTTTTGCAGCAGTCTCATGTCTCCTGAGTGTCTGAAGTCAATAGATGTGTGTCCGCCTGTCATCCTTCCTAAACCCCCACCAAGTCATAAACCATTAAATGTGAAATTCACCCCGCCCCCTTCTCCCATTTATTCTACGGCTGACAATAGCCAGAAATACAGCGTAACGCTGCAAGCAAGCCTGTTACCCAACTTATAAAGAGGCACACATCACAAGGGCTCTTTACACTAGAAGGCCAGGCCTCTTCTCCGCCTTAACTTGGTTTAAACATCGTTATTTTCACAGCACGCATGCATATTAGCAGTGCTTTGACTAAGAAGTTCACTTTTCAAGGCGCTTACTATAAATCACTGCGGCAGAAGTCATTACAAAATTTAGAGTCATTTCACTGGAAAAATTAACATGGTGCACCTCTGGCACTGCTTAGCTATTCCTTTTTACTCTGCAAACATTAAAACACTGTAAGATCACACATGCAAAATACTGCAAATTAACATTATTTAGCACGCTCAGAATAAGGCTAAAGGATTTTCGGAAGGTTATTTTAATCTAACACAAATAACCGGGTTAGCTTAATATGATAATCAGAGTTGCCAGCAGGAGCATTAGTATGCCCGCGAAGCACTGTGCATCTGATACTGGGAGCCGGACAGTAAAAAAAAATGAAGGCACGCACGCTTCTGCTTTGTGGAAGCGATCTAACAGCACGACGCACACTGACAATGAACTTGTATGTTCGTATACCTAAAATCATGCACACGCTTAGGTCACTCTTTGGCCCTCTGTAAAATTACTATTATCAGCCCCTTTTCGGTTGCAAGTTATTTTCCAGGCAACTGTTATAGGAGTCATATTAAACAGCTCGAGAGTACTTTAAACCAGGTGGCCTCTTCTCCAACTGTGTCTGCTCTGAACATTGCAAATAATTATGACCAGTTGGATTACGTTCAACAAATAACTAAGTATTGAAAAATGTGCCATAACATAATAAAACGCATAAAAACATGGGAAAGTTAACTGCTGCTGTTATTGTTATTTTCTTCTGCAGAGTTCACTGAGTTTTCGCTACTGCGAGGTCTGGAGAGTGGTGCGATGGCCGGTAGCAGCAGGGCTGTGCAGCCTCTTCCGTCCAGGACTAAAATGCGACTCGTCACTCTCAACTCACAGACCAAGATCAAACTTAATTTGAATTCACCAATTCAAATAATGTTACCTTTTTTTTTAGACTAAAGTCAAACTTACCTTCTTCCCGCCTTCAAGTTCCGACTCCGAGACTCCACTGACCGCCGTCCTGTTCTTTTGCATTCCGAGTCGTGCTCGTCGTCACGCAGGAAGGCTGCAGGCAGCCTCCCTCCCCTTCACCACAGCACAGCGCTGTGATTGGTTCGGCCGGCTGCCCCAACCACGTCATTTCTCTCTGTATGCTGCAGCATGCAGGGAGAGTGGGACGGGTTACTCGAGGGCAGGGGGGAGCGGCTTGCCCACTGTTCTTAATACAGTTAATACTGTCTGTTTGGACAGCCTCTCAGGCTGCCCAAACAGACAGTATTAACAACAGTGGGAAAGCCACTCCCCCTGCCCTCGAGTAACGCCGCCCACTCTCTCAACCAGGAACTTCTGCTTTCTCGCCGTGCGAGAAGGCAGAAACAAATGGTAGTTCTCTACTATTTGTTTCTGCCTTCTCGCACGGCGAGAAAGCAGTGAGGCGGCGCCCAAACGCCCCCATGGAGGATCCGCCACTGTTGAATGCTGCTTGGAGGTCGAGGAGGATCAGGGCTGCTGTTTCTCCCCGGTCAAGGAGGCTTCTGATGTCGTCAGTGACAGCGATCAGGGAAGTCTCGGTACTGTGGTTGGCTCGGAAACTGGATTGGGAGGTGTCCAGCAAATTGTTTCTCTCCAGGTGTTCATTGTGTTGGCAGTTGATGGCTTTCTCAAGGACTTTGGTGGGGAAGGGCAGCAGAAAGATGGGGGTAGTTCTGGAGTTTGCTGGGGTTGGCGGGGGTTTCTTGAGGAGGGTCTTACCTATGTGTGTGTCCATCTGTCGGGGAAGGTGGCCATGGTGATGGATGCAATGAGAATGGAGGTGAGTTTGCCGCTGATTTCTTTGCTACTAAGGTTGAAGTGGTGGGGCTCCAGAGTGGATGGAGTTAATGGTGGCTGTGGTCCTTGCTCTGAGTGGTTAGCTGCTCATAAGTATGAAGGGGGTGGTTGTGGGTGGTGTCTGTCGGTGTGATGGAGTTGTAAAAATCAGTGGGTTGGAGTTTGAAGTTACTGTATCTGGTGAATATCTCATTGTGGAAGTAGTCTACCAGAGTTGCAGAGATCCTCGGAAGGAGGGATTGTGTTCTCGTTGGCTGGATGAGCTTGAGAACTCTCTGACGATGCTGAAGAGTTCCTTGCTGTGATTAGGGCTTGCCTCAATGCAGCCTGCTAGGGCACCTATTTTCGCGTTTTTAAGGCGTTTGTGGTATTTGTTGAGGGCTGACTTGAAGGTGGCTCTGCCTGTGGGGTCTCTGCTGGTGACCCATCTTCTTTCTAGCCCTTTGCAGTTGTGTATCATAGTCCTAAGCTCTGGTGTTTACCAACTGGCTTGTTGGGTGGATCTGCTGTTTTTGGCTGATTTGATGGGGGTGAGTGACTCGGTCAGTGCAGTTGGTGATCGAGACAGAGAAATTCTTACGGCCTGTTCAGGGTTGGCTGCAGGGATGGGATGGGTGGTGTTGAGGGCATCTATCCATTGTGTCACTGTCACTTTGCTCCAGCTGTGGTGGGAGGAGCTGGGGGGGCCTGGTGGCAGTGCATGATAATCCTGCGATTATGAAGTGGAAGATGGAGTGGTTGGTCTAAGCGAGTTTGGTGTCATGACTGTACTTGTCACTGGCAGTGAAGATCGGGTCCAGTGTGTGTCCTGCGCTATGTGTGGGGTTGGTGAACAGTTGGGTAAGGCCGATGTTGCTCATGCGTCCTGCAGCACACATAGAAAGTGAAAAACGCCTCTTAGGATTGTTTCTGTGCAAGAAGGTGCCTCTTCCTGCCCAAAAACAATGCTGCATGCAATGGAGGCGCCCTTGTAGCATTGGCTCTAGGCTGCCAAAATGGTGCCAGCGCAGCGAGAAAAGGCAAAAGTGCACAGTATTGCAGAATATGGTGCATTCCTGCCCTTTCAATTTGGCGTAGGGCGGAACAGCAAGCTGACAGTCTGTTCTGCCTTGTGCCAAAATCCTGCAAATAGTGCCTTGGTGCTGAGGTTTGGACTCATTAGTAAGGGAAAGTCCAAAAACATCAGCTGCAAAAGGCTCTTGTTATAGCAAACTAAGCCCAAAAGCCTCTCTGACCTGGGACTCCTGAAAAAGTTATCAGAATGTTTTGGCCTCTCAATACACTAGCGCTACTGCTCCAATAGAGTGAATTCTCATTGTCTTTTAGATTGCTCATGGTATCAAAGCTGCTAAAGGCTGCTGATTATCCTCAGGGTAAAGGTTATACAGGCTCAGACAACTGATTTATTCCCTCGGTTACAATTATTGCCATTATACCAATTTCATCTAAACATGATTAATAATCCTTCTCCATTAAGGATTTTTATGTAATTATTCAACTTTTACATGTGAAGTCATCTATAACCTTCCCCAAACAGAGGGCCACATTTATGCTCCAATGTACAGGCTTAAAAGTCTATATAAAAAAAAAAGTTTTTTCCAAAAAGATCTGTGATTCACATTTAATCGACCACAAATTAAGATGAACACAAACCCTAAATTTAAGAAACGCCCTTAAAGTTCTTGAAATTTCAATTACTTTATTACAATAAATGCCCTGCATTATTATGATTCCAAGATCGTTTGTGATATCACCCTCTTAATCTTCAAACAAAGTGGAAGGTTAATACAGAGACGTATTCTAAGGAATTTAATCATATTTGGATACAAACTTAAAGTACTGTTTCAGAGATAACTTGAGGGAGTATACATTTATTATTTGTTGCACATCCTAGTAATAAGCTACACGAGAGACTGGAAGGAACCTCATCTTAAAAGTTGATTGAAATATTCGCAATGTATATGTTGCATTTAGGTTAAATAAACAACCTTGAATACAAAATAGAATTTCTAAGATTCAGGAATGCTAGACTTCCACCAATATCCTAGAAAGTCAGAGGCATAGATTATTCTCTAGATATCCAATAATACGCAGTAGATGCCATCACCCAGCAGAGAGATGAGTTTGAGAGGTGACAGCCATTGTCTCTGTTTTCTCTCTTAACCCATTCCTCTTTTCCGGGGCCTTCTGCTAAACAACAAATTCTTATAATGAATTGTTGGCTGTGGATATGGAGAAGTGTGGACGTTTTTTTTTGTACTCCAGTTGGATCCGAATTTCAGGTTTCTGACATTTGTATCTGATAACTTTATCACAGCTTGGTGCGACAAGAGCACTCTACATCCCATACTAACTAGGATGTATTAGTACCTATAGACGTCTCTGATATGGTACAAATGTGTAACTAAAAATTAGGGTTCTGGCCCTTAAGGAGTCTGAATGGAGCAGTCTTGCATTGGGTAGCACTGTTGCTTACTCACCTATAGGGAGAAACACCAAGTAAGCGTTTCCTACCCCTCAGAACATGTGGCTATAGGCATGCATCTTTGAAAAAGCTAAAATGGAGAGGCATCTTACACCTCTCACTGTGGGCGATACGCTTTGGATGAAAGGCATTTGAAGCAACAGACCTGCCATAGGCCATTCAGCCGATAAGAGGAGCCTACTCCGTTTTTCATCTCCCCAAATTATTACACATTCAGGGCCTTATTTATGGGCCCTTGCGATACTTTTGCGCTGCCGATGCATCACTTTTTGTGACGCACCAGCAGTGTAAAAAATATGCCATGTTGTGCCATATTTACAAAGTGACGCATCTAGGTACATGCGCCACTTTGTAAACCCCTGCGCAACATTATACCTGCGCTAGGTATAATGTATGTAGGGAAAGCGTTCCGACGCTAGAAAGGGTCGTAGAAGTGACACAGTGAATTCTATGTGATTTCACGGCGCCACTTCTAGGATGCAAATGCGTCAGTATCTTATGCCTGCTTCTTGGCAGGCGTAAGACTGACGCAGGCACATTTAACATGGAACTTGCCCATGTCTAATGACCCTTTGCTGGAGTTGCATCACTTTTGTGACACACTCCAGCAATATGTCATTTTTGCACCTACAGATACGTCAGAAATACTGAAATATCTGTAACTCCTTGCGACATGATGCGCCATACTGTAAATATGACACATCATTGGTGTCGCAAGGAGGACGCTATGAAAAGTGGTGCATAGCTGTTTTCTCGCAGCAATGCGCCACTTTTCATAAATGAGGGCCTCAGTGGGCAATTATATAAGTGTAGATTTATTATACCCTAATATACTGTAGAAAATATGGATTAGAATCACCATAGTATAACTCAAACACTAGTGAAGGCAAACAAAGAATAAAAATACTAAACATTATCGTTTGTGCGATTCCTAGCCTAAATGTATTCTCAGATCTGCTGAGCTATCTAAACATTTCCCTGCTTACTTTGGTGTGACCCATATGACTTGACGGATGGCTTATTGTTGGGAATGTCCTTGGGGCAGGTACAGCCCCAAAATACAATGCTTGCCTTTCCACTGTCACAGGAGAGGCAGAATATGCAGGGGTTAGAGTTTAGTTGGCAGCTCATCCAACACTGGCAGGCAGTCATAGTGTTGTTTGCCCCACTGCACGAACAATCCGAACCAGATCTTGTCCAAACCCTTCCCCAAGGATACCAAATACTGCGTAACGATCGCAAAACAGGAAGGGAGGGTGGACTAGCAATAATCCACAAGACATGCTATGAAATAGGTAGCCTACCCACTCCTGTACCAGACAGTGAAAGTCTACCCTTCACAATAAAATTCAGTCCCACAAATTCATTTTCGGGTATACTTTTATACCGCCCCCTGGGACACATGGACAGTTCCTTCCTGCTCTCGCACCAATCATAGCAAACCTTGCCTATAGCCCTGCAAACTTCACCCTCCTAGGAGATCCTAACACTCACTTTGACGACCCTAATGACCCTAACGCCAGAGAAATAACCTCCCGTTTAGACGCCCTCGAACTTCTACAACGGGTCATTGTGCCCACCCATCAAAAAGGTCACCTCCTGGACCCTATCTTCAGTAACTGCCCTAACCTACAAATTGGAAGCCCTTCTCCCCTCCCCTGGACAGACCACTTCCTTATCCCTCTCACGTGCACTGCCCCCAACTCCCACCTATCCAAACCCACAACAGTCAAAAAAAATCCCGAAATTGGTCCAAACTTCCCCAGCCAGAATGGCTGGAGAGGCTTGAATCGACCAAACCGCCCATAACCACCAACCCCATAGAAAGGAATGAGAACTATAACACCTGGATCACTAAATCCCTTGATCTGGTGCTCCCACTCAAAAACATCAACCTCAAACGCGGGAAAACAACTGCCCCATGGTATACCACCGACCTATGGGAAGCAAAACGCAATTGTAAAAAAATTGAGAGGAAATAGCGCCTTGACTAACTACTCACCATCTAGAAAACTGGCCTACAGAGTGGCAATCAAAACCTGCAAAACCAGCATCAAACTAGCTCAGGCAACGTACTTTGAGGAAAAAATTAATAAAGCAGCTTCGAAACCTAAGGAAATCTATCGGATAGCGAAATCCCTCCTCCAACTACCAGAGGCACCTAAGGAGCATGGCGATGTCCATGCTCACTGCAATGACCTAGCAGAATTCTTTCTCCGTAAAATTGAAACAATTAACTCTTCTTTCACCCACCTCGCCCCTCTGGCCAGTTGCTCTCTAGATCCCTTGCCACCTCCCCTAGTCACACTTGAACACCTCCCCCCTTTGGACCTCAGCAACTTAGAGGGAATCATGCAGCAGGTTAAATCAGGCTCACCAAAGGACCCGGCTCCTATTCGAATTCTCCTCCCGATCACCCATCACATTTCACCCACTATTCTGGACCTGCTCAACACTTCCCTACACACTGGCACCGTCCCACCCCCTTGGAAACAAGCTATGGTTAAGGCCCTTCTAAAAAAAAAAACAGCTTGGATCAGAACAACCTCTCCAACTACAGACCTATTTCCCTACTACCTTGGCTCAGTAAACTCCTAGAAAAGCATTTCAACTCAGATGTGACACATTTTCTGGAGTCAAACACTATACTTGACCCATCTCAGACGGGTTTTCGGCCCCTCCATGGGACCGAAACGGCCCTGGTTGCGGTGATGGAGGAGGCAAGAAGGATCTTGGACAACGGTGGTTCGACGGCCATCATTCTCCTTGACCTTAGTGCTGCCTTTGACACTGTGAACCATAACATCTTACTCCACCGTCTCAGCAGAGTGGGTATCTCGGGAATGGCAATTACTTGGCTTAAGTCCTTTCTCGCAGATCGCTCCTTCCGGGTATTCGAGGAAGAATATACCTCCCTTAGCAAACCCCTAAACTGTGGGGTGCCACAGGGCTCCTCCCTAAGCCCTACCCTTTTTAATGTTTATATGAGCCCACTGGCTGAGGTCGTCCGCCCCTTTGGAGTAAAAATTGTCACCTATGCGGACAACACACAGCTAGTGGCGGCTCTAGATCCCCCCTTTAACTCACACCATGGCCTATATAAATGCCTGGAAGCAGTCACCTCATGGATGACATCTTCCTGTTTCAAATTAAATGGGGAAAAACAGAGCTTATGCTCCTTGGAAACACCATGGATAAGACCATTCATCCAATCTAGCCCCCCTGCCTGGGCTGTCCCCCTCCACCCAAAGAAATAATCAAAAGCCTCGGCATATGGCTGGACAAGTCACTCAATTTTAATCACCAAGCTGCCAAGCTATCTGCCATCTGTTTTGGGTTCCTGAGACTACTGCGTAAGATCCTCCCTCTCCTCCCTTTTCACTCAAGACGGATTATGGTGCAAGGCGTTATTTTATCGCGTTTGGACTGTGGGAACGCCCTATACCTTGGGGCTCCACAGTCCACCCTAAACAAACTCCAAGTTATCCAGAACTGCGCAGCCAGGACCCTTCTTCAAATCCCTCGCCGAGCCTCAGTTAAAGGCCGACTGAAGGACCTCAATTGGCTCCCAGTAAAAGCAAGGATTGAATTCAAGGCCATGTGCATCGCCCACCGGTCCTACTGGAGAACAGGTCCCACCATCAACCTTCCCCTTGTAAACGCCTATCACCCCAATAGACACCTTAGATCTGGAGCCTCTTACCTCACCACAGTACCCCGAGTTAAGAGAGCTAGGTGCGGAGGCCGCTCACTATCTTACAACCTTGCCAAGCTTTGGAACACTCTTCCCCTCACAATCAGATCAGAGCCCAAACTACTGACATTCTGAAAGCTCCTGAAAACCTGGCTTTTCAACAAACCTGTGTAACTCCCTGCAGCTCTGCCTATGCCCCGACCTTCGCAGCGCTGGGAAGCCTCAGGGTAGCCACCCGCTTTACAAATCGTCATTTCATTTCATTTCATTCATTTAGTGTGGGAAGATAGTTACAGCATGCAGTACCATGACTGTGAGGTCAGTATCAAGTGCGAGCCCAGCCGATTGCTTATAGAGATGGCCACAGCCGCAACCGCTCTTAGGCAGCTCGGGAGGGCTCTAGCGACTGTGTCAAGTAATGCAGAAAAATAAGAACACAGCTGTTGCTCACCTCCAAAGGCCTATGTTAAAACATAAAGTGCACAACCTTCTGCTTCATGTACATACAATTCGAACAGCTTCCCATAATCAGACGTGCCAAGCACAGGAGCTGAGCAAAGCGCAACCTTTAGTTTCTCAAAAGACTGCTGACATTCATGCATCCAAGGCAGGGGTGTTTGCACATCTTTAGTGGTTAGTGCTAATAACACTTTAATAGTAATGAGTAGTTAGGGATCCAATGTCCACAGTAGTAAGTGATGCCAATGAAGGCGCGTACATCCCTATGAGTTTTAGGGATGGGCATTTTAACAATGGCGCTAATGCATTCAGGGATCAATCTCTTACCCTCCTTCGACAGAAGGTGGCATAAATAGGTGACCTCCTGTCGACAATATTGAAATTTGGAAAGGGACACTTTATGTCCATGGTGAGCCAAATAGAGCAACAACTGAACTGTACTGTCCTTGCATCCCTGTTCAGTGTCAGAAGCAATTAGTATGCCATCCACATACTGGAGCAATACATTACCTAGAGAAAGCGTGAGGGAATCCAATTGATCTTTCAAAGCTTGGCTACTAGGGCTCTCAGTATAGCCCTGACAAGCTTGACAGAATCTAAAACTTCTGCCAGCAGTGTTAAACCAAATAACTAACGGCTATCGGGATGAATTGGTATACTGAAGAACGCATTTTTCAAATCAATGACAGAGAAGAATTTGGCAGAGGAAGGAATCATTGTGAGAAGGGCAGTATTATTAGAGACCACCGGAAACTGAGGAACCACTATTTTGTTCACTGTGAGCAAATAAATTACAAAATGATAAACATCTGCTGCAGTGTCATCAGGGGAGTCTGGGGATGCCTTTTAGAGAATAGGAAGAATAGGGCTGCTACATACATTTGCTGCTGTCTCCTCAACTGCCCTGACTCAATCAGTTCATGTATGATGCGTAACAAAGCTCGCTCCACCGCCTGAGGAATTTTATACTGGGGAATGCGGGGCAAAACAGCATTGTCCTTAACCTTGATGGAAACTGGGGGTATCTGCAAGAGTCCCACATCCGTGTAATCTGACGCCATCCTTAAACTCGGCAAGAAGGGGAACATCTTTGGACAGACACTGCTTGGAACTGATCACATTTAGTCCCATTGTCATATAAACACCTTCCGGAGAACAAAAAATTGTCACATGCAACTACTTCAATAAATCTAAGCCCTTTAAATTTTCTCCACAATTGGATGTCAATAGCAATTGAGAATCCACAGTAAAAGGACCAATAGTCAAGGCAAGGGGTTTGGAAATGTGGCTCAGAACCCGTACACCTGAAAAGCCTACCGAAACATTATTATGGCCAGGCAGAACCTCCACAGGAACCAGCGAATGAGAAACAGAGCTATTCATTGCACCTGTATCCACGAAGAATTTCTTAGGTAAGCCTTGCAAATCTGCAGTTACATAAGGACCGCACTGATCTACAGTTATCTGAACTGGTTCCTCATCCTGTCCCTGGCTGTCCTAGCTGTGAGCAAGTGGGGTTGTGTGGCACTCTGTTTAAATCTGAATACGTTCAATTCTAGAATAGCTTGGGTGCTGATCGGTTTGCTCCCTCTGACCAGTGGGGAGTTGTCGAATAAATCAAATTGGATGACGCTTCCATACCCGATTACCCGCCGATAATAATGTATTTCCCCTGACGAAGTGCGGACTGCACGAAATGCATTGGGTATTTGGAGGATGAATGGATTGGATTGTTTAAATATCTTGGAACTTTTTGGAACCATTATACAGCTGTGATGTAACAGCATACATCGAGAATAACCTCGAACACAAAAATACATTTGAGTGAAAAGTCATTTTTCTTTGGTATACTTTGGAGTACGTTTTCATTCACTTTGGTCTAAACAGGAGAGATCAACACATCTCCCTAAGAAGTGCGATTGGCTATTCTGTCAAGCTTGACAGCATCCAATTTGATGTCCTAGCTGTGAGACATCCTGTCACCTCATCCAGATCATAATCATGTAATAATACTGCCTCCCTCGAGGGTCATCAAAATAATTCTGGTCAGAGCGACCCAAAGGTGTACCATCCTCCCGAACCCCAGCCTGCTCACTTGCTTCACAGCCCGGTCCGCGACAACCTTGTCCTCTGGGTGCTGCAACTTTCTGCAATAACACCGGACACTCACTACACCAGTGCCCCTTCTCCTTACAGTATGCACACTGATTCGGTCCTACCGGCACAGTGTTCCTACTAGTACGAGGAAACTGCCTGGCCGGAACAGTACCACGTCTCCTGCCAGTGCCCCTAGACGCCTGCTGCAACAACACCTTCATCTTCAATTCCTTATGCTTCTTTTCTAGCTTTTCTTTCTCTTCATTTTCCCTATGTTCATAGTACTGCGTGTTACTCAGTATTACAGAAGGGGAGGAGGTAGTCCAATTACTCTCGGAAGCCTGCTACCGAGTCGCGATCTCAGGAAGCAGGGTCGTAACAAATCTATTAACGAACAGTCGGACTCCCCCCTCCACCGACAAATCCTGTCCGCTAAAATCCCAAAACACACCCTCAAGCCGAGGGAAAAAAATCAGACACTTTCATCTTTCTTCTGGCGACATGCCGTTAACTTGTCCCAATCTACCTTTCTCTGTAGAGTAAGAAAATGCATGTACGTGATAATTTGACCCAGTAAAGCTAGTATCTCAGCTTTAGGCTTCTCCTGAGGTTTCCTGTCTTTGTCACACTCTTTAATCTGCTCCCAGGTACCACTCAACTCCACAGCATGATCCTGCGTGTGCACCTGTCTCCAAATGTCGACGGGCACCAACAGACCAAAGAACATTTCAATGTCAGCAAGCGTCATTACAGCCGAAGAAGCTGGTTCAGTCCATTCCTTTTAATACGCTGTTAGGTTTTTCCTTGGGTCTGGTAATTGCGTCCTAAGGGACATAAACTCATTCCTCATCCATGGAGTGTAAATCCATTTTTCTTGGAACCAAGCCTTTACATTGGTCTAATAACAACATCATGCTGGTCTCACTGCTTTGGTATTTCTGGTTGATATATGGGTTGCACCTCCCTCATCGGAAACGGAGACACCTTCTTCAGGCTCTTATCAAGGAGCCTACCTCGGTAAGCAACCATCACTGCAACATTACCAAACTCCTGACCGGGCTCCATGCCAGGGACATAGACACGATCCTGAATAACATAAATAATCTGTGGCGCTGCCTCATTGAAGCATTGTTCCCAAAGCTCAATCAAACAAGCCAACATATTCTTATGGGCATGCTGCTGGACAAACGGCTCATAGTCCTTCATCACCTCTCATACAACCTCCACACTGTAAATGGGGTTACGAGCCCATTACGAGCCTGATTGGCTACCACCTTTTTCTTCTCTTCTCCCAAATCCAATCGTATCAATGTCCGCCCCAGCCGCTCCCTAGCAGTAGCCCTGTCCCCGTCCCCCGTCCCCCGCTCCCCGTACAGATGTCCCACTACCCAATACCGTCGTGTAATGGAGGATAAGGTAAGCTGATCCTCTCTCTCACCAAAGACCCCGCCGCCGCCAGAACGAGCCTACACGAAGGGATGAAAGACGTCGCTGAGTGGATGTAGAACAGTTGCCTGAAACTGAACTCAGACAAGATGGAAGTCCTCATCCTGGGGTCATCGCCCTCCGCCTGGGATGACTCCTGGTGGCCCCGTGCCCTGGGCACCACTCCCAAGCCAACGGAACATGCATGCAACCTGGGCTTCATCCTGGACTCCTCCCTCTCGATGACCAGACAAGTCAACGCCGTCTCATCATCGTGCTTCAACACCCTGCACATGCTCCGAAAGATCTTCCGATGGATCTCCACCGAAACCAGGAAGACGGTCACCCAGGCACTCGTCACCAGCCGACTGGACTACGGAAACACTCTCTACGCCGAAACCACAGCCAAACTTCAGAAAAGACCGCAACGCATCCAGAACGCCTCCGCACAACTCATCCTGGACATCCCCTGACACAGCCACATATCCGGCCCCCTGAGAGACCTGCACTGGCTCCCTGTCAGCAAGAGGATCACGTTCAGACTCCTCACCCACGCACAGAAGGCCCTCCAAGACCTGGGCCTCAAGTACCTCAACAACCGCCTGACCTTCTACACGACCACCCCCCAGCTACGATCGACCAGCCTCGCCCTCGCCGCCGTTCCACACATCCGCAGAGCCACCGCAGGAGGAAGATCCTTCTCCTACCTGGCAGCCAAGACCTGGAACTCCCTCCCCATCCACCTTCGGCTAACCCAGGACCATCTCTCCTTCAGGAAGCAACTCAAGACCTGGCTTTTCGAGAAGTAACGGACCCCTCTCCCCCAGCGCCTTGAGACCCTTCCGGGTGAGTAGCGCGCTATAAAAATGTCATGATTGATTGATTGATTGTAAGGGATGGTGATGGAAGAGACAGGCACTAAGGTTGTCAATGGTTGTGTCGTGGGGTTGAGTGCTGGAGAGAGAAATGACGCTGACACAATAGGCGTAGCAGGGAGACTAACAATTATCGCAGAAGGCAAAGCCACAGAAACTGCAGGAAGAGCAGCACCCAAGGCTGCTGGGTCAGGACAGAAGAGGCAGAAACAACAGAAGCAGAAGAGGCAGACACCTGGACCTGTGGCACAGCAGGGTATATTCTCTGTGGGCCGTTTGGAGGCAGAGGTCAGGCGTCCAACAACTCCTCCACAAAAGCATAATTGCCTTCTCGAGCCTCATAAGACTTTTCACATTCAATCGAAACCTCCTATCTGCACACTTTATCCCCTTCTCTCTGTCATACGCTACTGCTTTCTGAGTCACCATTTTCATCCTTCCTTTCCGGGCCTCCTTTTCCACTTTCATTTGTCTCTGTTTAGCTTCCTTTTGCCACGTTCTAAGGGAATCAAACATTGATTGCCTACTTCTCCTCGCAAACAATTTATCCTGCAGGAAATTATGCTTTTGTTCGTCAAAAGTGCTAGTCATCGGCCACTGCAACATATATTTGTGCCATAATGTTCTAAGCATATTAGGGCCAAGGCCATGCTTAACGTACATTTCAAAGTTTGGAGGGCCTTCTGGAGGTGCAGTCTGACTCTCTTCCAATCAAGAATCACTGGAACAACAGAGACAACTCACACAAAATAATCTACTAAAACATGGCATCTTGAAACAAAAACGTTTTCTCTACCTATACCAAGTAGATATTTGCAAATATGTTACCAAAATTCGTCCATAGACCTCACCAAATCAGGATTAGAACAATACCATGTTCACAAGGAACTCAAACAAATTCAAGTGTTTGTTCAAAAACGATCCTCAGACCATACCAAACACAAACCAAAGTGGCGCCACAACCACAAACAAAACCAAAGCAAACTCACCTGGTGTACACAGCTCAAACAAAGGTATTCTCTACTGCTGAATCTTCGGACCAAACGGTCAGATCCAAGGGTTTCGACTTTCAGGACCCCAGCCGGGAACGACCACTGGGCGAGGCACCGCCTGGTCAGACAGGCGGGGCAGCTGCGAGTACTAGGCTCTATTGTGCAGGGATCCCCATCAGCCCATCCGACTAATGTCTCACCCGTCCTTGGGCGAGGATGGGTCACACCCAATGGGGTTCCTGTTTGGGCGCCAACTGAATGAAGTGACCTGATTAGGGGCACCCGGGTCACTCACGACCACCTCTCAGCCTTCCATACAAATAAGGAGTCGGTCAGACAGAAGAGATACAAACCAAAGTTATTTTATTAGTATTCGCTCGAGTATCCTAAGATAGCTGCTGAGGGACTGACCCCCGTCCACACGGTAACACAAAATATAAATATCCAACACCCCCAAAACCCCGCCCAGACTGGAATTTTCCAGGCTGGGCACTACCGAACAAAGGGAGTACAGAAAGGCCAGCTACAATCTTGGGAACGGGTACATACTAGCTTAGTTTCAAGGTTACTCTGCCCGTGCTCATCTCCCTAGAAGTGGGAGCAGGGCTTACTCAAGAGGAAAGGTATGCAGAGACAGAACGATCTATTTATTAGTTCAGTGGAGCTCAACCTTGAATACAGCTGAAGAGAAACAATCAAGCCTGCTTTTCCGCTGAGGCAACCAATATGCGACAGAAGCTTAGTTTTCGATCAAGGTATAAAATGGCGGCTGAAAACAAAATGATAATTTTGCATAATGCTAGAAGGAGTCGGCTAGATGCATTCTCAGTCCAACACATGCAAGGCATAGAGACCTAGGCAGGGCATTTGCTCCATGGCCTTGAAGCACAGGGAGAGAACTCCCTGCACCTCGGGATCACCGAGTTTTTTGTTTTCAAGAAACAAGCTCCTTCTTTGTTAGTCTGTTTCTTGAATACGAAACACTTTGCTGAGCTGGTGCGACAAACATGACACCCACTCTGTAATTTTCAGTACTTTCAATGAAGCAGCCACCTTGGCCCTTTCACTGAAGGCACATAGATATCTACCTGCATGGAATGGATCTCTAAATATAGTGGGTGGTCCTTTACTAGGGGAGAGGATGCCAAAGTCTCTACTCATCTGGCACACCAGTGGGCTGCCCACTAGGTTATTTTCTCCCTTATGGTCTTTGTGCCTAGATATAGTGAAATGGTGTCTTGGTAGTTCTCAGGTCCCTTCTGTGCACCTGCCTGGTATTTCCTGGGGGTTTTATGTCCAGATGCTTGAATGTGGTTCTGGGAGGGAGCTTCTATGCGAGATGGTTGGGCAAGGTGGAGTTATTGAAATAAGGTCCAACTTACATGATTTCAATTCATGTTAACTGGAATGCTTTTTCAGTGATTCTACACTAGCAGACGAGGCCTTATGGAGCATACCACACCTAAGCATAGTTGCTAAAACTACGAGTGGAGGGATTTTTTCTTCCTCAAGACTGTGCCTCGTCCTGTCAAGGATTCTCTGACTGGCGGAGGGGATCACTGCTGACATGTACATGTCCTGATGGTGAAATCCTGCCAAATGTATTGATGTTGGTGTTTCTGGAATTGAAATGTGGTGGGTTATATGTTTCAAGGGCCTCACTGTGACACAAGAATGGACATACCTTTTACTTAGCCTCAGATGTTGTTCAGGCTACATGACCCAGAGCACTTGAGTGTCACCTCAAGGAAATCTAGATGCTGTGAAAGAGTGGACAATGCTCTTCTCACCATCTTGCATTCTGGCCAGTGGTGGCTGCTCTAATTTTGGGGCTTGGCAGTTCGGGCCGGACTGATCCCATGAGGCACAGAGTCAGACTGATTTGCATATGGCCATGTCTGAACTGGGGTGGCAGAGTGGGCTAAAGAAGGGTGATGGATTAAACCCAGATCAGTTGACTGGGTGTGAGTGTTTGATTGGTTCAGATGCTCTGTCCATCACCACCCCCTATTGTACCACTAATTTTGGGGTGGCAGGGCGACGGAAACACAAGGGGGGTGAGGGTAAAATAATAAATAAAAACACTTACCTGCCCCTGCGGCCCCCGCCTCCGTGCACCTCTACCAACGCGGGTCACGCTGCACAGACTCCCAGGGTGCAATCACTGTGCTGCTCTCATTCTGCTAATACTATATACCAGCATGAGAGCAGTGCCCTGATTGGCGTGGGTGGGCTGACTTGATGATCACGCAGGCACAGGAAGCCTGTGGCTCTTCTTTAATCCAGCTGTGCAACAGTACCGGGTTGGAGAAACATAAATGTGCATGTCTGTTTAACACACCTAAGACAGCCGCCAATCTGACATGTGCACTTGCAAGTGCCCAACACACTCCCTACTGTAACGCGACGCCCATCAGGATGGCCCCGTCCTAACCTCAGCTGGCAGTAAGGAAAATAAAATAGTTTTATAACCATTTTATTTTTCAGAGGGCGACGCTCCTCTACAATAATGGAGGAGCCGACACTGCTATTATACAGCCTCTTTAAAGTAATTGTGGAACTTTTTCCATAGACAGGCATACTTCTGCCATCTAGAGATTGCCTGCTCTGATGTATTTCCTATTTTGGGGGATGGAGGGCAGACTGTATTGTACTGGGATCTACTTTATCCTTTAACCAAGCAATTCCAAAGTAACAGACACACTCGACAATCTGTAATTTGGAAGCCTGCTCAAATACTTCTCGCAAAACATTTAGGTTGTATTGACCCTGTTGCATTGTGTTGTGCGCTTCACAAGCAGAATTGAAACAATAACATCGCTTTACCTAGTATTCACACAGCGTCAGGCATACCTGACTGATTTTTAGGGCTCGTGCCTTTTCTATTTCGCAGAAATAGAACAGGCGGAGCCCTTATGTCGCTGATCTGCTTCTTTCCCCAAAGGCTCTCTTCAGGCAGCTGATTGGCTGTCCTCAAGGAGGATTCCCAACAGTTCACGAGCTTGTGGACGAGCTTGCCCGATCCTTCCCCCTGCCAGCAGCATTTGGCACATCAAAGGCTTTGCTGCGCCGCCCCCCGCCGTCACTTATTCACGGCTGCAGGCCGTGCCTCCCTTCTACTTCCCCTGCTCTCTTCCCCCAGTGCTTGTTCACCGCCGCAGGCCGTGCCACCCTTCTACTTCCCCTGCTCTCTTCCCCCAGTGCTTGTTCCATTGAGTGGGTTCATCGAAATGATTGAAGAAGTAGAAAAATCAATGAAAGCCGTGAGGACAGGCAGCCCTCAAGTCTGGTATACCTGGACTGCAGCTATTTGTCAAGCACTGAACAATGTGTTTTAAATCTAGGCTTTGGTGAAATTCCTGTTACGCCAGGGTAATCTTGTGTAATTTTGTGCATTTTGCATTAAAGTTGATATGTGAGAATCCTGAAATGACACTGCTATGCCAATGTGGCAGTATTTTAGTGGAGAAGCACAGAGACAAGGCGAGCGGCTAGAACGCGAGCGGATTTTGTTCGCTGCACTTATGCTTTTGCTCACACAACCAACACACCAATCAAATGACTGTGGATGGGGCATGAAGACAATGTTGTTGCTGTTTCACCATGGAACAATCATGTTGTTTGTGCAACGATTTCCAACCAATTATTCTTTCATTTATTCAGCCTTGATGTGCCTCAGCCTCTGTGTAGGGGCAAGGTTGCGCAAAGTGTGATGGGAGTTGAGATTGGGCGTACTCATAACATGATATAGTGTTTCATCCACACGTTAAAACACCCTCTATTCAATAGAAAAAGTCTAATATATTAAATTATTAGTCCTCAATTTGAAAAGTGTATTTTTTGTAGGGAACTAGCACACGTCAGCCTCACACTGAGAGACCAGATACACCAAAACCCTACGGGGACAGATTTCCGTTTGTGAATCTGTTATCCCATCGTTTGAGATGTCAGTAATTTGTCAATGCTTTGTGACCGAAGTTGTTGTCTCAACCCAGTGGTACATCCCATTCAGAGTTGCAATAGAAGGAGACGCTCCTTTAACGCCTCCAACAAATTGCAATTCAGAATGAATCGTAAAAACACTTTGCAACTCACCAGAGTTTTTTTTTACTTGGCCAAACAACATTTTCTGGCCTCAAACTTTGTAATTTCGAGAATTGCCGGGTTTGTGAAATGCAAATAGTTTTGTCAAACTAACTAGTACTATGATCGGTAACCACTTTTTAGGATGCAAGTGTGTCACATCCTAGATCAGATGCACCAAGACATAGTGTAGGTTTAATAGGCTCCCACAAGTAGTGACGTTTGGTGCTGGACAGTGAAAAGCTGTGACCCGTTTCTCTCTTTGACTACTTATCGGATAGGACTAAATGCTTGGGAATGCAGGAGACAGCTATTCATTTAATTTATTCAATTCTTATTTGATAGGTACGTCCTAGACCACTCACCCCCTTAAATATCTAATAGTTTACAATGTTTCTCTTTTTTTATTTCCGTGTGTGCTCTGTGGTTTCATTTTGTTATACTCATCTTTTGTTTTTCACTTCTGCATGCTTTTTGTATTGTTTTGTGGCTCAGCATTTAAAATGTCTATTTTTAATTCTTTCTCGATTAGTTGAATTTGGGCTTCAATTACTTCCTATTTCTTTGCAAAATTGGCCTAAATGCTTCCATCACGTTCGTTTTAGTAATTGAAATATATGAAAATTGGTTGCTAATTTACTTCCTGACTTTGCACTATGTATTTATGTGTTTCTCATAAGTCATGTCTCAACTTTCTGTAACTACTGTTACAGTGCACAACTGCATTAGTTTATAACAGAGGTAGGGTTAGTTGTGCAGTTTATTATTAATGTTGTGTTTTCATTCCTGAAGAAGCCTCAAACAGGGGGCAAAATGCCATATCTGATCAATTCCTATTTGAAAGGGAAAAAAACATGATTCAAACTGTATGAATACAAGCAAGAGTTATGTTACACAAGGACACTTTCATTGTGTGGTAGGCGCAGGGAGATAAAGTGATTTGATCAGAATCACAGGATGCTGAGCCCACGCCGAGGCTCCAACTCGGTTCCCCAGCAGCATTTGTCACATCAAAGGCTTCGCTGCCCCGCCACCCCGCCGTCACTTATTCACGGCCGCAGGCCTGCCCTCCTCTTGCTGTCTGTAGTTCCTTTCACCCCCGCCGTCGTCCTGCTGTCCGTGGTAACTCACTCATTGCTTCTGTTGCATATGTTTAAACTTGCTGTTATATCGGCCCTTGGGTAGCACAAGCAACGTATTACAAATGCTATAGGTGTCACATTTCCACAAGTTAACCCTATTAGCATTGTAAATGACAAAGTTATTAATTTCTAAAATTTCAAAACAAAAACATAAATAATAAATTTGTCATTTACAATACTAATCCCTCAAACTTTGCCAATGCGAGCCCTATTGCATTGCAAATGCTTGTTTAGTGCAGTGCCTGTGATTCTAGTACAGAGTAAAATCAAATTGGAGTTGAGTGCGCACAAGCTTGTAACATGTTCAAATGGGCTGTCACGTGCCACGGAGGCCTCACTCTCTGAACCATAGAGTGTGAAAGTCGTGAATAACCATTAATGCGTCCTCTAACCGTAGAGAACGTTCCTCTAGGCGCAGCAGTCTTAGTCGCCATAGGCGATTTTACTGATGTTTAAAACAATTTGTCTAAAAAGGTAAACGTATTGCTGATGCATGAAAACTTTATTCAATCCATAAAGTTAAATTGCTTTTGACTCAACGATGATCATATCCTCATCTGGCAATAGATATCATCATCTTATTTATTGATCCCAATGCCTTTCTTGCTCATAGGGGGCCCTTCATCAGGGGAATCTAGACAAGAAAAAACAATAAACTCAAAGGGGGGAAATCACGCCGTCTAATTCCTTATTAACTAACAATGTACCATCTGGTGCCCAAGGTGAGTGATGCTAAACATGCATAACCGTGAGTGCACGCCTTAGAAGATGATGTTGGTAATCCTGAAGTTACATCATATTAATAATAACAAAAAAAGTGCATATGTGTATGAAAACCATATGGTGAGTGAGCATGGAAAACGCCACCATGAAAGTAGCCACGAAGTACTAGATCATAACGTGAAAAACGTTTAAGCCGATCGTTGGTTTGAACACAAATCAAGCATGCGGGTTTAAGTTGCTTGTGAAAACGCCGGAAAGCTGTGATTTTAAAAGTGCACAATAGACGAATAAGATAACGGTGATTACGGAAGTGCAGAGATGGTTCAAAGAAAATGTCAGACGCGAGAGCAATTTTAACGTGTCATGCACGGAGTTACAAACAGGCTGTAAAATGAATTCAACATCAGTGTCCTACCTTCCGATAGTGAACCGCATGCATGAGGCGTGTATCTAGTGCTCCGCGTGTGTTACGAACTCGTAATCGGCATCTAAGTTTAACAAGCATTTACAATGCAAGGGTCTTGCCTTTGCAAAGTTAGAGTTATTGGCATTGTAAATGACACATTTTTTATTTATGTGTTGGTTTTGAAAACAGATAAATAAATGGCATTGTCGTTTACAATGCCAATAGCTTAATCTCTCGCAAATACGAGACCAATTGCATTTGCACACACGCACACACACAGAGCCACACACACCCACAGAGCCACACACACACAGCACACACACACACACAGAGCCACACACAAAGTCACACACAGAGCCACACCCACACCCACACAGAGCCACAATACACACAGAGCCCCACACACACAGAGCCCACACAGAGCCACACACACACACACACAACCACACACACACAGAGCCACACACACAAGTGCCCAACACACTCCCTACTGTAACGTGACGCCCGTCAGGATGGCCCCGTCCTAACCTCAGCTGGCAGTAAGGAAAATAAAATGGTTTTATTACCATTTTATTTTTCAGTGGGCGACGCTCCTCTGCAATAATGGAGGAGCCGACACTACTATTATACAGCCTCTTTAGAGTAATTGTGGAACTTTTTCCATGGACAGGCACACTTCTCCAATCTAGAGATTGCCTGCTCTGATGTATTTCCTATTTTGGGGGATGGAGGGCAGACGGTATTGTACTGGGCTCTACTTTATCCTTTAACCAAGCAATTCCAAAGTAACAGACATACTTGACAATCTGTAATTTGGAAGCCTGCTCAAATACTTTTCTCGCAAAACATTTAAGTTGTATTGACCCTGTTGCATTGTGTTGTGCGCTTCACAAGCAGAATTGAAGCAATAACATCGCTTTACCTAGTATTCACACAGCGTCAGGCCCACCTGACTGATTTTTTAGTGCAGTGCCTGTGATTCTAGTACAGTGTAAAATCAAATTGGAGTTGATTGCGCACAAGCTTGTAACATGTTCAAATCGGCTGTTGCGTGCCACGGAGGTCTCACTCTCTGAACCATAGAGTGTAAAAGTCGTGAATAACCATTAATGCGTCCTCTAACCTTAGAGAACGTCCCTCTGGGCGCAGCAGTCTTAGTCGCGTAGGCGATTTTACTGATGTTTAAAACAATTTGTCTAAAAAGGTAAACGTATTGCTGATGCATGAAAACTTTATTCAATCCATAAAGTTAAATTGCTTTTGGCTCAACGATGATCATATCCTCATCTGGCCATAGATATCATCATCTTATTTATTGATCCCAATGCCTTTCTGGCTCATAAGGGGCCCTTCATCAGGGGAATCTAGACAAGAAAAAACAATAAACTCAAAGGGGGGAAATCACGTCAGTCTAATTCCTTATTAACTAACAATGTACCATCTGGTGCCCAAGGTGAGCGATGCTAAACATGCATAACCGTGAGTGCACACCTTAGAAGATGATGTTGGTAATCCTGAAGTTACATCATATTAATAATAACAAAAAAGTGCATATGTGAATGAAAACCATATGTGAGTGAGCATGCAAAACGCCCCCATAAAAGTGGCCACGAAGTACTAGATCATAACATGAAAAACGTTCAAATCGATCGTTGGTTTGAAAACAAATCAAGCATGCAGGTTTAAGTTGCTTGTGAAAACGCCGGAAAGCTGTGATTTTAAAAGTGCACAATAGTCAAATAAGATAAGGGGGATTCCTGAAGTGCGGTGATGGTTCAAGGAAAATGTCAGACGCGAGAGCTATTTTAACATGTCATGCACGGAGTTACAAACAGGCTGTAAAATGAATTCAATACTAGTGTTCTTCGCCTCACCCAGAACCACCTAGCGTTCAGAAAGCAGCTTAAAACGTGGATATTTGACAAATAATCCTCCTCCCCTTCCTAAGCGCCTTGAAACCCTCTGGGTATGTAGTGCGCTATACAAATTTTATGACTTGACTTGACTTGACCCTCCGATAGTGAACAGCATGCGTGAGGCGTGTATCTTGTGCTCCGCGTGTGTTACGAACTCGTAATCGGCATCTTAATTTAACAAGCATTTACAATGGAACGGTCTCGGCTTTGCAAAAGTTAGAGCTATTGGCATTGTAAATGACAACATTTTTATTTCTGTGTTGATTTTGAAAACAGATAAATAAATGGCATTTTCATTTACAATACCAATAGCTTAATCTCTCGCAAATGCGAGACCTATTGCATTTGCACCCATACACACAGAGAGCCACACACACACAACCACACACACACACACACACACACACACACAGAGCCACACACACAGAGTTACACACACACACAGAGCCACACACACACACAGAGCCACACACACACAGCCCCACACACAGAGCCACACACACTCACACACAGAGCCACACAACCACATAGCCACACACACACACACAGAGCCACACACACAGCCACAGCCACACTCACACACACACACTCACACACACACACACACACACACACACACACACACACACACACACACACACACACACACACACACACACACACACACACACACCCACCCACACACACACACACACACCCACACACACACAGACACACACACACACACACAGAGCCCCCCACACACACAGAGCCACACAAAGAGCCACACGGACTGTATGTTGGGTCGGCTCATGGTTAGCTCTCTGAGCTAAGTCAAACTTCTAACTCGGCTCTGACACGCCTCTTTCTGCGAATTCTCCGGCTTCTCCGCCTCTATGTATGATTTGCAGGTTACCTGGACAAAGAATGCTGTTAACTTGTCAGATTTGTAAGCCGCACGTCTTACATATGGCACACAGATGCTGTTCCAACTTCTTCTTCCAGTTGAAATCCGCTTGCACTGAAGAATATTTAAGCAAAGTGCAGATTAAAGTGTCCCGGTTACCAAAATGAAGACTGAAACTAGGATATTTTGAGACCTTCTGGGCCGATGTCAGTAGAGACAGTGGAAACATTCACATGCAGTTGCTGGCCCTCACCTGGTAGCGACAGAGCTCGGGCTCTTCCCCAGTGAGCCCCTTCAAGCTCACGCAATGCAGCCCGCTGCGCTCTCCATCCCACACGCACAGATCGCCGCCCAAAGTGAGCAGCAAGTTTGTAATCAGGTGTATGCTGGGCTGCCAGTTCCCGGCCTCGTCCCGCAGCCGCGCGAATAACACATGATCTGCCAGGATTCCCACCACTGCTGTCCACCACCTCCCGCCACCATACTCCAGGCAACGGCGAGGGGACTGTAAACACCACTGAAGCAGCCGGGCTAGACTAGAACCAATGACACTAGGCATGTGCATCACAAACATGCGTCCAACGTCACATAGAGACGTCATAGAGTACTGTAGCATACTGACTCAACTGTGGAATAAGGAAACCAGGAAGAGGGTGAGGCTACTGTATTCAGTGTATGGGAACAGGATGGACATATTTTAATGGTGGTCTTTTCTGTATAGCACGGGAAAATATATTTAAGGAAAAACAAACTAATTTTAATTTGAAATGTTATGATAAAAACTATGTAATAGTTCTATTCTAAATAATATAATTTATTTTAAATGATGTATCCCGCAAGTGTATAACAACCGCGTTTCTATATTATATGTTATGGTTATACGTGCCAGTAACCAGACTTCACTTTCCAAGACAAAATAAACCCTGCAAGCTGTTTTGAGATGGTTTGGGCCAGTAGGATGAGAGAAAGAATTTCTCTTTTAGCCCCGTCCCTTGCAAACTGTGTGGCCCGACTTCCTGCTGGGGTAAAAGGTTCCTTATCTTCTTTATGGGGCCATCTGGACTCATAAAGAAGATAAGAAACCGTTTACTTCAGCAGTAAGTCAAGGAACCCAATCTGAAAAGGATGGGGCTAAAAGAGAAAGAAGAACGTCACTAGGATCTCTTCTCCAATGGCTGGCCGCCGTTTAGGAGGCCAGCCAATGGAGAAGAGGTGCAGGGCTTAACCCTCGCTAGCGAAGTACTCCTAAAAACATAAAATCTTGCGAGCTCGTCTGCGCATGTGCGCTGTACGCCACGAGAGACCTAAAAAGAGTGAAAGGAAGTGAAAACGGACTAGCGGTCTTAGCAAGAACACTGGGCCGCTTGCTGGTGGATGATGTGTTACAAAAATCGAGCGCCAGATTGTGAGTGAATTTCCTTCAGTATGAACTACTGTTGATTATCAGACATATAAAACACCCAAAAAGGGTGATTCAAAAAGAATATAAAAATAAAAAATATATAAATGAGTAAGTATAAAAGTGTAAAACATCACAGCCCTCCATCCTTTTATACTCAACCTAGGGAGCCACCTATGAGTTGGGACAAATGGAAAAATGATTTGCCTGGTTTCTACTTTCCCTGGAGTTTCAGCTGACGAACTGCTTTCATGAGGTCTGTGTTCTTGCATTCAAGAAGCTGATGCTTCATATGCCTGTGGCTTGGTATCTACTTGCATTTATTTGAGCCTGTATGTGCTTCACTTCTTGAACGTCGCATGATGGGTATATTTGCAGCATTTCCAAATAGTATTCCCCACAGTTGCAGCTAGAAATAATTGTTCATTTCAAATACAAACTGAAATGCAGTAAAATACTACTCAAATTTTTTTTGCGCAGCTTGTTATCCCGGCACTGAAGTTCTGTGAGCCTTGGTCGAAAAGTCATGTCTTGAGCTTCTTCCTGAACTCTTTGAGAGAAGGGGTGGTTCACAGGTAAAAGGGGAGGTCGTTCCAGGACTTGGCGGCAAGCTAGGAGAAGGAACAACCTCCACAGAGGCTCTGATGAATGCAGGTGATGTGTGCCAAGGCGAGGGTGACAGAGTGGAGCTCCCTAGTCGGTCGGTAGAATGTCTGGCGGTGGTTGATGTAGCCTACGCAGGTCTAGAGTTGAGGAGGGACTTGTAGGCATGTCAGGAGTTTGAAAAGTCATCTTTTCGAGATGTGGATCCAGTAGAGGTCCTTGAGGTAAGGGGTGGTGCCGGTTCTTGTGAGGAGGTTGAGGACGAATATGCTGCTGTCTTCTGAGTGGTCTGGAGGTGATTGAAGAACTGTTGGGTGGTCCCAGCATAGCATGTGTTGCCATAGTCCAGGCACCTGGAGACAAGGGCTTGGGTGACCGTTTTCCTGGTTGGACATGGGGATCCATTGGAAGATCTTGCATAGCATTCAGAGGGTGTGGAAGCAGGATGAGGAGGTGGTGTTGAGTTGTTGCTTCGTAGTCAGATGGCTGTCCAGTATGGTTCAGAGGTTACGTCTGTGGTTGGAGAGGGTTGGTGTGGGGCAGAGTGGGGTGGGCCACCAGGTGCCATCCCAGAGAGAGAGTTTGTTCCTGAAGTTGAGTACCTTCATTTTGTCTGAGTTGAGCTTGAGGCATTTGGCCTTCATCCAGGTTGCAACGTCGGACATGTTGATTTGGAAGTTAGCTCTTGTGGTGTCAGTGTCTTCTTTGCGGGAAAGGACGAGCTGTGCGTCGTCGTCTGATCCTTATGGGAAAATATTTGTTTCAGAATGTAAGCAAAGGAAGAAACTGCTATCATACATCCACTACGAAGCCCAATCTGTGCAAAACTGCCAACTTTTTCCAGACAAGATGTCACCCATCACCTGTCCACCATTTTGGAAAAGATACTGGATTCCTAAATATATAAAACGGGCCATTCTTATTTAAAATGTTTGGAAGAGCAATGTTTACTCAACTTTCAAAAGTTACAGAAGAAAATGACTTAATTTCAGACCAGGCAAAGGCACAGAGTCCGCTACCATATCCATTTTGGGTGACCTCACACTCAAAGTAGAAGTGTATTTGTAAAGAGCACAACTAACCCTGGAGAGTATCCTGGTACTGAAGCTAGAATTCTCGGGGCTAAGCCAGGGAGCCATATCTTCAGCAGAATTTAAGGAAGAGGCTGCTCTGATGTGCAGAGGTAGGTTTGTTTCCTGCTCCAGGAGCAGGATATGAGAAGGCACCACTGCTGGATCTTCTTTTGCATGTGTGTGGTTGTGTGCGTGAGCAAGAGTGCAGCTGTGGGGATTTCGTGCAAGTGGGTTTTAAAAGTACTGTGCCGGTACCCCCAAAGGTATTTCTTCTTGGGTCTGCACGGTACATTAAAAACAAGCACAGAGGAACTGTAATCAGGTCTAATCAGGTTCACCTTTTTACACATTCATCAGCATTCATTCAAATTTACAAAAACGAATAAACTCTCCTCATTACTAGCTCCTTTTTTTGCCTGTTTTTAATATATTGTGCGGACCCAACAATAAATACCTTTGGGGGTACCAGCACGGTACTTTTAAAACTCACTCGCATGAAATCCCCACACACCTGCACTTACCACAGCGGCGTTCCTCGAAAAAGATCCCCGACAAAGAGCCCTTTGCAGGGCCCGTGGGGGACGGCAGCGCCACCCCCACAAGGACAAAACGCCCAAGGATGAAGCATGACACCCTGATGGGTGTGTGAGGGCAACTCTCTAATTAGGAGGAATTCCCCTCTATCCAACGTTTAGGTAAAAAGCAAGATAGGCACTTCTCTACCTATACCTTATGCTGCCAAATAGGCAAGCTATAATTGATAGGAACAGTTACCCTCCAATGATTGACACGTTTTACCTTGGTAGCACGGGTACTAGACCTCTTTTTCCCTTAGCTCCCCGTCCCTCTCTTTGTGCATCAGATGATAGTAACAAGGCCCCTCCCAGCATATCTCCTCACAGTATCCCTCTCCAACAAGGACCAAAACTGTTAAGCAAAATTTCAGGTTGTACAACCCAGGGCAGTAACCAGCTAAGTAGACTATAATCATCAGAAATTCCATAAAGGGACTGGCAGAGCTGCTCAAAGCGGTCAGCCTACGGAAAATCATAAACTGTGCATCTGTTTCGCACCTCTTCATCCAACACACAACTAAGCACGGCGTCCCGTAACACAATAATCACACCTCAGTGGTCATCACGCTCAACATGGATCTTCTTCCAACATAAGATTAACACGCATTAAAAATGCAATAGGTCTTGCCTTTCATGAAGTTAAATTTATTTTTATTTTTTCAACAGATCAAGGGAACCCTTAAGGTATAGCATAGGGACCTTGGGCATTAATATTCTATAAGACAGTGGTCCCTATATGTGAATAGTATACACAAGAACATTAATCATACACTTAATAAGTGGTATGTCTTCTGTCCGTCCGGACAGGAATTTTATTTTCCATTAAGTACAATTTCAGAGTTTTTAAACAATTAAACAATTAGATGTCAAGCGGGCACAGCCGTGACCCTCAACATACAAGACACAACAACGAAGTAAGTGGCCAAAAAGGGCAAAGCAAGAAGTATGTCTGCGTACTTGTACTCAGTATAACAGACTTAAACTTAAAATATTCAAAAACCACACCATTGCATTTTTCTCAATATTACATAAATGTTTTGCATATGGGGTTTATAGTCGACGACGTTTCGATGCCTTTTTATAATTGAGGCATCATCATCAGGACAGAGAATATCAACATTGTTGTCTTGAACAAGAATAGTAAGCACTAAGCCCTTTTGTTACATTTAGTGGTAACTGTATGGCCAACAGTGGATTGTTCCATACGCGTGGGACCGCTTAATTAAGGGTGTGACGATCCGGTAGTCACACCCGCGGCAGTGCTGTTGCACCTATCAAATAGCCATTGTGCTCCTCGCGGCACATCCTGAACGACCGAGTCTTTTATAATTATTTCCGGGCATAAAGGAACCCGAGGCCCATCAATCCAGGTTCAAACCCGGCACACCAGATAGCTTAATTAAGCGGTTATGGTTGCAATCCTCTTTGTAAATGTTAAACAAATACGTTCAGCAATCGTCCCATGTTTTAAAGCTCTCCCCAGAAACAACGTTTTTCCCTATAAACGCCTAACCAATTGTGCAAATTGTACCCAGATAAGCCTCTCCCCACCTTCATTACCAACCCAAGTGTTATCCCCCTATTATCAGTTAAACTCCCCGATGTCCATTACCCATCAGCTGGATTTTAAACTCTCTTCAACATTAACCTGTGCCCTTCATCCCAAAACTCCATAAGCATCCTCCTGTACCTTCTTGTGACTGCATTCCTTCCCTGCATGTTCTTTCCTTCTACAGGGCAGCCTAATTCTCATCTCTACCGTTACTCTTTTAAAACTTAAGTAATGTGACTCCACCCTTCTCCATGAACCAGTCATGTTGACGCAACTCGTCACTGCTATAGCCAACCTTACTATTAGTACCATCAATCATTGCTCCAAACCCCATGAACCCGTTGTTGCTGTTCAACCAATTCCTGACACTTACTCTAACCCAGGGGTCTTCAAACTGTGGGGCGCGACCCCCAGGGGGGCCGTGGAGCGATGCAAAGGGGGTCGCGCCTTCACAGTCATACTTCTTCCCAGGCCCAAGGGCTTCAGCCCCCCTCCTCCTTCGTCCTGTCTCTCAGCCTTGCTGCTGCTGCAGTGTAACTCGAGCTGTGGGCAGGGCAGTGTCTGGAGTCATCTCCAACACGCCCGAGTTTTTCACAGGTCTTTAAAGACCATTTGCATATTTACATGCCTTTGTAAACGGATTACAGAGACTTCGTTTTTTTCCTGGTTTCAGTACCCCTGGGCCCCCACTGTGCCTGTACGTGACATTTGTATTTTACAATTACTGCTGTAGTGTGAAAATGTATTTAATGAAAAGGAATATAAAGTAGGGTTTGCCAAAAGAAAAATTCCTGCCTGTTTTGTTTAAAGAGCCTGCAAAGATCTCCTCTTGACACTAAATAGACTTTTAAATACAAAAGTATCTATGCATTAGTTATGCGACTTTTCTGTCTTTTTTCTCTTTGTCAGTCAGGGATCATTGAGGCAGCCCTAGAACACAATTAAAAGTGCTTTCCAAAATTATTTGTTGTTCGAAGTATGCACAGATAATTGCTTAAAAAAGAGCTTTAGGTGACATTTTTGTACCGACTGGGCCATCAAAATAATCTGGTGGCAACCCTAACCATAGGACTGTAAGTTTGTTGCAGGATCAGCACATTATTTATTTCCTCCACCCTCGATCCCCGATTAATGCCGCAGTAGTTTAACTTAGATCTTAAACCCTACGCCGCCGTCAAGAACATACTAAGTTACTTCAAGTGTATGGAAATGCACCCTGCATTCAGACAACTCGCTCCTCATTCTCGCCCTTCACTTTCACGCTCACCGTGCACTCACACTGATCACCATGCACTCACATCATTTACCCTGCACTCACAGTAATCACAATGCACTCACACTGGTGGCTTTCCAGGTTAGTGGCAGTTTCTGGTTTCCACTGGGAGCCAGCATGCTCAAGGGGCAACACTGTGGCACATGAGTATATTTGTATCTCTTGTATCTGCCTTATCGCGGCGCTCTGCATGTTTAGAGGCAGGCGCTTAGCTTTTTTAAAATGTATTGTTTATTTTAATTTGGGTACTGTGTCATCACCTGTTGTGTGCTCCCATCCGCCCCGGTCCATCGCGGCTCCTTCTGCCGTTCATGTGGAGGGCGGCTCTCTCACCGCGGCTCTTCGTGCCGGTCGGTGGAGAGCGGGCGCCATATTGGGAGGAGCCTGAAGGGCACTTAGACCCGAGTCAGCGGTCCAGCTGCCCGAGGCTCCCTCTCATAAAGCGGCTGAGGATTGCTGGTCTCCTGTGGCTTTCCAGGTTAGTGGCAGTTCCTGGTTTCCACGGGGAACCAGCACGCTCAAGGGGCAACACTGTGGCACACAAATATATTTTTATCTCTTGTATCTGGCTTATCGCGGGTCTCTGCATGTTTAGAGGCAGGCGCTTAGCTTTTTTAAAATGTATTGTTTATTTTAATTTGGGTATTGTGTCATCACCTGTTGTGTGCTCCCATCCAGCCTGGTCCATCGCGGCTCCTTCTGCCGTTCGTGTGGAGGGCGGCTCTCTCACCGCGGCTCTTCGTGCCGGTCGGTGGAGAACGGGCGCCATATTAGGAGGAGCCTGATGGGCACTTAGACCCAAGTCAGCGGTCCAGCTGCCCGAGGCCCCCTCCCATAAAACGCAATGTGTCTACGTGAGCCCAGCGGACGAGCGCAGCGGGCGCGACGATGGCGAGCTAAAGGTGCACCTAAGGTAAGCCCATCTGCGTCCGTCCGTGAACGTTCGGGGCCAGGGGCCTCAGATTCTGGCCAAAATTATATTTACACTGCCTCTGACCTACTTACACTTAGACCCCCTGAAAACCTGTGCCCTCCTTTACCCTTGCATATATTAAAATGGACCTCCCAGTATGGTATTTCAAAAGTCAAGACCTCAGCAGCTGACTTTAAGCTCAGGATATTTTCGCGTACTAGCTCCCCTTTGTCTACTAACTCTACGCTTGAGCTTCGGTGTATTTATCTTAATACACGCTCAATGACTAAACATCAGTTGGATATTTTTCTTTTGTTGACCTCTGAAAAACCAGACATTCTCTTTTTAACAGAAACCTGGCTTACTCAAGATTCATTGCCAGATATATTATTATGGCCAACCGTCCACCCGGGAAAATGGGTGGGGGAGTAGCCTCTATCATTCTTAAAACTCATAAATTTCGAGAACTTCCATTGTTGTCTCTTACCGATACAGAGAATATTGTCATTAAGATCGACACCGATAGCGGGGCTCTGTTATTAGTCTTACTGTATCGTCCCCCTCAATCCATGCCTACCTTTTCTTCGTTATTAGCAGAACAACTGACTTCTCATATGACTAACTATTCTAAAATTGTTTTAATTGGGGACCTTAACTACTGGTTCGATAATGTGGCCGTTGATTCCCAGGCAGCAGAACTTAAGGACCTATTACTGGACATGAACTTAACTCAGCATATACACTCTCCCACCCATCAGAAAGGTCACAGTTTGTTCCAAATCTGGTCCCATAATCTCTCTCTGTCTCCCCCCTCCATACGACCTTGTATTTGGTCAGATCATTTTTTCATACACTTTTCACTTATTGTTAATATGACTATTAAGTCGATGCTGCGGGCGGGTGGGGAAAATAGGAAATGGAAGTCCATTAACCTACCGGCATTTTTAGATACCCTGGCCACCACCCTGCCCTCAGAATGCAAGAATATAGATTTCAGGGAGGAGTTGCTTTCACAATGGCTTCGACAGGCTGCGGATATCCATGCTCCCCCTGTGAGTTTTTCCAGATCACGCACGAATGATGCCCATAAATGGTTTACCCCGGAACTGAAGAAACAAAAGCTTGAGATAAGACAAAAAGAAAGGAAGTGGAGAACTAACTATTTACCACAAGATAAAGACCATTCTCAAACATAAAACTGATTATTTTTCGGCCAAAATTTTAAACTCACTAAATAAATCAAAGGAGGTGTTCAATATAGTAAACTACCTCTGTAACAGTGACAGAACAGCTCCTCTCGTGATCCCCACACAAAAATTATGCGACTCTCTAAATGAGTTCTTTAGAGAGAAAATTATCACTATAAAACAGAGCATAATTAGTTCCCCTGCCCGATCCTGTTGGATGATATATTTTATAACCCCATTACATTAGATACCCTTCCTTTTATCGATCTTAAAACCTTCTCTGAACTTCTCTCGCGTGTTAAGTCTGGAACACCTGATGATATTTGTCCACCTCACATTATTAGAGAGATAGGTATGGCTATCCCACAAAGCATTCTCTCTTTTTTAAATGAGTCACTTGCACAGCGCAAGGTACCTAGTAGCTTTCAGAATGCATTGTTAATCCCTCTAACAAAGAAACCTGGTATTGACCCACAAGACCTAACTATTTACAGGCCAATCTCCCTTTTACCCTACTTGTCAAAAATTTTGGAAGCCCATGTCTCTAACTGCCTCTCTAGTTTTATTGAAATGTCTGAATACCTGGAGCCGAATCAGGCAGGCTTCCATCCATGCCATTCTACTGAGACAGTGATACTTGCTGTTCAGAACACTCTTAGATCCAATGTGGATAAAGACATCCATCAGGCTCTTGTGCTCCTTGACTTGTCGGCCACGTTCGACACAGTTGACTATTCCATCCTTGTCAGCCGTGTCGAGCAGGCCGGCCTCAGGGGACCTGCTCTGAGCTGGCTAACTTCTTTATCTCTGAACGCACGTAATCAGTTGGATTAGGGACTTTTACGGCCCCAAGAACCTCGTCTACTTGTGGGGTCCCTCAGGGATCTTCTCTGTCCCCATTATTGTTTAATTTGTACCTTCGCCCATTATTATATTCCCTAAAAAATCACAAAGCTACGATTTTTAATTATGCAGATGATTTGTAACTTGTTTTTTCTTTAAACTCTGCAAATGCTGCAATTGAATTTCAGAACACTATGACTCACATTCAAAGGTGGATGAATCTGAACCACCTCAAACTAAACCCGGGCAAAACAGAACTTATCTTGCCCGGGAAGAGTGAAATCAGTTGGGGCACTCATTTTTGGCCACCTAAAATGGGGGTTCCACCCACTAAATCGCCCATGGTTAAGAATTTAGGGGTGACTCTTAGTGAAGATCTGTCACTCAAAGGTCAGATAGGGGCGGTAGTATCATCTAGCTTCTTTCAGCTTAGAAAGATAAAGAAAAAAGCCCATTTTTTAACTCACTCTGCCCTGATCCAGGTAACTATTGCCCTAGTACTGTCTCGACTTGACTCCTCGAATAGTCTGTACTTAGGACTCCCAGCAGGTCAGCTAAAAAGACTGCAATTTGTTCAGAATCAGGCAGCCAGACTCATTTGTAAGCAACCTAAATGGCAGTCCATCAGACCCGGTCTAGAAAAACTACATTGGTTACCGGTGGCTCAAAGGGTTGCATTTAAGGCTGGCTGCTTCATTTTTAAAGCCCTGCAGAGTAAGGGTCCCAAATTCATAAGGAATTTGGTACTTAAGTATGCCCCCTCACGTAACCTTTGATCTGCTCACAAAGACTTGTTAGTTGTCCCTTTGTTTAAGAAGAAACGTCAGGGAGGCAATTGCTTTCATTTTCTTGCTGCCTCCCTATGGAATTCTTTACCACTGCCTCTAAGACAGTGTGATGATCTTCTTACCTTTAGACACGCCCTTAAGACGTGGCTTTTTGGACAGGTCTACCCTTAGAGTAGTGTGGAGTGTGCCCTCTAAAGTGCTATGTTGTGTTCCCTAAATTCCGATAGCGCCATGAAGCCTGCGGGCGTACGTGCGCTGAATAAATACATATTAACATAACTGATCACCATGCACTCACACCATTCACCTGCTCACCCTGCACTCACAGTGATCACTCTGCACTCACAATGCACTTACGCTGTTCACCCAAAACCTCACCCTGCAGTCACAGGAGTACACTACTGTAGGAGAGTAGGGTCTGCAATCCTATGATCACCCAGATTTTTTGCTTTTGTTTCACTGGTTTACGACTTTCTCTGGCTGTGGGCCTGCCAATCAGACCCACAGCCTAGCTGTTCTCTCACTAAATTGACATGTGTACCTTAGGTGCATTCTCCAATTGGTACTGGGCCACCTTGTCAGACCCTGTAACTCAGGGCATAGGTGTACCCAGGGCCTACCAGGGGCTGAAGCATGTATTATGCCACCCCTGGATGGCCATCTAAATCTGACACAACTAGCTGCACGACAGCTGGGGCAAAGTGGTGTACTCACCCTTTGCTTTAGATATAGTATACCTATATCTAACCCTAAAAATGGACACACAGATTCCTATCAGCCACTCCTATGGCAGGCCTTGACAATCCTGAAGGCAGAGTGCTTGGAATCGTGTGAAATGGTGCTCTGGCATGAGCTGAGCCCGTTTGCAGCTTGCGTAACCAAGTCCTAATAGCTGTTCCATGATAACGCATACCATATACTCTTAAGTGCATTATAATCCTCGCGGTTAAATGCTATCTCTGGTATTGCTTTATCAAAAAAAGTCGAGTAAGGTGTCATACAAATTGGAATACTAACCCCTCGCCAATTCTGGCGACGGGGTTAGCATTCCACCCTTCTAGAGGGACACGACATGTATGTAACTGTGAACCCCGGTTAAAGTTAACTGAAGCCTCAGCTCCACAAAATGGATGCTGCCACCACAGACACGAGTCTGACCTCCTGCTGCTGGGAGTCCTTCCAGCGAGGAGAGCTTGGACAAAGGGTTTCCTGTCAGGGGCGGTGCTAGCACCATACCAGACAGGGTTTTGTGTATCCTGGGTAGGCAGGGCTTTACAGGAAGGTGACTGCAGAGTGGCACCCCGGTGCTCACTACGCATCTGCCGGCTAGAACCAGTTCCCGGGGCACACCAGCCCCTGGCCTGGGGAAAGTCGGCATGGGAGAGGGGTGTAACCACCCCCCTTCCTGGTCCCACCCCTAGGGCAGGACCTAGTCGCGTACCCACCCCTTTCTTAAGGATAAAGGCAGGAGCGGGGACCCTTCCAAATTAGATCATCTTTGAATCCTGAAACTACTTTCTACGAAAGGAACTCAAGACTTCTTCTCAAGATTTCTCCCTTGTGACTAAGGAGTAGTCACCCTGCATCCGCAGGCACCATCTAAGAACTCTGCGGTTTGCTGCACGTCCTTCCTCAGGAATCCGACCAACCAGCACAACGAGACCCGGCTTCCCTGGCACCTCTGACCTCTACAGCTAAGCTGAGAACCGTAGGTGCGACGAGACCTCGAGGGACCGGCCATCATCAGAACTGCACGACTTCTATCCAGCACGACCGCCGAGGGATCCTCTGGTGAGTGCTTTGGGGTCCGAGAAGCCCCGACCCTGAGCAGCTCCAGCACCGAAGTCAAGCCTCCCAGCATCTCCACGATCTGCGTGGGGCCCTTCTGCTTTTTGCTGCTCACCGCGTTGTTTGGCTACTAGCCCGCTGGCTTGTGGCCTTCCTAACGACGCCCGACAACATCACCGCTGCTGGTCTGGTTGCTCCAGACTGGCCCTTGCTCCCTTCCAAAAGAGGAGCACCCCGGACCCTCCTGGTCCACTCCAGACGCCATTTTAGGTCCACCGCGTGGGCTTGAATTTGCCAAGACTTGTTGCCCCAATCCTGGGTCCAGCGACGTCGACAGCATCATCCATCGTGGGGCAGCTCGCACCTCCATCCTGGTCGCCGACAACGCCTCCTGGTCCGTGAGACTGCAGAGCCCAGCGTCGCCCACTCACCTAGTCGAGGTGACTACCATCCGGTGCCCTCCTGGTGCCCCCTGACTACTGGCTAGTAGTCACGAACTTGGTCCCCCCTGCTTTCAGGTGTCATCCATCTTCGATCCAGGCTTGGATCAACTCGAACAATCTTCACTGGTCGCCTGCCAGCAACTTCTTTCTTCAGGCTCCTGGTTCGTCTACGAGGATTCCCGACGTCTTTTGAGACCTATGCAGCTGCAGCCTCTGGGCTAGGTAACTTCGGCATTTCGGTGCCCCAGCATAGCCTCACTATCCAAGGGTCAGGATCCACTGTCGTTTTCGATCTACCTTATCGAGTTCGCCCGAGAACACTAACTTTGTCTTTACTAGCTCCCATAGACTTTGTCCCGCATCCCGCGTGAGAGTGCACACTCTGCACCCGAGTCCCCTAGGCCTCCTACTAGTAATCTGAAGGTTCAGTAACGTAGTCCTAGCGATTCCAAAGCCTATTAGTACAGTACTTACCTGCTAGTAATTTCGCATTCCACTTCCATAGTATATTGTTTTCCGTGCCCCTCGGGCATTTGTGTAAATTGTGCAACTTAAAGTATTTTCATAAGAGTTTTGTTGTGTGAGTACAGGGCTGTTGTGATCTAAATAAATACACTGTTTATTTTCATAACACTTGTGTGGTGTCCTTTCACTTGGTGTTCAAGGGGTATATGTGATGGTATAACAGCTGGCTTAACACGTCCTCTAGAATTTAGCCCGAAGACTGCTCGTATCCATGCTACTAGGATAGCTGGTCTATAAGGTTGACTTACAACCAATCACCATAAGGGTTGTTTGGACTGATACAAAGTGCTCACTAGAATAGTGAACATTATATATCAGGCCAACTTCTCACAACTACTCATCCTGCACTCATGTGACACTTCACTCACCTGACCCCTCACTGCTCAATAAGCAACTCACTCAAACAAGCCCATCAGTAATCATACATTTGTTCGTCCAATTCTGAACTTGCATCCGCACCCAAATTCATACGCCCCCTCACTCACCCTGCAGTCACGTCTCTTACCCTACTCTCGTACTGTTGCATCGCTCACTGTGCACTCACATGGGAACTCTTGTCACCCACACAGTGTGCAGAGGGTTAATGTGCCTGCTGCAAAGAACGTGTACCATGCAGATCACAGAACTGAGTGTGAGTAAACTATGAGTAGCGCTATAAAAAAATGAAATGTTTATCAGAAAGGTGCTATAGAAAGTAGAGGTGCATTGTTAAAGTGAGAGGTTGAATGGGGATGGCGTAAAAAGGAGTGAAAGAAAATGGCCTGCAAAGTGAGAGAAGGATCCAGGTTAGGAGAGGAGAGAGGGATGGAAGGGAGGGGGAGAGAGGAAAGCTGCATGGGTAAACTGCTTAACTCTGCACAAAACCGCCAGGTTTTTAAGGGACCCCTGATTCTCCTGGCCAGGGCCAGGTGAGCGTCTAATGTGGCAGCACGTATTCCTGCGGAGTGGAAGGCCCTTCTCAAAGGTTGACTAGAAATCTTTCTGATGTTAATTGCTGTATTTTGGTTATAAACGGGTACTGATGGGGTGAAATCTTTCCTCAGCATTACTGTTCGTAAAAAAAAGTCAAAATAATGAAGCAATGCTATCACAATGTACCGCTTTTGGCCGCCATAAGTGTGGCAGGGTATGCTCAGACGTTAGCCCCTTGCTCACTTTGCCACTGGATTCAAGCAAGCCGGGCTGAAGACGGCTGGAATGCCAGAAACCGGTCCTCGGAAGCTTGTTTCCGGTCCAGGGAAGATGGCCTGGCAGTTCGGGCTGGACTGTTCCCATGAGGCACAGGGTCAGACTGATTTGCATATAGCCATGTCTGAACTGGGGTGGCAGAGTGGGCTAAAGAACGGTGATGGATTAAACCCAAATCTTTTGACTGGGTGTGAGTGTTTGATTGATTCAGATGCTCCGTCCATCACCACCCCCTTTTGTACCGATCACAAAATACGCGGCATCACATAACATCACTTACATTTTCTTACCACACAATTTAGTCAAGCCTGTCGCGTAATTTGGTCCTCACTTGCCTCATAATTCTAGTAGCCCTGCCTACAGGTTTAGACATTTTTGTCAGGAGGTGGTCCTTACGCCTCAAAATTTTGACAAGGGGGGTCTCGGCATCCAAAAGTTTGAAGACCTCTGCTCTAACCCATTCCATTTTGGGAAGCCAGTTGATGTACTCTTTTGCCCCACCCACCCTCAGATGTTTGCCTAACGACGTTAATAAAATTATTTCAATTCTGCTGATATAACGGTGAGATCAGTGCATATATTATACATGCTGACGCTAAACATGTTTAACAATTATATATAGCAACAAGGTCAGTCTCAAACCCCGTCCATCAAAATTTTTCAACACAGTTCTCCAACGTTCACGTTTAGGATGTTGTGAGTTTTTCATCGCACATGTGACAATTCGTCATTTTGACTTCTCTTTTCAACAGTACTCCTGTCGGGTGTAACTGGTCGAGAGGGCAGTAATTTGAATACAGTTACAGAATGAACCAATGCACAACTGTTTCTTCAATTTTTTCAGTTTAAGCATTATTCAAATTATTGCGTGCAGTTCAGGGATGTGGTTTGCCCAAATAACACTCACTAGTAAACTGGAACGCACAACTTACTCCACGGTTCTCATATCTGCAGCATTTGAAACATTGGATTACATAAGTGCCTCACATGTGACAGGAGAATTAAGTGATATTTTTAAAGACGTTTTTGATGACATGGGAAAAAATGGTTTAAAATTGATAAATCTGGATTCTTTTGGTTATGATAACCGTGGAGTAAGCTGTACGTTCAGTGTTGGAGCGAAAGTTAGTTCCAGTTTACTATCAAACAGTATTCATCACTGGGTGGACCAGGGCATGGCGGCTGTCCTGGTAATGCTCGATTTATCAATAGGATTAAATACTGTCTCACCCATGAAGATGGTCCAATGTCTGCAGTAAGCGGGTGTCAATTGGTCTGCCCGAGGCTTCTCAAGTCATTTCTAAACAATAGAGTTCATACGGTCAGCAGTGGTGGATTCAAGGTGAAGGAGTTCAGCCTTCGCTGTGGGGTGCCTCAAGGTTCATAGGTGCGTCTCCCATGGCACCAGTGTCTAATGCTGTATTCATACAGCGGAATTTTATCATCAAAAAAAGACTTCAAACGAAAATTTGTCAAATTGTTATCTTTAGTTCAAGACGTGTGGCAACAATCCTGTTAGTTCCAATGCATTTCGGTGAATACAATCACCTTCATCAGGGAACGTCTGCAAATGAACCAAACAAAATACAATGTAACTATTCGTTGTCCAAACATTTTTTCACGCATTCAGTTGAGTTTAAACTAACTGGTGATTAGCTACAAAAACCTGTTACTCGGCTTAAGGTGCTTAACGTGATACTTTGCTTTAACACTCCTATGACCCCTTGCTATGTGATCAAAGTTAACATTCAGTGCTCGGCTTCCCCGTTCTATCGTTTAAACATACACATAGTCAGTGCTGCGGGTCGAGGCCCTTCGTATACTATTGCGTGCCGCTTACGCTTAACATATCAATGTTGGCCGTGGCTCACCTTTGTTGCTTTACAAAATAATGCCGCTGCTGCGGGGTGGGTTCCTAATGCGGTTGGCGTCCCCACCGGTTAATGAGAACTTCTACTTACGCCGCGTATCTAGCGCATGCGCAGTGCACCCTCTGGCTTTTTTTAAAAAAAACATGTGGTTTATCAACGCGAAACTTTAGCAACCAAACTTCCGTATTCTGAGTATAATCTACAGGTAGGTATTAATCAAGACTCCACAAATCATAATTACATGCCTCTCATAAGAACAAACTAATAAAATTGCATCATGATTAAATAAAAATGCGGTATTACAAATAGCACAAAAATTCAGTGCGATCATTTAAACCATGTGGTTTAAGGCTGTTCAGGTAATAAATCCAGTGGTTTTCTCGCTTTAACAAGTTTTTTTTGTTCAAAGCTCCCTCTTTCCTCGGTACTAATTCCAATATACACGCTCTCAATTGGTTCAAGTTGTGGCGTTTTTCTGTGAAATGTGTGGCTACCGTGGATTTCGTAGAGTGAGTTCTAATATTGCTTTTGTGTTCAGTCAATCTCACTTTCAATTTCCTTTCCATGTGTCCCACGTACACACTCCCACATGGGCATTTCAGAAGATAAACCACAATTTAGACATTGTGCAAACTGTCATAACATCATCAAGGGGTCTACCATCAGTCACCCCATGAAAGGGTACAAAATACCCCTAAGAGTCAACGCCACCTGCGATACCACCAATGTGGTTTATCTTCTGAAATGCCCATGTGGGAGTGTGTACGTGGGACACACGGAAAGGAAATTGAAAGTGAGATTGACTGAACACAAAAGCAATATTAGAACTCACTCTACGAAATCCACGGTAGCCACACATTTCACAGAAAAACGCCACAACTTGAACCAATTGAGAGCGTGTATATTGGAAATAGTACCGAGGAAAGAGGGAGCTTTGAACAAAAAAAACTTGTTAAAGCGAGAAAACCACTGGATTTCTTACCTGAACAGCCTTAAACCACATGGTTTAAATGATCGCACTGAATTTTTGTGCTATTTGTAATACCGCATTTTTATTTAATCATGATGCAATTTTATTAGTTTGTTCTTATGAGAGGCATGTAATTATGATTTGTGGAGTCTTGATTAATACCTACCTGTAGATTATACTCAGAATACGGAAGTTTGGTTGCTAAAGTTTCGCGTTGATAAACCACATGTTTTTTTAAAAAAAAGCCAGAGGGTGCACTGCGCATGCGCTAGATACGCGGCGTAAGTAGAAGTTCTCATTAACCGGTGAGGACGCCAACCGCATTAGGAACCCACCCCGCAGCAGCGGCATTATTTTGTAAAGCAACAAAGGTGAGCCACGGCCAACATTGATATGTTAAGCGTAAGCGGCACGCGATAGTATACGAAGGGCCTCGACCCGCAGCACTGACTATGTGTATGTTTAAACGATAGAACGGGGAAGCCGAGCACTGAATGTTAACTTTGATCACATAGCAAGGGGTCATAGGAGTGTTAAAGCAAAGTATCACGTTAAGCACCTTAAGCCGAGTAACATGTTTTTGTAGCTAATCACCAGTTAGTTTAAACTCAACTGAATGCGTGAAAAAATGTTTGGACAACGAATAGTTACATTGTATTTTGTTTGGTTCATTTGCAGACGTTCCCTGATGAAGGTGATTGTATTCACCGAAATGCATTGGAACTAACAGGATTGTTGCCACACGTCTTGAACTAAAGATAACAATTTGACAAATTTTCGTTTGAAGTCTTTTTTTGATGATAAAATTCCGCTGTATGAATACAGCATTAGACACTGGTGCCATGGGAGACGCACCTATGGATTCATAGGTGTGCTACTAGTTAGTTCTAATACTCACACTCCAGGAGGGGAGTGATTCCCGTGTCTGCACGGTAAAGATCGAATTAAATAAGGCAGTGCACGACTCTTATCCACAAAGTGCCTCAAGGTTCGTCATGGTCGACCCTTTTTAATTTGTATGCGGACCCTCTGGCCAATGTGGTACACTTATTTGATTTCAAGTACTATTGTACACAGACACTCAAATTATTGTGTCTATTTCCAACGACTTAACCTCTGTGGCAGACAAATTAAACCAGTGTATGACCAGCATTAGTAATTGGATAAAGCGTAACGTGGACAAGACTGAGGTCTCACTGTTTGGTACTCAGGATTCGGTCTGGTCTACTATCTGGTGGCCGGGCGATTGTGGACTCTTTCCCATCCCAGTCAAGTCGACAACAAATCTGGGTGTCATCTTTGACTCTTCCTTGGGCTTTGACACACAGTCGCACCACTAGCACTTGTTTTGTCATTGTAAGGACTCTGAAAAAGATTTTTCTTTTATTCACTTGGAACTGTGCTCTGGATTATTGCAATGCCCTGTATCTCAACATCAACCGCTTCTCTCAGAATAATCTTCAGTTGGCACAGAATGTGGCTTCCCACCTCATCCTTAACATCCCCAAAGCCTCTAGGTCAGAGGTCTGATCCGCTCCCTTCACTGGTTCCCAGTAAGACGAGCATTTGCAATGCAATAGGTCTCGCATTTACGAAGGTTTGAGCAATTGGCATTGTAAATGACAATGCCTTTTATTTATGTGTTATTTTTAAACCAAACAGATAAATAAAAGGCATTGTCATTTACAATGCCAATAGCTTAAACTCTCGCAAATGTGAGACCTACTGCATGCGTTCGGCACCCGTGTTATAAACATTTTTAAAAAGCATTAGGAGAGAGTGTGTTGGCAGGACAAAGCTATTCTAGAAAATAGTGCTTGGAGGCTGAAATTAAAGCCTATATAGTAACAACATTCTTAACAGGGGGTGTTGCCATGGGAGGTTACAAAATGAAACAAGGTGGTACTAGGGAGGGACTACTAAGCCTATTGACCAATGGACAGCCACAGTTTACAGTGGACAATGACACAAGCCAATGAAAAATATGGGGGGAGCTTCAAGTCCCTACCTGAATACAGCATGCCTCACAGAGAAGTGTATGCGCTGCCCATGCTCGACCCAAAAACGGATTACCTTCAAGGCTCTGTGTGTGGTCTTCTTAGCTCTGCACCAGGCCCTAGCCATTTTAATGTGCTCTTCCACTGGTACACTCCCAGCAGGACTCCTAGATCCTCCCTTGGCAAGAAGGTGCTGATTCCTAGATTCCGGAAAACTAGATGGGGAGGGCGCTCCATTTTGGTTGTGTTGGACCCGGCCTCGTGGCGTGGCCCGACCTCTCCCGCATGGCGGGTCCCGGACTACCGTCAACCCTGTTCCCCAGACAAGAGCCGCACCTTCCGCCCTCCGGGCTACCCCAGCTATTCCCCGGACTCATGTCCGCAACCTTCTCGGCTGGCCCAGACCCCGTTTCCCGGACCACCGTCCCCGGCCCAGCCGCCATCTTGGACCCTCCACGACCAGGCCTCGTGGCCTCGGGTCGACCTCAGCCTCAGGACCAGCCAAGCCCCGACATCCACCCAGGGGGTAAAGAGACCACTCAGCGAGTCAATGGGAGAGGGAGTGTCGATGGCTCCCATCCGCCTGGTTTCGATCGCCCCCGGCCTCCCTGGGTGCTGGCTCCACCCCCCTGCTGGGTGTCTGGACTCCCTCATCCCGGACCCCCCGACCTCCAAGTGCGAGGGTCCGTACATCAAAGGGCACCAGACCTATAACTGGGGCAGCTCCAGAGCAGGAAGCCAGTTGTATCCTGGAGTCGAGAGACACCTAGACAAACTCATCTTTGAAGGCCTGCTGGCGCTGCCGCAGCTCATCCTCGTGAACCATCTTTGAAGGCCTGCTGGCACTGCCGCGGCTCATCTTCGTGAACCATCTTTGAAGGCCTGCTGGCGCTGCCGCGGCTCATCCTCGTGAACCATCTTTGAAGGCCTGCTGGCGCTGCCGCGGCTCATCCTCGTGAACCATCTTTGAAGGCCTGCTGGCGCTGCCGCGGCTCATCTTCGTGAACCATCTTTGAAGGCCTGCTGGCGCTGCCGCGGCTCATCTTTGTGAACCCTCTTTGAAGGCCTGCTGGCGCTGCCGCGGCTCATCCTCGTGAACCATCTTTGAAGGCCTGCTGGCGCTGCCGCGGCCCACCCTCGTGAACCATCTTTGAAAGCCTACTGGCGCTGCCGCGGCCCCTACCTGAGAACCCTCCAGCTCGAAGATCGAGAGCTGACCGCCCGAAACACCTGTACCAGACCGGTACCGAGACTGTCCCGCTACCCCCTTCCCACAGAGACTAGAATTGCAGGGATCCCAGTATCCTGCTCCTTCTGTAACGTTCCATTAACCTGCCTAAGAATAATGATAAAAGTGTTGAGAATCTATCTTTGTGTGGTGTCCATCTGTGGGGGGTGGTTGCCCGTCCGTACGATCTGAGGAGAGGACCCTCGCCAGGAGGCCTCTCCCCCTTGCTCGGCCGACCCTCAGGTTTCCCGTCCAACATTGGTGGCCAGCGGCGCGATTCGAGCCGACGCAAATCGTACGGAGAGTAACTCGCCCCACTACAAACGAAAAACACATAGCGACCATGTCGACAAAAGAAACCGGAACAACCGCAAAATTGCAGATGGAACGGCTGGAAGAGTACAGTCACAAGGAATTGAAGCAATTCTGCATAGACTTGGGTATCGCTACCACGGGACTAAGTACCAAAGAAGATCTCAAGCACGCTTTGCAGACTTGGGTGGAGACGGGAGCATCACCACCTCAAAGCGAAAACATCGCGACCACAGAAATCATTACAACCCCTGAGGAGGAGAGAAGCGTGGGCCTCTCTCCCGAGGAGGCCCAAGAACGAGAAAGGAGCCGGCTCCACGAGTTAGAACTGGCTAGACTCCGCTTGGATGGCGAACTAAAGCTAGCAGAAAAAAAGATGGCCCTTGAACACTTGCGATTACAGGGAGAACGGGAAGAGAAAAATAGCCAGAGGGAGCTGGAGGAAAAGAAGCTCGCGTACGAATACGAGCGCGGGTTAAAAGAACTAGAAATAAGAAAGCAAAACAGGGACCTCGGCGTCCCCGAGAACCAGAGCTCCACTCCCTCTACGGACACCAAGGTCCACATCCCCAAAGATGTTGTTCGAGAGTACTATCGGAACGACGACATCCAGCAATGGTTTAAGGCATACGAAGTAGCCATGACCTCCCACCGTGTCCCGCGAAAAGACTGGGGGGCCGGATTGTGGGGGAGATTCGTTAACGAGGGAAGAGATGCCCTGCTACAGCTCCCCGACGCTGAGATGACCTCCTACGACCATATGAAAGCCGCCCTTCTCACTCGCTATGGGCTCACACCCGAGATGTACCGGCAGCGATTCAGAGACTGTAAACGGATCCCCGGTACCACCTGGGTGGAATATGTGAACTTTTTTAGCAGAGCCTTAGAGGGGTGGATCAAAGGCATCCAGGTCACCACCTACGAACAATTCGTCAACCTCATTGTGTGGGAGCACCTCTCCAATAACTGCTTTGTCGAACTAAGGCAGCATCTCCTCGACAGCAAACTGACTGAGTCCAGGAAACTCGCCATTGAATCGGATCGATGGGAAAGCACCCGGGTCCCCAGGAATTGGGCGGGTGACCAAGGCCGAGCCTCCCAGGGGTCCCACCGCCCGCGAGGAGGAGGAGGAGGCCAAGGGCGGGCCGGGACGCCACCACGATGTCCCCCACTAGCACTCCCCCCGCGGGAAGAGGAAGTCCTCCGACGCGGCCGGGATTCCGCACCAACGTCGTCTGCCACAAATGCCAGCGACCCGGTCATTACGCCAATGACCCCAACTGTCCCAGAAACCAGCCGGGCCAGGCCACGGGTCAGCTGAACCGCCAGATCACCGCCGTCACCCTCGGAGAAGAGCGAGGCAAAGAAGAAGCCGAAGATTGTGAATCATACCCGGCAGAATGGGAACCCGCAGCCATGTCCCTGGTGTGTCTAGGGGAATGAGACATGGTCCCTCGGGCCTCCATCCCGGCCAACACGCAGAAGTACAGCCGGTGGGTCACCATCAATGGACGCCGGGCCAAAGCCCTCCGCGACACAGGAGCCAGCGTAACAGCCGTCCGTTGCCATCTGGTGACCCCGGACCAAATCTTGCCCAACGTACTATGCCCAGTACGGTCTGCCTACAACTCTGAAAGCCTGTGCCAGATGGCCCGCGTCCCCTTCGAATGGGGGGGAGTTTCGGGCATGCTGGAAGTGACCGTCCGAGACGATGCCCCCGTGGACTGCCTCCTGGAGAACAACCTGGAAAGCTCCCCCTGGGCGGCTGTTGAACGAAGGGAGCACCTGGGAATGCTTGGCCTTCCTGAATGGGTCTGTGCGACGACCCGATCCATGGCTGCCCGCGCCATCCCCTACACGGAAGAACCCGAGTGGCCCGAACCTCCACCGCCCGTCACCTCTGAGGATGCCACCCCGGACGCCGACCCACAGGAGCCCGACGACGAAGCATCGGAACCACTCCGCGACCTCCGGGAGTTGGCCCAGTGGCGCCAGGAAGGTGGCCCCACTCAAGAACAGTTCCGCCAAGAACAAAAGACGTGTTCCTCCCTCGAGGGGATCCGACAGCAAGCGGCAGCCCAGAGCGCAGGGGATGCCTCGGGGACTCACTGGGTCTATTGGGACAATGAGCTTCTCTATAGCGAGCAGAAGATTGCCGAGCTAGGGGCCAGCCGGGTGCTGGTGATCCCCCTTCGCTTCCGAGACTTCCTCCTGAACCTGGCTCATGATGTCCCTCTCGCTGGGCACCTGGGACAGGACAAGACTTACAGCCGCCTGGTGACCCATTTCTACTGGCCGCAGATGAGGAACGACGTGATCAACCACTGCCGGGCCTGCCCCACCTGCCAGGCCGGCGGAAAGAGCGGCCGGAAACTGAAGGCCCCCCTGCAACCCTTTCCCATCGTCAACACTCCCTTCGAACGGGTGGGGATTGACATTGTGGGGCCCCTGGAGCCCCGGACCTGGCAAGGTCACCGGTTCATACTCGTCCTGGTGGACCATGCCATCCGCTATCCCGAAGCCATACCCCTCCGGACCGTGACAGCGCCCGTGGTAGGCCGAGCCCTGATGGGGATCTTCTCCCGGGTAGGCTTCCCCCGAGAAGTCGTCAGTGATCGGGGCACAAACTTCATCTCCCGATACATGAAGTCCCTATGGCAACAGTGCGGGGTCACCTACAAATTTACGACCCCCTACCACCCGCAAGGGAACGGACTCGTGGATCGCTTCAATCGCACCCTCAAGGGTATGATCATGGGCCTGGAGGAGCCCCTAGGGCGCCAATGGGACGTGTTGCTGCCCTGCCTCCTATTTGCCTACCGGGAGGTCCCACAGAAGTCCCTGGGATTCAGCCCCTTCGAACTGTTGTATGGGCACCCCGTCCGGGGTCCCCTAAGTCTGGTCAAAGAGGGGTGGGAGGTGACCCCCCAGAACGCCCCTCCTGATGTGTACAAATACCTCTTAACCCTCCGGAACCAAACGCGGCGATTCCGGGAGCTTGTCAAAGCCAACCTCGAAGCCAGCCAAGAAGACATGAAACGTTGGTACGATCAAAACGCCTCATCCATCGAGTTCGAGCCGGGACAACAGGTCTGGGTCATGTCCCCGGTCGAACCTTGTGCCCTCCAGGACAAATGGACGGGACCCTTCAAGGTAGTGGAGCGCAAGGGCCCCGTCACCTACCTGGTGGACCTGGAGTCCCCCCGGAACCCCCTCCGGGTCCTCCATGCCAACAGACTCAAGCCTCACTTTGTGCGCTCCGAACTTAGTCTCCTGATGGCTACCGACAGTGGGGCTGAAGAGGACTTCGAGCCCCTCCCGGACCTCCTGAAGACCCTCGAAAAGGATGGCTCCGTGGAAGGAGTCAACCTCTCTTCCACCCTGACCCCAGCCCAGCGCCAAAGCTGCCAAGACTTGCTGCAACAGTTTGCCGACCTGTTCTCCCTCACCCCTGGGGTCACTCCCTGGTGCCTCCACGATGTCGACACCGGGGATAGCCCCCCTATCCGGCACAGGGCCTACCGAGTGCCCGATAGAGTACGCGCCTGCATCCAGGCGGAAGTATCCAAGATGCTGGCTCTGGGAGTGATCGCGCCCTCCGACAGCCCCTGGGCCAGCCCGGTCGTGCTGGTCCCCAAGGCCGCCGCCCCTGGCGTCGCCCCCGAACTCAGATTTTGTGTGGACTACCGGGGCTTGAACGCCGTCACCCGAACAGACGCTCACCCCATCCCTCGAGCTGATGAGCTGATCGACCGCCTGGGGGCCGCCCGCTACCTGAGCACCATTGACTTAACTGCGGGCTACTGGCAGATCGGCCTCACCCCGGGCGCCCAAGAACGATTTGCCTTCTCCACTCCGGATGGCCACTATCACTTCAAGGTGATGCCCTTCGGGATGAAAAACGCCCCCGCCACGTTCCAGAGACTCGTGAACAAGGTGTTGGCGGGGCTCGAGGAGTTCAGCGTCGCCTATCTGGACGATATTGCGGTGTACAGTCTCCACTGGGCCGAACACCTCCAACACCTCCATGAGGTCTTGGCCGCCCTCCGGCGAGCAGGACTAACAATCAAGGCCAGCAAATGCCAAATCGGCCAAGGGTCCGTGACCTACCTAGGGCACCAGGTGGGAAGTGGCCAGGTGGCCCCCCTTCAACCCAAGATCGCCGCCATCCGGGCCTGGGAACCCCTGGTCACCCAGACAGAAGTCCGAGCCTTCCTGGGGCTCACCGGATACTACCGGCGCTTCGTGAAGGACTATGGCAGCATTGTGGGGCCCCTCACAGAACTAACGTCAAAGAAGCACCCCCCGAAGGTACACTGGACCCCCGAGTGTCAGGCCGCCTTTGAGACCCTCAAGGCAGCAATGTGCACCGCACCAGTGCTCCAAGCTCCCGACTACAGACGGGAATTCGTGGTGCAGATCCATGCCTCCGATCACGGCATCGGAGCCGTTCTCTCCCAAATCAATGCAGAGGGAATTGACCAGCCGGTAGCCTTCATCAGCCGACGCCTGCTGGCCCGAGAACAGCGCTGGAGCACCATTGAGAGAGAAGCCTTCGCCGTGGTATGGGCCCTCAAGAAGCTTCGACCCTACCTCTTCGGTACCCACTTCTGGGTACAAACGGACCACCGACCTCTGCAATGGCTGATGCAGATGCGAGGGGAGAATCCGAAGCTGTTGCGTTGGTCCATCTCCCTGCAAGGGATGGACTGTGGAACATCGCCCAGGCAACAACCACGCCAACGCCGACGGCCTGTCCCGCTTCTTCCGCCTCGGCGAGGAGAATACCCAAGGAGATGGGTGACTCTCCCTGCCTTCAGCTGGGGGGGGCGCATGTTGGACCCGGCCTCGTGGCGTGGCCCGACCCCTCCCGCATGGCGGGTCCCGGACTACCGTCAACCCTGTTCCCCAGACAAGAGCCGCACCTTCCGCCCTCCGGGCTACCCCAGCTATTCCCCGTCTTATGTCCGCAACCTTCTCGGCTGGCCCAGACCCCGTTTCCCGGACCACCGTCCCCGGCCCAGCCGCAATCTTGGACCCTCCACGACCAGGCCTCGTGGCCTCGGGTCGACCTCAGCCTCAGGCCCAGCCAAGCCCCGACATCGAGGCACCACCATCCACGCAGGGGGTAAAGAGACCAATCGGCGAGTCAATGGGAGAGGGAGTGTCGATGGCTCCCATCCGCCTGGTTTCGATCGCCCCCGGCCTCCCTGGGTGCTGGCTCCACCCCCCTGCTAGGTGTCTGGACTCCCTCATCCTGGACCCCCCGACCTCCAAGTGTGAGGGTCCGGACATCAAAGGGCACCAAACCTATAACTGGGGCAGCTCCAGAGCAGGAAGCCAGTTGTATCCTGGAGTCGAGAGACACCGAGACGAACTCATCTTTGAAGGCCTGCTGGCGCTGCCGCAGCTCATCCTCGTGAACCATCTTTGAAGGCCTGCTGGCGCTTCCGCGGCTCATCTTCGTGAACCATCTCTGAAGGCCTGCTGGCGCTGCCGCGGCTCATTCTTGTGAACCATCTTTGAAGGCCTGCTGGCGCTGCCGCGGCTCATCCTCGTGAACCATCTTTGAAGGCCTGCTGGCGCTGCCGCGGCTCATCTTCGTGAACCATCTTTGAAGGCCTGCTGGCGCTGCCGCGGCTCATCTTCGTGAACACTCTTTGAAGGCCTGCTGGCGCTGCCGCGGCTCATCCTCGTGAACCATCTTTGAAGGCCTGCAGGCGCTGCCGCGGCCCACCCTCGTGAACTATCTTTGAAAGCCTGCTGGCGCTGCCGCGGCCCCTACCTGAGAACCCTCCAGCTCGAAGATCGAGAGCTGACCGCCCGAAACACCTGTACCAGACTGGTACCGAGACTGTCCCGCTAGCCCCTTCCCACAGAGACTAGAATTGCAGGGATCCCAGTATCCTGCTCCTTCTGTAACGTTCCATTAACCTGCCTAAGAATAACGATAAAAGTGTTGAGAATCTATCTTTGTGTGGTGTCCATCTGTGGGGTGGTGGTTGCCCGTCCGTACGATCTGAGGAGAGGACCCTCGCCAGGGGGCCTCTCCCCCTTGCTCGGCCGACCCTCAGGTTTCCCGTCCAACAGGTTGCCACTGCCAAACTGTGGAACTCCCTTCCCACTCGCATCCTGGAGGTAGGCTCCTTTCCGGCATTTAAAAAATATCTGAAAACCTGGCTTTTTTCTTCATAGATCCTCACATCTACAGCCACGCTGCCCCTGTCTGATTGAGACTGTCTTGTTGAAGGGCTTTGACACCTGCAGGTTTAGTGCGCTATACAAATTAAATTCAAATCAAAAGGTCTTGACTAACACCAGACCTTAAAACAAGCATTGGCAACAGATCTGTCATTTTGCCATTCATTTTTGACAATATTTTTTTCATCAATTTTGAAAAACAGTACAAGAGAGCTACTTTTCGTGATTAGGCGCACATTATGCATAAAGAGAATGATGTCACTCAAAGAGAGGTAAGCCAGTGGTTGACGTTGGCTGCCCCTTTCTGTATGCTTTGGTGGGTGAAACATAAATATACCTGGCACACTGACATAGCAATAGATGAAGAGATCTGGTTGAAACCCCCATAAATAAATGTATTATATATAATGTTATTTAAATCGAAAGGCCTTGGCTAACACCAGACCAAAAAGGATGTGTACTTGAAGAATAAATTCATACCCAACTCTTACTCTGACCCACAGTGCACGTACCACTGCCCAAAATAATTTATCACATTTTGTCTAAACAAAAAGTGTAGCACTGAAAAGCATGTGTCAGCACTACACTATATAAAGTGCAAGATGGTAATGCAAATCATGCAGGACAGAGCCAGGATAATACAATTGATTACCAGAGCAATGGTCTAGAACGAGAGCAGCATCCCAGAAGGTATATCTATCTATGGGAATAGATATTGGTAGATAGATAGACAGATAGATAGATAAATAGATAGACAGACGGACGGACGGACAAATGAACAATCGTACTAATAATTAACACAGCACACAAAAATCAACATGAGCAAAACACGTATTAGTGCCTCACAGGTTGCATATAAAAATTACTTTAAAAACGGAAATAACTCTCCTAATAGTCAAAGGTCCCTTCAGAGTGACTTTTCAATACTGCACAAATGTAACCGCTTGCCTGCTGGTTTTGGTTAATATCGTATTGCGTTGCATATTAAACCCCATGGGAGAAGTTGCAGACACCGTCAAAAAGCTGCAAGTCTGTGTGTAGAGTAGGAATATGGGTGATAGCTGGGGAAGAATGGAGTTAATCATTGAGGGCACGTGCTGATAATGGCAGCTGCATGAGTTGTTGCCCACGAAGCCTTCACTTAGACCAGGGTTTTAAGTGGGCACCGGCAGTTCGAAAAAGCAGGTCCTGAGACGGGTCCCTATCGGGCTCTCCATTTTTGGAGAAAAAAAAAATCTCAACTCTGCAGCAGTGCCACCCTTCACTGCCTACGGTGAATATTTCTTAACAACCACTGGCAAAACCAATAGTCCTAGCTTGTTGCAGATGTAATGTTACTTTTATTATATATCTTGATGCAATGACAGAAACAACAAAATATCAGTCAGCCGACACAATATGCTAAGCACAGATTTTTTGCTTATGTGTTTTTAAGCCACGCACTTAATTACATCGGCCAAGCCTCTTTGAGACACCCCTCAGTTTTTCCATTCCACTTAAAGCCCTGGCTAAGACAATGCCCAAAAGGCTGTCACCAAGTGTGCATTTTGATTAGGTTTTATGTAGAGGTTAGGGAGCCACAGAAAAATCAAGCCAGACTGGAGCTGGATGCCTGGCTGCAGTAAATCTCGAGGTTACTTTGGACCCTTGAGCCCAATAGGAGCCGAGCTTTCATGTGACTTCTGCCAGCTACTCAAGCTCTACCCATGAGCGCCTAACATGACAGACATAGCAATGACCTTTGATCTAAAATGCTAGTGAAAGAAACACCCATCTTTAGATCTAATTCCACATTATGACAAGCATTGGCATAGCCAATAGGTCATGCCTTTGGGACCTTATGTGTTTAACCATTCAACAGTTGGTGTTGTTGCACCAAGGATATTGTGCTGCTTAACTAAACACTTATAAGGTCCCAAAAGCGAGACCTATTGGCTATGCCAATGTTTGGATGCAAGGCGGAGGGGAGAAGGGTGCAAGGCAGAGGGGAGAAGGGTGCAAGGCAGAGGGGAGAAGGGTGCAAGGCAGAGGGGAGAAGGGTGCAAGGCAGAGGGGAGAAGGAAGCAAGGTAGAGAAGGGTGCAAGGCAGAGGTGGTGAAGGGTACAAGGCGGAGGGGGAGCAGGGTGCAAGGGGGAGGGGGAGAAGGGTGCAAGGGGAGGGCGCGACGGTTGCAAGGGGGAGGGCGAGAAGGGTGCAAGGGGGAGGGCGAGAAGGGTGCAAGGCAGAGGGGAGAAGGGTGCAAGGCAGAGGGGAGAAGGATGCATGGCGAAGGGGAGAAGGGTGCAAGGTAGAGAAGTGTGCAAGTCGGAGAGGGAGAAGGGTGCAAGGGAGAGAGGGAGAAGGGTGCAAGGGAGAGAGGGAGAAGGGTGCAAGGCAGAGAAGGGTGCAAGGCAGAGAAGGGTGCAAGGCAGAGAAGGGTGCAAGGCAGAGGGGGAGAAGGGTGCAAGGCAGAGAAGGGTGCAAGGCAGAGGGGGAGATTCGTTCAAGGTGGAGAAGGGTGCAAGGCGGAAGGGGAGAAGGGTGCAAGGCGGAAGGGGAGAAGAGTGCAAGGCAGAAGGGGAGAAGGGTGTAAGGCAGAAGGGGAGAAGGGTGCAAGGCAGAAGGGCAGAAGGGTGCAAGGTGGAAGGGGAGGAGGGTGCATGGTGGAAGGGGAGAAGGGTGCAAGGAGGAGAAGGGTGCGAGGTGGAGAACTGTGCAGGGTGGAGGCGGAGATGGGTGAAGGCGGAAGGGGAGAAGGGTGCAAGGCGTACGGGGAGAAGGCGGAAGGGGAGAAGGGTGCAAGGGAGAAGGGTGCAAGGTGGAAGGGGAGATGGGTGTGAGGTGAGAAGTGTGCGAGGTGGAAAAATGTGCAGGGTTGAGGCGGAGAAGGGTGCAAGGCGGAGGGGAGAATGGTGAAAGGCGGTAGGGGAGAAGGGTGCAAGGTGGAGGGGGAGAAGGGTGCAAAGTGTAGGGGAGAAGGGTGCAAAGTGGAGAGGGAAAAGGGTGCAAGGTGGAGGGGGAAAAGGGTGCAAGGTGGAGGTGGAAAAGGGTGCAAGGCAGAAGGGAGAAGGGTGCAAGGCGGAGGGGAAGAAGGGTGCAAGGCGTAGAAGGGTGCAAGGCAGAGGGGGGAAAAGGGTGCAAGGTGGAGAAGGGTGCAAGGTGGAAGGGGAGAAGTGTGCATGGCGGAGGGGGAGAAGAGTGCAAGGCGGAGGGGGAGAAGGGTGCAAGGCGGAAGGGGAGAAGGGTGCAAGGCGGAAGGGGAGAAGGGTGCAAGGCATAAGGGGAGAAGGGTGCAAGGTGGAAGGGGAGAAGGGTGCAAGGCGGAGAAGGAGAAGGGTGCGAGGTGGAGAAGTGTGCAGGGTGGAGGCGGAGAAGGTTGCAAGGCGGAAGGGGAGAAGGGTGCAAGGCGGAGGGGAGAATGGTGAAAGGCGGTAGGGGAGAAGGGTGCAAGGTGGAGGGGGAGAAGGGTGCAAAGTGGAGGGGGAGAAGGGTGCAAGGTGGAGGGGAAAAGGGTGCAAGGTGGAGGGGGAAAAGGGTGCAAGGTGGAGGGGGGAAGGGTGCAAGGCAGAGGGGAGAAGGGTGCAAGGCAGAGGGGAGAAGGGTGCAAGAAGTAGAAGGGTGCAAGGCAGAGGGGGAGAAGGGTGCAAGGTGGAGAAGGGTGCAAGGCATATGTGGAGAAGGGTGCAAGGTGGAAGGGGAGAAGGGTGCAAGGCATATGTGGAGAAGGGTGCTAGGCGAAGGGGGAGAAGGGTGCAAGGCAGAGGGGGGAAAAGGGTGCAAGGTGGAGAAGGGTGCAAGGTGGAAGGGGAGAAGTGTGCATGGCGGAGCGGGAGAAGGGTGCAAGGCGGAGGGGGAGAAGGGTGCAAGGCAGAAGGAGAGAAGGGTGCAAGGCGGAAGGGGAGAAGGGTGCAAGGCATAAGGGGAGAAGGGTGCAAGGTGGAAGGGGAGAAGGGTGCAAGGCGGAAGGGGAGAAGGGTGCAAGGGGAAAGGGGAGAAGGGTTCAAGGTGGAAGGGGAGATGGGTGCGAGGTGGAGATGGGGGCGAGGTGGAAAAGTGTGCAGGGTGGAGGTGGAGGAGGGTGCAAGGCGGAGAGGAGAATGGTGAAAGGCGGTAGGGGAGAAGGGTGCAAGGTGGAGGGGGAGAAGGGTCCAAGGTTGAGGGGGAAAAGGGTGCAAGGCGGAGGGGAGAAGGGTGCAAGGTGGAGAAAGAGTAGGGTGCAAGGCAGAGAAGGGTACAAGGCAGAGAGGGGAGAAGGGTGCAAGGTGGAGAAGGATGCAAGGCATATGTGGAGAAGGGTGCAAGGCGGAAGGGGAGAAGGGTGCAGGGCATATGTGGAGAAGGGTGCAAGGCGGAGGGGGAGAAGGGTGCAAGGTGGAAGGGGAGAAGGGTGCAAGGCGGAGGGGGAGAAGAGTGCAAGGCGGAGGGGGAGAAGAGTGCAAGGCGGAGGGGGAAGAAGGGTGCAAGGCGGAGGGGCAGATGGGTGTAAGGCAGACGTGGAGAAGGTTGCAAGGCAGAGCATGAGGAGTGTCTAGCAGCACCAGGCCTGTCAGCAGTTTTTACGGACCCCTTTACAAACAACTATGCTGGGCCCCAAGTCACAAACGCCTGTTTCGAATTTTAAAAATAAAGTGTTATGGGAAAGAGAAAACACAGTAGCTCCAGTCTGCACCACCAACTATTGATTTCAAATGCGTCAGCTGACATGTTAAAACACAAAATGCTAGCTTCAAAACCTTTGCATAGATTTTATAGCACAAGCACCAGTGCTGTCAAAGCGCAGGGTCTGAGGAAAAGAGTCCCTTTGGCAGTCCTAAGCATTAGTGCTTTCAGTGGGATAAAAATGGTAAGGGTTATCTTTAAAAGGGGCGTAGTTAATGAAGCTTTATCTTGAAATCCTTTACAAGAGACGTGGTCTTAGATGAACAAAACAAATCAAATAAAAATTGGAAATATCTATGTACGTGAGTCACACATTGCACAGACAGAAGTATCAAAGGCACTTTAAAAATGCCACAAAGTACCAATTATCAGACAGTACCAACCATGGTGTTTTACTTGATTTATTTTTGTTGGGCACCTGCAATACTCCAATATTGGAGACATGGCCCCACCTTTCTACAGAAAAGAAAAGTTGAATGTGTTTCTAGCACTCTATTTTAAAAATGAAGGAAACAAACACTGCAACCCAAATCACTTTTTCCATTTTAAATAAACCATACAGTGTACATAATTTCTCATTTGCATATCTAGCTACTGTCAAAAGTAACAAGGTACATGTATGATATTTCAAACCAGCAACTAGAATAGGCCCAAGTGTCAGCCACATGTGCATCTGTGGATGAAGCAGTGGTGCTAGGTTATGACAGCAAGTTAGAGAAATCTCCAGCATTAGAGTTTGGTTGACACCTCTGCGTACTGCTTGAAACAAGTTCTCTAGCTCAGAATCCTCTCCCAGCTTGGTAGGTCTGGTCTAGAATAAGATAACCTGGAGCGGATATCGGAGTACAAAAAAATAAGATTGTCACTCATATTTTGCCAACATACAACATGGCATTGGAAGCCAGATACAACAAGATACTGACACTCGGGCCTTTGTAAGAGTCTGATTGCTGTTAACTGTGGATAAACCATCACACATATAACAAAGTGTCAAGATCAAGGTACCGCAAGCAAAAGTGACAGGGTTACCTTTCTAGAGCTACGATCTCGTGAGACCACAGCAGCAAGAATGAGGATTGTTGGCAGGCATTAGAAGGCTTCTAGCCCCATACAAGATACACGGATGCTGAAGGAAAGTTTAAAACAAGGAGTCTCAAAGATGAAGAGGTAGATGACCAAGGAGGGAAGAGTGGCCATATTTGGAATAAGGAGGGACAATTACGAGGAATGGATGGGATTTGTTGCGGCATGGGGAGGTTGAGGCGGAAATGGAGCCAATGATGGGAACGAACGGTCAGGAGTACGAATAAAAGGGAAAGAAGTACAAGCTTGAAATATGGGAACAAAGGGGCGATTATCTATAATGAGGACTGGAAGATAGAACGGGGAGTGTGAATGAAGTGGGGAGTAAATAAGCAACACAGAAGGCTAAAGGAACAAGGATTACTTGAATGCCTGTGGGGAGAGACAGAGATTGGGGGATGGGACTGGCACGTTAATGGAGAGGCAAAAAGGAGACGGAGAGGGCGGAGCGAGTGAATGGGCGAGGAGAGAGGCGCATGCATGCGTTTGCTGGCCCGGGAGTGGCGCGTGCGTGTGTGCATGCGAACTATGTCTGCTCTTTTTCGAAGCACATACTTGTGCTTGTGGCGCGCTCCGGCAAGGCACATGGCTCCACAAGCACGAGTGTGTGCCTCAACAAAGAGCTCAACAGCAGCTTAATGTCTCCTATCAGCGTATGCGCGCTGCATAGGCGAGACCTAAAAAAAGACACTGCAGAGCTTCCTTTTTCATTATCGTATATAAGAGTATGCTCACATATGTTCAGCATTTGTTTTGTTTAGTAGACTATAATGATGCACTGTCTGTAATGAAAACGCTGCATACAGGGTACACATGACAGCTGACTTGCCTCTTTGTTCACCACTGGCACTGTCAGGAGGCTGGGGCAGTAAAGTTTTGAGGTACATTTTTTTAAAACTATCATTTATAATAAATACCTCTCATTTCCAGTAACATAACCTGGTGTGCTGAGGAGAAGCGAGACATATATATTTTTTTATTTTGACAACACATTTTCATATTTTTACTTGATACTTGTTGCAAAATTTGCACGCCAAATATTTTCAGGGCTCAATTCGTGCTCGTGGAGTCAAGGAAGACCCTTGCTTCACTCATCTTTATTTTTATTCACCGAACGGTTGTGTCCTTTTTAGGTCGAACCTGGGCAGCGTGCATGTGCTACTCTGCTGAGGCATGTAGTATTGAGTTAGGGATGTGAAGCTTCACCCACGCCCATATTTTTAATTGTTTGGTGTGGTCTTCTTAAATGCTGGCTTCTGATTCCTTCATCGCCTTGTTAGTCCCTCCTTCCTACAGCCTTGTCTTCATTTGAAACCTCCCATGGCAACTGGCTCTTTTACCTCTCATTTTAGTCTGTATGCACTATTTACTTTAATGGGGTTTGCCCTACTGCAGGCACGGCGTGCTTCCCTTACATTCCGTGCTCCACGCGTGCTTTCACTTTCCCGACTTTTGTATCGTTTGGTCACCCGATACTGGGCTTGTATTTAGTATAAATTGCTTTTCCTTCTCAACGCGGTGCTGCCGTGCTTTATTTTGTAGTTAATTTGCGGCGCCCGCTTCATAGCCGCTGTGAGCACTTCGCATCTATGCCTTGTCTCACATTTTTCTCATGCGTGCTGTTGAAAACAATGGATTTTCTGCTGCCTACTGGATTTACGACAGTCAGCACCGTTTTTACCTATACTTGTTAACTTAATTTAACCTTTACCACTGCAGATTTCCACACATTGCGCATTACAGATCCTCGGTAACTGAAAAGCTTTTCAGGAAAAGCTAAGTGATTCCAGAGGGTGAAGTAAAATGTCAGAAGTGTAAGGCAACAGCAGTCCTTTCTTCCTGAACGAAGGACATCAGGCTTAAACGCTCCTGCCGCAGTTTGTTTGCTTGTCTCCAGGAGTAATCCATGTATTGGGTAATGGAAAGTGCACTCTTACCTTTGAGGCTCGAAACGATTAGCATATATGTCAGTGGCAATTTCCAGGGGTGCACTGTCTCAGATTTTAAACAACCTTTCATATTAATACTTGCTTCACACTAGGGGGCAGATTTACAAGTCCCATACGGCACATTTTCGCCGCAGTTGCTTCACTTTTGTGACGCAGCGGCGGTGCAAAGCCAGCGACATGCTGCGGGGTATTTACAATGTGACGCATCTAGGGAGATGCGTCACGATGTAAAGCCCTGTGCCACATGTGGGCATTCCAGCACAGGGGGGGGGCGTTCCAGCGTAGGAAGGCCTCCTAAAAGTGGCTGAGTGAAATCTACAAGATTTCACTCAGTCACTTTTACGGCCATGCTGCATGAAAACCCTGCGCCTGCTTGAAGCAGGCGTAAGGATTGAGGCAGCATTTTAGACATAGGGGCACTCCGAGCCTTGCTGGAGCTGTGTCGCGCTTGCAATGCAACTTCAGCAATGCGTCACCTTGCGTCACTTTTCCGGCATCACATCCGTCACGTATCTGTCTATTCTTGCCCCAAGGTGCGCCGCATTGTAAATGCGGCGCATCCATGGTGGCGGAAGATGTGTCTGCCATGACGCACAATAACTGGCGCATCCCTGCTGATATGCAGGGATGTTCCAGCTATTGTAAATCTTCCTAAAGGTTTTGCCACAGGGACCTGTCAGACGTGCCGACGTGTTTGAAGAGACTACTACCACGTGCATTTTTATCGGAAAAGGTTTAGTTTCCTCTGAGGAAAAATACACTTGAAATTTAACTGTACAAAATCGCCACTAGGTATTATTTTTCATCAGAACCATCACCCCTCCGACATTTGGCCCCATTGTTGTGGTAGTTCTAAGGCAAGAAACTTCTTGGGCTCTTCTATAAGCCACCAGACATCCAATTTTCGCTAAAATCAAATCTAGCAATTGCTGCCCTGATTCCACGGCGGGTGGCAGAAGAAGTGGAAAGCTACACTCTGGTAGAACACCAACAATATGTTAATGTTAATGTTAGTTATGCTTATAGAGTGCAAACTGATACCTGAAAGTGTCCTGGCGCTATGAGAAGACCTGCTGTGGGCTGGAAGATGAAGGCAGAAACACCTGATCAGTTAGAGAATAGCCATGTTTTTAGAGCTTTTCTAAAAGGCAAAAGGTTAGGCATATTTCTGAGGGCTAATGGTAAAGCATTTCAAGATTTAGCCGCATTGACTGTAAAGCTCCTGCCACCCCAGTTAGCTTTTTTTACCCGAGGGACATTAATGAGTTTTGCGTCGAATGACCGCAATGATCTCTTTGGTAGGTCCCAGTGAAAGCGGTGTTTTAAAAATTCTGGTCCGGTTCCATGAAGGGCTCTAAATACCAGTCATAGGGACTTAAATTGAGTCCGTTTACCGACTGTGAGCCAGTGAAGTTGTTTTATTTTAGCTGAGATAGACTTGTACTTTGGTGTGGCTGTTAGAAGTCTGGCTGCAGCATTCTGCAGCATCTTTAGTTTATTCATCAACCCTTTGTGAATCGTAAGATACAGACTATTGCAATAGTCTAATCTAGACATTATTAGGGCCGAGACTAAACTTTGTTGTGCGTCCTCCGGCAGAAGAGGCATTATTTTTTGCAGGATTTGAGGATGTACGAAGTGGTAGAGGCAAAGTGGTTAACCTGGTCCCTAAAACTCAGTTTATCGTCAATCAAGACTACTAGGTTCTTAACTTTCATGATTGGCATGGGTAGAGATCCCATCTCCTCCGACCAGCAACTAGGAGTCCAGAATGTAGGGTTATTACCAAAAAGCACTACCTCCGTTTTACTGGAGTTAAGCTTTCAAGCAATTCTGGACCATCAAAACTCCCACAGCTTTCATACATTCCTGCAACCTTGACACAGTTTCATGTATGTGCCCTGGTAATGGTGTCACCACAATTTGGGTGTCATCAGTGTAAGATGTTAGGGTGAACTCAAAGGTCTGAATCAGGGGAGCTAGTGATGACACGTAAACATTGAACAATGTTGGGCTGAGCGATGAACCCTGCGGCACCCCACAGGGCAGGGAGAAGAATTTAGCTTCTAATTCATCCAAGTCACTGTTTGACTTCTGTCAGCGAGAAACGCTTTAAGAAGATTCCATGCAGTGTCTTTAATCCCTAACTCGTCCAGTCGGCCCAGCAACAGAACACGATGGACTATGTCGAAAGCCGCAGACAATAAATAATACCACTGACTATGTGATAATGAGGTTAAAATGTTTCAGTATCTATTTTTCCTTAACACTTATTTAGTGGCTCACATATCAGTTGATGAAAAAGTAGAGTGGTGTAGGAGAATATTATATGAAAGGCAAGGTCTATATTTACACAGTTGAGCCAGCGTGGTTTACCTTTGTCTTTCATGCTGAGATGAAAGCGTTCTTACTGGAAGTTCATGCTCCCCTAAGTTTTGGGGCCCATTTCCCCGATACATTCCGATATGATACAATTATAATGGATTTGTCAAGTATGGATTGAGCTTTCACATCTTCAAGCACAACATAAAGAACTTCAAAATCAATCAGTGAGTCAAAAACTAAATAAGCATCTGCAATTTATGTTTTGAAAAAATAAATAAAAGGCATTGTCATTTACAATGCCAATTGCTTAAACTCTCGCAAAAGCGAGACCTTTTGCTTTGCAAATGCTTGTTAATTGATACTACGTCTTCAGTTTACTTTGTATTCCCTATTTCCATCAGGGTGAATTGATACCATGTGCTTCTTTAGTAAAAGTAGCTTTGCCACCAGACCAGTGCGGCCGTGAAGTCCTGCAACGTGGACAGCAGAGGGCGCACGCGGCACAGGATAACAACACCTTTGGTCCACGTCCCTTACAGCAGGGAGACTTCGCTCGCTCTCATTTCTTTCCATGCAGCTCTCACAGCCCTCTCCCAACCTAGGAGCCGGGGGGCTTTTAGGACCGGGCTGGCGGCGTCAGGCGTTATTTTTGGCCACGGGTCCTCCGCCTCCTTACATTTGAAGGGCGACTTTGGGTGAGGGGGACCGCGGAGGATTTCGAAGCGGCTAGCGGCTGCCTCCTGAGATCACCTCCGGCCATACCCCAGGTACGGTGCGCGTCGCTGTCCTTCTGTCCGGCTCCCCTCTCCCCAAAAGTCCTGTAGCAGTTGATAGGGGTGGGGGTTCTTTTCCGGGTACACTGCCCCCGCCTGCCCAGTGCCCCAGGCACAGGTGCGTAGGCAGGTAGGCTTTGTGCTGAGTATATTAGTGGCTAATGGACCATTCAAACGCAATAGCCTGGGCCGGCAAGTAGCCACGGTTAACAATGCATAGATGTTAAAGACAATTTATGGAGGTGGTATGGGGTTTATTCTCCCAGAGAGAGGATGTTTATGAAAGGTGCTGGCATTTCATATCACTTTGAACCAATGCAACTGTGCAAAACTAGGCTTTGCATTGCATATGTTCGTGGTTGGTGGCGAAATATGTATTAGGTAAGGTCGCTCAAGTTTTTTTTCCTGACACATAGTTGCAAACTGGGTTTTTACGGTGCATTGCCAGCAACAGGATTCTCAAATAATTTTATCTGCAGCTCCGTGAGCCTCCAAAGAGGAACGTATCATTTTCTTTAAATACACTATTTGAAGGTCGCCAAATGCTTTAGAATGTGCAGAGGCGCTGAGTGTGGTGGTTGTACTTGTTGCTGCTGACAGGGGGTGGCTGACTGATTTTAGAATTATGTAAATTGGACATCTGAGATGTAACAGAGAACCTGCTCATTTACAGAACAATGCTCATCGCCTGGACTGGAGGATGAATAACTTCCATAAGTAAGGATTTAGTGCAGTGAGAATGGTAAAGTTATGGACCAGGCTCCTGACATATGAGGTGCTAGCTGAGTCAGTCAGTGTATTGAATATCAACGTACACTGCTCACATCTGGTTCTACCCTAGGTACAGTCCTATGTGGGAGAGGTTGGTTGAGGTGCATGAGTTTCGAAATCATGCTCCAAATAGGGTTCAGCTTATCTCATGGCGCATACATGTAGAAGGTTGCGGTGTGTGTGAGAGGAGATGCAGCCATGCATTTACGCTTGCAGTTTGTTTGAGTATCGGGTCAGTAGCTTGTGTTATCAGAGGGGGGGAGAAGCAAGTCCGAAGTGCTTTGCGGAATGGGGGGCGATTGTCAATCTTCTTATTCGAGCAGTGAATTGAATTCCACACTTTAGCTGCTGAGACAGAAAGGAGTTCCCCCGAGTTGGAGCCTTACTGAGTGGAGGTACCATCAATAATGGGGTAAGCCTGGAGTGCAGGGATCTTGTTAAGCAATATGAGTGGAGTTTTTTTTTTAAGGAAGAGTTGTCCAGTTCCATGGACTTCTTGGTGGACAATATACAAGTTAATGAAGAATCATGTGGAGCCCCATGTTATATAAAGAAATGTTGACCAGACAGGAAAGATAGAGGTGCACTGAACCCTCTACTGTAGATGCAATTTACACCAAGTTAAGACCACAGCTCGCTCCTACTGAAAATAATCTTTATAGGATTATCAGTTGAGTTACAGTATAAAAATGCAGCAGACTTGCACCCTTGTTAGGGGAAAAATCCTGCTCCAAAATTGCAAATCAGGTTATTTTCTTCAAAATACTTTAATGCTGGGGTCACGTGGTGATCCAGATTTAATAATATTAATCATTAAGAATGAAACGTTTGTGACTGAGGGTAAAGATGAGACGTGTTCCCTAAAAAGCATGAGTGATATCTGTGGGTGTAGGAAAGAATCTAGCATTTTATGATCTGACTTGACAGAGCAGCTATCGCCAAATAATTATGTGAGAATCATCGGGAGAGGGATTTTGGCTCCGCCCAAAAGTTGAGAGCCTGGTGTACTTGTTTCGATTGGGCAGAAGTTGTGTGCTTCCACAAAAAGGTGCTTGCCCTCCACACAGCTGTGATTTTGTTTATTTGAACTTTCAGGGTTACATGTGCCATTGTAATGCTATTAAAGTGCTTTAGATAACTAGATCATTTATGGCATTTTTCTCCGGCAGCGGAACAGATGGGTTAGGACAGTTATTAACATACATGGATTTTTAGGGCTGACTTGACAGTGCTTTCTTAAAACCGACCTATTGGCTTTGCCAATGCTTGTTCAATTCTGCTATAGAAAAAATCCATGTGTTTGAAAAAGGAATATCATTATTGTGGCTCTGATATCCTAGTAATCCTGTTCACATATTAGAATTTTTCCTACTGACTCAGGTTCCTCCCTATCAGCGGTGGGCACCACCAAAGCCTCTGAAGGGTTTGGACATTTAGCTGTGGGACACAGCTTAGCGCTCCTCCTCACTCTTAGTCTTTTTTGGAACATTGAGACATATTTACTAGTAAAGTGGCGAAGCGTGTTGTTAAGCCCAGAAGGCTAACAACACACTGCTTCACTTTATAAACGCAGGGCTGCACCATAGTTAAAAGAATATGGGACAGCCCTGCATTCCCCCCTGCGCTGGCGCTAAATTTAGCTGCCTACGCAGGCACCCTTGCACTATAGAGCAAGGGTGTCTGCATTGCAGGGGAAGATTGTTTATGTGCAGGAAGGGACACCTTCCTGCACATAAACAATCTTTAAATGGCATTTTGTAACTTCTGTGTGCTGCTCAATGCAGCACAAACAGAAGTTGGAAAATTTCATTTTTTATATGATTGCTTATGGGCAGGAAGGGACACCTTCCTGCACTTAAACCGTCATTGGCATTTTGCTCTTTCCATGTGTGCTGCACAATGCAGCACACATTGAAACAGCAAAAACGCGGAGAAATTAAACATTTCCCCTCATTTTGCCATTTTAAGATCAGGTTTTCCCTGGTCTTAATTTTGGCGCTGCTCCATATTTACGCCACCCTTGTACATATGGGACAGCATCAAAATCAATGGGTGTTGCGGTGGAACACCCACAGCAACACCCATTGCCCTCTCCTTTCTCGCTAAGTATAGAGTGAAAGGGTGCCTTATTTATAAGACAGCATTAATCCACGTTAAGTGGCTTAATGCTGGAAGCCCCTTTCGCCACCACAACATCCTGAAAAGGGACGTGGTGGTGATAGGGGCTTGTAAATTTGCCAAGGAGTTGCTTCATGTCAGCAGTTTGTCTAGTGATATTTATCTTTTGCATTCTGGTATTTGTAATCCAGTTTTTATAAAGGAAAGCAAACTACAAACATCTGAATTCAATGAAAGAATCGTGACAGGAGAGGTCTCTTGCCTGCCTGTGCCTTCATTTGTAGTGGAGATCATTAAAGCACTTTGTAGTTTAACCAACCTTTAGCAGATAAAGGGCCATATAGCAACAGCAAAGATTGAACACTTACATTTCTGATATGTTGTCCGAGACCTTAACCACTAGGCAATGACAACCACTCTTTGTTTTTGTGGTGGTACTCATTTTAAATCGAAGTCTAATTCTGGCCAAACCAATGACAGGCCAACGTCCCGGGCTAATACTGTTCAGTGGTTATGGGGAGGCACTCTAGAAGTTTAGCAAGTGCCAGCTCCACCCTGGATCAGATCTGCCAATGGTAGGCCGCCAATTAAGGCGGTCTAAGAGGGGATATGTGTGCCCCTGCTGCCATTGCAGTTTTTTGTAAACACATTTTATTTGCAGTACTGCAAACATTGTGAAGCAGGCACATAGGTAATAACTCATGTACCTTCATAGATGCATTACAATAAGTTCCCTACTGAAGCAGCAGATAAACATCAGTATTACTCAGCATCATATATTATGTGTGAATGGTCAGCCCACCTTAACATTACTACCCTCCCGCCCACACCCTTCTTCACCCATCCCAACCTGCTTCAGCCCAATTGGTCCTATATTTTAAGCTCTTGTATACATCCAGTGGCCTATGTGGGAGTTTATCAGAACAATAGATAGTACCTGTCTTCCCTTCACCGTATCAGTCAAGTTGTGCCCCCTTCACCCACAGGGCATCTAATGGGGAACTAAAAGGAGACCCCTCATCCAGCTCCTTGAGACAAGCCATAAGGTGCTCCTATGCCCTGGCTCTGTCTATTGAATCCTGTCCCTGTCTAACTTCCTGGAGTAATACTGCACCTTCATAGCCGCCCATAAGATGAGGTCTTCCTTCCATTTATTCAATCTAGGGCCCCTAGTTGCCTTCCAATGTAAGGTGATTTTATGTTTCGCAAGGAGAGGTGCCAGATCAACAAATCAGGTTTGTCATCATCAGAAGCCACTGACTCAACCTCGTCTCCTAGGCCGACATCACCCAGCTGATCATCTCCCTCACCAACGAACACACAGCTGCCAGAACCAACTTTCATAACTGAATGAAGGCAGTTGTCACTTGGATGCAAGACAGTTGCCTCAAGCTCAACTCAGACAAGACTGAAGTACTCATCCTGGAACCCACCCCCTCAGTCTGCGATGACTCCTGGTGGCCCGATGCACTAGGAACCCCTACAGACCACACACGCAACCACACACTCAGCCTGCTTTGAAAGACTTTCAGATGGCTCCCCACAGAATCTAGAAAGACGGTCACCCACACCCTCATCACCAGTAGACTCTCCATGACGCAGGACCAGAATATCAGAACCACCGTCTCACATTCCACACACCCGCCAGACAACTCCACTCCGGCCAACTCGCCCTGGCCTCCGTTTCACAAAGATCCTGGAGGAAGATACTTTGCCTACCTCGCCAAGACCTGGAACACTCTACCCCTGAAACTCAGGAAATCCACGTAATTGACCCAGTTCAGGAAGGACCTCAAGACCTGGCTCTCCGACTGAACCTCCATACCCGAAGGATCAACAATTCCCCCCCACCCCAGCACCTTGATACCCTCACAGGGGAGTAGCCGCGCTTTACAAACACCTGATTGATTGGTTGTAATGTTATGGCTGGTAGGGCAAGGGGAATCCCCTCAAGAAACAGACCAGGGGAGTGCACGAGATCCTTCTTTGGGTAACCTAATTTTGGCATAAAACGACCCCTTTCTGGAAATCCAGTAGAGTAGGGCCAGACCATACCATGTGCAGCATCTTCGCACCATGTTACCCATATCTGGGGCAGGAGGCTTCAGCTATGCAGAATATCCTAATGATCCCACCAGGGATAAGGTATGCCCTATGCAGAAAGTAGAAGTTAATTAATATGAATTGAACATTACAGGATACTTTATATGTAGTGGCAAGTATTGTTTCCTATTCCGCTTCAAAGACAGTTATCACCAGATCCTCTTCCCATTTCTCATGCAAGTCTACTAGTGGTGTAATAAAGTCGGCTTTCAAGGCCCGGTAAAGGTTAGTTATTGCTTTGGTACGGACGGTCGTGGTGCAGAGGTCCAGGCTGCACCGATTTGTAGGCGGTTCACTTGTCCCCATGCTCCAATGTTCGCACAACCTCGCTACAATCAGTCTGTGCAGTAAGAACTGACCTCTAGGCATCTCGGAAGTCGCAGAGAAGACCTCAAATTCTAAGAGCTCACCGTCTCTATAAAGGTCTCCCACTTAAGTGACTCTGGAAGTTGCCTACTCTGCTAGTGCCTGCAGAGCCCTCCCACCCAGCTTATTTTTCCAATCCCAGCAATAGGATATCTCTCAAATAAGGTAGTGAGGTCCGGGTTCTCTGAAGGCAGCAATGCAGCAGCGACGGACAATCTGCAGGTCTGCAGCATTTCCAAACTGGCAATCAGGGGTTCAGTAAAACATGAAATTGTGCCCTGTAGCTTAGAACAAAATTATCCCCGCACTTGCCTCAACCCATGCAGGAATGTAACCACTGGCTGAACCATTGGAGCTACACCACCAAGTACTATGCTTCTAAGTCCAGCGCTGCCAATCCACCCTCTGTTGTCGGGCACAGCAGCTTAGACATTTCCACTCTCTGTCTACCCGTCCCCCAAATTAGATCAACCATCAGGAAGTTCAGGTCCAGGAATAGGCATTGGGAAATGAAATGTCGCAAAGTGGATAAAAAATGTAGCAGTCGAGGGAGCCCCACCGTTTTAGCTACTGCAATCCTTCCTGCAACTAAAAACGGCACTTACTTCCAGAAGCTGACAACATAAAGGAGCGCTCGGATCATGGTTTTAACACCTATTAGTCACCCCTGTGGGAAGCCCTATGTGCCCATTGGGAAGGGTGCAGGGTATTTAAGATGTACATGTGTAAATGTGTATTCAAGTTTTACATGTCCTGACAGTGAAACATCTCCAAAGTCTTTTTTGACTGCGGCAAGACTGGCTCTCCCATAGAACAGCACTGGGTTGCATTATAGCACTTTAATGTATAACATCAGAATAGCTAAAACCATTGTTCAAGAGCTCAACTTAATAGTAATTTAAAATCCAAACTGATGGTAAAGTCAGATTTGAAATTACTATTTTGAAAATGCCCATTGGGACGTGTGAATTGCTCTCAGGAAATGGAACACAAGCGCCTAGGCTGTGAGGAGGTCTGACCACCTCCGGACAGTATAGTCTGGGGGATGTGGCTGCCAACTGCACCAGCTTCGATGGGGCAGATTTTGTTACTGGCAGATGTAACTCACACTCAGGCCTGTCCATGCCATTGTCTAAGTCAGGGGTCTCCCAACCGGTCCTGGAGGGCCGGATCCATGCCAGATTTTTTGGATATCCCCACTGAGATACATGTAGTTATTTTAAAAATCTGGCATGGATCCGGCCCTCCAGGACCGGTTTGGAGACCCCTGGTCTAAGTAGTCAGTGTGGCACCAATTCCAGTTGAGGGAAACTGCCCAAGAACTGGTTTTGCAGGGAGGAGTTTCTTGTTTCCCTAGACACACCTCCAGGGTGTGCCTATGGCACTGACCGAGGGAAGGAAGAATTTGACTTCTTGGTTTTGAGTAGATGGATGCACTGTGGGATTGCTTAGAGCCCCCCCCCTTCCCTCCCCCACAGGAAGTGTGGTAAGTGTGGGTAAGGTTGAGTGTGGGAACTTTATTCCTATTAGAGAGTCTACCCCATACATAGCTAGTGCCAGAAATGAAAGTGGTGTCCCTGACTACCTCTTTCAGAACACCCCTGGTCCATTTGAAAACAAAAGAAGGACTGCACCTACTAAACCAAAGGGCTGAAACTTAGAAGAATCACTAAGACAGCTGTTTTACCTGTGGAGAGAACCCCCAAGGGCTGTACCTGCTCCCACTTGAGCCCAAGAAAGAAGAGTAAAACCCAAGGGCTAGTTGGATGGTCTCCTGTTAAGCTCCAGGAACACAAAAGCAGCAAGAAGCCTGCAAAAAAGAAGAGCCAAACTGAGCAGTTCAACTGTATTTGCCCTGGACCCTGCTGGTGGCTTCTGGGAGATTGAGTCCTCCTAACTTACCAAGTGGTGCCCTAAAGATCCTAGATGGACCTGTTGCTGGTGTTAGAGTGTACTTTCTCCCCCTCAAGATTGCAAAACTTATCATACTTTTTCCTAAAAGAACCAGATGCTACCATGGGTCTGAGACTGAACCACTGTTTTTGTCACGTAGCTGGTCAGATTCTTCAACTTGTTGTTTTGTCCTGCCAAAAGCAGCCCAAACCCGAGAAAAGTTTCAAGGTTCCAATATGGAGGATTTCACCTGCATCAACTTTGAGCAGCACCCTTCAATCGTCATGCCTTCCATCGGATTCTGCCAGCAGCCCGCATCAGCAATAAGAAAAATCCTCCAAGAAAAAAACTTAAGTCAGAAGGTAAACTTTGCACTGTGACAAAACTGATCCCTGTATCCGACCAATTCTACATCGTAGTCTACCGTATCTTTTTACTTTGTCCTGGTTTAGTGTGTTTAGATACCTGCGGTTGGTGCTTTGAGCTTTTCGGTGCTGGAAAACTCTAAAATTCCTAAAAATCTCCAGATCCCCTGATCCAATTATTGTTGTTTTGGTGTCTATTTGTTCAGTAAAATATAAATCGGAGTGGGATTTTTATTGTGCTGTGTTTTTTACTTAACTGGTTTGGTACTAATAACTGCTTTACACTTCTTTCCTTTGCTCTCTGCCAGAGCTACCTAGGACTGAGCTAAGGCCTAAATTGAAGTAAACTAACAAGATCTGATACAGAATAGTGACCTTACTACTTGATGAGGTCTCACAAACACCCCAACTAATAATCCACTTTCATACAACAACCATGCTGATAGTACATCTGCTCCAATTGCACAACAACTGTTTTAAAATGATTATTAAACGTAAGACATTACTAGGTTATAGAAGCATAATAACAGACTATAATGGTGAAATAGAAACAATGAAAAATTCATGTATTGATCTTAATGTAAAACAATAACTGTACGAATAATGGAATGATCCATCCCTTCATAGACAGCTCAACATTAGCTAAAAAGGTTTGTTAACCTTAATCATTAAGATGATTAAATGGAGACCAGATTTTCTTATATTTTCTTTCATGTCTATTTTCTTAAACTATATCCTTTGAAAAGACATGTCCAGTATTCAACTCTAATGCCAAGTGCTTTTGGCCACAGTTAAGGCAAATATTATCCATAATATCATACTACATAGACCTACAATTAACCCTGTTATTACCCATACAATTCTACTCTCAATTAACCTGTTTTTGGTAAGAAAATAGTGTCAAAAGTTCAACAGCAGTACAAAAGGGGGTGGTGATGGACGGAGCATCTGAATCAATCAAACACTCACACCCAGTCAAAAGATCTGGGTTTAATCCATCACCGTTCTTTAGCCCACTCTGCCACCCCAGTTCAGACATGGCTATATGCAAATCAGTCTGACCCTGTGCCTCATGGGAACAGTCCAGCCCGAACTGCCAAGCCATGTCTTCCCTGGACCGGAAACAAGCTTCCGAGGACCGGATTCTGGCATTCCAGCCGTCTTCAGCCCGGCTTGCTTGAATCCAATGGCAAAGTGAGCAAGGGACTCACATCTGAGCATACCCTGCCACACTTATGGCGGCCAAAAGCGGTACAAAAGGGGGTGGTGATGGACGGAGCATCTGAATCAATCAAACACTCACACCCAGTCAAAAGATCTGGGTTTAATCCATCACCGTTCTTTAGCCCACTCTGCCACCCCAGTTCAGACATGGCTATATGCAAATCAGTTTGACCCTGTGCCTCATAGGAACAGTCCAGCCCGAACTGCCAAGCCATATCTTCCCTGGACCGGAAACAAGCTTCCGAGGACCGGTTTCTGGCATTCCAGCCGTCTTCAGCCCGGCTTGCTTGAATCCAGTGGCAAAGTGAGCAAGGGACTCACGTCTGAGCATACCCTGCCACACTTATGGCGGCCAAAAGCGGTACAAAAGGGGGTGGTGATGGACGGAGCATCTGAATCAATCAAACACTCACACCCAGTCAAAAGATCTGGGTTTAATCCATCACCGTTCTTTAGCCCACTCTGCCACCCCAGTTCAGACATGGCTATATGCAAATCAGTCTGACCCTGTGCCTCATGGGAACAGTCCAGCCCGAACTGCCAAGCCATGTCTTCCCTGGACCGGAAACAAGCTTCCGAGGACCGGTTTCTGGCATTCCAGCCGTCTTCAGCCCGGCTTGCTTGAATCCAGTGGCAAAGTGAGCAAGGGACTCACGTCTGAGCATACCCTGCCACACTTATGGCGGCCAAAAGCGGTACAAAAGAGGGTGGTGATGGACGGAGCATCTGAATCAATCAACCACTCAGGATCTGGGTTTAATCCATCACCGTTCTTTAGCCCACTCTGCCACCCCAGTTCAGACATGGCTATATGCAAATCAGTCTGACCCTGTGCCTCATGGGAACAGTCCAGCCCTGTTTTTGGTAAGAAAATAGTGTCAAAAGATCAACAGCAAACATCTGACCACACTTTTACCAACCACCAATTCCATATGATCTAATACATCATTCCAAAAAGGAACTTAATTCCTACAAACACTGTATAAAGGTAGCTGAAGATAAATTACAGTTCTATTAGTTCACTGAAGTAGACAGTCCTAATTGAATCCTTTTAACTTGAGACCGATATAGTCTAAAGATATTTGTTAATGTGCCATAACAAACCCTCTGAGCTTCCTAGAGTAAGTTATTCGCTACCTTGAAAGCTATTGGCTATCTGTAGGAAGCTGGCTCTGTATATACTATACCAAAGTGAGGTATAGTGTGCACAGAGTCCAGTGGAACCTCAAAGGTAGGCAGAGGTAAAAGTAGATAACACTTGACTCTCTATTTGTGGTAGTGTGGACAAGCAGTAAGGCTTTTTCAGAGGGTGGTGTTAAGCATTTGTTGTACACACTCTATCATCAAATGATTATTACACACTCAAAGACGGAACTCAGACCAATTTTGTCTGTATAAAAATATTCCTTTAGTTATTTTATTTCCTAGAACCAAGCAAGCCTGGCACGGATAAGTGATTTATACTTCACAGTAATAATACAGGTTGAATTGCAGTTGTTTATATACTTTGGTTTGATTACTGTAGAACTACTAGTAATGCAATGCTTTGAAATAATGTACATATACTTTGTATTGGCTTTTCAATAAAATGTCAAGTAGATTACTTTACAGATTACTTTTCTCACACAGTGTAGTATACCTGGATACTACACTGGTACATTTCCTGTAAACAGGTAAGTAATAGGGTTTTTGTTATTTGGTTTACAGTTTTAAAGACTTATAGATTTTCCAAGTCCACACTTAGAACCTTTTCATAGAAAAACAGTCAATGTTATCCTATGGAAGGAAATAGTATTTTTGGTTAACTGGTAAGTACGTTGCTGTGGGAGTTGGTCATCTGGGGTTAGACTCAGGGGTCCCCCAGGGTCACTAATGCACTCTTGTTACAACCTCAGCGGCACTAGGGCGGCCGGGTGCAGAGTGCGGAGGCCCAATGTTATCCAGTGATGTTATCCAACGATACCAGCCTCCCTGGAGTCCTGGTATCGTTGTACTGCTTCTGTGCTGCATTCCAGCCATATTTTGACTCTGCTATAGGCGCTGCTTCGCCTCACTCCTAACCTTATTGAATTGTATTGCATAGTGTTACTTTACCTGCACTGTTGCGCATTGACCGCTGCTTCGCCTCACTTCTGTTTGAATTGTGTTTATTGTGCTTGTTTGGACTATATTGCGCTGAGCGCTGCTTAGCCCTGCTTCCGCTGCTATCATTTGAGCTTTAAGTGCGCGTTTACCCCCAGCGCTGTGCTCTGCCCTCCCCCACGCTGCCATTTTGTTTATTGTGTTGTTGTCCTCGGTCTGCGTCCTCGTGAGCCCGCCCCGCCTCCCAGCTGAGCCGCCCTCGCCCCTCCCCCTCCCCACCATCCATATATGACAGTAACCCATGCGCGCAGCGTCCACGCGCAGCGACCGCGCCCAATCCGCGCCAAAGGTAAGCCTGTCTACGCCCGTTCGCGCCTGGACCGCGCCCAGCGCCAGACCCCCTGGCCCTCACCCTGCCCAGCCCTCCCACATTACCTACGATGCCACCACCCTCCTAGCCCTTAACCCCGGCCGCTCACCCAACTGCGTCCAAGCCGCTCCTGGACACACCCATGGACCCTTCTCCTGCTACTCCTGCAAGTTCGACGGCACCAAGAACAACTCCTCATCTACGAACACACAACAGATATCCGATCCCAACCACCTACAATGCATCCTGCTCAACACCCGCTCGGTCCACAGACACGCCATTGACCTCTGGAATCTACTCGACACCATCTCTCCGGACGTCGCCTTCCTAACAGAAACATGGATGAATGCCTCTTCAGCCCCAGACATCACCATTGCCATCCCGGAAGGCTATAAGATCATTCGCAAGGACCGTACCGGCCACACAGGAGGAGGCATCGCTATCATCCATAAGAAATCCATCCGCATCTCAACCAGCTCAGATGTCAATCTCGGCAACTCTGAACACCTCCACTTCCAGATCCACATCGACCCCAAGACCACACTCAGAGGCACCCTCCTTTACAGACCCCCAGGACCCCGCGCACAATTTAGTGAGGACATCACGGACTTCATCACTCCACACGCGCTCCCCTCCAAAGATTACATCCTTCTGGGAGACCTCAATTTTCACCTTGAAAAGAACAACGACCACAACTCCACCACCCTTCTGGACAACCTCGCCAACCTCGGACTTAAACAACTGGTCACTTCCCCCACCCACATTGCAGGTCACACACTCGACCCAATCTTCACCTCCAGCAATCAGTCTCCTTCAGACACACTACGGCTCTCCTCTGGACCGACCACAGCTGCGTTCACTTTACCTACAACAAGCCCAAACCCAACAACCACCCCCAACCAACTCTGCAAAGAAACTGGAACAAAATCACCATCGACCAGATCTCCTCATCGCTTCTTCTAAACCCCCCAGCCCACTCCTCAAACCCCGACCAAGCCGCCACCAACCTCACACTATGGTTATCCAACAGCGCCGACATCCTAGCACCACTGAAAAAACGACAAATCAAACTAGGCAGCAAGAAGGCCTCCTGGTTCAACGATGATCTTAAGAAATCCAAGAAACTCTGCCGCTCCCTTGAGAAGGCCTGGAAAAAAGACCCAATCTCCAGCACCAAGGACGCCTTCAAAAACGCCGCCCGCATACACCACCAACTGATCCGAAAGGCCAAGAAAACCGCCTTCAAGGACCGACTAGATAGCAACGCCCACAACAGCAAGGAACTTTTCAACTTCGTCAAGGAATTTACCAATCCCTCGGCCAACTCTAACGACATCACCCCCTCTCAAGCCCTCTGCGACTCCCTAGCCTCATTCTTCCACAACAAAATTGCAGACATCCACAACAGCTTCGACAACCAACCCGGAGACCAACCCACCGAACCACATGCTGGACCTTCACCTCCCTCGAACACCCTTAACGACTGGAACCCAATCTCCACTGAGGACACCATCCGCCTGATGAACTCTATCCACTCAGGATCCCCCACAGACCCATGCCCTCACCACATCTTCAACAAAGCAGACTCCATCATAGCACCGCACCTCCGAGACGTCATCAACTGCTCCCTCAACTCCGCAACCTTCCCGGAAAGCTGGAAACACGCTGAACTCAGCGCCCTTCTGAAAAAACCCACAGCGGACCCCACCGAACTCAAAAACTACAGTCCCATCTCGCTCCTTCCATTCCCGGCCAAAGTCATCGAGAAAGCTGTCAACAACCAGCTCGCTGCCTTCCTCGAAGCCAACAAATCCCTCGACTCCTCACAGTCCGGCTTCCGAGCAAAACACAGCACGGAGACCGCCCTCATCGCAGCAACGGACGACATTCGAACTCTACTAGACAATGGAGACACAGTCGCCCTCATCCTCCTTGACCTCTCCGCAGCCTTCGACACAGTCTGCCATAGTACCCTCCTACAGCGCCTCAGAAACATCGGAATCCAAGGAAAAGCACTAGAATGGATCACCTCGTTCCTCACCGGAAGAACCCAGAGAGTCCGCCTTCCACCATTCAAGTCAGAGGCCACTGAAGTCATCTGCGGCGTACCACAAGGATCTTCACTCAGCCCCACCCTTTTCAACATATACATGAGCCCCCTCGCGGCCATCGCACGCCAACACAACCTCAACATCATCTCCTACGCGGATGACACTCAACTGATCCTATCACTCACCAATGACCCTAGCACCGCCAAAACTAACCTACACGAAGGAATGAAAGAAGTAGCCGAATGGATGAAACACAGCCGTCTGAAACTGAACTCAGATAAAACAGAAGTCCTCATCTTAGGTACCTCCCCCTCTGCATGGGACGACTCGTGGTGGCCAGAAGCCCTTGGAAAAGCACCCATCCCGACAGACCACGCACGGAATCTGGGCGTCATCCTGGATTCCTCACTTTCGATGAACAGACAAGTCAACGCTGTCTCTTCATCCTGCTTCAACATTCTTCGCATGCTCAAAAAAACATTTCGTTGGATCCCCACCGAAACTAGAAAAACAGTCACCCACGCTCTGGTCACGAGCCGACTGGACTATGGAAACACCCTCTACGCCGGTACTACCGCTAAACTCCAGAAAAAACTCCAACGAATCCAGAACGCCTCAGCCAGGCTCATATTAGACATCCCACATAAAGAACATATCTCTGGTCACCTAAAAAACCTCCACTGGCTTCCCGTCAATAAGAGGATCACTTTCCGACTCCTAACCCACGCACACAAATCACTCTACGAAATCGGACCAGAATGCCTCAACACACGACTGTCCTTCTACACCCCCCCCCCCCGCCAGCTACGATCATCCAACCAAGCCCTCGCCATGGTACCTCGCATCAACAAAACCACCATGGGAGGCAGATCCTTCTCCTACCTGGCAGCTAAAACCTGGAATTCACTTCCCACTTACCTTCGCCTTACCCAGAACCACCTAGCATTCAGAAAGCAACTTAAAACGTGGATATTTGATAAGTAATTCCCAACCCCTCCTCAAGCGCCTTGAGACCCTCTGGGTATGTAGCGCGCTATATAAATTCTTTGACTTGACATAGGTGGCCTCCGGTTGGTGGCTGCTTACGAGCAGGCCACAAGGTTGTGGGAGCAAAGCTCCTGGACTTAAGCTCAAGGCAAATGGGGGGTTCAAGTTAGCACCAAAAGTGCACCCTCAGCGGTACTAGGTTGGGAGGGTGCAGGGTGTTGCTTTGTCGTCAGGTGCCCTGCTACTTTCAATGGGGATTCTCCTGTTTGCAAACACACTGCAGGCTCAGGACGTAGGTCTTCTGGGCGCGACCACCACTTGGAGAGGTAAGTTGGGATCCTTGGGGTTGCCTAGACACAGTCGGTTGGGCTACCCAAGGCTGTGGTGCATCGGGTGCAGGGGTGTCTTTTAGGGTCAGATCTTCTTAACAGCTCCTGGTCACAGTTGGGGGGACCTTCCGGATTGAGGCTGCAGGCGTGAGCTGAAGGCTTGAGGAAGGACGGAGATCCCCGGATCTCGGATCAGGATCACCGGGGAGACTGCCTCGTGGTGTTGGGCCACTCAAACTCGGGCCTTGGGCGTCGTTGCAGAGTAGTGCTGACTCGTGGATCTTGCTGGAGCTGGAGTCTGTTGGTGAACAAATCCGGTGTTCACGGGAGACAAAGACTTTTGTTTGGAAGGCAGGGCAAGTCCTCGGGGTTCTTGAGGTTGCTGCCTGCAGGACACACCGGAGTTTCACTTCTGCATGTTCAAGGTGGGGACAGGCGGCAGGGCTGGAGCCAAGTCAGTGGGTGTCCTCCTCTTAGCTTTGGCATGGCTGTGCGGTCCTTCTTTTCTTCTAGTGGATTCTTGTCTGAGGAGGCAAGGTTCAGGGGGGCCCCTAAATACTAGATTTTGGGATGTTACAGGTAGGTAAAAGGTTGGGACCAATGGGTGCCTTCCCTGGGGGTGGGAACACCCCCTATCATTTTACCCTCCAGTGGGAGGGGGGCATACGCCTCACTCTGGTTGGCTGGGTCCCCCCATCTGCAAGACGGCTGGGACTGAGAGTTGTGCTTCACCTAGCCTCCCCCACCTGAGTGGTGGGGCTGGCAAAGGTGGGCACACCTCCCTTACTTACTTGGTTTTCCTGCCCAAAGTGGGGGTCAGAACCGGTGGACACCAGTTGCTGGGAGCAACAAAAGACCTGGGGAAGCTCATAAAGGTAGCAAGCCTTTGAAGCTTCCCTTTCATGGACCCTGCCCATCCTGGGGGAGGAGGCTTGGCACCTAGTACCTGGATGTGCATTGTTTCGGGCCCCAGAGAGCAGCAGGCTCTCGACCCAGGGTTCCAGAAACATGTCTGGAGGTGGCAGCTGAAAGTAGCTGCTCTGCTTGAACACTAGTGTTAGGTCATTTTTCCGGGGTCATTTCTAAGATGCTCTCTGTGTGCATTTTTCATTAAATCCCACATTGGCATCAGTGTGGGTTTAATGTGCTGAAAAGTTTGATACCAAACTTCTCAGTTTTCAGTGCAGCCATTATGGTACTGTGGAGTTCGTAATGACCAACTCCCAGCACTATATACTCTTAATGGCAGCACTGCACTTACAATGTCTAAGAATTGACTTAGAAACTGTAGGGGTACAGGGCTCATGCACCTGTACCTTCACCACTGGTATAGTGCACCCAGCTAGAGGGGTGACTGATCCATGCCAGGGCGGTGGGTTGTAGGCACGGCACACAGGGATGTGTGCCATGTCGACTCTTCACTTTGTTTTACACCAAAACACGCAGCCTGCAAAGGCAGTGTGTGAGTGTAAAGGTACAGGGCCTCTAAGGGTGGCACAATAAGTGCTGCAGCCCTTAGAGGCCTTTCCTGGTCACAGTGCCCTGGGTACCATTTACCAGGGACTGACCTGTGGCCAGCGAGAGCCAATTGGGTTTGGTCTTCAATGCAGTTTTAGGGAAAGAACATAGGCCCTGGGGACCTGATTGGCAGGAGCCCAGGGCACACCCGGTCAAAGTACATCAGCAGTTTAGCAAAAAGTGGGGGCAAGCATGCAGAAAGAGGGCACTCTCTCACACTATCCTATTGACGTTTACCAGTATTGTGATCATGGGACACCAGGGGCCGTATTACATAAGTGGCGCACTTTTCTTGTTTGTGCTCAAGGTCACATTTAAATAGGTGCACCATGCGCAAACAGGGAACTTGTGCCTTATTAGAGTGAATGTGCTTCCCCAGGGCAGCGGCAAACTCATGCCTCTCTGGGGAAAGCACATTCAAGTAATATGGAGCTGCTACTTCAAAGCCTCTCTGTGTTTCACTGTACAAGCGGCAACCCGCCTGTGCTTTTAAGAGGGAAGAAAGAGCCACTGCAGGGAGATGTCTGGGGGGGTCCATAGGACCTCTTTTGTCCCCTCCAGAGGTGGGCCTTTTTGTGGTGCACTTTTAGTGCACCTTCTAAAGGCATGTTCGCTTCTGCATCCACGTCCATCCATAATATGGTGCGGGCAAATAGGCAAAGAGATTCCCTCATTTGTATGTGGCCATGCCCCCATGCAAATGAGGGACCGCCCTCTAGAGATAGCGCTGGCACTACATGTGTGCCAGTGCTATTTGTATTACTGAAGACGCAGCACAGGCATCTGTGGCCTCTTCTGTAATACCAAAGTGTCCCAGGGGGCAAACAGAGCGGGCGCACATTCCTGTTGCACCCCCAGGGCACTTTCTATAATGTGGCCCAGCCCAGCAGTATCCACAGTCGAGGCTGCCCAGTAACCAGTGACTGCCCTAGGATTCCATAAAAAAGGTGTGCAGCTCATTTCAGGTAGAAATGCTGAAAGACCGGTAGAGCATGCTGATGATGAGATACTAGTGACGCTGGCATACCCTTCTTCATCTTGTTTTGTCTCACCCACTGGAACTGGCACAATGTGAGAGTAGGAATCTATACCAACAAGGTCTGCATCTCATCGAGACTCCTTCAGAGATCCACAGTGGGCATAGGTTGCCTAAAAAGCCTTGAATTACCACAACGTTCCCCACTCAATCAGAGTAGCCTCAATAAAACTGATACTACTTCTCAAAGACAACTGGATAGTGCAAAACAGCATTGGCATCTTGAAAGTACAGTCACTCCCATCTATGGTTAGTTCCACTCTACAGTACTTAAACTCTAATCCTCAATTTTACATAAAAGCCAGTTTTACTTTGTTGCAAAGCTCTCAACATCATTTCACCACATTATATGCAGGCCTGATTGGTTTGTCAAAGGGCTGCACACTACAACTATGCCATCAATATTGTTCTGACAATAATCTGTGAGTAGCTTGCTAGCAGGGTAGAAGAGAGGGGCTTGCTAGAGCTTTAGCACACCTGCAGACAGAGGCAGGCTAAACAGGAGCTAGGCTTGATTCCTTGCTGTTTGATGTTACACATGCAGCCCTTTTCTCTGTGTATCGTAAGAATAAAGCGGCCATTTAACTAGTGAGGCGCGTCCATCTCACCCACCCTTTGTCACTGTTGAAAGGGAGGAGTCACTGAGGTTGGGGATCTGATCTGTTGCAGCAAATTCTTCCTGCTTAGGATTGATCAAGAAGGATAGCCTTCAATTCTGAGTTGAGTTTGAGGAAAGAAAATCTAGGGTACTGTTGGACAGGCCTCGTGGAAGGCCCGATCCCTCCCCGCATGGCGGGTCGCGGACCCCTGCACCTCCTGTGTCCCGGACAAGAACCACCCCTGCAACCCACCGGGTCAACACACGGCTCTTCCCTGACGGAACCCTGGCCCCTGAACACCACAGTATCGGCTGGCCCGGGCCCCTTCCAGAACCCCTGTCTCCGGCCCAGCCGCCATTTTTGGACACTACACGACCAGGCCTCGTGGCCTCGGGCCGACCTCGGCCTTGGGCCCAGCCAGGCCCCGACATCGAGGCACCACTATCCACCCAGGGGGTAAAGAGACCACTTGGCAGGTCAATGGAAGGAGGAGTGTCAATGGCTCCCTTCCGCCAGGTTTCGATCACCCCCAGCCTCCCTGGGCGCTGGCTCCACCCCCCTGCTGGGTGTCTGGACTCCCTCATCCCGGACCTCCCGACCTCCAAGTGCGAGGGTCCAGATATCAAAGGGCGCCAGACCTATAACTGGGGCAGCTCCAGAGCAGGAAGGCAGTTTTATCCTCGAGTCGAGAGACACCGAGACAAACTCATCCATTAAGGCCTGCTGGCGCTGCCGCGGCTCATCCTCTCGTGAACCATCTTGAAGGCCTGCTGGCGTTGCCGCGGCTCATCCTTTTGTGAACCATCTTGAAGGCCTGCTGGCGCGGCTCATCCTTTCGTGAACCATCTTGAAGGCCTGCTGGCGCTGCCGCGGCTCATCCTTTCGTGACCCATCTGGAAAGCCTGCTGGCGCTGCCGCGGCCCCTCCTTGTGAACCCACTAGCTCGAGCATTGTGAGCTCCACACCTGCTAAACCCATACCCGTCAGGTACTGAGACTGTCCCGCTACCCTTTTCCCCAAAGAGACTAGAATTGACAGGATCCTCGTGTCCTGGTCCCGCTGTACCGTCAGTTACTTTGCCTAAAGATGCATATAAAAGTGTGCAGAACTCATCTCTGTGTGGTGTCTATCTGTGGGGGGGGGAGTTACTTGTCTGTACGATTACCGGAGAGGGCCCTTCCCAGGAGGCCTCTCCCCCTTTATTCGGCCGACCCTCCGGGTCCCCGTCTAACATTGGTGGCAGCGGTGGGATCCGAGCCGACGCATAATCGTACAGAGAGTAACTCACACCACGACACACAGCAGCCATGACGACAGAAGAGAGTGGAACAACCGAAAAATTCCAGATGGAAAAGCTGGAAGAATACAGCCACAAAGAACTAAGGCAATTCTGCATAGAGCTGGGCATTGCTACCACAGGACTAAGCACAAAGGATGGCCTCAAACACGCCTTGGAATCTTGGGTGGAGACGGAAACATCCCGGCCCAAGAACGGGAGAAAAGCCGGCTCCACGAGTTGGAGCTGGCTCGACTCCGCTTAGATGGAGAACTCAAACTGGCAGAACAAAAGATAACCCTCGAACACTTACGGCTCAGGGAAGAACGAGAAGAGAAAAAGAGCCAGAGGGAGCTGGAAGAAAAAAGACTAGCATACGAACATGAGCGCAACTTGAAGGAGTTAAAAATTCGACGGCAGAACAAAGACCTCGGCGCCTCCGGGCACCAGAGCCCCACTTCCCCTACGGACCCCAAGGTCCACATCTCCAAGGACGTCGTCCGGGAATACTACCGGAACGATGACATCCAGCAATGGTTTAAGGCCTACGAGGTAGCAATGACCTCCCACCGAATCCCGCAAAGTGACTGGGGAGCTAGGTTATGGGGAAAATTCGTCAACGAAGGAAGAGATGCCCTGCTGCAACTCCCCGACCACGAGATGACATCCTACGACCACATGAAGACAGCCCTCCTCACTCGCTATGGGCTCACGCCCGAGATGTACCGGCAGCGATTCCGAGACTGTAAACGCATCCCTGGTACAACCTAGGTGGAGTACGTAAACTTTTTTAGCAGAGCCTTCGAGGGATGGATCAAGGGCAGCCGGGTCACCACCTACGAGCAATTATTCGACCTTATTGTGTGGGAGCACCTCTCCAATAATTGTTTCGTCGAACTCAGACAGCACCTCCTTGACAGTAAGCTGACCGAACCTCGGAAGCTCGCCATCGAAGCAGACCAATGGGAGTGCACCCGAGTCCCTCGGAGCTGGCCTAGCGAACAGAACAGAGCCTCCCAAGGGCCTCACCGCCCACGGGGGGGGGAGGAGGAGGCCAGGGTCGGGGCCGGGACGCCATCACGGTGCCCCTCACTAGCAACACCCCGCCCCCGGCCGGAAGAGGAAGCCCTCCAACGCGACCAGGGTTCCTCTCCAACGTTACCTGCCACAAGTGCCAGCGACCCGGCCACTACGCCAATGATCCCAACTGCCCAAAAAATCAGAACCCCATGAACCGCCAGATCACCGCCGCCGCCCTGGGAGAAGAGCCGGGCCACGAAGAAGCCGAAGAGTACGAGCAGTACCAACCCGAGTGGGAACCAGCCGCCATGTCCCTGGTCTGTCTAGGGGAGAGGGACATGGTCCCGCGGGCGCCCATCCCCGCCAACACGCAGAAATACAGCCAGTGGGTCACCATCAATGGACGCCGGGCTGAAGCCCTCTGTGACACAGGAGCCAGTGTGACCGCAGTCCGCTGCCATCTGGTGACCCCTGACCAGATCCTACCCAATGTACTTTGTCCCGTGCGGTCGACAGACAACTCCGAGAGCCTGTGCCAGATGGCCCGCGTCCCCTTCGAGTGGGGGGGGGGGGGGGCTAAAAGTGACTGTCCGCGCCGATGCCCCGGTGGACTGCCTTCTGGGGAACGACCTCGAAAGCTCCCCCTGGTCAGCTGTTGAGCGAAGAGAGCACCTGGGGATGCTTGGTCTCCCTGAATGGGTCTGTGTAACAACCCGATCCATGGCCGCCCGCGCCATCTCCAGCCCAGAGGAACCGGAGTGGCCTGAACCTCCTCCGCTAATCGTCACAGAAGAAACCACCCCTGAGCCTGGTCCTCCGGGGTCCGGCAACAAAGAACCGGATCAACTCCAAGACCTCCCGAAGCTGGCCCAGTGGCGCCAAGAAGGTGGCCCCACTCAGGAACACTTCCGCCAGGAACAAGGGGCATGTCCCTCCCTCGAGGGACTCAGACAGCAAGCCATAGCCCAGAGCGCAGGGGATGCCTCGGGGGCCCACTGGATCTACTGGGACAACGGGCTGCTCTACAGTGAGCAGAAAATTGCCGAGCTGGGAGCCAGCCGGGTGCTGGTGGTCCCCCTCCTCTTCAGAGACTTCCTATTGAACCTAGCACACGATGTGCCTCTTGCCGGGCACCTGGGGCAGGACAAGACGTACAGCCGCCTGGTGACCCACTTCTACTGGCCAAAGATGCGGAATGATGTAGTGAACTACTGCCGGGCCTGCCCCACCTGCCAGGCCAGCGGGAAGAGCGGCCGAAAACTGAAAGTCCCCCTGCAACCCTTTCCCATAGTCACCACCCCCTTCGAGCGGGTGGGGATAGACATTGTGGGGCCCCTAGAGCCCCGGACAGCACAGGGGCACCGGTTCATCCTTGTCCTGGTGGACCATGCCACCCGCTATCCCGAGGCCATACCTCTCCGGACCGTAACGGCGCCTGTGGTGGGCCGAGCCTTGATGGGGATCTTCTCACGGGTGGGCTTCCCCCGAGAAGTCGTCAGTGACCGGGGCACGAACTTCATCTCTAGATACATGAAGTCCCTATGGCAACAGTGCGGGGTCACCTACAAATTCACGACCCCCTATCACCCGCAAGGGAACGGACTAGTAGAACGATTCAACCGCACCCTCAAGGGGATGATCATGGGCCTGGAAGAGCCCCTACGTCGCCAATGGGACGTGCTGCTCCCATGCCTCCTGTTCGCTTACAGGGAGGTCCCCCAGAAATCCCTGGGCTTCAGCCCGTTCGAACTCTTGTATGGACACCCCGTCCAGGGCCCCCTCAGCTTGGTCAAAGAAGGGTGGGAGGTGGCCCCTCAGAAGACTCCCCCTGATGTATACAAGTACCTCTTGACCCTCCGTAACCAGACCTGGCGGTTCAGGGAACTTGCCAAAGCCAACCTCGAAGCCAGCCAAGAGGACATGAAGCGCTGGTATGATCAGAACGCCTCATCCATCGAGTTCGAGCCGGGACAACAGGTCTGGGTGATGTCCCCCGGTGGAACCTTGCGCCCTCCAGGACAAATGGACGGGACCCTTCAAAGTGGTAGAGCGCAAGGGCCCAGTCACCTACCTGGTAGACATGGAGTCACCCCGAAACCCCCTACGTGTCCTCCACGCCAACCGACTCAAGCCCCACTTTGTGCGCTCTGAACTTAGCCTCCTGATGGCTACTGACAGTGGGGCTGAAGAAGACTCCGAGCCCCTCCCAGACCTCCTGAAAACGCTCGAGAAAGACGGCTCCGTGGAGGGAGTCCACCTCTCCGATGCCCTGTCCCCAGCGCAGCGCCAAGACTGCCAAGAACTGCTACTACAATTTGCCGACCTGTTCTCCCTCATTCCGGGGGTCACGCCCTGGTGCCTCCACGACGTTGACACCGGGGATAGCCCCCCCTATCCGACACAGGGCGTACAGGGTGCCTGATCGAGTACGCACCTGCATCCAGTCGGAAGTCTCCAAGATGCTAGCTCTAGGAGTGATCGAGCCGTCCGACAGCCCCTGGGCCAGCCCGATCGTGCTGGTCCCCAAGGCCGCCGCCCCGGGCGCCGCCCCCAAGCTCAGGTTCTGTGTAGACTATCGGGGTCTGAACGCCGTCACCAGGACCGACGCTCACCCCATTCCACGGACAGACGAACTGATCGACCGCATGGGGGCCGCCCGCTACCTGAGCATCTTTGATTTGACAGCGGGCTATTGGCAGATCGGCCTCACTCCAGGTGCCCAGGAGCGATCCACCTTCTCCACCCCGGATGGCCACTACCACTTCAAGGTGATGCCCTTCGGAATGAAAAACGCACCCGCCACCTTCCAAAGACTAGTGAACAAAGTCTTGGCGGGTCTAGAAGAATTCAGCGCCGCCTATCTGGAGGATATTGCCATGTACAGCCGCCACTGGGAAGAACACCTCCACCACCTCCGGGAGGTCCTGAACGCCCTCCGGCAGGCTGGGCTAACCATCAAGGCCAGCAAGTGCCAGATCGGCCAGGGGTCCGTGACCTACCTGGGGCACCAGTGGCCTAGTGGCACCCCTCCAGCTCAAGATTGCCGCCATCCAGTCCTGGGAGCCCCCGGTCACCCAAACAGAGGTCCGAGCCTTCCTGGGGCTCGCCGGGTACTACCGGCGCTTCGTCAAAGACTATGGCAGCATTGTGGGGCCCCTCACAGAACTCACGTCCAAAAAGAACCCCCAGAAGGTCAACTGGACTCCTGAGTGTCAGACTGCCTTTGAGAACCTCAAGTCCGCCATGTGCACCGCCCCCGTGCTCCAAGCCCCCGACTACAGCCGGGAATTTATAGTACAGACGGACGCCTCAGAACATGCCGTTGGGGCCGTCCTCTCCCAACTCAACATCGAGGGAGTCGATCAGCCGGTGGCCATCATCAGCCGCCGCCTGCTGGCCCGAGAACAGCGCTGGAGCACCATTGAGCGGGAAGCCTTCGCCGTAGTATGGGCCCTCAAGAAGCTCCGGCCCTATCTCTTCGGTACCCACTTCCGGGTGCAAACAGATCACCGACCCCTGCAATGGCTGATGCAGATGCGGGGAGAAAACCCAAAGCTGTTGCGTTGGTCCATCTCCCTGCAGGGGATGGATTTCACTGTGGAGCATCACCCCGGTCAAGACCACGCCAACGCAGACGGCCTGTCCCGCTTCTTCCGCCTCGGCGAGGAGAGTACCCAAGAGGATGGGTGACTCTCCCTGCCTTCAGCTGGGGGGGACGCATGTTGGACAGGCCTCGTGGAAGGCCCGATCCCTCCCCGCATGGCGGGTCGCGGACCCCTGCACCTCCTGTGTCCCGGACAAGAACCACCCCTGCAACCCACCGGGTCAACACACGGCTCTTCCCCGACGGAACCCTGGCCCTGAACACCACAGTATCGGCTGGCCCGGGCCCCTTCCAGAACCCCTGTCTCCGGCCCAGCTGCCATTTTTGGACACTACACGACCAGGCCTCGCGGCCTCGGGCCGACCTCGGCCTCGGGCCCAGCCAGGCCCCGACATCGAGGCACCACCATCCACCCAGGGGGTAAAGAGACCACTTGGCAGGTCAATGGAAGGAGGAGTGTCGATGGCTCCCCTCCGCCAGGTTTCGATCACCCCCAGCCTCCCTGGGCGCTGGCTCCACCCCCCTGCTGGGTGTCTGGACTCCCTCATCCCGGACCTCCCGATCTCCTATTGCGAGGGTCCGGACATCAAAGGGCGCCAGACCTATAACTGGGGCAGCTCCAGAGCAGGAAGGCAGTTGTATCCTCGAGTCGAGAGACACCGAGACAAACTCATCCTTGGAGGCCTGCTGGCGCTGCCGCGGCTCCTCTTCGTGAACGCATCTTGAAGGCCTGCTGGCGCTGCCGCGGCTCATCCTCTCGTGAACCATCTTGAAGGCCTGCTGGCGCTGCCGCGGCTCATCCTCTCGTGAACCATCTTGAAGGCCTGCTGGCGCTGCCGCGGCTCATCCTTTCGTGAACCATCTTGAAGGCCTGCTGGCGCTGCAGCGGCTCATCCTTTCGTGAACCATCTGGAAAGCCTGCTGGCGCTGCCGCGGCTCCTACTTGTGAACCCACTAGCTCGAGGATTGTGAGCTCCACACCTGCTAAACCCGTACCCGTCAGGTACTGAGACTGTCCCGCTACCCTTTTCCCCAAAGAGACTAGAATTGACAGGATCCTCGTGTCCTGGTCCCGCTGTACCGTCAGTTACTTTGCCTAAAGATACATATAAAAGTGTGCAGAACTCATCTCTGTGTGGTGTCTATCTGTGGGGGGGAAGTTACTTGTCTGTACGATTACCGGAGAGGGCCCTTCCCAGGAGGCCTCTCCCCCTTTATTCGGCCGACCCTCCGGGTCCCCGTCTAACAGGTACACATAAGGGCATGGATCTGCAACACCATTTAACACTGGATGGACAGGTATACAGCACTCTCTCCGGACCTGAAGTTGAAACCATGGGTTGCTGGTTTTGTGGCAAAACTCTTGTTTGCTCCCTGAAGGAAGATGGGTTTCTGTTCCAGTAACCCCCCTTCTTTTTGCCAGATTTCTGACTTTATGTGCCCTGGGTCCCTGCCAATCTGGTTCCCAGGGCCTGTGTTCTTTCCCAAAACTGTACCTCTGTACCCTCAATTGGCACCTCTTTGGCCACATGTAAGTCACTTATAAAAGGTGCCATGGGTACCAAGGGCACTGTGACCAGGGAAGGCCTCTACTGGCTGCAGCCCATATTGTGGCACCTTTACAGGTCCTGTACCTTAACACACTGCCATGCAAGCTGCGTGTTTTGGTACAGAGAAAAGTGAAGAGTCGACATGCCTGCAACCCTTCCTATGGTATAGGTAAGACACCCCTCTAGCTGGGTGCACTGTACCACTGGTGAGGGGACTATTGCATAGGCATTGTGCCCCTATAGTGTCTAAGTCAATTCTTAGCATTGTAAGTGCAGTAAAGCCATCAAGGGAATATGGTCTGGGAGTTTGTCATTACAAACTCCACAGCACCATAATGGCTTTACAGAACTCTGGGAAGTTTGGTAGCAAACTTCTCAACATAATAAACCCACACTGATGCCTGTGTGGGATTTATTATACAATGCACTCAGAGTGTATCTTAGAGATGCCCCCTAAAAAACGACCAGCCTCTGGTGGGTTCCCTGACTGGTAAACACCAGCCTCCCACCAGGAGACTTGTTTCTGGACCCCTGGGGTGGGAGCATTTTCTCCTTGAGCCCAGAAACAAAGCCTTTCCTGGGCAGAGGTATTCACACTTCCCCCAGGTCAGGGAGAGCCATCTGTGGCAGAGGAGCTTCAAAGGCCTTGCCACCTTTGTAATGTGACCCACAGCCTCTCCTGCAATTAGTAGCAGGCCCCTTTCTCATCTCTCTTTTTTGGCGGGAAAACAGGTGGGAGCATTTTAAACAGCCAATAAGGTGTGCCCGCCTCTGCCAACCCCACCCCACAGGTAGGGGAGGTGAGGTGAAGCCCACTCTTCAGTGCCCACCATCTTGAAGATGGCAGGCACTCTCCAATCAGGATTAAGGATTATGCCCACTCCCCCATGTGGGGTGAGCATACCAAGAGTGTAGTCACCCTAAGGTCAGTGGCCCATTGGATACTGACCTCAAGACCCCTAAAACGCCCCCTAAATACAGCATTTATGGCACAGCCCTGAATCAAGAAGGCAGATTTCTGCAACCTTTGAAGAAGAAGGATGAAAGAAGACGTCCAGCAGAGGAGACTGCAGAGAAGAACTGACATGGCCCCCGCCCTACCGGCCCCTCTGCAGTTTCCTGAGATCCTGCGCCAAAAATAGCCTTGTCCTGCAGCCAGGACCTCCAGAACCCCGGGGAGGACTGACTGCCTTCAACACAGACCGAATCTCCTGAGAACAGCAGCTCTGTTTAAAAGAAACACCAAAGAAAGGTTCAGAGCCTGCTGAGGACAAAGAAACCCCACGCCTGGAACCATCACTGCACCCGACATCTACAGCTGAATCTGAGTGGCCCACCGGTCCCAGCGAGGTCCCCGTGCACTCCAGATTCCGAGTCCACTGTGGGGGTGACCCCTCCAGGACTCCCCGATGTCGCCTGCAGCCTCTGCACAGAGACCCCCCACCCTTCCCCCCAACAGCAAGTGGCCCAGTAAGGTGAAATTCGACCTTAAAGGGCATCCCTGCATCCAGCCGCTCTGAGCCCTGGAGAAGAGGAGCTGAGGTGCATCTACGTCCCTGAGCCCTCCAACTTAGCTGCTCCGCTGTTGGTTCCTCCCAGAAGACTTTGACTGATCCTGCAGTCAAAATCCAAAACCTGCAACTCCCATTGAAAACAACAGGGCACCCGACGCCAAACCAGCACTCTGAAGCCGACCGCCCCTGTGCAGCTGTGGTTGCACCTTAAATGCTAAATCGGATCCCCCTTCGCTCTGAGCTAAAACCTAAGAGCTTTGCTCCCACAACTTCATGGCCTGATCATGAGCAGCCACCAACTGGAGACCCCCTATCCCCCTTTGGATAACATTGGGCCCCAGCACTCTGCACCTGGCCACCCTAGTGCTGCTAAGGGTGCTTTGAGAGTGCAGTGTTAACGCTGGGTGAATCCTGGTTCTAACCCCAGAAAACTAACTCCCAAACCTAAGTACTTGCTGTTAAGTCAATAACATTGTTTTCTCGCACAGGACTGCATTGACTGCTTTCTTGTGAAAAGTGTTCTGTATGGAGTTGGTTTGTATGAAACCTTAAGAAACTGCATGTGTACAAAACAGATTTACTTACCTTTTGTCCAGGAAATGTCCCAGTGTGATATCTATGCATATCACACTGATTCGAAAAAGTAATCTGAAAAGTTACTTGAAAAGTAATCCGAAAAGTAACTGAAAAGTAATTCAAACTGTTTTATAAACAAATGACTTACCTGTAACCAATCTAATTGTATTCAACTGATATCAAACTGTATTTCACTGCATAATTCTTGCAAAGTATTGTTATACTTACCTGTACCAGGCCTGACTTGGTTCTAGAACAATAAAACAAAACAAAATAATATTTTTATACAGACAAATTAGTCTGAATTCAGTCTTTGGGTGTGTGACATCATTTCTTGCCAGAGTGTGTACAATAAATGCTTACTTAACACACTACCCTCTGATAATGCCTTACGCTCCCCCACACTACCACAAATAGAGAGTAAGTTATTATCTACATTATACCTCGGCCTACCTTTGGGGTGCCACTGGACTCTGTGAGCACTATACCTTACTTTGGTATAGTATATACAGAGTCCGCTTCCTTCACCTCTTGGTGGCCTTTCCTCTGTTTTGTAAGTCATTTTATTTGTAGCTCCTATATCCAGTGAGTAGATTTGTAAAATGTGCTAATGCGCCTCAGTGGGGATTTGTTTACACGGTAAACGTTTTAATGGGCGATGGTCTCCCAGGTGATAGTTCGTTCCTCCGGCAGATCTGTTCCCCATATATTTTTGGCACCAGTCAGTTCTCTTTCCCAAGCCATCCTCTCTGGAGGACATGCATAGCTCTCGGAGTGCAGACCTGGAATGGCCACACGGGCCCACCCATCTTCTCTCTTCTATTTTTAAGTGGATCAATTTTCCATCCGTCGGAGAGGAGCATGGGCTGCACGTAGACGTCAGAAATAGCCAGTTGGCTCACGGACTGCTATCGTCCCTTAGAGTCTCTGTCCTCATTGATGGACGATCACCTCTGGCTCTTATTTTGTCAAGTATTTGGTGAGCTCCCACTTGCTGAAACATCCACCTTGTAGTGGGTGGGGTGTAGTATACAGCAACAGGCAGGTTGAAGGCTAATGCAGTAAGAAAAATCCCATTGGAAGAGTGAGGGCCTTATTTAGAGTTTGGGAGAAGGGCTACTCGATCAAAATGTGGTAGATATCTGTCCACCATTTTACAACGGCCTTACACTATAATGCATCTGTAATTCATCGGATCCTATGCTATAATGCACCTGTCTTACAGGTACCACATGCTATAATTCACCTGTAATGCAGGTACCATACTCTATAAGGCAGTGGACAATACGTTATAATGCAACTGTATTATAGGGGAGCCTACGCTATAGTTCAACTGTATTACAGATACCATATGCAATAATGCACCTGTATTACAGGTACCATATGCTATAATTCACCTGTAATGCAGGTACCATGCGCTATAATGCAACTGTATTACAACGGACCATATGCTATAATACAACTGTATTACAGGTACCATATGCTATAATGTCCCTACAATACTGCAGTCGGGAAATCTGTCACATTTGTGAAAAAGTGCCTTTTTTGCCACACTCTAAATCAGGCCTAAAACTGGTGAATGATGGCAGTGGCCTTTATATTGTGTTCGATTTAACATTTGTGTTGCAGTAGGTGCAGCCAATACAACTCTGCCCCAAATGCGTTTCTATTTGTTGACTTTTCCAGTCTCATTGAATTTAAGTCCCCAACTACAGTGGTCCAGATTACAAAAATGTGCTACCCTTTCCTAGCACCTATACTTGTGCAATCAGCACGAAGATCAAGTATCTTTTGGCCATGATGTAAAAAATAGCAGCATTCTCTCTTTTAAATAATGCACATCAACCGTGCTCTCCTTTGACATGTATTGCTGGAGGTGACTATTACGTACAAGCAAAGCCAATAGGTTGTGCTTTTCAAATGCATGAACTGACTATTTGGCCTTGGTTGTTTTGCAAAGCTGAACAGCATCTGCAATAAGAAAAAAATATTTTGTTGCCAATACTGAACAGCATCAGCAAAAAAAATGCCAACATTCCTTCCTCAATGTGATGACGTGTGGGTGTGTGTGTGTTTTGAGTGTGAGTGTGTGTGTAGATATATATATATATATATTTCATGGCGTGGCAACAGCCATGTTGACTTTATTTTTAATTTATTGTTCCAAGATAGTGATAATTTGAAAACAAAACACAGCAAAAGGTGCTCAAACGTGCAGGCTAAAGAAAGGACTGGCATGGTACCATATTGCAGCTGCTAGACCCCCCAAACAAGTTTTAAAAAGAAATAAAGACAGCGCCACCAGGGAGCTACAGAGGAGGAGTGATGCAAAGAAAGCTACTGAATGCTTCCAAATAGTGTAGAGCAACGACACCAAGAAGAAATAAGTCGCAACAGAGTAGCTAGGGGGTGGGTATTTGAAAAAATTACAATTAAAAAAAGCTTAGCAGGAAGGTAGGGGAGGTGAGGGGAGGGGAAACAATGGACAGGCAGGGGAGTGGGAACAGGAACACGGAGATATTGGGGTTGGGACAGGTAGGGATGTGTGGGTGGAAGCAAATCAGGAGGGAGAGAGCAAGAGAGCATGCTAATGGAGTTAAGAAAGAAAAATGTAGTTCTCTGAATGTAAGCAAGGGGTAGCGTAAGTGACATCACATGCCATGTGACCCCCCCTCACCTAATGTCACAGGAAGTGACAAAACACAAACTTTGACCTGGTGACATCACAGGAAGTTTAAAAAAACAAGCATTTGCAATGCAATAGGTCTCGCATTAGGAAAGTTTGGGCTATTGGTCTATTAAATGACAATTTTTTTATTTATGTGTTGGTTTTGAAAATAGCGAAATTAATAGCTTTGCCATTTACAATGCCAGTACTTTTAACTTTTGCAAATGTGACACCTATAGCATTTGTAATGCAACATGTTTTGTATTTACGTCACTTAGATGTATTGATATTACAAATAACAATGGCTTTTAATTTTTTTAAATAATTAATACTTAAATAAAAATTATTGTAATTTATAATGGCAATAGCTTAAACATTTGTAAATAACTTTTGTGAAGATTATGTTCAGTGTATTTTATTGTGACGAAAATCCAAGACCAGAAGTGAAATATTGACATATTTTTGTGACATTTGTAATAAAGCTTGAAACATTGAGAGAACATATTTGAACCAGTTGTTGTGATGGTGCGATAGATAGAGTTAGGGCGATAGACAGACAGAGGGAGGGCGATAGACAGAGAGACAGACAGAGGGAGGGCGATAGACAGACAGACAGAGGGAGGGAGGGCGCTAGACAGACAGACAGAGGGAGGGAGGGCGCTAGACAGACAGACAGAGGGAGGGAGGGCGCTAGACAGACAGACAGAGGGAGGGAGGGCGCTAGACAGACAGACAGAGGGAGGGAGGGCGCTAGACAGACAGACAGAGGGAGGGAGGGCGATAGACAGACAGAGGGAGGGAGGGCGATAGACAGACAGAGGGAGGGAGGGCGATAGACAGACAGAGGGAGGGCGATAGACAGACAGAGGGAGGGCGATAGACAGACAGAGGGAGGGCGATAGACAGACAGAGGGAGGGCGATAGACAGACAGAGGGAGGGCGATAGACAGACAGAGGGAGGGCGATAGACAGACAGAGGGAGGGCGATAGACAGACAGAGGGAGGGCGATAGACAGACAGAGGGAGGGCGATAGACAGACAGAGGGAGGGCGATAGACAGACAGAGGGAGGACGATAGACAGACAGAGGGAGGACGATAGACAGACAGAGGGAGGACGATAGACAGACAGAGGGAGGACGATAGACAGACAGAGGGAGAGCGATAGACAGACAGAGGGGGAGGGCGATACACAGACAGAGGGGGAGGGCGATACACAGACAGAGGGGGAGGGCGATACACAGACAGAGGGGGAGGGCGATAGACAGACAGAGAGGGAGGGCGATAGACAGACAGAGAGGGAGGGCGATAGACAGACAGAGGGGGAGGGCGATAGACAGACAGAGGGAGGGCGATAGACAGACAGAGGGAGGGCGATAGACAGACAGAGGGAGGGCGATAGGCAGACAGAGGGAGGGCGATAGACAGACAGAGGGAGAGCGATAGACAGACAGAGAGGGAGGGCGGGCGATAGACAGACAGAGAGGGAGGGCGATAGACAGACAGAAAGGGAGGGCGATAGACAGACAGAAAGGGAGGGCGATAGACAGACAGAGAGGGAGGGCGATAGACAGATAGAGAGGGAGGGCGATAGACAGATAGAGAGGGAGGGCGATAGACAGATAGAGAGGGAGGGCGATAGACAGATAGAGAGGGAGGGCGATAGACAGATAGAGAGGGAGGGCGATAGACAGATAGAGAGGGAGGGCGATAGATGTGTGGGGGTGTGGGGTTGGGTGTGTAGTTGGTGGGGTTAGAGATGGATGGATGTGGAAGAGAGCAGCAGATCAGCACAGCAGAAGAGAACAGGGAGTTAAATAAGGAGGTGGGTGGATGAGAGCAGCAGATTAGCACAGGAGAAGAGAACAGGGAGTTGGAGAAAGAGGCGGGTGGAAAAGGCAGCTGATCAGCATGTGAGAAGAAATGAAATGAAATGAAATGAAATGAAAATGTGACTTGTAGAGCGCTGCAGCTGCCCTGAGGCGTCCAGGCGCTAGAAGAGAACGTGGAGTTAGAGAAGGAGACAGAGTGGAAGAGCGCATCAGATCAGCACAGCAGAAGAGAACATGGAGTTAAAGAAGGAGGCGGTGGAAGAGAGTAACAGATCAGCACAGGAGAAGAGAACAGGGAGTTAAGGAAGAAAGCAGGTGGAAGAGAACAGCATATTAGCACAGGAGAAGAGAACAGGGAGTTAGATAAAGAGGCTGGTGGAAGAGAACAGCAGATTGGCACAGGAGAACGAAATAAGGAGTTAGAGGAGGAGGTGCTGGAAGGGAACAGCAGATCAGCACAAGAGAAGAGAACAGGGAGTTAGAGAAGGAGGTGGGTGGAAGAGAGGAGCAGATCAGCACAGCAGAAGAGAATAGGGAGTTAAAGAAGGAGGCGTGGTGGAAGAGAGCAGCAGATCAGCAGAAGATAACAGGGAGGTAGAGAAGGAGGTGGGTGGAAGAGAACAGCAGATCGGCACAGGAGAAGAGAGCAGGGAGTTAGAGAAAGAGGCAGAGTGGAAGAGAAGAGCAGTTCAGCACAGGAGAAGAGACCAGGGAGTTAAAAAAAGGAGGTGAGGTGGATGAGAGCATCAGATCAGTACAGGAGAAGAGAAACCGGAGTCACAGAAGGGGGCGGGTGGAAGAGAGCAGAAAGATAATGACAGGAGAAGAGAACATGGAGTTAAAGAAGGAGGCAGGTGGAAGAGAACTAAATATTAGCACACGAGAAGAGAACAGGGAGTTAGAGAAGGAGGCGGGTGAAAGAGAACAGTAGTTCAGCACAAGAGCAGAGACCAGGAAGTTAAAAAAGGAGGTGGGGTAGATGAGAGCAGCAGATCAGCACAGGAGAAGAGACCAGGGAGTTAAAGAAGGAGGCGGGTGGAAGAGAACAGCAGTTCAGCACAAGAGCAGAGACCAGGGAGTTAAAAAAAGGAGGTGGGGTAGATGAGAGCAGCAGATCAGCACAGGAGAAGAGACCAGGGAGTTAAAGAAGGAGCTGGGTGGAAGAGAACAGCAGTTCAGCACAAGAGCAGAGACCAGGGAGTTAAAAAAAGGAGGTGGGGTGGATGAGAGCAGCAGATCAGCACAGGAGAAGAGACCAGGGAGTTAAAGAAGGAGCTGGGTGGAAGAGAACAGCAGTTCAGCGCAGGAGAAGAGAAGAGACCAGGGAGTTAGAAAAGGAGGCGGGTGGAAGAGAGCAGCAGATCAGCACAGGAGAAGAGAACAGGGAGTTAAAAAGGAGGCGGTGGAAGGGAACAGCAGATCGGCACAGGAGAAGAGAACAGGGATTTAGAGAAAGAGGCGGGTGGAAGAGAACAGCAGATTAGCACAGGAGAAGAAAACAGTTAGTTAAAGAAGGAGGCGGGTGGAAGAGAGCAGCAGATCAGCACGGGAGAAGAGAACAGGAAGTTAGGGAAAGAGGTAGAGTGGAAGAGAGCAGCAGATCAGCACGGGAGAAGAGAACAGGGAGTTAAAGAAGGAGGCGGGTGGAAGAGAGCAGATCAGCAGAGGGAGAAAAGAAGAGAACAGGGAGTTAGAGAAGGAGGTGGGGTGGAAGAGAGCAGCAGATTAGCACAGGAGAAGAGAACAGGGAGTTAAAGAAGGAGGTGGGGTGGAAGAGAGCAGCAGATCAGCTCTGGAGAAGAGAAGTGAACAGGGAGTTAGATAAGGAGGTGGGTGGAAGAGAGCAGCATAACAGCACAGCAGAAGAGAACATGGAGTTAAAGAAGGAGGCAGGTGGAAGAGAGCAGCAGATCAGCACAGGAGAAGAGAACAGGTTCAGGTTCAAGTTCAGGAATTTGTATAGCGCACTACTCACCCAGAGGGTCTCAAGGGGCTTGGGGGAGGGGGTGCATTATTTATCGAATAGCCAGGTTTTAAGTTCCTTTCTGAACGAAATGTGGTTCCGTGTAAGGCGGAGGTGAGTGGGGAGAGAATTCCAGGTCTTGGCCGCCAAGTAGGAGAAGGATCTTTCTCCCATGGTGGATCTCTGGATGCGCGGAACTGCGGCGAGGGCTTGATTGGAGGATCTTAGTTGGCGGGTGGGCGTGTAGAAGGACAGTCGTGTGTTGAGGCATTCGGGTCCTAGTTTGTAGAGGGCCTTGTGTGAGTGGGTGAGGAGACGGAACGTTATTCTCTTATTGACGGGAAGCCAGTGGAGGTCTTTCAGGTGACCGGTAATGTGAGCTTGGCGAGGGATGTCCAATATTAGTCTGGCTGATGCGTTTTGGATGCGTTGGAGTTTTTTCTGTAATTTGGCTGTGATTCCGGCGTAGAGGGTGTTTCCATAGTCCAGTCGGCTAGTGACCAGTGCGTGGGTGACAGTCTTTCTTGTTTCGATGGGAATCCAACGGAAGATTGATTTATTTATTTATTTTTTGAGCATACGAAGTACGTTGAAGCAAGAGGATGAGACTGCGTTGACTTGTCTGGTCATCGAGAGGGAGGAGTCTAGGATGAAGCCTAGGTTACGTGCGTGGTCTATGGGTATGGGTGCTGTGCCCAGGGCCGATGGCCACCATGAGTCGTCCCAGGCCGAGGGGGATGATCCTAGGATGAGGCCTTCCGTTTTGTCTGAGTTAAGTTTTAGGCGGCTGTTTTTCATCCATTCGGCTATTTCTTTCATGCCTTCGTGAAGATTGGTTTTGGCGGTGTTAGGGTCTTTGGTGAGGGAAAGGATCAGCTGGGTGTCGTCAGCATAAGAGATGATGTTAAGGTTGTGTTGTCTCACGATGGATGCAAGGGGACTCATGTAAACGTTGAAGAGGGTGGGACTGAGTGATGATCCTTGTGGTACTCCGCAGATGACTTTGGTGGCCTCTGATTTGAATGGGGGGAGTCGGACTCTCTGGGTTCTCCCGGCGAGGAACGAGATGATCCAGTCCAAGGCTTTTCCTTGTATGCCGATGTTGCTGAGGCGTTGTATGAGGGTGCTATGACAGACTGTGTCGAAGGTGGCGGAGAGGTCGAGTACGATGAGGGCAACTGTTTCTCTGTTGTCCAGTAGTGTTCGGATGTCGTCTGTCGCTGCAATGAGGGCGGTTTCGGTGCTGTGTTTGGCTCGTAAGCCGGACTGTGAGGTGTCGAGGGAGTTGTTGGATTCAAGGAAGGAGGCGAGCTGGCTATTGACGGCTTTCTTAATGACTTTGACAGGGAATGGGAGGAGGGAGATGGGGCGGTAGTTCTTAAGTTCAGAGGGGTCTGCTGTGGGTTTCTTCAGGAGGGCGCTGAGTTCGGCGAGTTTCCAGCTTTCTAGGAAGGTAGCGGAGTTGAAGGAGCAGTTGATGACATCACGGAGATGGGGTGCGATGATGGAGTCTGCTTTGTTGAAGATGTGGTGGGGACAGGGGTCGGTTGGCGAACCTGAATGGATGGAGTTCATTAGGCGGATGGTGTCTTCAGTGGTGATTGGGTTCCAGGCGCTAAGGTTGTTAGAGGGCGGTTTAGGTTCGGAGGTGGGTGGAGTGGACTGTTCTTTGGAAATGTTCTCAAAGCTGTTATGTATGTCGGCGATTTTGTTGTAGAAGAAAAAGGATAACGAATCGCAGAGGTCTTGGGAGGGAGTAATGTCGTTTGAGGCTGCGGTGGGGTTGGTAAATTCTTTGACGATGTTGAATAGTTCCTTGCTGTTATGGGTGTTGTTGTCGAGTCGATGCTTGAATGCGGATTTCTTGGTGGATCGGATCAATTGGTGGTGTTTGCGGGTGGCTGTCTTGAAGGTGGTCAGGTTGTCAGTGGTTGGGTTTTTTCTCCATGTTTTCTCGAGAGTACGGCATAGTTTCTTGGATTTCTTAAGGTCATTGTTGAACCAGGGGGCCTTTTTGCTACCCTGTTTGGTTTGGTGGTTTTTCAAGGGTGCTAATTCGTCAACGCTGTGAGTGATCCATTGTTTGAGTTTGGTGGCAGCTTGGTTTGGGTTCGATGAGAGGGCGGGAGGGTTTTGGTTGAGCGATGTGAGGAGTTGGTCGGTGGTGATTTTGTTCCAGTTTCTTCGCGGAATAGGTTGTGGGTCGAGGTAGTTTTGTAGCTGAAGTGAACACAACTGTGGTCCGTCCAATGGAGAGCTGTGGTGCGATCGAAGGAGATGTGTTTGCTGGAGGTGAAGATTGGGTCGAGCGTATGTCCGGCTACATGGGTGGGGGTGTCAACAAGTTGTTTGAGTCCGAGATTGGCCAGGTTGTCCAGAAGGGTGGTGGTGTTGCTGTCGTTTTTCTTTTCCAGGTGGAAGTTGAGGTCTCCCAGTAGAATGTAGTTCTCGGAGGTGAGGGCATGTGGGCTGATGAAGTCAGTGATGTCTTCGCTGAATTGTTTACGCGTTCCTGGTGGTCTGTAGATGAGGGTGCCTCCAAGTGTGGTCCTGGGGTCGGTGTGGATCTGGAAGTGGAGGTGTTCGGCGGTTGCAAGGTTATCGTCGAAGCTGGTCGTGATTCTGATGGTGTTCTTATGGACGATGGCGATGCCTCCTCCTGTTTGGTTGGTGCGGTCTTTTCGGATGATCTTGTAAGCGTCCGGGATGGCTATGGCGATGTCGGGTGTTGATGATGCGTTAATCCAGGTTACTGTAAGGAAGGCGATGTCCGGTGAAGCAGTGTTGAGTAGGTCCCAGAGTTCAGTGGCGTGTCTGTGGACCGAGCGGGTGTTCAGCAGGATGCACTTCAGGTGGTTAGATTCGGAGCTGTGTTTGGAGTAAGTGGATTTGGTGTGGGTCTTGATGCAGGCGAACTTGCAGGAGTGGCAGGCGAAGGGACCGTGGGTACGTCCTGGGGCAGCTTCGTAGCATTGTGGTGTGCGTCCGGGGTTAAGGGCTAGGAGGGTGGCGGCGTCATACGTTATGCGGGAGGAGTGCGGTTTGCGGGGGTCTGGCGCTGGGCGCGGTCCAGGCCGGACGGGCGTAGACAGGCTTGCCTTTGGCGCACCTTCGGCGCGCATGGGGCGCGTCCGCTACGCGTGAACGCAGCGCGCAAAAGCATCTGTCATAAATGGATAGTGGGGGGGGCAAGGGAGGGTCAGCTGGGAGGCGGGAGCGGGGCGGAGGGGAGGGCTGGAAGGCACAGCAACAACAAGATGGCAGCAATAATAAATGGAGACCGGACGAGGTTGGGGTGGGCAGGGGCGCAGGCACAGTTACAACAAGGTTACAGCACACAATGCGACCAGTAAAAGCGCTACTCGGCACACAAGCGCTCCAATATGCAAATGCAGTAGCGTCTATGAAGCGCTATGATACCAGCACCAGTAAGCGCTACAATAGGAAGGACAATAGCGTAAATGGAGCGCTACGATACCAGCACCAATCCGTGTAGCTGATGAAGCGCTAACGATCTCAGCAGGAGCCAGAGAGTGAGGAGAGTGAGGGGAGCGACCGCAACTGACGGAGTCAGGACGGTCACAGGGAGTTAGAGAAAGAGGCGGTGGAAGAGAACTGAAGATTAGCACAGGAGAAGAAAACAGGGAGTTAAAGAAGGAGGCGAGGTGGAAGAGAGCAGCAGATCAGCACAGGAGAAGAGAAGAGAACAGGGAGTGAGGGCGGTAGAGTGAGTGAGGGCGGTAGAGTGAGTGAGGGCGGTAGAGTGAGTGAGGGCGGTAGAGTGAGTGAGGGCAGTAGAGTGAGTGAGGGCAGTAGAGTGAGTGAGGGCAGTAGAGTGAGTGAGGGCAGTAGAGTGAGTGAGGGCAGTAGAGTGAGTGAGGGCGGTAGAGTGAGTGAGGGCGGTAGAGTGAGGGCGGTAGAGTGGTAGAGTGAAGGCGGTAGAGTGGTAGGTTGAGGACGGTAGAGTGGTAGAGTGAGGACGGTAGAGTGGTAGAGTGAGGGCGGTAGAGAGGGTGTGAGGGTGGTAGAGTGAGGACGTGAGGGTGGTAGAGTGAGGGCGGTAAAGTGGCAGAGTGAGGGCGGTAGAGTGGTAGAGTGAGGGCAATAGAGAGGGCGTGAGGGCGGTAGAGTGGTAGAGTGAGGGCAGTAGAGTGAGGGCGTGAGGGCGGTAGAGTGGTAGAGTGAGGGCGGTAGAGTGGTAGAGAGGGCGGTAGAGTGAGGGCGGTAGAGTGAGGGCTTGAGGGCGGTAGAGTGGTAGAGTGTGTGCGGTAGAGTGAGGGTGGTAGAGTGGTAGAGTGAGCGTGGTAGAGTGAGGGCGGTAGAGTAAGGGCGGTAGAGTGAGGGCGGTAGAGTGAGGGCGGTAGAGTGGTAGAGAGGTCGTGAGGGCAGTAGAGTTGTAGAGTAAGGGCGGTAAAGCGAGGGCGGTAGAGTTGTAAAGTGAGGGCAGTAGAGTGGTAGAGTGAGGGCGGTAAAGTGGTAAAGTGAGGGCGGTAGAGTGAGGGTGGTAGAGTGGTAGAGTGAGGGCGGTAGAGTGAGTGCGGGCAGTAGAGTGAGTGCGGGCAGTAGAGTGAGTGAGGGCGGTAGAGGGAGTGAGGGCGGTAGAGGGAGTGCGGGCGGTAGAGGGAGTGCGGGCGGTAGAGTCCGTGAGGGCGGTAGAGTCAGTGAGGGCGGTAGAGTGAGTGAGGGCGGTAGAGTGAGTGAGGGCGGTAGAGTGAGTGAGGGCGGTAGAGTGAGTGAGGGCGGTAGAGTGAGTGAGGGTGGTAGAGTGAGTGAGGGCGGTAGAGTGAGTGAGGGCGGTAGAGTGAGTGAGGGCGGTAGAGTGAGTGAGGGCGGTAGAGTGAGGGTGGTAGAGTGAGGGCGGTAGAGTGGTAGAGTGAAGGCGGTAGAGTGGTAGAGTTAGGGCGGTAGAGTGGTAGGGTGAGGGCGGTAGAGTGGTAGAGTGAGGGCGGTAGAGTGGTAGAGTGAGGGCGGTAGAGTGAGGGCGGTAGAGTGAGGGTGTGAGGGTGGTAGAGTGAGGGCGTGAGGGCGGTAGAGTGATGGTGTGAGGGCGGTAGAGTGAGGGCGGTAGAGTGAGGGCTTGAGGGCAGTAGAGTGAGGGGCTTGAGGGCGGTAGAGTGGCAGAGTGTGTGCGGTAGAGTGAGGGTGGTAGAGTGGTAGAGAGCGCAGTAGAGTGAGGGCGGTAGAGTGAGGGCGGTAGAGTGAGGGTGGTAGAGTGAGGGCGGTAGAGTGAGGGCGGTAGAGAGGTCGTGAGGGCAGTAGAGTTGTAGAGTGAGGGCGGTAAAGTGAGGCCGGTAGAGTTGTAGAGTGAGGGCAGTAGAGTGGTAGAGTGAGAGCGGTAGAGTGGTAGAGTGAGGGCAGTAGAGTGAGGGCATGAGTGAGGTAGAGTGAGGGCGTAGAGTGGTAGAGTGAGGGCGGTAGAGTGAGGGCATGAGGGCGGTAGAGTGGTAGAGTGAGGGAGTGAGGGTGGTAGAGTGAGTATGTGAGAGCGGTAGAGTGGGCAGTAGAGTGAGGGCGGTAGAGTGAGGGTGGTAGAGTGGTAGAGTGAGGGTGGTAGAGTGAGTGCGGTAGAGTGAGGGCGGTAGAGTGGTAGAGTGAGGGCGTGAGAGTGAGGGCGGTAGAGTGAGGGCATGAGGGCAGTAGAGTGGTAGAGTGAGAGCGGTAGAGTGGTAGAGTGAGGGCGGTAGAGTGGTAGAGTGAGGGCATGAGTGCGGTAGAGTGAGGGCGTAGAGTGGTAGAGTGAGGTCGGTAGAGTGAGGGCATGAGGGCGGTAGAGTGAGGGCATGAGGGCAGTAGAGTGGTAGAGTGAGGGAGTGAGTACGTGAGAGCGGTAGAGTGAGGGCAGTAGAGTGAGGGCGGTAAAGTGAGGGCGGTAGAGTGAGGGCGGTAGAGTGGTAGAGTGAGGGCGGTAGAGTGAGTGCGGGCAGTAGAGTGAGTGCGGGCGGTAGAGTGAGTGCGGGCGGTAGAGTGAGTGCGGGCGGTAGAGTGAGTGCGGGCGGTAGAGTGAATGCGGGCGGTAGAGTGAGGGCATGAGGGCAGTAGAGTGGTAGAGTGAGGGAGTGAGTACGTGAGAGCGGTAGAGTGAGGGCAGTAGAGTGAGGGCAGTAGAGTGAGGGCGGTAAAGTGAGGGCGGTAAAGTGAGGGCGGTAGAGTGGTAGAGTGAGGGCGGTAGAGTGAGTGCGGGCAGTAGAGTGAGTGCGGGCGGTAGAGTGAGTGAGGGCGGTAGAGTGAGTGAGGGCGGTAGAGTGAGTGAGGGCGGTAGAGTGAGGGCAGTAGAGTGAGGGCGGTAGAGTGGTAAAGTGAAGGCGGTAGAGTGGTAGAGTTAGGGCAGTAGAGTGGTAGGGTGAGGGCGGTAGAGTGGTAGAGTGAGGGCGGTAGAGTGAGGGTGTGAGGGTGGTAGAGTGAGGGCGTGAGGGTGGTAGAGTGAGGGCGGTAAAGTGGCAGAGTGAGGGCGGTAAAGTGGCAGAGTGAGGTCAGTAGAGGGAGGGCGTGAGGGCGGTAGAGTGGTAGAGTGAGAGCGGTAGAGTGGTAGAGTAAGGGCGGTAGAGTGAGGGTGGTAGAGTGAGGGCGGTAGAGTGAGGGCGGTAGAGAGGTTGTGAGGGCAGTAGAGTTGTAGAGTGAGGGCGGTAAAGTGAGGGCGGTAGAGTTGTAGAGTGAGGGCAGTAGAGTGGTAGAGTGAGAGCGGTAGAGTGGTAGAGTGAGGGCAGTAGAGTGAGGGCATGAGTGCGTTAGAGTGAGGGCGTAGAGTGGTAGAGTGAGGGCGGTAGAGTGAGGGCATGAGGGCGGTAGAGTGGTAGAGTGAGGGAGTGAGGGCGGTAGAGTGAGTACGTGAGAGCGGTAGAGTGGGCAGTAGAGTGAGGGCGGTACAGTGAGGGTGGTAGAGTGGTAGAGTGAGTGCGGTAGAGTGAGTGCGGTAGAGTGAGGGCGGTAGAGTGGTAGAGTGAGGGCGTGAGAGTGAGGGCGGTAGAGTGAGGGCATGAGGGCGGTAGAGAGAGTGCGGTGGAGTGAGGGAGTGAGGGCGGTAGAGTGAGTGCGTGAGGGCGGTAGAGCGGTAGAGTGAGGGTGGTAGAGTGTGGGTGGTAGAGTGAGGGCAGTAAAGTGGTAAAGTGAGGGCAGTAGAGTGAGGATGGTAAAGTGAGGTCATGAGGGCGGTAGAGTGGTAGAGTGAGGGCGGTAGAGTGGTAGAGTGAGGGCGGTAGAGTGGTAGAGTGAGGGCGGTAGAGCAAGGGCGGTAGAGTGGTAGAGTAAGGGCAGTAGAGTGATGGCATGAGGGCTGTAGAGTGGTAGAGTGAGTGCGGTAGAGTGGTAGAGTGGTAGAGTGAGGGCAGTAGACTGAGGGCGTGAGGGCGGTAGAGTGAGGGCATGAGGGCAGTAGAGTGGTAGAGTGAGGGAGGGCGGTAGAGTGAGTACGTGAGGGCAGTAGAGTGGTAGAGTGAGGGCAGTAGAGTGAGGGAAGTAAAGTGGTAAAGTGAGGGTGTAGAGTGGTGGCGTGAGGGCGGTAGAGTGGTAGAGTGAGGGCGGTAGAGTGAAGTCAGTAAAGTGGTAAAGTGAGGGCAGTAGAGTGAGGGCGGTAGAGTGGTAGAGTGAGGGCGTGAGAGGCACAGTAATTAGAGCTGCCTTACAAATTCCAGAGGCGTCAGAAGCAGACCTGGAAACAGGAAGAATTTTACCTTCCCCATGTCTTCATATTAATAGGCTGATGGAAGAAATGTTGCAACAAGACAAGCCTCTAAAAGCTAATTATTTATGCGCTCAGCCAATTAAATGGCGAAGGTGATTTGAGGAGCTTAGAGGGAATAATACGCTGTTCATTCATAGGTCTTCCTTTGACTGAACAAACTCAGTCTCCCCTCCCCCCTCTCCAAACGGAACAGTTAGAGGCAGAGGATGGGAAGGCCGACGTTTGTAATGCAGATAGCGTCTTTAAGTCAGCATACTATGTAAGTGGGTAATTTCACAGGTCCTTGCTGTGAAGTTTGGCCCTGCCCTTGTTCTGCAGGAGCCTGCGATTCGGGAGTGTTAGTGCAGCGCGCGCTTCCGAGCCACAGACCCTGAAGGTCTTATCAAGGAGGGCGAGGGGGGGCGAGCCTCAGCTTGGCACAAGCCACTTATTTTTACACTATGGACATCTGTCTTCTTTGGTGTGTTGGGTTCCTGTGCTGGCAGTGCAGCCTTCATGGAAGGGAAGCGGGCGCATCAGGATTGCCCTGGCTGGTCAATAGATTGAATCTAGGAAGGGTGGAAAAGAGCTGCGTGTTACTTTTCAGGAGACAGAACTGTAGAAATGACCCTGAATTCAGAGATACGTTTCTATGGATAAATAACTTTCTCTCCATTGTGCCAGCTCAGAAACATTAGGCTGCTTTCTAGATCCGGTTATGTCACATGTGAGTCAGACAGATGAAGTGTTAAAAAGCTACAGCTACGCATGATTGTTCCCTTTGTGGGATACCTGCAATTCATGCATGGCACATGCATATTATGTGAGGTTTGTGAAATGTATGTTGTTGAGTGGTATTCGGAAATTTGCGTTGTTTTTATCCGTTTTTGACCAATATTTTGCATCAGTGTGATCTTGGGCATCTTCTCAACACTTCTTTTTCCTGTCCTCTCGGTCGTATTGAAAATCTCCGGGATGTGTGTGCTCGAAGCCACTTTTACTTTAAAGGCAGTAGTTACATGACACCCCCCAAGCTCAGATAAATGTCATTTCTGGTGCGGTGCGGGGGATGGACAGACATATTGATTAAATTACAAGACTTTGCAAAAACGTCTGGAAGCTCCAGACAGTTGTCTCATCAATGCTTCACGATAAAAATGTGTGCGGTTTTCCATGTACACGGGCGTAGCTGCAGTATAGTTAAATAAGAGGCACAGAGACCGGTGTCTGATTCTGGCACCGCTCCAAAGGCCTGCGCTGCACTGGACCATGCATGCTTCCGACGTCGGGGCTGTGAAAGCCAACGGGGGCTGGCCACGTGCATCAAATAAGCGAGCAGGAAAAAATGTGGGAGGGGGTGTGGGGGACGGGCCGGGCCAAACCCATGACATAGGGTTTCTCCTTAATCACAATCATGGCAGCCGCAGGTCAGGCCCCTGCATCATTTGTGTCCCCGAACCACAGCAGGGACATCGCTCCCCAAAGCATGTCACTGGATCTGCGCCCCGGAAACAGCCCTACAAATGTTCTGGCATTGATAGGTGGGATCAGTGACTTTGGTGGTGGCGGCAAGTTGTGTGACATGAGCGAGCAGAGAGTAGGGGATCATGATGCTGAGAGCATACATGCCAATATACCCGATCCAGACGGGAGACTCCCACGCTTAGAAGCAAAACAAGTTGAGTTCGCACAGAGCAAGCATCAATCGTAATGTAAACAAGCAAAGCAGTAAAGGGGGGCAGGGATGTGAATGGGCAAGCAGCAGATGGCGAGGAAAGACCAAACAATCTCTTGGCATTGCTGTGGGGAGGGGGGGGGAGGAGAAATGTGAGACACGGCCTGGTGGCCGTGAAGTGTGAAGCTGTGGGCGGGGGAGGAGAAATGGGAGACACGGCCTAGCGGCCGTGAAGTGTGAAGCAGTGGGCGGGGTAGCCCTTTGAAGTGAAGCTCTCGGAGGCAGGCGGCTCGGGAGCGAGGGAAAAGCGCGTGCTTGTGTTCACGTGAACTGTCAGAAATCCGCCCAATGGTTTTAGAACTTATTTTGCCCACTAAAATTCTCCCCTATCCATTCCTTGTGGAATGGGATAGGCGAGCCCTAAAAAGGAACCCTGGGTTCCTTTATGTGTTTTTTAAATTCTGATTTGGGGAAACAACCAATGCTGGTCTCTAAACTTCCTTTCGCCCTCTTCTAGTGACATCTCAGGAAGTTACATCACATGAACTTTCGACCCCATGAAATCAAAAGGAAGCGATATTGCATGACCTTTAGCTTGGTGCTATCACAGGAAGTGATGCATCTAACGTTTGGTTACTTACATGTCACACAGAGTCTGGAAAATCTCTACAGATACAAAAGAAATACCCTATAAACAGATATACCTCAAATCCTATTGAAAAGGCAGCTACATACAATGTTTCCGGTAGCATCTTCAGATATACAATTAAGATAATGTAGCATTATACAACAATGGAAAACACATAATCAAGTTGAAATCAGCCATTATCAATATCAAATAACTTATCCAATGGGAAGGTTGATGGGCCTATAAGGATCAAAACAGGTTTACTTAATCATTTGCTTTAGAAACTAAGAGTACCATTTAGTTAAATATCAGTCTTGGAACACAGATAACAGTGCTTATTTAATGCAGGTCAAGTTATACCAGCAACCTTCCTTTCCAGGACATGGTATAGATACTACTGAACCTTTGGAGGCATTGAACCATTTCAGGTTTACTATCATTAATTTCTTCTACAGAAAATATCCCATCACTGGTACAGTACTTGTGTTGATCAATAATAGCCTTGTTCTGCATTAGCATACATTCCTAGCAACAAACCTATCATCTAATAGCCAGAACGCCCAAAGGCATGCATGCTTGCTTTACAAATGAGGATGTTACAGTCCACATTTAAAAGTTACTCCAGTAATCATTGCTCCTAAAGCAAAACTTTCCACATTTTCAAAATCCATCACACACGCATACAGAGACAATTGACTCATACATGTGTAAATCAGTGTATAGAAAGTGTCACTTAAGGCAAAGGAGACTACAAGGTGTAGGATTCACAAGTCATCCATACTGGTAGGCACATTTTAAGAGTGCTTGGTCTGAAGAAGCACAAACTCAATATTCAGAACATAACACAGTGGATAGGGTTGACTTTAATAGCAAGAATTTCTTTCTACCCAAACAAACCTTTCTTGGCAACATCAAGACAGAAGTATAGGTAAAAAAACGTAACTTTCTAACAGCAGTTTGCATGCTGCTCTTAGATGGCAGTTCACAGCTCTCTGTGCTAGTTTACTAACGTAACTTATGAACTTCAGAGTAACAGCAGAATCTCGGAGACAAAAACTGTAACCCACAAAGCTATCCCCATATAATATTGTTCTTTGATATGCAAGGCACACGTTCTTTGCAGCAGGCATATGAACCCTCTGCGCTACCTTAAGTGAACACTGTCACTAGAAAAAACTCTGTTCTCTTTCCAGCAGGTACATTAATAAATCACCAGTTAACTTGACACTTATTGTTGCCTGAAAACTGCTAAATATACAATATACAATATGCAGCAGGCATATTAACACCAGAGTTAACTTGACACTTCTGTCCTTGCCTGAAAACCGCTAAATATACAAGGAACTTTGCAGTGTTTTTAAAACTGCTACAAATCCTGACCCCCCTAAGCACCCCCTCCTGTCGCTCGATGCCCGATAAGGCCATTCTGGCTTTCGTGGTGTTCAAAACAGTCAATGTCTTGTTGGCCAGTCCACCAGCACCCACCACCATGCACATGCTAAGACTACACGGATGCAGCGTTTGACACAAAACAATGGTAATTATTATGCTATTCACATTAATCAAAAGATGGCTAGAACACTAAAAGGGTTAAACCTGAGAAGTGTGCTCTTTAACAATCATTTCTAAAGTTTTGCAACAGTTCATTTGAAAATCTTGTGTCAACTCAAAAAACAGGCAATCGTATCGTACATTTACTTGTTGCTCTTTGCCCAGGGTTTGCAGTTCACAGGAGTCACACAATGACCAGCACCACCACAACGAGAGTTGGAGAGTCGAGATACTAGTTGAGTTGAGGTGACAAATTAGTCATTCTCTCTCTCAAGCTACCTGCGCCGCTGCCCGCCCGAGGTCCGACCATCACTTAATTGTCACTCTCTGACTGAGTTTGAAGCGAGTTACTCCCAGCCTGATCGGGGACTGAGAGTCTGTTCCTGGACTTGCATTGAAGTCACTCACTCACTCTAGAGACTAGTGACCCCCATGCCATGTAACAGCCACACGTCCCACTCTGAGGACCCCCTGTGGTTCTTGCTGCCCCTCTATGTGTGGGTTCATCTTTATTTTTCCATCTTCCAGCCTCCCCTGCAGGATCCCCCTTTTGGGACATGAGCCCTCTTCTAATGGTCATTCAATTATATATATATATATATATATATATATATAAATAAATATATATATATATATATATCCAACACTTGTTGTCTGCTGTAAGGTACCCAGCACAGGTGAATTCAAAGTACGCCTTTATTTGTGATAGAAGGAAATCAATGTTCGAGCATCATGCAGTGCCTCACTGGAAATTGTCCTGCCCAACGCGTTTCATGATTTGGAATCACTTCCTCAGGGGCTGTGGGCAAATGCTGCAGAGAGGGGATCACGGCAGTTTTAAAAAAGTGTTACTCCCGCCCCAAGTGGGCGTGGCCATGACTATGGCCCGCTGGTATTTGGAGTTCAAACATTATTGTGGCTTGGGAACAGGTGAAATCGCCGATGGAGGAATGCACATTCATGACTGGCATCCGCCGTTAATCACGACCCACTTGGGATTATGAACATTGCAAATTGAAGGTAACACACGGCGATCCACTGGGATGAATAATGTTTGAACTCCAAATACCAGCGGGCCATAGTGAACAAGGCGGGTGCTTACCGCCGAAACGCGTCAAGCAGCCTAATAAGTGAATAAAACTTATTTGGAATTGTCAATTTCACGGAGTCAGTGCCTTACTTGTATGCAGAAGTTTGGAGTGTTCCTGATATATATATATATATATATATATATATATATATATATATATATATATATATATATATATATATATATATATATATATATATGCGACAGGCATTATTTTCAAATAGTTTAGGAAAATTTTAAAAAGTTCTGTGTACACAGAGTGGAGCTTGAATGTATCCTTTTTAGGTCGAGCCTATGCCATCCCTTAGGGATGGTGGGCGAGATTTATAGTAAGGCTTCCGAAAAGTCTCCCCAAACTGCGGATTAGGTACAGTTCATGTGAGGCAGGCGCGTGCACATCGCCAGCCGTATCCCATGCCTCGGCATCAGACTTCAAAGGAAGCTGCTCCCCCGCCTCCCCAATCAGACTTCAAAGGAAGCCGCTTCCCCACTCCCCTTCGTGCAATGCCAGAGCTTGTTTTTGGAGTGCCCTGGCACATCTGCGTGCGATTGCAGAGAATTAAGCAGCAGCTGCAGGGGTTGGTTCAGTACTGGGCTACAGGCAATGTACAATCTTTGCTTATTTACGAGTCATACACAGTGCACATGCACCAGATGGTATTCAGGAGCTTTACACAAACGAGCCAGTGCAAAATAGTAATTTTTTCTGCACACTTGTGTCCTCTTGTTTGTTCTCTCTAGCTTCACCCTCATCACACTCTCCTAATTGGTCTTCCTTCTCCCGCATGTGACCCTACTTGCACCCTCTCAATCCATCTTCATTCTTTTCTGCTTTTCCCTGTTTCCGCCACACACTCCACTCCTTTGTGTCCCCTTTCTGGCCTCTTTCCTACTTAACTTTTCATCCTTTCTCCTTTAATCCCATTTCCACCTTCTCACAACCCCTTTGAGCACTGTTATCTAAACATTTGTGTGTCTCACTGTCTTATGATGTCTGCCCTGCCACCATTTACTTTGGACCCTCAAAACCCTCACCGTCACACCTCCTCACCCTCACACACCCTCACACCCCCTCACCCACCCTCACACCCCCTCCCCCTCACCAACCCTCACCCTCACACACCCTCACACCCCATCACCCTCCCTCACACCCTCACACCCCCTCACCCTCACACCCCCTCACCCTCACCCACCCCCTCACCCTCACTCACTTTCTCACCCACCCCCTCACCCTTACTCACTTTCTCACCCACCCCCTCACCCTTACTCACTTTCTCACCCATCCTCTCACCCATCCTCTCACCCACCCTCTCACCCACCCTCTCACACCTTCTCACCCACCCTCTCACACCTTCTCACCCTCACACCCCCTCACCCTCACACCCCCTCACCCCGCCTCACCCTCACCCCCTCACCCTCACCCCCTCACCCTCACACCCCTCACCCTCATCACCCTCACCCCCGTCACCCTCACAACCCCACACCCTCACTCTCACATGCCCTCACATACCCCCTCACCCTCACACCCCCCCACCCCCTCACCCAAACCCTCACCCTCACACTCACACACCCTCACAACCCCACCCCTCACACCTCCTCTCACCCTCACACCCCCTCTCACCCTCACACCCCCCTCTCCCTCACACCCCCTCACCCTCACACCCCCCTCACCCTCACACCCCCCCTCTCCCTCACACCCCCTAACCCTCACACCCCCCCTCTCCATCACACCCCCTAACCCTCACACCCCCTAACCCTCACACCCCCCTCACCCTCACACCCCCTCACCCTCACCACCCTCACCCCCCTCAACCTCACCGCCTCACACCCTCACCCACCCTCACACCCCCCACCCTCACACACACCGTCAAACCCCCTCACCCTCACAACCCCCACCTCATCACCCTCACCCCCTTCACACCCCCACACCCTCACACCCCCTCACCATCACACCCCCTCACCATCACACCCCCTCACCCTCACACACCATCACTCACCCTCACCCTCACAACCCTCTCACCCTCACAACCCTCTCACCCTCACTCACCCTCACACCCCCTCACACACCCTCACCCACCCCCTCACCCTCACACACACCCTCACCCTCACACGCCCTCACTCACCCTCACAACCCTCACACCCCCTCACTCTCCCTCACCCTCACACCCCCTCACCCTCCCTCACTCTCCCTCACCCCCCCCACACACACCCTCACTGTTGGACTTGGCCCTTCTGGCAGGTCCACCCCTGAAGTTTTTGTTGTTATATGTAACCTTGGGATGGTGATTCCCACTCTGAATGCGTGTGAAGAGAGAGACCTGCCCTTCCATAGGAATGCATTGGGAATGTATGTGTCCCGGGTGGTTCCCGATGCGTAGGGTGTGCAGGGTCAAGTCTGGTATGTATGAACTCGTGAGATTGAATGCTGCGCAACGGTATATGCGGCATGAGTGTGTCTAGTGTAGAAGTCCCACTTTTAGAAGTTGGCATATTTGGGGAATGTGTGCCTGGCGTATGATTGGCTGAGGCTGGCTGGTGAGCCTGGCTCCCAGAATCTGGGAGGGTCTGCCCCGGTGGTGAATGGAGGGTTTAGCATGCTGATGTGAGGGGAGGAGTGAGCCGGGGTCTGCTTGTGGATTGACTGTCTGGTTTGAGTGTCCTGAATGAGGCTGGGTTTTCCCCCCACAATGCTGGCTCCACCCCCTGGGGTGCGTCTGCTGTCCCTAGCCTGGCCAGTGAAAAGAATCCCCCATAACCAGTTCCAGCTGGTTCTCTCCCTGCCTGCCCCTTCAGACCAAGGATGTGTGTATAAAAAGGGTGCTGTGACACTCTGGAAATGTTCTTGTTCTCCACTTGAATCTACCAGGGGCTGCTGCTGCTTAAGCTCAGGGTTGGCTTGCCTCCCTGGGCCCCGCCCTACTCCTGGACTCCTGATGGCCTTTTCCTTTCTAGGAGCTGCTGTGCTCCACCTGAGGTCCTGGACTCTTTATGGACTACTACTCTTCCTCCAGCGCTGGGGAGCGCTTTCCTCTGAACCCCCAGCGCTTGGGGAGCACTGTTCTTCCTACTTAGCGCCTGGAAGCGCTGCTTTCTGCCCTCGAGCGCCTGGAGCCCCTTATTGATGTTACCCGCGCTGGGAGTGCTCTACTTCCCCTGCAGAGCGCCGTAACACTGTCCTAGCGCCTGGGGGCGCTGTTTACTCAAGCCGGTGCCACCCGGCCTTTGCCCTGTTCTGTGGGGGTTCTACACCCCCAGCGAGTGCCTGCCTCGCTAACTGCCCTTCTTCCTCGAGCGAGCCTAGCCCTCGCCATTTTCCCCGAGTTCACCGCCACCGGCCCGGGATCCTTCGTGTTGTCCGTCCCGGGCCGCGCTGGGATTGGCTGCTGACCCGGGACTTGCTGCTGACGTCTCCCCGGGCCGCGCTGTGATTGGACGGCGGCCCGAGGAGCTTAGGAGACGGAGGAGAGAGAGCGAATGCAGGGAGCGGCGGGAGCCTACTCCGCGCCCCTGCTTCCCCCCAGGAGAACTGCCGCTTCCCCCCCGGGGCCCCCAGGAGCGAGAGGGAGCCCCGGAGAGCGAGGAGAGACCGGCGCCGCAGACCCGGTGAGTGCTGCACACGGGAGGGGGCGTCGGGGCACAATGCCGGTGCCCGCCCCTCCCCTCGAATGATCCTCCCGTTGTGCTCAGAGGCCCGTGGGGGCCCCCAGTGATGCCGGGACCCCCGAGGGGGGACCCCGCCTGCCCACAGCTTCTTTCCTGAGCCCGAGAGGCTCCACCATTGCCCCTTGTCTCCTCGAGCCCGGAGAGGCTCCACCTCAGTCCATTTGTCCCGAGCCCTGAGAGGTTCCAACGAGTCCCTGAGCCCCGAGAGGCTCCACCATTGCCCCTTGTCTCCTAGAGCCCGGAGAGGCTCCACCTTAGCCCATTTGACCCGAGCCCTAGAGGCTCCTTTATGGCACATTAATTCCCCCGAGCCTGCGAGGCTCCCACGATGCCCCTCGGCTGCCCAGCACTTCGTGGGCAGCTGCCACGTGTAGGCTTGTCCCTGGCTACCTGCAGCCTACCCTGAACATCGTGACATTGTGCGTCCTAGCCCCAGAAAGGCCAGCTGGCCTGTGGGACGCTATTGATTAACATTATTGTGATTCTGAGAGTTATTACATGTGGCCCTGCTGAGGGGGCCTCTGTTGTGTTATATACCTTGTCCTTCCGTCCCTCCTGAATACCTGATGTCCCCTGTATGTGATTCCTGGTCAGAGTGAGTTCTACTGCTAGTTCTAGGAAGCTCCCAGTTGATATGTGTTCTAATGCCAGATCCACCATGTGCATACCCCTGGCAGGGGTCCCTTGGCCCTGCCCTGTACTGTTTCCCTTGCAAAACCTGCCTGTGCCTCTGGCACCTTGTAAAGTGTGTGTTCCTATGTGTCCTTCTTAATACAAAGACTATTTTCATATACTGTGTGTGGAGTTCCTTTTGTGGGAGGCCCTGGTCGTTGTTGTTGGTGGGTGCGTGCGCAAATGCTTCACACATGTCCTCCGAGATAGGCCTGACTGCTCGCGCCGCGTTACCTAGAGGGTGAGCAGGGGTTGTCTTGACATAGGAGTGGCGGTCTCTGACTGGCTGTGGCGCAAGCCCTGGCCGGCCGGGGGTCCGATTCCTACACTCGCTCACCCACACAACCCCTCAGCCTCACAGCCCCCTCACCCTCACACCCCCTCACCCTCACTCCTCACACCCCCTCACCCTCACATCCCCTCACCCTCACACCCCACCACCCTCACCCCACCCCCCTCACCCTCACCCCCCTCACCCCCTCACACCCCCCCACCCTCACACACACCGTCACACCCCCTCACACACCCTCACCCTCACACCCCCCACCCTCATCACCCTCACCCCCTCACACCCCCTCACCCTCTCTCACCCTCACACCTTCACCACGTCACCCTCACGCCACCTCACCCACCATCACACCCCCTCACCCTCACACACCATCACTCACCCTCACAACCCTCTCACCCTCACTCACCCTCACCCTCACACACCCCCCTCACCCTCACCCTCACACACACCCTCACCCTCACACACACACCCTCACACACCGCCTCACCCTCACGCACCCCCTCACCCTCACGCACCCCCTCACCCTCACGCACCCCCTCACCCTCACGCACCCACTCACCCTCACACACCCTCACCCTCACCCACCCTCACCCTCACCCACCCTCACCAACAGAGCATAACAAAACATAATATAACATAACAAAACACAGCTTAGCATGGCATAACAAAAAAGCATAGGATAGCAAAACATAGCATAACATAACAAAACAGAGCATAGCATAACAAAACACAACATAACAAAACACAACAAAACATAGCATAACAAAACACAGCATAACAAAACACAACAAAATATAGCAGAACAATACAAAAACATAGCATAACAAAACAGAGCATAACAAAACAGAGCATAACAAAACAGAGCATAACAAAACAGAGCATAACAAAACAAAGCATAACAAAACAGAGCATAACAAAACAGAGCATAACAAAACAGAGCATAACAAAACAGAGCATAACAAAACAGAGCATAACAAAACAGAGCAAAACAAAACAGAGCAAAACAAAACAGAGCAAAACAAAACAGAGCAAAACACAACAAAACATAGCATATCATAACAAAACACAACAAAACTGCATACATAACAAAACATAGCAAAACATAGCATAGCACAACAAAACACAACATAACATAGCATAGCATAGCATAACATAGCATAGCAAAACAAAGCTTAACATAGCCTAACAAAACATAGCATAACAAAGCATAGCATAGCAAAACATAGCATAACAAAACACAGTTTAGCAAAACAAAGCATAGCATAATAAAACACAACAAAACATAGCATAACAAAACATAGCACAGCAAAACACAACAAAACATAGCATAGCACAATAAAACTAAACCTAACAAAACAAAGCATAGGAAAACAAAACAGCATAACAAAACATAGCAAAACATAGCATAGCATAACAAAACATAGCATAACAAAACACAACAACACATAGCATAACAAAACATAGAAAAACAAAACAAATCATAGCATATCTTAAACATAGTCCGTTTCGATTAGAACAGGATTAAGACAGAGGAGAAGCAAGATGGCGGCTGCGTAGAGCTGAGCCGCAGAGCAGCAGCAGTGGAATGGTGCAGTGAATGTCTAAAACCCCAGCACTGGCGCTAGCTCGATATTGCCATATCGAGTAATAGAGATTATAAAAGTTAAATGTCGTGGATTACCGGCTGGATAGACGGGGCACCAAGCTTCGGTGCAGTACGCTCGGCAGGTATCGGGCTGCTGCTGGTGCTGGCTGGCTTCCTCGCATTCTGGATCCGGCATCGGCATCAGCGCTGTGGGCATGGCGGTGGAGTAAGGGGAGCCAGGGGAGACGTACAAAGCAACGTGGGACTGCCGAGCGGACACCGGAGCCTTGGGAGAATGGCCCCCAAGGCGGCGGCGGGAGTAACGGCAAAAGCCGCGGCGGCGGCCAGGAGGAAAGCCCAATTAGCCCAACCAGCGGAGCAGTCAGAGCTGGAACCAAGAGGGGTTGCATCCCCAGGCAAGCTGTATACACCCCCGGGAGAGTTCCAAAAAAAGGGGAAACACGCCGCAGCAAAAACACGGCAAGCGACTGCTTCCATCCCCGAGAAGTTCTCCCGAAGTGGCAAGGGGCAGAAAGCCAAGGATGGGAGCATTGAGGAGACAGCTACCCCTGCACCCGCGCCACAGAAGGTCATGGTGCCTGGTATGGATGCGGTATGTACCCCCTGCCAGAGGATAAAGCTGATCAGAATGTGGGCTTGACTGAGAAATCAATAATGTTGGGCGAAACTGGGCAAGAGCTTACAGGGACTGATTGGCTAACGTTAGATAACAATGCCGATAATACCGATGCTGAAGTGTTACAGGGCAGCCAAGTAGAGGTGGTATCAGGGCAAGGATGTATTGCTGGTGTTGCTAAGGAAGAAGGGGAGGAAGGTCTAGGGCCTCCCCTGGCCCTAATGGACGGCAAGGAGAAGGAGAAGGAAAGTAGCGAGTGTTTCTATTCTGTCTCAGAAGAGGCAGACTGGTCGGACGATGACCGGAGTTCATCTCAGGGGGGGGAGTAACTTTGAGTCTGATAGTGATATCGAGCAGAATCCCCCTAGCACAGCTAAAAGACCAAATGCTCAAGGGAATGCCCTGGAACAGCCCGTGCTGGATTTAATATGGGCGGTACAAAAGGGGGTGGTGATGGACGGAGCATCTGAATCAATCAAACACTCACACCCAGTCAAAAGATCTGGGTTTAATCCATCACCAATCTTTAGCCCACTCTGCCACCCCAGTTCAGACATGGCTATATGCAAATCAGTCTGACCCTGTGCCTCATGGGAACAGTCCAGCCTGATCTGCCAAGCCATGTCTTCCCTGGACTGCAAACAAGCTTCCGAGGACCGGTTTCTGGCATTCCAGCTGTCTTCAGCCCGGCTTGCCTGAATCCAGTGGCACAGTGAGCAAGGGACTCACGTCTGAGCATACCCTGCCACACTTATGGCGGCCAAAAGCGGTACAAAAGGGGGTGGTGATGGACGGAGCATCTGAATCAATCAAAAACTCACACCCAGTCAAAAGATCTGGGTTTAATCCATCACCGTTCTTTAGCCCACTCTGCCACCCCAGTTCAGACATGGCTATATGCAAATCAGTCTTACCCTGTGCCTCATGGGAACAGTCCAGCCCGAACTGCCAAGCCATGTCTTCCCCGGACCGGAAACAAGCTTAGGAGGACCGGTTTCTGGCATTCCAGCCGTCTTCAGCCCGGCTTGCTTGAAAAGCGGTACAAAAGGGGGTGGTGATGGACGGAGCATCTGAATCAATCAAACACTCACACCCAGTCAAAAGATCTGGGTTTAATCCACCACCTCATGTACCACTTTTGGAAGCCTTAAGTGTGGCAGAGTATGCTAAGACGTGAGTCCCTTGCTCACTTGGCCACTGGATTCAAGCAAGCCGGGCTGAAGACGGCTGGAATGCCAGAAACCGGTCCTAGGAAGCTTGTTTCCGGTCCAGGAAAGACATGGCTTGGCAGTTCGGGCTGGACTGTTCCCATGAGGCACAGGGTCAGACTGATTTGCATATAGCCATGTCTGAACTGGGGTGGCAGAGTGGGCTAAAGAACGGTGAGGGATTAAACCGAGATCTTTTGACTGGGTGTGAGTGTTTGACTCAGATGCTCCGTCCATCACCACCCCCCTTTTGTACCGCTTTTGCCACCATAGGGGTGGCAGGGTATGCTCAGACGTGAGTCCCTTGCTCACTTTGCCACTGGATTCAAGCAAGCCGGGCTGAAGACGGCTGGAATGCCAGAAATCGGTCCTCGGAAGCTTGTTTCCGGTCCAGGGAAGACATGGCTTGGCAGTTCGGGCTGGACTGTTCCCATGAGGCACAAGGTCAGACTGATTTGCATATAGCCATGTCTGAACTGGGGTGGCAGAGTGGGCTAAAGAACGGTGATGGATTAAACCCAGATTTTTTGACTGGGTGTGAGTGTTTGATTTATTCAGATGCTCCGTCCATCACCACCCCCCTTTTGTACGGCTTTTGGCCGCCATAAGTGTGGCAGGGTTTGCTCAGACGTGAGTCCCTTGCTCACTTTGCCACGGGATTCAAGCAAGCCGGGCTGAAGACGGCTGGAATGCCAGAAACCGGACCTCGGAAGCTTGTTTCGGGTCCAGGGAAGACCTGGCTTGGCAGTTCGGGCTGGACTGTTCCCATGAGGCACAGGGTCAGACTGATTTGCATATAGCCATGTCTGAACTGGGGTGGCAGAGTGGGCTAAAGAACGGCGATGGATTAAACCCAGATCTTTTGACTGGGTGTGAGTGTTTGATTGATTCAGATGCTCCGTCCATCACCACCCCCCTTTTGTACTGGATTTAATATGGGATCACTCATCAGCCATGCCACTGCAGGGGAGCCCGAATGCTGAGGCCCCAGCAACCCATCCTCCGCTCCTAGATGTTATTTACCAGACCATCCTTACGCATAGAGAGGAAGCACGCCAGGACTGTCGAAAATCGCAAGCAGCAATGCGTAAGATGCAAGGCATGGTAAGAAAGATGTCTAAGGCATATGTCAATGTGGGAGACAGAGTGACAAACTTGGAGGAAAGGATTGTAGCAACTGAATCAGAGGCCGCCGCAGCTACTACTAAAGTGGAGTCTCAAAGCACCCAGGTCACCGATATCCAGTGGAAACTGGAGGATATGGAAAATAGGCTAAGACGTAACAACCTACGGGTGCTGGGAATACCAGAAGGGGCCGAGGGGTCGGATGTTAGGGCCTATATGATTAATCTATTTAAGACTGCATTCCCAGAACTCTCTGAATGGAACTGGTCGGCGGAAATTCAGAGGGTACATCGCACTCCGTTCAGGGTCCGCCCTGGTGCAAGAAACAGTGACAAGCCAAGGGCAGTCCTAATATTTTTGGGTAATTTTATTCTTCATCAAGCCATATTGGAAAAGGCCCAACTGGAGGCAAGAAGGTCCAACGAGGGAGTGTCGTTCTTTGTCAGGCCAGACTTTTGCCACGCAACGGTCGAGAGGTGGTGGAGGTTGAGACAATTGATCAAACCTTTCCAGGACAAACATCTACAAGTCTATCTTGGCAATCCAGCGCAGCTCAAGGTGGTAAAAGAGGGTTGAGCCCAATACTTTTCATCTGAAGTAAAGGCACAGGAGTTTCTGGACTCTCTTGGCAGCTAGCAATGTCAATTAGGAGTATTTAGGTCTCTAAACTGTGACACGTGGTATTATGAAGGGTAGTTCACGGCATTTATGGTTACAATTTTCTAATAAGTATTTTTTCTCTCTATACCTTTACATTTGGGTTTGTTTTTCGCTGGGGGGAAGCATTGTGGCATTAAATGCCTTGCGGTAATTGTTTGGAGCACCCACTTCACTGCTGCTGCAAGCACGCATCACAAGCACAGACCTAGGTCTGAGCGCTCCACATGGGAGGAAGAGGGAGGGGAAGGGCAGGGAGGGGAGCATGGGGGGGTTCCAGGGTGGCAGGGGGGTAGTGGGGGAGTAGCAAGGGGGGGAAAAAGCAAAAATAGAGAATTTACGGTACAAAGGTGGATTTATTTTCTAGTGTGGGGTATGGTGTTTGCATAAGGAGTGTTCTCTCCATTCAGATGTTGGCACTAAAAATGAAGGAAATGTTCAAACTTAATAATGTCGAGCCTTAGTATATACTTGATTATAGGAGGGCTTAATGACTGGAGAAAGAGGTCTAGACTGTCCAAGTTTGTCAAAACAGAACATACCGATATTTTGTGTTTACAAGAAACACATCTACCCTGGGCCAAAAAACAGCTACTCAGGATGGGGGGTTTTGATATCCTCGTATGCTCATCACAGACCTCAATGGTAAGGGGGTGGCTATTTTAGGTAAAACTGAGCTTGGGGGGGGCTAAACGAGCCAAGGCTGACGGGTTAGGCAGATGGGCTCTGGCTGAAATAAGGTGTGGTACAACAATATGTGGGATATACGACTAATCAACATGACCCTGAAGTCTTTGAAATATTGGAAAGGGAATTGTCAAGCTGGCCCACCCCCATTCTGGTATGTGGGGATCTGAATATATCAGCTGACATGGTTAAGAAAAATCTGTATGTAGGCCGGAAGCCGAGGGTGTTTAGGGCACTATGTTCCCTGATGCAGTGGCATGGGTTAGTAGATGTATGGGGAACAAAGGAGCCTGACGACCCCGGGTTTACATATTTTTCATGCCCATACCAGAAATATACCAAACTGGATTATTTTCTAATTTCATCTACAGAAATAAGTAAAGTTAACATCAGGAAGCTGCCCAAGGTTCTATCGGACCACATCCCGTTAGCAATAAGATACGATGGCTTAAGGCCTGCCAGGAAACAAAGGGTTTGGACATTTAATATTTATTTATTTATTTTTTAAACTTATAAGGCGCAAACAGCTACCCAAAAAGGGTTTCCCGGCGCCAAGACACAGCACAGAAGATGGAACGAGTTCACTGAGGTCGTTCAAGATTATTGATCGAACAACCAGGTTTTGATTTCTTTTCTGAACCTGGAATAACTCCCCTCCTTGCGTATATGGGGCGGAAGTGAATTTCAAATGGATGGACCCTGATGGGCAAAAGATCTCCCTCCCATCCTGGAAAGCTTGAATCTAGGCACACAGAAGTTTGCTGCTGATTGTGACCGTAGATTTCTTTTGGGAATGTAGGGATGAACTAATGCCTGAAGGTATGTAGGTGCGGTGCCTGCTTTAATCTTGAACATATAGTTCAGGGTCTTAAATCTGATGCGGTTTTCCACCCTAAGCCAGTGTAGTTCACGCAAGTGGGAGGACACACAGGTGGTTTTTGGTATGGTAGAAAACTTTTGGCAGATACTCTATTTATTGAACATCTGAGGAAATGGGCTCGGGAATTCTTGAGGCCAATCGGTACAGTACATCCAGAAATAGCGTCTGGGACGCGTTTAAAGCTGCATGAAGGGGGGAGACAATCAGTTATACTGCCCAAGCTAGGAAAAAAAATCGCAGGCTGACAAGGACAGGCTTCTAGCCGATCTGATAAAAGCAGAAGAACAACATGGTCAAGATATAATACAAGGGAAGGAAGGAAAAGAAAGTCAATTGAGAATCAGCACTGTTAAAGCAGGAATACATAAACAGATGGCTGATAAAGCTGCGTCAGAATATTAGACATATAGAGGGAAGATGTATGAAACAGTGGAACAGGCAGGCAAGGCGCTGGCGCTTCGGATTAGGCAGGATAACACAAAAAATATAATAACCAGTATCCAGGAGAACGGGTGAGAGTTTGTTGAACCGCAGGAGATACTCTGGGTATTTGCAAACTTTTATCAAACCCTATATAAGGAAGAGGTAGAGGGGTAGGAGCCGCAGGAAGGTTATCTCGATGGCGGACCCAAAGTGGACGAGCTCGAGAGGGAAAAGTTGGAGAGTTATATGACGGCCGAGGAAGTGCGTGAAGCGCTACAAGATCTAGCTGCCTGTAAGGCAGCGGGGCCAGACAGCATTCCATTGGAGTTGTATAAGTGTCTATCAAGTGAGGTGGTCCCAATGTTATTAGATCTGTTTAACGGAATAATGTGTACCGGAAAAATACCCGAGACATGGAAAGACACAAACATAGTGGTCTTCCATAAAAAAGGGAAACCGAAAGAAAACCCAGGGTCCTATAGGCCGATCTCGCTTATAAACGCGGAAAATAAACTCTATGCAAAAATCCTGGTGACGCGTCTGGGGAGGGTCATTGGCGGTCTGGTATCCCCTTGGCAGCATGGCTTCATTCTGGGTCGAGGAACAACCGATCATATTAGAAAAGCAATCTCTCTGTTTGAAGCTCATGCTGTCGGGGGAGGGGGAGGGGGGGGGGGAAATCGCCATGATCCTCCTTTACGTGGAAAAAGCCTTTGACCGCGTCAGGTGGCACTACCTGTGGAATGTCCTTGTAGGGAGAGGTTTTGGTCAAAGAATCCTGATGGCCATAAAAGCGATGTATTCCGATCCGGCCGCCAGCATACAGTTGATGGGTGAGTGCTCGGGTAAAATCAATATAACAAGGGGAACCCGTCAGGGGTGTCCTTGCTCACCCATCTTATTCGCGCTGTACATCGATCCATTGGTTAGACAGATTCTGGATAATCATGAGATCAAGCCGGCTATAACTAATGGATTCGAGAGTAAAAGATTAGCCTATACGGACGACCTGGCAGTGATTTCATCAGAACCTGCCGTGGCTATGCGGGCACTGGTGGAAATCACCAAGGAATTTGGGCGACACTCGGGATACCGCTTGTACGAGAGGAAAACCCAGGTGATATGCACAAAAATTTCGTTAAGTCTGATAACAGATATGTAGACTCTGCAACATATCTTGGAGTGATAATTAATGCAGCAACAGAATTAATCATAAAGGATAATTTTGTCCCAATGTTAAAAACGATGGAGAAAGATCTGAAAAGACTGGATACCTTGCATTTATCTCATAGGCAGGTCAAATATCCTGAAAATGACCATGTTGCCTAAAATCCTCTATCTGTTTCGCTCCATTCCCTTCTTATAAGAGGAGGGGATGATAAAAAAAATGGAGTCTATTTATAATAGCTTTTTGTGGCAATATGGGAAGATCAGGCAGTCATTAAAATATATTACCCTCCCACAGGAGCGAGGTGGCTTAGGAGTCCCGAACTTAAGGTATTACCATTGGGCCTGTCTGTTAACACAGATGTCAATTCTATTTGATCCATCGTTAAATAAGGTATATACCCAAGACCCAGCATTTGTGATTCATGATATCCCTTCCATCTATGAGTTACTAATGGGAAAGGAGGCGGACGGGGCTTTGCGAAGAAAAACCGACCGTAGAGATTTTAAGAAAATGCGCTACAAGATATCTATAAGTGCTTGGGAGTTGTGGAAAACACTTCAGAAAGTACTACAAGTCCCAAAGATTAATATGTATATGCCACTGTGGAAGTCGGGTTACTTTCCTAACTTGAGCCTGGATGGAGCATGGAAATCTTGGGAACAGCAGGGCACCCGGACAGTAGGAGAAATATAGAGGGAAGGCATTATTATGAGCTTCGATGCCATCCAACAGAAGTACGGGGTATCCAATAGCCAAGGTTTCAAATATGCCCAGATTCTGCAAATATATAAAGCTATAAGACCCCGCATCTCCCCGGGCATTCGCTGTCCCATTTTGGAATATTTATTAAAAGGGGAGAGCAGAATCAAAGTTATCTACCGTGATTTAATTGGAGGGATGCACGATGACCTGGAAAAAAATGAGGCTGCCTGGGCAATAAAGCTGCAGGATCCAGATACGGAACTGGATAAAGCTTTACATCTGGATAAAGAGGTCTTACGGTCATCTAATTTAAAGGCACAACATTTTAAAACACTTTTTAATCTCTATTTTATACCCTCTACATTATTTGACTGGGGTAAGAGAGCGGATAACAACTGCCCCAGATGTCAGAAAGGGCCAGCGGAAATATTGCACATGTTCCATCTCTGTGAGAAACTTAGCACCATTAAAGGGGAGATCGAGACATTTTTGGAGGGGTTGCTAGGCTCAAAGATCAGCCTATCCCCGACATTAATGATCCTGGGGAGCGAAAGTCAGATAGGTCTAAATAGGGAGACGGAAGCATTTATCTTTTTGGCTGTTGCTGTATTACGTATCTTTCTCTCAGCAGCCTGGAAGGACTCGAATACCCCATCCTTTCAGATGTGGCTGACCAGGCTCCTTGGTACTCACAACATCGAATCCACACTGTATTTACAGAAGGGTAGGAAAACACATGAGTTTGGGCTTAAAATTTGGGCACCCTTGAAAGAGTGGAGGGATGGGCAACTACAAATATAGGTCAGTATATATATATACATATATATATATATATATATATATATATATATATATATATATGCTGGGATGCCCAAGGGTAACCGCGCGCTATACAAAATTCCAAATAATAATAATATATTTGACCACCAAAAGAAATTAATGTCCGCACTCGCTCAGTACGTTAATTTGGGTTTATTAAACCAGATACTCACATGTAGCCCCCTTCACCTACGCGTTTCGACCGGAGGTCTTGTTCACAGTGTTGCCACGAGTCCATTTTCTATTTTTAATTTATATACCTTACCGCCCATCAGCACGTAATGGTGCATTCTGGGAGAGGTAGTTTTTGATAACAATTAGAAACTCTATCGTTTGTAAAACAGTAATTTTGAAACATTTTTCCAATTCTATGGATCATGCAAAGTCCAATTTGAGACTAACAACGAGTTGGACAGTGTCCTTTGAAGTCCATATGAGTCGGTTCAGTCGATAGGAACTTCCTATCGAACCTCGGTACAGGTTTAGACCGACAATAACCAAGCAGACCATCTATTAGTTGAGACATGTATGCTGTCGATATTAATGTTTCTTTAAGTATAGACTCAGTCCCTTAGTGACTTAGTTAGTAAACTGACCAGATTGTAATTGTCTATGTTGAAGGGCTATGTGCCCATGAGGTCTATAAATGTGATCTGTGCAATGTCTTGGTATCCACGGTTTTTAAGCTTTCAGTTTTAGTTCATATCAATTCCCTTACATAATTAGTTCACAGGTGGACGTACATCTCTTCGTCCATATTCAATCCTCTCGGCGTCATTGTTTGAAATCTTATAATTAGGCGTGACTCCAGTCTTCTTAATTGCAATTTTCTATTTCCCCCTCTCTCATTCGGAAGCACAGTTGCTATTCCACTATAGCGTACATCCTTCCATGTCTTTCCTTTATGCTGTAACATGTGTTTTGCTATGGCATAAGACATGTCCCCATTCTGAATGGCTTGGATGTGTTCCAGAATCCTATTGTGTAATGGGCAGGTGGTCATGCCAATATAGTTCTTACCACATGCGCATGTTAAAATGTATACCACATGCGTGGTTTTGCATTTGATGGTTTCTTCTATATTGAAGGTCTTTCCTTGGGGGTCTTTCAAAGATTTAATGGATTCACCTATGGTACAGGCCTTACATTGGTGGCATTTGTTAAAGCCTTTCTGCCTTGACGTAAGCCAATCGTTTTTCTTTTTCAGCTTGAAGTGGCTTCTCACCAATTTATCTTGAAGAGAGGGTGGTCTTCTAAACGTCAGAAGAGGGTGTTCGCCTAATTGTCCTCCGATATCGGGATCCTTTTTAATGATGTTCCAATATTTATTGAGTATTCTTCTCACATTTTGACTTTCTTTGCTGTATGTTATAATCATCCTGATTGGTTCAGGTTGAGTTTGTGTCTCATTAACTTCCTTTTTGTTAATCAAGGTTTGTGTTCTGCTTAATTCTCTTGCCTTTAGTTCACCTTTTTTAACATCATTGTATTTATATCCTCTTTTTAGGAATCTGTTGGTAGTTTCTTTGTACTTCCGGATCATCTCTTTTGTGTTGGAACAGTTTCTTTTCATACAAATGAATTCTCCATAAGGAATACTTTTCTTCAGATTTGTGGGATGGAAACTATCTCCATGTAGAATACTGTTGGTGGCAGTGCTCTTCCGGTGCACTGTAGTTTCTTGTTGTCCATTTTCCACATATACCTTGGTATCTAAAAAGACTATTTCCTTGTTGCTGATTGCTGATGTAAAGCTCAGCCCCATTTCATTGTTATTCAGTTCATTTAGATACTGGGTGAATTCAATGTCTGTTCCGTTCCAAATTAGGAACAAATCATCGATGAAGCGGAGCCAAAGTATGATTTTTGAAATATGGTGGTCATTCTCTTCTCTCCAGGCTATTGTTCTCTCCCACCAACCCATTGCTAGGTTGGCGTAGCTCGGTGAAAATGCAACTCCCATGGCGGTTCCGCATCGTTGGGCATAATATGTTTTATTGAAAAGAAAGATGTTATTATTAAGGCATAGCTCTGTCATTTCCTTGATCATTCGCCAGTGTTGTAGTTCTTCCAAAGGTTTCTGTTTCAGGAAGAAATCCATAGCTATTAGGCCCATGTTATGTGTTATAGAAGTGTATAGAGACACTACATCGATGGTGGCAAGTTTGTATCCGTCAACCCATGCGATGTTCATCAAATTCCGTAAGAAGTCTCCTGTGTCCTTTATGTATAATGTTAGAGTAGAGACAATAGGTGCCAGAAAGTAATCCACGTAGATTGAAAGATTCTCATATACTGAGCCACAACTTGCTATAATGGGCCTGCCCGGAGGTTTCCTTAATGTTTTATGCACTTTCGGCAGAACGTACATGTTGGGCATAACAGGATCTTCAGTAGTGAGGAATTGTACTTCCTGATTTGTTAGTAATCCTTGATTTTCCCATTTGGTGAGCTTAGTATTTAGTTCCACAATCAATTTATTGATCGGATTTTTTTTCAGTTTTTCATAATTTTAAGTCTCACTAAGTTGGCGCATAGCTTCTTGTATATAGTCTGATTTCTCCATTAAGACTATATTCCCGCCTTTGTCGGCAGGTTTGATTTCCAGTGAGTCATTTTCAATCAGAGACTGTAGCGCTTTTCGTTCCAAGATAGACATATTCTCTTTTTTCCCTTTTTGTACATTTTTTTCCATTTTTTCAAGATCTGCGTTGACTAGTTCAAAGAATATATCAATTTTGTTGCCTGGATGAAACATAGGGCAAAATCTAGATTGTTTCTTGAATTTTGTTTTTTGATGCTGATCAATATTCTGTCCCATGTTTTGTAATATTTGACTGTCGGTTATTGTGGAATCCTCCACCTCATTGGCTAGTTCAAATGCAGTGCGCATAGCTGGAATTTCAGCGATTGTAATTTGCGCTTCATTTTCATCAATGGTATCAATATTTTGATCATTATTTGCAGCTTGGTTCTCTCTCTTTTTAAAGAATTTTGCCAGTTTAAGTTTCCGTGTATATTTGTATAAATCAATTTTCGTTTCCACTGGGTCGAAGTGCATTTCCGGACAGAAAGTAAGGCCTTTATTAAGGAGATTCTCCTCTGCCCTCGTTAATACATGTTTAGATAAGTTGATTATTAAGTAGAGATCTGGTTCTCCTTCAGCCATTATTTGTTTGTTACTCTGTTTCGTAAATAATATCCCTTTGTTTTTTCCGGAGCCTCTTCTGGTTTTCCTTCGGTTTTTTTCTGGCTTTGTTGGCCTCTTCCCTTCGCCTTTGTTGCCTGTTGTCCCTGACCTCTTCCTCTCCCTCTTCCTCGTCCTCTTCCCCTCGATTGTTGTTGGTCTAGATATACCAACTTGACCTCTTCTAAAAAAGGTGTCCTTGTTCCTGTGATTTCCTGATCTTCATTTTCACTCCAATCCGTGTCAGATTCGCTCAGAGTCGTATTCGGGGTTTCTGTTTGTGGCTGCGTTTTCATTTGTTGTTTTAGTTGATCAAATCTTTTCGCGAAGGTTAATATCCTCCCACATGAGTAATCTTGTTCATCCCTTCTATACTTGCGTTCTTTGCGTTCTTCTACTTCTGTCTCATGTTTGTCCAATGCGGCTTCCATGTCTTTCCTGTGTTTTTTGGACTCATCCTCTTTGCCATGAGACACAATTAGGGATTCCATCTCCGCTATTTTTTCGTGTAGCTCTTCCACATCAATTTTTGCATATTTCACTATTATTCTAATCATGTTGATAGAGCATTGCATATTGTTGTTGCCCCAGTCAATGAGCATTTCAGGACGTGTATCCGGGTGGTTGGGGAGAGTATATATTCTTAGGCCTCTGGGGACCATTTTACATTCCAGATATTTTTCCAATGTGAGGATTTCCCAACTTTTGGTTATTTCTTTTTTGAGCAATCTTTCCAGTTTCACGAATAATTGTTTTAATGTCATTAATCCAGGATCTGTCTCTTCTGGTTCTTTCCTTGTGCTGTTAGTGGTACTTTCCGTATTTTTTCCTTTTTGTAACAGTTTGAGCACGCATTGCTCGTTTATTTGCTCTTTCTTCCATGGTTTACCAAGATTGCTTTTTGTCTTATACAAACGTCAACGTTTCCACTAAAACTGTTCTTGTGGCAGGGGGAACGTTTTAAATAGTCACTTTAACCCATACGTACGGAGCACAATCTTTCAACAGTTGTGATTTCAGGTTTATACTTTTTTTGCTGGTTCGCTTTTGTTAACTGCGACCCCGCTGGGCGTTTCCATAAACGCAGATAGACGCTATGCGCTCTCACCTTATTTTTCACTCGTGAGACGCCGCGTCTTCGAAATTCTTTTCTTTTCTCCTTAAGTAGCAGAATGCCTCTTGCGGTTTCCTCAGTTGTGGATGATTTATTTCTTCCTGACTTCTTGCTTTTCACGTGGATCGCTTCGTTCCGAAGGTACTTCGTACCGCTGCGGTTTCAACGTGGCTCGTTGCAACGTTTGATCCAGAAGACAGGGTTTCACTGAAGATAGTCGGGTGTCGCCTCCTTGCTCAAAAAAGAAATAACCAAAAGTTGGGAAATCCTCACATTGGAAAAATATCTGGAATGTAAAATGGTCCCCAGAGGCCTAAGAATATATACTCTCCCCAACCACCCGGATACACGTCCTGAAATGCTCATTGACTGGGGCAACAACAATATGCAATGCTCTATCAACATGATTAGAATAATAGTGAAATATGCAAAAATTTATGTGGAAGAGCTACACGAAAAAATAGCGGAGATAAAATCCCTAATTTTGTCTCATGGCAAAGAGGATGAGTCCAAAAAACACAGGAAAGACATCGAAGCCGCATTGGACAAACATGAGAGAAGTAGAAGAACGCAAAGAACGCAAATATAGAAGGGATGAACAAGATTATGTGGAAGGATATTAACCTTCGAGAAAAAATTTGATCAACTAAAACAACAAATAAAAACGCAGCCACAAACAGAAACCCCGAATACGACTCTGAGCCCATCAGCACGTAATGGTGCATTCTGGGAGAGGTCGTTTTTGATAACAATTGGAAACTATCGTTTGTAAAACAGTAATTTTGAAACATTTTTACAATTCTAAGGATCAGGCAAAGTCCAATTTGAGACTAACAACCAGTTGGACAGTGTCCTTTGAAGTCCATATGAGTCGGTTCAGTCGATAGGAACTTCCTATCGAACCTCGGTACAGGTTTAGACCGACAAACAATAACCAAGCAGACCATCTATTAGTTGAGACACTGTCCAACTGGTTGTTAGTCTCAACTTGGACTTTGCGTGATCCATAGAATTGTAAAAATGTTTCAAAATTACTGTTTTACAAACGATAGTTTCCAATTGTTTCAAAAACTACCTCTCCCAGAATGCACCATTACGTGCTGATGGGCGGTAAGGTATATAAATTAAAAATAGAGAATGGACTAGTGGCAACACTGTGAACAAGACCTGCGGTTGAAACGCGTAGGTGAAGGGGCCTACATGTGAGTCTCTGGTTTAATAAACCCAAATTAACGTACTGAGCGAGTGCGGACATTAATTTCTTTTGGTGGTCAATTAAATAGTAGGGGGACGTTCATCCCTACTGTTCGGCACCAACCGTGCAAAGTGTGCACCTACCGGTGAACGAACGGGTTGTTAGATATATATATCTATCTATCTATCTAATTACCACTCCGGCGCCTGTGACCACCAACGGAGAAAGACACGGACTCCAAAATCAGCATACACTGCTGGCTGCAGTGACTTTATTTAATTATAAATGGTGCGAGATGTCAGGCAGGATGACGCGTTTCGGCTAACGTGTAGCCTTGCTCACATAACCTCGCTGCTCAAACAACTGTGTTTAAATACATTAATTAACTGTGCTCAGGTGATGGATTGAACTACACAAATGATAAAAAGTGAAAACATACTGCGATATGAACTGCAAGTCTGTTTTCCACACAAATAATATCTGCACAAATGCATTTTATATACTTCATAATATCATATTAGATATTTGCATTATGTCAATTGATTTGCAAATATTAACAGTCCTAACACAATTGTGACAATTTGAAAAACGACAGAAGGTATTGTCGGATGGGTGGCGTCGACAAAGATTATCTGTACAAATACAATTAGTCTAGAAGTTGTATTTTATCCAAACTAAAACTACAGTTCTGCAGTGCTAATATAGGGAATAAAGTATTGTTCCACATTAGAAAAGTGTAGATTTGCACAAAAAGATGTTGTAATGAAATAAATGATAATACATGCTAACATTTCAAAATTCATGGCATTATATGCTTGTATTGAAACAAAAAAATTAATTAACGCTTTTAAGAAAAATACTAACTACATGAAGCTAATCACAGATATATATATATATCTATGTATAATTTATGGCGTGTATTGGTGCCCACCAAATCCCCGTAAATGGTGAAGCTTTCCTCTTCTTTTTATGAATGTATCTATATCTATTTATTGTATGATAATGAATTATATTTATGATATTCCTTCTCTTCCTGTAAGATGAAATTAAATTATGATCATGGATATTTTTGTACCAATAGTAAATTCTCAAAAAAATATATATAAAAAAAAGATAGCAAAACAAAACATAGCATAACAAAACATAGCATAACAAAACATAGCATAGCAAAACATAGCATAGCAAATCATAGCATGGCATAATAAAACATAGCATAACAAAACACAAAGCATAACAAAACATAGAAAAACACAACAAAACATAGCATAGCTTAACAAAACACAACACAACACAGCATAGCAAAACAAAACATATAATAGCAGAGCAAAACATAGCATACCAAACACAACAAAACATAGCATTGCATAGCATAACAAAACATAGCATAGCAAAACAAAGCATAGCTTAATAAAACACAGTAAAACATAGCATAACAAAACATAGCATAGCATAACAAAGCATAGCATTGCAAAACGCATCATAGCATAGCAAAACATAGCATAGCATAACAAAACACAACATAGCATAGGAAAACAAAACATAGCATAGCATACAGCATCAATCAGCATCACCACAGCAACACTCAGGGGCACCACAACATCACTATGCGCTACCACAGCATCACTAAACACCACAGCATCATTTGTTTGCCATCACATCACTCAGCGCCACCACAGCATCAGTCTGTGCAACCATTCAACAACTGTTTCAAATATGTTCTCTCAATGTTTCAAGCTTTATTACAAACTAGCAGCCCGACCAGACGTTGTCCGGGAGCAAAAGGCTGCTTCAGGGCCCCCGCCCGCCCCACAGAAGAGTTGTCTGTGCAAGTCCTGGCCCTGTTCAACTGATTTGGCCCACTTGTGTTATTTTTTTTAATTCGTATGTATTGTTTTCCACGTTTTATGTTGTCCGCAAGATGTGAGGAAAGTGTTGTGTCACCTGTTTAATTTTTTTTTCTTTCGAAGGCTCTTTCCGTGTGTTCGTTTTTGTATCCCTTCAAAGACGTTTCCCTTTCGTTTTGTCTATTGTGTGGTGAAGTCCTGGCAGTGCTTGAGTGATTATGGGCAGTTGTGTTATTTTCGTTATTCGTATGTCTTATTGTAAGCGTTTTATCTTGTCCGCAAGATGCGAGGAAAGTCTTGTGAATACACAGTCCATTGCGTTTCTCCGTTAACAAAATGTCGGCTTTTTTTGTTCGTGTTTACCCCCCTGTGACGTCGTTGGTCAATGGCTAATGGTTAAAGACTTTTTTTTTTGGTAAGCCGAAGTGGTGTGTGTGTGTTTTCTTTAGAGCGTTGTGATTGGTGTAGTATGCGATTAATCCTGCCCCCTGTGTGGCGTCATTTGACACTCCTCGTCGATGGAAGGCCCGCCCGGTTTTTAATGCGAAGGCGTCAATGTTGTCTGGGTAACTGCAATGAATGTGTGTATATTTCTTATAGCGTGCACCTCTGCTGTTTTTGTATATAGGTGTTACCGCGCTGTATGTGTGAATTTAAATTCATTGAAAGCGCATTTCCGCTGTTTGTGTTGGGATTTGCAAATGTTTGTTAGAAATTCATTGAAAGTGCATTTCTGCTCTATGGGGGTCATTATGATGGAGGATTTTCCGCATCCTCCGGGCCGGGGGAAGCCACCGCCGGCCCGGAGGATGCGGAAAATCCTCTGCGGACCCACCAGGACCCACCGCCACATAAGGATGGCTGGTGGGTCATGGTTTAGGTCCGCAGCTTTTCCGCTGCGGCTGGCTTACAACCGCGGCGGAAAAGCACTAAAATGGGGACGGTGTCTCTCAGACACCGTCAGCCAGATTAGGATGTGCTTGGGAGCATGCTTTTCCGCGGCGGCTTTTCCGCCGTGGAAAAGCATGTGTAACTGCACTGCGGGGGCCAGTTGCGGGCCCCCTAGGTGTAGTGGGGGGTGCACATGGGGGGTACCTATGGTACCCCCCTGCATTTGCGTGCACAATGCAGCAGGCACCGCGCGGTGCCTGCCGCTTTGTGCACGCAAATGCTGTGCATGCATTTTTAGCATTGCTGCGGGTGCAGCTTGAAGCTCCACCCGCCGCAATGTTAAAATAGAGGATGTGACCGCCACCCAGGCGGTCACATCCTAATCTGCACAGAGGGAACGCCGCAGCCCATGCGGACCTTTCCTCATGCTCTGGGGTCGCGGACGGACTCAAGTCCGTCCGCGATCCTAATGAGCCCCTAGGTCTGCATATTGTGCGTTCTAAATTCAGTGAAAGCGCATTTCCGCTCTATGTGTGCATATGTAAGTGTGTTGTGAAGTCGCTTGGCCTATGTTTGTTATTTGCACTTGGCACGGCCCTGTAAACGCCCACATTTGTTGTTTGAGACGCCCACGCCCCCAAGGGACTACTTTACCACTTTTGGCGTTTTTGCTTTTTTAATGTATATGGTGTACATATCTATAGCCTATGTCCTTCTGCCACATCTCCCCTTTCAAATGGTGTATTGAGTGTAGTGATTGGTGCATTACTTTTGTAGTTTACCTGGCGCAAAGGTTTGTGTTCCCTCTTTATAATAGTAGTATAGATATAGATGTCACAAAAAGATGTTAATATTTCACTTCTGTTATTGGATTTTCGTCACAATAAAATACACTGAACATAATCTTCACAAAAGTTATTTACAAAAGTTTAAGTTATTGCCATTATAAATTACAATAACTTTTACTTAAGTATTACTTATTTAAAAAAATTAAAAGCCATTGTTATTTGTAATATCAGTACATGTAGGTCACCTAGTTACAACTATTGCCATTTTAAATGACAAAGCTATTAATTTCGCTATTTTCAGAAACAAAACATATAAAAAATGTGTAATTTACAATACCAATAGCTCAAACTTTCCTAATGCGAGACCTATTGCATTGCAAATGCTTCTTGGACAAGAAGCCAATGCCACTGTGTTCCTTCTGTAGTAGACCTACTTGACAGGAACAGGTATGTGAAGGGCCCAAAAAAGGCTCGTTGCATAGAGATGAAGCACAGTTTGTGTCCCCGTGACTTTCCATATGTTAGCATATTTAAAATTAGATTTTTGCAATGCTTGTCGTTTTTCTCGGAGATGCCTCTGGGGAAATATATATATGTATTTAGACATGGCCTTGCGCTCGCTATACCTAGCAGTACCTCAATGATGAAGGCCTACAGGTCAACACACTTCTGGGGTTTTGTGTATTTCCATTCGGAGTGGACACAGCTTAGTTGGACTGTTTCTTCTGGAGGAAGATCAAGGTTGACTTACATAGGGTTGGTCCCCATCTGTTGTAGCACAGTGAGCAAAACAAAAATCATGGAAAGTAATGCAGTGTACAGTAATTACCAGTGGCTGAGATTAATTGTATTCCATTCATGAATTTCTTGTTTCTCTCACTGCTTCAATGCGGTTCGCTGCCGTTTACTAGACTTTGCTAGCTGCAATTGTTGTTCTCCTTTCTGTGATGAAAGCTGTTGTCACTGCTGTGGTACCGGACGTTGTAGCAGCTGTTGCTGCAGTCGTCCCTGAGGAGGTTACAGTTGTCGTCAATACTTTTGCTCTTGCGTGGTTGCCTGCTGTTCTAACTGCGTTTGTCCATGTCATGGTCATGCTCAGTAGTTTCTTTCATTATGGCCACTACTGTTGTCAATGCTGTGGTAGCTTATGTGGTCGCTACTGTGGTCCCTGTTGAGGTTACAGCGGTGGTAACAGTCGTAGTCCATGTTGTAGCAGCTATTTCCTCTGCAGCTGTCCCTTCCATTACATCCCGGCTGTTGTTGCCACTGTTGTTACCGCCATGTTTGCAGCTGTTGTTGTAGCTGTGATCCTGCTGTGGTTACAGTTGTGATGGATGCTGTAGTCACTGCTGTGGTCCTTGTTGGGCTTGCAATTATTGTGCTGTTACAACGGTGGTGGTGGTTGTGGTCAAAGCCGCTGTTGTCTCTATGGTAAACAGTATTAGTACTGCTGTAGTTGCAGCTCTGGTTGATGTTTTGGTCCCTGCTAAAGTCAGTGTTCAGGGGGTGTGGTCCTTGTCATTACACCTGTTGTAGTCCATTCTGTGCTTGTAGCCGTTTCTGCTGTAGTTATGACTTGTGTGGCTGATGTGGTGGTAGTTGCTGCCGTTATTCTTCCTTTGGGTACAAATGAGGTCACTGCATCTGTCCTTGCATTGCTGGCAACAATGATCATTGCTGCTATTTTCTTGGTCGTGCTGCCCCTCTTGTCACTGCAATGGTTGCTGTTGTGCTTGAAGTTGATGTGGTCTCTACCATGATGACAGGTGAAGTTGCTGCTTTGGTGGTAGATGTGGTTCCTTCATTGTGGCTGATGTGTCCCGGGCATGGTGGCAGCTGTGCTATTTATTTGGATACAGCTGTGGTTCCTTTTGTCCTTATCAAGGTGGCAGCTGTGATTATTCATTGTGCCTGTCCTGCGCTTGCACCTATTGTTGCAGATTTTATTTTGGCTTTAGCTAGTATGGACTCCTCTCTGGGCTGCTTGGGTAAATAGGTTAGGGCTGCTGTAGTTGTTGAAGCTGTGGTTGAAACTGTATTCGCAACTCTGGTCACTCAGTGATCACAGCTTTGGCCACTGCTGTGGTCCCTTCTGTCATTAGAGCTGTGAGTCTGATGCCATCCGTCTTGTGTTTTCAGCTGTTTTTACTTCTGCTGCAACTGTTACTGCTCCTTTGGAGGAAGCTTTGTCTCTGCTGCGGTGGAAGCTGGTGTTGCTTTTGTGCATGCTCTTGTTAGAACTGTGATCAAGCTGTTGGTCCTGCCTTGCTTGCAAATACTGCTGCTGCTCTTTTCCCAGTCTGTAGTCCGTGCTGTGGTTACAGCATTGGTTACTGCTGTTGTTCCTTCCATGCTGAAAGCTGCTTTTATCCCTGTATGGCAGCAGCTGTCGTCATGCCTTCATAGAATATATGGTATCCCCCGTTATTGTAATTGTAATAGCATTTATATATCGCTTACTACCTCTGACGAGTCGTCGAAGCGTTTTTTGGAGAGTAGCATGCTACTCTGGAACCTAAAAAGGATTATTGGTGAATTAGTATAGGGATTTTAGCAGTGGACACGAGATTCTGTTATTAGGTTTGAAAATGGATAGTGGAGGGGCAGAAGAGGGAAGGGTTTGCAATTATATAGCGCTTCGTAGCCCTGATGAGATGTCAAAGCGCTTTTCAGTGAGTAGCATGCTACTCGAGAATCCAAACAGGATTACTGGTGAATTAGTATAGGGAAATATGAAATTAATTTGAGCGGTGGACATGTAAGTTTGTTAGTTGGATTGAAAAGGATAGAGGAGGGTTAAAAGAGGGAAAGGTCTAGTAAGTGATTATTTGGAGATCATAGCAGTAGGAGGAGTTTGGGGATGAGTAAAGAAGAGATTGAGGAGGAAAGAATCTCTAGAATTGGATTAGGGAGAGAGATGAGGTATCATATTAGTCTAGGAAGGATTCAGGAGGGAAGGGATTAGAAAGGCTTGTTTGGGAAATCTGAATAGTAAAAGAGGTTTGAGATGATGCAGGTAGAGTGAGGGAAGAGTCTAGAAAGGGTTAGTTTGGGGATAGTAGTAGAATAGGTTTTGCGATGATATATTGAGAGGTATAGGGTGAGCTATAGGGTAGTGCATTGGAGATGCTGAAATAGGTGCAAGTAATAAATATAAAGATACACAAGTACAATTAAGGTATGTATAAGAAAAGTAATATATGTAGATTTAAGATGTATTTTAAAAAACTGACTTTCTAGTGTAGCTGTACTGTAAGCGAATGTGTTTTAATTATTTATATATTATGTTTGTAATTCAATAGTGAAGCAATTGTAGATAGTTATGAGAAAAATCTACATATATATATACAGTGACCTATATACATGTTAAACATAAAATAATATGACGAGGAGTATATGTAAATTTGTTAAGCAGAATTAACAAATATCTATATATTTATAAAAAATACTTATTATACCCGTTTATACAAAGGAATACACATATATATATAGGTACACATATATAGTCTAAACAAATGCTTATGTACACAGGAATATGATGTATTTTTATGTTTGAGTGTGGTGGTTATATGGGGAAAAGCCAACTCGAGTAGTGTTCTGAAGATAAGGTAGTTATCCGTGGATCTTATGTTTGGGGGTAAAGAGTTCCATAGTTTGGCTGATTGAATAGAGAAGGATGTTCCACCTATGTTTTTTCGGTTTCGCTGAGCCAGCGCATGCGCTGCTCTGAGACATTTAGTAGGTGAGTTTTCAAAGTGCCACCCCACACTTTGCCTGGCCTAGCTCTTGCGCTCACACGAGCGTGCACGTGCCAAGTCTTTCACGGGTCATTAAATGCACCACTCAGCCGCACGTCTTGTGGCTCCTGCCAGGTCTGCTTATGACCCTCGTGCACGAGGCCGCAACTCTTCGGTGTTTCTTTCTTTTGTCAGGGCTTGTATTTTTTTGCAACAAAAAAAAAAATCACATTTGTTGAAACTTTACTCACCCCATGATTTGCAGGTTACACAAGGATATTTTAAGCTACACTGAAACCGACTACGCTATATTTTGGGGGTTTTCACATACGATAATCGGATTACACGCACTGCTCTGTAGCACACACATTAATCTCTTTATAGCCACTCTTTTTCTCCTGTACCTCTCTCTCCTGTCTTCGGTCTGCCTCTCGCTCTTTCCTGTGTCACTCTCTCACTTAGCTGTCTCTTACCCACATTACTCGGTATAACCTTTCCTCTCTTCAGTGTTTCTGTATTGTCTTCTCCTGTATCTCTTTTGTCAGGGCTTATATTTATTGCAACAAAAACCCACTGAACTACTCACCCTATGATTTGCAGGTTACACAAGGATATTTTAAGCTACACTGAAAACCACTACGCTATATTTTGGGGATTTTCACAAACGATAATCAGGTTACATTCACTGCTCTGTAGCACACACATTAAACTTCTAAAATATTTTATGGTCATTCAAATCTGTAGTCAGTAGATTATTCGCAGATTTGTGAAAGTTGCCTTGATGCTCCGAACCATTTTACTGGTGGATAGATACACTTTACTTCAAGATACAGCTAAAAGGACCCACAACACTATATTTTGGGGATTTTCACATACGATAATCATGTTACACCCACTGCACTGTAGTACACACATTAACCGTCTAAAATATTTTATGGTCATTCAAATCTGAGTTAGTAGATTATTCGCAGATCTGTGAAAGTTGACTTGATGCTCCAAACCATTTTACTGGCGGATAGATACACTTTATTTCAAGATACAGCTAAAAAGATGTGTCCGTGTCCAATGTTTCTGAAGTGCTGAGCCAGAGGCAACATTCAACTTTTGTTGAACTTTCATTCTTTTAGGTTCAATAAAATAAGCATTAGCTTGCTCATATTTTGACTTTGCCAGTGCATCGACAAGCACTGGCAAAGCCAAAAAAGCATTTGCAAAGTAAAACAAGGATTGGCATAGCCAATAGGTCTCGCCTTTGGGACCTTATAAGTGTTTAGTTATCCAGCACAATATCCTTGGTGCAACAACATCAAGTGTTGCATGGCTAAATACTTTTAAGGTCCCAAAGGCGAGACCTATTGGCTATGCCAATGCTGGTTTCTTGTATGGTGTGATTTTTAGGCGAGGGGCCAATCTAGAGTGGAGGTTCCTTTGTTGGATGTATTTGGTGATTTTATTCCTGATGAAGAGCCGGCCTGTTCCATGTATGGCTTTGTGGGTGGTACAAAGCAGCTTGAATGTGGATCTTCTGTCAACCGGTAACCAATGTAAAGCCCTCAAGGCAGGAGAGATGTGGGCTTGTGACTTTATATGTAAGAGTCAGAGCTACACCCTGCATCCTGCCCTGCACCCACCACCTAGTCTGCATGCTCCCTGCTCTGTCCCCTACTTCTCCGCACCCCACCCCTACACCCTGCCTCTGCATTCTGTCCCTACACCATGCTCTGCATCCTGCCCCCTACACTACCCCTGCCTCATACACCCTATGCTGCAATCTGCATCCTACACTGCACCTTGCCCACTACCCCTTACTCTGAACGCTGCCCCCTACAACATGACCCCACCCTAAACATTGCTCCACATCCTGGCTCCTGCACCCACCTCCTAGTTTGCATCCTGGCCCCTACACCCTGCTCTATATCTTACCCCCTACACCCTGCTCTATATCTTGCCCCCTACACCCTGCTCTACATCTTGCCCCCTGCTCTGTCCCTACACCCTGCTCTACATCCTGCACCCTACTGTGCACCTTACATCCTACTCTGCACCCTACCCCCTACACCATACTCTGCACGCTGTCCCTACACCCTGCTCTGCACCCTACTCTGCACGCTGGCCCCTACACCCTGCTCTGCACCATGCCCCCTACACCACCCTGCCCCATACACCCTATTCTGCCACCTGCACCCTACACCCTGCTCTGCCCCTGTATCCTACTCTGCACCCTACACCCTGCTCCCTCTCATGTCCACTACCTCTAACTCTGAACTCTGCCACCTACAGTGCCCCCTACACCATGACACCTCCCCTACAGACACTGCTCCACATCCTGGTTCCTACACCCACCTCCTAGTTTGCATCCTGCCCCCTACACTCTGTTCTACATCATGCGGAGCACCTTACATCCTACTCTGCATCATGCCCCCATAGGACAGTTCTCTGCACCCTGCCCCCTACTATGAATCCTTTCCCCTTGTGTACACCCTACACCCTGCTCTGCATCCTTCCCCCCCCCCCCCGAGTACCCTACCCCGTTCTCTGTACCTGACCCTTGACCCCTACTTTGCAACCTACCCTGGCCCTTGCTATCCCCTCCTTTGCCCCCTGTCCCCGCACCCCACCCCGTATTCTGCCCCGCTCCGCCTTTGCACCCTTTGTACTGCCCTACCACAGGGACCCCTGCTCTGCACCCAATCCTAACAGCTCCTGTTGGGTGGAGGGGGGTGGGGGAGGAACAGGTACGTTACACATGACACACTCTGAACACCCTAGGTTTAAAGACCACCACCTACCACTTGCATGATGCGCTCGAGCACAAAGGATTCGTGTTTTGTGGGGAGCTGAAGTCACTACCCCTGTAGTATGGGACAGAGTGAAGTAACGAGATTACTTACAAGCATCCCCTGTGTAAGACCTTAACACTACGCCCAAACAGCGACTCCTAACCAGCACCCCATGCAACACGTGTTTACATGCCCCTAAAGCATCGCCCTAAAGGACCCCTCTACAGACCCCCACACAACCCGCTCTGGCTACCACATATCTACATACATGTACTACTTTACATCCATACCTTTGCAGCCACCCCCTATTGCCACCCCTTACTGCACCACCGTACAAACCCCTTACTGCACCAACGTACAGACCCCTTACTGCACCACCGTACAGACCCCTTACTGCACCACCGTACAGACCCCTTACTGCACCACCGTACAGACCCCTTACTGCACCACCGTACAGACCCCTTACTGCACCACCGTACAGACCCCTTACTGCACCACCGTACAGACCCCTCACTGCACCACCGTACTGACCCCTTACAGCACCGGAGGACGAACTGTTACTGCGCCGCCGTACAGACCCCTCACTGCACGGCCGTACAGACCCCTCACTGCACCACCGTACAGACCCCTCACTGCACCACCGTACAGACCCCTCACTGCACCACCGTACAGACCCCTCACTGCACCACCTTACAGACCCCTCACTGCACCACCGTACAGACCCCTCACTGCACCACCGTACAGACCCCTCACTGCACCACCGTACAGACCCCTCACTGCACCACCGTACAGACCCCTCACTGCACCACCGTACAGACCCCTCACTGCACCACCGTACAGACCCCTCACTGCACCACCGTACAGACCCCTCACTGCACCACCGTACAGACTCCTCACTGCACCACCGTACAGACTCCTCACTGCACCACCGTACAGACTCCTCACTGCACCACCGTACAGACTCCTTACTGCACCACCGTACAGACTCCTTACTGCACCACCGTACAGACTCCTTACTGCACCACCGTACAGACTCCTTATTGCACCACCGTACAGACTCCTTACTGCACCACCGTACAGATCACTTCCTGAACCACAATACTGAACCCCTTACTGCACCACCGTACAGACCCCTTACTGCACCACTGGATGGACCACTTACTGCCCACTGTACGGACCACCTACTGCACCACCGTATGGACCACTTACTGCACCACCGTACGGACCACTTACTGCATCACCGTACAACCCCCATACTGCACCACCGTAGCGAACCCTTACTGTACCTCTATATGAACCCTTACTGTACCTCTATATGAACCCTTACTGTACCACTATATGAACCCTTACTGTACCGCGGTACGGACCCCTGACTGCACCACCGTATGACCCTTTTACTGCACCACCGTACTGACCCCTTACTGTACCACCGTACGGACCCCTTACTGCACCACCGTACGGACCTCTTACTGCACCACCGTACGGACCCCTTACTGCACCACCGTACGGACCCCTTACTGCACCACCGTACGGACCCCTTACTGCACCACCGTACGGACCCCTTACTGCACCACCGTACGGACCCCTTACTGCACCACCGTACGGACCCCTTACTGCACCACCGTACGGACCCCTTACTGCACCACCGTACGGACCCCTTACTGCACCACCGTACGGACCCCTTACTGCACCACCGTACGGACCCCTTACTGCACCACCGTACGGACCCCTTACTGCACCACCGTACGGACCCCTTACTGCACCACCGTACGGACCCCTTACTGCACCACCGTACAGACCCCTTACTGCACCACCGTACAGACCTCTTACTGCACCACCGTACAGACCTCTTACTGCACCACCGTACAGACCTCTTACTGCACCACCGTACAGACCTCTTACTGCACCACCGTACAGACCTCTTACTGCACCACCGTACAGACCTCTTACTGCACCACCGTACAGACCTCTTACTGCACCACCGTACAGACCTCTTACTGCACCACCGTACAGACCTCTTACTGCACCACCGTACAGACCTCTTACTGCACCACCGTACAGACCTCTTACTGCACCACCGTACAGACCTCTTACTGCACTACCGTACAGACCACTTACTGCACCACCGTGACCCCTTACTGAACCACCATACAGACCCCTTACTGCACCACCATACGGACCACTTACTGCACCACCGTACGGACCACTTACTGCACCACCGTACAGACCCCTTACTGAACCACCATACAGACCCCTTACTGCACCACCATACAGACCACTTACTGCCCCACTGTATGGACCACTTACTGCACCACCGTACGGACCCCTTACTGAACCACCATACAGACCCCTTAAGACCACCGTACGGACCCCTTACTGTACCACCATATGGACCCCTTACTGCACCACCGTATGGACCACTTACTGCATCACCGTAAAGCCCCCATACTGCACCACCGTACGGACCCCTTACTGCACCACTATAGGAACCCTTACTGTTCCGCGGTACGGACCCCTCACTGCACCACGATACGACCCCTTACTGCCCCACGGTACGACCCCTTACTGCACCACGGTATGACCCCTTACTGCACCACCGTACTGACACCTTACTGCACCACCGTACTGACACCTTACTGCACCACCGTACTGACCCCTTACTGCACCACCGTACTGACCCCTTACTGCACCACCATTCTGACCCCTTACTGCACCACCATTCTGACCCCTTACTGCACCACCATATGGACCACTTACTGCCCCACCGTACGAACCACTTACTGCCCCACCGTACGGACCACTTACTGCCCCACCGTACGGACCACTTACTGCCCCACCGTACGGACCACTTACTGCACCACCGTACGGACCACTTACTGCACCACCGTACGGACCCCTTACTGCACCACCATTCTGACCCCTTACTGCACCACCATTCTGACCCCTTACTGCACCACCATTCTGACCCCTTACTGCACCACCATTCTGACCCCTTACTGCACCACCATTCTGACCACTTACTGCACCACCATATGGACCACTTACTGCCCCACCGTACGGACCACTTACTGCCCCACCGTACGGACCACTTACTGCCCCACCGTACGGACCACTTACTGCCCCACCGTACGGACCACTTACTGCACCACCGTACGGACCACTTACTGCACCACCGTACGGACCACTTACTGCACCACCATTCTGACCCCTTACTGCACCACCATTCTGACCACTTACTGCACCACCATATGGACCACTTACTGCCCCACCGTACGGACCACTTACTGCCCCACCGTACGGACCACTTACTGCCCCACCGTACGGACCACTTACTGCACCACCGTACGGACCACTTACTGCACCACCGTACGGACCACTTACTGCACCACCGTACGGACCACTTACTGCACCACCGTACGGACCACTTACTGCACCACCGTACGGACCACTTACTGCACCACCTTACGGACCCCTTACTGAACCACCATTCAGACCCCTTAAGACACCAGCATACTGACCCCTTACTGTACCACCATACGGAACCCTTACTGCACCACCGTACCGACCCCTTACTGCACCACTATATGAACCCTTACTGTACTGCGGTACGGACCCCTGACTGCACCCCGGTATGACCCCTTACTGCACCACCGTACTGACCGCTTACTGTACCACTGTACGGCCCCTTACTGTACCAACGTACAGACCCCTTACTACACCACCGTACGGACCCTTTGGTGCAGTAAGGGGTCTGTGCGGTAACGCAGTAGAGTATGAACTCCTACTGCACCACTGTACTGACCCCTTACTGCACCACTGTACTGACCCCTTACTGCACCATTGTGCAAACCCCTTACAGCTGCACTGACCATTGTACTGACCACTTACAGCCCCACTGTACTGACCCCTCACAGCACCACCATATGGACCACTTACTGCACCATAGTCTGGACCCCTTACTGCACCACTGTACAGACCTCTTAGTGCACCACCATACAGACCTCTTACTGCACCACCATACAGACCTCTTACTGCACCACCATACAGACCTCTTACTGCACCACCATATAGACCTCTTACTGCACCACCGTACAGACCTCTTACTGCACCACCGTACAGACCTCTTACTGCACCACCGTACAGACCTCTGACTGCACCACCGTACAGACCTCTGACTGCACCACCGTACAGACCTCTGACTGCACCACCACACGGACCACTTACTGCACCACCAAATGGACTACTTACTGCACCGTACAGGCCGCTTACTGCACCTCTGTATGAAACCTTACGGCACCACAGTAGGAACACTTACGGCACCACAGTAGGAACACTTACGGCACCACTGTAGGAACACTTCCTGCACCACCGTACGGAACAATTACTGCACCACCATAAAGAACAATTACTGCACCACGGTACGGTCCCCTTACTGCTCCATCATACATACCACTTACTTCACCACCATGCAGAACTTTAACTGCACCAGAGTACCAACTCTTACTGCACCACTGTACAGACCCTTTACTGCACCACAGTACGGATCCCTTAATGCACAATCGTACGGACCCACATTACGTACACTTATGGCGTCACCATACAGACCCCTTACCGCACCACCATACAGATTAAATAGTGCACCACCGCACAGATCTCTTACCGCACCATGGTACGGACCCCTTACTGCTCCACAGTATGCACCCTTACCGCACCACAGTACGCACCCTCACAGCACTACGGTATGAACATTTATCGCATCACAGTATGGACCCCTTACTCCACCACCATATGGACCCCTTAATGCACCATCATACGGCCCTCTTACTGCTGTGGTGGTAGTTGTGTGACTATAGGAGATCCGCTCAAAGCTAAGCTTTAAATAACCCAGTCATCAGGGCCATCAGAAAAAAGTCTCCCTTGCAGGGAACCCATTAAGTTTACAGAAGAACCCTCACCCGCCAACCTAGTTGGTGGCATGCTTCGGGTTCCCACCCAGGAATACGAGTGCCTCCTAGGTTTGCTTCGACAACGGATTACAACAGAGCTGGGTTTTTTGTTTTGTTCATTGTAATCAGGCGTTGAAGCACACCTAGGAAGAACTCTGCTTCTTGGGTGGGAACACGAGGATGAAGCACGCCACAAACTAGGTTGGTGGGTGAGGGTTCTTCTACTAACCTAATGGGTTTCCTAAAAGAGAGACTTTTTTCTGATGGCCCTGATGAAGGGGTTATTTAAAGCTTAGCTTGGAGCTGGTTCTCTTTGCCTGGGATTTGGGTGCTGGATGAGGAAGCCCAGCCAGTTGGGGAGCAACATGTGCAGTACCACAGTTCGGTGGACTCTGTGGTGGTGTGCCCACCACCAAATGTGCTGAGCCAGCACTGACAAGTGTGGCGAGTCCTGTCTTGTTTCTGGAAATTGTAAGTGCCAGTCATATTGCCAGCGCGCTTGAGGACTAACTTTTTGCGAATGTGATAGAGTAAGAATTTGAGCGGCTAGCTGGATGACCAACAGCTTGAGGTATTTGATATGGAGACACTGTTGGTGAGGTGCCCACAGACCCTGGACAGTGCGCTCATGCAAGTGTATGTCTTCCCCCCCCCCCCCCCCAACCCAGAGTGGGAAGTGTTTGTTGTGATGGTCTCCTGAAGAATTGGGTAGAGAAAGGGCCTTCCCTGCAAACGGTTTTTGGTTTTCCACCACTGCAGAAAGCGATCAGTGTGGCCCAAGATCAACACTGGATCCGCCCAGCGACTCTCCGCTTGTGACCACTGTTCTGCAAGGCACTCCTGCAATAGGCGCATGTGTAACCTGGCAGGAGGGACTATGGCAATGCCAGAGGCCATCATGCTGAGAAGGTGGATAACTGTTCTGACTGATACCTGACAATCTGACTGAAAGGGAGGGAGCAACGTTTGAAAGGCTTTCCCTGCTACAGAGCTGAGGACTGCATCTAAACTACGTAACTTTGTCTCTGCTGCATTAACCTCTTCCATGCTCATGAGGGCTCCCGGCCGTCATGAGTCATGGTGGGCGTGTGCTCATGACGGCCGGGAGCTGTCACGACCACACCCGTGAATGGGATGTCTAGCACTGCGGCATAATAACCGCCGCAGTGAAGAGGTTAACTTTGTTACACTGGCTGACAGTTTTTAAGAGGATACAGTTTAGGGTTCTATGTATAGCCCATCAGGCTTTATAAAACAAGGGCCCACAGCTATTACAACTTGGTCTGTCCCTTCCACACCAAGAGAACTTTAAATCCTCCTGCCATATATTTACTTAAAGTCCTTAAAAAAACAAATCAAGCAATGGAGGTACATCTTTTGTGTACCTGGTTCCTAAACTATGGAAATCGCTGCCTATGGTGTTGAGTAAGACTCAAGATGAGGTAAGCTGTAGGAAGCAGCTGAAGATTGTGCGTTTCTTGAATAGTAGTAACGTGAATCAGTCCTTGTAACATAACACGAGAACAGAAAACACGCATTTAGTCACATCCAACTTCCTAAAGGCTCTAGAAAAGTGATTGTGCTTTTAGATGATAGTAGTTCGCCAATAAATTTTCATGCAGTAGGTATATCACTTCAAATTCCCAGTAACGTCTGAAAGTTCAAATTTCACAATGAATAGCCCCAAAGGATATAAATTGAATCTCAGATAGTGCATTCATTAGGGTCTTTGAGATGGAATTTTCATCTTATGCCCATGGAAATTCAATTGCCGGCGGGTAATACCCATAGTACAAATTCATAGGCAACTCCTAATAGACTCTAAGGCCATATCTTAAACGTGAAATGGCGAACAATTCAATGAAGACATATTTTTTGTAATACACTGCTAGTTTGAAGAGCTGTGATAAGCCCCTCTCTGTTATGGCAGACCGTCTGTAATCGTGGACTTCCATGCGTCTATGTTGTGTCATAAAAGGTGAGTCCTAGACAGTGAACCAGGCCTATGATGCCTGGGTGTGAGTTAAGCACTGGAGCTGGGTTGCACTATTAATCTACCAGTCAACATGGATGCTGTTGCACGGCCACGAGTGCAAGACATTTGATCAACACTGAGGGCAGTGGCAAAACAATAAGCAGCACTTTGAATTGGCTGACCACTTACCATGAAACAGAAGTGGGTGGAGTGAATCAGGATGTGAAAGTAGGCGTCCTTCATTTCTAGTGCAGTCATGAAGTTGCCTTGCTGCAGGTGTAGGAGGACATCCTGTAGTGTGGCCATGTGAAAGTGTTCTGCCAGGATGTACTTGTTGAGGAGCTCGAGGGGGAGTGTAGACCTGAGGGTCCCATCCTTCTTGGGAAAGAGGAAGTACGCCCTCTTGCCTTGCTGGTGAAATGGTACCGCCCCAATAGCCCCCCTTAAAAGGAGAGTGTGCACTACATCTTGAAGGAGCGGTTTGTGTTGAGAGGAGAGGGTATGCTTGTGGGCCAGAATGCTTAGGGGAGTGGCAGTGAGCTCCAAACAATAACCCTTGTGATTGATGTCGAGGACACACTGGTCAGAGGCAATTAATGCCCACTGTGGGAATTAACGGAGTTGTCCCTCGAGAGATGTGATGTGGTCAGTGGGACCAGCAAGTCATTGTTTGGCTGGGGGGGCTCCTATCGTGGCGCCACCCTTGCCCCTGCCCTAGGAGTTATTACCCCTGTAATCCTCTCGGAAGTACCCGCCGGGAGAGGTCTGCTGAAGTTGTTGCTTCTGGAAAGAGGTTGAGGCCTCAGGAGAAGGAGTACTGAGATCTCCAAAAGGAGCTGCGCGCCGATAGTGTTGGCAAAGCTCCCATGTTCTTTGTGGTATTGGTGTTCTTTTTTTATTTTCTCCAGCATCTGATCAACCTGTGGTCTGAGCAGATGCTACTGCACTTCTGGCTTGAAACCGTAGACACGCGGTCAGGCGTGTTAACCCAAGAACACTGGTGTAGATATCACAGCTGCGATTTCAGCATTATAAAGGGTACACCGGATGGTAGTGTTGGAAATGAGCTTGCTTTTGTAAACTAGGTCCTGGCATTGCTTAGGGTCTGAGGAGGAGAGCAAGGCGACCCAGTTGGTGATGCGTCAGTGTGTGGCAGATTGTGCAGCATTGCGCATAGCATAACATGTGCATTTGTAAAGCATATGTTCATCCAGAAGTGTCTCTTGGTACGCAATAACAGATGTTTGTTACCCAACAGTACTCATTTTGTCAACCTCAGAAGGATGAAAGGTTCTGCGGACTCACCAGTTTTAATCCTATAGAAACATGTCACCTGTGCCCTGAGTGTCTGCAAACCTACAGGCGGTATGAACCACATAGGAATCTTGTGGTAACTGTCCACTGATGTACGCAGCGATGGATGGTGATGCCTTGAACTTCTCATCTACCCTTGGTGTAATAACCCTGACCAGTCATAGCCAGCTCGCAAAAAAAGATTTGGAGCTATCTTCAGCATGCCTTTGAGCACGGGGCGCGACTGCATGAAGCGCTGGGGGGGGCGAGAGCATCTCAATGAGGAAATCATCTTCCTCTGGGACATTCTGTATCCCTACCTTACGATAAGTGCCTCCCTGTTGAGAACCCCATGATAATAGGTGGAGCCTGGATTGTGTGTCCCAAAATCAGAATGTGGTTACCCCTGTAGAGAGAAATGCAGAAAAGGTGGGTGGGGGATTGGCTCAGAAGGAGGAGGAGGAGACGGAGGGAGAGGATGAGGCAAAAGTGAAGTGCTTGGAGCCTTGTCCTGTCTCCTCTTTGAGGCACCAGCTGTGATTGCAGGTTGAGGACTGCCTCAAAGGTGAGTTTCCGCTTTAGAGGAACCGAGTCCTTGGCCTTAGGCAACAGGCAAGCAAGGACCTGACAAGTTCCAGGGTGAATATAGATGCACTTTTGCCAACTGTCAAGTTCCTCCTGCAGCTGCTCAAGGATGGACTGTTCTTGCTCCTCAGAGCCGAAGAACAATGGTGCCCTGGTTGCTAAAAATGTTGGCACTGAAGTGCTGCTGGCAACGAAGGCTTCAGATCTGAAGAGTGCTTCGAAGGGGTCTTTGATGCTGGCGCTGAGGGTGCGGTCAGCACTGTGAGGTAGGGTTTCAGGATTTGCTTTGGTGCTTAGACTGACCACGGCCTTGAGTCAGTGGTGAGGATGGTGCTCCGCCTCGGTTCCGTGCCTGCGTTGTGAGGGAGGTGGTTTTCACTGCAGCCGTCTTTGATCAGTGATCCTGTGCGGGTGATGGCTCATCAGTGTCTGCAGTGGAGCCAGAGCTGACCTCAGACGAGAAGACCTGTGCTTCAGTGGCAGATGTTCATGGCTGGGGATTGGCTTAGACATACTGTTCACCAAATAGATCTGGAGTCTCTTCTCCTTGTCATTGCACCATGGAAGGCGAATGCAAGTTGCCGGTCTCAACTGTAGTGGAGAGTCTTTTTTCTGCAGAAAGCAAGGCATGCTTCACAGGAGGACTCTTCATGGGCACAGACAGTTTACATACCTTGTGTAGATCTGCCCTTGTGTACTTGGCTTGACACAGTGGGCAGTTTCTGAATATAGTCCATTCCATTTCACACAGGGCATTCTCTTGCGTTGGACAGCCAAGAAAAAGGCCTTGGTGGGACAAAGCTCAAGATGGGTGTCTCAGTCCTAGAACTAGACTGGATCCAGAACTGAAATGAGGAAACACAAAATTTGTACAATACAGACAGCAGTAGAGAATCACAATGGGTCTGAAGATCACACTGAGACATCAACCCCGGTCCAAAACCAGCAGTAAGGTTTTTAGGACTCACCTGAATTCCTGCGGGTGAGTGCCGTGGTGGAGGGGAAGGCTGTAGCAGGATTTCACAGCCAGGTAGGAGACGGCTTGGCTGACGCTCCTGCTTCTGTGGGGCGTGTGGGCTAGGGAGAGGAATACAGAGTGCAGTTGTCTTGGGAGTTGGTGGAAATTCACCCTGTGATTGAGGTAGGCCAGTCGTTTTAGGCATGGGTTAGGAGTTTGAACTGGCACGGTTTGCTTATGGGGAGCCAGTGCAGTTCTCTGAGGTGAGGGGTGCTAAGAGTCCTCATAGTATAGGTCGAAGACGAGCAGGCTACTGCAGTCTGAATGATCTGTAATCTGTTTAGTAGTGGTGAGGCAATACCCACGTAGATGGGGAATGGCATAGTTCAGGAGGCTGGTGATGAGGGCCTCTGTGATGGTGCGTTTGGTGCTGATGAGGGGCACCTTGAAGAATTTCCATAACATGAGTAGAGTGAGGAAGCAGGCAGACAAGACTTAGTTTATCGACTTCTTCATGGGGAGGTTGCTGTTGAGTATTATGCCAAGGTTCCTTGTGTGTTCGGTGGTTGAAGGGCCTAGTTCACCTGACCACCAGGAGTCATCACATGGGGAAGAATTGCTCCTGAAGAGGAGTATCATAATTTTGTCAGAGTTCAAGGCACCTGTTGGCAATGCTGGTCATGCACCTGTGGAAGTCTGATTTGGTGGTGGTGGGGTCAGAGGATAGGGAGAGGATGATGTGAATGTGAATGTGATGATGTGAATGGATCCCTGAACACCGATATCATCTTCCACACCACACGCAGAGCTCAATGGAGAAAAGCGTTCTTCACCCTACTCACCGTCTCCTCGACTAGAAAATCCGCACACAGCCAAACTCTCTCCATCTCCCCATCCCTGGTCTTTCCAGGCAGAGCCACCATCACTATTTACAATACCGGGATTGTCCTATTACAATCCACAGACAAGAACCTGGAACTGCTAGACAACATGTTCCCCACCTTCAAAGAACACCTCTCCAAGTCACGGACAAACACGCATATCTCCCCCAATCCCACCAACCATGACCTCTCAGCTGCATACTTTTCAATCAGGGACACACCTACCACCCCTGACCTCCCATCCCCTACCCACAACCTCACTATCCCAACTCAGCACCCCATCACAGACATAGATCGCTCCTCTCATACGCCGCCCTTTCCCCCGCCCCCTCCACCAACGTGCGGACCTCCACACATACCCTCAACACACCTATCACACCTACAGCGGGCATTAACACCCCGCTCGGCGCTGACAGCACAATCCCCACACTTAACACTCCCAACTTAGTCCAGCACCAGAATAACACGCATTCTGACAATTCCCCCCTTTTATCCCCCCCCATTCTCAGTCCTCACTACCCTCCAATCAACTGCGCAGAACGTACTCCCTCTCCTAATTTAACGCCCCCTCCCCTCAACAGGATCATTTCCACTCCCACTCCCCCTCCTACTCTCAGCCCCTACTATCCTCCTTCCAACACAGCTACCAGTCTCCCAGCCTACACGTTGTCCCCCACGCCTACCGCCAATGCCCCCACCCATAACATCAATTTCCTCCCTACCCCATCCACTCCCCAACAGTCCAGAACCTCTCACCTCCCTAACCCCATCCCACGCTCCAACACAACGCAGACCTGCCCGAACACCAGCCCTCCCCCCCGCATGCACACGAATTCCCTGGCCAGCCAATCACCCCTGACTGCCATTCCCACCCCCACCACCTACCCTACGATGGAATACATAATGGCCACCCTCACTCAGATCAAAGAAGACATTCAAGTCATCAAAGAACTACTCTCCACACGCCCTATACACCGCCCACCCACCTCCACCCCCCATCCCAACCTGCCTCCTACCCCGCCGGCGGTCCCCCACCCTCACCACGCCCCACACCAGGCTTCAAACCCTGCTCATAGGCGCAGCAATTCCCGTAGTCCCCAGCATCGCCCCTGCAACGCCTCACACATCCACACCTCCCCGCCAAATGTGTCCCCCACCTCTCAGACTAACTCTCGCACTCAGCTATGCCCCAAGCTGACATCAATCCCAGCTCTTAATCGCAACAACCGCCCTCGCCGCACCCACAACTCTTCTTCTGACCTCGACACACTCACCCTTCTCCGCTCCTATGAACCAACCCCCCAAACTCACACAAGCACCCCACACCGCAACATTCCCACGATACACCCAAATCCCCTTAGACCACCCACATTAAACAGCAGAGCCTCCATCCCCAATAACCTTAGAAAAGTCCCTCTCTCGCTAGAACAATCTAACACCCTCTACACACCCCGTCTCAAATGCGCGCTTCTCAACTGCAGATCGGCGACGAAACACTCAGCAGCCATTGCTGAACTCCTCTTATCGCAGGGCCTTGACCTAATCATCTTGACTGAAACGTGGCTAACTGAATCCTCGACACCCATAATGGACATTCTGGTTCCTCCCAACTTCCACATTATCAGGCTCGACAGAACAGGCCAAATAGGTGGCGGAATCGCATGCATATACAAGAACAACCTCTCTGTGCAGAAAGTCAATTCCACATCCCTGCCATCCCCAACATCCTGTGAATACATCTGCCTCGACATTATTAGTGAGGGCAAACCGATATGCTCTCTGCACAGCATATACCACCCACCCAGGGACAACCTCACCTTCTCCCAACAAATCATGGATATGATCTCAACCAATTCCGGACGGCAGCTCACCCAAATATACCTTGGTGACTTCAACCTCCGCTGGAATGATAGCAACGACGCGGTGGTAAACAGTCTTAAAAATTTCCTCGATGCCCTGAACCTCACCCAAATATGCAACAGTCCGACCCATGAGAAAGGCTCTACCATCGACCTGATCATCTCCAAGGAGCATTCTATCCAACTCGAATCCATCCAACCCTGTGACTGGTCAGATCATCACATTATCACATTCTTTATCAACGAAAAAGTCAAAGTCAACCCTGTGCAACTCTCCAAGCCCAAGGTCTGGAAAAGAGACTCGAAAAAGCTCAACCCTGGCTCTCTGCCCCCTAACAGCTGCAATCTCCTACTCCCTCCTGCAGGCGCCTCGGACGTCCAAACTCTGACTGACCACTATCTCAACACTATGACTTCGATAATCAATGAGGCTGCACCTATGCAACTAAAAAGAGTCGCCACTAAAATCTCCAAACCATGGTACGACGGGAGTCTCAACGAAGATAGAAGAGACATGCGAATGGCAGAACGGACCTGGAGATCAGCCCCCTCTGCAATGCACCTAAAAGAATTGAAGAAGAAGAGAAACGCCTACTTCAGGAAAATAAAACGCTCAAAATCGGACTTCTTCCGCCTCCAACTTAACCAAGCAAAGAACCGCCCGAGAAAACTGTTTGAGCTAATCAAATCGCAATCCAAAGAGCAACCACAACCACTCAACACTGGGCGTGTGGCACCCTCATGTGAAGACTTTGCTGCTTTCTTTATCCAAAAAACCGACAAAATAAAAAGCGATCTCCTCACTGACGCAAGCCTCTACTCCAAACCCAAATGCCCAGCACCCGTTGAACCAAAAAACAATGCGACATGGTCAACCTTTGACACATATTCGGAAGAAGAAATTGGCAAATTACTCAGCACCCTGAAACCATCCAATCACCTCACGGACCCCCTCCCTGCCTTCGCAGTAAAAGACTTTACCCCACTGATTCTCCCTCTCTGGACTAAAATCATCAACAGCTCTCTCCAACAAGGAAGCATACCTGACTCCCTCAAAGTTGGTCAGGTCACACCTCTACTAAAGAAACCAACAGCCGACCCCACGGATCTCAACAACTACCGTCCCATCACCAATATCCCCACTCTCGCCAAACTGCTGGAAAAATGCGCACAACTACAATTGACTAAACACATTGAGCAATTCGATCTCCTCAACCCTCACCAGTCAGGTTTCCGAACAGGACACAGCACAGAAACGGCTATGACTCACATAATTGACGACGCACTTCAAATGCTAGACCAAAATGACACCTGCCTCCTCATCCTTCTTGATCTCTCCTCCGCATTCGACACCGTTAAACATGAGAATCTACTAGAACTACTAAACAAAAGAATGGGCATATCTGGAACTGTCCTCAAATGGTTCACTTCCTTTCTCCGCAACAGGACGCAGAAATTCAAGAGCAACAACCTGATGTCCATGCCAGTACCTGTAACGCTAGGCGTCCCCCAAGGATCTTCTCTATCCCCAACTTTGTTCAACCTAGTCATGGAACCTCTCACCACTTTGCTACAAGAATCCAATGTACACTTTCACATGTATGCCGATGACACCCAACTTTACCTCAAACTGCAATCACCCAACGACATCCTGCTCCTGAACTCAACGATCAGATGCACCCAAGCCTGGCTTGCCGACAATCACCTCAAACTCAATGCCCTGAAAACAGAGTTCCTTCTGATCGCACCTCCAGCGAAGATATCCACCACTCAACATTGGCTTAAACTCCTAACCGCACTCAATGTCCAACCCACCATCGTGGAATCAGCCAAATCTTTAGGCATAACACTCGACACCAATCTCAACATGCAGCAACATGTCAGCAAAGCAACAAAGGGAGCGAACTTCCAGATCAATACTCTGAGGAAACTTAAACCCTACCTCCCAGCCAAAGACTTCCAAACAGCGGTGCAAGCACTAGTCATCCCACGAATTGAATACGGCATCACCGCCCTCTGCGGACTCCCACTAACTACAACTGCACCACTAAAAGCATCTCTAAATGCTGCAGCGAGACTCATCACGGGGTCAAAAAAGCACTCCCACATCACCCCTGACTTGAAATCCCTGAATTGGTTGCCGTTTGAAGCCAGAATACATCTGAAAATAGCCTGCATGACACACAAGGCGGTACACCTAAACTCACCCGGCTACCTTGCTCAGAAATTGTCAATCTCTGGGGGAATCAGAAACACCAGAGGCGCAAACAATCTTCTGCTGAAACCTCGAAGATTCCGGAAGGAGAAAACATACAAGCGCTCTTTCTCAGGAATGGCGCCTAGGATTTGGAACTCACTCCCTCCCGAAACCAGGCTTATCTCTTCCACTACACTCTTCAAAAAAGAAGTAAAAGCTATCCTCATGGCTAAATTCACCTGTACTACTATCTCGAACCCTATCAACACCCTGCGATGATCTGTATTACTTGCTTGACCCCTTATCTACTTGTACGAGCTGTCTTATCACCCACTTGATTGCTTTGCAGCCACCCAATTGTATTATTTGTATTGTATGATCTACCGATTTACTTATTTGACTTTGTTCCCTCATGTTCCCTTCTGTACTGTGTGAACTATCGACCACCTATTTGACTTTGTTCCCTCATGTACTCGTCTATGTAAAGCGCTCTGATATCTGCAAAGATCTTGTTCGCGCTATATAAAACTCTGAAATAAATAAATAAGAAATGATGCTCAATCCATGGGATTTGACCAAAGTGACCAGGGGTGTCTTGTACGTGTTGACAATGTTGGGCTCAGTGAGGACTCTTGGGCCCGCCGCAGATGATATTCTTTGGCCCAAGGTGTAGGGTGGGAGGTGGATGCTCGGAGTTCTTCCAGAGAGGAAGGACACGATCCACTTTGAGGGCCTTTCCTCTGATCCTCATCTGGTGGAGGCCATGGAGGAGGGTGTAGTGGGACACAGTGTCGAAGACTACAGAGATATCAAGGAGGATCAGGGCGGCAGTTTCTTTCCTGTCTAGAAGAGCCCTGATGTCATCGGTGACTAATAGGGGGGAGTCTCTGTACCTCATGACTCGAAGACATCTTCGAAGAAAAAACAAGTTGGACACGTCCAAACCCAACATATATCATTACCACAGACCATGCGTAGTAAATGTCATGTATAGTACAGGCATGCATGACACCGACAGACATTTCTCTCCAGTGAAGGACACAGTCAAAAATGCTGGATCACCCAGAGCTGGCCTGTGGTCTCGAAGTTTACAGGCAGTACTGAGTAGAGCTTTACTCACGTCACAGCAAGTGTCTGTCAGGGCTTCAATGAATAGCAGTAAAGACTAGGACAATTAAGGTTAAACTATTTTAGCAAACAGATTAGGCTTGCCGTCTTATTTAGAAATTGGTGGATGGGATACTCCATCACAACGTAGTGGATATCTTGTCTACTGTTTTGCAAGTGCCATAGGCTATAATGCACTTGCAGTATGTTGAATGGGATGTCTGCCACATTTGTGATGGAGTATCAAGTACACCAAAGGCCCTTAGTCTCTACGGTTAGAAACAGCAATTGCAGCACCTATACTGTCCCTGAATAGGCCTCAGGACCTTTTGCATTCTGAAGGTCTAGATAAAGCCCATCATCTGTATAATGATGGGGCATATTGACAGCCCCTTTCTCATTCCACTTCTCGTAAGGAGTGTCATGACTGTCCTGTAAATCGGAGTTGAAGTCCAATAAAGCTTTAAGGCGCTGACACTGAGGAAGAGGCAGTGCCTGAAAGTCCACTAATACAACTAGTTGTGCCATAGTAATCTATTTGCAATGCGTTAGCCTGAGACCTAGCAAAACTCTGCTCCGGATCAGAGATTGGCATCTGAGTTGGATCCCACACTAGTGTGCCTAAAGCCTGCACAAAACTTGGACCTATCAGAACAGACGTGACCTTTAGCAAAGAAGTGGCAGCATGGCCTGTCACCAGCGGCTGGCTGGCACAGGTATAACCGAGCCAGTCAGTGCCAGGAAAGTACCTACTGGAAGAAGTCCAACTGAGAGCCCTGGCGGATGTCGACATTGTACTCCAGGGGCATCCATAATAATCCTGCAGTGGGGCAGCATTGGCTCTTTGAAGGCCTCTACCTGCTGTGGAGTCCTGCTGTGGAGTTGTGGATGGCCCGGTAAACGAGAGGCGCAAGCTCCAGCTGTGGCATGGTGTTTGGAATTAGACAACTGGAGTGCCAAATGTGCTATCCCTACCGGGAGTGCCAGTGATGGAGGGGGGGGGGGGGGGGTGGGGGGGGGGGGGAGGAGGAGGGAGGACTCATCTGGGCTTCTTGTAAATAAATCGTAAATCATACGCTCTTATAGAGCGCCTTATCACCGTAAGGTCTCAAGGCGCTTGCTTTGGGAACCCGTCCTGGCCTTTCCCTGCAAGATTACCCCTACTGGGCATCCCCAAGGTGAAGATCAGGCATCCCATCGCGGTGGGGCCATAGTGGAGATTAAGCAAGCTATTGCCCAGAGTTGCAGAGTGTGAACCCACGATAAGAGTAGGCACAGAGGCGAGAATTATTGAGTCCGTGGACATTATGAGCTCAAGACCCTGCCGCGTCGGGAATTGAACCCTGGTCCCGGGTCTGACCTCTGCATCAGGGTCTGCCTCCTCGAACCGGTGAGCCACACTTCTCCTTGTGTTTGCAGCAAGACTTGTGTGTTTGGACTTCATCTTAGAATTACCCAAAAATGATGACTTGGACTGGGTCCAGAATTTGAAGCATGAACGGGCCCAATATTTGGAGTGCAACTGTTTTTGTTTCTTATGCTCAAGAAGGTAAATCCTCCCCTCCCACTCTCTAATGGCCTTCAGGTGAATCAGAGAGCATATGTTTCATGACTGCTGATCCTGCATGGATCGAAGACAACAGAAACAGATGCCGTGTGGGTGTGTGACTAATCTTCCTGCAGATGTGGAACGGCTTGAAGTCTACTCCTTGGGCAAGACGTCCCTAGTATACTATCAGAAGATCTGTTTTAGAGGTAAATAAAGCACCACCAAAAGTGTGGTAGCAGAGTTCTAAATCAGCATAAAAGGGTGCAGATAAAAGAGAAATGTCAGTTTGCTACAGGAAAAGTTACCAGATTCAGTATGGCATCCAGGGCAAATTCAAAAGGTGAGGAATCTGCATTTAGAGGTAACCATCAGAAAATATGCGTAATATGGAGTGTAACAGCATAACAATGTGAGTCTTAGTTGAAATAAGAACAGTCAGGGGTAAATGTATATGTTGGCATGTAGGAGGAGTGTGAAGGAGGGGGTTGTTAGTAGGGGAAGGCAGTATTCGCAGAGTTAAATGAAAACTCAGATTATGCGAAGTTCCTTGAACAGGTGGACATTGGCACGTCGCTTTGACTTCTAGCACCAGGAGTTTGTTCTGCGCCTCAAAAACAAAGCAAATGGCACCACTAGGTGCACTGCTTCTTTGCTGCTGCTCGAGTAGACTTTCTACTCTAGCTGCCGCGTTCTCACCATGAAATGTGCGATCGCCTGCGTTGAGAAAATCTCAGTGGGTGCCCTCCTAGCACCCGAAAATCATGATGGGAAATGCCAATTCAAGCTTGCGCTCACCAACAAGGTGCCTAGGAGAAAAACACTGCCACATAGTGGTTGGCAGACTTCGGCTGAACTCCGTTTTAAAAGCATAATGCACAGTGGGGAAAACTCCGCCAGTGAAGCAGAATTTATCGCCCACCAGTAGTTGTGAGGTAGGGGAAAGGAAGTTTTTGTTGCAGGGGTGGCAGCGGGTTGGGGGGGGGGGGGGGAGGGGGGAGTAGTATATGCTACTCATGCTAGAAAAAAACCTCACAATGAGGCTTGGCTGATGCTACAACCAAAGCCTCATGTAATTTGTACTGCAGGAAATACCAGACAGAAAAATCCTGTATGGTTCTCCACATCTAGTAAAACCAAGGGCAGATCCCTCAGTGCATATCCAAACCCAATGGCGGAAAAAAGATTCTAAAATGGTGTTCATGTACTGGGGCATTGTGGGCTTATCATCAACGTCAGACTCAGCCTATGTGGGCACCCACCAAAGACAGACTTTTTTTTTAATACCATATTACTTCCAGACCCGAACAGTAGATGGTATTATGTACAGTATGTGAATCTAGGAGAGCGGTACAAAAGGGGGTGGTGATGGACGGAGCATCTGAATCAAACAAACACTCACACCCAGTCAAAAGATCTGGGTTTAATCCATCACAGCTATGTTATGTTATTTATTCTTTTGTATAGCGCAACGGTTACTCGAAAAGAGTGTCCCGGCGCTTTGGGTAAGGAGAACTGATTCGCAATAACATAACACATTAAAAAGAGAGTACAGAACAAACAAGTAAAAAAAGGGACTGCTGGGGGGTCTACTGGGTGAACAACCAGGTTTTAAGACCTCTCCTAAAGTCAAGAAGACTAGTAGCCCCCCGAAGTGGGAGCGGAAGCGAATTCCACATCTGTGGAGCCAGCAGGCTGAAGGAGCGGCCGCCCAGGCGTGCTCTCTTAACTCGAGGGACAACCGCCAGGAGCAAAGATTCTGACCTCAGAGAACGAGCAGGATGGTAAAAGGCCAGTCTCTTTTGGAGATGCCTTGCACCCACAGCGTGGAGAGCCTTGTAGGCCAAAGTCATAGCCTTGAAGGCAATCCGTTTACGGATGGGTAACCAGTGCAGAGTCAACAATAGGCCCGAGGCGCTGACACGTCTATTTAGACCAAAAATGGCCCTGGCCGCCGCATTCTGCGCAACTTGAAGCCGCTGCAACAGGTACTCTGGTAGGCCCAGGTAAAGAATGTTGGCACAATCCAACCTGGAACCTATCAGAGCCTGCACAGTCAGCCTCCTGTGCTCCTCCGACAGAAGAGGCAAAAACCTCCGCAGCATCTTTAATAGACCGAAACAGGTGCCGGTCATCCCAAGGATCTGGGCTTTCATCGTCAGCCCCTTGTCCATCTTAACCCCCAAGTTTTTAGCCATAGGGGAAGAACCGGACGGAGGGAACATATCGATGGGCCACCAGTCCTGCCAGCTAGGCTCCGTATCGCACCCGAAAAAGAGTACCTCGGATTTATCGGAATTGCACTTGAGGCTGTTCAGTTGGAACCATGTGAACACAGTCCCAAGGCAATTCCGGATACTCTCCCCATCAAAGTCTGCCCCTCTCTCGCAAGAAAAGAGGAGCTGGGTGTCGTCGGCATACGACACGATCCGGGCACCAAACGACTCCACCACCGCCAAAGGGGTCATAAAGATGTTGAAGAGGGTCGGGCTCAATATAGAGCCCTGAGGGACCCCGACTCCCAAAGGCGGCATCACGGCGGTGTCAGGCGATGTCCAGACCGTTTGCCGGCGGCCAGCTAGAAAGGACGAAAACCAGCTGAGCACCGTCCCCCGAAGGCCAATCTCATAGAGTCTTGCGAGAAGGTTCTTTAGCCCACTCTGCCACCCCAGTTCAGAAATGGCTGTATGCAAATCAGTCTGACCCTGTGCCTCATGCGAACAGTCCAGCCCGAACTGCCAAGCCATTTCTTCCCTGGACCGGAAACAAGCTTCCGAGGACCGGTTTCTGGCATTCCAGCAGTCTTCAGCCCGGCTTGCTTGAATACAGTGGCAAAGTGAGCAAGGGACTCACGTCTGAGCATACCCTGCCACACTTATGGCGGCCAAAAGCGGTACAAAACGGGGTGGTGATGGACGGCGCATCTGAATCAATCAAACACTCACAACCAGTCAAAAGATCTGGGTTTAATCCATCACCGTTCTTTAGCCCACTCTGCCACCCCAGTTCAGGCATGGCTATATGCAAATCAGTCTGACCCTGTGCCTCATGGGATGCCTCATGACTGGAGTCAAGCTATCCTGGCTGAAGACGGCTGATAGCCAGAAACCGGTCCTAGGATGCTTGATTCCGGTCCAGGAAAGACATGCCTTGGCAGTTCGGGCTGGACTGTTCCCATGAGGCACAGGGTCAAGGCTGATTTGCATATAGCCATGTCTGAACTGGGGTGGTGTGGAGTGCAAAAAGCGATGGATTTAGGCCCAGATCTCTGTACTGGGGTGAATGTATGACATGGTTCTGCATTCTGTCCATCAATTGTTGTTTTTGCATTTGTCACCCGAGTGGGATGGGTATGCTCAGACGTGAGTCCCATGCTCCCCACACCACTGAGTTAAGCTATCCTGGCTGAAGACGGCTGATAACCAGAAACCGGTCCTAGGATGCCAGATTCCGGTCCAGGAAAGACATGGCTTGGCAGTTCGGGCTGGACTGTTCCCATGAGGCACAGGGTCAAGGCTGATTTGCATATAGCCATGTCTGAACTGGGGTGGTGTGGAGTGCAAAAAGCGATGGATTTAGGCCCAGACCTCTGTACTGGGGTGAATGTATGACATGGTTCTGCATTCTGTCCATCAATTGCTGTTTTTGCATTTGTCACCCGAGTGGGATGGGTATGCTCAGACGTGAGTCCCATGCTCCCCACACCACTGAGTTAAGCTATCCTGGCTGAAGACAGCTGATAGCCAGAAACCGGTCCTAGGATGCCTGATTCCAGTCCAGGAAAGACATGGCTTGGCAGTTCGGTCTGGACTGTTCCCATGAGGCACAGGGTCAAGGCTGATTTGCATATGGCCATGTCTGAACTGGGGTGGTGTGGAGTGCAAAAAGCGATGGATTTAGGCCCAGATCTCTGTACTGGGGTGAATGTATGACATGGTTCTGCATTCTGTCCATCAATTGTTGTTTTTGCATTTGTCACCCGAGTGGGATGGGTATGCTCAGATGAGAGTCCCATGCTCCCCACACCACCGAGTTAAACTATCCTGGCTGAAGACGGCTGATAGCCAGAAAAAGGGTTTGTATCCAGCGTCCTCAGTCACGGGCGGTCGTTTTCTTCTTAATACCGGGAGTTAGAAACTTTCAGCCACTCTCAGCAGATATGGCAATATGAACATTAATTATTACACAGATCCCAACTCACGGGAAGCAATTCTTTGCCTATCCCCAGATAATGAACAATTCCTTTGATGCTATTATCGTTTATCCTGGTCATCCATTTGCCTCATAATTTAAAGAAACTTCATAGACCTCTTTATTTTCATGTTCAGCAAGTTCATTCCTATACTACTCCCAGTGCCAATAAACTGTAGATAACTGACAGGAACTCATCTAGTGACTCCTAGATATCACCTCCATCCGCTGACAGCTACAACATATATGTTCTTCGCTTTGATCTACCTGCATCTGAAGATATCAAGAAACCCTAAACATCGACTGACCCTTCACATCCTAGCCAAGAATTAGGTTTGAGTTCGCACAAATTTTTAGCAATAGACGGTAACCTGAAGAAGGCTCAAGAGCCGAAACGCGCGTTTTGACATCTACCGCTTTGCCTTCAACATTTTGTTCAGTCTCATGTCTATTGGTTATGTATATATTTTTTCTAGTATGCTTTTAACTGACTTTTGTTATATTGAAAAACAACTATAAGAAAAGAAAAGAAAAACAGAAGAGAAAAACACAAAAAGAATATATAAAAAAATATGTAAATCTTAAAAGAATTGATAAATATATATAATATATACCAATAAAATCAAATGAGAATATTTCATTGTTTGAGATTATCTATATATAGTTGGACTTTCCATTCTCAATTTCATATGTAAGCTATATCAACCATGATCTCCATATAAACACATTTTGATTTTGTCACTTGGCTATAGACCTTCCTTAACTTAGTGAGTCCCATGCTCCCCACACCACTGAGTTAAGCTATCCTGGCTCAAGACGGCTGATAGCCAGAAACCGGTCCTAGGATGCTTGATTGCGGTCCAGGAAAGACATGGCTTGGCAGTTCGGGCTGGACTGTTCCCATGAGGCACAGGGTCAAGGCTGATTTGCATATGGCCATGTCTGAACTGGGGTGGTGTGGAGTGCAAAAAACGATGGATTTAGGCCCAGATCTCTGTACTGGGGTGAATGTATGACATTGTTCTGCATTCTGTCCATCAATTGTTGTTTTTGCATGTAAATCTAGGAGAGTCTTCATGTAGGAATAGCAACTCACTTGGAATCAGGCAGAGTGGAAGTCCATGAGGTAATTCTGCTCAGCCCAATTAAAACCGGACCCTATACATTTGCAAATATTTCCCCTCATACTGTATTCTGAAGGGAGTGAAGTTGGTGCCAAGTGTCTTCAGTAGTGCATCTAGTATATGCACTTACATTAGTGGTTTGTTAAGAATATATTATAGAGGGAGTAATTAACGGCTTCACCCAAAATAGGTGTCCATTTGATTTTATTAGTAGGGAGTTTCTTTTTTTGTAAATAATGGAAGGTTCGACTGGTCAGTGGAGTCAAATGTCTGCTAGAGAGGGAACATCTCCACAGTATGCATGGCTGAAGAAATCGAGGAACTTAGAATAGAGATATTAACACCTTGGCTGCTAGGTGTTTTCCCCTCCTGTGCTGACTTTTGATTATTTCCATTGTTTCATGACGAGCTCAGCTCGTCACCAGCACAGCTCAACCATGCATCATGATGTGCTGAGCTCGTCATGAGCATGGAAGGGGTTAAAGTTCCCTATTTACAGAGCACATGGTGAATGCCATCTTAAGGAGGAAGGGTAGCCAAAGAAAACCAACCTATGAAAAGGAGTGGTTAACATGAAACTGGCTGAAAATAGATGAAGCAACTCATTGATCTCGAACTCATTTAGAGTGACGCAGTAGGATCATAAGCACCAGCTGCTCCCCTACGCATTGCCAATATAATGCATGTTTGCAGCTTATACTGCACCACATTTGACATGCAATTTGTGAAGTCCAAGAGTGACAAAAAATATTTTCAAGGAAATTACAGTTTTAGGGCCATTGTCCATGTACAAATTTTTCATACCCGTAAAAGATCTCTTCATTGACAGTCTGTCTTTGTGCGCATCCACACCCTACCCAGATAGAATTCAGAGAACAGCTCCTACCTTTCCCAACCACATCTGCCCCCACCCCCTTCAAAAAAAAAATAATCAAAAATTAGGAGAACATTCAAAAAACTTTATTTGTTTTGTAATAAACGCATATACAAAAACAGTACACAAGGGACAGTCAAGTCAAAAGTAAAGGCAGTCAGCTGGCAGGGCATAGAGGGAAGGGGAACACTGCCTCGCAAGAAGTTAGGGGCATGTCTGAGCATTAAAGTAAATCTAAATGGCTAAAAGCAAACAGCAGACCCAATAAATATTCTAGATCTGTGTATTTAGTTGTATTGTTTGGGGTTCTGCAGTAAAAGATGAAGTGACCGATTATAACACCACATCTGACGCATTAAGATGCAAGATCTACTCTGTTCCACTGGATGGATGGTAGCTGGCAGTGTTGTCATAAGGCCACAATGTCATTTCATTATACCAATTAGAGTGAGCGAAGCTACTGGTTGCCCCAGAACTGGAGCACAAGTACCGAATCCCATCAGCTGCTAGCAGAAAAGTACTGTGTACACTGCCCTTGGGTAAAAGAACCCTACTGCCCCAGTCTTGGTTGGAAATCACTTGTAAGCTAGAATCTCCATGTCCACAGTGAAAACAGGGGACTGGCCCCATGTGCTAATGAGCAGAAGGATATGACCTTGAAAGGTATCTTATAAAGATTGTGACTGCCACACGGACCATCAAATAGAGGCCAACATAGACCTATTGAATATACAATTCAGGCAATTGAAGGCCTAAAAGGGGTTGTATTGTGGCTATGCAGGAGGTGTTTCATGCAACTCTTTATATCTGTATTGCGGGCTATCATGAAGTTCGTTAGGAGGCTTTGGCAGGACAATAACCTGAAGTGGATCAGGGTGTCCCTGGAATGAAATCTTCATGAAACGTATCATAAGAGAACAGTCTGAAGAGGATTCATCTTCTTCCTGGAATGATCAACAAGGTCAACCCTTGAATCTTACTGCCCCATGGCATGAACTGTGGACACAGCTCCTGAATGAAGAGCCTCACTCGGATATCTTTGCCCTTAGGATTAGAGTCTGTGAAAAGACCCTAAAAAGAGGTATCTGGTGATCCGGGTTCTCATTGCAAGCACTACTCAAAAATTTTACAGGAGCTTGAACAAAGGTAATTATTCTTGTGACAGAATTGCTTAAGAGCAAAGGCCGAGGTCTGCTTGGAGAATGTTCTGTATTATGGTTAGATTATTCTAGTGCCTCACTTTTGCATGCCCATGGACAGGGTGGTGGAAGCTAAGAATATGACAACCATCCATGAAACCGCAAGCACAGCTCAGCTGTCAAGGATGGCACTTCAAGTAGACCTGGGAAGGATGTTGGTAGTCTGGCCATTCATCTTCAGGTCATACAAAAATAAGCAGCTTTAGGACAGTTTGTGGTGAGAAAAGTGGTAGCTGAAGGTGCAATCCTTGCAGTGATGGTAACGCACATAAGCGATTGAGGCCTTCGTGTGTGTAAGGCAGAGGTTACTGTGCAAGCAAGTCTGAGGTGATCGCCCAAGCAAGGCGAAGGTCGTCGTGTAAGCAAAGCAGAGGTAATTGTGCAAGTGGGGTGGACTTAAAATTCCAGCAAGGTGGCCATGGTTCAGGTGAGGCAAAGATCATCACATTCAAAAGGCCACGGTCTATGCAAAGGGGAAGCGGACGGCATCAACCAGAAGCGGACATCATAGAGGCATGGCGTAAGTCCTTGCAGAGGCCAGGCAGGCATCATTGTACAGATGAGGAACAGGTCACCAACCAGATTAGGCAGCGGTCATCATACAGGCGACGTTGAAGTCATCCTTTGCAATGTCCATTTGTGACCCTGGAAGCTGAGAAAGAAAGATGAAAAGTGAATACATCTGCCCCTTCGTGATTTGCCACCATGCACAACTTTGAGAACAAGGGCAAGTGTGAAAATATAAGGGTAGAGAGACAGAAAAGATTCGATGCCTAGAGCCAGGGAGCGTCATGGTTCCTTTGTTAAATTACAGAGGTTACTGGTGGCACTTTTATTCCTGGAATATCAGGTGCAATCTGACATTTCTCATCTCTTTCCCCCTCTCTGCCCTTTCCTCCCAGGCAAGTAACTGCCCTGATAGGTGATCAGGGACATCACCATATCCCTGCCATGTGTCTCAGAGCAGATTCTGCATTGATTCAAGAGATGAGAGCAGTGCTCAGTACACACAGATGTCTCACCTTGACAGTCGAAGCAGGCAAAACAGAGTAATTACACTATAGCCAGTGCCTGAAATAGAAAAATCGATGTGCATGTACTCACTATCCTGAAGCATGTTTAATACTTCAAAATTGCTCCAGCTAAAAGTATGTCACCTCCCTTAAGAAGTGCAGACACTCTGCCACTGCTGAAAGCGAATAGTTTCTTACCTGTCGGTGTAGTTTTGCAGCTTGAAGATCTTTCTGGATTCACTATGCTGTGTATTATTCTGCGGTCTAGTGGTTGGGTCCAGAATCGTAGTCTTTCCTCTTTTTTTTTCGTAGCCCAGGTGAGTGTCGACGTCTCACCCTTTGGTGTACTTCCTGTGACGCCAGCATGCTTCCTGCGGAAGCTCCCACCTATGGGCGCCATCTTCGGATTCTTTTTTTCTTGTTTTTGTGTCATGTTCGTGAATCCTTTCTGAATGTTTTCAAGTTCTTGCTTAAATAAATGATATTTCCACCTTCTCCTGCCTCATCTTACTGGTGGAGGTGGGTGGGTTCGCTAGTGAATCCATAAAGATCTTCAAGCTGCAAAACTACACCGACAGGTAAGAATCTGTTTTGTAGCGTGAATCTGTCTGGATTCACTATGCTATGCATAGATTTTGTAGCGGTTTGTTATGTTTGTGGCGGCTGGATGGAAGATGAGCGTTGGTTGTTTAATATATGTTGAAGCACTTTCTGTCCTACTTGTGCTTCCTTGTTCATTTGTATATCCACGCAGTAGTGCTTAGTGAAAGTGTGCACTGAAGCCCATGTTGCCGCCAGGCATATGTCTTGAATGGGTGTGTTAGCCAGGAAGAAAATTGTTGCTCCCTTTTACCTGGTAGAGTGGGCTTGTGCCTCTTCTGTTAGTTCTTGCCCTGCCTGTTTGTGGCAGAGTTGTATAGTTTGTGCGATCCATCGTGGAATGGTGTCTTTTGTTACTGGTCTACCCCGGAAACTGGTCGCGAAGGACACAAAGAACTGCTTTGTTTCCCTGTGCTCTTTCGTTCTTTCTATGTAATGCATTACTGCCCTTCTAGCGTCACAGTGTGCAGTGCCCTCTCCGCACTTGTGGATGGTTTCTGAAAGAAGCTCGGTATTTGTATTGTTTGGTTCTTGTGAAACCTTGACACCACTTTTGGCATAAAGTGTGGGTCCGTTCTCATTACCACCCTGTCATTGTGTATTTGGATGTAGGGTTCTTGTAGCGTCATGCTTGCAGCTAGCTCACCCTGCGCAGTGAGGCGATTGCCACCAGAAAGGCTGTCTTCATTGTGAGCATTTGTAGTGAGGCCTTATGAATGGGTTAAAAGGGCGCTTTCATAAGTTCTGTTAGGACTAAATTAAGGTTCCATGCAGGTGGCGGCATCCTCTTAGGTGGTGCGATCCTTTTTGCCCCTTCCAGGAATCTCTTAACTACTTGTGATGTAAGGAAGCTTTTTCCTGTCTCTCCTCTTGTGTAGGCTACGATCGCTGCTAGGTGTACTCTTAGCGAGGATGAACTTAGTTTTGCTTTCAGCAGGTGTGTTAAATATTTTAGCACCGATGATTCCCTTGTCATCTTGTGTAGCTTTTCCTTGCTGCACCACTGTGCGAACCTCTTCCATTTTGCCACATAGTACCTTCGTGTGGTAGGTCTCCTTGCCTCCAGTTGCACCCGCAGAGTGCTCTCCGGTAGTCTTAGGTGTGCAAACTCTAGGTCTTCAGGAGCCATGCAGCTAGGCTGAGGCTCTCTGGCTCTGGGTGTAGTACTTGTCCGTTTTGCACGGAGAGTAAGTCCTTTCTTTTCCCGAACTTGTGGGGTGGTCCATTATTTGTAAGTACCAGGTCTGCCTTGCCCACTGTGGTGCCACCAGGATCAGTGTCATGTTGCTGGTTCTGCACTTGCTGAGTACCCTGTGTATCAGTGGTATCGGGGGAAAAGTGTAGGCAAATGTTTTTGAGCAGCTTATCCATACGGCATTCCCCCTGGATTGTTCCTTTGGTTGCCTGGATACGAAGTATCGGCATTTTGCATTCTGGTGTGTCGCAAATAGGTCTATTGTTGGTGTTCCCCACCTCCTGAATAGCCTTTGTCTTTCCTGTGCATTGAGCTCCCGCTCATGGGATGCTGATGTCTGTCTGCTGAGCCGGTCTGCTTCCACATTGTCCTTTCCTGGTAGGTGTATGGCTAGTAGGACTATTTTGAGTGGGATGGCCCATCTCCATATTTCCTGCGCTAAGTTGGATAGTGTGACTGATTGTGTTCCTCCCTGTTTCTTGATGTAGAACATCGTTGTTTTGTTGTCAGTCTGTATCAACACTCTCTGGTTGTACAGTTGTTTCTGGAAGGCCTTCAGGGCGAGGAGCACAATCTTTAGTTCCAGGTAGTTGATGTGTCTGATCGCATCTGCTGGAGTCCACAGACCCCTCACCTTAAGCTTGTTCATGTGTGCTCCCCACCCCATCTAAGATGCATCTGTGGTGATGGTCATTGTTGGGGTTGGTGGTGTTAAAGGCTTCCATCTTGTTATGTTCTCCTTGTTCCATCACGTTATCTCCTCCTGCACGGTGTGTGTTACAACCACTAGATCTTCCCAACTTCCTGTAGCTCGTGACCATTGTTGTTGCATCTATTCCTGGAATGGTCTCATGTGGAGCCGTATATTGGGGACCATGTGTATGCAGGACGCCATCATCCTCATGATCTTGCTCGCTGCCCTCGCCGTCAGAGCTCGCCCCTTCTGGTAGTGGCGTGTCTCCTTCAGCAGGGCAAGTGTTTTCTTGTCCCTGGGGGACATCTTGCTCTGAATGGTGTTGATCTGGGCGCCTAGGAAGTTCTTCACTTGCTCTGGTTCCATTGAGGATTTCCCCCAGTGTATGGAGAATCCCAGATCTGTCAGCGTTCCTTGCATGTCTTGTGGGAACTTGCTTTTATTAGCCAGTCGTCGAGGTAAGGGTATACATGAATCCCTTCCTTCCATAGGTGCGCTGCCACGGCAGCGAGACATTTGGTGAAGACCCTTGATGCGGGCTTTAGTCCGAAGGCTAGGGCTGTGAACTGGTAGTGCGCTTTGTTGATAGCAAATCTTAGTAGATGTTTGTGCTGCCTGCTCATGGGAATGTGAAGGTAGGCATCTTTGAGGTCTATGGTGGACATGAAGTCTCCGTCCCTTATTTGAGGAATGACCTCCTGTAGGGATGTCATTTTGAATTTTTGTGTCATGTATTGGTTTAGGAGCCTTACATCCAGGATGGGTCTTAGCGTTTCGTCCACTTTTGGTACTAGGAAATAGTTTGAGTACACTCCCATGTTTCTTTCTCTGAATTGTACTGGTTCGATGGCCTCCTTTTGGAGGAGTTCTTGTACTTCCTCTAGGAGTAGCACTAGTTCTTTTGCGGAGTGCGCCTTTCTTTTTGGTTTTCTGTTTGGTGGTTTCTTTTCCAGTTCTATGCAGTATCCGAACTGTATGATGTTGAGTATCCATTTCTCTGAAGTTATTTTCTTCCATTCCTGCAAGAAATGTTTTAGCCTGCCTCCTACTGGTGTTACATTTTCGTTGATGCTTAGTCCGTGTAACCCTCCTTTGTTGACCTTGTTGTGCCCACCCTTAGAGGGGTTGTGTGGGTGGGCACGCTTGGTGGGACGGAGTCACTTTGGAGGTGGGTTGCTGGCCCCCTTTTCTTGTTTGCCCTCATCCATTCGTCCTCCCGCGAAAGTACTGGCCCAGAGGCTGGTACTGCCAGGTTTGTTTTTGCTGGACCTGCTGTGCTTGATTGTCACCCTGGTAGGTCTGCTGGAATGTTTGATGTGACGTTCCGGCTGGTTTCCCCCTCTTCCGTTTGGTCACCGTGTCAGAGTACCCCTTCTTATTCCTCTGAATTGCAAGGCCCCCATGGACCTTGCAGTCTCATTTTCTTTTTTGAGCTGGGTGAGTTTCTCATCCACCGGTGCCCCAAACAGGGTTTCTCCATTGAATGAGGTGCTCAGAATGTTTTGTACTTCCGGCTTGAAGCCCGAGATCCTCAGCCAGGCATGCCTTCTTTCTGTGACCCCGATCATCATGAGCCTGCTGGATGTGTTATCCCCATCTGAGGCCGATTTTAGGCATGAATTTGCTATATTCCTGCCTTCCTCCACCAGGTGTGACGCTCTTTGTTGGTATTGCTCAGGGAGGTGTTTGAGCAGCTGCCGACCTTGTCCCAATGCTGGTATGAGTGTCTGTTCAGTAGGGCATTAGAGTTTGCAAAGCGCCAGTGTACTGCTGCATTCCTCTCTCTCTTCCTTCCAGTGAGGTCCATCCTCCTACTTTCTTTGTGAGGTGGTGGGCCTGATGTTGTTGGAACGTTTGCCCTTTTCCTGGCTGTTGCCGCAATAATGGGAGTCAGCCGTGACGGAACCCTGGATGTAGGGGGGATCTTTAGAGGAGTGCTTGTATTTCTTCTCTGTACTAGGTGTGACAGACCAGCAGGTCGCTGGGTCTTTGAATGCTTCCCTCCCCTGGTCCAGGACACTTTGAAGCATGGGAAGGAATTGACTCCTTGTTGGAGTAAATGTAGTTGAGCTTATATAGCGCACAGCTACCCGCAGTGGGTGTCCCGGCGCTTGCTTAGGGAACCCGTCCTGATATTCCCCTGTGTGATAGCCCCAGCGGGTATCCACAAGGTGAAAGTCAGGCATCCCGCCGCGAGGGGCCGTTGTGGAGATTAAGCAAGCTATTGCCCAGAGTCGCAGAGTGTGAACCCGTGAGTCGAGAAGGCACCGGAGCGAGAATTATCGAGTCCGTGGAATTTTTAGCCCAAGACCCGCCGAGGCGGGGAATTGAACCCTGGTTCAGGACCGATCTCAGCTTCCGGGTCTGCCGCCTCTAACCCCTGAGCCACACTTCTCCACTGGAGTGAGGAGCAGGGTCTCTAAGAGGAAGCAGGCCTTTGGTTTTTCTTTCTCCAGTTTCACTCCGTAAGCTGTTGCCGCGTTCCTGGCGACCATGTTGTAGACCCCAATGTCATCTGGCGGCGAAAGCCTCAAAGGGTACAATTCCACGGCTTCTTCTGGGCTTTCGGCGGCGAGGTCCTGCCAATCCAGGTCCTGTGCCATCGAGGATGGCGAGCCAAAACTCGCCCGCGGGTTTTCCTCGTCGCAGTATAGACCCTCTTCCTCTTGGTGTTCCAGGGGCTCTGGAGTTTGGCGGCCCTTTGGCGTCTAACTCCTCTTCTTCTTCGATTTAGACGATAGTCTGTTTCGACGGAATCGTAAACCTTTTCATCTTTTCGTTGAACTCTCTTTTCCTTTGCAGGATGTTATCCATTTCAGCCTCGAGCCTTCTCTTTTTCCTCTCCATTTTGGCGGCCTGTTCGGTGTCGAGTGTTTCGGCCGATCTCTCAGACGTAGTCGTCGACATCGAAGTAGCCTTCGGGGTCCTTTTCCTTCGGAATCGGCGTTTTTTTTCGGGGACGTGCCTAGACGACCTTGGCTTTTGGCCGTCTGGGAGTCCTTTTCGAAGGATCCGCTGGGCTGTTTGTCCCTGGATGCAGCTGCGGCCGTCGATATTTTCGGCGCCAGTGCTCCTTTCATGGACTTAGACTCTGTTTTTCGAGAGTCTGACTCGGGCTTTCGAGAGTCTGTCGGGGGTTTAGGGGTTGACGTCTCTCCTACCTCTTTAGATGTTTTCTTATTGGTCTCAATGACCGTGTAGTCATCTGGTCCCTCAGCGATGTTGTCCTCTTCGTCTCTGGAGAGGCCTAGGTCCCGAAGCGACGGAGGTTGGCCTTTGCCTTGCATGCTGTAGTTGGCTCTTCTCTGTCTCTCTCTAACCCTGAGAGTCTTCGGGGTGAAGACGGAGGAGGCGTTGCAATCCTTTCTTTCGTGGTCAACCGGTAGGCAGAGGTAGGTTACATACCGGGTGCTAGTCCTTCTACGCGTATTTGTGGTGGCAGTTACAGCAGAATTGAAAAGGTGTTTTGTCCATTCTTGCACTCATGGGGCACCCTGCGTGCGCATTCTCTGTCGGACGTCGAAGTTCTCCTTCTTCGTCATCTCGGTTTAGTGATCTAGTTTCTCGATGTCTTCGCCAATCTTTTTTTGTGTAGAAATCTGTCTTTTCCCTCTTCTTTCCTCCAAAAACTCTGGAGCCTCTCGGAGACGATCCAGACCCAAAGGTGGAAAAAATAATCTGAAGTTGGCGCCCAAGGGTGGGCGCTTCCTCAGGAAGCATGCTGACGTCTCAGGAAGTACACCAAAGGGTGTGACGTTGACGCCCACTTGGGCTATGCAAAAGAAAAAAAAAAAAAAAGAGAAAAGACTACGATTCCGGACCCAACCACTAGACAGCGGAATAATGCACAGCATAGTGAATCCAGAAAGTGTCACGCTGCAAAAGTTCATGTCCTCTCACTTTCAAATGAAAGTAGCAAAGTCACTGAGAGCTGATGGCACCTCCATTGTAAAGCATTGACAACACACACATGCACAAAAATAGGCTAAGGTACAATGTGAAAAAAAACGGGTTGGAATAGAATGGAGGGTACCTGGATGCCTTCTTGCAGGAAGACTGGTCCTCTGATGTCGACACAGTACCATGAAACAAATGTTGGTGTGTACTGAGGGAGTAAGCAAGAGGAAGACTAGGGAATTCAGCCCGTAGGGCAAAGCTTGCCAAAATAAAGAGCGCTGTGGGAAATTGGATGCAGACATCCTAACAAATGTTGGAGAATATTGTAGGACGTTGGCTCTGTGCACACTCTACCTTATTTTGGTATAGTAGATACAGAGTACAGTGGATCCCCAGGACTTTTACAGAGGCTCAAGTAGATCATATGAATGCTCTCTTTTGTGGTAGTGTGGATGAGCAGTAAGGCTTATCAGAGGGCAGTGCTAAGCATTTGTTGAACACACAGGTAAGAAACGATTACATACAATGACTAAATCCGAGACCGATGGTTTGCAAATATATTACTTTTAGTATCTTTATTTTATAGAACCAAAGGTAGTTTGTTGCAAGTAAATACGTTTTGCAGTATCAATGTTTTCCAATGAAAAAGTGGATACTTGGTAAATTTTCAATAATACAATGTTACCCTATGGGAGGAAACACAATCGGCAATATGCAAGCAAGTAAACGATTTACGATATAGAGTTTCTGGATAAATACCCTGTTTCCAGGTAAAGTTCAGGTATCTGGTGCCAATGTAATCCAATGGAGAAGGGGGGCAATCAAATTGGTACTACTCATAGACAAGCAGCATGATTTGGTAACCCAGCCTCCAGGGGTTAAGGTAAGCACGGGGAGGGGGCCACAAGGCAGCACCAAACTTACACCTCCAGCGGTACATGGGGCAGCTGGGTGCAGAGTGCCAACACAGCATAAGGCACAAAAGGAAAGCTAATGAGGAATCTCAAAGTCGGAAAAAAGGCTGCAGGCTCTGGCCAGGAGTCCGATCAAAGGAAACCTACAGCTGCACAGATAAGTTGGGATGTGGTGGACCGTCAGGACACCATCCGTAGATCTCCCCAAGGACCAGTGGCTCTGGGTGCTGGGGTGTCTTTTGGCACTGGAAATCAGCTTCCAAGTCAGGTTGGGGATGGTGGGGGGAGGGGGAGGGAGGGAGGGTTGTCGTGCAGAGGTTGCAGGTGTCTATGTGAAGCCAGGCAGGGGTCAACCCATGAGGGGCTCTTGATCAGGATCGCTGGGGGACCTTTGGTGGACCACTGGGCCACTGGAACCTGGGCCATGGGCATCGGGGTTTTTGCGGTTCCACAGGCAGAGCCAAGTCAGTGGCTGTAGCTTCTTATCGTGCAGGATTCTTTGTCCTCTTCTTCTTAAGTCATTGGTAATCTGATGATTAAGGTTCAGAGGTGCCCCTAAATACTAGTTGTAGGGGCGTTACAGGACACAGAAGGTAGTAGACAATGGGCTACTTAACATTAGGGTACCTTCACCCTTTGTACTTCCACTCCCTCTGGGGAGGAGGGCATATCCCTAAACCTATTGGCTAGAATCCTCCACAACAATATGGAGGATTCTCAAATGAGAGGGGTCACTTCAGCCCTGGGCCCCTTATGGGTGGTCCTGGCTGAGAGGGGAAACACCTCTCTTGCTTACTAATTTTCCCCGCTGACCTTGCCACCAAAAATGGGACTTGGTCAGGGGCGGGCATCTCCACTAGCTGGAGAGGCCCAGGTCAGCGTAACAAAAGACTGGAAGCCTTTGGGGCTCACCACCTTTCTACGCTGTTCCTGCTTGGGGTAGGTGTGAAGCCCCTCCACCCAGAGCAGGCTTTGTTTCTGACCCAGGAGAGCAAAAGAGTCCTACCTCAGGGGATCAGAAACATGTCTAAAGGTAGCAGGCTGGTGGGGACCAGTCAGACACAAGTTGGTAGGATTTCAGGGGGCACCACTGAAGTGCTTTCTGGGTGCATTTCTTAACAATTCCAACACTAAAATCAGTGTGGGTTTATAAAGCGGAGATGTTTAGTACCATGGAGCCGTGGAACTCGTAGTGACAAGCTCCCAGCCCATGTACTCAGTATGGCTTCACTGTGCACTTATAATGTCTAAGAATGGTCTTAGACACTATAGGGGCATTATCTGCTCATGAAGTTATGCCCTCGCATGAGGTATAGTGCACCCGGCCTTAGGGCTGTGAGGCCTGCTGTAGGGGTGACTTACCTAAGCCTCTTTCAGTGGTGTTAGGCCTGGCACCTCGGTGGATGCCCCTCCCTGCCCTGCGGCCCATTTGGCGCCAGAACAGGTGGGAAATTAGATAGTCAGGAGGTATGTTTCACTCACAGGTTCACAGGCTAGTCACACCCCTAAGGTGGGCCACCTGAAAAGGATAGCCAAAGAAGGGTTTCACTTCTGGGTCAGGGCTATGCCAACTCTCCATATGAAGTGGTCATATAGGGGGTGTAGTCATCCTAGTGGTAGAGAGCCCACTGGCTACATCATATATTCTCCTAAATGCCCTTCAATTGAGTATTAGACTTCCTGAGAACTGAAAAAGGACAAAGTAGAGAAGAGACTGCGAGAACGAAGGATCTGCACAGAAACTGGCACCAAACCTTTCCTTGCTGCTGGCTCCTTAACAATTGCAAATACCAGACTCGTCCCATGGCTGTGCTTCCTCCCCAACACTAGCAGAACTGCCTAACACTTCGACAACCAGCTATAATTGCCCTTGGGGTGAAAGACCCATCCCCATGCATCTGCAGGCCCGACCGCATCGGCCTGGTTCACAATGTAGCTGGCCATCGGGCCCACTGAGGAAGCAACTCTTCAGGTGGAGGTTTTCATGGCTCTATGTCAGCCCTGTCCCTTTGCAGAGTTTCGAGATGCTAGACCCTCCAGGAGCCCCTCTGCAGCAATACCCTGAGTACCAGGACACTTGCACCAGCCAAGGCTTGTTCTTTGTCCAGCCCCGACACCACTGCCTTGAAAATCCTTGTGCACAACAGGGGACTTCAGGACCTATGAGACTCATGACTAGAGTGGCCCTGGTGTCTTATTTTTCCCTCCTCTACTGGCGACCAAAAATGGTGAGAGCGTCAACCTGAAGTGACCAGTCAGCCTAGCACCTTTGCACCCGAGCCCCTCAAGCCGGGTTTACGGCTTCTGACTGCATCTCCTTGGCCTAGGGGCCCCCCACAACCGGAGCTCCCCTTTTGGTTCAGCTGGACTTGCCCCCTAGTCTCTAACTGCAGCCTCTTGGTTTCAGGTCCCTTGGACCGGTGTAGCACATGAGGCTACCATCCCGACCAGCACCACTGCACCCAGACACACAAGGGCCGGTACAAGGAAACTGCTGATGGTACTTTGGACATTGTCCCCCGCCCTCCTCCCCCCAGCACCGAAAGGACACCCCTGAACTCTGCCCGCAAGTAGGGTATTGCTGTATGTATTTTTCCTCCCATAGGTTAACATTGAGCATTTGAGGCTCATGCCTCAAAACCGCTATTTAAGTTATTTTACGGTTTCCTTCTAAAATCAATATCTCCGAAAGGATTTACGTTATTCTAAAGATTTTGGTGTCTAAATTCATATAAAAATCCATTTATTTTTATAAATTGAGCTCAGATTTCTTATTGTGTGTGTGTGAACCATTTATTGACTGTATGTGAACAGCAAATGCTCAACTCTCCTCTCTGATAAGCCTAAGCTGCTCGACTACACTACCACAAATAGAGCACTTGAGATTATTAAAGTAAGCCCTGTAAATCACCAGAGGGTCTTCTTGACTTTTTGCAATTTTGTGCCCTTACAATGGCAACAGTATATAAAAAGGCTACTTCCTACAGCATACTCCCTCGCAAATGAGGCACAGCTGGAAATGATAGATGATCTGTTCCACCTGGCGACTGGCATACCAAGTGCCGGATGGTATGACTTTAAGTTTCATAATGAAGCATATATTTTAACTCAGCCTTAAATGTGTGCTTGGGGGGTGGGGGGGTTATTCTTGCAGATGAAAGTTTGGTGCATCTAACTTGAGTCCAGACCACAAAGGGCCACCAAGGGCAGCCAAGATTCGAATGAGAGAAGACTGGTTAGTGAAATATTCTCAACATTCAACATTCAACATTCAACATTACAACAGTGGAGGGAATTCAATTTGTTCAATTAACCGAAAGATTCCACTACCCATCGAATACATAGTAAGAACAAGGTTCCTGCCAAGGGGACACTAGAGTCCATAAAAAGGTCGACATGTTTCAGCCTTGGTCTGCCCAAGGGGGGGGGGTCAAGTAGGCTTTCTTCAGGGCCTAGAAACTAGTGAAAAAAAAAAAAAATCGAATCCGGGTCCAGAAGGGCCGAGTAAGCACAAGTGGTGCAATACTGCGAGCAGGCCCCAGCTTTTTTGGCAGCCCAACGAAGTTTAGAATAAACTCCGACAAGGTACTCATAGACCTTGATACAGGTCAGGATAATATACCTAGACCAACCCTCACAAAAAAGAGGTTATTTCGTTTTTTTCATTTCCACTAGTTTCTAGGTCCTGACGAAAGCCTACTTGACCCTCCTTGGCAGACCAAGGCTGAAACATGTCAACCTTTTTAAGGACTCTAAACAGTGCGGAAGCCCCATAACGTTCCTCCCTACGCATGAAAATATTTTTTAACAAGCCTGATACCAGACCTAATAAAACTGCATTCTTTTTGGTTACCCAGGCTTTTTAGCAAGAACATTTACTCGTGCACTAATCCTTTTTCATCACTAAATCACAACTGTACTAACCAGTGGTTCAACTCCATGTAGAAGAAGCACACAAATCAACCCAATGATGATGCTGTCATGTAGCTAGAAACCAAAGAAAGGCGGAGAATCAAGATGTACCGCCATGAGAGCCGAAGTACGTGAATGAGGGTTTTTTCTATCGGTACCGGAATAACTAAACCCTGGTTACTCAGGACAAGTGATCCTTCCCCACTTTGATTTTTTTGGTTTATAAATATGGCCATAGGGAAGGAACATCCTTAACTACAGCACTGGGAACACCAGCGAGTACTTTGTTTAATGTCTCAACTCAACATCAAGAAGGGTCTGCGCACCAGCATCAGGATAGAATTATTTTAATATGCAGGGATGTAACCTTTGCGTGGTTACCACTTCTCCTCCAGGATGGGCCGTACTCTTGGAAAGCCTGTACCTTCTTGCTGCTCAACTTGCTAGGAAAATGAAGATCTGGCTGTATGACTTAATCCATTAGGAAAGACCCAAGATCCAGCTGTATGTAGAGAACTTCAACTAAGAACTTACCAGCAATCACAATTTTGCCCCTGCCCAGCTAAAGCATGATGACACTGGGGTGGAAAGCAAGAGGCGATCAGCCAATAACTTTCAGACTTTAAGAAGGGTGAGTTTGCTTTTGATCTCTGGCCTGGCATCTAGTATGTTCAGCTGGAAGAGGGTGTGGCAATTCTGGAACCACTGGAAATATCTATCCAGCAGCTACTTTCAAGAGATATTGTTGGTGGAAGCGGTGGACCTTTCTTCAAGTTACTAGTGGCCACAGGCATACCATCCAGTGCACATTATGGGTGCCCCTGTCACCTGGAACCCTTGACTGCACATGGTAGTTGTCAAGATACAAGCCTTTGTACCGCATCTAACACCTACAGGGACATCCAGTGGGTACAGTCCCACTAGCTTGCTACGAACACTAGACAGTAAGCTTAGTGAGCTACTGGACTTGGACACCAGTTAATAGCACAGTGTCCTGGCGGCCATCATAGATAACCAATTGGTCTCCCGAAAGGCAGTGCCCAAAGGATCCTTTGAAGCATCTACAAGGAATTCTTTCTTTAATAGTGTGAAACTGTTTTGCTTGGGCGGTGGGTTTTGGGCTTGAGAGGTGTGCTCACCTTCCTCAAAATCCATCAACTCCGATATCAGCCAATAACTCACAGGGCCAGACACATCAATACAAGAGTTTGTACATTGTGTTTTTCTTTCTGAAGAGAACTGCAACTCGGATACCTCTGAGAAGCCCAGAGCTAACCCACAAAAACTCCACTTGGGACAATAGTGGCTGCAGGACTCAGTGTTAATTGTATTTTAGGTATGTAGCAAGTAGGAGTCAAAGGTCATACACAGCGGGATCAGACTACAAGGTCAGAATTTCATTATCACATTGTTCTCAAACTGAGTGCACCTGGTTGGAGGCCCTATGCAGTAGCCAGGAGAGCACACATCTGTTCTGCATCTAAGCTCTGTGCTCAGTTATTGTACCCTCCCCTCCAACTGTTCAAGGCTGGTAAGCCATAAACAATGTCCACTAGGTGACTGCGTGCAAGGAATTTCATTTGGCCATCCCCTGCAACCAGTACTGATGCATTTAAAAGTACTGTGCATGGTCTTAACTCATAGGGAGTATCTACTGCCTGCCAGGTGAGGCCTGCAGCTGATGCCTACGCCCAGTATTCCTTCTCCTGGCTGAACCCATTATGCATGGCCATTCCCTGTGCCCACTGGGCACAGGGAGCAGCCTCTGCTAATGGCACAGATCTGGACTCCCAACTTGAGACTGTAAGGAAGTGGAATAACCTGTGCATGGTTTGCACCTGCTCATCATTTAAACAAACCTAAGGATAACGTCTTACTAACGTACAATTATTAGTGCAATTAATAACTGAGTTAATGCCTAACTTTATTAAATCGGTGTCATCATGTGCCACAAGCAGTGACAAGCTCCAGTGCTTCTAGGCAGTGAGAAGCCACATTTGCCCAGGGATTAATTCTCATCAATGGCCATACCAAGAAATGGGCTTGACTGGAGCCGATCCACATTTAACACCAATGTGCTCAAACAGTAATAGCCATGAAAGGCTTTGGGTAGTAAATTGAATCAATATAAACCCCAGGCAGTAATCACCATCAAAGGTCCAGTCACTAATGGGCATCAATAGCTCCCAATAGTTAAGAGTCTCAATTACCATAAAATAAAGAGCATCAATAGCTCCCAACAGTAAAGAGCATCAATTAACCTAAATCTAATGAGCATCAATGGCCCAAGTGAGACTAACTAGCACTAGAGATGAACATCAATACGACTGACCAGTAAGGGATACCAATGGGATCGGACTGTCTGGAATATATTCGCCCCAAGTGGCAATGAGCATCAAATGCCCTAGACACCAAAGAGCATTAAGTAATTGAGACACAGTCGCTTTAACACCATCACGGCTAATGATATTTTCCTCCTGTGCTGGAATTTTCAAAAGTCCATTGATCATGACGAGCTGGGCTCGTCATCAGCCTGGTAGGAGGCTACTTCATGACTAGCCCAGATCGTCATGAGCCTGGAAGGGGTTAAGCATTGATGTGAGCGAATGCTTCGGGCATTATTTAATGTGACTGAACTCAGCATAAAGAAACATCCATAATTGTTACAGACATTACGGAGTATCAAGACCTGGGCAACATTGACGCTCGCACAAGGGAGCCGAAAGCTGGTCAAAGGCCCAATGACCAGTTCTTAGAGCAGAAGGATATGGACTCTTGATTCAGGGGTAATTCAGGGACAAGTAGATATTGAAACACACCTTGTAGTTGGAATTCACTAAGCATGGCTAAAAGCCCTGAGCAATTGGATTTATAGTCAGAGGAAAACGGTATATTGTTTAAAAAAATAATTTCAAACTCACTGAAAAAAGAAATACATTTAATTCCGGTTCAGTTAATGCAGATGACGTTACCAAACTGAACTCTTGTGACTGTTGACATTTCCCAGTTGAGGTAGCAATAAAAGCTTAAATTCCACCCATACACTGCCCAGAGCTTCATTCATGAATCATAAATGACATAATATATCGTTCAGTAAATTTACAGTATCATTACGGTGCTTACATTAAACAATGCCCTAGGTCTGATTATTGTTGCCAATTCACCTTGGCAGGTAGTGTGCTTGAACAACATTGAGTTACTGGGGCATGCCTAAATTCACTTAGTGGCTCATGCCTGCGACTGCTAGCATATTAGTCTGATTTTTATGGTAAGATTTCTGGCTTCAGTGGAGGAGGTAGTACACCACGACTGGAATGATAAGATAATATGGATCCTGGGGAGGGGGCTTTTCACGATACAGCAATGACTTACCACCTCCTGATAGCCAATAACCACCATTTCTTTAAGGCAGGAAAAATTGTGTATATCTACAGAGCAAGGACCTCTGCCAACACTTAAAACAGGTTTTACATATGAGAAATCATAGCACATGATTGTTGTTTGAAGAGCGAACAGATTTTAAAAGCAAATTTACACAACCAACATCTACCCTGTTGCAGCATTAATAGGTAATGAAAGAAGGAAGCACGCAGACTATTTGATACAACCTACCAATGTGGCTTTGGGTATAAACCTGGGTGAGGAATATGTCACACAAATACAGTCAGAGTTAGAAAGTTGTGTACTTAAAATAGGCCAAGAAGGTTGGAAGTCTCATTTTAACTCTGTTCCATTACAGGGGGATAACATGGTGATGACGGTAACTCAACTGCCAACACCCAATGAAGCAGGGCAACTGCATCCCCAGGCGCCCCCTCCGCTCCTGCCTAAACCAGGCAAAGAAAATATCCGGCTACAGAAAGTGCTGCAAAAAGCTGCAAAGAAGAAGAATCCACCAACTGCTTCAGCACAGCCCAAGGCCTTCCGCTCGACCCTGTCTCCAGTGAGTGAAGCCGGTCCTGATCTCGAGCATTATGAGCGGTCCCCCCAACCACCACCTACCCCCGAGACCCCTACCTTCCTCGGCCTTTCCCTGCCACCTCGCTTTTTCATTAAGCCTGCAGTACACCATGTGGCATCGCCGTACCCGCAACACAGGTCATTCACATTCACTGTCACTGAACAGCGCAGCCTCTCAGAGTGTCTCCGGCGAACACCATCCCCTCGGCCACCATCGCCCTCAGTGAAGCCTGTCATTCCACCCCTGCTACTCCAACAGCCTCCAAAGAACAGACCCAATGCTCCCAGTCTGGTGCCTGCCCCCTTAAGTCAGGCTCATTTTCCACGCCCCATACCACAGATCGTGGAACCAGTAGCACCATCCAATTTACCAGCCAATCCGCACACACCTGTCTTTGATGTCACAGTGCAAGAGGTGCAAGTGAACGTTGTACAATCACTACTCCCAGAACCTGAATCTCTCAGAGCAAGCAGAGCCATCTCAGAGTGCATTCAGAAGGCAATGGCCAGGACAAAAGAGGACAACATCCCCAGTGAGCTGGGTAGAACCGAAGCCATTCAAAAGAGCGCACCATCAATGACAAATCCTCCGACAATAACAAATAACACTGCGTCCAAAAACCCACAAGAGGCATTGTTAACCCTTGCTCCACAGAACAAGCCTTCCGCAGAGTCTGTGTCAGGGCCTACTACCACCAACGTTCAACTGAATATAATTAAAGCACCTGAAAATAACACAACAGTTTTGACCACCAAAACCACAGAGCTATTAACTCCAACACAGCAAGATACCAAATCCACGCAACATGAGAGATTAGTAGAGCTGAATATCACAACTCAAAACGCTAACACAACTGAACAGGTACCTGTTTCCCCAGATCTATCTGCGAGCAGCAGACCAAGCACCAAGGCAGAGCCTCTGCTGAAGACAGTTGAGAAGGTGAAGCCACCGCGAACCAAGCTGAGTGGCTGGTCCCGGCTTAAGAAGCACCTGGTAGTGGAGCCCGAGGTGCCTCAATTTCCGGTTCCAGAATCGGAGGCCATGCAAGGCAAAGAAGAGGCAGTAGAAGAAGAGAAAGAAGAGGGGAAGGCAGGAAAAGATAACAGCCCTGTAAACAAGACCTCAAAACCCAAGGAGTCCCGAGCCAACAAGATGTGGGATGCCTTACTCTATCAGATGTCATCACCCAGGGAGGAGGAAAAGCAGAAGGAGGAAAAGGAAAAGAGCAGTGAAGGCAAAGAGCAGTCCTCCAAAAAAGAGGAAAAGCCTTCTTTTTTCTTCAGGTGCCGCTTACCCCTCCTCCTGTATCGACCACGATTTGATGCTCGCAAACTGCGAGAGGCAGCATCCAGGCCCCTGAAGAAGATTACTACCATGTTCGATCTAGGCCGGCTGAATCGCAAGGCTCCTGAAGAGGAGGCTAAAGACTTCAACAGGACTGCCTCAGGCTGGCAGCTCAAGTAAATCGAGGAGCTGCAATGTTTGTGCGTTGTGGGGTTTGTCTCCCCATGTTAAGAGCAAGGCATTTCAACACCCTGGAAGGGAAGATGCTACATGTGGCTTTGTGTCGTCTTCTGGGAATGTTGAAATAAAGCAAAATTAAATAATTACTAGAAGGGAAATGCAAATTTGGGTTTGGAGGGATGTTAGTCGTCTTGTAAAATCACTGATCAGATATGCATACATGTATGCTTCTTTTGTGTGACAATGATGTACAGCTCCAAACGTCCTTCATACAGATAGTTAATGGAAGAGGTATAAGATGGTGTTTGAATAGGTTGAGCATGGACACCCAATCACTGGAATGTATGGGCAGACGGTGACGTACAAACACCCCTAGAGGGCTTTTATTGGCACCAACATAAGTAAAAAACTGTACAAAGGAAAGGTACACAAACCAATTTCACAAGTCATGTTAGCAGCTTATCTGTTCCTCTGTGGGGCTTTTTCTTTCCACACAGCAGCATTGCGAGGTCAGTGAAAGGTATCCAGGAAGGAGACAGTGCTGCTGTTGCATCCCTGTTGGTAGTGCAGCTTAATTTGTAATCGGTGTTTAAGGTAATGGCACATACTAAGCGGAATGAATGTCTTAGAGTACCTGGACATCCAGGGGCCTAGTATAGATCGGGTGACATAGGGCTAATAATTGCAGAGGGAGATGTTAAACTATGTGTCAGGTGGGCTAGAGTAAAACCGCGAAGAACATTCAACTACAAGGCCCTTGCCTAGAAAAGTAATTGAATTCGTGGATGGCATATTCTTGAATTATTTCCAGGGTCAGGAAGTAGAGAACTTGAGAGAGACACTTGTGGATTTGACAATGGGTATCAGCGAGATGCCACAGTTGGAGGAAGTGATATCAAGTGCACTTTGTCAACACAAGGGAGTACCCTTGGTCCACGTGTAGCCCCTCAACAGACTCCAATCGGTTGCTGAAACTAAAGAAACTACAAGGAATGGAAAGTACAAAAACTTAGCAGGGCCCCTAGACTTCTGGAACTCGTTTTAGTTTCTGTGCCAGATGTTTCCTTCAAGTCTCCTGAGACTACATAAAGCAAGGGCAGTGTAAGGGGTATAAAAGGTCAAGCCAAGTGTAGCTATGTGAGGTCTGCGGCTTTTTCATATTCAAGTGGCTTCTTGCGGACTCTGGTGGAACAGGTGAGGTTTGTACAGCCACAGACAAGCGCCCTGCCGCAGAGATGAGCAGCTTGCTCTGAGCCGATTCAGTCAAGACTAGTGCCCTCTACAGCCAAGTGTGAACACTGCATACTCTACATAACACGAGTGCATCCTGTTGTAGAGTGCGAGTACTGCAATTTCCAAAGCTTATATCGGTGCAACAGCACTACCCGAAGTGGCGTATGAGAAAGAACTTCAGCCACAACAGTTTTCAGGGGTGAAATGCATTGCTTTAGTTGTACCAAACTGTTGGGAAAGTGGGCGTACTGAAGGCTCCACAGGATGTGAAAGCAGTGACCTAGTGTGAACAATGCAGCACTCAAAGAACCTGTGGAGAGAACCTGGCCTGAGTCACTGCAGATGTGCCTCTGCATCAAAGGTAGAGCACAACAAATCCTCCATTCTTAATTGAAGAGTCGCCCACTTTCTTCTCACAAATGTGGCTAGCAGATTTTAGCACACGAATAAACAAAGGCATAGGCCCGTGAGACTGCAGGCAGTGGGGACGCTAATCTTTTGTTGATGTTTACGCCATTCAGACTACGCTCTGGAAGTGTTATCTGAACTTCTGAAATGTGGCACAAAAAGCTGAACCGGGAACGGATGGGCATGTCTAGTGACCCAGTGCGGATGCAGAGAGCACCAGCCCAACCCCAAAAACATGTCTGGCTTTGATGAGGACATAAATATGAAAATGCAGGGGAGCAAGGGCATGGAACCATGGACAAAGAAGGAGGCCGAAATAGAAATAGCAAGAAAAACAGAATGTGAATATCAGTGGAAAATGAGAAAGAGGTAGAGGTTGCTGAAAAGAAAATGCAGAGAGAAGAAAGTGTAGGTCGGCCTAATGATGCGCAGCAGCATACTGCTAGTAGCACTCCAGCTTCAATTGGGTTTTCAGTCAGCGGTTTTGGTGTTTTGCGCCTTATGTACAAAGTCAGGCAGTGGGTGGGATTAATGATGGGCTGGGCTGGCGCAGCCAGCAGAGACTCCAGAGATTAACAAATCTCAGATCCATGGTGTGCGGAAATTTCCTTTGCTTTCCATTCTTCGACTGCTGGTCAGTGTGAATACAGGAGGAAGGAGTAAAAGCCCAGTTGGAGGCTGAGTGGGCGGTGAGGGTGTGGGCGCAAGATGGGGAGGTAGATGGGAGAAATTCATCATACCAAACATCACCACCAGTGCAGTTCGCACGAGGCGAGGTTCGTACTCGAAACAGAATTGCTAAAAGAAGCCTTGAGAGGACAAAAGGTCGACCTCTAAAAAGCAGGTGCCACTTGAACTCAGTCTGTTACAAGTCAGGTATGATTGGCACCTCACTGATGCCGGACCAGCCATATACAAGCTTTTCTGAGGTCCCAGACTGTTGCAGCATCAAAGTGCCTCGGCTGGACTGATCGGCAGGCAGCACCATGGGGGCGGGGCTAAAAGAGACAGCGGTGAGCTGTGCTCAATGGCACCACAGTGTGCACTACTGGGGCCAACTTTAAAAATTGAGGCACATACCATTGGAGGCCATATTACAGCAACACACTGTCTGTGGCGCCAGAGATGTGCAGCTATTTGTTTTACTGCACACCCTCGAGTATTAGTTGGCCACCCAAAAAGCACTATCTACTGGCAAGAGCAGAATCATTTTGCATACAAGAATCACGAAGAGTTCTGCATTCACCTGTTAGGATCGTTTACAGGAGATTCAGCGTACCAATCCAATTGTCGCTGTTGATGTTAAAAATGAAGCTCTCTCCCCCTTTGAACCGTATGCTGCCTTCTTCCTTATAGACAAGATGGCCCGGGGAAAGGGGCTGTGAGTTGCTTTTATTTAACAGTAGACAAGGGTATACTATATTTACACTTAAAAGCTACCTTTCCCTCTTTTTGACTGCGCACAGATTCACTAAGTGGTATTGGAGAACAGCAGCCTAGTAGAGGCGTACTTTCCAATTACATTCTTATAATCATGCCACACTTTAGTAAGACTCAGCTAATCTAGAGTTGCATAGAAATGATACTTCGCCTGTACTGCACCACACTGATGTACATTGGATCACACGGTTTCACACTAACCACAAAGCAGTAGTCTAACAGTCCAGAGTTGTATGCAATTATCACTGTAGATATTAGCATTTAATTGTATTGTCACCACAATAAAAAACGCTTGAATTAGTTAGTCTAAGTTTGACCATCTATGTAAAAGGATAGAATAATGAAGATTATCGCCCACACATCCTGTACATCGGAAGGTAGTCTGTTTATCGCCCATAACATGCGTTTCCTCTAGACTACCTTCTCCATCTCCTGCAGTTTGCCATTTAACATAGTGCTTGGAAGGAGGCCAAGGTATTGCAGGGCAGCCAAAGTCTCCAGGGCTGCTGTCAGTGTGGACCCTCTGGTCGTCTTCAGTCACTATGTCTGGGCCCTCCACCGAAGAGCTAGCCCTGGTCAGAGTTTCCTTCCTGTTCATAGTCTGATATGGGCTCACTCTCATGGTTGACAGAAAGCCTTCTCAGGTACTCTGCCTTGTCTCTAATCTAGTAATCAGAGACTGGACTAGAGGAGCATGGGGCAACAAGGAATGTGTAACCTGTTCATGCGGACTATCCCCCAGGATGTGGCAATGAGTGTCTGACAACCAGCACTCTTCTCCAGGAGATTCTTCAACAACACAAGTGTTGAGAATACTTGGACTTCGAATCAATCGTTAGGGTTTGCTTTTTATCCTAAGCTCAACCCATGGCTCTTACATGCTTGGTGCCGGTGTTGATAAGCAAATTACATTTTCAGACTTTCTATCCATCTCCACAGACATCTGTAAATATCCACCCACTGAGCAAGCACTGCCAAGCACTCAAGTTTTATGCACTCTGTATTGTGATGATTGTTGTCTAGTTCTGTTATTAAACTGACTTGTCTGTGTGTTTTCTGATTTTGGAAGTAGGTTGTTTATCCCTCTGGAAGGAAGCCTGAGATGCAACTGCACCAAGCTACAATATAGAAAAAGAAAGAACAGAGAATTCTTAAAATCTCTCCATTATGATGTTTGCAGCCCTTATAGAAGTTCCCCTTCATTGTACTTGGTTAAAAAAAGAGGGAAGCAGTTGCAATGCTGAACTCCTCAAGCACCTAGATTGGATCCCTGAAGAATCACGTCCAGTGCAAAATGGTTAACAGAAAGAGAGCACTACAGCTTCTGTGATATTGCATAGAATGTTGGAGCCACAGACCACGAGTGACCAGTTCCAGAAAATTCTAAGAGGGCACTACATTGGCAACAAAAACACCACCCCTATCTCGGAGTAATGAAAGTTAACGTCTGGAAGAATTGTTCCCAAAAGCCCGTCTTCAGCCTAGCTTTGGTCCTGCATTTGTCAGTAAGCTTCACTGAAGCAGCGCAGGTCAACACTTGGATAGAATTTCGAAAGCATACGCAGTCTTAGTCTTTATGGAATGTGTGTATATGCTTTTGGAGAATTACTAACCTGGGGAGACTTAAGCACAAAGGTGGTGCCCTCGGCTGATGCAGTGATCGCCAGAGTGCGGTTGCAAAAGGCACTACAAATGCCTTAAATCATCACAAACCAAGAGGATTGAGGGTAAACCAAGAAGTTTAAAAGGCCGTCTTGTAGATAAACTAGGGAGGCAGGGAAGATGAAATGCTTGCGCATCCCCTGCAGCTTAAGATGCTGTGCCCATCCTGGAAGCCTATTTCAGTCCAAGATATCCATAAGACCATGAAGAAACTGCAAGTGGCGGTAAAAGGGTAGATCTTGTGTCAGCTCTTTTTTACTTGAGGTTCAGAGGTTAATGAGGGCCGGTCCCTCATAGCAAGTTATTGGAAACTGAAACATGAGGCCCCAATTCCATCATCTCTTTCTCTACCATCAATACATTTAGAACTAATGAATATTGTGGACTCTCTTTAGCACAGTGCAACTCACTACTAGTTCATGGTGGTGGAGTAGATAAACCCCAAACTTCTCCAAGGTAATCAAGGTCTTCCTGGATATTTTCACATGGAACAAGTTCTCATCTTTCTTGATCACAATGTGGTGGTGCACAGGATTATCCCTTAAGTGGGGTCTGAGTGTCACCTTGGAGCCAAATGTGTCTCAAAATCCATTAAAAAAAAAAATTCTGAAGAGCATGTGGTAGCTTCTACCACCTAATTCCCAGGGAAAATGGTACCTAAACCTGTCTTGCATTATGTTTTTACCACCAAATTAATAGTTTCTATACCAGCACCCTTTGATAACACCTCCTCCCTAGATCTGGTTTCAGGTCCAGTGTAGAAAGCTCATGTAGTAAATTCATAAAGTCAGATGAAAGGGTAGCCTCTATTCTACCCTGCCCCAGCCAATACACTAAAGAACAGGAAGACCACCAGAAGACCCAGAAGACCAACTATAACAAAATCTCTGTGGGAGTGTTCCAGGCCAGAATGTAATTAGTCATACAAGAATGACTTCGAGCAGGAGTGGCTAAGTGCATGGAACTTTTTGTTAGCCTCTGCAAAGCTAAAGAAGTGAACTACTCCATTACTGCTGGTATTGCCAGATAGACTCAGAGGGTGCATCATGTTGATCGGTTAAAGGACTTTGTGAACATGGATAAAAACTTTTCATGTATTGTGCATGGTAGGATATCTAATAGACGATCATAAACCTCTGTATGTAGAGCACCTGACTGTCGTTCAAAAATCCAGAACAGGAAATAGAGATTAGGAGTACGTTTGAGAAATTACAGGCCATGAAGTTTCAACCCTAAAAAGGCTGCAACTGTGCTTTCTTCATGTGTACACAGGAGGCAGCACCCTCATTCTTCAACACTTTGAGAAGAAACTATACTGTGTGACTAGTCTTGTGAACATACACATCACAAAATGAGCAGGCAGCGGTTAAATCTGGGATTTATCAAGTGATTTCACAGTTTATGGACCAGCCCTGGGGTATGCAGATGGAGCCATCATGTAAGTGGCTATTACAAGGTAAACTTGTTAAACTCTGATCCAATGTTAAGGACCAATAAGGAGAGCTCTTCAAAGAGGTTATGAAGAAGCCCATCTTCAAAATACTGGGGAGCGTAGCGGTTATGCCATTTAGGGATACAGATGTCCCTAGGACATTCTACGGAATAATACAGAGTGTTGCAAATCTTTCCCTAAAACACCGATATCACTGTGTACAGGCAGACTCCAACATCCATTAGTCACCTATTTTGATATTTGTATAATTGGTGGGCTAAGTAGACCTGGACCTCTATGCACTAAAACAGTGGGTTTTAAGACTTGGTCTTCTCACAAAAAACAGAAACTGGTGAGGACCTTCCTCAGTCTTGTCATCTATTTCCTCATTGTACTGAATAGTTGGGATTTGACTTGGCTCATGTAATATTTCATTACACATCTCTAATCATTGTCCTGGACCTCAGGATCAAAGGCTTTTAACACCTCCAATAAGCTAAATGAGTCCTGTGCTAATGGCATCAGAGTACTAAGAGGCATTCGTACTGTAAGTAAGGGCCGTGCTGCCACAGAAAAGTATAAACGATAAAGGACAAATGAAGACTTCAAGAATAAGCAGTTCCTCTGAGGGAAACAATCTACGCCTCCATATAGTTTGTTTGGAAAAAGTATGGGCAGTAAAGAAACTGAAAATACTCATCACATCCACTTTAATATGTAGATCTGACATAAGATCCTCAACTGGATGATACAGTTGAAACCTGGGGAGAGGGGCAGGGGGTTCAAGTTAATCCCTAAGACAGCAACATCCCCTACAAGAACCGGATTTGGACTTACTATGATCTTACCTGTCACCCACATCTTGTACATCTTTAGGAGTTATCCCTAGAGCGAGTGCACACCCCTTCTGTATTCTGGTCAGTCATCAACACTCTGGACATCACAAAAATCTGTTGGATTTACCTCATGTCATACTAAGCATTACAACGCTTGCTTATAATGTTCAAGAAATGGCCTTCAGTCAAAATAAGTATAAAGAATGAGGATTTCCTAGCAGTACATGTGGCCACTGCCTATGCAATGATTGTATTTGTGAATGCAGGATCTATGTATGAATGGCATTAATCAGATGGAGTGTGTCCTGTGCATGTACGGCCACTGGTCCCCAAAGGTTGCAGCGCTAGAATGGCATAATATGGAAGGGGAAACCTTTCCCCAGCAACAGGGGAAATTATGGCCAGGCTGTTAGTCGCCTAGAATAGGGGTGTGATTGGCTGTGTGGATTGATTGGGATGTCCAACGTCTAGCATGGTAGAATGCTCTGCCAGAGAGAGAGAGAGAGAGAGAGTCAGACGGTGTGGAAAGCATTGAGAAAGAAGAATTCTCTAAGGAGCCATATGCTTCCTATGTCCAAAGGTGTAGAAAAGACCCTGCTAAAAGTGGACAGGAAGGCCCTCCTGAGTTGCTGAATGGCATTCCCTGGTGCAGGATGATCCTCAACAGTTTCGCGTGATGTAGATGCACAGGTCTTAATGGTTGCGCGTTGCTTTGGATTCCACAAGAGAATCAGTAAGTGGGTAGGCAAACCTGGTCTCAAGAGTGTGTGGAGCTGATCACTTGGCAGCCCCCTACCTATGTCCTGTTCGGTATCAAATCCTATTGTGCTTGTCTAGCAGAAAACCTGGGAGGGAAGGACACTGGTTTAGGAATGTCTGGATCCCAAACTCATCTGTGTTCCCTAAGAGAGGGAATGGGAGGGTCAGCATTTATATTTAGGCCACCAGCACTGCACAGACCACCGGCTGCAAGGCTTTACCTTCTCCTATAACACGGAGGCCTCTGGAACCAGGATTAGGAAGTTCTTGAAAAACCCAGCTGGAGAAAGGGACTATTGATTTCAGATATCACTCTGATCCAACTACCTGGTTCCCAGATTATGTTTATGTCCCATTAGGGCCATATTTTCTGGTATGTGTTCATATGAGCATATATGATGTGTGACTATAGACAAGGAAAGTTTGGGTTACTTTCTTCCACTGAAAGGGATTCCCCTTATGGAATTCCCACTATGGAATTCCCACATGTAAAAGTACTGTCCAGAGAGGCGAAATGAGAGGCCAGTTTCTGTGTCCATGGTGTAAGACCCCATATTTGACTTGTTAGGCAGGAGCAAGTTAAGAAGGCTAGTACAAGGTACTATAATATTTGTAGAGACCTGCATCTAACAGTGTTGTTTGTTTAGTAAACAGTAAGATGTTTGTACAGTGCTTCGTTTTGCTGAGGAAATTCCGCAGGCAGATAGGACCTCAAACGACATATGCCAAGGGTGCACTATAGCCCTTCACAACAGTGGAGAATGAGCTGAATACATGCAGCACCACTGGGGTGCAATGTTTATACAGGCCTTGCATGACTCAGACAATGCATTGACCTCTTGCATTTGCTGGGATCACTGTTTTCTGAGTCCGTGATGAGCAGATACCTGTGATGAAGCAAGTGCGATCATTTTGCCCAGTGCAGCGCCTCCACTATATTATACTATCTTTGGAGCTCTGCCCCAACCAGACAATTCAGCAGGGACATAAGGTGGTTCCACACCCCTCCTGCTACAATATTCCAGAAAGACAGGGACAGCGTAATGGATATCAAAAAGACCCAATCATGAGACACTTTACGCTACTGCCCTGGACTCCCTTTAGAAGGATGGTGGATGAACAACCATGGAGAGGTTCTAGCTGGTCACAGATTCATTTTCTATGTTAACAAGGGACTGAGACCCATGATATTGCTTCAGGAAGCTTAACAATGCAAAGCAATGTAGGATAAGTGTGCAAGATGAAGTCTAATCTATATGTTGGGCTATTGAAAAAATCTATTGACTCTGATATGGGATTGTGTAAGACATGGAGACCAGAGCAGAAGACTCTGCTGTTGTCTGTATTAGAGTTCCATCAGCACGGTGTTAACCTGGCAGAGTACCTTCTGGAGCAAATAATCCTCCTCAATAGGTGTGATAGCTGAAAATGTGTTAATCGCTGCAAAAAAGGTAAGTGAGGGTGAGTAAATGATGAGCGCTGTGCCACACACATGAATCATATGCAGCATCATTAAGAAAATGCTTACCAAATACATTAACACCTGGTGGTCAACCTCACTTTACATTTTTACAGAGTGCACAGGATTGTGTCGGCTCCAGCTGCATAGTTCTTCTGTGTTCCAATATGCCTTTAGGTTAAGTACTATGGCCAGGTTAATTTTCTTGGCAATGCTAACAAAGAGTGTATATTTATATTGAATAGTGATGTTTTTCTATATGCAATTTGCTATATTTACACGTTTTTAAATTGAAATACAAAGAAACAACTTCAGACATGCTGTCCTATATCATCCACTCATTTCATATCGATAAGCCCTCCCAGAGGTCTACTTCATCACCTACACCCTGTTCATTTTGTCTGATCTCCTCCTTTACCCTCACGGTGTACACTTAAGAGCACAGAGATGAGAATTGATAGATGCAATGTCCTCTCTTTCATAACTTGATACAGATTGTTTCTGGGTTAACGGAAAACCATTCTAATTAAGGGGTGTTTGCTAACTCAACATCCTCGGTTTCGCCTACCTAGGTATATATCATTCTCACCTGGGTGTTGTCGACCTTGGTCCGGTTAGTGGTCTTCATGATCATCTATGAGCACCTTCTCGTACTTTCCATGGCCAACTGGGACAAACTTGTACTTCTTGTTTCCGCTGGAACCCTGAAAACAAAGTAAGAGGAACGGTTTGGAAGGTGAAGAACCTACACGATAAGAATGTCAGAATGAGCCACAAATTGTTTTATTGTGCTTAAATTTTGCGGTATAATGTTATTGCTCTCTCATTACATGAGACTATTGTGTTTAAGGCTTTGCACAATGCAATGAAAGGAATGAACCTCAGTCCTTATACAGGGAGTGCTTCGACAATGGTATGCACCTGCTGCATCACACACTTAGCATGGCTGCAGTCCTTATCTTTAGCATGTTCTCACTGGTCCACTTCCACATCATACCTAATGGAGTATTCTCTCAGCGGAAGAGCCTTCCACATGCATGGGAAGGGAGTGTTAATGTAACTTTGCCAACCACAAGCCAGTCGGGACAAAGAGCGCCCTCACCATACATAGACTGGATGCTACTTGCTGAGATCCTTAAATTAATCAAGTCACCAAATAAAATCTAACTTGAAACTATAAAAGATGCATGGCTGGCAGACAAATCATGCACAGGCTTCATTGGGTACATGTGGCACTCTATCTTTGTACCCACAAAACCTCTCCAAGCTAAGAAGGGCCTTTCTTCAGAACCATCCTGTGAAGACTCATGAAAAATGGCCGGCTTGTGACCTCATCTTGGCTTTACCATTTAAGGTCTAGTGTCAAAGAAATAGTATATAAGAAAAAGATCAGAGATATCAGTCTTTTAAATAAGTAAACAGCATTCACCCAAGGAACAGCCAATAATCGCCTCCCTTATGTTATGTTATGTTATGTTAAAAAATTTGTACCGCGCGCGTACACCGAGACGGTTTCTTGGCGCTCATAACAGACATGGCGAGCTGAGGCAGGGAGCATTACTCAAAGGCCAACTTAAAAAGGTGAGTTTTCAGGGTTTTTCGGAACAATTCGTAGGTGGGGCAGTGACGAAAGGAAGCAGGGAGGGAATTCCAAAAAGTGGGGCCTAGAAAAGAGAACCGGAGGCCACCGTGTTTTTTTCGGCGGATCAGTGGAATGCATAGGAGATTGTCGGCAGAAGATCGAAGGTTGCGGGATGGAAGGTATCGCTTGAGTTTGGAAGAAATGAACTCAGGGGCGTGGTTGTGAAGGGATTTGAATAAGGTGCAACCGAGTTTAAAGGAGCACCGTTTGGCCACAGGGAGCCAATGAAGGCTCTTCAGAAGAGGGGAAACATGCTGATGTTTGGGTTGACGAAACACCAGGCGAGCAGCCTGGTTCTGAATTAGCTGGAGTTTTTGAAGCTGGTAGGCGGGAATCTCCGCATACAGGATGTTAGAGAAGTCAACCCTGGAGATGACCATAGCCAAGATGGTTAGAATAAGTGCCTCTCTGGTTAAGAATCTGCAGATCTTGCGAATCCTGCGCAGCTGGAAAAAGCAGGATGATGTGACTGCAGAGATCTGAGGTTTCATAGATAAATCCTCCGAGATGATCACTCCTAGACTTTTCACGGTACTGACTGGGCGAGGGGGGGTGCCAAGGGAAGATGGCCAGAAGTTATCATCCCAAGGGTTGGAGGGGCCGCCCACCAGGACGAGTTCCGTTTTGGACGGATTCAACTTGAGTTGGCTATGAGCCATCCAGTCAGAAATAAGTAGCATTGTGGTTTGGATGTTAAGACGGGAGGTGGGGGAAGTGTCCAGGGGAAAAATCAGTTGCAGATCATCTGCATAGTTGTATATGGTGGCTGGGGAGTGACGAAGGGATGCCAGGAGTGGTTGCATATATAAATTGAAAAGAAGCGGGGAAAGGGCTGAGCCTTGGGGAACACCACAGGTGAGGGGGGAGAAAGGGGCGGAGAAAGTGGAGAGGTGGACAGCCTGAGAGCGGCCTTGTAAGAAGGATCGAACCCAATCAAGGGCGACCCCACGGATCCCGGCGTTGTTGACACGGTCGATCAAGATGGTATGGTCGACCGTGTCAAAAGCCGCCGACAAAGAGCCTGAGGGATGTTATTGTCGGCGCCGGTTCTGAGAGTGTCCATTACTGCCGCAATCACCGTTTCTGTGGAATGTAGTGGGCGGAAGCCAGCCTGATGAGGGTCCAGGAAAGAGGAAGTTTCCATAAAGGAGCTAAGGCACTTGGTTACATAAGTCTCCAAGATCTTTCCCAGAAAGGGGAGGAGAGAGATGGGTCTATAATTACTCATCACAAGAGGGTCTGCGCTAGGCTTCTTCAAAATGGGTAACACAATGGCCTGCTTAAAAGCCTCAGGAACAACCCCTGATGTCAACGAGGAGTTGAGAAGGGCCAGGGCAGGATCGGGGCAGAGCCTAAAGATTTCTTTAAAGATGTGAGGAGGGCAGCAGTCCCTAGGGGAGCCAGAGCTAACTTTATGGAGAAGACTGTGAAACTCAGTAATAGAAATAGGAGGGAAGGTGTGGAAGTTCTGGGCATTTTCAGGAGGGAGGGGGAAGGAATTAGAGGAAGAGGGTGGGGAGATATTGTTTTTGATTGTGGAGATCTTGTCTTGGAAAAAGGAGTTGAGCTCATCACACAGAGCCTGGGTGGGAGCAGGCGGGAGGGTGATGCGATCAGGGAGGGAGAGCTCATTGACGATAGAAAAGATGTCCTTAGCTTTTGAGGCCGACTCTAAAATCTTACGTGAAAAATAAGAAGTTTTAGCCTCAAGAATAGAGGATTTATATTTGCTTAGGAGAGTAATGAATTCAGTCTTGAGTACAGGATCGTACTTCTGGCGCCAGCGACGTTCAGCCTGGCGAAGGGCCAGTTTATCAAGTTTGAGCTGGTCCGTGAACCATCGCTGGGCGTCATGGGGGGCGGGAGATTTTGATGGACTTTAGAGGGGCTACAACATCGGCTGCTGCCTTCAGCCAGAGCTCGAGAGTGGAGGCTTGGTGGGATACAGATTCAAGAGCAGGGGGAGTTGAGGCTGCCAAGAGAGAATGGAAAGTAGTCATATTGGCGTTTTTCCAATTACGGGCCATAATGCCAGCAGGGCGCGAAGGACGGTGAGAGCTGGGCAGGTTGACAGAAAAAGAGACGAGATAATGGTCGGACCAGGTACAAGGGGTGATCAGAGGGGGCGAAGAGTCAAGATTGGCCAGCCAGACCTGATCAAGAATGTGGCCCTTACAATGAGTGGGAGTGGAAATCAACTGCTGATAATTCAGGCTGGTAAGAGTTTCCGTGAACAGTTCTGACAATCGGCTCTCTTGGGGATCAGAAGGCCAATAATTAAAATCACCCAGAAAAAGAATTCTGGAGTGATTTATGATAAGCTGGGAAAGGAGTTCTCCGACTGAAAGAGCAAAGGAGGGCATATAGGTAGGTGGTCTGTACATGAGGACACAAACAAGGGGAGTGGAGGGTGAGCGAAGCAGAATAACAAGGGTTTGAGAGTGAAGGATAGGGGTGCAATCTAGAATGGAAAAGGCGTGTTCTTTGCGGATAATGGCTGCGACCCCACCGCCAGCTTGCCCTCCGGGCCGGTTTACATGCAGGATATAGTAGCCGTTGGGAAGAGCGGCTAGGATATCGGGTACAGAGTCTTCTGTCAGCCAGGTCTCTGACAGGAAGAGAATGTCTACGTTAGTGTCGTCTAACAGGTGGAAAATCTCGAGTTGATGTCTCACCATGGAGCGCGTGTTGAGGTAGAGGATCTTAAGGGTAGCAATAGTAGGGGTGGGGGAAGGGGAGTCGACGGGGGCAGGAGAAAGAACAGGGTCAAGCGAGGAAGGGAGCGCCGAGCAAGGGAGGTTGGAAATACCGCAATCCTGAGCCCTCCTGTATGCCTCAGGGGGCAGCGGAACAGGGTGTTGTAGAGAGCATAGGACCGCTGATGTGTAGCGGAGCGTAGGAGCAGGGTGGGCGGCAGCTAGGCGCGGCCCGGCGCGGACGGGCGCAGACGGGCTTGACTTAAGCGCGACTTCGGCGCGAAGTCGGCGCTCCCCCTGCGCTCGTCCGCTGCGCTTCCTCCATTCCATTGTTAAATACTGGAGGGGGAGGGAGTACTAGACCGCTAACCTGCGGGGCTGGTGTGCAGGGCGGAAGTGATGTAATGAACACGAAGAGAATACTCCTCGGACTGACCCTCCGCACAAACGGCACAAGCCGGGGCGGAACGGGGCCACGAGGGGAGTAGGAACAGATAAGAGTGACTGTGGCAAGCTACTAATGCAATGTGCAAAATACAATTTTTAAAACGAAAGTCTGCGTGCTATTAAAACAGCAACAGAGTCAAGGTACAAATACAATTTTTAAAATGCTAAAATGCGTGCTATTGAGTCAGCAGCAAGATTCGCGACTGCCTGTTACCACAGCCTAGGTCGCCGTGAATGTCAATGGGGCTGGGAGCAAAGAGGAAGTTAAATAAACAATGAGCTCGGCAGCACTAGACCGCTAACCTGCGGGGCTGGTGTGCAGGGCGGAAGTGATGTAATGAACACGAAGAGAATACTCCTCGGACTGACCCTCCGCACAAACGGCACAAGCCGGGGCGGAACGGGGCCACGAGGGGAGTAGGAACAGATAAGAGTGACTGTGGCAAGCTACTAATGCAATGTGCAAAATACAATTTTTAAAACGAAAGTCTGCGTGCTATTAAAACAGCAACAGAGTCAAGGTACAAATACAATTTTTAAAATGCTAAAATGCGTGCTATTGAGTCAGCAGCAAGATTCGCGACTGCCTGTTACCACAGCCTAGGTCGCCGTGAATGTCAATGGGGCTGGGAGCAAAGAGGAAGTTAAATAAACAATGAGCTCGGCAGCACTAGACCGCTAACCTGCGGGGCTGGTGTGCAGGGCGTAAGTGATGTAATGAACACGAAGAGAATACTCCTCGGACTGACCCTCCGCACAAACGGCACAAGCCGGGGCGGAACGGGGCCACGAGGGGAGTAGGAACAGATAAGAGTGACTGTGGCAAGCTACTAATGCAATGTGCAAAATACAAATTTTTAAAACGAAAGTCTGCGTGCTATTAAAACAGCAACAGAGTCAAGGTACAAATACAATTTTTAAAATGCTAAAATGCGTGCTATTGAGTCAGCAGCAAGATTCGCGACTGCCTGTTACCACAGCCTAGGTCGCAGTGAATGTCCCTTAGCATTCAAGATCCTTCCTTGGGCACTTTTCTTATTAACATCCCTGTTGCTTCACCTCCATATCTACTTAACCCCTTATTTCTTACAAATGACGTGGAATGGGAATCTCCGGCACCCATGTGGCTGAGAGCTACAGGGCGCCCCAAATTTTACATACTAGAGGAAATAATAATGTTGGCTGTTCATATTGTATTCACCACAAGTTTCACTGGTTCTTGACACTTTGATAGTCATTAGTACTTTCTGGCTCCATTTACTTGGCTTATTGCCCCCATAAGTGTAAAACACAGCCTGCACCCGTTTGTTTTCAAGAAGCAACTGCAGTTATCAGTATGCAACCTGCACGTCAGGCACTTGCGTTTAAATTCCTTGTCGGATCCTGTACAACGTGCACCAGACAAATAGGTTGCAGAAGCGCCTCTAAAAGTACTCTATGTGTGCGCCATTCCTTGGATGGCTCCGGACAGCCCTTCCCCTGATGGGCCAGGAGTCTCAGCTAGTGCCTTCCTGTAAATATGATATTTTGGGACGGGGAATGAGACACCAGGGCTCCGGTGGCTGGAGATCAGCCTGCCGAAGCCCTGCCCATGTCAAAGGGCAGGGACTCTCATCTTCACTTCTTTGTAAGGCACTTTAAACGGTTACAGATGGTGTGTTGATCTCCACGACCGTGCGCACATGCACAGCAATGTGGATATTCACGTCTATAAAGCAATGGCAATGCAGTCTTAGTTGTGCCCACACAGTATCACTGAACTTTGCCACACCTACACCATGCCATGAGTTTACATACCATAGTGAAGCAGGCAGGAAAACAACAAACAATTGAGTGAGTTTTTTTTGTAAAGTGTCAACTTTCCTTTATGAACAAAGGAAAAAAGAATGCAGGGGCACGAGTGGGAATCTCCTGTACAACAAAACGAAAGGAGGCATTGTATACGATTACAGCATCATATCTGTGTGGCAACCCATCCCGTCTCAATCCTCCTGCAAAGCTGCTCTTCCACAGTATGTAAGTGGAGAGTTGGCACTAGACACAAGGTTTGCTGAGTGACGGTGGCATAATCTTGCCTTAAAACAGAAATGCCTTGAAAGAGAAAGGTGTGAATTTCACTGTAGGAAAGACACTGGCGTGTTGCTTGCCTTAGTAGATCAGCTGCAGTGTAAAGTACTAGCCCCCTAGCACCACATCCTGGACTATTCACATGGGACCGGACCACACAGCCTGAATTGAAGAAACAAGAAAAGGCTTCCTTCTCTTGGGACGGGAAAGACTCCCATCATAAACGGGCATGTTCTCCTGCCCTCAGTGCCTGATTGCATGTTTAACTAGTGTCCTGACAAGTTACTTCTGGTGTCACTAATCTAGCCTGGGCACTAAGACCTTTCCTTGACAATGCGACGTCCAGGTCCTGTCCTGTGAACTGCAGGGCGCACCAAGTGTGCCCTCATATTAGATATTGGGCTACTGTCCCTAGCCTTGTGTTTTTTGCGGCATGTTATTTTATTAACTGCCATTACTTTTTGCATAGTTCTGTTTTGTGAGTTACGTTGCAAATAAGGGAACAGCCCCGAATTGTCCCTTTCTGGCCCGTGGTACATGAAGACTAAGAGGGAGAGAGGGGGCGTGTCAATAAATTCAGTCCTGTAAAGAGCAGGTAGTTTAACCCCTTCACTGCGGTGGCTATTCCGCCGCAGTGCCAAGGGGCCGGGGCGGAAGAGCGGCGGGCGCATTCTAGTGACGGAACCGCTCCGTCACCAGCGTCGGTTGTGCTGTGCTTATGATGGAGCGGTTCCGTCATGGCCCCGCCCGCTCGATAGAACGCTCAGCGCAGGCGCGGAATTCGCACAGCGCATGAGCGGCGGGCGAGCCATGACGGAACTGCTCCGTCATCAGCACAGCGCCACCGCAGCTGACGGCGGAGCGGTTCCGTCATCAGCATACAAGGGGTTAATAACATATCACAGCAGAGAGACACACACGTTACTAAGAAGTGTGACACAGTTGCAACACAGAAGGGGAGGAGCTGAGTGCTATAAAATCCAGGAACTTGGCTGTGATAGCCATACATTTGTTTAAGAAATAATTGCAACAGAGAACAAGGATCCCCACCTTGCTCAAGACCATTTCCGAATCGCCATGAGGAATGCAAAGGCATCTCTTGCCATAATAAGAGACAGGCTACCAGGCGACTCCATGTCGTTTACCAGTAGTGGCCTTTCATTTTAAAATACTAATGCAATCTGGGAGTTGTAGTTTCAGTTCTAAGGCTGTTTAGGTCATGTTTAATTAGGTCACTGGTTCAAACAATAAACCGTGTCTGCTCCAAACAACCACTGGCAAAACCGAAACGTCTTGTCTTTGAAACCCATTGGCTTTGCTAATAGTTTCTAGTGATGCTGTGCAGCATCCCCCATACACTGCGGCATGGCCAAAAGGACCATTTGAAAACAGCCTGCATCCTTTAATGTGCCTACAAAAACAGGTGGGCGCTTTTATTTTCGGATCCAATAGGTAAAAAGGAGAACAAAACGACAAGAGTATTTTTTCTATTTTTTGTCTTGAACAACCAGACACCTTTGCTGTCTGGTCAGTTCGATCTAATGACATGAAGCTTCACAAGCTCAATAAAAAAAACATAGCTTCAAAATAAAGCTTTGTTGTTCCCAGGAAAAGAAATTCACACATTCGCTGGGGCATTCCTGAGATATCCTTTACCCACTGGCCCGCGAAGCCCAAAAAAACATAAAACCATAAATATCTTGTCTATTCTTATTAAAAAAGCTATGACCAGCAAACATGCAACACAAAAAAAGACTAGTCTGAGACCGATATAAGCAGGTTCCTTTGGATCTGAATTTGATCTGAAATCTGCCCATTTAGAGAAAAAGTTGTTGCCTTGTGTTTTTTTCTCCACAGCTTTTCTCGTAAAATGCTACGCAGTTAAAAAAAAATAAAAAAGAAAGAAACATTTTACCGCCACACTGAGGATGGTGGAAAGGGGTCGGAAATAACACCTCTGCTTTTCATTCTGTGGTAGACAAGTTGCCACAAGGACAGTTTTGTATTGGCATGACCAGTATTTTAATGTTTCCTCCAGTACAAAAGTTAGGAAAATATACACAACTGGCATTTTCTCCCTTATCAGTACATACTTAAACAGTATATATAAAAAGAAAGTACTATACAAATGTGTTGTAGAGCTACCCTAATGGTCCCTGACTGATAAAATGAACACAAACTATTGTTAATAATATTTATTTACACCCGGTCCTATGCAGAATCTTAGAACGTGAACAAATGTCCACTGTTTGTCAGTGGGAAAGGTGGCAACCCCACTTGCATTCCTCTCTCTGCTCGTTCTTGAGGGACTGGTTCACAGTAGGGTGAACAGATATTGCTCTGTAAAGCAGAAGAAAAAATAATAAACATTCCCGCAGTGGTATTTGTTTTTTACTTTACTCGTTTCTTTGATTTATTTTTCTTGAAAATATGCAGAGCCAAAAGATGAGCAGCATTTTCAAGAAACAAGAAAGTAAACCAAACACCAAGGGGAAATAGTTTATTTTATTGCAGCGGAATAAGTGGAGCCTTTAACATGACCAGCCCTTTTTATCCGAGTCAGTGAGTGTGTGGACTGCTGACACCTTTTGTGTAAACGTCTGATGTTATGTGAAACTCAGAACTTTGCTCTTATATCCTGCATGCGTGTGAAGTGTATGTGCAAGTAAAATGAAATGTGCCACATGTATAGTGTTAGGAGTAAGTATGTGGGAGTGAGATGAAGAAAGTCGGGGTACTGATGCAAGTGGGATCCATTTTGGATGCCCCTGAATAAATAGGTCACAAGATGGTGGATAAAGACATGTGAATGAAGTGTATTGCCTGCATTCCTATGGTTGGAGACCTAGACAGTGAAGTGGGGGAAATGAAAACAGCGGCACCTTTAGAAATTCCAAGACCGCTTTGTTAGCATTGGGCTGTTCATTAGTTCCCAAGCACTGCCATTCCGTAGATGCCTGGGTGAGTGGTGGGACTGCACTTTTTGTTATTTAAAATTAAGTTTCTAGTAAAGGCGGGCCAAGAACTCTGCTCCCTCAGCGGAGATTTGCCAGCTCCACTGGGAACGCGGAGTACAGGGCAAAACTCCACCTCTGCAGCAAAGCGGAGTTAGCCAGGCCATCCCCCACAATAGGCTTCCTGCTTCCACCCCCCTAATAAAAAATATTTTCAAACTAATTTAAAATGAAATAATAAACACACTTACCTGTACTGCAGCGTCCCCGGACTGCCCTCTTCCTCGCAGTCTCTCTCCTACGTGGGACATACATATTGAGAGAAATGAGCATGCGCACTTCTCTCAAGATGTACGTCCCACGTAGGAGAGAGACAGCAAGAAAGGCAGCCCGGGATGCCGAAGTACAGGTAAGTGTGTTTTTGATTTCTTTTTAAATTAATTTGTAAATGTTTTTTATTGGGGGTGGGTGGAGGTGGGTGGTGGAGTGGAGTTCCACAGAGTTTTTCCCCAACTCCGTGGACCTCCGCGTAGTCTCACTACGCCAGCTACGCCCGGGGTTAGTTTCTAGGTGAGGCATGTCCCTTTGCCCTTCTCCGATTACTGCTTCAAGAAGACTGATGACAGCCAGGTGCAGAAAATTCACACATCATGGTGCCCATGTTGTGATCTTGCTTTGACCCAGCCACAGTGTTGTCTGCTGTAGGAAGCATTACTTTACACAAAGGTTGGGTCTGGATGGCACCCTGAGAAGGACACTTGAGGAGAATCAAGGGAAACAGTTTCTGAAGCTTGAGACAATGGATCCACATCCCCTCTCTGCAAAATTTGCATAAAAGTGGGTATGCAAAGCACCCCTCTTTGTCCCATCTCTAAATTCTTCTTGACCAAGGAAGGGAGTGCGCTACAGGGTATACACATAATTATTCTGTAACTAAGGATTTTGTCTGCCTGGCGGCCAGAATCCCAGAGCAGGAGACATCACTTGAAGTCAGCACCTTCACCTGTAGCAAAAAAGGCCCTCCTTGAAGAGACTAGAATTCTGCCTCCTGCTGAGAGGAAAGGGAAGTATCTGGACCTGTAGGAGGAAAGCCATTCCAGGAGGAGAGGCCCGTGTGTTTCAAGCGAAGAGAAACAGAGAAAGCCAGCAAACCAGGAGAGTGCGCTTGGAGAAAGCCATGCTATGGAAATGCCCCCATGGCCGCTCTATGCCATTCATGAAATCATCTGTACCAACTTTTGTGTCTGAAACATGTCATCTGACAGCCAGCCATGGGTTTCCTCAGTTGGTGCTGCTGGTGACGAGCTAAGGACAGCATCAGCAGTAGGCTGAGAGCCCAATGTGCCCACGGCTGACCCTGCCCAAAGATATCCCCACTAAAAGATGCAGCCTAGCTGCCACAACTACTTCTGCTGAAAGTCTGCCCGGTGACAAGATGGTTGCTGAACTGAGCACTGCCAGGAAAATTAATCTACCCAAATCAGTCTTGCAACATCTGGAAAGGATGCTTCATACCCATAATATGGAATGCATTCTGCAAAAATGGGATGGTGCAACAGCCTCCCCTGTGTGCCCAGGACAGTAATGAGCAATTTGCAGGTAAAGACATATGGTCAGTTCCACTGCACCCCCAGGATTGATTGATGCAAAAGAAATGATAAACTGTTAAACTATGTTACACACTTAAATCTGTGCAAACACGTAATCTAACTGCACTTGAACCTAATCTTAGCTCAACTCAGAGGGATGTGGATGACAAAAGGGGAAATGTTGGCCCTTGCTGGAATGGAAGGTCTGTGGCACATCACTGGAAAAACACAGCATTCTGCATCCATGTATATCATATCTGTTTAATCATACAGCATTTAGTTTTGCTGCAAGATTAAAAGTACTGGTAAGCAATGGACCAGACATTACCTTGTGTCTGTTGCTTGATTATGGAGTCCTGAGCTCTTTTCCCCACCCTACCTCCTCACTGAGAAGCCTGTGAATAGCCGCCCTGAGATTCAAGTGTGGAAAGAGATTTATTTGTAGGGGTGGGCAGAACTCATGGAGTTTGACTCAGCGGAGTTACATGAAAACCACGGGTGGGCAATAAACTCCACCCCACTGGCAGATTTTGGAGTTTTGCCACTACGCATTAAGCATGTAATGCAGAATTTCAGTCAAACCACTCTGCCACGCGGTGATTGGTGGTGTTTTGCCAGAACTCCGCGTTAGAAGCGTAATGGGGAGTGGGCAAACCTCTGAAGTCTGTCCCTATTTATTCGGTCAATTTTGCAAAGCCATAGTAGGATGCAGACCCAGGAAACTAATGGCACATGGTCTGACCACCACAGTTGATGCCCAATAGCCCCCGATTGCCCTATGACCTCACTGTCTCTCCCAACATACCCCATGAACAGGGTCCAGCATCATCCATCTGTTCATACACTGGCAACTAATTGTCACAGCTGACACTGCCTGTGTTCCCTTACAACAAAGGAAAGCCCAAACCATGCATCAGGCATATTCCACAACCCATCCACTGACATGCTGCTATGGTGAACACAGCCCAGTGCCCTATGCACTGTAGTGGCCCATACCATGTACATTGGCCAATAAAGAAAATTATCCTTCTGCCACTCTTCTCTTTTCAGATGAAGTCTATTTTTGTCTACAATAAATATCCTTCAGTCCTCAATCCTCTCTCTGGTAAGCAAGATTGATTTTCCATCCTCACTCTGCTCACCCATGAGTCAGTTCTTTATGTGTGCCCTCAAAAGATGAAATCAGGCAGCTGGGGGGTACGGAAAGTGCCAGGTACAGCAGCTCTAACCTGCAAGTCCGTGTTATAGTAGCAACCAACCTATCAGTAGTCACCCTGGTTTGTCCCCTCCTAGTGCTTTTAAGTGCCCTTCTGGTGCTCTATGTAACGTATGGAACTTGTCAACATAATGAGCTACAGCAAATACCCTCTCTTAGTCTCAAGCATTCATGTAGTCCTTTAAGATCCTTACAAAGCGAATAAGAAATATGGAAATCAACTGCCAACTAATCCTTATGTAGGTCCGAACATGACTGTGCACTCTCAATAGACTCAACACATCAGGCGTTCACGATTATCAGAGTGCACTCACAATTCTATTAAAAGACAGCATGAAATATTTAAGCACCACTACCCTCATTGTTTAAAGAGACCTAAGCAGTATGATCTGATAAAAAATATACAAATATTAATAGTCATAGCCCCGAAGACTAGTCAAGCATGTACTAATAATCTCCACACAGCCACAACCCGCATGTCTGACAATGTATCTAAAGTGCCATCAGCCAAACGTACATATTACAAAAATGTACATGGTGACATTACCAATACCCCTCCATAGTCGAGTCATTGGCTCCTCAGTGCCCGGGAGGAGCAAAGGGTGTTGGATACTGGGTGGCACTTTGGTATTTTAGAAGGTGCTGCAGTTGCTAGTGAATGGATCACACATGCACATTCACAAGGGAGTGCTTCCCTCATTTCCATGAGGCTGTGGCACCATACAACTGAGGGAATCCAGTGTGCCCACAGTTCATTACAGACATAGGCACAGTGGCAAATAAGATGTCAGGAGGCACTCGGAATGTGTGACACAGGCAGCGAGTCCCTTGAAGGAGCTCCTTGGAAGGGAGTTGCGGTTACTTCATAGCACACGCCTGAGAAGGCAGGATTGGACCCTCTTTAAGCTGAGGCTTTTCCAGTGAAATCAGAGCTGCAGTTTCAACCTGCGTATCGAATAGTTTCTTACCTGTCGGTGTAGTTTTGCAGCTTGAAGATCTTTCTGGATTCACTATGCTGTGCATTATTCCGCGGTCTAGTGGTTGGGTCCGGAATCGTAGTCTTTTCTTTTTTTTTTTTCGTAGTCCAGGTGGGCGTCGACGTCCTACCTTCTGGTGTACTTCCTGTGACGTCAGCAGGCTTCCTGCGGAAGCTCCCACCTTTGGGCGCCATCTTCGGATTATTTTTTTCTTGTTTTTGTGTTTTGTTCATGAATCCTTGGCATGGTTTTCAAATTCTTCCTTCAAGTAAATTAATTTTCACTTTGTCTCTTAAAGTGTCTGTTTGTCTTTTATTCCTTGTATTTCCACCTTCCTCTCCTGCCTCCACTTTCTGGCGGAGGTGGGTGGGCTCGCTAGTGAATCCAGAAAGATCTTCAAGCTGCAAAACTACACCGACAGGTAAGAAACTATTTGTTTTTCAGCGTGAATCTTACTGGATTCACTATGCTGTGAACAGACTTTGTAGCAGTTTGTTATGTTTGTGGCGGCTGGTTGGAAGAGGAGCGTTGGTTGTTGAATATATGTTGAAGCACTTTCTGTCCCACTTGTGCTTCTTTGTTCATTTGTATATCCACGCAGTAGTGCTTAGTGAACGTGTGCATTGAAGCCCATGTTGCCGCCAGGCATATGTCCTGAATGGGTGTGTTAGCCAGGAAGGCTATTGTTGCTCCTTTTTTTCGGGTAGAGTGGGCTTGTGCCCCCTCTGTTAGTTCTTGACCTACCTGTTTGTGGCAGAATTGTATCGTTTGTGCGATCCACCGTGCGATGGTGGCCTTAGTTACTGGTCTACCCAGGAAATTGCTTGAGAAGGACACAAAGAACTGCTTTGTTTTCCTGTGCTCTTTAGTTCTTTCCATGTAATGCATTACTACCCATCGAGCGTCCAGAGTGTGCAGTGCCCTCTCTGCGCTTGTGGATTGTTTCTGAAAGAAGCTTGGTATTTGTATTGTCTGGTTCATGTGAAACCTTGACACCACCTTTGGCATAAAGTGTGGGTCCGTTCTCATCACCACCCTGACATTGTATTTTTAGATGTACGGTTCTTGTTGCGTTAGTGATTGCAGTTCGCTTACCCTGCGTAGCGAGGTGATTGCCACTAGAAAGGCTGTCTTCATTGTGAGCATTTGTAGTGAGGCTTTACGGATGGGCTCAAAGGATGCCTTCATAAGTTCTGTTAGGACTAGATTAAGGTTCCATGCCGGTGGCGGCATCCTCTTTGGCGGTGCGATCCTTTTAGCCCCTTCCAGGAATCTCTTTACTACTTATGATGTAAAGAAGTGCTTTCCTGTCTCTCCTCTTGTGTAGGCTACGATCGCTGCTGGGTGCACTCTCAGCGAGGAGGAACTTAGGTTTGATTTTAGCAGGTGTGTTAAATATTTTCACCGTTGATTCCTTTGTCATCTTCTTGTGCAGTTTCTTCTTGATACACTATTGTGTGAATCTTTTCTATTTTGCTACATAGCACCTCCGTGTGGTAGGTCTCCTAGCCTCTTGTAGCACCTGCAGTGTGCTCTCCGGCAGTTTCAGGTGTGCGAACTCTAGGTCTTCAGGAGCCATGCCGCTAGGCAGAGACTCTCTGGCTCTGGGTGGAGTACCTCTCCGTTTTGCATGGAGAGTAAGTATTTCCTTTTCCCGAACTTGTGAGGTGGCCCCTGCGCCATTTCCACTATTTGTGAGAACCATGCCGGTCTGGCCCACTGCGGTGACACCAGGATCAGCGTCATGTTGCTGGTTCTGCATTTACGGAGTACCCTGTGCATCAGTGGTATCGGGGGAAAAAGCGTAGGCAAATTATTTCGACCAGCTTATCTATAGGGCATTCCCCTGGGATTGTTCCCCTGGTTGCCTGGATGCGAAGTATCAGCATTTTCCATTCTGGTGTGTTGCAAATAGGTCTATTGTTGGTGTCCCCCACTTCTTGATTAGCCTTTGTGTTTCTTGTGCATTGAGCTCCCACTCGTGGGATGCAGATGTCGGTCTGCTGAGCCAGTCCGCCTCCACGTTGTCCTTTCCTGGTAGGTGTATTGCCAGGTCTATTTCTAGTGAGACTGCCCATCTCCATATCACCTGTGCTAGGCTGGATAGTGCTACTGATTGTGTTTCTCCATGTTTGTTGATGTAGAACATCGTTGTGGTGTTGTCGGTTTGTATCAGCACTCTTTGCCTGTACAGTTGTTTATGGCAGGCCTTTAGTGCGAGGAACACAGTCTTCAGCTCCAGATAGTTGATGTGTTTGATTGCATCTGCTGGGGTCCACAGGCCCTGCACCTTGAGTTGGTTCAAGTGTGCTCCCCATCCTTTCTGGGATGCGTCTGGGGTGATGGTCACTGTTGGGTTTCATGGTGTCGGAGGCTTCCCCTTTGTTATGCTCTCCTTGGTCCACCACGCCATCTCCTCCTGCACTGCGTGTGTTACAACCACTAGATCTTCCCAACTCCCTGTAGCTTGTGACCATTGTTGTTGCAGCCATTCCTGGAATGGTCTCATGTGGAGCCGTATATTGGGGACTAGGTGTATGCAGGACGCCATCATCCCCATGATCTTGCTCGCTGTCCTCACTGTCAGAACTCGCCCCTTCTGGTACTGACGTGTCTCCCTCAGTAGGGAAAGGGTCCTCTTGTCGCTGGAGAACACTTTGCTCTGTATGGTGTTGATCTGTGCACCTAGGAAGTTCTTCACCTGTTCTGGGTCCATCAAGGATTTCCCCCAGTGTATTGAGAATCCCAGTTCAGTTAGCGTCTCTGTGACCCGCTGTGCATATTCTTTGCAGAGTTTGTAGGAACTTGCTTTTATTAGCCAGTCGTCGAGGTAGGGGAATACATGAATCCCTTCCCTCCTTAGGTGTGCTGCCACGGCTGCGAGGCACTTGGTGAAGACCATTAGCGCGGATTTTAGTCCGAAGGCCAGGGCAGTGAACTGGTAGTGTTCTTTGTCGATAGCAAATCTCGGTAGATGTTTGTGCTGCCTGTTCATGGGAATGTGTAGGTAGGAGTCTTTTAGGTCTATGGTGGACATAAAGTCTCAGTCTTTTATCTGAGGGATGACTTCTTGAAGAGATGTCATTTTGAATGTTTGCGTTTTTATGTATTGGTTCAGGAACCGTAGGTCCAGGATGGGTCTTAACGTTTCGTCCACCTTTGGTACGAGGAAGTAGTTAGAGTACACCCCCTTGTTTCTTTTTTTGAATGGTACGGTTTCTATGGCCTCTTTTTGAAGGAGTTCTTGTACTTCCTCTAGGAGTAGCGCTAGTTCTTTTCCTGAGCGCGCTTTCTTTTTTTGGCTTCCTGTTTGGTGGTTTCTTTTCCAGTTCTATGCAGTGTCCGAACTGTATGATGTTCAGTATCCATTTGTCTATTGTTATTTTCTTCCATTCCTGGAAGTGTTTTAGTCTGCCTCCTACTGGTGTTACATGTTCGTTGACCTTTATCCTGTGTAACCCTTTTTTCTTGGCTCTGTTGTGCCCCTCCCATAGAGGTGTTATGGGGGTGGGTACGCCTGGTGGTGCGGAGTCACTGAGGTGGGTTGCTGGTCCCCTCTTGTTTGCCCTCGTCCATTCGCTCTCCCGCGAAAGGACTGGCCCGAGGCTGGTATTACCAGGTTTGCTTCTGCTGGCCCTGCTGTGCTTGGCTGTCGCCCTGGTAGCTCTGAGCAAATGTCTGGTGGGATGTCACCGGCTGGTTTCCCCCTCTTTCGTTTGGCCTCCGTGTCGGGTGCATCTTTTCATTCCTCTGAATTGCAAGGCCCCCATGGATCTTGCAGTTTCATTTTCATTTTTCAGTTGGGTGAGTTTCTCGTCCACTAGTGCTCTGAACAGGGTTTCACCATTGAAGGGGGTGTTCAGGATGCTATTCTGTACTTCCAGCTTTAAGCCTAATATTCTCAGCCAGGCATGCCTTCTCTCTGTGACCCCGATCATCATGAGCCTGCTGGACGTGTCTGCCGCATCCAGGGCTGATTTTAGGCATGAGTTGGCTATATTCTTGCCTTCCCCCACCTCCTTGTGTTGCCCTCTGTTGGTATTGCTCCGGGAGGTGTTTGAGCAGTTGTCCGACCTCGACCCAATGCTCGTACGTATGCCTGTTGAGTAGGGCATTAGAGTTGGCAATGCGCCAGTGTACTGCTGCATTCCTCTCTACCTTCCTTCCAGTGAGCTCTATCCTCTTACTCTCTTTGTCAGGTGGTGGGCCTGAGTTTGTGGGAATGTTGGCCCATTTCCTGGCTGTTGCTGCAATGATGAAGTCAGCTGTGACGGATGTAGGGAGGACCCTTAGAGGAGTGTTTGTATTTTTTCTCTGTCCTGGGTGTGACAGACCTGCAGCTTGCTGGTTCTTTGAATGCCTCTCTCCCTTGCTCCAAGACACTTGGTAGCATGCGGAGGAATTGACTACTGGGTTAAGTGGGGAGCAGGGTCTCTAGGAGGAAGCAGGCTTTTGGTTTTTCTTCCTCCAGTTTCACTCCATAAGCTGTTGCCACGTTCCTGATGACCATGTTGTAGATCCCAATGTCATCTGGTGGCGTAGGCCTCGAAGGGTACGTCTCCACGGCCTCTTTTGGCGTTGAGGTCCTGCGCCACGGAGGATTCAGAGTCCATACTCGTTCGCTGTCTTCTTTGCCTTCCACGAAATAGTATAGGCCCTCTTCCTCCTGGTGTTACTGGGGCTCGGGAGTTTTCGGCGGCTCTTGGGCGTCGAACTCCTCCTAGTCTTCGACTTAGACGATAGTTGTTGCCGGCTTAGACGGGCTGGTGAACCTCTTTATCCCCTCATTTAATTCTCTTTTCCTTTGCAGGATGTTATTCATTTCGGCCTCGAGCCTTCGCTTTTTCATTTCCATCTCGGTGGCCTGTTCGGCGTCAAGTGTTTTGGACGATCTCTTAGACGTCAACGTCGATTTTGAAGAAGCCTTCGGGTCCTTTTCCTTCGGCATAAAGTGCTCCTTTTCGGGGGCGTGCTTCCACGACCTAGGCTGTTCCTGTGTTTTCGCCGCCTGGAAGTCCTTTTCGAAGGATCCACTGGGCTGTTAGTCCCTTGATGCAGCTGCGGCCGTCTAAATTTTCGGTGCCAGTGCTCCTTTTGTGGACTTATACTCTGTTTTTCAAGAGTCTGACTCAGGCTTTCGAGAGTCTGTCGGGGCTTTAGGGGTCGACGTCTCTCCTACCTCCTTTGTAGTTTTCTTATCAGACTAGGACCGTGAAGTCATCTGGTCCCTCGGCAATGTTGTCCTCTATGTCACTGGAGAGGCCCAATTCCCGAAGCAACGGAGGTTGGCCTTTTTCTTGCATGCTGTGGTTGGCTATCTTCTGCCTCTCTCTAATCCTGAGAGTCTTCGGCGTGAAGACGGAGCAGGCATTGCAATCCTTGCTTTCGTGGTCGACCGGCAGGCAGAGGTCGCAAACAGGGTACTGGCCCTTCTGCACGTACTTGTGGTGGCAATTGCGGCAGAATTTGAACGAGGTCTTGTCCATTCCTGCGCTAAGGGGGCCCCCTGTGTGCGCATTCTCCGTTGGACATCGAAGTTCTCTTCCTTCGTCATCCCGGCTCGGCGGTCTTGCTCCTTGATGTATTCTCCAAACTTTTTTGTTCTTTTATCCAAAAACTCTGGAACCTCTCGGTGACGATCCAGACCCAACGGCAGCAAAAATAATCTGATGATGGTGCCCAAAGGTGGGAGCTTCCGCAGGAAGCGTGCTGACGTCACAGGAAGTACAGCAGAAGGTGGACCCAACCACTAGACCGCAGAATAATGCACAGCATAGTGAATCTAGAAAGATTCACGCTGCAAAACTGTCTGTCGCTAATACAATATCCTTAGTATAGATGTGAACTGGCTTAATGGTATGCCAGGGCCAATGTATAGTTTTGGGCCAGGTGAGGGGAGAACTACGAGATAAGGGAGGTAAAAGCTCTTCATTCTAGTTGGATTGTGCTGTACGCATTTTGTGCACAGGGTGCTGACTGTATGCCTCTGAAATCTGTACTTCTATGCCTAGTCACATAGGAAATTGAAGGTGAAATAAAAGCTAGCAGCCTGCCACAGGCAAACCCTCACCTATTAGAGAATGGAAGGGAGTGCTGAAAATTTCCCACATTTCCAGTCATTCCCAAGGATTCTTGAGGGTGCTCATTGTAGCCTTTTAAAACAGACAAACAAATTCTTTGCCTACTATGGGCCCCTAACAGAGACAACACGGCTCGCAGTATATGCCAAACAACTCATACGCCACCACTTCTAAGATCCAAGAGTGAACAAAATGTCACTCAGTATCATACTAGATATACAGCCCAGACTCTACTATCGAATTCCCATCTAGTGCTTGATTTCTAAATAGTCTACAAGTTCTTGAAAACCCCAAAGAAACTCAGTGGAAATTAACTCGACGGCTCATGTATTCTTCATCATATCACTTATATGACAAGGAGAAGTAACAGAATCCAACTTCAAGATAAATATGATGCATTTTATTATTTGGATTTGTGTAGTCTTAATAATGTACACCACCTGGATAGCCAGAGGAGTAGGCTGGATACTGGACTGCCTAGAGGTAGCAGAGTCAAACATTTATTACTTACTTTACAAGATGGTATGCGTAAAAGACCCAGTTACAGCTCGACACCGTGAATGCAACATTAAACCACGCACAATGTCCAGTAGGCGCTACATCATGTATGAACAATGTAACGTTGAATACAGGTAGGTTAAACACAACCATTAATACGATCATCCCTAGGGGCCCTGATCTATATCAATGGGGGCGCTAAAACACATTGAGCTATAACACATTTATTATGCCTCTAGGGAACAGAGACATACTGCACATTTAAAACAGAGTGGCAGTGAGTCCCTCTGAGATGGAACATTAGTAATATCAGTTTTTTTTACCCATGTCCTGGCTGGAAGAAGGTGTCAAAGTGTGGGGTGGGGAGGGGAGGACGAATGTTGAGGGAATTGGGCTCCAAATAACCCTCAAATTCTGATGAAGGATCACACTGGGGACACTTTTAGACTTTTAGGGACTCCAGCCATCCCTAGCATGTTGGTAATCCTGTATTATATTGCATTTTTAAAAGGGATAACTGAACACAGCTGCAAAGTGTAAATTCCCAAATATGTTCAATCTGCCATTTATTCTGTTTTTACACATAGGCATTATAAAGTTTGGAGATCATTTACTAGTGTTGATTTACTTCAAGCATTCATCAGAACAGCATTCATCAATCAGTACTTAGTAATATAGTGCTGCTTATCACCAGATAGGGTATCCAGGTGCTGTGCTGTGGTGCTAGTCAAAGGACCAGGTTTTGAGTCCCATCCTGAAGTGAGTCAATGAGGGAGAAGTACATATGGGGAGTTCCTGAACTTGGCGGTGAGGTGGGAGAAGGAGCATCCTCCGGTGCGGCAGCGGCGGATGTGTGTTATCTGGGTGAGGTAGGTGGAAATTCAGGCAGTGGTTCATGTAGGCGGGTCGTTGAGGACTTTGTAGACGTGGGTCAGGATCTTGATTTGGCATCTTTTCTAGATAGGGAGCCTTTGGAGGTCTTTCAGGTGCTGGGTGATGTGGGTTCTCTTTGGCAGGTTGAGGATCAGTCTGGCTGCTGCGTTCTGGATTGTAAGGTATCTTCTCATAAGTTCGGTGGTGGTGCCTGCATAGAGCGCGTTGCCCTAGTCCAGCCAGCTGGCGAGGAGGGCCTGCATCACAGTTTTCCTGTTGCTGATGGAGCGCCACATGAATACTTTGCGGAGCATGCCGAGACTATGGGAGCAGGCTGAGGAGACTGCATTGACCTGACTTTTCATAAAGCAAAGCTACAAGGAGAAACTTACAATATCTATTTGGGTAAGATGTGTGTGCACTCTACCCTGGTGTCTCATGTTCCAGTCTATGGTGAAGGGGTCCTGTATTCAGAGGTTCCAGTAACTTGTCCTCAATCACAGGTTGACGAGACATTCAGGGCTCAACTGGCTGTGCAAAGGGACTGTGTGCTAGTGATGGTACGCACAACAAACATGTCTTTAGTAAGCACATTTCAAGGGCCCATGCCGCTAAACAAGATCGTAATGATAAAAGAAAACGTGTGAAAATGCTTGTGCAGCATCTATGTGCCCGTGACAACATCCAAAAGGTTTTGAATCATCTGGGCCGCGTGCATGTCTACCTCTTGGCCCAGTCCCGGGTCTCCCATCTCTAAGCAGCTCAGTCTCCAAGCAGGTAACAGCAAAATAATTTCTTTCAAGTCTAAGTTTATCCCCATCTTTAACCAAAGCCAGCAGCAAAAGCACAGGCATGTCTATGGCAAGTCTCTCTCTGTGCTGATGCAGCAGAGAAAGCAGCATTTATTCTACTTTGGAAGCACGGACCAAAAGTCAACCAAAGTAGCAACATTTTTCAAATTTCTAATTCACCCCCCCCCCCACCCCGCTCACCCCCAATCATGAATAAGTGCACTCTGGTCTTTCTACTATTTACCTCATGTCGTAGCCCACAATAAGGAGGCAGTAAAAACCTGTGGCTATAGGCAGGATGGCTCAGATTTGTACCCTATTTCAACGGCTTTGTAGCTGAATGGTCTTTTTTTAATGAGAGGCACTTCCTGCAGCCTCAGAACGTCAGGTCCAGGGTGGGAAAAACATAAGGAAAACTAGACAAAATAAAATTAATAATGCCAAGATGGCACAGCTTGTCAAAGCTAGACACCTGTCTTAATGATAAATATAAAAAAATCTCTCTTCAGGAATTCATGAAGTGAAAAATCTTTCTTAAAGCTGTATTTTTTGGGTTCGAAACTGTTCTCAATGTTGAACCTTGGTTCAAGTGATGTTACTGCTGAAACGTACATTGCCAGCTTTTTTAGCACCCTCTTTGTGGACACCTTTGTTATTTATGGTTCCGTTTCCCTTCGGGGTTGCCAGAGAACAAAGCCTTTGCGGATATCGAAGGCAATTACACTGACAGCGAACAAGTATCCAATGCACATCCCAAAAGCAGAAATTTCAGTATCATGGAACACTGCAGGCTCATTTGGGCTTGGCTTTCTTACGCATGACCATCTTAATCATGGACATGTTTTGTTGCCGTTTCCTGCATGAAGGCTCACAGCACCAAATCTCTTTTACGAAAATGAAGATTATGATGGTTCCTTAAAGGAATCCACACACTTTTTATCTGCAAATTCAGTGTTCTACTCTCCTGCCTTGAAGACCAAAGCCATGTTCTCTTGATGCCTTTGTTGTACTTTATGCTCAACAAATGCAGGAATGCCTTTCGTATCAGACTCTTACAAAGTGAATACTTTGCCATGGTGTCCTTCGAGTTTGAATTCTGTCGAAAAACCTACTAGAGTCTTAGCCACTGGCAAAATACCTCTACAGCCTCAAAACTGACTTCATCCGATTTTGACCACTGGATTTCAGGCCGCAAGGGACCACAAAGTTCTCCATGTCTGAATTTGCAATGTTTTCAGGTTAACCATAATTGCCGAAAAATAAATCTGAACATTGAGTCAAGGAGCATTCAGGAGTTCTGTGCAACGTCATGCATGGAGTCTCGTTATAGACATAGCTACACCGGCACTCAACTATGGTGCTTGCTGATTTTTTTTTTTTTAAAACCAATCTAAGACATTTCTGAGTATAACCTTTTGATGGTCCGATAACTCAAAGCAAGCAACCAGTTTACCGGAGGATGGCACAGATATGCTCGCCATTGCTGGAGTTTAGATGGCATTATAAGGGTGTCTCAATACAGCAACATCTATAAAATGTGAGGCTTTTACAGACTACCAATCGTCACTCCTAAATACAACCACTAGATGGTACCGTCATGAACGGCATCTGAATCTATAGGAGCTTCACACTGCAGACTCTATTCTTTACTGACTTTTGACCACTAATGGGATTATCAGGTTGGAAAGACCGCTGGATGCTATGATGGCATCTTGAGGTCTACCAAGCATGGAGTTATTGATGCCATATAATGACTAAGCTCATCTACTGGGGAAGGTCATGCTTATGAACACATCTCTTCCTAACACTCCTTACACCTAAACCAGATACAAAGGCATGGTTCTGTGGTACAAGAAGCTGCCATGGGTTTTAGGCATCTTAAGAACTTAGACAAACCTAGAAGAGTCAATGAAACTTTCACTGTCAAGCATGGATGCCACGCTGGACTGTTTTCACCCCAATGAAAAAAAGACATTCAAGTGTATGGGGGTTTGGCCTTTAGGGAGAGTACCTATCTTCTGGAGATCCACACTTACCCCTGCTTTGGGAGGAGACTTCGACCCCGGTGTTCCCTTGGCAAACTGGTGGATAAGATCGGACACACCAACATTCAAGCCCTCAGTGTCCTGTAACAGGAGAAGCAGTAAAATATGCATTAAAATGGCTAGAAGGCTGATTAATTCCAAAACAGACTGAAGCATTTCCAAATCAGGAGGGTTCTTAACAGCAGAGAGCCCAGGAAAAGGCTGGTAGGTGAGGGGAACGAGATTGGTACTTACCAGTAGGAGTAGTTTTGCAGCTTGAAGAATTTCCTGGATTCACATAATATGCATTATTCCGCCATCTAGTGGTTGGGTCCGGGAACGTTTGCGTTTAAGGTCTTATTTTTTTGGGCATCATCGATTACTATTTGGTGGTAAGACCATCCCCTGTATGACGTCAGACGGTGCCCCAAAAGTTCCAGTGCGTGGTCCCATCTTCATATTCTTTTTTCTTTCCTCTTCCCACCTGTTCGTTTCATCTCCAATTTCTGGGGAGGCAGGTGGGTCGTTTGTTAATCCAGAAAATTCTTCAAGCTGCAAAATTACTTCTACTGGTAAGTAAATATTTCGTTTTGCAGCATTAATCATTTTCTGGATTCAAATGCTGCGTATTAGATTACATAGCGGTATCTGTCTTTGGGTTGAAATGTGCATATGTTGAAAAACAGGTGTTGTAGTACCTTCTGTCCCACCTGTGCCTCTTTGTTCATGTGAATGTCCACACAGTAGTGTTTTGTGAAGGTGTGTGGAGTTGACCAGGTTGCTGCTGTGCATTTCATCAATGGTACATTTGCAAAGAATGAAAGTGTTGCTCCCTTCTTTCTAGTTGAATGAGCTCAGAGGCGCATGGGTAATGTCAGTCCCACTCTGGTGTAGCAAGTTTGTACAGTTTTTCACTATCCATCTTGTGATTGTTCCCTTGGTTACTGGCGATTCCTTGCTTGCTCTGGCAAAGGAGAGGAAGAATTGCTTTTCCTAACAAAAACCTTTAGTTTCCTGTAGGTAGTACGTTAGTGCCCTCCGCACGTCCAGTGTGTGAATGGCCCTTTTGACCAGTGACTTTTGCTCGTGAGAAAGCGGATGGTTGTATACTTTAGTTGGAAAAACAAAAAGAGTGTCAGAGGGTCTATCCAAACTATGTAAGGGTCATTAAACTAACAGAGCAGTGTCAACTCATCTAACCAAAATAGACAGAATTGTTGGATACCCGTGATCACTTACAGGATATCCATCAGTCACCACACGGAACCGCCCTTCATCATTTGGCATTCCTGTTGTTCACTGAGATTGGTACGTCACTGGCTCAGAACCGGAAAGGTCAGATGGTATAACCTCCCTAAGAACCTAGTGGCGGCCAAACAGTGGTAGAGTGTCACAAACTACCCATCAATTCGTTTGGTGGGTGACTGATTTGCAGTGCTGTGAGAAAGGGTGTGTAGAGAAGTGGGTGAGAAATATCTAAAATTGGGTGAGTGAGCAGAAATAAGAAAACTTTATTAGGTTCTGTGCTCGCTCCGCCAATATTAAAAAGCAGCATAAGTAGATTTAACAAATATCTACTCTGATCTTACATTGGTCAACATGTTTCAGCAATATTCCAGGGACTAACGAGTCCATTGCTTTCATCAGGACCGTTAAATGTTCAAAGGCTACTGCAAAAAGTGATGTGAAGTGTGCAAAACTAAATATAGTGACTCAATATTAATTCTTACAACATGAAAAAAGATCACCTGATATATGAGGTGTATTCTTCTATCCAACTGGCTCAGATGGAGGATTAGGAGTACCGACGGAGAGTGCGGTGCTTCCCTCGTGCCCTGAGCCGTTGCCAGGCGGGGTGGAGCCTTTTACTCCCACTAGCATGTGACGAACATACTATCTACAGATAGAAGAATACACCTCATATATCAGGTGATCTTTTTTCATGTTGTAAGAATTAATATTGAGTCACTATATTTAGTTTTGCACACTTCACATCACTTTTTGCAGTAGCCTTTGAACATTTAACGGTCCTGATGAAAGAATGGACTCGTTAGTCCCTGGAATATTGCTGAAACATGTTGACCAATGTAAGATCAGAGTAGATATTTGTTAAATCTACTTATGCTGCTTTTTAATATTGGCGGAGCGAGCACAGAACCTAATAAAGTTTTCTTATTTCTGCTCACTCACCCAATTTTAGATATTTCTCACCCACTTCTCTACACACCCTTTCTCACAGCACTGCAAATCAGTCACCCACCAAACGAATTGATGGGTAGTTTGTGACACTCTACCACTGTTTGGCCGCCACTAGGTTCTTAGGGAGGTTATACCATCTGACCTTTCCGGTTCTGAGCCAGTGACGTACCAATCTCAGTGAACTACAGGAATGCCAAATGATGAAGGGCGGTTCCGTGTGGTGACTGATGGATATCCTGTAAGTGATCACGGGTATCCAACAATTCTGTCTATTTTGGTTAGATGAGTTGACACTGACTGTTAGTTTAATGACCCTTACATAGTTTGGATAGACCCTCTGACACTCTTTTTGTTTTTCTACTTGAAGTTAGGGAATGTGTCTTGGTCTTTAAAATCCCTCAGGCCCTGCTCATACTTTCTAGTGTCCTTTGTATACTTTAGTTGACATGGAATTGTGTCACCACCTTTAGTAGGAACTGAGGATTTGTTCAAAGGACCACCTTGTTCTTGTGGATTTGCAGAAATGGTTCATGTATTATGAGAGCTTGTAGCTCGCAAACTCCACGTAGGGATGTGATCGCCATTAGAAATTTTGTTTTTGGGGTTAGAGACTTTAAATAAGACTTGTGCTTTGGTTCAAAAGGCTCTGTCATCAATTAAGTTAGGACCGTGTTCAGGTTCCACATTAGGGTTGGTACCATTTTTGGTGATGCCACCCTTTTAGAACCTTCCTAGAATCTTTTTACTACTAGAAGTGTGAAGAGACTGGTTCTTGATGTACCTCTGCTTTAAACGACTGTTGCTTCTAGATGACCCTTTAGTGGCGCGTATGTCACCTCGCTGGCCAACAGGTGTGTGTGAAGTACATTAATACGGTTTCCTGTTCTGTACTTGTTTCCATCTTCTTGTTGTGGATGCACCACTGGCTTTATCTGTTCAATTTCTCCATGTAGCATTTTCTTGTGCTTGGTTTTCTAACTTCACTAAGAATTTCCATAATCTTGGTTGATCGCTGTAGGTGTCCAAATTTAATGTACCCAGGATTCATGCTGCCAGGTTGAGTGGGGCTGATTCCATATGGTGCACTCCTCTGTTTAGCAATGTTAGCCAACCCTGGTCTGCCTTGATTGAGATTCGGTGGCCCTTGGCAAGCTCCAGCAGGCCCAAGTACCAGGATGGTAGAACATGGCTGTTGTGTTGTCCATTTGGAACAGTCTGATCTATTACGTGCCCTTGGAATGCTTTTAGGGCACGAAAGACTGTCTTCATTTCTAGATAGTTTATGTGTTTCACAGAATCCGTGTTGTTCCATAGTCCTCTGACCTTCAGGCTGCTTATGTGCGCTCCCCAACCCTTGGGGGTGCGTCCTTCATTATGGTCACAGTGGAAGCTGGAATTTTGAACGGTCTCCCTATTGAGTTCCCAGCATTGTGTTTCCCTTTGTACCTTTGTTGTGACAACCACTAGATCCTCCCAGCTCCACGTAGCTGGTAAAGGCGAACTTGCTCTATAATTGCCTCTGCTCTCTTCTGGAGTGGGTGTGCTAGCGCGGTCATTGAATGTATGGTAGAGCCCAGAAACACTTTCACTTGTTCCAGTTGTGGTGAAGAATTCTTATGGTTTATTGTAAAACCAAGGCTTTGCAGTGTGGCAATCACCTTTTGCATGTTCCTGTGGCATTTTTCCTTCAATTAAGCTTTTACTAGCCAGTCGTCTAAATAAGTATAGACATGGGTTCTAGGTCTTCTGAGGTGGGCGGCTACCACTGCTAGACATTTTGTGAATACTCTTAGTGCCACTTTTACCTGGTCTAGAACAAACCAGAGGTATTTTTTTCTGTCCTTGGTTCATTCGTACGTGAAGGTAGGCATTCTATAAATCTATGGTGGCCATGTAATCCCGTTTCCCTAGGAGTGGTATTATTCATTGCAGTGTTGAAATCTTGAAATGTGTAGTTTGTATGAACTGCTTTAGAAATTTGAGATCTAGGATAGGTCTGTGTTGAATCTTGCTTTGGAACCAGAAAGTATGGGGGAGTAGATCTCACTGCCTGCTTCCCTAGGGGGGGCATTTTCAATAGTTGTTTTTTTTTTTTTGGAAGAGCTCTTTGACCTCCATTCTGAGTTGTTAGATCTCTTGATCCCTGAGGTTTAAGGTCCTTGGGGGTGTGTGTGGAGTTTTTTTTTAACGAGTTCTACACATTATCCATGACTTATGTTTAAATTCCAATTGCCTGATGTAATTGTCCTCCACTCCTTGAGGAATCCCCCTATTTCACCCCCCATATGAGTTTTGTGGTGGGGTTGTGTGGTGAAAGAGTAACTTGCTTGTTGATCCTCCCCCCTCTGAGCGGATGGCCTCTTCCTCTTGTTTCCCCCCCCGGAAGGGCTGCCTCGACAGGTCTTGGTGATGGTTGGTGTTTGCTGCAGGCTTTGGTGTATGGTACTTTGGGGCAGCTGTTGCTGCTGCCTGGATGTAAAAACCGACCTGTCTGTGGGCCTTCTGTTTGCAGCCCCTCGTTTCCTGAAGGATCCTCTGGACTGGATTGCCTCCATGGTTTTCACAGCGTCATTGCCCCTTTTTTTCTGTTGTAGGGCATCATCTACTGCCTGTCCAAGCAGAGCGGCGTTTGCAAAGAGCATGTCAATTATGGAGGCTTGTACCTCGGTTTTCAACCTGGATACCCTGAGCCAGGCATGTCTACTGGCTGTGTCAGCTGCACCCAGGGCATATTTAAGGCAGGTGATGGCAATATTCTTGCGTTCCTGAATTACGCTATTGCCCCTCTTGCGGTATACTTCAGAGTGTTACTGCATTAGGCCCTCGGTCTTATCCCATTGCTGGTGTTAGTAGCAGTTAAGCAGCACGTTGCAGTGCGCTATTCTCCATTGTGTGGCTGCTTCTCTCTCCATTTTTCTTTCCATCAGGTCGAGCTTTTTGCTTTCCCTCTCTGGTGGTGGGCCGGCTGATGTAGGGGCATTAGTTATTTTCCTTGCGGTGGAGACTATGATCGAGATCGCTGGGACATTGCTCTTGATGTGGCCAGCTCTTGGAAGGCAGCCTCTTTTCCATAGTCGAGGATGCTGGGAAGCATTGGTAAGTTAAGATTAGCCTTCTGTGAGGGCATTAATGTCACCAGTAGGAAGCATGCTTCTTCCTTCTCTTCGAACTGCGCCCCATCGGTGTCTGCAGACCTGTTATAAGGCTGTTGTAAAAAGATAAATCAGGTGGTAAAGGACTTGAGGGATAACTCTTTACCCCTTCCTCTAGGGACACGGCATCAAGATCCTGCCATGTGTCCTTGAACTGGCTTTGTTAGGCAAACACCGCAGTTTTTTCCACCTCTTTGAGCTTGTAGAACTCCTCCTGTTCTTCATGTTGATCAGGGGCTGCAAGGGCCTCCATGCCTGCTTGATCGCCTTCGGCCTGGATGTCTGTCAAAGGTTTGCTCGGGATGCAAAACTCTCTCAAGGAGTTGTTGAATTCCTTTCTTGGAAGCAAGGCCAACATTTCCACCTAGAGACTGTTTCTTTCGCTTGACCTGAGCGCTCTTTGTTAAGCAGTAGTGGCATTCTGTTTTTCGGCATGGAGGCTTCTCCTGGAGTCAAGCCCTTGTCCATCACTCTTGCTCCCTCGCAGGTAGAGGTCTGCGTCATTGACGTGTTTGTCATTTACTTCCCCCATCTGGGTCCTTTCTACTTGTGTTTTGATGTTGAGGTGGTCTTCAAGGACTTAGAGTCCGAGGGTTTACCCTCCAGTATTTTAATTGTTTGGTTATCTTAAATCTTATTCTCAGCATCCTCCGCCTCCTTCTTTGATGCTTGCATCTTTTCGGCATTGGCTGTATAGACTTCAGCGTCTGGCTCCTCTTCTGTAGCTGTTTTGGCCTTCTCGACATTCTCTTCATCATCAGTGGACAAGGTGAGGTCTTTGAGTGATTCCTGCGTCTTCTGAGAGCTCACCATGGTGTAATGTTGTAGGCTCTGTCAGTGTCGTACCTTGAGTGTTTTTGGAACAAACTCTGCGCAGGCCTCACAGTTGTCATCCTTGTGGTCCTTTCGGCAAGCAAAGATTAGACTTCATGTGTGTCTCTCTTTAAGACTTTGCGATGACAGTTGGGGCAAACTGAGTATTTTCCAAGTCCCTTTTCTGCCTCTTCCCTCTTCTTTCTCAGACCACGTTGTTCTGACTGGTGGTGTTCTCCATCGGGAACGAGAAGGTTCTCCTTCTCCATATTAGATTGTCTTGTGGTCTTTGGCAACAGAGGAAAAAAAGAATCTGAAGATGGCAACCGTGCCCAGAAACTTCTGGGGCACCATCTGTTGCCACACAGGAGATGGACTTACCATCAAATAGTGGTCAACGATGCTCAAAAAATAAAAAAATAAAACACGAATGTTTCTGGACCTAACCAGTAGATGGCGGAATAATGTGAATCCAGAAAAGGATTCATGCTGCAAAACAGCCAGTTACATGCAATGGTATCCTGGAATGGGGCGGACTCTGCTATTTGGCTACCAGACGATTGTAGGCACGGATCTGTTGAATATTCCCAAGGTGCTCCTATATGTAACTGCATCTTTTTGATTCAATCCTGTATGTAATAGGTAGTGAACAGTCTTATGATGGACATAGTATGTAGACTTTACACTATACAGACACAAAAAATGTGGCTGCTTTCCTTACAGAATGTACAAAGAGCTCCAGCCATGTGCAGGGTGGTGCCAATTCTGCACACGTGCTGGGCTGCAAATATATATCTATGGATGTAGGGTGGATTTAGGTGTGCTCTGCATGATGAACGTTAGGTATACATGGAGTGCCTACCTCATTACATAGTATACTTGGGGTGCAAGAGAAGTAAGTGTACCTTGCAATGCACTTTCGGTGTAACCAGGACTGTGACATGAGCACACTCATGGTACCTGGGGGGGTTGTTGCTGGGGCTGGCACGCTGTATCCCCAGTACACCTAGAACTAACTGCACATCAAAATATTTTACTGCGTGCAAGAGGAACTGGACATACATGATAGGGAAGTGTTTCCCAAACTTTCGGTCGAGACCCCCTGGTGGGTCCCGAGCGGACTTAAGGTTGGTTGCGAATGTCCAAGCAATAAAAAAAGATGCCTTTAAAATCTGTAATTATCTTGAAACATTTGCAGTGCTTCAAAGACTGAGGCCAAATGTCAAACTAGGTCTTCTGCTGCTTATGTTTTTTTAGCATGGGTACTGTTTAACACACCGCCAGTTTTGTTGGGGTATGTGAAATGTGAACGAAAAAGCTGGAGGATTTAATTTTTTCGTAGCACACAACAAAATGTAAATACCTGTAAGTGAACTGTACACATTCAGAAGTTGAGAAAGCAAAAATTAAGCAAATGTTTTTGTAATTTTGGAGTGTGATGGAAACAAAGATTTGAATGGGATCAGAAAAAAATGACGCTTTACTTGGTGAGGGACAAATAATAGATATAAAGGACAGTGTGCTACCACACGATGCTTTCATTACATTAAACAAATATATATAAAATCACCCACCTCATGTCTATTTAAGCTAGGTGGGTCACAAATGTTTGTCATACTAAAAAGTGAGTTTTGGTTCTGAAAAGTTGGGAAACACCGTGGTAGAGTATACTCCGAGTTCTTAGAGGCCATTATTTTTTTTCAAGATAGGTTGAGACACTGTGAATAACATTTTGAACAGTTTTCTGATTGGAATAATGGCGTGTGGAAGACAAAACCTGCTTGGCCCTGCATTTGTATTTCCCCCTAATGACCTGCTTGGCAAACTACTTTCATTAGTTATCTTCTTCAATGGATGAGCATACAAAGCTTGTAAGACGTGTGGGTTAGATGGGGTATTTGAGTGCCTACACTCTTTATTTCAGATTTAGGCAAGACTAACTCTTTCTCCGTTTTGCGTACATTTTGGTCCCATGTCTGTAATGTCTTCCATTGCAACTTAATGTAATCATTGCTCCTAAAAGCATTAAGTGGCTTGTTTGGATTTGCAATTTCTACAAAGCTCCAACAACACTTCATGGTAGATGATGTCACAGTGTCACTGCTCCTCTAGCTTAGATTGCCCTTTAGCCATCAATGCTTGCTTGAGGGATAAATGACTGGACCTGAAAGCATCAATAACTGTGAAACTGCGCTTTGGAAACTGAGCGAGTCCTTTTGGCCATTGGTTCTAGGTACTGTGCTCCTTCCTGTTTGGGCTTTAAAGAATGTATGGCTTTTATTGGATGAGCAGATGTCAAGTTATCCAGAGCTTAATACTGCAACAAGTTCCAGTTTCTTTTATCTAAAAACAGTAGGTGGAAAAGGCATCGCTTTTGTACCTTCCTGCCAGAGATACTGCATCCAGGAGGTTATAAACTTAATAAACTAAGCTTTTCTACGCAAGTGCTAGCTGCTCTGCACTGGCATCTTGCAGAACTTACATTTCCAGAGTTCTGTGCATGTCAATGCTGACATTAATGAAAGCAAATGGCAGCTTTTCCTTATTCTGTACTTTGAATTTACATACCCCACCTCCTTAGATTTGCACACAACAACCATATAACTTTCTAAAATCGTCTGAGGCCAGGAAGAGTTTTCTTCAGCTCTTCCCCACCTGTGTAACTACCTACCTTTGGCTATTCAGAACACTATGAACCATCTTCATTTTTGGGATAAGGTGAAGGCGTGGCTCTTCTGAGAGTATAAACTTTGTGAGATTTGATGCCAAATAACAAATGGAACCCATGCCACAAAGAGGCCTTCCGCCTTGTCCTTAACCAGTAAATAAAACAAAGTGGGTGAATGCGAGCGGTGATCGTACGCTGCACGATATACTCTTGGTTTACATGGGGCTGTAGTTCATTGCTTGGTTGCTTTGGGTTTTCTCAGAGGATAAAGGTGCATCTAGAGTAGTGCACTATGAATATATTAGGAGGGATAACCAGACGTTGCATGGTTTATTCGGGTATAGCCAGAGCTATGATCATATCTTGCATAATAGTTCCTGATTGTATTAGTGTGCGCATCATTGCTCATTAGAGGGTTTCAGTAAGTGTTCACACGGGGTATAGGAGTACCCTGAGTAGTGTACTCTCAATATAACCTGAGCCAAATAAAACTGCACATGGTGTGTTGGGGTATAGTCAAAGCTGGGATGGTACCTTGGTTGGTGTGACCTTCACTGCGTTTTGAGCTGAAATATCGCATGTCTCAAACAGGTTCTTCTTGTTGGCCACGGCCTCCACAGTGCTGATCAACTCGATGGATGGCTGGCGCTGTAGCTTGGGAGTTTTTCCAGAACTCTGAAACCAGAAAAAAAGAAGAAAAAAAATCAAAATAATTACTCGTGAGATAATTTTGCCTTATACAGTTTTGCCTCAAAACCTGTTCCTTAATATATTCTTATTTTAAAGCCATCACTGAATAGCAAACACTAGTCTAGGGTGTTCAACTGTCAAAGCACTTTCAATGTTCCGGTTTCTTCCTAGTAAAAACCTTAAGGGGCAATGAGAGGGGCTATGGTCCAGGTTAGTACAGAGCCTTGAAAGTACGGCTGGCTTGGACTATGGCCCGCAAAGAAACACAGGTACAAGCCACTTAGATTCCTACAAGAGAAATTAACTTAAACACCTAAATAAAATGGGAGAAAAGATTTTGCAGTTAATGCACATGGACCACATTTTCCTTGGCCAGTAACCGCTATTTAGCTCTTTGGAGTTGTGGCTACGGTCGTGCCCTGCTTTTTGGACAGCCATGCCTATCAAAAAAAGGGGCGGAGGAAAAATCTACTACATTTTGTCAGGTACACCCTCCCAATCATTTTACAAACTAAAGTACCTGGCATACGAGAGACGGCAGAGTACTGGGAATCATAACCTTTGGAAAATTAACCAATGTATAGGGGGGGCACCAAGCGTGGTTCTTTCCTTAAAAATGTCAGAAGCAACTAAAGAGCTCCAAGGAGGGGGCCCATTGTGAATAGCTTTGTGTCACCACAGTGAAGAAGGGCCCGACGAGGAAGCACGTCACTTGGGTGAGTGGGTGCCTTCGTCCTTATTAAAGAAAGAACCACTCTGTGTACCCCCTCTGTGAGGATTAATTTCTCAGAGGTTAGGATTCCCAGTACTCTGTTGTGATTCGTGGATGAGGTACTTTAGTTTGTAGAATTCTGGACAGTCCTTCCTGGTGGTTATTAAAAGGCCTCCTCTAATCCACAGTGAATCATAGTCTTGGATTTCGCTTCAGGATGTACACCACAAAATACCACTTGAAAAGAAGTGCATGGACCGGTCTTCTGAAGCAAAAAACACGTCCACTTTTACTACCCATCTTCTAGCCTAATTTACAGGGCTGAGGAGCCCCTACAAAACACTAGAGGCTCACCACTGCAAGATACACTCCGGTTGGCCTCACCCACGCCTGTGAAAGGTCAATACGAAGTAGAATCCCTGTGTATGGAGAAGCAAGTACTTGAATATTTGGCATTCAAAAGTCAACATTCTACAGCTATTAATTTTGATTAAGTAGTCTTCAATGGCTCTGACCTTGTTTTAAAGTACATTTTCTATCCCCTAAACTGGGCAGGCCTCATGACTACCAATCAATCGTAGCGTTTGTAGAGTGTACAGCTACAGGATGAGTGTCCTGGCGCTACACGACTCGCTGATTATCTGTACTGACACATCTCTACTCAAAAGTCCCTTCAAACCGCCAAGTCTTGAGAAGGCTCCCGAAGGGACAGAAGGAGTGAGTTCCAGGAAGAGGCAATGAGAAACAAAGAAGATCATACCCATGTTTTCCTCTTACATCTCAGAACCACCGCTAGAATGGAGGAGTGAAGAGATCAACCAGGAATATACAGTCTAAGCCTGTTCCTCAGATAGCATGGCCCTTTTTGACGAAGGCCCTGTGTGTCAGCATGAGCCCTTTAAACCGGACTTGCTCTTTAATGGGGGAAGGCAGTGAAGCGCTTTCAACACTTTCACTAAAAGGCCGAACTGAGGCATTCTGCACTAACTGCAGTCTTCTCAGTTGGTAAGCTGACAGGCCACAGAGCAGGACATGATCAGCGCATGAACTACTGTTTTCTGATGCAGCTAGGGTACCACTACAAGAATCAACACCAGATGCAACCAAAGATGCCCCTTTGGCCATAAATATTAAATGCCGCATTACTCTGGTGGAACAAAACCACATAAACGCTCCTGTGAATGCTTAAGGTCTCTGAACATAAAAAAAAAACCTGCACACACGTTCAGTTTCTGTTCATCTCAGTTAATGGCAAATGTACCTCCGATTCATGCTGATACATAGCTGAATGTTGGCTTTTTGTGATGGTAATGCTAAGTTTGTTCTTTAAGTTAATTGTTAATCGCACTCATGGCATTGTGGTGCTGAATTACTGATTGAGATACTTTTTTGGTTGAGGTGCTCCAGATGGCAATGGTTCTCAGGAAATTAGCAATTCGTTTTACAGCTCTCTCCTAAGGAAAGCGGCAACTAAGACGAGCACACCGAGCTACCATGCTATATTTGTTAATACAAGAAAGCAATTGCAACGGGTTATACAGCAAAAAGCTACACAACACTATCACAGGGAATATGGCTGGGGCAGCTGTTTGATGAAGACGAAAGGAACAAAGTAGACCCAGGCTCACATGAGGTTCTTAGAAAAAAACAGATAAAGAGGGTGCTGGCTGCCCATCACTTTTTGGAGGTTATGGACCGAATGGAGGTTCACTTCTGTGCATTCTCCCACATAGATTTGACAAAGAAGTTTTGCCACTCTGGAGCAAAGGGTAAATCACCATCACTCACGCTTCTGAAAGACTATACAACTGTGCAGTTCAATTAAGGGGCAACGTGCAACTTGTCTTTAAAGGACTGCTGATTAACACCTTGCCTACTCCAGAAAGGGCTCTTACACCCAGAACCAAAGCTTTAGAAGCAGATAAAGTCACTGTCAAACTGGAGTCTTTATTGAGTGGCCCTGTGGAATTGAAGCATAAGTAACTGATGAGTAGTAAAATCGATCAGGGATTATATCCCAAGAGTGTGCTAGTCCTGTCATCTTTCAGCCATCCAGAGAAGGGTCGCAGGGATTGCCTCCCAGCAACAATAAATGATCTAGAATGTGAACAGAGGCAACCCTGGTAAAATATGGGAAGATTTGAGATGTGGGGATTGACTGGTTGCTTGCATCCTGTATTGCAAGTAGGGCCTCTATATCTACATCAAGAGCTAAGGGGCATCTGCGTCTGCTGCTAGACAAGCATGTGGGTAACCACCTCAGCCATAGGATGCTGTGTGAGAGAGAAAGCCATGGATAAATAGTCTTCCCTCACCGACTCTCAGGTACCACCCTTCTGAATCTGCAGAGCGTCTATGGGCTCACAGACTGAAGCAGATGGTTTGTCAATTGCACCGCTCTCTGACAAACCAGCCCACAGAATTCTATGTCTACCGTTTTTTCCTATGCGGACTGTATTCAAGCTTAAACATCTCATCAGGTGGGCAACGTGCACCCTGTCCTTGGAGTGCAGGCATGCAGCCCTCACCTTTTCAAAGGTTTGATGTTGTGCTGAACACACCAGTTCTGCATTCCACATTACCCATCTCCCAGGTCTAAATATCCCTCTTTGAGCTAATTTCACAGATTGCACTCAGGTTTGCGGACCTGCTGAAAGGTAAACATCGCACTGCACAATAAGCCCCTTAGAGCAAAATCTTACCTCAATGGCATGAGTGTACTGCTCCAATCGGTCATCAATTTTTGATATTGGGAGGGCAGGCTGAGACTTCTTTATGCTGTTACTAAAAGAGAAGACCAGATTGACAGTGAAAAACACAGTGGAAATGACAATATGAAATATATAATGTAAGAAAAAAGGGAGAAAGGCAGAAAGAAAAAAATTATAAGAACATACAAGTGGCTGAAAGAGATAGTAAAAAAGTGAGGAAGAAAAAGTGATTTAACAAGGGGAAGAAGGAGAGTACAAAAGATGACAATGTCCCTGACTGGAGAAGATGATGGGTAGTATCAGAATGAAGGGCACACGAGCAGCCTTCCAGGGAGGTCCAATACTCTAATCTCCCACTTTGTATCTCCATTTGCAGTGTATGCAATTCTAGATCCATCTCATTAAGGCGCATCATCTAACCATGTTCCAAGTAGTGCAGCCATATTGAGTAGCTTGTAGATACAACGCATATTTTGGAGGCCACATAATGCCACCAAGACCAAGTGAGAGTCTGCTTACTACTAAGCATGCCTCTTTCCTTAGATATCTGTGCGTAATAACAATTCTGAAGTTTAAACAACATCTCACATTCCCTAATAGGACAAAAACAGGCTCTCGCAAAACCACGGTTACAACAGTACCTACATAAATATACACAACTCACAAAGAATTGGAAAGCTAAGTATCTCCTGCAAGCTCCGGTCAGGTGGTATCCTTAAATGCTGCCATTCTGGCAATGCCCAATGACTGGTCTTGGGTAATCTTGCTGAAAACAAGATTGCCCGGTCATGATAGATCATAGTACGCCAAGGCACCGATCCTGTGCTACATCAGCACCAGCTGGCCACTGCTGTGGGCTGATGCTGTCAGAAGCGAACAACACCTGGTAAGGTTGTGCTCCTTACCACTACAACATACTACACTCATATAAAAAAACAGCGCTTTAACAACCATTAGAAGCATTTATGGTTCAGAAATAGCACGGTATGGTGCCGGAGCAATCACTGTTGATTTAAGGGCCTCCTACATGATGAGAAGAACCAACCAGTCTCTTTGGAGAATATTTTGAAAGCACATTTCACCCCCATTCCAAGTTCTGTATTCATAGGAAGTTGAGGGAGGGCCCATGAATTAATCTATATGGCTATGGGTAGACATCAGCAACCCACATAACCAAACGAGAGTAGGTATATCCATCCCTATACTTTAGGAAGGATGACGTCTCACGGGCAGAAGACAAGGCCTTAACTCACCTCTTATTGATTGAACGGTTCAAGGATTCGGTCCGTTCCAGGATCTGAGGGAGAGGAAAAAAAAACAAGACCTCATGGGTAAAACAATTCTGGACGAGGAAAGTGGCCCTGAAGGTAAAACATGGTGAGGGGCCCAAATTACAGCACTGAGTGCTTTAAGGACATAATACCATCACTAAGGCATGGTCAAACATTAGCCCTCTCTTGAATGCAAATGACTGACAGTCCACAGCATATGTGGGCTACAATGTGACTTGTGTGAGAGACAGAAGATATGAAGCAGCAGGAGAGGTGAAGTCCAATTGTACCCTTTTTCAGAGATCAACTTCACACTTTCCAAGATTGCATACTGACCTCTTCATGTCTTGCACAGCGCCCCTTCACTGAGCACATCTAGCATCCACTTCCGCGGATATACACCAGCCCTTGGTCCTGCTAGAGTTTATGATCCATGTGCTTATGACACCTTGATTTTTCGACTCTTGTGGAATAACGTAATACTATCAAGAGTGAATTTCCTTGTGTGCACATTTCCGTCTGAAATGCTTGCTCTTTTGGTGGAGCTCAATACACTCATCCCTTTCCCCCATACCAACACCTCCCACAGCACCTGACCCATTCCAAACATGCACCTTGATTGTGGGACTCATTGGAGACAGGGGGCGATTTGCCTCATCTCCGTCACTCCCAGAGTAGCTAAGTGTCTTCGGTCGTTGTTCGGCTGCCTCCCATCTTTGTCTTTCATGTTCCTCCTCTTCTGCCTTTTGCTTCTCTGCCTGCAAATGGGGACATAATAAGCATCCATTTCACAGGGGTGTAAAGACTCAATTAGTGGTGACAAACGATGGCAGTCAAAGCTTTGAGGACTGGTAAAAACCCAAGTAAGGGCTAAAGCGTGCAAAGCATATGCTGAACAAAGGCTTCTATACAGTGGAAGTGAGATAGTAGTGTTAGAAGGGCTCTTATCTAACGGTGTGTAAAAAAAATTGCAAATTTTGTAACTTCTTTATATTGTTTTGAAAATGCTGCCAATGAAATGTATGAAGCAAAACAAAATAGCAGTGGTAGAATTCGGCAATAAGTAGGTTTTACAGAAACAAAATTATAGCAAAACATACTTTTTATGGAGGAATTGAAAAATATCTTGCAAAATCTCTTTTTTTACGCAAATGTCACCAGGAAAGTTTTGCAAAGGTGACATGCTGACTTTAAATGTAAAGTTGATCACCTTCAAAATACTTAAACTGCAAAAATATATTAACAGAGAACTCCCGGTCTTATTCCCACTACTGAGCCACATTAGGAAAACGAAGCGAACTTCTCTCACTGGCTCTAGTGTAGACATTAAAAATGCCTTAACAAAAATAACAATTAAATATTAACTATATTGTCAGAATCAAGTTAATGAAGTTGCAAGTCACTAGATAAAATGGATTTTCTATTGTTTACACAAAAACGTGCCTGCTTAGAGTTATTATGGACAACTAACAAAGACTATCCAAAGTAAACAACCAAAAAGTTATTTTTTAAACTACATTAACATTGCAAGCATGTAGAGTCTAGAATGTTGTGCATTAACGCTCACCTTCCTAGTAATATGCAGAAAGCCAAAATGGCTGCTACTTCAAGATTGATCCAGCATCAGTGGTTGCCTGTTAAAGCTAACCTGAAGAGCCATTAAACCGTGGGCACTCCAATATTAGAAAAGGCAAAATGAGACCATGTTGCTCCCTGAAATTACCTTACATTCAGTCATCAGATTAGCGCTCCCTTCCCTGAGAAGAAAGCTATAATTCCTTGAAAAGGGGTCTAATGACACCAAATTAGAGGCCGATTAGTCAACAGGAAATTGGTAAGATTTCCCGATACAGAGGCAACCATGAAAGGTTGGTATGCCTGGGTCCAGGTGACTCAGTCATCACTCATAGTCACATGTGACTGTGCAACAGAGCGGCTACCCTTTATGAAACACAACTTCTTTGAGAAACCTACCAATTTCCACCAAGTCAATGTGCCTGAACTAGGTAAAAATATTTAGAACGCGGGGTATTCCACAAAGAATTAAAAGTATAAAATATACATAAAACCCCCAACAATGAAAGCTTACCGTTCCTTTACCTACTGGTCTATTCTACAGCAGGCACCCTGGAGACTGAGTTATATAGAAAACAATTCTCTATTGCTTTATACAAGCAATCACCCCAAATCATTGAGGGAGAACTTGCCTGTGGGCCTACTCCTTCGGATCAGGTGTAATTGCTCCAAAATCTTTAGGTCCAAGGCGCGCGAGCGCGCACACATTCTCTGCCCCCCCCCCCCCTCTTACCCCCCCGGGTGCAGAGACAGTATCTGACCCGATTAGAAGTCACAGCAGCTAAACAGGAGACACACAACAAACGTTCTGCCCAACTGGAAGTAGCCCCTAAAGGAACCTCAACAGAGATTAGTGTGTGTCAACACTTTCTGCAATTCTTCGAACCAGTATAAAACTGGTGATCTGTAAAATAATATCCTGACTAAAGCATAGCACACATATCAAAAACCTTTATTGCCTTTAAATGTAATCAGTATCTCAAAGATCGATTAGTTCATACTAGACCGACCAATCCCCCTGTTTCTAGACAAGATACATTGTGGGACCTGCTTTCTGTGAAGGGACATTTTCCAGGCGCAGCATATAGGGTCTGCGCATACACTAGACATACCACACGTGGCTCTAGGACTCCACACGCAGTGAGAAGTTTGTCAACATACAAACTGAAACAGCTAGAAACTCATCTACCTCCGTTCTTGCCCTTGTGGTCTCCACTATGTGGGGATGACTACCTGTAAAATCAGGACACGAATCACAAAACATTGGAGTACTATCCATAGTAAACGCATTTCTACGGAGCGACGATACACTTGTTGGACAAAGAGCATACAGTGAATGGACTCCCCTAGTCAGCACCTTGCACAATTGACTTCAAAGACATTTCTCATGTCTGTGGGAATAGATGAGCTCAATGAGGCACACATGACAAGAATTGTCACTTTCAGGATGGTTCTTTAACCGGTTACTTTTAATATGATTTTAAAATACATCTCATTGGTCCCATAGGATTCCAGGGGGCTTTCCCCCTTCACAGCTCATACAGTAAATGAGTCTTATAGTAATGCAAGTGCTATTTTGCACCCAAACTATATTTCCCAGCATTCCACTACGGACATGTTTGATTCTCAATTGTTTCCTGACCTATTACGAACGTTGAATGAGTCCCTCAGTAGTCTAAGTGGACACAAGCGCTGAGACTACATTTCCCTGCATTCCTTCATGGACATGCTGATGTCATGCTTTGGCGCATCCTCAGAGGGCTTCATAATGAAGCACACAGGGCAGTTTTGCGTTCTCAATTTCCAGCGAGTAAAGAGCTTGTTAAGGGCCATACAACGGGTGCCATTTGACAATCATTTTTCAGCATCTCACGTCGTATCCTCTACTTGGAATAAAACGTTTTAGAGTTCTCTTCAGTATGCTGGTCTTTGTCGTCATGGTTCTAAATGGGTCGATTTGTGCTGTTAAAGTCTTTTTGAAAAAGCCATCCGTTGCGCTTGAGTAAGCAGGTTCATTACAGTAGGATTATATATATTTTTGGAATCTCCTTAAAATGCCAGTGTGGACCCTGAGCTCCTCACCAGGGCCATCTTTGAGTAAACACTTAGGACCTAACTACACTAACATCACACCTTGCTGGAATCACGTAGGTCAATGTCTGGTATTCATGGATGGTGATGGTGGCACTCACATACTAGTGTGTTGACTTGATTTGGTCATAATAGACTGCTACTGATGAACTAAGAAGTCACGTCTACATTCTTATCTCTGCAGGTCCAGCAGAAGTGATTTCCTCAAAGGTTTAGGTGACCACTTGTTTTTCCAGTCGCATTCTATATTTTTTTAGCACCGTTTGGCAGAAGTACCTAATTGTTAGGTCCTGATGAATGTTTCTACCCCTAAAATGAGGTTAGTAGGTGGACAGAAACATGTTACCTGAATAGACTACATTTAAAAACACTTCCAGGATGAATCAAATTCTCCTACTCACTTGTGCTTAGTTTTTAGTCCTAACCGCAACAGTCCAGAATAAAGCTTAGTGTCTGTTGAATAGTTCATTTAACTCACTTGATTTTTTCATTCTCACACTGCATTATCCACCTACAACTCTGTCTCACACAGGATCCAATTAAAACATTTAAAGAGCTCCCCCTATTTTGTTTCGGAGTTGTAGCCAACACCACGCTGCTCGGTGGTGTGGCAAGGAACTTTAAGATGAAGCATGCCACTATTGGTGGGTGAGGTATTAGTCTTAATAAAGGAATATCCCTACATACCTTAGTCCACATTTTCATTGGTGTAGCGTCTTTGACCCGGGTATTTTGTTGAAGTTTTGATGGTTAGTGTGGGAAGCCAATACCTGCTGGTCTTAAAACTTCCCTGGGCCCTTTTCGTATGCTTGTTTAGATTCATGTCAGACTGCTGGTTCTCCAGAGTCCACCTTTCAACCAACCCCAGCAAGACAGCAAAGGTCATTAACATTTATCCATCGTAATATGCGTTTTTTCATTCCCCATCATGATATTGAGATGTAGGTCAAAAAGCAAATTCAATAGAAACTTTCAGTGAATGACAAAGAGCGATAGCCAATCAAAGGAGTCTCCCCCAAGCCCCTTTATATGTCCACTGTTGAATAAATCAGGAGGCCCGAGTTTCTATGCAAAAAAAACAACGCAGAGCGTACTTGTAATGGCTTATACTTTGGCGACCCTTTGTGATATAGTCTGGATCTTAATTGTCCAGAGCGCTGCAGGATGCTTGTTTCCGGTCCAGGGAGGAACTGGCCTGGCAGTTTGGGCTGACAGTCCCAATGGGAAGCAGGGTCAAGATTGATTTGCATATGGCTGTGCTAAACTGTATTAGCATGGGGAACAAAAAACGATGGATTTAGGCCCAAGTCTCTGTACTGCGTTGAACATTTGACATTGTTCAGCATTCGGTCCATCAATCTTTCTTTTTCAAACTCCCCAGCATATAAAAAGAGGGCTCTGGTCCTTTCCTTATACTTCCTTCATGTGCTATTTCGTAATCTCAAGCCACATCATAAAGAGGCTGGCCTAACTTGAAAAAGTTTTCTGTGAGAGCAAAGTAGACATCCTATTGTGATCACTTAAAATATGGATGGGGACTCTTTATCTGTACTTTTGTTTTATGTGGCTTACTCAGACACTTTGGTTAAAAAAGCTCTCATTGGGAACTTTGATGGATCTGCAACCCGTATTTATCACTGAGGTGCCTTTATAGGTCTCAGTTTTGACAGTATAGCTTTCTAAATGGATATTGCTAGCAATATACTTTGTCTTTGGGCCTGTTTTTTTACGACCAGTCTCTTTCAGCCACTGTTTTTATTTCTCGCCTTGCGTTGCAGCGCATGCGCTGGTGAGAGCTATTGTGAGAGGGGGATTTCAGAAGGGGGCTTGAAGCTCCGCCCCTCATTCCCATTGGCTGGCGTCACCGTCTGTCTGAGCTCTCCCAGGCATTGTTGGCTCTCGGAGGCCACGAGTGGTCTGCAAAACCATTTCTTTAGGCAACGCCGCCTCAGGTGAGACGGGCTTCCACTCAGTTGTCGGATCTGAAGCCTTTTCGCGGTCAGTGAAATGAAGCGATGGGCTGTATTGTACAGCATTCTGTGCTTTTTGTAGTGCTCCCAACATTTCAGAGCCATCTGAGGAGGTGAAAAGGGTACTGGTAAGATGTAATAAGTAGCCTGTGTTAAGTAGAGCGCCCTGTAACACAAATAACCTATTTTAACACGTGGAGGTGGGGACAGAGGGCTGATCATTGAAGGCTGTTCATTGTTGCTCCAGTTAAACTCTTGTGTGTTTGTATGTGTAAAGCCTCTATTGATGATTAATTAGTGAACGTCATGCTCGAAATATTACACATTCAAGGCAAACGCACTCTCGGATTGAAGAAGCTGCATTTCATCATCAAAACCAGACAGCAGCCTTGCCTTGCTACTGCCTCAGCCATTACTCAGTCTTCCACTAAGTAACTTGCTGCACTGGTGTTTTGCCTTTTCTCTGCGGTGCTGCGGCACCTTGCACTTTTCAGTGCCTCGAATATGGTTACAGACTGCACTGGGAGCGATGCCACATCTACGGAGTCACAGCACACTCCCCTCGCACTATTCCTCTCTGGCAGCGACATGTTCTACTAAGATCGTTGCCTCTTCCGTGGGGTAGTTGCATATCCCCTCTGCATCTCCTGTGTGGCGCGAGGTCACTTGCTTCAGTGGGGGTGTTGTCTCTTTTCTGGGGTGGTCCCAACTACAGAGCGCACTTCTATTTCACACACGCCCTGGCGCGTGCGCCCACCGTGCTCCCCTTGCTTCTTTCATCGTTAAGTGTTTGGCGCGAGGTCATTTTCTACAGTGGGAGTGTTGTCTCTTTTCTGGGGTGGTCCCAAGTATAGAGCACACTTCTAGTGAACACACACCCTCTCCTGGCGCGCGCGCCCACGCTGCCCCCCTCGCTTATTTCATCATTAAGTGTCTGGCACGAGGTCACTTGCTTCAGTGGGGGTGTTGTCTCTTTTCTGGGGAGGCCCCAAGTACAGAGCGCACTTCTATTGAATACACACCTTGGTGAGTGTGCCCACGCTGCCCTCTTGCTTCTTTCATCATAAGTGTTTGTCACAAGGCCACTTGTTGCTTTAGGAGTGGCTAGGGGGGCTTGTTTGCTATTCGGATCTTTCTTGTTCAGTGAAGATTACCCTTCTTTACAGCCCTGTGTGTAAGGGCGCTGCAGGGTGCAGAAACTTTCACCAAAAGAGGTGTTGGAGAGGAAGCCTTGCGGAGAGCAAGACTCATCACGCGGTTGCAGCGGAGTAGCACATGGTCAATCTACTGCCCCCCAGAACCAAGATGCCTCTATTTGGGCTTCTCCAGCCCTTCTCCAAAAAGTGAAAGTAGAGGCAGGCTGATCCCAACTCTAGCCTCACCCCTCTCCTCCCTGAACTGGTTAGTGGCCTAGTCACCCTACAAGTCTGGTGCGTGAGGTGTTCGGCGAGACAAAAGAGACGGAACTTGGCATGACAACACGCCAATAAGGACCTTCCCATGTGAGGATCACTAATACCAGCCTCTCCAAGGGCAAGTTGACTACATCAAAACCTTCACTGGAGCAAGCAGGAAAAATGACTGCGTCACGACCTTCACAGGAGCATGGTGGGCAAGATGACTGCCTCACAACCTTCACAGGAGCGCCTTCAGGACAAGATGAATGCATCACAGCCTTCACAGGAGCGCCTTAGGGGGGGGGGGGGGGGGGGGGGAGGGACAAGATGATTGTCATAACCCTCTCAGGAGCGCCTTGGGGTTCGGCTTCTGCCAAATGAACTACTGCTAAAATACTTTTTCTAAACACCGCCCCGAAGTGTGCTCACTCACAGGGTGTGAAACAATGCCACAGTGCAATAGGTCTCACATTTATGCGAGTTTGAGCTATTGACATTGCAAACGACAATGCCTTTTATTTATGTTTTTAAAACAAAAACAAAAATAAAAGGCATAGTTATTGGCAATGTCAATAGCTAAAACTTGCATAAATGCAAGACCTATTGCATATATATCTATATATATATATATATATATATATAACCAAAAATGCCCAGAAGCTTGAGGCCGCACAGCACTGCACGTGAGTAACAACTCTATTTAAACCAAGCAGGCAGCTTAACATCCCTTTAAAGTCCATGGTCTGACTCGTTTCGATGCCGCTGTTTGCATCCCCTCAGAGGCCGTGTCAGCGGAGGTGATTAGTGGCTACTGCATCTCCCCAGCGTGTTTCCGTAATAGGGGGCTTTCAGTGCTGCTCCTTTGGTGGCAGTTCATTTTTTGCCAAAAAACTCCCTCTAGTGGGTTACCTCCACTGCAGCTAATTATGGACAATTTTTCTCGGCCCTCCATTGAGCCTTGGATGAGACTGTCGGCTTCAATGTTCCCTGCAGCTTCAGAAAAGGAAGCTTCCTCTCTGCTAATTCCCATTGGTTGTGGGCAGTGCGATCCCTCTACGGCCTGGAACCGCCGCATAACATGTAACCAAAAACGCCCAGAAGTCCTAAATTAATTGTGAGCAGGCAAACCCACCAGAGGGAGAGATTATGCAAAAAAAACTACAAAGACCAGCATGCAATGGGAATTACAAGTTAAGTCAAATTGGGGCACACCAGAAGCCACTAATTGTTAGCATGCATCGGTCTGATCCTTATTCCCTCGAAACCTAGTTTTCCTATCCACTCCTTCAGCCATTGTTAACATCTTAGATCTGCTCAGAGGGGAATTCCTCTCTAACCTAATGCTTTTGACAATTCTGTGCATCTTTTCACCTCCACTCTAGTGCTTGCATTGAAATTCGTGAGTCACAACTTTATAGCTAGAATCCTCTTGATCTGCTCCTGCTGGATCCCTTCCATGTGTCTCGCTCTAATGTGCAAATGCGGCATTTGTTAGCACATTAAACCAAAACTGTTCACTGAGTAACTCACAAAGTGGGTGTTAATTCAGCAAATGGAAAATAATGGCGGCCAGAAGAGAGAGCGAGGGAGAATACTGCGATAGAGAGACATTTTTATAAAAGAGTAGGAATTTACTGGTGGACCTTTGTGACCCAGGAGCTAAGCAGGGAACGTGGCAAAAATGTCTGGAACAACCACATCTAGGTCCTACATGCCTCAGAGTTCTAACTGAGGGCAACTCGTATATTTACACAGACTAGACTTTCACATATTTGATGTTTAGGCCTTCTTGTTATAGCATGTGCCATATATACTAATTTCTACTACAAACGTGATTTGCTATATTGAATCATAAACACTTCATATTTTACTTCAGTGTGGTTACACTTCATCCTCATGCACCATTTCAGCCAAACCCCAACAGAGTTACCTGTACTATACCAAGTGATACACCAGTCCACTCTGACTTTGCTTTCAGATAAATACGGATCATCATCAGAACGATGATTGCAAATTTTAGCACTAAACACCCATTACACTCGCATGCACCAGATCTCCCAGCGGCAAAACAGCTTTTAAATTGTCCCAGAATAGGGAGGAAGCACATATTGAATGCAGATATTGAAAAGTCCCAAAGATATTCCAAGTGGCACTCTTCGAAATGTCCCGACAGCGCACAAAAACCCTGCATGGTTCAGTACATAAGTCATACCTTTTGTATTGATAGGATGTGAAAAATAAATTGCTCAATATATATTTTACCTATTTATCATTTAACACATTTTAATTGAGAGCTCTCCCAAAATAACTGATACTTTATTTCCATCCTGTTTTATAGGAGCACAGAGGGTAAAATGACACTCCACAAAGCTTGAGAAATCAGATCTTTCAATTGATTGCTCCTATGTTGTATATGATCTAGATTCTAGATAGAGAACTGACCTCTTCCAATGCCCTTCTGTGCGCTTCTTCCTCCAGCCGTCGTGCCTCCTGATCATGCAGACGCTGCTCTTCTTCTCGTCTACGCACTTCTTCCTCCCAGCGGCGTTTCTCTTCCTCAAGACGCTGCTCCTCTTCCTTGCGTTGCCGCTGGGCTTCCTCCTCCTGCTGCCTCCGCCGTGCTTCCTGCTTCAGGTCCTCCAGCTCAGCCTCCCGCTGGATCGTCCTCTCTAGGTCCCGACTCTCCTCCTCATCCCGGCTGTGGGTACCCATAGCCCGCAGGGCTTCTGCTTCCCCAAGTCTGGCATCATCTTCCTCATTGGCTGATGGAGAAAGGCTTGAGGGTGGACTGAAAAGTGAAGACAGAAAACTGAAGATGGACAACGACCCAGTCTAATCACCTGCCTCTCCATACAAAACTCAACCCCCATCAACGCCTCTCTGGAAAATTGCCCCCCAACATTCCACCCCCCCTTCCCTGTACCCCTTCACTGCTAAGATGGTTCCAGCCCTGCCTCGAAGATAGTTTCCATCAAGTACAAACTGGATTCGTGTCTCCTTTCACCCATACCTAGATGACACCCAGGTATACCAAAAATAGAATGGGCACTTGAACAAAAAGGAAATTACACCTAGATTCATCTCTTCAGCAAACCCCTTGGGAATCATTCTTTTCAACACACTAAGTTTGGACAACCACATTAAGGAGACAGTAAGGGGAGACAATTATTAGCTCACAGTTATTTACATCAAACATTTCAACGGTTGTACTGGTGTATAGGGCTACCTGGCAGCGCTTGAAGGACTGGACTGAGATCAATGTGTGAATTGTTTTTTGTGCGGCTTTTGGGGTCGTTTTAGTGTCCGATGGGCCAGGTTTTACTGTCGATTTCTCAGCTATTACCACAAACATTGCCTGCAGGAAGCATAAATGCATGTATTCTCCACACATTGCAAAACGCCTATTCAGCTTGTCTTTGCATGGTTAAAGCTGCCTTGATTTTGTAAATGTAGGTCACTTTATTAGCCATTTGATTTGCTATTAGGGGCCACTTTTAATTTGGTACCCAGGCCTATTTTCTGGCCCAGTCAGACCATGAACATTTCCTTCGCCCATCAGAGTTGAAAATGTTATTTAAAGCCAAAGTAATATCTTGAATACAATAACTGAATGCAGTGATGCTATTCTCTTAGGCCTTTTCGACACCAAACTTGCTTTTATAAAAGCGGTCCTGTACTCTGCTCCCCATCTCATTTCCAGAACTAGAAAATGTTATCATTCCAGTCCTGGCACAACTAAATTGTCTACTTCTGGAGTCACGAAGCAAAAATACGACCACCTTCATCATCTTCGAGTTACTGCACATCAGATCCCCAAAGTATCTTGCTAAGAAATTGGCCAGGTTTGAAGCGGCCGGTCTACACCTCGACCCCCCTAAATACAACAAACTTTACAGTAAAACGGACCTTCTTAAACGCATCTAAAATCTGTAACACCCAACCAGGATATGCATGGACACCTATGTCTCTATTCAAAGACAGTCTTGACCTGAATGACCGGAAAACACTTTCTTTTGAAACATTTCTCTGCAGGCAAGACTTGTGCAAGTCTACGACCGCGAAAACGGTTCCTTTCACTTCCTCCATACATATCTCATTTTTTACTGCAAGTTTTCTTTTTATTTATCCAATACATGAAGTGCTCTCACACCGTGGATCAGGGTTAGGCTAAGACCGCGCTACATAACAATTAAATACATTAAAAAAAGCACTACAAAACAGCCTTTGAGAGGCATCCACGGCTCTCTATGGACTTTTGCCATGGCAGCCGCCCCAGGCAGCCTGGACTTGGTGGTGGCATAAATCTTCTTTGCGGATCAGGCGCTGGTCGGCTGCACTTGGACACAGTCCATGGTGGCCCAGTCCAGCCTCCCTTCCCGGCACCTCCGTGCGCCCCCGGCGGGGCTGGGCACGGCCCTCTGTTTCACAATGTGCTCACAGGTCTCGTGCGGACACTTCCCCCGCGCGGCGAAGAGTTACGTCACCAGGACACAGCTGCAGGACAGGACACTGAAGAGGAGGCGCGCGAGGGAGGAGGCGCGCCGGAGAAACGAAGATGGCACAGAGAGAAGTAGAACCGGGGACAATAAAAGCAACAGATGTGAGGTAAAGAGGGGGTCAGATAAAAGCGTGGGATGAGCAGGTAAGGGAGAGGGTAGAACGCAGAGGACATACAAAGGAGAGCCAGAGTAAGAGAACAAGAGGCATGCGAAGGACAACATATGTAGACAGAGACGGGAAAGGAGAAAATACACTAAAGGAAGTACTGGTGTTAAGGAAAATAAGAGTGTTATAGACGATAGAGGACACACATGAATAACTAGAAAAATCAGAAGAAAGGGGTGGAAAGTTGAACAATACATGGGACAGCATGGAGACTCCGAGCAAGAAGAGACCAAGAAGCAAGGACATTGAAATAAGAAGGATTAAACTACGAGGGGAAGAGGAGGAGAAAAGATGGAAGCGATGAAAAAGAATAGAACAGGCAAAAGAAAGAACAAGCACTGGAAATGCCAGTAGGTCTGACGTTTAAATTAAATCACCTCCCTAATCAGTGATGGGTTTAGGTATTCAATAAGTCACCAGGAAAAACACACAAATTCAGCAACATACCAGTTAAATTAAAAGAATAAAAGTGGGAAACAAAAACATGCTGCAGCCTAAACATGGCAGTGAATATACAAAAAAAGTAATGAATGGATTGCTTGAATTAATCACAGCCACTGGTAATTAATCAGAACACATCCAAGTTCATTGTTATTTTGCACACTTGTCCCTCTGTTTGAACCCAGACATATGCAAATCAGTCCTGTCCCTGCTCCAGTGGGAATATTTCAGCCCGAACTGCCAAGGCAGGTCCTTACTGAACCAGATTACAAGCAACCCAGGGTCGGTTTCACCCTTATTAGAGAATATGGTATCAAGAGTGATACATAGGTAACGAACATATTAAGAATGAGTGGGAAAACAAAGGAGGAATGTGAGAAAATAGGAGTGAGGGCCGGGAAAAAGCATGAAAAAGGTTAATATGCGTACACATAGCAAGAGGCAAAAAAGTCAAGTTAAGAAGAAAATAAAAGTAAGAGAAAGCTAGTGAATACGAAAGAAAAGCAGAAACATATGGGACTGAAACAAAACTTGTCATTGTCATGGTGTGTATGTTTTTAAAAGTCACCCTGGATGTATTTTTGATCTGAAACATGAGCAGACATAGTACAGCGACTCACGTCTAGCTTTGTGAATGCACCTCCATAGACAACAAGCTGATGTGGGGTGCAAGTGAAGAGCGCCACGCCTGCTTGGTGCCCATACCTGTTTTTCATCCTCGCTTGCATGTCCTCCTCGAGGCCCTCCTCGGGGCTTTCCCTCTCCAGGGTCCGGCTGTCATCCGATAGCTCAAATTCACATGTCGAGTTAATCTGCAGACCCGCAAACCCAGCAGTGAAAGGCTTAAACCCAAATCTCTGTGAAAGAAAAGAGCAAACATCAGCGCATGCGTGGAAGTAACCGATCTGGGGACGGCATTGCAAGTATTCTCCAGTCCAGACAGACACAAACCGTTGAGGAATTCAGTAATCCACCTTCAACAATCCACGTGGCTTTATGATATTTCAACTAGCGCTTGCTGCCACAGTCTTACGGCTTCGTAGCACACTATATGACAGATGATCTTATTACCCAAGGACAGGCGATCGTTTGTAAATTTGGAAAGGATGTCAAAGTTCAAACTGCAGCACAAATGTACATACAATCCATGGTGTTGTCAATATCAACCTCGGAAGAATGAAAGGATAAATAGGCTCTAGCAAAACTCAATTACAGCACACACGTTCTGCGGCTGATGCATGTGACTTACCAGCTAGACTGAAACGAAGGAGGTGTCTAAAAGTGCTAAGAAGCATAGATTTGGGCATATGGAGTGCTGGATTAGGAATACCTAGCCCACCACTATCCTCCACCCTGGCTTATAAATCACAATACGTTTTGAAAATGCACTGGAAGAGGGGACAGTGTCACTTCTTGATACAGAGGATTTCCTACCCCGCCCTTACTCCTCACCCCCTCCCTTTCCCAGGGACAATCTCAAACCTTGTTTTGCAAAAGAGGCACTTCATCCTCCAGCAATCACTGCCAGCTGAGGTCATATTTTTTCCCAGATGAAGTTTAAAAAAAATTCCCTGGACATAAGGTTCTGATTTACGTGGCGAGAAAGGAATCACTTAGACTTAAAGCAAATTACTCAGGGTTTTCTGTCTCACTGCAGAGGTTGGGGTGGGGGCGGGAGGCGAGGGGACGAGAGAGTGGGTGGAGAGAGACACGCTGAGATACATCGTTTTAACAACATGAGTTTCCGGTCTTTCAAACTCTGGACGAAGCACTGAGTGCCCAGAAGCATTTAAGTCATTCTTGGTGCCACAGAAGCCTTGCAAGTTCTAGAAGCAGAATGTCGCACCCCTCTGCCCCCACACATTTCATCGATAATCTAGACTATGTAAAACCGTTCTTAACAAAGTGACATCTGCCGGTTCTAGGTTTCCCTAGCTGACGTCCAGTCTTACACCACCTCTTTTTTTTATTTTACAGAGTTTTATATAGCGCGAACGTGACCCGAATCGGGTATCCGAGCGCTTTACACAGCACCAGTTGCATTACTTGAGGACACATTCATTTGTGTTAGGCATGGAGAGATAATGTGATTTGCACAGTATGTTCAGCGTAACTGCGAGCCTCGAACCCGGGTCCCCAGACTCGAGGTCGACCGCCCTAGCCGTTAGGCCAACTCCTCTCCCCTTCAAAGGGGTCAGTGTGTGTGTGCTTTGCAGCGGTGCATTTCCAAGGTGGAGACGTTTGTGTGTCTGCGCCTCTCGTTCTTAGTGCATTTGGGGTCCTGTTAGGTGTCGGTCAAAATGCCCATGTGAGGACGAGGAAGGAGCCCGTTAAGGTTAATCGGGGTTATCGACCAATTCTTACCGGAAAGGAGCCGTCCAGTGAAAAGGACAAAATTAAGCGGTTTACTCAATCTGGCTTTTACAATAAGTAGTCAAAAGACGACTAGTTTGATTAAGTCTGGTCGAGTCTGAAGCATATTCTGACATCATTCACTAGAAGACCCCTTTTAAGAAGGGCTTCTGATAAAGCAGTTCACTTTCTCACTCCATGAGGGGGAGGGCAGCTAGGAAAGAACCTTTCATCAGATGCTCCGTGTCGAATGGCCAATAAATAAGGCTTCACAGAGAAGCTACCAACAAGGCCCTCTAATGCAAGCAGCCACAGATGCCACAGACGAGGGAATTTACAACACAAACAGGCATGCCAGGGCTTTAGAGTTCAACAAGCCAGACCTCGAAGGCAGGCTACACAACCAGCCGGGCCTCGAAGGCAGGCTACCAGGCACAGGGGATTAAGGGGTCAACAAGCCAGACCTCGAAGGCACGATACACCACCGGCCGACCTCGAAGGCACGCTACTGTAGAAATAGGGACTTTAGATCCCAATCAGCCATTCCTCTAAGGCTGGATGCTGCAGACATTCGGAATTTAGCGCTCACTCAGCTGGTCCTCGAAGGCACGCTGTCGTAGACACAGGGAATTTAGAGCTCTGCCATCCAGACCTCGAGGGTCCGTTGCTGTAAACACAGGAAACCCAAGGCTAGGCCCATCAGGAATGCCACCAAGAAAGAATCCAGGACCCAGCCCTCCAGGCGTGTCAGGCATGCGACCAACAGGAAATCTATGGCGGAGCGGACCAGGCACCAAACGTAATACAATACAATACATAATACAAAGGATACACAGAATCTTGAATAACAGGGTGCAGCATTATGTGGTACACAAAGTGTTTCATTCTTGGATATTAACAATCTGCTTGACTCTAGCCAGCATGGCTTCCAGTCATGTCACTCGAATGCGCGCCCTGATCATGGCAACAGAGGAAATTCGCAGACAGGTGGATGGAGGGGGCAGAGCCATCCTCATCCTTCTCGGCAGCATTAGACACTGCGAAACACACAGTGTTAGTAGGGCGCCTGAGGGCGGTAGGGATTGGGGAGCTTGCTCTGTCCCTTCTTTCTTCATCTCTGGCCTCTCGGAAACAGAGTATACATTGGGATAACATGCAATCTGAAGCTTTCGGCATCCCGCGTGGAGTGCCGCAGGGATCCGCACTGTCACCCACACTGTTCAATATATTATATACATTGCTCCACTTGCCGTACTTATCCGAAAGTGTGGTTTTTCGTTGGTCTCGTATGCAGACTACTCACAGATTGCCATCTCTGTATCCAAACAGTGCGAGGACACTGCTGTCAACGTCCATGCTTTTCTGACTCAGATTATGAAATGGATGAGTCTTAATTACTTTAAGATTAAAAACAATAAGACTGAGGTGATGGATTTTGGCAATGGGCCATCCGTATGGAATTCAACAAGGTGGCCAGTAGAGGCATGTCAATGTCCTGTCCCCTCTAACAAAGTTAAGAACCATGGGGTTATTTTTGATGACCAGCTCAACTTTGCAGGCCAGATGAACAGTGTAACTTCCTCCTGCTTCTTCATACTGAAGCTTCTTAGGAAGATATTTCCCTTTATACCCCAGGATCTGAAGAAATCAGTGGTAGTCGCCCTTGTCCTCTCGCGACTAGATTATTCCAATGCGCTTTATTAAGGTAATGATAAATCCCAGAGGTTAAAATTACATTCGATAAGAAAACGCTGCGGCTCGGCTATTGTTAAAACATCCCTAGAGGGCATTGGAACAGTCCTGGGCACACGTAGTGAGGATGCAAAAAAAGGGATTAGCGGTAGTCTCTATTGGTGAGGTATTCCAAGGTTGGCACCAGCATGTCTCTTAAGCAAATATAATCCGAAAAAAAGTCATGTGGAATCAAACAATCAGACGACACGTATTTCGTCACAACGCGTAGGCTTGTGACTCTTCAGGGCAGGAGGGGATACAAAACATGAAGTCAGGGGATATGGAAAGCAACCAGTGGATTAAGGAGATTGGTGGAGCTAGTCAAACCCCTATGGGACATGGGGAGGGTATCACCGTAAGTAACCGTGGGTAGAAGTATATCTGTGAGGCTAAAAACTAGTGACTTAAGGTGTACGTGCAGCTTTCATGGGGAACTCACCATGTGAAGGCGTGGGAAAAACACAATAGATGTGACATGACAGTGACACGAAGACAAAAGTGAGTGCCTGTGACGTGGTGTGTCAAGTGAATCATTTGGCATAAATATATGAGGGTAAGGTACGTGCAAAGGCTACAAAGGTCGGATGAGAAATGTGGGAAGGACTGACCAGGTGTGGACGACAAGCTCATGGGCAATTCAACTATTGTGGTTTCCTGACTCACAAAACAACGGGGGTTAATGGTAGTTCCCCCGACCTGGCGGCACCGTTTACATTCAACTGCACACTAACCCTGAAACGCATAGTAGTCTGAGCGCCATTCTTCCTAAAAACCCAGCATCCCAGTTCTCATCCCTAGAGGGCATTCTACTTCTGCTGCTATTCTCTCATTGCATTGGCTTCCGATCCAGCAAAAGACTGAGTTTAAAGCCCTATGTCTGATCCACAAGACATTATTTGGCGGAGGGGGTGCCGATTTTCAGAATCTTTTATCTTGGTATACCCCCACCAGAAACCTTAGATCCACCGATGCTGGTTTAGTTTGTATCCCTAAGACTCCCAAAGCCAGATGGGGAGGCAGAAGTCTCTCACATTGTGCTGCAAACTTGCGGAATCAGTTGCCTATTTCCTTGAGACTAATGTCTAATAGGCTTCTTTTTAGGAAGGCATTAAAAACACGGCTATTTCCACCTCTTTAAATATCAGCCATAGCCGCTACGACCCACTATCTCACTTCTCAGCGCCAAGACGCCTCGGTATTCAAGCGCTCTACAAAACTATATCCTATCCTATCTCAGACATTTACAGACAGCGAGAGAAGGAAAGAAAAACAAAAAAAAGACGGAAAAGCAGTCACAAAGGAAGAAAGCAGGGATCTGTAAGATAAAGGGTCAGGGAGAGTCTGGTGGTGGAGTAAAGAGAATGTAATACTAGCAGCCTTGGTATTTGGAGCGCCGACATTTAATTGCACCAACCGTCAGCTTTGGGCACCGGCACTCGTTCTTTTACAAATTAATCACTGGTGCTACCTTGCTCTACTGACACCTAATTTCTGTGAATCTTCATTACCGGAAGTGCGAAAGTCTACTTGTTGCGGTTTAAAGAGGTCACGGGCCTCTATGAAGGCCTGCACCATGGCAGGATACAGTAGAATGAATGTCTGTCTCTTCTGGAATTGACACAGAGCAAGAGAGTGAAAGAAAAACAAGGATAGAAGAAAGAGGAATAGACAGACAAACCCGTAACGAAAGGACAAATCAGAAACCTGTAAGAGAGATACATAGGCAGGGAGTATCTCATGGAGGATTAACGCGGCATGAGGTGGAATCAAGACTAGCAGCCTTGGACATTCAATAGCGCTGGCTGCAGGTGTCAAAGCAAAAGTTTGGGTCATGCATTGTGGTGCAAACCATTTCTTCGTTATTTTCTTGAATGTATTTCTGAGTTAGTAGATTGATGTGGTAGATTGAATGGTGGGAGATTGGACTGGAGTAGATTAAATTGGAGTGGATTAGATTAGAGCGAGGTAAATAGGAGTAGGTTAGATTGGGGTAGAGTGGCCTGGAGTAGATTCGGGGAAGAGTGGAAGGGGTGAATTGGGGTAGATTGGAGTGGTGTAGACTGGGTGGATTATAGTAGGGTAGAATGGAACATGGTGGGGCAGATTGGGGTAGTTTGTAGTGGGGCAGATTGGGGAGGTGTGGGGTAGATTGGGGTGAAGTGGAGTAGATAAGGGTGGAGTGGGGTAGACTTGTATGGAGTAGATAAGGGTAGATTGGAGTGGGATACATTGGGGTAGAGTGGAGTAAATTGGGGAAGAGTGTAGTGATTGGGATAGATTATGGTAGGGTAGATTGGCGTGAGGTAGGGTAGATTGGAGTGAAGTGGGGTAGATTGAAGTGGGTGGGGTAGACTGGAGTGAGATAGAAAGGAGTAGGGGGTTGTTTGGAGTGGAGTTGGGTCGATTGGAATGGAGTTGGATAGAGTGGTGTGGGGTAGATTGGGGTGGGGTAGATTGGGGTGGGGTAGATCGGTGTTTATTATAGTGAGGTATTTTGGAGAGGGGAGGATTGGATAGGGTAGGTGGAGTAGGTAGACAGGGGTGTGTGGGGTAGAACAGATTGAAGTGGGGTAGAGTGGCCTCAAGTCGGATAGATTTAGGTGGCATGTGGTAGAATGGAGTGGGGTGGGGTAGATTTGAGTAGGTATATTGGAGTGAGTCAGACTGGGGTAAAGAGGAGTGGCGTAGATTGGAGAGCAGTGGGGTGGAATTGAGTATGATAGTTTGGAGTCCAGATTGGAGTGAGATATATTGGGAAAAAGTTTAGTGGGTTAGCTTAGGGTGGAGTGGGTGGAATAGAGTAGATTAGGGTGGGGAGATTAAATAATGATGAATGGAAGGGGAAGTTTAGAGAGAGGTAGATTGGATTGGAGCGGGGTAGGGTGGAGTAGATGGAAGTGGGGTGGAGTAGATAGGAGTAGATTGGAGTGGGATAGATTGGGTGAGATGGGGTAGACTGGAGTGGGATAGATTTGGGTAGAGGGCAGTGGGGTGGATTAGAGTGGAATGGGCATATTAACTGGACCAGAGTGTGGCATATTGGAATGGGGTGGGGTTGGCTGGGTGGATTAGGTTGGGTAGACTGGAGTGAGGTAGACTAGGCACATTTGAGTGGGGTAGATTGGAGAGGAGTGGGGGAAGTGGAGTATGATAGAGTGGAGTCGAGGTTGGAGTGAAGTGAAATAGATTGGGAAAGAGTGAAATGGGGAACACTGGAGTGGAGTAGGGTAGGTTGGAGTGGGGAAGATTGAAGAGGGATGATTGGAGGGGGGGTAGTTTGAAGAGGGCTAGGTTTGATTGGAGAGGGGTATTTTGGATTGGAGTGGGGTAGAGTAGGGTGCTGTAGGGTGAGATAGTTTGCAGTGGAGTGAATAGGGATAGATTGGGGTGGGGAAGATTAGGGAGGTGTAGGCTGGAGAAGGGTAACTTAGAGTGGGGTAGAGTGGGGTAGATTGTGGTGGAGAAGGGCACAGTGGAGTGAGGTAGATTGGAGTGGCTTGGGGTAGATGATAGTGAAGAAGAGTTGGATAGATTACAGTGCAGAATGGAGTGGGGTAAATTGGACATGGGCAGGTGGAGTCAGTAGAGGCGAGTGAGGTAGATTGGAGTGGGGTTGATTGAGTTGGGTAGGGTCGATTGTAGTGTTGTGGGGTAGATTGTAATGGAGTGGGGTAGATTGTATTTTAGTGGAGTGGACTGGGGTGCAGTGGGGTATATTCGGGTAGAGTGGAGTCAATTGGAATAGAGTGGGGTAGATTGGGGTAGAGTGCAGTGGGATAGATTGTATTGTAGAGGGGATTAGGTAGAATGGAGAAGTTGGGGTAGATTGGCATAGATTGTAGTGCAGTGGCTTTGGAGTGGGGTAGAATGGAGTGGGGTAAGTGGTATGGAGTTGAGGAGCGCAGAGTGGAGTGGCGTGTCGCTGTGGAGTGAATGGTGCAGATTGAGTGCCATGCTGTCAAGTAGCGTGTCGTAGTGTGCCTTAGAGTGGAGGGGCATAGAGTTGATTGGCATGTCAGAGTGGAGTGCCGTGGCATAGAGCGGAAGGGAATAGAGAGGAGTGGCTTAGAGGGGAGTATGCATGACATGGTAGCACGCTGCCATTACAGACAACACATTTTCAACTGAAATCACCATTATATTCGCAACAAAATACGGTTTTACTACACACAATGTGTGTAAATGCCATCACCTAATGTATTGATGTATTTCAATCGTATTCAAATATTGGTTTCCACAGCACTTCAGAATTACAAAAAGTGCTAATTCTGATATATTCTGAAACATCAGCACAGTTCTTTATTTTTTGTTAAGTGTCAGAAAAATAAAACATCCTACACCCTCTCCTCTTACATGGATACTCAGCAGGATTGTCACAAATTCTCCCAATATGAAGTCCGAGAAATAAAGAAAGTAAACGCCAAGCTGACCTCTGTCTTTGAATGAACAGTATATGTGACAAGATAAGAACAAGAATTAAAGGCCTGTTTACAGAAAGCAAGTTTGTGGCAGAATACAGTAAACAAGGTTTCGGCAACGGGAGGGATGAACTCAAGCTGGACAGCCTAAAGCAAATAAAGCCATCAAACGGAAAGCCAGAAAATGTGAGCTACAAACCACAAAGCCAATGGAAAGCAATGGGAGAAATGCATTCCTTGGTCAGCCTTCCGAATGTCCCTAAGATGTCTTTAGCAAACCGGCTAAGAACTAACAAGCATTTGCAATGCAATAGGTCTCGCATTTATGCGAGTTTGAGCTATTGACATTGCAAATAACAATGCCTTTTATTTTTGTTTTAAAAACATATATAAAAGGCATTGTCATTTACAGCGTCATTAGCTTAAACGCAGGTAACTACGAGACCTATTGCATTGCAAAAGCTTGTTTTTGCTCTTGCTCCTGTTGTTGCGGCCTTGGGGAGGCTGTGCGCTTGGTCTTTCAGATTTGCTGCTGGTCGCAGCTCAGTGTGGATTTGAACATCTCTTTGTCTGCTGATCTTGGCTCACTCTCAGTGTGTGCTCCTGTTGCTTCCAGGGCCGTTTCGTCAGCCTGAGTAGGCAACTGTCATATAAACTTTCACTGATACCTGCAGGAGCACAAGCTGCGGAATGCAAATGTTGCTTTGAAAGGCTGTGCACTTCAGCAGGCACTCTGTGTTTTAGCATCAAGTAATGGTGAAAAACAATTTAAATCTGTTCTTTCCCATGTTGTCCAAGTACCTCTCACTGTAAATCAGTGACTGAAGAAATGTGCGAGTCTGTAACACACACAGCTCCAGGTGAGGTGAAAAGGTGTGCATGTTTGACAGAATGGTCACCAGAACTGTGTTTCTGCTCTTGAGGATTACTGCATGTGTGCCACCAGTTGCTCCAGCAGACAAATGCTCCTTGATGATGGTGTTGGCATCTTTATGGAGTAGGGAAGGTTTGAAGGATTTTCGTTTACTCAATAATGCATTTGTTTTATACATTTAAATTGCAGCACATGAGGAGAAAAGGCGGTTATGGAGAATTACTTTGTTTCTTCCAAGCTGTCAGAAGCTAAGTGAAGCTACAACGGGCAGTCACAGAAGGGGGCGGTATGGATGTGAGAATCTCAGGGGCCAAAAGGGTGGTTTACTTTTTTGCATTTAACTTGTACAATATAAAACATTTTCACAGGGACTCCATCTTAATGCAACCATCCGCAAAACCCACTGAGCTGATCTAAAACCTAGTGGGCACCGCACCAAGTCAATGCAGCGGGTCCACCCAAACAAGCCCCTGAGTGAAGACAGCTTCCCCACTGCCCTTTCAGAAGGTCATACGTTTTGTTGTATTGTGAGCACTGTTGGCACATGTTCGTTCGTGACAGAGAGCCAATGCTGCCATAAAAGTTGTAAATGAAGGACGAATTGAAAATGGCCAGACCTTGAAGTGGTGAGCCATCAAATAAATTAAGTGAGCAAGACAGTTTGGGCAATATTTGTATTTTAGGCATTCCAGGAATGCATTATTGGATTCTTTTTTGTGTCTGACAAGGGCTCCTCACCCAGCTACATGGCAATCTCACTTCAAGGAGTAGTCAGTCTAAGGAGAATAGCAGGTCTCTGAACCTCTCAGCCCATGCTAAATGGAGAGTCAGAAAGATGTTAACAGAACAGGAAATTCAGGGAAAGCAAATATTTATCATTTAAACAATGAAAAGGAAAGGCCAGGAATTATTTACTAAACAGTAAGAGTGGACAAGAAACATCAGTCTGGCAAAGACTCAAAAGGATGACCTTGTTCGGGAGGCACGCAGCATTAGTCATTGGATATAGAGAAAGCAGCGAGGAGACACGCGACCAACACTGGGAGGGCTAGACTCAAAGCTAGGCCAAGCTGCAGCCTTTTCCAATCTGCCATGTGGGAAGGTTCCGTTAGGGCGCGGTCACCAGCTGCTGCCCCAGATGCTGTTGACTTTGCCCACAGGTATCCAGGTAACGGGTAGAGAAGGTGACCTTGGAATGTCCTCCTGTTCCAGAGCATTCATTCTGGTCACATTGGTAGGCGTATTAAATGTGACCTCTAGCGTACCAGTCTGGTCTGCGTGAGTGAATGACCATTTATTACCACTATCACCTTTGGGTTTTACACACAATGTGTAGATTAACCACCATGGAGTAGTTATGGATTGTTGCAAGTGACTTCCCTTCACCATCTGCCAGTCTGATATGCCAGTCCTTTTACATATTGCATTCACGCCTGAAACATATCCAAAGTCATGTTTAATCTGAGTGAAGGTTAGAGTGTACATTTGCACTTCTAAATGGCTGAAACATTTTAGTCTCAAAGTGTTTTTATTGATGCAGCCATTAATACCAGAAGCTGCTTATGTGGCTCTGTGAGTGAATCCACGCTCTGCTTTGTCTTGACAACAGACTTCGTATGTGGCCATCAGACTAAACAGCGCCAGTGCCGTCTCCTCTCCCAGACCCTCTGGTTTCATCTGATGCCTTTTTAGATGAATTTATAGTTTGTGTCTCCACCATTTATGCTGCCTGAAATTGCAAATCTTACTGTGCAAACTATGTACTAATTTCACTTCTGAGCCGCCCTTTAGGCTCAGAAAATATCCTCCACTTCTAGGATTCTGTATTCATTGAAAAATGCATTTCTTCAACTGTATATATCCTCTTTGGCATTAGTAGGCCAACCTTATATCCACTCCCACTGTAGATGCTTAGGTTTCTCCTCACTGGATTTCTATTTTAGTGCAGCAGAAATATTCAGATGAGCGTAAAAATACCCCTTCCCCCTTGAATTTGGGAGGGTGGGAGCGAGTCAGAGAACCAAAGGGTGAGAGAGAGAAATATATTGTGAAGGAAAGATATGGGAGTGGGTGGAGGAGGATGGAACCTTCAGAATCTCGGTTCAGGCTCAAACTCAAAACCCACTTATTCCCCAAAACCTTAATTTGAGGTCTGTACGTCTTTTCTCTCGTCCTCCCCCCTTACTGTTTCGAGTAGTCCTAGCGGACTGCATCCACAGCGCGGGGACGCACTGTTCTTTAGTGTAACCAGGCGCTTTGTAAATGGTTTTATTATTATTATTAATATTATTACTGATTTAGAGGGAATACAGATGTAGGCAGGGGTGGAAGGTGTGAGAAAGAAACGAGGATTAAAGTAGTAAAAGGGAGTGAGGGGAAAGAGGGCCTTGCTTCTAGCCCATTGGGTGTCAAAGCACTTGTGCTCTTTCTTTAATTAGTCTCTGGGCACATGAATATTGAACCCGATACAGGGTCAACGAGAAATTGGCAAGGAATATTTTTCCATGTTTAAATTCTTCCATCGAGTCATGGATGATATGACAGGAGCGATAGAACTCAAAACTACTGAGCATTTTTCAACCAAGGAGGATGGTTTTGCATTGCGGCTTTCCTCTGGTTCAGACCAGAAGCCCTGAACATCTGGAAAAGAGGCTTTAAATGCATTAGGGCATTGAAGATGCATTCAGTTTGTATCTTGTTTAGAAGTGATGACTAGCTGGTGCACAGGGAGTGCAGCGTGTGCCTTCTCATCCACCATGGTTGGAAAGTTCATCTGTATACTAGGTTTTAGGTCCAGGTTTACTGGCCATCGTGAGCCTTCCAAGCTGTAGTTCAATTAGGCCGGATGATGGCTTAAGGCAAATTGGATTCCCTGGATGACTTATAACAAAGGCCACGATTCTCAAGAAAGTGCACTGAATTTTCTTTGTGTGGTTCTCATAGTATTGCTATGTACCTTCATGATGCATGATTAATCGACGGCATAATAAGCATCGGACCTGGTGGAGCAGACATGAACTCTATCACGTATGAGCTTTAGAAAGGCATCTGATACTAATTTAAATATTGTTTCCTTACGACCTAAAGACATGTATTGTGTACAAGAGCAACACCTGTCATGGGTGGAGCACAGGCTCCCCCGGTGCACTTAACAGGGGCGTACCTATGCTCACCCCATCCACTGCATGTGTCCATGAGGCCAGAGGCAGGAACGTAGGAGGAGGTAACTAGCACCAAGATGGTGAGTTGGGAGCTCAGCTGTGGATCAATGGACTAGACTGCTGTCAATTTAGTCAAGGTCAAAGACAACCCTGGCGGCTAGTTTAAATGGCTTCCATCAATCAATCGTCAATCAATCAGAGTGCACTACATACCCCCGAGGGTCTCAAGGTGCTGGGAGGGGTGGAGGGGGATTTGGGGGGGGGGCGCTACTGGTCAAACAGCCAGGTCTTGAGTAGCCTCCTGAAGGTCAGCAGGTCTTAGGTCTGTCGTAGGCTCAGTGGGAGGGTGTTCCAGGTCTTGGCGGCGAGGTGGGAGAAGGATCTCCCGCCAGTGGTTGTTTTTCGGATGCGAGGGACGGTGTTGAGTGCGAGGTCGGCGGAGCAGAGCTGGCGGTTGGGGATGTTGAAACTCATTTGTTGAGGTAGGCTGGGCCGGTCTTGTAGAGTGCCTTGTGTGCATGGATGAGGAGCTTGAAGGATATCCTCTAGTTGACGGGGAGCCAGTGCAGGTTTCTCAGGTGGGGGGTGATGTGGCTGTGGCGTGGTACGTCGAGGATCAGTCGTGCAGACGCGTTTTGGATGCGTTGCAGTAGTTTGAGGAGCTTGGTCGGGGCTGCCGCATAGAGGGCGTTTCCGTAGTCGAGTCTGCTGCTGACGAGGGCCTGGGTGAGTATTTTCCTTTGATCTGTCAGAATCCACCTGTAGATCTTGCGGAGCATGCGGAGCGTGTTGAAGCAGGAGGAGAAGAGGCCATTGGCTTGCTTGGTCATGGAGAGCGTTAAGTCGAAGATAATTCCCAGGACCTCCGTCTTGTCAGTGTTCAACTTCAGTCGGCTGATCTTCATCCAGTTGGCGACGGCCTTCATTCCTTCGTGGAGGTTGCATTTGGTGGTGATGGGGTCCTTGGTGAGGGACCTGCACTCAAGGATTACATTTTCCCATTTGAGGGACTGGGTTACTAAGCAGTGGATTAGGAGACTAACACACAATAATTGCAGTTCTAACCTGGTAAGATAAACACATGCTCTGATGGTCTCAGGAGTCCTGTTGCCTAGTAGGATTCCCCTTTCTTCTTCTAGGTCATGGGAGCTCGCATTGTCTGAGGGGCCAAAACATTTGGTGTGCGAGCAAGGGCTGCACAGATGCAAGTGGCAGTGGTTTTGGTGGAGGGGATGGGGGGTCTCGATGTAGAGGAAGTGAGGAATGTCCATCTAGGGGCTGAATTGAATTGCACAATGTGGTCCGAGAAAACCCGGGCTCAAGCTTGGTTTCCCCACTTTATCAAATTGCGTGATCTTAGGAAATTATTTTGCTTCACTTGCCCACCTTTTTCGCCATGATCACATTTAAGAGGACATTAAAATACATCACTTCGGGATGTGCACTACTCCTATGTTTGACAATAAATTATAGTGTTGTTCATGTATAATAGCAATCCAAGCCACCAAAAGGGTGCACATAATAACTTGCCTCTTCAGTTCAGTATTTGCATTGTTGTCAAGGTGGGGATGGGGGAGCATGATTGTTTCTAAATTCATGTTTGATAAGTATTTTTTTTAATGATATTTTTCAATGAGCTGACATGATAAGATTTACTAAGGTGAAATAGTTTTCCATGTTAATGAACTACACTTTTGAATTCTGCGAAGTTAAAATGAAGTAACTAGGGTGTCCTGCACCACCTAACTTTAGAAACACCTTCATTTTTAAAGATGACGGTGTGACTCCCAGGCGGTACTTTGAGTATCACTAGAGGCTACGACTTCAATAGCACAAAAAGTGAGCACTTTTTATAGCACTCAATGCAACAAAGAGCTCCGTGATAGACCACTACAGTTTTTAGAGTCTCTGTGATAGACCAGTGCAGTTTTAATAATCCGAGATTACAGGATGGGAAACATTTCAGGGGGAAGGGCAAATAAATGCATTTTGGGAACTGGTACTCACAATTTAAAAAACTCATTAGTGAAGTTCTTAATATTTTTCCAAGACCTGGGCCTATTCTGGACTTGCCTTTTGCTTTTATGCGTAATACTGACTGTAGCAGTTTGAAGGGCAGCTGGTGTATAAGGAAGCACAAGTTTACCTACATACACCTATGCTCCTAGCCTAAAGTACATTTACTTAAGATCACCGCCACTCCAAATATTTTTATTGTAGAACAATAACTTTGGTACAAATGGAGACAAAACTCAACTGATGTATGGTGAAGTAGGCATTTTCAGGGCAGGTTCCAGCTCTGGGTAAAACTATTAAGCAATGGGGTCCCAAACTGCCTTCACTTTTTTGCTGTACAAAACCACTTGTGTCGCCTCAGCTGGCACTGTCAGTATAGGCTTGTGACATAACACTAGTCTGAACAAAGGGGATTTAAGACATGAGTCCTTGGGGACTAATGTGTATTTGTTATTTTATTGGTTAACAGGAGAGTAAAGATCTTATCAATTATCGATAAGTAGCAATTTTGATATAAATACAGAGCCTTTAGCCAGTACTCCTAAACAGTCATATGGAGAGTCCTCCCCACCCACATCAACCAAGGCTCAGGGTAATTTATTCTGTCATCTACAATGGCCCCCCCTATCCCAGCCAAAATGGTCAAGGACTATGTTTCCACCATCCAAGACTCTTGACACGATCTTATAAATACCTCCTTTGATAAAGAGTTATTCCAAACTCTTGAGAGACCAGTCTAATCACTCTGATAATTTAAAAAAGGCTGATCTTACCCTCCCCAAAAACAAACTTCTGCCCAGTTTCAACCCTGCCCTGACTGGGAAAAAACACAGAAAAAAACTGTTGACACAAAATTAAACAGGTTATTGCGCAGGAGTGCTTTCCAGTAGCTAACCAATCTGGCTTCAGAGATGGGTTAGCAGAGAAACAGAACATTAAGAGTGCCTGCTTACGAACATTAAGCTATTGAAAAAGGAGATGCATGCTTAATAGTATTGCTCGGATCCCTGTCTTTGTCACAATTGACCATGGTAGGCTACTTCAAAACAGAATATTGCATGGACTTCTGAGGCAAAGTCTTGAGTTGTTTTTCATCTTTTCATTTTCAACAGAAAGCAAATTGTGAAGATGGACAACTACACATCCGCTGTAGCCAAAACACTATGTGGTATAACTTAGCATTCAATCCTAGCGCCCAGGTTATTCAATCTTTAGATGGAGCCACTAGGTTAGATTCTAAACAACTCGTGTGTTGCTCTGCATCTATATGTAGATGACACTCAAATGTACATAAAAACCTCAAGAATCAAAGACATCGCCATACTGAGAAGTTACTTATCCTGTCTACGAACTTGGAAGTTAGGGAATGTTCTTCTAAACCTCCAGAAAACGAATTCCTCCTCCTCCTTACAACCTCTCAAGAATCAACTTGATTAAACTATCTTAAAGTCCCTGAATTTAGACGATTCTTCCCTAAAATCTATGTCCTCTAAGTCTCTTGCCCTCACACATCAACAAGGTAGCTGAAACAGCAAACTTCCATCACCGCACTGTGAAAAAAAACTCTATTTCATGCCCCCAAGTCACCTCAAAGCAGCCACCCATTAACTAAATCAAGGCCAGTCTGGACTTAGGAAAAGCGGTCCTTGTGGTTGCACACATCTTTTGCCCTACTCAAAGTTGTGCTAAAACTTCAGTCTGCATGCAAATTTGATCACATCGGACCCATACACCCGACCTCCACCGACTCCAAATTGTGGACAGGTGACAGTTCAAACCCTTCTGCCTGACCTGTCCAGACTTTCAGGACAATAATCCTCCCTGACTAGCTAGCCTGCTCAATAGCTCAGCAGATCAATAGGACTCCAGAGTCATGGCATACTTCTACTTGAAAAAACAAGTTGAGAACTTCCTCTGCATAAAAACAATCCTTCTCTGGAGCCACGACATCAATATCGAACTCTCTATCCCCAGTCTTAGAAAATTGGATCCACCCACCAAATTTAGGAAATATATCATGGCTCATTTTTAGGCTATCCCTATTCCTCAACACAGTTCTTGGACTGTGTGGTCAACCATGTTAATCCAAACCTCCATCTTGATGTAACGGTTTGCTTTTTATTGTTCTCTGTAAAGTTGCATAACTCCTGCTCTGTCCAGAGGGACTATAAAAATGATAAGACAATAAAAATACAAGAGTAGACCAAAATAAGGGAGAGGTGGGTGAGATAAATTAGAAGTAAAATGGGAATGGAGCAGAGTGATGGAGTCGACAAAGGGTTAATAGAGTGCAGGTGGAAGCACAGATATGAGGGAAGGAAGGAGAGGAGTATGAGAAAGGAATGGATGTGGTTTTAGGAAAGGGATCTGGGTAGGTCTGACAGGCAATAGTGGAAAAAAACTTGGATTACCAGGTGAGCGGGATGGAGATATCACCTCTATACTGCGGGGGGTTTATGGTACTGAAACAGGGGTGGAATGAGAAAGTGGAAAGTAGATAATAGAATACACCATGTGTGGAAGAGTCTTGTGCGTGGGGACGTCCCCTCCATGATAGGTGGGCTTAGTGTAACGAAGGAAGAGCATGAGAAGGGAGAGGAGACAGGTGATGCCTCCTCCACCCCATACGTAGATAGGGAAGGGATTGGCAGCATATGATGGAAAAGGTGTGAGGGGAAAAAGGAAGTTGGGATTACTCAGGTGAGAGGGAAGACTTTGGATGGCGCAGTCGTCACATCACTAGGCATTAAGGAAAGTGAAAGGAGTTGCTTGTCAGGCATGAGTTTATTCTGTCAGTTCTTCTTGGTCCCTTCGGTTGGCCACACTCTTTACCTGCTGTTCCTGGACATCTTCACCCCCCTGGGGTTCTGCGTCTGTACCGCTCATAGTGCAGACACTGGTAGCCTCCTGTGCTCCGCTGCGCTGCTTCCGCTGCTCAAGCTTCAAGGACCAGTCACTGAATCCCTCGTCCTCCTCCAGCTCAGAAGAGCCAATCGGTTTGAAGCCACACCTGAGATAGGAGAAAGAAGCATGCATGAACTGTGAGTGTAATGGCTGTGAGAGAGAACCATGAGAGAACGTGCAAGCAAACTCAGCGACTCCCCTCTGATTGCCTATAAGATCTCTTCAGAGTGGCCCAGGACTGAATGGGGAAGCACAACACCACCATCCTCACCTCTACACTCGTCCCCTTAAAAAAGGCAGGACCGAAGCTTAGCGAAGCTAAAACTGGAGTCCTATAATGGCCTGATGGAAGGCTCTCCTCGAACAATAGTGCTCATCATGTGTGCCGTGCTGGAGCTGCACTGGAGTATTACAGGAATACAAAATAGTGTTGGCAAGTGATTCCAGCCGAAGGAAGTGCGGTCACCAGAGACCGTCCAACCAAAAACAGTACTCAGCATCTGCACTGTTGGCTGCAGCCTAGAGACAGGGCTACTGCCTCCACAAAACTCCTCAAGTACCAATGCTAGGCCCATTGCAGAGGCGAGGGGACATTTCAGGATTTCAGGCCTGAAGGGTGCGTGGTTGGTCAAAATCCTTTTTTTGAAAACACAGGCAGAAGTCATCAGTATTCCCCATACACCAGAAACTCCAAAAATGTCCTAGGGGCTAAGACTGTGGATAAGTACGTCAGAGTTATGAGACGTAATCTCTCCCAGCCCTTTGGTCCATTTAGAGACACCGGGAGGTCAGCAATGGACCTGGACTCATACGATCAATTCTACTCTGCCTAAAAAGCACCAGACATGCCACAGTCCCCGAATAAAACCGCAGCATATCTGAGGGAACCCCTTGATCACGAGCTTTATTAAAAGTCTCTGTGAACTCGTAGAAGTATTAAGTCTCTGTACTCGAGGGGTCTTGCGGTTCACCCACCGCGCGTTTATTTAAGAGATTTGCGAGTAAAATTTCTGTGACCATAGAAAGAATTAAATCCATTGTTAATTGATGCTGGTCTAATCACTCGCAGTGAGCCGGAAATGTGCAAACGAGCTTGAAACATGACCAGACTTCGAGAATTAGAAATGGATATTTGGGCGTTTAGCAACTACAGTAAAGCAGTCTCTACCAGGGCTTCCTTCATGGGGTTTTTTCTTTACAAATTCCGTGCTAGTGGGAGCAGATCGAAGAAATCCACGGAGACAAAGAAGACGAAATTGTAGATTGTCTCAAAAACGTGGCTGAGAAACCATATCCGGAAAACGACGTCACAGCTTCCAAGTTGAAGGGGGCATTTGGCAACAAGGACCTTACTGGCCTGAGCTCAGAAGCAGCTGGATGAACAGAAATATAACACAAAGGGGGTGAGGTTGAAAAGGGGATTTCAGCGACAGGGTTCAGGCGCCGCCTCCCATGACACACAGACAGACCTGGCACCAGGCCCGACTCGGACGGACCATCCCGCCTCCCCGACTCCCAGAACACGCTCCCACATTCCAGAGGCATGAGGGAACGGCAGGCTGGGGATCCGGAACAAAAGAGAAGAGTTTGAGGTGGAGGGGGCGTATGAGGGAGAGAGGCGGGGGTTTGAGGCGAGAGAGGCGGGGCGTGAATGAGCAGTTGACGCCTTCTAGGCTCCATCACATCAGGTCAAACTGAGCGTGAGGGTCCGACGACGTGACGTATCGAAGAGCTCAGAGCGACAGGGTACCACAAGTAAGCATCCGCTGATGTGATGCTCTGCACACACGTGTGAGGAGCCGAGCATAGAAGAAAGGTCCACAAATAGGCCCTCGACGTAGGAGATATAGAGGGGGCTGGAGGAATTCCAAAATAACCAGGCTGGAGTTCAGAAGGTGAATGAGCAATAAAGATGCTTTTACATTTCGTTTTTATCTTTTCACATCTGCTGTGCTTCAAAGACAGAGGTCCAATGTCAGGTTAGGTCTTCTGACTAATTGCTGCTTATTTTTTTAAAGCATGGATTCTGGGGTTTAGTTTTCTTTCTCTGCAGAGTGAGAGGATTTTGTAAAGTGAATTATGTGGCGGTCTTGCTGGTGTGAAAGGAACAGCTGAGGGTTGTCCTTTTCCCCTACACGCAACAACATGGAAATACCTACAAATTAACTGTGCAAATATGGCAGCATTTAGGAAAGCACAAGTTCAGCACTTTTCTGGTAATTCTAAAGTGTGATGTAAACAAAGATTTAAAAGAATTATAGCGATTCAAGACACTACTTGGTAATGCCCAATTAACAAAAATTGGCTAAAAAAATCGGTTTCCATACTTTTATTTTCTGTTGCAGTATAGTTTTATCAGTAATACTATGTACAAAACTAGTGGCCATTTCAATGGAAACTGCGCTGTCAGTAGAAGACAGTGGCCTACCATGCTATGCATTAGTAATAGATTTGAAACCGCGTAATCCAAAATTTAACACCAGCGACATACTGCACCCATACAGCTGTCTTTACAATTGTTCTTTACACAAAACTCGGACTTTTCACAGTAATACTATGTACAAAACTAGTGGCCATTTCAATGGAAACTGTGCTGTCAGTAGAAGACAGTGCCTACCATGCTATGCATTAGTAATAGATTTGAAACAGCGTAATCCAAAATTTAACACCAGCGACATACTGCACCCATACAGCTGTCTTTACAATTGTTCTTTACACAAAACTCGGACTTTTCACAGTAATACTATGTACAAAACTAGTGGCCATTTCAATGGAAACTGTGCTGTCAGTAGAAGACAGTGCCTACCATGCTATGCATTAGTAATAGATTTGAAACAGCGTAATCCAAAATTTAACACCAGCGACATACTGCACCCATACAGCTGTCTTTACAATTGTTCTTTACACAAAACTCGGACTTTTCACAGTAATACTATGTACAAAACTAGTGGCCATTTCAATGGAAACTGTGCTGTCAGTAGAAGACAGTGCCTACCATGCTATGCATTAGTAATAGATTTGAAACAGCGTAATCCAAAATTTAACACCAGCGACATACTGCACCCATACAGCTGTCTTGCTGAATGGGTGTGGCTGAATTGCTACAATTTTTCTTTACACAAAACTTGGACTTTTCACAGTACCTACGAGTTCAGTGTTGTAGTATTGATGCAGTCTGGTTTCAACTATCACCCCCCATTACCCATTTTACTCCACCCCCTTAGTGATCACATTTGTTATCACCTGCACGTTATTTCACAGTCTGGACAGATATTTGCAACAACAGTATGATGCACGATTGGTTGACACTTGACCACATACGTGCATGGACAGATTGGCCGTCGCCCATCAATGTGGTCAATCACTGCTAATCCTTTTGAATTTTCTTCATCTCTCCTTTTGCTGACCATCTAGCCATTTTTTCTCCCCGCTTTTCCCTCACTTTAGATTTTATTTTATTACTTATTTTATATTACTCACGGGCAATTTTTCGTCTCAGGCATATTTGATTAAGTCCTGATGAGGATTCCTATATTGTTTGAAGAGATCGAAGCGTCGCCGACAAATATTTACAGAACATTTCCAATAGTCATGGAACTGAGTTGTGATAGTATTAGCACTCTAAACTGATATGTGACATGAGCTGCTTATTTTTTGTCACTAAGAAATGTCTGAGCTTTGAAATTCTTGCTTCCTGTTCTGTTCCCCACTATATTATTTTTTGTGTGTCTATATTACTGAATATATGCATGTACATATTCCTTTGGATCTTTGACATAGAATTCATTTTTCTTCTAGGACTTATTCTTAAGAATAATTTGCAGTAGGGGACCTTTTGTTCCATGATAGGTAATATTGATGGCAGCACCCCATCTCTGAAATTTGTTCCAGCCCCACTGGTTCCACTGTGTGAGATCTGTATATAAAAGAATCCAGTGAGGGTACCACAGCCAATAAGCACTCCAATTTCTAAGGGTATATTACATGAGCTGGTTTTTGTAGAGAGTTCATACACCCCATCCAATAGTTACTCTCACCTGCTTTGTCATTCCTGCATTTTATCAAATTGTCGATATGAGATTACTTGCAATGGAGGAGCGCTAAAATTCAAAACGTTATTAAAAAAATCCAGTGGCTACTCTAATTTGTACTGTGCAAGCTAGTATTATTCCAGTTTGTGAGGTTCTACATTCAAGAACGTTTACAATGATTTAGGACTCTAGACTAGAGTATGTAAAAACGTCATGGGAGGATTTACTATGAAGTGCTCCAAAGCATGAGTGTGTTGCAGACACAATCTTGTCCAGAACAAGATTGTTCTGGTTACCACAGGCAGGGGCTACTCACTTGTTGTACGCCACACCTCTTTATTTAATACTTATAATGTGTAATGGTGTCTCCACTATAATTTGTTTGTCCTACCAAAATGTGTCTCATACAAACAATTTACTCTGCCTGAGCGTTTTTGTTTCATGTTGTACGTCCTTTCCACTAAGTTGGATACAGGCTTGTATCCCACTATGTTTCTTGCTGAATTTTGTATATATTTCAGCAACTATATATTCAAAATACCTGTCCGGCTGGACAGTGTAAAATATAGTACTGATTGGGTCTATATTTATCGTTTGCTCTCATTAATCCTTGTCTAGGGACCATTGTCTTTAGAAATAACTCTTAACTGGCGATGGCACATTTAGAGTAAGGTTACATGGTCATAACAAGAACCACTTACTGATCTAAAGAACGCCATGGGATGTAAACAAAAAACTGCATCTTTCTAGAGGCAGAGCTTACATTTAGAGGTTTTTGTTGGGAGAAACGAAGAAAACTTAAGTTACAATTGCAAGAACAATTCTAGTTTGCATTGGTTTTGCGCACAGGAACAGCTCAAGTGTGTAAGGGTTCCGCAAACATGGCTCCTGTAATGACTTTGGCTTCTACAGATAAGTTCTATATGACTGTGTGAGCGTTCTAGACACAAAAGTCACTCCAGTCTGTTAAGGAGAATAGACACCAAAACCCTCAGATGCTAACTTGCTTCATGATCTGCTGCACTTCTTTGCTAGAGGGAAACAGTTTTTGAGTAGAGAGAGGGCGAAAAAGAGAGAAGAAAGAGAAAAGGAGTGGAATAGAATGGTACAATGTAGGAGAACAACAAAAAAAAAATACAGGAAAAACTGAGGAAAACCAGGAGAATGCGACTTGAAGTGGACAGATCTCGAGTGGTTTGTTCAACAGCACATTAGAACAGTGCATGAGGCCGCCTGTGCTGTAAGTTTGCACTGCATCCTCAACAGATCGTTCTTGGTCTGCATCATACCGCTTGCAGTGAAAGGTCGCCAAACACAGTGAATGCTGCTACTGGGAGTGAACCTCTTGAGGAGGGAGGTCTCCAGCATGGTTGGAGGAAGGCTGCATTTCCTATTTAGAATAACATCTGGGTCTCAAATCCTTTGACTCGCACTGAATGGCACACAAGATTTTGGCATTTCCAAGATCCAATTAACCTCCTTTGTCATTTGTCACTGTATTCAGTCAGTTCAATAATGAGGATTCTAATCTATTTTAACCCCTTTGATGCTGGTGACATGCGCGCATGACGAGCTGGCTTTGTCACGTAACGCGCGAATTTCGAATTCTCAGCGCGCAGCGGGAAAACCCGCTAGCGCGCATGCGGTTAAGTCTGACATTATTAAATGTGCATAAAATACTTATATAGAAGGGCTTTTAGCCATCCCTCTTCATCTATTAGTCTGTTATTGAGTCATTCTCATTTTTCTTCCGACTATTAAAGCATACAGCATCGGAGGAGGGTCAGCCCTCTTTAGCCACTGGCTAACTTCACTATGAGTGACAGCATCCTGCCTTTCCACAAGGAGCACGTCCCAAAACAGAGTGGTTACTGAAAGTGCCAAGGACTACTATGGCAATGTGTTCTTTTTGAAAAATATTTTTGCTTTTAGACATCTTTTACTTTTAGATTGGGGAGGGCCTAACAACTTTTTGCAAAAAAAACGACCTAACAAGCCTTGACAAAGACAAAAGGCTGGAGGCCAATGAAGACCTATTGGCTCTGCCAATGGTTGTTACCTTCATCTAATCTTAGGACTTTTCACTCAAAGACAATATCTTATTGTCATTATTTAGTTTGAAGGCATACCTTCTCGCTCTATTCAGCTCAGTCCTGCTAAACCTTAAATGCTCTTCTCTCCAGACTGTTCCCCTCACACTCAGGTTATGCTCTCCACCCTTGCACATCTTTCACAGTCAATTCCTGTCCACAACCGGAGTGTCTTCTTTGATTTCAGACACAGCTCTTCTTTTGCTCTCATCTACCATTTCCGGCTCTACCAAATACGTACAATTTTTCCCCTCTGAGTTTTAATGATACCACAATCCTCAAGTCAACTACGGTCCTCTTCCCATTGGACTACTGATTTTCTCTCTGTAGGATTTCCTGCTTTTTGCTTGAGACGCAAAAGTAAGGTCTGTCTTGAAATAATTGTTCTCATATATAAAACAATTCCAAGATGGAAGGCAATGCATGTTCAGGCATTGAAATGCACCAGCATCCACCCTGAAATGATTTTTCTCTTCAGGAAAAATCATTCCAAGATGGCCTCTCCCGCATAAGCACGCAGCATGACACGGGCAGCCATTGTGGAATTTTTTTCCTAAAAGGCAATATAATAATGTATTGGAAATGCAAATATGCCTAGAATCACATTTTAAAGATGAGACCTTTTTGCTTTGCCAGTATTTTCTCTCAATAGGAATTTGAAAGTTCTGCCACCCTCTGTCAATTCCGCTCATGGTCTAAAACCTTGCTTTCTAAAAGAACATTATAATCCTTTTAGCGCTTGGTCAAAGCTATTAATAGCTTACGTCATGATTTGTATTACATTTTGCATTGCACTGCTTTATTGCGAAACCACTTTATAGGCTAATCCGCTACAAAAAGGTGCTATCACTTATGCAACATTTTTATTATTATTGACTAATCTAAGGAGCATCCACCATCTTAGATCAGTGCATAAATTAAGATGAAAATGGCGCATAATTTATTCTGTAGGCGATCACACTTGAAGCATGCATGCGCCTACAGAATGAGACGGACCAACATGGTAGAGTCATCTTCCCTTTGTTTTTAAGTATTTTTTTAAGGATTTTATTTTGCTGATGCTTCACAACATTGGTAAACAGCACTGGTAAAGCCAATTAGGACAAAGGCAAGACGTATTAGCTTTACCAATACTTGTTTGATTCACTGTATAGAAGGAGGCAAGGTAGACTACAATCATACACTTTAGGATTAGGGCAATCGCCTGTCTGGAGTGAGACTAGGTGATTTATGTATTGGAGAAATTAATTCACATGGGATCTTTTCTCTAAGCCAGCTACATTCAGAAAATAGGAGTTTCTCGATAAAGCCAATGTTCCCTCTTGGTTGTGGACTCAACACCAAATCTCTTCCAAAGCAGACTTGTATTTTCCTGAGCCTAGACAAAGACTCGTACTCCGCCGAGTGTTATTCAAAACCTCACAAGCACACCCTCTTACCGGTTGTCTAGCACCTCTGACACTCCGTTCTCCACTGATGAGCTAGTCAGTTCGTCGTCTTCCTGGGATTGGCCCTGCCTCTCTCTCTCCCTTCTCCTCCGTTCACGAGCCGCCTCTTCTTCGTCTTCCACACTCCACTGTGCTGTCAGTCTGTGGAGGCAAGTAAGATTACAGTCAACGCCAAGAACAGAATAGGTTATATTCACGCAAGCCAAAAAGCAGAATTTTCGGTACTAATTTTTTCCATAGGGGCACTGGGCATGCTGAAGGCTATCTTCCCCAGGGTTGTCTAAATAACTCCGAACCGAAGTGCTACTATGAAAGGCTTGCTTTATAGAATGAGAAAAACATGCTTCTGATGTTAAACCAAGTTTAATGGATCTTTTGGCCAACGACCATCTCTAGCAATCAATACCAGGTGATAATGCGAGGAAAGTGTGGGAGAAACAAGTATACAGGAAAATGCTGGCGAGGAGACATCATGCACTCCGTAGTCCTCTGAACTTGTGTTCTTGAATGGGATGCAATATTCCAAAGTTGCAAGCCTCTTAAGAAGTGAAATAAATTTTACATGCAATTCCCAAATTTCCCGAAAAGATATACATCTTTGCTATGGTTTTTTTTCTCGTGCATTTATCAGCTAAATACATATGTCAAAAAATTACGGATTGTAATCTCTGGCAATAGTTTCTGCAGACTGGCCTTCATTTGAAAATATGCAAATATTAATTTTGCTCTACGGGTAATGTCATGCAGCATATGAGGATTATGAACACCAAAGGAAGGCTGACTTGGAGAATAGCACAAGTAAAAGCTTGTCCCCACCTACCACCACTTATTACATGGACAAAAATATGGAGATTAACTATTGTGTTCAGATGGGAAATAAATTGGCTTGCGTTTTTAAAGGGCTGCACCTGGACCAATAGTGGAATAGAGAAAATGAAATAACTTTAGGGGAAAAAACCCTAACACTAGTGCACCCAGGTACTCTCACCAGGTGTGGTGGCCAATAAGAGCTTTCCCTGATGCTTTAGTCCGTGGGAGATCCGCCAAGTCCAGCTGACTCGGTATGAAAACTGAACCCACAGCCACCAGGCTCATGATATGTTAAAGCTGGCCTGTCAATGCTTTTTGCTTTTCTTCGCATTATAAGCAATCCAGGACCTTTAGATTTGAGCTTTAATCTTAGATTTAGATTATATTTGAGCCTGCCTAGCGTTGTATACCAGTTAACGTGATGCTACCCGATGGGCTACACTGGTACTGCTCACCCTCATGTACATCTGGAAACAAACACATACAGCTGCAGTATACAGCTTCATCTAAGGGGGGGTGGGCAGGTGACTTGCAGGATTTCTACACATGCCTGCAGAACAGAAAGACCAAGGGGATGCAGATTTGACCCCTATGTAATCTACAGTATGTGCAGATAGCTGTGCAAAAAGAGGCACTCCTCTCTACGCTGAGCTTCACCCTTTCTCCATCAGAACGACCTCACAGTCTCACTTCACTCCCCCATCGCCTTCCTTTACGTGACCGCAATCAGTCCACTACAAGACCTCAGAGCAGAAGTTACACCCCATCACCTCTAGGTGAATTGACTGACAGCAAGCTTCACTTGCTGCTGGATTCAGAGGATCTCACAACTAAGGTTCACTGCCTGTCCCCTTTCAAATACACGATCCGACGAGCATGCAGCACTACAACCCCTTCCATATGCAGTGTCACAGCCAGACCCCACTCCTCATCATTCCTACTGCATAACAGATACAAAAGCACCATCTATAGCAGAACTCATCAACAGTGGCGCTAGAAGAAGTATGCATGCATAAGGCATTTCTGTAGTGCAAATCTAGCCAAAAGGCAGCGAGGCGCACTACAAGGTCAATGGCAAGCTTAAAGTCGGCGAATAATAGGAGAGGAAGCAGGGTTGTGGGCAGTCAATGCTTTTTGATGTAGTGTTCTTTAAAGAGGTGAGCTTCCAACTCTTTCCTAAATCAGAGCGGCGTTGGGACAGTCCTACTGGATACAGGGATATAGTTCCAGATCCTGGTGCATAGATGGAAATGGTCGGTTGTATTGTTTTTTTTTCCTTCTTTTTTTAGACTTCCTCATAGGGATTGGGGTGCAAAGGCACGACCAGATATCTTTGGTGGAGTTCAGATAGAGAATGAACAATAAAGAGGGCATTATTAGTCTTGGAACATTTACTGTGCCTTTAAGTGGAGACTGTCACTTGAAGGCAACCTTGACATAGTGCTTATAATTATTTGAATATGGAGAGCTGTGTTTACTGATCCCATCGGAAGTTGCACATTTAGAACCCTTTATAATTTTAGCTAATGACTCTCTTGCTCAGGTGAAAGTATTCCAGAGGTTTTCTAACAGTCATATACTTTAAGACACCTGCTTGCTTTACAAGGTCAAGAACAAATATCTCTCTCTCTCTATATATATATATATATATATCACACAGAATGGAACAGTGTTGTAAAACGGGGCCAGGGAATGGTTTGGTTGTGAAAAGCTACCATCATCCGGATACAGAGTGCCCCTCACCACTTTGGGTCCTTGGAGCTACTGCATATCCTGTACTACAAATAACCACACCCCTGGCATGGAAAGTACAATGGATGGCCTTATGTTATGTTTATGTCCAGCACCCCCACTCTGAAAATTGCTCCAACACCACTGCCCTGCAACCTGGATCACTCTCCTTCGCCTCTATTTTCCATGAGCTGACATTCCAGCTTGAACAGAGCCATTCCTCAATTACAAGACTACACAACCAAACTCACTCCTTTCAGACCCTGCATTGTGTGATCTCTGCCTATATTTGGCGGTCAACTCCCCTCCTTTTTTAAATGAACTGACAGGCACACCTCACTCCATCTATACCTTCTCTCAAACAGCCTTGGTGTCAGGGCTCACTCCTCCTCAGCCATCAAGTCTGTGACTCTCACAGAAGATCCTCTTCACCTACAACCATCGGCTCCCCTCCATATTCCGGACCTTGCAAAATAAGCTTCCCTGCCACTCCAATACACAGACTTCACAGTCGAGCTTCCCTCTTCTCGATGAACATGCAGGTCTGTGGGTTCCACACTGGAGAACATGTCGAGGTGGAGGAGCCATCCCAGACAGATTTGAGGATTGCCTTCATTCCTGGCTCCACACACTGGAGAAAGGGGGAACCAGGCTGTCCTGTGCACTTCCAAAGGGTTCTTTGATTCTGTAAAGGTCAATCATCAGTGGGACTTGGGCACGTATCAGGAATGAGATGGGGTTTATAGGCTAATCAAAGAAAGAGACGGGGGAGCCCTGGTAACCTTCACCACACCTGTTGCAAGGAGGGGGCAGTGGTGACAAAGAGGGTCATCACCTTGGAGCAGCAGGTGCTAGAGCAGCGTAGTAGGTTGTGACCTGAGGAAAAGAGCACTGATTCCATCAAACGAAACCAGGAGCACCTCAGGCTGGCTGCCAAATTCAGGAAAACGTACTGCATGATTAGAGGTTCACCGTGGACACGTGCCATCTTGCCGCACGATTCATACTTCTGCTCACCATTGGGCCACGGTGCTCTCTTGGGCTTTCCTGACCGTAACTCCAAGCGAGAGCGGGCAAGACTGATTACCGGGTCATCAGGACTCTGGGAGTACTTGCTTTCACTAAAAGCACACTGTGCTGGGTGCTTTAACATTTAGGAAGCTATTTTGTACTTCTAAAACATACTTTCTAGAGGGGCCTAACCTAAATGATCCCCTCAAGTGAATGGGGGGATAATCACCATCCTTAGATAAGGGAGTTGGACTCCGGGACATAGCCTGAGAAAGACAGATTGCCAGCCTTACAAAACTGTGTATTTGTTGCATGTGTTTGTATATAAATACTACATTTGCCGCAAGAACCTGGCAAGTTATCTGGCTGAGCATTCATTTATTGGGGTGCTGAGCATGTTTTAGGCTGTGAGTGTTTGTACACTTGGCATTTATACCCTTCTATCCCCTCCACACTCCAGGGAGCCTTGCACTGCTTGGCCCGAGATACCATAGAGAGTCCAGTCCTGAAGGGGTAGTTTTTGACCCAGTTACTCAGGACCCATAGTAGGTAGGGCCCCGGGACATCAGACATAAAAGGCCACAACACCCAAGATTGGGCCCAGTAACTCCTGCTTGCCCTGTGGCCGTATAAAGGGGGTTCCGACACATACATTGGTTGCGTTATGTTGTACAATTCGCCTTATTCCAGTATGCAGTAAACAACTGATGTTTAGTTCTAGGTTCCAGGTCAAGTGAAAGACTATTCTGGCGTCAACACAAAGAAACATTTTCCCAGTTCTAGTCTAGTATGAAGTTACAAAGACATACCTTTGTTTCTTGAGGTTGGTGTGAGCTAGGATTGAGCACTTCGTCTACTTTTTATTTGAGGCTCAAAGTTTTTTTTCTTTTAGTTCTTCAAATGTTCTAGTTTTATCCTATACCCCAAACACTGTTACTCATTTGGCCCTAAGCGTGTGCTGGTATTTAAAGATATTACATTTTGTTGCATTGTCTAACTGATTTTTTGGGTGTCAATATCTAATATTTGACCATTATTGAGACCTCGATCTGGTGTCCTCTGTGTCACACCCACTACGAGTTCCCGCACTTTAATATAACAGCACCTGCAGAAGTCCACGTGATGTACATTAAAGTGAGATTCTATGGTTCTCCTTTTTGCAACGCTTTTCCAAGGAGGTAAACAGCTGGCTATTGCGCTTTTCGTGTTTTTATCCTGTCGCACGTATTTTCCTTTCTGTTGCACCTCGGAGCAGGAGGGGGGTTGGTGGTGAGTTTTGTTAAAAAAACACAGGGGTTATGAACCGAAGCTTATTTATATGACGGGTAATCACAATTGGCTTCTTTTTTTATAAAAGTTCATCATGTAGCATGGCTCCTGCAGCCAGGCCTCGCCCCCTCGTTTAATGCCCTCAGAAGCCACCTCATCCCCCTCCCCTGCAGAACCCCATAGTTCAGCGGAAGCGATAAGGACATTCCTGACATAGCGATACCATGAGGCACACTTTTAATAATCTGCCATCGCCCTTTCCTGCCCCCTCCACCTTCAGCAGGGCCCCCTGACATCCCGCGCCCTCCCTTCTAGCAATGCCAGGTGCCCAGCAAACCCCCAGTACAATCAACACACACACACACAGCTATAAATGGGCAGCCACTCTCAGCCACGGAGTACCAGCACTTCCTGAATTTGAAATAGAGAGTACCGGAATCTATCAGCAGTATGCAATACTTTTACTGGGAAAGTACCAGCACTTCCTAGTAGCAAACCCTTGATGCTTTTGCAGGGACTGAGAACTGCCGCTGAGCGACGGTAGCCCTTCATCGAAGCAGGACGTGTTTTCCATTTCAACAAAGGGGTGCTACAGTAGCATATACAAATATATATATATATATATAGATATATATATATACACACACACACACATATATACATACATATACACACACACACACACCTCTAAGACTTTGCATCTTGCAAAGTTTACCAGATTAAAAAAAAAATGAACATTCAAACCATCGGACTTCACAACAACACACGCCTTATCTACCATACACTGATGCCCCATGATATTGTGATCTGGGGTTACCAACTAAGCACCACCCAGCAGCTCTCAGAAAAGGAAAAAAAAAGCATCAGCCAGTTTAAGTCTTCTATGACCATTCCAGGACACAGAATACAAAATTGCATTTTATTTTCAGGAATAGATCAGTTGAATTCTCGCCATCACTGAGCAATGGCAATCATACATTGAGCTCAAGGGGTATGATTGATTTTATTCTTCAAGAGTTAATGTCAGAGAGTGCTGTCAATTGGCTACAGATGCGTAGTAATGGCCGCCAAGTATATGGCACATCTGCACAGTTTTGGGTGTATGCAAGCTGGTCTGACTGACGCATTCGGTTGTAAGTTTCTATATATTGCTGCCTTAGCATTCGTTACCGTTTGGGTTTCTTGCTGGCCCATAGGCATCTATCTACTGGGGGAAAATTTAGCCAGAGAAGTAGCAAACTGCTTTCTATGTTTACATCAACACAGAATAATCACAGAAATCCTGAGCCTGCCATGAATAATACATACTGCTGGGCATCGGTGGCAAATGAGTCATACCATTATAAATCACCGCAATCAATGGCAGAGCTGTTCTCACTCCACACATCCCAAAAACATGGGGGTGGAGGGCCTCAACTAGGCTGGGCAGGCAAAAGGGGTCATCAAATAACTGAAATAGGTGCTGGGCTGGAGTGATGAATTTTGGGTCAATATTAGACTCTAGATAACGGTTTAGCAGGTGTTACTAATGCAATCCTTAGAAGGTTCCTGTTGGACAAGGACTAGGCCTGTATCCTATCACACTTTTGTCCTCTTCAGTCTGGACAAGTACGATACAACATTTCAAATTCAGAGGGCCTTGCTGTTTCATGTGTAAATGGTGTGGTATCTTCATACGCTATTAAAATCTCTTTCCAAACACTTTCACCTTTTTTCGTAAGAGAATGACATTTCAAGGTTTAGAAATGTTCAAACAAAAAGCAAGCCATGTTGTGGTGAAGGAAACATACCCTGCTTCCATTGATTTGGCTAGGATAATAGAATGGGATAGATTGGATTGATGGTTGTTTAGCAAGAAGCCAAAGACGGACAAACACAAAAGTACATGAGTAAAACTACTAGTGTGAAGACGGTCTTAAAAATCCACGCACGTGGACACTGAGAATGGGTGTGTAGCAGTAATATTCACAGTTTAAAGGGAATAAGGTGACACGTGGCATGGGTGTGCAATACTAATACACACACTTTAAAGGGTATAAACATAGAACTGCAATGATATTTTGTGAGGCTGCAGGGGGATGACTCCGAAGTCACATTAGTAAACATTTTGCACAGACGGTATACATACAAGCAACAGCCTCTAGGCATATGTGGTGGAGACACAAACAGTGTGTTTGTTCTACAATGTCTGAAATAGACACGGAGAGACTGCATTAATATCAGCTAAGAGGAAATGATGAAGACTATGTGTAAGGTCTGTATGTTCAAAGAAAGCAGGACATAGACAGGCAGAAAGGACCTCATTAGAGGCTTCTGAAGTTGATGACAATGACACTTTGCGATTCTAAAAAAAAGTCCGATTTAGCTGTGGAACAGCACAACCTCCCACCACTCTGATAAAACATAACTGGCGTACACTTCGGCATTAATATTGCTGTATGTGCAGGGGTCGGGGGGAAGAAAGGTTTATCATGAAGGAAAGCCACTCAAATAAATCCTTAACTGCACCATAGCATGTCTGCAGTGGATAAAAGCAGTGGTGAATGTGTTAATAAATGCTCATTTACCATCTTCAAACACATTCCTCGTCCCATTCCTCACTAATGCAGTTGTGAGGCCCACCTCACCTTAGGCACTCGTATCAAGCAAACATCTTTTCTTCCATTCCAATGTATATCCCTTAAACTATTAAAAGAATGCCATACAGCTCATCCTGTTTTTAGGTCGCAGCCTACCAGACAGCGCAGCTGTGCGGAATGCAAAAGACATCTTGGGGAGTTTCAGAAGTTGAGCTGGGAATCCATTCTGCCCATTGCTTGCCATTGGTTTTGTGGTTTGCAACTAACGTTTTCTTGCTTTTTCATTTGCTGGTTTAGGCTGTCCAGGTTCCCTTCAACCCTCCCATGCCAAAAGCTTATTTAGCAGTATACTTCTGAAAGCTCCCCTTCTGTAACAGGCCCATAAATCTTGTTCTTATCCAGTACTGGGGTATCTTTCATAGATTCACATGCTTAGAATCATCCCCGCCGACCAGGTGGGAGTCTCACAGTACAATAAAACATATACAGTATAGTCATAATAACATCACACCATAGGCTATAGTAGATAGCAAAGTCACTACACTAGCCTATCTTAGTCCGTTTGCAAAAAGAACCAAACTTGGAAACCAGCCAATCAGGCAGAAGCACCCTCATAGAACCTTCCCCACAGAGAGGCAAACCCTCAGATTTTCTGCCGCACCTCGTGTGTTACGGAGCCTCCCTGAGCTCTGCTCAGTTTTTTTCTAAAACCTTTCTTCTTGAGAGAGAAAATGTCTGATTCCAAGAACAGTTTGTATTTGGCCTGTTCTTAATGTGGGAAGAAGAGATTACACTTTGGGGATCCACATAAAGAATATATCTATTGCCTCTACCCAGCTCACAAGGTCAAGGATTGCAGGATCTGTAGAACCTTTCCTGCCAAGACCTTGAAGGATCGAGAGGGACGTTTGCTGGTTTGGCTGGAAAAGTTGAAGACATCATCTGAGGTGGTATCTGAAGGAGAAGGCAGTATAAGTCCTCAAGCCTCCACCCCCCTATCCAAGAAGAGGGATAGATCTGGAGATCCTCCTGAGAAGTTGAGTAAAACCCTGAATAAATCTCACTCCGAGATTGGTCACTCTTCCTCAAAAAAGAGAAATCCTCATTCTCTTCGGAGGTAAAATCTGGAGATACGGTGAAGGTTTCATTTAAAATCAAAATCTCTTCCTGAGCCTCCTTCGACATGTAAAACATATTTGTTGATGAGAAAATCTCCACAGAGGGTGAGTGGATCTTCAGCGTCGAAGGAAATTCCACCGTCGACTAAATCTCCGTCGACTGGCGCCGTCGACAAGTATCCCATCGCCGTCGACGATTCCCATCACATCGACGCCTGCTTCGTCGTCGACTATCCCATCGACTATGCCTCCGCCGTCGACGATTCATCCTTAGTCGACGAGTATCCAGTCGACAATGCTACAAGTTCGACAATGGGCCCGCCGTCAACGAGCCCACCATCGACAATACTATCGTCGACGAGCCCACCGTCGACGAGGACTATACTCTCGGCGGCGAGTCCGCCACCAACGCCAATTTCTACTGTGACGTCGATGACTGCATCGTCGACGATGAGTTTTCTGTCAACGACATCCATGATTACAACGTATCTCACATTTCACCTTTACCTCCTAGCCATTATTTGGAGGAATCTTTTGATGATCCCTTTGGGCAGGCGCATGACCCTTCTCAACTCAGAATAAAATATCAAGAGGATGACAATGAGAAAGAGTTCTATGAACCATGTGAGTCTTTAAGAGGACCTCGAGAATTGTTCCATCAAGAACCTATTCTTCAAATGCCTGCAACTTTGCTTCAAGACCTTACAGCAATGTTAAAGGACTATAATAGCCGTTTTCCTCCAGTCGCAGCTCCAGAAAAAGCTCCTGCACCTACAGTGATGCAGCATGTGACCCCTGCAACACCAGTTTCTGATCCCCAAGTTACTTTGCCTTCACAATCACTGCAAGATGATGACAGAGACACGGTGGCAGAAGACGGAGAAATTCTAAATTCGCCCACTACCATAGATGAATGGGACGAATGTCTTATCCCAACACCAGCTTCACCAGTTCCTCTAGCTGTGGACTTCCCTCCTGAGGACAGAGGAGGTTTCCATGCAATTATGGAAAGGGCAGCGTCTAGATTTCATCTTTCCATGCCAGTACAAAAAACAGAGTGTTTTCTGTATGATTTTAAAGATCTGAACAGGAAATCCACCCGCTCAATCCCTATAATTGGTCATATATGGGAGGAGGGAGTAAAGATCATGAAAACTCAAGTTTCAATTCCTGCGATCCTCCCTAGGATTGACAAAAAATACAAAGCGCCAGATGATGCACCTTCCTGCCGTTCTGGTCACCCTAAACCAGACTCCATTATCTCTCAAGCAGCGCAGAGAAAATCTCGGAATCCTTCCGCTCCAATAACAGCTCCACCGGACAAAGATGGTAGGCGCCTTGACAACATAGGCAAACACTTTACCACTATGGCGGGCGCTACAGTTCGGGCTACGAATGATTTAGCTATCTTAGGCAGATACGATCGACAATTGTGGTCGGACATTTCCCCTTATATGGAGTATCTGCCTGACGACAAGAAAATAGAGGCAAAGAAAATTCTCATGGAAGGTGAAAGAGCGGCTTCTTAAGTCATTGATATCTCTATGGGTATAGCTTCTCTGGGATTTCGTCAACTCGCCGGAGCAGTTACCCGTAGACGTCAGGGCTTGCAGAAATCCACTAATTTTCGTCCTGAAGTCCAGACAAAAATTCTGGACATGCCTTTTGATGGCGACCTTTTATTTGGTAAACATATCGATGACGCGCTGCAAGAATTAAAAAAAGGACACAGATACCGCCAGATCATTAGGTACCTTGCAGTATAGAAAGACACCTTACGGGGAGCAAGAGGTAGAGGTTCTTACACCTTTCGTGGAGGGTACCAGAAGTACCAACAAGGGAGCCAAGGTCGATACGGATATCATTATCAGCAACAACAACAAACCTATAGAAGTCCTCCAGCGGCCGCTTACAAGCAACAAGGCAGGAAACATCAACCTCAAGGCAGGGATTCTGCCAGAAAACAGTGACACTTCTATTGCACCTGCACCAGATATGCCAAGTATTCAAAATTCCAAAGATTTCCCAACATCTCAAAAATTGGAAGAAAATAACCACAGATAAGTGGGTATTGGATATAATAAAATTCGGTCACACCCTGGAGTTCACCAAATTTCCCCCTCCTCATCCACCTTTAAAGAAAAACCCACTGCATCTTGCTCTACTCAGAAAAGAGGTGAAAACTATGTTGTCAAAAGGGGCGATAGAAAAGGTTCCTCGCTCTCAAACAGGAAAGGGATTTTATTCTAGCTTTTTTCTAATAAAGAAAAAGTCTGGGGATTGGAGACCAATCTTGGACTTGAGCTGGGATGGTGCAGTGAGATAAATAACGGTGATGGATCAAGCCCTGATCTTTGGACTGGGTAAGAGTGGTCTGCTTAATTCAGACACTCTGAGTATACCCTGCCACACCTATAGTGGCCAAAAACGATTCAGAAAAGGGGGTGGTGATGAACAGACATGAGACCCTTTCTCACTGCACCATCAGGATTCAAGCAAGCCGGGCCGAAGACAGCTGAAATACCAGAAACCGGTCCCCGGTAGCTTGTCTCCTTTCTGGTGAAGAATTGGCTTGGTAGTTTAGTCTGCCCTGTTCCCATGATGCACTGGGACAGGAACAGACTAATTTGCATATAGCCAGGTTCTGAGCTGGGATGGTGCAGTGAGCTAAAAAACGGTGTTGGATCTAGCCCTGATCATTGGACTGGGTGAGAGTATTCTGCTTAATTCAGAGACTCGGTCCATCACCACCCCTTGTTGTTAAATATTTTGTCCACCCTAAGCGTGGAAGGGTATACTCAGATGTGACTCCCTTGCTCATTGCACCATCAGGATTCAAGCAAGCCGGGCCGACGACGGCTGAAATGCCCGAAACCGGTCCCCGGAAGCTTGTTTCCTTCCCAGTGTAAGAATTGGCTTGGTAGTTTGGTTTGCCCTGTTCCCATCATGCACTGGGACAGGAACAGACTAATTTGCATATAGCCAGGTTCTGAGCTGGGATGGTGCAGTGAGATAAATAAAGGTGATGGATCAAGCCCTGATCTTTGGACTGGGTAAGAGTGGTCTGCTTAATTCAGACACTCTGTTCATCACCACTCCCTTTTCTGAATCGTTTTTGGCCACTATAGGTGTGGCAGGGTATACTCAGACATGAGTCCCTTTCTCACTGTACCATCAGGATTCAAGCAAGCCGGGCCGACGACGGCTGAAATGCCAGAAACCGGTCCCCGGAAGCTTGTTTCCTTCCCAGTGTAAGAATTGGCTTGGTAGTTTGTGTGGGAAGGTGGCCTGATATGCAGTGGTCACTATTCTAGTGAACACTATGTATCAGTCCAGCAACCCTTATTGATGATTGGTTGCAAGTCAACCTTATAGACCAGCTATCCTAGTAGCGTGGATACGAGCAGTCTAAGGCTAAAGACTCGAGAGGGCGTGTTAAGCCAGCTGTTATACCACATATACCCCTTGAACACCAAGTGAAAGGACACCACACAAGTGTTATGAAAATAAACAGTTCTTTATTAAAGATCACAACAGCCCTGTACTCTTTATGAGGACAGGGTACTAAGCACAAACCAAATCTCTTACAATAATACTTAAGTTAGCACAGTATATACAAATGCCCGAGGGGCACGGAAAACCATATACTAGAAAAGTGGAATGCGAAATTACTAGCAGGTAAGTACAGTACTAATAGGCTTTGGAATCGCTAGGACTGGACTATAGAATCGTTAGATTACTTCTAGGAGACCCAGGGGACTCGGGTGCAGTGTGTGCACTCTCACGCGAGATGCGGGACAAAGTCTATGGTAGCTAGAATTTGCAAAGTTAGTGTTCTCGGGCGAACCCGACCTGGTAGGGAGAAAACGAAAGTAGATTCTGACCCTTGGATAGTGAGGCTATGCTGGGGCACCGAAATGCCGAAGTTACCTAGCCCAGGGGCTGCAGCTGCATAGGACTCAAAAGACGTCGGGAATCCTCGTTGACGGACCAGGAGCCTGGAAGAAAGAAGTTGCTGGCAGGCGACCAGTGAAGAAAGTTCGGTGGATCCAAGCCTGGATCGATGGAAGATGACACCTGAAAGCAGAGGGGACCAAGTTCGAGACTACTAGCCAGTAGTCAGTGGGCACCAGGAGGGCACCGGATGGTAGCCACCTCGACAAGGCGTGTGGGTGACGCTGGGCTCGGAGATCTCACGGACCAGGAGGCGTTGTCGGCGATCAGGAAGGAGGATCGAGCTGTCCCACGAAGATAGAAGCTGTCGGCGTCGCTGGACCCAGGATTGGGCAACAAAGCCTTGGCAAATTCAAGCCCACGCGGTGGACCTAAAATGGCGTCTGGAGTGGACCAGGAGGGTCCGGGGTGCCTCTCTTCAAGAAGGAAGCAAGGGCCAGTCTGGAGCAACCAGACCAGCAGCAGTGATGTCGTCGGGCGTCGTTCAGAAGGCCACAAGCCAGCCGGCTAGTAGCCAAACAACGCGGTGCACAGCAAACAGCAGAAGGGCCCCACGCAGATCGTGGAGATGCTGGGAGGCTGATCTTGGGTGCTGGAGCTGCGCAGGGTCGGGGCTTCTCGGACCCCAAAGCACTCACCCGCGGAGGACACGGTGGGCTTGCAGTAAAGATGTCGTGCAGTCTTGGCGATCGTCGGTCCCTCGAGGTCTCGTCGCACTCAGAGTTCTCAGCTTGGCTGTAGAGGTCAGAGGTGCCAGGGAAGCCGGGTCTCGTCGAGCTGGGTCGTCGGATTCGTGATGAAGGACTTGCAGCAGACCGCAGTGTTCTTTAGGATGGTGCCCGCTTGATGCAGGGTGACTACTCCTTAGCCACAAGGGAGAATCTTGAAGAAGAAATCGTGAAGTCCTTTCGAAGAAAGTCGTGTCTTGATTCCAAAGATGATCTAATTTGAACAGGGGGCCCGCTCCCATCTTTATACTAAAAAAGGGGGCTGACCCGGTGACTAGGTCCTGCCTATGGGTGGGACTAGGAGGGGGGTGGTTACACCCCTCTGCCATGCCGGACTTCCCCAGGCCAGGGGCTGGTGTGCCCCTGGAACTGGTTCAGACCGGCTGTAGGAAGGTGGCTACCTGACTATGGTTACCCCAGATTTTTTGCCTGTGTTTAGCTGGTTTTCGACTTAGTTGGCCTGGTTCCCTGCTAATCAGGGCCCCAGGCTATCTGCTCTCTCTGTAAAATGGATCCCATGTACCCTAGGTGCATAACTAGATTGGCTTGGGTCACCTTATCAGCCCCTGTACAGAGCACTATAGGTGCCCAGGGCATAGGTGCATCCAAGGCCTACCAGGGGCTGCAGCATATCTTTTGCCACCCCTGGCTGGCTATCTAAATTGACACAACTGGCTGATCACTCAGCTGGGGCAAGTGGGTGTAATCACCCCTTGCTCAGATATAGTATACCTATATCTAAACCTATATCTGGACACATATATAGCCTGTAAGCCACTCCTATGGAAGGCCTCATCAATCCTGGGGGCAGAGTGCGTGGTTTTATGTGAGATGGTGCTCTGGCATGAGCTGAGCCTGTCTGCAGCTGTCGGGAACAACTCCCTAAGCTGATCCGGGATAATGCCATACCATATACTCTTAAGCGCATTATAATCCTCGCGGTTATATAGCAACTTTGGTTTGGCTTTATCAAAACATGTCGTGTAAGGTGTCATACGAATTGGAATACTATCCCCTCGCCAGTTCTGGCGACGGGGATAGCATTCCACCCTTCTAGAGGGAGAAGACATGTTACTTTACTGAAACGCGGTTGATTTAAAATGAGCCTCAGATCCACAAAATGGATGCCCCTGCCACAGACACGGGTCTGACCTCCTGCTGCTGACCGAAACCCAGCAGAGGAGGCCTGGACAAAGAGTTTCCTGTCACAGGGCGGTGTCAAACCACCCCAGACAGGAGATAGTGGATTGGAGTAGGGAGGTTTCAATGAAACCAGACACTGCCTGGGGAGCACAAGGCTGCCCCTTGCAGGATCCGGCCAAACCGGTTCTGGGGCCTCCCAGCCCCTGTCCCAGCGCGGCCAGGATCAAAGGAGAGGGGTGTAACCACCCCCTTCCTGGGTCCCACCCATAGGAGGGGACCTAGCAGGATGTCCAACCCCCTAGATTCGAATAAGAGGGGGAGCAGTCCCAACGGACCTCAGATCATCCTGAAGAAACATAAGAAACGAAATCTGGACCCTTCGACTTTCTACACGACGTGAGAAGACTGAAGAATCTCCCTTGTGGTCAAGGAGTGACCACCCTGTGCAAACAGGCACCATCCAGCCCTCGACCCTTGCTTTGTTGCAGTTCCCGCCGGAACTCGAGCGACAGAGATCGACGAGATCAAGCTTGCCTGCCTTCTACCTGCCCGATCCACAGTCCCTGCAGAGCTGAGACCCGTGGAGGCGACCGGAAGCGTGGGGCACGCCATCTTGAAAAGGCCACGAGACGCTGACCGTGCGGCCCACGAGTGACCCTCGAAGCTGTACACCGGGGTTTGAGAAGCCCCAGCCCCGAGCTCCACTTGCACCAAAGCTCACCCCTCCACACTCGACGAGTGCTGCGTGGGGCCCTTCTGCTTGTGTGCGCTCGACGCATTGGCCCGGTCACTTGCCAGCTGGCTTGTGGCCCCTGTGCCGACGAACTTCGAAATACGACTTGCTTTTCTGGTTGCTCCAGATCTGCACCAGCTCCTGTGAAAAGGAGCACCCACTCTGACCCTCCTGGTTCGAGTGATAAGCAATCTCCCGGTTCCGCGTGGATTGCTTTTGCCAAGTGCTGTTTGCTACAATCTTCAAGCCGACGGTGCTGACGGCGAGAGCCTACGTGGGACAGATCGTGACCTGCTCCTGGACGTCGCAGATGCCCCAGAGCCCACGTGACAGCGGAGAGAAGCCTATCGACAACCGCCTGATTGCGCCCGACATTGCCTGGTTCCGTCCTGGTTCCACCCTGGTCACTGCTGAGTGACCCAGACTCTGTCCCCTCTGCTTTCAGGTACTTTTCTACATCGATCCACCCTTGGATCGCACCGGACACTTCTGCTTCACAGCGCCTGCAGCTGCAACAGCTCCAAGCACCCAGAACCTGCGTGACAGAACCCGACGCCACTTCGACCCTGTGCACCCACGGCCTGTGGGTGAGGTAACTTTGCAACGCCGGTGTCTTTACACTGGTACACACCTCTAGGGTCTGTGTCTAAAGTTTTGTGTTCCTAGGTTCAGCGGAAGTATCTTTTTATTCACTTTAATTGACTTTTACGCACCATTGACAGTGCATTGGTGCGCGCTGCACTTTCCGTGCTGCATCCGTCTCCTGTGGGCTACTCCCGACTTCTTCATTGCTTGTCCTGACTGCTCCCAGCGAATCTCTAGGCCCTAGGCCTAACCATTGTTCGTAAAGTGTTACTTATACCACTTTTTTGATATATGGTCTGAGTGGCCACCCGCCCTCATCCATAAACGTGCAACTTTATATGTGTAACAGTGCTTTTGATTTAACGCTTGTGCCCCTTTCCTCATAAAGAGTACTGGGGAGTAATTTAGAAATAAATACATATATTTTTATAATATATACTTGTGTGGTGTCCTTTCATTTGATTACAGGATTGTATGTGGTAAAACAGCTCGCTTAACACGACCTCTTAAGTTAAGCCTTTAAGGCTGCTTAGTCCATGCTACCACTAGGATAGCTTGTCTACAAGGTTGACTTACAACCTGACATCTTTGGGGTTTGTTTGGACTGATACCCAGTGGTTCCAGAATTGGAAACACTACATATCAGGCCAACTTCTCACATTGGTGTGCAGCGGTGCGGATTTGAGCTTGCTGTTTGTTTTACCATTGCAATCTTTATCAAATTGAAAGATCACATCAAGTACCTCTAGGTACATATAAATCAAAAGCTTAGCATATTAAGTTCTACTGAACTTAGTAGTTGTAGATTAAAGGGATTAGCACACCCTGACTACAACTCACTAGCAAGGTACAGTAGGAAACCACTTAGTGTAGGTAAGTGCACCACTTACACCTCACTAGCAGTCATGTCTGATACAGAAAGAGCCTCAGGCTCTGCTCCTGTAATAGTTGATCCTATAGGGACAACATCCAGATATGACAACCTTAGCCACAAAGACCTGAGTGCCTTGTGCACAGCCAGGGGGCTAAAAAAGGGCAGAGGCCCTACCATTCCTTCCCTAGTAGCTCTCCTAGAAAAGGATGACCTAGACAAGGTGAGTCAGACTCCCTTAGAAACAGAGGAAGGGATAAACTCCCCTGAGAATGAGGATCTTCAAGAAGGAATAGAGGAGGAAGAAGAAGAGGAAGGCTCTGATGTAGAAGAGCCTGAAGATCAGGATCAGGTGGGAAACCAGGTACAGGTTGCCAGGCTTAACCAGGCCAACTTGGACCTACATGGGAATGGAGAGGGCCAGCACCACTCCAGATCTCATAACCAAATTCTCCCAGGTAATAGAAGGGAAAGATCTCTGTCAAGGGACTCTCACCTTTCTAGTGCCTCAAGAGAATCTCAAAGAGGAATGACTTCCTCCCAGAGAAAAGAGCATAGGGCCAGAATGAGGGCTGTCCAACTCCAGATAGAGAGGGAGGAGGTAGCTCTGGCTCAAGCTAAACTTACCTTAGCTCAAGCTAAACTTACCTTGGCTAGGGAACAGAAATTAAGTGGCTTAGATGCCACTGGTGGCAGCAAAATTCCTAAAGAGAAACCCAGGTCCTATGATAGTAGAAACCTGACAAAGATTGTGCCCCCCTATCAGGAAGGGGATGACATCCACAAATGGATGACTGCTCTGGAGAGAGCCTGCATGGTACAGCAGGTTCCTGAGGAACAGTGGGCAGCAATCTTATGGTACTCCTTTTCAGAGAAAGGGAGGGATAGGCTCCTCACTGTCAGACATGAGGATGCCAGCAATTACAAAGTCCTGAAGAGTGTTCTGATAGATGGGTTTGGCTTAACCACTGAACAGTACAGGTTAAAGTTCAGAGATACCCAGAAGGCACAGACTCAGGACTGGACTGATTTTGTTGATTGTGCAACTAAGGCTCTGGAGGGTTGGCTGAATGGCAGCAAAGTACATGACTTCACAGGATTGTATAATTTGATTATGAGGGAGCAGATCCTTAGTAATTGTCAGAACCAGCTCTTACATCAGCACCTGGTGGACTCAGATTTGACCTCTCCCCAAGAGTTGGGAAAGAGGGCAGATAAGTGGGTCAGAACCAGGATTAGGCCTAAGAATCAGGACAATAACCAGAAGAAGGAGTCTACCAAGCCTCAAGATAAGGGTGGGGATAAAAGTAAAGAAAACACTTCCCCAGGGCCCCAAAACTCCAAGAAGGGGGGTGGGTCCCAAGACACTTCTTCAACAGAGAAAAAGCCTTATTGCCATGCCTGTAAACAGGTTGGGCATTACAAAACAGACAGCTGTTGTCCCAAGAATGGCAATAAAGAAAATATACCTCCAAAGCCAGCTCCAACACCTCCTGTTACTGTCAGCAGTAATCCCCCAGGAAGTGGGAGCACACCCAGGAATCTGGGTGGGTTTACTTTTGGAGCCCAAGGGGACCCTGGCCTATCCAGGTCCCCATCCCCAAATAATCTTGTTTATGAGACTGGCATGGGGTTTGCCAACTTCTCAGTTTGCCCAAATACCTTGAGCAAATATAGACAAGAACCCATCATCAATGGTTTGAAAGTTGAAGCTTTTAGAGACACAGGGGCTAGCATCACCATGGTGGCTGACTGTATAGTCCCCTCTAAGCAACTTTTACCTGGCGCCACATACCAGGTAACAAACATTGATGGCATCCAAACAAATCATCCCATGGCAGTAGTAAGTCTCAGCTGGGGAGGTGTCATTGGCCCAAAGAGAGTGGCAGTGTCACCAAACTTGCCTGTAGACTGTCTACTGGGTAATGATTTGGAAATCTCAGCCTGGGCTGAGGTTGAACAGGAAATCCATTCTAGAATGGTAAATTCCAATGGAAATGTTAGTGGGGCTGTACTGGCTATAGCCCCAATTCAAGATGTCCTTCCTGAAAGGGTTGGTAGGGCTGAGCAACTCTCTGCCCCATCTTTACCAGAAGCTCTTCCAAACCAGAATAGCAAAGCTGTTATGATAACAGCAGAAACCCAAACTGAGTCTCCTCCTGAAAAGGTTGGTGGGGCTGTGATGGCCACAGCCCAAACTCAAACAGATATGTGTGTTGTGAAGCCTGAAATGATGGATCACTCCACCCAAACTGAGAGCATGGAGGAGGAAGAGAAATCTCCCCCTCACCAGACAGTAGGACAGGATCAGCCTCCTCAGGGAACTGATCTTACCCCTGATGAAGGAACTGCCCCAGAGGTTGTTAGGCCTGGCCTGACAGAGCCTCTGATGGCAGTGGACCCTTCTCAGGTGGGATCCAGTCTGGAGCAGGTAACCTGCCCCTCTCTACCTTGCCTCAGTCAGCCCAGGGCTGCAGAGGACAAGAAGGACAGTGAGACCCAGAGGGCCCCCTGTCAAATAAAGCACCCCCATCAACAGATTAGGGGCACCAAAACTAGTAGGCCTAGTAAGGTGAAAACTTTAAAAACTCCTGAGGGAGCCCCCTTAAAAACAGTTAGGGACCTCCCACAGATGGATTCTGTTGGGCACAGCCAAACCTGGGACCCAAAGGGCCCAAACCTGAACTGTCCCTCCAGCAAGCCAAACAGAGGGACCCAGCCTCCAGCTTTAGGTAGCCAGAGGTTGACCCTGAGAGCTCAGTGCAACTCAGTTGAAGAAAGAAAGGCACATATGGTGGAAGATAATTGGAGGAAGTTGAGCCCAAAAATAGTGGAGCCTCACTTCAATACTCCCTATCCAAACCAGCCTTTAACTTTGCATAAACACACCCAAGGTAGTGATTCCCTATGGTGGAGACCCTCTAATACCCTTAGGGTGAGGGACTGCTTAGTGGACCATGAGACAGGGGGTACCCATGCTAGTGCAGGTACTTCCTTATATGGCCACTCAGGCAATAAAGGCTTACCTGGCCAAGGATAGCCTTATCTCCTTTCGTTTGGGGGGGGGTTATGTAGGAAGGTGGCTACCTGACTATGGTTACCCCAGATTTTTTGCCTGTGTTTAGCTGGTTTTCGACTTAGTTGGCCTGGTTCCCTGCTAATCAGGGCCCCAGGCTATCTGCTCTCTCTGTAAAATGGATCCCATGTACCCTAGGTGCATAACTAGATTGGCTTGGGTCACCTTATCAGCCCCTGTACAGAGCACTATAGGTGCCCAGGGCATAGGTGCATCCAAGGCCTACCAGGGGCTGCAGCATATCTTTTGCCACCCCTGGCTGGCTATCTAAATTGACACAACTGGCTGATCACTCAGCTGGGGCAAGTGGGTGTAATCACCCCTTGCTCAGATATAGTATACCTATATCTAAACCTATATCTGGACACATATATAGCCTGTAAGCCACTCCTATGGAAGGCCTCATCAATCCTGGGGGCAGAGTGCGTGGTTTTATGTGAGATGGTGCTCTGGCATGAGCTGAGCCTGTCTGCAGCTGTCGGGAACAACTCCCTAAGCTGATCCGGGATAATGCCATACCATATACTCTTAAGCGCATTATAATCCTCGCGGTTATATAGCAACTTTGGTTTGGCTTTATCAAAACATGTCGTGTAAGGTGTCATACGAATTGGAATACTATCCCCTCGCCAGTTCTGGCGACGGGGATAGCATTCCACCCTTCTAGAGGGAGAAGACATGTTACTTTACTGAAACGCGGTTGATTTAAAATGAGCCTCAGATCCACAAAATGGATGCCCCTGCCACAGACACGGGTCTGACCTCCTGCTGCTGACCGAAACCCAGCAGAGGAGGCCTGGACAAAGAGTTTCCTGTCACAGGGCGGTGTCAAACCACCCCAGACAGGAGATAGTGGATTGGAGTAGGGAGGTTTCAATGAAACCAGACACTGCCTGGGGAGCACAAGGCTGCCCCTTGCAGGATCCGGCCAAACCGGTTCTGGGGCCTCCCAGCCCCTGTCCCAGCGCGGCCAGGATCAAAGGAGAGGGGTGTAACCACCCCCTTCCTGGGTCCCACCCATAGGAGGGGACCTAGCAGGATGTCCAACCCCCTAGATTCGAATAAGAGGGGGAGCAGTCCCAACGGACCTCAGATCATCCTGAAGAAACATAAGAAACGAAATCTGGACCCTTCGACTTTCTACACGACGTGAGAAGACTGAAGAATCTCCCTTGTGGTCAAGGAGTGACCACCCTGTGCAAACAGGCACCATCCAGCCCTCGACCCTTGCTTTGTTGCAGTTCCCGCCGGAACTCGAGCGACAGAGATCGACGAGATCAAGCTTGCCTGCCTTCTACCTGCCCGATCCACAGTCCCTGCAGAGCTGAGACCCGTGGAGGCGACCGGAAGCGTGGGGCACGCCATCTTGAAAAGGCCACGAGACGCTGACCGTGCGGCCCACGAGTGACCCTCGAAGCTGTACACCGGGGTTTGAGAAGCCCCAGCCCCGAGCTCCACTTGCACCAAAGCTCACCCCTCCACACTCGACGAGTGCTGCGTGGGGCCCTTCTGCTTGTGTGCGCTCGACGCGTTGGCCCGGTCACTTGCCAGCTGGCTTGTGGCCCCTGTGCCGACGAACTTCGAAATACGACTTGCTTTTCTGGTTGCTCCAGATCTGCACCAGCTCCTGTGAAAAGGAGCACCCACTCTGACCCTCCTGGTTCGAGTGATAAGCAATCTCCCGGTTCCGCGTGGATTGCTTTTGCCAAGTGCTGTTTGCTACAATCTTCAAGCCGACGGTGCTGACGGCGAGAGCCTACGTGGGACAGATCGTGACCTGCTCCTGGACGTCGCAGATGCCCCAGAGCCCACGTGACAGCGGAGAGAAGCCTATCGACAACCGCCTGATTGCGCCCGACATTGCCTGGTTCCGTCCTGGTTCCACCCTGGTCACTGCTGAGTGACCCAGACTCTGTCCCCTCTGCTTTCAGGTACTTTTCTACATCGATCCACCCTTGGATCGCACCGGACACTTCTGCTTCACAGCGCCTGCAGCTGCAACAGCTCCAAGCACCCAGAACCTGCGTGACAGAACCCGACGCCACTTCGACCCTGTGCACCCACGGCCTGTGGGTGAGGTAACTTTGCAACGCCGGTGTCTTTACACTGGTACACACCTCTAGGGTCTGTGTCTAAAGTTTTGTGTTCCTAGGTTCAGCGGAAGTATCTTTTTATTCACTTTAATTGACTTTTACGCACCATTGACAGTGCATTGGTGCGCGCTGCACTTTCCGTGCTGCATCCGTCTCCTGTGGGCTACTCCCGACTTCTTCATTGCTTGTCCTGACTGCTCCCAGCGAATCTCTAGGCCCTAGGCCTAACCATTGTTCGTAAAGTGTTACTTATACCACTTTTTTGATATATGGTCTGAGTGGCCACCCGCCCTCATCCATAAACGTGCAACTTTATATGTGTAACAGTGCTTTTGATTTAACGCTTGTGCCCCTTTCCTCATAAAGAGTACTGGGGAGTAATTTAGAAATAAATACATATATTTTTATAATATATACTTGTGTGGTGTCCTTTCATTTGATTACAGGATTGTATGTGGTAAAACAGCTCGCTTAACACGACCTCTTAAGTTAAGCCTTTAAGGCTGCTTAGTCCATGCTACCACTAGGATAGCTTGTCTACAAGGTTGACTTACAACCTGACATCTTTGGGGTTTGTTTGGACTGATACCCAGTGGTTCCAGAATTGGAAACACTACATATCAGGCCAACTTCTCACACCGGCCTATGCGTAGTGAGCACCGGGGTGCCACTCAGCAGTCACCTTCCTGTAAAGCCCTGCCTACCCAGGATACACAAAACCATGTCTGGGACGGTGCTAGCACCGCCCCTGACAGGAAACCCTTTGTCCAGGCTCCCCTCGCTGGAAGGACTCCCAGCTGCAGGGGGTCAGACTCGTGTCTGTGGTGGCAGCATCCATTTTGTGGAGCTGAGGCTTCAGTTAACTTTAACCGGGGTTCACAGTTACATACATGTCGTGTCCCTCTAGAAGGGTGGAATGCTAACCCCGTCGCCAGAATTGGCGAGGGGTTAGTATTCCAATTCGTATGACACCTTACTCGACATGTTTTGATAAAGCAATACCAAAGTTAGCATTTAACCGCGAGGATTATAATGCACTTAAGAGTATATGGTATGCAATATCATGGAACAGCTATTAGGACTTGGTTCCGCAAGCTGCAGACAGGCTCAGCTCATGCCAGATCACCATCTCACACGATTCCAAGCACTCTGCCTTCAGGATTGTCAAGGCCTGCCATAGGAGTGACTGATAGGAATCTGTGTGTCCATTTTAGGGTTAGGTATAGGTATACTACACCTACAGCAAAGCGTGGTTACACGACTTTGCCCCAGCTGTCATGCAGCCAGTTGTGTCAAATTTAAGAGGCCAGCCAGGGGTGGCATAATACATGCTGCAGCCCCTGGCAGCCCTGGGTACACCTATGCCCTGAGTTACAGGGTCTGAGAAGGTGGCCCAGCACCAATTGGTAAATGCACCTAGGGTACATGTCGTAATTTAGAAAGAGAACAGCCAGGCTGTGGGTCTGATTGGCAGGCCCACAGCCAGAGAAAGTCGTAAACCAGTGAAACAAAAGCAAAAAATCTGGGTGATCATAGGATTGCAGACCCTACTCTCCTACAGTTTGGTTTGCCCTGTTCCCATCATGCACTGGGACAGGAACAGACTAATTTGCATATAGCCAGGTTCTGAGCTGGGATGGTGCAGTGAGCTAAAAAACGGTGTTGGATCTAGCCCTGATCTCTTGACTGGGTGAGAGTATTCTGCTTAATTCAGAGACTCTGCCCATCACCACCCCTTGTTGTTAAACATCTTCAAGACCGGAGCATAAGAGGAAAAATGGTCTTGAGCCATGGCAAAAATGCACATCAATTTTTTGGAGCTTTGAGCAATTTCCCTGGCCCTGCAGTCTTTTCTACCTCAACTCCAAGGGTCTACAGTTCTCATCAGAACCGACAACACCACTTGCATGCATTATTTAAACAAGCAAGGGGGTACCAGATCTCACATTATGTCCCAGGAAGCTCAAAACATCTAGAAGTGGCTTCTCTTGTACAATATTGCAATCAAGGTGGAACATCTTCCAAGAGTCCAAAACACCTTGGCAGACACTCTCAGCAGAACAGCACAATCTTGCCACGAATGGGAGCCGAATCAAATATTTTTGGACAATGTCTTTCAGAAGTGGGGCAAACCAAATCTGGATCTCTTTGCTACCAAGTGCAATTGGATGTGCCCTTTCTTCGCGAGCTGGGAACCGGAGAAGGGCTCCTGGGGAAAAGCTTTCATAATGGAATTTTTGCTTACCCGTTCCCTCCTTTTCCTCGGATCCCAAGACTTCTACACAAGGTGAAGAAGAAACCATGTTACATGATTCTGATTGCACCGAGATGGCCACGTCAGCACTGGTTCACAGAACTTCTCCTTCTCTCCAAGAGCAAGCCATTTCGCCTTCCAGTTCTACCAGATCAGTCAATGAGCGAAGGCCAGATTCTTCATCCTTGCCCAGCTGAACTACAACTCCATGCTTGGTTTCGGGATTCACAGACTTCAAGGATATTAACTTACCTCAAGAATGTAGAGACATTCTGAATAAAGCAAGAGCCCCTTCTACATTACCGACCTACAGTGGCGGTTTCACCGTGGGGGCGTTTGGGCGCCGCCCCCCCCCTGCTTTCTCGCCGTGCGAGAAGGCAGAACAAATGGTAGTTATCATATTATATAACTACCATTGTGTTTCTGCCTACTCGCACGGTGAAGCAGAACTTCCTGGTTTAAAGTGGTGGTGGGAGTGGCTTGGGGGAGTGGCTTGCCCACTGTGGTTAATACTGACTGTTTGGGCGGCCTGAGGCAGCCCAAACAGACAGTATTCACAAGAGTTGGAAAGCCACTCCCCCAAGCCACTCCCCCCCCCTGCCCTCGAGTAACTCGCCTTGTTCTCTCTGTATGCTGCAGCAGCAGCATACGTAGAGAAAATGACGTAGGTGGGGCAGCCGGCCGCACCAATGAACAAGCATTAGAAATGCAATAGGTCTCGCAGCATTAGAGTTAGTGCTTTTAGAATTGTTTATGGGTTTTTTTGTAAATCTTTAGCATGAGGTTGAGGGTGAGTGAGGGTGAGTGAGGGTGAGGGGTTGAGGGTGAGTGAGGGTGAGGCTGAGGGGTTGAGGGTGAGGGTGAGTGAGGGTGAGTGAGGGGTTGAGGGTGAGGGTGAGTGAGGGTGAGTGAGGGGTTGAGGGTGAGTGAGGGTGAGTGAGGGGTTGAGGGTGAGTGAGGGTGAGGGGTTGAGGGTGGGTGAGGGGTTGAGGGTGGGTGAGGGGTTGAGGGTGGGTGAGGGTGAGGGGTTGAGGGTGAGGGTGAGGGTGAGGGTGAGTGAGGGTGAGTGAGGGTGAGTGAGGGGTTGAGGGTGAGTGAGGGTGAGTGAGGGGTTGAGGGTGAGTGAGGGTGAGGGGTTGAGGGTGGGTGAGGGGTTGAGGGTGGGTGAGGGTGAGGGGTTGAGGGTGAGGGTGAGTGAGGGTGAGTGAGGGGTTGAGGGTGAGGGTGAGTGAGGGTGAGTGAGGGGTTGAGGGTGAGGGTGAGTGAGGGTGAGTGAGGGTGAGTGAGGGTGAGGGGTTGAGGGTGAGTGAGGGTGAGGCTGAGGGGTTGAGGGTGAGGGTGAGTGAGGGTGAGTGAGGGGTTGAGGGTGAGGGGTTGAGGGTGGGTGAGGGGTTGAGGGTGAGTGAGGGTGAGGGTGAGGGGTTGAGGGTGAGTGAGGGTGAGGGTGAGTGAGGGTGAGTGAGGGTGAGGGTGAGTGAGGGTGGGTGAGTGTGAGTGAGGGTGAGTGGGGGTGAGTGTGGGTGAGGGATTGAGGGTGAGGGGTTGAGGGTGAGTGAGGGTGAGGGGTTGAGGGTGAGTGAGGGTGAGGGAGGGTGAGGGGTTGAGGGTGAGGGGTTGAGGGTGAGGGGTTGAGGGTGAGGGGTTGAGGGTGAGGGTGAGGGGGGGTGAGTGAGGGTGAGGGGTTGAGGGTGAGTGAGGGTGAAGGTGAGTGAGGGTGAGTGAGGGTGAGTGAGGGTGAGTGAGGGTGAGTGAGGGTGGGTGAGTGTGAGTGAGGGTGAGGGTGAGTGAGAGTGAGGGTGAGTGAGGGTGAGTGAGAGTGAGGGTGAGTGAGGGTGAGTGAGAGTGAGTGAGAGTGAGTGAATTACCAGACATCCTTACCAGTTAACGTTCAAAGTTTACGAAATCAAAATGCTTTTTAGTAATCCAAAACAATGTACTGCTGCGGCTTACTATACAATAAGTATCATACGGTGCAGAAGTTGGGTCGTGAGCACACATACTGAATCAATAGGGGGTTTAAACTGTCCATGTAAACGTCCATTATTTCATAGAGCATCCTATTGTTAAGTCCCATTAATCCGTGCAAACAAAAGTACAGAAGCACAGAGAGAGAGAGTTTGTTATCAGGATCCACCATTCCGTGATCTTGAGAAGTCGAGTTTACAGCTTGGGCCTGCCTGTTTCACACCAGATCATTAGCCCAGGGGACTGTCTGGGACTGCAGAAATATTTGTTGACATAAAATTAAATTTAAAGCTAACCCTGTAATATTGTTAAACCCTGGGAGAAGAACATTCATCTCCGAAATATGCCCACTCCCTGCGTGACCACCGCGTTTCAAAAGTGAAAACCTAATTACTCACTGTAACCCGGAAATGAGCCCTGCCTGGCCGGTCAGGGCAGCCCTTGGTATTTTGGAAGGGCCCGGGTGGCGAGCAGGGGGGTGGGGAAGATGAGGCGGGCGAGGGAAGGAAGACGTGTTGAGAGGGGGAGGGAAGGAAGGACAAAGGTTAAAAGGGCGCGTGTGATCAGAGGAGTAAGATTAGGAAGAAAGCGGACATGAGAATGCGAGGCAGAGGGCACAACGAGCACCCCCATGGATGAAGGACGTGGATGAGAGCCATAAAGGGGTCGTCACAGCTTGATTCGGAGGGGGAGGGCGGAGAATATAGACAAGTATTAAAGGTTGAGAATATTATGCTGGAATGAGCAGATTGCTTTGCCCAGGTAAAGGAAACAAAGTGAACCTGGGTTCGGTATGAAACCTGCAAGTTGTGTGATACCGACTCCGAGTAGTGAGAGCGCCCTCCCTCCGTTCCGTACTGGTCACCACCACATCTGTGCTTCGAAGCTGGCATTTGCAGGGTTGCTGGTCTCCTTGTTACCAGTATCATTATGTGCGTTACCTAATGTGTCATTTATGGGGTCACCAAGAGGGAATCCACATACTAGTCCGAGTTGGGTGAGTTCGAATATTTGCTCTCTGAAGAACGGGCTTAGAAATTCTTGCACAGCTGACGGGAAAGGGGGTGTGCGCAGCGCTTAGGATGAAGATAGCACAAGCTCATTAATGATGAAAATGCTCAGTTGCAGAGGTGCTAACTGACGACGGAACACCCTGCAGTTTCACGGGGCACACGATTTACACAGTCCGTGTGAAAGGGGAAAAACAAGCATTGGCTGCCAATCGTTTAGCTTTCTCAATGATAGTTTTGTCATGGTTTTTGTAAATCTGTACTGCTACGGGAGCTGACGGACCATCGCCAATAACAAAATAAATTACTAAAAGCAAAAATGTTTTTTTGTTTACAAAATGCACATTGTCGTAATAGTCCTTGGCAATTAAGTTACTTTTTTGCGTGTTGCTATGCCCCCTTTTTAAAAACTTTATATGGAAGAATGACATTACTCACAGTGCTGCCCAATGACTGAAGTGGGCTGACCCATTGCCACATACTCTACGTTGCTGCGAGATGAAGACAAAAAAAGTGTTGACAGAACAACTGAGTAATGGATGAAGAAGGATAGCTGAAAGTCCCAATAAGCATATTTACACAGATACTTTTAGTAACATGAATTCAAACGGTCTTAGCAAAAACCAGACCTGAAAAATATCCGAATATTTAAGGGAAGTGAGTTCGAGGTCGTGGACGCTTGTAAATAGGGACAACGAATACATCTGCTTTCCTCGCCCCAATGGTAAACATTCTTCCAGAAGGTACTCCTTAAATAAAAAGTTGAAATAGGGAGCAAAATGATTAATAATACACTTTACTCTTTAAAAATGCCCCGTTGACAAAATTAAACATATTTAGTAGTGAATAAAATGGAACTGTGGGATTATAAAAAAATGAATTGAGCGTCTTTTGGCTGGATTATGCTGCGTTTTAATTACTTCTGCTTCAAAGTGTAGCTCGTGCCAGCCACCAGTGGAGCACCTCGTATGAATATGGACCAAATGAGGCAATGATACACATCCAATTTAGTGGGGTAAGTAATTATTGCGGCCCCAAACTTCTGTAGACAAGAAGTGTTCTTAGGGATGCCACGCACGTCCTTCCATAAAAGAACGGGCCGATGAAGGTGTTTATTGCGCCGTTTCTGTCATTTAGGGCGTGCATGACATTTTAAATGTCTGTAGTAGTGTCGCTTGGTCGGAGGGAGAGGGGTGATGAAAGTCGAAATATTCTCTCGGTGTATCTTTTCGACCTAAGCATAATCACTCCCTTGTTTAAGATAATGAAAAGAAATGTCAGTTAGGGTTTGTTCATTCTTAGAAACGGCTCCCATGTGTATCAATTTTATACCACCCTCTTAAAAAAGTAGCTGCAATATTCAGAATACTGCAAACGTACTCTGGGCTTAGCTACATGGGTCGCCTCTGCTCGGAAACATAACTGTTGTACCTCGCCTCGCTGTACAATTAAAAAATTCAGTGTGAGGCGGTTCTTTCATTAACATCCATCAAGGGCGGCATTCTTCAATGTACACGTTGCGCGCAGAGCTACGGCTTCTAGGCGCTGTATTTAGCAGATAGGACTAATATCCATTTCCAATGTATGGCTCTCGCTAAGATGAAAGCCTGCATTGATTTTATCGTACTTGTAATTGTGATCTGTAATCAGGTCAAACAAACGTGCAGCGAGCGCCCCCTCGCTTTATACAGCTGGGAAGGGAACATTAGGGTCCCTGTGGATATAAAGACAATGGGGCGTGTTTTGTCTGCTGTGAGTTTCTCTCGAAAGCCACTTGTGCGATATTAGGTTTATTACAAAATGTGACAGTCAGGGAATAGAGCTAGTAACGTGCGTTCAGTCTCACGGCCGCAACCGTCTCTGGAGCTCAGTGACTGACTGGTGTCGTTGGCTTCAGAAGGACTGTCCCCCTGCTTCCGCCCCTTGATAGACTGAGACATGTTACGAAAGACAGTATGTGGCAGGGTTCCATTTATAACAGTTTCCCTTTAAACAATGCCTACTGACTGGGAGTAAAAAATCAAAAGACGGGAGCTCAGTGACTGACTGGTGTCGTTGGCTTCAGAAGGACTGTCCCCCTGCTTCCGCCCCTTGATAGACTGAGACATGTTACGAAAGACAGTATGTGGCAGGGTTCCATTTATAACAGTTTCCCTTTAAACAATGCCTACTGACTGGGTGTAAAAGATCAAAAGACGGGTAAAGAGTTGAAACAAGCCTTTCACCGTAACACGGCGGGCAGGGGAGGGGGCGGGCAGGGGAGGGGGCGGAGAGGGGAGAGGTGCGACAAAAAAAGAAGCCGGAGGGAAGAGAGGGGAGGGGGGAGGAGAAATGCGAGACGGCGGGAAGGGGAGGGGGCGGAGCGGGTCAAATCAACAAACAAGCCGGAGGGAAGAGAGGGGAGGGGGGAGGAGAAATGCGACACGGCGGGGAGGGGGCGGAACGGGGGAGGGGGCGGAGAGGGGACATGCACGCGCCCGTGACTTTTAAGGTCAATGCGCATAAGCTTAATGCGCATGCGCATTGACCTTAAAAGTCACGGGCACTGCAAGGAATCGCCACGATTCCTTGCAGTGTAGATAAAGAGTGGATAACTCGCAATACTCTCGCCTTGCTCGATGCGCATGCGCATCGACAGGCGAGACCTAAAAACGTGGCAGTGGAGAAGGAGGCTGCCTGCTGCACCGCCTTCTTGATGACGTGCTGGTGCTGCCTGCAGGATTTGAAAGCGAGGACGGCGGGAATCGGGATGGAGTCTTTGGAGTCTGCTGGACGGTAGGTTTACTTTTACTTTACTACTTAATTATATGTGTATTTGGGTTAATCACTGTGTTGTAGTTTCCAAACCCCTCCCGCCTCCCCCCTCATCCCCTCACGACTCGAGTGCGACCCCATTCCAACCCCCCAAGCCCCCCCCCCCCGCCCGTAATCCTGGCTGCGACTGGCTATCAGTCATAACGTTAATTATGGGATGCTCAGAGTAGGTGGCCTGTGCGAAATGTTCGGCTCAGTTACCTCTGGGCCGGCCCCACGTTCTGTTATTTTATCATGTCCAGCGAGGAAGGCGCAGTCAATAACTCTCACAGAGATCTGTAATATGCAAACAGCATTACGGAATCCAGGCAGACCATCCTGCTGCAGAACTGACAGCTGCGAAGGCTGGAAAGGGAAAGTGCAATTAAGCAAGTCATTGCCCACGACTTTGAAGCCCAAACGCGGTAGGCACCTCATTTCAAAGACACAGGCATTTGCTGCATAAAATGATAGGAAACAAGACTCAACTTGCTGGCCGTGGAAAGCCCTTGGCCCTGGGTGACCCTAGAATACAATATAAATCCATCCATTAGCACATTCTAAAAGCCCTATGTGTTCTGGTCTCATTAATTGTTTTGCATTAGCAAATATTTAATTGTGTGGGCCTGCTCCTGAATTGATTTATGGTTAATTGCGGACAGTTTACTATCCATAAATACTTCTGCAGTGCACACAACGCGCATCTACGTCTCCCACTGTAGCAAAGTGCCTTCTGTAATATCTCTACACTTAAATTGAAAGATCCTGTTGTTTCTCCTTCCAAGGCTCGCACTATAAATAACACAACAGTTTACTAGTTAGTTGCGAGACAATACCAGTACCCTAACATCAGCAAAATCAGGTCGTTTGATTTCAGCGTCCTTCATTCCATATCTCCCAATAGCTTAATATTACATTCTGATGGTAAAACTCTTTTTAGGTAAATCCGGACTCATTGAGGCCACTTTAAAATGTTGGCCCGTGTGTATGTTTGCAGTGAGCGCTGATGACATTTGTGGAACACTTATCTTAACTTAACTTGCATTTTCAAGAGAAGCCTCTGTGTTGCTAAATAAAGGGTGAGGTGCATTAAAGTATTCTTTTAAACCCTCCTGTTTTAAAATATTGCAGTCAGGCTAAGAGGAATGAAGTGAGATATGGGACAGCGCAGGGTTAAATGTGTTACTTTTATAAACATACTCGCTTTCTGAAAATTGCTGTAACTTGCACCACTTAGCCCTTTTTTTCTTCTTCCTTGCCGCAAGAGTCCCTCCAGTTCCTCTTTAGTCAATCAGGATGGCTTTCAACACAACACACAATCGCAACGTTTACGCCCTACCACTTTCAAAAATCACCAGCCGCCACTGCCGACCTATGTCTTAAAATGGAAGAGATTCTGTCACTGGTGCTGCAATAACAACTTGCATCCGCTGGAATGTTCTCCCGATAAGGTTCTGCCTTATTTATTATCATTATCTAAATCTGGTCTCATGTTCATTTCATTTCCACATACAGACGATCCTCAGGGGCGGCATCACTTTGTTCCAATCGTCTCATTAAGCAGTTCATGAAAGGCCTTTTCAGAACTTTCCCGCCTATTAGAGCTCCTCCTCTAGAATAGAGGCTGAATCTGGTTCGACAACAGCTGATGAAGCATCCGTTTGAACCCATTCATAAAACAGACTTAAAATATTTCTCTTGGAAGACGGCTCTCCTATTTGCACTCACCTCTTCCAGACAAGTGAGTGAAATACAGGCGTTCACCATAAAACAACCTTATCTTCATTTCATCTCAACAAACCTGTGATATTGCGGACATTCTTTCCTAATCCGTCTTCAGCGGCGGAAAAGTCATTATATACTTTGGATGTCAAAAGATGTTTGAAATTCTACATATCTCAGACTGTGTCCAACAGAAAATCTGACCAGTTATTTCTCTTGTATGGTGGTCACAAGCCAGGATCAGCTGTATCAAAAGCTACTATCTCAAGGTGGATTGCATCCGCTATTCAATTTTGCCATTGCAAAGCAGGCCATCCATTGTCAAATAAGCCTAAAGCTCATTCCACCAGAGCAGTGTCCTAATTTGCGGCATTGTTCACTGGTGTGTCTCTGGACAAGATTTGCCGGGCTGCAACCTGGAAAAGTGTGCACACTTTCACTCGGCATTATTGCCTGGATCTGGCAACAGAGGCTGAGTCAGCAGTTGGGCAAGCAGTACTATGCAACCTTTTTAGATAAGGTAAGCCTTATGATAAGAGTATATTGTTTCTGCCATTGTATATAACTATTGTTGCGTACATATATGACTTACTCTTTATGTTAGTACAGATATGTATATATTTTTTGTTTTTGCACTGGTTTGGTATTTTGGATTCTTCTTATGATACCCACCATCCACTATGCATCTACATATTGTTTACTGCTAGCTACTTTGATTCTAAGTATGTGAATCTATGAAAGATACCCCAATACTGGATAAGAAAACGAGTTACTTACCTGTAACTTCAGTTATCCAGTATTGGTATCTTTCATATATTCACATGCGACCCTCCCTTCTCCCCAGAGAGGCTTACCTTATCATTGTGGCATACTTATAGTCACTTGTGCTACGAAAATCTGAGGGTTTGCCTCCCTGTGGGGAAGGTTCTAAGAGGGTGCTGCTGCCTGACTGGCTGGTTTCTAAGTTTGGTTATTTTTGCAAAAGTCCAAGATAGGCTAGTGTAGTGACTTTGCTATCTACTATAGCCTATGGTGTGATGTTATTATGACTATAATGTATAGGTTTTATTGTACCGCGAGACTCCCACCTCGTCAGCAGGGAAGATTCTAAGCATGTGAATCTATGAAAGATACCAATACTGGATAACTGAAGTTACAGGTAAGTAACTCGTTTTCTTATCTCATTACATTTACTGTGCATTCAAAGATTGAAGTCAAATGTCAGGCTGTCTCTTCCCAGGGAGCCTGGTATTTAGTATGCTTTCGGCTGACTTCGAAGTGAGAGCGTTTATGGGCGGAATACAGATTGTCCCCGACACCCCTATTCCATGGGGAGAGCACTGTATGCGCAAGAGCTGCAGGGACCGCCTGGCCAGGTTGCATTTGCTTTGACATTACCCTGTGCTCCAGTCTGGACGCATTAGGGGCTGTTGTGGCATTGTACAGCCTGCCTGCATGAAAACCACACAAGCTTCTGTGGTTTGGGGACATTTCCTGGACAGAGTAGGAACTACTGTGGTATCGGGAGCCCCCACCCTACCTCTACCTGAACACTGTATGCCCCACGGCTACAGGAACGTCCCAAGCATCCAGTGCCCATTTTCTCTGGATATCGTGTGTTACAATGTTGCAGGAACTGCCATAGCAATCTGTGCATTTAGCAGGAATGGAGCGAATATTATTAACTTCCACCTGCCACAACCTTTATCGACTGCAAGAAGCTGCAACAGGAGCTCACTTGAGCTGGCTAGGGCTCAGGCAAAGTTTATCATGCGTGCCCTCCTTCCCAGTTCCTGGCAAGGAGCCAGCAGACAGTAAAGTGCCTCTCCCCTCCCCAGACCTGAACGTTCTTAAGCAGCTGGCCATGGAGGATTTGTTAAGCGTGGGCAACACAGTCATGGACACCAAGAAGAAACTAGCATTGGTAAAGCCAATAGGACTCCACTATGTGAGATCTAGCGGCTTCGTCAATGTTTTTTTAGCCATATTGTGCAGAAGTGTGGGCTTCAGTGCAGTACGGCTAAAAGTTAAAAATATATAGATTTAAAAAGCGCTATGATGCTGTCAAATCTGGCTATGTTAAAGAGCTTTTTTTCTTTACTTTCAGTCATGTTGAAACATGACTAAGAAACATTGGCAAAGACAGATTTCACTTAAGCGAGACCTATTGCTTTCCTAATATTGGTTTTAAAGTGCACTTGCTTGCTGTAACTTCTCATGGTGCTGGACCTATTGGACTTTTGTTTAAAAAAATTGTGTTTTGGCCTTTCAGTTAAAAGATTTAGGGGTTATTTTTATTGCATCTTTCTACAACAGTTAGTGAGGGGGGCAGGATGAAAAGCACCATGCTAGCTACTAACAGATGCAATGCCGGAGCTCATTGTGTTTGCACCTTGGTTTAGACTTTGAGTCGCGATTCACTCCAGAAGAAAAAGTGAAAATGCTCCTTTCCACTACAGATCGCTGCGCTAAAGAAGTAATTTCAAAGTCCTATGTGATTTCTGATTATGAGCTTCCAGGGTGAATCCAGGCTGTTTAGACCAGGGGAGTGGCCGCCCCATGGGCTGAATGGGTGGACACCTCGTACGTCTGCTATCTGAGCAGCAGTGGCTTGGGCAGCACAGTCTAGCTTTGATAAACATTATAGACTAAAGTTGGCAAATGGTTCGGAATTATAGTTCGGTACAAAGATGCTGAATGCAAAGAAGGTACCAGAAATGTAGATTTATGACCATTTCCTGTTTATATTAAATGTGCGTAGCATTATGTTAACAGTCATGTGCGTATATTTGTCTTTCATTCATTCCTCATCCTGTTACTCATGTTGCCACCCACCCTGGTTGGATTCTGCAGCCCCTACAACAGCAGGGTGAGCTGGGATTATGTGTCCTCTTAACGGTTAAAGGGGTAGGAATTGTAATGGAAAGAAAAGAGGCACGAGTACCTCGGGTGAGGCAGGGCCTCCCAGCTGCACTAGTGTGTAATGGGATGAGGGATTTGGAACCAGAATAATGAAGATTACCAGTAAGTAACCCAAACATTCACTCATTCTCATGGGCAGTGCCAGGTGAGGCCAGAGTGAGTGATCTGCCTCAGCTTCCCTATGAGCATAGCTCTTCTGAGGTCATTTGTCATGTGGTGCTCAAAGTCGAGGCCAACATATAGGGCGGTGTCTGTTGGACTGGGAGGACCTGATCAGCCCTCCCTCTCTGGTCGCTGTATGCATCCTTTGGGCAGAGTCCACACCACTGATGCACAGCTTGGAAGGCAATCCAGGACAGCTGATGAGACCTGCCCTGCAGGAGCTTTCCTTAGGAGCTCATGAGGATAGGCCCCAACCAGGCTTAGCGACAGGGTTTGTCCTCCTAGTTAACTAGCTCACAGGGCTTTAAAACATGCAGCGTAAACATGTCACTAATCCACTGAGCTTTGTGCTTTATTTTGAAATGGTATATTTTGTGCGTTCACCCATGCTCTCAATGGCATACACCAATGCTTTATATTCCATATCATGTTCAACCAGGTGTACACCACAAACTCAGATTAATGAGCTTTGGCCACAAAAAGTGAACTCTTCTACAACATTCTTAATCAAAATGTTTTATGCTATAGTTATAAAAAGTAACTCTTTACATAATAAAATGAATGGGAAGACATTTTCGCACAAGAAAACCTTACACAGGTTTATAGCTACTTTAATGTATCCAAGCCCCCAGCCCCCCAAATAAATCAGAAACAATAAACCACTTCTTATTTAAGCGAATTATATGCTCAAACCCACCAGTGGAGAAGTGTGGCTCAATGGTTAGAGAGGCAGACCCTGATGCAAAGGTCTAGCCCGGGACCAGGGTTCAATTCCCGCCTCGGCGGGTCTTGGGCTCAATTTCCGCGGACCTGAATTCTCGCCTCGTGCCTATTTTAATCATGGGTCCCACTCTGCAACTCTGGGCAATAGCTTGCTTAATCTCCACAACGGCCCCAACAACGCTAAGATGCCTGGCTTCACCTTGGGGGGGACCCAGGAGTGGGCACTTCACAGGGAAAAGCCAGAAAGGGTTACACAGCGGTATGCATACAAGCACCTGAGATACCCCTTCGGGGTCGATTCAGGCCCTATACAAATACTACTACATTTACCAGGAACATGACCTACCAGGAATAATGTTTGGAAAATGTTAAGGCACAAGCAAAATGGCTTTAGTCCCACCTTCACGAACAAGCAATGCGGGCATGTCATGCTACGAAGTGGCAATGACTAAACATGAATCTATCTGTGCGGCTTTGGTTTACACAACTGGACTTTGTCATTGGCCAGTCCGATATTACTATTACATGGCAGTACCTACAGGTGACCTACAAGGAACAAAACTTACTTAAGTGGATGACTCACAATCCCTACATAAAAGATGTACTTGCTATACTATCAATCTCTCCAAGAAAGGTCCCTTTAGTTTAGGTCATTAGTATCAGCACACTGGTCCATCAGCTTTCTGCCGTGGCTATGTGGCTTCTGGCGTGAATGTGTCACAAAAAGAGGCTGGGGTGGCACCTGATTGGGTGCAACATTTCTGGAGTGGATGCCACTTGCCGGCATGCGGAGGTGCTGGTTGAGATTGGACGGATCCAGTCTATCTTTTTATATTTAGGATTTTCGTCTTTTCTTTTAAAAATGTTTTTATTGGTATTTACAAGTTACATATAGTAAAATACATACAAATAACATCTCGCCGATGGTCGTGTAGGGCAGCAGTGGTTCATTTATCAGTCTTTGTTTGCAACCTTGAAATAGTTGCCGGAGTATCAGGAAACAGGGTTTGGTTGGATTTTTGGGGAAAAAGCTGCAGAATTCCTACAAGAGTCCAGTGGTTAGAAATAGCCGAAATCCCATAGACAGAGAAGGGTTTGACAACGCGCTGGCATTGAGGCCTTGTGCTCAAGGGCACAGCTGCAAGCCAGTTTGTCAATACTTGTATCTTTATGCGAGCATATTCGGAAAATTGGTGCCTCGGAGGATGAAATGTGCCTGCTGGACTTCAAACAGTACTTGCCCGGAGACATGGACATAAGTGGGATGGTCAACAGACTGTCTCTTTCAGTGACTTGTTAATGGTGCACATTTGTGGTCACTGTCCTCCTCACCTACGACCATTCCACATTTTAACCATATTCTTGAGACATCTGTCTGTCCATTGGATCATCGCGTATGTTATGAAATATATGGCACATCTACCACTTACAGACCTAGTGATAAGTTGGTCCAAAGTGGATGGCTCTCCTGTGTGTGAATAGGATTCACGTCCCAGCCTGATTCCATCTCTGTGTGTTCATACCATAGTTTAATTGTGCAGGCTGTGTGTGTATCGCTATTACTCTAATGCATATTTTTTTCTCCTATTATCAGAGTTTTTTTGTGTGTTTTTGTCTGCTAACTTCTCTTTGTATGTCAGCACCACAGTCACCAACTTGTAAGATGGGAAAGGAGAATACAATGTTATACCATCGGTCACTTAAAGTTGTGAGGGATTTATTGTCAGTGCCATCAGGTTCCCGGGTGTCATTCTCACTGATGCTGTGGGGCATGGTATGGGGGAGTGAAACTGGTCCTGGGTAGTACTGCAAGTGCAGGTGTTTCCCTTCCACTTGTTCCATGCTACATTGTCTAGGTCTGCACGTATAAAAGATATCTCAGAGAGTTCAGGGAATGAATGAGCACAGAAACTGTATACCTCCAAAAAGAGGTCAAGCTTTGTATTCTTTAACTGCGAATATTATTTTACCCACCTACCCAGAGGGTACTCTCACTAGAGGTCCAAGTCAAGGTGGACACAGATACCAAAGGACCTCAAACTATAAGCACAAGCGTCAGCAGCTCAAAGGTCTCAAGCCATCTTAAAATGTAGCAATTCTGGGTCATATTAAACCTTTGAAATCTTTTTTACTGCCGGACTGATCAGCTTTGATCAGAAACTCGGTTGTTCCTGGCAGTAGCTTATACATAACAGAGTAAAAAATAGTATTACAAATTTAAGAGCTAGAATCAAAGGTGGGAGGGAGAAAATGTTTCAATATATAGTGACAAGGAAGAAATAACGAGAAAGGGGGTGAAGAAAATATGAAAAGAGGGAGAATCAAATGTGGAAAGAAAAAACGAAATGGAAGTTAAGAAAAGTAAGTAGAGAAACAAAAAGCAAAGATTAAAAGACAAAGAAAAATAATTAAAAGAATGAAAGCAAAGAAGAAAGAAAGTGAAAGATAGGAAGGGGAAGGAATGGAGAATGAAACGATGAATGGCATTAGGGATACATTCAAAATAAATGGAAGAAAAAGAGGACTTGGGTAAGCACTATTAAAAAGAAAAATAAGAAGCCAATAAGAGGGCAAAAATTGGGTAAAATAAGGAAGGTGGGAAATAAGAGGTCGAAGGAAAGTAAAAAAAATAAGGGGAGGAATCAGAAAAAGGAAAGGAAAATTGTAGAGGAAAGAAATGGGTATGGAAGGGGGAGATAGAAGAAAAGTGAACTTTGAAGAAAAGAAAGACTAGGAGAGGGGCAGATTGAAAGCAATGTTGAGGTTGAAAGGAAAGAAAATTTCAATGTACAGGATGCTAGAAAAAGAACGAGAAATGAAATTCAGATTGAACGAATCTGAGGAAATGGTCAAATTGAGGCAAAAAGAAGATATTGGGAAGAATGGAAACGGACACAATAAAGATAGAATGATCAATAAGAGAAGTAAAGAAAGCAAAAATATCCATGGGATAATTACTTATAGAAAGCTGGAAATTAGACAAAACGACACAGGAGTGGAAAATAACAAATCAGAGCAAAGCAGGACAGAAAAAAAAGAAGAAAGCAAGGTGGATGAAACGGAGCAGAAAGGACTGCATTGAGGCAGAAAATGAGGGTGGGATCATGGGATGAGGAAGAACGATTGAATAAAAGAAAGAACTTGAAGAAAACTGAGATAGAATGACAGTAAGCACCATCTAAAGGAGAAGGGCGAGAAGTGAGAACCGGAGCTGAAGGGAGCTAAACGGCTGTGAGAAAACAGGAGGTTGGTAAATGGGATAGAGTTTGGGGAGTGGGAGTTAGTGAGAGCTAGACAGCTGGAAACAGTTGGAGCGAAAGAGTAACAATTTAAATGTAGCAGTGAGATCACATGGATGTGTAGAGAAACGCGGCTCCAGTGTCGCGGTGTCGTGCGTGTGTTTCAGTCTGAGGGAGGGGAGGGGGGTGCTTGACACCTCCTCGCGGACACGTCACTGGCACCCGGGTGGTTCAAGAGGTGCCCCGCGCTGTAACACTTGAGTGAGATAAGGCAGCGAAGTGTCTGTAGAGCTGCATTAACATGTTCCTGTGGAGTTCTCCACAGGATCACACAGTCGGTGTCTGACACAAACTTGAAACCTAATTATCGCCTATTTGAGATATCACGAGCCCGTCTAAAATCATGGTAATGCAGCTCTACATGCAGCCAGCCCTCGGCAAGCGGGCCGCCAACAGGGCGGTGGAAAGCGCCTGCCTTGGGAAGGACCATGCCCCAGCCGTGACGATATATCTCTCGAGTCCCCCAAAAGATATCCAACATCCTTCGAAACGGGCACTGCCCACTGCAGAGGATGCTCCAAGCCTAGATACAGACTACAAAGAGAACGAAGATGCCTGCTTGGCGGGGGCGTAGCGGGGACTGTGCGTACGGACAGCTGCCTCCCGTGCAAGCTTCCTACATTCCTATCGGGTGCCAGCTGCCAACGCACCCACACGGCGGGGTATGCGGGCACACTGGCACAGCCCGAGTCCTCCCCCACCAGCTCCCCCGTAGCCAGGCCAGAAGGCATGCGGGGGGAACAGGTGCCGTTCAGGAACTCTGAGAGAGGCTGGAGATGCAGGCAGGGCAATATTCCACAGGTCCTTACCGCCATCTACGCGCCTTTGCCACATGGCCATTAAGTTGGCAGATTACACAGAGGACGAATAATCACAAAGTAACCCAACTAGCCAAAGATGTCACGTTTAGGGGGGGAATAGTTACCACGAGCTAACAAACAGCACTGGCTGTACCAGCTATGCCCTCAGTCAGTGCACGTGAACAGCAGCAGTCCCCATGTTCATTCATCTCAGGCTGTTCGTTCCTGGGCCTACATCATGGGTACACACGGCCTATAGACCAGGATGTAACATGTCAGTGCCTAGCCCGTGTATGTGGAAACGGGCGGTACCCACAGCATTACCCCCGGAATGGGTATATTTGAGTGGGGGGCACCCACCGCTCGGGGCTGCGTGGGGATTCACGGTGCACAGCCCTGTGCACTCGGCCTGGGACAAACGGCAGACACCCGAAGCATAAAAGAGAACACAGACCGTGAAGCCCTGTGCCCTCAGCCTGGGTACACGGAAGTGGCGGGAAGCCCACGCTCTACATACATGCATGCGCAGCCTGAATACATGCAAGTGCCATGACACATAGCGCTGGAGGTCTGACGGGGTTTGCGTCCACAGGCCTGCTGCTACAAGGAAACTAGAACCACATCCCCAGGAGCTCTACTGGCGGCTCCGGGGCTCACATCCCATGTTCCCACCGTCGGGGTACACCGGGCTACAGACGGCCTCACCCACCCCACTGAGGGCAGGCGGTACAGTAGCGTCTCTCTGGGGCAGACTGGCAGTTGCTGCCGGGGGCTGGACAGAGCCGGTGGCTGACAGTCTTCGATTGTTATTAATGACCCATTTAAGGATGAAGGTAGCTTGAGTTAATTACCTAGCAACGGAGACCCCTCCCCCTGCCCAGTGACCAACTCTGTGAACAATGAGCGGAGCTGGGCTCCCATTACCTGCTTAATCGCAGCTAACTGAGCCCCATTGTGCGCCCCCGCCAAGCCCCGCCCCCTCCCTTCCACGCTGGGCTCCTAATCCCTTCATGGGATGGGCCGGTGCCACGGAGGAAGAAACCCGACGAGGGAGGGGGCATTCCAACCAAGTTCAGCTCCACTGAACCGGGACGAGTATCGGGAGGACAGGGAAAGGTCACAAGGAAAGCTCCCTGCGTCTGAGGCGTGCAGACACAATCCTTCACACCCAGGTATATATGTGTAAAAAACTCCCTACCCCCACACTCCATGAGACTCTGGTACTGGGATGGATGTGTAATGAAGCTGCCCGCTTCTTAAGTGGGTAGACGCTTCACCAGACCCCGATACTGCTATTTATGTGTGAGAAGCGCCCTCCCTGCCTCGAAGGTGTCTAGACACACACCATCAGACCCAGGTACTACTGGTATGTATGTACAAGACTGCCCTGCCTCTGATGAGCGGAGACACTTCACCAGACCCCGGTACTGGCATGTATTAGAAGCGCACTGCCTCTGAGGCATGTAGACATTCCACCAGACCCTGGTACTCATACAGCCATCTCCACCACCTACACACAGATCCATCATAATGCCTTCCTAGCCTGCTGGGCGAGGAACACGATGCAGAGCAGCTACACTATTGCTATCCTCATACAGCTAATACCAGTACTAACAACACACCTGCTACAAGCACAAAAAATACTGCCAAATCTTCTATAAAACAAAGTCACATCATCACCAAAGCACATTCCCTAAACTGCTGCTGGAGGACTCTCAAAAAACAAGCATCACATCTACAACCTTCTCACTGACACACAAACTGACTAACTTTTCACAGTTGATTCATGGTTGGGAGACGATATGGCTCTGGTGTTGCATCAAACAGTTCCTCAAGGCCATTCAACTATCATACAAAATTGTATAAGCAAAAGAGGAGGAGGTGGGCTAGCTGTTGTATTTAGGCAAACATTAAATATCACTAAAGCTGACGACGTCGCCATTAGCGGCTGCGAGCATCGTCATACTGCTGTGTGAGCAGGTAAAAAAGGAAAAATAAAATGATAAAAAGAATGCACTATCATTTTATTTTTCTGTCCTTGCTCAGCTGGTATGGGACGGGGCTGTGTCAGAGGAGCAGGGGGAGGAGTGGTGGCACCCTAAGTGTGCATGACCGTTTGGCCGGCCAAACAGTCATGCACACTTATGTTTCCCACTGGGCTCTGTTGCACAGCCTTGGTGAACATGCCCAGGCTCCCAGTCCCTCTCTGAGTGCCAAACCACAGCACTCGGACCAATCACAAAGCTGCTAGGAGTCTGGAACCCTGGGTGCTTTCTGCCCATGGAGTCCCGTAAGCGGACATAGAGGACCGAGGGGGCCTGCACACAGGTAATTGATTTTTTTCCCCATTCCCCCCACAACCCACCTCCCCCACTGCCATTAAGTAGCAGCCGCTACTGGTCTCCATACAAGATTGTGAGGCCCTCTTCACCAGATGCAACCATACACCATCTTCCTACTGTAACCTCACACTCCTTTATAGAACTCCTTCTAGAAATGCAACATTCCCAGACACAGTTTCAAATCTTATAACAATACACTCCAAACTATGTATTCTGGGTGACCTAAACAAATGTTTGAAAAAGCCCATCCAAAAACATTCACCACTGGCCTAGACGCACTGAACCTACATCAGATTGTCCACAAACACCCACACATCACTGGACACATCCTATACGTCATTTTTGCAAATACAAAACTAGTTAAATTTTAAACAATTACTCCAGTCACATGGTCAGACCACCCGTTTCTTGCTTTCCAACATAGAACACAAAGCAACACACCTAAATCCACCTTACATGCAGCCCCATCTAGACCATTGAACAAACTCAATTGGGAACACTTAGTAACACAACATCCAGTACACATCTAGACACTATAAATTCTGTTCAAGACCTATCTAGTTGACTACAGGAAGATTTTGATATCCTGATACCACTAAGAACACAACAGAACAAGAGAAAACGGGCACCTTGGATAAATACAGAGCTAAGTGAAAAAATCAGCAAATTAGAAAGCTACAATGTACCCAGCTCAAAACAGACACCAATCAAGACAAAATTCACCTACATACACTTTACAGATTACACAAGCCAGCAATCAGACAAAGCTAAGGAAAAGTACTATTCAGACAGAATACAAAATGTGAAATGTGCAAATAAAGAATTCTATAAAATTCTCACAGAATTTCGTAAACAAAATTGCCTAGGAGTTCATCCCATTACTTAAGAATTCACGGACAAACTAGCAAATCATTACACAACCAAAGCAGACATTTTGGACTCCTACCTTCCCCACCCCAAAAAACACTTCAAGAGTACGCTAACCCAGCCTCTCTTTTCCTTCCAACAAATATCATATAATGAAGGTATGGACCTAGTCAAAGCAAGCAGGCCTACCGATCAGTGTTCACCATAAACCTTCAAATAAAATTCTTCTCACTACCTCTGCTGCCACACCAGTAAAGGAATCATCAACAATTATTTAAGTACAGGAATATTTCCAGAAGATCTGAAAAAAGTAATACATACGCCCAGTACTAAAGACAACAAACCTGGACCCGCTTACCCCTGACAACTACAGACCAAATTACAAATGGACCTTTCCTGGGCAAACTGATAGGAAGGGTGGCATTCGCCCAGATGTCACAAATCATTGAAGATAATTCCATACTTTCAGACTGTCAAACAGGATTCGACCCAGGAGGAGGCACAGAATCTGGCCTCATTGCCACCTGGGATGGCCTGAAGAAAACAGTTGACATGAAAGGGGTTGCTGCACTACTTCTCTTGGACCTCTCAGCTGCCTTTGAGATGGGTAACCATGACACTCTAATACAAAGACTCTACAAAGCCGGCATAGAGGGAACTGCCCTCGACTGGATCACATCCTACCTTGACAAGCATTTGCAATGCAATAGGTCTCGCATTAGGAAAGTGTGAGCTATTGGTATTATAAATGACACATTTTTTTAATATGTGTTGGCTTCGAAAATATATAAATTAATAGCATTGTTATTCACAAAGCCAATAGCTTACACTTTCCGAATGCGAGTCCTATTGGCTATGGCACAGTGCTGTTGTGGTGCTGAGTGATGTGGTGGTGTCCCCGAGTGATGTGGTGGTGTCCCCGAGTGATGTGGTGGTGTCCCAGAGTGATGTGGTGGTGTCCCAGAGTGATGTGGTGGTGTCCCAGAGTGATGTGGTGGTGTCCCAGAGTGATGTGGTGGTGTCCCAGAGTGATGTGGTGGTGTCCCAGAGTGATGTGGTGGTGTCCCAGGGTGATGTGGTGGTGTCCCAGGGTGATGTGGTGGTGTCCCAGGGTGATGTGGTGGTGTCCCAGAGTGATGTAGGGTGGAGTCAGAGGGTGGAGTCGGAGGGAGAGCAAGCAGTAACAGAAAGAGCGTGGGTGCGAGAGCGAGAAAGACGTAAAGAGGGGTAGGAGGAGAAGAAAAAAAATAACACACGAGTGGTGCGCACTTAGAAATTGAAAAAAATTGAGTTAAAAACACCTGGCAACTGCTTATATTTTTCAATATTCAGCATTGAAATTGAAAGTAGGTTAGCGAGAGGGATGTTACGGGGAGAGTGAGGAAGAGCGCGAGAATGAGCAAGAACTACTGGGGAGGAATGGAGATAAAGAGAGCAAGGAGTAACAGAAAGAGCGTGGATGCGAGAGCGAGAAAGACGTGAGGAGAGGAGTTTTTATTGAGGGTCAAAAAGGCCCACTGGTGAGCTTTATCTAATGCATGGCGAGTGTAGGGCTAAAAAAGAACAAGATAGCGGGGGTGCATTCCTTTCAAGTCTGATGTGGGGGCGGCAGCCTTTGAAGTCTGATGGGGGGGGGGGGGGGGGGGGAAGGGGGGAGGGCAAATGGTGAGGCACATGCACTGGCCATAATCCGCATTCCAAAGCTCTCTGGCATCAAAGGAAGGGTGGGAGGGAACGAGCATATGGGGTGTGAGCCATAACGAAAGTAAGAGGGGGAGCAGGAAGTGAGGCTGAGTGCGCGCTGGCGAAAGCAGTCCAGATGCCTGCTTCGCGCTTGAATGCTTCACAATAACTGGCCATACACCGCATTTTTAAAGCTCTTTGGGAGACTTTTCTTTTCCTCTTACTATACTCTCGCCAGCAATGCGCCAGCGCATTGTCTCAGGCGAGACCCAAAAACCGAACTAATGCCATCCATATCCTCCCTTCTCGTTCAAACCGTACTTCACAAAAGCAGGGGTCCCTCAAGGCTCTATCATCTTGCCCATGCTTTGCAACATTTACATGAATTCATTACCGGCATTGATCAATCAATTTCACCTTACGTGCTCTATGTAGATGGCACACAAATACTCCTTAAACTGGAAATCCCCAAAGACATTGGAAGCTCACAAATTTTCAGTTGCCTCAGCCATGGATCAGTGGATGACATGGAGCCATCTCAAACTGAATGCTTCCTAAATGAAAATGAGGTAGTGATTGGAAAAATGATGAGCCACTCTCTGACTGGCGATCTGGTAAGACTACCTAAAGTATCAAAGGAAGTAAGAAACCTCGAAATTACCATAAACTCCAAGCTATCAACGAATGCCCAAGTGGACAACCTAGGAAGATCAAGCTCGGTTAGTATAAAAACTCTGCCACACATCTTCCCCCACCTGGGATTTCCACACAAGGTCCAGGCTACTATCTCTCTTGCACGATCTAAACTAGACTACGCCAATAGCCTCTACCATGGATCATCTTTAACAACTATAAAAAGACTACAACGGATTCAGAACTCAGCTGCCAGACTACTCTTACGTATAAAGCCACAAGCCCACATTTCCCCTGCCTTGAATACCCTACATTGGTTACCTGTTTCCAGAAGATCCACATTTAAGCCGCTTTGCATCACCCACAGACTAACACAACCTCTCGTCATCAGGACTAAAAATCACTAAACACATTCAACAAATAAACCTCTGCTCTCGAGTGGCACCTCGCCTCAGAATCACTAGCTGTTTGGGGGGGTCTCCAATTTGCACTCTATTATTTTCAAATAAAGTTATTCATAGTTGTGAAGGTTTTTAATTCGTAATTTTCATTATCCTTTTTAGCCTTTATTTACTTCCTTCTTTTAGTAACATCCATTCAATTTAATCAAATTCGCATATTCAAAATGAAGACTGAATATATAAAAAAACTTCACAACATATAAATAACTATTTGAGAAGAATAATTGAGTGGAGACGCCCCCCCACATCTGGGGACAGCACATCTAGTGATGTACCCATCCTCATAAGGATTCACCAATCACCACAAATTAAAAAGACTAAATATCATTCACCCAAATTACTAGCAATTTACCAGTAAGTGCGAGAGGCTAATTCCTATACAAGTCCAACATATGATACTCGCCTCAGAATCCCACCATACAAGAAAAAAACTGCTGTGACACCACCTCTGTACAAGGAGCCAAACTATGGAACTCCTTACCCCCAAACATAAGATCCATGGTAAAATAGCTTATCTTCATAAGACTACTCAAAAGTTGACTCTTCACCCACATAACCACCATACGCAAACATAAAAATAAATCGTATCTCTATTTATAGAAGCATTTATTTGGACTATAGATCTGTACCTACATGTGTATTGCTTCGTATAAACTAGTTTAATAATTAGGTTTATAAATATATAGATATTTGTTAGTTCTGGCAAACAAATGTACATATTACTTATGGTTATATTATTCTATGTTTAACATGTATATAGGTGACTGCGTAAATAAGTAAATCTTTTATCATAACGATCTGTAATTGCCTCACTATTAAATTACACAAAATGTATATAGAAAAACAAATCTACTACCCTCCCCAATGCACTATTCTATTGCTCATCCATACCTCTCTCAGAATATCCTCTATCTCCACTCTCGGACTCATCCCAAATCCCATTCTACTACTGTGAGCCTCAAAATAACCATTTCTAGACTCTTCCGTCCTCTGCTATTCCTTGCACCATCTCATAACTCTCACTATTCAGATCTCACAAAAAAGCCTTTCTAAACCCTTCCCTGCTTACTCTCCCCACTCCACCTCTCCTCTTTACTCATCGCAAACCTCCTCTTGCGGCTAGGATCTCAAAATAGGCACTTTCTAGACCTTCCCTCTTCTGTCCCTTCACTGCCCTTTTCAATCCAATTAACATGTCCACCGCTCAAATTAATTTCATATTTTCTAATGATAATTCCCCACTAATCTTGTTTGTGTTCCGAAGTAGTGTGCTGCCCACTGAAAAGCACGTGGACACCTCATCAGGGGTAGCAAGTGCAATATAAATCCAAACCCTTCCCGCTTTCTGTCCCTTCGTCAACCCTTTTCAATCCAAATAAACTCACATGTCCACCGCTCAGATTAATTTCATATCTCCCTATACAAATTCACTACTAATCCTTTTTGAGTTCCGGCGTACCATGTTACTCAATGAATGCCTCGTCAAGGGTAGTAGCGCTATATAAATGTAATTATAATATATGTGTAAGAAGCGCCCTGCCTCGGAGGCCTGGAATGTGGAAATAACCTGCATTAAGCTCTGGTACAGACGGCAAGGTGTAGTCACCCCGTGTATTTCGCTGACTGTCCGACATACTGTCTAGCCATAGCTTGCTCACACATCAGTCCCGTGGCCCACCCCACCTAATCACATTAGTAGCATATGTACGGTCGAGTACGAATTTCAGAAAACACTGCAAGTCCCAGCATGCACATAGGCTGCGGTCTCGAAAATTAAGTGAAGGCCTGTGTGCATGAGTGGTCGGCTGACACTGATCCTCTCTGCGCCCAGAAGTCTGAGCAGGGGATTGATATCCAACAACTGAATGAGCAGACACTGCAAATTTAGAGAGCTCCGATACGTAGAGACAAAGAATGTATCGTCGTGTACTGCCCCCCACACCCAGTTTCTCACACAATGGCAGGAAACCCAGTAAAGAGATGAGTGAGAGAGACCGGAGTTTCGGCACTGAAAGATCCGGCTTCACGCTGGGATGATGTCATACATAGGAAGAAATATTCCCACGCCTAGACCGCTCTGGCGAACCCATAGATTTAAACCGACCGGCTTCGACAGCCCTAACGATTGAAGGGTGTCGCAATCCCGGACAGCACCAAAGCCCCTTTCACGGAGATTCTCCCCCAGCCAGGCCCGACGCGACCATCAACTTTCAAACAACCGCGGCCACGCCCAGTCACCTCCAGCGTCCATGACGTCACTTCCAGCCAATGACCTCTCACTCACAGCCAGACTCATACGGGGTCTCTCCCCAGCAGCCCCCTGGCCTGTCAGGGTATTTTCATATGTTTTCACTTCCCCTCTCAAACAGCTATGTCGGGTCCCCCTCCCACCCGCAAATGACAACCCGTCACGCTGTCACAGTGAAACACACAGCCAAAATCTGTGGCCCTCATAGAACGGCATGCAGAAGTGTTAGGGCTCCCATAGCCTGCCCCCGCCAGTGTCGGGGGTACCACAGAGCCTCCCGTCATCCTGCCTAAAAGTCTGCCTGGGAGTCCGTCTCAGAGTGTGATTCTCATCAGAGTCTGCCTGTGAGTCAGCCTCCGTGTCTGCCAGGGAGTCATCCTCAGTGTCTGCCAGGGAATAAGTCTCATTGGTCAATTGTGCTGCCTCCACCTGTCTCAGTGACTCTATAACACCCCCTCTTCCCCACGCACACCCGGTACAATGGGGTCTTATTCCAGCACCTCTCATCGCCCCCTCGTTATCCCATAGCAAGTCTTAGATGTGGACGAGCCAGAAAATCCACAGGGAGAGCCGAGCCAAGGGTCCGGCTTGTCTCCAAGAGCCCTACCTCGGGCCGAGCCCACATCTTTGGACGTAATTCGTTCTGGAAATGGCATACAACAAGATAACGGCTCTTCACATCGAAAGCAATCAATGTTCAACACATGGAAGCGTTTAACTTTAGAGCATTGGATTGCATCACTGCATTGAATTTAAGGAATGGAATGTATTAGGAATGATTAACACATAGATGCGAGAGTTTTCTGAACAGGACAGATCTTGAAGAGATCTTAAGATTCTCCCAAGTGTGATGATAAAGGAAAAAAGAGGCAAAGTGAAATAAGATCATTGTATAAGAGCACAACATATGGTCCAACAGGGAAGCAAAAACTGGTCCCAGAATTCCAGGCTGTACAATCGAGTCTCTACATGGGCCCCTCTTTCCAAATGAAGGCTTAATGCTTTGTCTGTATTTCTCTGAGGGCACAAAGGTCTGGCTTGTTTGTGGTTCGAGGTTTCAAGAAATCCTCGAGCTGAACGAGGCATCCAGATGAAGCCTTCTGGATGTCGGACCTGTGCTCACCCACCTGTAGACTCAGTGGTCGCATTGTCTCCCCCCACAACTCTGAGTGATCCCGTGGGATTTTACGGACTCCCACTCCTACCTAGAGGTCCATGAGTCTGTCAGAGCAGGGCCATGTGTTGAGTCCCACCCCTTGCCACGCCGCAGTGGGGCTTTAATAATTGCTCAAGCGTTAAAGCTCTCGCCACGCAGACTTCACCGTCTCACACCCAGTGGCGTGCTACTCGCCAGAAAAGTGCTTCAACACCCATCAGGGGTAAGTGCTATATGAATACAAACCTTCCTTCCCCTTTTATCCCTACGCTATCCTTCTCACTCCAAATAACTGACCAAATATCCACCACTAAAATTACTTCATATTTCACCATATTAATTCACCACTAATCATTTATGGGCTTCCTGAATAGCGTGCGTCAAAAAGCGCTATATAAATACAAACCATGTTCCTCCTCTATCCTTCTACTATCATTCTAAATAACTGACTAACTATCCACCACTTCAAATGTACTTGCATGTTTCACTATACTAATTCAACACTAATCCTCTATGGCTCTCGGAGTAGGGTGCCACCGAAAAAGCTCTTCGACGAGTCATCAGCGGTAGTAAGCGCTATATAAATGCAATTACAATACAATACCACTGTTTTCAATGCCGTGTTAGTCCCGCGCTCTGCAGCGGCACACCTGTGCGCGCTAGGGCCCCGGGAGCGCTCTGAGACATGGGAGGGGAGGAGGACACCTTAGTGTCCGGGCACGAGAGGATGCAGACAACAATACACGCCACGCCGCCGTGGCATGAGGGTCGAGGGCCACAAACGCACCCGGTCGTGCCCACAAGAAGGCATGCGAGGGAGAGAACAGCTGAAAGCGCGGGCTCGGCCCCTGCCTCCCCCCTCGGAGGCATCGGCGTCGCCATCCCCGGCCTCACCTCCACTCCCGCCGCGCATCCCGGGCGCTGCTGGAATTCCAGACAGCATGAGTTCAAGTTCCCCCGGTGAGATCACCCAGTCTGAGCCGTCGCACCCCCTGCCCCGGGAGGAGGGGTCACTTAGACACCGAGTCTTAGCAGCCAGTACATTGAACAGAGAGCTCTACACAAGGGGGGCGACTGGGCGACCGCCGCCCACAAACGCATGTGCCTGACTGGGGTGGGGAGGCAGGGACATTAACGCAGACAAAGGGGGCGCTCCCAGCCTCCCCGGGCACACGGTACCTCACTGGCTGGGCCGCGGGTACCGGGAGACCCCCCCCCCCCCCTCGAGCCAGCAGTCCTGCCGGGAGAGGAAAGGGTCCATTGCGCAGCGGCGTGGGGGTGAGCGTTGCACGCCGTCTCCCTTCATAATATCCCACACCACTAAGTCTTCCCCACACGTGGAGTCCCCCGCCCTTACTTCAGGAGGTTCTGCAGCCTCTTGCTGGAGTCTCTTCTCACCAGGACCGTAGACATCTTCCTCGGACAGCAGCTGAGCGCTCGGGACCTCTGCTCCAGGTGGTCTGCCCCGCAGCCCTCTCCTCACAGCCTAGGCTCCCTCCGGCTGGCTCCTTCCTCTCTCTTGGATTCAGGAAGTTGAGTGAGTCTGCTCGGGGCTCTCTTTTGTTTCCCCCTCAGTGTGTGTATCTGCCACCCCTCCCCCGTCCCTTCTCCGCCCCCACCCCTCCTGTCCCTCCCCTGCCCACGGTGCCTGTGGGAGCGGGGCTGAGTCACATTGCTGGAGTGCTTCCTTCCTCCATGCTCCACCTTCACCGTCGTGTCCTCTCGGCTTCCTCCGTCCATCCTTCGGGCTCCGTGGGTGCCATGTGCATCTGTTTCCAGCTGGCATCCACCCGCGGCGTGTATCCTCCGGTGCCCAGGTCTTTTCTGGATCCATCCCTTGTCAACTCTCATCCGTGCGCCGCTTCCGGCTACTCACTCCGCGAGTGCCCCCCCCCCCCCCCGTCTTCTGCGCCCGCTTCTCTCTGATGCCCCACTTTGCAGTATACTGAACTATGTGTGCCCCTCCCTCCACACGATGCCCGTCGAGGTGGATCCGTGCCCACCTAAACAAAATCCATGCTCCGGTACGTCCCTTACCTTCCTGCACACCCTCCAGCTGTACCCCTTCCCCTGTGTAGACTCACTCTCTATGCCCACCTACATAGCACCCTTCCTCCGGTACTCCTCCGTGGATACCCTCCCGCCATCTCTGCCAACCTACACGTGCACCCTTTCCCCTACTTTATCCGTCCCTGTGCTCACTTACACCCTGTGCTCACTTACACCCTCGTCCCTGCGCCCCCTTCCTCGTGTTCGCCTTCTCTGCACTTTCCATCTGTGCAAATCAACAGGAACACCCCCCCCCCCCCCCCCACCCCCACCCTCCGCGGTGCCCACCTGCGCGTGGATCCCTCTCTCTGCCTCTTCCCCCTACTCCACCTCCGCAGCCCTCTCCCTGTGTACAGCGAAGCACCACCCCACCGCCTTCCGTGGCCACTGGCTGTGCACCACTCTTCACGCTTTCTGTGTGCGCACCTCTCCCGTGTCCCCATCTTCGGAGACTGTGGACTGCCGTTCCATTCTTTCACCCCCGTCCTTTGTCTTTGCGCTGTTCTAATCCACTCCCGCCTGCTGAGGATCCTTTCAAGCACCTCCCTGTACCCATTACACATGCCCGTATCTCTTTTCTAATAGAACTACCGCACATATTTTGAGCTAGCGCCTTGTGTACATCCATTTGCCCGCCTGGCACTGGGTGTTTATGGATGCATGGAAGGAGACTACCGTTTTAAGACCAGCAAACGGCAGGGTAACTTGACCCCCCCTCTCCACAAGGAGCCCACCTTTATTTACATAACTCACAATCCTATGCACACGCATCAATGTACATTACATTCATGTATCAGTGATTGCACAAACAGAAGGAAGAGTACACTAAGGTTTGTCTTTCAATTCTTTTTGCCCAGCCAACACGTGTTTCGACGTAAGGGGGTTACCCCACAACTTCTTCAGGGCTACAAAAACATGGTCATGTCAAAATAAACAACAGATTGTACTCGTATGATTAAAAACATGGTGAAGGCACTTTTCACCACTGTGTTATCCCCAATTTGCAGGATACATCCTACTTGTGGAGCAGATAGTGCATGTGTTTCCACAGCATGCATGAGTGACTATGTTGACTCTTGCGGCGCTTCCCTAATATGTGCTACTATCTATGCACTATATGGTGCCCATGATGTTCAATATATCAAGTATGCTTATTAGTGTGGTTCCTGTTATCAGAATATTTTTCAAGACCCATCCTGCTTATATGCCGTGCTCGACTATGGCCAGTCCCAACCATGTGCTTAGGAGGTGACCCCTCCCTTTGTTGTCAACTCTTCTAACATGCCTGTTTGGCTTGTCGAGTATCTTGGTTCTCATCTCCTAAAATATATGGAAAAGCGCATGCAACAAACATCACCAAATGCACGGTAATGTGCTTTCCAAGTCCTATCTAAGGTTGGGATACCCAACAGTACCATCCTGAAACGCTCAATGGTATCATGCTCCTCTTACCTGTCCGCTGGTTTTACTTCTGACCCGTCAAGTGTGGGACGTTGGCCTGGTATATGATGTCCACTAATTAAAGTGGGCACCTTGCAGCAGTCCAAACAAACCTCATGGTGATTTAAGAGGTCAAAGATAACGTTAGAAAGCTATCAAAGTGGTAGCTGGGGAGAGCAGCCTTCAGGCTTAAGTCTTGAAAGAAAGTTAGGCAGCTGGTTTTACCAGAATGCAACCCTATTGTATTGGTTAAATGAAAGGCGAACCACACAGTAGTTATAAAAATATGTATTTATTATTATAACACACCTTAAATACCTCACAGTATCTGCTACACACAGATAAACACAAAGCACACAATACTGTAGCACAGAAACAATTCGTAAGTAGCACTATTACACAGTGGGCTCCAGGGGGAGACCAAACCATATACTAAAATAGTGGTATAAGAACCACAACTCGAGTCAAGACAGTGTCTAGAGATTAGAGAATCGCTGGGACCTAAGGTGAGTAAGGAGGGACCCCACAGAGGATGGGTGCAGTGTGAGAACACGTCCACGTGCTATGTACAATTCAATGGGAGAGTCGCGGTTGCAGTTTTAAAGTTTAAGAACCCTTCCCAGTTGATTACGAAGAAACCCTTTAGAACATACAAGGTTGGAGAGCCACCTCACCCGTGGCTACCTAAGTATCAGAGTTACCTATCCCAGGGAAGCCGGGTGCATAGGGCTGAAGTGTCGTTGGAAACCGCCGTCAATCTCAACGGAAGTCTTCAAAGAAATGCCACTGCTGGAAAGAAGAAAAGTGTCCAGTGGAACCCACAGGTGGATTCTTGATTGAAGGAACCTGAAAGCAGACGGAACAGAGTCAGGGTCACTGAGGAGTGACCAGGGCCTCAGTAGACTGATGCCCACCGATGTCGGGTTCTTCAGGTGTGAAGATGGAGACCTTGACTCTGCAGCCACGGGGACCAGGAGACGTCGAGGACGACCAGGAGCCGGATACAAGTTGTCCCACAAAGGATGTTGAGTGATGAGGGGTCGGTGTCCGGCAGGAGCACCAACAAGCCTTGGAAGCGGCAAGACACGAAGAAGGTAGAGTAAGGTTACGATCTGGCCCAGCAAGGACCAGGAGACTCACCACAGCAAGGTGAGTCAGGGTAGGCCTGCAGCAACCAAGGGAGCCAAAGAAAAGCAAGGTTGTCCCTCAAATGGACCCACAGGCTGAAGGCCCAGGAATCATGAGGGGACCTCTAGCAGTTTCACAAAGTCACAGCTTGCAGGGCACAGAGTGCAAGGAGGCCGAAGTAGTTTGTACGAAATGTGTGCAGAGGTTGGGGCTATCGATAACCCAATGCACTTAGTTGGGCAACACCAACAAGCATATGCACTTGCAAAAGTACGCAGTGCCCAGGTGTTCGGGTTATGCGGTCCCCACGAGGGATACTGGCCTCAGACTTGGTGAGAGGGCAGCTCAAGGAACATAGGAAACCACCTCCTGTGTTGCTGGGGTCTTCGGAGTCCGCAGGAGCTCAGGGTCAGCAGACCGGTCAGTTGCATTGCAGTGCCTGCGAATGCATGGGAGTGACTCCTTCACCCCAAGGGAGATACTTCAGTTGTCCTTGATGCTCAACAGGTCCTGCACAGAGCCTGTATGGGGTACAGGCACAGATGATGCTTTGGACAGAGAGGGAGACAAAGTTGGGCCCAGTCAAAGTCCATCGAAGTGAAGTCGAGAGTGTCCAGACGGTCGAAGTTTAGAGGTTTCTGGTTCAGAATCTTGTCCACGTCGAATCTAGGGTCCTACAGCCAGGTAAGCCCTTTTTAGGTCGAGCAGACCTACATTCCATGCATAAGCATTGAATGTGTCTGCTTCAGACTTATTGTGATCCGTATTTGGGAATGTGGACACGACTCAGACGCGCGCTTTTGCAGTCTCAGTTTTGACCGCGGAAGCGCGCGTCTGAGCCGCGCTTGCGCACACAAACTCACAGCCCCTGCTTTCGCTTCCCTCGCATGCATTTTACGGCGCACACACACAGGCACAGCCAGCCCCACACCTCTGCATGCACGCACACACACACACACACACACACACAGGCGCGCGCACACATACACACGCTGCCGCCCCCACCCCCTGCACACACACACACACAGACACGCACGCATACACACGCCGCCGCAGCCCTCTACCCTAAAGCACTCACAACAATGACAATGACAATAGCGTCTCGCACACAACACTACCGATCTCCTACCCTCCAGGACGGCCACTTGGCACTATCGCCAGTGGGACAAGCGCCTCGCCATTCATGTCTCTCCGCCCCTTGAGGATGCAGCCCCGTCTACAATCTCTACCGTACTGCACCCTTTCCTGTACGTCCCAGCTCTGCCTCAACTCATGCAGCGCCCCCTTCCTAATATTTGGCAAGCATTTATATGGAATGCACTTTAACCGGTGCGATTCCCTCACCTCGCGCCTCTCGTACTTCGCGGCCCCAGGCAGCAGCACCGTAGAGCCACATCGCTGGCAATGCACGCCCTTACTGTTCTTGCCATCGGCAGACACCAGTCCAGCCTCCATGTCACTGACTGCTTGGATGAAAGCAACTGCACGTGAAAGCAACTGCACGTGAAAACAAGACGGAACAAGCTCCGCCCAGACAGCGTAAACAGGCGAGGTCGTAACAGGGGCGTGCTTGGTGACGAATGCGGAAGAAGAAGGGCACGTAGAGTTGGGGTAAAGTAGAGATGGGCGAGTCAGCAATATTGTAACGGTGAAAGCCGAGACTGTGCAAGATGGTAGGGCGGCGCATTATATATAGTGCTCTTGCGCTGCATGCTTTACGACCCATCGTTAATCCCCTTTGTTTTAATTCTCTCTGTCCTCATACCACTATTACTGGCTGCAAAACTTGCGACTGGTGTCCTCCCACTTTTCCGTTAGGCATTCATCCGTCTATACATACAATGAAAATGTTTCTTCTGAATTGTCGGTCCCTCCCAAAGCACCATACTGAACTGGCATTACTGATTGAGGAGCTTAACCCGGAAGCTCTTTTTCTAACCGAGACTTGGCTTCAGCTTCAAAATGATCCGTCAGTAGTATGGGCCATTCCCAAAGGCTACACCATCAAGCGCCTAGACCGCCTGTCAGGCAGAGGTGGCGGACTGGCCATTATTTATAAAGATATTTTTAGATGTCGTGTCACCTCTTTGTCCACCTCAGTATGTGAGTCTACACTTTTCTCTTGATTTCTCCCCCACGAATAATTTTTCTGGCATTTTGGTCTACCGACCACCGGGCTCCCTCGGTGATTTTATTGCTGATATTACAGACCTAGCGGCCAACTCAGTGCTCACCTCAGCTAATTTCACTCTGCTAGGTGACCTAAATCTGCATCTAGACGATCCCCTTGATGCTGCCGCTAATAGTCTTCGCACAAATCTTCAGGCCATCAACTTGCCCCAAAAGGGCTTCCAGCCGACACACAATAAGGGGCATCTTTTGGATCATGTCTACAGCAATTTAGACAATTTATCGGTGGAAGTACCGTTACCACTGCCCTGGACCGACCATTTTTTAATTCCTTTTATTTGGTCCACTAATATCCCCTCTATCTCACAAACCCATGACAGGCACTGGGGTAGGAAATGGAGTTCACTTCCGCTTCCTAAATGGGAACAGGCGCTTTCTGAACAGCCTCCCCAAAAAACTATGAATCCCGACACGGCAGTTTTCAAATTTGATAGCTGGATTTCCAATACTTTAGATCAAGTGCTTCCAAAAGGCTCTCTGCAAACAATAAAAAGATCCAAAGTTGCACCTTGGTACTCTTATAATATGGCAGCTAACTCCCCTAGAGAAATTTTCAAAATTGCAAAATCCTTAATTTCCCCTCCTTCTGAGATTCTGCCATCAGAGGGTGCACAGGTCCGCTGTGAGAATTTGGCCACCTTCTTTTTTCAGAAGATTCAGGCCATCTATTCCCAATTCTCGACAGATAATGAAGATACGGCTCCCTCCTTTACTTCGGACACTGACCTACCTGTATCCTGCTCACTGGTCACTTTTCCACTCTTAGATCCTAACACTTTGTATATATTGGTCCATAAAGTCACCTCAGGATCTCCAAACGATCCAGCCCCTCCACAGACATTGATGAAAGTGATTGATATTATTCGCCCGTTTATTCTAGAGGCTCTTAACACCTCTATTTCCTCCAGCTCTGTCCCATCCACATGGAAGTGCGCGATGGTAAGGGCCCTGCTGAAAAAGCCGAACCTGGATCAGAACAATCTGTCCAGCTTTCGCCCTATCTCGCTTCTCCCGTGGATGAGTAAATTGCTGGAGAGACATATCAATAAAATCCTAGGGGACTATTTAGAGTCCAATAACATTCTACAGGTCTCCCAGACGGGATTTCGTCCCCAGCATGGTACCGAAACTGCCCTTCTGGCAGTGACAGAGGCAGCCAGAGCTATAATGGACCAGGGAGGAAAAACAGCCATTATACTTCTTGATCTTAGTGCCGCGTTCGACACTGTTAACCATGCCACATTATTACATCGTTTAAAGGGCATGGGGGTGTCGGGCGCAGCCCTGAGTTGGCTGACCTTCTTTGAGGAACGTTTTTTTCAGGTGTTTGAGGGCGAGGTGGCATCATCTAAGCATCCGCTTAGCTGTGGGGTTCCGCAGGGCTCCTCCCTGAGCCCCACACTTTTTAATGTCTATATGCAGCCTCTAGAGAAGATAGTCCTCCCTTTTGGTGTGCGGATCGTCACCTACGCAGACGATACCCAACTTGTGGTCTCTTTGGACCACAAGGAGGGTTCGTCTAACACCCTGGGCCCTTGTCTGGAGGCTGTTGCTGAGTGGATGCAACTCTCCCACCTCAAACTCAACGGGGAGAAGACGGAGATCATGTTACTAGGTAACCCTTCCCCGACCTCCCTGGCGTCTGGCTGGCCTTCAGGTCTCGGTGTCCCCCCTCCTCCGAAAGACCAGATAAAGAGCCTAGGAATCTGGCTTGATAGTGCGCTGGATTTCTCAGTCCAAGCTACCAAAACTGCCTCCACATGTGTGGGGCTAATGAAAATGCTTCGCAAAGTGCTCCCTCTACTTCCATTCCAGGCGAGAAGGGTCATGGTACAGGCCCTGATACTCTCTCGCCTGGACTATGGAAATGTTTTATATCTAGGAGCCCCGGCAGCAGTGACAAAAAGACTCCAAGTTACCCAAAACTGTGCCGCCCGACTGTTGTTCAACATCCCGCGCTGTCAATCAGCAAGGAATGCCTTAAAAGAACTCCATTGGCTGCCAGAGCACAGTTTAAGGCCATGTGCATCTTGCACAAATCCTTCCATCGAAATGGTCCGGCAATCCTGTACCCCCTGGTGTTACCGTATTTTCCATCCAGAGCCCTTCGCTCGGCTTCACTGCATTTGGCAACCATGTCTAAAATCAAGAAAGCCCGCTGGGGTGGCCGCTCTTTCACTCACGCAGCGGCAAAGCTATGGAATTCCCTGCCTTTAACTCTCAGACAAAATAACAATCTAATGTCATTTAGGAGAAACCTAAAAACTCACCTGTATTCAAAAGCGTACTAAACTTACCCAGTAGCTCGACACAGTATTCAGTCTAAAGCGCTGCGAGGAATCCGGGTGGTTATGCGCTATATAAGTGTAATTTTTCATTTCATTTCATTTCAATGTGAAGCCCACGCCAAGACTGCTGAGTTAAACTTCTTTATTGAGTTAGAAGGAGGCAAGGGGCCAACATGCCCAGTCGGGCAGAACAGCAATCCAACTGATTCAAGGGAACGCAAGATCAGAGTATATTTCGATCACAGGTCCACGAGAGTCAGAGGCGCAACTCGAGTCAAATTTCGGGGGGGCTAAGAAAACATTTCGGCGGGGGGGGGGGGGGGGGCTTAACATGCAGAGTGGAGTTGCAGGGGCTCTAAGCTGGGGGCGGAAACATCAAAGCCTTTTGGTGTAGCTAGGGGGGTGCGGTGGGGGCGATCCGCCCCAGGCGGCACTATTTTGGGGGCGGACAAAGGCATTTACATAAGGCTCGGCTTTCTACTGCACAGTACCGTCTGTGCTGCCCATGCCACATGACACATCCTGCCCAAGCTCAGAAGAAGCCTAATGTCCATTGGTGCGGCATCTACAACACAGGGCACTGGCGTCCTTGGCGAAAGGACATGCAGCCTCTGGACATTTTCCAGTGCGTAAGCATTGATTGTGTCTGCTTTAGACCTATTGTCAGCCGTATTTTGGAATGAAGACACGAGTCAGATGCGCGCTTTTGCAGTCTCAGTTTTGGCCGCGGGAGCGCTCGTCTGAGCCGCGCTTGCGCAGACGAACTCACAGCCCCTGCTTTCGCTTCCCTCGCATGCATTAACGGCGCACACACACAGGCACAGCCAGCCCCCACCCCTCTGCATGCACGCACACACACACACACACACAGGCGCGCGCGCACACATACACACGCTGCCGCCCCCCTGCACACACACAGACACGCACGCATACACACGCCGCCGCCGCAGCCCTCTACCCTAAAGCACTCACAACAATGTAAAGGAAGCACTAAAAACCGGGACGTGCATTTATTTCTGCAGCTACAGGGGCGCCAGGATTGCACATGCTTACCTTCAGAATTATTCATGTGATGCGGAGTTGCTTTGTCTAATTTGAAACCATCATTTTGTAATTCTGGCTCCATGAATAACGAACGTCTCCCCGTTGCAGAAGTGAAACTTACTTCCCGATGCGGTGATGCGTCGAAGCTTCTTATTGGTCATTGAGCGTAGCTGTCCAATTGGCTGTTAACTTCTTGCTCCCCCCACCCCCCTGCACACATACAGACACTCACGCATACACACACCGCCGCAGCAGCCCTCTACCCTAAAGCACTCACAACAATGTAAAGGAAGCACTAAAAACCGGGACGTGCATTTATTTCTGCAGCTACAGAGGCGCCAGGATTGCACTGCTTACCTGTATTGAACTCTTTCAAAAAAGATGTGCTTAAATAGCAATAGCATCAGATTTAACAAATATGCCAGCAGTAGTCCACAGAAAACGGTGACATTTTAGGTTGCACAATTTAGGAGAGGGATGTCTGTCTTTTACCAAGATCGCGGCCAAATTCCTTTCAAATGGGTTCAGACTGAGGCTGACGGAAAAAAATTGGATCATGACCGCATTCAGCCCCGCCCACCCTTTAGAACGCCCGCACCATGCAACCATTCAAAAACAACTGGTTCAAATATGTTCTCTCAATGTTTCAAGCTTTATTACAAATGTCACAAAAAGATGTTAATATTTCACTTCTGTTATTCGATTTTCGGCACAATAAATTACACTGAACATAATCTTCACAAAAGTTATTTACAAAAGTTTAAGCTATTGCCATTATAAATTCCAATAACTTTTATTAAAGTATTAATTAAAAAAAATTAAAAGCCAATGTTATTTCTAATATCAATACATCTAAGTCACATAAATACAACACATATTGCATTACAAATGCTATAAGTGTCACTTTTGCGAAAGTTATAACCATTGGCATTGTAAATAACAAAGCTATTAATTTCGCTATTTTCAAAACCAACGCATAAATAACAAATTTGTCATTTACAATATCAATAGCTCAAACTTTCCTAATGCGAGACCTATTGCATTGCAAATGCTTGTTTACCAATGGGAGAGGGTTGGACAGACTCAGGACACCCTCCCAGTTGGGAGGATTCTCCCATGTTTTGTCAAGTTTCGTGCCAGTGCAGGAGCCAATGGCTCCCAGGACTGATTCGAACTAGCCTATGCTCAGGGACACCAAGTGTGCCTTAGATGCAGACTTTCAGGCACTTTGGAAGTGCACCCACCAAGCCCAATACACTAAATCCTGTCTGGGAGGTGGTCACACCTCCTTGTGACAGGATCCCTATTGTTCTGTCATCCCTTGCTCGAGCTTGGCTCAGAAGCAGGAGGGCAGAAATGTGCCTCTGGTTGGAAGCAACCGTTTTGTGCTGCCTTTGTCGAGAAGGCTGGTACGGGGAAGATCAGGGACCCCGCAAAGCTGACTTCAGAAGGGTGGAGTCATACCTCCCACACCGGTTACCGGTGTGGAGGTATGATTGCAAGATGTTTGATACCAAACACGACACATTGCAGCAGTTTGAGATAACATTTTACGCGAGCAGTTAATGCACATCTACCTATATGTCTGGCTGCATCACCAACAACCCAGGAGAATGGTCTCCGAAGGCCGCAGGGGTGCTCTGCTCATGCGGGGGCACCCTCTCACGTAAAACCCAGCACCCTGCCTTCAGGATTGGGGTGACTGATAGGTTTTAACTGTAATGACCAATAGATATAGTAAACCTATATCTTTCTTAAGTGGTGCAAGCACCAGCTTACATAGGCTGCTCTGGCAGGCCTGTAGTTCCATTTTGCATGGCCTCTCATGGGTGGCATAATACATGCTTCAGCCCATGGGAGGCCTCTGGAGTACCTATGCCCTGGGTACATGTGTATCGTGTACCATATACTAGGGGCTGACAAGGATACCTCCAGTATCCAATCTCGAGTGTACCCAAGTGCACGGCATAACATTTTAGGGAGAAAGCAGATAGATTGGTGTCCTGATTAGCAAGATCCCAGACTGGTGTCCTGATTAGCAAGATCCCAGTCAGACTAGTAAAAAAACAGCAAAACACCAGGCAAAAAGTGGGGGTAACTATGCCATCAAATCCTACCTTTCTACATCAAGTATTAACGAATCCGCCTTAATATCAGCCTGTTGCTTCCAATGTAACTATATTCCTGTTAATGTAGAGGCACATCCTTATTTTTTGCTTAGTTATAACCTCAAACAAATGTCAATTTACCAATTGCGCAGACATCGTTGTTATATCACAATGCCGTAGTTCCCTGTTAATGCAGAGCCATAATCCTTACTTATTGCTCAGTCATGACCACAAAATTCTAAATAAAAGCATATACAAATGTAATCACTGTAGATCTAATGTAGCGCCAGCACCTACTTTTTCATATCTCATAAGCTCACAAAAATGTCCCTGTATCTCTAACACGGACATTGTTGTGTTATTACATATTGTGCACCTCTCTCTACATGCAACCATAACGCGAGCATCGCTTCCTTACCATGACAGCGTCATCTCCCCCACAAAGTAACACAACAAAGTGTTTTACTTTCTCTTGGCTCCATCACAGTTTTTAGATCCAATTATACTTTTATGCCCGGCACCAACCCCAGTCTCATATACCATTCCCTATGTACCCCACCACTGTCCAGAATGTACCTCTGTGCCCTTCTCCTACCTGCCCTCTACGTCCACCTCACTTCACCCTGTGTTACAGCCCTGGATGCCACGGTTTGTCTTTGATGCCAACAAAAAAGATTAAAAAATATTTTCATGTTCAAGATAATATGATAGTCTAATGTATTTGTGTTAGTGTATTCAAGTCTAGTCTCTTGTTTTTCATTTAATGTAGGTCCTATTTGTGACTGTTTGTGAACGTATATGCTTATAATCTGTGCAAACAATATTCCCAGGAATTTTCATATTTTATTGGGTGGTTTTAAGAAATATTGAATGGGATGTTTTGTCTTTTACTTGTAAATCACTATCTTTCACATACCTATATATGCTACTTTGACATGTTTGCAGCCCTGAAGAAGCCATGTGTGGGCGAAACGCGTTGGCTGCGCATTTATCTGCTTACATGTGAAATGCAGAATGAATTTTAAAAAAAGAACAAAAGTTAACAGATGATTTTTTTACTATCACAAGGCCTTGAAAATGTGTTTTTGGTGCCTCTTACTAATGTATAAAGGCATTTCTACCAATTTGGTATTACCCTGCCCTAGGAGTCTGTGTATTACTGATACCCAGGGGGTCCTTGTTTTCTCTCAATTAAAGGCATTTCTACGCCAACCATTCCAACAAACGATCTTCCAGCTTCCCTCTTACACGTCGTCAGAACAAATCAGACTGGAATTCAGCATCTGCAGACAGGCACTGGCCCTTATGGTGGGCTTCCTAATAAGCTGCCACAAGCTCTGGGCAGCTAAGGAAGGCAGTCTGGCCCACAATTCATGGATTCACTTGAACACAAGCCGCAGGTCGGCGGGTTATTACCTGTCCCAAGCCCTCAGTTTTCTTGGCTTGAGCCACCTGTGGGACTTAAATGTTAGCCAACATGAATTGGAGAGGATAGCAAAAATCAGTGCAAACCGACTTTCCTGATTAGAAAATAGGGCTAGCCTCTGTTTGGAACCATGGTTGGATGACTTTACACACCTATCTTCAATTGAAACCCCAGCTCTATCTACGATCACTTAACAAACGCAACAAGCTTCAGTTTTTAAAGCTGAGAATGGGAGTGATCCCAAAATGTAAAAGTCTGTGCCCAGGAAATGTGTCGGCTCTGCAGCCAACACAAGGAGGACATAATACACGTGATATGATTGTGTGAACGTCAGGTTCGTTACAGCTTATTTTCAGTCAGTCTATGGGGCAGAGGTGTCAGGCAGTGAAATACAAATTCTCAAGTTGGATATCTTGAGCCTGATTTCTAGGGTTCATCGAACATAAAAGGTGATGAGAAGAATGCTTGCAAAAGCTATTGTCCATGCTACCTCAGTTTGGACACAGCCATAAGCAAATCAGTCTTCACCATGTTCCAAAAGGAACAGTCCAGCTCAAATTGCCAGGCCACGTCCTCCCTGTAAATGAACACCAGCAATCCAAGAACAGTTTCGACCAGATTGGGGCTCATCCGTTGGGTGTAGTTTCATTCCAGTGACCGAGTAAACATGGGACCCACGTCTAGGCATACCCTCGTCACTTATGGCGGTACATCAAACACACAATGTGGTGGGAGAAATTCTTGCAATAAGTCTAACCACTGGCAATGACTCTGGGTAGCATTCCAATCTACTGTTCTTTAACCCAGCACAGCACTTCAGTTTAAACCCAGCTATATGCAAATTATTCTCAACCCTGCTCCAATAGGAACAGTCCAGCCCGACCTGTCAGGCCAGGTCTTTTCTGAATATGGAATACAACCAACCCCAAACCAAGATAATATGCAAAGATTACATCTCTAGATATTGTTGTCAAGGATACGGTTATATTAGCCACAGACACTACAATAGGTATCCAGTTAGGAATCCAACGGGTCCAGTCAAATGGAAGAGGACCTGGGATAGAGATGCAGGGTGCCAAACATTGTCCCTTTGGGGTATCTTAGGTTGGGGTCCAATGGATACAAAAGCTGGCTTGATGTAACCACAGTTGGAAGTTTCGATATTCCACTGGCACACTATAGGGATTATTTTCATGTTGGTGCATGCGTCATGGCACCGGGGCCCTCCAGCAGAACAACATGGGCACAATTTACTTTGCCATCTTGTATGCGTAAAAAAAAAAAAAGCAGACGCCGCTTTAATCAGTAAATAATTATTATTTGTTTTGTGTGAAAGCGCAAAATGAAAGTTAACAAGAATTGACAAAGTCAATAGATTTCACCTTTGGGACCTAATGGCTTTGCCAATGGTTTAAGAAATTTAGCGGTCCATACATTGCATGTTTTACATAAGTAAAATGTGTACACTCTTAGATTCAGTGCAATTTTGTATTGTAATTGAAAATTACTTTACTAAGTAGTGACAAAGCCAAGGAATCTCGGCTCAAAAAGGATGAACTACTGGATTTTCCAAGGCTTGTAATGTCCATGTGAGCAGATTCACATTTAGGTGTCTGGGGGAGTTCTGATCTTGGGACTGTTGACAGCTCTGGAGCTCAGGCTGAAGGCAGTGCGAGTCAGTAACCTGCACGTGTGCAGATTATATGCTAATGTAATCCTAAACCACGTTCTAGTTTGCACATAGTGAGGGTCACAAATGTATTATTTGTAATTACCAATTCGAATTATTTACAGCAAAATCATTGTTTTTCATTTATATCAAACTGCTATAACAAGCACTCGCAAAGCCAATAGGTCTGGCTTGTTTTAGGCATTTGTTTGCGTTTGTGTGAAATATCTGAATAAAGTAGCAGAAAACTCACAAAGAGGCACCAAGACGCTGGTCAGGCAGCATGGTGTGTAAAGCACAGAATTGTAGGTCATATAGTTTAAGACCGGTTCTCAATTGCTTAGGCCACATCCCTTTTAGACAACCCTCCACCATTTTTATACCCACTTAAAGCACTGTGGCCCACAAAGGGCTTTCGTTTGTGTACAGACAGCTAAACGCGGTCTAATAAGCAAGAAGTAAACATTTGTATGTTGTAAAATGTCCTTGGCAGGGCCAGACCGGCTTTTTACTTCACTGGGCATTTCCCCAGTGTGTGTGTGTGTGTGTGTGTGTGTGGGGGGGGGGGGGGGGGGGGGGGGGGGAGAAAGAAAGAGAAAGAGATAGAGCGAGACAGAGAGAGACAGAGACAGAGAGAGACGGAGGGAGAGAATTGATAGATGGAAAGAGACAAAAGCAGCGGGCTTGGTAGGGCATTCTTGCCACTGAGTTTGGTTCCCCAGTCTGGCCTTAGTCCTTGTAGTAAAATCTAAAACCTGTAGAACAGATAGAAGAACAAAACACTTTGCTCTCGTGTGGCACTCACTCTGCAGTCTTTGGGAGGGCAGGAGCACAGCTGGTATTAGCCAGTGGACTGAGTCGTGCTCTTCAGTGAAAGTAAGCCACGGGCGTGACCTCCTCCACTTTGACACCCCACGTCGTGATAGTATGTCCCTGGGGTCTTGGTGCTGCCAATCCCCTTTAAGAGTGGAGCTGCAGTATTTGTTCCTTGAGGAAGTTGATCCAAAAGTCATGCAGGCCATTTTCTCCTTTGCGCAACACATCTAAATATTGTTGGCTTCTCCGCGAGTCAAGCGCATAGGTGAGATAAAGTACATGGAGTGTGGTGTAAGGGACAGAACACAGCGGAGTCATGAAAGCAAGCCATCAAATAAGAAGCAAACACCTGAGAATGACAGTAAAACCAACCAAAGGTAAGCAATGGGCGGGATTTAAAGCCACAGTAGGTCTATCACAGTTTGCACTATCTGGTAGGTGAGACCTAAAAGAAGAAAAAAAAGCATTGAGAAAACCAATTGGTCTCGCCTTTTGACACAGAAAATGTAGACTTGTTGACTTTGCATATTTCCTCACCATTGCACTCGGCATGGTGTTGGCATTTTGTTTTTTTATTGACCATTCCAAGATAGAAGATGCTAATCTTGAAGAGGTAAATAATAAAATTAAGGTAAACATGTGCTATCGTATATTTTTAAAAAGATGTGGCCGGGCAGCAAATTGCACCTACTGACCTCTGCAAAAAAGTTGCAAGGGGGAGAGGCCGGTGAGCAACGTTTGAGCAGGCATGGGACTGACAGAAAAGTAAATGCTTTCCATCAGTGATATTAATGGCAGGCAAGGTAAAGGAAGCAAGAAATAGGTTGGGAGGCTTAAATAAATCATAAAAACACATGACAAAAACCAGAGTAGGGAGGGAAGCAACTACAAATGTGGGGGTATGGATGTGTGATGGAAAAAGCAAACAAAGAAGTGAGCAAGAACCCACATGCGCACCAATGGAGTGTTAAACAAAAAGAAAATGTTAGTGTTGTGAAGACTGAAACTATGGATCACTCCACTCAAACAGAGCATTGGGGAGGAAGAAGAGTCTCCCTCCCACCAGACATTAGGTGAGAGTCAGCCTCCTCAGGGAAATGACCCTACCCCTTGTGAAGGAACTGCCCCATAGGTAGTCATGCGTAGCCTGGCAGAGCCTCTGATGTCAGTGGACCCTTCCAAGGTGGGACCCAGTCTGGAGCAGTTAACCTGCCCCTCTCTACCCTGTCTCAGCCAGCCCAGGGCTGCAGAGGCAAGGGAGGCCAGTGGTGGACCCCAAAGGGCCCCCTGTCCACAAGAACCACCCAATCAGCAGATTAGGGGCACCAAAGCTAGCAGCCCTAGCAAGGTGAAAATTTCAAAAAGCATTGGAAATGCAATAGGTCTCGCATTAGGAAAATTTGAGCTATTGGTATTGTAAATGACACTTTTTTATTTATGTGTTGGTTTTGAAAGTAGCAAAATTAATAGCTTTGTCAGTTACAATGTCAATAGTTTTAACTTTTGCAAATGTGACACCTATAGCATTTGTAATGCAATGTGTGTTGTATTTACGTGACTTAGATGTCTTGATATTACAAATAACAATGGGTTTTAATTTTGTAAATAATTAATACTTAAATAAAAGTTACTGTAATTTATAATGGCAATAGCTTAAACGTTTGTAAATAACTTTTGTGAAGATTATGTTCAGTGTATTTTATTGTGACGAAAATCCAAGAACATTGCATTTGCACCTACACACACACAGAGCCACACACACATACACATATAGATGTGGTAGTGGTGGATCTGGGGGATATGGTGGTGGTGGATGTGGTGGTGATGGTGGTGGATGAAGGGGTGAATGTGGTGGTGGTGGTGGTGGTGGATGTGGTGGTGATGTGGTGGTTATGTGGTGGTTGTGGATGTGGTGAAAGTGGTGGTGGATGTGGTGGTGGATGGATGGTGGAAGTGATGGTGGTGGATGTGAGGGTGGAAGTGATGGTGGTGGGTGTGGTGGATGTGGTGGTGGTGAATGCGGTGGTGGATGAGGTGGTGGTGGATGTGGTGGTGGTGGTGGATGTGGTGGTGGTGGATGAGGTGGTGGTGCAAGTGGTGGATGGGGTGGTTGTAGTGGATGTGGTGGTGGATGTAGTGGTGGTGGATGTAGTGGTGGTGGGTGTGGTGGTGGATGCGGTGGTGGTAGATGTGGTGGGTGGATGTGGTGGGTGGATGTGGTGGGTGGATGTGGTGGGTGGATGTGGTGGTGGATGTGGATGTGGAGGTGATGGTGGATGTGGAGGTGATGGTGGATGTGGAGGTGATGGTGGATGTGAAGGTGATGGTGGATGTGAAGGTGATGGTGGATGTGAAGGTGATGGTGGATGTGAAGGTGATGGTGGATGTGAAGGTGATGGTGGAGGTGATGGTGGATGTGGAGGTGATGGTGGATGTGGAGGTGATGGTGGATGTGGAGGTGATGGTGGATGTTGTGGGTGTGGTGGTGGTGGATGAGGTGGTGGATGAGGTGGTGATGGTGGATGTGGTGGTGGATGCGGTGGATGTGGTGGTGGTGGATGCGGTGGTGGTGGTGGATGGTTTGGTGGTTGTGGTGGATGTGGCGGTGGATGTGGTGGTGGTGATGGTGGATGTGGTGGTGGTGGATGCAGTGGATGTGGTGATGGTGGATGCGGTGGTGGATGCGGTGGTCGTAGTGGTGAATGGGGTGGTGGTTGTAGTGGATGTGGTGGTGGATGCGGTGGTGGTGGATGCGGTGGTGGTGGATGTGGTGGTGGTGGATGTGGTGGTGGTGGTGGATGTGGCGGTGGATGTCATGGTGGATGTGGAGGTGATGGTGGATGTGATGGATGTGGTGGTGATAGTGGATGTGGATGTGGTGGTGGTGGATGCGGTGGTGGTGGATGCGGTGGTTGTAGTGGATGTGGTGGTGGATGTAGTGGTGGTGGGTGTGGTGGTGGTGGATGCGGTGGTGGATGTGGCGGTGGATGTCATGGTGGAGGTGGTGGTGGATGTGGTGGTGGTGGATGTGGTGGTGATGGTGGATGTGGTGGTGGATGCAGTGGTGGTGGATGCAGTGATGGTGGATGCAGTGATGGTGGATGCAGTGATGGTGGTTGCGGTGGTGGCGGTGGTCGTGGTGAATGGGGTGGTGGTTGTGGTGGTGATGGTGGATGTGGTGGTGGATGCGGTGGATGTGGTGGTGGTGGATGCGGTGGTGATGGATGGGGTGGTGGTTGTGGTGGATGTGGCGGTGGATGTCATGGTGGATGTGGATGTGGATGTGGTGGTGATGGTGGATGGGGTGGTGATGGTGGATGTAGTGGTGGATGTGGTGGTGGATGCGGTGGATGTGGTGGATGTGGTGATGGTGGATGTGGTGATGGTGGATGCGGTGGTGGTTGTAGTGGATGTGGTGGTGGGTGTGGTGGTGGTGGTGGTGGATGCGGTGGTGGTGAATGTGGCGGTGGATGTCATGGTGGATGTGGAGGTGATGGTGGATGTGGTGGTGGATGTGATGGTGGATGTGATGGTGGATGTGGAGGTGATGGTGGATGTGGTGGTGGTGGATGTAATGGTGGATGTGGTGGTGGTGGATGTAATGGTGGATGTGGTGGTGGTGGATGTAATGGTGGATGTGGTGGTGGTGGTGGTGGTGGATGCGGTGGTGGTGGTTGTGGTGGATGTGGTGGTGGATGCGGTGGTGGTGGTTGTGGTGGATGTGGTGGTGGATGTCAAGGTGGATGTGGTGGTGGTGGATGTGATGGTGGTGGTGGATGTGGTGGTGGATGTGATGGTGGTGGTGGATGTGGTGGTGGTGGTGGATGTGATGGTGGGGGTGGATGTGGTGGTGATGGTGGATGTGGTGGTGATGGTGGATGTGGTGGTGATGGTGGATGTGGTGGTGGATGTGGTGGTGATGGTGGATGTGGTGGTGATGGTGGATGTGGTGGCGGTGGTGGATGTGGTGGCGGTGGTGGATGTGGTGGCGGTGGTGGATGTGGTGGTGGTGGATGTGGTGGTGGTGGATGTGGTGGTGGTGGATGTAGTGGTGGATGTGGCGGTGGATGTCATGGTGGATGTGGAGGTGATGGTGGATGTGGTGGTGGATGTGATGGTGGATGTAGTGGCGGTGGATGTGGTGATGGTGGATGCGGTGGTGGTTGTAGTGGATGTGGTGGATGTAGTGGTGGTGGTGGTGGTCGATGCGGTGGTGGTGGATGCAGTGGTGGTGGATGCAGTGGTGGTGGATGCAGTGGTGGTGGATGCAGTGGTGGTGGATGTGGTGGTGGTGGATGTGGTGGTGGTGGATGTGGTGGTGGTGGGCGATGTGATGGTGGATGTGGTGGTGATGGTGGATGTGGTGTTGGATGCAGTGGATGTGGTGGTGGTGGATGCGGTGGATGTGGTGGTGGTGGATGCGGTGGTGGTGGATGTGGTGGTGATGGTGGATGCGGTGGTAGTGGTGGTGGTGGATGGGGTGGTAGTTGTGGTGGATGTGGTGGAAGATGTCATGGTGGATGTGGAGGTGATGGTGATGTGGATGTGGTGGTGATGGTGTATGTGGTGGAGATGGTGGATGTGGTGGTGGATGCGGTGGATGTGGTGGTGGTGGATGTGGTGATGGTGGATGCGGTGGTGATGTTGGATGTGGTGGTGGTGGTGGATGTGATGGTGGATGTGGTGGTGATGGTGGATGTGGTGGTGATGGTGGATGTGGTGGTGATGGTGGATGTGGTGGTGGATGCGGTGGATGTGGGTGTGGTGGATGCGGTGGATGTGGTGATGGTGGATGCGGTGGTGGTGGTAGTGGATGTGGTGGTGGATGTAGTGGTGGTGGGTGTGGTGGTGGTGGATGCAGTGGTGGTGGATGCAGTGGTGGATGTGGTGGTGGTGGATCTCATGGTGGATGTGGAGGTGATGGTGGATGTGGAGGTGATGGTGGATTTGGTGGTGGTGGTGGATGTGGTGGTGGTGGATGCGGTGGATGTGGTGATGGTGGATGCAGTGGTGGCGGTGGATGCGGTGGTGGTGGTGGTGGTGGATGGGGTGGTGGTGGTGGTGGATGGGGTGGTGGTTGTGGTGGATGTGGTGGTGGTGGATGCGGTGGTGGTGGATGCGGTGGTGGTGGATGCGGTGGTGGTGGATGTTGTGGTGGTGGATGCGGTGGTGGTGGATGCAGTGGTGGTGGATGCAGTGGTGGTGGATGCAGTGGTGGTGGATGTGGTGGATGTGATGGTGGATGTGGTGGTGGCGGTGGATGTGCATGAGTGTTGTGCGGAGTCTGCAAATTGGGAAGAGAACACATTGATGTCCGGTATCATTAGACGAAAAGCTGAACTCTAGGAGGAGGCTTCTGTCACAGACGGCGCGTGGCCACTCGGCTCAACCTTAAGCTCGCACGAGGAAAGCAAGGGGCCGTCTATTACTGTATACTGTAACAAAAATAAGGTGCACTGCTTCCTTAATTATCTGTTTTACATATGTGCAGGGAGCAGGAGGACGGGGAAGAGTGGGAACAGCAAATGTATCTTTGCCGAAGTTAAATGCGCAATATTTTTCCTTTATGTCAATTTTGTTCCCATCCTGTTTCCCTTTGAGTAGCCGTGCGTTTTTTCTGCATTCGGGCAGAGTGGTGAGCAGAGGCCGTTTAATATCCTCTGGGAAAGTGCTTCAGAAGACATTTGCAGTGCTGAGGTTACCCTAGCCACAGCCTTGTCTCCTCGCCATGCTCCAGATATTGAACCTTCCCGTAACTACAATTACAGCAGGAACCACAACATGCCGATCTGAGGACTGTTCAGCAACACCCATTCACCCGGAGTTGTGTTTAAAGTAAAAAAAAAAGTAGACACGGCCTGCGGCTGCCGGCCGTGAAAGTACGGCCAGCCGGCAGTGTCTCGGGGAAAATACAGATTTAAAAGTGAACAGTCAATATTTGCCAAGAGCTTTCCATTTCACTGCAAGAAGCGTGGCTGGAATTTGCGCTTTCGCTAAAGCGCTTTAGGCACGCTGAAGGGCGAGGGAGGCGAGGGAGAGAGGAGAAATACGAGACGAGGCGGCCTGGCAGCAGTGAGACGTGTGAAGCAGGGGGCGGGGGAGCGGATACCTTTGAAGGGAAGCTAAGCTTCACTTCAAAGCCTTGTTGGCACAGCGCACGCTGGGGGATGACTGTAGGAGGGAGGCTGGTGTCTGTGCATGCGCTTTTTATGGCAATGCACATGCGCATTGAGCGAGCTTTTCACGGGCACTTCATGGAATCGCCCGATCTCGGTTTAAGGCCCTTTATATCTCGCTCCGCTCAATGCGCATGCGCATTGATAGGTCACGAGACCTAAAAACTCTTGAGGGATCCTCCTTACACTTAGTTAGGAGCCTCCCCTAGATGGGTTCTGTTGGGCACAGCCAAACCTGGGACCCAAAGGCCCCAAACCTGACCTGGCCCTCCAGTAAGCCAAACAAAGGGAACCAGCCTCCAGCTTTAGGTAGCCAGAGTTTGACCCTGAGAGCACAGTGCAACTCAGTCAAGGAAAGAAAGGCCTATATGGTGGAAAGTGATTGGAGGAAGCTGAGCCCTACATTAGAGGAGCCTCATTTCAGTACTCCATCTCAACACCAGCCTTTTACTTTGCCAAAACACGCCACAGGTAGAGATTCCCTATGGTGGAGGCCCTATGATACCCTTAGGGTAAGGGATTGCTTAGTGGACCATGAGACAGGGGGTAACTATGCTAATGCAGGTACTTCCTTATATGGCCACGTAGGCAATATAGGCTTACCTGGTCAAGGAAAGCTTTATCTCCTTTCATTGGGGGGTGGGGGGGGGTGTAGGAAGGTGGGTACCCGACTATGGTTACCCCAGTTTTTTTGCCTAGTGTTTAGCTGGTTTTCGACTTAGTTGGCCTGGGATCCTGCTAATCAGAGCCCCAGGCTATCTGCTCTCTCTTTACAATGGACTCCATGTACCTTAGGTACATCTCCAATTGGATATTGGGTCACCTTATGAGCCCCTGTACAGTGTACCATAGGTACCCATGGCATAGGTGCATCCAAGGCCTACCAGGGGCTGCAGCATATATTTTGCCACCCCTGGCTGGCCATCCAAACTGACACAACTGGCTGATCACTCAGCTGGGGCAAGGTCGTGTAATCACCCCTTGCTTAGATATAGTATACCTATATCTAAACCTATATCTGGACACATATGCACCTATAAGTCACTCCTATGGCAGGCCTTAACAATCCTGGACAACAGAAGGGGGTGCCAGTGCTGATAACGATCAATGAGAACTGTAATAAATCCTCCACTAACTGAAAATCAGATTCAGAAAAGGGAATGCTTCTTAGTCGCAGTTTTATTATATATTCAATAATATTTTATAAAATTCATTTGTACATTTGAAAACGAAACATTGAAGGAAAAAACAAGAATGCAAAGAGGACACATGAAAAAGCACTCAATTTGGAGCGAACCACCATTCACTACTGCAATCATATCACTTTCACCATACATTCAAAAACATACAAACACCACCGCTAGCAACATTAGGTGTTGCCTGAGGCCCTGATGAGAATCTCCAAAGAAATAAACGAGATTCGAAACGCGTAGGCCCATCTTCTCACTGGTCTGCCAACTGATCTAAGAGTTACAACTTTGCATAGACCACTTTGTCATTTGTTGGAAACTGTCTATTTTTCGTCGAATTTGATAAGATTGTTTGAAATTGTAAAAGCTTTGGTAGTGTTCTATTTTTCATCACACATTACAAATATTGTGTTTATATTAAGGCAGTTCCAGTTTTTTCGTTTTTCTGGTTGTAGATAATGTACATATGGTATGTATGAGAGTAGTTTGTATGTTTTTGAATGTATGGTGAAAGTGATATGATTGCAGTGGTGAATGGTGGTTCGCTCCAAATTGAGTGCTTTTTCATGTGTCCTCTTTGCATTCTTGTTTTTTCCTTCAATGTTTCGTTTTCAAATGTACAAATGAATTTTATAAAATATTATTGAATATATAAAAACTGCGACTAAGAAGCATTCCCTTTTCTGAATCTGATTTTCAGTTAGTGGAGGATTTATTACAGTTCTCATTGATCGTTATCAGCACTGGCACCCCCTTCTGTTGTTTATGATATAGGCTCAGCCTTGCTGATTAGAGCCAGCCCCATTTTGTTTTCACGTTAACAATCCTGGAGGCAGAGTGCTTGGTTTTATGTGAGATGGTGCTCTAGCATGAGCTGAGCCTGTATGCAGCTTTCGGAACCATGTCCTTATAGCTGTTCTGGGATATTGCCATACCATATACTCTTAAGTGCATTATGAACCTCGCGGTTCAATGCTATCTTTGGTTTGGCTTTATCAAAACATGTCGTGTAAGGAATCATACGCTTTGGAATACTACCCCCTCGCCAGTCCTGGCAACGGGGGTAGCATTCTACACTTCTAGAGGGAGAAGATATGTTACTTTCCTTAAACGCGATTAAATCTAACCAGAGCCTCAGCATCATAAAATGGATGCTGCTGCCACAGACACAAGTCTGGCCTCCTGCTGCTGACCGAAACTCCGGCAGGGGAGGCCTGGACAAAAGGTTTCCTATCACAGGGAGGTGCTAGCACCACCCAGACAGGAGATAGTTGATTGGGGCGGGGAGGGCTGAATGAAACTAGACACTGCCTGGGGCACACAAGGTGTCCCATGCAAAGTCCAGTTCAAACTGGTGCTGGGGCACCCCAGCCCTGGCGCGAAACTGGACAAAGGGAAAGGGGTGTAACCACCCCCTTCCTGGGTCCCACCCACAGAAGGGACCTAGCAGGAGATCCAGCCCCTTGTTTTGGAATAAAGGTAGGAGCTGTGCCCATAGACATTAGATCACCCTGACTGAAACTTGGATACGAAACTCTGGACCCTTCGACATCTTACTCGACATAGAAGACTGAAGAATCTCCCTTGTGGTCAAGGAGTGACCACCCTGCACAAGCAGGCACCATCAGCGCTCAAAGGTTTTCTTTGCCGTTGCTCCCGCCGTAGCTCGAACGACAGAGACCGACAAGACCTGGACTCCCAGACATCCAACTGCCCGATCCACAGTCCCAGCAAAGCTGAGACCCATAGAAGGGACGTGAGATGTGGGACTGGCCATCTTGGAAAGCTAGCAAAGTGCTTCCTGTGCAGCTCCAGAGGCACCCTCGAAGCTGTGCATTGGGGATTGAGAAGCCCCAGCCCGAGCAGCTTTTGCATCAAAGATCACCTCTCCACAATCACAGAGTGCTGCGTGGGGCCCTTTTGCATTTTTCCTGCTTGACGCATTTTCCGGTCACTTGTCCGTTGGCTAGTGGCCTCTGTGACGACGAACCTTTGAATTTTCACTGCTGGTCTGGTTGCTCCAGACTGGCCCTTGCTCCTCTGAAAAGGAGCAGCCCATCAGACCTTGCTGGTCTGATCCAGAAGCCATCTCAGATTCCTGCGTGGGTTGCATTTGCCAAAGCCCATTGACTCTGATTCGAGAACCAACACCGCTGACAGCGAGAGCCTTCGTGGGACAGCCCGTGTCCACCTCCTGGTTGTCATCGATACTTCCTGGTCCACGTAGCAGAGGAGACAAACTTCACGACAGCACCTGATCACAACCAGACATCGCCTGGTTCCTTCCTGGTTCCTCCCTGGTCACTGGCTAGTGACCCAGACTCTGTCCCCTCTGCTTTCAGGTACTCTAAATCTTCGATCCACCCTTCGATCCAACCGGACTCCTCTCTCCTGGTTGCTTGCAGCATCTTTTCAGCAAGGCTCCATAGAACTCCACGACGAAACCAGACGCACTTTGACACCTATGCACCCGCTTCCTGTGGGTGAGGTAACAAGGGTACCCCGGTGCAACTGTAGTGATTTACATCCCTAGTGTCCTAGTTTTAAGTGGTTAAGTTCTAGTCCAGTCGGAAGACTTCCAAATCTGCAACTTTCTAACTTTTACACACCATTGACTTCTATTGGTAAACGCATGTGCCTATAGACACTGCACCCGCACCCTGTGGGCCTCCTATGTCTTAACCTTCATTAGTCCAGTGTAGCCCCAGCGATTCCCAAGGCCCTAGGCCTTACCATTGTTCGTGACGTGGTTCTTATATCACTATTTTAGTATATGGTTTGACGGGCCACCCCGCCTATCCATATTTGTGCAACTTTTGTATGTTATATGAAGTTGTTTGTTTAACGCTTGTGCTTCTGTCCTCATAAAGAGTACAGGGGATTATTCTAGTAATAAATACATGTATTTTATAATATATAACTTGTGTGATGTCCTTTCATTTGATGTTAAAAGGATTGCATATGGTAAAACAGCTGGCTTCAAATGCCCTCTTGAGTTTAGCCTAAGACTGCTTTTGTCCATGCTACCCCTAGGATAGCTGGTCTATAAGGTTGACTTACAACCAATCACCATAAGGGTCGTTTGGACTGGTGCAAGGTGCTCACTAGAATAGTGATCATCATATACCAGGCCAACTCCTCACATGAACAGTGAGCTATTAACTGTCAAAGAGCTGCATACAAACTGCAAGGTATAGGTTAGAGAGGTATGATTTTTCACCAGTCTTTTATGATCCTAATGTTGTAGAAAGGGTTCATTTGGGTAGAAATCAATTCTTATTAGTAAAGACACCCCCAACCATGGGATTATGTTTTAAATTCTGAGTTTGTGCTTCTCCAGACCAAGCACTCAAACTATACTGTCTACAAGTATGGATGTCATGTGACTCCTTCACCATATAGTCCTCTGTCTTATGAAACATTTCCTATACACTGACTTACACACGTATGTTTGTGTATGTGTAATGTGCGAGTGATCTAAAGTGCTCTGAAACCATACTCTGATATGAGTGGCTCTATAAAATAAAATAAAACAAATGCATGTGAGAGAGTGGCTTTGGATATTTAAGAGGCTCTGCTAAAGGGTGGTGGTATCTGAGGAGAAGGAAGTCACTCGGGGGAAAGGGGGTGCCAACGAGCATTGTCACACAGGGCGCCACCAGAACTAATGTCAGCCCTGCATGGGCTCCACTGGATCTACCAGTTTGTCAGCTGACAACAGATACAAATTTAGGACATATCCTGAACACAGTTACTATGGCCTAGTGAGATCTGGTCGGTGGTAAGTGTTCAAGGTAATTAGCAGGCCAACAGGACCAACTCCCAACCTAGTGAAGCAAATTGGTATGATTTGGTTTGTTTTATTGAATGGTAAACACCAGAGAAATGTAACAAGAAAGGAGTATCACCATAGGAATCTAGAAAAGATTCTGAATGGGATGCGTTTAGAACAAAAGGAGTATTAACCTTTTGTTAAAAAAACCCTCACTCACCAACCTGGTTGGTGACATTCTTCATCATTGGGGTCCACCCGGATGACCGAGTGCCACCAGGGTGTGCTGCGACACCTGAACTACAGTGGAGCTGGGTTTTTTTTTGAGTGATTAGTGCAAAAATAAAAAAGGTGGTGTTATACCATTAACTTTATTGAAAAAACTTTATTCACAGGCAACTGGACAATATTAAAAATAGTGGGAAGATACTGGTGGGTGATTATGACCGTAAGTATCTATGTGAATGGTCTACATGTTTCAACCTTTACAAGGTAAATCCTAGTGTTGGACAGGCCACGTGGCAGGCCCGACCCCTCCCCGCATGGCGGGTCACGGACCCCTGCTACCCCTGTTCCCCGGACCAGAACCACGCCGGCAGCCCGCCGGGTCAACACCCAGCTCTTCCCCGACGGAACCTTGGCTCATGATCATAACAGTCTCGGCTGGCCCGGGTCCCTTCCCGAACCACTGTCTCCGGCCCAGCCGCCATTTTGGACACTCCACGACCAGGCCTCGTGGCCGCGGGTTGACCTCGGCCTCAGGCCCAGCCAGGCCCCGATATCGAGGCACCACCATCCACCCAGGGGGTAGAGAGACCACTTGGCGGGTCAATGGGAGAAGGAGTGTCGATGACTCCCCTCTGCCAGGTTTTGATCGCCCCCAGCCTCCCTGGGCGCTTGCTCCACCCCCCTGCTGGGTGTCTGGACTCCCTCATCCCGGACCTCCCGACCTCCAAGTGCGAGGGTCCGGACATCAAAGGGTGCCAGACCTATAATTGGGGCAGCTCCAGAGCAGGAAGGCAGTTGTATCCTGGAGTCGAGAGACACCGAGACGAACTCATCCTTGGAGGCCTGCTGGCGCTGCCGCAGCTCTTCTTTGTGAACTATCTTTGAAGGCCTGCTGGCGCTGCCGCGGCTCATCCTCGTCGAGAACCATCTTGAAGGCCTGCTGGCGCTGCCGCGGCTCATCCTCGTCGTGAACCATCTTGAAGGCCTGTTGGCGCTGCCGCGGCTCATCCTCGTCGTGATCCATCTTGAAGGCCTGCTGGCGCTGCCGCGGCCCCTCTTTGCGAACCCTCCAGCTCGAGGATTGTGAGCTCCACACCTGCTACCCCCGTACCGGACCGGTACTAAGACTGTCCCGCTACCCCCTTTCCCAAGAGACTAGAATTGACGGGATCCTCGAATCCTGGTCCCCACTGTATCGTCAAGTTAACCTGCTTAAGAATACCTATAAACGTGTATGTAACCTATCTTGGTGTGGTGTCCATCTGTGGGGGGGAAGTTGCTCGTCCGTACGATTACAGGAGAGGGCCCTCGCCAGGAGACCTCTCCCCCTTGCTCGGCCGACCCTCCGGGTCCCCGTCTAACACCTAGGTTTTCATCAGGACCAGAACAAGGAAAATGGACGGTCTTCACACACTAACATGCATCCAATCCTAGATTTCTGGAGCCTAATTGCAAAATTCAGCAGTAGGCAATTGCTCAAACCTAAAATAGGCGAAGAGAAAAAGAGACCTGTGGGAGGAACAAAGGAAAGGCAGTCACAATCAAACATTTTTACGTGCCTGTAACGTAGTGTCGACTCTCACGTGTCTGCATGCTTCATGCGGATCCCATTCTCAACATACAACAAACATGACGATGTGTCTAAGACGAATACAGGCTTGTATTCAGCGATAAGTTGCTGGTTTTGTTGCATATAAACTGATATATGGTGCTATAATATAGCTCTTGTTGGCTCACTCTGTCACACAGATCAATAAGTGTGTGAATGGTGCCGAAAATTAATTATTCATAAAGTCACTCGCACTCCAAAAATTATGGTTGGGTGACTATCTGATACTGTTTCTGGCACTCCTAACCCTGTCAGCAATAGGTCTGATTTTCTGTATTTATCTACCACAGAGTACGTTTGCCAGCTGAGATAGCCTTCCCTCTGCCCCCCCGGAATCCAAGAGACCCGCAATAGGAGTAAGATTAGCTCCTCGTGACAATCCTTGTGTTTGTGTGTATGTCTTGGTTTGTCTTTGTGTTACAACTACAAATGCATGCATTTTACGCTTCGCTCACGATCATTGTTGTGAGTCTTGATAGTCACCCAACCGTAATTTTTGGAGTGCAAGTGACTTTATGAATAATTAATTTTCGCCACCCTTCACACACTTATTGATCTGTGCATAACTCAATTAGCACATACCTTCGCATCCTCTGTTCAGATCTATCTGTTCCAAAAGGTTCCCTTTGTGAGGCAATGCAAACTGCCTCTAAATTAACCCACGCAACTTAGACACTCCCTCAAGTTTTAAATTACACCTATCACAACCACCCTACAATAGTCTTATTCACGCTGACTACGTAGCCCACAATACACCTCTACGTTGCGTCAGGAAAGTGTCATCCAGTATTTTCTGATAGATATGAACAGAGGATGCGAAGGTATGTGCTAATTGAGTTATGCTTTGAGAGTTTAAGATCGGGCAAAAGATTAGAAAAATTTTAGGGCGGGAAGATTGGTGATTTACTGAAGGATTTGTAGTGAATGTAAGGGTTAACATCTTAATATGAAGCGCAGGAGGTTAAAATGATGGTTCTTTTAAGCGAGATAGCAGTAGTATAGCGTACCGCGTTTAGAGGGAAAGTGCTGAACAAGGATGATTCTGAGAAGATTGTATTGCAGTTTGTGTAAAATAATATGTAATGTTGAATATAGCGGTTTGAGGCCACTTTTTAATGGCGATGTTTTTTCATTTGTAGTGAACCTCTGAGGAAGGGCTAATGATTAAAGCCCGAAATGCTCTGGGTAACAGCAATTTCGCAACTGAGGATGTTTTATGTTGTGTCCAGATAAAGGCTCAGATGGGCATATCTGGGCATGAGAAACTGTTGAAATATACATGTTGCACGAGTGATTTGAACAACAAAAATAAATAAGATTACAATAAATCTCTGGATTATAAGGAACAATTATTGTTGAAACTCGACAACTGTTGATAACATTTGATGATGATCGCAAATAATGCTGTGCACCTTGATATGAAAGGAAACTCCCCTCCATCCCCATAGAAGCACTGGTAACCGCATGACACCAGGGCAATCGCGCTATCCAGGCTGCACGCGAAAGGAAGACAATTGAATGCAAATGGCAAAACGAAGGAAGATGTTTAAAACGGTGTGCACTGCAACTCTTGAAATGTTAAATTACATGTAAGCATTAGTAGGAAATAAAGTCAGATAAATTCAGACTGAAATTATATAAAAATAAATACCGCACAACCGGACCCTTTACTCAATGTTGTGTTGGGTAAGTAATGCATACACAAATATGTTTACCCATAAAATGCCTTAGAGTGAGATACTTATTTGGGGATACAGGCTTACTCTTGACCCATCGATTAATACCTTACTACAAGCTAGATGCGAGTTTTTGGTTGCTACTGATGATTCCTGAAATTGAAGCCTGAAAATATGCTGGATTTGGGCTCAAACTAAAAGCACTAGCAAGAAGCCCAGGGATTTAGTGTTCCCTGAGCCTACGCCAAAAGAACCTTGACATGCCATGTTCCTGGATGTTATAGACAGGCTCCCTCCAATTAATGAGAATCTGCATTCTTGTGGTCTTGGGTTTAGTCTCCAAAAAGACTAATTTAAATGCACTTTGGAGGTACACTTAACATATACATTAGGCATGCTTTTCCCAAATAAATCTATTATTTGGACGCAATCCCGTGGTTAGTTATTGTGGCCAGTGGTGTAACGCAAAATTACGCCCCTCACCCCCTCCTCCTTGCCAAATGTGATGAGGGGGCCTTGAGGCTCCCATATCTCTATTCGCTTTGCCCAGAAAGGGAGCCCTGAATGGTGGGAAGACACCTGAAGAGGTGCGGGCCCCACTGCGCCGCAGGGGCTCGTGTTATTCCCCTGATTGTTGCATCAATGTAGGTTTCATTTTGAAAGTATTTAGTACATTTTTGAAGACCCTATAGACCAGGCATGCAAAACAAATATATGTGCAATATTTATTAAGATTCACCAAAGTCTTGATGGGATTTGTGAATTTGAGACCAAGGCGCCTTTGCTTTCCTGAAACAAGAGTTGAAGGTCACCTCACATCAAGTCTTTGCCCACCATGGGCATTTGGAAAGTTTCTCACAAGGAGTCCTGCAGATGGTAAACATGCTGATCATCTATAAAATATTTCAATTCTCCTTTTTTCGTAAACCTGGAAATCATTTAATTGAAGATGAATGTTTCTTTAAGGGGATGGTGTCAGAGACTCGGGTAGAAAGAGGAAGGTTAATGCTAGACAGCTCCTTCCCTATTTAGTCACTGAAAGTCATGGGGAATATGTGCTCTTAAAGGGACTGATCTTTCTGTCCCAGTTCCCTTCTAGAAAAGCTTATCGAGGGTGGTTGTATACTGCCCAGACGTGTGACTTTAAAGTTAGACTGGGTCACTTGCCTGTGGTTTAGTTCTCCTTAAAAATACTGAAAGACATAAGTGGGCAGTTTGGGTAACATAAAATGGCGACCACAATTTGCACTGATTCAGTTTAGTAGAGCCGACTGACAATGATGGCACGATACAAGGTCAAATGAGGAGCTCGTGAAGGAGTTCTTCCAGCTCACAAGCCCCTATAAGGAAGGCTTAGCCCACAGACTTCCACCTTGCAAAGTGGTGCTTCATTTTTGCTGAGCTGACCTCGACTTATGTGAACCCACAGGTGAAATGCGCAATGACCAAAGCTCATTTTGAGCGATGCATGTCAAGCTGGCAGTAACCAAGGTCAAGGCTACAACATTGTTGTAAGGACGGCCACTCCTATTCTGTGGAGGATGTTACAAAATGGAGACTACCTTCCCCAGCGGACCTGCCGCTCTGAGTTTACAAAGTTAGTTTATGTGATTTAGTGGTTGTGTTGGCATGGCAACCTGGAGTCCCTTGGTCGCACTCTCTCAGAAAAAAACTTCAACAATTAGCCTCTTTAGAAGCACAACATAAATAGGGATTTTGGGAGTCGAAGCAAGGACAAAATTTTACTAATTCAATCTTTCCAAACGAGGATGCCTTTTTCCACTGAGAGAATGTATTTGGTTTTACCTTTAGAGGGAGTTTAGAAAGAAGAGCAACGAGAAATCTATAACTGCAGATATTTTCACCTCTGCTATGGTTCTTCTATGTCTTAGGCAAGGAAGATGCCAGCTGCAAGGTCACCTCTCTAGGATTAACACCAAAGCCTTCCTTATAAAGCAAATTGAGGTGGATAATCCGATTCCATGATTGTAGAAACATGTCGACCTTCCTGCCAGATGTCCTTCAGAACTGCATTAATGGTAGCCCCGTTCTTAACTCCACTTCTAGTTGCCTTAAACTAAAACATACAATGTTGTGGCTCGTTCGACGCAGTGGATGCAATATATGTGTTGGGCTATATAGCAGTGGTATGTCCTTCCACACTCGAAAACCGCTGCATTTCATTATCAGAGACTCACGACTGCTGTCATTTTGAGGGATGAACATGCTCATTTGAATAAAATTTAAAATTCAGATCCTCTTTGAAGCACTTGACAGTCTTAGGAAATGTATGCAGCCTGTACCACACAGATACCTGCACCAAGTATATATATATATATATATATATATATATATATATATATATATATATATATATATATATATATATATTTTGTTATTCTTTTTTATGGGAAGCCCCCTAAACCACCATGTTTAGTTTTTGCACCTAACCTCCCTTTACCACTACTCACTCTTAACCCTAAAATTACCCATACCCCCTTTACCACTGCCCACCACAATCCCTAAAATTACCCTTACCCCTTTTGCCAATGCCCACACCTAATTCCTAAAATTACTCGAAAGGAGTGCGTTGAAAAGACCACATGGGAATGGATGTTCCCCGTCTTCAGCCACAGAAGGAGGACTGGTTTCATGCCCCCCAACTCGCAGACTACCTTGCATCTTGTGGCTGAACTGCTTGTCCTGGCAGCACGTATGTGAGGTTTCTCCTGCTTGGATGCATAGCTTGGAATGGCCGTGGAAGCTAGAGCGTTCTTATAGGTCTTATTCATTTAAATGTGTTTTTTTTTTTTTAGATTTTGGCAGCTCAAGCAACTATTGATCCTAGGACAGTCATTCAAATGGACGCGGAGTTCCACTGGGAACAAACTGCAGTGGAATGAACTATGAAAGTATAACACTATTCACATCAGGACGCATCCTGCAATGTACATTATAGATTTATTAGAGGTAAATTAGTCATTCTTGCTCCTACATTTACAGGTCGTGCAGTTGTGAGGAACTGGGCCTCGACCACAGTGAAACGCCTGGGAGGAGGAGGGACGTCAAGCTGATATACTCATTGTGGTGGAAAGCTTGTGTGGGTTCAAACCCGGACAACGTGCCACGCTAGACGTACACTGGTCTCCAAAAACACACAAATGCAGCTGCACAGAATAATAACGTAACGGGGTACAGCAGGGTCGCCTGCGCAGGCCACAACTCCAAAGTGAACATTGGCACACTTAACGAACTGCTATTTCTAATAAGTAGTTTTAGGTTCTGGGTTCTGGCAACACCGCCTTTTTCTGCAGTGAGTGCTTCCTGTCAGCGGTAAAATGTAGGAATGCATCCATGTCGGCTGGTGCCCACAACCAAATTCGCTCTGTCAAATGTGAACCGCTGAGCCCTGTGAAGAACAAGGAAATACACAGGTACATTCTGGCATCCTGTTTCCACCTGTCTCTACACTCTCACTACGTGTCCCACTTGCAAAGTTTTACACCCACTCCCCCGTATTCTCTCTTCATACCCACGTGTCTTTAGACTCTTTCTGTGCCAACCTCATTGTATTCTACTCTTTCTGCACCAACCTCACTGTACACTAATCTTTCTGCACCAACTTCATTGTACACTACTCTTTCTACACCAACCTCATTGAAGTTGGCATAGAAAGTCTAGTGTACATTGTACACTACTAATTCTGCACCAACTTCATTGTACACTACTCTGTCTATGCCAACCTCATTGTACACTACTCATTTTGCACCAACCTCATTGTACCCCACCTTCATCTACTGTGTCCTCCTCCCTCAACACGCTCTTGGTGGCCAAGAGCCGACAGATTCTACCTCCCTGTACCTACCAACTTCACCTCTTGCTAGAAGGCACTTTCTTTGAAGAACTGATCAAATAACTTAGAACTGAATTGCTGAAATCAGCAACTTGGAAATTGGTAATCAAATTCAATATCAGAAACAGCGCGTTTATCTGAACGGACCAATAGGGGGCCTACTTTTATTGCTCAAAATAAAGTAATCAGCACCAATATTACACACACATTTCCAAATGAGATATTCACTGACCATTCCTCCACACCAGCCATGCACACTTTCGTATAGCTCTGCACTACATTTATCCAACTATATAGCCTTGTTCAACTCTTCCCATCCAGCCCACAACCCCCGATAAAATCAATTCAGAAACAAATTCCTGAACCAATCATACTAACCACTAAATTCCTCCACTAATTACTCTGACATCTGGTCTTGGACCATCTATATATCCAGATCCCAGGCACACATCTCATTGACTCATTCACCCATTTATCCATGTCAGGCCTTTACAATGCCCCTATTCCAACATCCTTCCACATATTGACATAGAACTCCGCACATCCCCATCCATCCATACATGAAACCATCCATCCACCCATTCATCTTTCCATCCATAGGTCATTCCTTTCTCCTTTAATCTACCCACCGTTCCTACTCAGCCTTTTTCCAGTTAACCATTGTCTTCTCATCCACCCTGTAAGAAGCTGGCCTGGTATATGATGTACACTTATGTAAGTGGACACCCTGCACCAGTCCAGACAACCCTTACAGTGAGCAGCCTTCGGGCTTAGTCCAACAGGAGTGTAAAGCAGCTTGTTTGAACAGAATGCAATCTTCTAGGTCTAGATTAAGTGAAAAAGAACCACACAACGTATTTATAAAAATATGTACTTATTATATAATACTCATGAACACATACAGATATCTCCTACCAAGAAATATGCACATAATACTTTGCATAGAAATTGTGTAAGTAGCACAGAATACACAGAGGACCCCAGGGGGTGACCAAGCCATATACTGAGAAAGTGGTATAAGAACCACGACTTGTGTCAAGACAATGCCCAGAGGAAGTAGAAGTGTCGGGGACCCAAGGAACACCCAAGGTGAGTGATTAGGAACAAAGCAAACACAAGGAGAAGATGGACGGAGCGCTGAAACTTTTCAGACACTCACCCCCAGTCACAGATCTGGGTTGAATCCATCATTCTTTAGCTCACTTCGCCACCCCAGTTCAGACACAGCTATATGCAAATCAGTCTTGACCCTGTGCCTCATGGGAACAGTCCAGCCAAGCCATGTCTTTCCTTTGACAGGAAACAAGCATTCTGGGACCGGTTTCGGGGTAACACTCCTCTTCGGCCAGGCTAGCTTGAGCAAGGGACCCACGTCTGGGCATACCCTGCAAACTTAGGGCGAACAAAGCAAACACAAGGAGATGATGGAAGTAGCGCTGAAACTTTTCAAACACTCACCCCCAGTCACAGATCTGGGTTGAATCCATCATTCTTTAGCTACTAAAAACCCCACAGAGATCTATGCAGTGTGGGAACAAGACTGCATCTCAATACAAATCAACATGTAATTTGCAGTTGCAATTTTAAAGATTAAGGATCCTTCCCAGTGGCCCCTGAAGAAACTCCATGGAAGACAGACGGTTGGAGAGCCACCCCGCCCATGGATACCCTAGTACACACCTTACACCAGGGAAGCAGGGTGCATAGGTGTGAAGTGGTGTCGGAAACCGCTGTCGAACCCCATGGAGGACTTCAGGAAAATGCCGCTGCTGGAGAAGGAGAAAGTGTCAGGTGGAATCTGAAGGCGGAATCAAGCAGAGGGGACAGAGTCTTTGTCACTCAGGAGTGACCCGGAGACCTGGAAGACGAATGCCAACCGATGTGGGGAGTTGAAGGAGAGTTGAGTGACCTGGACTCTGCGGCTGTGAAGACCATGAGATGCTGTGGAAGACCAGGAGCCGTGCACAAGCTGTCCAACATCAGATGTCGAGAGTTGAGGGGTCTGTGTCCGTCGGGAGCACCAACAAGCCTTGGCAACTGCATACAACGTTAAAGTCAAAGATCCAGAGGCCTCACCACAAGCAGGGGATTCCCACGGAGCCTCTGCCCGGACAACAGGTTCATTGTGGGCCCAGCGACATCGCGCAAGTGCACATGGTCCTGGCCCCCGGCTGAGCTCCATGCTGACTTGATAGTCAAAATCAGGTGTACAACTCGAGAGGAAACACCTCTTGCACACATATAGTGCTTTACACACAGGGCACTTACAAACTCATACTAACCCCTGTAACACCCTACACATATAAGGTCCTGACAAAAGCCAGTAGAAGAAAAGGCCTGGCTGAAACTAGTTGACCGCACAGGACGTCGGAGGCCATAAGCCTACCGTGCACGTCCAATAGCCTTTTTTTTATTGACTGCCTGGTGCCCACCATTAAAACAGTCTTTGGGACACCCAGGACAGTATTTTAAACCTCACTCAGAGCACACTCACAGCACCCTCACGAACCAAAAAAACAGCTCCGCAGTAATCTGGCGTCGAAGAACACCTGAGGTACACTCGGTACCTCGGGTGGGGCCCGATGATGAAGCATGCCACCAACTAGGTTGGTTGGGGAGGGCTTTCATAAAACCTAATGGTTTTCCTCCATCCGCAGACATACAAACAATTTAAACCAAAGCTAGCGGGCATATTTATTAATCTTTCACGCAACACAGGACAGCAAGCACAGTTACTGTGCTGCATTGTGTGAAAGGGAAGAAGCAAAAATGCTCCAAATTTGAAAAGATAGGACGCATTTCTGCTCTCTCCTTCCGCTGGTGCACTGTGCGCCAATGCAGACACCCTTGCACCATAATACAAGCGGGCTTGCATTATAGACAAGATTGTTTTTGTGCAGAAAGTGTTTCCTACTTTCACACAAACAATCTTTTGAGGCATTTTCCTGTGTGCAATACACGTGGAAAGAGGAAATAACTAGGAACAATATAGATGGTTTTCCTCGTACGCCTCACCGTGGAACGTGTAGCATTTTGACACATTCACAGGTTTACTAGTCTTAGTAAATCTGGGAATGCGCCAAAATCCATGGGTGGATGCATGGAAAACCCCATGTTCCAGCCATGGCACACCTCCCAGCTTGGAAAACAAGCATTAGAAATGCAATAGGTCTCGGATTTATTTGAGTTAGAGCTAATGGCAATGTCTAAATATTGCAACACCAACTGCAATAAAAGTCTGTAAATTGTAGGCCAAAAAAAGTGTATTTATGGTGGCATGCTGCGCTTTAGATGAATATGTTTAAAGGTAAAGTGTGCCATACTGCAATTGCTACAACAGTTAATTATGGATGCGTTAACAATTGATGTGTGCACTGATGGCTGGTGGGGTGTGCGCCTGGTGGAAGCGTGCAGTGACGGCTGGTGGTGTGTGTGCCTGGTGAAAGCGTGCAGTGACGGCTGGTGGTGTGTGTGTGCCTGGTGAAAGCGTACACTGATGGCTGGTGGTGTGTGTGTGCCTGGTGAAAGCATGCACTGACATCTGGTGGTGTGTGCCAGGTGGATGCGTGCACCTACGGCTGGTGGTGTTTGTGCCCGGTGAAAATGTGCACTGACAGTGTGGTTGTGTGTGGTGTTGTGTGTTATGTATGTATGTGGGTGTGGTTGGCTGTGTGTGTGGCTGTGTGTGTGTGTGTGGCTGTGTGTGTGTGTGTGGTTGTGTGTGTGTGTGTGGTTGTGCGCCTCGAGCTGGGAATCCTTTTAAATAAAAAGGAGAGGTGCGTGCACTGGTGCAGTGTGCGCCTCTGGGTATGCACACAGACACATAGTCTCTCGCGCTCTCTCACACCCATACACACACCCATACGAACACACTCTCACATCACACACACACAAACACACACACACAAAGACTGTGCTGGGGCAGGGCACAGGACATGCCGCTCTCGCCTTGAGACTCCACAGTGTTAGAGCGCATGTACCCCGAGAGGCACTCACAACACAGGCATGCATGTGCACCTCGAGCTGGGAATTCTTTTAAATAAAAGGAGAGGCGCGTGCACTGGTGCAGTGTGCGCCTCTGGGTATGAACACAGACACATTGCAACAGGTCTCACATTAGTTAACCCCTCCCCTGCTGGTGACGGAACCGCTCCGTCACCAGCCGCGGTTGCGCTGTGCTGATGACTGAGCGGTTCCGTCACGGCCCGCTCGGAACGCCTGCGCGGAGCGGATTCTGCGCTGAATGTTCTATTGAGCGGGCGGGGCCGTGACGGAACCGCTCCGTCATGAGCACAACGCAACCGCGGCTGGTGACGGAGCGGTTCCGTCACCAGCATCTGCCTGCCGCGCGGCCGCCCCGCCCCCTTAGCACTGCGGCGGAATAGCCGCCGCAGTGAAGGGGTTAAAGTTAGAGAATTTAGTATTGTTTATATTTAGCTGCATATGTTTGCTGGTTTGTGTACTGTGTGTGTTAGGGAATGGCAGGTGTGTATGAATCTGTAGTATGTGTATTATAGCGTCCCCATGCCATGTTTACATTGCTAGTGGGGCTAACAGTAGACATATACACAGAGACAAACATACAGAGAGACACATGCACCGATACACACAGACAAACACATAAAGACAGACATGCACATAGAAACATACAGACACGCACACAGAGACTGACACGTATAAAGACGCACACAGAGACAGAGACACACATAGAAACAAAGATGCACACACAGAGAAGAGACGTACTTACAGAGCCAAATGCACATATAGACATGCACACACAGAGATAGACGCATACACAGAAAAATACACGCACACAGAGACAGATGTGCACAGAGAGACAGAAAAATGCACATAGAGATGCACACAGACAGATACAGTTACGCACACAGAGCAAAAAACACACGCAGACAGAGATATGCACACAAGAGGGGATGTCACTGTTAGGGGATGCCATGACAGATCCGCACTCAATTTTACACGAGGCAATGCCATCATCACGACTGCATATCCCAGTGAATCTCATCAGCAACCTTTATTACACGAGGCAATGCCATCATCACGGCTGCATAGCCCAATGAATCTCAACCGGCACTCAATATTACACGAGGTAATGCCATCATCACGGCTGCATATCCCAGTAAATCTCATCAGCATTCTATAATACACGAGGCAATGCCATACTTATGGTGCTGCTGTAGAGCTCATTTGACATTGTCCAGAGCACAAAATCTCTTGCCTAGTAATGTCAAGGTTAATAGGACATTACTGCGTTTGGCGATGCCATCAGCGATGTACGTCATTTAGTGATGCCAATGGCACTCTATATCGCATGCAGCAATGTCATAAGTATTATATGCACCAACTGACAATGTCATCTGCACTATAGATCTCACTTGGCAAAGTCACCGGGTGTGTACGATGCACCTGTGAATGTCCACTCAACAGGCGGTCGCCCCGGAGGATACTTTTTAACCCCACCATACATCTGGGCGTAATGAAAAGGTAACTGTAGCCACCATCAATAAATGAATCATCATAAAACATACCTCTCAATTATTGGTACAAACATACCCACAATGGACAGCACATGCTCATATTTTTATTGATATAAATGCCAACAAATACCATATCAACTGCGTACAAATTTGTTTAAGCAAAACAAATTTTGATCAAGGCATGACTAAGGCCCAAACCCCACACATAGCGCTCAACGTCAGACGCGAAAACCATCAAGCATAACCACACAAACCCTGAGAAGCAGTACACAACTTTGCAATAAGCCACCTAGATGATTAGAGTGGGGTGGTTCGGCAAGGAGCATAAACAAGTTGAGAGAGGCATCAATATCTGAGAAGCTCTTTACCACCAGAAACCACAGGCAATGAATCCAGAGCTGTACAATTCTAATATTAGACAAAGTCATCACAGCTCTACACTGCTCCAGGAAATGTCATCAGGGTTATACACTACATCTCATCTATGGACGTACAGGGGGCTGCATACTAAGAGCATTAAAGCGGCTGCTACTGTCAGCAATGCTCCTGCACAGGTGAACACTCTCCAATAGTTAAACCCTGCAAACTTACAAACTATGCAATGCAAATCAACGCCCACTTCTAAAGACAAAAGCTCTCTTTAGCCACAATTCAGTAGCCAAATCAAAAAGCCTCTCTAGCCGTCCCTCTCACCGCTGCTGCTCACCCATACCAGTACATTTCTGGTGGCCAATCGAAAAGGAGCCCACGACCCCAGAGGACCTTACTTAAATACCGAAGAGCTGGTTGAACTCTGGGATGGCCACGTGTCTGTCCTCCATCTTCCTGCGGGTGTTTCGGATGGCATGGGCAGAGATCAGCATGTGCGGAAGTGCTAGCATCAGGATTGGACGTGGCTGTTGAATGAAAACATCTAGGCTAAGAAGTGTTTCGCCGGAGCCTGCGGCTGACACCGCGTGCCGTGGCGGGGTTTGGTATCGGCAGCGGAGTCAATGTCGTAGTTCCCATGACAGAAGGGGGGTCCACCGATGGGGGGGGGGGGCATGGCACCTGATAGAATTCACTTTTCGATGCTCTAATTACCCTATGATGACGTGTGAGTTAGCATCATATGACTAACTAATGCATTTCGTATATACACCTATGCTGAATACATATTCTTACTTATTGCTTATATTCAAATGTATGCGTGACCATATTAGCTTCTTAGCTTAGCCTGTGTGCCACCATTTTGTGTAACTCTCTGTGCCTGCGGGCTCTGCTCGCTCATGCCCCTCCCGCAGGAATACAGAAATATACTAAGACAGCAGTTTTCGTTTCTCGGCTTACTGTGGTCGAAACTAGCAAGTTTCGTTATCAGTAATGTTCTCATGCCCAGAGACGCCGAAGCCTGGCTCCCTGGCCTTGAGCAGAGATAATAATGTATCCCTTGCAGGTGCAGATGCCTACTGTATGAGAGCATTGTCCACTAACTTGAGGCTCGGTAACTTTCCACAAGGGGCGTACCCCATTTACTGTATTGCATTATAATGTATTGCTGTGATGCAGAGAGTCAGTCCTCTCGTTCGCACTCCTAGGAGTGAGGTCGGACAGGGCCCTCTCATATGAGTGTTTGTTTGGCCTAATAAAGACTTTTGTTTATACTTCTCCACTGTCCGGCTGACTTCCTATAAGGTAATTGTAGGTGAGTGCTGTAAGTCACTTCAGTGGATTTGAGCCACGCTTATCAGATGGCGCCCGAACAGGGACCCCGCGATAAGGATCTTTCTCACCCGTAAGTGGGTAGCAGAAGACCGGGGACCCGCTGGTCGGCACGGTGGGCCCGGGATCCCATTTGATGCCGAGCTTGGTTCTCGCAGCGCTGCCCCACCCTGCTGATCGGGAGAGGTCCCGGTTCGGATCTTACGCCGGGGTCCAGAAGGCGGAACTTGAAGCTGACCGTGTTGGTCCTGGCAGCCGGAGGTGGAGAACGGTAGAGGTCGGTGCCGCCAACGGAAGGTGAGTGGTCCACCTGTGATTGCTGCAGGAACAGGAGCGTTCCGGGAGACTAGAGTGTCTCCGATGGTTTGAGGAGCCGGTGTGCTCCTGGGGCTAGTGTGCTCCGGGGAACTCAGAGTACGAGTCGGTGCTCTGACAGACTTGATGGGGTTGGGGACGTATTTCGAGGTAATTGTTTGTAGTGATCCGACCGGATGGTACTGTGGTGAAGGCGTGGCTCATTGTGGGTAGACTCTGGTGCGCTTACCCTGAACTCCTAGTGTGGTGATTCAGTGGAGGTGTGATCTGGGTTTCCCGCGGTAAAGTGCGCAGTGATCCGCAGTGCCGCACGGGTGGCGGATTCGTTCCCCTTCCTCTGAACAGTTAGTGTACTGTTCGGTCTGCGGTAGAGTCCAGGTTCCCCAGGACTTGGTCGACGGGCCTTGTCCCATTTGGTAACACGTGTTTGGAGATATTGTATATGTGTACGTGGTTCTTTGGTGTACGTCTATATGTTTGTGTGTGAATGAACTCGAGTTGAGATTCAAGATAAAGTAAAGATGCCGTGTTTTAGCAAGTTGAGATGTTTTGGATGTTGTTGTCGACCCTCAGATACTAGACTGGCCGAGAGCCAACCCGCACCCCCTGAAGGGACACCGAGTTTTGATATGTATGTTAAACATGGACTGGTCCCGATCATGTTTGGCACTTTGTGGCATCGATACACTGCTGATAATGTGGATTTACAATGGCCTTTGACGGGTTCTTTTGATGAAGCTAAATTGGATTATTTGCAAGATAAACTGTTTGCTAGGCGTAGTCGCCAGAGTATGTTCGACTCTTTGCGAATATGGCAGAAAGAGGTCAGGAAACGTAAGATGCGAGAGGAGTATAAAAAGTCCACCCAGACTATGGCGCAGAAAGCGAGAGAACAGGTGGGGAATGAGAATGCATTACGCATGGAGCGCGCAGATAGACTTTGTAGGTTGAAGGAAAATAAAAGTTACGTAGTAAGAGAGGACGACCCAGATGAGATGGAGGACATTTTGAATGCCCGACCCCCTCCCCCTTATGCCCCGCAGCCATTGTACCCCTCATTGCCACTTTCGGCCCCTAGTAGCGCCATTCCAGGTCCTTCAGCGAGTGCCCCCCAACAATCCCTGCCCTCGACACCCCTCGTTTCTCTACTTCAGCCCACTTCACCCGCCCCCTCGCCTTTTTCTTTAGCACTCCCTACAGTTTCAGCCAGCACCACCCCCAGTCAGGAGATGCTAACACCGAGTCGCGGCGCAGGTAGCGGATTGTTCTCACAGGTACGGAAGCTGCTCACGCGTTCTACTGTTGGTTTGGATGAAAAAAGTTTGGTGGCTAACCAGGCATGTCAATGGGCCAGGAATAATATTTATTCGTTTGATGATATCTGGTCCACCATGAAAGATTTTGAGCCGTTAATGCAGCAGCACGCTCTGTGGCACATGGCTAGCGTATTGATACCGCTATGGGAGCAGGGATATGGAGGTGTGGCTCCGGCGGTTTTGCTGGATATACAGGCTGGAGCGTACAGAACGAACACGGGGGTGAAGGAAGTGATGAGTAGTCTGCGCGCGCTTTTGCAATACAGGAATGAGTTGCCCTCTGCAGGTACACCCCATTTCCCAGGTCTCCACCCTATGCGAGAGGTACACCCTATTTTTCATCCTGAGATCCCCGAGTTGTTAGATCCAGTCACGAAGGCTGTAACAAGGAACAGAATTGATGCGCATTTTCAGGAGCAATGGGTGTATACGCCATGGAAGAGAAGTGAGGTGCTGTCATTGAAAGCTCAGCTGCCGGATTCTAGAAAGAATCCGACCGCCTATTACAAAGAGCTTACGGAAGCGGCGTCTTCTACTGTGATGACGTTGGCTGATGTTGAATTGTTTTTCGGGCTTTTGGTCCCGGTTGATGTGTGGCGACAAGTGAAAGGTACGGATCATACGGAGGAATTGGGTGGTACATGGCAGGAGTTGCAGGATTGGGACAAGGAGCGTAAGCCAGGGGAGAAGCCGAAGGCTGAGATATTGGCTTTGCCAGGGCGTATTATAAAATATATGCATTCCCTCATCCCCCCGAAAAAGGTAGATTGGGACAAATTGACGGCTTGCAAGCAGAAAAAGGATGAGGCGGTCTCTGATTTCTTCACGAGGTTTGAGGAAACGTTTATGGATTTTAGTGGGCAGGATGTGTCACAGGATGGAGGGTTACGGCTCTTCGTCAACAGGTTTGTCACAAACTTATTGCCTGAGATATCGGCCAGACTGCAAGCGTCGGAGAGCACGTGGACAACGTCCTCTCCTTCGGGAATACTAAGTATGGCGCAATATTACGAGCACAGGGAAAATGAAAATAAGGACAAACAGGAAAAGAAGGCTAAAGATTTGAAGACGAGGGTTTTGTTGCAGCAGGTGGCAAGAGGCAGAGGAAGGGGTGCGGGGCCGAGCCGCGGAGGTGGATTTGGAAGAGGTGAGAGCAGGGACAGGCTGGGACCGAATCAGTGCGCGAAGTGCAAGCAGGAGGGGCACTGGTGGAGGGATTGCCCGCTGCTTCAGGCAAGCGCTGGTGTAGGGCGCGGACGAGGAAGAGGTGGCGGTGATTTTGGGAGACAGGCTGCGCGATCAGAAGGAGGCGGGAGACCAGGAGGCAATTACTTTGACAATGGGACAGATAGACAACAGTCGCAGAGGAGCGGGGGCCAGTACTATAACGATGATTACTCAGTTGATGATTTGACAGGGTTCTCCCACAACTAGGACAGCGTAGGACAGAGCATGGGACCAGTACTTATGGAAGTTGATCAGAGGGGACCTTATGTCGAAGCCGACTTACTAGGGTCTCAACAGAAATTTCTAGTGGATACGGGTGCAATGAAAAGTTCAGTGGCTCGTTCTCGGGTCCCAGGGGCGGCTCTGTCTGGCAAGAATAACATATCCGTGGGTTTCGCAGGAACTCCGGTGATTAGCCCCATTTCTAAACCTCTCACGTTAACGATTGGTCCTTTTACTGTTGATTCACCGTTTTTATTGACATCAAATTGTGGTGAAAATTTGTTGGGTTTAGACTTATTGAAGAGGTTGCATGCTACCATCTATTGTTCCCCGGATGGCGTGTACCTTACTCTAGGACCCAATGTTGCCCGCCCACTACAGTGCTTTTCAAAAGACGACCCGCTGCCACCTGAGTTTCGAGGCATACCAGACAGCTTGTGGGCCGTCAGTGATAATGATGTGGGACGAATGGACATTGCCCCGGTGTCAATTAGAGTGAAGGTGGGAGCCAAATTGCCCAGAATACCGCAATACAAAATACCTAGGGAGGGTGAGAAGGCATTGTTACAAATAATTCATGATTTAATACAGTCTGGAGTAGTGGAAGAGACTGATTCGAATATATGTAACAGCCCTATTTTGCCTGTACTTAAAAGACGGTCACCTGATGCCACTGATAATACTCCTGATGTCTATAGATTTGTGATTGATTTGCGTCAGGTGAATAGAGTAGTGGAGCCGCAGTATCCGGTGGTCTCGGACATCACTACGATATTGACAATGATTCCACCTTCGGCCAAATATTTCTCTGTCCTTGATTTGAAAAACGCTTTCTTCAGTATTCCAGTACATGAAGATAGCAGGTACCTTTTCGGATTCTCATTGGCTGGCCGTAGCTTCCGCTTCAAGAGAATTCCTCAGGGGTACACGGAGAGTCCTAGTATATACAGTCAGGCTCTAAAGGCACAATTGGATGATTTGGAACTTCCACCTGGCAACGTGATGTTGCAGTACGTGGATGATATCCTCATAGCATCGGACGACGAACAGGGTTGTCGAGATGCTACTGTGAAATTGTTACACCATTTGGCTAAAAGGGGGCATAAAGTGTCCCTTCCGAAATTCCAATACTGTCGAACGGAGGTCACCTACCTCGGTCACCTCCTTTCGAAAGTGGGGAGGAGATTGACGCCGGAGCGCATAAAAGCGATCACTAACATGCAGGTACCTAACACGCAGCGAGAGGTGCGCGCGTTCCTAGGCATAACATCGTATTGTCGTCAGTGGATACCTAACTATGCGTTACTAACGAAACCCCTATTGTATCTGACTACCAAAGAAGTGCGCGAACCCCTACCCTGGACCCCCGCATGTCAGGAAGCGTTTGAGTTACTAAAAGAGTCTCTGTGTTCTGCGCCAGTTCTTGGAACACCTGATTACCAGAAGCCTTTTGTTCTTTACGTGCACGAGGCGGAAGGTTGCGCGTTGTCTGTCCTAACTCAGTGTTTTGGGGGGAAGCAGAGACCGTGTGCGTATTTCTCTGCAGTGCTCGATAATGTGGCAAGAGCGCTGCCGAGCTGTCTGAGAGCCACGGCGGCTGCTGCGGTTTCTATAAGACAATCGGCAGGGCTCGTGCTGGGAACAGATCTCACAGTAATGGTACCGCATGCTGTGGATATTTTACTGAACAGGACACAGACGCAGCATTTAACAAGCGCTCGTCTGACGGGTTACGAGATGACTCTTTTTGCACCCCATGTGACAATTAAAAGGTGTGCCACATTGAACCCCGCCACCTTGTTACCTATCCCCACAGATAGTGACACACATGATGATGACATACACGACTGTTTGTATAAGACTGAAGAGGAGACAAAGGGGAGGGTGGATTTGACAGACAGGCCCATGGAAGAACCAGATGGGGAACTGTATGTTGATGGATCCTGTTTTAAATTACCAGACGGGACATCGACTGCAGCATATGCCATAACGACATTACAGACGGTGGTAGAAACTTCTAGGATACCTTACAATTCTGCTCAGGCTGCTGAGATTATCGCCTTACTAAGAGCATGTGAGTTGAGTGAGGGGTTGGATGTCAACATTTACACTGATGGCCAATACGCCTTTGGCGTGGTTCATAATTATGGGCGACTTTGGGCAGAACGGGGATTCTTGACCTCCCATGGACAGCGCATCCAACATGGTCCACTGATATTACGACTGCTAACGGCACTGACTTTACCCAAAAGATTGGCTGTGATAAAATGTAGTGCACACAAGACGATAGTGGACGATGTCGGACGAGGCAACGCTTTTGCCGACGAGACAGCAAAAGAGACCGCTAGAGACAAATTACCACGAATGTTTGTGGCAGGGCCAGCACGATGGGTCCCAGATAATTATATGTTCGCAGACACGGTACAGAGTGTCAAGAACATACAGGGCAAGGCGACGGATGAGGAATTGAGAACATGGAAGGATGGGCAGGGACGACTGGATGCGGATGAATGTTGGACAGATGTGACAGACAAGAGACGATGGATGTTACCGAATGCGTATGTACTCCCAGTAGTGACAATGGCACACGGGCCTGCCCATGTGAGTGCGAAGGGTATCTGCAAACTATTGGACCCGGTGTGGAGCAATAAAAACATCTCTAAGATGGCCACCAATTTGGTTCGTCAATGTATGGTGTGTTTGAGACACAATCCTGGAAAGGGTACCCCTGTTCCAGCTGGAAATTTTGCACCCCCCTCTTTCCCTTTTGAGGTGATTCAGATGGATTACATCGAAATGGAAAGAGTCAACAACTTGAAGTACGTCCTTGTAGTCGTATGTGCCTTTAGTAGGTGGGTGGAGGCGTTCCCAACCAAGGACTGCACGGCTATGTCTACTGCTAAAATGTTGATAAAGGAGTATTTCTCCCGCTTCGGATTACCTAGGGTGATCTGGAGTGATAATGGCACGTCCTTTAATGCTGAGTTGGTGAAGAATATATGCAAAGGCCTACATATCACCCAGAAGTTCCACTCAGCCTTGCATCCTCAGGCAGCAGGACTGGTGGAACGGTTTAACGGCACACTCAAGTTAAAAATGGCCAAGATATGTGAGAGTACAGGTCTCCGTTGGCCAGATGCACTTCCCTTAGCGTTGCTTTCCACAAGAGTCACTGTAAATGCAAAAATGGGCGTCTCCCCGCACGAGGTGGTATTTGGCCGCCCGGCCAATATCTGGGGAGTGCCCCGTCCAAAATGTTTTTCAGAAGTACCTTACCCTCTGTTGACAGATTATCTGTATGCTTTGACTAAAGATCTTCGTTCTATTCATCAGCAGGTAGCAGACACTCTGAAGCCGTTGCCGGAGGGGCCCGGACACACCATCCACCCAGGGGATTGGGTCGTGGTGCGACGATACCAGCGGAAGTCTTGCTTGGAGCCAAGGTGGTCAGAGCCTCGTCAGGTGCTCCTCACCACGCGCACGGCGCTGCGGATCGACGGCAGAAAGGCGTGGACCCATGCCTCTCATGTGAAGAGGGTCCCGCTCCCGTTGCCCTATGATCAATGGGTGCAAGACGGCATCGCTGACCAAGAGTGTGAACATATCCCGAGGTATGTTCCTTTCTCGGATGCTTCACTGATTGGAGAAGAGCGAAGCGGCATTGAAAATTCTGTGAGCTCTACCACTCCTCTTGTTGCTAGCAAAGAGATACCGGAAAGTTCAGCATCTGCCACGGAGACACCTGCTTTGTTCTCCGACCCATCTGCCACGGAGACACCTGCTTTGTTCTCCGACCCCGAAGTGCCAGGGAGCACTCGTTATAATTTCCGGCCCCGAAGAAAATAAGTACAGTGCTGAAATATGATGGACTAAATACTGGAAGAAGGGCTTAGTGGACATTCTGAAAAGAAGATTTAGTGGTAGGGATGGACTTGTAAGAGCCCTGGTGTTTAGCCGAAGATTGTGTTCTTTGAGACTAAAGCGTGGTGCGGGGCCCGAATAAAGTGCTTCCCTTATTTCAAAGTGTTGACAAACGACGTGGGAATAGGTATGAACGGTAAAAGCCTGCCTGTGAGGCTTTGAAGGACACAGGGAAGAAGATCCCTCTTAAGGGTTGAAGAACCCCTCTGGCCGGTTGAGGATTGTCTGGGACTATTTTTTTAGTAGTAGTGCGATTTCTTTTTTACTATTTTTATTTTTGATTTTTGGTGTTGAAAAGCATACAGAATGTATCCCTTTGGGCGGCCAATTCCTGATGAGGAGCAGCCTTTTGCAGCTCCCCCGAGACGTGAGCCTGATTCCCCTTGGTTGGCCCTTTCCCGAAATGGGAAAATAGTGGTGGTTGTAACATTTTTAATTGCTTTTTTGGTGACTCTTGGAATACTGTTTTTTGTTGATAAATACTATCCTGTTCATACATTTGCACCCACACCTACTGCTGTTCCGGAACACAAAATGTTAACAGTTGAATATGGTGAAAGAATGATACGTGCAAATTATAAAGATAATGTTTTTATTAAGACTTTGCATCATGCACATGCCACTACCAACATGACAGATTGCTGGGTTTGTGGGCTTTTGCCTTCTGCTGCTTATAAGAAAGATAGATTCCTTGCTCTTCCTTTGACTCCGGTAAATAGTTGTGTGGGATGGTATACTCTTATAGGTCTTGTCAAATATTTCCAACAGCCAGATTCCCTAACTCCCCGACTGCAGAATAGGGGGTGGACAATGACAATGCGAGTACGCCCTTTGCCTTCAGCTTCCCTTGGACGAATATATACCGACGGACGTTTTGACCAGACCTTTATAGAGACATGTGAGAAAAAGTTGGGTCGATTCTTGACGCCTAATGATACTGATCGACTCAGGGATAGTTTCATGAAATTGAATGCCACCTTGTCTTATAGGCATCCCCCTAAGAGTAACGACAGCTCCAAAAGTTTGATACCCTTGGCTGTGGTGGGTCCTCCTCCATTTTTCTGTATAGAGGGAAGGGGTCCCATCAAGGTTGGAAATAGCTCTTGTAACGTGACTGCTTCAATACGCCTGCCCGTTAGCCCTTCATTGATTGCCCCACCCAGTGTCTATTTTGTATGCGGTGAAAATGGATACTTATGGTTGCCCGAGGGTTGCGGTGGGGTGTGCTACCTGGCTTATTTGATTCCTCCTGTGTATGTGGCCCCTTCTGATTACCACAGAACTCATCGACGATTCCCCAGTCCTCAAGAGAAGCCGCGAGAGCAGCGTAAAAGGAGGGAACTTCAGGTAGAGGACGTTGATCAGACAGATACCTCGTATCAGCAATGGACTGATTTTTCTAAGGGTCTGCTTCCTTTCTGGGGTCCTATATTCAATAGTAGAGCTATCAGACGACTCTCTAGGGTAATGGAAAAGGTGGTTCTGGTTGAGGCTGACATTACGACTAACATCTCTGTTGAGGTTCAGGCTATGAGATTATTTACGATCCAGAATAGGATGGTCCTTGACGTCATACTAGCTGATAGGGGCGGGGCCTGCCGCGTCATCGGGACCTCTTGCTGCGTTTATATCCCTGACTCCGCCCCGACTGTTAACTTGGCAGTGCAAAAATTGCATAGATTAGCGACTGAACTGCACCAAGATAATGGAACTTGGTCTCTCCAAGGGTGGCTCTGGGGTGCCTTTTCTTCCTGGGGCTGGAAAATACTGATGGGTTTGGTTGGAGTGGTTAGTGTAATACTGTCATGCTGCCTTTGCATATATTGCCTTCCTCCATGTTGTTCAATGTGTGCTGCAAATATTCGTCCGAAAAAGAAGTTACCAGGTCAATATACGACTTCTATGATTACTGAAATTCCTGCTGATGCAAGTTGGTTAATGTTTATTGCAGAAGATGTTCTAGACTGAAGTAGTAAAGTCCTGCCCCTAGAATGGATGTCGGCACTACCTTTGGCAAATAAATGAGGCTATAGTTAGCCAATGATGCTAAAAGGAGGGTCTGATAGAATTCACTTTTCGATGCTCTAATTACCCTATGATGACGTGTGAGTTAGCATCATATGACTAACTAATGCATTTCGTATATACACCTATGCTGAATACATATTCTTACTTATTGCTTATATTCAAATGTATGCGTGACCATATTAGCTTCTTAGCTTAGCCTGTGTGCCACCATTTTGTGTAACTCTCTGTGCCTGCGGGCTCTGCTCGCTCATGCCCCTCCCGCAGGAATACAGAAATATACTAAGACAGCAGTTTTCGTTTCTCGGCTTACTGTGGTCGAAACTAGCAAGTTTCGTTATCAGTAATGTTCTCATGCCCAGAGACGCCGAAGCCTGGCTCCCTGGCCTTGAGCAGAGATAATAATGTATCCCTTGCAGGTGCAGATGCCTACTGTATGAGAGCATTGTCCACTAACTTGAGGCTCGGTAACTTTCCACAAGGGGCGTACCCCATTTACTGTATTGCATTATAATGTATTGCTGTGATGCAGAGAGTCAGTCCTCTCGTTCGCACTCCTAGGAGTGAGGTCGGACAGGGCCCTCTCATATGAGTGTTTGTTTGGCCTAATAAAGACTTTTGTTTATACTTCTCCACTGTCCGGCTGACTTCCTATAAGGTAATTGTAGGTGAGTGCTGTAAGTCACTTCAGTGGATTTGAGCCACGCTTATCAGCACCCCTTCCGTGAAATGGATAAAAAAAAAAAAGCTGGTGTGGTGCGCGCGCGCCACTGCAAAGCATATGTCCTCAATTATGGCGGCCACGTCTGGCCGCAATAATTGAAGACATATGGCCTTTGGTGCGCGTAACAGACCCCAATAGGCCATGGGCGGAGCTAAGCGACCACCCATGGCCTATTGCGTGTTCGGTTTTAAAAACACACGCACACAAAGGCCAATGAAAATGGACCTAGGAAATAACACGCACGAACTGCGTGGAATTTCCAGGTCCATTTTCAAAACGCAGAGAAAAGGACTCTGGCTGCGCGACACTGCTTGCGCAGTGTCCGCTAGGCCCAAGACCTAAAAACCCCAATGCAGCACAGGCAGCTCTGTTACGTTGTGTTACATTTCTTTACAAAGTCAGACAAGGCGGCACAAATCGCCCTTTATGTAGCTTTGTAAATATCACTGAAGCCTTTGTGTTGTCCTTGCTTCACCGTGCACGACTAAAGGATAATGCAAAGGGCTGCATATATCTCGGCCCTGGTTGCCCAGTTCCAAAGTATGAAGCTTGGACACATCTCCTCCATTTCACAGAGACATTTGCAAGGGAAAGGACTGTCGTGCTCTACATCCTCGGGCCACAAACAAGACCAGAACCTAGAAGGCAGCCATTCTGCTGTGCCTAGGACAAGGAGCAAGCAGTGCAGCCGTGTGTGCTGAGGAGCAGGGAGGGCCCGGACCAGGAAGATGCAGGTCTATTGCAGTTCTATTATCATATGGGCACTCAAATACCCTGCTTTTTTATCTTCTACTTTGAAAACTGATGAAACTTAAAAATCATTAAAGAATAAAAAGCAAAAAGTGTTGGTGGTGATAAAAAGCTATGGATAAACACCCCTTCCAGATGTTTATAGTGTATCTTAATATAGTTGTGCCACCAATTCCTTTCTGTAGTAGCTTATGTGTGGCGGGAGGATTTACTGTGCACCTCTTTCCCATAAGGTTGTAGAGACTCTAAAGCAGTGCTTTAAATGGGCTAGTACTCATCGGTAATGAGTACCGGCACTTCTCATTTTTATCGCTCCGAGTACCGGCACTTCTCTGCTGCCAAGGAGAGTACCAGTACTCAAAGGTAGGCTTATTGTTGATTTGGCGCACGGGCACCAACGAGGCTGTCCGACAACCAAAACACCTCTGGAACTAAAGCTGAGCCACCTCTAAACTATTCGGCAGGGCTAATTTGCATAATGTCTGGTGTTCACCGCCACGCTGTGTTTGACAGAGCAAGGTCTATTCAGGCCCTGTGCTGTCAATCACACTCACACCATCGTGTGCATTTGTGCACACACTCGAATCCAGGCGTCCCGCGGACAGCATCAATTCAGAAAGCCGAGGGAGATAAGGGGTGTAAAATGGCCTTTATCCCACCAAAGTGTTTTGAACGAGTGTCTGTCTACTTGTGTCTGGGTGTTTGCCTGCTTGTTTGCACATGTTTGTGTGTGAGTGAGAAAAGCGAGTGAAAGAGGGAGAGAATTCAGACACAAGGGGGGTATTTTAAAGGACATTCTGGGAATGCTTGTGTGAGCATTGCCGATTGTTTCTGTGATTGCGCACTTAAGAATATATAAGTAATCGGCCACATAATAGAAGTGTCTGAATGTCTTGTCCTTCGCTCCGCCCTTATCCCCGCCCACTTGCTACACTCGTAGCTCATTTGAAGAGTACCTGCACTTATTTTTTTCCCATTTAAAGCACTGCTCTAAAGTGTATTTAATAGTTCAAATTGTTGAATCAGTGGGTGTTCGGTCTCTACAGTACCTTTGCCATGGCAAAAACCTTACAGAATCCTACTAGTGTTGTGGAACGGGCATTGAAGTATTGTTACCTCTGATGGGTCCTAGTTGGCGCTAACCTCATTTCAGTGCCAGCAGAGGCTCTGAATTAACTTTGAACCTACAACTAGTGGTTTCCTACCATTCGTCCCTGAATTAAGTCTCGTACCCCATTCAAATACACTCAAAACACTTTATTGACTTGTGTAGGGCTCCTATTCGTGTTCAGTGGTGCGTTTGGGATGCCTTCATTTTGGGGGACAACCAGTCTGCCCTTCCTCCTCGAGAGATTTGCCCCCGTTATTCTTAACCCTGGTCCTCCTGCTACTTTCAACTGTACCTCAACTTCTTCCTTCTCTTTTCTGGCCCTTCCAGTCCCTGACCGTATTCTTGATTTCCTAGTTTCGAGACTCCTTTCCCTCCGTTGATCCTTCTTCTGTCGGCGATGCAGGCCGGAAGTAGGGCTGTGTCTCGTGAGAATGCTTCCGGTTCCCGTTAAGCCTCCAGGCAGCACGCTTTCTGTACAGTATGCCGTCGACGAGGGGGATCCCACCGCATCACTGCATTGCTGCCCCTTGCTGTATTCACTGGCCTTGCGGGTCCTCCATACACGAGTTCACCACCCTCCCTCCCTCTCCCCCCCCCCCCCCCCCCCCCGCACAGAAGCAACGAGACCTAATGGGCCGTATCAATGCGCAGTCATAGAAGGAGAGAGAGAAAATGGAGGAAATTGGAACAGGGAGGAAATTGGAACGGGGGAGAACCAGGCACAAAGTTTAAGAGACTGAGGGAGGGACCGCGTGGAGAAGGGACAGAAAAGCTCTGGCAGAACCTATGTGGAAGGCTTTCGCTGGCAGCAGTGTCCTGCGCATCTGGACTCCATTAGGAGCGATCCTTCAGGGTCCCGACCGCAGCCCCTTAACCCTCTGTGTGCTGCACAGCTGGCTCTGGCGAGGTTGCACTTCGTTTCAGCACAGCCCTTTAATGCAGGGCATCCTGTATATCGGTGTCTATTAAAATAAGTCCCTTTGGATATACAAAATGCCCCTTATGCCAGTGTACTCTGTACATCTGTCTTTGTGAGAGACTTTATTCAATGTTGTAACTTTTGTTTGGTGGCACAGTAAGCACAGCGTGTCGTGTATACGATGTAGAGGTCAATAATACGTGAGGGGTTGGTGGGTGGGGGAAGCCAGTTATTGGGTGGGGGAAAGGGTTCTCGAAAGCAAATAAATTGACAGCCTGGTCACTTTGCAATGCTTGCAACATTTGCCACATCACAACAACGAGACTTACTAACACATCACCTATACTTAGCGCTTTAAAATAGCAGTCGAGGACCATGGTTTTATTATTTTGATGTGCTTATTTAAAACATTATTTTAACGTGGGACACGTATCTCACTGGAACATTATATGAATTACCATTTTTTAGGTCGAGCCTGGGCAACGCATGCACTGCTCTGCGAGCCATTCTGTATTGGAGTATGTACTTGAAGCCCTGCCCACACTCCCTCCATAGTGGTCATTGGCTTTGTCACTGTTCTTCTTAAATGCTGGCTTCTGATTTGTTATTACGCTTGTTAGTCCCTCCTTAGTACCGCCTTGTCTTCATTTGTAACCTCCCATGTGGACTGGCCCTTTCATTTTGGTTGCTACCCCATATGTCTTTTTTAGTTTTAATCACTATTTTCTTTAATGAGTTTCTCTTACTGTAAAAGGGCAGGAGGGTCTCTCATGCACAGTTTTGTCCACTGGCTTGTTTATCTAACTCGTAGCAAACAGGGGCCATGGGAGACAGAAGGGGGCAACTCAGATGCCTTCAAGCTTTTGGAATGCAATAGGTCTTGCATTTGCGAGAGTTTAAGCTATTGGCATTGTAAATGACAATGCCTTTTATTTATGTTTTAAAAACCAAAACATAAATAAAGGGCATAGTCATTTACCATGCCAAAAACTCAAACTCGGTTAAATGCAAAACCTATTGCATTGCAATTAATTGTTATATTTATTACCACAAAACTGTTCAATTCGAAGATCACAGGCATTTTTCAAGATGTAGATATTTTGCGCTTTACAGACATTTACAATTACACACTTTAAGCATAGATAAAGTATACCATAACAATATTTACTTGCACAGATAATACACCCTCTTCACATAATATAGTTTCTCAATTTTTTATGTGTTTGCATGGGTTGGGTATCACTTCAAGATTCCCAAAAATGTGCAATCACATAACATTTTGGTTCTTGTATTTTAGTACTGATGAACAAATTATTTTACTAATAATGTATGCTGTTCTTGACATGCATAATTCAGGACACTACGTACAGCCCTCTGTTCATATATTAGGTGAAGGTTTGTGCGACTTTCGAACACATTGTGGTGTTGGATTTCGGACCGCACTAAATGTTTTAGACCAATATGTAAATGATGTTCATATGTCCTTAAGAAATCAAAATGTCATATGCCTGTATGATGAGCCTCGTGTTGGCTGCATGAAAAGTTTTTACGAGTTAACAAAGAGGACTGTTGTTAAGGAGAAATATTTGACAAGGAAGTGTCTGCCAAATCAACTTCGATTACACTTTTTGCTGTAATCACTTTTTGAAGTCATTGAACGTGAATTAAATAACTTAGAGACTTGGTATATTGTGCACAAGCATCTATATGTAATTGTTTTCAGCCGTGGCTTCAAAGAAAACTGTTAAAAACTGGAGAATAGTTAAAGCACTTATGGTTAAAAAGCGAAACACTGTAAAAACCAAACACCAGTCTCACCCCCTTCACAGACTAGAAGGCACACACTTCCAAAAGCAATCCTAAAATCCTCACATGCTTGCAGTCTTACACTACCAGCAGCACTCATACATCTATAGGAGTAGCTGGCATGTGCGACCACAGGCGCTCTCATACCCCTCACAGACTAGCAGCCCACACTACCGACAGCAGTTTCACACCCCTCAGAGACCAGCAATCTCACTTCACGAGCAGCAGTCTCACAAACCATACAGACTAGAAGCCACACACAACAGGAAGCGCTCTCACACCACTGACAAGCAAGTAACAAGCCAATAAGGTCTGGCTAATAACGATCAGTGCCTCTTCATTCATTAGTGTCTTTAGATCTACGGTATTCTAGGCGAGTTAGTGCATCAATACTGGAATGATCCAATGCGTGGATGACGATACAGGAGTGCCAGGATGAATGAAATCTATGGATGACTGGGGACAGGGGCGGGTGGGTTACAGACTGCATGTATGAAAGCATCCTGGTACTTTTAGGTATAAACCGGATATATTGGCATAGCCAGTGCTTGTTTTATAACTCACTTTGTCATATTCATTCACTCAAGTGACTAAGAAGAAAATACATTACATTTGTTATAGCAGAAAAACTTATGGAAATATACATTTCCAAAACTCATGTATCCTCTGGTTAGCATCACCATTTCTATCTCAATAATTGGGTACTATTTTTCATTTAAAAAAAAAAAAAAAATATTGAAGTAATTTGCAGCCTCTTAAAACGGATACAAAAAATATAAGTCTCACAGATGTACTATTAGCAATATCATTCTTACCAATATAAGGAATATTATACAGAAAAATTACTCAAAATACAATCCCCAGATTTTTTCAAACTTTATCCCACCAACATGTTTTGCATACATTTGCTCGCTTTTCCTGACCCTTTTCATTTTATCAAACCACTCGTGAAACGTCGGAACCTGTGATGAACGCCAGTTCTGTAATAACAAAGATCTGGCAACTGCCATTACAATATAAACCAATTTTGCCAAATAGTCTGAAAGTTTGCAATCAGGATCAAAGCCAAACAGTAATAATTTTACGTTGCAAGAAATCGGAATCACATAGTAAGTTTTAAGAAATGCAAAAATTTCATCCCAGTATGGCTTAATTTTTCGGCAGTAAGCTATAATGTGAGACCAATTGGCTGGGTCGCATTGAAGACATCTAAAGCAATTAGCAGACGTATTATGATACATTTTGGCAATAACTGCAGGAGTGCGGTACAAAAGCCATTTGCTAAAGAACAACATTCTGTGCCAATTGGCACCACGTAATGATCCAAAGTGGAAAACATTAATAGTTTTCCAAGTATCGATAGATAACACTAAAGCTATACGTAAATGGCATTTACAGGAAAATTTAGAGCTCAACTCTCCCTCCCTACTCTGTGCCAAACAAGGTTTCCATACCCCGGGTTTCTTTATTGAGACATTCACAAAGATCTACTGCCAACGGGGAAGAAGCGCTAATATAACTGGGGTCTAATTGGGCCAGAGTTTTATAAATCACATTATAGGACCGATTAACAAAAAGTTGCCAGGAATTAAACATGTCATTGCATCAACAGTTAACCAGGAACCATTTCCCATAAAATCTGCTAACGTTTTAAACCCAGCGCACCCCCAGTTTACAGTAATTATAGGTTCAATCTTGATCCCTAAAAAAGCAAAAACACCAATTAGGGGGAGTTGATAAATTAAAGAGGGGGAGTGAGTATCTCTTAAGCATGGTGTCCCATCGTTTAAAGAACGACGGGACGCCATGATTCCCGTCAACGACTTCATTGAACCACTTGCTGTAGCTATACGTAATTGCGTACACATGGTTCCCCCGGTCATCTCTATGGCCAAGATAAAGTTATATGCGGATGACATTATGTTATTAATTAAACCGGATCTCCAACCACAGACACAGGCTCTACAGATTTTTGAAGAATTAGAGGTTCTCGAGGGCTATCGAATTAATAAAAAAAAGACAGAAATTCTGGTTTGTGGGGGGGGCAGACCCAGTATTACATCCGGATCTGTACGGCTGTATTAATCCAAATCCTAAAAGATACCTAGGGATCTTATTTTCTTCTACAAATCAGGATTTATAAACACTTAATTTTGTCCCTTTGCTTCGGAAGGTTCGATCAATGTTCGTTCGGTGGGACTTACTACCGTTATCTATTCTTGGCCGGGTTGCCCTGAATAAAATGTCCATACTTCCCCTTTTCAACTTCTTATTTTCTACCATCTCCGTTTTTTTGCCTGGCGCTTTTTTTTCTAGAGTAGAATCTATGTTTTCCGCATTTGTTTGGGCTAAAAAACGCCTAGAATCGCTATAGGGACTTTATACGAAGAAACAGAACATGGAGGCCTTTCATTACCCAACCTAAAAGACTATTATAATGCGTATTTTGCGCAGTATTTAGACAGATTCAAAAATACAATTTCAGGCGTTGGCTTATTTATAATTTTTTTCTTTGAGTTACTTGGTTTAGAGATTCAGATCCCATTCCCCCTTCTTGTGCCTAAATCCGCTAAATTTGTTTGGGTACTATTTTTCTTGTTGAAAACAAAAATTGTGCCTAAACAAAAATTTCCTCCAACCACGAGTATCAGAGTGAAGACCCATTTGGATACCTGTTCCTGAATACCCCCATCAATCCAAAAAGACCATCAAGAACAGATGATAGCAATGGTCAAGATAACAAGACTTTTGGGGTCCGTTTAGGCTGGCTGGTGCCGGTGGCTGCGAACCACCCGGCAATTCCCAGATGACAGCTTCTAGACCCTTCTAGCAGCTGCCCCAGCCCCACAATCATGTGTGCTAATCCCTACATCTGGCAGAAGTTGAAACCTACAGATGAAATGGGAGGGGGCGGGGGGGGGGGGGAAACAGGTGCCCACGAGAGTGCAAAATTAAATAAAATTAAAATTAAACACTTCCTGAGAGGCATTGGACCACTTGCTTCCTCTGCTGCCCAGCCACCAGGAAACTCCCTTGACCAACCTTAGCACTGATCGCAAACCATGAGAGCAGCACCCTGATTGGAGGGAGCTGCCTCACCCGGTGCTCCACAGCGCTCTGTAGGCCTGCAGTTGCTCTAACCCAGCAGCCTTAAAGACAGCTCGGCTACAAAGGTTTAAAGAGCGCATGTGTGGCTGGCCATCGCAAGCCGGCCGGCCATAAAGACATGCCCACTTTAAACAGTACATTTGGCAGCCCAAAGCTGCTGCCGTCACTCAGGAGCAGCCCCCGTCCCGATGCTTTGTTCGAGACTTGGTATAAAAAATAAAATGGTAATTGCCATTTTATTTTTAATCTCGGGGTTTTGCAAGTGATTTAAGTGGGGCAACGCACCTCCGCTCCAACGGAGAAGCCAGCCTTGAAGACCTCTGGTTAAAAGTACCCTTGCTCCGCCATTGCCAGCATCATTGCTGGCCCACCTGGACTCCAAGCCCTATTCCCCATGCTGGAAGAGCATGTGCAACACTTGTTGGAGCAGATGGGGCGCACTGCGGCTTCACCCCACTGTCCCACGCTCGCAGATGAAACTGCTTGCAAAGGTTAGCCACCACTCCCTGCATTTGAGCTGTTAAGGCTTCCTGAAGGAGGTGGTGTGAGAGATGGTCGAAAATATAAGTTATCAGACTCAATAACGATCAATTTCAGAGCCATCTCGTTGAAAAGGAATGCAGGTTTAAAATTATTTGTGTTTAACACTCAATTAAAGTGAGACACAAAAGTGATAAAGGCCTGACACTAACGCTTGCTGGCATTAAACCTAAAGCAGGTTTTACTACGAATACATGGGCCAGTGGAACTAACAGTGCCTCAATTGAGAATCAAAGTATGTGGCAGGATTGACTAAATTATACTTCAAATAAGGGCAAATTATCTGGCATATTATGTAATCAAAGAAAAATTATGAGGCACATTTCGTGCCCTCTCCTTTTACATTTTACCACACGTTAATCTAAAATGTATCCCAATGCTATTGAACATAAATAGCCTTTTGAGAAAGAAAACAATTTAGCTAATCCTATTCAAAATGCTATTTACCAGCGCTTAAAGTTCTTGTCTTAGATGGAAACACAACTATTTTATTAGCACATTTTTGTCTACCTTCCTGAGTGAAACATTTTGTGTAAAACATATGCACGACGCATTTAGCTAAAACAACCCTATATGTACACACTTCTTGTACTTAAATGTGTGTCTCACTCTACTCCTCTCACCCCAGCTACATTTTAAATCTCCACTTCAGTTTCGGGTTTACCATGTGTTTATGCTTGAGGCACATCTCTCCGTTACGAAAAGCACATCTCTGTTACGAAACCAGCCTTGGCAAACGGTGTTGTGTAATACATATTTTTTATTATCTCTCTCTCTCTCTCCCCTGGAGGCACATTAAGAGTCAAGACATCAGGCCTTTAAAACGAGATGCTGAATACTTTGGTATTTTGTATACTTCTTACCCTCTTGAAAAAACTTCTGCATTAAGAGCACTGAGATGTAAATTTCAACAACAAACACAATGTTTATGACAAAGAATAATTCGTTCTTTTCACCCTAATTGAATTAGATTTATACAGGTAGCATTTTCCCTACTTACTGCATTAAAAGCCATTTCAAACCAGTCCATTCATGTCGCAACATCTTTTCAAAACTAACTGCTTAAATACACCACTCCACAGGTGGATTGTAAACTATTAAGTACTAAGCGCAGCACTACTATCCACATGCAGTGCTTTCAGTGACTGCTTATCAGACTAAACTAGAAGCAGCGGGAAACTGTCAGAACAACGCGGCCTTAGCCGGTACGGTCCCAAACCACGAGTAGGCCCTGGAAGAGTAAGGATCAGGAGAGTACGCGGTGAGTTAAGTGGGTCTAGGGCCTTGGGGTAGTTCTTAAGAGTTAGGGGTAGTTTTCAGGGCTGGGGAGGTGAAATCAGGGGAAGTTTGTAGGGCTCGGTGTGGGGTAGTTTTTAGGGCGGGGGAGGGGTCAAGACATTGGAGGAAGGAGAAGTTGTATGGCCAGGGGGCCATTTTAGTCCCCCCAGCCCAGAAAACTACCCCTAACTCTTAAGAATTACCCCAAAGGGCTTAAAAGTTCCACCTCAAAAGGGCCGAGTTACACATGTTTCAAGCTCACTCAAATTATCTATATAAGCGGGTTCAGTAAGTGTCATAGAAGCCTTAGTCATGAAATAATTAATGATCTGTACCTCAAAATGACCTCATTTACTTCAACCTACGCTACTATTCAGGAGCAGTACCATAAATGACACACCAATAGCATTTCGATCCCTATTTAGACCGGGACAAAAACAAATTAGCATTCTGTTTAACATTCTATCAAAATGGAGATTGGTTCCCCATATTTTTCCAATCATCCACCACGTCGTCGATTAGACTGTTACCCTCCAGATGACCTCACTACTTCACAGTATACCAGAAACTGACATTGGACGAATGTCTTATGTACATTTTGTGGTTCTAGTCATTCCAGTCGCTGACTGTATCTTATTAGCCTCCGAGTAGGATGCAAACACTCAATTTTTGTATTTGAAGGGGCACAAAGTAGCAGGAGGGCAGCAATATTTTCTTCCAAAAGGGTGCAACCAGGATGGTATTTGATTCGACATTTAGGGACTACTCTTGTATTCTAATTGCATCTATATAGCACTTATTACCCCTGACGAGGCGTCACATCGCTTTTTCGGAGAGTAGCACTCCACTCCGGAACCTATAAGGATTAGTGGTGAATTCATATAGCGAAATATGGAAGTAATCTGAGCTGTGGATATATTGGTCTGTTATTTCGACCGAGAAGGATAGTGGAGGGACAGAAAAGGAAAATATTTGCATTTATATAGCTCTTGCTACCCTTGATGAGGTCTTGAAGTGCTGTTCGGCGAATAGCACGCTACTTCGGAACCAAAAGACTATTGGTGACTTAGTCAGGGGAAATATGAAATTAATTTGAGCGGTGGACATACTGGTCTGTGTCCGCACAAACATTTGTTGCACTGATGGACTTAAATGGATAGATTCTGGGCCATAACATGGAATAATGGCCTGCTAGAGCTTCCAAGGACTGCAAAAATGGCACTGAAGCTGCTGGCTTCCACCCAGCTATTCTGATTGACACGCCAGAAATGAGTCAGAATGGACTGAACAAAGCAGCCATTTGTGATTGGTGGAATCAGATTAGCTAGAGAGGGAGATTCTTTCAGCAATTCGGACTAGCCTCTTTTCTAATAATTAATACTGGGCCTGTGCTTGGATATTTTGATTGGGTGCTGGGTAAGTAATTTAAGTAGCAAGAATAGACCACAGTTCCTTGGACTGCTTGCAGTTATCGGATGTCGAGTGGGCAAAAGCAGCTAAGCGCTTGTATAGGCAAAGCGGCTGGTAAAAGGGAGTCTCGTAGTAGTCTGTGGCCCAATGAGATACAGTTCTCTTACCTGCATGTTTTGCATTGCAGCATTTATATACTGCTTACTGCCTCTAGGTGGGGTGCTGGAGTGCTTGCCTGCATGGACAGTATGCTATAACGTGCAGGGTGGGTTTTGGACGTCTCCACCTCCATCTTATGTGGGAAGTGTTCCCACGTCGTGTGTGAAGACCACTGATGTGCCGTTACCATGCGATGGGAAGCAGCATTTAACAGTGCCATGGACGAAGAAGTGTTATCAAGAGGCACATATTGTATGGTTTTCAGCAGGCTGGCAGCCTTGAGCAGCTCTGCAGGCCCCTTTATGGTATTTAGGATCATAGTACACTGAGCTGGTTAATGCACAGGGTTGTCTACTCTGAGATATTTTGTTTTAAGTGTATGGTCCTGAGCAGGAATCGATTAGGGAGAGAGGTTGAGGGGACATCTGCTGGGAGGGACTGTTAATATCATCCCATATATGATGCTCCATATATAGCTGGTCGAGACCTGCTGTGGGTGACAAAATTTAAGTCCTCAATTGGCCAGGGCCACGTAGCAGATCTCTTAAATTATTCCACGCCAGTCCATTTAGGAGTGGGTGATTTACTATAGTGGACTGGTGCACTACCCCCATATACGGACCTTGAAAAAGGTGGCTTTGTCTGCAGAGCTGCTTCCAGAGACAGAAAAATCTTAGCTTCGCCCATCTCTACTGTGCCCACATCCTTGTTCTATCTTTGCCTTCCATGTTTACTCCAGTTTGTAGGTTCTGCAGCACTTGGGGTGTCAACTGGTAACTTTGTGTTAACAAGACAGAATACAGGGGTCGCAATGCAACCAGTTGTGATCTCCACGTCACCTCACTAGGTGAAGAGGGAGACCTTCAGATATTACAGATGTAACTTCTAATCCCAGTTCAGACACTTGATTATGAGTTGTCAAGCAAATTGCCAACTCACTGTGCGCAACTGTTAATGTATACAATGTCAAATTGTATAGTACATGTCTTGCAGGCATGTAAATAATAGTAGCTATTCCGTGTGCCTTGCTGTACTGTCCCAATTATTTGCACTTCCCCCTTAGCCACCACATTGTGTGTCTATTCTCAAACATCAACAAACCCTTACACAGTAGGCTCCTCAAGTCCCAAGTGCACATGCTGCAATAAATGTTTTGTAGAATGCACTAGCTTCTTCCTGGGATATCAATAAATAAAAGCTGCAGAGGGATAAACCAGCTGTTAAGGGCCTAAGCCACTGAAACGGGCCTAGAATGAAGGAGACCGACTTTAACTACCAGTATGGCCGGAGACAGAAGGGCAATAGGGCTATTGGAATATAAACAACTAAGGGTAGACTGTTCTAAATTAAACAAGAAAATGAAAGACAAATGTTGGAATTTTGTAGCAGAAGGCATTATTGGCACTCGATTGTATCTGCTTGAGCTCCCAACATTACAGCGATTTAATACTGTTTTGCACAACTGTAGGAGAGTAGGGTCTGCTTCCTATGGTCACCCCCACTTTTTGCTGTGATTCTCTGGTTTTTCGACTTTAGTGTGGCTGTGGGCCTGCTAATCAGACCCAGTGCCCAGCTGTTCTCTCTCTAAATTGATACCATGTACCGTAGGTACATACCAGATTGGGTATTGGGTCACCTCTGTGAGCCCCTGTATAGTGTACCATAGGTACCCAGGGCATAGGTGTATCCAAGGCCTACCAGGGGCTGCAGCATATATTATGCCACCCCTGGCTGGCCCTCCAAACTGACACCACAGGCTGATCACTCAGCTTGGGTAAGGTGGTGTAATCACCCCTAACTTAAATATAGTATACCTATATCTACCTTTACATATAGACACATATACACCTATAAGCCACTCCTATGGTAGGCCTCGACAATCCTGGAGGCAGAGTGCTTGGTTTTATATGAGAGGGTGCCCTAGCATGATCTGAGCCCCTCTGCAGCTTTCGGAACCATCTCCTTATAGTTGTTCCATGATATAGACATACCATATACTCTTAAGTGCATTATAATCATTGCGGTTAATGCTAACTTTGGTTTAGCTTTATCAAAACATGTTGTGTAAGGTATCAAACACTTTGGAATACTATCCCTCCCTCCCCACCCCCCCCCCCAACGTCAATTCTGGCGGAGGGGTAGCATTCCATTCTTCTAGAGGGAAAAGACATGTATGTTACTGCTTTACCCGGTTAAAGTTAAACAGAGCCTTTATTGAATCCGCTTTCTTATTCTTTTGCATTGTTTCATTCCATTATTTCTTGTATATAAATTATTTCTTAATGCATTTTCACATTTGTACTTTCTGTTTGGTTTCAATAAACTTGAACTTAAAAAGTTAAACAGAGCCTCAGCATCACAAAATGGATGCTGCTGCCACAGACACAAGTCTGTCCACCTGGTGCTGGGGGAAACTCCGGCAAGGGCGGCCTGGACAATAGGTTTCCTGTCCAGGGAGGTGCCAGCACCTCCCCAGACAGGGGTTATGTGTATTGGGGCAGGGAGGGCTGCATTCAGTGAATGCATCTAGACATTGCCTCGGGCACACAAGGTGCTCCATGCATAGCCCGGTTCAAACCAGTTGCTGGGGCACTCCAGTCCCGCTCTGGCGCGAAACAGGACAAAGGGAAAGGGGTGTAACACCCCTTCTTAGGTCCACCTATAGGAGGGACCTAGGCAGGTAATCCAGCCCTTTAGCTTAGTATAAGTATAGGAGCTGTGTCCCCAGGACTTTAGATTATCCTGGAAAGAAACTTTGATACAGAACTCTTGGACCTTCGTCATTCTATCCTGTCTAGTATACAGAAGACATCTCCCTTGTGGTCAAGGAGTGACCACCCTGTGCAAACAGGCACCATCAGTAAATTGCCAGTCTGCTTTGTCGATGCTCCCGCCAGAACCCGAAGACTCAACGACACAGGAACTGGACTCTCAGACTTCTCCAACTCCGACCCACATCCACAGCAAAGCTGAGACCAGTGGCGGACTTGAGAGACGTGGGACCGGACACCCTGAACATCTTGCATTTTGCTAACTGCTCGACTACCGAGGTACCCTCACAGTTGTGCATTGGGGTACGAGAAGCCCCAGACCTGAGCACAATTTGCACCGAAGCTCAGCCCTTCACACTCCATGAGTGCCGCGTGGGGCCCGCTCTTGAATTTCAGCTCAACACGTCTTCCCGGTTCCTGAGACCAGTGGCGGACTTGAGAGAAGTGGGACCGGACACCCTTAACATCTTGCATTTTGCTAACTGCTCGACTACTGAGGTACCCTCACAGTTGTGCATTGGGGTACGAGAAGCCCCAGACCTGAGCACAATTTGCACCGAAGCTCAGCCCTTCACACTCCATGAGTGCCGCGTGGGGCCCGCTCTTGCATTTCAGCTCAACACGTCTTCCCGGTTCCTTGCCCGTTGGCTAGTGAGCCCCCTGAAGACTTTTTTTTAACTAAACTGCTTTCCTGGTTGCTCCAGGCTTGCTCCAGCTTCCCTTCAAAAGAGAAGCGCCACAGACCTTGCTGGTCTGCAACGGAGCCAATCTCATCATCCTGCGTGGGTTGCGGTTGCCAAGGCTTGTTGGGTCCAATCCGGATACCGACTCTGAAGTCAACTAGATCCATCGTGGGACAGCTCATATCCAGTTCCTGGTCATCGTTGATGCCTTCTGGACTTTTTGGCTGACGAGACAAACTCACCTTCTTCACCTTCAAGTACGCGACATCGCCTGGTTCCTTCCTGGTCACTGGCTAGTGACCCAGACTCCGTCCCCTGTGCTTTCAGGTTCTTCACTTCACCGATCCACCCGGACACTTTTCCTCTGGTCACCTGCAGCACTTCGTTGCAGCTCTCTAAAGAAAACGACGACGAAATCAGACTTCAAAAGGCACCTATGCACCCGGCTTCCCTGGGTGAGGTAACACGAGTACTCCGGTGCTCCCATGGGCCTCGACTGTCGAAGTGTCCTAGTCTAAAGGGGTTTTATCGTAGGCCATCCGGAAGTGTCCTTATACAGTAACTTTGTAACTTCTTCGTTTCCCATTAAAAGTCCATGGTAACGCGCGACTGTGTTTAGACACTGCACGCGTCTCCCGTGGGCCTTCTACTTCCTAACCTTTGGTTGTTTAGTGTAGCCCCAGCGATTCTACAGGCCCTAGGCCTGCTGCCTAACGCTCACGTGGTTCCTATACCACTTCTTTAGTATATGGTTTGTGAGGCCCCTAGGGCATAACTGTATTTATGCAACTTATCGTATGCTAATTGAGTAACTTGTGATGTACTTCGATCTCAGACCTCAAAGAGTGCAGAGGGGTTGTGTTAGAAATAAATACATATATATTTGATATATACCTTGTGTGGTGTCCTTTCATTTGGTATTCAAGGGATTATAATTGGTAAAACAGCTTGCTTCACATGCTCTCTGAAGTCTTAGCCTAAGACTGCTGGTCCTTGCTACCACTAGGATAGCATGTCTATAAGGTTAACTTTACAACCACCATCAAGAAAGGTCGATTAAACTGGTGCAAGGTGCACACTAGAATAGTGGACATCATATGCCAGGCTAACTTCTCACATTGGTGTGTAGAGGATGGGATAAGAGCTTGCTGTTTTACCATATAATCTTAAGATATCATTTGAAAGATCACATTAAGGTACCTGTAGGTACATATAAATCAAGTTCTTACAATACATAAGTTCTACTGAACTTAGCAGTTGTAGGTGGCAAGGGCCTAGCACACCCTGACTGCAACTCCTAGAGAGGTTCTAGTAGGAAAATATTTAGTGTAGGTAGGTGCACACACCACACCTCACCTCACTAGAAAATGTCTTTTGATGCAGGGCTCAGTGGGCCTCTGCCAGAAGCTGACCCTTCCAGGGAACTTTCTAAATAGGACACATTCACTGTTCATGAATTGAAAAGCCTGTGTACAGCCAGAAGGCGGAGACAAGGAAAGAGTCCAACCTTTAACCACCTGGTAGATATTTTAGTGGAGTATGATGTAGAAAAGGCATCTACCCCAGATCAAACAGGTAGTACAGAGGGGGGCCATCCCTCAACAGAAGATCCCCTTGGTGAAAACCAAGGGGAGTCTGATGAGGATGTGGATGCTAACCAGGTAGAAGTCAGGGAACTGAACCAGGTTAACCTAGGACTATTTGGGACCGGGGGAGGAAGAATCCAATCCAGACCCCCAAGTAGGCCTAACACTGAGCACAGAAGAGGAAGGTCACTCTCCAGTGGGTCCAACCACTGATGACTCAGTAGGGTCCCATACCTCAGCTCCAAGGAGAATGACTTCCCCCTCATAGAAGAGAGCATAAGGCTAGGATGAAGGAATCCAAGCTTAGAATCAGGAGGCAAGAAGTTGCCCTTGCAAAAGAGACCCTGGCTCTTGAGAGAGAAAGAAAATTGTGTGGGCTAGAGCCCACTGGTGGCAGCACAGTACCTAGAGATAGGGAAAGGTCTCATAATCATAGAAACCTGAATAAGATTGTCCCTCCCTACCAGGTTGGGGATGACATCCACAAATGGATAACTGCTTTGGAGAGGGCTTGCAAAGTACAGCAGGTACCCCAAAGTCAGTGGGCAGCAATCTTATGGCTCTCCTTTTCAGATAAAGACAGAGACAAGCTCCTGACAGTTAATGAACAGGATGCTGACAACTATGTCCTGAAGAGTGCTCTGATCGATGGGTTTGGCTTAACCACTGAGCAGTACAGGTTGCTGTTCAGAGATACTCAGAAGACACAGACTTACGACTGGACTGACTTCGTAGATTGTGCTACTAAGATTCTGGAAGGCTGGTTACTGGGCAGTAAGGTTAATGACTTTACAGGATTTTATCATTTGATCATGAGAGAACAAATTCTTAACAACTGTCAGAATCAGTTACTGCATCAGCACCTGATTGACTCTGATCTGACCTCTCCCCAAGAATTGGGAAAGAAGGCAGACAAATGGGTCAGAACCAGGGTGAAGCAGAAGGTACGGAACCAATGTGGTGATCAGAAGAAGCAAGGCCAAAAGGGTGGGGAGAAAGCAAAAGACCAGAAGTCTTCTCAAGGTACACAAAAAGCTTCTAATGGTGGGGGTTCCCAACCTGCAAAAAAGAAAGAAGGTCCTAAGAAACCATGGTGCAAAGTATGTAAGGTAAATACTCACTGGACCAGTGAATGCACCAAGAAGGAGGCAGCTCCAGCCACCATTGCCCCGAAGGCAACTGTTCCCCCTAGTACAGCTAATAGTGGTGGTTCTCAACATAAAGGTGTAGTAAGGTTAACCCTGGGAACGGAGGTGGATTCTGGCCTAGTCAGAATACCAACTCAAGCTGTTTTTGTCTGTGATGTGGAAATGGCTATGTCCTCTACTGTGAGCCCCAGTAACTTGAGCAAGTACAGACAGACTCCTTTAATTATTAACAAAGTGGCTCAGGCCTACAGGGACACGTGCTAGTGTTACAATGGTGACACCCAGCTTTGTGGACCCTGGACAGATAATACTAGGTGACAATTACCTAGTGACCAATGAAAGCAATGTCACTACCACCCATAGTATGGCAATTGTTAATTTCCCCTGGGGAGAGGTAACTGGCCACAAAAGAGTTGTTATTAGTCCAGACCTCCCTGTAGAATGTTTGCTTGGCAATGACCTAGAATCTTCAGTCTGGTCTGAAGTGGAGTATAGGACTCATGCAGAGATGTTAGGAATATCAGCACATGTCCTTGCTGTGACCAGGTCACAGGTCAAAAATTGCAACACTTAACAGGCCCTGGATCCTGAAATAATGGACCAGTAGCCTACCAGGAGGAGAAGCAGTAGGGTTAAGGCAGTGCCTTCCCCCTTGCCTCAGGAAGAGAGTCAGCCTTCTCAGGAAGCGGATTGTGAGACCCAGGAGGAAACTGTCCTAGAAGAGCTTGAGCCTGATCAGGATGAGTTTCTTGGGAAAGGGGGACCCTCCAGGGCAGATCTGAGGCAGGCACAATTGGACTGCCCTTCTCTTGAGCCACTCAGACAGCAAGCTCCTGCGGAGGCTGCTGGGAATGCTAGTGGGACCCACAAAGTCTATTGGGATGATGGGCTCCTGTATTCAGAGGCTAGAGACATCAAGCCAGATGCTTCAAGGAGGTTGGTCATACCTTTGGCATTCAGGGGCTTCCTTCTCACACTAGCCCATGATATTCCCTTAGCAGGACATCTTGGCCAGAACAAGACTTGGAACAGGCTTGTCCCTCACTTTCACTGGCCCCACATGTCAGAAGACATCAAGGAGTTTTGTCGCTCCTGTGTCACCTGCCAAGCCAGTGGCAAATCAGGTGGCACCACAAAGGCCCCCCTAATGCCACTACCTGTGGTGAGGGTTCCTTTTGAAAGAGTAGGGATTGATATTGTTGGACCAATGGATCCCCAAACAGCCTCTGGGCACAGGTTTATTCTGGTGGTAGTGGATCATGCCACCAGATACCCAGAAGCTATTCCCCCAAGGACCACAACAGCAACTGTTGTGGCAAGAGCCCTCCTGGGAGTTCTCTCAAGAGTGGGTTTTCCAAAGGAGGTTGTCTCAGACAGAGGTGCAAACTTTATGTCTGGATATTTGACTGCTATGTGGAAGGAGTGTGGAGTGAACCACAAGTTCACCACACCCTATCATCCACAGTGCAATGGTCTGGTGGAGAGATTCAACAACACCTTAAAGGGCATGATCAAGGGTTTACCTGAAAAGCTTAGGCGAAGATGGGACATCCTGCTGCCCTTGCTTTTGTTTGCTTACAGAGAGGTCCCACAGAAGGGGGTTGGCTACAGCCCTTTTGAACTTCTGTTTGGGCATCCTGTAAGAGGACCCTTTTGTCTGGTGAAGGAGGGATGGGAGTTACCTCTCAAACCTCCCAAACAGGACAATGTGGATTATGTACTTGGTCTCCGCTCCAGGATATCTGATTACATGAAAAAGGCATCCAAAAACCTTGAGGCTAGCCAAGAATTACAGAAACCCTGGCATGACCAAAAGGCTGTGCTAACTGTTTACCAGCCAGGACAGACGGTGTGGGTGTTGGAGCCAGTGGCCCCAGCAGCTCTCCAAGACAAATGATCTGGACCCTACACTATTGTTGAGCAGAAGGGAGAGGTAACCTATTTGGTTGATCTTGGAACTCCAAGGAGCCCCCACAGGGTACTTCATGTCAACAGATTGAAACCATATGTTGACAGGGCAGACATGGGCTTGGTCATGGCTACAGATGAGGGACAGGAGGAGGAGAGTGACCCTCTCCCAGACCTGCTCTCAGAACCCTGATGATAGTTCAGTTGATGGAGTAGCCTTGGCAGGCAGCCTCACTGACCAACAGCAACTGGACTGCAGACAAGTCCTATAGACATATGTTTTCGCTGACTCCAAGTCAGATTACCTGGTGCACTCATGAAGTGGACACTGGGGACAGTCTGCCTGTTAAAAGTAAGATTTACAGGCAACCTGATCATGTCAGGGACTGTATCAGGACAGAGGTCCAAAAGATTTTGGAGTTGGGAGTCATTGAGCCGTCAGAGAGCCCGTGGGCCAGTCCAGTAGTCCTGGTGCCTAAACCTCACACCCAAGATGGTAAGAGAGAGATGAGGTTTCGCGTGGATTACAGAGGCCTCAATGCTGTCACTAGGACAGATGCCCATTGTAGGAAGGTGGATATCTGACTATATGGTTACCCCTACTTTTTTGCCTAGTGTTTAGCTGGTTTTTTACTTAGTTAGCCTGGGGCACTGAATAGCAGGATCCCAGGCCATCTGCTCTCTCTTTAAAATGGACTCCATGTACTTTAGGTACATATCGAATTGGATATTGGGTCACCTTGTGAGCCCCTGTATAATGTACCATAGGTACCAATGGCATAGGTGCATCCAAGGCCTACCAGGGGCTGCAGCATGAATTATGCCACCCCTGGCTGGCCATCTAAACTGACACCACAGGCTGAACACTCAGCTTGGGCAAGGTGGTGTAATCCCCCCTTGCTTAGATATAGTATTCCTATATCTACCCTTATATATAGGCACATATATACCTATAAGCCACTCCTTTGGCAGGCCTTGGCAATCCTGAAGGCAGAGTACTTGGATTTATGTGAGATGGTGCTCTAGCATGAGCTGAGCCTGTCTGCAGCTTTCGGAACCATGTCCTTATAGCTGTTCTATGATATAGCCATACCATATACTCTGAAGTGCATTATAATCCTCGCGGTTAATGCTAACTTTGGTTTGGCTTTATCAAAACATGTTGTGTAAGGTGTCAAACACTTTGGAATACTACCCCCTCTCCCCCCCCCCCCCACCAGTCATGGCGGCAGGGGTGGCATTCCACCCTTCTAGAGGGAGAAGACAGAGTTACTGCTTTACCCGGTTAAAGTTAAACAGAGCCTCAGCATCACAAAATGGATGCTGCTGCCACAGACACGAGTCTGACCTCCTGCTGCTGGACAAAACTCCGACAGGGGAGACCGGCCTGGACAATAAGTTTCCTGTCGAAGCACGCAACATCGCCTGGTTCCCTCCTGGTCACTGGCTAGTGACCCAGACTCTGTCCCATCTGCTTTCAGGTTCTTCACTTCACTGATCCACCCTTGGATCCACCCGGACACTTTTCCTCTGGTCGCCTGCAGCACTTTGCAGCTCTCCATAGAAAACGACGAAACCAGACGCCAAAAGGCACCTATGCACCCAGCTTCCCTGGGTGAGGTAGCACGAGTACACCGGTGCTCCCGTGGGTCCTAGTCTAAAGGGGTTTCATCGTAGTCCATCCGGAAGTGTCCTTAAACAGTAACTTTGTAACTTCTTCATTTCCCATTATAAGTCTATGGTAACTCGCGACTGTGTTTAGACACTGCACGCGTCTCCCGTGGGCCTTCTACTTCCTAATCTTTGGTTGTTTAGTGTAGCCCCAGCGATTCTACAGGCCCTAGGCCTGCTGCCTAACGCTCACGTGGTTCTTATACCACTTCTTTAGTATATGGTTTGTGAGGCCCCTAGGGCATAACTGTATTTGTGCAACTTATCGTATGCTAATTGAGTAACTTGTGATGTACTTCGATCTCTGACCTCAAAGAGTGCAGAGGGGTTGTGTTAGAAATAAATACATATATATTTGCTATATACCTTGTGTGGTGTCCTTTCATTTGGTATTCAGGCATGTAATTTCAATGGTACATTCCTGCCAGATATTTAAGGTCCAGTGGGCTGCGGTTGGTTAAAGTCCCTCGTTTAAAGAAAGCTCGGTGGGGAGGTAGGAGCTTTCTGAAGTCTTAGCCTAAGACTGCTGGTCCATGCTACCACTAGGATAGCTTGTCTATAAGGTTGACTTTAGAACCACCATCAAAAAGGGTCGATTAGACTGGTGCAAGGTGCCTACTAGAATAGTGGACATCATATGACAGGCTAACTTCTCACAACAACCACCATCAGTGTATTGAAAAGATTCTTCTTGTCTTTTCCCTGTCCTTGAATGCATCACTCATTTGCTCTACAGCCCACGCCCATCCTCCTCCAGTCCCTGGACAAATGTCTCGACTGTATCTCAAACGTACTGTGGTTAACCTACCACTACATCCCCAAAAGAGGCTAACCCTTCGTTGCTGCATCTGTAGAGGTCAGGCAGACCCTGGTTGTCGGACAGCTCGATGATACTGCTAGAAGCCTTATGTGGATGCTTTACTCTTCCCCATTCCTGTGTGACATCGCACTGTCAAAATGGCAGCAGTATGAGCACCTGTAGCAAATGAAGGCACACCAGTGTATCAAGAACCTGCGCAATTTGCACAAGATAAAACTTGCCACAAATCGTGCAGATAAAAGTTGCATATTGTGTGTGGCGGAATAATAGTTCCTTTGTAAGCAGTTTAAACACCTACAGAAAAATTCACCATTGGGTAAATGTTAGCACATTTAGTAAGGAACATAAACTGTCCAATAATTGCTCAACAGATATCCACTTTCACTGGCAGTATAAAATTGGTGAAACGACAAAACTGAAAGGGGTGCGGAGTGCTTAGGAAGGTGCATTTTTGTGAGAAAGGGGATTATTAGTTTGGGTAGGTAGTAGTCAACCACAAGTGGTATTGTTACTATTCTTGTTAGGTCCAGTGAATGTTTCAGTAAATTAAACCTGAACGCAAACCTTGGTAGATGGGACATAGAGCAAACAGGCTTACTTAAGAAAATGTACATGACATTTAGAAGTACCAAAACAGATAATTCTAGAACAACTCAATGAAAATCCCACTGCAATTTATAAAATTGTAGAATACTTTGATTGAGAAAATGGCAACAAAACATAAAGCCAATAAGAGGAAACATAAATCCAATAAGAGGAAACTGGTAAAATAATGCCAAAAATGCAAAGTGTCAACCATGGACAACGGGTCTCGTTAAACTGGGACATGGGTAAGGTTTATGTCCGACTACAATAGGGTTCTGGTTAGATACAGGGACCAGGTTTATCCCAGTTGTAAGTTTTACCATCTGACTTAGTCTCCAAAATAAAAGTGAAAAGTCCTCAGCGGGTCACGGCAGTAATCTGTGGCTGAAATAGTTTACATGAGGCCTGAGTACCATTGGGTGATGTTCCAATTAAGCTATTGACTTCTGGCAGTAAAAACTCAGACCAGGAAAACTTCAAATATTACACCCAAGGAAGGTATCTTTTGGCCGGATACTTTTTAACTCTTCCACCGGTGACGATTTCAACCTTCGCACTTAGTCAATTTTTTGGAGCTCAATTCCTTCAACGAAGAATGAGGTGGGCTGGCCTATCTATTCTGCACCCACTATTGCCTTTTGATTAAATATTGTGGCAAGCCTATGTATAATGAATTACTGTAGCCCGGCCTAGATGGTATTAGTGCATGGACTACCATTTTCCGGCTCTGCAAAGGCAAAAGGAAAAATGCCTGTCGGAGCATTTTAAGAGTGTATGCAAAGGTAGCTGCTTCTGAAGAGGACTGAATTGAAAGATTTGGTTATAGAATATGATGCCAATATTCCTAGCCGATATCGTAGGTGTGGAGAGATGACCCAACACAGCAGGACACAACAGTTGGGAAAATGGTGGTGGTGGTTGTTGGCCAAACAATACAACCTCTGTTTTTTCAACATTCTGTTTGAGACATCCATGAAGCCACCACAGACTTCCAGGATCTAAAGTTCTGTTGTATGGAGGTGAAGTTTTGTTAAACAGATATTATAAGATGAGCGCTGTCCACGTAGGACAGTAGATTGAAGCCAAAACAGCAGACTAGCGCTTCAATTGGGGTTGCTGCTGTATGGAAGTGTAGCTGGTGTGGAAAAATAAGGATGTAAGAACACTGACGAATATCTGTCTGTTAGGAATGGTCTCAGCCATTTAACCCCTTAGCTGCTGGGGTAATTTTCCTGCTGTGCTCAGGGGGGAGGGGGGGATGGAGGGGGGGGGGGGGGGTTTGCACACAGCGCCCCGGTGCTCATGAGCTACACAGTGCTCCTTTGCTCATGACGAGCTGAGCTCGTCACGGCCACACCCGTTTCAATGGAACGTTCAGCACAGCAGGGGAATTATCCCAGCGTGAGAGCGATCTAATGGCCATGACGAGCTCAGCTCGTCATGAGCACCGGAGCACTGTAGCTCATGACGAGCTGAGCTCGTCATGAGCATGCAAGGGGTTAAGGGCCGATTTGCATAGCCCTGCATTGAGCAAGAGAATGGAATGTGCACCGTGTCAAATGCTGCCGACAGGTCTAATAAAGTCAGGGAGGCAGCACTCCCTTTGTCCAGCAGTAATCATATATCATCAGTGCTTTAAATGGTCTGGCACTCGCCGGTACTCTGTCATGGAGAGTACCGGTACTCGGGTTCTGACTGATCACGTGGGCACTGACTGGTGTCGAGGGCAGGCTGAGTGACGGTTTTTGGCAGCATGTTGGCTGTCTGTATTATTCAGTTGTGACAACTGGTGGGACCTGAATGGCCAATTGGAGGGCTGCTGCTGGGTCGTCTTGTTAGTGCCTTAGAAGAACGCTGGTACAAAGGGCCATTTTCACCAATTGGCCTCCCAGTGGGGTCCGATTGTCTTTCTCCTGGCTGTTTCCCCTGCAAATCCAACTCACCCCGCCCACCTGCTGGGACATTGATCCATGATGGGCTGGGATGTGGTGGTGGGCTCCCTGGCGCGTGGGAGGTCAAATTACTTCCCCATGAAAGGCCAGTATTGTTCTTCTCCCTGACCTCTACCCTGCTGGACTCTGCATGCGCTAGGGGCCCTACAGTATTCACTGTCTGCCACTGGAAGATCTCCGGCCCTGGGGCTTTCTGCTGAGGTGAGAGGAGGGAACATGGGGGTGAGTGAAGGTGAAGAGTGAGGGGGGAAGGAGTAGAGAGTTTAAAGTAGGAAAAGGTAGAGAGGCAGAAGGGGTAAGCGCAGACAGAGATATGCAAGAGATCCAGACGGTTCTGGAAAGAGGTAGAGAGGCGCGGAGAGGGCAGATTAAAAATAGGAGTAAAATATATATATTTTTTTTAAACAAATTTTATTGACAGATCACATACATTTCGCAGAGCTCTGTACCCCAGAGGTATCTGCAGGGCAATTATGTCACAGCAATGAAGTTGCAATCTGCTTTTTGTTTTTCCCCCCGTAAACAAGAAAATGCAAACTATGCAATGACCACCCAACTCCCCCCGCCCACCCACCAACCCCCCCCTCCTGCACTATCTTCCCCCCCCGCCGCACGGTATTCATCTCATTTCTCTTGCTCACCATACATTTAGGAGTAAAATATTTTGAACACAAAAAAAAGAAATTGAAGGAGTGATGGTAGAGAGTGATAGGATACAATAAGGGACAGAATTAGCTGCAAACAGGAGAGAGGTGAGTGTGGGGGGGATTGCTAGGTTTGATATATGAAGACAGATAGTGTGTGTTTGAGAGAAACAGAATCGGGACGGATTTGAAAAGAAATGCAAGGAATGCTTGTTTGTGTGTGTGCACTCTTGTATTCATAAGGATTGCGCCAGATGCGTGCAAGTAGGAACATTAGAATTATTATTTTAAGAAGCTGTAAATATTACAAAACAAGGAAACATGAACATTTGGGGTTTTGCCTTCATTTTGTGTAATGAATTAACACATTTTGTTTAGATTGATATATTTCTCATGTTTTGCTCTGTCCCGCAACCAATGTAAGTGCCAGAGTCTCTCGTCCTAGAGCACATTGATTATAAGCCTGAAAGTGCTAAAAGTACTGTTGATGGCTTGGCATATTCAGGATTTTAGCTGTTATTAATCTGCACATATGGAAAGTTTGAGACCACTATCCAGGAAATGAAAGGGCAAAATGAATACTCAATAGAAGTGTTTTTGTATCATGTCTTGCCCCGCCTCTAACTCCACCCACTAGCCACGCCCCTAGCTCAATTTAATGAGTACCTGCACTTATTATTTTCCCATTTAAAGCACTGGATATTATGAGCTGCTTCGAATAAGGCAGTGCCCGTGCTGTGCAATGGCCTGAACCCCGCCTGTGTCTGGTCTAATATTTCACTCTCTTCAAGGCAACAGGAGAGTTTGAGACTCACAAAGCGTTTGAGAGTGTTGGCTGGTAGTGGGAGCAGCCATATTGGCCTGAAGAGATGGATAGAGACATGCGCCTAGAGGAGACATTGCTGCAGAGAGACTTCAAGGGACATTACAGACTATCAGAAACTAAGTGTTGAAAAGTACATGCACATATAACTAGGGGGAAACAAACTACAAGAAGGCCACTAGAATTATGCAACAGCTTTTTTTTCGCGCAACTATAGATTTGTCGCATTTGCAACATAATCCACCAACTACTGCATAATCTGCAGAATTTAACAAAAAACATTGTTACTAGCTCAAACTGGTGCCGAGTTTCAAAAAATAGCAGTGGCATGTCTTGCTGCGAAGTAGGCCTTTTCCAAAGATTAACTGATCGCCTTTCTGTTGTTTAATGCTATAGTTGGGTGTTAAGATTGTACTAAATAGGTTCAACCAATGCCGACAGTGTTAAGAAGTGTAAAAATGACAAAATAATGAAGTAATACTATCACGCCGCACAAGTTGCCTTTTCTTGTCCGCGCAGGGTAAGCACCCAAAGTCCAAACATAAGAGTGGCTGAGGCGGACACCACCCGGTCAGAAAGTCTTTACACAGCAATATGAAGGTTTTCGATAAAGAGCAGCTACCTTTCCTTAACACGTAATTAGTGTCTTCGGATAATGCGACAGAAAAATATGCACAACATAGCTTTGGTAATGCACGTATACTGAGAGACATACCGGAAAGTAATCTTATGCTGCGCCGTATTGGGTGTGTACTGCCAGGTCAGGTTACTAGGACATGAAATGGGTGTGTAGGGATTGCCCTCTTGTGGTGGCTTGGAGAACAACAGGCATATTAGAGCGCGTCTTGAGATGCTGTAGGGGTAAGAATAGAGCAATCACCGTCCAGTCCTTTGAGAGAGCTGCAGAATGCGAAGACCACCGGAAGGGATGTGAACCGTGGGAGGACAACGTGTCTCCTGTCTGGACACGGCTATTTTAATATTTTAATGGACTGGCGAATCTCGCCGCCAGTTCCAACACCTCCTTATAACCCAAGCTGCAAAACAAGAGCCTTGTGTGGAAGCTAAATCGGTCTCTACAGAGAAAGAGAATAGAAAGAGATTAAATTGGTTTCAGTGGTGCACGTCTAGCATACAATAAATAAACCAGGATTCTCCTCCACTTGATAACCTACAATTCCTTCAGCAAAACAAGCATTTCCAATGCAATAGGTCTCGGGTTAATTAAGTTTGAGCTGTTGGCATTGCTAAATATTGCAACACCAACTGCAACAAAAGTTTATAAATTGTATGCCAAACAAATGTGTATTCATTTTTGTAGCAAAGGTGGCATGCTGCACTTTAGATGAATATGTTTAAAAGTAAAGTGCGCCATACTGCGATTGCTACAATAGTTAATTATGGATGCGTTAAATGATGTGTGCACTGATGGCTGGTGTTATGTGTGCCTGTAGAAATGGTGCATGGATGGCTGTTGGTGTGTGTGCCTGGTGGAAGTGTGCACTCCCAGATTGTGTTGTGTGTGCCTGGTGAAAGCGTGCACTGATGGCTGGTGGTGTGTGTGCCTGGTGAAAGCGTGCACTGACGTCTGGTGGTGTGTGCCCGGTGAAAGTGTGCACCGACGTCTGGTGGGGTTTGTGCCCGGTGAAAGCGTGCACTGACGTCTGGTGGGGTTTGTGCCCGGTGAAAGCGTGCACTGACGGCTGGTGGGGTTTGTGCCCGGTGAAAGCGTGCACTGACGGCTGGTGGGGTTTGTGCCCGGTGAAAGCGTGCACTGACGGCTGGTGGGGTTTGTGCCCGGTGAAAGCGTGCACTGACAACTGGTGGTGTGTATGTCTGGTGAAAGTGTGCAGTGACGGATAGTGGTGTGTGCCTGGTGAAAGTGTGCACTGACGGCTGGAGGAGTGTGCCTGCTGAAAACGTGCACCGCCTACAGCACCACTCCACCCGCAACGCCTACAGCACCACTCAATCCCCACAGCGTACAGCACCACTCAATCCCCACCGCGTACAGCACTCAACCTGCAACACCTACAGCAGCACTCAATGCCCACCGCGTACAGCATCACTCAACCTACAACGCCTACATCTGTTGTTGTGTGTCTACCTTTCTATCTTCCTGCCTCTTCTATGACACCTTCACCCTGCCTGAGTCACTGAGTCACATTGTTGATGTATGGTCAGTGTGTCCCATGACTGCAGCTGCTTCTTAGAACAGCCACAGGATATCAATTGTGTCTGTTTATCTGATCTTACACTTGGGCTACCAGACAATTATTCTTTCACTTAAGGCAGCATATTTATATGAATGAGAAAAAAAGAAATTAAAACAGTTCGGGAGATTGACAGAGACATGACTGATATAATAAACGCTCTGATAAAATGAGAATGGGGAGTAAACCCACACATATAGCAAATAAAGTTCGCGTCGAGGTTGCCATGTCCGACCCACAGTCACGCCCCAAGCCTTTCTTTGTGTTCTGTTCTGTTCAGCTCTATATTTCTCGTTTTTAGTTACAAAACAACTCCGACAAATATAGCTAGCACTGTACGTGGCAGTTTTACATTTTAAACTAATTAAAAACAAATCTTTAAAATGAAGACACAGCATAAAAAGATGTGCAGGCGTAGACAACACAGAGTAATCTAATTAACTAGAAAAGTCAGAATGTTTGCTTTCTCGTCACACAGAAGCTCTGTCTCACCTCTCATGGGTATATCTGTGTCTCGTCTCTCATGGGTATATCTGTGTCTCTCCTCTCATGGTTAACCATATATCCTTAAAAGTTCAATCGTAAAATGCACGATTGTATGAATACTGACTGATTATTTTCCGTGCTGATCAAACTAGGCTCCTAAATATTTCTATTTTTTGCCTGTCTGATTAAGCGTTAACTGAAGAGGCTGAAGGTGGGGAGGGCGGGAGAGATACTCTCCCCTGCTGCAGTGTCTGCAGGCAGACGCTGGGAGGGAGAGCCCAGCCTTTGGGTGGGGGAGAGCTGCAGTCCGCTGGCCCCCTGCGCCTCCGATCTCCTTGTCTGCTTCACAGCTGTGGTGAGGAATGTTCTTATCTGTTAAAATAAACAAGCAGATAAAAGTTCACCACCACTGTCGTAAAACGGGCCACGGTGTCCGGAGGGGCTGTCTAAAAAGCAGACAGGGTGGCACCCAAAACCCCTCTTTTCCAATGGGAAGCCAGCTCTTACCATGAACGCTGACGCTACCCAATGGAAAAGGGGGCGGGGCTGACAGGACCCTTTTTTCAAACAATATCTCTCGAAGAGGCGTGGCCAGCAGCTTCGCTGCTCAAGCCCACGCCTCTCCGAGACCTAAACATGGGCACAGACACTGCCAAATTCATGGGTGTGTAGTGTATCTAGAGAAACCCCTGGGCTTCTTAACTTAAAAACGTAAGAAGACAACGAGAAAAACAAACCAGATCAAGATCACTCGGTCCCGAAATGCTCGGGCAACATCGCTCCAAGACACCCCCCCAGATAACGCATCGCCACCAGTACATTGTGGCATGCTTTATTGGGGGTCTAGTCTCCTCCCAGACAAATGTTTTGTCAGCATGAGCTCAACCATCATAGGGAGCTCATGCTATCTTGAGGAGGGATCTAAGATGGAAACAAAAGAAGTAAGACTACTGAGAGAAACACCCTAGATTACCTTTATTCAGAGCGCCTCTGATCAGAGTAAAATGGATTTTAAATATCCCCACACTCCGTATCCTGTTTCAGAGAGGCAATTAAGCCACTCCGGGTCAGTGGCATTCCTCAAGACTATCAGATCCCTAACTAAGCTTTCCCAACCTAAAGTGAGACGCATGGTAGTGTAGCGAATAGAATGAAATAGAATTCAAGCAAACTATATATTCTGGTATTCCATTAGAAGACCTAAGTACCCACTGCTACCATACACTACAGAAAAGTACAACCAAACACTTCAAAAAATTGTTACAGTTCCTTAGCACATCATAACTAGGGCCACTAAACTTATACAGCAGAAGAGGGCAAAATTATGTGGCAGTGTAGAGTAAATTATGCAACAGGAAAAGAGAAATGTGGCATAGTGCAGCATGTTTTGTAATAATATTACTTCATTATTTCACAATTTTTTTCGAACCATATGTGGAGAATGGGATCGCAGCAGTGTGTGCTTTATATAATGGATAACAATTCAGATAATCGTCTTATTTTACATCTACATTTAGAGCGATATTTACTTATATACGTCAATTGTTTTGTTTAATATAGCACCTTTTTTCAAAGTGCTTGCCAAAAAGACAGAATTCTACATGAAATAATGGAAACAGGACTATGATATAGGCTCAATCATGATTGCATAAAGACACAAGTAATTTCCTTAATCTTTTTAACTGGGCAGCGAAGATACTGATCAAAGACTGGAAGTACATTCCGTAAATTGGAAGGTGATGAAAGTGGTTTGGAAAGCATTCCGTCCTCATGAACTGAGGAATAGGCATGACCGTGTGGAAGCTGGAATGGATAACTGTGCTAAAAAAAAAAAAAAAATAATAATAATAATTTGTGTGGACACTGTTCTCATGGCAATACCTGTAATTTGAGGTCTAATTCTGCTGTTGGAGGTCTGGACAATACTTCAGGGCAATAGGATAAATTCAACAGTTCCAACATTTGACAAACCGAGGTATCATGACCAGCACTCAACCCATCTCGCCACCAATGTTCACCTTGAGAGGGTGACATATCGAGCATTTTGGAACAGGTTGACAGAGGCGAGACACTGGATCCACCTAACATTTTTTCCAGCTTAACTTGCCCATAATTATTACATTTGCCACAGCAGAAGAGCGACCAGAAACACAGGGTTGAGCTAGATTTATCAAATTCTCAGGCAATGCAGCGCAGCAGCCAAACATGTGTGCTGCCTTGCGAAAGGAGGAGAGAGCAGTAAAGCGGCATGTCTACAGAGATATGGCACTCCCCTCTTTCTAGCGCGGCGCAGATTTTTTCTGCAGAGGGCCACACACACACACACACACACACACACACACTTCCTTTGCCCCATACTGCAAAATTGTGTGCGTGAGTCTAGCATAGGTTTTGTACTGGAAGGGCATCCATTCTAACTAAGTGACACTCTTAAATTTGTGACATTAGGATTTGCCCATGAAAGTCAAAATAGGGCTGCATCCTTGCAATCACATGTACTCCTGTATATTTGCTTGTGTCTAAATTTGGGAGGGAAATTAATAGATCAAAGGTTCTCTGGAATACTAAAGAAATAAAAACAGACACAATATGTATTGTTTAAAAGGTGGCGCTCAACTGACTTTGCCATAGCCCCAGCAGCCTTTCAGATGCTCGGTCCTCTAAGTGGAAATGTGATTTACCTGCAGCCTAAAATCAGTCCCTAAGGTATGTCTGAAGCAAACGAGGAACCCGTTTTGGGAGCTTAGAAGATGAAAGAGTAGATAAGAATTTTGTGGTGCAGCTGTTCTTTGTTAAGTATCTCAGAGCTCTGCTGCGTGGCGACATTCCATTTCCTGTGGCAATGCCTTACCCAACAGTGTTTCAACACCTCCTGCATGTTTTATTGTTTTAGGCTCATTAGCAGCGTGTGCTCCTTTCCTCTTCTGTAGCGGTCTCTCCTCTTCTTGTAACTACTCAACAAGGAGCGCCGAGTAACGGTTAGACTGGACAGTGTAAAGCAACTGACTGATAGTTGTGAGATGATGTAACTGTGTGATCCACTATTTTGCTGCACAGCGGTATCCCTCCACCCAGAGCTGGCCAATAGGAAGGCACCATTGATTGGGCCTAGTAACACTGAGGGGCCGAACGGTTAACAGTTCAGCGCCATGAGACGTTCAGTGCTTATTTCGGCACCTAGGAACAAGCAGGGCCTTGGGGTATGCCATCTGATTAGTACCCATGCCAGCATGCTGCAATGCCTTTCGATTGGTACCCATGCCAGCATGCAGTAATGCCTTTAGATTAGTACCCATGCCAGCATGCAGTAATGCCCTATGATTAGTACCCATGTCAACATGCTGCAATGCCTTTCGATTGGTACCCATGCCAGCATGCAGTAATGCCTTCAGATTAGAACCCATGCCAGCATGCTGCAATGCCTTCAGATTAGTACCCATGCCAGCATGCAGTAATGCCCTATGATTAGTACCCATGTCAACATGCTGCAATGCCTTTCGATTGGTACCCATGCCAGCATGCAGTAATGCCTTCAGATTAGAACCCATGCCAGCATGCTGCAATGCCTTCAGATTAGTACCCATGCCAGCATGCAGTAATGCCCTCTGATTAGTACCCATGTCAACATGCTGCAATGCCTTTCGATTGGTACCCATGCCAGCATGCAGGGTCGCACAAACAAAAACTGCAGGCACGTGCCCTGGCTTAGGGTATGACCTTTGGCCCTACCATTCACTCACTGCCCATAGGGAATATACAACGCCTGTGCCTTATGGGTAGTGGAGCAAGGTATACTGCATGGCTGAACACTACTTCCCGTGATTACTGCGTGCCTGGGTACACCCTGCAGAACATGTTTCCTAGTTTAGGACATGGCTAATGGCCAGGTCTTGTGCAACTACATGTGCCGCAGTGGAAGAAAGGCCCGGCGGCTTGCACACTCGGAGCAGATGCAAAAAAAACGATGGATTTAGGTCCAGATCTCTGTACTGGGGTGAATGTATGACATTGTTCTTCATTCTGTCCATCAACTGTGGTTTTTGCAAATGGAATGCAGGCGAGACACTGGCCTGGTTACCTGTGCACAAAGTACCCACAGGGCCTTAAGGCATGCTCTGCAATTACTGAGCACATTACCTGGCTATCCCCCTTGGTCGCGTAGAGAGGACTTCGGCTTCTGTCATGGCCAGAACCAAGGACCCCTTTGTCCTTCATTTGTTTTCAGTGATTTCTTGAGGTTGGTTGAAGAGGACTAGAAGCACTTTTTAACCTGTGTATACGAAAGGATGACTTAAAATGTGCATATCAGTTTCTGAACTGAGAGTCCTGGCCGGGAACCCTGTGGACATAAATTATTTTTTAACAAATGTAATTTTTTATTCCTGTGGGTTTTGGCGTAATCTTCCATGAGGGATGGACTGAGGCCACTTCGTACCCACATGATCTCAATATTTCTTATCCCACAGTTGGCTGGGCCTCTAGAATTATGAGAATGTGCTGCTGTGGTGTTTTTAGCATAATTATAGATTTGCCGCATTTGCCACATAATCCGTCATCTGATGCATAATCTGCAGATTTAACAAAAAATACATTCCATCGTCTAGCTTTAATGGTTCAAAAAGTTACTAAAACCGCAGCAACACCTGTCGCAGTGCAGTGGAAGGAACTTTGCAAATGTTGACTGGACATATTTACGTTGCTTATTGGTTGCATATTGCTATATTTGGATGTTAAACTAGTACTAATGAGGTGAAAGCAATACTCAGACAGTTAAAAAAGATGAAGAAATGCGTTACTTACCTGTAACAGCAGTTATCCAGTATTGGTGTCTTTCATAGATTCACATGCCTGAATCATTCCCCGTCGCCGAGACGGGAGCCTCCGGTACATAAAAAAGTAATGTCCTAAGGACATACATAGAGAACATAGGCCGAAGGGCCTCCCCTTTGGGGCCTTTCCACGTCCTTATGTAAAAAGGACCGAACTCTCATCGTTAGCCAATCAGCTCCGACCTCCCTCTAGAACCTTCCCGGGAGGAGCCTCCGTCCCTCAGATTTTCGTACGCACCCAGCTAGGGTGTCACAATCTAGACATAGAGGTACGCGAGTCCTTACCGGGGAGGCGGGAGGGTTGCATGTGAATCTATGAAAGACACCAATACTGGATAACTGCTGTTACAGGTAAGTAACGCATTTCTTATCCAGTATTTGGGTGTCTTTCATAGATTCACATGCCTGAATCAGAGTAGCCAGCAGTTATACATGCATAGTGGTAAAGCACATTCTCATCTCCAGCAGATCTGCATAAATTACAGACAACATGAGAGAAACATGGTAATATACAGTCATGCATATAGCAGAAAAACCATGAAGAATGTGCATACCTGGATGGCGGGACGAGGTAAGGCTCACCTTATTGGAAGAGATGGCGTAGCACCGCTTGTCCCACTGCAGCATCCTTCTGCAGTTCGATGTCCAGGCAGTAATGCCTGGAAAAGGTGTGCGGGGACTTCCAGGTCGCCGCTCGGCAAATGTCTAGGACCGTCACTCCAGCGAAGAGCGCCGCCGACGCGGACATCGCCCTGGTAGAGTGGGCAGCCACTCGGTCCGTTAGAGGCCGTCCGGCCTGATCATGGCAAAACGCAATCGCTGATGAAATCCAGCGGGAGATGCTCTGTTTTGTTAGGGGCAAACCCATTCGCGGGTTGCTGTAGGCTACAAACAGTTGAAGACTTTCTGACATCTTTGGTTCTGTCCAAGTAGAATTTGAGACATCTTTTAAGATCCAAGGAATGCAGCGCCCTTTCTGCCGCTGTGGAAGGGTTCGCAAAAAAGGACTTGAGGACAATTGGTTCGTTCAGATGAAAGTCTGAAGGCACTTTAGGTATGAATTTAGGGTTGGGCCTGAGTACCACTCGGTCGTGCCTGAATTGGAGATACGGTTCCTGAATAGACAGCGCCTGAAGTTCGCTGACCCTCCTGGCTGACGTCAGGGCGAGCAGGAGTGCCGTTTTCCAGGAGAGATGCTTGAGAGAGGCCCGGTGTATGGGCTCGAATGGGTGTTTCATGAGTTGGTTGAGCACCAAGTTCAACTGCCAGGTTGGAGGGACTTTCCGAGGCCTCGGAAAGGATCTGTAGAGCCCCTTCAGAAATGGCTTTATCAGCCGACTGGACCATAGTGAAGGCCCTGATGAGGTTCTGGTGAATCTAGAAATCGCAGCCAGATGAACCTTAATGGAGGCGTGAGCCAGCCCCGATTGAGCCAGGCGGAGGAGGTACGGTAGCAGCTGCACTGGGGTAACCCGTAGAGGGTGTAAGCCCTGTTCCGAACACCACAAGCAGAACCTCTTCCACTTCAGCGAGTAGGTCTTGTTCGTACTGCCCGCCCTCGCTTTGGCTAGGACGGCCCTGCAGTCCTGCGGGATCTCTAGGTCTCCGAACTCTCGGTGCTCAGGAGCCAGGCCGATAATTTGAGCGAGCGGAGGTTCGGGTGGTGTACCTGGCCTCCGGACATCGTTAAGAGGTTCGGGTGTTGTCGCAGGTGAATCGGGGGCCTGATGGAGAGGCGAAGCAGGTCCGAGAACCAGTGTTGTCTCGGCCAGTACGGAGCAATCAGGATCAGGGTGCACGGCTCCGTCCTCATCTTCCGGAGGAGCCTCGGTATCATCGGGAACGGAGGAAAAGCGTACGCAAACACGCTGAACCAGCCGATGGAAAAAGCATTTCCCAATGACCCCTGTTGGGGATGCCAGCTTGCGTAGCTTGGGCATTTGGCGTTCCCTGCCGTCGCGAAGAGATCGATCTTCGGGGCCCCCCATTGCGAGAAGAGGTGGGCCACTGTGTCGCCGTGCAGCTCCCATTCGTGGGAGAGAGAGGTCTGTCTGCTGAGGGCGTCCGCGATGGTATTGTCCTTCCCGGGAACGTACTCCGCCTTGAGGGAGAGCCCGTGTGCCACCAACCAGTTCCAGATTTTCTGCGATTCTCGTGAGAGAGAGAGAGATCGCGTTCCCCCTTGTTTGTTCAGGTAGTGCATCGTCGTGGTGTTGTCCGTTTTGACGAGCACCGGGGAAGTTCCGATACGTGGCAGGAATGCCTGCAGAGCCAGATACACAGCCCTCAGTTCCAAGAGGTTGATGTGTAGTAGTTTCTCTTTGGCCTCCCATTTGCCGCTGACTCGAAGGTCCAATAGAACAGCGCCCCAGCCTTCCAGGGAGGCATCTGTCGTGATGACCAGAGGTGCCGGCGGCAGGAGGAACTGCAAGCCGGCCGTCAGGTGTTTCCGCCTTCTCCACCACAGAAGGGCCTTTGTGATGGCCGGTGTGATCTTGATAACGTCCTCGAACGAGCCGGAACTCTGTTTCCATTGCCTCGCCAGAGCCTCCTGCAGGGGACGCATGCGGAGCCTGCAGTGCGGTATGAGGAGAATGCAGGAGGACATCATCCCTAGCAGGGAGGTGAATGTCCTGACTTTGATGCGAGATTTCTTGGCCACCGCCGCGGCCAGAGACAGTATTTTGTTGGTCCTGTCCTCCGAGGGGAAGGCCTTTGCGCAATCCGTGTCTAAGGTAGCCCCTAGGAAGGTGACCCTCGTTGATGGAGTAGTGCAGGATTTTTTGAGGTTGATCGTCAGACCCAGCTGTTGAAAAAGTGCGCTGCAAGCGTTGGAGGAAGCGGTCGCGCCCCCCGGAGAAGGCGCCTTCACCAGCCAGTCGTCCAGGTAGGGGAATACCTGGTGACCTCTTTGTCGCAGGAAGGCTGCCACCGGTGCCAAGCACTTCGTGAAGATACGTGGCGCGGATTTGAGGCCGAATGGCAAGACCTTGAACTGATAATGTCTGCCTGCTACCTCGAACCGCAGGAACCTCCTGTGCCTTGTGAGGATGGGGATATGGTAGTAGGCGTCCTGTAAGTCCAGGGAGACCATGGAGTCTCCCCTCTCCAGCGCTCCCAGGATCTCCTGTAACGTTACCATCCTGAAGGACTGACTCCGAAGGAAGGCGTTGAGCGCCCGGAGGTCCAGGATTGGTCTCCACTTGTCTCCTTTTTGTTGGACCAGGAAGAAGTGGGAATAAAATCCCGTCCCCTTCTGGGACGCTGGGACCCTCTCGATGGCTCCTTTTACCAACATGGCGGAGACTTCCTTGAGAAGGAGGTGCAGGTGTTTGTGAGCACGCTTCAGCGGAGGTGTGTTGGGAGGGGTGTTGATAAGTTCGAGGGAATGTCCAAATTGAATTATCTGTAGTACCCACCGATCCGTAGTGATTTTTCGCCAATTGGGGAGGAAGTGGGTCAGTTTTCCTCCAATTTGAAAGGATTGAGACGGTGGTGGGACTGGCTGGAGTAAATGGTCACTGGCGGCCGCCAGCGCCCTTCTTGGCGGATTTGCCTCTGAAGGATGACCTCCCATAGGACGACTGTCGGTTCTGTTGTTTGTGCTGGGGCTGGTTCCTGTTGCTGTAGGAGTAGGACGACCTATTTTGGTAGGAACCTCTGTAGGAATACTGGCCTCTGGAGCGGCCACCCCGAAAGGACTGGTTCCGGGACTGGAGGGAGCCCAGCGCCCTCGCCGTGTCGGTATCCTTCTTAATGGCCTGGAGTGCTTCGTCTATCTTTTCCCCAAAAAGAAACTGACCATCGAATGGCATGTCCAGCACCTTAGATTGGACCTCTTGTCGAAAGGACGTTGCCTTGAGCCAGCCCTGGCATCGGAGCACGGCAGCCCCGGCCAACTGGCGGAATCCAGTCATGGCTGCGTCGATGGCGCAGTCGATGATCTCTGCAGCTGAGTTTTGTCCTTCCGCTAGGAGAGCTTTCACCTCGTCCTGGACCGTGGCTGGCAGGTCTTGCAGGTAGGGGGCAATGTCTTCCCATAGCTGGCGGTTGTAGCGCCCTAGCAGGGCGATGGAATTTGCCACCTTGATGGTCATGGCGGACGTGGTAGAGAACCGCTTGCCAATGGTGTCCAATTTTCTGCCTTCCTTGTCCGGGGGTGCGGACAGTGGCGAGGATGGGTTGCGGGATTGTTTTTGGGCCGCCTGAGTCACCACCGAATCCGGTTTGGGGTGGCCGGTAAGGCAGGCCGGCGCGGTAAGCGGGGCCTTATATTTTTTGTCCAGGCGCGGAACAACCGCAGGCACCGAGGCAGGCGTAAGCATCAACTTCTTGCCTTGTTCCCACAGAAAGTCTATAACTGGAATAGACTTGGCCGACTTCTGGCTGTGCTCCTTGAAATCATGGAGGAAGCATTCCGTTTCCGTGGATTCCACCGCCATGTGAAACCTCTTAGCCGCCCTGTCCACTAGCCTGTGGAACCCCCCAACGTCCGTCGCTTCAGTTTGGCGCGGTTGTGGGGATGCCGGGGTTGACGAATGCTGGGATGACGCAGCATCGGCGTCGTCATTTCTCTGGTCCGAGTCGACGTCTTGCACTTCACCTTCCTCCAAGTCCGTCTCCTCCTCCTCATCCTCAGAGGAGTCCTCTACCTGAGGCTGGGGCCGAGCACGAGGTTGGGGTTGGCTCCGAGGCCGGGCCTGGAGAGCGGAAGGACGCGAGGCAGACGGCTGCGCTTGGGTGACCGGTGCCTGGGTTCCGCTGTCGGCATCCGGGAATCTTTGCTTATAGTCCTGCACTAGGCAGCGCAAATCGTTGACCAGGGATACGGGCAGACAGATCATCGGGGTGGTTTCCGTGCGGACACTTGAGTGTACGGAACGTTTCTGATACATGACTTCCTCCTGGTCCTCGTGAAGGTCCGATAGGGAGGTGGCCGGCTCGGGCTGGTTCTCCTCCTCGGAATCCTCACTCTGCAGAGCTACCTGCTCCTGATCGGGTGGCAACCCCTTCGTTGGGGGAACCGAGGAAGGTGGAATCGAGTGAATGGAGACCTCGACCAATCTGGATTCCTTCCAAGATGGCGCCGGGGTCCCTTCCGACGACGTGCGTGAAGATGGCGCGCCCGCCGCCTGGGTTGGCGACTTGAACGATTCCGATATTGTCGTTGGCACCAAAGTCTTCGGGGACAATTCAACCGTCGACTTACTGGTGGTAGAGCCTTCAACTTGAGATTTTTTCGGTGAAGGCGGACCCTTTGAACTTGACTGTGACTGTTTAGGTGACGATTTTTCGGTTTGAGATTTCTTCGGCGAAGGCGGACCTTTCGAACTTGACTTAGACGAACTTGACTTAGACCTTTTGGGCGACGATGACTCAGGGGACACCGTCGATGATCCTGTTTTCGTCTTGGACGAAGACTTCAGAGGAATGGTAGAGGAGACCGGTGCGCCTGAGGACGCAGTGGTGGTCGTTGTGGCCGTCGCGGAGGGCGATGAGGCCGTAGTGGTCGACACCGTGGTCGAGACCGAGGTGGTCCGCTTAGTAGATGGAGCGGGTTTCTTGAACCTTTGATCGTCTCGAACAGACACGGAGGAGGTGGTGGAACGTGCCTCCGAAGGTTTCCTGTGCGCCTTCTTGGGAGGGGTGTCTGTCTCTCCAGGGGACTGTGCCCTGGGTCTCTTCTTGGAGACTTTGGAGGAATCCAGAGTGTCTCGGTCCTTAAGCCTGTCGAGCCATTCGAGAAGGCGAGCCTCTCTTTCCTTTACAGTCTTCTTTGGGAAGGCTCTACACACCCTACACTTGTCAGAGACGTGGTCAGGGTACAGGCAATACAAGCACAGATCGTGCTTATCCTCCGCTTGGATCCGCTTCTTGCCGCAGGAGGAACAGGCCCTGAGAAGGGCTTTCTTTTGCGAGTCTGCCATGGATGAAGCCTTTTTATCGGATTCGGACATGGGAGACGGCAGTCGAAGATAAGTATCCTTTGAACCAAGGTACTTCCAGAGAAGTTTGTACTTCGAATCCAAAAACCTGAAGAGCTCAGGTTGGAGACTCCCTAGCACAACGTGCGGTAGAAAATCTGAGGGACGTAGGCTCCTCCCGGGAAGGTTCTAGAGGGAGGTCGGAGCGGATTGGCTAACGATGAGAGTTCGGTCCTTTTTACATAAGGACGTGGAAAGGCCCCAAAGGGGAGGCCCTTCGGCCTATGTTCTCTATGTATGTCCTTAGGACATTACTTTTTTATGTACCGGAGGCTCCCGTCTCGGCGACGGGGAATGATTCAGGCATGTGAATCTATGAAAGACACCCAAATACTGGATAATTAAGTAATACATCACAAAATGTGCTGCATTACGCCAGATAATTTGCCTTTTCTTGCTGCATGATTCACTCAAACCTGCCACATAATTTGGCCCTCCTCTGCCACGGAATTCCAGTGGCCCTGGCAGTAGGGTTTGAGACGATGGTTTCAGGATTGTTAACACATGATGGAAATTGGAGCAAAATAGGTTGGATTCTTGTCAGCCAAAGAGATGGCTTTGGGGAAAGGGATGGGATTTCGGGTTGCCAAACTCAGCTAAAGGGAGGGACATCAGGGTGAGCCCAGCTCTGATACATGGGAATGACACATGCAGAGGAAAAACTGAACCGAGTTCTGACATTTTGCGTAACTTTCCAAGGTTAATCAGTCTGAGGGGAGTAACCCAATGGTGACCCACCTAGCTCAGAGTCCATAAGCAAAGGCCTAGTGACCCTTCGCAACATCCCCTTCTGCTCTGCCCTGCCCCAACAAAGTATCCAAGGCCGGGCAACAGGGCCGGACTGAGAACAGAAACGGGCCCGGGCAAACTGTTCAGTTGGCCTCCCCCTGGAGTCGGGGGAGTGCAGCTGAGCAGTTTGCTAGGGCCGGTTTCGCTGGTTTTGTTACTGGGGGCCGACATTGCCGACCCCCGGTAACAAAAACGGCCCCCCAGGGGCCCAAAACCGGCCCCCACCCGAGCGGCCAACCGGGGAAATGCTCGATGTCCGCTATGGCCAGTCCGCCCTGCCGGGCAAGCCTGTAAAGATGAGGTGTTGGTGAAGGAGTGACCCATATAGTGCTTATCTACCTGAAATACAAGGTTATTGACTGTTGTACAAATGACAGGACGTGGTGGCGCAGTCAGTGGCTGTGTCAGACTCGTTTCTCTAAGGGAGGTGTGTGGGCTCTTGGAGAATAAATACTGGGGAAGTGAAGACTAGCTGTCGAAAAATGGATGGCGTGAGCTGGGATCTTTGGTTTACCAAGCCTTCTTTCCAGCTTATAGCCTCAGCCTAGTCCTGCAAGGTTACACTCCACCCTGGGTGAACTCTACCTCTGCACATATCTGACACACTTTGAGGTCTTCTATGTCCCAACATGCTTCCCAGGGTAACCGTTTTTGCAGTCGCAAACAACTTTTGAAAGGTTTTAAAACTGCTGTGGAAATCGGACTGTATTTAAAAACTTGGAATACAAAGAAGTAGAGATCAAAATGTAGATGTGCAACATTGTTCGTAAACATTCAGGTCTATGAAAACTACAAACATATTGAGGTAAAGTAATCGATTTTGCACCTTTACATTGGTGAACTGCGTATAGCTCTCATTACCCCTTTCCTTAACTACTACTCTATCTTTTTTCCAATCTCGAATATGTTCACCCTGTTATAGCATGTTGTTTCTGCCGCTTTAAGGAGGAACACACCCCATGCCACCCCTTGCTAACATATCTTTCTTACACCATCCCTCACAACAATCTTCCAATATTCTAACCCTAACACTTATCCCTGCACTAAATATTATCCCAGTCCTAACACTAACCCTTAAACCCACTCTGACTGATTAATTGATTGATTGATTCATTGAACGAACGATTGACAGCATTTATCAAGTGCCCACCAATCAAGGGTATCTTGGCGCTGGTCTAAAATAAGTCAGAGGTCAGCTTTTGTCTGAGGCTTACAAATGTGCAAGAGTGTTTATTGGCTGCACATCCCCGTAACTGGGAATATGCACGGACAACCTTCTGCTTCTGCATAGGTTCCTGTGTGAACCCTGTAGTTCGATTTGAGATGTCAAGTTCACGTACAAAGGAGCTGATTGGCGGAGACATTTGTAAAAGAAACACAGATTCTTGAAGGTTATGCAACTGCCAACTGGCAACCGGTGTAGCATCCTTCAAGGTACTGAATCATGGTCCCTTTTGCAGATGCAGACAAATGGCTCACACTACAGTTTTGAGGTCTATTGGAGCAAGGTAAAAAGGTTTCTTAGGGAGGATGATGTATAGATAATTATAGCAATTGACACATGCCTAACTAGGACACATTTCAGTACATTTCCCCTTCAACCACCCGTTACTCTAATCTTAACCTTTAAAGACAACTAAACCCAGTCCTTTGCCTGTTGTCTCTTACTCCAATCCTAACCTTAACCCCTTACACATATCCGGACATCTTACATTGCATTACTGAGTTAATAGTACTCCTCTCTAACCGTGGTAACCCTCCAATACTCCATATGCCCATCCCTTATCTCAACCCATGTATTTTTTCATGACTTTATCTATTCTACTTTATCACAGTCTAATTCTCCCCCATCTTCGACACCAGCGACCTTGCTTTCCTATTTTTCTGTTCATCTTCCCTTACCAATGGGGGATATGTCTATCATGGTGTTCCCTTTTTTTAACTGGGAGAACCAAAAATAGTTCAACTAAGTTCCTTTCGATCTCCATTTAAACCCTACCATGGGGAATTACTCTGGGATCCATCATTTCACTGTTACCGTTTCAACATCTACTTGTGACCCTAGCCTATCTGCTGCAGAAGATTTGTGCCAATACACCCTTCTATGCAGATGACACCGAATTAATATTCAGACTATGTGACAATGCAAGAGAAATTCTCCGACCTTCCACTACCTCTTAAAGCAACTCAAATGAGCATTGCTAAAAAACATCTGAATTGAATTCCTTAAAACCTGAAATGTTGTCCATTCGTAATAAACTAGGTAAATAAGTCACTGCGCTGTGGCCACCTTCACTAGGTGACTTCCAAAAAGCAGTTGAAGCAGTTCAGAACTTAAAAACCATCCTGGGCTATTCGCCATTCTTGGAAAATGAAACCTCTGGAGTTACTAAATCCTGCAATCTCTTAGAAACTCGGTCGCATTTTCTAATTTTTATTCTTTAAACTTAACGCAGTTGTTGCAAATGCCTATATTTAGTCTAGGCTTGATAAAAAGCAAGGCACTATAGATATACTGCCCAAAGAAAAGCAAGGCTTGCATATAAAGAATACGAAATGCAGTTGTTGGAATTTTGTTCCAACTTGGAGAAGTGTGACCACTGTTCTGCCTCCCTCAAACAAACGCATAGGGTTCAAATTAGGAAGAGAATTCAGTTCAACTCTGCCAGCTTGCTATATAAAGAGTTCTATCGAAAAAGTCCAAATTTCTACTGTGAATAATCAGGGACCTATATTTCTCCCCATCTTGGATCTTATTACTGCTAACTCAAGTTTCCCCAAGGAACTAAGTTCACAACATGGGGCCGAATAGGGCACATGTAAGTCTTCCAGCCTGCCAAAAAGTTGGGCCCCACTGAAATATGCTGAGCTCGCCCCGGTCTAATTTTCAAACAATGGGAAACACTCAGCAGTGCCTGCACGTTGTCTGCTTACATTCTGAGCAGCAAGGTGCAGGCAGCGAGGGACCCGGTTTTCAGGTCTCACCTAGGCAAGGCATGCACTGTCTCCCGAGATGTGCTGTTTTTACTGTATGGGCTTTCAGCACGCCCATGCCTTTCGATTTGTTCCTTCATGTGCCATTCAAAATGCCTTTGTTTTTGTTGGTGAATAATGTACATTTTCCCTCCTTTTGCTGTTTTAGTGATAGCCTGGAGAATGGCCCCAATTACATAGACCATTTCACTTTCGGCCATATAAGTTAGTTTTGGTGTACTACTTTTCTTTTGCCTGGGCTGGTTTTGCTTGCCGAACACTTTCAGCCGAGGGCAGCAAATCATGTCCTTATCTTTTATTCTACTGTCTTTGGTTGCATGAGAGCTTTTTCAGCTGGAGGCTATGTTGTTTTTCATCCTATAACATTAATTGTTTCATTAACTCAAATGTCCAAACCTTTATTAATATACCTATTAAATGGAAGTGTAGTTTAAGAAGATGGCAGACAGTAGGATCGACCTATTAACATTGTGCTTTTGACAACATGATTACTTGGATACGATTAAAGAGGTAAACAGGCTGCTCAGTTTTGAGAAAATGGAAGCAGTTTAAGTTGGACGCTATCAACTTTTGATGCTTTCTTTTAGGTTTCAATTGTTGGTGAAATAAAACGAATGTCAAGGGAAGTCTTGTTGTGCTCTTTAAACGTGTCATGCAATGTGAGATTACTTAACAATATATCCTGATAGTAGACAGTGCAACACCACCTCAGCAACACCTAAGCATCAGCGCAGCACCCCTTGAGCACCAGTCAGTCACTTCAGCAACACCACCCCCTGAGCATCACTAAGCACCACCACAGCAACACAGCCCCAGTGCAGCACCGGCGCAGAACCACCTCAGCTCCGGCACAGAACCACCACATCAGCATCAGCACAAGACCACACAGCGACAACACAGCATTACTCAGCACCACTGCATCTCCTCAGCATCACTCAAAACCACCACAGCACCACCTCCCCATCAATGCACCACCACCAGTGCAGAACCAACTGAGCACCAGGACAGCACCACCTCAGCACCAGTGAAGCAGCACCTTACTACCAGTGAAGCACCACCTTACTGCCAGCGCAGCACTACCTCAGCATCAGTGCAGATTCACCACCTCAGCGAGGCATGAGCACAGCATCACCCAGCACCAGCTCCGCACCAGCAAAGCACCACCACTTCAGCACCAGCTTAGTACAAACTCAGCATCATTCAGCACCACCTCAGCATCAGCGCAGCAAAGCATCACTCAGTATCACTTCAGCATCACTCAGCACCACCTTGGCACAAGTACACCACCACCTCTGTATCACTCAGCACCATATCAGCACCAGTGGAACACCACCTCAGCACCAGCAGAGCATCAGTGCAGCACCACCTTTTCATCAGTGCACCACCACAGCCCCACCTCAGCACCAGCACATCTCCTCAGCATCACTCAAACACCACCACAGCACCACCTGAGCATCAGCGCAGCACCACCTGAGCATCAGCGCAGCACCACCTGAGCATCAGCGCAGCACCACCTGAGCATCAGCGCAGCACCACCTGAGCATCAGCGCAGCACCACCTGAGCATCAGCGCAGCACCACCTGAGCATCAGCGCAGCACCACCTGAGCAGCACCAGCTCCACATCAGCGCAGCACAACCTCGGCACCACCTCTGCACCACCTCTGCACCAGAATCATCTCTGCATCAGTACAGAACCACATCTGCATCACTGCACCATCAGTGCAGCCCCACCGCAGTAGCAATTCAGCACCAACGCAGCACCACGTAAGCATCAGCGCAGCCCCATATCAGCATCAGCCCAGCCCAGCTTCCACACAAGCACAGCACCACATCAGTATCACTCAGCACCACCTCATCAGTGCAGCTCCACCTCAGCAGGGCAGCACCACCTCTGCACAAGCACACCACCACCAAAGCACCACCTCAGTACCACTCTGCACCACCTCATTAGCGCAACACAGCATCAGCACGGCACGGCACCACCTCAGCATCATTGCATCATCAGCGCAGCACCACCTCAGCATCAGCGCAGCACCACCTCAGCATCAGCGCAGCACCACCTCAGCATCAGCGCAGCACCACCTCAGCATCAGCGCAGCACCACCACCAGCACAGCCCCACCTCAGCAGCAATTCAAAACCAACAAAGTACCAATTGAGCATCAGCGCACCACCACCTCTTCATCACTGCTCCACAGCACCACCTCAACATCACCCGAGCACCACCACCTGAGCACCACCACAGAACCACATCAGCATAGCACCATCTCAGCATCAGCACAGTACCACCTCATCAGTGCACCACCACCAGTGTAGCATTAACACTGCACGAGAATAGCACCAGCGCAGCACCAGCACAGCCCCGCCTCATCAGCAACTCAACACCAACGCAGAAGTGCATCAGCGCAGAATCAACTCAGCGCAAAATCAGCACAGCACCAACTCCGCACTCACCACCACCCGAGTTCCAGCCCAGAACCACCACCACATGACTCAGCACCACAACAGTATCACTCAGCACCATCACTCACCACCTAAGCGCCACCCCACCACCACAGCTTCATCAGCACAGCACCATCTCACCATCAGCAAAGCACCACTTCCTCATCATCAGTGCATCACCACAAGCACAACATCAGGGCAGCACCACCTCAGTCTCAGCACATGGCACCATCTCATCACAGCACCACCTCATCAGTGCACCACTACCAGTGCAACACCAACTCCATACCAGAGCAGCATCACCTCAGCACCAGGGCAGCACCACCTCAACATCAGCATCGCACCATCTTAGCATCAGCACCAACTCTGCATCAGTGTACCACCACCAGCGCAGAACCACCTCAGCACCAACTCAGCACTACCTGAGGACCAGCAGAGCAGCAGCACCACAGCATCACTCAGCAGCACCACAGCACCAGCAGAGCACCACTCAGCACCAGCAGAGCATCACTCAGCACCAGCAGAGCATCACTCAGCACCAGCAGAGCATCACCTGAGCAACATCTCAATACCAGCACTGCACCACTTCATCAATGCACCACCACCAGTGCAGCACCAACTCTACATCAGTGCAGCACCTCATCAGCAGCAGCGCAGCACCAACTCAGCATCAGACCACCTTATCGTCAGTGCAGCACCAACTCCGCATCAGTACAGCACCATCTCAGCATCACTCACTACCATCTCAGCATCACTCACCACCAACGCAGCATCACCTCAGTAGTGGGTCAGTCAATTATACATAATGTCTTCTTGGTTATATATAAGGAAACAAAATGTAACACTTTTTTTCATTAAACTTTGTAACGTGCTGCACAGCAGTCACAATGCTCTGCAACATAACATAAAGACATTATCAAAGGCAATAGCTCAGGTTAAACATTTATAAAATAACAAAGGTGAGATCTATTGGCGATGCCAATGCTTGTTTTAGATTCCTGCTGGGTCAAAAACAAAGGCTGAATTTAAGGAGGCGTTCAGGCCTCCTTTTGTTGGATTATCCCGGCTGGGAGCAATCTGAAGCCTCACATCTAAACGCAATAGAGGGGAAAGAAAGGCACACAGCATATCACTTCACAGGTACTTAAGACATGCTTTTGACTTTGTTCAGTCCCTGTATAAAAGAGATATGCAAGAACGTCAGATGTGTTGATCTGCTCCAGTATTTACACAAACAACAATTTCAATACCACTATTTTGTTTTATTTCTTGTATAGCACTACAAATCCCAAAGCAGTTTGTCAGAGTGTTAACATCATTCGTAAATTTTATACGTTGACAATAACTCTTAGGTGTGTAAATTAATGTACAGAATCTGTAACAAGCGACATGGAGGTTTACAAGGTGTAGGAGTCACATGCCTTTCATAGCTCACTGTGCTATATTATAAGGATTACAATTTACGAATTGCAAGTAACAGGATCTCGGTGTTAAAATCAGTAACCCACTTAGGGTAGCTAAATAAACTAGAAATCTGTTATCTGAATGTTATATGATGTCCTTTGCAGGAGACACATTAACCCTGCATGCTACTTTGAGTTTGATCTAAAACTGGAGCTAAAAAGTACACAAATCTCTCCAGCAAATGCCTTAACCTCCAGAGTTATCTTACCATTGCTTGTATTCCATAATATTTACTGGGCCCACAAAGAACTCTACAGCAAGTGCCTTAACAGCATAAGGTATTTTAAAATGCAGACTTTGCAACCAATTGAGCAGGACAGATTTACTGCTGCATTGCTTTTTTCTGCCAATTTCTTTAAGGGAGTGTTTTTAAAAACCTAAATGTATAAGTTGAGGCCTAGACTTTTTGTCAGGCTGTGCCACTTTTTTTGGCACAACCCCAATGCAAAATATCACCTGCTAAATCTTGTAATGCACTCAAATGTACTTGTGATAGAACTGCGACCTGTCTGAGATGTTAAGATCTGATGTCACTATCTGTGATGTCATGTCCTGTGATGTCATGTGTGGTGCCATGTAATGGTATGTCATGCCCCATGATGTCATTGCATACTGCCTAACTTGGTAAGCCCCCCACTTTCATTTACTAGGATTTGTGCCCGGGGACAAAAGGTCCTTTCAGGTGTGGGGAGCCAGTCGTTGTAATTCCTTGCCTTGGTCTCTCGACGTTATGGAAGCCAGGAAACCTCTCAAGACTGGCTTCTCACGCCATGATCCTGTGCTGTGGCTCCCTACCCAGGCTGTGTGACTCAAGACTCCCTCTGTAGCTCCACAATGCTTGGTTTTTAGAGTAACAGAGTGCTGTACAAATAAACTAAATGAAAATGTTCAACGTTTGCTTTCTACACCTGTATTACCCTTATCTTGTTCATTATAATTGTTGCAGCAAACTCAAAATCTGAAGTTACCAAACGCACACGGTCAGACCCCACCGACAGCGTAAGTTCAATGCATGTGCATATGGATCCTGTGTGGAGTGCTTCATTTTCCATCGCCTGCCTAAAAGGTGTCGCTGTACCACGGAGGGAAGCAGCACCACTACATTCATGGCTCTGCCCCTAGCGGGCCACACACGGAGGAAAACGGGCCCACAAAGAAATCCGGAGGTTTAACCAACCTGGCCAGCACGGGGAGGCGGAAGCTACCAACCGTGAGCTTTCCGTCTGAAGACCAAGCCCCCAGCCCCATCAGCCTACAACTTAACCTTGCTTGTAATGGGAGTGGACTACCTCCACCCCCGCGCTACTGGCCTTAGGACTTCACAAATGGCCATAAGCGAGTGCCACCCTCAGAATCTACACAACCTGCTGGCAGATGCCGGGCCTGCAACAGGACTGCGTACGGACACATTAGAGGGGGGGGGGGCGCTCTCAGAGGACTCCTGCGCCTCGCCCCAGCCTTCCCACGTAGTAAAAGGGCTAAACCCTCTCGAGAGAGTAGGCAGTACGGGGAGACTGACAGCGCCACAGGCTCGGGGTGACGACAGCGCCAAGACGGGCCCAGTAACCCTACAAGGAGCGGGCCCGGCAGCCGCAGCAGGTGCCTCGAGCTCCGAGGTCGAGCGAAGGAACCTTCGTACATCTGACGCGGGAAGAGGCTATTTTCTGGACCTCGTCTCACCATCCTCGGCATGTTCGTCCTCTGCATGGCTTCACGCGGACAGGGCGGGACTCCATTGCTTGGCCCACCCCGCTCACTGGTGGGGGCTCGGCTGCAGCACTGTGCCCGGTCCAGGAAGATAAGAGTTCATTTTTTTAATGTTATTTATTTTGAGTTGTTTGGTATAAAGAAGCTGCCTCGGAGCACCGAGAATGTCAGATCAAGACTAAAGGGGAGTGGTGAGAAAGAAGTGCGCGGAAGTGTACATATAAGTTTAGTGATGAGGTTTCCTAGATTGATTGAGACGCCCCTATGGGCTTTTCACCGTGTTGTGACATGGAAGGATGCGGTTCCAGGCAGAGGTGGGCTACCAGAGTGTTCCCGAGCAACGAGCCGGTTAATGAAGGGTCCTTCCCCAAATGGGTGCCCTTCAGCATGCTTAAGACTGCACCTTAGCGGTCGGGATATCCGTCAAGTTTGTGGCGAAGTATCCCATCTGCCAAGATCGTAACCAGGCCCTTTATGTGCTCTCAAACCTCACATAACACAATCATTAAACAAGAGAGAACACTTGCCTACAATCTCCCTATCTGTCTCCCAACTTTAGGATTTTCCCTGTTGCATGGTCTATATTTTGATCAAATATTTATTTAATGTTTATGTAACGCAGTTAACCACTCAACTGTGGCCTCAGAATGCTAACAGTGTCGGAACATATGGAAAGTGGCAGGGTTGCGCGTTTCGAAAACATGGCAATGTATAGTCAATGGTACTCCAATTGAATGGAATAATAAGGATATCTGTCGACTTATGTTTCTAAATATAACTAACAGCCTGATTCATCAAGCCGAAATTGGCTCGCAAAGGGCCAGATTCTGAGAATCTGGCCCTTTGCGAGCGCTACTTTTGCATTTGGGATTCATCATCCCAAATGCAAAAATCGGTAATAGCGATTTCGCTATTTTGCGAGGAATTACATTTAAGGAATCTCTATTTGAGATTCCTTAAATGCAATTCATCATCCATTTAAAAATTGCGAATTCGCAATTTCGGCCCGCTATTTACCGCAAGGTCAAACCTCGTGGTAAATAGCGAAAACTTAGAAAAATGCTTTTAAAAGCATTTTTCTAAGTTACATGTTGCACACACACATGTCCTTTGGACATGTGTGTGCGCAACACCTGTTTCAATTTGCATTTAAGGGGTGCTACAGGGTGTCCTTTGGACACCCCTGGCACCCTTTAAATCGCTATCTTATTTGCGATTAGCTAATTGCTAATCGCAAATAAGGAATACTCCCCATTCATTCCTATGGGCCTTTTGGCCATAGGAATGAATGGGGAGTTATTCCTTATTTGCGATTAGCAATTTGCTAATCGCAAATAAGGATTGTGTAGGAATCGCAATTCTTTTTGCGATTCCTACATGAATCCCGTTTTGCGAGTCTGTAATAGCGATTCCTTATGAATCGCTATTATAGACTCGCAAAACGGGTCTATGATGAATCAGGCTGTAAGTCTTTAAAAGTAGAAATGTACGCCTGATGAATGGTGTGCCAATATTGGGCTTCTGACCAAAACGGATATCACTGACCAATGGGAGGCTTGGATATTTACAAGGGTAAGGAATGCAACAGGGAAGGGTTCCCCAAACATGCAAGGTTTGGACACCATATTACTTGTATCTGGTCATGCATGCTAACAAGAGTCTTTTGACAGCAGAGCGGAGGTTCCTGGACAGAAGAGACTAGGTGAAGAGTTCTGAGGTATCTCAGTGCATGTGGGTGGAGTTCCTTAGGTCCTGTGCAGAGAGTCTTGTAGTCCCACTCTCCGTAAGACACACAATTGATGGACGGAATGCAGAACAAATCAAAACATTCACCGCAAGTTAAGAGCTCTGGGTTAAAATGCATCATTCTTTTGCTCACCTTGCCAGTCCAGTTTAGACCTGGCTATATGCACATCAGTCTTGATCCTGTGTCTCATGGAAACAGTCCAGACTGAACTGCCAAGCTAGGTCCTCCCTGGACCGGAAACGAGCATTCTAGGACTGGTTTCGGGATTCTCCTTTACTGGACCTAATGGTAAGAGTTCAGTGCAGTGTTCTTGTCTATTCAAATCAAGAAAGACAGGCAGCGTAGTTTTAAACTCTCTGAAGTTCTGAAAGGCAAACTTCATGAAGCAAGGGCTTTTAAATAGTCCAAACAGGGCACTACCACTGTGATGGTTAGCGAGATTTTCTGGGAGTTATGTGGGAAAGGCAGGTTCCTCCCCTATAACATGTGGCGATGGTGGACGGAGGTCTTTGATACCTTGTTTGTTTTAGGGATGAATGATGGTTCACTACAAAAGTGTACTTTTACTTGCAAATTTTATCCACAGGCATTGGAGGGGAACCAACTCTGGCTAGGGTAGACAAAGGGGGTGTGGTTGACATGACCCAAGAGAAAAACTTCAGTTCTGTCTACGTTCAGACACAACCAGGTCAACCCATCCACCAGTGGGCATTGGCAAGGCATTCCGATAGATTCTTCATTCTACTGTTGTTCCTTCAAACAAGATTGCATCTAGGGAAAAAAAACAAAAAACTAGAAGTCCCCTTAACAGACTCCATGGGGAGTATGAACACACATACTGTGCCAAGCAGCCCCAGCACGTCTAAAGTGCACCACTCTGGAAGAATCTTGTAATTTTGTACCATTCACCAGCACCAATTTTGTCAAGTGCCTCATGGCTAAAGGCAGAACAATTCATACTGCTAGCTATATAATAAAACTTAGTGACTAACTGCAGGATTTGGCCTGCTGCAACCACATGCCTATACTATATTCATAAGGTGAATACCAGCAACTCTGCAGTTTAGTCATGTGTTTCGCCAAGTTTTAAACAGATCTACAGCAGAGCAGTGGCAGAGGGGACTGTCTGTAAGGAAATGATTTATTTGATGGGTAGGCAGGGCCTCCGAAAGACCCATTAGGCTACAACAGAATGTCATTCCTAACCTGACTGGCCAGCCCCAGATTTTCAGAGGGGAGATGGCTTCTACCACATACCTCAGGGGTGAGAAAGCACCTACCTACCCATGTCCAGTTCACGCCCTGAGCAAGAGGAACCAAGCTCATCCTAGAGGTGGGCAGAATGTTTCTTTCTGCCAGCAGAATTAGTGGAATTTTTGCTGCAAGAGCTTTGGCCAAATTCCCCCAATCGCAGTGTCAGAATTCTTTCTTGCGTGCGGCTCCAGAATGGTAAGTTTACAAGCTAGATTTGGCATCCATAGCGTAATTTCTGCTCACGAGAAGGACATCTGGCTAGATTTCTCGCACACTGGGGTCGTGGCCGTTTGCGGCCAGAAGGTTGCAGCTTCAGTAGAAAATCTACTCGAGCTGCAGTAAAATGAACTTGAGTAGCTGCACAATCTGGCACCACGCGGGGCCATTTGTGCTGATTTGTCCGGATGTAACGCGCTATTGGCGCTAAATCACAGTGCAATGTACCTATTTCTGCCTTGTGGCGGAACTCCGTGGAATCTCAGAGCTTTTAACGATGTTTGCCCATCCCTTGTTCACACCCCCATGCGTCCCCACTTATGTCCAACCCACCTCTACATCTTTCACTCAAGCAAATGTCTGCCGTGTTTTTTCCATTAGACGCAAGATGTAAAAGATAGAGCTCCCGTGCCCAAAGCTCTGCTCAGAAGCCTGTGTAACCAGTGCAACTAAATGTCGGCGCCCCGAATACCAAGGCTGGTAATGTGAAATCCACCACACTCCCTGCTGCTTTATGTCACTCTTGTTGGTTCTTCTTTCTCACTGCCTGACGTTTCGCTCTTCCTCTAGCTTTCGGATTTGTAAATGTCCCCCTCCCTTATCCTCTGTAATGGTCTGATGCATTAGTATTAGTGACGGTCCCCAAAAATAAGTGTCTCTGGCTCCACCTGAAACCACGGTCTCAAATCAAGAACGGCTGAACAACAATTAATCAGTACACCCCCTGGGGGTTGGGGGGGGGGGGGGGCAGCGTGTATAAGCTGAAAATGATATTTAGCCTCTACGCCGTACTACTCAAAAATCCTCACGAGATGGGCAAAGGCTGGCGAGCGGTTCTTTGGAGCGGTCCAAGGCGCTAAAAATACACCCTGCTTCGTCATGACTTCAGGGGGGGGGGGGAAGGAAAACGGACACGAGCTATTTCTGAACAGACCAAGGAACCACGCCCCCAGCCCACCTCTCCCGGAGAGACACCTGTCCTGGGGAATGCTTACCGCAGCCCACCGAGAAAAGCAATAGACAGGGGGGGGGGGGGGGGAGGGGGGGGGGGATTTGGGGGTGGGAGGCAGAGGAAGCCGAGTTGGGCCGACGTAACCAATACATATGAACTGTGAGAACCCCTGTGGACGCAGACACCCCCAGTTAAATAACCGAGTGTGTGTTCATTATCGGGTTTGCCGGAGTACAAGCATCACAAACAACCCTTGTGCATCCGTCAGCGCTGCGAGGACTCACCCTGGCGCGTGGCGGCCCCAAGACAGAAGCCAAAAGTCTCGCGGGATTCTTAGGACCCTGCTGGTACTTCCATTGTAACCATGGCGTCATTTCGGATTTTATTGTCCAACTTACACACACATATTGCTCCAAAGTACAAGAAGTTTACAAAGTGTATGTCAGGAAAGGCGAGCAATCGCAGCCCTAAACAAAAAGCAATGACACTTTTTGTTGTCAATGGAAGCTTCAGTATCGATTAATTTTATTTACAAAAGCTGGTCTTGAGAAATTTTGTTGGATAACAAAAAAGTATACGCAATGCTAAGGTGCTGTAATGCTCCGTCCATTACCACCCCCTTTTGTACCGCTTTGTTCGCCATAAGTTGGCAGGGTATGCTCAGACGTGAGTCCCTTGCTCACTTTGCCTCTGGATTCAAGCAAGCCGGGCTGAAGATGGCTGCAATGCCAGAAACCGGTCCTCGGAAGCTTGTTTCCGGTCCAGGGAAGGCATGGCTTGGCAGTTCGGGCTGGACTGTTCCCATGAGGCACAGGGTCAGACTGATTTGCATATAGCCATGTCTGAACTGGGGTGGCAGAGTGGGCTAAAGAACGGTGATGGATTAAACCCAGATCTTTTGACTGGGTGTGAGTGTTTGATTGATTCAGATGCTCCGTCTATCACCACCCCCTTTTGTACCAAGGTGCTGTAATGAGCACACTTTCTTCGCCTCCTCACCTTCCTCCATGGTATTACCTAGCGCAGGGGGTTGGATTGGACCCTTCGCAACAAGGGTTGATACTGTTAAATCATACAAAAAAAAAAAAAAAACAACGGAGCCAATGAAGTGCAAAAAAAAAGTCATATGCTGCAAGCCAGCACCAGGAAAGCCCGCAGAGTATCTGTGCGCTTTACAAATCTCATGTGGCTGTCTTGTCTCCATTGATAACCATTATAGTTAGTATCTAGTTAGTATCTAGTTACTGTAGGAAATAGATTTCGGGGAGTTTGCTATTAACTTTGACACAGACATACATATACATAGCTCTCCCTCCTTTTTCTCTTTTTTTTTTACTCTCTCATATCAAACACATTATAAAGTGTTTTTATATCTCAACACTGAGAACATTTTGAAATATTTCAATGAGTCATTGACGGAAATCCTTTTACTGAAACAAATTTAAATATGAGCAACAAAACAAAATTGCAGTTGGGGCACTATTGCGGTCTTGATCTCACTGCTGCCTTAGACACCATCAGCCATCCCATGCTCATCTCCAGGCTCTCAGAAGATGGCCACAGTCTCGTTAGCCATAATAGCACTCCTAACTTAATGGGTAGAACCCAAATTATTCCATTGCCAGGGGGGAAGAACTTTTATAATTATGCCGATGACACACTACTAACCTTCAATCTCACTAACCGACCAGGCCCCAAAGTTCAGTCATTCAGCTATGGTGGACTGTCTATCTTTGACCCTTTGGTGAATGGCCTTTATTTTTATGAAAGGAGCGTCTGTTCACAGTATTGGTACGCACATCAATGCCAGTATAAAATAAAGAGAAAGGTTGCAAAAGCAGCAAAAATCCGATTTTGGCAACTGAAAACTCGAACGTCTTTATTAGAGTTTAGTGACAGCCAACTTTATTTGATGTAATCAATGTGTTAATTCAATCTAGATGAAACTATTGCAATGCAATGTCTTGCCTTCCCTGAAACTCGTAACACACCAACTCCAAATAGTGAAAAATGCTGCCACCACTAAGTCAAAACTTTCACAAATTCTGCTTATATTAAAACAAATTCATTGGTTACCCATTAAAAGCAAAGTCAACTTCAAAGCTATAGTAATAGAACCAGAGTCATCTATCAAAGATCCAAATGACTTATTTGCCAAGACCTTCAATTGCTATCCTCCTAATCACACACTTTGCTTAACTTCGCTGTGTCTAGTTGGTATCTCATTAAACTGCTCAGTCACCTACGGGTACACACCTTCTTAATCACCCCAGCTATGATCTGGGACACTCTTCCTCTCCGACTACGAGTAGAAACAAATCTGCTACAATTTAGGACACTGCTGAAAAAATTTCCATTCTAGCCTTTGCAGTTAGTTTAACAAGTTACTCTTTTGCAGCGCCATAATGCCTCAGTGACAGAGCACCCTATACAGATCCATTTGTAAACCATATGACAAAAACATCACAGGTTAGTGGCATCACAACACTGCACAAGCGTACGAAAAGGGAAAAAAATGTGCTGTGGGAGGTTGCAAAAGTGTGTGGAGTGGGCGTTCAGTCCAGGAAGGGGGGGGGGGTGGGGGGGGGGGGGGGGACTGACAGTACAGAGGATGCGAGGTGCTCACTGGAGGACTGTGGTTTGTTTAGACCACACTGGATCACCAGTTGTTCATGGATGAGGGGAGGGATTGGTGTATTGCTGGTGGTGAACTCTAAAGGGCAGGCTTTGATAAAATATGAATGGGATGAAGAGGACAACAAGGTCATTAGCGGTCACAACTGAGGCATCTTTCCACCCAGGCTAATCGAGTTTTTCAGCTTTTGGTGGCACCGATGTTCTCCATTGCTGCCCACAGTAGGTCTGAAGGAGAAACCTGGTCAGACAGCTCTAAGATCATACTGTATGATATAGGCTGTTCTGGAAGTAGAAGCTAGGAAAGGCACCTCAGTGTTTATGCTGAAGAGGGCAATATGGATTCATGCATGTAGCTCCCGAACAAACGGAGGGAAGAGACCATTCTTTAGTGGAAGAACTTAGGTGGTGTCCAGAAGTGTCTCAATGTGTTGCAACTGTGGACAACGGTAGATAGATAGACAGACAGACTATCTGTTGTGCTTATAATATAATTTATTTTGGAAAAATACGCACTTCATAGTCTTTTGTTAAAATTATAAATTACTTGTTTTTTTTTTTAAATACATCTAATATTGTTGCAAAGAAGCCAAATTTGGTTTGTTTGCGGCTGGTCTAACTGTTGAGATTAACAAACCTATAAAGTTAAATTCAGGGGGACTCAGCTACTCTTAATCTATACAATCCCTCTCATTTCTGTTTGTGGGTGCTGCCATGCCCAGTGGCAGGCCCACAAACTGCTTCTCACAGCTGATAAACCAAAGTATAGCATGCCTGGTAGCACATGCATGAATGCGCTTCGTAGGCTTTCAGGCGTTTTGCCACTGCATACCCCAACCAGACTTCCAATTTCAAAAGGGGCCTAACTGTCTTATGCGAGTGGTTGAGGGGTGAGACCTGTCAATGTGGAAGACTAAGGTTGGTTTGACCCTCTAAGAAGCTGCCATCAGCGCCACCACAGATTAGGCTTGAGTGCTACTGAGGCACATTGGGGAATGTTCTTGTGTGCCCGGCACTTATTGCCCAAAACTGAGATGAACTGCTCAGGCTGCGGCTTCTTCAGAAATTGTTGCACCTGCTTGAACCCCTGGTGCTGGATGAGGAGCGCTGGCTTTGGGAAGGGTGGGTGGTGCATTGGGTGACGAGGCTGCTTCACCCAGCTGTCCTCATTTTCTGGTGGGGTTGTTCGGTCACTGACGGAGAGGTGGTCCAGGTCTCTTCTAGCTTTGGAGATTACGATTCTCCATACTCACCATTGTGGGCAGCCGGTCGGTGTGCATGTAAATCAAGCACAACTTCTTGTGGGGAGGTGCCTGGCCGTACACAGTCCGCAACCCTCGAGGGGACCTCCAAGCCTTCCAAGGGGGGCCCTATCCAGCCAAAGACCAAAGAATATCTCCAAGACACAGGAGACTCTGGGGCCCTCATCTCAACCAGCAGGGGTGCTCCATAATTTTGGGTTATGCCACTGAGGAGGAGCCTTCGTAGACCGGTCAGACGAGGACGCCCTTATTTCTGAGGGTCATGCTTGGGTGTCCAGGAATATCTCTGGAACGCGTAGCGTGAACAGACCCAGGGACTCTGATGCAATCTCTTGCCCCTGTGATTAGGGAACGAGGAGGGTGGAGCCACGTACCCCTGGGTGCTCAACTAAAAGAGGTCTAGCTACGTCAATGGCGATGAGAACTTGGTTTGCACCAGGATCTTGAGTCCCTAAACCTACCCTACCTACGATGGCTCTTCTTAATGCTAAATTCCAATGTCTCCTATGGGTGTCTATTCCTCCGCAGTATTCCAGATAACACAGGTGTGATATTGTGCCCACAAAGCCCACAGACCGCTTGGTGCACCCCATGAAACTCTAGCCTGGAGACACGGGGTGTACAGTTCAGGTCCTGCAAATGGCTCATGCATAACACAACGGCCAATTTCACAAAAAAAATTACTGTGCGAGGATTTTTGTCAAGCATTGCCTAAGAAGCGCTTAGACCATTCCCCATCAAAAGCCACAATAAAAACCCCAAAAGCTTGTTAGGCTGTGGCTGAGGTCTTGTAAGGGGGTTAAACAGCCATAATGCACATGTGTTGCAGAGCCTCAAAGGGTGACCTGGACACCGTTGGAAACCCACTCTGTGCAGGGGTTTCCAGCTCACCTTGTGATTTCTTCTCGCCACCTGGTGACCGCGTGAAGAGAATATGGGACACAAGGTGGCACTGTGTGAGGTGGCTCTTGTCGCAAGCTCAGATCTGAAGCTCAGAAGCATAAACTATCTGAGCTGAAACTAGAAACAAAAAGATGTAAAACAGTAAAAAAAGAAGAAAAAACATTAAACCGCGAAAAAAGATTCCGGTCCACCCAGGTGTGGCCGAAACAAAGGGGGACTGACAAAGGGCGTCTGAACAAAGTTAATTCATTGTACAGATGGAATCGGTACGTCACCATTTTGATTATCCAGCTATTTAAAAACGTTACTGGGGGCGTGGCCAAGATGGCGGGGTGAGCGGACGCTTCCTCCCGTAGCTCCTCCGGCCCGGCTCAGCCCGAGCCCTGATCGCCGCGCTTCTCTCCCCCCGCGGCTGCACTGCGGGCGAGAGAACTGTGCCGGAATTTCTGGGGCACACTTTGATACCACTTTGACTTTCGTGGCCCCGGGGGAAGTCCCCGAAAAGTTTATCCGAAGATCGCTCCGAGGAGCGGAGCCTGGGTCGTCCCGAGGAGAAGAGCTTGGAGGCGGGGCATACGACGGCGCTGTCCGCTCGCCTCGGCTAGGCCGAGTGCTGAACAGCTGAAAGCCGTAGCTCCCGAGGGAGCCGAATCGACGGACTTCGCGGAGTGCCGGAGCTCCCTGACCGGTGCCCTGGTGGCGAACACCATTGATGGGCGACGGACCTCACCCCTGCACCGGCGACCCTCCCCCTGCCTTGGTCTTCGAGGGGTGACGCCTTGCGTACTCCGCGCCCGGAGTCGCTGGATGGCGGAGTTCGAGCTGTGCCCATGCCGGGCGAATTAACTAGTGGCGAAGGGAGCCGCCGGTTTCGCCCCTTCCGGACCTGTTGCTGTTTGAGGGTCGCCCATGGACTTGCTGGCCCGGGCTGCCTCCTTGGGGCCCACCCTCCCGCCATCTTGTCTTTGTGTAGCTGTGCCCAGTGGCCCTCGCCCGCACCCATTTCCCACGGAAGCCTCGATTTGTCCTGGCACCGACTCATCTGCTGCCCTCTCTGGGAATACGAGGCTGAAGGCCTCCACTTTGGACGTTGCTGCCTGCCCTGCTGGCCCGAGGGTCGTCTGGCCCAGGACCGGGCCGCCATTTTGTCGCCTGTGACGCACTACTCTTGTCCCCACCGAAGGCCTCACATTTGGTGCCCGCGAGCAGTGGCGCTCGTCTACAGCGACTGACCCTAGGCTTCACCGAGGGCCAAGATGGCTGGGAGACGTGGCGCGGCACGAGGAGATCGCACTTTGCCGGAAATGCTCGGCAGGTCCCAGCAACTACGCGACAGGACACAGCCGTCCCCGGGGGCCTCCCGGACATCAACGGACGCAGCCGTGGGCGAGCCACCGGTCACGAGGTCCTTCATGGAGGACTTATTCAGCTCCCTCAAGGAGGAATTTCAGACTCTTAAGACCGAGGTGGCCGGAGAGGTCCGGGAGGTGCGCAGGGAGGTCGAGGGCCTGGGCGAGAGGGTCGATGCTGTGGAGACGTCGGCCCAGCGCCGCGATGAAGAGATAACTCATCTCCAGCAGGACGTCCTCCGCCTCCGGGAGCAATGTGTTGAGCTCCAGGCCCATTCGGAGGACCTCGAGAACAGGTCCAGGCGGAATAACATTCGGGTGCGAGGTGTTCCGTCCGCGGATGAGGGTGGAGACCTGGTGGCCTATCTGCAGGACTTGTTCCGCGACGTCTTGGAGGAAGGAGCGGACTTCCCGATCCGCATTGACAGAGCGCACAGGGTGGGCCGCCAGCGTCAGTCGTCGGCTCCCCCGCCTGATATCCTAGCTTTCCTGCCGGATTTCCCCCTGAAAGAGCGCATCATGACGGAGGCCCGCAGGAAGCAGCCGCTGACCTTTCGTGAAAGACCTGTGGCGCTCTACCAGGACCTGTCCGCCATCACACTGCAGAAGCGCAGGTCTTTCCGCATCGCGACGGACTTTCTGCGGGAACATGAGACACCCTATTCCTGGGGCCACCCCTTCCGTCTTATCTTTCGATGGAACGGGGTGCTGCATCAGCTGCGCTCTTTGCAAGATGTCTGTGGAGTTCTGGGCCTTACTGCTACAGAGGAGGAGGGGGCTACACCTGCATGGCGGCGCCCCGAGCGGCGGGGCCGACGGAGGTCGAGGAGGCGCCCATCGTCAGCGCCGACGAGTCGTCCGGACTCGCCCACCATTAGAGCAGAAATGGCGGAGGCCCTGAGGAATGCGGCCAGGAACTTGCCTGAAGCTACTGGTGTGGCCCTAACGGCCTAACTTTTCTCCGGGGGGAGAGATTCTTAGCTTTAACGGTACTGAGCTGGGGCTGGGGGGGGGGGGGGGGGGGGTGTGTGGCTGGACGTCCACTTGACTTTTTTCTACAGACTCGCCCATTTGGGCTAGACTGAGACTATGGGGTGTTTTCTGTTTTTTCTTATTTTGGTTGGTTGCCATGGGTTGGTTCTGGGGGGGTTTTACTGTTGGTTTGGTGTGGGGGGGGTCCCGTCCGAAGTGGTCCGAACATGTGCGATGTTGCCTCTGGCCTCCCCTGCGCCCCTGCCCCGCGCGCCCCCTCCGCTGATCCCTTGCCCACTGCATAGCGTGTTGTTTCCCTGGAGGCGATGCCGCCCCTGAAGGTAGTGACCCTTAATGTTAAGGGTCTGAATAACCCCGTGAAGCGTAGGGCGATCCTTTCCCTGTTGGAGGGGTCGCAGGCGGATATTTGCCTCCTGCAGGAGACCCATTTGCTTTCCAAAGATTGCCATAGGCTGCGCTCTGCCAAGTTCCCTACGCAACTCTTTTCCTCTGCTGCGACTAAGACTGCTGGGGTGGCCATTCTTTTAGCCAGCTCCTTCAGGGGGGAGGTGTTGCATAAACAGGCTGAGCAGAAAGGGAGGCTTCTGGTGTATCGCATGCGTTTGGGAGGTGTCACCTTTACGGTTGGTTCCGCGTACAGCCCGAATGACCACCAGGATCGCTTCCTGGAATCAGTGTTGGTGGACGTTACTGCCTCGCCCGATCGCCATATCATCTTGGGGGGAGACCTGAATATGGTCTTCGACTCCACCCTGGATAGGTCTGCCCAACGCTTTCCGCAGACAGGGGAGCTCTCTAGGGCGGTGCAGGACCAGCTTGCGGAACTGGATCTGCATGACCTCTGGCGCGTCCTGCACCCCACCGATAGGGACCACTCCTATTTCTCCCACGCGCACCGCACGTATTCACGGTTGGTGAGTGGACCGCTTCGCTCGGCCGCCACGGCAGCGGACATCGGGGTTTTGTCCTTGTCCGACCACGCACCGGTTTCCGGAATCTTTGCTTGGCCGGCGGCCCCCCCCTCTAGGGGGATGTGGCGGCTCCGGGACACGCTTCTCCATAAGAAATCGGTCGTAAAGCGAGTGGAGGAGGTCATCCAGGACTACCTGACCCACAATAACAACTCTGCCACGTCCTTGGCGACGCAGTGGGCGGCTTTGAAAGCGGTCGTCAGAGGGGAGTTTATCTCCATTTCCTCGGCGGAAAACAGGGAACGCCAACGCAAGAGGGAGGAACTGACAGCGCAGGTTCGGGAGCTCGAGCAGGTTCACCGCCGGACGGGAGCTCCTCGTGTCTGGAAGCAACTGAAGGCGGCTCGGAAACTCCTCTCCGCGTTGGATCTAGACCGGGCGGAGTATGCTGCGCTGCGCCTGAAGCATGCCTTTTACACCGGCGGAGACAGGTGCGGTAAACTCCTAGCCCATAGGCTCAGGGCTGCGCAGCAGCGCAATGTGGTGAAGGAGCTGGTGGGAATGAACGGGATCCCGGTTTCCGGTGACGCGGAGGTGGCAGATACCTTTCGTTCCTTTTACGAAGCACTGTACGCGGCGGAGCCTTCCCCACCGGGAGAGGCTGAGGCCTATTTGGAGTCCGTGACCCTTCCGGCCCTGGACTCCTCCCAAGCGGACCACCTGGAGAGGGACATCCACGTGGAGGAGGTCATCTCCGCGATTGCACGACTAAAGCACGGCAAAGCCCCGGGTCCGGATGGTTATACGGCCTTGTTTTACAAAACCTTCTGTCCCACTGTCGCGCCTCTACTGGCTCGCTTGTTCAACTCCTTCTCCGAGCCGGGAGCTATCCCGCCGGACCTTCTCTCAGCGACGGTATCGGTTATCCCCAAGCCGGGGAAGGACCGGACCCTGTGCGGCTCGTACCGGCCCATCTCGCTCCTTAATGTGGACCTCAAGCTTTACACCGGGATCTTGGCGGCCAGATTGGGTTTACATTTACCAGGTCTGGTGGAGGCAGACCAGGCCGGTTTTGTACCCGGTAGACAGACGGTCGATAACACAAAGAGGGTGACGCACGTGCTGGAAAAGGCCTCACGCGTTCCGGGGGAGCGGATGCTGCTATCAATCGACGCGGAGAAGGCCTTTGATAGGGTTCATTGGCCATATCTCGAGCTGGTCCTTGGGAAACTGGGGATCGGCGAGAAGTTCCGCACTATGGTCTTTAACTGCTACAGGAGACCATCAGCGTCAGTGCGTGTCAATGGACACAGCTCCAATTGCTTTGCCATTGAGCGCGGCACGAGACAGGGTTGCCCCCTCTCGCCGCTCCTCTTTGCCCTCTATATGGAGCCGTTTGCACAGAGGATTCGTGATAATCCGGACGCTATTGGGGTGAAGATGGGGCAATACACGCACACTATCAGCCTATACGCGGACGATGTCTTGTTGACCCTGGACGACCCCAAGCGGTCGCTCCCTGCCTGCGTCCAGGAACTGGACGCCTTCGGCCGTGTGGCGGGTTTTAAAATGAACATGACTAAGTCGGCTGCCCTAGACGTGTCGCTCTCTGCTTCCACCAGGCGAGACCTTCAGAGTCTCTTTCCTCTGCAGTGGTCCTCCTCCACGGTGCCTTACCTAGGCATTTTGCTTGCCCCCTCCCTGCCTGCCATGGTTACAGCTAATTACTCCTCTCTGGGCAAAAAGATCAAAGAGGAACTCGGCCGATGGAACAAGGGCCTACTCTCGTGGCTGGGCCGTATCGCGGCGGTGAAGATGACGATACTGCCTCAGATCCTATATCTCTTCCGCGCTCTGCCCCTCCAGCCCCCTGTGGGTTGGATACGGCAGGCGCAGGCGGACATATCCCGCTTTGTGTGGCAGGGCTGTAAGCCTCGGATGAAGCGGGTCCTCTCCATGCTGGCCCCGGAGGCGGGGGGTCTCGGAGTCCCGGACCTCCGGAGATACTTTCAGGCGGCACAGCTTCGGTATCTGGTGGAGTGGAGCCGGTGGGAATCGGATAAACACTGGCTCTTTCAGGACCAGGCAGTCGCAGGCCGTACCCTCCAGGAGGTCCCGTTCCTGCGGCGCGCTCACCGCCCGCCTAATCTCTACGCCTCTTTTATCACCCGAGTCCCGCTGAGAGTGTGGGACGCGGTGTGTGAGCTGCGTGAGCTCACGACCTTTCCATCGCCGTTCACTCCCATCGCTGGCAATCCGGACTTTACCCCGGGTTTGGAGCCGGGAGCTTTTTCCCACTGGGTGAGCGCGGGCTGCAGGGCGCTTTTCCAGATCTACGGGCCGGAGGGCGTGCTCCCCTTTCAGCAGCTCCGCCAGGAGTTTGGCCTGATGGAGGGGGACAGGCTGCGTTACATGCAGGTCCGCCACTGGGCTCTTCAACCCCCAGTGCGTGACGTCGCTGCCCGTTCAATTACGCCCTACGAGCGATGGCTGGTAACCCGGACCTCGGACGCCAAGCTCATCACTGATTTGTATAAATTTCTCCAACCCCCGCCGTTTCATTACCATAACCCAGGGAGGGAGCGCTGGCACAGGGAACTGGGCAGGACCCTGAGTCACAAGGAGTGGGACAGGATTGCGTATCGGGCGAGGCACTCTGCGTACCATACTGGGCTGACGGAAACCTTCACTAAAGTGTCCACCTATTGGTACTACACCCCGGAGCGGCTCTATGAGATGCGCAAAATAGGCGATAAAGGTTGCTGGCGAGGCTGCGGACAGGTGGGCACCCTCACGCACATTCTCTGGGAGTGCCCGGTGCTGTCGGCCTACCGGAAGGAAGTCTTAGATGAGGTGGATAGACATTTTGAGATCGAGCTTCCGCGCTTCCCCGCGTATGTCTTGCTAGGCCTCCCCAATGATTTGATGTACCCGCTGAAATCCCGCAGGGGCAGGCAGATTGCGATTGCGCTAGGTTCAGCCGTTCAGAACATACTGATACTCTGGCGCACCCCTACTGCCCCCTCTATCACTGGTTGGCTGCATAGACTCTGGCAGGTATTGGGCATGGAGAAGATGTCGCTAACGGTGGCTGGGAATGTCGACCAGTTCGAGGAGCTCTGGCACCCCTTTTTGGCATTGCTGTCCACAGAATTCCACGAGCTCACGTGTCCACGGTATTTGCGCCTCCTTAGGCTGACACCGCCGGCAGCTGCGGCGGAGTGAATGTGCGGATTGAGGGCCGGGGGTTGGGGGCGGGAAGAGGGGTTATATGCTTCTAATTGCTGCCTTTCGGACGGGGATGTTGGGGTATTGTTTTCTTTCTTTTCTTCCTTTACTCTCCTTTCTTCTTCCTTTCTGGGGTTGGGGGGTTGGTGGTACGGTATACTTCTCCTTTACTGTGTTGCGGGGTGTTATTCCGGTTTGGCCTTGCTTAGGGAGTGGGGGTCAACAGGGGGGTTGTTCACAATGCCTTATTGCCTTTTGTATTTGCTCAGTTACCCTCTGGGGCTTCCTGCCTCCCTGTTTTTCTTCTGACTCGCTGCAACGTTCCGCTTCTTGTATTGTATGTATGCTTGACCTCCTGCTCCCCTCCCCCTGTTTCTGTGCCTTAATAAAATACTTTAAACCTAAAAACGTTACTGGATCCCGCCACTAGGTGGCGTGGTACGCACACGTTGAGAATGACCGTCAACCACTGAAGAATACGGGTTTCTTTCCGAAGATATTTTGCAATTCTTCAATGTCATAGCTGTACTAACCGGCAGTTGCAACATGCACTTTCTACTCTGGCCACTCTACTACAACCCACATTTTCCAGGGACCGCTCTTGAAATAGGTTCAAAACCACAATGGCGACTCGTACATCCTTCCAACTAGCTAGCACATGACCTCAAAGGAGACGGGCACAGCATCCCCGACTTCAGTGCTCACAAACAGAATCGTTGCAGTAAACGCATAGTCTTGGACTGGAGAGAGGCGCGCCAAAACAACAAGTGGCGAAACGCCCAGAGCTGCTGACTTTGGAGCTGGGTAATCAAGTTCGAGACTCGGCGTCGGCTCAACATCCTGTGATTCTGGGCAAATCACGAAATCTCCTCCTGCCCACTACACTACATCAATGTGTTCTTGTGTAATGTAACAGGTGCTCATGTAAAGTGCTCCAATAGCTTCGGGTTGAGTCCGCGCTGCATAAAACTGCAAAAAAAAAAAAAAAAAGGATTAATTTATAAGATGTTTCCTAAATACCGGCCAGCCATTCCCTCAGGAACATGTAGATGGAGAACGCATGGCCTTTCCAGTCCTCTACCGGGGAAACCACCTTGACTCCCAGATGTGGTAGGGAAGGTTTGAAAAAGGCACGTGCACTCTTCCTCCAAATGAGAGCGGGCACGCAGATCTGATGACGTAGAAGACTGTCCGCATTTGTCTCTTGAAAACACAAAGTGTGCAAATACCGGCGGCGCACAAGGAAGAGTAAATGAAGGTCTATGGCGATTTGAAGAGCACCAGGCAAATAAAAGTTCGAGGATGCAGAACTCCTGCGGACCAGGAGTGCGTCAAGCCATGTCATGCAAAGAGAAGGTGTAGGGGAGGCAGTGTGTGAGGAGAGCAGGCTTGTCAGAAGTGTTTGAAAGGCTCGGATAAAACATTTAAAAAAAGCTATATCTCTGGTCCCATTACGTTCATTTATGCCAAGTGGCACGAACACGTGATGCAAAGTAGAATTTAAAAAATGTCATCCCGAGAAACAGCACGTTTGCCCAGTATTTAATACAAAATCAGGTCCATTTAGTGACATTTCTGTTAGCTGCTTCATATTTGGACTTAAAAGGAAAATAGCAGGCTTGCATTATTAATCTATAAATAGATTTTAAAATAGGATAGCACACACTGCAAAAAAGCAGTCCCATGTGGCCCTCTCAACATGTGACAGCCATGAGTGTAGACCAGAGTTCGAGGCGGGATCGTGGACAGGAAGTAAAAGCAGCTCACAAAGTAGAAGGAAAGGCCAGAAAATGAAAAGTGGCAATAGTGCACAGGCATGGGACCGCAACAAGGCCTGCGGAAATTGAGAGATACCAATACACCCTCCCAGACCCGAATTACAGGCCGATCTTCTACAGAAATAGGCAAAGAAATTACCCGGGACTTTCAGATTGTGCGTTTGAGAAAAAGCTATTCTAATACTATATTTATTAGACCATAAGATAGTATTAAAACATTTGATTACCATCACACAATGTCCATACTTTTACATAAAATGCAAATTTGATGGAGGAAAACATCTACACATTGGAATCGCCTGTCCACATTGTTGAAATCATGTCTAGCCACCACGCCGGCCCTTAGAGCACAGGCGAATTGACTAGAGACCCCAAGTGCTAGCCACCGGGTCCCCAGATATAATCTTTACAAGGTGAACTCCCTGCTACCTCTGAAGGAGAGGGGCCAAAGACCAGCAGCAAGTCAGCTGAGCCCCTTAAACATCCATGCCAAAGCAACCCAGCCAGACAGCCCACCCGGCACCCACAGAAGCTAGGCTAGACCTGGGCAACCGGGATGGATCTTGGTTCCCTGGCGCAAGCTCCAACTCCCCAAAATCCCCAGGGAAGTTGCCTAGAGTACCCAGCGAGCCAAGGACAATTGCTGTAGCGTGAAAGAAGCTTGTGTGCAGGGCAGCAGGTCGCGTCGCCGGTCAGCAGGCGTACAGCTGATCCAGGAAGTGAGGTGGGATTCTCAAACAACTCGCAGCTTAAATGCTCCAGTCTGATGCCCAGGCGACCCTACTGACCCCTGGCAGCCAATGGACGCCAAGCACTGTTTACCAGGCAGTATGAGAAGGTGTGAAAAAAAAAAACACCAAATGGCAAAGGCCGGGAGTGCCCCTCCCCTGGGACAGGTGTCCCACATGTGGTTGGGGCCAGCCATTAGGGCATTGCTCCTTTAGTCAGTAGTGTAAGGCTATACACTTCTCAGCTTTTAGTAGCATAATACTCGCAGCTGCTTGCAGTGTCCGCAAAGAGGCCAATGTTGGAAGGGCCATGGAGTGTGGACTCCCCTTTCATGCTCACAAGCAGGTGTAACATACAACACTATGGTGCCCACAATGCAATTATGGCCGATTGAAAAGGTGATCAAAGTTGCAATACATTTTCACAATATGTTTAACAGGACAATGAACAGTTTTAAGCCAATATGATTCAAATTGTCAATAAGTCTCTAAACAGTAAATGAAGAATGCATATATGGAAATAATCGAATCTTGGTAAAAGGTGCAATATTCAAAACAGTTAAACGATCAGTAACAGCGGATATAAACACATTTTTCCATACACATGTTGTTCACGTTTTTGTAAACAGTTGTATAGTGTATTTGTTGACCTCAGTAGGGGTCTGAATCAAATAAAAATGGATTGGTTGTAAACAGTCATTTCATTGGATGCATTACATCCGGGCTTCAGGTTTATCAAGGAAAATATCATGTCAGTCAACGTAAATTAACAACTTGGGATAGTTAACCAGTATTGAAAGGCCAGACCTCCTAAACATAAAAACATCTCTGCAGTGTGTGACTTAACCCAACGCGATATCATACAAGCCATTGCTACAGAGGTGCCTGCATCAGTCTATACGGGTGGTAGCCAAGTTTTCAAAAGGATGATGCATAAAGCCTTGAATTGAAATATTGCCATAAATAAAGGGAGCAACCCTCCCAACGTTCTGTGCCAGACAGTGGTCGGAATGCATTTTAAAAAGTATGGGAACTATGATGCTGCATGCAATGAGGTCGGTGACTGTGTGGGCAAGGTCAAAGGTGTGGCAAAAAAGAAAATATTTTGTAATTTTTTTTGGTATTTCACCTTTAAGTAACTACATATAAAATAATGCAAAGCTTAAATGAAAAAATACAAGTTAGGCCAATCTGTAGGAAATGCACATTATGAAATGTCTATTAGATGCTGTACGTCAGAGGTCTGTACGTGTGTGACCAGAGAGCCAAAGAACTGACATTTGGTTGGTGCAATAGAGACTAGTGAGTTTTGCCCCAGCCTGTGACAGAAAGTACTGTGAACATGCGAGTCATCATCTTAAACTTGAATTACACACAGTATAGCTGGGCTGAAGAAAAATGCGCAAAAAGATTCAAGATAAAAAAGCACTTTCAACATATAGATTTTAGAAACACTCAGACTGTACGTAGTGCCATTTTTTTGTAACTGTTCATTAAAAGCACACACTTCACAGCTCAGTTGGTAACTTCCTTGCAATACCACTCAAAAATAAATTTGTGTCATCAGGAAGCTTCAAATGATTCTATCAATTAAAGCCAATACCGGCTACAAAGCACCATGTACATGTGCAGATCAACCAGTAGCTCACACGTACATTGCTTTCAGGCAAGCAGGCAGCCTGGCACGGAGAGCTGGGTTATTGTTTGGTTTTTTTTTGTCTCTACCTTGGGATAACAGGACATGGGACCGACTTCCTGCCTCGCACTCCAGCTGAAACATTTCAAGTGTCGGAATGATGGTTTTCGTTTCACAAAAGTAGGGGGAACTTTTTTTCTATAAAAAAAATGTATGGGCACATCGTGCCCCTCTGACCCCACCCACTTTGACATCTGGTGCCAGGCAACACATCCTGCCCCACCTATGCTCGAGTAGTAGGGTGTGCGGATGTCATTGGGGCACATCCGGGCACTTCACATAGGGGTTCAGTTTTGTACGAAAATTGCTCTATAGGGAGTGAGGTTTTCACGTTTGTTTGGGGGCATCCGTGAGGAGGGAGGAAAAAGGTAAGGTTTTCAGTCTGCTGGCATGGTGGTGAGCCACTGAGACAGAGAGTAACTTTTCCACCTCTTAATTCACGCTGTGGCGCAATACTCGCGGCAGGCCATCTCCAAACCACAGCAGACAAAACGGTCAATATGTACTTTCTACTTTGCTGCACCAAGAAAAACAAGCATTGACCAAGTCAGTAGGTTTGGCTTTCATGTGGCAAAACATGAAAAAAAATTCTTGCACAACTAATGGGATGATACAGCTTTTCATAACATTTCTAATGACACGTCTATTTGACATGCAGTATATAATAATTATCAGATTATAAATCCCATATTACTAACCATTAAGGGGATAGTTTTAAAATGCCAAAAACCATGAGATTTTCATACGCTACTTCGATGCTTATCAGAAGTGCTGTATAAAACTGGAACATATTGTTAATACCTTCATCAAAAGAGACAATTTTTATAATAGTCCAATCCCAGGTTGCAAACTACACAAGGAGAGAATAAGAAAGGACTCCCTTTAAAATAAAAAATCTCAAGGTGAAAAAAATGAGGCAGGGGAGATAGTAAAACGCGACGCAGGGCAGGGCCAGGTGGCATGGCGGGAAGAGACCGATAAAGACTTCCGCACAAACTTCAGAAAAAGCATGACCTCTTTCAGCATCCTGTGCGCAAGGGACTCTGTGGCCTTCACAGCTGCGACCCTGAAGCCCTTGCGCGTCAACACTGCAAAAGCCCAGAGGAAAGGGTCAGGAGAAGGCAGGCCAAGGCACAAAATGGCGCCAGTCTACAACAGTGGTTACACCACAGGGGCGGGACTGCATTGCCTCGGAGACAAAGTTTCTCCTCAATCTGTTTTTACAACCCTTCAAGGTTGGAGTTCATTTGGTAACTGGGAGAGGATGTGGTATGACAGCTAGATTGCAGTCTTTGGTGCTGGAAACCAAGATTCGAGCCTCGGGGTTGTGTCCACATTCTGGGCAAATCACAATCTCCTTGTGCCTGAATGTGTCCTTGTGTAATGTAACGGGTGCTCATGTAAAGCGCTCCAATACCTTTGGGTAGAGCTTGTGCTATATAACTCTGCATTTAAATAAAAAAAAGTTTTAAAAATCTGTTACACAGAGCCGGACTGGCCGTAGCAGGCACCGGGCAATCCCCCGGTGCGCCGCACAGGTGGGGGCCGGGTTTGGGTCCCTGGGGGCCGTTTTTGTTGCAGGGCTGTTTTTGCAGAAAAGCGTCCCTGTAACAAAATCGGCAAAAAAGCGGCCATGTCAATAAACTCGGCAGCACCCACAACCCCCCCCCCCCCCCAACTCCCCCCCCCCCTCCCCCCTCCCCAAGGGGGCCGGGGTGGGCGAGCACTTTGCCAGGGTCGGTTTTGGTTCCCAGTCCGGCCATGGTTATACAGGTCTTTAAATAGGACGAAAAACACTGGGCCCCTCCCCACAAAGTGCAATTAAGTGCGTGGCTTAAACAAGCAAGCTAAAAATCTGTGTTTAACACAGTGTGCCGCCCAACTGTTCTTTTTTCCAGGCTCATTCTGTTATTGCATCCAAATATATAATGCAACGGGCATTACACCTAACAAACCAGGACTATTAGCTTTATCAATGGTTGTTAGCACAAGATAAAAAATAAAAAAAATGACTGTCGTATAAAATATTGAAAATATTTCAAGTCTGAAATGAAGAAATAGTGAAATAACCATCACCAGTCTCTTTTCAGTTTCAAAGGTCGTTGAACGGTGGGACTGCTGACGAGTTAAGACTTTTTTTTTCACTCAGAGGGTGAGGGAAAACATGGTGAGCACTATAGGGATCTGTCTCTGCACCTGGTTTTTAGATCTGGCTATTCTGAGCACCGACAGGTCCCGGCCCACTTAAAAATGCAATTATGGCCCGGCTGCACTGGCTGAGTATGGGGCGGATTTAGAATGTTTTCTGTACTTTATAGACTTGTAGACAAGTACGGTACTGTCCTGTCAGGATGAAGAGGAGACCATGTGCTGGCGGGAGGGTGGACGGAGGGAGGGAAGTGGAGAATGGTTACATGTGACATGCCTGTTTTGTTTATGCACCATAAAAATGCAAATACAGATATTTTTTAAAGTTGCAGTTATGGATCAAATTCTTTGAAATATTTTTTCATTTTAAATTGGCTAAAATAATCCACCACCTCACCGTTCAAAACAGTGTTGTTGTGAAAACGTTTTGCAAGTTGCAACATAGTTCTCTGCCCCCCCCACCCCCACGTTCCAGCCATATGACTTTTCTTTAACCCGATTTTCGGTCATCAAACATTCTGGAGCCGCTGAAGGCGGAATCTTGCTGGGTCAAAACAAAAAAAATACACCCCTCGTACAAAGTGCATTCCTTCAGTCTCAAATATGCTGGACAAAATGCATTCCAATGCACCAGTGTAGAACCGGACAGGCCTCAATGTAAAGCGCCGCCTACAAACAACCCCTCTCTGGGGCAACCAGAGGGGCTGCCGAGCACGAAGGAAAAGTCACTAACTGTAGAATGAGGAGGTCTCACCTATTCAGCTATCAAAGGCCCCTCCTATTGTCCTTCTGAGGTGCATTACTGTCAACCCCAACTTTTGTACAGCTGTGTACTCGCACTTTTTCTCTATTGATATGGGGTCTCGTAGAAACTGAGTTAGAAGCAACCCTAGGGGCGAGAACATGAAGCCAAGATGTTGGTTTTCTTACGTCTTTACTTTAGAAGATTAGGGGCAGAAGGTACCAGAGTGCCTATAACAAGGTGTTTTCTTACACTGGGTAATTAATCCAGAATGGTGGAGCAGGTATGAGAAAGTGTGCCTACCCCATCAGTAGATTTCATTTTACTGCCCTCAGCTAGAGTAGTGCACTCTAGAGTCCCCTAAGCCGAAAAGGGAGCTGTGAGCTATCCTACCTTCCTCCACCAAGAAGATAGTGCCAAGCGTGTTCTTTTCTACTCAGAGTAGTACAATTCAGTCTACACAAGGTGGCTGCGCTGTCCACTTTACTGTCCTCCACCGAGCAGGGCAGTAGGAGTCATGATACGCTCCTCCGTATGCATCAGTGTTGTAACCAAGTCTTCCCCCACACCCCCGCCCAAGCGGTCATTATAGGGTAAACCACCCACCATCCTCTGCTAAAGAGAGCTGTCGGCGCCATCTTAGCTGCCCCCGAGAACAAAAGCGGTTCTGTAGTTTTGGTGCCTTCTTCTGAACCAACGGGAGTAGGGTAAACGCTCACAGGGAGGCCCTGCTACCCTTTCTCTATTCCAGAGAGAGTAGTGGAAGCCACACAGCCACACTACTCCTCCGTCCATGCCTCCAGTCCTGGACCAGGGTGCTGCGATCTCACTTACACACAGACCATGGCATCTCATTTTCCTAAGTAAATGGCCAGCATGGCGTCATACAAAGGGGGAACAACTCCTGTCTTTGTCAGTTTATCGCTCATAAACACCTATCTGTGTGTGCACAGGCAGAGCCGTGTGTGCCTGCACAAGTATGAAAATAGCAAGCGGTACTACCGGCCAGGATTGACCAGTAGTAATGCTTTATGTGGATCCAAGTACTAAAATAGTAAAGGTGCTGCGGGTCAGGACTGAGACACCTTGGCTGTGCCATGGGAGTGCTCCAGCACTAAAATAACCAAGAGCGCTGCGGGTCAGAGTTGTGCTGCGCTGATGGATTACTGTGCCTTGGACACAGAGCTAAGAACACGGGGTCTTGCAGGTCCGCGTCAAGGGCCTTCGACAGTACTAGATCTACCTTTCCCATCTAGCACATTAAATGTATGTATTTATGCTTTTTTCCCTACTGGATACCACAAGCCACGCAGCAGCGCTAGGAGACACCCAGACTATATTGCCAACCATTTCTTGGCAAACTCTGTAATTAAAAAAGTCTGAGTGAGGGGGGGTCCCAGGTATTTACTGGTGGCTCACATGGTGGTAAGTCAATCGGTGCATCTCTCTCTCCATACCAGCCCACCTCCAAATCAAGGGAACTCCCCCACCCAGAAACACACTAGTTAGAAGTGGGCAACAGGTGATCTCCTTTTCAATGTTGAATTATTTATCCTTTATATAATCTCCTGTTGATATGACCATTTGGTTACAGTCTCGTCTGAGTATATCCTAAAGCTCTTCATATCTCTCTGCATATGCGACCAGCCATTACTTTACTCTTCCCGCCCTGAGCAGATCTGCGGCCCTTGCTGAAGCAGTGGTCTTGCAGTAACCTAGCAGAAGACAGACTGCTTGCCCGATTCTAGTGTATTTTAAAAGTACCCGATATAGGGCTCTCTCACCTGCAAAGAATGTTGTTTCTTTCAACAAGTTTGCATCCTCAGATGGAATGCTATTTCAAAGGACCTTCACAACATTGCCCCCAAAAAAATACATGCATGAAAAACTGACCCAAACTTAAAACTTCCAATTTTCCACTTTCTCTCAAACGACTCCTTAGTTTCCATCCGCTGCATTGCTCCTTTATTTGAGCAATGGCTACTCTAAGTCACACGTGTGTATATTGAATTTCTGCAAATTACTCGCACCTCATTTTCCCTTTAAGATCACATCCCCTTCTTACAAAGTCAGACCCCCTGCCACCTAACAATGTGTATATGTATATATGTATATATATATATATATATATATATATATATATATATATATATATATATATATATATATATATATCTCCTCCATCTCGCCCATTAACCCCATGAACTCGCATACACCCCAATACATGATCCCACCTCCCTACTATTAACTACTGCAAACCACACTGAGAATTTGGAGTAAATGCTTGGAGTGCGTTCATTTAAAGCATAGGGCTGATCCCATCAAGCAACAATCAATAAAGAAACCACTAACCTTGTGTTTCCAGAACACGGTGCTGCATGTCCTAAAGCGCTACAGTGCTACGTGAAAGATAGTAAGCACTATATAAATGCAAATACAATACATATGGATGTACAAAGGGCTATGGAGGCGTCGAAGGGTGTTGCCTGGAAGGGGGGGTGGGGGTGAGGCAGGGGGGGCGGTGACGCAGACTCACCTTTCCTCCTCGTTAGCCTCCTGCTCACTGGGTCTCTCCTCACTGTCGCCCATCTTCTGCTCGGGCGCCTTGGGGGCACCTTCGTGGCTCTAGCTCGCGGGGGCTGTTGCAATGGCAGGGCGGTGCCTGGCAGGGCTCAGCCGTCGCGCGCTCGCTGGGGTCCTCGCGCCAAAAAGAGAAGTGCTCTGGCCCAACAGCGGATGCTGCGGTGTGGCTCGCGCGAGGTTCCTTTTCCTCTTTGCCTCTGCACCTGATTGCATTGTCTTTTGTTGCCGTGGAAATAAAACCACCACCGCCCAGGCAACCTACATCATGTTTTTTGTCCCCATCAGTTCCCTTTTATTGTACGTGGAAACTATCCCCAACTCAAACTTAACGACATACAAACGGGGCTTTCTGTCGATAAAAGCTAATTACTTTTCCCAAGATTCTGGAGGAGTCGAGCTGACGAAAAATATATTTAAATGTCGAACATCAGATCACAAGAAAGGTTACCCAGACAGAGCAGCTTTAGCTCTGCTCAGCCTCACCCAAAGGCCGTCACATACTCACCCGCCATCACCCACACAGGCTCGGCAGGAAGAGACTCAGATAACATGAATTTACAGCACGGTCCCTTTCAAAAACTTCTTGAAGCAATATCCGAGTGTTTCCTTCTCGCCTTCCCAAGGCCTCGCATGGTACAAATGAAGCAACCATCGGCAAAGCCCATAGGTCTCACCTTTCAGTGGCGTCGCTCGACATTTGGCTTTGCCAATGAGGTTTCACGTCAGCCAAAATAGGTTTGTACTCATCAATATAAAAAGTAAAAATATTTTTGGGCCTTCCAAAGCGCACTTTGCCGCAGTAGTAGCCCCTGGTACTGAAGGGAACTACTTTATGTGAACTGGGTTGACCCGTTGCCACATAGTGAGCAAAAGAAAAATGGGAAGAGCACACCAGGGGGATGACCAATTCGGGCTGAGAGCCCTCACAAGTATTCTACATACAATGTCAGTAAAATCAAAAGGTCTTGGCCAACCCCAAAACGAAAAGGAAGCAATCAAATAGACAAATGCGCATTAAAGTGTAAGGAGGGGCGCAGTAGCAAAATCGATGATGCCAGGCCCTGCAGAAAAGGAAAAAAAAATAAACAAATGCATACAAATGGAAAGGATGGGGGAAAACAAATTAATATGGTTGGGAGGTTAGGGGGAGAAACCTATACCACAGCGGTAGGGAGAGAACAGGGAGAACCGTGGAGCGTATGGGGAGTGGTGGTTGACAAAAAAAAGCCAAAAAAAAGCATTTGCAATGGAATAGGTCTCGCATTAAGAAAGTTTGAGCTGTTGGTATTGTAAATGACATTTTTTATTTATGTTTTGTTTTTGAAAATAGCTAAATTAATAGCTTCGTCATTTACAATGGCAATAGTTATAACTTTCGCAAATGTGACACCTATAGCATTTGTAATGCAATCTGTGTTGTATTTAAGTGACTTGCATGTATTGACATTACAAATAATGGCTTTTATTTTTTTTAAATAATACTTAAATTAAAGGTATTGGAATTTATAATGGCAATAGCTTAAACTTTTGTAAATAACTTTTGTGAAGATTATGTTCAGTGTATTTTATTGTGACGAAAATCCAAGAACAGAAGTGAATATTAACATTTTTGTTACATAAAGCTTGAAACATTGAGAGAACATATTTGAACCAGTTGTTGAATGGGTGCACAGATTGATGCTGTGGTGGCGCTGAGTGATGTGATGGCGAACGAGTGATGCTGTGGCGTTCAGTGATGCTGTGGTAGCCCACAGTGATGTTCTGGTGCCCCTGAGTGATGCTGTGGTGGTGCTGAGTGATGCTGTATGATATGCTATGTTTTGTTTTGCTATGCTATGTTTTGCTATCCTATGTTTTGTTTTGCTATGCTATGTTTTGCTATCCTATGTTTTGTTTTGCTATGCTATGTTTTGCTATCCTATGTTTTGTTTTGCTATGCTATGTTTTGCTATCCTATGTTTTGATTTGTTTTGCTATCCTATGTTTTGATTTGTTATGCTATGCTATGTTTTGCTATGCTATGTTTTGTTGTGTTTTATTATGCTATGCTATGTTTTGTTGTGTTTTATTATGCTATGCTATGTTTTGTTGTGTTTTATTATGCTATGCTATGTTTTGTTGTGTTTTATTATGCTATGCTTTGCTATGCTACGTTTTGTTGTGTTTTGTTATGCTATGCTATGCTTTGCTATGCTATGTTTTGCTATGCTATGCTATGCTATGTTTTGCTATCCTATGCTTTTTTTAATGCTATGATATGCTGTGTTTTGTTATGCTTTGCTGGTGAGGGTGAGTGAGCGAGGGTGAGGGGGTGCGAGGGTGAGTGAGCGAGGGTGAGGGGGTGCGAGGGTGAGTGAGCGAGGGTGAGGGGGTGCGAGGGTGCGAGGGTGAGGGGGTGAGTGGGTGAGGGGGTGAGTGGGTGCGAGGGTGAGTGGGTGCGAGGGTGAGGGGGTGCGAGGGTGAGGGGGTGCGAGGGTGAGGGGGTGAGTGGGTGCGAGGGTGAGGGGGTGCGAGGGTGAGGGGGTGCGAGGGTGCGAGGGTGAGGGGGTGCGAGGGTGAGGGGGTGCGAGGGTGAGGGGGTGCGAGGGTGAGGGGGTGCGAGGGTGAGGGGGTGCGAGGGTGAGGGGGTGCGAGGGGGTGCGAGGGAGGGGGAGGGTGTGAGGGAGGGTGTGAGAGGGAGGGAGGGAGGGTGTGAGAGAGGGAGGGAGGGAGGGTGTGTGAGGGTGTGTGAGGGTGTGTGAGGGTGGGTGAGGGTGTGTGAGGGTGGGTGAGGGTGTGTGAGGGTGAGAGGGTGAGAGGGTGAGAGGGTGAGAGGGTGAGAGGGTGAGAGGGTGAGAGGGTGTGTGTGAGGGTGAGAGGGGGTGTGTGAGGGTGAGAGGGGGTGTGTGAGGGTGAGAGGGGGTGTGTGAGGGTGAGAGGGTGTGTGAGGGTGAGAGGGTGTGTGAGGGTGAGAGGGTGTGTGAGGGTGAGAGGGTGTGTGAGGGTGAGAGGGTGTGTGAGGGTGAGAGGGTGTGTGAGGGTGAGAGGGTGTGTGAGGGTGAGAGGGTGTGTGAGGGTGAGAGGGTGTGTGAGGGTGAGAGGGTGTGTGAGGGTGAGAGGGTGTGTGAGGGTGAGAGGGTGTGTGAGGGTGAGAGGGTGTGTGACGGTGAGAGGGTGTGTGACGGTGAGAGGGTGTGTGACGGTGAGAGGGTGTGAGAGGGTGTGTGACGGTGAGAGGGTGTGTGACGGTGAGAGGGTGTGTGACGGTGAGAGGGTGTGTGACGGTGAGAGGGTGTGTGACGGTGAGAGGGTGTGTGACGGTGAGAGGGTGTGTGACGGTGAGAGGGTGTGTGACGGTGAGGAGGTGTGAGGGCAAGGGTCCGAAGTAAATGGTGGCAGGGCAGACATCATAAAACTGCGAGAAGAGGTGACTGCATTGGTCAGTTTCAGAATCAGGAGGGGCAGAGTCAGCACAGTCTGCGAGTGATCAACGTGTCTAGAGGCAAAGCATAGCGGATGCAGCATTGCAGCTAGCAAGTCGAGTGTTTTCAAGAGGAGTGTCTCTAGAGAGATGGCAACACAGCAACAGCATTTGAGGAGCAAGGCTACTGTAAACAAGCACGATAGGCTTTCACTTTCCTCCAGAAACCAGTTCTCGCATTGCGGTGGCGGGGGGGGGGGCGCGTTGGAGCGCAAACACATTCCTTTGAAGTCTGATGCGGGGGAGCGGCAGCCATTGAAGTCTGATTGGGGAGGAGGGAGCGGCAGCCTTTGAAGTCTGATGCGAGGCACAGGCAAATGGTGGTGTGTGACGTGGCTGGCGTGCACGCACACAGATCACTTGAACTGTGGCTAATCCGCAGTTTTGGCAGACTTTTCGTACTGCTTACTAGAATCTCGCTGCAATGCTTACACATTGCTTCAGCGAGACCTACAAAAGCCTGACGGAGAGGGCTGGGGAAATCAACAGAGGAGTTGAGGGGGAAGAGCGAAAGAATACAAAGTAGGGGGGAGGTCAGGGATTTGGTGGGGGGGGGGGGGCGGCACACGAAGGGGAGAGCAAAAAAAACCAACACATGCACTCACATTAAGTGCAGGAAGAAAAAGTAAAACGTATATCCCTGAATGACTGAAGATAAGAAGTGGAAAGACCAAGACATCCAACCAAAAGGAAAGTAAAGAAGGTCTAATCTAAGGTTGGGACAAACACCAAAAGATTAAGAAAAGCAATGAAGGGAGCAAATGAGAGGTACAAAAAAAGTCAACTAATGCTAAGCAATTGGCTGATCCAAAGTCCTCGAAGTATCGATAGCGCCCACAACAGGTCTTCAACAACGCACAGCTAAAAGCTATCTGTAGGCAACACCTAAAATACCAAACATTAGTAAAGCCAATTAGTAAGGTCTTCGCAAGATGGTACAGTAGTGAATTTCTTTTTTGATAACAAGCATATGCCACAGAAAAAGGAGATGACAGCATACTGCTACATAAACATTGCAGCCATATGCCTGCACTAATATATTTTTTTAAATGAACCATCGCAGATACGTTTAATACAACATTGTGGGTGTTTCCTAGTAGATTGGTGTGGTTCGAAGAGGTGTTTGAAGCTGTTTTAGTTTAAATACACATCATCGGAAAATATGTTTGTACTAGCACAAAGAAAATATTGAAAGACCTAGAATACACACATAAGGATGATAAAAAAATATGTATAAATAACATAAGAAATGTTAACAAAGTAAAGTATTGTCCCTCTTGCCCTGGCAACTATGTGATAATTCAAAATGCAGTCACTCACAGGGCAAAAGAGCCATGACTTAAGTAGTCTGAAACACTGACCTATGCAAAGTGCTGCGGTGAGAGGACCCAAAATGAGTATAGCGGAACAGACCAATGGGTGAAGAGGAATGGCCCAAAGCCTGCGCGTGTGTCTATATATATATATATCTTGATTAGATAGAGAGATATAGAGCTAGTGAGATAGGGGCACACATTTTTAAAGTTTTTTTTATTACACAAATGTGGCAAAATAGACAATGTCTCTTGGCAATACCTACAAAAGAGAAGAAAAAATAAAATAATGTAATGCTTCCCACTGACCCAAGGGGCCAGGTTCATAGAGGAGCTTGCTGATAAATGAGGAAAGGGACTTGCCAGGGTGGGGGGTTGATGGTAAGTGTCAGCAGTGCTGAGATCTAAGGGGAGGAACCTAGCTGACTAGACATGATAGTTGTCTGCCACAGGTTGTCTCCTCGCTGTGCCTTCAAGAATACTGGATGAAAGAATTTGAGACCAGTCAGTTGCTTCTCAAAGCATGGCTTGTGCTGTGGTGGCCATTCTAGCTGAAAAGTTGCGGACCTATGGGCTTTTTAATATCAACTGATACTAGTAAGGAGAAAAAAATCAGTTTGATCTTAGACTGGTTACTGGTGTCTCTTAAGGTCAGGTGGTGCCTATATTTGTCTATCTGGTTGTCAACCTTTTTTAAATAGTCCAATATCTAAATATGCCAGAACTGGACCCAGATGAAAATAATTGTAACTGGTCAACATTTCCAGCAGGGAGACAGTGCAGTGTGCGAGAATGTGGTCATGAGGTTTAGAGTCTGACAAGTGCACAGAGCTAGGGTTTCTTTAGGGTTAGGCAAAAGGTTAGGCTTAGGTCTAAGGTGGTAATTAGGCTTAGGTATAAGGGGAGTGCTTTGCATGGGTGTAGTGTTACTTCATTAAATATTTATTTCATTTTTTAAACATTTTGGAATTATATATACTTCATTATCCCAAAGACTATATTTTGTTTGAAAGAACAGGTTTTTAGGCAATATAACTTACAACAGTCACCCTCACTGTTACTGGTTATTTGAGGGAGTGGAGAGCATCACTTCTCCAGACCTGTGCGCTGAAGACTCAGTACAAGGAAGGACTGACTATCTTTGACTGTTGGTCATCGGGGGAGTTTGTGGAAAGTCATCTGCAATATCTCAGAGCAACAAACTGACGATGTTTATACCATGAAAAATGGGCATGTACAAAAAATGCAGCAGGTCAAGTCACATGCAGGGTGACATTAAGGGAGGCAACACCATCAGTAGATATCGTCCACCAATGGGTAAGTTCCTTTTCTAATTTATTGTGAAGGTAAGTTAGTGCCTTAGGGTGGTCAGAATGATAAGCGTAAATTACCACTGGACGGACTTACCTCAGAAGAAAGCATGCAGGAGGCTTGTATAAGCCAGGTAGGTGGGGGTATTGACCAGGGTTAAAATGGGATCAAAAATAGGCATGGGCACCCTAAAAAAATGTGGCCAACATTTGTGGATTGCGCATTGTCACAAAACACTGCTAAAGTGTTTTAAGTATTATGAAAAGAAGGAGGTGGTGGTGTTCTCTAAAAGAGGCATGTTTTCTTAACTTCACTGAGTTTATTTTTTTTTAATGCCAATGTTGGCAGGACTGTGCACAGATTAGTTCACAACGGCGAACCACACCTGAATATAACTGAGGCCACTGCTGCTCAGGACCCTTGTCCAGGCTCAATTTGTATGCATTAATGGGCCGGCCTAGCGACAGACTGGGAATGACACCTCTGCCCCGTTGGTAAAAGGTAGGTACTAGAATTTCATCTGCCGCTGGAACGGCTACTCAGGTACCCACTGAGCCACTGGGGGCATCTCAACAAGCACAGACACAGCCCAAATTTACCATCACGCTGGCCAAAAAAGTGGCCATAGCTGCAACACAGATACTGGCACGTCGCCCATTGCCAGCCTTACCAATCAGACCCTGCTGTTCACCTCCTTTACAGTGCAGACAAAAGCTGATAGCTCCCCACTCCCATTAGCCTTTATGATTGAATCTAACTTGTAACAGGTTAGCAGTTTTCTCTTTAACAGCATAACAAGGCAGAGTTACATGGCAGTCCTACAGCATCATAGAACAGCAGAAGTACCCAAGTTCCCAAATAAGATAAATCGGGGTGGTTGCAGTGTTATTCCTGCCGTCATAAGGAGTAACTACTGCAAGGTCTAGGGACAAACACAATGGCATGCTTTGATCTTCTGGTGAACAGTTATAATACTGAGCAAGGACAACTGAATCCTGAAAAACAGTGGGGCTGGAATGGGTAAAATGTCTGTCTTGTTCTGGAGAAAGGTCCATATTTATCAATATTTTATGCAATGCAAAAGTCTAACAGCTAGGGCGCTCGACCTTGGACCGGGGGACCTGGGGACCTGGGTTCGAGTCTCGGTAACAACGCCAAACATCCTGTGATTCTGGGCAAATCACTTAATCTCCCTGGGCCTAACAAAAATGAATGTGTGTCCTCATGTAATGTAACTGGTGCTATGTAAAGCGCTCCGATACCCGATTCGGTTCGGGTCAAGTTCGCACTATATAAAACTCTACAAGCCACCTTGAGGTGCTGCATTAAGGGGGAGGACTGGAATGCAGCATATTTAACATTGTATGGTGCATCACTGCTCTCTGCCCTGGTGCACAAACTGCTGCCTTCTGCCAATGCACGCAACCTTGCACTATGGTGCAAGAGTGCATGCGTTGCAGGCAGGATTGCTTTTGTGCAGGAAGGGGCACCTTCCTGCACAGAAGGATCTTCAGATGCATTTTCCTCTTTCTACATGTGCTGCACAATGCAGCAAACATATAAAGAGGAAACAAAGAAGAGAAATAAATATTTCTCCTCGGTGTACCTCTTGTGGGGAGGCATACAATTCTGCAGCATTCCAAAGTTTACCAGTTCTTGTAAATCTGGGAATGTGTCCGAATGCATGGGGGGGGGGGGGGGGGAGGGCGGGCATGGAAACACCCATGCTCCACCCATGGCCATGTCCCATGCTGCGGTTTCTGCTGCCACGCGTTACTAAATATTTAGCAAGCCATGCAGGGCCAAGCACAGTGGCCTTGCATGGCTTGATTATTCTCATTTAGGGTTTGGGTTGCCCTTGCGTCCCCTTGTGTGGTATAAGGGCAATGAAAAACCTTCATAAATATGGGCCTAAGATTTCAGATGAAGTAAGACAATTGAAAGCCAATACAATTAAATATTATATTGTAGCAGGACACACCTTAGATCTATTCTTTTGTAATAATCCCCGGGTTTCATTTCAGGAGACTCTTCCACTTATATGGTCAAACTCCAGGGCAGTTGCCTTTTATTTTACTTTGCCACCCGGCCAAGATAGGGATATGGCCACTAACAGCAAGACCCTGAGGAGGAAATGGAAGGGGGTCTCAGATTAATCTTTTGCGACTGGAATTCAAAGCAATCATTATATCGCCCAGGAGGACATGGACAGAAGTGCGGAGAACGGCAACGGATGAAGGTAGCACCCATACAGAAAGTCAACTTTAAGAGAAAACTGCCTATGGTGCACTGGTTTACAGTAAGACCAAGGCTTCTTAGGCAGGCCTGTCATCATCAGGAACATTATGAGGTGCATGAAAGATCCTTATGTAAAATATTGATTTGAGACTATAAATTAGCTCTTCGAAAGCCAGGCACTGCAACAACAAAAGCGAGGCACCTATTCTCCAAAATAACTCTTTAAAATCATTCAGCAGTTATCCACAACTCCGGCCCTGCCGGAAATCAAAGGCTCAAGAGCTATATACTAGGCTAGCAGAGTTCTTCCAACTGAAAATCTTTAACATTTATACAGAGTTTGAAGTCTCTAAAACTGTAGCGGATGCTGCGCTATCCTTAAGAGAGATGCAGCCAGACCTCACACTTCATAGAAGTTTAGGAAATAACGGAATAGAGGCTGATTTTCCTCTTCTCACTCGGGAGCTTGTTAAACTGCACCTCTTTAAACACCAAATCGGGTCCCCTTCTTGAACCATGTGCATTAAAAATTCTGCATATGGTTGCAGGTACAGAAGCTCAATCATTAGCATCTATGAAGAACAAAGTCATCAGATCAGGGTGCCATCCACGGCTGTGGAAGGCAGTACTGGAGCCACTTCTAAAGAAGCCCAATCTTGACCACAATGCTAAGAACTATTGTCCTATTTCTCTGCTACCAGTCCCAGCTAAGATCTCGAGAAATACCGCAATAGCCACCTGATGTCTTATTTGGAGGAACAGAGTCTGTTGGACTCATCGCAGTTCAGGTTTCGAAAAAAATCACAGAACAGAAGCAGCACTGGTATCGGCTACAGCCAGCATTAGACGCTTAGTCGATACAGGGCAGGCCAAGGCTCCTATCCTGTTGGATCTGTCCACGGCTTTTGACACCATCTCTCCATCCCTGGTGACAGAATGCCTACAGGAATTGGGAACCATAGATAGGACTCTAAAACCACTGTCCTCATTCTTTAAGGATAGATATCATAGAGTGTTAGTGAATCAGTTCCAATCAGGCCCATTCTTCAAGCCATATGGGGTGTCACAGGGCTCCTCTTTGAGACTCACGCTATTCAATCTTTACGTCCCTACACGGACTAGGTTCATACGCTCTTTTGGGGTACAAGCCAACACCACCAAATTAATCGTGTTGATTCCTAAAGACAGGAATGCTACCGCAGCCAACTTTTAAAACTGTATGACAGTAGAGGCTGGGTGGATGGGAAAAAAACCTATCTGAAGCTTAACTGTGAGAAGACTGAGGGGCTGTTCTTTGGAACACAAGCCTCTATTTGGAACAAGAACTGGTGACTCGATACGCTGGGCTCCAACAGACATGGCCAAGAATCTGGGGGCAGTTCTGGATAGTGAGCTTTAACTTGACCTGCAGGTCAATTGCACAACGAAAACCTGTTTTGGGATCAGAATGTTAAGAAAATGTTTCCGTTTATTCCATTTCCTGCACGGAAACAAGTAGCCTTGACGTTGATCTTTTCACGAACGTCAATTGTAATGTGCTTTACTAATGAAGTAGCATTTATAAAGCGCATGGTTACCCGGGGACATCCCAGCGCTAGGAAGAGACCAACAACAACACTCTATCCTAACTGTAATTAGTACAGAATGCGCTGGCAAAGCTCTCCTCGGATATTCCGAAATGGCAGTCTGTGCCCTGGGGACTACATGATCTGCACTGGCTTCCAATAAAAAAAGCACGTCATGTTCAATGTACTCTGATTAAGGCCCTCTACCATGCTAGTGCAGATGGAACCAAGGCCATGTTTCATTGGTATATTCCTGGGAGAAATCTCAGCTCAGCTCATCTCAACTTGGTAACTGTGCCCAGAATTTGGAAGAAGAAATGGGGAGGCAGAGCTTTCTTGGTCCCGGCATCAAGACCCTGAAACTCGCTTCTTCATCTCACAGTATGAAGAAAAGCCTTAAAGACGTGGCTCTTCACCTTATTTGGAAAGTTAATTCGTTTTGCAATTATGCCCGATCAGCATATTTGCTGCGCACTATACTGGGACTATAGCTCATTGACACCTTTAGGCATTTGTTGCGCTCTATGAATCTCGCTCATATCATATCATATTGTATGTAAACTAAATCATGGCTGTTTTTTACCTTCCTGTGCTGTAGCTTTGAGAAAGGAAGAACTGGGTAGGGAGCTCTAAGTCGCACCTGGGTGATCCGTCCTATAGCAGATTGGGCATTGGCTTGAGAGGACAGGACAAAGAATCTCAATGGCCAGATGGAAATAGGTGAGCAGTTTGGAAGCATTTGTGGGGGAAAGAGGGTAGGCCTTGTTTGCCATCAGGTAGAGACCAGTTTAAGTAGGAGAGTTACTTAAAACGCTGCAACTCGAATTCCACTAGTTTTTTCCTAAAACAGTGTCAGCCCGTGCAGCACTGAAAAACGTACACTGGCTGCCTATAAATGTAGAGTACTATTCAAGGCACTATGCAGCACACATAGGGCAAAACATAAAATGGGCCCTCGTGTTCTTCATTAGTTGGTCACCTCCCATCGGACCAACAGGGCTCACAGGTCCAGCAATCTTGAGTTTTTTGCTGTTCCCAGAGTTCAAAGGGCTAGATGCGGAGGTCGCTTATTCACTTTTCTTGCATCCAAACTGGAACATTTTGCCGATTAGTCTGAGAACGGACAACAATTTGATGAGTTTTAGAAAGAAACTGAATAATTACTAGTTTCCCTAATCTCATTAATTTTGAACTATCCTCACTCCAGCAGTTGTTGAAAGCACAGGGAAGCCCATTGTCAGGTAGCCAGGCGCTGTACAAATCAGGTGAATAGAATACGGTGCTTAGTAGAGGCTGGTGACAACACCTTGTTTCGAGAGCCCGAGTGCTGTAGGTGGCAACCTTTAGAAGAGGCTGGATGGGGACACCATTTCATGGGGTAGGATGGTTGGCTTAGTCTGAACCTCACTCTTTGATTTTAGCCAATGGATGAGAAGGGAGGGAGGGAGTCAGTGCTCAGCATGCATCGGATAAGCGGAAGAAAGGGTTGGTATTACTATTAGATAAGCTGAAGAAATGGGTGGCCAAGTCTCCCAGGGTTGCTGAAGCCTACAAGGGGGATACAGTGAGTTTCTCTCCTTCTCCCCATTCAGGGTTTCCTGACAGATCTATTTGCTTTTTTTCATTCCTGGAACGCTCTCAGTGCCAAAGCTCCGTTACCTCCCTCCTGAAGGTGTGCTTAGCTACCTAGGGTAGTGTTGTGTCAAAGCGGAGCAGTGCCTGCTATACCAAAGTGGAATTACTTTATTTTCTTTTATTTTGCCCAATGCTAGGCTTGTGTTGAGCCTTGCACTCTAGGTTGTATTTTGGGACACTCTTCATCCTTCCATTCCAGGTTATCTGTGACCATGATATGGACTTAGCCCTTGGACTACCAAAGTAGAGAGAGGAGTAGCATTTGCTTCTTTCGTTAGCTAGGACATATGTTAAGGGTGCTTGGAGGTGTTGGCATTCCAAGTGGTGATACTATTGCGGTCTGCAGTGATCACCATGTTTTTTGTGGCATCTTGAGTGGAACGAAGGTTTAGACTATCATAAACAAAGTAAGTTTGACAAAAGCGTAAGAATGACAGGAGTGTGAGGAACAGCAAATGTGAGAAGGAGTGGAGACTGAATGTGAAAAGAGTCAAGATGAGAGTATTAAGACCGGTTGAGAGAGGGAACCTGTTACAATCATGCAGAGAGCACTCGAGAGGTTACTAAAGACTACACACTTTCAGAATAGGAAGGAATGTTCCATGCACTGTCGGCCAGCATGTTTTTGGATGCCACTCTCAGCTCATGCTATAGTGCCCTTGCCTTGCTGACTAGACTGCTCTGGAATCTCCACAATAAAATTTGCCTGGAGTAGAGTGATGTTCTGCAAGCTGCCTGGTAATTAGAGCATAATGGTCATAGGTGGGACTATGGAATTCAGAGGTGTGCAAAGGAGGTTAAATTTGGGCTTTGTCTGCCAAATGAACACTGAGTTTCAGAAAGGGGGCATGGACAAGCCTTTTAAACAACCCTTTCCAAGATGATGGTCTGTCCATAGCATGTTATCTGAGATTTACAATGCAAGATGAAGCAGTCTTTTCCTGTGATGTCAATTCCTGTATGAGATATTCTCAAATGATGGATGTATTACAACAATTTAATTCCTTTATTTTTGCTATGTTCCTTGTTCCCTTTTTGTACTATTTTTGGCTAAAATGTTGTTCTTCTAGCAGTCGGAACCTCAATTGAGTTCTACTTCTGGATATCCTTGCTTGGCTCTTTTCGCTTCCCTTATGTCAGGGGAAGATTGGGGCCTTGATAATCACTTCAGTTTTAATCTTCATCTTCAACCAGAGCTATAATATTACCAATACGATCGATTTTTTTTTTAGCATTTGGGGGTATCTTCTGCTAAATAGCATCAACTTAATTGGCACCATTGCTACTGAAAGTAGTCCCTTTTTCCCTGAGGAAATCAAGAGAGGGGACTCAAAAGACCTACGCGTGCAGTCCTTGACAGAAAGGGAGAATGTGGGGAGGTAAGAAGGGTGATGAGTGAGTCGGAGTGAGAGAAAAGTAAGAAAGAAGTGAATGTAGGGGAGATGAATAATAGATGTCCAAAGAATAGGAGTATGCTCCTGATGGGCCTTGCTGGATGCTGGGTGGACTCAGAGCCCAATTGCTGCCCTATGTGCAATTTAAACATTTCTGATGACCCTCCAACTAACAACCTTCCTCGATACCCACATCTGTAAGTATGCATGTGGTACTTGGATAGCACAATTTTGAATGTAGTTGAACACTGCACAGAGAAGCCAAGGATACAGTCCATGTGTATTTGGAGGGGTAGCTAGCCTCAAATAACGAATGTTAGTGCATTGTCAACTAGGGTTCTTTAAAAGGGTTATTTTCAGATCTTTTCTAAATTGGAGCATGCTTGGGCAGTCCTAGTGGATACAGGAATAGTATTCCAGATCCTGAGTGTAAGAAACTGGATTGTAAGTTGGGGTGGGTGATTATCCACCTCAAAGAATAATCACAACCCATCAAGGTGAACCCTTAGAATTACTAAATTAACCTGTGGTCAAACCCTTTGTACTTCTGGCTCACAGTAGACTGGGTTAACTTAGGCCAATATGTTAATTGTTTATGCAGAACCAAAACAGTAATAAAGTCAAAGTGCAAAACAATAAAATGCTCAAACCGAATTAGACCAAGATTAAACTTTAATAAAAAAAAATGACACAAAAATCCAATAAGGGGAACCGGAGATATGTTTTTAGTAGGAGTAGAACCAAAATGCATAAATTGTGAATGAAAGTCAATGGTCGCAGTAGGCTGGAACTTGGGTGCCATTTGGCGCTGATGGGGAGGGAGAGGGGTTTTGACACATCAACCAGATTTCTTCTAGGTAAAAATGTTATCTTCTCACTATAGTAATTTAAGCTCCACACCATCACAGGAGTCCATTCCTAAACCCCCCCACCGCTCCCTGTCCCTCCCTAAATCCTTAGGTGAGACACTTAGATACTCAAAGGCAGAGGCACATAGGAAGGTCCAGTCCAAGTCCAGTTGCCACTGTCAACTGGCTAGTTGCAGGAAAAGGAAATGCCTCTTGTAGTTTATTGCATCTGTGTAGATTGCAGAGATGGTCAGCCTAATGACCCTTGGCGTCCACATATTTTCCCTTGGTACAAGAGAGCATATCCACATGATTATCCTAGGTCACAAAAAAAGAGGTTCAGTTCTTTTCTGATTCTTCCACAGGTCCAGGAGTGTTCTAAAGTGGGTGCCTGGCAATGCCATTTTTAGGCCTGGCATAAGCTAATAGGTGGGAATGACTCCTGAGAATGCCCTTACAAACGGGATAAACGTTATAGGGATATCCCTACACACTATGGGCATTTTCAAAATGGGGAAAGTCATCAGTCACATGAAACTCGGACTCTCAGGGCTGGGAGTGTGTGAGGTGAGTGTACTAAAGTAATTGTGCTGTCCTCTCAAATCTAAACACTAAAATCCAGTTTGGGGCAGCCATTGTACCCCGAATGGACCCAGGGATAAGAGTCTGGTGGAACACAGTAGGGTTTTTATAGCAACCAAACAGTGACTACACTAACTGTTTTGGCATCCTGTTTCTTGCCTTGTGCCCCCTCAGTGTTCTATGCAAACCCATGCAGACCAGTCGAGCAGGATTTGATATTTCAGAAGGATTTCACACTAATTTAAAACAGGTTGCTCACAGTCCCACATTGCCAATTCTATCAGAGTTAGAGGACACATCTCTGTCTATTCAGGTCAGAATATTGTTTGTTCCTGGGAAGCACTTCTTACATTTTCAAACCTATTCAAATGCCAATTACTGACTGGCAGTAGGAGAGCAAATGCAAATTAAGCTTCCAGTAACTTTAGGCAGAAAAAGGGTGATTTTCTAAAAGTTACTTTTCAATAATATTTATTACAAATCTAACCACCATAGAATTGATTTTTTTGTAACTATTATAAACGTTTGATGAATTATTTTTCTAGCTAGTCCCAGTTCCTAGATACAGTATTATAATTTTGAATCTGTACTATGGTTTTCTACATAGGCTACAGTGAAAAAGAACTTTTGGGTGCTAGTCACTGTAAGGACATGTTAACATTAGATTTCTACAGGTCATGCACTCTGTATTGTGGTGAACAAGCCTACGTACGGGTGACTTACAGGTCATGCACTCTGTATTGTGGTGAACAAGCCTACGTACGGGTGACTTAATGATATTTAAAAGGGAGGTTCTGAATTGTCAAATGACCTTATTTTGACAGGTCAACTTGCAGTTTTTACACTGCTGCCATCGAACTACATTAGTAGACCTGAAGCACCATTTGCACTGGCACTGTACTGGATGGCACAAGTGGTGCTGCACTCCACTACTGGCCTTTAGCTTCCAGACCTTGGGTGTACTTTCAACATCATATACTAGGTACTCGCGGATTAAGGTCAGCATAAAAAGGAAAGGGGAAATTGAAAAACGCTATTTTTAAAAAGGGAATTTGTCTTTTTAAACCTTTACTTTTATCCGAGATACTTGCTTTTAACCCAAGCTAAGATACTTGCTTTTTACCTGCTGATTGGCACATTTATTCGTCTCTAATGTCAGCATATAGTTGATTCTATTATAAAATCGCGCTTGCTTGCACATTTGTACTTGCATTTTGCACTGATCGCAGCGTTTATGGTCCGTCGCGGCATCCTTGCTGCCGATTGCACGGAGAAACGCTGTGTAACCCAGCTCCCTCCCACCTAGGCCACCCCCACTTCCGGTAGGCTATCTGGGTCGGTGGCGGGAGTTTGCCCGACTACTTAAAAGACATTTATCACCAGACGCGCCGCGGACGCACCGAAGGCACGCCAAAGGAAAGCCCGTCTGTGCCCGGACAGCAGACAGGCATGCTGCCAGTTTTAAGCCAGGTGAGCCGCTCTCGCCCACGTCATTAAGGAAACTGGACACCTACGGTGAATGTGATACTCATTTAAAAGTTAACAAAGTTGCAGGACCTGTTACCTGTATTAGCAGTCGTGTTGAGCTACCCTTGATTGACCCAGAGCACACAGTGACTGAAAAGAAAAAAAGAGCCCACTCCTGGTAATCTTACGATTAAAGGGGACTGATTAATGCCCGTCCTATGGTTAAACAGGTACTGGATATTAGAGAGTTAATTATAGAAAATGAATTCGACTATATGAGAACAACTGAAACCTGGCTGAATGATAAGTGCAACCTAGATATTGTATCTGTACTCCACCCCCTCTCCCCCCCAACTATACAATTTGTAGGAAGGATAGAGGAGCAGATAGAGGAGGAGGGTTGGCTATCATTTATACGGACACACTACAATGCAAAAACTTTGATCTACACTCTCTCACGGGAGCAGAAAGCCTTGGCTTCTGCCTCACAATAAATCCCTCTCTCTTTTTTCCGGAGCACTTGTCTATCGCCCACCTGGTTCTAGTACCACTTTCCTAGAAACTCTAGGGGAAACGCTTAGCCACTACCTGCTCAGATACGCTAATTTCACCATTTTGGAGACTTTAATGTCCATTTGGAAAAGGGTAGCGGACTAGGGGTGGCTACCTTCAGGGAAATATTCAAACCATTTGGATTATGCCAAGTAGTAGGATCGGCAACACATCGGGCAGGGCATACACTGGATGGGGTTTGCACTAATTTTCCCCTCCTCTCAACTGACCTTCCAATAACCCAGATATGGTCGGACAACAATTTCATTCCTCTGAAAATCAGAATACCTAATACCACCTATATAGCCAAGAAGGCAGTTGTGATACAGCCCAGGCGTAAGTTGACTCAATTGGCCTCCAAACCTATGCTGGCCAAAATAGCACAAGACCATACTCCAGCCCTCATTGGGGATTGTACAGAGGACTCCCATCGCTTTTACACCTGGATGACGTCAATAAGTGACAAATTAATACCCCTCAAACCTTCCAGGAAGATAAGCAAAGCCACATTTTACAAAGACCCCTGGTTCACTCCAGATCTAGCTAAACAATGTCTCCAATTCAAGCAGTCAGAAAACAGATGGAGAAGTGCTTATGACCCAGTAGACTGACAAGCTTTCAAAATAAGTAGGAAACTATACCAGACATCCATCAAAATAGCAAAAAGAAATTACTTTCAGAACAAAATAGTGGAGGTCAACAACGATCAAAAATGAATTTTTGCGATCGTAAAATCCTTTACTTATCCTAAAGTATTGCATAAAGAAATTCCCCCCTCTCAGACTCTATGCAATGAAATCGCAAATTACTTTGATGACAAGATAAAGAGCATTCAAAATGATTTTGGAACAGTTATGATACCGGAATCCAACATAGGCCTACTATCCACAGGGTCCAGTTCCTGATCTAACATGCAAGATTTCCAACCAGTCTTGTTGGAGGACACATGGTCAGCAATCGCAGCCTGTAAATCAGGCTCACCATTGGACTCGTGTCCCCCAAGGATTTTACATCGAATGTTAGACATCGTGAACCCAGTGATTAATCACATTGTAAATTCATCACTACTCACTGGTACAGTCCCAGACGAATGGAAACTTGCTATAGTGAAACCCTTACAGAAAAAGCAGAATGTAGACATCTCTAAACTATCGAATCTCCGTCCTATATCCTTGCTGCCAATTCTGGGAAAGATTATGGAAAGATTTGTCAATAAAGAGCTCCCAAAATTCTTCGGAACATCTATGTAATTCCATCCACGCCAATCAGGATTTCGCCCAAACCACTCCAAAGAGTCCGCCCTATTAGAAATATCAGGCACACTGAAATTTATCTCAGACAAAGGCAGGAAAGCAGTACTGATCTTGCTCGATTTGTCTGCGGCATTTGACACCATTTCTCATGAGATACTTCTGGCTTTAATAAAATCCAGCAGCATTTGAAATACAGTCCTGACCTGGATCAAGTCCTTCCTGACCAACCGCAAGCAAGCTGTTTCATTGAATTTGAATTTGAATTTTAACAGATTTGTAGAGCGCGCTTATACCGGGACGGTTTCATGGCGCTAGGTAGTGGTGAACCAGTGGACATAGAGACGGAGGCTAGACTGCTAGGGATCTGGAGAACAAGAAGGTCTTAAGATGTTTGCGGAATTCCGCATAGGAGGTAGAAGCTCTAAGGGCAGAAGGGAGAGAGTTCCAAAAGGATGGAGCTAGGACCGCAAATCTTGTCCCCCCGGACCTCTTCTTCCTAAAGCGGGGAATTGTCAAGAGGGCCTGGTGAGATGAGCGGAGCTCTCTGGCCGGAAGGTAGGGTGATATGACATCACAGAGGAAGACAGGGGCAGTCCCTGACCTAGCCTGATAAGTCATGCAGCCCAACTTGAAGAGAGCCCTCTCCTTCACCGGTAACCAGTGCAGAGATTGCAGCAGAGGGGTGGCATGATGAAATTTAGGGAGCCCGTAAATCAGGCGGGCAGCCTGATTTTGAATCTGTTGAAGGCGACGGATCAGGTAGTCTGGGGCGCCATTGTAGACCACATTCCCATAGTCAAGGCGCGATAGCACCATGGCCATGAGGATAAGCTTAAGGGCGGAAACAGAAAAAAAACGGGAAACCTTACGAATAGTGCGAAGTGAAAAGAAGCAAGAGGACACCACTGAGTGAACCTGCGTGTGAAGGGAGAGCTGGGAGTTGATAAAGATGCCCAGGGTTTTAACCTTTGGAACCGGGAGGGGAGGGGGACCAAGTGAGTCGGGCCAAAAAGACGGGGACCAGAGACTGCAACCACTCCCGGTCAAAACCAGTTCGGTTTTGTCGGGATTTAGTTTGAGGTGGTTGCAGTTCATCCAATCTTGGATGAAGAGCATCACCCTCTGGAAATTCTGGGCAGAGGAGGGAGAATGGGAAAGGTTAAAAATAAGTTGGAGGTCGTCGGCGTAATTGAACACCGAGACCTCCATCTGCTGTAAAGAAAAAATAAGGGGTGAGATGTATAAATTAAATAGCAGGGGAGACAAAGAGGAGCCCTGGGGAACGCCGCATGTCACTCTACGAGGAGGGGCAGCAAAGTCGGCCAGATGGACAGCCTGCTCCCTGTCCGTTAGAAAAGACCGGAGCCAGGCATGGGCCGTGCCCCCAATGCCCGCCGCCTCGACACGGGTCAACAGGATGTCATGATCCACCGTGTCGAACGCGGCGGACAGATCTAAGAGGACCAGGGCCTGGGGGAGGCAGATGTCAATGCCCTCCCTCAGTTTGTCCATCACCGAAACTACTACCTTCTCGGTTGAGTGCAGCGGGCGAAAACCTGCCTGACAAGAGGAAAGGCGGCCGGTAGACTCCACAAAGGAACTCAGAGTTCCGGTGACATGAGCCTCTGAGACCTTCGCTAAGTAAGGGAGAAGGGAAATGGGACGATAGTTAGCGGGCAGAGATGGATCGGCACCTGCCTTTTTCAGAATCGGAATGATAACTGCTGATTTATGGGCGTTTGGGACGATGCAAGTTTTAAGGGAGTGGTTGATTAATGTGAGTGGAGGGGAATAACAGCTGGAGAAAATCTCTTTCAGGGCAAACGCCGGGCCGATGTCCTGGGGTGAGCCCGATTTTACCCGAGCCAGTATGGGAAGGAGGGTTTCTCGTGTCAAAGGGGGAAGCTGAGTGAGGAGTGGAGCAGCAGGAGGCAAGGGAGCAGTGGACGGTGTCGGGAGTGAGGGAGGGATGTTGGCCTTAATGAGAGCTACCTTCTCAATAAAGAAGGAGTTGAGGGAATTGCAAAGTGATTGAGACGGAGGAATTTTGGAAATCACCCTGTCGGAGGCAGCGAGCTCGTGTACCGTGGCGAATATTTCCTTAGGTTGATTTTCCGCTGCCAGAATTCAACCAAAAAATGAATTCAGTTTTAGCTTTTAAAATGTCCCTTTTATATTCATTGAGTACCAGGCAGTACTTTGCTCTAAGAAGGGGACAATAGGTGCGTCGCCATGCTCGTTCTGCTCTGCGCGCCGCCAACTTCTTGTCCCTGAGGAGAGGAGTGAACCACCTGTTGGCAGCGTGGGCGCGTTTAATAGCCACTCTCTTAAGGGGAACAACACTGTTGCATGCCTTTAGCAGCCAGTTGTTGATGGCTGTGAGCTGAGTGGGGAGGGATAGATCACTAAGCTCAGGGCTAGATGCCGCAAGGGAAGAGCAGACTTCAGGAAGATCAGCCTTGTCCCACTTTCTAACCCAGATGTTTTTGGGCAAAGAAGGTTTAGGCGGCTGTCCAAGGTTTAGTGCAAAGGAGATAAGGGAGTGGTCTGACCAGGGACAGGGCGAGGTGATAGGAGAATTGGTTGGGATGTTGAGGGTCCATATTTGGTCAAGCTGATGACCTAGGATGTGAGTTGGTGTAGCAAGCTGGGGGAGGAAGTTGAGACTAACAAGCAGGGCTGTGAACTCCTTAGATCTGGCGTCCTCCTCCGGGTCATTTGGCCAATAGTTTAGATCTCCGAGAACCAGGACCACTGAATTGTTCACTACTAAAGTGGCCAAAAGGTCCTCAATAGAAGTGAGAAATTGGGGAGTGGACTGAGGGGGACGATAAATAAGTACACAAGTCAGGGGAACCCCAAATGAAGTGGAACGGACTACTAGACAGTCTACAGCGGGAATAGGGGAGGAAGGTAGTGTCTGGAAGTGAAAATCAGTGCGGGTTATCAGGGCGACACCTCCTCCTGTCTTTCCCCCGGAGCGATCCATTCTAATAGCTGAGTAGGTCGGGGGCAGCATGGCTAGAAGGCTCGGAAGGGAATCATCCCTGAACCAAGTTTCTGTGAGAAACAATAGGTCGGGATGACGAGAGTCGAGCAGGTGGAATAGCTCAAGCTGATGCCCGACCGCAGACCTGGTGTTGAGGAGGATCGCGGTGGTGGTATACTGGGGGCTACAGGGGGTGCACGGAGGGGTGTAATCGAGAGTAGGTGCCTGATGATCAAGGGGTGGTGGGGCATGAGGCCGCTGGTGTATTGACAAATCAAGACGTGATTGTGCAGAGGGAAAGCAGCATAGCCCAAGAGAGGCGATGCGCTCTAGCACTGGGGAGGGTGGAGGACACAAGTGCCAAAGGGAGAGCATGGCCGCCAGGGGGTATCTGATGAGTGATGGGGCAGAGTGGCGGGCCCCTAGCCCCGGCCAGCCGCGGACGGGCGCAGACGGGCTTAACTCAGGCGCAACTCCGGCGCGCCTTTGTCGCGCCCGCTGCGCTCGTCCGCTGCGCTGACACATACTGCCCGTATAAGTAGGGAGCAGCGTGGGGGGAGTGGCTACCAAGTCAACTCGGCTTTCAACCCAAGCCAAGATGGCGCCCGCGATCGTGGGAGCCCCTCGCCCAGCCCACAGCAAACTCCAGAGCCCCTGAAAATGTAAGTACCTTCCTTTCCATTGAACGGTCCATCACAGCTGGAGTACCCCAGGGCTCTTCCCTTAGCCCGCTCCTATTCAATATATACATGTCCCCCCTTATCTCACTCATCTTGTCCTTTGGATCAAAATTACATCTTATGCCAACGATACCCAGTTGATTCTATCTCTGGACAAAGATTATACGTCGGCGGAAGCAAACTTCAAGCTCTGCTTCTCAGCAGTCATCCAGTGGATGAAAGAAAATCTCTCCCGTGCAATACGGACAAGACAGAGATTCTTCTGATGGGGCAAGGTAACCCTTTTCAACCCAAGGCCTGGTGGCCGGATGATGTCAGAGCTCCCCCGGCTACGGTTGAGGTTGCAAAAAAATCTGAGTGCAATACTTGATGCTCCCCTTTCTTTTAAACCTCATGTACTAAAAAGTGGCAGGAACATGTTTAGGTCTAATCAAAACAGTAAAAATATTCTTCGGTTTGGTCCCCCCTAACGGCTGGGAATACAGTAGCAGTGGCGTGGATCCTTTCACGCTTGGACAACTGTAACAGCCTCCTGGCAGGAATCAATAAATCTACACTGAAGAGATTACAAGTGGTCCAGCACGCGGCAGCTCGTCTGTGCCTGAAACGTCCGCGCAGCGCCACCGCATCGGCTGCTCTAAAAGCTCTCCATTGGCTCCCTTTACACAAGAGAATTTCATTCAAAATCCTCTTCATTACTTTTAGAGCAGCACACTAACAGGGCCCAACTTGCCGGTCAGCAAGATTCACCCCTTATACCACAACTAGGACCCTCAGATCTTCCTCAGCGCATCTTCTTAAAACCCCCAGTTACAGATGCAAAACCAGAGGAGGAAAATCAGTTACGGTCTTAAGAACTAGAGCATGAAACCTGCTGCCAGACAAACGGAGGTGCCGCGAAACAGAAAAACAGTTCAGAAAGGCTTTAAAGACCTGGATCTTTGGTATACCAGACGAAGTCTGTCACGCTCTTAAATAGGTTCCTCCTTCTTCAGCAAGCCTGACCTTAACTGGATAGCGCCAGGATGCTCCTTTCGGAGTGACAGTTTGCGCTTTATAAGTTCCCAATTCAATTCAATACTGAGATGTAAGTTAAATATACCAATTACGAATATGCCAATTTAGCCATGTTAAAAGGGGAAGACCAGGCACTTTACTACTGATTATCAAGGGTAAAGTGTACAGAGTACTTAAGCCAACAAAAACATAGGGTCCATCAAATGGGGAAATATCATAGATGACCATGCAGAAAAGGTAGGATAGATGAAGAGGGACTGTCAACCTGTTCTTTCGTTTTTGTAATTCTTGGCTTCCAGCTTTGATGGTGCCCTGATGGTGCCCTTGCTGCAGGAGTGCGGAGAGACACAGAAGATGGGGAGTTTGGCAGCTAGAGAGGCATATAAGCCAGCTGTGAAGGACTTGATGATGCAGTGGGCCAACAATGGGAGCAATAAAGTTCTATTAGGATGGGGATGATGCAGTTGTATTAATTCAAGACACTGATGAAGCATTTTGCAGTGTGTAGGATGACTTAAAGGTGGCCATTGTGGATTCGCAAGGCCCCTACTGCATTGCCACCATCCAGATGGGAGTGTATGAGGGGTTGAACTGAAATTCTGAGGTCGCTTTCTGGGATGAACGGTTTCTCTCTTCAGTAGAGAGAACTGGTACCAGGTCATCGAGGTTTTGTTTGTGATATGTCCCTTAAGGGTGAGGCTGGTGTCAAGGGTGAATCAAAGTGATTCAGCAATGAGTGAAAGGTGTGATTCCAATCCATCCAGGTTCATGTTGTCAGGCCAGGTTTGAACCCATTGTTGCTAATTGTACTTAGCAAATGGTAGAAATTTTATTTTGGGGTGGTTAAGCTTCAGGTAGGTCATGAATATGCAGGTCTGGATGAGGCCGAGGCAGTGTTCGAGGAAGTGGATGTCGAGAGCAAAGAGGCTTTTCAAATATAGTTGTATGCCATTAGTGTGATGCTAAATTCTGGTGCTGTATTCAATGAGAAGTGTTCCAGGGGCCTCCATGAGGAAGCCGAAGATGCGAGGGGACAAGGTAGAACCCTGGGGATCCGTGTAGGTGAAAGGGATCTTCTGGGGCCTGGAGGTGGGCAAGGGAATGGATGAATATACAAATCTCAAGTAAGGAGCTTGGGAACTGCTGCACTTAGAGGTGGAAGGTCTTGGGCACTCCTAAGCAGGTTGGTTATGCACGTTGGATTTCCGTGCCTCTGCATTTATCAACAGAGACGAGACAAACGTCTATTGTCCATTGTGTGTACATGGTTCTAGTGTCTGCTTGGATTCTCCTTGTGTTTTTACAGTCGGACAGACCACCTACCAAAGGAGCTTGGTAAACAGAGCATCGGTTTCATGCCAACAGTAGTCTTTAGAGAATGCAGCGTCAATTCAGGGCCAGGTCCCATCTGTACTAATGGCTGTATCTTTTGGCTAGCTCTTTGATGAATTATTCCTCCAGGACCAACTTCTCACCCCTCATCACTCCAAACTGGCTTCTAAAACACCCTATTACTCCTCATCCAACATTCATAAACCAGTAAATAAAGCATCACACTGCTGAATAGAAACTTACAAGAATGAAAAGAAGGCCTTTATGAAGCAAAGGTACAGGGAAACATAGGAACTGGGATCACAGGGCCAGGTTGAATACTATGCTGAGCCAAAGAAGGGTTTAATACCCTAGCCGAACTAGACAACACAACTAATCATGAATAGCAAAATTAGACCACTATTCATATGCTAGCTCTAGCCTCAGCCAAAGAACAACTACATAAGAACTAACCCAGCACTCCTTCAGCAGCTTACTCACATACCAACACACAGGGACGGAAGTAATCTAGTCTGTGCAATACCTCCACTATAGGTACTCGAAGCAAAGGGCTGCAAGTCCACATTTAACATGGGGTAGGTCAAAGCAGTCTTAACACATGGGCATGCTGGGCAGTTGCCTGGTGGGCCTGCGGACATAGGGGCCCCAAGCAGACCAGAATTTAACCACATTTTCCGATAAACATTTTTATTCCTGTGTAGAAAGGGCCCAAGGGACTGCTTTGCCTGGGGGCCTATAATGCTGTTAAGGTGGCCCATGGGCAGGTAGAGGGTCAGAAGACTCGCACCCCCAACTGCGTACTGGAAAGATAACCCAAACATACCAACTCCACACGGGTTTGGACGGCAGGTCACAAAATCCTCATGTCCTACGGACCCCTTCTGCAGGGTATACACATCGAAATAACACTGCTCTCTGCGCTACAGCATGTGCGTGGACATCCCCCAGCAAACCACGGTCAAGGTCTGAGAAAGGCAGAGGCATAAAACACGTTCATCAAATATTTGGTGAACATGTGCTACACAAATATACATTACATCCGAATCTGTATGGCATTAGTCATTCATGCATTGGGCGAATGTTCTGCAGGTTTGCAAAGGGGCACCACCCATGGCAAAGTGGCGAAAATGAGGCAGGTTCCAGGTATAAGTATGAGGCAGTAGAACCTTTCAGCGAGTATAGCAGGGGATGCTCTCCTGGGCGCTGGCTGCTGCATCGTTGTAACGATGTATCTTTAAATAAGCTACATTCGCACAGTTCGTATTGTGGCGAGATTATAGTACAGATACTCAGCCATTCCATTGTTTATCAACAGCAACCTCCAGCTCCAACTGCCCTACACATGCCACGAGACGTCAGCACACGCTGTTTGATGTCAACTAAACTTACCATAGTCAATGAATACACAAGCACCGCAACATCAGGATGTTGCACCCTGCCTTTCGCCAAACAGAAGCCATTGTTGGTCAACACTCCTTTCCCAAGTGCTCTTCGCATAACCAAAATATTCCTTATCCAAACCTAGACATCCTAGACAGATCACTTGGTACTGATCGTGGGCAATCCTGCGACCCTTAAAATGCCCTTGTCGGACATTTAAAACGTACTCACTCTGCTGCAGATATTCCCAAAATAAACTTAACACTGATAAAGCATGTGGAAAGAATACAGCTATTTGTATTATTTATTGGGGGCAAAAAAATCTGACAACATAACACAAAATTGTGTACAGACTACCTACACCCATTGCCACAGTGTTGTCTGCGTAACACGTAGACATTACAGATTTGATCCAAGACCAGTTCTGATTGCTGTTCAAATCATAATTCTCTCCCTTCCCGAGTGGCCAGAGCTGTTTTAAGGCTCCCTAACATCTGATAAAAGTGTGCTTAAAAAACTGATTTTTTTAAATGTCACAGCATCCCCTGCCCAACATTAACCCTCTCAGGCATTTGGTGGCAACTGAATGAAAAGTAACCCTTTTCTCAGAGCCTCTTTCTCTATTAGAACTTAGTGTCTCCGCCTCCACTCTCGTTTTCTGTTCATATATCTGCCTACTGCAGCTTTATATTTCCAGCTCTCACAGCGCTGAATCATCTTTACTATTTACATCTGCATCACTCATCTGTTTAGGTCTCGCCTACGCAGCGCCCATGAGCTGCCTAGTAGGAGACCTTCAGGAATCTATTTGCTTTTTTTGCCTACAAACGTGCCTGCTTTGCATTGCTTTCAATGGCAACATGTGCACATTTGGCGATTCCCTTGCAGGAGCGAGCTTTGAAATCATCTGTTTGTATTTAACTTGCAAACAGATGGTGCCCCGGCACTCTCCCGGCAAGGGAAACAGGCGCAGGCCCCCTCCTCTCTCCCCTCCCCTCCCCCTGCAGCCTTCTCTCCTCCTCCCCCCTTCCCCACTTCCCCTCTAAACAAACGAGGAAGCGGGCGTGTGTGCGAGAAATGAGCCTTCCCGGGATCTTGCTTCCTTGCCTGTTATTTGCAGCACCACGGATGTAGGAAAAACTGCTGCAGCAAACACAGTATGACACATTGTGGTGAAATAATAGGCCACAGTTTCTTTGCGCATTTCCTTTTAGCGGGCAGTAGGTTCTATTTATTTTGCAGGGCGCTCCTATCCTTCTCTCCGTGGTTCTGCCCTGACAGTGCGTGTGCGCATCGCTGCGTTGTGCTCTGGAAAGCCATCTTTCAATCTGCCGCTGACGGCCTGGGCCGTGTATCTCGGTCTCGTGATTTATCGCTGTCAGCAACTCTGAAAGTCATCCATCAGGGATGCTTTTATTGCTGCTAATGTTCGGAACGCATAGGTCGTTGCGCCAACAATCTTCAGTCGAGTGGGTGCCACTGAAGCACGTTCTCCTCTGTGCCCGAGAGTTCACATTGGAGCAGTTGGTGAAAGCTACAATGTGCCTTAAGCCCCCACTCGAAGCATCTGGGCCTTATGAAGAAGCAGTAGTATATTGCGTGTGTGTAAGTGTCTGTATTCCTGTTTGCTGAGTGTGCGCTAATGTGCGTATATGCATAGGTGTATAGGTGTATGTGTGTTGATTCAGGTATGCAGGTTTTGATTCTCGCGTGTAGGTTTTGAGAGTGCGTAGTTGTGTAGGTGCATGTATGTTGATTCCGCGTGTGGTTTTTATGCCTTCGTAGTTGCATGTGTATGTATAGTTGTGCATGTGTGCGTGTATAGTTGCATACATGTCCGTTAACTTGAATCCCGTGTGTAGGTTTTGTACTTGCGTAGTTTATGTGTAGTTTTGTAGGTGCATGTATGTTGATTCCGCGTGAAGTTTTTGTGTCTGAGTAGTTGTGTGTATGTGGCTGTTTTTTAAAGCGGTGGTAAGCAAGTAAGGCAGCGCCGTGTGTGTTCATGGCCTCTTCAGTACCCGCGGAAGAAAGGGCATTAGCGGGCTGTAAAGTAAGGGAGGTTTTTTATGGTTTTCACGGTTGGAGGGTGAATCGGGGTTTCTTCAGGCCAGGACAGAACCACTTGCAGGAGCAGGGATTCAGACCCCCTTTGCTGGCAGGGGTGTACATTATGCTGTTCGCGGTCTACCTTAAATATGCAAATAGCAGCACAGACAGAGCTTTAATGTGGAATGTAGATAAATACTACTTTGTTTTTCATTTATTTTGGTATTTTCTGATCTGCTTGGCTTCACTAGGCCCTGATATCTCTTCCCATTCCACCTCACTCCTTTCTCTTGGCAAACTATCTCCTTTCCGTTTCTAAACAGTAACTACAACATCTGCAACCAGAGCTCGAGCTAAGGCTGCAAAATACATTAGATGTGGTTAATTTCCTCGTAAATTTCTATTTATTAATAACATAGCCACTTGTCTATTCACTTAGTTGCTCCTTCTTTTTCTTTCCCAATGAACCAGACGGCTGACTTGTTATACCTTTTGACTGTTTACCAATCTTAATTCTCTTCACTGTTCTACATTTGAGTTTATGATGTATTTTGCTTTGAAATCGGTCTCCCTTTCTCTGCTGCTCGGTTTCTTCCCTTACACTCCCAGTAACCCTTGTTTGTGGAAGTAGATTTCTCAAACGTGCCTTCTACATATAAGTGACCTAAAAATGCATGGCCAGTTTTACCCCATTTCTGATCTAAATTATTGATGTCTGTCTTTTTGCTATCGTGCATAGTTTTATTGCACAAAAGTACTCTTCAATGTCCTTATAAAGCATGCTGGCACATGACAAAATAAGAAAATAAAACATTCAATTGTAGTCACTCCATGCAACATCATTATCTTTCAAAGCCATCACAGATTCAAGGTAATTCTCAAACCCTTCCTATTAATGGCCATTTAATAGATCTATCAAAGGGTCTTAACTAGAGAAGTGTTAGTAACCCGTGGCAATGCATGGGGAGAGTTCATTCGGAGTTTGCAAGTTAACAAATTAATTCAATTTAGGGCCCTATACGCAGTACATCACGCCTTGGTTAACCAGCATTGGCATAGCCAATAGGTCTTGCCTTTAGGACCTTAGAAGTGTTTAGCCATGCAACAGTTGATGTTGTTGCACCAAGGATATTGTGCTGCGTAATTAAATACTTAAAAGCGAGACCTATTGGCTATGCAAAGGCTTGTTTTATACTGTACCATCTGCATTCATTCCTCTTCCCCTCCTTTCTACCTTTCAAAACCTCGCTCTACCTTTCTCTGCCTCACATTATTCTTCCCTTGACTTGTCTTTCGAAAACTATTCTAATTTTGGCACTTATTAGATCTCACTGCTCGCTACTTTTCTGCCTCCCCCTCTACATTTTATTCCTTCATGTCTAGCTCTCTGTACCTCAATCTACAGCCTTCCATTGCCCACCTCTCTTTCTCAACCATAAGTCTTCATTCCTCTCTGTGTCTTTCTGTTTGACTACCTAACGTTTACTTAGTCTTTCCTCTACTTCTCTTCCCACCTCTGCAATCTTGCTACCTCGCCTCTATCTCCCCCTATTATCCCTCCACTTAATATCTCTCACTCTACTGTGCTCTTTACCTCTCAATCTTCCTACAGGTCTCCCACTCCATACTATTTCTCCAATTCAATGCGGCTGGTGGTCACAGTCCAACTAAAGAAGTGTACATGGGAGGGACAAGGAAGGAGAACAGAACTGAGAAGAAAATGAACGGATGTTATCCAATTAAATTGTTAATATCATTTCAGCTGTGCTTTGGTTTTCACTGTGCATTAAATGGGAGGCTCAGGCTGGTAAGAAACCAATTTCTTTGCAAACGGTATTGCAAAAATGTCTGGATCCAACAGCAAAACAAATGGCCTAGTTCATGCTTCATTAATGTTTCTTTTGGTACTATTTGGATAGCAGAGGCCAAGCTGTATTTGCTATGGTGGAATTTTCTGTGCATGTAATATACATTTTGCATAATTAACAATGTGCAGAATAGTAATCTACATTTGAATTCACATGCGTACACTGATATTGTAGTACTACTGTTACAATGGTTTTATTATGACCTGTTCACAAAGTAGGTCTCATGTCATTCATTGTTTGTTATTTCTACTGCACGTAGTTAAGCACGTTGTGTATTTATTTCATAATTACACTGTCCTCAATGAAGACTCTCTAGCTTGGGCTCAGTAATTTTACTATTTTTCAAGGCTCTTCTGCCTGCTTGCAGTATTACATTAATTCACAAATGTTCACTGTAGTTTTGTATGTGGTTTGGTCGGACATCTCCGGATACCATTAGGACAGAAGGGGCTGAGTCAATATTCATGTAGTGGGATAGTGCTTAGGTGGTAACGCTGTATGACGGTTTTTAACCCAATGCTCCGATTTGTAGAAAATGTATTTCTTTTGCTCACACCATGATCAATCTGCACTTTCTGTGCTTGCCTGAGAAGATCTCCTTTATAAACCCTAAAAATTGGGGATGAGCTGACGACGTTCCCAAGCTACCAGGAATACTGTCTGATTTCTTACCGATTGTGCTGCTTATTTTGGACTTAGAAGGTTTTAAATTTTGCTTGTGAATCTGTATTTGCCCCATTACTGCATGCTTTCATTGCAGTGACTTTATGCATCTACATTTCACAATTTCTGTTTTGTACCTTTTGAATTTTGTAATAAATATTTATACATTTTCTAATTCTGCTCTAGAATTCACCTATTGAGTAATTCCTTTCTTAATTGACTGTATTTCTGATATGCTGGTTTTTACCTTATCTTGGGACACACCGTCTCATTAAATTGATGTTACTACCATCCCAGTTCCATCCACCCATGGGCATGATATTAAGGTGTCTTTTGGGGGTGTAAGATTAGAGGTATACCATACTCACACTGCCCCAGTTTCTGAAGGTTTAACATTCTTGAGTATAGTTTGGCATTATGAGGGTTTAAATTGGCAGAAAATCTGAAATAAATTCAAAGTTGATCTGTAGAATGGCCCAGTCTCCCAACTATTTCTGCCCCAGAGCCCCAAAAATCATTAACATGGCACTTTGTGCACCTCTCAACAGCTCCCTCATCTGCCTGTTCTCCCAACCCCTAGCCTCAGGTTTTATTTTATGTTTTTGTCCATAAGTGCACACGAGTGCCTACCAAATTAATGTTTTGTGAGACGATATGCAAGATGTTTGGTACCATCTTCGTGGTAGCCATTAATACACAGGTGACCACTGCAAAGTCTAGCCTGCAACACAATTGATCTGCCTGTCAGAGGAAGCATCACTGCTACACGCTGTCAACAGTTTCCAGGGTGGTGGGCTTCCTTAGCCCTGTCAATCATTCTCCCTTTCTGATGCTTTTGTGCCTCTCTATCTACCCGGCAAATTGGGCCTAGCCATTACAAAAGAAGATCTAGTCTGCAATAATGGGTGGAGTCATTCCATAAAGAGGAAGCCAACCATTTCAACTGTTGAGTGTCAGAGGCACGCCCAGTGCTTCTGCAAATCCCACAGTTCTGTCACTGGTTAGCCCTCAAATGTGGTAATGAGGTCATTAAGGACACCATCTCCAGTAGTAAACATTTTTCCTACAAATCATAGCTTTACGATGTCATTAGTATAGTAGTTCAATGGAAGCAAAAACAAAAAAGGACTACAACACTCAGAATGCATTCGGTGATCACATAAATGTTCAGTACTGGAAACAGTGTCATTGCAGTCACCCAAACCAAGATCGGGTTCACATTCTTATCTGGAAATAGATGTCCTTTCTATCTCAGCTCCGGAGAACTGTGTCTCTGAACAGAGTTGTCCATGCGAACTGTGTCTCTGAACAGAGTTGTCCATGTGCTAGATGTCTTAGTCTGTGCACTATGGTCGTGCTATTACAGCGGGTCAGCCAAGATGGGAATCTGAAGACGTTCTTCTCCTGAGTTTTTATTATGGCAAGCAACTGCTAGGCCGGGGTACCTGCAAATTGCGGCCGCTTTTACTGGATTGAGCCCTATTTAATCGACTATAAATACTGAATAACTCGCAATACGTGGCCTCCCAAGTACAAAAGAAAAATAATGTTGCAGTTGGATTTGTTTATTGTTAGTCACAGAGGCCTAAAGTTCTTCATTTACATTTATGGTTCCAGTATAAAAAGGTAAAAACAATATAAAAAATGTCCAAGGTTGGCAAACCGTCCAGATAATGCGTCCTGCACAACTCTTCGAGTGTTAATACTTAAAGTGGAGATCTGTTCAAGTGTTGCAGTTACCCATGTTCACTCGCGAAAAAGCAGGCAGGTAACAGAAGTAACAGAACAGACAAAGATACTGTTGCTTAGTATCATTACTTAAGGCAAGCACCTACAATCAGGAATTAACCTACAGAGTTTCAACCCCATGGGCTTAGATTGCAAGGTCTTCATCAGGACAAGAAAGCCATAGTTGAGGCCACGATTCAAGTCAAGAAACTTTAAGGGGTGCATAGCTACCTACCCTAAAAATAATTCGAGGTGGGGCCTCAGATCAACCAAAATAGAAATGAAGCACTAGTGGATATGTAAGCTTGTCTACAGCATATGAATGTGGCCTCGAAATCGACATGAAAAAATATTGTAAAATACAGAAAATATGACGTCATGCACCCCACCATGGTCTCCCTTGGGGCAGCGAGGAAGTAAAGATCAGGAGATGTAAGATGCGCCATAGTCCTCTCCATGTCATGAAGGTGGGTGGGCCAAAGGTAAGGTGGGACAGCAGGCTGGTGGATGAGCTTCCTATAACCAAGATCTTCTCAGTCCGGTCTACACTTTACACCCCCCTTTCGAAGGAACTGGCGATAGGATTGTCTAAGTGGATATAGTGCTTAAACCACACCTGTGAACACTCTTTAAAACACCAGTCATAGTGCAGAAAGTCTTTCCCTTACTCAAGAAGCGATGGCCAACGTGTGTGGAGATGCTAGAATACAGGATTAAATTAACTCTGTCTTCAGCTCACCACTGCTGCTACAAACTTGCTGCTAGATCAGGGCATGAAGGTTACTCCGACATGGTAAGAAACAGAAGATGGGTGTCTCAGTCAATCAGCATGCCTGAGCCCAAAACATCCTGAACTCTTAAATATCTAAAAACACGTCTGATTTACCAGGAACTTTTAGTCTGTTGAGGTACCACCCAAAATATAGAGTGCCTCGACTGTGCCTATTTTGTACCAACTCTATAAACTTTACTACGCAGAACATGCAAGTGTAAACGGCCTTCATTCCTTGACACAGGAGGCATTTCATGAGCTAAAGCAGGGTTCTCCAAAGTAGGTCCTGGAGGGCCGGTTCCATGCCAGATTTTTAAGTTAACTACATTTATCTTAATGGGGATTTGCCAAAAGTGTGCCATGGATCCGACCCTCCAGGACTGACTTTGAAGAACCCTGACCTAAAGCCTTGGCACACATCACTAAAATGACAACGGCTAAAGTTAATTCTCTTTCAATTAGTTTGGGCTTTGGTTTTATTGAGGCAACTCGTCTTTAACCAAGGAACAGAGGGGTGTGAGGAAGTTATCAACTCTGAAGATGTGACAAATACCTTTTGAGAAAGATTATTGGGAACTACAAGTAATCGGTCACTAGGGCATTTTCCTGCATGAAGCGCAAAATCCACTGGTATTAAAACCATGTTTAATAAACTCTGTTTCAAGTTTTTTAATCTGATGCGTGATGGAGAACACTAGGTATGAATCAAATTCACGTTATTGCCAAATACAGAAATCTTGGGCCAGATCTTACTCACCCGCACATCACGATTAAGAGGAGACAAATTCCTGCATCCAGCACTAAAGAGTTCAACTATTAGGGCAGTCAGATGGCATTTTATTTGTGCTTAAATTATTTACTGCGTTTAAAGATTGTTTTGAGCATTTAAAAAAAAAAAAATCAGATCTTCCCTTAATATTTGTTTAATCCACCTTGATTGATAATGCATTGTATTTTATATGTCCTGGTTTATTTCTTGACAATCTTATTTCCAGCATTATCCTTAAATGGATAATGTCCATGTCATTGTTTCCACATATGTATCGCTCACTAATATATTGTTTAGTCAGTCAAATTAAGAGGAACGAGGTAGGCTTCTTACGCCTAGTAGACCGCGCTCCCCTGTGGTGTTTATTGCATTGCAATCGTGGTTATAAACTAAGAAAATAGAAACAAGCAGCAGAGGTCAACTTAGCACCTTAGGGGTGGTGGACTGGCACAGAAAACAGGCCCATTCAGCAATAGAAAAGTGACTCTCATGAGTGAATTATCTAGCTAAAAAAGTGGCCCAAATTTGTAAATTGGGCCGGTTTTGAACTGGTAACGGCATGCTGGGTAAGTGTTTTGCAAGGTATGGACTGCATGGATTTGAGCTTGCAGCAGGCAATGTTAAAATCAGGGAAATCATTAGTGAAAACTGGCCAAGCATACCATAAACAGGACCCCAAAAAAGGCCGACATACTGACCTGTCAGAACAGCCCTTCTGGCACTGCCCATTTGCCCTGAAGGTCCTTTGGTGGCTACACGCAAAGGACAGGGGTATGGCGAATGTGGCTAAAAGGTACAAGAGCCCGTCATGCATTTGTGTGTATTACTCAGGTGGGCTGTCAGAATGAGCTCTGTGCTGACAATTAACGACCAGAAACCTACCAATCCCCATCTTCCCCTTTACACAAACTCTGCAAAAGAGGTAGTGGGCACCATCTGCGCACCTGATAGCAACAACTGCAAAGGACTGGAAATATGGTGGCCTACCGTCAGGGATTGAGGATGCAGGATGCAGGCAGCCCTTGTCCCTGGCCTTACAGTGGCTTTGCCGTGACCACTTATGGTGCTCCTCTGATTATCACTCTAGCCTCAGGATTTGCTGTGCTGCCATAACACCTGGAAAATCCGTGTTTGGACCCAAGGTCAAGAGTTGCCGCACACTCGCCATATTTGTTGACTTCTAGGGTGACCAACCGTCCGTAAATTTCACGGACAGTCCGTAATTTCGGTCGTCTGACCGTTGTCCGTGAAGGATATTTAAACGGACGCCATTTGTCTGTAATTTTAATCGGGCACAGCTTCCACCCACCTCCCTTCTTGACTCCAATGCAGGACCAAAGCTCAGATACCCAGCAGCATTAGAGAGGCACAGGGGGATGGCATCACTCACACCTCCAGCCCTTGATGAGCTGTTAAGAGGTGCTTGAAGGTGACTGAGAGGGGGACTGCAGCTTCAGGAGCAGGGGCATCTATTCAGATGCAAACAGCCCTGAATGGTCATGTCTCTGCCATTTAAAGAGGCCTCACACATTCCCCTCAGCCCAGGGCCCCAAACATCCTAGAACCGGCCCCGATTACAGCGAGGCAGCACGTGGTTTAAATTGTAAGCAAACCTCGGTTCTTCAAACATGCAGTCTATAATGTAATAAAATATAGAAATGGCACAATCGCATCCACACTGATGAACTAAGTATGGAGGACAATCAGTCAAATCAGTTCTCTTGGAGTATCTCCTTTATGTACTGTACATCAGTGTGTGAGGGGGTGGGGGAACTAACATTTTAGACAGAGAGCATGTCTTCTCGTTGTCTAGTCCATGAGGGGGTGAGGAGCCCTACCCCACCCTAGAAGAGACCAAGATGATACTAGAATACTGCATGCCCACCCCTGTGACCACCTTGGTGGACCCTGTTCCCTCCCCTGTGATGGCTCCTGCCCCTGCCCCAGTGATGGCTCTTGTCCCCCCCGTCATGTAATGGCTCTTGCCCCCCCAGTGAGTGATGTCTCCTGTCCCCCCACTTCCTGTGATGGCTCCTGTCCTCCCGCCTGTGATGGCTCCGGTTCCCCCCCTCCCTCCCGTGGTGGATCCTTTCTTTGCCCTGGGTGGCTTCTGTCCCAGTCCTGCAATGGACCCTGCAGCGAAAATGAAGTTTTTGATGGGCCTCTTCTCAAAAAGGCTCAGCTCAAAATTAATATGAAAAGGTTAGTGAGTAAGTGACGGGATGGGTGGATGGCTGGCTGGATGAATTAGTGAAAGGGTGAATGGATGAATGAAAGATTGAATAGATGGATAATGAGAGAGGATGGATGGATTAAGGAGTGAGAGAAAGGATGGAAGAGAGAAAAAAGGTAAATAGCTGGATGTATGGGTAGAAGGGTAGCTGGATGGGTAAAAGGGTGGATGGATGAGTGAAAGGATGGATGAGTGAAAACGTGGATGATGAGTGAGTGGGTGGATGGATGAGTGAAATGATGGATGGATTGATGAATTGATAAGTTCAAGGGTGAATGGATGGACGGATGAGTGAAAGGGTGGATGTAAGGATGGATGAGTGAGTGAAAGGGAGGGTAGATGGACAAAAGGATGAATAGATGAGTGAAGGAGTGAAAGGATAAATGGATGAGAGAAAGGATGGATGAGAGAGGGTCAATGGATGGATTCACGAGTGGATAAGTAGATGGATGGGTGGGTGGATGGACGGAAGGATTGCTAAGTGAAAGGGTCGATGGAGAGAGAAAGGGAGGATGGATGGATGACAGAAAGGGAGGATGGTGGAAGGATAAGTGACTGGGTGGATGGATGAGTAAGTGAAAGGATGGCTGGATGGGTGAAAGAGTAAATGGTTGGATGGATGAGTGAATGGATGGATGGGAAGAAGAGTGGATGGATGCGTGTACAGATGACTAGGGTGAAAGGGTGGATGGATGGATGAGTGAAAGGATGGAAAAGTGAAATGATAGATGGAAGGATACATGATGGCTAGGTTTGCAAATGGTTGAATATGTTTGGATATGGCTGGGCTTACTTATATACTATTGCGTGTGTCTGTAAACGTATCAAATTGTCCTGAAGTTTTGTCCTGAATTTTGACCCTTTGTCCTGAATTTTTACACTCACCGTCCTGAATTTGCACCAATGCCAGTTGGTCACCCTATTGACTTCCGGTGTCTAACTACACAAACGTGGTAAGGTTTGTAGAATGGCGAGGTCACTATGGCTCCTTGACAGTGGTACAATACATCTCCAGTCCTAACCCTTACGGTACAAATTACTGTTGGCAAGTGCATTTGTCGAACCAAACCAACCTAAAACACAACACCCAGAATGCACTAGTCTGTTAGGAGAAAGCCCAGAAGGTGATAATACTGGTTCCAGTGACATGGAGTCATCTGGTCTCAATAGAAACGGTTCCGGTTGTGTCTGGCCACAGTTAACATCTCGGGACACTGTATGAAGAGATTCCGGAACAAAAACGAAGTGGACAGTTAGTGATCATTTGACTTGTATTTCGGCAAATGAATGTTATGAAGGCGGTGGAAAAATGAGATATTTAAATGTGGTTAGCAGAACTGGTGTCATCATTCAAAAGGGGGGTACCATCGAAGCCTCCAATATATATAGTTTGCATTAATCGCTCTCTAATCATGGGGCCTTTAGGAGCCCGACACCCCTCCGTACGTTCGCGCTCAAAGTTTCGTACCTGTAAACTTGCAAGTCTCACGTCCATTCCTTAGGTTTGTATTTCTCCTTGTGGAGCCCAGCCCGCCTGGTGGTCGCGCGCATGCACTCTTTCAACTCCCTCCATCTGTTATTAACTTCAGCGCGAAAGTCCTTCTTCTCTGTCAGTGTTTCAACCCACCAGAGAGAGAGAAGTGCTCATATTTGCTTCGAAATCACAGATTGTTTTAGTCAGGAGTCCGTTGGTTGGAGCACATCCTGGAATGCCAAGTTTTCGTGTAAACGATTTAAACAAGGCCAGCTGAAGTCTGCTTCTATGTTTTGTAAAGTGACATTATAGCGGCAAATATTTTATATGTCCACCCCTGGATTTTCCCGTAACCAATTTAGCTTTCTGGGAGTTGTAGTCTTGGTTCGCTGGAATGTAATCAATGGTGTTACAGTTAAACTACCATATTACATTGTTTGCAAGTGTGTGAAAAAATTGCTGTTAAGTTATGTGGCATACCTGCACGCCCCAACTTCGGAACCTTGTAATGTTAAACTAGCCTTTCATCCTCCCTGTGCTGATTAGTGTTACTTCAAGTAGAACTCGGAGTAAACCGTTAATCCCATGTCACTGCTTTGTTTCTAATCCCGTTCAGTCTAGAGTTCTCTCCTTCTGATAACAACAATTCTCCCTGACTCCATACTTCATCATAACTCTTACGTATGGAGTTTATTTCCGCATAATTTTTTCTTTATTTTATATTTAGTTCTCTAACGTTCTACTTTGTGTCTACCTTTTTGCTATCCTACCTTTTTTATTCCCAACCTTTTACTGCAAATCATAAATAGCAGTAGTTGCTACTATTACCCATTTTAATGGTAATTATGTAAACCACCACGGAATGTTGAGCAGATTTCTTTTCGACATGGAAGGCAAAGACCAAACCACATACAAACCAAGCATTGGTAAAGCCAACATATTTTGCCTATGTGACATCTATTGGCTTTGTCAATGCTTTAAGGGGAAAGCAGTCTTTATATACAACAGACTGGTTGCTTTTCTGATTGGAGAAGTACTTTAATCCCTTCACTGTGGCGGCTATTCCGCCGCAGTGCTAAGGGGGAGGCGGGGCCGCGCGGCGGTCCTGTGCTCGTGACGGAACCGCTCCGTCACGGCACGCGGGTGTGCTGTGCTTGTGACGGAACGGTTCCGTCAAGGCAGCGCCCGCGCTTCAGAACGTCAGCGCAGGCGCGGAATTCACGCCGCGCAGGCGCGGAGAGCGGGCCGTGACGGAACCGTTTTGTCACCAGCACAGCCCACCGAGACTCGTGACGGAACGGTTCCGTCACGATCATGGGAGGGGTTAATGTAGAAAATTGCTAAACAAGTTGTTGAGCGTTGTTAGACCTGTCATCCTTAGAGTGGTCTTCCCCAAACTGTTTGTTTGCCTGATTACCTCCTCTTTTTTGCTGATTCTTTTTGTTGGCCTAGGACTCTGAGCACTTTACCACTGCTGAGGTGTATACTCAAGTGACCTAATTAGTTTACTTCTAAGTCCCTTCTATAGTGGTATACCATATACCCAGGGCCTGTAACCTAAATGCTTCTAGAGGGCCTGCAGCACTGATTGTGCCACCCACACAAGTAGCTTTTCAAACCTGTCTCAGGCCTGCCATTGCAGAGCCTGTGTGCAGTTCACTGCCACTTCGACTTGGCATTTAAAACAACTTGCCAAGCGTTAAACTCCCCTTTTATTACATATGAGTCAATCTTAAGATAGGCCCTAGTTAGCCCATAGGGCAAGGAGCTGTGCAGTGCTTAATTTCAGCAGGTGGATTCCGGTGCTTGGCACCAGAACTTAATTGGCAGCACCAGCACTTATGCTAGTCTGCCAGATGGTAGGCTGTTTGTCTGATTTAGAGTGATTACAACAACAGTTATTTACTAATTCAATATACGTTAGAAATGACTGTTACCTGCCGTCCATGCTAATCGCATAGTTTTGGGGGCCTGGAATAGTCTGAATTGTCACACTTGTAGGTGTGTGATGGTTAAATAACAACAGGATGAGAGGCAATACAATTGGTGTGATGGTTAGTAGTTGGTTTGGTACTGTCATTGGCAGCGCTGGCAGGGGAAATGGGTGGTGTAGGCTGCAGTGGCCTCCTGATGAGGGCCTGGCACTTATGTTTTTACAAATTAAGCAGTGGTGCTGTGTAAGTAAAAGGTAGGACATGTACTGTTAAGTTTTGCATGTCATGGCAGTGACAAGACTAAAATTGATTTTTCACTTCTGTGAGGCCTACTGCTTTAAGAGGTCAACATTGAGAATTCCATAATACACCTTTTCGCTGTAATTCCTGATTAGAAAGGAGTGGCTGCATCATGTTTTATATCTTTGGAATTTTGAGAAATGGGATTTCTAGTTGGCTATTGCTTGCGCCTATGCCAGGCAGAAACCACCACTCTAGTCAGGGCAAGGGACTTACACGCTGAAGGTAACCTCTGCTCACCCCCTCGGTAGCTTGGCACAAGCAGTCAGGCTTATTCTAGAGGCAATGTGTAAAGCGTTTGTACAACACACACACAGCAGCAACACACTAGGCACACCACAAAAGAAACTCCACACAAGGTTATATATAAAATAGCCTTTGTATTATCCAAAACACATTAGAATAGTAATCAATGTGCCAACTGGCACTAGGCAATATTTATAGGGGGATTATATACACATGACAGGGCCAATTGGGCCACTGTCAGAACCATCACAAAGCACAACTAGTACATGTAGAACACAACCAGTAATTACTGGCAAAATACTGTAGTCTGCATTATATCCTGCAACATAAATCACATTATGCAATCAGCATCACATTAGGTGTAAAGAACATTATGCGCCAACCTCATAAGTATAAATGTCAGAGGCATAAATCATGGTGCATAAATCACATTTATCATAGGCACCACATAAATCACATTAGGGCCTTGCACCCTACCAACCTACCACTGACCCCCTGGCCAACTGGCCTTCTCTCTGTAGCTCAAATGCCCTTTGTCCAAAATGTCAGGGCTGGGCTGCCAATGCAGCAACATTAAAGGGTGCGCACTGCACTGGGACAGGGCAGGAGTGTATCTCACTCCTTTCTCATCAAAATGCCCCCCAAGAAATAATGGCGCTGGCACTACTGTGCCTCCTGGGTCCCCACTGGGACTTTGCAAAACAACTGAGCTCGACGTTGCAGCTGCCGCTACGGCGGTACAGCTGTGCGCAAAACAAAGAGGCACTGGCACTTCTGTGCCCTCTTGACCCCCACTGGGGACCTGAAAACAGTGTGCCCCACGTTGGAGCGGACCGCTCTCCTGCGAGACTGCTCAGGCACCGACAATGTTCCTCAACACACCTCCCCCTCCAGGCTCGCAACTTGGCCAACTCACCGGGCTCTCTGGGGGACTCTGTGGCGTCTCCTCACACTGAGGCCATCTTTGCTTCTCTGGCCAGACGTGCGGGGCTCCCATCGACACACAGGGCCCCGCCTCCCTCGCAGCACGAGTTTCCTGGCTTCCGGGTTGCCTCCTCCTGGACGGGGGGAGGCGGAAAAGGTCAGACCTGCGAAGCTCCGGCACACGTCACAGGCCCAGCCCACAGTCACGTGGACGCGCCTGGCTTCCGGTTTCGGATCGGGCCGTGGCGGTGATTTCTCTTCAGCGCCACGGTGTGGGGTGGGCACCCGCCTCAAAATAAAGACAGTTGAGGGATGGGCACCCGCCGATCAAAGGTGCCTAAAGCGGGGTGATTACCCGGTAAGTCAGCACGCAAGTGGGGTGGGCACTCGCTCTCCAAACAGTGCAAATGCGGGGTGGGCTCCCGCTGAGAGTTGCAAAATGCGGGGAGGGCTCCCGCTCCCCTCAAAATGCGGGGTGGGCACCCGCTATTAAAATCGGCATGAAGCATGGTTGGCTCCCACCCATTTGGGCAAAGAAATGCAGGGGAATTCCCTGCATTGGGATTCCTTCTAGATGGGATGCAGCTCCGCGCTGCAAATCTAGGCAAACATGCTCCTCTCGTCCTGGAAATCAAGTAAAGCGCTCACATGGCACACAAGACTTTCAGGGTCCAAGGGGCATAGCTGGGCCCAGGGAGGCCAGCACACAGGACCATCCAGCAGGGAGGCAAGGCCTTGTGGCAGTTCCTCCTGGGCCCCAAGCAGCAGCAAGCCCCAGCAAGTACAGGAACAGCACAACATTCATGGATCACAGCCCCAATATTTATACCACATGTTGGCTTTGTCTGCCCTGGCACAGGGCTTAGGGGTACCAGCCAAAACTGGTTCAGGGGAAAATTGGAGCACTTTGTTTACAAGGCTCCTCGTCACCTTTGTCAGGTGGGAGCTCGTCATCAGACACACCACAGGGGCGCGGAGCCAGCATTGCACAGGCTAGGCGCAGACCTATTCAGGGACCAGGGACTTCTCATCCCACTACTCCAAATGCAGATCTCCCATTCAGCCTAGGGCTGACTCACCCTGCCCCTCCTGGAGCCACACACACCTCACCAGCACCTGTCACTCAAAAGCCAAACATGCAATTCACACCAGGCAGGCAGACACATAGCACACAGAAAGGCCAACTTCTAAAAGTGGCATTTCTAAAATAGTTATAATAAATCTGCTCACACCATTGCACAGCATTTATTATTACCATTCCAAATATACCAAACTTGACCACGCTGCTCCTCTCATATCAGAAATTACCACAGAAACACTTATCAGGGAATCCCCAATGTATTTCTATGGGAGGGTAGCCTCACAGTAGTGAGAAACAAAAATGGCTGTTTGTCACTACCAGGACATGTCACACACTTAAGGTACATGTCCTACCTTTGACCTACAATGCACCCAACCTATAGGGCTAACTAGGGCAAACCTTAGGGGTGACTGACATGAAGTTAAAGGGGGCCACAAATATGGCACACACTTTAGGTGCCGTGTCACAGCGGCAGTAACACTTTGCGCACAGGCCCTGCAAAGGCAGCGGGGTGTGATAGGTTTGAAAGGCTACTTTGGTGGGTGACGCAATCAGCGCTGCAAACCCCCCAGTAGCATTTAATTGACCAGCCCTGGGTATCTGAGATACCACTTTACAAGGGACGTGCATGTAAATTAAATAGGCCAAACAGGTGTAGACCAATCTTACCATAAGTAACACAGAGAGCACACGCACTTTACACTGGACAGCAGTGCTAAAGTGCCCAGAGTCCTAAAACCAGCAACACCATGTCAGAACAAAGGCTAGGAGAAAGGCAAACAGTTCGGATGACCCTACAAAAAGGGCCGAAGTCAACAGGAATGGTAATGATAAATACTCTTACTGATAATGTTGGATTTAACATAATTATTTTACAAATGCCACTTTTGGGAAGTGCAAAAAGAACAGTTTCTGGTCCGGGGATGTCCTGGCTTGGCAGTTCAGGCTGGTCTGTTCCCATGAGGAGCAGGGTCAAGACTGATTTGAATATGGCTGGGTCTAAACTGGGGTGGCATGATTAGCAAAGGAACAACGTATTCAACCCAAATGTTCGGCTGAGGGTGAATGTTTGATTTGTTCCACATTCCATCCATCATTTGTGTGTCTTTTGCTTTTTTGCCCTTAGTGCGCCGGGTATGCCCAGAAGTCGGCACTGGGCTCACTGTTCCACTGGGTATTAAGCTAGTCGTGCTGATGAGGGGTGAAACTCTGAAAGTGGTCCCAGGATGTTTGTTTCTGATCCAGGAAGTTCCTGGCTTGGCAGTTCAGGCTGGACTGTTCCCATGAGGACAGGGTCAAGACTGATTTACATATGGCTGGGTCTAAACTGAGGTGGCATGGTGAGCAAAAGAACAATGGATTTAACCCAGATCTCTTGACTGGGGGTGAATGTTTGATTTGTTACGCATTCTGTACATAATTAGTGTGTCTTTCATTTTCCCGCCCTAAGTGCACCAGGTATGCTCTGTCATGGGTCCCAGGCTTACAGTGCAACTGGATTCAAGCTAGCTTGGCTGAAGAGGGGTGATACCCCGAAACCAGCCCATTGATGCTTGTTTCTGGTCCAGTGAGGTCCTGGCTTGACAATTGAGACTGGACTGTTCCCATGAGGAGCAGGGCCAACACTGATATACATATAGTTGGACCTGAACGGGGGTGGCATGGTAAGCAAAAGAACAATGGATTTAGCCCAGATCTCATTTGCGTGCCTTTTAATTTTGGGAAGTGGACATTTCTGTTTTTACTGCTCTGTGTGCCTGCAGCCTGGTGCCTTTTACTTTTAGAAAGTGGACATTTGGGTGACAGCTACACTTTGTGCAACCTTCTAGACAAGCACAGGAAGGTTAGGTGTATCTGCGTACTCATCTGGATTCATCTACATTCTGTTGGCTCTTCTAGAGCAGGAAGGGAGGGAGGGGCTGACACTCACATCTGAATAGGCAGTGGCCTGCCCCACACAAAGGGCTGATTACCCAACACAGATAGTCTGGCATCAGGGCTTTGGAAGAAAAGATACTTGTGCGCTTCCAGGACCCTTCTTTGAAGTCACCCCCACTTCAAAGGCACATTTGGGTAGAAGTACTGGATCTCTGATCCCCCAAATCAGACACTTCTGGACCTACAACTGCACGTTGTCAGAAAAACTGCTGTGCTGCATTAAGGACTGACACTGTGCTGGACTGCTGACCTAGAAGACCTGCTTTTCTCTAGTGCTGTTCTGCTGGCTGCTGCTCTCTGACTCTGCTGAGGAGAGCTGGACTCTGCTTTGTACTGACGCAATCTCCAAAAGCTTGGTGGAGTGCCTCCTGTTCCCTGAGACTTAGAGATATCAAAGTGTCTACCCCTGTTCCTGTGCCTGGTTCACTGGAAGTGGATCAAGATACTTGTATCACAGAAATTAACATATCTCTAGTCTGCATGTAGCAGAACTGGCACATTAAACCCAGTTGTGGGAGTAGAATCAGCACATCTTTCTCAGAAGGAACACATTGCCTTGAAAGCCAGACGCATTGAAACAGCAAATTGCTGCCGTGGCAGTGTGGTGAGATCACTGCATTTTTCGACTGCGTGGAGAAACCCAACCCATTGCACTTTGGTACCACAGCATCTCGGCTTGGTACTTTGTCTACGGAACCTACGCATCGCCACCACTATGGGATTGACACTGATGCACGTCTCAACGTATCACTCATCTGCGCCTCGCATCTTGCTGTGAGACCAAGATAAGGTACTTTGTTCACTAGGGCCTGCGTGGGTCCTGTAGCTGGCCTGCGCTCCATCACAGTCTGCCTGAACGATTGACTTTGCCTTGGTCCAGCGTGACCAGATAACCTCCATTGGCACTTATTGCCTCTAAGTGCTAGAACTCCTTCTAATTTCTAAAGATTTATAATTAGACTTATATACATTAGATTTTTGCCATTTTGGTCTTGATTTATTTATAAAATTATCCTAAACAAGTGTGGAGTCTGTGTGTGTGTGTGTGTGTGTGTGTGCGTGTGTGTGCGCGTGTGTGTGTTTGTGTGTCTGTGTGTGTGTGTGTGTGTGTGTGACGAATACTATACACATTGCCTCTTTAGATAAGCCTGACTGCTCAGTGCCAAGCGACCAGAGAGTGAGCACAGGGTATCTATTAGTGTGCATCTAGCTTATCCTAACTAGAGTGGTTGTCCCCACTATGGGGGCATACCTTGCGACACCATTCTAACAAATGTAAAATAGGATCATAAAGTAATTATTTTTATTTGCCACCATTGTTCAATAACAGCATGCAACGAAGCACGGTTATGTAATTCAAGCAAGGGAGGCAAGTAGTCGTCTGCCACAACACTCATTGCTTTTATGACGCTGCCCCATATTTACAAGGAAAGGGCAGTGCCAATAATACCGCTGGGGAAATCCTGGTCTTAAGCAGGCGAAACATTTCTCCTCGTATTTTGCATATTCCACGTGTGCTGCATTATGGAACACACAGATAGAGCAAATCGCCTGTAAAGGTTGTTAATGTGCAGGAAGGTGTTCCTTTCTGCACATAAACAATTGCCCCTGCAGCACATGCACCCTAGTAAAAACAGGTAGCCTAGCAAAATGGCACTAGGGTGCCTGTGCTGGTGCTATTCAGAAAAGGGGGGTTGAGAAAAGGGGGGTTCAGAAAAGGGGGTGGTGATGAACAGAGTGTCTGAATTAAGCAGACCACTCTTACCCAGTCCAAAGATCAGGACTTGGTCCATCACCGTTATTTATCTCACTGCACCATCCCAGCTCAGAACCTGGCTATATGCAAACCAGTCTGTCCCTGGCCCAGTGCATCATGGGAACAGGGCAGACTAAACTACCAAGCCAATTCTTCACCAGAAAGGAGACAAGCTACCGGGGACCGGTTTCTGGCATTTCAGCCGTCTTCGGCCCGGCTTGCTTGAATCCTGATGGTGCAGTGAGAAAGGGACTCGTGGTGCTAGGCAGCTTTTTTAGCTTCTGTGCTAAGGAAACGCTGGGGTGTGCTGTACTTTTGTAAATACAGTGCATCTCTGCGTTTTGAAACTGAGAGAGCTCGTCGTTACTAATTTTGACATAACACCGTGCTCCGCCAGTTTCTTGTACATATGCCCCAAAGTGTGGTCCGAAACATGGGAGTTCACTCACATGGAACCTACATATCCTATTGTGGTATTTGTCATTTGAAGTTTGTTGGACCTGGCCTCGTGGCATGGTCCCCCCCCCCCCGTTACTCAGCTCCCCGTTAGCCCAGCTCCGTACTTCGAAACCCCTGGCTGCCCTGTCCATGTCCGACCAAACACCCACGGACCGCATCGTCCAGTGCCCGGCCACCTTCCTAGCCCGCGCGCCCCAAACCCGCAAGGCCCCATAGGCCCACCGGCAGCCATTTTCCCTTCCCGAGATCCCTGACTCCGTGGGCCTAGCATGACTCCAGCCCCAGCGCAACTTAGGCTCCAGACGCGCCAGCCCCCGTTGGGAGGGTGAGGGCTACCCTAGTGAGAGAAGACAAGGAGTTTCGATGGCACCTCTGGCCTCCCCTGAGAGACTAGTTTCTGTCACACCCTGGTCTTCCCTGGGGCCAGTTTCGATTGCACATCTGGCCTACCCGAGTGCTGGCTCCAGACCTGCTGGACGTCTGGGAATTCCCGGACGCATCCTCAAAGGGATCAAAGGACCAACCGCTGCCCCCAAAGCCTCGGACCTCCGCCTGCGAGGGTCCGGACATCAAAGGGCCCCTGGACTATATCAAGGCCCGCCTCTAAACTAGCGGGCAGTTGTATCCTGGACAAGAAAGCCCTGCTGATCTGATCGTGGATGAACTAAACCTCGTAACTCTTCGAGCCCTGCTGACGCTGTCGCTGCTCATTCTCGGAACTGGAACATCGGAGCCCTGCTGACCTTGTCGCGGCTCAAGCTTGAACCCTGAAGATCTGCAACGAACATTCCCTGCTGACGTGGTCGCGGCTCCTCACGAACTACCCTCCGGATCGAGCCCTGCTGACTCCGTCGCGGCTCGAGGAGTACTCTAGTCCGGCTGGACTATCGACACTACCAACACGAGTTGAATCATCCTCCAGTGAGTAGGATCACCAGTTTGGCTACCATCTTCCGTAACCCCCCCGGCTCGAGGATTGAGAGCTGTGCGCAGGGTACGCTACATACTGGCCTATGAGACTGAGACTGTCCCGCTACCCCCTTTCATGAAACCTTGAGACTTTGGCGATCCCTTGATCGTGTGTATATAAGAATGCTAATTCTTTTTACTTGATTATAAAGAAACTGATATTGAATACCCGCGGTGTGGTGTCTGTTCATAAGTGTGGTGTGGTCCTCGTGTGTACAATTCAATACTATACCCACAAAGAATTAAAACAATTCTGTAAAGACTTCCACATCGCTACCACTGGGTTGAGTACCAAAGACGACTTCCAGAAATCCCTGACGGCCTGGGTAGAAGCCGGGGCCCCCCTCCCCACGACAAAAAGACATGGTGGAGAGGAGGCGCCGCCGATCGAAACTGATGACTGAGGGAAGAGGGATCCGACTCCCTACAACGGAATGCCAGCACGGAGAGAGGCCTGTCGATAGAAGAAATGACAGACCGAGAGCGCAACCGAAACCACGAGCTAGAACTGGCCCGACTTAAAATCGAAGGTGAAATAAAGCTGGCGGAAAAGAAACTAGCAGTAGAGCAATTACGGCTGCAAGGAGAATTGGAAGAAAAGAAGCTCCAGCGGGAGCACGAAGGATAGAAACTCCAACTCGAACACGAGCGCAGCTTGAAAGAGTTTGAAATTAAAGCCCGGAACAAGGAAACCCGACCCCTGGGGAACAGAGACCCTGGTCCCCCGGTCGAACCAAAAGTACACATCCCCAAAGATGTGGTGAAGGAATATTATAAAAATGACGACATCCAGCAGTGGTTCAAAGCGTACGAGGTCGCCATGACCGCCCACCGAGTACCTCAGAAGGATTAGGGGGCCGGATTATGGGGCCACTTCCTCAGGGAGGGAAGAGACACCATGCTGAACCTGCCCTCTTCCGTCATGTCCTCCTACCCCCATATGAAGGACGCCCTCATGGCTCGATATGGGCTCACCCCGGAGATATACAGGCAAAGATTTAGAGACTGCAAAAAGATCCCCGGCACCACATGGGTAGAATATGTGAATTTCTACAGCCGGGCCTTGGAAAGGTGGATCAAGGGCAGCAAGGTGACCACCTTCGAAGAACTTTTGGACCTCATCCCATATGAGCACCTATCGAACAATTGCTTTGTGGAACTAAGACAGCACCTTCTGGATAGCAAGTTGGCCGACCCCAGGAAGTTGGCTGTCGAGGCTGATCGATGGGTGAACACAAGAGTCCCACGAGGTCCCGTGGGAGACTAGGGCCGAAATGAACAAGGGTCTCCACGTGAGAGGGGCGCAGGGAGTCAGAGTAGACAGAGTAGACAGAGGGGTTCCCAGGCAGGGCCTCCCTGCAGCCCCCCTAGAAACCAGCCAGGGACCCTCCCGCCAGATGAAAGGGACGGATTCCCTCCCGTTAGACAAGGACTCAGAATCAGCACAGCTTGCTACCGATGCTAACAGACAGGGCACTATGCCAATGACCCCAACCGCCCCTGTTCAAGAAAACCCCTGCTGCCAGTCCCCCTGCGCGCCACCTCGCCAACGTAGCCCTAGAAGAGGAAGAGATAGAGGACCCCGAGGGGTGGGAACCAGCAGCCATGACCTTAGTCTCCCTGGGGGTTAGAGTAATGGTCCCCGGAACCTTCCTGCCAGATAACACAGAGAAATACCGACAGCAGGTGACTGTCAACGGGCACCGCATAGGAGCTCTCCGAGATACCGGGGCCAGTATCACTGCTGTGAAGGAGCACCTAGTCACTCCGGACCAGATAGTACCCCATGCCTCCTGCAGAGTGATCTCCGCTCTCAACTCCATCCACACCTGTAGAATAGCTCAGGACCCATTCGAGTGGGAGGGCGTCTCGGAGAGTTACGAGTAGCAGTCCGCACCGACATGCCCGTGGACTGTCTCCTCGGTAACGATCTAGAGAGCTCCCCCTGGAAGCAAGTAGAGCGAAAGACTTACCTCGAGATGGTGGGCCTACACGAGTGGGCCTGCGTGACCACCCGATCCATGACGGCCCGGGTGTCCGCCCCCGAGGAGGTGGTACCCGAAAACCCTCGCCCCGTCTCTGCCGAGCCGGAGGGCAGCGGGCAGACAGAAGGCCTTGACCTCTTTCCCGGCGAAAGCAGCGACCCCGACCCAGGTCCCCTGGACCAAGCTGGTGAGCCAGCCCCGAGCACGGACGATCTCCCCGAGTTGGCCCAGTGGCGCCAGGAGGGGGGCCCTCTCGAGAGGAGTTCTGCCTGGAACAGACTTCCTGTCCCTCTCTAGTGGGGCCGCGGCAGCAGGCCGCTGCCCAGGCCGCTGGTGACCAGTCCGGCTCCTACCACATCTATTGGGAAAATGGCCTGTTATATAGCGAGCAAAAGTCCGCCGAACTAGGGTCAGCCCGAGTGCTGGTGGTACCCCTACGTTTCCGCGGCTTTCTACTGAACCTGGCCCATGATGTGCCCTTGGCGGGAACTTGGGTCAAGACAAAACGTACCACTGTTTGGTCTCCCATTTCTACTGGCCCAACATGCGCGCTGATGTGGAGGCCCACTGCAGATCCTGCCCCACGTGTCAGGCCAGCGGAAAGAGCGGAGGGAGGCGCAAGGCCCCCCTCCAACCCTTCCCCGTGGTCAGTACCCCCTTTGAGCGGGTGGGAATCGATATCGTGGGGCCTTTTGACCCCCGAACGTCCTTAGGACACCGGTTCATTCTGGTCCTGGTGGACCACGCCACCCGATATCCCGAGGCCATCCCCCTCTGAACGGTGATGGCCCCCGTAGTGGGGCGGGCCCTCATGGGGATCTTCTCCCGGGTGGGATTCCCGCGAGAAGTAGTGAGCGACAGAGGAACGAACTTCATCTCAAGGTATATAAAGTCTCTCTGGCAACAGTGCGGGGTGATGTACAAGTTCACCACCCCATACCACCTCCAAGGTAACAGCCTGGTCGAGCGGTTCAACCGCACCCTCAAGGGGATGATCATGGGTCTCGAGGAGTCCCTGAGGCGCAAATGGGACGTCCTCCTCCCCTGCCTCCTGTTCGCGTACCGTGAAGTCCCCCAGAAGTCCCTGGGGTTTAGCCCCTTCGAGCTGCTCTACGGGCACCCCGCCCGAGGACCTCTCAGCCTGGTCAAGGAAGGGTGGGAGACGACGTCCCTGGAGCCCCCACCAGATGTGTTTTGATACATTCTGGCTCTTCGAAACCAGACTCGGAAGTTCCGAGAGCTGGCCGAGGCAAACCTCGAGGCCAGTCAAGAAGAAATGAAAAGGTGGTATGACCAGAATGCCACTCTGGTCGAGTTTCAGCCCGGACAACAGGTTTGGGTGATGGCCCCTGTGGAACCTTGTGCCCTGCAGGACAAGTGGATCATGTCCCTTCAAAGTGGTGGAACGAAAGAGCCAGGTTACCTACCTCATCGATGTACAGTCCCCGAGGAACCCCTTGCGGGTTCTTCATGTGAACCGCCTTAAACCCCACTTTGTGCGGTCCGAGTTGAGTTTACTCCTCGCTACCGACGACGGAGCAGAAGAAGAGATGGATCCTCTCCCCGATCTCTTATGTACGAAGGAAAAAGATGGCTCCGTAGAGGGAGTGAGTCTTGCCCCCTCCCTTACCCCCGAGCAGTGCGAGGACTGTCGCCAGTTATTGGTTCTCTGACCTTTTCTCCCTCGTCCCCGGAGTCACCAGTTGGTGCGCCCACGATGTGGACACCAGGGACAGCCCCCCGGTACAGCACAGGGCCTACCGCGTTCCCGACCTATTGCGAGCCTGCATCAAGGCCTAAGTCTCCAAGATGCTAGCCATGGGAGTGGTCGAAGCCTCCGACAGCCCATGGGCCAGCCCCGTGGTGCTGGTTCCCAAGGCCGCTGCCCCTGGCTCTGTCCCCGAGCTGAGGTTCTGTGTGGACTACCGAGGGCTCAACGCAGTCACCAGAACCGACGCTCACCCCATTCCCGAGCAGACGAGCTCATTGACCGCCTCGGGTCTGCTCGATACCTCAGCACCTTCGACTTGACAAGTGGATACTGGCAGATCGCCCTGACAGAAGGGGCCCGAGAGAGATCCACCTATTCCACCCCGGATGGTCACTACCATTCCCGGGTGATGCCCTTCGGAATGAAAAACGCCCCCGCCACCTTCCAGAGACTGGTGAACCAGGTACTGGCCGGGTTGGAAGAATTCAGTGCCGCCTATCTGGACGATATTGCGGTATTCAGCTCCCACTGGACTGAACATCTCCTCCACCTCCACCTCCGGGAGGTCTTGTTAGCCCTACAGATGGCGGGTCTCACCATCAAAGCCAGCAAATGTCAAATCGGACAGGGGTCCGTGGTCTACCTGGGGCACCAGGTCGGCAGCGGCCTCGTAGCACCCCTCCAACCTAAGATCGATGGGATCGTGGCCTGGGAGGCCCCCACCACCCAAATGGAGGTACGGGCGTTCCTAGGGCTCACGGGGTACTACCGAAGATTCATAAAGGGGTATGGCAGCATCGTAGTGCCCCTCACGGAATTGACCTCCAAAAACCAGCCGAAGAAAGTTAGCTGGACCCCCGCCTGCCAAGTGGCGTTCGAAGCATTGAAACACGGCATGTGCACTGCCCCTGTGTTGCAGGCTCCCGACTACTCCAAAGAGTTCGTGGTCCAAACAGACGCATCCGAGCATGGCATCGAAGCCGTCCTGTCCCAGATGAACGAGAAAGGCCTGGATCAGCCAGTGGCCTTTATTAGCCGGAGGTTACTCCCTCGAGAGCAATGGTGGAGGACCATCGAGCGGGAGGCCTTCGCGGTGGTTTGGGCCCTGAAGAAGCTGAGGCCCTTCCTGTTCGGTCCTCACTTCCGGGTCCAAACCGACCACTGACCCCTCCGGTGGCTAATGCAAATGAGAGGGGAGAATCCCAAATTGTTGCGATGGTCCATCTACCGCCAGGGGATGGATTTCACTGTTGAACACCGGCCAGGTGTTGACCACGCCAACGCAGATGGCCTGTCCTGATTCTTCCGCTCAGTGAAGAGAACCCCCAAGGGGATGGGTAGTTCTCTCCGCCTTTCAGCTGGGGGGGACGCGTGTTGGACCTGGCCTCGTGGCGTGGTTCCCCCGGTTACTCAGCTCCCCGATAGCCCAGCTCCGTACTTAGAAACCCCTGGCTGCCCTGCCTATGTCCGACCAAATGCCCACGGCCCGCATCGGCTTGTCCCTGGCGACCTTCCCAGGCCGCGTGCCCCAAATCCGCAAGGCCCCATAGGCCCACCACAGCCATTTTCTCTTCCCGAGATCCCTGACTCCGTGGGCCTAGCACGACCCCAACCCCAGCGCAGCTTAAGCTCCAGACGCGCCAGCCCCCGTTGGGAGGGTGAGGGCTACCCTAGTGAGAGAAGACAAGGAGTTTCGATGGCACCTCTGGCCTCCCCTGAGAGACTGGTTTCTGTCACACCTCTGGTATTCCCCTTGGGGCCAGTTTCGATTGCACCTCTGGCCTCCCCGAGTGCTGGATCCAGACCTGCTGGGCATCTGGGAATTCCCGGACGCATCCTCAAAGGGATCAAAGGACCAACCGCCGCCCCCAAAGCCTCGGACCTCCGCCTGCAAGGGTCCGGACATCAAAGGGCCCCTGGACTATATCAAGGCCCGCCTCTGAACTAGCGGGCAGTTGTATCCTGGACAAGAAAGCCCTGCTGATCTGATCGCGGCTGAACTGAACCTCGTAACTCTTCGAGCCCTGCTGACGCTGTTGCGGCTCATTCTCGGAACTGGAACATCAGAGCCCTGCTGACCTCGTCGTGGCTCAAACTTGAACCCTGAAGATCTGCAACGAACATTCTGAGCCCTGCTGACGTGGTCGCGGCTCCTCACGAACTACCCTCCGGATCGAGCCCTGCTGACTCCGTCGCGGCTCGAGGAGTACTCTAGTCCGGCTGGACTATCGACGCTACCAACACAAGTTGAATCATCCTCCAGTGAGTAGGATCACCAGTGCGGCTACCATCTTCCGTAACCCCGCCGGCTCGAGGATTGAGAGCTGTGCGCAGGGTATGCTACGTACTGGCCTATGAGACTGAGACTGTCCCGCTACCCCCTTTCATGAAACCATGAGACTTTGGCGATCCCTCGATCGTGTGTATATAAGAGTGCTAATTATTTTTACTTGATTATAAAGAAACTGATATCGAATACCCACGGTGTGGTGTCTGTTCATAAGTGTGGTGTGGTCCTCGTGTGTACGATTCAATACTTGAGGTCTTCCCCGGCGGGGATCTCTCGTTAAGGCTCGGCATTATTGGTGGGAGAGGCGGGTCACGGAGAAGTCGGCTAGACATAACCTGGCCTCTGGGATCGCCCTTCTAACAAAGTTCTTCTTTTGCAATGTTAGCTAATGTAACATGAACCAAGCATTATAGAGGCATGAGCTTCCAAGTGGAGGTGTTAATCAATTAATTGAGATAATTAAAAATGCTGAGCTGGGTCGAACCCCAGCCTTCAGCAAACTTAGGTGGAGTTTCACATCCTGTGATCTGTTTGCAATTACTTAAGAGAAATAGTTTTCATCCCAACTTCATGAGTTGTAAATTCCATTTAGATCTTCCCAGAAGGTCTCTTTTCGCCTTGCTTTATCCAAGTTGCAAACCGCTCTCGGTCGATTGCTAATGGCAGCTCCTGCCCCCCACATTCAAGCGAACTAAGGTACTTTAATTCCCCGGGGTTGACTCAGTGTGAGAAGGGTAATTTGTCTGTCTAGAACAAAGAGTTTGGCTAGCAGCAGCCCGGTAGCATATTCATAATGAGCATCAAATGGCCTACATTGTGGACTCAGACAGCACCAGTTATGAAACTACAAGGAAACTGCTGAGTGACATGTAAACTAGAAGACATTCCATTTTTGCAAGCACTATAGGGACGAAAAAAGTGAAGATCGTTTTAGATTTATTCCCAGTTAATGGGCACGGCAGCAAAATGAAAAGACTGAAAAGTGTGTGCAATGATCTGTGAAGTTGCTGGGTGCGTTTCTTTTAATGCAAATCTTCATTTTCAAGCAGGTGACCTGGAAGTCTCCTCCATATGGCCAGTGTTAAAATAAAAATTGTTAAATGGAGATAGCGAGTTGGTAGAGCATTATGATCCACCGTTTGAAATTAAAAGTGTCATTTCAAACCTACCAGTCAATGGGTATGAATAAAACTCTGGATACGTGGCGCAGAAGAATTGGCACGCCCCGCTGCTCGGCGAGGGTGCTCAGCAAAGGAATCCACGGACCCCTGTTACTACCACGAGCCTTGCAACATATTATTCACCACATCCTGTTTGCAAAACACTATCAGGCTGGCAGATGAATTTATTTAGATATTTCAGGGTTACAGCAGTCTTTCTGGGCTACTTCCTCCCTTCAGTCATTTTGTGAGTGAATGACCTTTCTTGCCAGCAGGGTCGCATTGGTAAGGCGAGCAATGGGTGATGGGCCTGAGGCCTGCCAAACAAGAAAACATAAAGCGCCATGAAGCAACAAGATCGGGGAGCAATACTAAGAAGTTGTGTTGGAGGGAAGGGGAGAGGGAGACCAACATCAGACAGGCACCTCTTTGAGAGTAGGAGTGCATGTCCAAAAGTTGTTTTTTTTAAATACTGGAGCCTGCGGCCACTGGAAGGGCACTTTCCACAGGAAGCTGACTTGGTCCATGCTCCATGACAGGACACACACAAAGCCCCAGGAGGAAGCTAAGGCAAGGAGGAGGCTCTGACCAATAAGAAGCAAGGCATTGAGTGGCGTTGGAGCCACCAATGGAAAGTAATGGTATGTAAGAGGTAAGCTTTTTTTGTTTGCAAGAGATTTTGTAGTCACAGCGCAAGCGAAACCTAAAAAAAACAAGCATTGGCAAAGCCAATAGGTCTCACCTATGCGAGAGCTATTAGCTGTACCAATATCTTTTAGACATGTTGTAGAGCAGCATGCATGCTGTGCAGCATGGTTGAAAGTTAGAAAAAGAGCACTAAGATGTGACCAGTGCTAGCCTCGTCATATCATTTTTTTTTCTTATGACGGGTGAGAAACATGGACAGTGAGAGGGAGGGAACAAGCAACATGGACAACAGGAGGGGAAAAAGTGGTATGATGCAGCCAGCGTGGCTGCTTCATCACCCTTTTTTTAATGGCAGGTTGATGTTCAAGGAAATGTTTGAGGAAAGCTGCAGTGTTTTTTTGTTCTTGTTGCCTATTGGCACATTCAACAGCTGCAGTGGTGAGGTCAAAGGGGAGGGGTGGGGGTGGGGGGTTGGCAGGGACAAATAGAGATGAGGTGGCCGGAACTCGTAGCACAAACCATACAATCACTCGATCTACTAGTCAGTTTTGGGTTGGTTTTCTGAAGGGTCGCAACAGGCCAAGAGTGCTGCTCTAAGCAGGTGTGTGGTGGGTGCTGCAGCACCCTCTCTTCTAAGTATATTTAAAGAAAATAAGGGTATGTCACGTGTAACAATGCCAGATGGATTTTATCACATTTCTTTTTTCCTTAGATTTGTTAATCACTGCTCCTTGCACTGAGATCTTTCCTTGAAATATATTATAAATGCATTAGAAGTAAACCCTATCCCTGTTCTATGTTTTATTAATGAACATTTTAAATTGAAAGTGTAAGCACTGGTACACTTCCCTGCGCATCCGAGGTAGGACTGGCATTCGCTGGGAAAAATACAGGGTATTTGTGCATGTTTGAAATTTAAAAGTAAAAAATACACCATTTGCTGAGTTTTCCCTTTTTTCCATTTTTCTTTAACTTGTCTTGACATGTAATGTGACCAAAGAGCGAAACAACCAGCCAGGGGGTTCCTTGACCAAAGATACCTGGCTTGGCTGAACAGTGGATGAGCGTGTCCAGTCTCACCCCTCATGACCTCCCTGTACCTTCCAGTAACTTATTTCCCCTTTCTTGTACAGTGTTGTGACTGGACGAAAACACACAGGGCACAGTGAGGTTTGGGTAGAAGCTTATAGATTCAAGATAGCACAAAAAGTGTCTAATGGGAACATACATACTTTTGAAGTTCTAGTTTACTATTACTTTTAAACCTTGAACTCTGTTTAGTCGCCCCTGGAAAGGCTTAGGCAGACGCCCCAGGATATAGCGGCATGGATTAGCAAATTTAGCGGCACAAAAATGGAAATTTAGCGGCACAAATATGGAAATTTAGCGGCAATTTTGCGGCATTTTATGTGGCCATTTTTCCTACAACAAACACAGATATCTTAGTTTTTTAGTTATTTAACAACATGAAGCTATGTATATTTGGTTTCTTTACAATGTAGACACTTTGGGGCAGATTTACAAGCCCCTTTCGCTGCTTTTACGCCGCCGTTGCGCCAGAAGAGGCGTACCATTGCAGGTCAGTTTGTGTCTTGCAATAGCCTTAGAGCTTGGTGCCACTGTACCTGCTGCACTAATGATGGCTATACCTATTGCCCCTTTACAGTGTATTTTGAACACGACCTGATATCCCACCGGATGCCTGTTTGACAGATCTAAACACTAGAGAAAGAGCAATCAAAACCGCCAAGTGGTCACTTGTTAAACAGTAGCGAACTGCATGTTGGTACTTGCAGTTTCGTGGCAAAATGTCAGCCTGCAAATCGTCTCCTATTTAAAAGCGGGGACTGGTTGAAGTTGACACCCATGACATGGGGCCACTTTACGCCCGTGTTAAATTTCTCGCCTCTAGGATTTTTCTCATGGCTCACTCCCAGGGGGAAATGGTCTGCAATAGGTGAGCTCGACCCTCTGACTTCATCCCTTGTTTAGCGCGCCTCAGCAGATACCCCGTCCCGTGTGCACCTCAGCTCTCTCGGCTGAGTGGTTCTGTCTGTTTATCTTGAGGGACAGACATCTCTGCACGGCGCTCCGTCTCGAAGCCCGCGAATAGGGTGACCAACTGACATTGGTGCAAATTCAGGACGGTGAGTGTACAAATTCGGGACAAAGGGTCAAAATTCAGGACACAAATTCAGGACAGGAGGTCAAAATTCAGGACAAAACTTCAGGACAATAGGTACGTTTTAACACATCAGAGGTCGCGCAATAGTATATAAGTAAGCCCAGCCATTTCCAAACATATTCAACCGTTTGCAAACCTATCCATCATGTATCCTTCCATCTATCATTTCACTCATCCATCCCTTCATCCATCCCCTCCTCCATCCTTTCACTCATCTCCATTATCCATCCACCCTTTTACCCTATCCATCTGTACACTTATCCATCCACTCCTCATCCCATCCATCCATTCACTCATCCATTCAGCCATTTACCCTTTCACCAATCCAGCCATCCTTTCACTTACTAATCCTTCCACCCATCCACTATTTTAGTCATCCATCCATCCTCCCTTTCTCTCTCCATCGACCCTTTCACTTAGCCATCCTTCCTTCCATCCATCCTTTCACCCACCCATCATCCATCCATCCATCTGTCCTTTCCCTCATCATCCATCCATCCTTTTCCCTCATCATCCATCCATCCTTCTACCCACCCACTCTTCATCCATCCTTCCCCTCATCATCCATCCATCCTTCCCCTCATCATTCATCCATCCATCCATCCTTTCACCCACCCCCTCATCATCCATCCATGCACCCTTCCCCTCTTCATCCATCCATCCACCCTTCCCCTCATCATCCATCCTTTCACCCACCCCCTCATCAACCATCCATCCATCCCCTCATCATCCATCCATCCATCCTTCCCCTCATCCATCCATCCATCCTTCCCCTCCATCCATCCATCCTTCTCCTCATCCATCATCCTTCCCCTCATCCATCTTTCCCCTCATCCATCATCCAGCTACCCTTCCACCCATACATCCAGCTATTTACATTTTCTCTCCATCCGTCCCCTCTCATCAATCCATCCATCCTCTCTCATTATCCATTTATTCAATCTTTCATTCATCCATTCACCCTTTCACTAATTCATCCAGCCATTCACCCATCCCTTCACTTACTTACTCACCGACCTTTCCATATTAATCTTGAGCTGAGCCCTTTTGAGAAGAGGCCCATCAAGAACTTCACCCTCGCTGCAGGGGCCGTTCCAGGACTGGGACAGAAGCCACCCAGGGCGGAGACAGGATCCACCACAGGGGGGGACAAGAGCCATCACGGGTGTAGGTGGACTGGAGCCACAACATGGGGTGACAGGAGCCATCACAGGTGGGGGATGGACTGGAGCCACCACATGGGGGGACAGGAGCCATCACTGAGGGGAAGGCAGGAGCCATCACAGGAGAGGGAACAGGATCCACCAGGGTGGGCACAGGGGTGGGCATGCAGTATTCTAGTATCATCTTGGGCTCCTCGCCCCCTCCTGCACAAGACAACGAGAAGACAGGCTCTCTGTCCAAAATGCCATCCCCCACTGTGATGTACAGTACTTACAGGAGATACTCTAAGAGAACTGGTTGAACTGATTGTCCACCATACTTTGTTAATCAGTGTGGGTGCGTTTGTGCCATTTCTTTATTTTCTTACATTATAGACTGCATGTTGAAGAACCGAGGTTTGCTTACAATTTAGTGACAGTAATTACGCTCTGTGAAGAGAACCACGTGCTGCCTCGGTGTAATCAGGGGTGTAATCTGGCCGAGTCTCGGATGTTTGGGGCCCTGGGTAGAAATGGAATGTGCGAGCCCCCTCCAAATAGCAGAAACATGATGCATTCAGGGCTGTTTGCATGTGAATAGATGTCGCTGCTCCTGAGCCTGCAGCCCCTCCCTCTCAGTCACCTTCGCAGCGCCTCTTAACAGGTCAGCAAGGGCTGGAGGTGTCAGGGCTGCCCCCCCCCCCTCCTCTCAGTCACCTTCGAAGCACCTCTTAACAGGTCATCAAGGTCTGGAGGTGTGAGGGTTGCCACCCCGCTGTGCCTCTCCAATGCTGCTGAGTATCTTGGCTGCTAGCCCAATTCACAGGCGATAGCCACATAAAGCAGACCCCCAGGATATAGTGAAAAATGCCGCGATTTCTACAAAAAATGCCGATTTCGCAGGCATTTTTGTAAAAATCGCTGCATTTTTTAAAAAGTGCCGATTTCGCGGCAAATCGCGAAATCGCAATATCCTGGGGGGTCTGCTTAGGTACCTTGCAATACACACTTGCTCAGTGATCCCGGTTTTAGTAACAACTGTACTTGTGTGGTGTTGCCGCAGGCCAGCATCCCCACAGGAAAAATTATTCCAGCGCCATTGTAGGTCAATATAGTGTCAATAGACAAACCAGGTTTACACGGTGGGGACAAAGGCCTTTAAAGTCTTCAATTGCTTTCACCAAAAAGCAATAAGGCAGCAAACTCAAGACCTTTTTTGTCCTGGTTGGATATTTCTTCATTGCTATGGAGTTCTCTGTCACCATGAGAACCTGATGCACCTGTGACCTTTGATACTTGTGTTGCCATGCCTGGAACCAGCAACACTCAATGGTGAGCATTATCTAGTGTTCTGCCCTTATGTCTGGATGCAACAGGAGTGTCATGTGTATGCATGCCGCAGAGCTGCAGCTCAGACTAAGAGTGGGGTGGGAACGTGACTTGACCTCTTCCTATGCTAATGTGCAACTGAACGGGTTGGATTGTATTTTGTTGTACAGTTCTGCATACCGTCATCCAAGACTGAAAAGCAAGTCTTAGGTGTGTAACTGGCAGTTTGTTTGGTAGAGGTTGTGAATACATATTCTTATAGTACTTTGGCCAGGGTTTAAGCAGTTGGGTAGATGTGTCTTGGCACTAGGTTGAGAAGAGCTGTGTCTTCACTTTTCAACAGATCTTTACATAACCTAGAGAGCGTTGCAGAGGAAAGCCGTGGAGAGACTTGTGGACAATGCACAGTGCTGAAATGCAATATCTCATTGACTTGGAGGCCATAGACCCATCTGAGGGCGGGTATGATATAAGCAGCGGCTTTCTTCTATAGAAGGCCTGGAATCAGGGCCGGCATTAACACTAGTGGCGCCCTGTGCGACAATCTTTGTTGGCGCCCCACCAGTGACCGCCTCTACAACGGATTCGTTCACTAACACCGCTTAACAGTGCCCCTCAGTCTCCATAACCACTGTCTCTCAGATTCAGTTAGTTTTGTAGCACCACTCATACCAGAGTAGGGTGTCAGAGCACTTTACATCACACACACATTGCACAGAGACAATCATATGTGTGTAAATCAGTGTATAGGAAATGTTACATCAGACAGGACTACAAGGTGTAATGTAGGAGTGACATGTCAGTGATAGTGGTAGGCAATATAGTTTAAAAGTCCTTATTCTGGAAAAGCGCAAATTCAGAATGTATAATGTAACATCATTGTTTGGGGTTCTCTTTAAAAATTGAACTGTTTTCTACCCAAACGAACACTATTGTCAAGATTAGGATAATAAAAGACTGGGCAAAAACATATAGCTCTAACTATATACCTTGCAGTTTGCATGTCGTTCTTTGATGACAGTTAATATATCAATGTTCTATGTTTGGATTTTGACTTCTAGACAAGTAACAAAAGGAGCTCTCTTACAGAAGCAGTAACCTACTGACCTTTTTACATTATATGAACTTTGTTATCTGCATGATACACGTTCTTAGCAGCAGGCATTTTAATCCTCTGCACTACCGTAGGATGAGTCAAAACTTCCACTAGACAAATCTCCGGTCTCTTTCCAAGAATACGATTGATCATCAGAGTTATCTTGACATTTTAATTGATGCCTGGAAATTGCTGGAGGCCAGGAACATGGCAGGAGGTGCTTTTAAAGTGATAATGTACTTGCAAACATGACACCCTCACCCCAAGTCAGCGCCCGGTGCAGTGGCACCGATCGCACCGCCTTAGAGCTGTGTCTGGAATTAGAGCCAATCAGATACCTTTGCCTTCTTCATTCATGTGACCTGTCTTCCATCAGGTTCAAACAAAGATGATTTTTAATATTTGAGCATTTCCTAGTCATTTGGGAGCACTTGGATTTTATTAGGAGACCCATGTCTAAATGGATTGATGTGAATTAGTGCCAGGTTGAATATAGATGAGGACCCAAACCCCAGACTACCAAAATAAAACTCCAATCCTAAGTGGGGATTGTTTTTCCAAAACTGATTCACCATGTTTTGTTCTGCAGGTTTTGATTCCCAGAGATTTGATATGACAACAATTCTGGATGAGCACCGCGGAAGCCCATCCTGGCTAGAGGTGTAATCAGAAGCCTTTTAAGGAGTAAAATATTCTCACCAGCTGGGTCTTTTTAGTTACGTATACGTCTGGGAATTGCTCTGCATGGGTGTGAATATTGGATTTGGTGTCCTAGCACAATGTCTAACAGTAAAGAAAAACACAGCTGCGAGACCCTAATCCTCCAGGAAGACCAGATGATAGAGTTTGATATGCATGAAACACTTTAGAGAACATTTTTTTTGTTTGTCGAGCTTTCAGTGATTAATTTTCCTGTTTGATTGCAGCATCTTTGAAGCATTAGCTACAAGCCTCACAGTTTACTTAATTTGAACACAGGTGAGCTAGGAAGCAGGGTGATATCCAACCGGCAGCTTCTATCTCGTCGTAGCCTTTTTGCTGCATGTACACCTACCAATCTCTGGTTAACTCGACCTTTCATTTCTCTCATAGCCTAGCTTCCATCTCAATGACAAAAGAAACTATTAACCAATGATGAACTAACAAGAGCATGTGAAACTGCCAGAGGTAGAACAGACCGGTGTCCCTTACTGGGCCAACAAAATTAGTTGATAACCCCATGTCTTTACTCTGTGGAAGTATGCGTCTTCCTGTCTGCTTAGAAGACTGAGTTCTGGCAAAACAGTTTGCGGGGCATAATATGAACAGCATATACTAGAGACATTTTTGTTTTCACTACATATCATCTTTTGAATGGTTCTATTAATCCACGTCTATAATAAATACATATTCTTACTATAAACAATATTTGAGATTGAAAATGTATCTTTATTGATTGCAATAGAATGTGCTACTCTGTATCCACTTCAACCATCACACCTCCTCTGATGATACATTTCTCGACTGCTCAACAATAGCTATCACTGGAGAGTCAAGCAAACAAGTGTCTTTTTAATCCCTGCAATGCGAATATTGGGGGTCCTCGGCCAGTAAACAGAAAAGGCAACATAACCTTTGAAACTTAATCTGGGGAAAAAGCCCAGCAGGCACCTTGATTCCACAGAGGTTACAACATATAATCCATTTTTGCGGTCACCCTTGGATAGAGCGAAACATTTGTCAGTGATTCATGGCAAGCTTTGTAACAACTCTCTCAACAACAAATAATACTCCTAAAAGTAATAGAAATTTTCGCCAACTTCTTGGAAAAATAAACCCACAGAAAGTGCACTTGAACATATTTCAGATTCAAGCACTATTACATTTTTGCTTAAGTTATTCAACTTAATTCAAGTTAGTTTACATGGGTTCCAATATTTCAGAAACATCTGAGATATTTATATTTTTTATATATGGAACACTTCTCACCAGCTGCCATCCTGCCAGCCATATGAGTGATTATTGGTATATTAAAAGTAAGCAGACAACTTGTCTTCCAAAAAACACAAGAAATTCTCCACCCTTTGTTAATAACCTGTGCAATTAACATTTTGACAGCAATTATAATTACATATGATCGCCATAAAAAAACGTTTATCTGATTTCTGGACCTTTTTCATCTATCAGCTACTGCATTCTATAGCCATCGTTAGAAAAATACAAGATGGCAGCCATTCCTTGGCTGTGTTGGATTCCGAGCTAAAGCACTTTCCCTCTGACCCACACTCAGTATATCTAATCACATAACATGCACTACCCAGAAGAGCTCAAATAAAATATGTAATTTCTTGATTTTATAATTTGGGAGGGAGCTGCAAAACCATTATTCCTCTCACCATGCTCTTTGCCTCTCAAATTGTGCTCTAGCTACATTTTGAGATTCTATTTTACGGGAAACCAGATGTGTTCATACTAACATTTCCCCAGCATTTGTGATCACAGATCACATGAAAATCACCTCAGCGTCCGCCAAGCACTTAAAAGTTGCCTTTTCTATGAGGCCTTTTTCTATTTCTCTGTAAACCGCCTGCATGATCATGCGATTCACTCCTCACAGACTAGCTCCGAGAGACCAATCAGAGCACTCACGTTCCTTGAACATGTGCTTGTTATCACCAGGTGGGTTTGAGATCTCATTTTTCACACTTATCAGTGACGTCAATTGGGAAATCAAGTCACATTGGTACATCCCAGATTCTGGAATGATTTCCCAACATGGGAAATGACAATGCTTATTAGTGTGAGAAGGTGAGGCTTACATCCCCCAAGATGTTCCAACTCAGAGATATTTAGTTAAGACTTGCCTTCTTCATGTGCTGCCCTGGAATCAAATGTACTTCTTTTTTTATTAATACCAAAACTCTGCATATCATAATACTGACAGCTCAGTGTTCTATCATAGAAGGACTCCAAAGAATATATAAGAAGCATTACACAATTTGATATTATAGCACTATTTGGAGGCAATGTCACATCTCCAAACACGATAGTGTGCAACTTGGGATCCCTGAATTCAGCTAGTGGCTACATGATAAAACGGGGGTACCTCGGCTGGGCAGAAACATGTATTTCTACCACTTTTAGTATTTCTTGCCCTGCATTCGTGACAGGAAAAGTAAAATGAGAAGTACCACACAGAAACGCAATGTCAGCTAGATGCCCTGTGACCTCACAAAGGGATGGTTTGACATTTCTGGACACCCAAGCACAAGAAATGCAAAACAATGTGTTCTAAATAACAAATGTAAGACAGAAAAAGTTCTAAAATAGGGAAACGTATCTAGCATAGCTGACTCTCTTCAGCAACAAATATTAACAGAAAAGAAGGAAAGAGGAGCAAAAGAGTAAAAGAAAAGTACCTTGGCCCTCATTATAAGCCGTCCTGTTAATTGCAATAACAGCTGATACCGAATAGATCTTAATTAAGACATTTATTGCAGGGAAATTCCTGGTATTTACCACAACATGCAGATTTTGGTGTTGTAAGCAACCAATTGTGCATGTTATTCCCCCAAAACTCATAATAGGGTGGTTTGCACTGCACTCCATAAATTCTGACTTGTCAGAGCCAAATTTTATCAGGTGGAGTACATAGCACACCAAAGACCAAGCTGCTTGTAAAGAAGGTATCAGGGAAAGAGACAAGGAACAAGACAAAAGGACAGACGACGTGAAAAGAGAAAACAAGACAGCCTCCAGGAAGTAACCAAGGCTTAAAAATGTAACCGTGCTGTCCAAGCTTTATTTACACCGTTAAAGTTCACTTTGAAACAACACTATCCTATAAAACGACATCGTTTCATCGGGCATGAGTTCTTTCAAGCTCCAGGGTTGCTCTGTGTCTCCAAAGGCCCAGTAAGACATGAGGCCGCCCTACTGGTGGGTGGACAGACAAGGCAGGGCGTGGGGCCTCTGGAGAGCACAGCTGAAGGGGGTGGGGTCAAGAGGGGGACGTAAGACTGTGATAATAAATACATGAAGGAAGGGGAGAAGGCGCAAACTTAGGCCTCGGACTCGAACATCTTCTTCCTGCCTTCCATGCCGGACTTCTCTTCAATGTTCTTACGCCAGTCTCCGACGTCACGCAGATCCTTCTCCTGGAGGGGAAAGAAGAGAACAGAGCGTCAGACGTCATGCGGCCTATACGGAGCAGTGAGAGAGGGACGCGGAAGGACAGAGTGAGCGTGACGCGACGTAACGTGACGTGGAGGTAGCAGGGAACAGAATGACACCGCAAAACAAAACGTGACACTTGACATTGAGCTTACAGAGCACAGTGAACACAGGATCGGACTGGCCTATAGGGCAATCAGGCGGTGTCCGGTGAGCTGGTTTGACACACCAGTGTGTGCGTGTGCTGGTTGTTTAAGCAGTTATAGAACTGTTTTATGGACAGGTGGGCCGGTTTTTCGGTCGAGTTCTTTGTTATTGCAACTTTTTTGCCTATATGCTTCGCTAATGGGGGCCACTTCTATTTTGGTGAACCGGCTTATGTTTTTGGTGGGTGTCTGACCTAGACAGAAAGATATAGAGCTAGCAAGGCATAAAGTGACAAGAAACTAGCAGAAACAATGACACAGAGATAGGAAGACTACGAATGGCATGAAACTAGCAGTGACTTAAAGCTAGCAAAACACAGAGTGACAGAACTGGCAAGTCTGAGCGAGAAGAACATTAAGTGTTCTGAAATAAAAATAACAGTGTGACACTGAGCTAGTAGGGCAAGTAGTAATATGGAGCTACATCAAGTTAGCAGACACATAAATACTCGACAATGCAATGTCTTTGAGTTTTGATAAATCTGCGACATAAAGTTAACAGAAAACGAGTGACGCGAAGCTAGAAGGACAGGGAGTGCCACTGAGCAGGCAGGGCAGATGCTGACAAAGCCAGCAGCAGTTGAAATGACATTGAGTTCGCAGGAAACAGAATGGCATAGAGCTAGCAGAAAAAATGATGCCAATGAGTTAATAGGGCGCACAGTGGCGTAGAACTAAGAGGCCACACAGCAACACTTAGCAATACAAGAAGTCAGAGCATAACTGCAATACTGCAGCGGTGCTGGGGCACAGGAGATATGAGTGGCTTTGTGTCGCCCAGTTAGCGCTTTTACTCCCAAACCAACAAAATAAGGAGTGTCAAAGATCTAGAAAGCTGTAAAACGAGCTGGACAAACGTGACAAACTGCTACCAAGGCATGGAGTGACTTTTCAGGTGGACAAAACACCTAGCGGTGAACCTAGCGGAAAGGTAGAGCAGTGTTTCTAGATTTTCAGGATCATGCTAAGACAAATGATTAGTTTCGTACCTTGTCTGTGTCTTCTTTCTTGACCTGCTTCAGGTTGGCACGGAGCTCCATGTTGACCTTGTGTTTGGAGCCCAGCAGAGCGCGCAGCATGGCATCAGCAGACATGCGCACTCTCTTCAGTGGTGGCCTCTTGAACTTGCCTCTCAAGTCAAAGATCTTCTGGTTCAAATCTTCCAGCTGAAAGAGGAGGAAAGAAGGTCAGAAAGGAACATGTGGATAGGGGTACACCTTTGCAATGAAGGCTATCGGAATGCCCAAGCAAAAAAGGCACTTATTATTGCCAAAATCCGTATAACTCCCTATCAACAGAGGCATAACATCAACTATTAACACTGGCTGTCCTTGCACAATGTACTTAGTGAGTGCTTCACCTTTTCACCCAGCCTGTGCCTTCTCACACTCAAACAGCTGAATGCACTCCCCAAAAATAGCTGTTAATCAAGTGATAAACCCCTAAAACCTAGCAAACCACCCTCTAACTCACTGCCCTCAACTTATAGAAACCCTCTCCTTAACCAGAAAAGCATTATTGTCACGGCAGGAAACCTGGCACATCCCCATTTTCAACACATTTGACTCCTCTTTTCAAGTCGGTAAAACTATGTCCTCAACTCGACAAACAGCTGTCTTTAAACTAGAAAATTAGTCTCATCAGCACAGCAAAATCTTCTCAGACACGAGAACCATTCTTTTCAAGCCAATAAGCCCCTTTTAACCCTACAAACCGCTATCCTCAGCCCATTAAACAACTATCTTCAAGTCAGTAAAACTATATTCCACACAGCAACCTGAAAACCAGTCTCGTCGACCTGGCAATATATTTTTTAACTGGAATCCCTTCTGAAATGTGGAATCCTCTGCCCCAATTCACCCTATGGCTCTCCAAACCTTGTTAAACCCCCCGCCCTCCGCTCCTCAACCTGCTAGCCTGTATACTTTGTCAAAACAAAGTTTGTGGAGGAGAACAGTCTGTGTGGAAGCACAGTCCCAGGATCACAGGGTGTGGACAAGCCTAATCCGTGAGTATATTCTGGATGGAAGCTAATGGGAAGGGTATTTTGGGTGGGAGCCCAGTCCAGACCGGAAGCATAACCAATGTGGGGAATAGTTAAGTACTGTGGCTGAACAAATAGGCAATGGGTGGGACAGTTTGTAATGAAGCACAGTTCAGGGGACATAATCTGGTTGGAAGCACGGGCATTGTGGGGTATTGCATGGACAACCAAAGCATAGTGGAGATAGGATTTTCTTGCTGGGAGTACAACAGATAGTATAGGAGGGCAAGTCAATAGGGGTGGGGTAGCCTATATATAAGAGCAGCCAATGTGAATGATCCCCTTGAATGACGAGAAGAGCTTGAGAATGAAGAAATTACCTCTTTGCTGCTCTTCTGCACCTTCTGTTCCATGTCGTATCTTTCTTCATCAACCTCATCTATCTTGGCGTGTAACTTTTTGCAATATTCCTGAAAGAAAAATGCCAGAAACCTCAGTTTAGCTGAGACAAATGCCCCCGACTCAACATTCAACCTAATCCAAATTATGTCACAGAAGTCTGTGTCATCCACGCAACTTGACCAGTCTTCTTCCTCCTCCCCTACCCTCATTGATATCTGAGCCAAAGGATCAACAAGTTCACCCAACTGCGAGTCTTCCCAGCATTTACGAGTCAAGGTTCCATCAACCACATTTCTGCAAAAATTGGAGACATTATACATCTATAAGGTCTAACCATGTGCTGCTTTACAAACTACCATAGACATATGGAACATGACTAAAAGCATCCCTGATAGTTGGTGCAACACACAAAGTACAGTGGTGGACCTCTCTGCCAGGAAACCTGGACTGGCGCCCATAGATTGGTGCACTGAAAAGGCCAGGCCCAGATCCGCTGGTAGAGGTCTTGACTTCTTGGCGTTGCACTCAGTCTACAGTAGTTCTACGCGGGAGGCTTTGACTGACTTAACTAACCTGCAGATCTTGCAGGGAGCCTGGCAAGCTCAGGGGCGGGCAGTGCTCTGCCAGGTACCTCTCCTTTTCAGCAGCGATGTCTTGTTCTTCTTTCTCTAGTGCAGTCTTAGCGACTTGCAGCATCAAACTCTGTGAAGCAGACAGGAAGATATATTAGGAATCAGGAAGGGGGTGCAGGACAAGAGTAGTGATGGAGATACAAGATTTAGGGATCCTGGCTTTTGGAATGTAGATGGATCCCCCGTGTGTGGGGATATTTAAGGGCTTTGGTAGAGTGAGGACCGAAGCAGTAGGGGTGGTGGGTGTGGAGGGGAACATTAGAAGTGCTGACTGTGTCTGGATGTAGTAGGGTTACCAACTCTGGGGGATGCAGATCATGCAGTAGGAGCATTGACTCTGGGGGTGCAGTAGGAGTGGTGGGTAGTAGAGGGGCGCATTAGGAGTGCAGACTTTGATTGGATGATGTAGGAGCATTGGCTGTGGGGGTTACTGTGGGTGTATTGACTCTTCGGGGCACCTAGTATTAGCTGTGGCTCTGATGAATGCAATAGGCACGCTGGGCGAGTGGGATTATATTGTAAGGATGGCTGTGAGGAATGCAGTAACGGCCTCTCAAATGTTGTTGGAGTACTCATTCTTGCTGGTGCTGCATGAGAGCTGACTGCGGGTATGCTTTAGGATTGCTGGACATGGGAAAGAATTTAGGGACTCTTGTGCTAGAGATGCTGTGGGAGTGCTGGTTGTGGTGGATGCAGCTTGGGTGCTGGCTAAAGGGTGCAGTCGATCTGCTGGCTGTGTGAAATACAATAAACAATCTCCTGGTGGATGCGGAAGGAACGCTGATTGTACTAATACAAGCCGTGGGTGATGCTGAAGTGGTGCTGCAGCTGTGGTGGGTGTAGTTGATGCAATGTGACATGTTGTACATATACTGCTGTTGAGGTGCTAAATTAAGGGGATGCTGCAGGAGTGTTGCCTGTGTGGCATGCTGCACAAATGATACTGTTGAAGAAGCTGAAAGAGTTCTGGCTCTTGGGATGCTGTAGTGGCCCTGGTGGTAGAGGAACAGTAGATGAACTGGCGTTGGAGTGACACTCTCCTTAGGATCTAACTCACCTTAAGATGCTGCTTGCGCTGGTTGGAGATCTTGGGCTTCTTCTGCAGATGAAAAAAGAGAAATAAAAACACAGATTAAAGGAAGCGCAGTGGAGAGAGGCCCGTGTTACCCATCACACAACCCAGCCAGCTAGTCAGAGTTTGGCCCTCAGAATTTCCTGATGGCAAAGGGAGAACAATGCCATCACTCTCAGAAGAGCTCCCCTGCATCAGAACCTTCACAACTCTACCAGGAACAAGGCAAGCTGCACTTGGAGGTCCCAAGCGCTGCTGTGGGACACCGCCATAGGTGATTGAGATGCATGCTGGGGGCACTAGAGGCATCACCCAGATGCGCATGTTCATGCAGAACTTAAGGTCATATGAAGGAGTCAAGTTGCCTCACAAACAACGCCCAGATGACAAGACAAGAAATAAGGAATACTTACATCATCGCTGCATGGAAGAACATAAGGAGAAAAGGGAGAGAAAGAGAGAGAAAAGGGTATCACTTAATCATCATCAACTATATCATCTTCAAAATATTTGTTTGGTTTCACATATCCTTCACCCCACATTGAAACCCAACTCAGCATCCTTACATCAGAAAAATACACAAGTGTGCACCAGAACCTGAGATGGGAATTGAGCCAGATGTAGACCACAATCACCATTTGCTAACCCAACCAACCACCTCCAATACTCTGTCAACCCTCTAAATCATTTACAGTTCTTGCCACACATCCCTAGCCCACCTGTATGTATCTTCTTCATTTGGGCGTCAACCTGCCCAAAACTCAACCAATCTTCCTCATCCCCAGCTTGTCTATTAGCCGAGGCTCTACGCCTGATCATTTGCAGAAACTCCAGATAGACACTGAAGCCAAACATCTGTTTCTGATCACACGCATGAGCTTCTAGATATACACTGCAGCCAGTGCCGAATCAATAGGCCCTGGGCTCACTGCAGGACAGTGAACTTTAGTGGAGTTTCTCCCGTAGGCTTTGGCATCCAGAGGGTAACCATAGGGCCGGCCGCTCTGGACTGCCTTGTAAGATATGCCAGCTGGCTCCAGTATGTGCAACTGTCAATCATAGAGCGGGACTAGCCAACATAAGATCACATCATCCTGCGGACCTCAACACCAAACCTAGACTGTGAGATGTGATTCCTCTTTTCTCTTAGTAGCAGCCTACTGAGCTGTGTAGCCCATGCACTATTTGAATACCGACAGCTCCTTCTGCAAAGTGGTTACCTGTCTACAGCCAGAGCTCGAGCCGTATGAATGACATATCTGCAGCAGCAGAGCGTGCCACCCATCGGAGATGGTTTTCTAACTGCACAGGTCGCACTTGAACCCTATAAGAGACTTCCTTTTGGCCGCAGACAGCTTTCAATCTATGCCAGCCTCTAGGGAGGGGCAGTCTTCAGCCTTCATTGGTCTCTGAGGTGCTGGAGCAGCAATCTTCTGTCTACACAAGGCTCCGAGGCCCATAGGAGACACCATTCTGCCAGCATAGGCCTCCAAGACCTAGAAGTGACAGCTTCTGCCTGTACAGGCCTCCAACTCCCAATACAATGTGCCTTTTGCCGGCAAAGGCCTCCATTTCTCATAATACAGCGCATTCTGCCTGCACAGCCCTCCAGTTCCTTGGCCTTTTGTCCGCACAGGCGACTGGGGCATATGATAGACAATATACAGCCTGCCCAAGGCGGTGAGACATCCCGCCTGCAAAGGTAGAGCCTGACGCTTGCAAGAGCCCGCGCTTGTCTTTCGCAGCCGGAAGAGGCTAGCACACCACAAAGCACGTGACTTCCTTAACGAAACAGGAGGCGAAAGACACTTACTCTTCACCCATCTTGACTTCTTTGATCTAGAACCTGCAAGAAAAAAAGAAGAAACTTGTAAGTCACCAGATTTGAGGAAACGCGTGCACTGCGCAGAGAGTGGTGAGAGCAGGATCAAGTGCACAGAGAAGAGAGCGGTGTGCGCATGATGAAGTGTATTAAAGCACAGAGAAGAGAGCAGAGCATAAAGTGTACAGAAGCACAGAGAAGGGAGCGGTGAGATCATGTGACGTATACCAAAGTACAGAAAAAAGAGTGGTGAGAGCGAAGAAGGTGTACTTATGAACGGAGAAGAGAATACTCAGAACAGGATATATGGTGGGTGTGTACTGAGAATGACACCACAGGACACAAAGATGAGAACACTGAGCACAAAAGAGAGGGTTTTGGGAAAGGAAATAATAATGCAACCAGAGCAGAGCATGTTTATGCACAGAGACTGAAAACAGCAGAACAGTGGGCGTTCAAGCAGCACTAGTGATAAAAGTGAGACAGTAGTGATAATAGTGAGACATTAGTGATAAAAGTGAGACAGTAGTGATAATAGTGAGACAGTAGTGATAATAGTGAGACAGTAGTGATAAAATTGAGACTAGTGATAATAGTGGAACAGTAGTGATACGAGTGGTGCAGTGGGTGTTTATACAGTAATATTGATAAGAGTGGACAGTGGTGACAATAGTGGGGCAGTAATGACAATAGTTGAACACTGGTGATAAGAGTGGGTGTTTATGCAGAGATAATGATGAGTGGACTGTGGTGATAAGAGTGGGATAGGGATGACAAGAGTGGGACAGTGTTTTTTTACGCACTTAAAGGATTATGAAAAGAGGAGAGAGATCTGTGACTGGGCAAAGCAAGAAGTCCAGAGAGGTGGGTGTTGGACAAGACCCCCAAAGATGGCCTGTGAAGCAAGAGTCTTAAGAGGGTGCCAATGGACAAGTTTGCAGCCTACAGAAGAGCTATTTATTTTTATTTATTTATTTATAAAGTTTTATATAGCACGAACTTGATCCCGAAGGATATCAGAGCGTTTTACAATTTGAGGCAATTAAATCACTTCCCACCCTATTCCCCTATACACCCACATCCCACTATGGAACTAAAAATGCAAAATTAGAAGGAGTACTTTTTAACTCCAGCATGTTACTGGAGTCTGTAATAACCTCAGTGTTATGCTATAGTATCTTCTTGAGCAATATTATCCTATCTTATCTTTAGGGTTTAGTACAGCACTCAATTATCGAAAAAGGACATCCTGGCACCTCTAAGGCGGCCTCTTGGTGCTAAAACATGACCGATCACATTAGAATAGCTTTAAGGCTTCCAAAGCTCTTCTGAATCTATAGAGGTTACACATTTCTTTAAAAATGAATGAAAGAATACTATATAACCGAGAGGCTAGGGTGGAAAAAGCGGGTGCGCTTGCATAGTTTTTCCTAAATCAAAGCACATTGTGGTTGACTGCCCTGCAGAGGCAGGGAAGGAGACTCCTGGGAGGCCTTGGGATGCAGAAGTTTCTAAAGTCCCTGAAGACCTGGCTATTCGACTAAGCAACTTGGCCCTGCAGCGCCTGGATACTCATGAGTGACAAGAAGCGCTCTACAAATTTACTGATTGATTGATTGAGAAGCTTCTAGAGGGTTCTCTACTGAACAGGGCAGGAGACCCTCAGAGAGGCCTGGTGACAAAAAAGCCTCATGAGGCGCCAGGTACTACACAAAGGTCTAGAGTGAGACCTTACACAGGAGGTTTCAGGGAGGCCTGGCGAGGCGCCAGAGAGGCCACACAATAGATCTCCCAGAGTAGCAGAGCCACTACTGTAGTCGACAAGCATGTATTTCGGGAACGCAGGTCCACTGGAATAATGTGATCCTATGGCTGCGGCTTTTTTTCACATAAATATGGATTCGCTGCATTTGCCAATTAACCCGTCATCTGCTGCATAATCTGCAGATTTTAACCAAAGAAAAGTGTTTCGCTCTCAAACGGACCAAAAGTTACTAAAGCATGGTGACAAATGTCTCTGTAGAGTGGAAAGCCCTTCATAAAGGTTGACTGGTCATCTTCCAATTGCTTATTTCTGTATTTGGATGTTAAACTGGTACTAAGGTGAAATCGTTGCCCAGAAAGTGTTCAAAGGACAAAATAATGAACTCATAGTATCACAAAATGTGCCACATTATGTCCCATAGTTGGCTTTTCATTGCCACATAATCTAGCCAACCTTCTCTCATATCCTAGTCCTCCTCTGCCGCATAATTCCTGTGGCCCTTCCAAAATGGTGGGAATGCAGCGCATCCTATTCCCTTTGATGGAAGATTAGGCCTGCTGCCCCCTGAGGTGAAACCCGAGCCTCTCACAATGTGCTGGGAGCCTCGGGCTGCTTCTAAAAATGACCCAGGCCCTTCCAAGGAGCAGCAGCTGACTCCCCTTCCTCGGATACCTGTCTCAATCCCCCAGCGGGTCAGGAGGGGGCTTGGGCACATCTTTGGACCAACACAGAGGGCCCGAGACAGACTGGAGCGGCTGAAATAACGCCCAGCCTTTCTTTCGGCCCCCCTCCGAGCTGAACACCTGCCTCTCCAGGCTCGTCATGGCACCTTCCCCGCGCCCCGCCCCTGAATACTGCTCCGCGCCTAGTTCTGGCGTGGGTGGGGTACATTTATTGTGCGAGTGAAACACTGTGGGTAAAGCGCTACAAACAGCTGACAGACGCCTCAAATGGCAGTTTCTGACGAGTTGGCTGACAAGGGGCGCTCGAAGTGGGAGGCCAGCATTTTTTTTTCTTCTATAGATGACACTTACGTCTCTTATATGTTGCTGGAGGTCTTAAGTTGTGTCTTGGGAGATTCTCGATATAGCCCGAGGCGCTATGTCCACAAATGCTTTAGGGGCTTCTCAAATGAGAACCGCCAGGACATAGGGCAGGGTATGTGGGGGAGTGAGGGAGCACAACGGCGGTGACTACAAATGCTAGGGGGAAAACAGGAAAACAAGGAAAACAGAGGATGGCGCAGATGCAAGAAAGTCAAATAAACACATAACTGATCATGCAGAAAGATTGCCATGTGCAGTACGCAAGGTGGGAACGAGATGGGATGTATGGATGAGTGGTAGTTATGTGGCAAGGGAGATATGATCTATATTTAAAGTATCCATTCATCTATAATATAATTCATTTTTGTGCAAATACAGCACCCAGGGGCCCGGTTGGACCAACGCCCCTACAAAGAACCAATCTAAAAGCACGCCCGCTTCATGCACCCTGGACATCTCCCGCTACCCCCTTCCCACACCCGGCAAAATGGCCCCTCTATAAGGTTGCCCACCCATATATCTAACTTTTCCTTGCACTCTCGTTTGTAGTCAACTCAAGTAGTTCTCGCGCAGAGCACCCTGCCTCCGAGGCCCCTCTGCACGTGCACTGAGCCCCCTTTCATTTGGAGCCCCTGACTGGACATTCCTTCTCCCCGGCCTCTTTCATGCAGCCTCCCGTCAGCTGAAATCCCTTTCTTTACCGCCGTCTAGTCAGAGCCCCCACCCATAACCTCGTACACTTTTTTGCGAGGCCCTTACAGAGCCCTGCTTGGCCTGAACCCCCCTTTAGGAGGCGCTCTGTACAGTTCACATTCCGTTTGAAGTCATTTACGAGTCCAGCCACCCCCTCAGAACACCTCCTTCCCAAGAGCCACTCTGTAAAGAACCCCGGTGTAGTGGGGCCCGCGAGGGCCCTTCTCCAGACTCCTTTTAGGGCCCCACCCTGACAATACTAAATGTATTGTCAATTCTGTATCTCCAAAGCGAGCATTGCCTACTTGTGAATACGTTCATAATGATGCAGGTAACTCCAGGCGCCAGTGGGCGGAGTCACAAACTGCAAAAGCTTCTTACGCCTGGAGAGTCGAGTCCCAGTGGGATGTGACCCCTCAAACTCCCTTTGCTGTCCTCCCATCTACTATGAAAAACTTCAAAAGTACTGCAGGACTCATTTATACCGCCTCACTTTTATAGCGCTTTACAACACCTTTTAGAAACCTTCCCTCTATAGCGCTGTAAAGACACCTTTATTGCGCCCCATCTGCATGCAGTGCTCTGGCGCCACCTCACTAATGCCCCTCTATATTGTACCCTCCCTCCGAGCGCCCCTCCCCGTACCCCGCAGCAGCACCCCAGGTGCCGGTCGGAGCTGGCTGCAAACACACGGCTCACCTGCCCCAGGAGAAAGAGCCCACGCTGGTGGAGAACGCTGGAGAGACTGGGAGCCACGGGCAGCTGGGGGGGCAGGGGGGGTATAAATGGACTCCTCCGAGGGGGTAGCAGAGGCCGGCCTCTCTTTATGGGCATGGAAGACTCCTCAGGCCAATGGAGACTGGAGTCCTGAAATACTGACGCCACCGCCCCCCCTCTAAGTCATCCGAGCAAGGGCCTTAAAGCAGGGCGGAGGAGGGGCTGGAGGGGACAGAAGGAGCCCGCGAGGGCAGAGCTGAGACACGCACAGCTCCGCTGATGCATCTCAAGCGGGATCTGTTCTTCGAGGAACTATGTAGCGCTCAAGCGATGCGCCTCATTCATAGCTCAGCTATTCCACAGCGGCCGCGCCGCTCCTCCAGCCTTGTGACACACACAGCTCTTCCAATGCACCCAATACTGGCCCGCAGTCAAGGTCAGACTGGGACACAAAATCGGCCCGGGCACCAAAATAAAAGTGGTCCCTATTAGCGAATCGGATAGGTAAAAATGGCCCACATTTGCAAATAGGGCAGTTTTGAACTTGTAAAGGCGCGTTGTGCAGGTGTTCTGCAAGGTGTGGGAGACTGCTGCATGCATTTGTCCGCTGGAAAATGTTTGTCTTTACGTCAAGGAAATCAACAGTAAAAATCCGCCCACTAGACCACAAACCAGACCCACAAGCCTCCCCCACAAATCGGGCGACACTGACGGATTGCCCGGGCCTAAAGGTTAGTCTTACCCTGCAGCGGCACTCTGCTGTTCCAGTAAGGAGAGCCAGGGACAGGGCCTTAAGTGTGCCGGGTCCTACCGGTACTGAGCACCAGCAGTTCTTAAAAGCAGGTGCTGAAACGGTTCTCTATGGGGCACCCAGGGGCATATTATCAAAGGGGTTTATCTCCGCTTTTTTGGCTTTAAAAGCCAAGAAAACGGAGATAAAATTAACTCCCTATTCCCTAGCTGTCGCTAACACCAGTTAGCGACAGCTAGTAGGAGATAGCGACCATCTTGGGCCCCACTTTGCATGTCAGTGATATTTATCACTAATGACATGCAAAGTGGGCGTGCCAAGATGTTAGCGACTGGAAACAGTCGCTAACATCGCTATCTCCTATTACCAACTTTTGGTTATCTCCAAAAGCTAACACCTGCCCTGAGCAGTCCTTAGCCATGTTATCCAATGGGAGGTGGATAACATGGCTAAGAGCATTAGCTCGGTAATGCATGAATATCGCTGACTTTTCAGCGATATTCATGCATTGCGGCCGATTTTTATCGCATTTGCGATAAACCTTGGTAATACCAAGGTTTATCTGCGATAAAAATCGCCGCAGCTCAGCCGTACATTTTGGTCTCTAACCAAGCAATAGCGATAATTATCGCTATTGCTTGGTAATATGCCCCTCAATTTTTGTCCACACCGTCAGGGAGAAAAATAAAATCTGAACTCTGTAGCAGCACCACCCTTCAGTGCCTTTATTGGAACTTCAAACAGACTCGTTGCTAGCTCTTTCACAGTCTCATCATTTCAGAACTGAAGCATTTTCAATATTCTGCACAACGAACCCATAGTTGTTGCCTATTTATCTTATGCAACTAAGAACCATTGACAGAGCCAATAGTCCTGGCTTGTTGTAGGTGTGATGTTACTTGTATTATATACCTGGATGCAATGACAAAAGCAGCAAAATACTAGTTGCGGCGACACACTATGCTAAACACAGATTTTTAGTAGGTGTTTTTAAGCCACGCCCTTAATTACATCAACCATTCCCCCTTGAGAGACACCCCAGCCCCCGTTTTTTCATCCCACTTAAACCCCGTCCAGGGGTACTCCATGGCCTAAGGAAACTTGAGCCCCACTGCCCCACCCCCGCAAAGTACAAGAAGGGGGTCCCCCGCACTCCGAGCCCAGTCAGGAGCTCAAAGGCAAGGGGCCCACCGCCCGCACACAGTTAGGGAGGCCCCCCTGGAGCTTGGGGTCCCCTCTGCACTGCAGGGGCTATGGTTACACTGGAGGTACCCCTTCCCAAGCATATCACGATTCACTCGCAGCACCCCTGCTATTTCAGCACGGAAAGCCAATCGCGACTCCAACAATGAATCCATATTTTGACCCCCTGAACCCCGCGTGTCCCTGCATTGAGGCCGAGAAGAAGCTCTGCGAATGCACCTCGGCATTGACCTTCTTGGCGTCTGTATTCGGAAGCGGAAAGACGCCTCTTCTGTCATTAACATATAGCAACATAAGTGAACACAAGGCTCAGTTTTTGTTATTTATTATCCTTATGCTAAAGACCGTGTAGCTGGTGCTCCAGTGTTCTTGTGCTTTAGAATGGATTCTATTTGGAATTTAACACACGTGACAAAATGTAAACAGTCACACTTTTGCTACGTAAGCCCCTTCGACACATCCACAACGTCTCTTTACTGTGGCTTGCACCATGCGCTGGTATCACACAGAACAGAGAGACTGCGGCAGGCACGGCTCTCCCACTCCTGAGACATGAGGGGGTGCTCATTCAATGTACCTCTTTTCTGGCCCCCCCAATGCAGCGATTTTCTAATACTGAGATACGCACAGGACTCCCATAATGCACACCTACTCTGACCTGCAACAGAAGGCTCCGTTCAGCTCCTCACTTCTGAGACAATCAACCCAGCTCTCACAACACACCCCTATCCTGGCTTGCATCATGCATTGGTCCATCTACCTAATTTCCGTCATACGCTAGTGTACTAATACAGGAACATCTACGCAACCCACAATGCATTAACAGGATCTGAATCATGTACTAACGCACAAGAAATGCGTCATCTACACAGTTCTCAACATATACCCCAGTCAATCCTGGTTTGAGTAATACATGCGTACAATAGTACTGCGATAGGGGTGTGCTCAGTCAGAGGATGGTGATAATGCCACAGTGGCTATTTTTTCAAACTGGGGGATGCTCAGTTAAAGTAGGTGACCAGATTATCAGAACGAAAAACCGGGACAGGTACAGAAATAGAAATAGGACTAAATGTCCTATTAGGTCTCAGCGCACTCAGAAGCGATATCTCACGCCTTGCCAAAGCCATCTCCTCAACTCACACCCACTCTCCGTTCCCCTCACAATACTCCCTATCGTCGCACATCAACACCAATCTCAACCCATCAACTCACCGCCCACCAAACGATATCACCAACATTAACACTCCTCCCCTTACTAATAACTTCACAACCAGTTCAATACCCGCTCAACTGTCCTCAATCGTCCCACCCTGCAATGCCAACACGCCCTCCCGACCTCAACTTGATACTTGCCCAATAACCCCGGAATGTAATCCTTTCATAAACTTACCCATCTCTCCATGTCCATCCTCATCCATCATCCCCCCTACTCATCAGTCTACTATGCCAGTTCTCCTAGGAACAAACAGACTCCCCCCTCTCCCAACATCCCCTAGAACTCCCCAACAACTGAGACCTATCCCCCCGTGCCACCACCCAACCCACTGACCCCTCTCCCTTCAATTGCATGTTGATCAACTGCTGATCAGCCTCCTGCCACGCCACTGAGATTGCGGAAGCCATTCTCAGTGAAAACATTGACATCGCATTCCTAACTGAAACCTGGCTCACCGCCCACTCCACTCCTATCCTCAACTTGCTTATTCCCCCAGGTTATTCTATCATCAAGAAATATAGAATCGAGCAAACAGGAGGAGGCCTTGCACTGATTTTTAAATCTGAACTTAACATCTCTCCTGTACATTTACAAGACCCTTCATCCTTTGAATACCTTTGTGCAGATCTCTTCATTCACGACTCCCCCACCATTCGGCTGCACACTATCTACCACCCCCCTGGAAATTGTACCTCCTTTACTGATGAAATGTCTGATTTTATTATCCAAGCATCTCTCTCTCACTATAAGAATATCTTCCTTGGTGACTACAACATCCACTGGAACAAAAAGGATGACCCTGCTGTCATCCTATTTAAAGATGCCATGGACATCACCAACATGACCCAACTCTGCCATTCCCCCACTCACAACAATGGTTCCACCCTCGATGCTATCATAACTAGCAACGATCTGGCCTCCCTCGCTAACATACTTCCTGTAGACTGGTTTGACCACTACCTTATCCTCTTCACCATGGATAGATCCATCAACCGCCCGCCCCCATTAACACCCTACCTAAGAAACCTACACAAAACCTTCACCTTATTCCTCCTGGCGAACTGGAATCCACAATTAAAACCCGCTTACTTCTCCCCCCTCTCTCTGACAGCACCAATGACTTAACCAACCATTATAATAACTCTATTCTTGAAGCCCTTGATCTAATTGCTCCAATTAAACTCAAACAACAAAAAAACAACCCTCCCAAGTCTTGGTTCAACTCTGAACTCAACAATGAAAGATGGTCCCTCAGACAATCTGAACGTGTTTGGAGGAATCATCCCACCGCAGATAATCTGGTTCTCCTCAGAACTGCTAGAGCCCAATACAAAAAACACATCTTTAACGAAAAAGCCTCCTTTCTCCGGTCACAACTCGACCAGGCTAGAAACCGATCTAGAGAACTCTTTAACATTGTTAAAAAACAAACCTTCACTGGCCCTCCTAAAATATTAGCCTCTTTTGATAAATGCGAAGAAATTGCTAGCTTCTTTACGAATAAAGTCAATAAGATCGAACTATCCTTCACTTCCCTCCCCCTCTCACTATAACCTCCCTTCATCCAACACACCCTCCCTACCACTCCTGATTCACTCTCCTCCACTCTTTCCTCACCTCTCGATCCATCTCTAACCCTCCTGCTCTCGCTCAACCAGACCCCATTCCTAATGGCTTCATAACTAAAAACAATGCTTCATGGAGCGAATTTTGTCCTGTCTCAGAGTCCTCGATCATCAATATCATTACCAAACTCAAACCTTCGTCCCATTCCAAAGATCCTCTTCCCGCCCACTTGATCTCAAATTTACCATCGCCCCTATATGGACTAATATCATCAACTCCTCCCTGTCCTCTGGCTGCGTCCCGTCCTCCCTCCAGCTTGGTCAAATCTCTCCCATCTTGAAAAACACCTCTGCCGACCCTAATGACCTTAACAACCTACGCCCTATCTCTAACCTTCCCTTCCTCTCTAAAGCCCTGGAAAAATGTGTCCTATCACAATTAGAGAACCACATCCTCGCCTTCAACCTCCTTGATGTTTTCCAATCAGGATTTAGAAAAGGATGTAGTACTGAAACTGCTATGCTAAATATTACAGATGACATTCATCGCTCCCTTGACAAAGGTGAATCCTCACTACTAATCCTCCTTGACCTCTCTTCGGCATTTGATACTGTCCACCATCCCACCCTTCTCAACACTCTCAAAGATCGATTTGGCTTGGAAGGCACTGTACACAAATGGTTCTCCTCATTCCTTCTAAACAGATCTCAGCAAATCAAGCTTAGCCACTTCTTCTCTAAACCCCAACCTGTCTCTCTTGGTGTCCCTCAAGGATCCATCCTATCCCCAACCCTTTTCAATCTTTTCATGGAACCACTCACCCTCATTTATGTATTTTTTTATTTTTATTTTTTAAATATATTTTTATTGCAGGAATTAGCCAAAGTTACATGATAGATCAGCGACATAACTTCAAAGGAAAAGAAAAACAACAGATCCCCCGTGAGGAAATACTTCCCATACACAGCCATTCAGCCCACAACCGGAGGGTCGGGCGGCGTCTGCGATAAGGTCGCATACGGGGATCCGGTAGTTCGCTGGGGTTGATCCAAATAAATGAGCGATCCTCATCTGCTTTTCTAAATCATCCTAAAACACCCCCAACACCCACCCAACCCAACGTCGCCCAGAGGAGCGGGGACTAACCACTTAGTGTGAAAGGACTCAGAATGATAGTAGAATGAAATGAAAGCGATCTGCGCTCCCCTCTACCTCCATCGACCCCCCTCCCCCCGCCCAGCCCCGCCATCAGTGTGGTGTGTGTGTAAGAAGAGCTTGTGGAAAGAAACCTTAATCAACTGCGTATAAATCAGTGTTATGGACACCTAACGGGACTCAGATTGTGCTGCGTCATCACTCTCGGAATCGCTGGAAGCGCTGTAATCTCGCAAGGCCTGCACTAAAGTCTCCCATTCCAATGCAACTTCTAGCGCCCTCTCATTCTGCTGTCGCCTCGCCAGCTGGTATCGCAGGGTGCTCTCCCCCTTGGCCCACTTCAGGAGTTCATTGCGCCATTTAGCGCCTGTTGGACCAACCCGTGCCTTCCAATGCCTGGTTATCTCCCTCTTTGCCAGAATGAGCCCTAGGTCAATAAACTTACTAGAGATTTTATTTTTAGGGGTATGAGGGCACCAATGTAGGATCCCCACCGCCGCGTCAAAAGTCAAGGATCTCCCAGTGACCCCATTGAGGGTGTCCCCTATCAGGAGCCAGTAGGAGGACAGCGCTGGGCAGGACCACAGCATATGTATAAGGTCCGCCGCAGGTGATCGACATCTGGGGCAAGCCGCCGTGTCCGAGGCGAAGTATTGTTGGATTTTCGCCGGAGTCAGGTAGGCCCTGTGAAGTACATAAAAGTGAACCAATTGAAACCGGGCGTGGCGCGTGCCTTTCCAGGCTCGACGCATCAGTTGTGCCCATGTCGTTTCCGGTATATCTTTCCCTATGTCAGCTTCCCACCGGTTCCATAGTATGTCGAGCGGGGGCAGTCCCTCATTGATTAATCTATTATATAAACACGTGACCGCCTTGACCGTCCCCGAGGACATCATAACATACTGGCACACTGGTGATGTTGGCGGCTCCTCTATGCCCCTCTTCCAGTGCGTCTGAATTGCTCTAGTAACTGCTGTGTGAAGGAGAAAGTCACCTCGGGGAACGTCAAAGCGGTCCAGAATCTCCTGGAAGGGCAGTAATACCCCATCTTCATAGAGCTCTCCCACTAACTGCAACCCTGCATCTTCCCAGTGCCTTAAGCGCGACCAGTCTCCACCGTGCGGCAAGGCAGTTATCATCCCCAATGGAATCTCTGGAGCATAGGGGAGTTTCAGCTCCCCCCGGGCATGGGCACGATTCTAGCACAGCCATATAGTCAGTTCCTCGAGCGTAAGGTCTTTCAGAGCTAAGCGCTGGCGTAATGCAATGTAGGAGATAACGTGTCTGGGCCTTCCCCTGCCTCTCCCATCTTCCGGGCCTCGGAACTCTCTCGCTATCTCCTAATTGAAGGTTTGCAATTGAGCCGCTAGATAGCATTTTTCGAAATCCGGCACCGCTAGGCCGCCCTCCGATTTTGGTCTCATCGGGGTCTTGAGCGCCACCCTTCGGCGGCCCGACCCCCAGAGGAACCCCACCAACATAGATCTCAAGAGCCGGAAGGTGGCCGGCGGAACCCAAATCGGGAGCGCTCGAAAATAACATATCAGCCAGGGTAGTGCCACCATTTTCAGCAGCGCTATACGCCCAGACACCGAAAGCGGCAAGGTGGCCCAGAAGTCCATGCTGCCTCGCAGCGCGCGAATACAGCGGGCTATATTGCCATCTAGGATATCGGCGGGGTCATGGTACACATATACCCCCAGGTATTTGAGGCAGCTAGGTTCCCATCTAATCTCTCTATCGGTGTCGGGTCTGGACTCCCCCTTCTAACTGGGAATAGGCAAGTCTTGGCCCAGTTCACCTTGAGGCCCGAGATCTCTCCGAATGTCGTGAGAGCCGCTTCAGCCCCAACCAGAGCGTTGCTCGAGTCCTCGAGGAAGAGCAGCAGGTCATCGGCATAAAGAGAGATGTGTTGTTGTCCTGATAAAGTCCGTAGCCCGCCGAAGTGGGTTCCAGTCCGGATCGATAACGCGAGCGGTTCAACCGCGAGCGCAAAGAGCAGAGGGGATAACGAGCATCCTTGTCTCGTGCCTCGTTCCACTGGGTATTGTTGGGAGACCAGCGGGCCCGTTCTCACTCTGGCCGTCGCCGAGGCCTAAAGTACCATGGTCCATCTGACAAATCCCTCCCCCAGACCGAACCGCAGTAGTACTCTACGTAAATATTCCCATTCCAGGCTGTCGAAGGCCTTTTCCAGGTCAATCGAAAGGACTAGGGGGCACGGGGCCTCCGTATGTGGTTCCTCCAGTAAGCGGAGTAAGCGACGAATATTCATAGTTGTATTGCGTTTAGGGATAAATCCTGCCTGATCCTCATGTACTAAGGAACGCATGTGCCCCAGCAGTCTCGACGCCAATATGCTGCTCAGAATTTTATAATCGACCGTTAGCATCGATAACGGTCGATAGGACGCCGGGTCATCGGACTCCCTACCAGGTTTGAGGAGGGGGACTACCAAGGCTTCACACATCGAGCCGGGGAGGCGTCCCAGGCGTTTCGCTTCCCTGTAGACCACTAACAGTCGGGGAGCCAGGAGATCCATGTAGGCGGAGTAGAATTCCACCGGGAGCCCGTCGAGGCCCGGGGTCTTGTTCCTCGCCATCCCTTTTATGGCGCTACCGATTTCCCAAATCTCTATGTCTGTGCCGAAGGCCTTCGCTATTTCAGGTTCCAATGCAGGAATCTCTAAGGATTGTAAGTAGTCATCGATCAGGGCAGGGTCACGGGTCAGTCTACTACGGTACAGCCTTTCATAATATCTCAAATAGCAATCGAGTATCTCCGGTTGGGTATGCACCTCAGTTCCCTCCGCGGTGCGCATGGACACCGTCGGGGTGGTCCGTCTCATGAGGTTGGCCAGCCAGGCTAGGAGTGCGCCCGACTTGTCCCCTTCTGTGAGCGATCTGGTGACATAGGCCTTATAATCAAAACACCGCAATCGTTCGACCTCCGCCGCCACCGCCTCTCTCGCTGCAGCAGTACGTTCCTGAAGGTCTGGGTGGCCGGGGCGGCGAAGCTCCATCTCGCGGAGTTTCCGGTCTGCGTTGGCCAGGTCATCGAGGATGACTCGTCGCATTCCCACTTTTTTGGATATACAATAGCCCCTGACCACCACTTTAAAAGCGTCCCACTCCGAGGCTCTCGACCCAGCTGTGCCCCCATTTGTCGCAAAATAGTCAGTAATTTTATCCTCTAGGTCTGCCTTGAAGACTATATCCTCCAATATCTCGGGCGCAGTTTGTGAGTGGGTACGCTAGGGACCCCCGGAAACCATCTGAAATCCACTAACAGGGGTTTGTGATCAGAAATGGTCCTAGCCAAGTATTCGGATCTCACAGTCGCGGACACCAGTTCCGTCGACCCCAGAAACCCATCTAGTCTCACATGCAATTTGTGCATACCAGAAAAGTATGAATAATCTCTAGCATAGGGGTGCTGCGCTCGCCAAATGTCTGTCAGCCCCCATTGAGCCTGCCATTCCTTCCTGCCTTTAGCTATCCGTCGGACTGGGGAATCCGGAAGGGGGGGTGTGAACGATCGATGTCAACATCCACCACCGAGTTAAAATCTCCTCCGATCAGGAGGGTCCCCGACAGGAAATGAGCCAAAGAGCCCGATAACTCGGTCAGGAAGGCGAGTTGGTCCACGTTAGGCGCGCAAATGCAGCAAATATTCAGAGCTCTACCCCCCAATGTGCCAGAAATTGCCACGTATCACCCCTCCGGATCCACCACAGATTTGGAAACCTGTAGGGGTATCCCAGCTCTTATCCAAATCAACACCCCTCTCGCGTAAGCTGAATATGTGGTGTAGTATACCTGCCCTCTCCATCTACGCTGTAGCGCTACCCCTTCTGCCTTAGTAAGATGTGTCTCCTGTAGTAACGCTATCTGTACCCCTCTACGCACCAAATAAGCGTGAATGTTGTGCCGTCTGGACATAGTGTGAAGGCCTCGCACATTCCAAGTGACGCATTTTAGATTAGTGATCTCAACCATTGTCCCAAATTGTCACATCCAGGTTCCCCCAGCAATGCTCAGTCCTGGATCATTCAGTAGTCGATTCAACACCAATGGTGGCCCCCCCTCCCAAAAACAACAGAACTTCCCGGTGAAACAAACCCCCTCCCACCCACCCCAGAATATGACCCAAATAGCACCATCCAGTTCCCATCCAAACCGTACCCTCAGTAAACTCCCCTTTCCCAACTAATCCTACGGTAGCCACCGCAGGGGTGCCGTAAGGGCCGAGCATGGGTCGGGCGCCAGCAATGGGTCACCGAGTCTCAGGCTACCGAGACTAGACCGAGCACCAGATCATGAGTATCAGGTATAACAAGGCCCCCCAATCCCTCCGGTGATTCATGGTCCAGCAACAACTTCTATAACCCCTTCACCTCCCGCCACATTCCCCCGCCCAAATGGAGTCGGCTCACCCGAGTTCATCCCTGTCCATCCAGCAAGCCCTCTGCCGAGTCCGGAGTAACCACAGGCAAATTCACACTATCAGTCTCTGAATCCTCAGTGTCCGAATGGACCCCCTCTCCGCCAGGTTCCGAATCTTCGACGATGGGTCCGCCCCGGGAGCCAGATAAGTTGGAAACCATTTCCAACACTCCTTGCCGCTCGGCTATAGTCTCTATCGTCGAGGGCTTGCCCGGTTTACCGCGGCGGCTCCGAAGTCTTTTGGATCTCCGTTGCTGTCCAGTCTCCGACGTCGCCTGGAAGGAGGAACCGAAGCCATCTTTACAAGCCCTGTACAGTTCAAGCCAATTGCAAACGTCCTCCGGAGTTTCAAAAAATTTGGTCGTATCATCAAGGATGATGCGGAGTCTCGCTGGAAAGAGCAGGGAGCACTGTATACCCTCGCTCCGCAGTTCACGTTTGACCGCTAGAAAGGAGGTCCGCTTACGCTGGGTCTCAAAAGTATAGTCCGGGAAAATGTTCACTTGACTGTTCTCCACCTGGTATGGGCCGTTGTGTCTGGCGGCATTGAGGAGAAGATCCCTGTCTCGGAAATGCAATAGTCGCGCCACCACCGGGCCCGGGGAACGGCCTTGTTGAGGGGTCTGACCAGTACCCTGTGTGCTCGCTCCAGGGTATAGAAGGAGGACAGACCCTCCGGTGCCACTACAGTTCGGAGCCAAGATTCTAGATAGGCCACCATATCGCCATTTTCAATTTTCTCCGGTAGGCCCACCACACGAATATTGTTCCTCCTATTACGCCCTTCAGCGTCCTCCGCCCGTCATTCCAAGTCACCGATCCGGGTCAGGGCATCCTTCATCGCAGCGGCCAGAGTCTTTTGCGCCGGTTCTAGGACCTTCACCGAGCTCTCTACCTCTTTGACTCTGTCCGAGAGCTTACCGTGGTCCGCCCTGAGGAGGCCTAAGCTCCTCGCAACTTGGGCGATGTCTTGTTGTAAGGCCGATCGTGTATCTGCGATCGCCTCCAGGATTCTATCGAATTGCTGCTGTAGGTGAGGGTCTCCAGAACTCTCCGGGTCATGTCGACCATCCTTATCCGGAGCCTCCGTGTCCGAGGCAGCAGGAGTGGTCCCTTTAGGTCCTCTTGGTTTCCCCATGGCGGACGTGCTCTGCAGTATGGGGCTCGGCAGGCGACCCGACAAAAATAGGCGTCGGCTGCTGATCTTCGGGTGATCGGCCGCGGTGGCACGGGCCTTCAATCGTTCCCAGCACAGTGGCGCAGAGTTCTGCCACTACCCAGATCTCTCGGGATGAACCACAGCCGAGTCCCCGGAGGCCACTAGGGGGGAAGTGGGGGCGATCACCGCCAGTCGACGTAGACCCGCCGGATCGAGTGAGGCCTCTGTCTGCCGCCACCAACAAAGCTGGGTCCCCTTCAAGGCAGTGTTGTGTCGTCGCTCTTGAAGCTCTTCGGGACTCGAGGGGGCCGAAGCCACGGCGTCGGGCACCCCCACCGATGATCACAGGATCACAGCGGAGTAAAGTCGACCATCGCGGGCGGCTCGGCTTCTCCGACCACGACCTCCGGCCGCCAGGGTCTACTCAACGCCGAAGAATCGACTATCAATCTTCCGGGGATGTCTACGGTGTCCGGACACTCCCAGGTCGTCGGATGGATTGTCGTCTCTCCGAGAGGAGGTGTGGAGAAGGTAAGTGTAGAGCCGGCGGGCTCTTCCGGGCCGGGGTTCTCTGCAGTTCTATCGAGCCGGTTCGGGCGCCATCTTGAGCTCCGCTCCGCTCCCTCCGCAACTTCACTTTTCGACAAGATCAGCTGATTTTCGGGTTTCCTCAGGTGTCTCACCAGGTCGGCCCCAACTCGATCTTCGATTTGTGGGGATCGGGGCGCCTAAAACCCTCGAAATTCAGGATAAATGCGGGCTCAGTCTCGGAGCCGAGCTCTCAGGCGACCATTGCCATCGGCGTCCAAGCCACGCCCCCGGAACCACTCACCCTCATTCTCAAACAAGCTAAAATAAGTTACCACCTCTATGCCGACGATACCCAACTGTACTACAAGATCAAATCCCACAAAGACATTCTTCACCTCAACGACACCTTGACTAGAGTTCAAGCCTGGTTCCATCTCAACCATCTCAAACTGAACCCCAAAAAAACTGAAATAATCCTTTCACCCCCAATAACAATACCCTTCCCATCCAACTCTGGGTCGAGGATATCAAAGCTATTAATTGCTCCCTCTCCACTTCTAATTCTGTTAAATCCCTAGGCATCAGCATCGACCCGAATCTTAATCTCATCCCCCACATTAAAAATGCAGCCAAAGGTGCTCTTTTCACCCTTCAACACCTCAAGAAACTTAAACCTTTCATTCCAGCTGATGATTTCAAAATCGTTGTCCAATCACTTGTCCTTTCCAGGATTGACTATGGTAACGCCACACTTTCCGGCTCCCATAAAACCTACCTTGCACTGATTAAATCTGTTCTCAATCCAGCGGCTCGATTTATCTCCAACTGTAAAAGATTTGACCACATATCCCCCGTCCTCAAAAATCTCAATTGGCTCCCAGTTGAAGGAAGATCCACTTACAAGATTGCTTGCATCACTCACAAAGCTCTTCACCAAAACACCCCCTCCTACCTTGCAATCAAACTAAAAATACAGGTTGCTCCAGGTCCCCGAGGAGCAGTAACTCCCTTCTTTTAATCCCACCTAGACTAAAATGTCAAAAGACTCAATCCCGTTCATTCTCTGGTAATGCTCCTACCATCTGGAACACTCTCCCCAAGGACCTTCGATGCAACCCCTCTTACTCTCTTTTAAAAAAAGAACTCAAAGTACTTCTTCTCAGCAAGTATTGGGGTATCTAATATTACTAACTCTGACCATGTCCACTCTTTTCTCTTTTCCTAGCTCATTTGAATGCAATACTATATCCCTTGTGAAATTTTCGCATACTGTTAATTTTATTTTATATTGTCTGCTCAACTTGTAAATTACTCTGAATGCAATATTTTATTCCCTTGCAAATTTTCTGCATTTTGTCACTCCTTCATATCATGTTTACCTCCCCTGTAATGCGCTCTGATACTCTTGGGTCCGCAGCGCTATATAAAACCTTTGAAAAAATAAATAAATAAATAAATAAATATACAAATATATACATATTAACTACTGGTGCTCGCCAGTAGGTAGTTAGAGTTAGGACCTAGTTTCCATAGCAAATGCATTATTTATTTTGACAATAACTTTAGTGCCTCTTAACGAATCTTTACGAAATTTTCAAAACTTTTGCTATAATCATTTCAGTTGGTGTGTGAAAGTTTGGGATGATCTGTCAAGTGGGAACCAAGAAAAAAGGGGGATCACAAAACAGATATTCCCAATGCATTTTCCCATAAGGATTTGGAACACGACTGAGCCCGAACTGCTGAACAGAATTACACCAAATTTGGCAGAAAGCTAGATGTTGGTCCAGAAAGCGTGCTTTTGGTGATTTGTTGTAAGTCTATTCAGTAGTTTTAGAGATATTTGAGTTAAAAAAATATAGATATGTGGTGAAGCAGATCCTTGCAGTTGACTCGCGGATCCTACTGAAATTTGATTGGCTGCCAACACTTCAACCAGGAAGTGTTAGCAGCCATCATGGGACCCAGCTTGAAGCTGAGTCCAACAAAAATGTATAAAAAAAAGAAAAGGGGCAGGGTAGGAATACAGTGACTCCACAGATATGGTGTGGGGCCCACAGGGACTATGCCAGAGCTTAATAGCATTTTTTTAAATTAAAATTTTCCACAAATTTGCAGGTTGACCTGTGGATCCGCAGCAACATTGAAAGAAAAAAAAGAAACGCAGGCTCCCATGACTCTTTTTCATGAAGCCCCTGGATGGGCCAAATCCCTGGGGCAGTGTTTTTTTTAATTATGCAGGAGTGCCCCAATGGCACCCTTATGTCCCGGGGTCCTCCACCTCCCCGGGGCAAATAATAAAATGATGTGGGGGGCCCACACAGCCTCCCGCAGCCCCAGGTAATGCCACCCCCCAGAGGCTGTTTCTAAAATTAGTGTGAGAGAGGCCGATATCTCTCTCACACAGAGTCCCAGGGCCTCTGGGCTAATGCTAATGAAATGGGGGGGCCTAGTGGACCCTCCCTGCACTGGGGACCACCACATCCCTGGAGCAGTTTAATTTTCACATGAAAGGGACTCACAGACCTCCCCCCTTGGCCCCGATGACCACCACCTCCCTGTGGTCAAAATTATTTTTTTAAAGGGGAGGGAGCCGCGTGGCCCCTCTTCTAGGCTGTTCTTGGTCCTGGGGACTGCCATCTCTGCGCAGCATGCCCTACCTAAAACAAAAACGGAGGGGGTCGCGTCCCCCCTCCTGGAGTCCTACATGGCCCTGGGGACCACAGACCCACCTGGGGTGGTTTATGCTATGTCCTAGGGTGACCACCCCCCGGAAATAGCTGTTTGCTATGGCTTAGCGGAAGCTTTACCGCTCCCGCCCAGCCTTAGCAAACTGTGCCTGCTTTTAGCAAGCAAGAGCATTGACAATGCTCTTGCTTGCTAAAAGTGAGCACAATTCCTTTTTCAGAGAGGGGGCTTCATGTTAGCAGCTCCCTCTCTGTAAAAGCAATGCTGGCTCCCACAGGAGGCGGGGAGTCGACAGGGACTGCAGAGGACTTGAAGCTCCCCCCATGGTATCCAATGGAGTGAGTGCCCTGAGTGGTACCACAGCACCCACAATTGACAATTGAGGCCAGGGCCTGGGGAATTGGATCACCGGTGCCGAGATCGGCCCGGGAGGGGGGCCACGCAGACCCTTTCCCTTATTTTTAAATTTATTTTTTAAATGTAAAAAAAGCCTGGGCCCTGGAGGATTGGGTCCCTCGGACTGAAATCGACCTGGGGAGGGGGACCGTGAGGCTCCCCTCTACTGTTTAAAATAGGCCTAGCACCAGGGGTGAGGTCTCCCCGGGCCCGAAATTGGCCCAAGGAAGGGGGCCACTCAGCTCCCTCCCCGAATAAATAAAAAAACAGCAAGTCACCAGAGACCCTGTCCCCTTTCACCAGCACTTTGCAAACGTGCTTCCTGGTGCACCACTGGTTGGGAGATGAAGTCCACTTGGCTGTAGAGAGTCCTTGGGGGCCAACAAGCCCTACTGTTACCTCCAGTAAGTCCCAAATAGAGGGTTGTTGAGAGGTCTTTGGAGGCCATGCCCCCTCTCTTCACCACCCCTCAAACTCGCCTCCTGGTGCACTGCTGGTTGGGGGATGAAGTCCCCTTAGATGGTGAGGGTACTTGGGGGCAAACAAGCCAGTAAGTCCCAGGCAACCTGATTGCTGAGAGGACTTCAGAGGCCATGCCCCTTTGCTCCACCACTCTGCAAACGTGCCTCCTGGTGCACTGCTGGCTGGGGGGTGAAGTCCTCTTGGCTCCAGAGGGTCTTTGGGGTCCAACAAGCACTCCTGTTACCTCCAGTAAGTCCCAAACAGCGGGATTGCTGAGAGGTCGTTGAAGACCATGCACCTTTTCTCCACCACTCTGGAGCACTACTTATTGAGGGATAAAGTCTCCTTGTCAGTTGAGGGTCCGTGGGGGCCAACAAGCCCTCCTGTTACCTCCAGTAAATCCCACACGGGGGATTGCTGAAAGGTCTTCAGAGGACATATTCCCTTTCTCCACTCTTCTGCAAACAAGCGTCCTGATGCACTATTGGTTGGGGGATGAAGTCCTCTTGGAAGATGAGGGTACTTAGGACCCAAGAAGCCCTCTTGTTACCTCTAGCAAGTGTGAAACAGAGGGATTCGTGAGAGCTGGTTGGAGGCCCGCCCCCTTTTTCCATCACTCCATAAACACAATTACTAGTTAAAAAACTGTAGAAATTCACTGAAAAAAACAAATGTTACAGTGACGTTATAGTTAGGCTGACATTTGACTTGTACAAAACCAGAGAAATTCAGCAGTTATAGTTAGCTATAACCTACGCCCTAGCAATACACTGCTTATGACCTCACATATTACATCACTCATGACATTGTCAGAGGCATCACTCATGACATCACGGATGACATCTCAAAGGACATCACTGATGACATCATTGACACTCACACACTAACTCTGTGATTTACAGAGTCAATCACACATCAACTCACCCATACTGCTACCAATGCAACCACTAACTCACATATACAGCCAGCCCTGCGCCTACTCACTGACCAATACAGCCACTGACACATCCAGTCATACAGATATACAGACACTTACACACCCACTCATGCACCCAGCCATTCTCATGCTCAATCAGTCACCTATACAAATACTCACATACCTACTCACTCACCCATACAGTCATCCATTCAGTCACTCACACGACCACTCACTTATTCATAGTACTAACACATCTACTCACTCATTTATACAGTCACTGAGGCAAGTACATACTCTCCCATACAATCCCATTCGATCTCTCTCACGCTCACTTGCTCACTAATACAGCCACTCACAGACCCATTCACTCACCTATACAACTATTCACACACCCACTCACTCACCCATACACCCACTTACACATCCATTCATGCACCCATACAGTCACTTATGTACCCTGTCACTCACCCATACAGGCATTTATGCACCTACTCAGTCACCCATTCAGCCACTCATGCACTCTCTCATTCACCATTTACAGCCGCTGACACACCCGCACCCTCACACATACAGCCTCTCATTCACCATTCCAGCCACTTACACACCAACCCATCACCCATACAGATACTCACACAGCCGCTCACATACTCGTATACCCACTGACACAGCCACTAGCTCACCCACACAAAAACTCTCACACCTACTCACTCATGTATACAGTCTCTCACATACACCACATACACACCTACTCACTCATCCATATAGGAACTCCCACAGCCACTTACCTTGGTATATATGTTTAACACTCAGTAACTTTGAGAAAACAATCACTGGATAATGCCATCAGTGATGTAATTAGTAATGTCATTAGTGATGTCATTTGAGATGTCATCAGTAATGTCATTTGAGATGCCATCAGTGATGTCATGGGTGATGTCACTGACCATGTCTTGAGTGATTTAATATGTGAGGTCATAAGCAGTGCATTGCGGGGGCGTAACTTATAGTTAGCATAACTATAACTGCTGAATTTCTCTGGTTTTGTATGAGTCAAATGTCAGCCTAACTAGAACGTCCCTGTAACCTTTGTTTTTTCAGTGAAGTAAAAATATATAGATAGATATAAAAATATAAATATATAAAATATTTTTTATTTTCCCATTTCCTTTCTGTTCTGTGAAGAGCTCATGGGTTTGGCTGCTGATTGGCCCGGCCTTGGTCTATGGGCTCTGCAGGCTGATTCGCACCTCATTAAATCCTGCTGTGCTGCTTGAAGGAGGCAAAGCTGTGTAGCAGAATAGTTTAAAGAAGTGAGCTTCTGTCCCCTTTTCTAAGAGGGACGGTTGAAATGTGAGCCTGCACAACACTATGATTAATATGCAGGTTCACCCTTCCCTCCCTTGAAAACCGGGACATTTCTTTGTTTCAGACGAATGTGTCGGGACGCCGGGACAGTCCTCCAAAAACCGGGACTGTCTGGGCAAAACCGAGACGTCTGATCACCCTAAATCAGAGGATGGTGATAATGCCACTGCAGCCATCTTACTTCATCTGGGGTGTGCTCAGATAGAAGATGGTGATAATGACACCACGGCCATCTTAGCTTAGGGAGTCTGCCGTTAGGTAGACAGTGAGATAATTCCACAGCGGCCATTTTAGCTGAGGTAGGGTGTGCTCAGACAGAGGATGGTGCATCAAACCCCTGCAGAGCAGTAACAAATGAATGCTGACATTGGTGCTATTTAGTTGCAGCTTTGCCGTTACTGTTCCCCCTGGATTGCACAGTTAAAGCATTGCCCCATTTTTTGCAAATTAAAGTGTAATTATTGCCTGACTTTCAAGTTCTGCATTGCCCCGGCAATAAAAGAGGCCAACAGGCTCAGAAAAACACATGCCGAGAATGATCTCACTATTTTAGAAAAATAGTCAATAGCTTGGGTAGAAAAGTGTGACGAGTCCGCAGAACAACTTTGTCCTAATGGAACACAAAGTAAGACTTCAGAAGAGCACAAGGAATGAAGCTGATATGGCAACCTGTTACCAGATTCCCAACGATTAAAGTATCACATTGATATAGCCAATACGATTAGAAGAAATTGACTAAAAGGATTGGTAGTTTGTAATCTCCAGACACTTGTAGCTATCTCCCAACATGGATCGGTAATGGTTATGAAGATAACGTATATCCCAGTGTCTGTTGCAGCCCCTGCAATTATCAATTATGTAGTGTACTTTTAAGAACTCCAGCGCAGCCTTGGCCCACATCTGCCAGGGGCTGGGCAGCACAGTTCCTGCGGGGGTTGTGTCTACAAATGAACCACCGGGAGAGGCTCCACAGACTCTGGCCATCCCTACTGACTCAACAGCATTTCTGGTGCCTGCTGCTTTATGCAGGCACACGCCTCCAAGTCAGGGAAAGCAGGGCTGTATAGGCACATGTAGGGGAGAACCGACTCTGCTCATTCCAGTCTAGGACTCTAAAACTGTTCAAGCCACAGCCTTTGTTCTCTTGTGTCAGCAGGAAGGATGGGTGGGACTGGGAGCTCCACACCATAGAGACCCAAATAGCTTCTCGAAGCCCTACAGTGAGGTTAAGACGGGGGACGAATGACTGGTAATCGGAGGTTGGTGAAGGAGGACTGGAAACTGCGGACAGCTTGATAGGGAGTGTGTAGGCCAGCAAGCCCAAAGGGTGGGCATTTTTGGAAGAAATGAGGAGGAACAGCAATTGTGTTTCTTAATTTGACAGCAATGGTAGTTTAATAAAGCAATGTGTCAAGTGGTAGCAGAGTTTGTAAGCCTCAACGCATCACATTAAAACACCTTTTTTTTTACAAAGAATATATGCATTTGGGCGTGTTAATTCACCCACACTCAATTTGAGTCAAGAGCTTTTCAAACATTTTTGAACACGTTTATTGAAAAGATTGTGTGTAGTGCTCAATTAATATATCTGCTTGATGTCCTTCCTATTGCTGGTGATTAACACCTCAAAGGGTTTGGCTCTGGTTAATTAGTGGCACGATGCGAATATTCAATTTATAAAAAAAAACACGTAAGTACAGAGACCTAAATGTTTTCTTAGGAGTCAACTTCAGGTATTTCTAAATACCAATGCAGCCTATTAATGAATCCACCTCATGCCTCTTTCTTCCACCACCCTACATTTCCTGCCTCTTTATCTCACGTCTGTAGGTTCTTTGTATCCCACTTCCTCCCTTTGTCAATATTTTCCTACAATTTCTTTTTCTTTCTCCATTTTAGCCTTTTTTTTGCTTTTGCTCTGGATTAAAGCCTGATGATGAAAAAAACTCCTGGTTCCCTAAAATAAGTGTATAGCCACTACCGGAATAAATCAAGGCAGGTATTGAGTGGCCCACAATCACCAATGTAAATTTGATTTCATCAGCCCAGGGTGCCAACAATGTCCATCTCCATTCTGTATCACAAATAACTCATGACTCAGTCTGTCAGCTGCCTTGATCTTCCTTTCAGGCTTACCACCAACCAGACACCGAAGACAGCTACAAAAGTACTTCTCCTTTATGCCCAGCAATCTCGTGCCAGGTTTATGTGACTGGACAATTTGTTTTCTACCTCGTCAAGCGACACAGAGGCACTACAATCCGCTTTGTACCTGCTGGACTCAGATCTTTAATCTGCTATGTCTGTGCATGAGCTTTCCATAGGCTTTGTAGTTCCAAGGCTCTTGCTTCAGGGCTCTGTCAGATCTATATTGTTCACTTCTGCTGAACCCTACAAAAAGCTGTATCAGGGACCACTATTACTCGTAGGTCAGGATGCTCCCCGAGGTGATAAGTAAATCCTTATCCTCATCCAGAGCCCTGTGGAAAAAGGTAGGGCTAGGACCTTTCTCAAGATTTGCCCGGCGCTAACCGCCCTTGTACCATTCAAATTACCAAGCAATGAGGCAGGCGCCGGAGACCAGAAGGCAGGAAACAGAAGTTTATTCCGACGGAGCAGAACACATCAGATCAGACAACAAGGTATCGTCTCGAGGTGCTCTAACAGCCTCTCGGAGGCCTGGCCTCTTATACACTGGTTTATGGCATGTGACCTTCCTTTATTACAATCAGAACTTTGTAAAGCAAGGAAAAGACATCCCCGTAATCCTCGTGTTAATCCCACCCCCATATACCTTCACAATAGAGGTCCTCAACCTGCTGATAAGAGGAGGGGGTCATCACGCAGCTGAGTGTTCCGTCGAGTCTTAGGATGTGTGCGCCTGATCATATCACAGGGGGTGGGGAGGCCTGGATCAATAGAGGGTCCTTTGAAGGAGAGCGGCCTCATACAATAAGGGGCAGTAAATGATATCTCCCGGCTTAGGCAATGGCCTCGGACCTGTGTGGACAGTCGGACACGGGGTGAGGGGCCATCAATGGAGTGGTATTCATGCTGCGTGGACAATCCAGTGCAGGGGGGAGGTTTATCAACAGAGGGGCATTCATGGGAGGAGAGGAGGTGTTGGTCAGGCGCTGGCGTGACTCCCAAGGACAGGGTCATGCAGAAGGGTCATGCTCATAAGGAGGAGGGAGGGGGAGCCAGGGTGCGCGGAGGATGCTTGCTGGGTCAGAGGGGCGCGCTGGCGATCGATCGTGGACAGGGAGACCATGATATCTAAAATGGCTGCCGTGCACGTAGTACATAGGTGACCTAGAATGGCTGCCGTGCACGTAGTACATAGGTGACAAGCTGGCGCAGATGATGTTCAGATTGCAAACTAAAATTCCACAGTCCTCCCTTTTAACATGTCTCGCCAACTTGTCAGTTTGAATTTATCCCCATAAGGCCACGTATTTCTACTTCATAGAGGGGGCTCATGTGCTCATTTCGGAAGTCCAAAGTTTTTGGGCACATACAGTTAGAAACAAGGCCAAACAAAGGTGGCAGACATTGGATACCTAAGCAGCACCCACATAATATCACAAGAGGTATCAGCACGAAGGAAAACAACTTCCAACCCCAATTTTTCAAAGTGTCCCAAAACCAGCTCCCAAGCGACCATCCTTCCTGTTCTTGGTGAACCTCCGAGGAAAGTCTGTGGAGGTGTTCGATGGCTTTGTAGACTGAAGGCGAGTTGTCTGGCACGTAGGTGCAGCAGCTGGATCCGATGATGCGGCATGCTCCTCCTCGGTCGGCTAGGACCACGTCTAGGACGAGTCGATTTTGAAGGGTCACAAGGCGGACCGCCTGAAGCTCCGCAGTGTTGTTGGCGAGGATACCAGCCGTGATGTTGATCGTTGTTTCTACTGCCTGAGTCAGGTGTCGGATAGCACGGCTGTTTGCCATTGGGCCCCACAGAGGAACAAGTCCCTTTGCTGCATCCAGGAACTGTGCTCCGGTGGAGTCGGCTTGTCCAAGGTCGTCTGCACGCCTCTGCCGGTGATGGTTGGCAGGGGCTACATATGTGGGTGGAAGAACGAAGGCAATATAACAGGTGCCCTTCCAACCTCTCGGGAGCCAGGTGTAAGCCTTGGTGCCACACACAAAGTACATATTCGGAGAAGCAACAAAAGAAGGGGGTTCAGCTGAGTCCAATGTTCTGGTGATTCGGCAGGCGCTGTAACCCACCAGCTGCGTTCCCTGGCCTTCGAGACACACGAGACCTGTGACATTGATAACAGACAGGGCCACAGTCAGAGTGGCGGTAGTTTGTTTTTGCAGATGAGTGAAGGTGGTTCTGGCCGGATTGTGGAGCACCTGTACTTCGACTCGTTCTTTGGCTGGAATGTCTTTGATGAAGGTGGCGCCTGCGAGCGCAGGACACAGGGCAGCTGGGGTCTTTCCTGTTCTGTTCAGCCAGAACCCAGAGTAGAAGTGTGACACTGTCCGGCTGGAGGTGGCGTTGTCCCTGTGGCTCTCTTGCATGAGGATCAACCAGGCGAGGCAAGAGCCGTGAACTGAGAAGGGTGAAGGGGATGGAGTGTCCAGTGGCATGCGGGAGCAACCCGCAGATCCAACAGTTCGTAGCATTTGCAGGAAGGTTGTGTTGGTGCAACAGTTGCACGAAGGAATTGTTCCAGAATTCCCTGCGCCTTTCTCGGAGCTGAGGCGACAGAGAGATTAGGTGATGCTCTTTCAGGGGTGTTGGCTGTGCAGTAGGTAGCAATGTCTCATGAGCCGGTGTGCTTTCCTCCAGAATCCAGAAGGAGGTCATGAGGAGGAGGCAGAAGAGGAAGACAATGAAGAGTGCAATTGTCTTTGATTTGTGCAGGTTGTCAGTCTTTGGATTTCTATACTGGGTATTTCCCGTTGCTTCCATCATCTTCTTATCTGGCGCTTCCATCATCTTCTTATTTGGCGCTTCCATCACCTTCAAGGGGCTCGGTAGTGGGCAGAACCACAGACTTCGTTTAGCTTCTCTCCCGGCGACCCTTGATTGTGTGTAGGTCACCGTTCTGAGATTTAACTTAGTCCGTGGCCTACTTAGCCGAAGCTCCCTCCTTTCGACGCAGGAAATACCCTTCTCTGGATGGCACAGTGGGATCAGAGAATTTTGCAAGTTCAAGTGCCTCAGTATCGGGATAACAGTCCAATATCGGTCGGTCTTTGCTCAGGAGCTCTTCTTGGGTGCTGACGTTTTCTGTCGTGGCCAGGTTTGCAGAGACCTTTCGGCAATGATGCGCGTGCAGCCAGTGCTTCTTCCCCTCCACTCGGAGTGCCGTTCGGGTGGTGATCAGCACTTGCCAGGGGCCCGTCCACCGAGGTTCCAGACTCTTGGTTCGCTGGAAATTTCGTATCAATACGAAATCTCCCGGTTGGATGTCGTGGCCGGGGCCCCTGGAAGCATCGGGGATGGCCTGCTGCACCTGTTGATGAATGACAGACAACGTTTTAGTTAACTTGCACAAATAATCAGACAGTAGGACGTCCGGGACGTCATGAATGGAGGTCGGTTTGGGAGCAGTCCAGAGATTCATCGGTCGCCCAAACACGACCTCGTAGGGGGTCAGATGGTGCTTGGTGGGAGTGGAGCGCATCGATAACAAGGCCAGTGGGAGGGCATCCGGCCAGTTAAGTCCAGTGGTGGCCACTATTTTTGCCAGTTTCAGCTTCAGTGTGGCATTATGGCGTTCCACTAGACCAGCGGATTGGGGGTGGAAGACCGCATGGAATCGTTGCTTCACCCCCAACCCCTTTAGGATTAGTTGGATAACCTCAGCTATGAAGTGGGGGCCATTGTCGCTCCATAAAATTCGGCAAAGGCCATAGCGAGGGAAGAATTCTTTCAGTAGTACTTTGGCAGTAGTCATGGCAGTGTTGTCACGGGTTGGATAGGCCTCTACCCATTTACTGAAGGCACATACAATGACTAGTACATACTTCAGGTTTTGGCATCTCTCTAGTTGGATGTAATCCATCTGAAGGACCTCAAAGGGGTGATTGGGGGTCCCAAACCCTCCCCGGGGCACTACAGTTCCTTTCCCGGGGTTGTGTTGCAGGCAGATAAGGCACTGCTGAACTAGACGTCTGGCTGAGTCAGGGATTTTGTCGTTATGCCAGACTTTGGAAATGAGTTCGATCATGGGTGCAGATCCTATGTGTGCGGGGGAGTGAGCCATTGTCAGTATGGGAATCAGATATGAGTCGGGCAGCAACCATTTGCTGGCATCCTTCGTTCGCCAACAGCCCTCTTCATCCTTCAAACCCACCCTTGCCCACTTAGTCAGCTCGTGAGGGGTGCTGGCCGATTGTATGTCTCTGATCATTATCCTTGTGTCACTCCATGTTTCTGCTTGTGACCTGGTCATGTACATGCGTGTCATCGTCCTATTCTCAGCTGTGGTTCGTGCAGTGATGTCGGCCAACGCATTCCCTTGTCCGACTAAGTCTGTCACCCTTTTGTGTGCCTGACATTTTATCACCGCTAATCGTTTGGGGAGGAGAACTGCTTCAATCAGAGCGGAGACTAAATCTCCGTGGAGGATCGGGGTGCCGTGGGACGTCAGGAATCCCCTCTCCCTCCACAGGAGCCCAAAATGGTGGACCACTCCGAAGGCATACTGGCTGTCCGTATATACGTTCGTGGTGGTCCCTGCGGCTATGATGCATGCTCGGGTGAGGGCTATCAGCTCTGCTGCCTGGGCAGATCGTTGTGTGATGCAGGCTGTCTCGACTACTGTTCGGGCTGTCGTTACTGCATAGGCAGCTGAGGTGGTGCCATCTGGGAGTTTGATGCATGAGCCGTCTACCCATAGCTCTCCATCGGGGTCAGTAAAAGCAGTGTCTCGGAGGTCAATCCTACTCCTAGTTTGTTCGTCCGTGAGGGTCACACAGTCGTGGGTGGGAGGAATGTCGGGGTCATTTTCAGGCAGGGGTAACAATGTGGCAGGATTCAAAGTTGTGCATCTCTTTAGTGTGATGTGGGGTGCAAGCAGAGTCAACTCGTACCCTGTCAGTCGTGCGCTAGTCAGGTGCTGGGTTTTGGTCTGGTTCAAGAGGGTGTCGACTGCATGGGGTACTAGCACTGTGAGGGAGTTGGAAAGTACAATTCCCTCGCTCTGACGGATAGAGACAGCAGCGGCGGCTACTGCTCGAAGGCAGGCAGGCAAAGCTCTGGCTACAGGATCAAGAGTGGCGGAGAAGTAGGCACAAGGGCGCTGCTTAGGACCAATTGATTGAGTTAGGACAGACAATGCACATCCCTCCCTTTCGTGGGTGAAGAGGGAGAAGGGTTTGGAGTAATCCGGAGTTCCTAGGACAGGCGCTGAACAGAGTGCATCCCGTAATTCCTTAAAGGAGGCTTGACACTCAGCGGTCCAAGGAAGCGGGGAGGGGACATCTTTGGTCAGTAGGGCAAGTAATGGTTTCACAATGAGGCTGTAATTAGGCAACCACTGTCTGCAAAAAGATGTTAGGCCAACCAAAGAGCGGACCTGCTTTTGTGTTTTTGGGATGGGGGTATCTAGGATGGTTTGGATTCGGTCGGGTGTAAGTTTCCTCCCTTCTTTGGACAGAAGATGGCCTAGGTAAGTCACTTGTGGCTGGCAAAACTGTAACTTCTTTTTGGAGACCTTGTGGCCATTTTCTGCAAGAAAGTGTAGGAGTTGGACGGTGGCTGTCGTTGCAAGCAGGGTGGTGTCGGCCGCCAAAAGGATATCATCGACATATTGGATCAACACCACTCCCTCTGGTAGCTGGAAGGCATCCAGCTGTCTTTTGAGGGCCTGGCTGTAAATGCTGGGACTTTCAGTGTATCCCTGGGGAGCTCTACAGAATCGGTACGAGCGGGATTTTAAGGTGAAGCCGAAGAGATAACGGCTGTCTGGATGAATGGGGATAGAGAAAAACGCGTTCTTAAGGTCGATAACAGAGAAGGTGGTGGCAGTGGACGGGATGAGGGTCAGAATGGTGGTGATATCAGAGACCACAGGATATTGGGGTACAACCACTTTGTTAATCTCTCGCAAGTCGATGATGAAGCGGTACGCTTTCTCATCTCCTTCACCTTGCTTCTTAACAATAGGTAGGATTGGGCTGTTGCAGACGTTGCTAACCACCTCTTCAACCACTCCTGCATCTACCAGAGACTGAATGATCGCTACCAGTGCCTTCTCACCCTCTGGCGATATCCGATATTGCGGGAGTTTCGGGAGCATAGCGTCCTGTCGTACAGTTATGTGAATAGGATCAATCATCATTCGCCCCACATCAGAGTCATTTTTGGCCCACAGGTACGGAGGCAGGGTGTCAAGCAGGGACAGGTCAGCGTCAGTTATGGAGCACATGTGTCGTGGGGGAGGGGATCTGGGCATGTCTGGGTTGTCGTACAGGATGACTCGTATTCCATCTGGGGAACACCTAATGGTAGCTCGAAAATGTTTCAGTAAGTCAATACCCATAATGGCGTCAGGGGAGTTGGAGGAGAGTAGAAATGTCGCGTCAGTAGTGTTGTTTTCTAGGTCAAAGGTAATAGGTACGGACAGGGGGTTAGTGGAGGGCGTCCCATCGAAACCTATCGACGTTATGTGTGAGCCAGACAAGGGTGCCCTTGGAATCAGTCGTTTTGATAACACACTACGTGTCGCCCCAGTGTCTACCAAGAATGGAGACTCTGTACCCAAGACCTTAGCGGTGACATAAGGACCTTGCTGGTCAACACAGAGCTCGACTGGATCCCTCCCTTGCCCCTGGCAGTCCTATGCAAAGTCGGGGGCATGTTCACCTTCGGACAGCTGATATTGGTTCTGTCGGGGACGGTCAAACGTGTTCAGTCTCCCTGATCTGTCATTGCTGGTGTCGTTGGTGTGCCCTCGTCCCTGTACTCTATTCCTCGGACCACCTGCCACATCCCTGGAATCCCTATTTCTATTCATTTCTAGCAGAACCGGACACTGGAATTTCCAATGGCCGAGCCCTTTGCAGAAGGCGCATTGGTCATTGCTAACGTCTCTACGTCCAGTGTGGGGTGCTGGGGTGTGATCTTTAGGAGGTAGATCTCTGGGGGTGGTTGATTGGTAGTTCCCCCTTTGGTGTTCCCGTCCTAGCGCTATACCCTGTATCTGGGCTATCATTACCCTTTCCTTTAAATCTTTCTTCTTTTTCTCGGACGCCCTATCATTCTCATTCTTTTGGTGCTCGTAATACTGAGCCATCTGAAGGATACCTGGGGGTATGGAGGCCCCCCAACTACTCTCACTCGTCTGCAGTTTTTGGGAGACTTCTTGTGTTAGTCCCTTTACATAATTTTGCACAAACAGGTGCTGTCCGGTTGCGGTGGTCATGTCTTGGCCACTGTAGTCGGAGAACACTGTCTCAAATCGGGAGAAGTATTCTGACACATCTTCCTGGGGTTTCTGTCGACAGGCCGTGACTATCGACCAGTCTACTTTTCTTTCCGGGACCAGTGTTTTTAACTTCTGAACCAGTTTGTCTGGGAGTTCCAGTATGTCTTTCACTGGTTTACTCCCCGGCTCTCGCTGTCTATCTAGTTTACCGAGTTGGTCCCAGGTATGTCCAAACAGATCCGTGTGGTCAGCCTTCCGGATTTGCTTCCACACGTCAGCTGGCAGGCATAACCCAAAGAACAAGTCAATGTCCGCTAAAGTCATTATTGTCGAACCCAAGGCTGTGCCTAATTCGGTATAAAATGCCGTCGGGTTCTTTCTTAAATCGGGCAAGGTTTGTTTGAAGGTTAGGATATCCTGTCGGTCCCATGGTTGGTAAACCCAATTGTACACAACCCTCCCCTTTGCATTTTCATTATTAATATCATCGCTCGTTCCCTGGCCCCGTGGCGGGATCCAGTAAGGAGCCGCTTCTCTGATAGGCATCATAGTATTGGCTACTTCTGCCGAGGTCGTTTCAGGGACCGTAACCTTGGCTTCTGGTTTCTGTTCCGCGAGGTGGCGGAAGACCTCAAGCATTTGCATGAAGAGCTCCGTCGCCTCACGTTCAGTCCCATCTCCAACATCAATCTTCCTATACAGTGTTGTTAGTTTAGCGGGACCCTTACTCTGATACCTATCTTCATACGCGTTCAGGGTGTGGTAGCTGAATCGCAAAATGAAATGCCGTCTGTGGCTGTCGGCATGTGAATTATATACACTCATTGTGTATTCTTCGCTCTCCCTTCGTTCTACCAATGTCTTTGCTATTTCGTTGATCCCATCCCGCTCATCTTTGCTTAACCTACTTAACCTGGCTGATGATTGTTTGCTAGCCTCGGGGTCGTCTGACGAAGTTGTTAATATGGTTGGTGCGGAGGCCGTGAGGGCCGGTGCACTAGCACTAGGGTCACTTTCACTCACACTCGGGGCTTGCAGGTTTTGTTGGCTGGGAGCATATGGAGGGGGCATGTAGATGATTGGGGGACCTAGCAGTAACTCATCGTTTGCCCGTTGTTTGGAGGGTAGTTCAGGGTAGAGCGCAGAGGGGGTCCTAACAGGACATTGGCCTGTTGACCCTGATTCTTGGTTTTGTGTAGCTTCTTTTCTTTCTTTTATTTCTTCTTCTAGTTGTTTTGCGGCTAGGTGGGCTGCCTTTCGTAATTCTTTCCCTATTTTTGCTTCTTCTCTTTTCTTTCGTTGTTCCGTTTCCTTGCGCCACATGCCGATACTGTCGAGCATAGTGGGCGTGGTCTTATTCTTCTGGAGCGCTATTTCTAATGTTTTTATTTTATTTTCACTAAAGGAACCTATCAGTGGCCACTGACTTTCAGGGTTCTTTTTCGTATATTTATGCCATAGTCTAGTGTAAGCTATAGCGACTAGTCCATACTTAGTGAACATGTCCTTATTAGGGGTGCCCTCCAGTGGAGCTGGATGGTTCATCTCTAATAAGCGGTCCGGGCTAAACAGGCTACCAACCAGTGGGGAGAAGATAGGCATGACGGTTTACACCGGGGACAAAAAGTCTGCACTACCTATCTTATCACGGCGGGCAAAGACTAGACAGAATATTTCTATTCTCCGTTGTTTGCCAGCGGTGAATACCTCAAACGAACCAATACCGAACAATCGGTCAATCAAAACAATTCAGTGGGGAGGATAAGTGGGCACGAAAAGTTATCGTTACCCACTCTTTCTCTACCTGCAAAGAGAGACCTTGTTCTTCCCTGTTTGCAGACAAAGAATCTCCAGACAATAATCCACGAACGACAGTTCGGGAAACAGTGGGGGAGGAAAATAGGCACGACGGATTACAACGGGGACAAAAGTCTGCGTTACCTATCCTTCACTGTTTGCAAAGAGAGAGCCTGTTTGTTTTTCCCCGTTTGCAGACAGTGAATCTCCAGAGGTTTCAACAAAGCGTAATACTAGTATTATCCAAACAAAAACAATTTTCCTCAATTCGTCGTGTTTACACGACCTTACCCGGACCGCATGGACGGTTTCCTGTCCTCTGGATCCAGCGCCCGATCGTCCTCTCTCCTTCGTGATGTTCGCGGCACTCCTGATGGTTCCCAGTCAGGACCGTAGATCACTCGAGAGAGGTCTGTTCAGAACTAGTGAAGGTCGGATGATCGGCTGTCAGACGAGGGTCTATCGGACATGAGCTCTTCCCGATCGTTGCAGTCGTTCACTCTGTCATCGGGACCTCTCCCACTGGATCCACGTGTCGCTGATGGGCCCCACGCTTTGGGACGCCAATTGTGGAAAAAGGTAGGGCTAGGACCTTTCTCAAGATTTGCCCGGCGCTAACCGCCCTTGTACCATTCAAATTACCAAGCAATGAGGCAGGCGCCGGAGACCAGAAGGCAGGAAACAGAAGTTTATTCCGACGGAGCAGAACACATCAGATCAGACAACAAGGTATCGTCTCGAGGTGCTCTAACAGCCTCTCGGAGGCCTGGCCTCTTATACACTGGTTTATGGCATGTGACCTTCCTTTATTACAATCAGAACTTTGTAAAGCAAGGAAAAGACATCCCCGTAATCCTCGTGTTAATCCCACCCCCATATACCTTCACAATAGAGGTCCTCAACCTGCTGATAAGAGGAGGGGGTCATCACGCAGCTGAGTGTTCCGTCGAGTCTTAGGATGTGTGCGCCTGATCATATCACAGGGGGTGGGGAGGCCTGGATCAATAGAGGGTCCTTTGAAGGAGAGCGGCCTCATACAATAAGGGGCAGTAAATGATATCTCCCGGCTTAGGCAATGGCCTCGGACCTGTGTGGACAGTCGGACACGGGGTGAGGGGCCATCAATGGAGTGGTATTCATGCTGCGTGGACAATCCAGTGCAGGGGGGAGGTTTATCAACAGAGGGGCATTCATGGGAGGAGAGGAGGTGTTGGTCAGGCGCTGGCGTGACTCCCAAGGACAGGGTCATGCAGAAGGGTCATGCTCATAAGGAGGAGGGAGGGGGAGCCAGGGTGCGCGGAGGATGCTTGCTGGGTCAGAGGGGCGCGCTGGCGATCGATCGTGGACAGGGAGACCATGATATCTAAAATGGCTGCCGTGCACGTAGTACATAGGTGACCTAGAATGGCTGCCGTGCACGTAGTACATAGGTGACAAGCTGGCGCAGATGATGTTCAGATTGCAAACTAAAATTCCACAGCCCCCCTTGAAGCTCCTGGCATCTGTAGTCTCTGGGTGGGAACCATCGCAGTGGGTTTGTACCATCAAACACTTGTGCAGCTTCCTAAGTATCCACAGCGCTTGCTGTGGCAACCACTGAATGCCCAGGGGAGGGCCCTGATACCTGAGCACAGCCACCACCAAGTCAGACTTTAAGAGACCATTCCTAAGGTGCCACCATCAGCAAGCACAAGTGTCACACTCCTTTTGGTCTCTCCCCTTTGACTATTAAGAGATCTCTACCTGGCTGCACCTCTCCCCCGGATCGGTAATGCACCTGAGTAGCAAACACACCTAGGACTCCGGATTCACTACTCAAGCAGTGTACATTTGTAAAGCTCAATCGTTATTGTCTCTTAATAGAGTTATCTTTAGCAGTCTATATTTTCTGTTGAATAGTATTTTCCCATTTTTTTCTGAGACCGTTTGCAGCCCCTTGACTCACATCAAAGGTTTTGTTCAGTTTTGACTCACCACAAATTGAATTTGTTTGAAACTATCATTGTAATATTTGTAGCTTTCTCCAGCAAATATTGTGATATGCTCACGACCCTCAAAAGCCTAGAGGAGATATCACACGGTTGAGATCCAAAAAAGTTGGCACACGTCTGTGACGGATAAACCTCCCCTGGTTGGTCTTTAGTTGACTGTCAGGTTTAATGTGGCACTGTCTTCAGCTCACAATATTACTCAGAACTTTTACATGAACTCAGAGAAAGTAACAGTCTTCTCTTTCATAGCAGCCAGTCTGTCCTTTACCTGCAGAACACATATGGAAGACAGCTTCAGGACCGTGTTACTGCATGAACATGATAACTTTTATTGAAAGATCACAAGACGTATATTTCAGTGTTAGAGATATATTTATAAACCCTCAGTACTATCTGGGATGCTTCTACAGATACGTGTGGAAAGCCGACATGCATAGGGCCTTATTCACAAAGGTGAATGAATTTTCAACATTACACCTGCCAAGGAGCCACCAAGTGGCTCCTGGTGGACATATATCTATTGAACATGGGCCAGACACAAGGTGTCCTCAGGACAGATCGCTCACCTGGTGGGGCTCTTGTCTTCTTGCATCATTGCCATACTTTCCGGGACTGTTACATTAGCGGGCCCTGCAGAGATTGAATGCAGTACATTTTTGCAAACGTATGGCTTACTCTCAGTCAGACACCCTGTCAGACAAAGCACGAGAGGAAATTCAATGGTGGCTCTCCCACATGAAAGCATGGAATGGAGAGCAATTTTTGGCTCTGTTCCGGACATCGTCATAGAATCCGACACCAGCAGGTCAGGCTGGGGCGCTCAGTTTGGAAATTTTTCTCTAGGAGGTTTGTGGTCTCCGCAAGAGTAAGCGTTGCATATCTACTCTCTAGAGTTTCTAGCAAGATACTTTGTGGTCTCGTCTTGGACTAGGGACAAGATACAGTCCTGCGTCCTGCTGAAAATGGACAACATCTCAGCCGTCCGGAACATCAGTCACCTGGGAGGCACCCGCTCAAAAGTTCTTTCTGACATGGCAACAAATGTTTGTCTGTTCTGCCTGGATCACAAGATTTCAGTGACGAAGAGCACCTTTCCAGTCAGGAGAACCAGGTGGCGGATTGGCAGGCCCAACACTTCAGGGACTCCAGCCTGTGGAAACATCATCAGGAGATCTTTGCCACCCTCCAGACTCTGTCGTGTCTTTTTTATGTGGATCTCTTTGCCTCCAGGCTGGATCTGTTTTCCCGGTTCAACATTTGGAGACTGGACCCTCTGGTGGCTGCTACAGATGTGTTCCTGTAAGACTGGGGTAAGGACAAAGCATATGCATTTTCCCCAATTGCGATGATCAGGAGTTCTTCGACCTAGATCAGGCGGCAATAAGCAGGGGTGGTCCTGATCACCCGATTTGGAAGTCTCAAGTATGGTTTCCAGTTCTTCTGTACAAGAACTGGTCTGACAGCACAATTAAATAATACAGATCGTCTTGGGCACGATGATGTCATTGGTTTGGGTGATGGGGTTGTGATCCTGTGGGTGCTGATGCAGTTCAGATCCTGAATTTTTTGGCCAGCCCGGCCCAGCAGGGCTTGGCTATCACTCTATCAATACCTTATTTTTCGCCATTTCGACGGGGCATTTACCCATTGAGGGTTCACCAGTTGGGGAGCATACTTTTGTATGTTGCTTTATGCGTGGTATCAGATTATCTCTTCCACCAGAACCATGTTTTTCATGCTCAAACTTTGCCTATCCTGGCAACCTACTAGGTTTCTCTACAGGAAGGAGATATCAGTGAAGCTATCAATGCTTCTCTGCTTGATATCGTACAGAAGGGTTTCTGATGTTAGGGCCCTGGATATTAAGGGAAGTGTGTTATCACCCACCGGGGTTTTTTTATGATTAGTCCGTTGCAGCTTCTCCGCTAAGGCAGTGGAGCATCGCCCCACTGCTCAAAAGGAAAAATACAATGATAATAACATATTTTTATTATCATTGTATTTTTCCTATGGAAGTCAGTGGCTCGCGGGGCTGGGCTTGGCAGCGCAGGGGGAGGAGTGATTTGCACTCCCTAAGTACCCATGACTGCTTGGCCAGCCCTCTGGGGCAGCCAAGCAGTCATGCGCACTTTGCATTTTTTCCATCAGTCTGCATTACACAGCCTGGTGAGGAACATGCAAAGCCTCCCTGTCATCATCACGCGGTGAGACTAATCACAATGCTGCATTGCAGCGTTGCAATTGGCTCAGGAGAGGCTCGGTGCCCGGGTGCTTCCTGCTGCTGCTGTCAGCCAACACGGGAGCCTGGAAGATGAAGAGGACAGAGGAGAGGCGGCCGTCAGTTCATTTAAGGTAAGTCCCTTTTATTTTTTTACATGTCCCCCCTGCCCCGCCCCTCTCCTCCGGTAGCAGTCGCTACTGCGATTAGTAGGCATACGAAATGTAACACTAGGGTTATGAGAACTCAGCCTTCACCGACTCTCCTAAGTTATGCGTGCAGCAGTGCTTTAAGGCATATGAGGTGATGTTGGTGGATTTCAGGTCTCCAGGAGAGAGACAACTCTTAATCGCTATCAGAAAGCTTCACCGTTTCGTCTGTCACCATAGCACTTTGGGTGTGGTGAGACATGCAGGAAGCTGGCATAGATTTCATGATTTTGGGGCCCAATCAACTAGGGGGGGCCACGGCCTTTAAGGCCTTCAGTCTAGGTGCCAGACTAGAGGACATAGTGAACGCAGCTGATTGGTCCTCAGACTCTACCTTTAAAAGGTTGTACTTTAAACCAATTTTGGATATGGTTCATTTGGTGGTAAGTAAGCTTCAAACTAGCTTAATCTGAGCCTCCGGGTCCTGACATAGAATGAAAAATGTCCTAGCTATCGTAACTGAAAGATTCAATTCTATTAAGGACACGGAGGCGGGGATAATCCCACCCTCAGATAGCTGATCCAGAAGGCTCTCCCTGTGACTAGTAAGTAATGAGTTTTTCGGTTCCCTTGCTCTTGACTGTTGCAATCTTATGATGCCAATATGTTCTTGTGTAGACTTGGTTTTGGTTGATTGCCCTGGTTGGTCAAGGTTCTCATGATAATTTAATCTCTTTTGTTCCAGGCTTGGCTACTGGAAAGCAAGATGCGTAGAAAAAGGACAATAGCGTGACCTGCACGACAAGAGAGGATTTGGGAACAGAGAAGAAAACTATGTTAAGGACCCTGGTACAGTGGGATCTGGTGGACTATGTTGCCTGACATTTATTTTTACCACATTCCCTGAGGTTCATGGGAAATGTGGTTTTCTTCGGTACTGTGGAAGTGGCTGCTGTTAATTAAGTGAAGAAAGCATTAAGCATAATCCTTACCTCTGTGTTCTTAATAGAATTGAAACTTTCCGTTACGATAACTAGAAAACATTTTATTGTGGACTTGTGACAACTAATCACCCCACCCTTTTTGTTTATCTTAGAAAACCATGTTTTGATACCCATTAAGCAGTTCTTGCGCTTTGGTTCTTATTATTAGAGGACAGTAAATTGCTAAGAGCAGTAAGAGTAGCTACTAGCACCATTGGAGTTATACATTTTGTTGTACACACAAGAGATTTCAGCTGCTGAAACTCTGAGGGAAAACATATGGGATTTGGCAGAGAATCATTGATTCCAGCAAATTTTTCCCAAAAACATATAATTCACGTTATTTTCGCACCACATGAGCAGGCCCCGACTGGCCATAGTGGGCACCGGGCAATCCCGTGGTGCGCCGTAAGGGTGGGGGCCGGTTTTCAGCCCCTGGGGGCCGAATTTGTTACAGGGCCATTTTTGCAGCATACCTGCAAAATCGGCCCTGCAACAAAATCGGCCGAAAACCGGCCCTAGCAAAGCGCTCGGCGGCACCTCCAACCCCCCGAGTGGGGAGGGGGGTGGGGGGGGGCCGAGCACTTTACCAGGGCCGGTTTTGGTTCCCAGTCTGGCCCTGCACATGAGTTATCTATACACCTGTAATGGTAATAACGGGGTGGGGAAGTAAGAAGGATTTTAACAGGTCACTTAAAATAAAAGCCAGTGTGTACTATTTGCATTCAGAGTAGCAATTTGCAGAGGGTGACGGGTTCACTATTATTTGAAGTTCCAACTGCACCCAAACCAAATGTCTCATATAAAGGGCCTTCAGCACTCCTTTTGTTAATATCATTCATTCTGGCAGGGGCCTAGCTGTAGCTTAACCCCTTGATGGCAAATCCCTATAGACAGAGACAATCAGCTTGCATCGCATCAGAATTGTTTATGAGCGAAATTATCATTTGGAGGCAATTTTTGACTTTTCCATTCTATATTTGTAAGAGAAAGGCATGCACTAAAGAATGTCAGAATTATCTGTCTATGCTGTCTATGGGAGTACTAACTAATAATCATTTATATAGAGCATATTAATAAATATTTATTACTGCAAAGAGGAACCGTTTTTTATCAGGTTTAGAATAATGAAAGCTTGACAAAACAACAGTACTGTAAACGTATGCCCTGCAATTTACATGTGGCTTCCTAATTCAGGTTTCATTCATTTACAAGCTTGTTCAGCAATACTGCAAAGAGTTGTAACCATTAATCCGCAGATAACACTTGGATCTCTGTAACAAAAGCAGTGACCGATTGAGCTATCTACAAATCTGCGACCTGCATGCCAAATTCTTAACATTTTACAGTGTATGAGGAGAGCGGGTGGGGCGTTGGAGGGGCAGAGTTTTGTTCTAAGCACTGCCTGTGAGGCCATTCTATCCACCCCTATCAATCCCCCACCCTCAAAAAATGCTTCTGAGTGTGTCACCTATATCCTAGGCTGTTTTCACACGCCATAATGGATATTAGCTGTGCAGAGCCTATAAACACGAGCTAGAACCCCTCTCTATGCAGTGGTTTGCATACAAGGTCAGATTGGGACCACAAATTAGTCGGGCATTCAAAAAAAAGTGTCCCACATTTGCAAATTGCAACCTCTTCTGAAACATTGCGAGGTTAGTGTCAGGGTTAATGTGGGGTAAATTAAGCTTTGTAAAGGTTCAAGGGCCAGTAGCCATAATCAAAGACTAGAAACACCTTTATTGCTTTGCAGCTCACCCAATGGTCTTCTGACGCAAGGTCAATAAAGGTTCTCATCCCCAGCTCCCTGAATCTGTTGCTCACTCTTCGATCACCCAGCCCTTGCTCGGCCTCAGATTGCCAGATCCCTTGTCTGCAATCAGGTCCTAAAACTCCTGCTCATCCTTAGAGACCCTCACTTACCACTGACCAACATAATCCCAGAGCTTCACTCTCAACCTCACGTCTGTAAGCTTTTGTTCATTCTGAAGGAACTCTGGGTGCACGTCATCTTATGCCATCTTGCCTATAAACTACTCACTTACCAATAGGACCATTAAGCCCCTTTCCACTCTCCAGTCCCCTGAGGATCCTGCACAGGCTTCGATCCCTGTACCCTAGCTCATTCTCAGGAGTCTTTCGATTCCACCTCATCTTCTGGTCACCTGAATTCCTTGTTAATCCTCCGGCCCAGAAGATCTTGCTCACTCTTATATTGCAGCTTGAGAACCAGGTTCACCTTGAGATTCTGCAAAGCATATATCATCCCGTAGTTTCATTCCTGCTAAATACATGAGGTTCATAGTGACCACCAGATCTCTGAAAAGATTCAGCTCACACTCAACCCTTGCAGAGGGCATTGGGGTGAGCATTTGCTTTAGGAGCATTCTTTTTTTTTAAAAAAATTTTGAAAACCTTTATTGCAATATTGAATCATACAATTACGGGCCTACAACCATCCGGCCGGCCTCGGTAGCATATCGAGCATAGTAGCAAGCCATACGACAACCCGGCAGCAATGGAGCAAAGTACAGGATAAAACTGAGTTACACTGGGGTCATACGTGCCACCGGGCTGCAGGAGAAGTGAGGTTTAATTTTAAAGTTTTTTGTAGAAGTCCATACAAGAAGCTAAAGAGGATCAGAGGCAAAATAGATCATCCAGGACCTAAGCGGGCAAGTAGCAGCATCAGTATCAGGCAAACAGTACGAGCGAAGCAATTGACCGCGAGCTATCGGACAGGAGAAATTCTAAAGCAAGCAGTACTACGGTCGGCAGTTACCCCCCACATCACAATAATCCACCCAATGACCCCGAGAAAAAGAAGGAGAGAAAGAATAAAAAGTTAGAGAAATAAAACCAAGGCCCATAGTAACAAAAAACTAACATAAGAATACCCAACCCACCCTACACACATGCAGAGGCTACGGCCTACCCCCCCCTAGCAGAGTGCCTGTCGCCCCAAAAAGAGTACCCGAAATGCAGAAGAAAGAAAAGAAAGAAAAGAAATCACAAAAGACCGGGGGAGGGCCCAGGTAAAGGAAACATACAATCAACGTGTCCACCCATGGCCACCCCTCCCCGGAACCCGACCCGACACCGTACTAGCATACATCAACCCAACAATACTATTGTTCCGTCAACCATAACAGCATCCGACCACATGGAAAACATAAGAACAACGTCAACCTTGTCCCCGTCGGTCTAGCCCGACAATGAAGTCCGAGCGGGCAGCGGCCATCTTAGACGAGAAGCTCAAGTGTAGGGACCACCACCAAGCCAAAAAACCCACACGGAGAACTGTCCCACGGTGCGCCAAACAGTCAGTAGCGATCCAGTCAGGATGGAAGCACAGCAACAGTACCTGAAGGCCGACCGGCCAGGGCCAGCAAAACAATCGCCTGGCAGAGCGGGGGGGCATTCTGGGGGACTCCAAGATGGGCACAAAGCAGGTCGACTCACAGGGAGCCCCCTGCCGAAGAGTAGGATCCAATGCCACATGTCTCAGCACCTCCAGGGTGGGGAGCCCGGCAGCCGTGTCATCTGGGGAGCTCCGCGGTGCAACCCACGGCAGGACACATAGGACACCATCACCGATCACTGGGTGTAGCGGGGCTGGCGAGGGGCAACAAGCAGTGCGTTCTTCCGAAGGCTCGCCGGGCAGCACCGCGTCCAGACTGTCCTCCAGGACCCGGGCGCTCGCCCTAATGAATGATCGCAGGTCGCGTAGGGCATGGTAAACATCCGCAAGCACAATGGATGTCTCGGCAGCAGAGTCTTGTCCCCTGAGGGCGTCGCCATATTGTCGTCCTTTAGAGCACCCTCCGGAGCCCATCCCGATGAAAGCCGATAGCGCTATGATGGGGCACAGACTTCACGGGTTAATGCTGCAAAACAGGTCCCAGCTGCCCGGCTTCCACTAGTAGCTGCCCATGCGATGGAGAACTACCCATGCAAGTCTCCAGAAGCAGCAAGCCGGGGTGCAGAGCGTCCAGGAAGATGGCGGCCGCCACAGCGCCAAGGGACGGGGACTCGTCCGTCGCCGATCCCGAGGCAGACGAAGGATACAATGTAGCGCCCGCTACAAACTTCAGAGCCAGCGTGCAAGCACGGAGGGCCGGTCGGCAAACTGCAACAATTACTGCTACAGTAACTCTCCAGCCGCCGGTCCCTACCGCTGCAGGCGCTCGCTGCCGCAGAGTCCAGGGGCAGCCGCTTCGAGGAACAAAGACCCGGAACCTCACACTCCACGGGAGAACAGGACGAGGGCAGATCTCCGGGGCCACCGCGAGCTGACCGACGGGGAGCACACCATTCGAGTCGGAAGCTCAGCCCGGTTCCGAAGCGCCCGCTTTTAATCAGGATAGACGGCAGGATCCGGTGCGCTTCGGGCAGATAGCGGGCGGGTCAGCGGAGCCGAGGAGTCAGGCGGCCATCATGGTTGCTGGCTTGGCTCCTCCCCCCTTTAGGAGCATTCTTGATTTAGGTCCCTAAGCCCACAGTTCACCCGTGGGTTCCTGAAGATTCTGCTTCCACTCAGTTCCCTAAATGTTTGCTCGGTCTCGGGTCTTCAAGGCTCATGCAAGCCCCAGTGTCTTGTGTTCCCCATGAGGTGCCAAAGGATCCTTCTCACTGTCATTTACTTGTAGCTCCTGACCCCGCTCGGCAACCCAGAAATTCCTTCTCAGAGACATTGATCAATGAAGTTCCTGCCCATCCTAGGCCCCTAAGGTTCCTGCCTATGCTCAGGCCATTAAAACTTGTCCTTAATTTCACGCCCAGAAAGTTCTTCCTAGTCACTCTGTGGTCTTGTGAGGCTTCTGAACACATTTAGGTGGTCGAAAAACTCCCTGATTAACCTTGAGCATCACTTACTTTATACATCTATAGGCTTTATTACGAGTCTGGTGGTCCACGGACCGCCACACTTGTGGGGCGCAGTGGTGGCAGTCGTCTGATTTCCCCATTACTACCAGGGTGGGCGGTCCACCCTGGGACCACCGCCAGGGATCCAGGATCCCTGCAAGTGGTGCAACTGTATTGAGGCAGCAATATGCTTGGCGGGGCCACAGCCCACAAAGCATATTACAAGTTTCTTCACCACCAGACTTTTTATGGCGGTGCGACCGCCATGAAAAGTGTGGCAGTGAGGAAACCTTGTGCTTCAAGCCATGTGGATGCACACAGAGGGGCACAATATGTGTCTTTATTGTGGGCATGCACACCAGTACCTGCACGGCATGGAGCCAACATAGAGAAAATGGCCTCCCTACAGGCGCCTGGCTGGGCACCGTCTGCACCAATCACAGCGCTGCCATTGCAGTGTTCTAATTGGCTTTGGGGAGGGGAGGAAGGGTGCCTGTAGGGAGGCCGATTTCTCTATGTAGGCTCCATGCCGTGCAGGTACTGGTGTGCATGCACACAGAGGGGCACATGCTCTTTTTGCATCCTGTTCCTGCCGGAGGCAGGAGCACAGGAAAGCACCAAGAAAACGCAGCGCGGACCTGGCCAGGAGTGGAGGAGGCGCGAGACCCAGTAAGGTACGTTTTTTTGTTATCCCCCCTACGCGTACCCCTGCGCCACCCACCTACCTGCCCCCCAACCCGGGAGTCATGCGAGCCGTGACTGATCACCCTCCTAAACTCCTTTGTGTCCAGTGCTACACATGTAATATTTCTTTGTGCCCAGATTATTGCCTTGCGGGAATCGGTATCTACCTGCTTTAGCAAATCTCAACATTTGCAGAGATAAGAACATTTCCCCACAGAAATTCAAAGGGTTGTTGTCCTTGTGTGCGTTCAATGCTGCATGCTTCGAATTGTGATCCTGGGAAGCCGCGGGGCCATATTCTACCTGATTAAGAGTTGGTTGGCAATGGAAAATCTACCTATTGCTGGAGGAAATGCTGAAACCAAAGGAGAATCCACTGGTGGTATTTATTTTACGTACTATTGCTTTCTTGAAGGACATTCCACTGGTGGATTCTATTCTGGATTCAGCATTTCCTCTCACAAACCCTGCCAACCTCTAAATCAATCCATAGACACCTGGACGATCAGAGAAGTAAGAAGTGTGTGCGAGTCTCTAATCCTTTCCTTATTCTCTCTGACTAGGAAACGTCTGACGTCCTCTTCGCTATCCCTCATTAGGATCGGCATTCACTGTTTTCTCTTTTTCTCCCTTGTTGTCTCCTTTCTATCCACTTTTTGTTTCCCACTCTTCACTCACTATATCTCACAATTATCGCACCCGTGTCTCGCGGTCGCGCTAATTCGAAGGCGATGGGGGTCGCGCCGGCCCTGGCATGTTTTAAGTGTTTTGCATGAACGACGAGTGTGCAGGTTTACAAACATCCACATCTGCACAAGCCGGTGTTGCCAGGTCGAGCCTGGCATAAGGCCACCCTCAGGTGGTGTCAAGTGCCTCTGTCCCCATGGCAATACAAATGGAGCCCGGAGCAAGAGGTGCAAAGGATGCTGGAGACGCACTGCCCGTGGGTAGAACTTTTAGTGTGAACCACTTTCTTTCTGAAGAGGGAACTTCGGCGATGTACAGTGAGCCTGGAACCCAAACCTCTAACCTGCTAACATAACTGGGGTTAGCGTCTGCTAGGGCAGTGCTAGAATGTGAGACAGGTTCCCTGCACCGTGACCGCTCACTCTGGGATGTGAGACAGTGACCGCGCAGTGTTCACTCTGAAGGGAAGGGAGAGAGCTGGCAGTGCTGGGATATTAGACAGGGTCCCCGCACCTCTCATGCTGATGGAAACTCATGAGCACTGGGCAGTGGTAAGCACCCGGCCGTGCTGGAATGTGAGCCAGCATCCCCACACCGCTCACTCTACCGGCTGCACTTTCCACTCTGTCCGGGGTGCATAACAATTCTTCTGCGGACAGGAAATCTGCCAGGAAAGCCCGAACTCATGGTTTAGCCACAGTAATACAGTTGCTTGAATGCCACCGGCGGTTCTGGTACAGCGCCTAATGCCTTCCAGTGAGTCTTGCAGCGCGTTACAAATACCCCTGCAACTCGAGGCCTTAACTTTAAAAAACAAAGGGGCATATTATGACAGGCGATACAATTATCGCCGTTTTAGCGAAAGTGCGATAATGGGCTTGATATTATGCTCTATGGAGTTCCAATTGAAGCCTATGTTAGATGTCCTTTACATCTAACATGGGCTTCAATTGGAATTCCATAGAGCATATTATCAAGCTCATTATCGCCATTTTAGCGGCACTTTTCTGCCGCTAAAACAGCGATAGTTTTATCGCCTGTCTTGATATTATGCCCCAAAGTTCGGACTGCCCGGAGCAAAGATTAGAGTTTGGGGCAGAGGAATGCCTGAGCCCTCATGAGTACACAACATTCCTATACATGAGGAGAATGCCCCCCCCCGCCCTACTCACTCCGTAAAATGCACAGTAGTCTCTAATGAGGGCCCCGTTCTGCAGGTCGCGCCCTTTTAAAATACCGCGAGAGTCTGACATGAGACAGCAGCACAAGAATGACGACTGCTCGGGGCTTTGAGCGCCGCACTGGAGGAGCACACTCTGCAAACATGCGTTTAAGACATATTCAATACACATTGAAAGATGAAATATTACACAACATACAAAGAGGATATGAATTGAAACACACCAGAATGCGACTGAAGGTATGCACAGGAAATCAGGGTTCAGAAGATGTTAAAACACAGACAAATTGAACTTTTTAATAACCCACCTTGATGCAAAAGGCACGCTACAATGAGAATATAAAACCCCTTCGCTGTTCATGATGAGCTCAGCTCGTCATGAAATAATGTATTTCAAGGATCTGCAGCACAGGAGGGGAATTGCCTTAGCAGTCATGTGGTTAATACATACAAACGACCGTCTCCCCACCAAGGGCACACCAACTCAATTTTCAGGCAAATTAAAAGTAAACCTTCTTGAGAATAGACTTGGATTTAGTTACACATAGCGATAACAAATAGCCCCGAGGGCAGGTGTTAATGCATGCATATTTGCCGTTCCTTTCGCATGCCAGTGTTAAGCAAAAGAAGGGAAACGCTCATGAAAAAGTGACTGTCCACGTTCTTTATCACAGAGGAAAGCACTGCGCCCTGAGGTGCAATTCCCCTATAGCACCTCTGCTTCCGGGTTCCCCACTACTAAGAGGAGCTGCTTGACATGCAGGTGTTATAAAAGATATAAAACCCCAACAGCATGTCAGGGCGCAACCCTGGGTCTCGGCTGAGAACGTGTGTTCCCGTCTGTGGCGCTGGTCTCGACCACTGCGACCCCGTAGTTAGTGTGCCCTAAACAACTCTAGTTCCAGCAGGGATGAGAATACTCACATCGCCCATTGTTTCGCTGTGGTAGCTCAGAAGGTCAATGCGCCTGCAGCCCAGGGCATGAAAGAGCGGCAGATAGAGAAGTGACACATACCAGACAACCCTGGTTCACATGGGCCTGGTATGAATACATGAGGTACAAACCTCATTCTGGAACTGAAAAACACACAAGTGACGGCAACCCCCAGTCACATTCACAGAGTGTTACAAACTAGGAGCAGGGAGGGGTGGTGAACAACTACCCAGACCCGAAGGGTGGAGAGCTCCTTTCGTAAAAGAAGAGTGGGGGATACGCCCTCCCTAGCTGTAAGCAAGTAAGTAAAAATGCATTATCCTTAGATTAATTAAAATCAATACAGTAAAATGAGCATAAATTATCATCGCCCCAGCCCCGACCCCACAAAACTCAAAGCAACTTAGTCCCACAGTTCATGTATCTTCTAGACTCATTGTTAATTTGCACTTGCAGAAAAAATGCCATCTGGGTGTTTTCTATTATGCGCCATTTCATTAAAATATCCCGGCTTCTATTTTCTTAAAAACCATATGATGAAATATGGAAGACTAGAAATAATATATTTGTAGTTAGAAATAGCGATACTGTCCCCCTGCCTGAGTCAGGAGTCGATTAATATGCTAAAGAGCATGGTGCCGTTTTAAAGTGCGATGTGCTATCTCCTCAGGCTAGATACTATACATTGTCTGCCGGCCAGTGCTCACCAGTAAGATTATTGATTCACAGCCCTATCTGATGTTCTTGTGCTACTGATGGATGGCCCTTACTGTGTGCTTCTTCTACGCATAATGGAAAGATGTACTGCCGCCACCTAAGAGTAGTGAACAGAACATTGTGCTGATTGAAATTACGCATCTTACTCTCTCGCTGACCTGAATCCCGCGGCTCAATGTGAAGCTCAGGTTAAGAAGCGCCTTGCTGTTTTTATTAGGTTCTAATTAAATTACTGTTTTCCAGCCTCCACTTCCCCGTTATTCATGTCCCGCTCCCCCATTACAATTTTTTTTATAACAAACAAGCATGAGAACAGGCAGGAAGAAGTTGCCAGCAGTGCAAGTACAAAAAAGTGGAAGACATTTTTTATGTTAAAATCTTTTTTTAATCCGGTTTTTCAGCTGTATAATGCCGTCTTCGTTTGTATAAAGGTAACAAAAAAGCTTAACACTTTTTATTATAACTTTTCAACATAATGCACAGCAGCCACAATGCTCTACAACATAGCCAAAAGTTCTGGCTAAAGACATAAGGTATCAAAGGCTAGACCTATTGGCTATGCCAATGCTTGTTAAAACAAGGCAGGCTGACAGCAGACACCGTCAGCTTGTCTGTCCGATCGTTGCGTCTTGCTGCGTGGGACAAAAGTCCAGCCTTTCCCTCCACTCCATCCACTGAAAACGTGATCATCGTGCGGCATAAAGGCAGCAGATACCCCAAAGTCTCGCCCCTACCTCCTGAAGCCTAGAATGGGAGTTTTTATACTGGCCGATTGTCTTTCTAAACTTGACAATGAACCTGCCTGGCTTTCTGGCTTTCTGAGACTAACACTCATCTGAGGCTGCAGGGGCCTTTTCTGGTTCTGCCCCACCAGGAAATTCGGCCCAGACACGTGGAGCCGCTTTATCCACAGACAACAAAAAACACGGCATACCAGCTGGCCTCTGCCACAGGCAGAGGGCGATTGCCCACCTTCCCTATCCGACCCTGTTTCCATCCCCTTTGATCTACCGTGTGGTAGTGTGTGAAGAGAGCTGACATCGCGTGACACAGTGACACAGTGTGTTGACACTGACAGGCCTGATCTTAGGCACTATGCTTTGCAGCAGACACATTAACCCTCAGTGTTATTTTATGATGAATAAAACCTGTGAGTAACTCGAACATCTCTCCAGCAATTGTATAAAACCACTATTTACCCTAGAAGTATTAAACCCTGGAGATTGTTGGGTCCACCAAGTTGTCTTCAGCAGGTGCCTTATTAAGATATTATAAAATGAAGTCTTTTTGTGGCCATTTAATAAGCCTGAAGAAGATATCTATCCCATTTGCCCTTGTCAATTTTTGGGGGAATTGTTTTTTTTTTAAATTAACTATATACGTTGACTGCCAGACTCCACATTTCATGACTCCACGCCCGTGACTCACCCCCTTGCAGCTACTGCCACATTTACCCCCACTGGGAAACGTTGAAGCATCGACTATTTTATCACTGACGGAGGGCTCCGTGGAACAGCGTGACGAGCAACGGCCTGTTGATAAAATTACAATTGAGGCATTTTCCAAAAAGAGGTCTATTTCTGTAGGGGATTCTGCTGACGCCGGCCCCTCGCGGCCGAGGACTGGAATTTGAACCGCTCTGTCACGGGCTATGTGGAGAGACCAAGCAGCTGAGCTGCTCGGGCGACAGCGGGCGGGGACGCGCATGGGGCGGGTCTCTGTGGGTCGGAAGTAGGTCCTCGGATTTTCAACTGTACCCTACGGGAGGCGGTTTGAGGATGCTCTGGTGATGTGTGCCGTTTCCCGTAAACCCTGTCTAACTTTGAATGCCCCGTCCCTCATTCCATCCCATTCCAAGTGCAACGCACTTACAGTTAACACTGAAAACGTTGCCACATTTTTTATGGAATATTTGTGAATAGGAGCTACTTAGCCCTCCTCCATACTGTATTTTTAGCTAGTTATAGAGAGGTCTTGTTGGGCCTAAACTTTGGAACGAGGCAAGCACAGGGGTGGAACTATAATAATAGCCAATACAAGAAAACAGGGACTACTGCATTTTAAGCATATTAGGAAAACCCAACACAACATGTTTTCGAATATTTAACCCTGTTTTTAGGCTAGTGTCAGCGATCTTAACAAAGGAGAAATCAGATTAGAACCAGTATTTATCAAAATTACTTCAAGACAGCAACTCTTTTGCCCATTCTCAGAGTGTTTCTTCTGTGAAAGGACAATGTGTTCATGAAAAAAATATCATTGTATGCCAGAAAGTGCCCCAGCCTTTTTATTGACCAAAGGTATGTTTTAATATGTTCTTTGGATGTTGCAGCCTATGGTTGTTTGGCCACATATGCATCTACAGATCTTAAAGAATATAGAGGTTGTGTGACTGGCACGCCATATGTTTGATTCCGGTTTCACCTTTCCTTCCTTTTGAGATTGTTTGAGTGCCACTCTGTTGGAAATATTGCAACCTCTTTAATGCTCTGTCATGAGTATCCTAGTTGTTGTTAGCACCCCGTATTTAGAGTTGCCACCTTAACCAGAGAAAAATAACTGCCTTCTATTTATGTTTTAAAATACCGAAAAGGCCCAGAGATGATTCTTAAGTAGAACTTGATATGAAATCATCTGTATTCATTTTTAACATGGCCTTTCTGTCTTTGTTTACTTTAATTAGCAGCCAGGGGTCATTAGGGCAGCTGTAGAATGCATTTAAAAGTGCTTTCTTCCAACATTTACCATTTAAAGTATGGACAAATACTGGCTTTAGGTGATTTTTCTAACGTTTGTACTGCCAGGTGCAGTGAAAATACCGGTCATAACTTGCCTGCTATCTTTGGGACTTCTGTTCTAGTTATCACCATGGGAAAACATGACGCTCACCAGTCCGCACTTACCTTTGAGGGCAGACCCCTCACACATCAAGTGGAACAGGAAGCTCATTCCAAACCTCCTTCTGAGAGCCTAATGGGGGTGGTGATTCACAAGACATTGACTGAAAGAGCTGTTAGTAGATGTCAAGACAAGCCTTAGTTGCCATAGATGCCAAAGAGGACATCCTTACAAACCACTTGGGCCATACGAAACAGAGGGTTGATAAACAGGACACAAGACTGGATCACTTTGAAATTCGAACCTCTGATGTTGAGGACGCCCAAGCATACTCTAGAAACACATGTTGTGCATGGATAAAATTCTGGAACTGATTTTAGCCAAAATGAGGATCTTGAAGCGAGATAACAGCACAACAACCTCAGAATTACGGGGATTCCGGAATCCACCTCTATCACCACAATGGAGAATTTTAGTGGAAACCCTACTTTGCGAGCTCTCTGGAGAAGCTTTGTCACCGGTCTTCATTGTGGAGAGGGCTCATTTCTACCTGGGGCCGTGTCCCCCACTGGGGGGCCTCTGGACGTCTTATTGTGGCTCGCCTGCTAAACAATAGGGACAGGGACACTATACTGCGTCTTGTCCACGAGCGTCAATCCACATGCCTACCCAGACGTTACCATGTTGGTGAAAGCTGCCAGACTCGAGTTCCTGGCGGCCAAGAGACTCCTTCAGAAAGCTTAAATCCCGAATGCACTCTTATAACTAGCCAAACTGCGCATATTTCATGCAGTGCTTTAAATGGGTAAAAATAAGTGCAGGTTCTCATCAAATTGAGCTAGGGGTGGGGCAAGGGTTGGAGCTGAGGGTGGGGCATGATTACACTACTGCCATCTGTCAAGTAATAATTTTGCCCTTGAATTACACTTATCATTAGTCTCAAATTGCCTGCATGTGCAAATTACATCTGCACATGTGGGTATGGCATATGTAAACAATTAATAACCTGTCTCCTACTATGCCCCTTTCAACTGTATAAGCCGCCCATTGCATTTAAAGGGACATGCTAGTTACAGCAGTTTCAGCACACACCAAAACAGATGATAAATGTATGAACATAAAGTGGTTAATTCCTTGCAAAAATTAAATGAAGGCCAAACAGTGTGTTATGCTTTAGTTTCTTCATTGTTTTTATATTTGCAGCTTCAGTTCTTATTTGTTTTACTATGTACAGCATTCCTGCATTCTCTTGCCCACGAGCACGCGCTCACACACAGGCACAATAACAAGCAAACATGCACACACAAAACATTCCTCACATTTTCTTTAAAATACCTTCACATAATGTCCTGATGCTCTCTCTGTTGCTTCCGCACTCATACACAAAAGCAGACATTCACTGGCACAAAAGGTTCACAACAGAATTACGTTGTTTGCAATTCCTACCTCCCACGGCTTTCTTCTTCCAGACTCTCAGTCAGTTTTCTAGGCTTTCAGTGCCCGCACAATTTCACACCTGTGATTTACAGTGCAGGGTCGGATCGGACTCCGTCGCTCTCTGTGTGATACTGAGCTTGCTCACATGCCACACTAACAAAATGCAATGAGCCGCTGCTGAATGATTCAGCAGTGGCTCGGCACAGGGTTACGGAGGCGCTTTGGCTGATAGTGGCGTTCAGACAGCCTCATCCTCAGCAGCACAAGTACCACTAAGCCTACCAGTCATGAGTACCGGTAGGTATGCACCTGTTACAATGCATTTTTTACAACGCACTACTGTTACAACGCATCTATTACAACGCAGATACTGTTACAACTCATGTTTTTACAACGCATTTTTTTACAACGCAGGTACCTTTACAACGCATACCATTACAACGTAAGTATTGGTAAGTATATAGTTATATTTTAAATGTTATATGTTTGGGGTAAAGGGGTATTTTTAGGGTTTAGGGTCAGTTTTGGGTTTTAGGGTAAAGGGGTATTTTTAGTGTTCAGGGTCAGTTTTTAGTTTTTGGGAAAAGGGGTATTTTTATGGTTTAGGGTCAGTTTTCAGTTTTTGGGTAAAGGGGTATTTTTAGGGTTTAGGGTCAGTTTTCAGTTTATGGGTAAAGGGGTATTTTTAGGGTTTAGGGTCAGTTTTCAGTTTTTGGGTAAAGGGGTATTTTTAGGGTTTAGGGTCAGTTTTCAGTTTTTGGGTAAAGGGGTATTTTTAGGGTTCCGGGTCAGTTTTCAGTTTTTGGGTAAAGGGGTATTTTTAGGGTTCAGGGTCAGTTTTCAGTTTTTGGGTAAAGGGGTATTTTTAGGGTTCAGGGTCAGTTTTCAGTTTTTGGGTAAAGGGGTATTTTTAGGGTTCAGGGTCAGTTTTCAGTTTTTGGGAAAAGGGGTATTTTTAGGGTTTAGGGTCAGTTTTCAGTTTTTGGGTAAAGGGGTATTTTTAGGGTTTAGGATCAGTTTTCAGTTTTTGGGTAAAGGGGTATTTTTAGGGTTTAGGGTCAGTTTTCAGTTTTTGGGTAAAGGGGTATTTTTAGGGTTTAGGGTCAGTTTTCAGTTTTTGGGTAAAGGGGTATTTTTAGGGTTCAGGGTCAGTTTTCAGTTTTTGGGTAAAGGGGTATTTTTAGGGTTCAGGGTCAGTTTTCAGTTTTTGGGTAAAGGGGTATTTTTAGAGTTCAGGGTCAGTTTTCAGTTTTTGGGTAAAGGGGTATTTTTAGGGTTCAGGGTCAGTTTTCAGTTTTTGGGGTACAGGGTAAAAATAAATTAAAATTAATTTTAAATTAAATTATTTAATAGAAAATAAATTAAATTAAATTACATTACATTATTTTTGGGGTTGAGGGTCAGTTTTGAGTTTTTGGGGTACAGGGGTACAGGGTAAAAATAAAGTTAATTTTTTTTAAATTTACAATAATTAATTTAAATTAAATTTAATAAAATTACTTTAATTTATTTTTGGGGTTTAGGGTCAGTTTTGAGTTTCTGGGGTACAGGGGTACAGGGTAAAAATAAAGTAATATTAATTTTAATTTAAATTAATTATCGGAAATTAAATTATTTAAAATTACATTAAATTATATTTTTAAAAATTAAGTTACTATTATAATATTAATATTAATATATACTTACCAATACTTACGTTGTAATGGTCTGCGTTGTAAAGGTACCTGCGTTGTAAAAAAATGCGTTGTAAATACATGCGTTGTTACAGTATCCGCGTTGTAAAATCCTCGTTGTAACGGTATGCGTTGTAATAGTCCGCGTTGTAACATCATATATCCGTACCGGTACGCTCCTTGGCAATGAAATAGTGCCGGTACTCAGGAGGTTAAAAATAAAAGGTGCTCGTACTCCGCACTGGTGAGTACCGGCCCATTTAAAGCACTGATCTCATGGTAACAAATCTAATTTTTGTACCGATGCTCAATCAGCCGTTAAGTTCGCCAGGCATCTTACCTAGTGGAGGCATCACTCCACAGGCATCTCTCTTAATGATAATGATTAAAGTGATGAAGCTACGGTGACATTAAATTGGTTACCTTCTCAGCCTTGACTCTCCATCTTGGGCCAGACTGAGGGTTGTGTGCACCTTACCTTTTTCTCTTTTTTTTATGCCTTCATATACTCCGGCCATGTACTAATCTTTGACCTGTCTATTGTGTCACTCTACTGGGTTAATCATCCCATCTTGCCACCCAGCCATCGCCATCGTTTGGAGGGGATGTTTGTCTGGCTTTGCTTTGTCTCCAGTTCAAGTTTTCCTGGGTTGTTGGGGTGAGGCGGGTTCAAATACTCCACCAAGATTGGGGGTGGTGTGGGAGGTGGGTAGGATAGGGTACTTTTTACTGTATGTTCTCTTTTATCTTGCTCTTGGGTTATGTGCCCCCCAGACGAGACACTGCAACACAGGAAGCTCTCTGCATCAAGTTCAATACACAACCAATTTCCTTTCATGCCACACTACCCACAGGCATTGACTTGTGACGTCGACAAAGTGCCTCATCTGGAACATTCGTGGTTGTAATGACCACTGGAAAGCTTGCCTCATTCTTGCCTACCTGGTCTGCCACCAAATAGACATATGTTTCCTCTAGGAGGTACACCTCACCTCACACACCACTCCTGGATTGCGAGCTAGGTGGTGCAGCAAAACTTATGCCTCATTGTACTCCAGTTATGCCAGAGGGGTCGCCATTTTAATACACAGGGGCCTCCCGTGGCACCTTACCAACACCATTATTAACAAAGAAGGACGCTACGTTATATTAGCACTACAAAGACACCCCATATTTCTGATGCCAGTCAATGGCCCAAACACAGACACTCCAGAATTTGTTTCTGATCTTTAGAGTGATGAGTGGCATTGGTCCTGGAGCCATAATTTGGGGGCTGGGGGGATTTTAATATGGCATTGAATGACCAGTCAGACCCTTTTAGGGCATCTCGATGTTCTCACCCCAGCGCAGCTTTGACACTTACCACAATTATATATTATAATCAGCTGCTGATGTCTGCAGACTGATGCATGCGGAGATGCAAGTGGGCAGTTGCTTTACATCACACCACAATGCCTGGCCGAGAATTGATTATTGGCTTACATCTAGAGACGTTAAAGCATGGGGATTAAAAGTAACACACCTATCTTATGCCTTGTTAGATAACGCCCCAGTTCTTTTATAATTTACAATTCCTCAGGCTCCCCCTCGCTCCTTTTCATGGCATCTTCCCCCAAGAGTGCTACAGAATTCAGCGTTTCGGTAGGAGATCCGTACAGAGATAGTCACCTATTTTGCACATGATGAGGGCTCTGTCAACTCCCCATCCATGCTGTGGGAAGTATTCAAGGTAGTGATATGAGGGGTATGTATTGCTAAACGGTCCGGTGTTCTGCTGTCTAAATGAGGTCAGCTGGTGAAGCTGGTGAATGACATACGTAGCTTAGAGACAGATTATTGACAAACCAATGACCCAGTCACCTTGGCGAGCATACAAGAAAAAAATATCAGAATACTCTGTTGAGGTAGCTCGTGAAACCAACTACTTTAGTCGGGACGCTCAAGCCTGCCTATATGAGGAGGGAGACTGCCTGGGCAAAATGTTAGCAGGTTTACACCGCCAGCCCCATGCTTCCACATACATGGTAGAACATTTCAACAACAATTCCACACTTCAAGAAACCCCACAGCATCTCCTAAACATGATGGGTACATTTTACTCTCAGCTATACACTGCCACCCCAGTACACTACCAGGCTACATTAACAGAATACTTGGATACAATTCAACTACTCTGGATTGACAGATCACACAGGGAATACCTCTACTCTCCCATCACTGTAGAAGAAATTGTGAAGACCATCACTTTGCTTCCAGGAGACAAAGCACCTGGGTTAAATAGCCTCACTACTGCTTTCTACAAAGAATTTGCACCCTTGCTAGCCCCCCTAGCAAGGGTACGCTGTCGGCTGTGCTTCGAGAGGACATTATCGTATCACTCCTTAAACCGGACAAAATAGCCTCCAAGTGTGATTCCTACACACCGCTTTCGCTGATAAACGTGGACAATAAGATCCTTGCCAAAATCCTGATGAATAGCTTCACGCGCCTGCTTCCTGATATAGTGAGACCAGACCAATCTGGATTCATTCCTGGCAGCTCTACCTCACATGAGTTGCGTGCCATCTTGGCAATCATGCATCACCTTGAACCCCAGAACTCTGCAGTAGCTGCCTTCCTCAATGCCACAAAAGATTTTGATTTGGTAGAATGGGCCTACTTCTTTCCATCCCTCCAGCATTTGGGTTTCAGTCCTACTTTTACCAGATATATTCAATTCCTGTACATGCTTCCAACTGCATGTGGTAATCTTAATGGGATGATTTCAGACCCATTTCGATTACTCAAGGCATGCAGGGTTGCCCACTTTCGGCATTAATATTTTATTTATTTAAGTTATTTATAATGTGCATGAATCATCCCCGGAGGGGTATCTCGGCGCAGCAGAAGAGAACACCAGCAGTGGAATTATGATACAAAAACAGTTCGTTTTTCAATTTCCTAAAGCTATGATGAACTATGCAATCTCGTATGTGAATAGGAAGCCTGTTCCAATATGAGGGGCTAGAAAAGAGAAAGCTCTGCCTCCAGAACGTGTTTTCTTAATTTGTGGGACACTTGTTTGTAGATCTTAAAGACCTTATGGGTCGGTAAGGAATGAGTTTCTCCATGAGATACCTCGGTCACTTGCCACTAAGTGCTTTGTGCACTAGGCATCAGATCTTGAAGATAATTCTATTGTATGAGACATATTCCATTACTATAGACATGGAACCCCTTGCTGCCAGACTCAGACAACACCAAATAAATTGGGGCATTGGCTTCACATAGAGAGTATTGATATTTTCGATGTGCGCTTATGAAATTTCACTATCCATCTGCATCCCTCGTGAACACCTGGGACCAATCACATGGGAGGTGATTCAAATTGGTGGCTTTTCTGGTATACACATAAACTGTGCTAATTCTATACTTTTCCCCCTTACTGACAACACACACCCCTTCCACAAGATGACTTCCTAGGGTGGGCAACTGACCTAGCCCGTTATTTGGTTATATGGCTTAGCCGAGATCTGACAGAGATCTGGGCAGCCAATTATGGTTATGTGATTGAGTGTCTGGAGGACAGAATCCCTATGGGGCATATTATCAAGGGGGTTTATCTCCGCTTTTTTGGCTTTAAAAGCCAAGAAAGCGGAGATAAAATTATCTCCCTATTACCTAGCTATCGCTAACACCAGTTAGCGACAGCTAGTAGGAGATAGCGACCATCTTGGGCCCCACTTTGCATGTCAGTGATATTTATCACTAATGACATGCAAAGTGGGCTTGCCAAGATGTTAGCGACTGAAAACAGTCGCTAACATCGCTATCTCCTATTACCAACTTTTGGAGATATTCGCGCTAAGCGCGAATATCTCCAAAAGCTAACACCTGCCCTGAGCAGTTCTTAGCCATGTTATCCAATGGGAGGTGGATAACATCGCTAAGAGCATTAGCTCGGTAATGCATGAATATCGCTGACTTTTCAGCGATATTCATGCATTGCGGCGATTTTTATCGCATTTGCGATAAACCTTGGTAATACCAAGGTTTATTTGCGGTAAAAATCGCCGCAGCTCAACGGTAAATTTTTGTCTCTACCCAAGCAATAGCGATAATTATCGCTATTGCTTGGTAATATGCTCCTATCTATTCTAAATTACCCCTCTCACTGGCTGGCCGGACAGCCATTGCCAAAATGGTGGTTCTCCCCAAATTCCTTTACATATTCCCTGATTTCCCTCTCCCACTCACAGCACATTTTTTGCGATGTTTGCAGTCTGATTTAATTACGCTGGTCCGGGCTGGTAGGCAGCCATCAGATTTCCTGGGACATATTCACTCTGCCTCTCACTCAGGGGGGGCTAGGCGATCCAGGCATGTCACCATATGCATTATGCACTCAGGCACAATTATCACACTACTATATTTATGCACCACCATATCTGCCCCTCGTTGCGGTTGAAATTGATGGTGTGACCCCCATGGCCCTTGTCCATGGCACTGTATGCCCTCTATAAAGCTCCAAGGGACGAAGTGGATATTGAGGCATGTGTACACTGAACCTGGGATGGCCTCAGGAAATGTGCCAGACTTTCCTGCATTTAGTCACCATCTATTCCCTTAAGCAACAATCCTCTGATCCCCCTTCACAAGACCAGAGTGCTGCAAAGCAAGCACGAGGACTCAACATCACTAACTTTTCAGATTTATATCCTGAGGACATCTTTTTGAAAAACCTTGCGGATGGTGCTTAACCCCCATTTTCTTCTCTAGGCCTTCTTTTGTACTACCAGATCAGGGCCACTTGTCACACTATTCTTGATACCTTCCTGGCCCAGACACCGACACTCCACGCACTTGAACACATACTTACCACACCATCCACTCGCAAATTAATGACCTGTCTATATAACATTATGCAAAATACCTCTCCGGTTGGGACTCCAAAAGCCCACACACAATGGGAATTTTATATTAGCTCTCCCCTATCTGTGGTCATTCTGCTGTGGGCAGGAAGACTTTCTTTTGATTATTTAGAAACCCAGCACAGTTATTCCAGATGGGCCTTGACCCTGGTTCCAACTGCCTACGTTGTGCCGCGCTACACGTCTCCTTCCTCCGCCTGGCATGGCAGTGCCCTAAAGTCACAGAGTTCTGGTAGGCAGTCTTTTTGACCATATACACATTGAGTGGACAGCGTGTTCAATGTACTCCGCTGATCGGGTTATTGGGTTATGTGAAAGACATTCCTGCGTCAGTTCGTAGACTCACTGCTACGCTACTTCTTATTGCCAAACGCAGAGTGGCCAGTAATTGTGGCAGACGCTCGGTGCCCACAATAGATGCCTGGCTAGGATACAGCAAATTGTTCTGAACAACTTTCCTGCTTTTGGGAATTAATGCCCAATGGTCACACCCTAAAGACATATGGGATCCTTTGCTTGTTTTCCTATGTGCCAGGAACCCAACGGAACAATCATTTGTGAACTCACCTAACATGACACCAGGCTCACTTGGCAATTGAAATTTTTTCTTTTCACATATTGTGCTGGGCTGCCGTGCCCTTTGCTTACATAACTCCTGTTATTCTACAATGCTCCTTGCATTATAACTGTTGTCTACTATCGGTAGGTTATCCAGTTGCTTGGTGTGCAATGCGCTTTAACCCGTTCCATGCTCGTGAAGGAACCATTCCATCATGAGTCACGGTTGGGCTGTGCTGATGACGGAATGGTTCCGTCACGAACACGCCTGCGATTGGAATGTCCAGCACAGGGCTGGAATTCCTTCCGCATGGAAGCGGTTAATGTCATACTTCACTTGCCACCCTAAATTGTGTCGTCGTATAAACTCCATTGTTTTTATGCTGGTATGTTGCTATTCCTGTTGCCGACCCTTCTTTTTCTTTCCTTTTGTTCTCTTCTCCTCATTTTTTAATAGCTCCGCACTCTTTCTTTTCTTTTCTCCTAATCTGTGTATTATTGATCCTTCATTTGTGGGATGGTTACATTTCTGTATCGGTTTCCGAAATGCTAATAAAAACATTAAAAAACAAAACAAAAATATCGGTCATGCTAGTATAATACCGGCCAGGTGGCAACTCTACCTGTATTGAGCCTGTAGTGTCTTGTGAGTTAGGGATGACGGCACCCTTTTGGTCCCTGGCGGTCTCCGTAGAACAGTGACGTAGGAGCTTGGGTGTGGGAATTGAATTCATGCTGTAGAATGTTCAGTTAATGGTTACACGCTGAGGAATAAAGATGTGTAATGCCAAGCTCCGAGTGTGGCATGATAATTTAGATGTACCTGATCTGGGGAGGACACTACAGAGCAGTTCTCATATATAATGCTTATTTGAGCTAAATCTATGCAGGAAGCGCTAGGCCTAAAGAGATCGCAAAAACAGTCACCTTGAAATAACTCTTCAAAAAATTTTGTTTTAATGTGCAAAGGATACAAGTATTCCTTCAAGCTCCAGGACACATAGAATGTTTTATCTGTGTGCTGTTTTGCAATATCGTATGAACTGGTCACGCTAACAGAAACAGGAATTCTGCCTTCTAACAACATACAGTATAACTACACCAGCCATGCTTTCAATTCTATTCTAAAGTCCACAGCACACAAAGTGTTAGGTCCACTAAAGCATCAAGGTTGTCTTCACAGCTTGCAGAAATAGTGTTGGTTATATAATTCTTTATTTTTCTACATTTATCCAAAACAGCTTTGGGGAAAATACATATATTCTCTGTAATGGATGTTCCTAAAAATCTACACTAATTATAGCAAAAAGTGATTTATGCACTTGTTATTTGAACTTGTTGTTGACAAAGCTGCACATTTTTCTTGTGCAATTATTTAGCACTGCTAGCCTAGTGACCTTTGACACAATATCAGAGTTATGTTACTTTTGACAGGCTCATACTTATTTTGACAGCTGATTACGTCTTTATGAATATTTTGCTGTGCACATTTTCCTTGTGCAATTATTTAGCACTGCTAGCCTATTGGCATTTGACACAATATCAGAGTTATGTTACTTTTGACAGGCTCATACTTATTTTGACAGCAGATTAAGGCTTAATGAATATTTTGCTGTCAAACTTCACTAGTTTGGAAAGGCAGTGTACACTGCAGTGCCTATTTTACACCAAGGTGCTATAAAAAGGCAGAAAATGAAGAAGGCCTACTCATGTCAATAAAAGCACCAATAAAAGACGTGCTCAGTATTACACGTTAAAGGACGAATACAGGCCGAATGTGTCTTTGGTAGCAGGATAGAAAAAAAAGTTTGAGCTATTGGTATTGCAAATGACACATTTTTTATTTATGTGTTGGTTTTGAAAATAGCGAAGTAGCTTTGTCATTTACAATGCCAATAGTTATAACTTTCGCAAATGTGACACCTATAGCATTTGTAATGCAATATGTGTTGTATTTACGTGACTTACATGTATTGATATTACAAATAACAATGGCTTTTATTTTTTTTAAACGTGAAGTGCATGATTGTTTCAACCTAATATAAACTTATTTATACTTGTACTTAGGCGGTTGTTAATTTACTTACTTATATACTATTGCACGACCACCTCTGACGTGTCTGTAAAACGTACCTTTTGTCCCGAAGTTTTGTCCTGAATTTTAACCATTTGTCCTGAATTTTTGTCCTGAATTTAGTCCCTTTGTCCTGAATTTTTACTCTCACCGTCCTGAATTTGCACCTATGCCAGTTGGTCACCCTAGACACAGTAACCCCGGGGCCAATCGCACTTAGTCCCGACAGCCTGTTGCTTGCAACATTTGATTAACTTAATATTCATAATCAACTCATCGGGTCTTTATTTTCACCACCCAACTTTACAATGTACTCTACGGTGGCTGCCTTTTTCCAGCGCGAGGTCCAGCAGAGATTCAGAACTCCGTCTCCCCTAGACACATGCGCAGTACAGCCACGCTCCCCCTGTGCATGCGCGATGAAACACTTCATTCTCACGCAGCCGCAGCATCAGGAGACATGATTGAGCACATCGGAAGGGGGAACATCCCATTCACCACAAGTACGCCAGGTACTTAACATGGTCAGAAAACCTAGCACCTTTACATGCAAGCAGGTGCCAGGACTGGGCAGGTCTCACGAGCCGGCACCCGACCGCACCCGTGAGTAATATTGATCGGTTTTCGATAGGAAAAACTTATCTTTCCAAGGAAGTGTGTGTGTGTTTGAAAACCGACGCCCGTTTGCCTTACTTAACTGACTGTTGCCTCCTTTCCCCTTTTTTCCGTTCCTCCCGCCCACGTCGCTCCTTGTGCCTGTAGCCCATTTAGGTGTATGCTTCCTGCGCCATAGCTTATGGAGCACTGCTAGGGCTCCCTTAGGTAAGCATGGTAGCTTTTGTGATATTTACATGAATCAACCATGACTCACAAGACCCGGGCCTTATCGGACGTATTGTTTGTGTTCAACATAGCGCCATCATGAGGACTGTGCCCAGGGTACGATTATGATATGGTTTGATGAAGGAGTCGTGAAACCAACTTCCGTATGATGTTGGAGGGGGGGGGGATCGGGTGCGCTTGTATGTGCCTGCCTGTGTGTACATGTGCCTGTGTGCAGGGGTGTGGGGGCTGGCTGTGTGAGCACGGGAATGTAAGGCACGAGAGGGGCACGGCGACGTGCGCGCTCACAAGGTCAAATCTGAGCAAATCTGCGCTCGTGCACCCTCTCGCGTCCACATTCCTAAATACGGGCCACAATAGGTCTGAAGCAGACACCATCAATGCTCACGCATTGAGGGTTAGGTCTGCTCGACCTAAAAAGAGCACAGGTGAAGACAGGACCCCGGGGAAGGGAATTAGATATGAGCTTCAGTAGGATAGGCAAATATAATTAGGCATAGAACACATGGAAGGTCACAAGCCCGCATTGCAAGAATACATATCTGAGAAAATATGTAGATTAGGCAGCAGAGAGGTGCAGAATACGTGGGAGGTTAGGCTTTGCCAGGCAGCAGATGTGTAGGGAGTATAGCATTTTTAGGCTTCAAGTACGAGACTAGTCGAAGACACCTGTAGTGAAGCAGCGGTGTGTAAGTGTAACTAATGGTAACATGTGCTCCTGAGTGGCATTAGTAAACATGTGACTAGCTCTTTTTGCAGAAAGTATAACCTTTTGATAATAATGTTGTGCTTCGGAAGATGGTCATTTGCCAAGCAAATGTATGATGTATTTTCGATAAAACATGTATAAAAGAAACTGTCTGTTGCATTGGAAGTCGAAGCTCCGATTCCAGTTCCAAGGAGCTGACTGACCTTGCCCGCTTGTTTTTACATGAAAGTCTGTACTATTTTGCCAGTAGAAGTCATGCTGTTTTTTCTTTCATTCGGCAACAAAAGGAGCACTTGTAGTATACTGTAGTACTGTAGCTTAGACAACATTTCAGGGAAAACACACAAGGCACACCTTATAGCAAAATCTACATCTGTCTTACAGTGGATTATGAGAGACTGATCATAGAGGTGCTTTATTTAGGAGGCAGAGCCATCCCTCAGGTTACACAAAAGGTATGTGCTCAGACAACCTGGTCTTCCAAACCTTGGCCTTTCTGAAGCGTGCACAGAGCAACAATGGTCATGTATGTGGCAGCTGTCATTATGATTCTAAAGTACACATCTGTCGAAATGGTGACCTCACCAAAGGAAAAGAAAATCCAGAGTTTATATGAGGTGAGGAGAGAGAGAGAGAGTGTGAGAGAGAGAGAGAGAGAGAGAGAGAGAGAGAGAGAGAGAGAGAGAGAGAGAAGGAGAGAGAGAGAGAGAAGTGTAGAGGAGAATGGGAGTGACTGGGATGTTCAGAATAACACTCTCCTTTACAAAGACATTTTTAATGTTATAATTTAAACTCCTTCAATTCTAATAATTCACAAACTATTATTGCTGCTCATATACGTGATGTTGAATACAAATCAGTGATAACAAGTACTGGAAAAGCCAATAGCTATGGCTTAATTTATGTGTATGCATTCATTGAGTAACATTTTCAAATGCTGTCAAAGAGCACCCAAATACTGGTCAAGAGGCACATTCTGTCAGGCACAGTATTCTAGTTTGCATGTCCTAGACTTTGCTCTTAATGACATATGCTGCAACCTCTCTGGGATGGTTTGTGTCCATCTGCAGGGACCTGGCGTGGCAGTCCAGGCTGGGTGGTTCATATTGGAGCAGTGTCAATACTGATTTGCATAAGCCGATCTCTTTCTAAAGCGGTGTTGGCATGGGAATGGCATCTCTATTGTAAATCGGCCATGTACTGAGTGACTAAATGGTATATGAAGCTGGTGTTCTAAATGCTGTTGGCTCTGCCAGCATGCAAATTTAGGGTGTGCCCTGAGGCATCGACCTGTCCATGGTGATTTCAAGATCCAGAATCTGTTCTGTGACTTGGAGGGGTGCAAAGCGCTTGCCATCTTTGTTCACATGTGGTAGCAGCATATCTATTTTGATAATTGGCAGATCTGAGCAGATTTTTTCCTATTTCATGAGAACTGTGGCTTACCAGCTCCACTCATGTAAACCTTGGTGATGTCATTCCGTGTATGTCAAGTAAGTGTACGTATACTATGCTTGGTAGAATGACTCCATGTTATGATGAGTGTCTGGCTGCTGGGACCAGTCTGATCCATTTTGGATGGTCCCTGGCTATGACATGGCACAAGATGGAGCAAGGGAGTCAGCTTTTCCAGACAGTGGAACTATATTGTCTGCATTCCTGGTGCTGTATGGAAGAGACCCAGACATTGAAGTGTGTCTGGAGATAGGACTGTTCTTAGAAATCCAATGTAAACCTTTGACGCAAGAGATTGTTCATCACTCCTTCCTGAGCACTGATGCTTAGTAGATTTAAGAAAGGGGGAATGAGACAAAATATTATGTTGTTAAGGGTGAGTACGTTTGCAGGCCCTGTCCATGTGTCTTTCCCTGTTGGCTGCTTCAGGAAGGCTACTGACAGCCAGGTGCAGAGTCTTCACTATTCATCGTGCTCATATTTTGGCATACTCTGACTTGAAAATAGTATAGTTACTACTTGATGTGAGAGATATCACTTTGCAAAAGGCTGTGCCTGCTCTGCAGGCAGGAAAAGGACATTTGAAAAGGGGCAACCTCAAAACTGTCCCAGAAACTTACAAAATGGTTCAACATTCACCATTTGGAAAATGAGAACAAAAGTGGGATCCAAAATATCCCACTTTGCTCCAGGTCCAAGTTCTCCTTGAGCAGGGAAGGGAGTTTTTCTGCAGAGAACTTCAAAATCTGCTGTGAACCAAAGCTGGTGTCTGCATGACAACCAGGTTCCAAAGGTGAGAGGATCTCGCCTTAAGTCTGTGCAACGTGCTGTTTGTCTGCCTTGAAACTAGAGGCTTGCTTGCCTGCTCAGAGAGGGAAAGAGAATGGTGTCTGGCCCTACACGAGAAAAGGCTTTTCATGAAGAGAAGCCCAGCCATGGTCCTGGTATGTGGAGCACTGAGAAGACTTACACAGAAGCATAACTGTGCTGGTGCTGACTTGAGCTGAGGGTCATGCTTTCTCTCTGCATTGCTCAAGAGGCGAACTGTATAAGATGATTACAAATCTTAAGTATCAGCGTTCCATTCGGTACTCCTGCGGTGAGACTAGAGGGGTACTGTGCTGCTACTGCCTCTATGGATGGTACATCCAGTGAGAAGCCACAAAGCTGGCATATGCCCCATGGGACGATGGCTGCAGGCAAGCACCTTCGAACCAAATCTGCTACACTGATCATTCCCAGGGACCTGAGACAGAAGGGAGGATGCCACCCACAATCCTGTACTTCTAACAAAGACACCTACAGTGAAACCGAAATCACCACACCAATGACCACGTCCACACAAACAGGTAACAAGGGGCCTGTGATCAAAAGACCGAGAGGGTGTACCTTGAACACATGAAAGATAAATCTGCTATCAGGAGTATAATGATTGGTGGCATGAACTCTTTTGCTCAAGTTCAAAACAAAATGACCTACGGGTTACGTACTTTGTGAGGATACTATAGTTAGTAGGATTATGTGATTCTGTGTCCGTAGCATTTTTAGGATTATTATGGATTGCTGCAATTACCACATAATCCATCATCTGCTGCACAATTTGCAGATTTTGGCAAACACAACTGTTTTCTGGTTTATACAGATCAAAAGTTACTAAAAAAGCAGTGACATGTGTTGCCAGTCAGTGCAAGGCCTTCTGCATTGGTTAACTGGTCACTTTTCTGTTGGTAAATCCTGTATTTGGGAGTTAAAGTGGAAACAAGGAGTTGAAATCTTTGTCAAGACAGTGTTTCCATGTGTACAAAGGATAAAATAATGAACTGATACTATCACAAAATATGCCACATTATGTCGCATAATGTACATTTTCTTGACTCATAACTTAGACAACTCTGCCACATAATTTGGTCCTCCCTTGCTGCATACTTTTTATTTTATTTTATTTTATTTAAAGAGTTTTGTATAGCGCGAACATGACCCTTGGGTATCAGAGCGCTTCACATTTACATGAGGTAGTATAGAGTTACATCTTGTATAGCATAACGATTCACAGTGATATGAGGTAGGTACATTAAACAGCCATAGAATATTAACATAAGTATATACATTGACATTCGGTAACTTTAGGATGCAGCTTGATATCAAGGTGTGCTGGGGCTTCCAGTACACAATAGTTCTGAAATGTCTTTTTCCCGTGCATTCTACAAAAGTCAGGGGTAGTATAGTGCCGACAGAGGTTATTCCCCGTATAACTGGTGACTTTCTCTATACTATATAGTTGTCCTGTTTAGGAAACATCTATGTCACAGTGCTGGTGATGACCTGTCTTACCTATGGAAGGAACTTACTCATAAGGAAGATCTTAGCTTCACTTTTAAAGGTTGCTGTGTTTGGAATTTTCGTAATTATTGGAGGGAGTGAGTTCCATATTCTGGGGGCTGCTCCTGAGAAAGCTCTATCATATGTTTTCTTCTTCCGGAAGATGCGTGGTCGCAGCAGCAGCTCCTTGGCACTCCTGGCTGGTTTGTTTCCTCCTGATAACTCAATTGTTTGGGCCAGGTATCTTGGTGTTTTGTAGTGGATCGCTTTGTGGGTAATACATTCCAGTTTAAGTTGAATTCTGGCTTCGTACGATAGCCAGTTTAACGCTTTCAGGTGTGGGGAGATACGGTTGAATTTCCTCGATCCTGTGATGATTCTTGCAGCTACATTGAGGCGTGCTTTTAGTGGTGCTGTGGAAATTTTAGGTAGACCTGCTAAAGTTGTACAACCATATTCAATCCTTGATATAACTAAGGATTGGACTGCCAGGTTGAGATCCGCCGGAGAAATTAGTGGTTTCATTTTCTAATGTAGTTCAAATAAAAATGGGCACTTTTTACCATTGATTTGATGTGGGCTTTCATGTCTAGGTTCTCATCCAGTGTGATTCCTAGTGATTTCGCTGAGTCCACTAGAGTAGGGGTACAGTTTAGTGATGTGATCAGTTTGGTTCATTCCTTCATATCTGTGTGGTTCTTTGGTGGTGAAATGAATAGGAATTCCATTTTGTGTGCATTTAGCTTCAGATGATTGCTAGATAACCATTGTTATGACACTTTTACGGCCTAAATCATTAACTTGATGTCTTCCAGAGATGCGATCTTAATGTATATCTGCGTGTCGTCTGCATACATGTGATAGGATATGTTTGCGTCTCTGAGAATTTCTGTAAGAGGTTCGACATACCGGTTGAACAGTGATGGAGATAGTGTAGATCCTTGTGGGACTCCAATCAAATTGGTAGACAGTCAAAATATCGAGTTGGAAATATCGACCTACCATAATATCGAGTCTGAAATATCGAAGGAGCATAATATCGAAGGCAAGAATATCGTAGGACAGAATATCGACCCAAGGTAAGTAATATCGAAATACTTAATATCGATGTAAGTAATATCGAAGTTAGTAATATCGTTAGCATATATATCGATGTTAATAATTTCGATGACACTAATATCGATATTTGTATTATTTTATAGTTTTTTATTATGTATGTGTTATATGTTTAATTTAAGTATTTAAAATAATTACTATTATATGTGTATACATTTTCTATAATAATATAGAAATTTATAAGGAAATTTGATGTTTTAGTACCAGAGCGGGTTGTGGGTTTATAGGGGAATAGGGTGGGAAGTAATTTAATTATGGTAAGTTGATTAATAATTAGTAGGATTAATTAATTAATTATAATTATTTGCTAATTAATATTGATTAATTGGGAAATAATTAATTGATTAATTGATATATATTTTCTGTAGCGGGATGTGGGTTTATAGGGGAATAGGGTGGGGAGTAATTTAATAATATTTAATTAATTAATATATGTTTTTAAATATTTATAACTAATTAATTGGCAAATAATTAATATTAATTAGTTAATTAATTAATATAATTTGGTACATATTTTAAATTAGTAATTAATTGGTAATTAAATAATATTAGTTAGTTAATTACATTATTAGAGTAATTTATTTATATATATAATTTTTAGTTACTGTTAATTAATTAATTGGGGAAAAATGATATTAATTATTAAATTATATTAATTACAGCTTATGTGCTAATATATTTACTTTATTGTTATTGTTAATTAATTATTAATTGCTAATTAAATAATATTATTTAACTTTGGGTTAAGGAGTATTTTTAGGGTTCAGGGTCATTTTTGGGTTTTTGGGTAAAGGGGTATTTTTAGGGTTCAGGGTCAGTTTTCTGTTTTTGGGTAAAGGGGTATTTTTAGGGTTCAGGGTCAGTTTTCAGTTCATGGGTAAATGGGTATTTTTAGTGTTCAGGGTCAGTTTTCAGTTCATGGGTAAAGGGGTATTTTTAGGGTTCAGGGTCAGTTTTCAGTTCATGGGTAAAGGGGTATTTTTAGGGTTCAGGGTCAGTTTTCAGTTTTTGGGTAAAGGGGTATTTTTAGGGTTCAGGGTCAGTTTTCAGTTCATGGGTAAAGGGGTATTTTTAGGGTTCAGGGTCAGTTTTCAGTTCATGGGTAAAGGGGTATTTTTAGGGTTCAGGGTCAGTTTTCAGTTCATGGGGAAAGGGGTATTTTTAGGGTTCAGGGTCAGTTTTCAGTTCATGGGTAAAGGGGTATTTTTAGGGTTCAGGGTCAGTTTTCAGTTTTTGGGTAAAGGGGTATTTTTAGGGTTCAGGGTCAGTTTTCAGTTCTTGGGTAAAGGGGTATTTTTAGGGTTCAGGGTCAGTTTTCAGTTTTTGGGTAAAGGGGTATTTTTAGGGTTCAGGGTCAGTTTTCAGTTCTTGGGTAAAGGGGTATTTTTAGGGTTCAGGGTCAGTTTTCAGTTTTTGGGTAAAGGGGTATTTTTAGGGTTCAGGGTCAGTTTTCAGTTTTTGGGTAAAGGGGTATTTTTAGGGTTCAGGGTCAGTTTTCAGTTCGTGGGTAAAGGGGTGGTTTTTGGGGTCAGGGTCAGTTTTCTCGACTGTTGCACTCTCTGGAGTGGGAATAGTAATTTTATCCCTATGCTATCAAACGCTTTATATAATTAATTGTTAAAATATCACATGTTTATTTTATTTTTTATATTACTTACATTTTATGTATGTTATTGTTTTATGTTTGTACATGTATTAGTAAATTAGAATATATTTCATTAATTTAGAAATTAGTAAATTAATTATTAATACTTATTGTTCAGTACATATATATTATATCTTTACTGTATATATTTAATTAATGTATTATTAATATATATGTTTTATTTATTAATTTTAAACATTATTAGATACTTTTAAATATGTATATTTTATTTATTAGTGTTATATACTTACTTTTACATTTATATATATTAAAAAAAAAATCGATATTTTTAACATCGATATTTTTTACAACGATATCATTTTTTCGATATTTTTGTACTTACCATGTTGTAGATAGGATGTCGATATTTTTGCCCTCGATATTGTTGATTCGATATTCTTGTAGGTCGATATTTTTGTAGTCGATATTCTGTCATAGATCCAATCAAATTAGGTCATGGTGGAGATAGTGTTCTGGTTAACCATGCATATTTGCGTTCTATTCTGAGGAAGGATTCAAACCATTTCAGCACATTTCCAGACATTCCCATCCTGTCATGAAGCCTGGCTAGTAATTTTTGATGGTTTACCGTGTCAAATGCAGACGACAGGTCAAGAAGGACTAGTAGATATTTTCGATTGTGGTCTGGGCCTGTAATGGATCATCGACAATATGTAGGATCGCTGTTTCCGTGCTGTGGCCTGTTCTGAATCCCGATTGGCAGTCGTCCAGCAGCGAGAAATTGGCGATGTGATGGCTCAGTTGATTTTGCACACATTTCTCAGGGCCACTTCCAGTGGCCCTGGCTATAAGATAGTATGATTAGACCATTTAGATGAGATTGTAATCGATTCCACATCACTGCATGTAGTATTTAGTGTAGCTGCAACAATAAACTACTATTTAGTTGGATAAGCACTGGTCTGGATAAAGTTATTGTGTCTGTTTGAGTTCAATTTCTCTGCCCCTTGCAATACCGCCCTGAGAAGCTGGTGACTGCTGGACCTCACTATCCCAAGAATCTGTTACGGAAAAGATAAATCTGCCCCCAAATGTCAGAAAAGTAGTAGGATGGGCTACAGGACACCAGAGATAAATGACCCTCAACCACCATAGTTGTGGTCCAGTAGCCCATTTCTGCCCATTTACAAACCCAACAGTTAACAAATTTGGCACAGTGGGCTACAATTGATGGGCAAGAATGTATCCTGAGTGATTGTCAGAGCCTGAGATTAATTCAAGCATTCCTTGCCACCCTTTCATGTTTGTTTCTTAATTACATAGTCAACACCTCTTGTAAAATGGTGCTTTTTTCCGCCACACTCCTTTCGGAGGCCTATGCCTCCACCTTTCTATATCTTACTTTAAGCATTGTACACTGGCGATTTCTTGTGTAGCATGCCATTCCATCAGTTCATTTAGGATATGTTCTATTAAAGAAGGGGGCCAAACATATCCAAATTATTATTGTCTCCTCCTCTAAAATAAGCAGTCTAGTCGAAGTCAGCCAAGCTAGGCAACGCTCCCTCTGAGCGGGAACCCGGGCAACCCGTAACTTAATATGGCTTAAGCAGTACTCATCGGTGAGGCTCACCAAGAACCTCAATGGAACAGCAAGCTCAGACGACCTGCATATCCTGCCCTGTATGAGGTCTCCCATCCCCTTTCCTGTCCCTGTGCATTGAGGCCAATTTAGGGCAACATAAAGCATTTTCAAAGAAAAACCACGGCATAAAATGAGATGACGGTAACAAAATAATGGACGTTGGTCTTTTATATTAGCCTAGACGAGTAAAAACTTCAAAGAATGAAATGCTCCCAATAGTAAATGTCAGTGGTTATAACTGACTCGAGATTTACCCTCTTTCGTGCTTGTATTTTGTCAGGGAGCATTTCTGTTCTATGAACAAGTCCTCTACAACAATTATTGTCTCCCATGGTGAAATGAGCTAATGCAGCCCCCTCGACCTGACAATTGGGTTACAGTTGATGGTTCTTCACAATCAAGTCGCCACCTTTTCTGGACTCTATAGGTGAATGGGTAGAACTAACTGGTCATTTAAAAGTTCCTAGACCAGGTGTCTCCAACTAGTCAATCGTGAGCTACCAGTAGCTTGCAGGCACCCCCAGAGTAGCTCACAGCCTTGAACTAATTTTAAAATAAGCACAAGGTCACGTTTTCCTTTGAAAATTAAGAGAAGACTGTGTTTATTGTACATTATCATCATCAGGCTGCAGCCAGTCGGGCGTGATATTGAGCAGTGCTTGACTCTGATTTGTGACCCAGTTTGGGGCTCCAATGTGAAGAACTGAAGCACTGAGGTATTGAACTAGTCACTAAAAGCCCTTGTCAACTCAGTATTGAAGCATGAGAACAAAAATATGTTTTGGAATGTTTTTAAATGGGAAAAAATTAAAATCATTAAGTTAACTCTTCACTTTCATTAAGTTATCTCTTCACTTTCATTAAGTTACCTTGTCATTTTAATATTCTCCCATTTTAAAGTGTTGCATTTACAAACAGCAGGCCTCTTGCTCCCAGTAGCCAATAGACACAATGCCAAATTTACAACTAAAAAGTATGGTCAATTTTTTTAAATGGGAGACATTTAAAGTGAAGAAAAATACTTCTATGATTCATTAAGTCTTAATGTTTTTCTACCCTCTCAATAAAGCCAATTACGTCTATGTTTTATGAAGTACTTTTTAAATGATGAGTTTTTTGGAAGCCATATAAAAGTAAAGTTAACTATTCTGTTTAATGTTCTCCCATTTCAAAGTGTAGCATTTACACACAGCAGCCATCATGCTTACAGTTGGTGGTACACACTGTGCAATACTTACAACTAAAAAAGCTATTTCTTTAAATGGGAGACATTTAAAGTACATAAAAATGTTCCGTAGTATGAACATTGTTGCTGAACATTTTTCTGCATTTTTAATTTTTCTAGTTAAAAAATGGTTGTATGTTTGTGTTATAAATGCAACAGTGCCACATATGGTAAAAGGAATGGTCTGTGCATCAAGTACATATGACACCGGCTGTCAGTTACCCATGCACTTGTCCAATTAATACGCCCACATATTCATACATTCCCACTGACTACACTCTCACTGACACACATGGCAGCCATGTCATAATGTCCCTAGTCAAAGGTTTTTGTTCAAACCATCATATCTGGCTTAATGGACATTAGGTTTAAAGTCAATAAAGCTGGGCATAGGGGTGTCTGATAACCATGCACAAGTTGCTTAGCCTTAAATAGCTCACAATGATTTTCACCGATCAGAAGTACGTCTCACTACAGAAAAGGTTAGAGACCCTTGTCCTAGAAACTATTATTTATAGGCTTACCTTTGCACAGTGGCATAACACACAACAAGGCGGCCTCCTACAGAATGCAACAAGGGGCCCTGAGGCTCCCATATCTTAAAGATAGACGTAGAATAAATGAGGTCCACCGTGGGGGCACCTATCCTTTTCAAGGGATGTAGTTACCTGTGTTACGTTCCGGCCAATGTACTTAGTAAAGAAGTTGTTATAACCTGCCTGTACTGGATTATCATTGGCTCAGTGGCGTTCTGGTAGATGCGATGACTGTACCATGGCAACTATGGAACACAGGGTAAGGAGAAGAGAGTTGACTGTTGGTAGGGTAAGAGCTTCACTAACCTGTGCTGTGATGTTGGTGGAATAAACAATACTGGAAGTATGGTTTGCCTTGTGACATTTTTCCTAAAACTGGCGACGAGGTCCTGGTGGGACTTTCAGAAAAAACAGCCACACTTTAAGAAAAGTGCCAAAAATGTTGATTCACATGTGGTCAGACATTATCAACAAAAATATAAAAAGCAATTTGATGACAACCACAAAGAATGTAAGCGTGAGTGGAAGGTGGATGAGTTGGTTTATGTGAAAAAACCTATTTGGTCACCTAAAGGAAAATCGAAATTCATGGGCCAAAATGCATAATCCAATTTAAAAAGGGATGTGGTGATACTGAGTGATGGTGAAGTGTGGAGCATGTCACGCCAAGCCAGAGTTACGGGGACAGATGATCTGGGAGTGGACACATGAGGTCTCGCGATTCCTTCCATCTATGCAAAAAGGTGTAAAGAATGGGGATAGTTTTTCTTTATTTTGATAAGTAGTTTTCTTTCATGATATTAATTGCATATCAACGATTCAAACTTGAACAGTTCAAAAGTAAGGTTATCCAGTTATAATGTTCAAAGAACTCCGATGCATTTCGGGCGATGTGCCCTTTCTCAAGGAGTACTGAAAGAAGAAGAAATGCATGGTGATGAGGAAACTGAATTGTTAGATGAAGGAAATCGTGGTGATTAGTCCGGCAGGCAAAGTGCTCGTGGTTTTGTAAAAAACAACAGTTAGGTGGGGCGTGAGAGGTGGACTGTGAAGAAAATAATATTAGTAAGGTGGTGATATGGGGAGTGGTTGGAATGCTATATTGGCCGGTGTGACGAAAGACAGGTAATGCCGGTGTTCGTTTGGATACTTACGAAATGGTGGCGGCGTGGGTAGCAAGGAAGCTGGGGAAAAAGTGACGGGAAGAGGATTAGGATACCAGGTTGTGGTATATTAATACCTGCAAGAATCGCGAGGTAAGAAGGGAAACTTACTTCATGGTGAAGACGCCGTTGTTTGCGGATGTCGGTCGGGTTTCGTGTTTCGCGGGTGAACGCGAATGGTGAAGGTTGGAGGTGAGTTGGGGAAGGGAAACTAAAGTAGTAGAAAGTGGACTGACACGTGGTATGGGACAAGGAAAAGTGGTAAAAATAGAAATAGAAAACGGTAAAAATAAAAGACGGGAAACTAAGATAGTGTGGGTGGCCATGTTGGAAGTGAACGGAATAACCAGAAAAGTTTAAGGAATAAGGAGTAGAGTGAGACATAAAGAGCAATACAAAAGTACTTTATAGATAGCAACTGAATTCTGTACGGTCATTGAGTCCATGTAGCTTTAATGTCTGAAGACGATAAATCCATTCTAATTCCCGTTTGAGCAGGAATTTACGATTGTCTATTCCCTCAGTTCACCACCCGTGTTGCAGCCATCAACAGACAGGAAACTTTAACAAAATCAACCAAACAGACTGAACAACGTATGGTTTGGTATCTAAATACTCCACGGCCAGTGCCACTTTCAAGAAAATCAACCTTAAACATTGGCCCATTTTACAAATGGAACCTGATTTCAGAGACATCTTTAAAACACAACCTTTGTTCGCCTACACTCGTAGCAATAACATTAAGGAAATACTGGCAAAGAAACCTGCCAGCATCAAAGAATATAAAGGAACTCGTCCATGCATGTACTGTAACAACTGCAATTGCATCATCAAAGGGAATAACATCAGACACCCCATGAAAGGCCACATAATCCAGCTTCACGTAAATGCCACATGCGATTCTACAAACCTCATCTATGCCATCAAATGCCCCTGCGGGAAAATGTACGTAGGAAAGACTGAGAGAAAAATCAAAGTGCGCATTAACGAGCACAAATTCAACATCCGGACTAAGAACGAAAAATCCAACGTTGCAACTCACTTTCTTGAATTTCATCACACCATTGCTCAACTGCAATTTATCGTTCTAGAAACGTTGGCACTTTTCCTTGTCCCATACCACGTGTCAGTCCACTTTCTACTACTTTAGTTTCCCTTCCGCAACTCACCTCCAACCTTCACCATTCGCGTTCACCCGCGAAACCCGAAACCCGACCGATATCCGCAAACAACAGCGTCTTCGCCATGAAGTAAGTATCCCTTCTTACCTCGCGATTCTTGCAGGTATTAATATACCACAACCTTGTATCCTAATCCTCTTCCCGTCACTTTTTCCCCAGCTTCCTTGCTACCCACGCTGCCACCATTTCGTAAGTATCCAAACCCACACCGGCATTACCTGTCTTTCGTCACACCGGCCAATATAGCATTCCAACCACTCCCCATATCACCACCTTACTAATATTATTTTCTTCACAGTCCACCTCTCACGCCCCACCTAACTGTTGTTTTTTACAAAACCACGAGCACTTCGCCTGCCGAACTAATCACCACGGTTTCCTTCATCTAACAATTCAGTTTCCTCATTACCATGCATTTCTTCTTCTTTCAGTACTCCTTGAGAAAGGGCACATCGCCCGAAATGCATCGGAGTTCTTTGAACATTAGAACTCGATAACCTTACTTTTGAACTGTTCAAGTTTGAATCGTTGATATGCAATTAATATCATGAAAGAAAACTACTTATCAAAATAAAGAAAAACTATCTGCACAACTTTGGAATCTTTTATGAACCAACCCGGAGTGCCTCTTCACCAGGGATGTACACACAGTTTCATGCGGGCACTACCGATTAGTATACTTCAGTCGCCTCTTGGACGGAGATGACACCTGAGAGATCACCCAACCTGTTAAATCTCCAACCAACCTCTATTTCCAGCGTTTCTACAAAAACCAGCAGTGCACCCTCTACCACTCATTCTAGTAAAGAATGGGGAGCCTACAGTGGATGGTGATGAGCCATGCCAAGGTAGAGTTCACAGTAGCTTCCGACTCAGTGCCTGGTAAGTGATGGACCACATGTGGGAAATCCAAGTAATCTCGCGTAATGGACTTCGAAGGATGTTGGGCTATCACCATGTGTCCTTTGCTGGTCACAACATGAAATGGTTCAGCATTGAAAGGATCATCAGACTATCATTTTCTATGCTGACAAACAAGCCCTCGATCTCCTCTAGTGAACTTAAAGTAATTTGCATGTCAGCGCTGGTCTGCATAGGCCTTCATTTTCCTCTTATGATCTACGTCTTTTATGCGGGTTTCTTCCTCAGTATTTGATCTTCTGTTGGTTCATTGAGGTAACTTGGTCATTATGGCTCCCCTGAACATTAAGATTGCAGGGCTTTCACCTGTGGTCGAGTGGAGCGGTGGTCGAATGTTCAAAGAGTCAAATTTAAGACAGCTTTAAGGGCGAGCTTTTCTAGTACAGCACACTGGACCAATTTCTTAAGAGTACTCACAAAACGTTTGACAATCTTTAGAAGGAAGCCATTATGCTTTGAAGATTAAGTTGTGAATGGTTAGCACTTCTGATGGGATGGAAGCTTTTACAATGGCACCCTATGCCACTGTATATCTTCATTTCTGTTAAGTGACCTTCGATTGTGGTCTTTTGCTTGTTGCTTTCAGGGAGGGGACTTTTGTTGTACATATTTTGTATATACTTTTGCCATGTTGTTTTCAGGATGGAAACAACTATTTTTTTTTGTTCTTTTCTCTCTGTACAAACTTTTTGCCATTTAGAAATGTCATTTTTACTGTTTTGTGGGAGATGCATTATTTTTATTTAACCAATTGTTATTGATTTTTAAATTATACAAGCCACGTGACAGTGTACAAATAAAGACAGCATCAGACTGCATGTTCCCAGAGGGTCCATAGACTCTGCAATGATAATTGTCACAACAAGAGACATTGGTTCAACTTCACGTGATCAACAAACAGTGTTTAAGACAAATACAACTGGCAGGTCATAACAGTTACGAACTATCAAGATCTCTGCACATGTAACATGGAAACAACCCTGATAATACATTGAGCAAGAAAACATACTACTGACAACAATGAGAAAGGTAATCCCCTGCGTTATGCATATGACAGGACTCAGGAGGGCAAATTATGGGGTGGCGAACAATAAAGGGGAGGAGGTAATAGGAAGGGGCGATGTGTTATAACATAGGGCCACTGGAATTATGCAGCAGGAGAGGGCCAAATTATATGTCAGGCTTAAGTAAATTAAGCAGTAAGAAAAGGCAAATTATGCTGCAATATGTGACATATTTCATAGTAGTATTACTTCATTATTTCAGCGTTTTAAAACTTTGTAAACACTGTCTGGGCCTAAGTTGCACCGTATTAGAACCAGTTCAATACCAAAATGAAGCAATAAGCAGCAGAAAGGTGACCTGGGGGCATATTATCAAGGGGGTTTATCTCCGCTTTTTTGGCTTTAAAAGCCAAGAAAGCGGAGATAAAATTATCTCCCTATTACCAAGCTGTCGCTAACACCAGTTAGCGACAGCTAGTAGGAGATAGCAACCATCTTGGGCCCCACTTTGCATGTCAGTGATATTTATCACTAATGAGATGCAAAGTGGGCGTGCCAAGATGTTAGAGACTGAAAACAGTCGCTAACATCGCTATCTCCTATTACCAACTTTTGGAGATATTCGCGCTAAGCGGGAATATCTCCAAAAGCTAACACCTGCCCTGAGCAGTTCTTAGCCATGTTATCCAATGGGAGGTGGATAACATGGCTAAGAGCATTTGCTCGATAATGCATGAATATCGCGGACTTTTCAGCGATATTCATGCATTTCGGCCGTTTTTTATCGCATTTGCGATAAACCTTGTTAATAGCAAGGTTTATCTGCGATAAAAATCGCCGATGTGCGGCGATAATTTTTGTCTCTAAACAAGTTAGAGACAAAAATTATCGCTAGTTGTTGGTAATATGCCCCCAGATTTTCAAAGGGCCTTACACTGCGCGGCACTTCATTTTTAGTAACTTTTGAACGGTTTGAGCTAGAAACAATTTTTGGGGTTAACATCTGCAGATTATGCGGTAGACGATGGATTATGTGGCAACTGCATCAATTCTATATTTACGTGAAAATTGCCGCTGCCGCACAATCGCATAATTCCAGTGGCCCTAGTTATACGCTGCTGGATTGGATTATCATTTGCTCAGTGAGGTTTTGTTTGATGCCATGACTGTACCAAGGCAACTATGGAACACCGGGGTGAGGAGAAGAGAGTTGACTGTCGTCGGGGTAAGAGCTCCGCTGATTTGTGCTTTTATGTTGGTGGAACAAACTACTGCAAGTACAGTTTGCCTCATTAAGTACTATCACAAGTCATCTTCTCTATCGGGAGAACATGCATTTCTTGCGAGGGGTAACTTGCGGCTCTTCAAGCGCTTAGATTTCGATTCTTCTAGTCGCAATGACTGGCTAACAGTAATATCTAGGGTGCAATCTGATCTGCCTCCTCATTCACACCCGCGAATAGACACAGATGTTTCTTCTCAGATGATTTTTCGGAGCAGCCTTAGATAGATTAGGATTTACCGCCATCTGCAGGTGAGGTTTATAGTTGCAAGCTGAGAAGGGTACTGAACATTCCTGGCCATCTCTCTTTACAGCCTGGAACTATTTGTGGATTTGCTTGAGGTAGCAGCTGGTGTAGGGACCACCTGTTTCCAGATCTACAGTCCGGTTCAGGACCTGTTCCGCCAGGGAGATCTCCCCTTACCTGCCCCTGTCCAAATGTCCGTTAAATCTTTATCATATGATTATTTAAAACCGTAAAAAGAAAAAAGCCATGCTCGTTATTAGCCACCGATAGCAACAGATGCATACATCCTTTATTTAACCTAATGTCAACATTTGTCCATTGCATTTAACCTCGCTTGTTCGTTCTGTGTCATTAATCGCAAACAACGAGTAATTCAAAAAATGTGGCTGTTTTGGAGCAGAGTTGATTTGATTCCCCCGATAACACAAGCACAGGGCTTAATTTTCGTTGTGTAAATTGTGGGCCTGATTAACAAAGGTAAACTTACGAGTGTAAGTTAACAACTAGTAAAATTACTAGTAGTAAAAATACACTCGTAGTTTGTGAATAGCAAAACAGCAGGCAGTACCTGATCCTAAAGTTTACTGGGTATGGAGAAAGCTTGATCTAGCACACACAGTTTATCATGCCACTGTGTGGCCACCCTTCTATCTGCCTGCCCACAGCCTCCAGCCAGGCCAACTTCCAAGCTCCAAACTGGAAATAAAAGCTAAAAGCCCCCACATGGACATAAGCTACTGTGAAGGGCCCTAAGCCTTGTGCAGCAGTTACTGAGTTCAGGTCCTGCAGCGAGCGCATGTGTGAATGTAAGCCATTGCATATGGCCCTTTACCATAGACCTTTAAGCATGCAACCGTTGCGCTGTAACTTATTATTGCAAGTTTCCAAAATAAAAACATGTACAACAATAACATGCCAACAGTGCAACATTGCAGCATTACCCCACATATACATTGCATAGTTCCCGTGGACCTCCCTGTCTGGCGGGGGAGAGGATATTTTATTCTCACGTACTGTATCGTTATAACCAAGAGCATAAACCAACTCAATCCAGACTCGTAGAACCTGCATACGACTCCTTTGACATTCCCCATTTGGGTCTCACACACTCCTGCAGCGTCCCACCATCTACTCAGATGATTCACTAATCCAGAACTGTGGTTTCAAAATGGAGACTTTGTTTGGCAGTTGCAGCCAGCCTTTTGTGCTCCATGAATCCAAATGGTACTATATTATATGGTTACTTTTGAGACCGAAATGTTCCTCACATAGTAATGGATGTATACTCCTGGGGCCTTATTTATGAAGGCCTTGCGTCAGTTTTGCGCCTCCGGTGCGTCACTTTTTGTGACGCACCAGCGGTGTAAAAAATGCGCCTTGTTGCGCCATATTTAAAAAGTGACGCATCTAGGTAGATGCGTCACTTTTTAAACCCCTGCGCCACATTATACCTGCGTCAGGTATAATGTACTTCAACAAAAACAGAGAGGTCAGGTCAGTCTTAGGACTGCCACAAAACTGGAGCAAAGTTTAGAAGAGTCGCACACTCACTCAAGTTGAGTAGGAAGGCCCTCACACACCGACCTAGTCAGTGTCATGCTTCATCACTGGGCCCCACCAAAGAGGCCGAGTGCCTCTTTGGTGTGCTGCGACGCCAGAAAGACTGCGGAGCTGGTTGTGTGAGAAGGGCGTGATGTGAGAGTAACTATAATTAAAAGTGCCTAAGAGGGTATCGAAAAAAATTATTTTAATGAGTGATCCCTAAGACACAGGTGAGTAATATTTATGTGTCTGAATTTACATGCCAAGGTTTTAGGATTGGTTAAATTCAGCTAAATATAACAAAGTCAGTCAACATGTTTCTGCCATACGGGTGGTTTCAATTTACCAAGGCATTCATCAGGACTATACCCCGGCGGTATGGACTCTCTAATCGTCCACCCTAACCTGGGGGCGTGAAAGTGAAAAATAAAAAGGTGAAAAAAGTGCTTAAAAATTAGAAGAGCGGGTAGCTCATTCTAAAGAAAAAGAACTCCAAATTCAGGAGTGTCTCAGCACTTTAAAATAGGGCGCTACTTGCACCATGGGTCTCGGGAGGAGGGTTGGAGCGCACCTGGCACATCGCCCTCAGCGCTCACAGCCCGCTCTGAACCTTCAGAATGCCTCGAAACCGGACCCCGACGATCAGGTATAATGTATGCAGAGGGGGCGTTCCCCCGCAAAAAGCCTCGTAATAGTGACGCAGTGAAATCTATGAGATTTCACTGCGTCACTTTTAGGACGCTGTTGCGTCAAAATCTTGCGCCTGCCTCACAGCAGGCGTAAGACTGACGCAAGCCCTTTCACATGGGGCTTTCCCCATGTGAAAGGACGCATTGCTGGAGTTGCGTCACTTTTGTGACACACTCCAGCAATGCGTCACTTTTGCGCTTACAGATACGTCAGAAATACTGACGTATCTGTAACTCCTTGCGACATGATGCATCATACATTAAATATGCCGCATCAGGAATGTCGCAAGGAGTGCGCAGTGAAAAGTGACGCATCGCTGTTTTCACGCAGCGATGCGTCACTTTTCATAAATGAGGCCCCTGGTCTGAGTACACCCAACTGCAATGAAGTCTGGACCCCTGCTGCTGATTTTTACTGTCATGGCCGAACATGGCTCAGTTCATTCCTTGGCATGGATAGTTATTGCTTTAGATACCTACAAGACTTTACCACTGTCAGTGTGACATTAAGAGACTTGACAAAAAGAATGTTTATTTTCTTTGGTCGCATGAATGCGAGCAAAGCTTCCAGAAAGCAAACAAGCTATTGAGAAAACTACTGAACTAGCATACTTTGATCCATGGCTTCAAATTGAGGTTGTTGTTGAGGCTAACCATATGGGGTTAGGCACCATCCTTGCACAGCACAGCAAACACCCAAATGCTCAAAGACGTATTGTGGCATATACAAGCCGAAGTTTGTCCCAAACTGAATGGGCTTATTCACAACCTGAGAAAGAAAGTTTAGCACTGGTGTGGGCCTGTGAACATTTCCATGTATTCTTGTATGGGAAGTCCTTCACTCTTGTAACAGATCAGCAAGCATTGTTGACTATCTTTGGCAATCCAAAGACAAAAATGCTTCCCTGCATTGGATGTTGGGGTCTGCGATTTCAAGAATACAATTCCATCATCGTGCATTGTCCACGGAAAGGTCAGAACCCTGCTGACTACTTCTCAGCAGTGCCTCTACAATGTTCTTGTACATATTTCAAGATGGCTGAAGCTAACATAAATTGCATAGTGAAATCAAGCACCCCAGCTACCACTATGTTACTGTTACGAGTCAAGATAGTGACATGCTGAAACTGAAAAACATTATTACACATCAGTCTTGGTACCAGCACCCTCAACCTATTACAAGTGTCAGTAAATATCAGAAGTTCCAAAATGTCAAAGATCAACTGTCCGTTACTCAGGAGGTATTATTCTAGGAGGTTTGTGACTTGTCATTCCGAAGAGTCTGCGACAACAGATAATTGAAGTGGCACATGAAGGACATCATTGAATTGTTGCCACCAAACGAGCTCTCCGAGACAGAGTCTGGTTTCCACAGCTCGACGAGTGAGTTTAAAAAGAATTAAAGGCCTGTCATCAATGCAACTGCCAGTCATTTAAAACCACTCAACACCCCATAAACATATCAGAGCTGCCAATGCATGCATTGAAAAGAATTGTAGTTGATTTCTTTGCGCCTCTTGACAAAGGACATAACATGATTGTGAGCGTTGATGAATACTCCCGCTTTGCATTGATAGAAGGTCTATCAATCAGGAATATGCCATTGAGCGATTAGACAGCATCTTTGTGACTTGGGATGCTCCTGCAATCTTAAAGTCTGTCAATGGCCCACCTTTCAACAATCGAGAATTCAGAGACTTTTTCAGTCATCTTAATGTGAAGCATCAGAAGCGTACACCTCTTTGGCCACGTCAAACATTTTGTGAGCACTCTTAAGAAATCTGTCCATCGTGCTGTACTAGAAAAGTTCACCCTTAAAACGGCCTTAAATTTGACTCATTGAGCTTTCGAAACTCACCCCCCCTCACTCGACCACAGGTGAAAGCTCTGCAATATTAATGTTCGGGAGAGACATGATGACCAAGGTAACTTAATGGACTAACAAAAGATCAAACACTGAGGAAGAAACCAGCATGAAAGTCATGGATCGTAAGAGGAAAATGAAGGGCTATGCAGACAAGTACTGACATGCAAAAGATGTCAAGTTCACTAGAGGAGATCAAAGGCTTGTTCGTCAGCATAGAAAATGAAAGTCTGATGATCCTTTCAATACTGAACCATTTTATGTTGTGACCTGCAAAGGACACATGGTGACTGCTTAACATCCTTGGAAGTCCATTACGCAACATTTCTCGCATTTCCCACATGTTGCTAATTGCTCATCAGGCACTGATGTTAATTTAGAGACTGAGTTTGAAAGGACATGTGGAGAAGTGTGGCTCAGGGGTTAGAGGCGGCAGACCCGGAAGCTGAGATCGGCCCTGGACCAGGGTTCAATTCCCCGCCTCGGCGGGTCTTGGGCTCAAAAATTCCACGGACTCGATAATTCTCGCTCCGGTGCCTTCTCAACTCACGGGTTCACACTCTGCGACTCTGGGCAATAGCTTGCTTAATCTCCACAACGGCCCCTCGCGGCGGGATGCCTGGCTTTCACCTTGTGGATACCCTGCCGGGGTTATCTCACAAGGGAATACCAGGACGGGTTCCCTAAGCAAGCGCCGGGAAACCCTTTGTGGGTAGCTGTGCGCTATATAAGCTCAAATATAAGCTCAAAATACATACATGTGAAAAATCCCTGACGGCTGCTGTTTCTACATCACCAACACCAGTCATGAACACTTCTACTGCCTCTCCAAGTTTCCGAAGACACAGTATGGATGTGTGATCAAACCGTCATGAAGACTCATTGAAGAGCTATGATTGTGTATATATTTGTAAAAAATTATAAGGGGAGATGTAGTGTCGTATGAGTTTGTACGGAACTCTTGTGGCTCTTGATGGACTCTGTAGAACTGTGTCATAAGCATTAGAGCCTAGTGAAGAGAATGCAGGTTTAGAATGTTGGGTTTGTGGTTACACCAAGATGAATAAAGATGTGTTATATTAAGCTCCATGTGTGGCATAATCATTGCCGAGTATCCAGGTGAGAGGGAGGGAGGCCAAGGATTTTCAGGCACATGGTGACAGAGCGACTCAAGAAGAAGTGCTATACCCCACTTAGGCACTACCTGTCTGATCTGACATTGAGGGATCCAGAGAAGCTTACAGTGTTGGCTGAGAAGTGGCAAGCTAACAGGTTTCACAAGTGGCAAGAACAACACAGTTCTAAGCCAAAGGGGGAGAGTAACTCTCCACAGACTGGTTTCAAAATAGAGTGTAAGGGCCAGGGTTATTTCCATGGAACCCGAGGAGGGCCCAGACAAAATGGTAATGGATGTACATCATGAGAAGGGAGGATTGGAAAGTTATTTAAAAGTCCAAGGTGGTGACTTGCTGTCAAGTGATGCCAAGTGGTACACTTCAAGAGGGAGCGTCAGGTGAAATACCCTGACCCAATTACACCTGTGATCGAAAGCATGTTAAATGTGGATGAAGGGACCCAAGAGGGCTTGGTTGCGCTCAACCTAATAGCTGTGGAGATCTGGGAGAGAGTTTGTAGTAAAGAAGAGACAAATCCAAGAAGGAAATCCAAGGTTTATTGGATTGCAGCACAGTACTTCCAGCCTCCAGGTAAAATCCAGTTAATCTGACATTAGTACATTTCATAACAACACAATTCCAAATGGAACTGCCCCACAGTGTGCATGTGCAAGAACAAAGACACATTCTATTAAAAGGGAAATATGACTATGGATTAGAATATAATATTAAAAGGGAAATATTTACAAATAAGGATTTAACACATCTTCCCCCTAAAAGAAAATAAGTAACAACTCAAATTATCTAAAACAAAATTACACAAATGAATACACAATATAGGAGCACTAAGATGCGCACTTAGATACCCTTCTAACATTCCACCTCTTACCATCTTGTGTAACAACACTATTGTGATAAACCTTCACTACTTTCATAGGTTTGCCAAACTTTCTCTCACCTTTGGTAACATAACCAGGTTTCCGAATTCTAACAACGTCACCCACCATAAATGCAGGTTGTTTGACCTTCATTCGAGAATCATAATCACATTTGCATTTGCTTTGTTTAAGCTCCACTTTCTCAGCAACATCCTTGACATTCACATCAACCATGCGATAACCAACACTCTTCTTAAACCACCAAGGACACAAATTAGATACAGGATCTCTACCCTTTAACAGGCGGAAAGGTGAAACCTCTGTTGTGGCATGAGGCGTTATACGGTACAACCATAACTTTTCTCTCAATTTTTCTTTCCACATTCCCCCAAACTTCCGTGCCCATAAGATATCTTGTTTGAGAACCCTGTTATATCTCTCAACTTGTCCATTACCCTGCGGTTCATACAAAGCAGTAGTACAATGTTTTATACCATATGAACGCAAGAATTCTGACATTTCCAAAGACTTGAACTGTACCCCGTTATCAGATACAACACTTTCTGAAAAACCTTCTCTTGAGAAAATCTCTTTCAAAAAAAGAATAACACTTTCAGTGTTAGGATGTGGTACAAGTTTGACATCAGGCCACTTGAAGTGATAATCTACTGCAACAATCGCAAATCTACACTCCTGTGGCAAAAAATTTAATGGACCAGCAATATCAATCCCTAATTTCTGCCACGTATGATCTGGCCATTTCACAGGAGTCAAAGGTGCCGGATCACACTTACACATTTTATCACTTTCAATACACTCAGGACACTCCCTAACAAGCCTATCTACAAACTTATCAACTCCTGGCCACCAGAAATTCGACCTAATTAATCTTTTCATGGACGACATTCCCATGTGGCATTCATGACTCATTTGCAAAATAATAGCTCTTACTGAGAATGGTGGAATACATTTTCCAGCTCTGAATAACAAATCTCCCTCGATGGCCAATTCATCAGCAACATTAAAAAAAGGCATAACTTCAGCAGGAATAAGATCCTTATAAGGCCAACCCAAATTGACAAATTCTCTCACCTTACATAAGACAACATCCTCACTCATGCTTTTCATCCACAATTCTTCCGAAATCACACTGAACTTCTCAGACAACGTTTCAGTTATACTGACCACCACTTCTTCATCTCCATCACCACCTACACTGGGACACGGTAACCTTGACAAACAATCTGCAGCCACATTAAGTTTACCAGGCACATATTCTATGTCAAAATTGTATTCCTGCAGTCGCGACATCAATCTAGCAATCCGAGCAGTTGCTCTTAAACCTCCACCTGGTGAGAGAATACTCACCAAAGGTTTATGATCTGTACGTATCAAAAACCTTGCACCCCAAATATAATTCCAGAAGTGCTCAACCGCCCACACACATCCTAACAATTCCTTTTCGATAACCGCGTACCGTCTCTCAGTGAGATTTAAGGACCTGATGCGAATGCAACATTCCAATCTTCTTTACCCGAACGTTGGGAAAGCACACATCCCAAACCATAAAGACTGGCATCTACTGTTAAAACACAAAGCTTGTTTAGACAAAATGGTTTAAGTGTAGGAGCTGACACCATGCAAAGCTTAATACTGTCAAAAGCATCTTGTTGCCTAGTACCCCACAAAAAGTCTACATCCTTTCTAGTTAACTCCCTTAACGGCTCCATTTTAGTTGCAAAACCAATGATGACCTTACTATAGTACTCACAGAGTCCTAAGAATGATAGCAGTTTATCTTTGCAATCTGGTGCGGAAGCTTTCAAAATCGCATCAACCAATGATTTCTTGGGGGCAACACCATTCTCAGAGACAGTATGTCCTAGATACTCTACACTCTTTTGAAATAACTTGCACTCCTTACTTTTAATGGTAAGACCAAACTTAGTCAACATTTTACACACACTCCTAAGATGTTCCATATGTATCTCATCACTCTTAGAAAACACAAGGATGTCATCCTGAAAACACTTCACATAGTTTCCCATGTCCTTAAATATGTGATACATCGATCTCTGGAAAACTGAGGCTGCCGATGCTAATCCAAACGGCATCTGTTTGAACTGATACAAACCTTGTGGCGTAATGAATGCCGTGAGATGACGTGACTCCTCTGCCAACACCACCTGGTGATACGCAGACCTCAGATCCAAAGTAGAAAACACAACAGCCTCACCAAGCATACTCACCACTTCGTTAATATTCGGCAGCGGATGACAATCTACCACAATGTTAGCATTTAGAGCCCTCAAATCTATGCAGAGTCTCAGAGATTTATCAGGCTTGCGTGCCACAACTACTGGAGAAACCCATTCTGAGGATTCTATCTCCTCTATAACATCATTTTTTAACATTTCATCAAGTGCACTACTTAACTCTTCTCTAACATTTAGCGTTACGGGTCTAAGCTTTTGTACAATGGGTTCAGCTCGTTGTTTGAGTTTGATAACATGAGTGAAATTCCTTAACCTACCTAACTCTTCTGAAAACACATCAGGGAACTCACTTGATAGCAGCTTCCAAGCACTATCTTCCCCCACACACATAACTCTCTTATCTGAAACACAATCATCTTGTAAAACCATAACAGGATCTTTGCTACGTGGATTCAACATGATGTTAAGTTTGAATTGATCACGCCAACCCAGAACATTTACCCCCTTTACAACAACATACAATTTGATGTAGGCGGATTTACCCTTAAAATGAATGGTGGAAGCAATATAACCAATGAAATCTATGTTTGAACCATTGAAACTCCGTGCCATTACATCAGGAGGACATAAATCACTCTTAGAAATTTTGAATTCATACTTCTCATCAAAATACTCTTCCGTTATAATGGTCCAAGGAGACCCGGAATCAGCCATAAGCTCTAGTTCAACATTCTTAAATCTTACTACACATTGAGGAGAGTCTAAAACATCTTCCTCAAGTGACCCTAAACTCACTAAAGATACGGTCATACCTCTTTCCTTAAGGGATTCATCAGATACAACATGCTCACACCTTGATAAAGTAGACCCAAAATCCGTGTCTTCTCTCACACAAGAAACTTCCCCTTTTTTAAAATAACTACTTTTGTCCCCAACTTTCTTCTTGTCTTCCCTGCAAGCTTTCGAAAAATGACCAATTCTGCCACACTTATTGCACTCTTTTCCTAATGCAGGACAAAACTTGAAAGAAGCTACGTGATTGTAACTCCCACATCTGAAACATACAACACGATTGCGCAATACAGTTCTATACGTTTGAAAACCTTTTGTAACGTTGTTCATCGCACACACTTCTTCACACAGTTTATCATTCTTTCCACCTCTACTACTCGTTTCCTCAATAGTTTTCATCCATTTGTTAGACTGCTCAAAAGCTTTAGCAGTGGAAATGCTTTCTAATAAAGTAGGATTACCTAAAATCCACAACTGTTCTTGGTTTGATGATCTGATCCCTAATCATTTCGTCTGTCATTGCCCCAAAATTACACGAAACCACAAAAGCTCTTAAACCTGTCAAAAAATCATCAAAAGATTAATTTTCCTTTTGTGCTCTTGTATAAAACTTATAACGATTCAGAGCAATGCTTGTTGTGGGTTTAAAACGCGTTTCTACACGAAGCATAGCTTCATCAAACACACCAGAGTCACCAGGTACAGACGGTAAATTTCTAAATATAGCTTGCCCCTCGGATCCCAAACAGTGAAGAAAAATATTTTTTTTTCTCTCATTTCCCATTCTTTCCCCATCAATAGCCTTTAAATACGTTAAAAACTCCTCTTTCCATCTGTTCCAGGGAATGGGAGGATCACCCTTACTTTGCAAAAATTGTGAGGGAGGATCAAACTGCATATTGTATGATTACAAGTTTTAAAAATAGTCTCGAAATGCAATTAGTGACAACTGGACAAATGATTACATTCAAATTAAAAAAAAAAACGATTCATGAGTACACAAGCTGTGTACATCAGCAATGTTATCCCTTGTAAAAGAGTTGCAGATTTTGAAATAGTGAAGTAGGCGAGCCTGTATGCCAAGTGGGGCTACCATGAAGATTCCTGCCATGCCGATTAGGCCATAGCCCATGTGTGCAGTGAGTATGGTGACCCCTTTTGCCAGGTGGGGCCACCAGGAAAAATGAAGCATAGTCTGGTCAAGATTATCTTTGTGAGAAAAAGTTCACAGTGGTAACCCTATGAGATGCGAGCCCCAGTGTAGGATCTGCACCAGGAGTGTCTTATTCTCCTCCATCTGTTGGGAGGTTCCAAGGAAACTTACCCGCATTGGAGGAGCATCGAGGATTCCTGGTGGCTGTGCCTACAGGACCGCATATGAGGAACTTGGCACACCTAACTGCTTGGGTGGTGTTCACCAGAGACAGCCGCTCCAGCTCCGGGGTCCATGAGGAGGGCGCTCTCAGAGTATCCAGTCATGCCGAGTCTGCTGGTGTGGGTAAGACTGATCTAATGGACCTGAAGGTCACAGGGGAGCTTGCCTGCCATATAGCGTTCTGGCGGTGGAACACTTTTGACTCTAATTGGAGTCAGAGTGGGACTCCTGAGACTCAGGCTATTAGTGGGGTTTAACTTGAATATCGCCTATAGTGAATGAGGAACAACCACTACTGCTAGCAAGAGGAGATTGGGACTGAGGAACTGCCTATTGAAATACCTACCTTCTGGGATCTGTGTATTATTTGTGAATGTAGTGTTTTACTTTCTGTTCGTATAAAAATATTCTATTTTAAGTTTGCCTAGACAGCACATGCAATGTCTTTGCAAGACATGTTATTTACATACAGTGGGCTTGCAACCTGCAGAAAGCTTACCATTTGTTAGCTCCAGCGTCTCTCTCAATTCCTTCATCCCCGTTTGTCATGGTATACGGACATCATATCCTCTTCTTGTGTTTAGCCCTGACCTGGAGCATGGACCATGTACTTATGTCCATCCACTGTTCTTATTTTTGGAGCTACTTTTTTTTGTGTGTTCAAGCACTCCATATGAGTGCTTGTGTTTTCAGTCCATCCCTCATATTTCTGTCCATGAAGCTTTTATTCCCTCCCACCAATCCCCCTTCCATGTCACTTCTTTTCCCTCTCACACTCCACCCTATACTCTACATCACTGCACTCAATAACCCTGCACTATACATGACTGTACTCTACGCGACACCACTGCATTTTATGCCACTCTGCTCTTCTCCGCACCATTCTATGCCACTGCACTCTACACGACTCTACACCACTGCACTTTATGCCACTCTACCCAACACTATTCTACTTTACTGCTTTCTACAACAAAGGACACTGTGCCACTGCACTCTACTCTGGACCACTCTATGCCAGTGCACTCTACTCCTTTACACTTTATGCCACTGCACTGTATGACACTCTAATCTGCACCACTCTGCTCTATGCCACTGCACTCTACTCTGCACTACTCTAGGCCATTACACTCTACACCACTCTACTGTGCACCACTCCACTGCACTTTATGCCACTGCACTATGCCACTACACTGCACCACTTTATTCTACTCCAATGCACTCTACACCAATGAATTTAATGCCGCACCACTCCACTCTACTGTGCACCACTCTACTCTATGCCACTGCACTCTGCACCACTGCACTCTACGCACTGCATACTATGCCACTCTACTCTGCAAAACTCTACTCCACTGCACTCTTCTTTGCACCACTCTACGGCACTCGACTCTGTGGCACTGCACTCTACTCTATGCCACTGCACTCTAATCTGCACTACTCAAGGCCACTGCACTCTACACCACTCTACTCTGCACCAATCCACTGCACTCTACAACACTGCTGTGCACCACTCTATTCTGCTCCAATGCACTTTACACCAGCGTACATTATGCCACTCTACTCTATGACACTGCACTGTGTACACTATCTCCTCTGCACTGCTCTACTCTATACCAATCTACTACTGCACTCTATGCCTCTGTACTCTATGCCACTGCACTCTATGCCACTCTACTCTACTTTGCACCACTCTACTGTTTGCCATTGCACTCTATACCACTGCACTCTGCGCCTCTGCACCGTACACCACTCTGCTCTATGCCAGTGTACTCTAGGTCACTCAACTCCACTGCACTCTATCCCAGTGCACTATATGCCACTCTGCAACACTCTACTTAACTGCACTCTACACCACTTCACTCTACTCTGCACCACTTTACTTTACACCACTACAGAACAAGTTACTTACCTTCGCAGATTCCTTAACTTCGAATACTCCCCAGGCATCATACAGGTCCGGTAAATCTTTTCCAGCAGCACCTCTGTGCGCCGGCGTCAGCAGAGCCATATATACCCCGACACGCCAACATCAGTTTTCGCCAGAAGACTTTTCCGCGTCAGAACGCAAAGCCACCACCAAAAACTGTGAAATATGGGAACAGTGTGCAGAAAAAGAAAAACAATGTATGGAGAAAAACTTCACCATAGAAGGACAGTGCCATGCACAGTATATTATAAACTGAGGGAGGGAAACGAACAGACCACCACTGGGAGGGACCCCCGCAATTGTTAAGTCCAAAACCTCCCCCGAAGGTAGAAGAAGATGCAGAGCAGGGGCAGGATTGGAACCCCTGGCCTGTGTGAGCCTGTGCCATCAGAGGCACAAGTCTTACCATTGATATAGCTCCTTGGTGAGCCGTCACAGCAGCCGACAGAAAGGCTGAAACCACAATAAATGACAGCGAAGGACAACCAGTCCAGAACCCAGGAGTAAAAACAAACTACCATAAGGCGTCACCCAAAGGGAGACATTAGATCTGAATAAGGGACCTACCGAAGGCAGCATTGTCTGAGACTGGAACCGCTAGAGTGCAGGGGAGGCAAGAGACCCTTAGCGGTTGAAGAAGATAGAAGGGGGTAGATGGGTTTAATCTCACATTGGGCAACCAATGGTAAGGGTTGCAAAAGACACATGGCATAAGGGCATACCGTCCAATCACAAGGATGGGAAGAGCAGAGCCAGGAAACAGAATGTAGCCTCGTGAGTCGGAGTGAAAAGAAGACGTCATTCCGCAGAGGAATAAAGTCACCCAAAGGAAGGCAAAGGCAAGAAGCCCAACCTAAAAAGGTTGTCGCAGGACGGGGAGGATGGGCGGGGGTTAAGGAATCTGCGGTTAGACTAGGTCTGTACCAGACACATCGTTACCGAAGGTAAGTAACTTGTTCATCTGAAAGAGACGTCTAGCCGCAGATTACTTAACTTAGAATAGATACCAAAGCCATACCCGAGAGGAGGCGGGACTGCGACTGAACCCCACTAAGGTCCAGAAAAACCTAGTTGTCAATAAAATGACCAAAAGAGTTTCGCCAACCAAAGGCGAAACACAGTGGGGACAGAAATTACAGCGCAGCAAACCAACAGACCCCTATGCTCTAAAGAGAGCGAGAATCATGGGAGGCTAGGGCACCACAGCCCATCCAGAATGGCACGAAAACCCCCATATGTAGAGGGGACGAGAGAAGGAAAACACCAAGCCAGAACGCTGCTTCCTGAGAGAAAAGTGCCAAACTTTGAAAGAAGACGAGCAAAGGGGCATGAAGGATCCGCAGGATCCAAGGTGTCGACAAGAAGTCAGAGCTAGCCCCAGCTAAACTACTCGAACAATGTAAAACACTGTTGAACCTGCTCCTGTAAGGATACGAAGGCAGCAGGATATTGACCCCTGCTCAGCAAGGGCCGATATGCAAGAAAAACCACACCCAGTAAATAAAGTGGCGTGAAAAGGGAGTTCAGTACCTTGCAAGAAGTAGAATTGAACCTATGGGCCCAAAAGACTGCTAAGTGGTAAGGGGAGAGAACGCATACCGCCCCCGCATGTACCACAGAGGAAGAGTACTGCCGAGATCCTCGCCAACCAGACATGCGTGAGAGCATCGAAAGGATGCCTATACCCAACTAGAAGGACGCTCATGCACGACCAGAGGGTGACTGTAGAATCTTAACAGAAGAACACCAGGGAGCAAGAGAGCAGAACAGCTGAGATGCGCACAATAGCAAGAAGGCAACAGGCCACAAACACCAGAGAAGATCTGGTAGTGTAAGAGGACAGGGCCAAAACGAAGGTAGGAAGCCCGCACAAGCCATTAGGAAGATCATGGTGCCGAAACATCATCAAGAGGATGCCGACACACAGCCAAACCCAGGGACTAGAGTATGCTCAAAAGTACCCCCATTTATACAGAAGTTGGAACTAGTCTAGGCTATAAACAGCATCTGCCTCCAGTCCGGAAGAGAGAGTAGTCCCCTCGCAGGACAATTTAGAAGAAAGGATGAGCCTAACAAGGGAGTACTCAGAACCAACTCATGGGTCCTAGACGCCAGGTAGAGCGGAGTTCAAGGAGAACCGGCTCCACGAATCCGCCACGTTAAGAATGTCAGCAGAACGTAGAAATCCCTGCGTGGAAGCAGCTGGGATATGGAGAAAACTTCTCGGGAATAAGCCAAAAGGCCATAACAATTGTATAATAGAGAGGCCACGGCGCATCCTTATCAACGAGAACAACCCAGAACGGACCATGTGAAAAAAAGCATGATGCCAGGCTATGCGAGGTAGATACTACAGCAGCATAGACCTAGACCAGGAGTTGAAGACCACCAAGCGCTGCGACCATACGGGACGCATTAAAGGGGTGTATGAATCCCAGAGGGATACTCATAATGAAAACTCCACAGGAGCGAACAAAGGCGAATGCAGACAACTGCCACCAGCCAAAACTCCACACAGGGCAAAGGTCTACCCCTGGCAAAAAGGGGGCGTCCTCTTGGCAAAACAGTCAGAGAACTGAAAACAAAACCAACCAGCCATACGGCTGTACAAACAATACAGAGACACCAACCTGTCTCTACTAAAAATCGGGCCGTAAAGAAAGACCCGCAACCAAGAAGAAAGTCAGTCAGTGACACAGCAGAATTATGGTAGCCCTGTCAGACGCCTGGAAATCGCCCAATCCGCATGGGACCCAAAAAGATCTATTACGTTAAACGGCATGTCTTGAAGGCTCTCACAAATATTATCAGTCCCAGAGTGCAAAGGATGCACGTGCAAACACGCATTTACTGTTTAAAGCGCGGATGGCCGCCCTAGAAGAAGCAAAAAGCTGTCTTCCACATGCATCCAGCCACCTGGATTCCAGGGTGGGAGTAAACAAGGGCAAAGCGGAGGAGTCCTGTAACCCAAAAGTCGCCTGAATTACCAGGCCCTGAGCAGTAGGGTGGGGGATAAGGCAAAGTGGATCCCCTCGGGCCGCACGGTGACTACCAGCAATGGCCCGATCTACCGGGGCTCCGGAAGAGGGCCGTGCCCATGCGCCATGCAGGACTTCTAATAAGGCACCCCCAAGGGGCAGCAAAGGCTCCACGGCAACGGGCTTGAGATGAAGCAGATCCATCAAGGGATCGGTAATGAGGGGTACCACAGGAGGCTGAAAGCCGAGATAGCAGCTGCACGGTTGATAGTCTGCGCATAGGAGGCCCCAAGCTCAGTATTCACCCTAGGAGGGGACAAGAGGCCGCCGGTAGGAGACGGTTGGAGACCAATTCTCCCAGTTGCCATAAAGAGGGGGGCTGGGGAACGACCTGAAGGTCATGCCACACTAGGGACCTGCACCAGAGGCTCCCGACCAGGGGAAGCAGCAGCCTCTGAAAAGGCTGTGGCGGATACTGGTGTTGTCCGACCCCGCTGAGGAGACAGAAATGAGGAATCCGGAGGGAGATCAACCCCAGGCATGGACGTCGGTGTCGATGAACGGATGGACACCGGCGGCGATGGATGCGTCGATAGCGGCGTCGGTGGGCGCTGTGTCGGAGTCCACTGGACGTCGACGGCCTTATCACGGGACGCTACCTTGACGTCAACCGCGCCGCGGCGGGGCATGTATGGCTCCGCTGGCATCACGTCCATGGACAATGTCAGGGCGGAGCCATACGGCGCCGCCTCCCGGCGTGCAGAGGTGCTGCTGCCCTTGATTTTACGGACCAGTCTGACGCCTGGGGAGTATTCCAAGTTAAGAAATCTGCGGCAAGACGTCTCTATAAGATCTCTATGCAACAGCACTCTCCTCCAGTCCACTCTATTCTAAGCCACCCCACTGTACTCCAGGCAACTCCACTCTATGTCACACCACTCTACTCCTCTCCACTCTGTGCAACCGTATGTCACTCCATTCTACACAATCCCACTCTACTCTACTTCACTTCACTCTGTGCCACTTTACTCCACCGAGCTCTACATCACTCTATGCAGTCACTCCACTCTACACCACTCTAGTCTTCCCCACTCCGCACCACTCTACTCCATACCAATCCACTTAACACCCCTGCAGTCTACTCTACACCAGTCCACTCCACTCTACTCTACTCTATGAAACTCCACTTAACCATACGTCACCCCACTCTATTCTATATCACTCCACTCTATGCTACTTCACTCTTCTCTACACCACTCCAAGCCACTCAACTCTACGCCACTCCACACCACTCTTCGCAATGCAACTCCACTCCACGTGCTATGCAGCATGGCTAAAAGACATTGGCAAAACCAATAGCTCTTGTGAAGGTTAAACCTATTGGCTTTGTCCATGCTTGTTTAATAAAAGAACATATTTGACTGGACAATCATTTATTACTGAGTTGTGTGCCTGCAGTCTCCCCCTGAAACTTCTTGACCTACTCTGCCACTGTGAGTCAATTGCTGTAGAGGTACTTGGGACAGTTGCTCATGGCCTATAGTAGGCCGGGACCCTGGATACTGGGAGTAAAAGGCTTGAACCCCCATGGTTGGGCCCAGTATTTCCCACTTTCTCTGTGGTCCTCTTAATGGAGTTCTGACAATTTCTTACTTTGTATGCTCTCTGGCTGTTTCCATGGTGTTGAGCTGGCTATTTCCTGGTACATAGAAAAGGTGTTCAGTACACTTGGGCCCCATGATTACACTGGGATATAGAGTAACCTGTTGTTAAATGCGGGTGAAGAGAAGTTACACACGAGGTGACACTTGTATGGAATGGCCCATCATATGAGCTAAGTCCACCTGGGCAACTCTGCATGCTTCCTTGGTTGGGGTGCAGCTGAGACACATGAAGGTTGCCTTTGTATGCATTGGCCCCTACGATTGCAAATTTATAGAATGAGCCGAGGTGATGCGCCGGTCAACCAGTCCTTGTATTATTATGCACATAATCCGGCTTTTCTTTATTGTCTCTATTTCTTCAAACTTTTTCTTCTGTCTCCTACTTCTCTCTCTTGCTCTGTCTTGCTCCTGCTTCCTGCTATTTGCCTCCTGCTATTTGAGTCTCTTTGCTTTTCCAACAATCAGGAAATTATAAGTGGCAATGGGTGTGCTTACCAATGCCTTATTATCTTTAATATATATATATATGTTTAACACACATAAACTCCTAAAAACACTTAAACTCACTGCATGTCATCAGGGATGTCATTTGAGATGTAATCTGTGATGTCACTGACCGTATCGTAAGTAATGTGAGGTCATAAGCAGTGCATTGAAGTGGAGTAAGTTATAATTAGCTCAGGTAACTATAACTGCTGAATTTCTCTGGTTTTGTACGAGTGAAATCTGAGCCTAGCTATAATGTCCCTGTAAGCTTTATTTTTTTCAATGAATATATTAAATATAACTCACACCCTTGCCATGCATTGCAAAAACTCAATAGCTCAATGAAAGGAAAATGACTGTTTCTGAGTTAGCCTCTGATTTCATCTGTCACAAATTGATGCACGGGAAAGGCCAACCCTGCCGTGATGTTGATGGCCACCACAAGGACAACAAGAAACTGGAGAAGGACCTCTGGCGGAAACGCCCACATCTTATGCTGTCAGGCTGCCCCTGGATTAGAGCATGAAGACCACTTTTGTCTCTTTGATGAGACTACCAGAGCAAGCACCAAGACTGTTACGTTGATGATGACCTCTGCTGGGGCTCCCATCCCCGTTGCCCATTTAATGACATGAAGATGGATGCAAACTCTATACGCATGATATAACAATTTTTTCTTCAAGTTTGTACTTCAGTAAGTGACATGATGGGCATCCACTTGCACCCATTAACTGCCACTTTTTGAAACAACACTGAAAACAATTCATATACGGTGGATAGATCTCGGCGGGTGCATACTCTTCGGAAAGCCTAGCATCCAGTGTCATTGTATTCCATGGACATGTGCTCTAAAGAATAGAGGAGAAGCCCCAACATTGTTCCTCAAGTAGGACAATGTCCAACATTTTTTGGTTAGACCTTTGAGCACTTTCACAAAGAACAATGTAGTCTTCATTCGTGTTGTATACTTGTAGTCTTCTATATTCAGCTTGTTACACAGACCATTCTAGCCTGCCAACACGGTTTGTCATCTGGTAAGTCGCCAATGACTTCCTCAAGGCTAGAAATCATATAATTCACACCCACTCCAAAAGATTATACCTTGGGGTATTGCTATAGGCTGCCCTGCAGGACATTTCAACTGTTTACACAAACCTAGTGATCAGTGATACTTAGAGGGACTTGTGATTTTAGTTAAAGTTTACATCACCCTTAAAATAGTATCTTTCCATGAGTTATAATAAGAATGCATTTCATTACATTGGCAACGAGTGTGAAGTAACCCTCTGCACCTCATGAACAAAAACTTTCTATTTATTCACATCAATATTAAGGGTAAAGTGTAAGAAAGATAAGAAAATGTGGGTAGAAAATGTAAAATTGAGTCGAAAGTCCATTAAGTAAGCGTGAGGTATAACAGGATTCAGAGAGTAGCAAAGTTCTCACCTATTAACTATTAATACTGAGTGCATTAAGGGCGAGTTCCATGTATTTCTGTCAAACATGTGTTCTATAGGATCAGCTACAAAATCACCAGATTGTCTAATTTGCCTTTAGAATTAAATAGATCGAGTGCTAAATGGATGCTGATAGAGTAAAACAGGTAAGTCATGTCCCCTAAAACCTTTTGGTTTCTTTTTTATCTCTAGTTTATTTGCAGAATAATGTCATTACCCAATATATGAGTTTATTCATCTATAAACATAACCGAGAGGTCTTTGTAATTTACACAAACTGGTCTATTGAGAAATGTGTTCAAAACATTTCAGGGTAGAATCATACATCCACAGTCGGCTTAGCACTAATCAAGCACCCTAATTACGAATTTAAATCTGCTCAATTCACCTGGGTAATTTAATCCTCAAATAAATTGGGCAGGTGTTCCACAATCATTCCTCAAATATTAGCTATGCCAGCAGATAGTGGAGTAAGCCAAGGTATTTTAAGAAAACGTGTGTTCCCCATATGTTATCATATGTTTTAGTAAATAATCAAGGGCGAAGCTTAACCAGTTAGATTCGTGGAGGGTGAAAAAGAGATTTCCCAACCATCACTGCCATTAAAATAGCAAAATGGGTGAAAATAGTTTTACATTTAAAAGGCTTCTCTGCACCACATCAGAGCCATCCAGACCCTTTGTTTATTCTTGGCCTGTTGTGTGAGAGGGAAAAGGAGGGGTGGGTGTATAGAAGCTTTGCAAAACGGCATAGAGATGTGTGTCTGTGCAACGAGGACTCCTAATCCGAGTGGAAAACCCGACAATGCTAGCCCGACTGGAGGCCCCTGGGCCCAACTATACACACCATGATCACACCCAACACACCCCCTTCAAATAATCCGTACAATTTATCATCTTGCACAATCTGCCAGTATTAATAATGAATCGTCTATACATCTGCTGTGCCCTCTCATATCTTCTTAAATTATATGTCCAGTAGCGGCCAGCATGGATCTGTGGTGGCGGGGCAGGGGGTGAGTGGGTAGGAGAGTGTAAAAAATTAAAAAGACACTTACCTCTTCACCGCTCTCTCCCATGTCATCTCTCCTCTGCGTCGGCCGAACAGGAAGTAGCGAGGATACCCATAGCCAATCACAACGCTGCAATACAGCATTGTGATTGGTCTGAGCACGTAGTTTGGTGCTCAGATGGGGACTGGGAGCCTGGGCATGTTCTCTACCCAGGCTGAAATGCAGGCTAGGTGGAGAACACACTAAGTGCGCAAGAATGTTTGGTTGGCCAGAGACAGCCAGCCAAGTGTCATGTACACTTCAGCATTCCAACCACTCCCGCCTGCCCTGCTCTACGAGCAGAGCAGAGCAGCCCAGCCCGCACCCATGCTGCAGCAGCAGGAACAAATAACATCAAGTTATCATTTTATTGTTCCTTTCTTTCATTGCTTTAAAGCAGTGGGGCAACACTCCTCCTCCTTAGTGGAGGAGCCGCCATTGTAAAATATGTCCCATTGCTTCACTTACCACTAAGAATCGTTGCAGAAAGTGTTGGACGAGAACTGGTTTATTTTAAGGAATATATTTCACTGAGTGATTCCCTCTCAATAGGATACTGTTCTATTAATTTTGCAGACAGACTTTCAGGTATATGATGTGCATAACTCTTAGCGCTGTGCGACTCGCCCTGTTGACTGCTGCGATTCTTAGTGAAGCAATGCAAATACTTTTTGTATCCTCTGCGGTTGGAATATCTAATATCTAACCTGAACGCCTGTGTGGCCTCGCTGCTTGACAGCTGGTTTCCCTTGCGGTTCCCTCCTCCTGTCGTTTCCCAACAGGGGTCACGGTGTTCTGCTCTGCTGCTGGAACCTGTCAAGTGTCAACCCTGGTGTCTGTTTTGTGGCTGCTTAAGACAGCATTGCTCTTTAATAATAACATTGGCCTCTGTGGCTCTTTTAGTAGCTTCATATTGCCTTATTTACAGCAGTGCTTCTCAGTGATGGTTTGGTCATCTTTAGTTTGATTTTTACTGTTTCTGTTAGGGATTATTTGAAGGTTAATAGCCCTGGTAAAAAGGTGCAGTTAAGACAACTACCAAGGAAATATGTTAATGCATATTTAGGACACAGTGGGCCAGATGTACAACCATTTTTGCATGTGCGAACAGGTTTGTCCACCCGTTTGTGCAAGCAAAAACAGCATGGGGAATGTACAAACCCTATTTTGCAAGTTGTAATTTTTTGCAACTCGCAAAATAGGGTTTTGCGACTCCCTATTAGGAAGGGACGTTCCCTTCCTAATAGGGAGGGCAACCCTATGTAAGAATGTTTTGTGCCATCAATTGTGGGCGCAAAACACTCTCAAATTACCATGCTCTTCAAGAGGGTGATTATGGGGTCGCAAAAGGGAGGGGGTCCCCAGGGGACCTCTTCCCCTTAGCAAACGCTGGGAAAAATATTTTTTAAGGGCAGGCAGTGGTTCCTGGGACCACTGACTGCTCTTAACCCATTGTGTGCGCGTGTTGGCCAACGGCCGTTGCGAGCACTACCTCGGTGGTGCTGCGCATGTCCGTTGGCCGACGCGGCCCGCACACTTATTAGAACTCCTGCGGAATTTGCGCAGCGGGTAAGGAGTTAAAAAATGAAACGAAAACGTTTTTTTATTTTTTATTTTTGAATGCATCCCGGTTTCCTTTAAGAAAAACGGCTGCATTTAAAGCAAGCATTTACAATGCAACGGTCTCGCCTTTGCAAACGTTAGAGCTATTGCCATTGTAAATGACAATTTTTAGGTCGAGGCTACTATCCGGTTCGTCAGAACCGGATGTAGCGAGATCTTATGTCTACTAGAGGGGCTCTTCATCCCGCCTCTAATTTTGGCTCTCTCCCATTGGCTGGCTTCCTAAATGGAGGCCAGCCATTGGAGGAGAGAGCCATCACTCCAAACAGGCTCCATCCTTTTCGGATTTGGAGGTGTGTTCGGTGTGCTTCTTTCCACTTTTTAGCCACGCCCACCGAACACGCCCCCAAATCCGAAAAGACGGAGCTTGCCTCCGTGTAATTAGGCTGCTCTTTCCTCGACCCCCCTCTCCTGCGCATGCGCAGTGTCCCTGCCACTTCGCTGGCTAGCTCAGCGTTGCTCTTGATTTGTGTCCTAGCGCAGGGAGCGGTTTATTTTTCACGAGCGCTTTGGGAGCGCTTAATTTATCTTTACCACCGGTGCCCACCCGGCATTGCCAGGTGAAATTGTCCCCGTTGCCGCCCGGCCGCGACCAGGAAGTCAGGCAGGCCGGGGGCGGGACTGCGGGACATCCCATGATATCATCCCCCGGGCCGCGCTCTGATTGGCAGCCGGCCCGGGACAGGGAAGAGGAAGTCGGGAGCTGCCTGCCGGGGCTCCCATGTGAATGCAGATCCCCGGCCGGGAGAGAGGGAAGAGTCCGCCGCCTTTTGCAGTACTCGGTCCCCAGGAGCAGGACCGGGTGACCAGGAGGGCGCGGCCCTCGCCGAGGAGACCGGCCGCGGCACAGAGGGAGCAGGCGCCGCTCCAGAGAAGGAGAGCCCCTGCCAGCCGACCCGGTGAGTGTGTTGAGGGAGAGGAGGGGCGTCGGGCCACATTGCCGGTGCCGCCCCTCCCCTCCAGAGCGATTCTGTTGGTGCAAAAAGGCCCGTGGGGCCTTACCTGATGCCGAACTCTGTAGCCCTGAAGATTGGGGGCCTAGGGAATAAAGCTCCCTCTACCTTCTTCCCTCTTCTGAGGGCCCTATAGTACAAGTAATTCGTAAAAACAAAAAGTGAGGCGGGGGAGAGTAATCCAAGCATAGCCGGGTGGACGCATGCATGGGCAGGAGGAGTGATTGCCTCTCCCGCATATAACATTACTCCACCTCCCTTGCTATTCCTTCAATCATACTGGACTACGTAGTAATGTGACTGTACATACGAGGGCGGGGAGGTGGCAACGGCTAAGAAACCCGGTGGGTCTACTAAGCCTTTCATCATCAAGTGGCCAATAGAGGACCATTGACGCTGGTGCAATAAACCTCTTGTATTCAGTATTCACGGGCACGTTATCCCATGGGGGTGTCCGTGAGCTTCACAGAAGCACGTTGTGTTATATGTTATACCGCATGATGCAATAATAGAAAGCAGCAAATATTTTATTGTTAAAACAGGCGCAAAGGATGCCCGTCTCCAAAAGCCCGAGCACCCATATATTTCATTAAATGTTTTGCAACTGGCTCGCATTAGCGAGCCCCCTTCGAAGCTATCCAAATCTGCCCTTAGTGGTTTGTGTCACTTTCTATTGCACGCGCCACTCGCAGACAGTGATGTCACCAGCAGGTAAATAAAACCACAGCTGATGCTGGAGGGACGGGGGGGAGGGGGGCTGCGGACAGGCAACGTAAGGACATAGGTCGCGGCATTTGAGTTGGCTCTTTCTAGATTACGTACAGGGCTTTTTTTTTGTAAGAGACTAGAGATAATCTGCTGTGGTCACTGTCCTAGAATCCCGGCGTGCTTCCGAGAAGTACCAGCACTCTCCCATTATAAGTATTGCACTTCTGCTGAGAAGTGCGAGTACTCCTTCATTAAAATGAAAGAAGTGCAAGTTCTCTGTACCTGACATCAGCCCGTTTAAAGAACTATTGACGGGGGGGATCGATAATCAATACACGCTCTGCCACAGAATGAAGTCCCCCTCTTATCCATACGTCGCCAGTCCAAATCACCAGCCTGATGTATAGCGTGCACCGTCTGTGCACTGTGGCTCGAGTCACCCCAGGGTCCAGAATATTGACATGGGACAAATGAGCATACAATACATTTCAAGTTAATTATTTACAAAGTAGGATGTTATTCTTGAATCCCGGCATGTCTACATCGCTCGAGGGCCAGCTTTGGACACCCACGGCCCTGTAAGCGTGCAGTATACATTGCACATTTCACCCATGTCTTATGGGAGATGTTAAAGTCTGAATTTGAAAGTGTGGCCTCGGGACAATGATATGTCTTGTTTTACAGATTGCAGCTCGTACTTCTTAGGTACAGCGGATGCTCTTTGCTCTAGTCATCCTGCCCCCCCCTGTTTGTGCCGTTGTGTATTGCCTATAACTCCCTGTTTGTGCACTCCTTCCCTCCGCCCGCTACATGGCACAGATTTCCCGATTGCGTACACTGTTTAACTTAAGTGCTGCTCGTTATGCTTTGTTTCTCGGTTTCATTCTTACAAGAACCCCCTCCTTTCCCCCCTCTCTCTATGTATTTTGTTCTCTTTCTCGCTCGCGCTCTCTTTCCCCCTCGCCACCCCACCCTCAAAGTATGCCTACATTTGCCTCCCCCTCTACATTGCCCACGTGCTCTGCCCTTGAGATTTGTTTCCGGTAAATCCTGTAGGAGCCCGCGGGCATCTCTCCACAGGAGTCTGTCGAGCATTAGGGCCACCAAACAGTAAGGACCCGGGAATAGCGCCGCTATCACGCGAACAGTAAGTCCAGCATTTAGCCACAGTGACGTCCCGCTGAACAGTAGAGCAGCCTCCATGACACCGAGAACAAGGAGTCCACCATTATGACTAATGTGAGGGTAAAAATGAGAAATACATCATTACAACTAATGTGACGTCAACAATGATTACAGTCATTCTAAAGTCACCAATCAGGAGGCAAGTATTGCAGCCACTATGATGTCAACGAGGCGGAGTCCAGAAACAAGGGGCCAGGCCTATGACACCATAAGCCGGGGAGGAGGGCGGGGTCCTGGGTCGGAACGGTGGTCCTATGACACCATAAGCCGGGGGCAGCAATTACCCAAGGGCATCAAGGGGGGGATGCATAGTCCGCAGAGAGCCCTGCCACCCCTCCCTCCGGCGGCTCTCGGGGGCACAGAGCCTCTGTGACAGAGGCTGTCTGTAAGGGGGGTGGGAGAGGGGGCGTCTTGAAGCCCTTCACTCTTGCAATTCTGCCGCCGGATCAGATGTCCGCATGCAGATGGTCTCCGAGAGCAGCCAGCCCCCAGGGCTCAGGTAACAGGCTCTCTGCAGAGCGCCCCGGCCTCAAATTCCGCTCCACACGGAGGCCTTTCAAATAAACATCACCTGCCTCTAAAAGAAAGAACCGCGTGCCAGCCTCTTGATTCCGGGCCTTCAGGGCAATGGTCGCTCTTTTAAGTTCAAAATATTCACATCGGAATGATAGTACTAATAATAACATTTAGCAGAATTAAAGTGTTCTGGTATTAGTATTTCTTGTTATCGTTACCAGCTTAACTGCCAGATTCATGAAGCTACCATTTTGCGATTAGCAAATAGCGAGAAATTGCGTATCGCTATTTGAGAATCGCAAAATGGCATTCATGATGGAAAGCGCGGAAAAATTGCGATTCGCATTTGATCGCAATTGGCGATTGTGATGTAGCCGCAATCGCCAAATAATCGCAGTTTCAGCCGAAATAGCGACATCGCAAATAGCGATATCGCAATTAGCGATCTCTCTAACAGCGAGATCGCAAAAACGGGAAGGCGCATTTCGAGCCCACTGATGACATCACAACCAGGAAGTAGGCTCACCACACCCACAAACCGAACACAGAGCCAGGGAGTGGCAGCATTGAGTTTGGAGCTCCTAAAGCAAGACCCTGCAGCACCCCAGCCTGAAGGAAAGTGCAGAAAGATGGCCCAGGAAGCAGCAGCAGGGAGCAGTGGGCAGGAGAGGAAAAGAAAAATGAAATTTTCAGAGGCTGAATTGGAGTATGTCATTGAGGGGGTGTGCAATGACTATGGGAAGCTGTTTGGCAAAGACTCTCGGAGGGTGCCAGAGCCCGAGAAGCGCAGGATTTGGCAGCGCATCCGCGCCCAGGTCAATTCGGTCGGTGTCACCCAGCGCTCCATCGACGACATTAAGAAGCGCTGGTATGACCTGCGAGGACGTTCGAAGGAGCGGATTGCTTTGCGGCTTGGAGACCAACTGGGCACTGGTGGAGGGGAAGCACAAGCCACACCTAACACCCCCTTGGAGGACATGATTGAGGAGACCATAGCGCCAGCAGCCTGCGTGGGGGTCGTTCAGCTGGACTCCTCACGACCCGGCCAACAACAAAGTCAAGGTAAGTGCCATGCGACTGCGACCCAGTCCCCAACAATGCCCATACGTCCTGAACTAGCACCATGACATCCCCAAATATGCAGACCAAGCACGCCAAATAAGCCCCATAGCATTGTGGTACTTGTAGTGTAATCATGAGCCCGCAGTCTGCCCAACAGTGCCAGAGCACTCATTGCTAAGTCTAAACAAAACCCAGTCAGGGAAAGCAAGGCTGCGTGCATGTGTGAAATTTTCATGTGCAATACACATAACATTAATCATCCACCCTTTCACATTACAGGTGCAGGGGATCAAGGCAGCACCGATAGTGATGCGCTACACATTGCAGAGAGCCCGGAGGACACTGAGGGTGAGGGACAGTCCTCCCAACAACCTGGAACATCACATCAAGCAGCATTGCAGCCAGCACCACTCACAGCACCAACACCCCGTGCCGACAGGGCCACCCCTGCATCCACTGCAGTGCAGCCAGCACCAGCGACAGCACCAACACCCCGTGCCGCCACAGCAGTGGTACAGCCTCCACCACCAGCGCATGGGAGGCCGACGAGGCACACACCAGCTGGCAGGGCACAGACCATCGCACAGAGGCGCCAGCAGCGCCAGGGCCCAGCAGGCAGCGGCAGGGCACTAGACACACCAGACCCAGGCCTGGTCATTGAACGCCACATGCTGGCGGTGCATCGCACGCAGGCACGCCACATGGCGGCAATGCTTGCGCAGATGCAGGCAAATGGCCAACATCTTGCCCAGTTGACAGCAGCTGTGAGACAGAACAACCAGCTGCTTGTCTCACAGCAGGACATGACCCGTAGACGCCACCGACAACTACTGGCCCGCCTATCGGCCTACACTAGGTCTAACCATGTTGTCGGCCACGCCACATCACAGCTGGCACGTCGGTCTCTCGCTATGCAGGCACAAATGGTGCAGTGTTGCCAGGATGTGGCCAGGTCCCTGGGCCTACTCACTGCAGCAGTGCTTGGCAGACAGGCCAGTGGCCGGGATGATGCAGAGGGTGGTGACGACGCAAGTGAGGCTGCGTCGACGAATAGCAGTGCCTCCTTACCACCGTTGCCTCACCTTCGCCGCAGCAGCCGCCCAACATCAGGGAGTAGGGCCAACAACGTCCCTGACAATGCTGAGAGACGACTTGGGGCGTCTCGTCGCCAACATCGTTGAGGACTGTAAGAACATGAGGGTGGCCATGCAGTCAAGTCCTGCAAACCCCCTACCCCAGCATGGGGAGGTATGGAGTAATACACTCCCCATCAGACAATTGTTTTTCTTGAAGGCCAATTTAATGTGACGTAACATTAAAGATGAAAGGTCATACTTCATACACACTCATGTCATTATTTTATCCGTCATGCATGGGTGCAGTGTTGTGATAGTGGTATGTGTGCACTAGAAACAGTTTGTAGTGATGTGGTTGCGGCGCCTGTGTCCTTCCGCAGGATCTTCTCCGCGGGCATGACGTACATGTGGAGGTGGACGGTCGTCCCCTTCAGATTCACTGCCAGAGATGTCGACAGGTATCCGGCGCTTGGTTGCCATGTTATGTAGTATTGCGCAGACAGCCACAATGCGGCAGCACACTGCTGGACTGTAATACATGGCCCCACCTGTCTTGTGCAGTATGCGGAACCTGCTCTTGAGCAGGCCAAATGTCCTTTCTATGCAATTCCTTGTCCGTATGTGTGCAGCGTTGTAACGGCGCTGCTGGGGTGTGGCAGGGTTGAAGTAAGGGGTCAGGAGGTATTCACGGAGGGCGTAGCCACTGTCACCTAAATGAGAGGAGCAGATGGTGAGTGGCTGTGCTGCGCAGTTACTACATAGCAATGTGACATTGTTGACAAAGTGCACTTACCAAGTAGGTGTCCTTCACCAAACTCTCCCCTGACCAGTCGTGAGTGGAGGCCGCTGTGCCGGAATATGAAGGAGTCATGGGTACTCCCTGGGTACTGGGCCACAATGTCAGTGATGTATGACTTAGCATTGCACACCATCTGTATGTTCAGGGAGTGGTAAGACTTTCGATTGCGGAACATATACTCAGTGGCAGCTGGTGGGCAGATGGCGACGTGGGTACAATCTATACATACAAGTACATGGGGAAAATGGGCTACATTGTAGAATTGTAGCTTGGTCAAGTCCAATTCCTGTTGGCTCGTGGGAAATTTGATGTGACGCTGTAGCTGGGTGAGCATGGCGTCAATGAAAGTGTGGAGGCAGCGTGACATGGTGGGCTGGGATATCCCCCCAGCAGCCGCTACTATCCCCTGGAAACTCCCGGAGGCCAGGAGGTGCAGGCTACACAATACCTGCACATGTGTAGGCACCGCATTGGTACGGCTTGTTGGGTGCTGCATCAGGGGGTCAAGGTCCTGTATTAGCTGCATTATCATTTCCCCATTCAGCCTATATTTGGCATATATCTGCTCTCTGGTTTGGCCCAGCAAGGTGACCCGCTGGAGGAAAATTCTGTCCTGGATCCTGCGTCTCCTCTGTGCTGCTCGCTGCAGCCTTCGACGCCTCACCACCATGTACATTCCTGGCATTGTGGCACTCCACATGCTGTTGCTGGATGTCCTAATGTGTGATTGGTCAGGCCTGAACCTGTTGCTGATTGTCCAACAGTTTTTCAAATGTGATTTTTTCATGGCTTTTATGGTTACCACCTGGTTTGAGTTCTCCTTAATTAGCGCCGCGCAAACAGCGATTTTTGGGTTTTTCGCTATTTGCGATTTTTAATGAATGCCGATAGCGATTTTCTTGCGAAATCGCATTTTTTTTTCGCAGAATCCATGGTTTGTCGCAATTTCAGATTCGCAATTGATGGGCTACCGGGATTCTGCGATTTTTTTTGCGATTTCGCTATTATGTGTTAGCGATGTCGCTGTTTTTATGTTGAATGCCGATTTCGTCAATTGCGCCCGCAATTGCTTTCTCGCAGCGATTGCGGGCGCAATTTCACTTCATGAATATGGAGAATGTTATGCGAAATAATTAGGCTCACACTGGTACTACATTTATCTGTGCAAAACGTTGAGGTTGGCATCCTTATCTACTTTCTTCTACCTCAGCAAGATGCTTTCTCGTCCTCCTTCCTTGCCTGTTTCTCCAATGTTTGCCTCTGTTTCTCAGCCTGTCCTGCTCACGATTCTCTTATTTCCCTTCCATGCGCTTTCACGCATTTGTTGTTTTTATTGTTGTCTGCTATTTGGCTTTTTCCTCTGCCTTTGTGACCGTCTTTCTCGCTCTATATCTATCACTTAGCTGTCTCTCGCTGTCACTCTGCTGCTCGCCTCTTTCTTTGTGCATCGCCTGTCTCTCCCCCTCATAAAGTTGGTATTAAAAATAGATTTGTAGGCCAGCCAGCAGGCTTGCAGTCACAGCCTTTGGTTTATGATGCAATTAGACAGAAAATTGTCGTTTTCGTGTTTTAGACATTATCTGCCACGAAACAGCCATACTAAAGGGGGTAAGGTTGGTGACAGGGTTAGAGTTTAACATATTTGTCTCAAAACAGCAGAAGCTTGGTTTTTTTAGTTACTAGTTGTGACGGGGTGGACTCGGGTCCGCCTGGCTTACCTGTCTCACCTCTCTTTGAACAGCATACAGGCGCCTGGCGGGGAGCTGAGGAACTGGACGACACGGACACAGAAGATATTGGAGAACACTGTTTCTTTAATTGGGCGGAGCTGGACAACGATAGCATCACCGGACACGCCCCCTCGGCTCAGGTAAAGGCCGCCCAGGAACAATCTCAGGTGTGTTATGCACTCGGAGGAGTCGGAGGTGAGAGCGACGAAGAGCGGAGTGAAGGAGAGGACGAGCGGAGATTGAGAGCGGAGACGGAGGAGAGGCGGGAGTTGAGGCGAGAAGAGGAGGCAGGAGAGGAGGCGAGAGAACACCGGAGGCAGGAGGCAGGAGAGGAGACGAGAGAGCATCAGAGGCAGGAGGCTGGAGAGGAGACGAGAAACCATCGGAGCCAGGAGACTGAGACGGGACCAGCGGAGAGAGGACGACGGGGAAAGCCAGGAGGCCAACAGGAAGGCTCTTCGCCCAGCCACACTTCATCGAGGGAAGTGTGGCTACCAGAGGTACGGTCAGGGCTTGCGGGCTGGGCGGGCTTTAAGTGGGCGAAACCGCCATGGAATTACCTCACTCACACCCTGTGCACTACCCCCTCCCTCACTACCCTGCACCCTAGAGCCGAGTTGTGTACGTGTGAGTCCTCACTCCCTTTCCCTGTGAGATCGGTCCGACCAGGAGCCTAAAACGCTGTTGTTTTTCTTTCCACCCTGACGAGACGGCCCGACACCGTGGAGGAGAAGGATCGGACTCCCAGTCCCAGAAGACACCGGGACGAGAGGAAAACAGCGTCTGAGAAACGACTGCAAAGACTCACGGACGAAGCAGAGACAGCACTTCCTTATTACCGTAAAACCACATATCGTAAACGCACTTTCAAGTCAATAAAGCCTGCGTTACCCAGATTCCCGGTGTCTGTGAGTCTCCTTGAGGGGATAGTACCCACCCCCACGGCCCCGATCATACCCCTACCTACGGTCCAGGACCAAGACGAACCCGAAGCGCTACAAGTGGTGGAGAATGCGGGCACCTCGATAGCCATCTGTGACACAAAGATGGAGGAATTGCTGCAACGGCTAGTGAAGGGGCAGGAGCAGTTGGGGTGGGCTATAGAACAACAGATAGCCACTGCCCAGGCGGATAGAGATGCGCTCAGAGACTCTGTAGTAAAAACCTTGGGGGAGCTACAGCCAATAAGGATTGATCAAGCCGGCAACCCAGTGCGGGAAGTGAGACAACCCCCCACCCCATCCGGCATATCCCTACAAAAGTATATTGCAGGAGAAGACCCGGATGCCTTCCTTGTAAATTTCGAGAGGGTAGCCCTCGCATGCGGATGGCCTTTGGAGAAATGGCCGTTTTTTTTGGCCCCTCTGTTGACAGGTGAAGCCCAGGCCGCGTACCAGGTGGCCAATGGAAATGGACAGACACCCTATGCCCAGATAAAGGTCATCATCCTGGACCACCTAGGGCTAGACGCAGAGGCATATCGCGTACGCTTCCGCAAGGAAAGAGGGACCCCTGGCGAAAACCCTAAGACTCTGTTCTTTCGCCTGAAGGCAGCAGCCGATAAGTGGCTAACCCCCGCCCAGAGTAGTAAGGAGGCTATAATGGACAAAATTTACTTAGAGCAATATCTAGAGGCTCTGCCATTCGGGACCCAACGCTGGTTAAGGCAACACTCCAACCTGACCACCGCACAAGCCATTGAAATGGCCTCAACATTTTCAAGGGCCCAACCCCGGATACACCCGATGGAACCCGAAAAGAATATTAGAGCTCCGCTTCGAGTTGACCGGAAACCCCGACCCCCTGCTGGGTTACCTGCACCCAGACCTGTGCATCCAGACATAGCCCCATTCAGAGGCCCTCAATGCTTCGATTGCGGCACATGGGGACATATTGCTCGATTTTGCCCTAAGAAGAGGATACAGGAAGAACCCATGGAGGTTGGCTATCTACCCCGACCGGTGATGTTCTCAGCGGAGCTGGGAGGGGCCTACCACGTGAGTGTCCAGGTGAATGGTAGGAGCGTTAAGGCTCTGTTGGACTCGGGGTGCAAACAGTCGGTGATGCAGGGTAAGTTTGTGTGTGTTTCCCAGGTAATACCAGAGTCACTAGTACATATAAAATGCGTCCATGGGGACGTAAAGAGTTACCAGGTCGCTTGTGTCCCCTTAGAGTTAGAGGGGGGGCGGCAGATAGTGGTGAAAGTAGGGTTATTGGACTGCCTACCAGAAGAGCTCATATTAGGGACCAATAACCCACACTTCCTAGACCTTTTTTCCGAGACCTTGAAAAGAAGGGGGGTGGACCCAAAGACAGTACTCATAGCCCCTGATCCCTGGGAGGGTGACAGAAGCTTTCAGTTCGCCCAAGCCAATGACTCCACATTGTTTAATGCCTGGGAACAGGCTCATGCCGAACAAGATAACCCCAATCCCAGATATCCCCGATTTCTGATACAGGAGGACTTGCTATACAGGCAGGCGAAGCAGGATGAACCTAAACAGCTACTTGTCCCGGTATGTTTCAGAGAACAGGTTATGTTCTATGCCCACACCCATCTCCTAGCAGGACACACAGGCAGTGAGAAAACCACGCAGAACATCCTAAAGAATTTCTACTGGCCAGGAGTCTACCAGGACATCAAGACTCACTGCCAGACCTGTGACGTGTGCCAACGCAAAAACGTACACAGACCACCGGCTGCTCCACTGCAGCCACTACCGATCATAGGGACCCCATTCGAAAGGGTGGCGATGGATCTCATCGGCCCTCTCCCGAAGACCAGCAGAGGAAACCAATATGCCCTGGTCATTGTGGATTACGCCACCAGATATCCCGAGGCTTTTCCACTCAAGTCACCCACCTCCAAGAACATCGCGGAGAAGTTCCTGGAATTATTCTCTCGGGTGGGATTCCCGAAGGAGATACTTACTGACCAGGGCACTCCTTTTATGTCACGGGTAATGAAAGAGGTGTGCCTCATGCTAGACCTCCATCAAATCAAGACATCGATCTACCATCCCCAGACGGACGGTCTTGTGGAGCGCTATAACGGAACCCTAAAAGCATTTTAAAGAAAATGCTTGCAGCCAACCAGACCGATTGGGACCGTTTGCTTCCCCTGGCCCTATATGTTATTCGAGGGCAAAAACAGAGCAGTCTTGGCTGTTCATCCTTCGAAATGTTATACGGAAGACACCCCAGGAGCCTACTAGACATGACCAAAGAGTATTGGGAGGCTGAACCCACAAGAGGCACAAAAACGCTGCTGGAATATAGCCAGGCACTCAGAAATCAGATAGGAAAGATAAGGGAACTGGCTTATTCACAACTGGAGAAAAGTCAAACCAAGCAAAAATCCCACTATGACAAGGGGAAGAAGTGGAGAAAACTCGAGGTTCACGATTGGGCCCTGGTGTTGTTACCCTCAACCACGAAGAGGTTCCAAACGGAGTGGCAGGGACCCTATCAAGTCCTGGAAACCATCGGGAACACCACCTACCGGCTACGATTACCTGGACGGAAGAGTCAGATTTTCCACATCAACGTCCTGAAAAAGTGGCTAGGGGCGCCTCCCCTCACCGCCTATACGATCCCCGACGAAGGCCACAAGAAAGACAGCACTTTACACAACCTGGTCATCAACAAAGAGATTTTTCAAGACCTACGAGAAGGATTTACAAAGAGTCCTACAAAGATGTGCGGGCGTCTTCTCTGACCTCCCCGGATCCACGAACCTGGCTGAACACCGGATTGAGACCCCGAAAGGGATCATCATCAAACAACGACCATATCGGATACCAGCCGCCAAACGAGAAGCTATCAGCAGGGAGGTGAAGGAAATGATCCGCCTAGGAGTCGTCCGTCCATCAAAAAGTGAATGGTCATCCCCAATCGTGATGGTGCCTAAACCAGACGGGAGCAGCAGGTTCTGCATGGACTTCCAGGCCCTAAACGCGGTATCATCCTTCGATGCCTACCCCATACCAAGGATCGATGAGTTAATCGAGAAGTTGGGGGAAGCTAGATTCATCAGTACCCTGGACCTTACCAAGGGCTATTGGCAGGTGCCATTACGCGAAGAAGACCGCAAGAAAACCGCGTTTTCTACCCCTGACGGTTTATACGAATTTACCGTGCTCCCGTTCGGACTACACGGAGCCCCTGCGACGTTTCAGAGGCTGATGAATGAGGTGCTCCGGGAACATCAGGCCTACAGTTCAGCGTATTTGGACGATATCATCATCTTCAGCCCCGACTGGGAGACACACCTCAGACATCTGGAAACCGTCCTGTATCAGCTAACCAAAGCTGGCCTTCACGTCAATTCGAAGAAATCGAGGATCGGATTTCAAAAAGTAAAATACCTGGGATATGTGTTGGGCCACGGACTCATTGAGCCCCAAGATGAGAAGGTCCGGGCTATTGCAGACACCCCGTTCCCCACCAACCTCCGAGACATGAGGGCCTTCCTGGGGCTGGTAGGGTACTACCGAAGATTCATTCCCTCCTTTTCGGACATTGCAGCACCCCTCACGGATACCTTGAGGAACAAAACCCCAAAAAACGAGTTTCAGAATCCCACACCTGAGATGAGACGGGCATTTATATTTACAGCAAGGGGTGGTGAGGGACAGAGTCTCTGAATTAAGCAGAAAGCTCTTACCCAGTCAAGAGATCAGGGCTAGATCCAACACCGTTTTTTAGCTCACTGCACCATCCCAGTTTCAGAACCTGGCTGTATGCAAATTAGTCTGTTCCTGTCCCAGTGCATGATGGGAACAGGGCAAACCAAACTACAAAAGCCAATTCTTACACTGGGAAGGAAACAAGCTCCCGGGGACCGGTTTCTGGCATTACAGCCGTCTTCGGCCCGGTTTGCTTGAATCCTGATGGTGCAATGAGCAAGGGTCTCACATCTGAGAATACCCTTCCACGCTTAGGGTGGACAAAAATATTTACAGCAAGGGGTGGTGAGGGACAGAGTCTGTGGCAGGGTATACTCAGACATGAGTCCCTTTCTCACTGCTCCATCAGGATTCAAGCAAGCCGGGCCGAAGAGGCTGAAATGCCAGAAACCGGTCCCCGGTAGCTTGTCTCCTTTCTGGTAAAGAATTGGCTTGGTAGTTTAGTCTGCCCTGTTCCCATGATGCACTGGGCCAGGGACAGACTGATTTGCATATAGCCAGGTTCTGAGCTGGGATGGGGCAGTGAGATAAATAACGGTGATGGATCAAGCCCTGATCTTTGGACTGGGTAAGAGTGGTCTGCTCAATTCAGACACTCTGTTCATCACCACCCCCTTTTGTAAATCGATTTTGGCCACTATAGGTGTGGCAGGGTATACTCAGACATGAGTCCCTTTCTCACTGCTCCATCAGGATTCAAGCAAGCCGGGCCGAAGAGGCTGAAATGCCAGAAACCGGTCCCCGGTAGCTTGTCTCCTTTCTGGTAAAGAATTGGCTTGGTAGTTTAGTCTGCCCTGTTCCCATGATGCACTGGGCCAGGGACAGACTGATTTGCATATAGCCAGGTTCTGAGCTGGGATGGGGCAGTGAGATAAATAACGGTGATGGATCAAGCCCTGATCTTCGGACTGGGTAAGAGTGGTCTGCTCAATTCAGACACTCTGTTCATCACCACCCCCTTTTGTAAATCGATTTTGCCCACTATAGGTGTGGCAGGGTATACTCAGACATGAGTCCCTTTCTCACTGCTCCATCAGGATTCAAGCAAGCCGGGCCGAAGAGGCTGAAATGCCAGAAACCGGTCCCCGGTAGCTTGTCTCCTTTCTGGTAAAGAATTGGCTTGGTAGTTTAGTCTGCCCTGTTCCCATGATGCACTGGGCCAGGGACAGACTGATTTGCATATAGCCAGGTTCTGAGCTGGGATGGGGCAGTGAGATAAATAACGGTGATGGATCAAGCCCTGATCTTTGGACTGGGTAAGAGTGGTCTGCTCAATTCAGACACTCTGTTCATCACCACCCCCTTTTGTAAATCGAGACGGGCATTTATGTCCCTCAAAAAAACAATAACTTCCCGCCCGGTGCTCGCCTCTCCCGACTTTACCAAACCCTTCATATTGCACACAGGCGCCTCCGATTTCGGGATCGGGGCTGTTTTGTCACAAGTGACGGAGGAGGGGCTCGAACACCCGATATTGTACATAAGCAGGAAATTGTTCCCTAGGGAGGTGAGGTACCCCACGATTGAAAAAGAATGTCTGGCGATCAAGTGGGCGGTAGATAAACTGCGGTATTACCTGGAGGGACACACTTTTAGCTTGTACACCGATCACGCCCCTCTTCAATGGATGAGCCGCAACGCATCCAACAACCCCCGAGTCATGAGGTGGTTCGTGTCATTGCAACCCTTTTCCTTCCAAGTCTTGCACAGAAAAGGGAAGGACAATGTTAGTGCGGACTTTTTGTCCAGGTTTCCTCTCCCCGATCGGGAGAATCGTAGGGGGGAGGTGTGTGACGGGGTGGACTCGGGTCCGCCTGGCTTACCTGTCTCACCTCTCTTTGAACAGCATACAGGCACCTGGCGGGGAGCTGAGGAACTGGACGACACAGACACGGAAGATATTGGAGAACACTGTTTCTTTAATTGGGCGGAGCTGGACAACGATAGCATCACCGGACACGCCCCCTCAGCTCAGGTAAAGGCCGCCCAGGAACAATCTCAGGTGTGTTATGCACTCGGAGGAGTCGGAGGTGAGAGCGACGAAGAGCGGAGTGAAGGAGAGGACGAGCGGAGATTGAGAGCGGAGACGGAGGAGAGGCGGGAGTTGAGGCGAGAAGAGGAGGCAGGAGAGGAGGCGAGAGAACACCGGAGGCAGGAGGCAGGAGAGGAGACGAGAGAGCATCAGAGGCAGGAGGCTGGAGAGGAGACGAGAAACCATCGGAGCCAGGAGACTGAGACGGGACCAGCGGAGAGAGGACGACGGGGAAAGCCAGGAGGCCAACAGGAAGGCTCTTGCCCAGCCACACTTCATCGAGGGAAGTGTGGCTACCAAAGGTACGGTCACGGCTTGCGGGCTGGGCGGGCTTTAAGTGGGCGAAACCGCCATAGAATTACCTCACTCACACCCTGTGCACTACCCCCTCCCTCACTACCCTGCACCCTAGAGCCGAGTTGTGTACGTGTGAGTCCTCACTCCCTTTCCCTGTGAGATCGGTCCGACCAGGAGCCTAAAACGCTGTTGTTTTTCTTTCCACCCTGACGAGACGGCCCGAAACCGTGGTGGAGAAGGATCGGACTCCCAGTCCCAGAAGACACCGGGACGAGAGGAAAACAGCGTCTGAGAAACGACTGCAAAGACTCACGGACGAAGCAGAGACAGCACTTCCTTATTACCGTAAAACCACATATCGTAAACGCACTTTCAAGTCAATAAAGCCTGCGTTACCCAGATTCCCGGTGTCTGTGAGTCTCCTTGAGGGGATAGTACCCACCCCCACGGCCCCGATCATACCCCTACCTACGGTCCAGGACCAAGACGAACCCGAAGCGCTACACTAGTATTGTATTTTACCTTCCATCGTGCAGTTAATGGTGCATTTCTTTCTACTGGTCACTCTAGTCACCTGGCCTGGGTGAAAGGGCTGTACATGCTTTTCTCCTGGGGAAGAGACTAGGCTCACTCTTGCATTATGCCTTACTTGTGTTGGGAACCAAAGCCACCTGTGCCTGTTCCCCCACCCTTCTTGCTCCACTCTGTCTGGGACCCAGCGCTCTGAAGTGCTGGCTCCTATTCAGTGTGGTCGTTTTCTTGCCTTGTGCCCCCTGATTGCACTCGTTTTTCTTGCCTTTGCTCCCCTGATTGTGCCGTTTTTCTTGCCTCTGCCCCCCAGATTGTGTCATTTTTCTTGCCTTCTGCCCCCTGATTGTGCCGTTTTTCTGGCCTCTGCTCCCCTGATTGTGCCATTTTTATTGCCTCTGCCCCCCTGATTGTGCCATTTTCTTGCCTCTGCTCTGTCTATGTGTGTGTGGCTCTGTCTGTGTGTGTGTGGCTCTGTCTGTGTGTGTGTGGCTCTGTCTGTGTGTGTGTGGCTCTGTCTGTGTGTGTGTGGCTCTGTGTGTGTGTGGCTCTGTCTGTGTGTGTGTGGCTCTGTCTGTGTGTGTGTGGCTCCGTCTGTGTGTGGTGTGGCTCTGTCTGTCTGTGTGTGGTGTGGCTCTGTCTGTCTGTCTGTCTGTCTGGCTCTGTCTGTCTGGCTCTGTCTGTCTGGCTCTGTGTGTGGCTCTGTCTGTCTGTGTGTGTGGCTCTGTCTGTCTGTGTGTGTGGCTCTGTCTGTCTGTGTGTGTGGCTCTGTCTGTCTGTGTGTGTGGCTCTGTCTGTCTGTGTGTGTGGCTCTGTCTGTCTCTGTGTGTGGCTCTGTCTGTCTCTGTGTGTGGCTCTCTCTGTCTGTGTGTGTGGCTCTGTCTGTCTGTGTGTGTGGCTCTGTCTGTGTGCGCGTGGCTCTGTCTGTGTGTGCGCGTGGCTCTGTCTGTGTGTGCGCGTGGCTCTGTCTGTGTGTGCGCGTGGCTCTGTCTGTGTGTGCGCGTGGCCCTGTCTGTGTGTGCGCGTGGCCCTGTCTGTGTGTGCGCGTGGCTCTGTCTGTGTGTGCGCGTGGCTCTGTCTGTGTGTGCGCGTAGCTGTGTCTGTGTGTGCGCGTGGCTCTGTCTGTGTGTGCGCGTGGCTCTGTCTGTGTGTGCGCGTGGCTCTGTCTGTGTGCGCGCGTGGCTCTGTCTGTGTGCGCGCGTGGCTCTGTCTGTGTGCGCACGTGGCTCTGTCTGTGTGCGCGCGTGGCTCTGTCTGTGTGCGCGCGTGGCTCTGTCTGTGTGCGTGTGTGGCTCTGTCTGTGTGTGTGTGTGCACAGCTCTGTCTGTGTGTCTGTGTGTGTGTGTGTGTGTGGCTCCGTGTCCACAAATACTCTCTACTACTCTCTAATGCTCACCTACTGCCATTGTAAATGACAATACCATTTATTTATGTTTAAAAAAAAAAAAGAAAAAAAAGTCATGAGCAATGCCAATAGCTCTACCTTTAATAATGCCGAGACCATTGCATTGTAAATGCTTGTTTTATTTAAGTGTTGGTTTTGAAAACAGATAAATAAATGGCATTGTCATTTACAATGCCAATAGCTTAATCTCTCGCAAATGTTTGACCTACTGCATTTGCACCCACAAGCACCCACACACAGAGCCACACACACACACACACACACACACACACTCATAGATGTGGTGGTGGTAGATCTGGTGGATGTGGTGGTGGTGGTTGTGGTGGTTGTGGTGGTTGTGGTGGTGGTGGATGTGGTGGTGGTGGATGTGGTGGATGTGTTGGTGGTGGATGTGGTGGTGGATGTGGTGGTTGTGGTGGTGGATGTGGTGGTGGAGGTGGATGTGGTGGAGGTGGATGTGGTGGAGGTGAATGTGGTGGTGGTGGTGGATGTGGTGGTGGATGTGGTGGTGGTGGTGGATGTGGTGGTGGTGGTGGATGTGGCGGTGGTGGGTGTGGTGGTGGTGGATGTGGTGGTGGATGTGATGGATATGGTGGAGGATGTGGTGGATGTGGTGGTGGCGGTGGATGTGGTGGTGGATGTAGTGGAGGATGGGGTGGTGGATGTGGTGGTGATGTTGGATCTGGTGGTGGATGTGGTGGTGATGGTGGATGTGGTGGTGGATGTGGTGGTGATGGTGTATGTGGTGGTGGATGTGGTGGACGTGGTGGACGTGGTGGTGGACGTGGTGGTGGATGCGGTGGTGTATGTGGTGGTGGTGGATGTGGTGGTGGATGTGGTAGTGGATGTGGTGGTGGATGTGGTGGTGGATGTGGTGGTGCTGGATGTGGTGGATGTGGTGGTGGTGGTGTGATGGTCTTGCGCCAATAGTAAAGGAGAGTGCACAGACGAGGCCACGCCTCACTTCAGTGGCCACCCACTGTCAGGTTCCCTAAGCAGGGTGCTCAAACTGACTCGCAATAATTTATCAATGTACATTCATTGTAGTACCCACAGTGGATGCTTCAAAGGTGACTGAGGTACTAATCAGAACTACCTGATCGCCATCCTAACTTGTTACTGAATTATGCTGATATTCGCACAGGAAGAACTAGGAAGCAGCAAATCTTATGAGCGCAGATCCCGCGTCAGAGAGGCGGGAAGAGACTGCAGCTATGAGAGCCAGTGACGCATATGAAAATAACAGCCCTTGGCAGTACACACACAAACACTGACACAGGGAGCGAGCTCAACCCCTCCACCCACGGAGAGGAATGTCACGCGCTGAAAATAACAGGCGTGGGGTGGTTCGCTCACACACAGTGGGGGAGTGGCCTATAAGAAGCCAAGACACCGCACCTGACCCCCTTAGAACCTGTGACGCTGTAGCACAACAACAAAGGTGGAGGAGGGATACACACAAGCTTAGGTTCATACGCGCTGAGAAAACCCCTTTAGGCCGCCTTTCGCAAACCAGTGACACAGCTCAATTCATATAACACTGACTATTTATGCAATCACAAGGTGATTGCACAGATTTAAATGTTTTAAAAAATGCGACAAAATGCTAAAGAGTCGACCGGAAATAGCAGGTACACCCCTCGGGAAGGAACCGGTAGAGGCAGTCGCATGCATTGGGGGCTCCACTCGTCCACCGCGTGCGTTTGTTGCACCAACATGCCCAGGCATTTTTAACATAACGAGACTGCGGCAATGGCATGGCTCCTCACAGCACGCCCAGCAGTGTGGAGAGGAGGCGGCGGGCACCTTTTCCAGGCTCACCGGGCTGCAGAGTGCGTACCCGGGCAGGGTGAGGCACAGCGAGTCTACAGCGTGGGGGCAGCTCACGGGTCTCCTTCCAGCAGAGACGGCGGCAATGGCGTGGCTCCTCACCGCACGCCCAGCAGTGTGGAGAGGAGGCAGAGTGCGAACCCGGGCAGGGTGGAACACAGAGAGTCTACAGTGTGTCAGCTCGCGCTGCCTGCACGCGCCAGTCGCCCCTCTGATTGGTTAATAAGGAACACCAATGGTAGTGTTTATTTGGTAGTTGTCAACGAATCAGAGGGCCGACTTGGGGGTGCAGGCAGCGTGATGGGGAGCGTGTTGTGGACTGAGGACGTCACGGAGAGAAAGAACCGAAAAATCATGCCCCCAATCTGAAAAAGACGGGGCTTAAACTGAAAGACAAACCTCTTCTCCAATGGCTGGCCGCTGTTTAGGAAGCCAGCCAATAGAGAAGAGGGGCGGGTGTAAGCCTCACTACTAAGAACATAAAATCTTGCCAGCGAGACTGCGCATGTGCGCAGCCTACGCTAGCCGAGACCTAAAAAACTGCTTTATTTAAAAGCAGTCTCAGACATGGTGGTGTGCTGAGCCCAGCAGGCCACCATACCTAGGAGGGCCTGTCATTTCCAATGGGGCCGCAAATTGCGAGAGGTTCAATAATATTCATGAGCCTCTCAATTTGCGACCCCATTGGGAATCGCTAAGTGTGTTGTACAACCTAAATAGCGCGTCGCAAATTGCGAGTTGCAAAAGACTCGCAATTTGCAAGGCGCTATTTTGGCCTTTGTACATCTGGCCCAGTATTTCCAAGGGTTTCAAATGAGCCCTTCCAGGGATTGGTTCCAAATTGCATCGCATCAGCATTTCCGTGGAGTTCACCCTTTACAATTACTCTGCTATGGCTGACAATTTTCTTAGCTGTTTTAGCAGCCATTGCTTATAACGAAATGCAGTCCTGGTGCTAATCTTCAATTTAGTATTCCAAGGACGTGACGTGACGTTGGTCAAAATAAACACAAATCGAGCGCACCCCACAGACTACATATACCTTGACTCGGCTAAACATGGAACCCACGGCCAGAAAGGAAAGGGAGATAAAAAAGAAAGAGGTGGTGAACGAGATAAAAAAAATCAGAGAGGGGTGTTCAATGAGCATGTAGAAGCAAAAACGGTCGATTTCTGTCTGCATTGATGTTTAGAGGGAGAGAGGAAGAGAGACACGAGTGTCACAGACACATAAGCCATCCTCCCAACCGTGTGCTTATGTAGTACATACTTTTGAAGAGCACAGCGTGGCCCGCCAACACAGAGGATTTTTATGTCTCTTAGAAGAAAGGGACGTCGATCTTTACCCTCAAGGTCAGCTGGGTGGGGGGGGGGCTGTGTAAAGACCTTCCTATTAGAGCAGAAGGCTTCAATTTTGTTTGCTGTGAGCCACCCTAAGCAAAATTTTTGAATTTGTGAACTTGTCCAAAAATGTATGGCAAGAATAGGTGGAGGACTGATGTGGGGGATGGAGCTTTGAGAACATTTCAGGGGTATTTTTAGTTGCTCATAATCCTCACTAAATGTGAGACTTATAAAAGTGCAAATATATCAAACAGAAACAGAAATTAACTAAAACAAGCATTTACAATGCAACGGTTTCGCCTTTGGAAAAGTTTGAGCTATTGGCATTATGAATGACAAACTTTTTATTTATGTGTTAGTTTTGAAAACAGATAAATAAATGGCATTGTCATTTACAATGGCAATAGCTTAATCTCTCGCAAATGCGATTTGTATTGCAACTATTTCACTTATCATTTTGCACTACAATGAAAACTGGCTTGTGCATTTACTCCTGCAGAAGAGTATCAAGAGGAGAGGCCCTGTTGCAGACCCGTGGAGTTTCAAGTATCTGTTGTGCATCACCTCATAACAAACAGCATAATTGTAAACGGGACTGAGAAAACTTTTTTTTTTAAGAGGAGTGCCCCTCTAAAAGAAAGGCCCCGGTCTCTACTGCTTTCTTTTACAAGGACGCACTTGGTTGTTGTGAGGCGCAGGTTGAAAAGAGAAATTGCGTTGTCAGTCCTCGCCCTGGTCCAGTCAGCAGGGCCACATTGGTGCTGCCATACCCAACCTAGCGCTGCCAACTGCATGCCCAATGAACTCAGTGCAGCAACGTGTGCCCACCCTCATGCTGAAGCAAGCCACCCTGTCCTGAAGGCAGCAGCCCTGGTTCCGCCGCGGTGTCGCCGCCCTGGTCTCCCTGGTCCAGCGGGTGTCTTCCTGCTGCGCCCGCTCTCTTATCGACCAGTCAGTCACTTTCCCTCATCCGAAGCCCTGCTCCGTGCTGCACGTGTTCCTACCCCGCTGCAGGTGCCCCTCACCCGGGGCAGCTGCCCTTCACTCCTTCTGCGGGTGCCCCATTTCTGTCTCCTCGTGCAGCTGCCCTTCACAGCCCCCCCTTGCAGGAGCCCCTTTCCCTGCTGCAGGTGCCAGTGTCTATCTCCCTTGTGCAACTGAACACCCCCACCCTGCTCCCCACGGTGGTACACCCCTCGCCCTGGCGAAGGAGCCTCGCTGCCTGACGCATGTGTCTGCGCCCCTCTTCCGGGTGCACCAGCCCCACTCCCAGGTGCCTCGCCCTCATCCTGCTTCCCCTCTGCATCCCCTGAGCCCTAGTGCAGAAATCTCACTCCAGGCCTCCCTCTCTCCAGCGCAGTTAGCCCTGCCCCTGGAGAATGTGCCAACTCTCCCTGTGCCCTTGGTCCATGCTGATGTAGTCCATCTCGCCAGTAAACGTGTGTCAGTCTCTGAATGCAGCTGTCCCTCATCTGCACGCGGCAGTCTCTTTTTCCCTTTCGTGCAGGCCTCCCTTCACTTGTGCAGCTCTCCCTCTCAAGGTGGTTCTCCCCATGAACGGGCCCCTCTCTCTAATGCAGCAGCCCCTACCCCACAGGTCTCCCTTTCCTGGTCGAGCGCCCCCTACCCCCTACTGGGAATGGGCCCTTCTTCTCTTATGCAACACCCTGTCCCCGGAGCGGTAGTCTCTCGTCCATGTCTAGCACTCAGTAACCCGCTGCTTTATGCCCCGAGAACAGTCGGGTCACGAGGATAATGCCCGGTGCTGAATGGCAATCGTCCGGGGGAGGCTGAGCGTGGGCGCAGCCCTATTGACTGCATTAGCTCTTCATTAAAGCAAGGAATGTTGCATCTGCAGTCAGGGCACGGGCACGCGGCGGAAGCAGACTGAAAATCCCCGTGCTCTAGAACCCTTCCGTAAGCATTACATTTACCAAGAAGGAAAGGAACAGGGCGGGAACAGACATCTTCAGAACTGATACCATCTGCATCACCGAGCATTCTAGTCGCAATATAGGCAACCCTGCCTAGTACCTTGATAAAAATCTAAAAAAAAAAAAGTGCTTTGATAAAGGGTGTAACGCTTAATGAAACCCGAATTCGAAATATAGATGGATTAAATTTGATATGCCGGAATACATTAGACGGCGCTTTAAAGCCTTACAAATCAATGTAGTAAGCACTTTACTAATGCACACTCTCTCGCCCGACAAACTGATTCAAAGATGTTACGATCTAGTTAATTTATGACATTATTTCACCCACTTGGAAAGCTAACCAGCAGCAAAAGTGGTTTTGTTATTTAAGAGCAGCGGGAATCCCTGATACATATATTTAAAAGCTCGCGAGAAAGCAAACCCCCGAGACTCAGGACCGAACCCAGAGAATTTGCAAGCAGGGGTGCCATCCGCAGCCAGCGAATAGGTGAGCCACTGCTTGCAGCCTACTGGCAGCGTGCGGTGGGAGTCAGGAGGAAGCACGCGGACACGTGGTCTGTGCCAGATCAATACAGCACTGCACACACCTGATTTCGAGCCACTTTGGGGTCTGCCGGGAAAGGGATTGTTGATACCGAAGTTCGAGAGCGTGGCCCGAATTGACCTGGTAGAGTGGGGGACGCTAGGACCATCCGTCCTTCTAAACATAGTTCGCTCTGCTATTTTGATGCACATTCTCATTAGCACATACATGCACAAATAAATTAAATGACGCTAAAATAGTAAGATGGACTGTGAAGAAACATTGACGCACACGGAAAATCTCAAACTCGAGAGCAGGCTGAGATATCATAGCACGCCGTATGGTGGGAATAAACTAAAGTAGCCAGATTTGGATAATTGGATTCTGCGACATATGGTAAACCTGCAGATGTCAACATGAGAATCGGAGACGTAAGAGGTGCAGCATCCCGTTACCATGCGTCCTCGTCGCCGCAGCCCTCCTCAGCATCCTCCAAGTCCAGTATCTCCACCTGGTCCAGCATGTATTCGAGCTCGAAATAGCGAGCATCGAGCATTGTGAACAAAATAAACAAGTCCGGTCCCGGGCCGCGCTGTGATTGGCTGACGTCACGGGGGTGTCCCGGGCCGGCAGCCAATCACAGCGCGGCCCGGGGAATGACATCACGGGGGTGTCCCGGGCCGGCAGCCAATCGCAGCGCGGCCCGGGACAAAGGGGCGGGGCTTAAAAAAGCACCAGAAACGCCCCCGAATCGCGTTTTCTCTGAGAAAGCGTGATAGACAGCCTCTGTCTCCCAATGGCTAGCCTCCATTTATGGAGCTAGCCAATGAGAGACAGAGGCGGGTCATCAAGCCGATATTGAACTCAAGAGGTTTTTTAGCGCTTGCGCACTACGTGCGCAAACCGCAGGCAAAACCTAAAAAGCACTATGCCCATAATTGGGGTGTTGTGGGCCTGGGTCCCAATGCATTTGCACCTGTTGCAGCGGCAGCTCCTCCGCTATGGCGCAGGAGCGTCGCCCCCCCCCCCCCTGCTAGCAGCCAAAAACTGAAAAATAAAACTATAATAAACTTATTATCATGTTATTTTTTCTCTCGGAGCTGAGGCTTGGGGGCGGGTGCAGGGTGATGACAGGCTGGTGGAGGAGTGTTTTGCACTGGTATTCAATTTGCAAGATCGTCTACCTGGCCTTCTCAGGTCAGCCAAACCGTCATGCGTGCTGAAGCTCTCTCCAACCTGAGCTGCGTTGCCGGGTTGGAGAGGAGGTACAGGCTCCCGCAGGGCTTTAAGTGGAATTAAAAAACTCTGGGGTCTCTCAAAGGGGCATGGCCAATGTAATTAAGGGCTTGGCTTCAAAACACGTACGCGAAAAAGCTGCACTTAGCATAGTGTAGGGTGACCAGAATTTTAATGCCAAAAACCGGGACATTTTAAGGAAATAGAAGAAGGACTACAGTTTGACTTCAGGAATGACAGCGCTTCTCAGCAGAAAATTTCAGATTAGGCAGTTAGAACATACATAAAGAACACTTTTTTAAACCCAGTAGCTTGCCTGATAATTCAATTGTTTTCTTGAAATAATTGATAACTTTCCCTGCATTGTAAACATTAAAAAGCACCTCCTGCCGTTTTCAGTCGACCCTCTCTAAAAACGGGGACAGAAGCTGCATTCCCATAAATCTGCCAGGACAGCTGGTGAAAAACCAGGACCGTCAGGCAAATCCGGGACATCTGGTCCCCCTAGCATAGTGTGCCGCCCGACTTGTATTTTGCGATTTCTGTCATTGTATCCAGATATATGATAAAACAAGTAAAATCATACCTACAACAAGTCAGGACTATTGGCTTGGTCAATGGATGTCGGCTGCATAAGATAAATAAGCAGCAACTATGGCTTGTATATAATATTGAAATAGCTTCCACTTGAAGCCCTGGTGACCCACGACAATATTGCTACTCCTGACTTTCAAAGTGAAGAATGGAAATCCAGAGAGAAAATGACTCTCTTTAAAGGATTTCCCTTCCCTTGCTGTCACTGCAGTCCGGGAAAAACGGACCGCCAGTGCCAGGGCACAAAACAGAGTCCGATAGAGACCCGTTTCGAGGCCCCTTTTGAAAAACTGCCGGTGCTCAGAGCCGGTGAGACCCGGCCTACTTAAAGCCCTGGGCTCCCCGTTTGCACAGGCTCCCAGTCCAACTGAGAGCCAAAATTATCGGCACTCAGGACAATCCTGATGCTGCTTTTAGCAGCATGAAAGCAGTGTCAGGATTGGCCGCAGGACACTCTGGGAGACTGTGCCTGCAGAAGACAGGGGAACAATGCGGTGAGGCAGGAAAGTGTTTTAAATTTTTAGGTCTCGACCTACAGCATTGCTTCAACAATGCTTCTTTGTGTCGAGATTATAGTGAGGCTTTCAAAAGTCTACCCAAACTGCTGCAGAATGGGTACAGTTCATGCGAGCCAGGCGCCTGCACAAAGCAAACCACAAGCCTCGGCATCAGACTTCAAAGGGATCTGCTCCCCCGCCCCAACATCAGACTTCAAAGAAATGCGCTCCCCCGCCCGCCCCAGCAATGCTGAGAACTTCATCACACTCTCCTTACTTCTCCCGCATGTGACCCTACTGCCATCTTCATTCTTTTCTGCTTTTCCCTGTTTCCGCCACATACTCCACTACTTTCAGTCTCATTTCTGGCCTCTTTCCTACTTAACGTTTCATCCTTTCTCCTTTAATCCCAGTTCCACCTTTTCACAACCCCTTTGAGCACTGTTATCTTAACATTTGCGTTTCTCTCTGTCTTATAATGTCTGCCCTGCTGCCATTTGCTTCGGACCCTCACACTCCCTCACCCTCACACCTCCTCACTCACCCTCACCGTCACCCACCCTCACACCCCCTCACTCACCCTCACCCCCTCACCCCCCTCACCCCCTCACCTTCACACCCTCACTCACCCTCACACCCCCTCACCCTAACACCCTCACCCTCACACACCCTCACCCTCAACCTCACACACCCTCACTCACCCCCCTCACCCTCACAACCCACTCACCCCTCACCCTCACTCAACCTCACCCCCTTACCCTCACAACCCTCTCACCCTAAGACCTTCACCCTCACCTCACACACCCTCACACACCCTCACACCCCCTCACGCCCCTCACCTCACATCCCCTCACCCTCACATCCCCTCACCCTCATTCAAACCCTCACCCTCAGCCACCCTCACACCCCCTCTCACCCTCACACCCACACCCACCCTCACTCACCCCTCACAGCCCTCTCACCCTCACAACCCTCTCACCCTCACTCACCCTCACACACCCTCAACCTCATAACCCCTCACCCTCACAACCCTCTCACCCTCACAACCCACTCACCCCTCACCCTCACTCATCCTCACCCACTTACCCTCACAACCCTCTCACCCTAAGACCTTCACCCTCACCTCACACACCCTCACACACCCTCACACACCCTCACGCCCCTCACCTCACATCCCCTCACTCTCACATCCCCTCACCCTCATTCAAACCCTCACCCTCACCCTCAGCCACCCTCACACCCCCTCTCACCCACACCCTCACCCACCCTCACTCCCCCCTCACAGCCCTCTCACCCTCACAACCCTCTCACCCTCACTCACCCTCACACACCCTCAACCTCATAACCCCTCACCCTCACATCTCCTCACCCTCACAATCCCTCACCCTCACATCCCCTCAACCCTCCCTCACACCCTCACACCACCTCACCTCACACCCCCTCACCCTCACACCGTCTCACACACCCTCACTCACCCTCACACTCCCTCACCCTCACAACCTCACCGCACACACCCTCACCCCCCTCACCCTCACACAACCTCACCCCCTCACCCTCAAACCCCTCTCATCCTCACTCACCCTCACAACCCTCTCACCCTCACTCACCTCACACACCCTCACCCCCACACACCCTAATCCTCACACACCCTCATACTCACACCCCTTCACCCTCACATCCCCTCACCCTTACACCCCCTCACCCTCACACCCCCTCACCCTCACACCCCCTCACCCTCACACCCCCTCACCCTCTCTCACCCTCACACACCCTCTCACCCTCAAAGACCCTCTCACCCACCCTCACCCCCTCACTCTCACACCCCCTCACAACCCCTCACCCTAACACATGCTCACCCTCACACACCCTCACCCCCTCACCCTCACACCCTCACTCACATCCCCTCACCCTCACATCCCCTCACCCTCATTCAAACCCTCACCCTCAGACCCCCTCACCCTCACACCCCCTCACCCTCACACCCACACCCTCACCCACCCTCACTCACCCCTCACCCTCACAACCCTCTCACCCTCACAACTCTCTCACCCTCACTCATCCTCACCCTCACACCCTCACACAAACTCAACCTCACAACCCCTCACCCTCACATCTCCTCACCCTCAAAATCCCTCACCCGCACACCCCCTCAACCCTCCCTCACACCCTCACACCACCTGACATCACCCCCCTCACCCTCTCCCACACCCTCACTCACCCTCACACTCCCTCACCCTCACACCCTCACCGCACACACCCTCACCCGCACCCCCCTCACCCACAAAACCCTCTCACCCTCACTCACCCTCACAACCCTCTCACCCTCACTCACCCCCACACACCCTCATCCTCATACACCCTCACACTCACACACCCCTTCACCCTCACATCCCCTCACCCTCCCTCACACCCTCACCCTCACACCCCCTCAACCTCACACCCCTCACCCTCTCTCACCCTCCCACACCCTCTCACCCTCACAGACCCTCTCACCTACCCTCACCCACCCTCTTACCCCCTCACCCACCCCCTCACCCTCAACCTCACCCCCTCACCCTCACCCTCACACCCCCTCACCCCCCTCACTCTCACACCCCCTCACAACCCCTCACCCACGCTCACCCTCACATGCCCTCTCACTCTCACACGCCATCTCACCCTCACACACCCTCACACCCCTCTCACCCTCACACACCCTCTCACCCCCTCACACCCCGTCATCCTCACCCCTGTCACCCTCACACCCCATGTCACTCTCACCCCTGTCACCTTCACCCCATCACCCCCACACACCCTCACCCTCACTCACCCTCACATGCCCTCTAACCCTCACACACCCTCTCACCCTCACACACCCTCTCAATCCCAGATCCTCACACCCCTCGCCCTCACCCCCTCACACCCTCACTCACCCTCACCCCCACACCCCCTCACCCTCACACCCACTCACCCCCATCACCCTCACACACCCTCACCCTCAAAACCCTCACCCTCACACCCTCTAACCCTCACACCCCCTCTAACCCTCTCACCCTCACAGACCCTCTCACCCACCCTCACCCTCACACACCCCATCACCCCCACACCCCCTCACCCTCACCCCCTCACCCTCTCACACCCCTTCACCCTCACACATGCCCTCACACAACCTCACTCACACCCCCTCAACCTCACAACCCCTCACCCTTACACACGCTCACCCTCACTCACCCTCTCACCCTCACATGCCCTCTCACCCTCACACACCCTCTCACCCTCACACCCCTCACCCTCACACCTTCATCCTCACACACCCCCTCACCCTCACACACCCTCTCACGCTCACACACCATCACCCTCACAACCCCTCACCCTCACACACCCTCACCCTCACACCCCCTCACCCTCAAACCCCCTCACACCCCGTTACCCACACCCTTCACCCTCACCCCGTCACCCTCACAACCCCTCACACCCCGTCACCCTCACCCCTGTCACCCTCACCCTCACCCCCCTCACTCTCACCCCTCACCCTCACACCCCCTCACCCTCACAACCCCACATCCTCACCCTCTCACCCTCACCCTCACATACCCTCTTACTCCCTCACCCTCACACCGCCTCACCCTCACCCCCCTCACCCTCACATCCTCACACCCCCTCACCCTCACACCCCCTCACACCCTCACACACCGTCTTACCCTCACACACCCTCTCACCCTCACACACCCTCACCCTCGCACACCCTCACCCTCAGCCTCACACCCCCTCACCCTCACACCCCCGCACCCTCACACCCCCTCACCCTCACACCCCCGTCACCCTCACCACTGTCACCCTCACCCTCACACCCCCTCACCCTCAAACACCCACATCCTCACCCTCACACCCTCTCACCCTCACACACCCCATCACCCTAACACACCCTCACCCTCACACAACCTCACCCTCACACACCCTCAGACACCATCACACCCCTCACCCTCACCCCCTGACACACCCTCACACACCCTCACTCACCCTCACACCCCCTCACCCTCACAACCCTCTCATCCTCACACACCTTCACCCTCACAACCCTCTCACCCTCACACACCCTCACTCACCCTTACACACCCTCACTCACCTTCACCCTCACAACCCCTCACACACCCTCACCCTCCTCACCCTCACACACCCTCACACCCACTCACCCTCACCCTCACACACCCTCACACTCTCTCACCCTCACACACCCTCACTCACCCTCACACACCCTCACACCCTCACAGCCCCCACCGTCACACTCCCTCACCCACCGTCACACTCCCTCACCCTCACACACCTTCACACCCCCTCACCCTCACACACCCTCACACCCTCACCGTCGCAACCCTCTCACCCTCACACACCCTCACACACCCTCACAACCCCTCACACCTCTTTACACCCCCTCACACACCCTCACACACCCTCACCAGCATAGCATAACAAAACATAGCATAGCATAACCAAACACGGCATAGCATAGCATATCAAAAAAAGCATAGGATAGCAAAACATAGCATAGCATAACAGAACAAAGCATAGGATAGCAAAACAAAACATAGCATAACAAAACATAGCATAGCAAAACACAACAAAGCATAGCATAGCATAACAAAACACAACAAAACATAGAATAGCATAACACAACATAGCATAACAAAACAAAGCATAGCATAACATACCAAGCAAAACATAGCATAGTATAACAAAACATAGCATAGCATAACAAAACACAACAAAACATAGCAGAACAAAATATAGCAGAACATAACAAAACATAGCGTAACATAACAAAACAAAGCATAGCATAACAAAACATAGCATAACAAAACAGCAAAACACAACAAAACATAGCATAGCATAACAAAACCTCACACCCTCACTCACCCTCACCCCCACACCCCCTCACCCTCACACCCCCTCACCCCCATCACCCTCACACACCCTCACCCCCTCACCCTCAAAACCCTCACCCTCACACCCTCTAACCCTCACACCCCCTCTAACCCTCTCACCCTCACAGACCCTCTCACCCACTCTCACCCACCCTCACCCTCACACACCCCATCACCCCCACACCCCCTCACCCTCACCCCCTCACCCTCTCACACCCCTTCACCCCCTCACCCTCACACACGCCCTCACACAACCTCACTCTCACACCCCCTCAACCTCACAACCCCTCACCCTTACACACGCTCACCCTCACTCACCCTCTCACCCTCACATGCCCTCTCACCCTCACACACCCTCTCACCCTCACACCCCTCACCCTCACACCTTCACCGTCACACACCCCCTCACCCTCACACACCCTCTCATGCTCACACACCATCACCCTCACAACCCCTCACCCTCACACACCCTCACTCTCACACCCCCTCACCCTCAAACCCCCTCACCCCTTCACCCTCACACCCCATTACCCACACCCGTCACCCTCACCCCCGTCACCCTCACCCTCACAACCCCTCACACCCCGTCACCCTCACCCCAGTCACCCTCACCCTCACCCCCCTCACTCTCACCCCCTCAGCCTCACACCCCCTCACCCTCACACCCCCTCACCCTCACAACCCCACATCCTCACCCTCTCACCCTCACCTTCACACACCCTCACCCTCACATACCCTCTCACTCCCTCACCCTCACACCGCCTCACCCTCACCCTCACATCCTCACACCCCCTCACCCTCACACCCCCTCACACCCTCACACACCCCCTCACACACCGTCTTACCCTCACAGACCCTCTCACCCTCACACACCCTCACCCTCGCACACCCTCACCCTCACACCCTCACCCTCACACACCCTCACCCTCACACCCCGCACCCTCACACCCCCTCACCCTCACACCCCCGTCACCCTCACCACTGTCACCCTCACACCGTCACCCTCACACCCTCACCCTCACACCCCCTCACCCTCAAACACCCACATCCTCACCCTCACACCCTCTCACCCTCACACACCCCATCACCCTAACACACCCTCACCCTCACACACCCTCACCCTCACACACCCTCAGACACCATCACACCCCTCACCCACTCACCCTCACCCCCTCACACACCCTCACCCTCACACACCCTCACTCACCCTCACACCCCCTCACCCTCACAACCCTCTCACCCTCACACACCCTCACTCACCCTTACACACCCTCACTCACCTTCACACCCCCTCACCCTCACAACCCCTCACACACCCTCACCCTCCTCACCCTCACACACCCTCACACCCAATCACCCTCACACACCCTCACACTCTCTCACCCTCACACACCCTCACTCACCCTCACACCCTCACACACCCTCACACCCCCCACCGTCACATTCCCTCACCCTCACCCACCGTCACACTCCCTCACCCTCACACACCTTCACACCCCCTCACCCTCACACACCCTCACACCCTCACCGTCGCCACCCTCACACACCCTCACACACCCTCACAACCCCTCACACCTCTTTACACCCCCTCACACACCCTCACCAGCATAGCATAACAAAACATAGCATAGCATAACCAAACACGGCATAGCATAGCATATCAAAAAAAGCATAGGATAGCAAAACATAGCATAGCATAACAAAACAAAGCATAGGATAGCAAAACAAAACATAGCATAACAAAACATAGCATAGCAAAACACAACAAAGCATAGCATAGCATAACAAAACACAACAAAACATAGAATAGCATAACACAACATAGCATAACAAAACAAAGCATAGCATAACATACCAAGCAAAACATAGCATAGTATAACAAAACATAGCATAGCATAACAAAACACAACAAAACATAGCAGAACAAAATATAGCAGAACATAACAAAACATAGCGTAACATAACAAAACAAAGCATAGCATAATAAAACACAACAAAACATAGCATATCATAACAAAACATAGCATAGCATAGCAAAACATAGCATAGCATAACAAAACATAGCATAGCATAACAAAACACAGCATAGCATACCAAAACAAAACATAGGATAGCAAAACATAGCATAGCATAACAAAACAAACCACAGCATCACTCAGGGGCACCAGAACATCACTATACGCTACCACAGTATCACTGAACACCACAGCATCACTTGTTCGCCATCACAACATCACTCAGCGCCACCACAGCATCAATCTGTGCAACCATTCAACAACAACTGGTTAAAATATGTTCTCTCAATGTTTCAAGCTTTATTACAAATGTAACAAAAAGATGTTAATATTTCACTTCTGTTCTTGGATTTTCGTCACAATAAAATACACTGAACATAATCTTCACAAAAGTTATTTACAAAAGTTTAAGCTATTGCAATTATAAATTCCAATACCTTTTATTTAAGTACTAGCTTACCCGTCGCGCGTTGCTGTGATCTCAGAAGAAAGGAAATTTAAGGAAACTTGTTATGATAACATTCAATTTACATTGTGTAATTTTTATTGAAACTTATTCATTTTAATATGGAAAAATTTTGAAGTGTTTTTTTAATTCTGTTTAATTTATTCGAGTGCTTGTGGATACATGGTATTTTTAGTTTTTCCTTCTGGTGTGTACACGAATAAATCAGAAGGTTTTCCGAAGCGTGAGCTGGCCACATACAGTTGTCCATGTGAGAATCACAGATTCTCCAAATCTAGTCCACACACTTGCAGCGATTGTCCTTGTGCTTTGTGGATGGTCATTGCAAATGCGAGTCACACCGTAAACTGTAAATGTTCAGTATTGGAAAGATTATGAGGGCCCTGGGGGGCCGATATTTAACACATTTGTCTTTTTTCCTTTTGCTAGAAACCTTTGCGGGAGTGTACTCACCAACGTTTAACTTTTTTTTATTTTTTATTATTATTATTTGCCAGAAACCTTTGCGGGAGTGCACTCAACAACTTCCCAACGTTTCATGGCAATCGGATGAATGGTGCAGTAATCATAAAGGACAAACAGACATACTTTCGTTTTTATATATATAGATTCATTATTTAAAAAAATTAAAAGCCATTGTTATTTGTAATATAAATACATGTAAGTCACGTAAATACAACACATATTGCATTACAAATGCTATAGGTGTCACATTTGTGAAAAATATATATATTGGCATTGTAAACGACAAAGCTATTAATTTCGCTATTTTCAAAAACAAAATATAAATAAAAAATGTGTAATTTACAATACCAATAGCTCAAACTTTCCTAATGCAGACCTATTGCATTGCAAATGCATGTTTTTTATTGTATGTCCGCCCCCACCTTGCTTCTCCACTCAATCCACACAATCCACACACCGGCCGCTACTGATCTGCTGTCTCCTCTACCTCCTTCACCCCTTCCCTTCATGCCTGTCCATCATCATCTTGAAAAAGGCTCTCTGTCTCTTTCAGAAAAAAACAAGCTCCCATGTGTTGCCCAACCTCCCCCTTTGAAGCAAGGGTCTCACTGCCCTAGCACAGGCAAGGAAAATGCCATCATCGCAATCAGGATCACAGTTTCTATAGTTTTATTTACAAGGCCATCTTCATTTACAAGTACTTGTTGAGGCCTTTGCGAGCTCCCCTCTCCTCCCAAGAATGCAGCCATGGCCCCCCAGTTTGACAACCTCTGTACTAGAGGGCCTATTTGTCTTAAATGGAAGGTTATCTGGAGATTCAAACTCTGTTGCAGTTTTAAGAAGAGCGGTGGAGCACAGAATTACGAAATTAGCATAGCATGGTTATGTGTCGACTGACGAGTCATGATATTAAGTAGAGTCGGGTTGGGCTAAAGTAATTAAAGCTATGAAAAAGGCTGATAGACAGTTTTGGTTGGTTGCCGTAGTGTGAGGGTACAGTAAACCCACGCTATGAATAGACTGACTGTGGGAGTGGAAATGGCAAAGGAAAGCTCTAAATGGACTTTGCCGTTTTTGTCTCAATTGAAGTGTCCAAAAGCTTTAGCTTGAGATGCTGATGTTTAATAAATAATAACTTACCCATTTTGAAGGCTCCACAGTTTTAAATAATTCTCTAGCCGATACACTGCCTGCATGAGCTGCTCATGTATGTCAAGTTCAATGACATTGCCTTAATAACGATAATGACTGCTGAGAAATTTGATTATATGGAAGAGGGGTTAAAGAGAGATATTAAACAGTGGAAGGGAATGCGAAGCACTGCATTTGAGCAGGGTCCCAGAACTATAGTTCTTTTTTGGACATAGTGGGAGCATTTACATCGAGCCACTGAAAGGGGAAGGAACGGCTAAGAAAGAAAGATAGAAAGATGAAGATTGAAGGAAAAGAGAAAGTAACAGGCACACACAAGAAAAGAGCAAGGCGGTAGGCGTGAGGTGCAAATATGACAAACGTACGAAAGATAAAAATAAATTGGGATAAATAAAACTAAAGGAAGCATAAAAAAGTGTAAAGAAACAAGAGAATGAAATAAAGACATAAGAAAGGACAAAAGGAAAGAAATAAAAGAAGGAAAGATACGAGAAGAGGATGGGGATATAAAAGAACAGCCCTGTTTACATGTCAGCTGAAGCGAGATCCCTGTACAGGATAGCGCTCCGGCCCTTCGCGTCTGGCTCCCTATTCCCTCTACCTGATTTATTGGGGGCCGCTTTTACCAGATGGAAAATCACAGTGGTAAAGTTGCTTAATGGTCAGGAATGGGCTGCAGGTCCAAGCAGGACCCATTTCTATGGCACGGAGGGGCATAGATTGCTCCCCATGCCCATGCCCACTCCACCTCTTCCACCGAATGCCCTGCGTAGGTCCCCATGCTCATATTAACCACCTGAGCAAGGCCGGTGGCAAATGCAGCAATAAACCCCACTAAATGGGTCCACTGATATTCTAAGTTCTGTGGGGTTTAACTCGTAAATGCATGGTACTTGCAGAGTGTTATTGCAGGGCACTGTTAATGAGGGGGACACAGTTTGCACCCCACCATCTCACACAACTCATCAAAAGAGCCTTAGTGGATAGAAAAGAAAAATAAATCAAGACAAACTGAAAGGCAGACAAGAAGGTGAAAAGGTTTGCCTGAAGTAGGAGATTGTATTGCATTTAATTGTGGCATATCTATAGTGCTCTTTACACCCTGATGAGGCCCCAATGATCCTACAGTTTGGTTAAGGAGTTACCATGTTTTTTATGTCTGGTTGGAGGAGGGTGTTGGTCGGGGTGTCAAATAGGAGTGGTATTTTGGTGCTTTGTGTGAGGTTTGGAGATGTGCTCCTCAACATATGCGTGGCATGTAGAAGCATATTACAAGTGTGGAATGGGAAAGTGTGTTAGTTTTGCATGCGCTGTATATCAATTAGAGACACTTCTAGTCAGAGAGGTGGCTGATTCATGATTGCGAACACCCCAGTCTTTATTGCTTTTCTTGATTCTATATGGCGGTGGACGATCCTTATTCTCTTCGCGGGCGAGTTTCAGAGCCCGAATGTCTGAACAGCTATGCTTCCGCCAATTTGTGTTTTTTTTAAAGGTTTGGAGTCATTTTGGATCTGAAATGTCCCCTATCCTATGCATTTTGGGTTTCAGGTCAAGAAGGAAAGGAGAAGTAAAGAGATGGAGTGAGAGATGAAGGAGACTGGTGGGACTTGTGACTGGGACACAGGTGAGAAGGAGAAAGGTGGTTAGGACAGTGATGACAAGCGTGCAAAGAAGGGATTTAAAAGGTGGAGCAGACAGTGACTTTGGGGCAATAATATGAGTTCAGGAGGGTAACCAAACGTACCATTCACTGGGCTTCATGTCTGCGTCAAACTGTGTCAGTTTTAGGGATAACTCCTTTAAAAAACTGAAAAACTGATGGATGGAATGCTTGAATTAATCACAGTGCCTAGTAATTAATCCAGACTGGGTTGTGTGTGCTGCCTTACAGAAAGAAGGGGTCTGGTCTGGACTGTTCCTTTTTTGGTGGGGCCAACACTGATTTGCACATGGTTGGTCCCTGTCCGTAATGTCACTGGCCACCAAAAAAGTTATGGATTCAAATGTGTCTCAATGTAACTATCAACGACAGAAATAAAATTGCAGTTTTCATCCTTCACTTTTTGAGCTGCCTAATCAAGTGTTCCTATATTGGAGGAGGACGCCATCACCAAGACGAAGGTCCAGCAGTCACTGTACCATATCAATAATATTGCATGTAGGAAATCCATCTTTTCTGATTGGTCACTTTGGATTTTTCACCTTTTGCTGGAACCTATATTTTTACTGGCTTTAGAACTCTGTGCAAGTTACCCCATTTATGTATTTATTTATTTTATTTATTTAATTTCTTGTATAGCGCAAGAATCGACCCCGTACGGGGTATCTCCGCGCTTTTACTCGCAAGATGGCAAGGGTTGTTACAACAAGAGCTGTAGGTTTTGGGCTAATGTTTCAGTTATTCTTCAAGGAACAGGTTGGTTTTTAGTTTTTTCCTGAAGGCGGAGTGGTTGGAGATTTGCCTGATGCAGAAGGGTAAGTTATTCCATAGGGTAGGCCCTACCAGAGAGAAAGCTCGGCCACCTTGTCTGTTTTTTTTTTACAAGAGACGTTTTTATCAGCAGTTGGTTGCTTGACCGTAGAGATCTGTCTGGTTTGTAAAGGGGTAGCCTTTGGGTCAGATAGTTGGGGGCTTTCCCGAACAAGCATTTGTGGACAGTGCAACAGATTTTAAATTTGATGCGTTGTCGAATTGGCAGCCAATGAAGTTCTCTCAACAGGGTCAAATTTTGATCTAACTTCACCCCCAGATTCTTTACTGTTAGTTTTGGGGTGGGTACTGGTCCCAGATCTAGGGGCCACCAATCAGGGGACCATAGTATGGGTGCTTTTCCAAAGAGCATTACTTCCGTCTTTCCAACGTTGCATTGGAGACGGTTGGAAGCCATCCAATTGGAGATAGCCCTCATGCCTTCAGCAAAATTTTCCCTAACATTGGAGTTAAGGGAATGGAAGGGATAGAGGAGTTGGGTGTCGTCAGCGTAAGACACCGGGGTGAATCCGTATTTCCTCACAATCTCAGCAAGGGGGGTCACGTACACATTGAACAATGTGGGGCTTAGGCATGAGCCCTGTGGCACCCCCTTCGTGAGCACCCTTGAGGAGGAACAATAGGGTCCCAGGCTGACGGATTGTGAGCGCCCGGACAGAAAACTCTCCAACCAAGAAAGGGCTTGTCCTCCAATGCCCACTCCCTTTAGACGGCTCACGAGGATCTTATGAGACACAGTATCAAAGGCGGCCGACAGGTCTAACAGCACCAGAATCATTGAGCCTCCTCTATCCTGTGACATCTTGATGTTATCGGTCACGGAGAGGAGTGCAGATTCGGTGCTGTAGTTGGGCCTGAACCCAGATTGTGAATGGTCCAGGCCCCCTGTCGCCTCTATGAAACTGGACAGGTGGGTGTTAACTAGGTATGGGCGGAAAATCCGTTCCGCTCGCGGATTTTGCGGATTTTCGGGAAATCCGCAATCCGCGAGATTCGCGAATCTCCCGCAAAATCCGCAAATCCGCGAGCAGCGGATTTTGCTCGCACTGCTCGCACTGTTCGCGTGAGTTCGCGGCTTCCCAGTACAATTTCGCGCCCCGCGAATAAGTGCTAAATTGCAGAAATACGATCTTAGCAAAACTGAAACTACTTGCCAGGTTCAAAAGTTCAGGCTCATCATTAGTAGCCATTTCCTGTAGTGCTTCCTGAGGGGCCCCTCCAGAGTTCAGTTGCCAGTTGCAACTATTATGTGACCCTGCTCTGAACCTCAGAATAGTTACACATATGCCACAAAGGTCCTGAATTACAGCTAAGGGAGACAAGCAGGAGCCAGGCTGGAAGTTAAAATCCATTAATCAGCCCCTAATTCATTATTGTCAGTTGGGGCAGGGCAGGTGTTGTAACTAATTTTGCAACAATGAAAGCACTTAGCAAGTGCAAAAGATCACTAATCAGGGCGCACTAAGGAAGCAGGTGCCAGCTAAAAAAATATTCTGTGACACATTAATCAGCCCCAAATTAATTCAGGTCACTTGAGGCAGGGAAGGTGTGCTTTGCTTTGCCGAAAATAATGTACACTGGACAACCAGAGGGTGTGGTGATGAAACAGAGGGTGGCATGGGTGGGCCAGAGGGTGGCATGAGTAGTCAGAGAGTGGCAGTGGTGACAGAGAGTGGCAGTGATGAAGAAGAGTGTCCCAAACAGGCTGGACACGTAGAAACAACAAGTTCGCAAAACTTGCGACCCGACAGGTAAGTTCGCAAATTGCGAAATTGTAAAAACCCTCGCAAACTGGCAGAAACACGGGCGAACACAAAAAAAAAAAATCCGCAAATTCGCGGGAATTCGCGGATTTTGCGGATTGCGAATTCGCAAATCCGCAAAATTCGCGAACGCGAGATCCGCAAAATTCGCCCATGCTTAGTGTTAACATGCTTCTCGGCCAGTTTACTCAGGAGGGGCAGCGGAGAGATAGGACGGAGGTTGGAGAGCTCTGTCCAAGGGGAGGTGGAGTTTTTCCGAATGGGATTCACAACTGCCTCTTTCCATTGCTGAGGGAGTTTACCTTCTCTGTAGGAGAGGTTCAGAACTTTTTGGATGACGGGACAGAGAGCTGTGCTCAGAGTGTTCATCACTCTAGGGGGGAGAAAGTCAAGGGGAGACCCTGTTTTTATTTTGTTTAATAAGGTTTTTATGTCATCCACAGTGATTTCTGGAATGTCAGTGAAGGTCTCAGTATTAGTTTGTGAGCAGAGGGCGGTAGGAGTCTCTATGGTATTGGGGTGTTTGGCCAGTATTTTATTATAGATGGTGTCGATTTTGTCTTCAAAGAATTGTGAGGTCTTGTTACACAACTCCTGAGAAAAAGTGTCAGGGCTTTCGCATGCTGTGGGGTTGGTAACGTTTCCCAGGATTTTATATAATTCTCTGGTCGAGTTATCTGCTTCATCTATTTGAAGTTGAAGGCTGGTTTTCCTGGCCTTTTTTATGTTTTTGTAGTATGAGGAGACAGCTTGTTGATAAAGCTCCTTGCTTTCACTGGAGTGATTCTTCCTCCATAGTTTTTCTAGCTTTCTGCACTTTTGTTTTTCTATTTTTAACGCTTCAGTGTACCAAGTTTCCTTTTTATTAGTCGATGGTTGTTTGACCAATTTTTGAGGGGCAAGGAGGTTAACGGTATCAAGGAGGGTAATGTTGGGTTTGGCAAGGGCCGACTCGGTATTGTCAGAGTCAGAGAGAGTCGGTGTGTTCCAGGTTTTTACGAATGCCTCTGGAGTGATCTTGTGCCATGATCTGCTTTTGGTACTCAGAGTAGCAGAAGGGTCGGAAGGTTTAGTTAACTGCATGATGGAAAATTCCAGCATGCTATGGTCAGACCAGTGTACAGATCTAGGGGGATGGCAGTGTATGGACGGGTCATTGGAAAAAATGAGATCTAGAGTATGGCTGCCCTTGTGGGTGGGACCACTGTTCTGCAGGTGTAAACCTAGGAGGGCGAGGTCTGCTAGAAGAAGCTTGGTATCAGGGTCTTCTGGTATTTCAGCGTGGAAATTAAAATCTCCAAGTAAAATAAAATGTTCTCTGGCTTTCATATGTGGAGCAAGTGCTTCAGTTAGAGTAAGTGAAAAACTGGTGTCGGGGCCAGGAGGTCGGTAGACTAAGGCACCCTTCCAGTGGTGCTTATTTCCAGTGTTTATTTTAAAGATCATTATCTCCACGGAAGGAAGTAAGGCTTGTTCTAATATAGTGATACGGAGGCTGTCTTTGTATATTATGGCGGTGCCGCCGCCTGTTTTTATCGGGCGGTCTTCGGATTTTTCACCTTTTGCTGGAACCTATATTTTTACTGGCTTTAGAACTCTGTGCACGTTACCCCATCTAACCAGTAATAAAGTGCCTGCGCCCCACCCCTTTAGCCATGGTTAAATAGGCTTATTTCTGATTGGTACATTTAACTTGCCTCTACGTTTTTAGTACAAGGTGTAGAAAGTGCACCCAGGGCCAACAAGTCAAATGCCACTCCGAGGGTCTGCAGCACCTTTTGTGCAAACATGGCTTCAGGTTTACTCTGTGTAGCCTGACAATTGTAGTTTAAATTTGCAGTGCAATCTGTTAAAATAACCCTTCTGACAGGTAAACCCCTAATTTTTAAATATTACTAAGTCACCCCAATTTAGGCCCTGTAACCAAAAAGGTAGGGTGTACGGTATTTAGAAGTAAGACATGTAGAAAATTATTATAACCATATCTCTAAAGCGGCTTGGACCTAAAAACTATTTTCACTGTGTCAGCCCTAGATGCCCTATGTAGAAAAGCAGATTCCAGATTAAAATACTAATACTCTATCTCAGGAGTCTGACCAGCTAGAAAAATAAACCACTATTTTTAATAGGTATTCAAATTCAATGGTGAAATCAGATTTGTAATAATTATCAAGGAAAACTAACGTTTAGAATGCTATCCTTTAGCTGCCTGAACTGCCAGAGGCCTTATACGCCTCTGCCAGGTCTCAGCCTGTGCTCAGCCTTGTATAGGTGTGAAAAAGATGTGAAATGATTCCCAGGAGCAAACATAAAGCTGACCCGAAGGGCAGAGATGACTCCCCTGAACTTTATAGAATATGCAGTGTGGGGGTAGTGTGCATCTTCTTTGATGCTAGAGTTCCAATCCTGCTTGACAGGTCTGTTGAACAATATGCAACACTTGGGGCACACTCAAAAGGGAGAGAACAGGACGGAAAGACAGTTCCCCCTATCTGTTTGCTGAAGGACCCTACTTTTTGCTGTAGGTACAGAGCCTGCCTTAAACTGTATTTTATGTGGGAGGACACTAGAATCATCATAGCACACTCTCCACACACATCCCAAGCCCTCAGAGCCCAATTTTATTTGGAATTTCCATTTTGGATTTGCCCTTTACACATTGTATTTTGGGCCTGTATGAAGTAAAGGAAAAGTAGGTAAGGTAGGGCCTGGGATCTTTTACCCTATTGGTTAGGGAGTGCCCAGGAGTCACTCCTGCCCACTAGCTTGTGTCAGGCATAAATGTGGCATCTCCAGGCACCTACAACAGAACACTTCTTGACCTACAGAAGAACACTGGTCCTGATGTCTGTGACCTGAGAGGAGACCTAAAAGGAATTGACCTGCTCACTCATATTGGGCGAACAAAGCAAACACAAGGAGATGATGGACCGAGCACTGAAACTTTTCAGACACTCACCCACAGTCACAGATCTGGGTTGGTTGAATCCATAATCATTCTTTAGCTCACTACGCCACTCCGTTCAGACCCAGCCATATGCAAATCAGTCTTGACCCTGTTCCTTATGGGAACACTCCTGCGAGAACTGCCAAGCAAGGTCTTCCCTGGGCTGGAAAGGAGCAGGGTCAAGACTGATTTGCATATGGCTGGGTCTAAACTGGAATGGCACAGTGTGCAAAAAAACAATGGATTTAACCAAGATTTGTGAGTGGGGGTGATATTTGATTAATTCAGCATTCCGTCCATCATCTGTTCTTGTTGCACCTGCTCCCTCATATGCCCAGTGCAAAGAAGTGGACTCCAAGTTTCAGCTGGCTGACCTCCTCCAAGGCTACAGAGAAACATCAAGCTGCAAGAAGCATTTTCCTGAAGGTACCCAGCTGACCAGTGCAACTGGGCCTGGACTGTGAGCCTCTAAATACCTCCACTGAAATCTTGGGGTCTTTTGCAGTGTACTCTCATGGTGGACTGGGATTTAGAAAACAAAGACAGATGGTAAAATCGTTTACCAGGATCAGAACCTGAATTGTGTATCCAGCTTGCACTCCTTCATGGTCAGCCTCACTCTGCACCTAGGTCCCCGGTCTCCTGCGACAATAAATTATCAATGGCGCTTGTAGTAAAGTGTATATTATTTATTGATATATCTTGTACATAGTAGTGTTTCTCCTTTAAGGATTAGTTACTGGTGTACCTGTTGTTTCTTGAAGTAGCTCCATGGAGATGGAATACTGTGGTGTGGAGAGACAGTCAGTTGCACCTGACTGATTCAACTTGATGGATGAGATCTTATTTCCTCTGCAATAAACTTACTTTATTTCTACTTAAATCTGTACCAGCATTATAATTTGGATATTTTACAGTGCTTTTTTACTTCTTGGTGAAATGCTTATTTAAAAACTTTTAAAAAATCATTTTGATTTTATTTGTCCTATTGAATATAATATTCATCGACTAACAGACGTAGATAATAAAATTGAAATATAGTTTAAGATCAATAAAACATGCAGTATAATATATTACAGTCAGAAGGGCAAGTAGTCAATGAATACATAAATACATGTGTAGTTTTACTATCACACGTTTTGTCTTAATACAAAGACAGACATTCATGTGTTCTCACTAGAGAGTGGATCTTTGGTCCATTGCCAAATGTAAAGGAGCAACAGTATGAAGATTTTTTGGATGACACATTGTCAATGTACTATATGCTTTCATTATCATTGAAACCCATCATTTTTAGTGCAAGCATTCGAGACCTCTTGGATATACTTTAGTATATATACTTTAGTATATACTTATATGTGAATGTACTTTGTGGGCTCTGGAGATCAGCCCTAGGACTTGTCCGCTACCACTTAGGGACTTTTTTTTTCTGTTCAACTGCCTCTATTTAACTGTCTTGATAGAAAACGACCAGCAGAGATCACTAAAATACCAGAATTGCTTTCTGCTGAGGGGCTTTCTTTTTATTATTTTTCTGGCAACTGCCTATATTTAACTGTCTTGATCGAAAACGACCAGCAGATGTCAGTAAAGTACCCAAATCCCTTTAGCATTCTCTAGAGTCCAGTCCATAGAAATTGTCTTCAACGAGCACCTGTAGACATTAATATTTTTTTCAAATCTTGTATTTTCAGTGGTATGACCACTGAGGGCCCTACTTTTATATAAAAAACAGAGCTTTGGACTATACCATTTCCCGCTGAAAAGCAATATTTCTCTGCATGTGTTCCCTTACCTGGCGTGTCACGCAGTTTGTTGATTTCTTTCCCTCTATGTTAAAGAACAGTAGATGTTAAAGCACTCAGGCAAATGTGCTGCATAGCTAAATACATATAAGGTCCCAAAGATGAGACCGATTGCATTGCAAATTCTTTGTTTTTTTTATTCGAATATCATTTATTTCATTTATAAAGCATATGCGCCCGTCTTTGTGATTTGTTCATCATTTTATTGTTTAAAATGTATAATAGTTTGTGTACAATGTTACTCAAGGACATCCTCAACTACCTTTAATGTTCAAATTCCTTTTGTGAATGATACCCTTGTTGGCAGTTTACATTGCCAAAATGAACCCTAGACCCAGCTTGCAGTCACCAGAGAAGTACAGTTTTTCTAAATTCAGTTCTTTTAATCTGTTTCCCATTTGCCTATGACTTTGTGTCTCTATCTTTTTTAACTGATTATTCACTTTGTGCCCTCACAAATTTTTTACTTACTTGTTAATTATGGCGCCGCTCTCCATTCCACGCGGCTTGCCGTTTGAAATGGAGAGTGTCGCTCCTATTCACACTTTTGGTTTTTCTAAATTCCGGGTGGGCGGAGGGGGTTAGCAGGCTAGAGGCGTGGTGCCACTACTTAAGCTAATGCTTGCATGGACACACAGTGGGCGTGCCGCTGGCGTGCGAAATGCAAGTCCGGTTTCACCAGTCTGCGAGTGGACCGGACCCAGGGCTGGTACCCCTGGCCGGAAATTCAATGATTTAGGGAGCTGGAACACTTACTACAGAGAGAAGTTGATGATGCAAAACACCCCAGGAAATGGGATGTTTTGCCATAAATGCGCCCCACTATTACTGTTGACGACAGGGAGGGGGTATTGGTGTCTGCGTCTGTGGGAGTTCAGGTCAGTTGGACACTGTTTCGAATTCAGACCCTAAGGATAAATGTGCCTTAACTAATGCCAGATCCGTAGCTCAGCATCATCTGGAATTGGCTGAGCTGATTGATACCCATTAGCTGGATATTGTTTTTGTGATGAAAACCTGGGCAGATCAGTCTTCCGGACCCAATATAAATGCACTAGTTCCAACCAATTATAGGCTACATAGACAGGATAGGAAAGAAAAGGAAGAGGGGGGGTATTGCTGTAATTCACCGTGACATGTTACCAGCCACTTTCTTCCCTGTTCCCAATTTACAGTTTGAAGGTTTCCTTTTTAGGTCGAGCCTAGCGCAGCGTGCATGCGCTGCTCTGCTCTACTTTATGTAAGGGGCTTCAGAAAGCTCACCACACGCTTGAGAACAAGTCAATAAGGTTATCTCTACAGTTTATGCTGTTGATTATCAGAAAATTGCACCGTTTCTCCCCCCCAAACTTGCTGAAAATAGTGGTCCTCTGCCTCGTAATGTCCAAATTAGACTATTGCAATGCACTAAATGTCAGTTTACCCAAAGCTCTTTTGAAAAAGGTGCAGACTCTGCAAAATACAGCTGCAAGGTTGCTGCTGAAAATCCAGAGGTCTCAACCGGCCTCTCATGGACTGGTGAACCTTTATTGGCTACTGTGCACCAAATGATTAAGTTTAAAACGTGTTGTATTGCGTATAAGGCGCTACTGGGACATGGTCCTACTTTTTTTTAAAGAAAAATTCAGATGATACGTCCCCAACAGAATGCTTAGGTCCTGCTTAGCCATGAATCTGATTGTACCACCTTATAAGCTCTCCTCAGGGGGAGGCAGGAGCTTTATGTGCTGCATGACCAACAACTACAATTGCCATCCCTTAGAGATAAAATCTGCTCCTTTGCTTTAGTGCTTTCTTAAGTTACTTAAAACGTGGCTCTTTTCTAAAGCTTAACTGATATCATTTGCCTGGTTCTTCTTTCTAGCGCTGAGACGCCTTAGGGTAATTGTTTACACTCCATAAACTCAAATCAAAAATCAAATCAAGTAAAGGCAGCAGTAGGCAGGATACCCTATCTAAACTTCAAAAAGAGCGACTTTGCATGAGTGGGGTTGATGAAGCTTTGAAATTACTCTGTCCCGAATATGTGTTTGTGAAGACTACCTGTTGTGTCCGATGTATCACTTTGTTCAATGTATCTGGCCCAAAATCTGTTCTTCTCAACATCGTTCAGAGATGCTTCATGCTTTGATTGATGACGGGTCACACCACAACTCTCTCATACCTAGGTCGTGCAGAACCTGACATAAGCCAACAAGGGAATCATCTGGCTATTATAGCAACTAATAATATCTGCAAGGGTAACTCTATTTGGTATCAGCTCTGTGCTGCTCAACACTCTAATCCAATATAGAATAGGGCGCAGCTTAGCAAGTTTCACTATTGGCCTTAAAGCAAGATCTACTCTCATGGTCAACAGAGGGCCGCCACACCCCAGGTAAAAACAACTCATATCTTCATTTTCCCCTATTGGATTTTTGACATTTTTGTAAAATTTAATTTTACTCTACTTTTCCAATTTGCGTTGGGATTTTTATTGTTTTGCATTTTGACTTTATTACTGTTTTGGTACTGCATACATACTTTACAAATTGCCACCTGTTTCATACCTACCAGCGCTCAGGTTAATTTAGAGGCTTTAAGGATCCACCCTGACAAGGATTGTGATTATTTCTTGAAGTAGGCAGTCACCAACCCCAAATTATAAACAAATTCTTATACTGCCAACAAGGCCGAAATTGATCCAGAGTTGTTTTTGCACTTGGTCAGAAGATACCGGGCATAGCTGTTTGTGCTGGACTGTTCCTTGTATGGCAGGACCAAGAATGATTTGCTTATGGTTGGTCCTTATCTGTAATGGCATAGAGAGGCACAGATTGATTACCATTGGCAGAGACAAATTTAAGCATGAGTCAAATTCATTAATTCTATTCATCCCTTTTTTGTGCTGTCTTGGTTTTGTCAAGAGCTGGCAGTGATGTAGGTCTTTTGAGTGTCCTTAGAGCTTGCTGGAGGAAAGTATCCACAGTACCACCCTGCATCGAATAATAAACGTGAAAGGTGACAGGTGTCTCTTTTTGAGAAACGCAGTTAGGATACCCCCAAAAAGAAAATAATCCTCTATTGGCAATATGTGAAGATCTTCATTGATGGCGTTGGCTGCGTTGTTGATAAACATTAAGATCCCAAACTCCACCTAACAACACGAGGAAGAAAATAGGCAAGCAGGATAACAGGTCCAGAGTAAGATGGTCAACATTGAAGTTGATCCAAACCTACTTAAAGAAAAGTAACAACGAAAACAACAAAAAACAACACCAGGCACAGAAAAGGGAAAATTCACAACGAATGATCAATATCTGCTGAGAAAAATCAGTGACACAAAAGTACAGCAAAGAGGTGTTAACAGTGATGAAAAATCAGGGAACAAAACGAGCTGCAACACATCCACATTTTGCAAGTACAGCCTTTTACGTGCCAAAATAAGGAATAGAACTCAGAGGAAGAAAATCCGCCATATCTTAAAGTTTGAAAATCATGTGATTTATGTTGGTGGCACCATCTTAAAATGGAGACTTCATATGGTCAAACTCAGCCTTCCACCAAATAACCGATTGCATCTGTGATCAAACAAAGAACAAATTTGACATTACACTTGCCGCCAACGCGGTCTGCACTCCACAACATCCACTACCCTCAAGGAACCCCTCGGAACTCCTGTAGGTGTAGAGGCATTGGAGCAACTTAAACACAAAGAATGCCCTGCTTTGAACATGATGCATTAACCACGACATGCTAAACAGGGGTGCAGCCATTACTACTTCTGCTCTGAAAGCTGTATGAACAGATCTAAGTTCCAGTTCTTTGCTAACTCTGAACCTACTTTGCTATTTTTTTTGCATAACTTCATTATTATTTTCCATTGTACATAACAGAACATATAAGTGTCAGGATCACTGAAAGAAGCACTATCAATATGATGCAAAGAAAACTGAAATGTCACAAACACAAACATCACAAAATGTGACATCTACTCAACCAAGACTGCACAACATCAACAGATAAATGCATATACATCTCTGCTTTGTTAGAAGATAAAGATTAGTATCCACAATCAGCCTTAGAGAATTAATACACTTCACCTAACTCCTGATAATGTACCCTGGGTCTTAATTCAAGCCCCATACCATTAATCTCCCCCAGTACCTTTCGATCTATCTGATCTGTTACTTGAGGTGATGATCTTTCATTCAAAAGAGGACAATTGTCAGACATCAAACCTTGGTTACACATACATAATGTTATGATATAAATATGGATTCCATAGCAAGTCAATTTATCCATTTGATCATTTACCACACATATAACTTTCTCAAAATAGGTAATTAAGCACAGCTCCTTCAACTATTCTACTAATGTCGGCATAGAAGTTGACCTCCAATATCGTAGCATACTGATTTCAGCCTTCGTTAGTGCAGTTGCCAGCCATTTGATAGTGTGCACAGTAAGATCTATCACATATTTCATATTATGGAGTATGGCCAAGTGATCCTGCATCAGATATTAAGACTGACATTCTATTTTTCCTGCCCCATGACTCTCCCCCACTGTCCCTCCAGTTTTAGTACTAGCAAAAGCCATGCTAAAGCAGAAGAATGTCAATTGTGATAGCTGATGTGCTACGCAGTAAACCTTCGTATGAGGTAGTCGTAGGCCGCCACATTCCATCTGTTTGTATAGTTTAGATATTTCAAACTTTCAACCTAGACAAAAGATTTTATGTCAGAATTAATGATGTTCAATATTTTCCTGTGGATGAGGGTGAGCATACCAAAATGTAGTCATTCCATGGTGCAACTGTCATCTTAGTTATTTGGACCCTGCCCCATAAAGACTAATTGAATTGGCTCCAGTGAACAAAATCATTTTGTGTGCACAGGATTACATGAACCAAAATTTTACATAACATATTCTGCAGTCCTGGATTGATTAAGACACCTAGCTACATCAAACATTTGGGTACCCATCTCATGTTGCGTTGCAAAGGTCAGCTTTTGTGGTCCAGGGGTGTATCTTCACACTTATCCCAAATAATGTCATATTCTAAAAACTAGGAACATCTGTGTATCACAGATGATACGGATGGGAGAGACATGGTTGTCTGTGAAAGAGTAAGATATCAGTGGTGTATAGAAAAGATTTTACATCCGAAGTCATTCCTCTCCCTCTAAATGTCAGTGGATCTGTGCAAAGCAAAGGCAAAATATTCGAATGCTTTGAGAAATAATAAAGGATTAAAGGGCATCCTTGTCTTGTGCTGTGCCTTTCTGTACCTCTACAGTTAATTTTAGCTGTAGGCGAGTTATATAACCACCTCGGCTTGGAAATGAAGTCATATCCGAGACCAGATCTGTCTAGCTGTCTAAAAAGATAGCCCTATTCAATGCGATCAAATAAACTCTCGGGATTGAGCGAATAGGGTATTGCTTCACTTGGTAAATCTATAGTCAGCCAAAGAACATGTCAACATACGCAAGTGGTTCCTCGCAGAACGTCCAGGCATGAACCCTACAAGAGAGTCCTGGATAATGGAATGGATCACTGTACTCAGCCCTATCACCAGGATCTTGGCCAGAATTTTCACATCAATATTTATCAATGAAATGGGGTGATAGCTGCTACACAGCAATGGGTGTTTCCCTTAAATTTGAATAAGAGATAAAATCAAGTTGATGAGTATTAAAACATTTCCTAGAGAACCGGTTTGCCTGGGCAATTTACAAGTGTAGAATTGCTATATGTGCCTTGTCAATTGTAATCTCCCTCGCGAGACGGAGCATCCTTCCGGAGATAAATAGGGCACCTAAAAATTGCAAGGGAAGTTTCCTCTATTGCTTCCCTATTGAATGCTTTAGTTCTATAGAGTCTATGAGTCAGAGTCTGACTTTGCTCATCATGAATCACTTGGATGGATAACAAAAATTCTCTTTGTTTCAACTGAAACGCTAAAAGTGGGCCAGCTATCTCTCCCTTTGTATTTGTGGTGCTGCCTCACTACGACCAATGCAGTTTCTGCTTTGAGTGGGAAACCAACGTTTGGAGCCAACTCTTCTGATTTTAACCCTTTCCACAATTCTGGAGATGGCCTAAGAGAATATTGTGCTTGAGGCATTGCACCAGGAACTCTCAACTGAGCGGATCAGCCCTGGCCTACCTTTTTCCGATAGCTGAAGCCGATTAACTTTGTGCAGAAATATCCCGTGTTTCATTTTTAGTTTTGACTATTTGAACATGAGATAGCCATTGATTTTTCTCCGTGGGGGTTTTCATATTTGTAGCCCTGTAGCCGCCAAAAAGTATGGGATAACATGACCTAATTCCACTCCAAGCCGTAACAACGCATGGCCCGACAATTAGTTACACACAATAACAAAAAATAGTTTATGTATATTCTTTATCTGTAGGATGTATGAGGCGTTATAAGTCTACCAGGACAGTCTTTTATTAAGTCTTGAAGGACAATCCCGGTCATTATAATTGTGGAGGTCAACTGCCTAAGTCTAGTCTAACATGGGGTGTATCATCATGTTCTACCAACTTTCCAGAATAAATTGGTCCAAATAAAATTCAGTGAGAACTCTGAAAGGTTTTAATTTTTGCAAGAAAATACTATTTGTGTTGATTTACCGAAGATGGCAGCTGCTTATTAGGTAAGGTCTTATCAATTAGGATCACTAATCTGCACTTTTTGGTCGATTAGGGTTCAGTACTTCCTTCTATTCGGTGCAATTTTGACCAGCCCCCACTGACTACAATACCTATCCAATCGGTTTGTAATTTGAAGGTCTCTGCAGCTGGGAGGTGATTTTCTTGAATAAAGGTTATGTCAGAAGGCTTGGTCTTGAAATAGTGAAGATATTTTCTGTCTTTTGACATATGTGCCAAGACCATGCACATTGAATGAAGAGGCAATTAATAAACATTGGTGGTGGATCGTTGAAGCAGTGGCATTATCAGTTTTCTGTATAATCAATGGAGGAGATGTGGGAACGATCTGGATCAAGGTAAAACTCTTGTAAAGTGAACTGTCTCTTAAGAATAAGGATAGGTAGAAAGCAGCAGCTTATGGCGGGAGGCAATACATGTCCTGTTACGCTATGTTTAGTGTTTACGTTTATAGACATTTAAGTCTATGTGCCATACTCGGTTGTCTGCAGGTTCTTCATCCAGGTGCTCATGCCTGAACCATCAATAGTGACAGGGTACACAATCTAGGTTGTTCTGGGATGTAATCATACCATAACATTAGGACTCCTATGTAATGTAATGTAATGTAATGTAATGTAATGTAAAAAAGACTTATATAGCGCAACTTACACCGGACGGTTTCTTGGCGCTGTTCACTAATTCAACGGGAGGCATGTAGGGGAGAAAAAAGAAGATTATGTGTAGACGCTGCGGAAAAGGTGAGTTTTAAGGAGAGACCTAAAGTGAGGGTAAGAAGAGGAGAGTCTAAGTTCCAGCGGGAGAGAGTTCCAGAGTGAGGGGGCCAGAAAGGAGAATCTGAGACCTCCGTGTTTTTTGCGCTTAAACCTAGGTGTCTGGAGGAGCGCATGGTGAGAAGATCGGAGGTGTCTGGGGGGGACATAGGGGTGCAGAAGAGAGGAAATGAAGGAGGGACCGATGCCGGCCAAGGATTTGTGGGTCAAACAGCCTAGTTTGAACTTACAACGCTCCGATACAGGAAGCCAATGAAGGGCTTTGAGCAGAGGACGGACGTGATGATGTTTTGGTTGATGGTAAATCAGGCGGGCTGCCTGATTCTGTATTAGCTGAAGTCTTTTAATTTGATATTGTGGGATACCTGCATACAGGGCGTTGGCATAGTCGATCCGAGAGATGACTAATGCCAGCAACACCAGGGTGAGAGCTTCGGTAGTCAAAAAATGGGCTATTTTACGAATTTTCCTAAGCTGGAAAAAGCAAGAGGACACTGTGGCACTGACCTGATGTTTCATGGAGAGATCGTGTGAGATGTAGACCCCCAGGCTTTTTACCTTGTCAGCAGGACAAGGAGAGGGGCCAAGGGAAAGGGGCCAGAAGGTGGAATTCCAGGGGTTGGATGGGCCTCCGACAAGAACAAGCTCCGTCTTGTCGGGATTAAGTTTGAGATGGTGAGCGCCCATCCAATTGCTGATATGGCAGAGGGTAGACTGGAAGTCCTGAGCTGCTTCATCCGAGGAGTCGAGATTGAAAATGAGCTGAATGTCATCTGCATAATTAAATGAAGTGACATTCCTTCCCCGGAGGGAGCGGATCAGGGGGGTGAGGTACAGATTAAAAAGGAGTGGGGACAAGGACGACCCCTGCGGCACACCGCAGGTGAGCTTCTTCCTGTCCGCCGAGAATTGGGAGAGTCGGACAGATTGGTGGCGGTTCGTCAGGAAGGAGCGGACCCAATTAAGGGCCGTCCCTCTGATGCCCGCCTCTTTGACACGGTCGACCAGGATGGTGTGGTCGACCGTGTCAAAGGCCGCCGACAAATCCAAGAGAATCAAGGCTTGGCTAATGTTGGAATCAGCGCCTCTACGAAGTTCCTCCATTACAGAGAGGATGACCGCCTCTGTCGAGTGGGCGGGTCTAAACCCTGCTTGCTGAGAGTCTAGGAAGTTGGAGTCCTCAATAAAGGAGCGGAGGACGCTGGTTACATATGCCTCAAGTACTTTGCTTAGGTAAGGAAGCAGGGAAATGGGACGGAAGTTGCCCATAACCGTGGGGTCGGCGTTGGGTTTCTATAATATGGGTACTACCTCCGCGTTCTTAAACTGGCTGGGGACCTCACCGAGCAGAAGGGAGCTGTTCAGGAGGGCCAGCGGAAGGACGGGGCAAGCCGAAAAGGCAGCCCGGAGAATCGCGGGAGGGCAGCAGTCTGTGGGGGAACCAGAGGAGACTTTGTTGAGCAGGGCAAGGAAGACTTCTTCTGATATGGGGGGGAACTGAGTCAAGGAATGAGGGTTAAGAGATGGGGCGGCCTCTGCGAGGGGTGTAGCCGGGGGTCCAGGAGAAATACTATTTTTGATTTTGCTAATTTTTTCTATGAAAAAGCAGTTAAGGGAATCACAGAGTGCCTGAGATGGAAGGGGTTTGATGGTCACCCTATCTGGATGTGAGAGCTCCTCCACAATGGCGAAAATATCTTTAGATTTTTGCGCGGAGTTAAGGATTTTTGTGGAGAAGTAGGCAGTTTTGGCGGCAGAAATTGCCAGTTTGTATTCTCCAGATAATTTTAGGAAGTGTAGTTTCTCTGAAGGGTCATAGCTTCTACGCCAGCGGCGCTCGGCTTGGCGGAGTCCTAATTTTAAGGATTTAAGGCTATCAGAGAACCATCGATGTGCGTCGTGGGGGCGCTTAGTTCTAATTAACTTAAGGGGGGCGACCTTGTCGCTGGCGGACTCTATCCATTTGACAAGTGCGTCTTCTTGGGAGTCTATAGGGCCAGGGCCTATATACTGTAAAGGGTAACTATCTTTATTCATGTCAATGTTGCATATATTCAGGAATGAAATTCCCATTTCCCCATGTGCCAAAGATCAGTTCTTAGGTCTTACCAAAAGTAAGGAATTTATTTCATATGTGCTTACTGGGTCACTTACAGATTTCAAAGTAGACCTTGATTTAGCTCGACCCTTGCTCATCTCCTCAAATACCCCTAGGCCTTCTTTGCCAGACCGTCTCCTACCGAGTCTATTATGTGCCAAACTGTATTTTTTGGGTTAAAGCCTGTACCTTTGAGGATGTGTCCAGAGGCCCTTTTCTCAGAGGTAGTGCCATAATGATAGTTTCTGCATCGAGGTTGCCTAAAAAGGACTCCAAGACATATGGGGTAGTTTACGCCATAATTTTCCCCTCAACCACGATGATCATTGTTGCGGGTTAAAGTAGCCCAAATTCGATATTGGTTTTCTTGAGAAAAGGTTGAAGCATCAGACACTTTTTCCAGTAGCACTTAGTGTTCCATGACCAGTCCACAGAGATCGAATACAGTGAATAGGCCCTTGTAACGTCAAGCCATTTTAAATATTGTTCTACCATGCTGATGGCATAGTAGGCAACCTATCATAGGATGAGGTCCTTTAGAGTGGGGAGTTTGGGCCGACTTGTGTGTGCCCTCTGAAATTCGAGGACAAACAGTGAACATACAATGGCAGTAAAGTTTGCAGGAATCCAAGCATATCATCTTGTTCTGTTTCAGTGACTCCATAAATGCATATATTGTGCCTGCTATTTCAGTCTTCCAGTACTCCTTTTTAGGTGCCACTAATCAGCTCCCTAATCTGGTTCTTTATCCAGTCTAACTTCCAGAGCTGTGAGTAGGATTTCTGTCACATTCAGTTGCATAATGAAGTCTGCAACCTACATCCTCAAGGATTTCACCTCCTCTCACACCTCAGACAATTATTTTACAGTTACCATCCAGGTTGCCGATAGTGGAACCATTCACCAATATTTTCTTCAATAATGCGTCGAGGGAAGTGTCTAACATTTTACCGTTGGTTAGTCAGCTTGTTGGTTTAGTCCCGGATAACGTTCACGAAATTAGCAACCAAAGGAAAGATTTGGGGGTAGCTAGAAGTAAAGTAGTGCACATCCACTTCTGCATGTTTTCAATAAAGATTTCTCATGATAAAAAACACATTAGAAGCATTATTTTTAGGTATTGTCACATGATCAAGTCTCTTTACCCCATTGTGGCCATTTATTCTTCATACCCGAAAGAATGTGTTTGAGTTTAATGATGATTACGCCAGTTACAATGCAATGGATTAAAGTTCTCTTAACAGAAAGAACAAGTTCAAAGAACTGAAACTGATGGTGACATTGAAGTGCAGATCATTATAGATAGGTGGTCATCCCAACTGTAAAGATACACAGGAAACAGGTTTCAAACCTCCTGCTGTGCCCTGTATCATTCCTTTGTTTTGGAGACAGCATAGTCAAATAAGAGCAGCCATTCCATTTCAGCTTTACCACTTTCCTATGTCACCAGTGCCTTTTCTCGATACATCTGAGCATTGGTGTCTTTTGCCAAGATCAGCAGTTTCAGCAGCATTTCGAGTCCAGTCTGTGCCAAGAAAGACCAAACTGGTGCTGCGAGTATACTCCACTATGTTCTATGGAGGCCAAGTAAGCTCCAAAGGCCACATTCCACTTTGGGCTAGCGGACTGAGCTGGCGGTAATATCGCTCAAGTAAGGAAAATGTTACTTACCCAGTATGCATCTGTTCTTGGCATGTAGACCTATAGATTCACATGCTTTGCATAAGTCTGCCATCTACTGTTGGGTCCGGATGTTTGCACTTTGGTTTTCTACGAAGAAGTGTTTGCCAGTCACAAGGTAGGTGACTCCTCCTTTCGGTGATAGTGCGCATGGGCATCGACTCCATTGTTAGATTGTTTTCCCGCCTTGGGTGAGAATGGAGTTAGTAAGTGTAGAAAAGAGATGGACATGCATATGTATCTAAGTAATATAGTACTAGAACAGGTACAAGCACCCAGGGAGGCAGGTGGGCGCATGTTAATCTACAGTTCTACATGCCAAGAACAGATGCATACTGGGTAAGTAGCATTTTCCGATTGAGCCATGTGAGCTGTAGAACACATGCTTTGCATATACTATACAGCAGTAATCTCACAAAGCTGTGGCCAACCTGTAGCTGTTGCAGTAGTTTGAAAGATAACACATCTACACAATAGTGTTTTGTGTGGTGTAGACCATGTTGCAGCTTTACAGATGTCAGTCATGAGAATATTCCCTAAGAAAGCCATAGAAGCCCCTATTTTGCAAGTGGAATGTGCATGTTTGTACACATTTGACTATCCACCTTGCAATACCAGATTTAAAAATGGAATTGCCCTTGTGTGGTGGAGCAAAAGCAACAAAGAGTCGTTTAGTAATACGAAAATGTTTTGCTCTTTTTATGTAATAAAGCAATGCTCGTTTAACATCTAAAGTATGTAGAGCTCGTTCTGCCACTGAATCCGGTTGAGGAAAGAGCACAGGCAACTCAACGGATTGGTTGACGTAGAAGGCAGATACTACTTTGGGTAGAAATTTAGGGTTAGCGCGAAGAACCACTTTCTTTTGGTGTACTTGTAAAAATGTCTCTTCTATGGTTAGAACCTAGAGCTCACCCACTCTCCTCAGTGATGTAATAGCAATGAGGAAAGCAACTTTTCAAGTGAAAAATGGCAGCTCACATTTATGCAATGGCTCAAAGGGTGGAACCATTAGTCTGGTAAGGACACTATTAAGATTCCTCTCTGGGGCAGGTGAAAGTCTTGGTGGAATACCTCTTTTAAGTCCTTCCATAACAGCCTTGATAACAGGCACTCTGAAAAGAGACAGATGTTGTCAATTTTGAAGGTATGCAGCTATTGCAGCAAAAAGTATGCGTATAGATGTATATGCTAGATTTGATCGCTGCAAATGCAGTAAATAAATTATATTTTGAATTGAAGCATCAAGTGAGTTGATATGGCTGTCATTACAATACATAACAAACCGCTTCCATTTTGCTGCATAGCAAGCTCTTGTAGTAGGTTTTCTAGCCTCTTTAATGATATTCATAAAATCTGGTGGAAGATTGAGATAGCCAAACTCTATGATTTCAGGTGCCAGATGGCAAGGTTGAGAGGCATGGGATCTGGATGTCTTATCTCTCCATGGCTCTGTGTGAAGAGACTGGATGTGAGATGTATCTTTTGATGAGGAACTACTGAGAGTTCCAGCAGTGCAGTGAACCAAGTTTGATGGGCCCATGTGGGAGCTACCAGTATTAGTGTGAGGGACGTTTGCCTGAGTTTCTGAACCACAAGTGGAATGACTGGGAGAGGGGGACAAGCGTAGGCAAATATCCATGACCAGTTCATCCATAGAGCATTGCCTTTGGATAATGGGTGTGAATACCTGGAGGCGAAGTTTGGGCATTTTGCGTTTCGGTGTGTGGCAAACAGATCTACGTCTGGGAAGCCCCATATCTGAAAAAACGTGAGGAGAACTTGAGACTGAAGTTCCCACTCACTGATCTGTTGTCTTTGTCTGCTGAACAGATCTGCAATCTGATTGCTCACTCCTGGGAGGTGTTCTGCTGCGAGATAAATCTTGTGAGGAATGGCCCACCTCCAAATGGCTTGTGCAAGGTCTGACCATTGGAGAGAGTGTGTCCCTCCTTGCTTCTGGATGTAATACATGGCTGTCATGTTGTGTGCATCAGGACAGTTTTGCCTACACAGCGAGTCTGGAAGGCTTTGAGAGCTAGAAAGACTGCTAGCAGCTCTAGATGATTTATGTGGAGTTGTTTTTGCTTTTATCTCCACAATCCTTGTATTGTGTGAGTTTGGAGATTAGCTCCCAAACCATTGAGCGATGCGTCTGCTGTTAGCACTGTCTGGGGAACTGGGTCGAGATGAAAGGCTGCCATTTGGAAAGGTTCTGTGGATTCCACCACTGCAGAGAGCGATGAGTGCGGCCGTCCACCAACACTAGATGGGCAATTGACCATGAGACTGATTCCATCGATGTGCTAAACATCCCTGAAGGAGACGCATTTGAAGTCTTGCATATGGAACTACCATGATGCAAGATGCCATCATTCCGAGGAGCTGCATGAATACCCGAGCTGGTAATGAGTGGTGGGGCTGAAACGTGGATATTAGAGCCTGAGTATTGTGAATTCTATCTGAATTGGGACAAGCTAGAGCTTTTTGTGTATCTAGAGTGGCACCCAAGTACGTTTGCGTATTGGAGGGTTGGTGATGGGATTTCGACAGATTTACTGTGAATCCGAGGCTGTGCAGTAAGTGTACTGTTCTTTGAGTGTGACACTTTGTGAGAGTACTGGCTTTCATGAGCCAGTCGTCTAAATATGGGAAGAAGTGAATATGTTTTCTTCGCAAATGTGCAGCAACAACTGCTAGGCATTTGGTGAATCCTCTGGGAGCAGTGGTCACTCCGAATGGGAGCACTTTCAACTGGTAATACTTTCCCGCTACCACGAACCTGAGAAATTTGCTGTGAGTGATATGTATTGGAATATGGAAGTATGCGTCCTTTAAGTCTAGAGAAGACAGTAAGTCGTCTTGCTGAAGGAGTGGGAGCACTTGTTGGAGTCTACCATGTGAAAGTGGTCCGATTAAATGTAGAGATTTAGGTCTCTGAGGTCTAATATAGGCATGAGAGAGCCATCTTTTTTGGATATGAGCAAGTATATGGAGTATACCACGAGGCTTTGATATTGTAATGGGACAGGCTCAATAGCTCCCTTTTGCAGTAGAGAGTGAAACTCTTGTTTGAGAAGCTCCAAATGCTCTATTGACAATTTGTATGTTTGCGGAGGAATGTTTAGTTATTGCCTGGAGCTTACTGACAATCACCCAGCTTGAATAATTTGTTACAGCTTCTATCACTCCTGTATCCTTCCCCAATAACACCAGTATCTGTTTGGGACAAGAAGATGTTCATAAGGGTGGCCATTTTGCTCACAGAATAGCTCTGCCCCCTCCGCTACCCCATTTTGAAAGGAAGTCCCTGATGTTTACAGGATGGAGCATTAGAAAAGAACCAGGTCTTTACCACTCCTCCGAAATCCACTTAGTTGTGAAGTTTTCATATTCTTCAAGTCTCGAACTTGAGGAATTTGAGCTGGGCGGACACTACTGCAAAGGAACCTCTAACAAAGAAGCACCAAAGACAGTCAGACATAAAGCCTGTCTAGCTTGAAAGGTGCTTCTTGGGTAAGAGGTGAAAGGCTGTGTTGTAAGAAGATCAGTTCAGTACCAATGATGGCTCAGAGTGTAATGCTGTATGTAATTAAATACATCATGCATGAGTGAGAGAATAGCTTTAAGGTTGGGTGCAACAAGATTTTGTCTGCCTACGTTTAGAAACCTAAGCACCAAAAATATGGCAGCTTCGTTATTCCGAACCATCCTGGAATAGAGAGACTGTACCTTTAGAAAAGAAAAAGCAAAAAAGATTTAGACGGAAAAGCCTCACCCACATCCCTAGAGGATGAGACCGCATGTTGGTATGATCTGGGGTGGGTGAAGGATTCTGCTTCGCTGGCGGAGTTCGCAAAATTTTGCCCGCTCCGTGCGGAGTTCCGACAAACTCTGAAGAGTTTTTTCTCTCGAGCGCTCACAAGAAAAAATCGCGCACTTGACCTCCTTCCGGCGAGATTTCTCAAAGTGGGTGGTCACGGTGTGTTTCGACCACTCGTGTTGAGAAATCTGCAGCTTGCATTGAGGAAGGTGCCGCTCGAGTTGCATGTCTACTCGTGCGGCAGACAGCAGCAGCATCCTCTGGCGCAACGTGTTGTGCCATTTGTGCTGATTTTACAGCGCAGGACAAATTCCTAGCACTAAAAATCAGTGTGAGGAGTGCAACTTAACAGACTACACCGCTGGCAAAACTCCGCAGAGCACAGCAGTTTTTCCGGCACTTTGCCATGTTCTGCAGAGTAAAACTCCACGAAACCACCCAGGCCTAGTATTATCTTAACATGGTCCGGCAGGCTGGCCAATTATGAGGCATACCATGAATAAGTGGGTGACACATTTCTGTCCACATCGTTTTTTTGTTTTTTGTTTCCTAAAGGTACAGTCTATTTATTTCAGTAAGGTATAGGAGTAAAGAAGCAGACATATTTTTTGTTGTCTGAGTTTTACCTTTGAGGGTGTACTGCAGGCTCTAAACCTCTACCTCTCTTGTTGAGTGAGATATATGTTTAGAAGCTGCCTGCCTTTAGGTATAATTAATTGATGTAATTGTATGATAAACAACCTGTCCATTGGTGACCTCTAGACAGTAGGATAACACAAGGTGTGGGAGAATCCTGTGAAGGTCCTCATTTTGAAGAAAGAAGAGTTGGTCACCTGATTTATCCGGGGCACAAAAAAAGGTCAGTTCCATGAGTTACCTCGGGTTCCTCACTGTTGGTGAAGGGCCTAGATTTCGAGCTAAGCGATGGAGGGAAAGTGTGGTGCCACAACGGAGGGCTGCTATTTTTGAGCAGTTGAAACACCTTTGATGCCTGGTCTGCATACACTGGGAATAGGCTTAGTATGTGGTCAGGAAATGGGAGTGGCTAAATATGCCTCAGTCATGTGACACGGCCATGTGCATGCCTAAGCTACAATTTGTTAGCTACCAGCATATCCATGAGGAGGGAACTAAAGGAAATCAGAATACTACTACAATGGCAAAACAACACCTAACTCGATTCACATAGATAAGAAATGCATAGGCGCTGGAAGTAGGGATGCTGTAGCACCCCCAAATATAGCCATGCTGAAGTTCAGAAGGTGAATGAGCAATAAATGCCTTTACAGTTTGCGTTTATAGTGTCACAATTGCTGTGCGTTCAAAGACTGAGGTCAATGTCTTCAGAAACAGTGCTGCTTATTCAGAAACTGGTGTTTACTTTTATTTCTCCAACTGCAAAGTGAGAGGATTTTGTAAAAGTGACCCAGGTGACAATCTTGCTGGGGAGCAGGAAGTGAAAGGAAAGGTGTATGATGTCACTTCGTTTTTTTCTAACACACAACACCCGGTAAATACATGTAAATGAACAACACATATTTCAGAATATATCAGCAATTAGGAAAGAACAAATGAAACAAGTTTTTAGTAATTCTGGAGTGTAACGGAAAAAAAGATTTAATAGGATCAAAACAAATTAAGAATTTACATGGTGATGCACAAATGATAACTATTGACTGAAGCTGTATTTCCGTACATTATCATTTGTGTGCTATTTAGTTTTATCAGTGAAACTGAACATTTATTCAAGTGTAGTGGCCATTTCAACAGAAAATGTGCACTCTGTAAATGACAGTGCGCTACCGCAGCAGTGCGCCAAAATGCACCACCCGGCTACATACCACATCGTCAAAACTCTCCTTCTGAAGGGGCACAACACATTTGCTATATCGTTTTTTTGTTTGATTCCTGGATTTTTCACTATGCCTATGACTTTAGTGATATAACATTAATGGCAGCACCCCCACTCTGAAAATTATTCCAGCACCACTGAAGAAATGAAGATGGCATATAATTTCCACAGCTAAACAGTAGCACATGGTAGTTGATGTCAATAGCACCAAGTAACGAGATGCCAAAATCTGGGAATGGATGTTTAACGTGAGAATTATACACTTGTAGAAGTTTAGGCCAAAAGCACGTCCGTTCTTATGTGTGGGGAAAACCAAAATGGGCAAAGACGAGTGTACTGCATAAGGTGAGCAAAGAATGAATTAAAGCGGCCATTGTGTTGTCTACATGTATATTTCGGTAGCATAAAAGTCAGCGGTGGTGTTAAAAAAAACCCAGCAAAAGTCACTTAAACTGTCTGAAAAGTATTTGTTCTATTGAGGGAGCAGAAATCCAGAATGATAATTATGCATGACCTAGGCAAGCAAATGTAGGGTAAGAGGCCTGGAGATCTGCATGCTGGTTTGGAAGTCGGAGTAGAAAGGAAAAGGTGATTTCTGTCACCTGTCATGGAATATGAATGCAATTCTGCCTCCACAATCCGATAATCATTTGGTGTATGCATTGGAACTCCTTGGGCTGTGTTGTAATGTGCTTATTGCCAATGCACGCAAGGTGGGAAAGGTACTAGTTTATGGAATTGTTTGTATTCTCACTATCAAGAGAGTCATGTTTGTGGTTTGTTCGATGCTGAATTTACAGTGTGGTGCTGGTGGCCACTGACATTAAGTAAAAGGACTTGGGTAGCCTGACCTCTCCAAACCTTCAAGCCTAAGATTTTAAATCCAGTTGTGCGACACCTGCATGGCAGTGCATACGAGCAAGCATATTTGGACCATGCTGATGGATTATAGAGGCTGCCATGTCACAAATTAATAGAGGAAAATACAGCGATGTTCGACAGAAGAAAAGTGGTATCTGTGACCACACCATACCTGAAAATAAAATGGCAGCACATTTTGCAAGCACAAAGGAGGTTTATCTACATAAGGGGTTAAATATTCAACTTGTACTGCTGAAGCTCACTTAAGTATCCTGTTCTTTTGTTTGTATATATTTGATGTGGAGGTACAACAACACAACAGATTTCAGAATAAAGAAGGAAGAATATAAACCTGCACAACAGGTGTAAAGACAACAATGAGCAGGTGGGGCCCGTAGAGAGAAGAGAAGACGGCACACAACTATTATTGGGCGCACCAGGAAAAGAAGGGCGGCCGACCACGAATAAGGAGGGATCCTTATTTTCGTGGCGCCGCTGCGGGCACTGGAGCAGTCTGGTCCCCGCGCTGAAGAGGCGAGGAGCGGAAGAGCAACGCAATTGCGGCTCCATATCTCACTCGGCAGTGGGGTGCCATACGGAGAAGGGCAGAGAAGCCTTGAGAGGCCCTATGAGGTGTGAGAAGACATCAGGCAACTAAGACCAATTGCATACAAATGGAGAGCGGTGTGAGATGCGCTGTAAAGGGGAGTAGAGGCTGCCGACACACAGAGCATGCAGAAGGAGAGGCCGTGAATGGGAGTGGGGGCCTCGTGAGCAGCCAGTATAAGCGGACCTCCTGGGGGACAAGCAGAACCAAGAAAGTGGATGTTTCTCTTAGGACATGGGCAGGAGATGAAAAGCACTGGAGGCTCACACCGGGGACGAGGCATACAGCAATAGGATAGTTGTGTTAAGACTAAGGCAAGCGGGGGTTAAGGGCCACGAAGGGAAGGCCGAACAAGGAAGGAGAACATCCTGTAAGGGCCTGGGCAAGTGAATACTTGACAAAACGAGCAGCACACGGCAGAGGGAGGTGGAAACTCCTGGAAGAGGCCTGTGCAGTGCTATTCATATTTATAAAGTGGCATCTATATCCAGCGCTGGTAGGGGGTAGGGACTGACCTCGCCCTCCCGACCTGGGGCAGGAGAGCTAGCAGTACTGTAAGAAAACATGGAACTATCGACTACCTTACGATTTGGGGACGGTGGAGGAGGCCTAGGCAGGGCCAGGTGAAAGTAAGAAAGTGCTCCCGTCAAGCGAAACCTGAATATGGAAACCCCCAATTAGCGAACGTGACAAACGTTTCAAAAGAAAACCGAGGTGCCTAAGGAGCAAGCATGGTAAAAGAGAAAGGCGGCAAGGCAGTTCAGGCAAATAAAATATACAACTACTCGCAGCCGCTCCCACTGGACCAGGGGACACAGACGGTGACTCTGGCCACGCGTGTGGAAGAGATGACACAAAATAATGACTGACCGCCCTCAATAGCAGATGTGCTCATGGTTATTTATGCAACAAGAGATGAGATGATACACAAAAATGATTTTGTAGCCATAGATGTGAATTTGCTCCGATGTGATCTAAGGAAAGTCTCGGACAGGGTTACCACCACTGAGCAAATGGTGGCCACTCAACAAACGGAGTTACACAGTCTAAGGGAAACCATAATTAACCTTCAGAAACATGTGGTGCACCTAGACAATCGGGCAAAAGACGCGGAGGGAAGATCACAGAGAAACAATCTTCGCTTTGTTGGCTTCACCGAGAAGGCAGAAGGACCATCTGCTGAACTCTTTTTGGAGGACTGGCTGGTTGCAGCACTGGCTCTCAAACAACTCTCTAAAATTTCACAGTGGGAAGGGTGATTTGCACGTGCCCCCATCTACCCCTGCCCCCCGAGGCGGGGTGCACTCCCCAAGGGTTTCATTGCTCGATTTCTGAATTTCCGCGACTGGGATTCTATCCTGCAACTCACTTGTAGCCAGGGCCCACTGACATACGAGGGCCACCAGATCTCCTTCTACCCGGACTACACGCAACGAGTGCAAGAACGACGACGATCCTTTCTGTTGGTAAAAAGGCGCATGAGGGACTTGAACCTTAAATACAGTCTCCTATTTCCGGCAAAGTTGAGGGCCGGGAGTGGCGGAAAGGTGCTACTTTTCTTTTCAGTGGGGGAAGTAAGTGACTGACTGGGCGCAAGAAGCTTCCCCGGTGCCTGTTTGGTACCCTCCACTGTGACACTAAGGAAATTGGGATCACAGAGGCAACCCAGGATCAGACACCAGCAAAATCATTTGCAGGACAGTAACAAGAACCGGAGCCTCAGCCGGTTCAGGGTCTTTCCGGATGGAATGCTACAGGCCTCGGATATTGTGCCGGACTCAAGAACCTCATCACCTGGCCGACTCATGAACAGTAACCAGAGCAAGGACAGGGATGACTGACTGGGGTGTGTGGCAGAGGCACAAGGAATGTATTGGTGGAGCTAGCGGTAGCCTCCAACTTGGGACATTTGGTAGGATCTAACCGAGAGATTGCTTTGGGGGGGGGGGAAATGGAGGACAACTTCGCGGGAGTTTTCTGCACGAACTGAAATAGCTGACAGGGGCCTGCCCACCAGAAGCAGGTACCTGGTTGGGGAGTTGGAGGCTAGTCCTCACACCTCACCACCTGACCAGCACTACTGTCGAGGAGGGTGTTATTGGTAGTAGTAGTCTTTTTTCCTTCATAAGGTTCTAAGTTTGGAGGATACTTTTTGGGGAAATGGGCGACATCTACATGCCTTCACCAGGTTCTGCTCAGATGGGGAGGGAAATGTGATATTGCTCAAGGGGTGGAGGGATGTTGGGAATGTTTGGGAGTGGTTCAAGGGGACATTCCTTCATATCTGTCAGTTGACAGGATCTGCAATGATGAATGCATGGATGAAAATGATCGCGTCTACTAGAACAAAATGGACGCATGATGGCTGAGAAGAAGTGTGCAATCTGTGGCGGGCACCACGAGTAAGCTGATCACATGGAATGTCCGAGGCATAGCTGCCTTTGAAGAGCGTAGGCGTTTATTTGCATACTTGAAAAGATATAAGGTAGCAGTGGTCTGTCTTCAGGAAATCCATAATTGGGGAGACTCTAGAGCATACCTATGAAACGCTGTAGGGGGGAACTGTACACCACCCCGTATTCTGGGTTTGGAGGGGGGCTCTCATAGGGGTGGCACTGGGAGTTCCATTCCAACACCTACACCATGTAGTCGATACAGAAGGAAGGTACGTCATCTTACATGGGGAGGTTGGATGGCACAGAAGTGTGTATTAACAATGTATATGCACCAAATGAAGATAATGCGTCCTTTTTCACTAACCTTCTGGAGGCAGCCTCACCAAACCTAGGAGCACCAATAATGCTGGCGGGGGACATTAATTGTGTCATTGACGGCTCTCTCGACTGAGAACCACTGCGATTCCGCACTAAGCGAAAAATGACTAGTGCACTGCAAGATATGCTAGTGGGTATGCACTTACGAGATATATGGCGCACGCGCCATGCCACTTCAAGGCAGTTCTCATGTTACACGCCCGCCACAAGAACCTCCAGTAGGCTGGATTATTGGTTTCTCTCTACAGATCTTGGTTGTAGTGTAGGAGGGAAACCAACCGTCCCAGATATTTGTCAGATCACTCCCCAGTCCTGATGGAATTAGGGGGTAGAGGGGTTAGGTCTGAGATACCCTTGTGGCCGCTCAATACTGAAGCACTGGCAGACCCTCCATTCGTAGCCAGTATATCGGAGGAACTAAACCAGTACCTTCAGGAGAACTGGGGGTCGGCCTCTTGCTGGGCAACCGAATGGGAGGCCATGAAAGTAGTCATGAGGGGAATCTGCATCAAGACTTCTTACGGGGTTCAACACCAATTGGAGCGGAATGTGGCTACACACGAGGATAACCTGGGTAAGCTGGAGGTTGAGATTGCCACGGCCGCCCAGAGACTGAGGGAGTGAAGTGCAGCCAAGAAGGCCCTCCTGACTGATCTTCGTCAGTTAGAAAAACATGTTTATACAGCCTATCCTCCACACTATACAGAGTGGATGATAGAACTGGGGCATTATTGGCATGACTAGTGTGCCAAGAAACAGCTGTGGCACAGATAATGCAGATTTGCGCCAACAATGGGATATTGGTGCACACGCAGTGGGCGATAGCTGAGGCTCTGGTGAGTCATCTGCCAGCGGTGTACACAGGAAATTCAGTGTCAGACCTGGAGGCGATACTTACCTATCTGGACTGACTCCCCCGCTTGAATCCTGAGGAACAGGAGGCTCTGGGCTCTCTGATCACCAAAGATGAATTAAACCGAGCTATAAGTCTTCTTAAACCGGCTAAAAGTCGGGGTTCAGAGAGGCTCCCGGCAGAGTTCTATAGACAATTCGCCCCGTTACTGGTAGATAGACACCTAGAGGTTTATAATGAGGCACTGGGAAAAGATGCTCTTCCATCCTCTATGAGGAAAGAACTCGTAGCCGTGATATTAAAAAAAGGATAAGGACCACAACCTGCCCAGTTCCTACACCAATATCGCTGTTAAATATTTATGTAAAATTACTCAGTGGTATAATGGCAGAACGGCTCCTCCAGAAGATGACGCAGCTTATCCATTCGGATCAAGATGGGTTTCATCCCCAGGAGAAATACGACTTATAACCTGAGACAACTGGCGCATGTGTGGCACGCCGTGCCTGCTGGAAACGAATAGTGCCATAGCATTGTTAGACATCGACTTAGTAGAGTGGCCTTATATGTGGCAGGTCCTTCGGAGACTAGGGGTGGGTGAACAGTACATACAATGGGTACAGCTCCTGCTGCCAGAGTTCCAGTGGGCAGGGCGGCGTCAGGGTGGCTAATTCTTAGAAGAGGCACCCATCAGTAATGCCCGCTTTCTCCCCTTTTTTTTGCAATTGTTATGGAGACACTGGCAACTCGTCTGAGAACTGTAATGGACCCCAGGGGAGTTAGGTTGGGGAGACTAATCATATAGTCTCTCTATATGCAGATGAAACACTAGTCTACTTGGCACGCCTGGAGAGCTCTATCCCTGTACTCCTGGCGGAGTTGCGTAACTTCGGTGAGATCTCAGGACTTTGCATTGTTGCCTATATACACAGCAGCACTCACTTTATATAATCCCTCAATCTTATTTTAATACACTAGAGAATCTCATTGGGGACCTCTTGTGGAGGAAAAACGTAGAAGGGTGCGGCTGACAATGCTGCAGAGAACTTGGGAAAGGGTGGTTTGGAGGTACCCCTGCTCGAGTTCTATTACTTGGCATCTCAGCTGCAGCATGTGGTTCACTGGTTAGACAATGAGGACAACTAGGAATAGAGCCTACAGGCCGGAACTTACGGCGATCGCTCGTTGACCGAATTGTTGATGTTGGGAGATGGCGTCCCCGGAGATTTTCCGTACGTAGTACGCCACGTAGCAACATTATGGGAGAATATGTTGAGAAGGGTGGTGCAGCATGCTCCGTACGCACCCGATAGGCACAGGATACCTTTGACCTCGGACCAGGCCAATTTCTGCAAAATGGAAAGATTTCCAGTGTTACACGCAAACTTTGGTCAGGGTTTCCGGAGGAACCCCCTCCACCCCACCAATATATTGATGGTCATGCTATACATGACACAAGGCAGGTGACTTATCTCCCACCTCTACGGAGCACTTCAGGAGGATCTGCCGGGGGAACCTCTCTGAATCCAACAAAAATGGGATACTCTGATGAATGAACACTGACAGAAAGTGACTGGAGAAGGTTGCATGAGGGGGTGCAAAAGGTTAGTACAAATGTAAGACTTAAACTCCTCCAATATAATATAGTGCATCAAGTATACATTACCCCACGCATGTTACATATAATCTACCTGTCCCGAAAAAATGAATGTCCCAGATGCAAAAATCAGGGGCAGACTTCCTCCACATGATATGTACGTGCTCGTTGTTGCACCCCTTCTGGGAGGGAGTCCTGACATGTCTAGGGGAGGCCATTTGTTGGAGTATACCCAGAGAGATTAAGCAGGTACTGCTGGCAGTACTGCTTGCATGAAAGAACAAAAAGCTAAGCAGGCGTTTTGTCAACCTGGGACAAGTTTTGGCCATGAGGTGGGTAGTGATAGCATGCATAAATTCTCAGCCCCCCAACATTTGCGGACTGGGTTAGAGACGAAAGCGAATGGTCGACTGCAGAATTGGTACGAATGAGATCTGTGAGGAAAGATGATAAGGTTGAGGAGGACATGTTGGCAGACTTACAGGGGGGTCAGGAGCCTGAATTCCAGGAGGTCACGTGAAGGGGAACCCCATAGAGAAGAGAATAAAAGTGAGATACTGTCTAGGAAGTGTCCGGAATTCCAACAATAGATATGATTTGGAAATGTGTAGGTGATCATGAGACTTGATTAGGACTGACCAGGGAGGGGAGGACAGGGGAGGGGGCATGGGGGAGTTAAGTGTTGGAAAATGTTCTACAAGTTAAACTGGCAAAGAATATGTGCGGAATTAGGTGGTCTGTAAATGAAGCAAATGATGTCCATGTATACAAATGTAATATGGCTACCTATAAATGCCAATAAAACTTTAGGAGAAAAGAAAACAGACAACAGTGAGGCCTGTATGTCACATGCATGCATTCTCACGAATGCCCTGTCCGATCAAGTTTTGCTGTTATCGATACTTATCCGCTCAGCCTTGGAAATTTAGAACTGACAATTCTTTACCTGTTTTCCATTAATGTGTTTTAGTATTCTATTGATGTTTTTAATTATTTATCTCTATTTATTATGTACTATTTGTAAGACCTGTTGTGCTTTTTATGGATTTTTTTTAATAGTCAAATGTAGATTTTATGACCAACTGATACTTGATGTCTATGTCCAGTCACCACATGCTCGCTAACCCACATGATGCAAATTGGGAGTTTTATGTGAAGCATATTTAGTACTGGATATGTCAAAGCAATTGATATGATAATTGAACATGCCTACAGTTATATGTAAAACTTGTCAAAAAGAATAAAAAAAATAAAAAACAATGATGAAAACCAGGTGAAAGTTATTTTATTTTGGTCTGTTTCATGTCACTCTGCCAACCAGGAGTACTTGTTCTGTACATTTGGGCACATAAATTCCCTGCTTATGACGGGTCCTATGGCGACCAGGACTGTTTCCGCTGTGCAGCATCCTGACTGTTCTGCCTCTAGCAGCTGGAATATGGTACTGCAGAGATAAAGCTGCCCAGTGAAGTAACTATTTGTTTCTGTGGAGCCACAGCAGTTCCTACCCAGGCAGGTCAGCCCAGTGAAGCCAGTGCAGAGTACAGTAGGCAGAAATATGGATTTGGGTGAGATGTCCTGTGGAGCTGCAGCAGATGGGGTAGGGATGATCACAGGGGGCGAGGATCATGAGATCATTTCAGGGGTGCTTTTCTGTAGCTCATAATCCACAATAAATGTGGTACTTATAAAAAAGTAACAGCATCAAAACAAACAAAATTAAAAAACACTACTCCTCATAATTGGGGTGCTGTGGTCCCCAATGCAACTCCACCTGCTGCACTAATGATGGCTGTAGCCCTGAGAAGCTGCCTAGCTTCTCTTTTTTAACTACTTCCTCACTATGACTGACCGTCACTTTAATCTCTAAACAAGCTTGATCTCTTTCTGAAAAAAAAAATAGCTACTACATGGGGCCTCCCTTTTTGCGCCAAGGGTGCCATCTGCCCTAATGTTAGCAACAAAAATGAGCCCTCATGTAAACTTTTTATAGTAAAACATTTATAATTGTGAAGCAGCGGGCCCCTGGGCAAAAGCGTCACTGCACCTACTTCACTAATCATAGCTGCGGCTTTGCTGTGGCATCCGAACTTTGTTAACATGGGCTCCCATCCCGTTGCATCCCTCTCCCTCCAATCTCTCATCACAACTCTCCCCTTCTCATCTCTCTGATGCCCAAATCAAGTTGTCTCCTCTGCTTGAATTGTCCCCTCCCAAAGCAACACTGGCACAGCAAGTATGCGCTGTGTCTCTAAAGCAGCAACAGAAAAAATGATATCTACAGTTCTGCAAATCAGGCTGTCTACTTTTCCCACTGAACAGGGCCATCACTTCTAGGCTGGATGTCAAACGCAGGCTCTGTGTAAGAAAGAAAAAAAAAGAAAAAGTACTTTTAGCCCCTTCCCCCTAACCTTTCTCTGTTGCTTGGGCCGTTACCTGCTCGGAAATGGGGATTTGGGCTCTAATGCTAGTCCTCGTGTTCTTTTTAAAAGTAAGACTGCCATAACTGGGCTCCATTGGACACTCACAGAGCAAGCGGAGGGGGGGCGGGGACTTCTGTGCTGTGAAACAGAGAGAGAAATAGAGATCTGTTAAAGAAGAAACAGTACGTGTGTCCTTTAAAAGGAGTGCACCCTTTAAATGGACACCCTTTAAATGGACACATATCAAATATTTACACGAGATATAGTCTGAATACTTAGCACTAAAATGTACATTTTTCAAGCACTTTTATAAATCTTAAATAGCATTTTGCAGCTGCTCGTTTAATACTGTGTGATTCAGTTTTAGAATAATGACATTCCCAGTGCTTTCTGTGACAGATTGGGAACTTGTAGTACTGTAAATAAACAAGTCACTATTCCTCACTGCACCAGTAAGGATTTAATTCTGTGACTTTCTGGTCACACACGAAGAAATTTGCAGTGCCAACATTAGCTAACATGTTTCAAACGGTAAAATAATGCATTGCCCTTTGATTAGGTTAACTTGCATTTATTTTTATTTTGAGGTGTGTGCATGTTTTTATATGTAGTTAACTGTAGGTAAAAAAAATGTTTTTTCTTCTATTTTTACTCATGTCTTCGATCTAGTCTTCTCACTCACTGATCCTGGCCCATGAAACTTAGTAGAACCGCCCTCACACTTTTTATGGACTTTAACTGCTGCATGGAAATGAAGAAAGCCTGAAAACGCGCATGCCGCGCTTCCATGTGGTCTTCGTGTACATGTTATCGCGTCACCCCCGAACCCACAGGAAGGTGGGCCCAGCAGTTTGAAGACCTCTGGCTTAGGCACGATCTGCTCTCAAATTCTTCAACCCCCCCAATGGCTCAGAACGCTTGGAGAACCTTCCTGCCACTTATGAAGCAATCAATCAATCAGGGGGTTTGTAAAGTGCTACTACTCACCCGCGAGGGTCTCAAGGTGCTTGGCCGACTCCGTTGAGTGCTAGGATCATCCGAAGACTCAGGTCTTGAGGTCCTCCTTAAACCGGGACAGTGTGGGGGGGGGGTTGCCGGAGATGGAGAGAAAAGTTGTTCCAGGCCTTGGCTGCGAGGTAGGAGAAGGACTTTCCTCCCGTTCTGGTCTTTTAGATAAGTGGGATGGTGGCCACAGCACTGTGTCTGACAGGTTTGCCTTTAGGTCAAACAATGAAAAGAATTACAGCAGCAAAAATGAGGTGCAAAAATTATTTTATTTTGTTTACGGCGAGAGTGGACAAAATGGACAATAGTAATTAAAACAAAGTAAAATTTCCACAGGCTTGTACAACAAGCCATACAAACGAGGGACTTAAGTAGCTAGCCAGACGCAGTATCCATTTCCAAGTGAGCTGTGGGTTCCCTCGAGCATCATGCAAACATCTCCATAGCCACACTCCTGACATTCACAAGCCTTCAATGGTCTGATAGATTGGTAGGACCTTTCGCATCTCACTAAAGGGCCGTTAACAGCTCATAACTGGAAGTTCAAAATGGCCGTCTATTAGAGCGAAAGGCTCCACTGTTCATAGCTCCTGATCACTCACACAGCAGCACCAAAGACTGGCCAACAGAGGAGCATGTGGTTTCCACATACATGCCAACTGTCGGCAGTACGTCAGGATAGTGTAGACTGCCTAGTAGTTAACACTGCCAAAGACTAGTGAGGCACAAACAACCACATTTTGGCAGTGACCGGTAAGGGCATTGTATACATTTGGCGGTCAAACATAATGATACTGTACACTACGCTTAATTGTTCACAAAAGTGCTAAGGGCATTTTGCTCAGGGAACAGACAGTGAAACTGGGCATGGTGCTTAAACTCTGGCAATGGCAGTGGCTGCTAAGGTTTAGGGTGATGTACCCATTTCTTAACAGAGTTGGATAAGAGTTCTAGGGCATTTCAGTACTGCAAGGTCACCACCACCATAGAGGACATGTCTATACAAAGATTGCAACGCCTGTGACACGCGGTTCAGCTAAGGGCAGTCCTAATTTCAGTTTCATGCACCATCCTACAATCTCACTGCACTTTTCTTTCCTGTTATGGTGCACCATACGGACCTATCCTTTCTACGAGTCCTGCTGGACCCCTCAACACCAAGCTTCAGAAACAGTTGCTTTTTTCGACTCCACCTTCCATCTTTTCTTTCTGGGGCTAGACAGTCGCGATCTGTATTGCTACAGGCGGGCTTCAGATTCCAGATCACAGCCGTATTTTCTGGTCATTCCCATTTCATTGCCCATAACATTTTCTTGTCTGCAAATGCTGCAGCGAAGAAAGAGTCCGAGCTGCCAGTCCAGTGAGGGAGTCTATTGTGCTGAATTGTCCACCTTGCCTACACCGCACAAGCTGCATAATGGTGTTTTCCCCTCTCCCTAAAAAACATTGGCCATGGCAGTAACTGGCGAGGAAAGAATACCCACTGCCTAACTAGAGTACATTTCTGAAAGGGCCCTTTGCCTGAACATGGTCACTGGCAGTGATCAGTGATACTACGATACCCACTGTCCAAATAGTGTAAATATTGCTAATGATGAGTAGGGTTGTGAATACGAGAGCGCAAGCACTGTAGACGCCACTGAAGCGGGAAGACACCAATGCACGCACCTGGAAATACTGTTTGGCTACTCACTTCTTAGCCCATACCCAAGCATTTCCCGAATACGTCCTACTGTATGTGGAGTAATTACAAATGTAATACTTCAGTATATGGTTTTTGGAAATTCTGCAAAGCACACATTTGTACCTGCAAGGGGACATTTTGGCCTTTGTTTTGCCTTGAAACGTGTGCAGAATGGAGGTGAGAGCTTCTTTTTGTTTCATTCCCATTTTGTTTATTCTAAGAAACATGCTTACCACACAGGCACGTTTGCTGGCAAGGTAGTTCCTTGCCCAAACAACCTTCACCACAGCAGAGGAGACAGTTGTCATTCAAGAATAAATGTCAACCTGAGTTGAAGTGAGAAGCTGATCCTCCAAGGCTGCCTTTAGCTCATCCAGTCAAAGACCTCCTCAGGAAGGGAAGCAGAGCCAAGAGCACTGCATATTAAGACCTATAGCACAGAGCCACAGATGTTACAGCAGGGGAAGAGTCTTTCAGTCAGGCTGTTCTCTTACATTTTCTTCATAGGTGACCCAGCCTATGGATGCAGAGTTTGTTGTCTACGTAGCTCACTGCATGCCGAAGGATAGAGCCCAGAGCCCCACATTAGATAGCGCTATATGAGGCCACCAGACACACACACCCCATCCAGATAAAGTGCAAATTAAGGGACCATTGGCAGCATCCTACAGGGTCACTCTGGAAATGAATGAGGTAAATGTGGCAGAAACGAATACAGGCAAGAGTGTCTGTAAACAGCGGCCACCTCTGCCGCTGGGGCTGTGCCAGGGCGGGCACAGCATTGGAGTTGGCACCATTCAATACTTACACTTGACAAGGGATCAAGGAACAACCCACGCTATCAGGTTGCTCCAGTTGGGCTGTGGTCCATGATGGACGATGGTCTCATTGCAGGTAAAAATCTTTTCGCCCCTCAAATGATTGTTTTCTTGTGGGCCAGTTTGGCAGGTTTTCAATTGACATACATCCATGAGAGGCTTCAGTCTATCTCACGCTGGCTGATATCCAAACTCTGAGTGCCCTCACATCTAGTAAGTTTCAGAAGAGAGGCCATGGGGCACAGAATCAGGAGTGTTCAACAGCAGGACCTTCGACAGCCCAAGTTTACACCACTGGGGAGGATTTCCAATGGCAGAGTCCTCAAGACACTAAGTGTCAGGAGCACAAGATATGAAGGCAAATCTTCCACTAGAGCAAAATCCAGATCTTTCAACAATTAAACCCTCCCCAGCCCAGAGTTTGACTGTTTTGAGGTGCCAAGCTGTGCACCTAGAGAGGTAATGCACAGCCTGGCTAGCAAGCTCACCATTCATCATCTGGTTCATTCAACAAATCTTCCTTTTTGAAAGGGGAAGAGAAGAAAATTAAAATTAGAAAACAAACATATCTCCCGTTGTGTCCTCCCACCCCCAAACATAGTGAACCCTGCAAGCCCAGAAAAGGGAAATAACTATCCCATGAATTAGTACTTTCAACATCCTCCATCCCTGCAGTTCATTTCCCACCTGGTCACGTCCAGGCTGTTTTCCGTGACAGGACTCCTTTAAAACTGTCTGGGTCAGTCTCTCCTGGCCAGAGCGACTGCTCCAAGCTAACCAGTAGCTCCTGGTGGCACTGGCGGATATTGACAGGGAACCGGGCCCTCACCATCTCATAGGCTGCCAGTAGTCGCATGCTGCGGCGCACCATAAGGTACTGGATGACACAGGTGGGTGCAAGTGAGTAGCCATCTCGACAGTGAACCAATACCCTCTTTTTCTTTTCAGCAGATGCCTCCAGGCAGTCATTGACGTCACTAAAGCCACGCTGACGCAAGGCAGCGCATTCACTCTCTGGTGGCCCCTGGATGGCTACCTTCAGCCGGGACCAACTGTGGCGCCCGCCTCGGGAGCAGGTACAAGGGACCACACTGGGGCTACGGTTCCCAGGTAAGCTGCTCATGTCGATGATGCTGTCAATGCCATGCAGGCAGAGAGCTCGGCCGCTGTAGGCTGCGGTCATGTTTCCCAGGTAGATGCAGTCTGTCACCCGGCCTATGATTGGCTCAGAAAACTGGAAGTGCTCCGGCCTGTACCCTGTGTCCTCAATCTCTTCAGGTTTTAGGGGTCCTTTTCGACTGTAGCCAAGGAACGTTTTGGAGCCTGTGCGAGATGGTGGTAGGGCATCTTGCTCAAAGCTGCCATTCCATGATGGTGGAGAAAACAGGGAGAATCGGCTGGAGGATTTGGTTTTGGAAATCAGCTCAATGGGGCTGGATGCAGTGCTCGAGCCTGTGGCACAGAAGAGGGATGCTCTCTCCAGAGAGCCTGTGCTACTTGCAGCCCCACTGCTATGGGCCTGCTCCATCTGTGAAACAAGGAAACAAGTATTAGGGAACACAGATGAAAAGCTATGGGAGACACTTCTTTGAGTCACACATTAAGTTACTACTTTAATGCCACTAAGCCTTCTGGAGCACCCAGAATGCGGGGCACAGTCAAAGCTTCTTCTGCCGCCACTATCTAATGGAGATGTCAATGTGTGGCATTTTCTGCATGGTAAGCCACCCTTCCCATTAGCATCCGGCAAAAGAACGTTTGAAAGGATAATATTGTCGAGATTTTACTAATATCACGAATAGTACCAGGGAGTGGAAATCTCCGGTAATCCCTAGCATGCATTGCGTACCTCTTACTACTGAACATTTAAGAGTAGTTTTTTACAAGCACAAGAAAATCTGGCAAAGGCAGCCTCTGGCTATAGGCGGTTAACATTTGAACTCTCATATTCATAATATGCATGTTCTATTATAGGCAAAAGGTAACTGGAGTAGTCCTAAAAACCAAACTAGGAAAAATAAATCCTACAAGTTAGCAGAGGCCAGAGAGTTATGGACACTCAATTATAGGCTTAATGCGAGGCTTCCGTGTTGTAAGGATGGTTTTTACCAGTACTCATACAGCCTCTATTGTCTATATTTGAGTACTAAAGACATTTTTCAAACTTAAAAAGTGTTCAATCTAGACAACAGATGGAAATAAAGAGCTGCCATAAATGTTAAAGTTGATACACCTGTATTTTTTCAAATATATGGTGACTCTTGCTAAGGAGGGCTCCATTGCCGAGAATAAGCTTATTTTATGATCTAACATGGGGTATAGAGTTTTTGTAAAGTTCTGGATTAGTGAGGGTCAAATGGAGGGGCTCATGGCTCCAACTGGTTAAAGGACAGCAGCATTATTAGCGTTACAACTTTAGGAAAGTGGATTATCATTTGAGGTGGACAAGTGTCCAAAGAGAAGGCTACCAGGTGCTAGATGTCACACAATTTACGAAAAATAAACCAGTATTCAATCCCTGGTAACCTGGCACAAAGCAGTCAAGTTTAAATCAAAGGCAATTTGAAATAATTTGCACAGTATAAAAAGTCACACCAAACACAATAATATTCCACAACCAATTAATTTTTTTAAATAATGTTTTTTATTAAACAAAAGAAAACATATTTTAACATTCTGTGCACGTCGGGTGAGTTACATAGCATTAGGGTTTTTCGTTGCGTCACAGGATACATTACATTTATAATCACAGTTAGGATAACGGGGAGTCAGACATTTCCAATGTGGGTACGATTGTCGGTGGTTCGCAAAGGCCACCCCTGTACGTATTCCAGAGCCCCCAGACCTTCCCCCACCCCACTTGCCAGGGCAACCCCTGGCTACATACACATTCTTTTCACGCATCATGCACCAATCCAGGTCCTCAGACCACTTGGTGAGGTCTGGAGCCCGAGTGGCCCCCAACAGTTGTGCTATATTCCGTTTTGCCACCATACATGCCAGGGTCACCCACTGCTTCTGTGAGGAGTTCAGGTCAGTTGGCTCCCACACATTCAACAAGCATCTACGGGCCTCTAGAGGAATATCTATTCCCATCACCTCCGTCATTACCTCATGGATCTTAAGCCAATACACACTTACATACTCACAGTGCCACAGTACATGGAGGAAGGTTCCCAGCTCACCCTAACCTCTCCTACAATCACCACTCTCCCCCCGCCCCATCTTCACCAATCGAGGCCCGGTGATGTAGATCCGGTGTAAGATTTTTAATTGAACCAACCGGAGTATCATCTGGATGGCTACCACCTTTGGGGAGGAAACAGCTTCAACCCAATCTTCATCATCCAATATCAGACCATCCTCCCCCCACTTTTCTCGTAGCCTCCTTAAAGGATCATCCATGTGATTTTCGAGCTTCCTATATATTAGGGAAACAGTTTTTTCTGGGAGGTGGCCATCGAGCACCCGGTCTTCAAGACGCGTAGCCTCAGGGGGCACCTCACCCCTCGGGACTCGGGCCATCAGAGCATGTCAAACCTGGTGGTAGCGGAAGTGCTCACTATCATTCAGTTCATATTTTGCTTTCAGTGACTCAAACGTGTGCATCTCCACCCCGTTCCAAACATCCTTCACCTGGGAGATACCAATCAAATCCCATTTATTAAATCCCTTAGATTTCCACAGGCTCCCCAATTGCTCGGAGTTAATCAAAGGCATTGATAGAGTTAGTTTCCCCTCCCAACCCAAAGACTTATTCGCAATGTGCCAAATTTTTACAGCGTGGGCAGTGGGTCCCGTTAACTGAAATCTTCCGATCCTGGCGTACAACGCCCTACAGATATCTCCCCCTGGTGCCTGTTCCCTAGCCATGGCATATCCCGGGTCACTTGGAAGTCCGTATACAATTTGATTAATGGCCGCCAGTTGGGATGCCCAGTAGTATTTCCTCAGATCAGGGAGTCCAATGCCCCCGTCATACCAGGGAAGGGTCAACTTCAGAAAGGATATCCTAGGTCTACCCTCCCATAAAAGCTCCCTCTGCAACCCTTATATTTCTTTAAAGTAGGACACGGGGACCGGGTCCATCGCATTCTGCAGTGCATTTAGAAATCTAGGAAGGGACATAATTTTGAACAACGTCGCCCTTCCAAGCAATGAGAGTGGAAGAGCCCTCCAGCGCATCACATCGCTTTTCAACCGGCTCAGTGGGGAACCCAGATTGCGCTCAAACCTAAGCTTTGCATCAAACGTTATATAAACGACTAAGTAAGTGAATCCCACCTTCTCTATCTGGAGAGGACACGACTGCGGGATCACTGGTGGTTCCCCGGACAAGACAAATAGGACAGATTTCGACCAGTTAATCGCAAATCCAGAGTATCTACCAAAGATTGACAGGACGTCCAAAAAACATATCAGAGAAGCTCTGGGCCTGGTGAGGTACAACATAATATCGTCTGCGTAAAGTGAGATCTTGTCTTCCCACTCCGGTGTCCATCTCAGACCACGTATTGTTAGGTCCCATCGGACCCACGCCGCCAAGGGCTCCAACGCCAGCGCAAAGAGCAACGGGGACAAGGGACACCCCTGCCTCGTGCCCCTCTGTAATAAAAAGTCTGCAAACTTACAGTTGTTGACCGTCACTCTTGCCAAGGGCTTAGCTCAGAGAAGTCTCACCCACTCTATGAATTCCTCCCCAAAATCCATCTTTGCCAGCACCGCGAAGAGATGAGGCCATTCTACTCTGTCAAAAGCCATGGTGGCATCAAGTGACACTAAAACCGCAGGCTTCTGCAAGGTCGACGAACGACCGAGAATCCCATGCAATCGACACAGGTTTAGCGCAGTATTACGGCGTGGCATAAATCCTGACTGGTCAGGGTGTATTAGAGTGGAGACCACCTTAACCAGCCTCACGGCCAGCAATTTAGCGAGTACTTTAGGCTCCGCATTAAGCAGGGAATTAGGCCTGTAAGAAGAGCATTGAGTCTTGGACTTCCCTGGCTTGTGGATGACAACTATATTAGCAACCTGCTGGTCATAGGGGAGTTCACCCTCTTTCCTACTCTCCAGAAACGTCGCACGAATGTAGGGCGCGAGCCTCTTGGCATGTAGTTTGTACAATTCAATCAGTATCCTGTTAGGGCCAGTGGCTTTCCCGGACTTCGTGCCTCTTATTGCCTGCGCAATTTCGTTGTCAGTGAAGGGGGAGTCTAAATACTTCCTGTCATCATCAGACTGAGTCGGCATCGCTATATCTTTAATCATGGCACTATTTTCTTCCTCAGTGTAAGAAGCCGCCGAGGTGTACACCCCCCTGTAATATGAGGCAAACTCTTCCGCCACCTCCTGCGGATCAGTAACACTGCACGCTTCTCTAACAATGAACTCAGGCACCAGTCTGGAGGCTCTCTCCCCCCGCTCAAGCCATGCAATTAATTTCCCCGCCTTATCACCATGCTCGTAGATTCTACTCTGTATATCATTGTATTGAGCAACAGCTTTCTCTCGGGCCATGCTCCTATACTCGTCCTGACGGAGTTTCAAACGATGGAGACCGTTCTGATTGGGCGACTCCGAAATTTCTTTCTCTAAGGTCATCACCTCTGTCTCCACTCTTACAATGTCTTTCTGATGCTTCCTTTTATTCCTCGCTACCAGGGACAGAACCTTACCTCGGATAACTGTTTTATAGGCTTCCCAGAGTACCCCTGCTGAATGTACACTGCCAACGTTTTCATTAAAATACTGGTCTGAGAGGCGTACAACCTCTTTCTTCACGCACGGGTCTCTGAGATACCACGCGTTAATGGGGGCAATTCTACCCGCCGACAGACTACCGTTGTCTAATCGTAACCACACGGGGGAATGATCAGATATACCTCTGCTCATAAACCCGGTTTCCCTGATGGTCACTGCTTCCGCGGCTGGTATAAGAATATAGTCTAACCGTGACATGCTACTATGCGCGGCAGAGACGTGAGTGAACTGCTTCTGCGTGGGGTTCCGTGTCCTCCAGCTATCTACCAGACCCAATGTTTCTAAAAAATCTGGGAGCCACCGCTGGGACTGACGAAGAACCCTCCCTGGGTGTCTATCAAGCTCTCCTTCTAACACTGCGTTGAAGTCACCCCCCACGACTAGAGGGCCCAGGGGCAGCGTGAGAAAGACAGCGCCTAGGTCTCGGAAGGTGTCAGATTGCAGGCCAGGCGGAACATACGCTGACAAGAATACAACTGTCTTACTCTCCAACTGACCGGAAACACCCACATACCTGCCTCTCTGATCCGCCCACGTTGATCGGATCTCAAAGGGAAAGGAGTTTTTTAACAATATTCCAACCCCCCTCGAACCAGTGGTGAACCCCTCGTGTGCCACTAACTTATATCCTCCTTTATGCAGTGCCATACATCTATTGCCAATCTGGTGTGGTTCTTGCAACAATACCATGTCCGGGGAGTGTCTTCGTAAGAACTGATTCACCATCGACCGCTTGATCCTGTCGCCTAAGCCATTAACATTCCAGCTCAGTATCTTCATCCCCAATCCTTTCCCTTCTCGCGACATTTACCCAATTCCCATGATCCCATGCACCCGATATGAACATACACAGTTACTCAATGATTTCAAAAAGGTTGAACAAAAAACAAAAACAATCTCCCCCGACCCCCCACCCCACCCCACCACCCTGCACCCCTGCATCAGGCCTGAGCCCCACCCCAACTCGCAGTGTGCCTGTCGCCCCCCCACTAATCTAAGGTAACTAAAAGTAGTAATGGGGAGGAACCTAATGCCCAGCCCCTCCCCCCCCCCACTGTATTATTCCCGAATTATACGTAACTGCAAAGTCCTCCTGAGTAAAACATTAGTCCACTACCCAAGTCCACAGCGTAAAACACCATTGCCGTCGACACCTTCCTCATCCCTGTCCATCTTCCTCAGCCACGCGATGGTGCTCTTCAGGATGTTCCGACGCTCTGCTGTCCACCCAGTCTGCCGCTACCTCCGGGTTATCAAAGAACCAGGCCTTACCATCCGCTTCCACCCTGAGTTTCGCCGGAAAGAGCATCGAGTATCTCAGTCCCTTGTCCCTTAGTTTCCTCTTTACCGGAAGAAAACTCTGTCTCATTTTCTGCACGGCCTGCGTAAAGTCTGGAAAGAAGGAAAGCGTAGTATTTTCATAATGCAGCGACCCCGAAGAGCGTGACGATTGTAGAATCACATCTCTGTCACAGAAGTTCAACACCCTGGCTATCATCGGGCGGGGTGGTGCTCCTGGTTTTGGCTAACCTCCTGGCACCCTATGTGCACGTTCAATTGTAAAAAAGTTACTGAGGCCCCTCGGCTTCAGGTGATTAAGTACAATGTCTTCCACAAATAGATCGGGTGTTTGGCCTTCTGCTTTCTCCGGTACACCAAGGATGCGTACGTTGTTTCGCCGATTGCGCCCTTCGTAGTCGTCCAACTTTCGGTGGGTATCCTCCAGTGCCGCCTGCAGGGCCCGGACTTCCCGTTGCAACTCCGCCATATCATCCACCAGGCTGGAAGTCTTTAGGTCAAGGGACTTAACCTTTTCGCTTGTTTTGGCGTGATCGGCCAGCAATAGGTTGACTTCCAACTTTACAGTGTCCAATTTAGCGTCTAGCGCATCCATTTTCCCGACCATGGCGGACTGGACGTTGTTTATCGCCGCCATGAGATCTGTCATTGTCGGCTCAACCGATTCACTTGGTGGGTCTCCTCCGTGCGTCAGAGTCTTTCTCCGTTCCAAGGGCGACCCCCTTGGGCTGAATGTAATGATCTATTTAACGAGTCCTCCCACCCGGACATAATGGCAGCCATTCCCTCTGATTACATCATCCATCGACAAGATAGAGACAAGGGAAGAGGGGGAGGAGTCGCCCTAGTTGTGAAAAAATCTCTTTCGTGCACGGTCACGCACACTAACACCATCGTAGGGGTCGACTCTCTTGCCTTCACCATCTCCCTATCGCCCCAGCAAGCGGTGAAAGGTCTTGTCGTTTACAGACCTCCGGGCCCTGTGGGATCGTTCTTCAATGATCTCCAGCAGGTTCTGTCGGTTCTTGTTTTAAGATCTGAGCAGTGTTTATTGGCTGGAGATTTTAACTTCCACATGGATGACCACCAAGACCAAGATGCTATCAAGCTATTGGATATTACATCCACCTTGGGCCTGTCCCCCTATCTCTTTGGCCAGACTCATGATAAAGGCCATACACTTGACCAGGTCTTTTCCACTTCACCTATTATGGCTGTCACACTTTTACCGGTCTTGTGGTCTGATCATTGTCTCGTTCACTTCGAAATATCTTCTACGGTGAAACCTACGGTCAGTGCTACAAGACTACAGGGTAGCAGCCATAGAGCGTTCCATCGGGTGACACCAGATCTGTTAGCGCAGGCTCTGGTGGATCATCCTCTGTCGTATGCGGGTGATATGGAGAATGACCTTGAGAGCCTGCAATCCTGGTTTCTAGCTAGATTAAATGAGCTCGCCCCACTACAGCCAGCTAGGTCTGCCACCCAACGGATCTCGGCCCCTTGGTTCACGGAGGAATTGGCCCATCACCCTAGGCAATGTAAAGTTGCAGAACGGGCTTGGAGAGCCCAGTACGATCCTGAGGCCAAACAATTCTATAAATCTATGATGAAATCCTATCATGATTTAATTCTTCAGGGCAAGAAATGCTATTTTGCCAAAAGAATTGAGGATGCGGCAAACTCCTGCAAAGAGATTTTCTCAATTGTTCGCAAATTTACCACCCCGCGCTCAATCTCAGCTCAGGACGCTCCGGCAGAGACCTGGGCCAATACCATTGCTAATTTTTTCACCACCAAAATTAGGCAAATACAGGATTCTTTTCCTTTGAGATCTATGGATGACCCGCTGACTCTGTCGGCCGAGACTACTCTTCTGCCGACCTCAGGCCCTGTCCTGCTAGATTTCCCGCCCCTTACGGTTTCCGCATCCTTAGTTTTGATGAGGAACCTTAAATCGGGCTCACCGCTAGATCCTTGCCCAGCAAAATTTTTAGCGAAAATGGCAGATGTTGTCAACCCTATAGCTAATCCCATCCTTAACCTCTCCCTGAGCCAGGGGTCTCTGCCTCAATCTTGGAAACAGGCCATGGTCATCCCCCTCATCAAGAAGCCCAACCTGGACCCAGTAGTGCCATCCAATTACAGGCCAATTTCGCTCCTTCCAGCACTCACCAAAATCTTAGAGAAACACGTGCATAGCGTGTTATCTAACTTCCTGGAGTCAAACGAGCTACTCCATGAGTCCCAATCGGGCTTTCGATCTAACCTAAGCACCGAGACGGCGCTCTTGGAAGTCACCGAGATTGTGAAGGAGGTGCTGGACACCGGAGGCAGGGTGATGTTAGTTATGCTAGACCTGTCGGCGGCGTTCGACAACGTCCCCCATGAGGATCTCCTCACTAGGCTACATGACATCGGTCTAGGGGGGACGGTGCTCAACTGGTTTCGTTCCTTCTTAGCCAACCACCGACAGACGGTCTGGGCCCCACCTGGATCTGCCGAAATGCCGCCATTGGGAGTCGGAGTCCCTCAGGGCTCCGTACTGAGCCCCACTCTATTTAACATCCTCATGACCCCTCTGGCGACATTGGCAGAGTCCTATGGGGCTCGGATCGTCTCTTATGCTGACGACACCCAGCTTCTGTTCACCTACCGCAAGAGCGAAGATTTCGATGGAGAAAGTATCCGTGAGTGCCTTGGGGCTGTTTTTAATTGGTTCCAACTCAACAGCCTCAAGTGCAACTCGGACTAATCCGAGATACTATTCTTCGGATGCCCAACGGAACCAGATTGGCATGGCTGGTGGCCCGCAGATATGTTCCCCCCAGCTCAGTCATCTAAATGGGCTAAGAACCTGGGAGTCAAAATTGACAATGAGCTTTCGCTCAAATCCCAGGTGTCCACTCTTACGGGAACGTGCTTCGGGATTCTCAGGATGTTGCGCAAATTCTTTCCTCTTCTATCCGAGGAACATCGGAGGATAACTGTCCAGGCACTTATAGGATCCAGATTGGATTATGCAAATATTCTAGATCTGGGTCTGCCAGAATATCTTTTACAGCATATGCAGGTGACCCAGAACGCTGCAGCGCGAGCGATTTTTGGCCTGCATCGCCGTTCTAGTGCTTCAAGCCTTCTTCTATCCCTCCATTGGCTTCCTGTACGGAAGAGGATAATGTTTAAAACCTTGACCTTAGCCCACAAAGCCCTGCATGCCAATGGTGCGAAATATCTCCAGAAGAGGCCTACACGATCCCTAAGATCGGAATCATTAGCTTTGGCAGTGGTGCCACGTATAAAAAGGGCCTGACAGGGCGGTCGGTCCTTTAGATATCTCGCCCCCCAGCTATGGAACTCCCTACCGTTATCCTTGCGGACCACATCGAATCTGCTTGCCTTCAGGAAAGGCTTAAAAACTTGGCTTTTTCTGGTTAGAGCGTTTCTCTTCTTTGGCCTCTGCCTTTTTAATGTTATGTTTTCCAGTTCTTTCTTAAGGTCTAGAGCACAAAGCGCCGGGACACTCCTTTGGAGTAGCCGTTGCGCTATAAAAGTCCCTTTTAACATAACATAACATAACATAACATAACATAACATATTTTTTGAGTCTGCACATTTTTCAGCCCACGCCCCGACCTCGGTGGAGGTTTCTTGGTTTCTGGCTTCGACGCCATCCTAGTTTTCACACCTAGCCGAAATAGCCCCTTCAGCACCCCAGGGCACCACTGCGGCTCCACCACCGACACTCAAGCCCAGATCGGAAGGCGGCTCCCAATTACCTTCACCATACATTCACCCGAGTTCAACACATCTTCAGCGGATGAGTTTCGGTTTCGAATGTGGGCCGCAACTTCCGGTTAAAAGACCCGCTGTTGTTCAACTAGAGTCCGGGTGGATGACGCACCATGGTCCCCGGATGAAATGGGGTGTAGGCCTCCAAACACCAGACGATGTTCCGATGGGTAGGGATGCTCGATTCACTCCCAAATTTCACCAGGGGGACAAGCTTTCTTTCCCCTACCCATTGCAGGGTTCGGGCATCAGGATTAATTCAGGATAGGCTCGATGGAGGGACGGAGTCTCCGGAGCTAAGCCTTCACGCGGCCATCTTGGTCACGCGTGTGGTCCTCCCCTCCACAACCAATTTTTAAATAAAGAGAAAAATGTTACAAGTAAAGTAATACCAAAATGACAAATATATAACAGGGGAAACTGTAAATATGATTTTTTGAAGATTTAAGTGAAAAAGTTGCCGAAAGGTGCAAAGAACCAAGGATTATCTGAGGAAGTAGTAGACCGGTGCCAAAGGCCAATTTGAGGCCGACTGCAATAAAGCCCTGTTCAGATACAAGAAGTGGATTGGTCCTGATGAAACTCTGGAAGTTCCATGCAGTAAGGGACTTTGTCACTTTTTTGAGAAAAAATCCTCCTTGAGTGGACCTCCGCTGAAATTGTAGCCACCGCCATGGAAATGAAGGCCATATTCCTGAAGCAGGTTGGTTTCGCCAGAGCTATGGCAGAATTGGACTTAGTCATTTTTAGGTCTCACCTATGCCAGTACATGCTCTCTCGCTCTCCTTTTGGAGAGATATTGTTTTCTAGGAGAAGTCCGCTTCCAGCCCGCCCATTGCTTACCATGCATTGGCACTCTTATTTGCTGCTTTCGAATTGGTCAGCATTTGCCGGTTTCATTTCCTGTTCTTTCGTCTGGAGCATAGACCAAGTACTGATTACTTCATTATGATTAGTGTCCTTCTGCTGATGGTGCTCTGATTAAGGTACTATTTTATTTCTTCTTCCCCGGTCATCCTTGTTGCTTTTTCCCCACCCCATCCCGTTGCCTGTGTTGCTGCTACTCTCCCACCGGACTCTCCCGTTGTCCCTGTTGCTTCTTCCCTCCCATTACTTCCTCCCACTGTTCTTGTTGCTTTTCCCGTCCCACCCTGTTGTGGCTGTTGCCTCTTCCCTCCCACTCCATCCTCTTCCATAAGAAGAACAAAAAACCCTGCTATGACGCAGTTAGCACTGGCAGGGTCATAATACTTTTTTAGCTTTTGGTTCCCAGATGCTTGTGGTCACTATTCCTTCCCACCCTCCCTCCAGTTGACCACATTGCCCATATCCCATAAGAAAAAAAAACACTATGAAGCGGCCAGCGGTAGCTGCATCATAGTGGTTTTTTAAAATAACTTTTAGTCATGAAGCACAGCAGTCATGTTCCTGCACAACATGTACAAAAGACATTGGCAAAGTCAATTGCTCTTGCTTAGGAGAGGCCTATTGGCTTTTCTAAGGGTTGTGTTCGGACGAAGCTGAAATGTTTGGGTACTTTTTCCCACAGAATCTCCTGAAGCTCTAGAAGAAAACGTTCACAAAGATTCCATACTTTCTTCTGGTGCCCACTTAGAGAATCTCAGGATATGAGGCAGAGGCCAACAGCAAAGCCCAGTCCAGGGCCAGTTACCGCTGATCAGATGGGCACTTGCAGGAAAAAATGTCTTGCAGCATGTTGTGTCCCTAAAGCCACACAGGGGGTTGGCCACTTCTTTGTACCAGGTACAAGAGTTACAAGGTCCAGTTTCAGGGCTGCTCTCAGGTCACATACAGCAGGTCCAGTCCTCTTCTAATCTTCTGAAGGTCCAGGAAGTGTTCTCAGAAGGTACCACATTTATGCCTGGTGCAAGTTAATGGGTGGGGCCAACTCCTGGACACCCCAACTAATTGGGTAAACGTTCTGGGGAGCAACCCAACCCACGTTTTCAGCAGTTCCTGCTTCCCTACTATCAACAATCCCACGCACTCCTTAAACTCAAAATTCAAGAAAAATAAGCGTTCTCTTTTTGTGGAGAGCCAGAGATGTGTCCTGGGTAATAAGCAGTGCGTGCCCTCCTTTATGGTTACTCAAACCGGATTCTGGGGGTAGCTTTCCAGCCTTTGGGTTTGGTGCTGTCATGTTGCAGCGTTTTGCCGTTCCCGGGTGGCCGCTAGACACATACAGGGATTGGGATCCTCACTTCCGGGCGGAAGTCGAGTCCCGGTCTAGTCTTCTCTGACCCGCCTTCCTTCTCCGAAGCGCTTCCGGGGGAGACGCTTAAATGCTGCGTTTCCCCCCTGGTCTGCGCTTCGGATTCTTCTTCGTTCCTGGATACGCCTGGTACCATTGGAGCCCAACACCAGGGAGACTACGGACGCCTTCATCGTGCTGGACCGCTACTAGTTTCCTGCAGGTGAACGCTGGGAGACCACTCCAGTTTCCCGTACTGAGCCCGCATGAGCGCTTGCAGCCGCGGAACGTACCCGCGCTTGGAGTGCTATTCTTTGCTCATTCTTGCCGCGCTTGGAGCGCTATACTTTGTTTACTCTTGCCGCGCAGGAGCGCAATTCTTGGTTTATGCTTGCCGCGCTTGGAGCGCTATCCCTTGTTTATACTTGCCGCGCTTGGAGGGCTATACTTTGTTTATACTTGCCGCGCGTGGAGCACTATACTTTGTTTGCACTTGCCGCACAGGAGCGCTAATCTTGGTTTATGCTTGCCGCGCTTGGAGCGCTATTTTTGGTTTGTACTTGCCGCGCAGGAGCGCTACGTGGAGTACAGTGATCTAGCGCTGGGGCGCTTGCCTTAGTTTTCTTTTCTTCATCGGAGCATCCATGATTACCTTGGTTCAAAAGGTCTACATGAGCCCTGGTGAGTTTGTGGATAAGAACATCCATTCTGTATGTGTTTAGAGGTCTAACCTGGAAGCGGAGGTGTGGTCTTTTCCTAATTGGGTCTTTCTTGTTTTCCCCAGTTGGTACCAAAGACCCTACCCAAGCTCCACTACCAACCGAGCCTCTCCGTTCCTTTTCTGGCTCCCTTCCCTGGTACCATCTCATCCCTGCTGGGTGCCACTCTCGGCACGGGTCAGGTGGGTACAGGTGCGGTGGCTCCTGTCGTCTCTGCGGAATCGCTTCACAAGCAAAGGTAAGTCTTGTGGGGCATCCGACAGGTGCCAGCCTGACAATGGCAACAAAAGCTGGGGCCTTTCGAATGTCACCTCACATTTGCTCGTCACGTGGTACTCCTTTGAAGTTAATTAAGTTCCTTGACCCTCCTCAACTGGTCTTCCTGCAGGGGGAAAAACGCCTCCCTACTTCAAGACCATTATCTCTGCTCTGGGAGTAGTTTTCACACCTCTTTTACATCGAATTCAGGCCAAGTATAGGCTGAACAGTTGCTAAAGAGCTAAGGCAAATTATCCTGCAGCAGCTTTAGGCAGGGCAAGAGTACCTTTCAGAAAATTACATTTCTCTTATATTTAATAAAAATCCTACCTAACCATTAGATTGGGATTTTATTACATATAAAAATAGGTCTTTGATCTGAGTCTCTAGCCGGTACAGATGAAAGGTTTCAGATTAAAAAGTGTGTAATCCATATTTTGACATTTCTCTAGATACCAGTTACAATATCATTTTGGACCTAGTAACTGGTGGAACATGCCATTTGCAATGTCACATGTCCCACTCAAATAATATGCGCCCTACCTTATGGGCATAAAGGTATGCTTAGGGCGGTCTTGTTTAGTATATTAAAAAACCAAGATTATCAGCCTGGCAAAATGGTGATTTTGACTAGGGGTGGGCAGAACTCAGAGGTTTGCTCTGTGGAATTTCGCAGAGTTACATAAAAATTCTGCAAGATTCCGCTGAATCCCATTAACGGTTGAAAAATATGCAGCTTGCACTGCCATTTAGCGCCGGTAGCATGAACTGCGATTAACAAAATCAACGTGAACAGCACCATGCGTTGCGTAAAAGCACAAGGCCATTTGAGTTGATGTTGCTGCAGCTCGAGTAGGAAATCTACTCAAGCTGCAGCGAATCTACTCAAGCGGCAGCTCTCGGACCGTGACTGCCCACATTAGAAAATTGTGCAAACACCAGATATCGCTCACACTCACATCTTCTGGAGCCTCGTGGCAGAAAAATTCCACCATGTGGTGACTGGAGAAGTTTGGCCGGAACACCACGTTAAAGAGTAACGCTGAGTGACCAGGTCTGGGGAGCAGGGTTCAAAATTTAATCTACTGCAGTCAGGCTATACAGGTTGCGCCTCAAGCCAGGTTTTTACTGTTTTACTGGCACAGTAGGTATGCAGTCCACAAGTGACATTTAACTTTCCATGCCAGGGGTGCATTTCTTCATCATACTTAGGCCTTATAGAAAAGTTAAAATTTGTAAATCAGGCTTTAAGTCAATTTTGATATGTTTGAAGGGTAAGAGCACATACCCTATGGCAGAATAGGAGTTTCCCAGTGTTCGAGTTCATGTTTACAAGCAGAGAAGTCCCAAAAAGAATGAAAATGGTGAGAGAACACCCAAAAAAAAGAGTTACTTTGCAACAACAACTGTATTCAAGTGCATACTAGGTAAGGGAGACTGGAGAGCAGAAGAAATGTGCAGGATAAGCAGTGCATCCCTTTAAATAAGGAACATAACTTAAATTGTCCCAGCTCACAGGCAAGCACAATCTAAGCCACACTACACAACTGTAAAGGAAATCAAAATTTTTTGAGCTTGACCCCATAAGAAAGGAAATAGTTTGTGTGCAAAAGTTTTATCTGCTTTGTTTGTAAAATTATTTTCCTTGATTTTTAACTTCTCTATTTTACGTCAAACACACAATAAGTGCGAACAATGCAATTTGAACACCGGAGATAGATCCATATTACATCACTCCTGCTCTAACTGCTCTAAAAATCTCTTTTCATTCAGTGTTCTTCTTGATTACTTTGAGTGTATTTATTTTCATTCCATTCCGGTCTTCTCTATCCCTCCTCTCATTCTAAATATATGCATTCTATCCCACTTGTTTCTCTCCTGCTCCACTTTACGGTTATAAAAGTCTTGATTTCTTTTTTTTTTGTTGAGAACCGTAATCCTCTTTTCTGGTAATCCTGTTCTCTTGGTCTGTTCTGATCTGTGATTTTTGTACCTTTTCTCCATTTGGTTTTGGTACTGTGACTGAATGGTTAACTCTCCATATGGTTCATTGTGACCATGCTACTTTAGTCAGTTCTTTCAGCAATTCCTCTAACTTGGTGGCCTGATTTTTCATCCAGTATTTTAAAATAACCTGCTTTACTGCTTAAAGAGCTGTTAAAACAATATCTTGCATTGTTCATCATCATAGGCACTCCCTTCAAAATGAATACCAAAGTTAGTATGTTCACTCTAGACGCTTATATAAGGTGGAACCTAATATTTGTTGAACATTTTCCTAGTATTGCTGTAGTGAAGCCCACCTCCCTATAATATGATGTGTGCCGTAGGGGCCGGCACAGGTAAGGGCGGTGCGGGTACGGGGGTCAGAGAAGTCAACATGTGAGGGGATAAAATTAACAAAACCACTTACGCAAGGCATCGTGGCGAGCGCAAGGCTCGCTACGATGCGGCAAGTGCAAGGTAAATATTTTTCAAAAAATTTGATTTAAACTTATTCTGTCATATGTCAACTTTTCTGACCCCCAAACCCCCCGCCTCATCGCTCTTACCTGTTTCGGCGGCCACTGGAAGTGTGTCACCTGGGAGCAGAACACATCTCTAGCACTCATCATCTACTACTAGCTGTGATCCAAAGTCAATTGAGTATTACTCTGCAGTGTGTCACAGTAATGTGAAACATGGAGGCAAACACAGTAGAGTGAGAATAAATGATAAGGGAGAACGGCCAGACAGGAAAACTGGCAGCCCTTCTATGTACCGTGTGATCAGAAAAAGATAGAGTGCAGATTAAGGTAGACAAAGGAGAGATGGTTTTTGAGGTACATCATATTCGTAACGAATTGAGTACATATTACACCAACCTCTAAACACATCAAATAACCCCAACACTCACCTATCTAGTTCTTTTGAATAAATACCATTAGCATGACCCCCATCACCATAGAGGAGATAAAGTGGATAATCACTAGTATGCCCATGTGCAATTTACCTTTAGTAGCTTCTCAAGTGAACTTTACAAAGAATAATCCCACCTCGTAGCTCCTAGACTGATGGTGATGTACGAGGTAAAATTGATGGTACTGTAACCCCTCACTCAGCGAGGCACTTCTCACTTCCCTATTATAATGTGGAAAGCAACATGAAGGTGTGACTCACTCTTGCTCATCAATACAGATAATATGATTCATGCGAATGTAATGATCAACAGACTGCTGCAATTACTAACAGCCACACTCCTAACAGACCAGGCAGGATTTACCCATGGAAGGTCAACAGCCCACAAACGTCGTAGTCTATTTGTTCTAATGCACTAAATAGATCCGTAACTCTATTAACGCTGTGGCATTATTTGTCAACGCCACCAAAACAGTCGATTAATTGGAATGGGACCTTCTACTTGTCCCCCTAGCCCAAACAGGAATGCCAATTAGCTTTCTGAGCTGGGTCCGGTTATTGTACCTTAACCCTGTGACAAGACTACGCCTCAACAGCCTCCTTTGCTCTCCCATCAATATCAAGAGGTGCCATGCAAGATTGTCCGGCCCTTGAGACCTTTCACCTCCAATATTAGACACCAGCATGCTACACGGGTGCTCAACCAGCAATCTAGTAATTTCTCTGAATAAATGACACACTGTTCCTTTGCAATCCTACCATAAACTATAGCCCAGTCATAAGTGAATACTCTGCATTTGAGCAGTTGCCCAGTTGACCTATAAACTGGAATCAATCAATGATATTCGCACTTACACCTGGAACACCACCACATGTGTTTGAATTCCATTTACCCTGGTGTACAACCTCAATCAAAGACCCAGACATTTGAGTTACCCATGATAAAAATTGCTCTGGAAAGCTACAGAGTAACTATGGTGAAAAAAAAATCAGAGACAGGGTTAAACATTGGATTTCCCTCCCACTATCATTAACAGGCAGGTTAGCCTTGACAGAATAGTCATTCTCCCCAAAATGCTCAAACTATTCTTTAATATCCCAGTCCCTCGAAATCAACACTTCAAGCACCTGTGCTCCTACATGGTACCTTTGAAGTGGGTTGGAGGACATCCCAGGGTCATATAAGAGGCTCTAATAGGGAGGCCTTGCTGCATCCAATCTTTAAATTGTACTATAATTGTGCACAAGTACAATTTGCATATTACTGCCTACATTCTCCCCTTTTCATGATGCATGTTGCAATACAGGAAGACAGAGCGGGTCCCGCACTGCTCAGAACTGTGGTTGGGAGCTGCTTTCCGCAGAGTTCAACCATCATAAAAACTCAGTGACATGCACTCTATTAGCCTGGTACAAGATCCATAAGAGAACCCCACACCCTGCCCTATATGCCCCGAAACAATTGATAAGTCACCACCCCCTTCATTCGCTCGCAGATGAGCACAATGTTCTTAAGCATTTATGGAGCTAGGGACTTATTAGATGCGAGATATGTTCCCAGAGGCTAATGTTATAGAGCTCTCAACCATCATAGACATGCATAGCAAATGGTATGCCACTTGATGTCCTGCTATACTTAGACTCTACGCATCCTGCAGAGCAACCTTTTCCTCCTTTGCTCAGGAAACCCTACCTCCAAAACGGTGTCCCACCTACTAACCCTTAAAACAAACAAGCATACTTTCATCAACCTATACAGTTCAGTATAGGTGGAGGCTCCCATCACTGGCCTAGTAGCAAAACTGAAATGGGTAACAGACCTTCAGTGTACTATCTCAGACAAGGAATGGTGCTTCTGGTGGGGGAAGACAAACTGTAGCCCCTGATTCTAGGCTGCACTCCATCCACTTTAAGTTCCTGCTTCGGGAATACAGTACCTCTTAACTCAACTGAAATGTTGTATAAGGGATTATTCCAAATGCAGCAACGTCACAGTAGCAGACTTCCCCCATCTTGCTAGCAGATGCCCTGAAATAAAGATACTCTTGAGATCTTTGCCATGTCTCCACCATGCCCGAGATGAGGCATCTGCTGCCCTCCACGCTATCAGTAATGGGATACAGAATGGACCTTCCCTAGCATGTCAGGTGGCTCGCCACAGCGGCCCTTCTGCTGGCCAAACGCCAAGTGGCATGCATATCGTATCTACCGTCAAGGCCTCGTTGGCAGTTATAATCTATTCCAACAATCAACTACAGACATATCCCTCTACACTTCATCCGGCAAACACGCCTAAAGATTATAAGGGTCCTGCGGCAAACATTCCTAGTAAACGTCACATTGTCTGTCCTGAAATTAAACACCCATCAAACTAACTAATGGATGGCCAAGGATTACCTGAATATTATGTACGCCAGGGAACTACACACATAACACACATTAAGTATTGAGGAGAATTACAGCAGGTTTTATTTTTTTCTACACGTGGTGCAGTGACATTGGCCAGCTGGTGAACGGATTTCATTGGCTTGTGCAGTTAAGTAAAATGGCTACCATATATAATCCAAAGTGATCTTGATCGGTTTGGTATTATATATCGCTTTGATATGTTTTCGTCTCTTTTTCGTTTATTACCTGTGTTTACATGAGAAAATCCCATTAAGTAAATAATAGTGAAAAAACGGTGGGACCGAAACTTTCATCCCTTGGTTCCATTTCCAATTTCTTCTTCACCAAGGAAGAAAATGCTCCACAGAGTACATTAAGAGCTGCTGTGATCCACAGCTGGTGACTGCATGACAGACGGACTGTTAAGAGATTGGGGGTGGGTGATTGGAGGGGGGACATCACCTTAAGTCTGCAAACTTGCCAGAGAAGCTGTGTCTGCCTACAGCCTAGAGGCCCGCCTGCCCACTAAGAGAGGGGAAGCCCCAACCTGATCCTGCAGTAGGAGACACTGTCCAGAAGCAGAAAGCCAGCTGAATTCCCAGCATGTAGAGTGCACAGAAAAGCCTGTGTGTACCAGGAATGTAACTGGCACCAAGCAGACGTGTGAGGGTTTAACCAGCCTCCCTGCATAGTTCATGTTGTGAACTACGTGAAGAGTCCATAACTTACTCACGCTACTGCTGTGAGCCTTATCCAAAGGGCCAGGTTGCTGCCAGCAGTCCAGCGCTTGATGAGACAACTCATGGTGCAACGCCACAAGTGCACTGCGACAAGTGCACTGCCAGTCTCAGAGTCCTGTCCCAGCAAATAAATAACAGAGACCCTGAGCTCAAAGATGGAGGCTGTATCATTAACTCACAAAGCTAAGTCTACACTTTAGAGAGAATACCGACTGCTAGTGTGAACTGCTCAATAACTAAACAAAAGGACAAAAGGGTTTACTAACATGGTAAATGTTGCACAACAATGATCGTAAGCTCCAAACTGTGTCAGTTTTTCCCTATGACCTTTTATCATGGCTAAGACACTGTAGCTTTTGTGGGCAACTATAGGAGCTGTGTTCAACCACTGCAAATGCTGCGAGGATTATCATATCTGGCTCGTGCCCGATGGATAGGTTTGTAGAACCATGTAGCTAAATCCACATTACTGAATGTAGTATTGCGTTTTGCTGTGATATTACTGTGAAAGTGCTTGTTTTTTAAAAAGGAAAGTACTTGGCTGGACAGTAAGTTATTGTGCCTTTTTTTGGGGGGCAGTTTGAGTTTTTGTCTGCTTTCCCTCATCCCCAACCTTCGTATTACTGCCATAGGAAGCCTGTGACTGGTTGCGTTCGCGAATATGAGAGTCAAGTGTGGAAAATGTGTACCAAGCCCAGTTTACACAACCACATTAGGATGGACCCAGAACACCAGAGGCAAACAACCCCAACCACCACAGTTGTGGCTCAAAAGATCTTGCCTGCCCTGCCCCCCCTCAAAAGGGGTCTGACAATGTCCATTTTTGACTGAATTTTTTCCCTAGTGCTGCATATTGTTGTATTATCATTCAATGCCTTCAAGAAGTCTCATCTGTCTTGCCTCACCTTTCCCTCTCCCACAATCACCCTCTCTATTACCTTTGAATGTTCATACAGCCTGTTACCAACATTTAACTGGTGAGTTGGAGCCAACGCCCGCTGAGAAGTGGCCAGTCCTTTCAGTGAAATGCAACATCCACTTATTAAATTCCGTTTACCTTCTTTTTGGAGCTTCAAGTCATCATAATACTGGGAATGATTATTTAGAGCAGCTATAGAGGACAAATCCAGCATCACCACCACTCACTGTATGTCGATATGTGACTTGCGTGTGCCTTGGTCATCTTTTGCTAGACCAAACACTAAAACATCCTAAAAATACACAAGCCTTGAATAACATTGGTCAGAAGGAAAATATTATTTAAAAAAATGCTTGGTCGAATGAGAACTGCAAAGTCTTGAAGAAAGACGGTTACACATGTGCAAATGGAGAGGCAAGAAATTATTGGAGGACCTATGCCGTCCATCACCACCCCCTTTTGTAGCACCAGAGGAAAGAGCATAGCTTGTGTTTGTAGGCGGCATCTTCTGCGCTACAATGTCCAGTGCTTTGTTTAGCACCTGCTTGGTCTTGTCTGCTCAGGTGTCTCTGAGATTGCAGTCATTCGAAGTGTTGGTCTGAGAGCTTTTTCTAGCACAGAGTTAAAATAGCGAGTAGACTACGGCACTCTGCAAAAGATGTCAAACTTGGGCTTCTTCGTTTGTCAAGTAAACACCATGAATTCCGGAATGGGAATGGGAGAATGTACGAGCCTTATTATCGGAGTCTTTCCAAGGTAGTAGTCCATGAACTGGATGGTAACTGAAGTCCCCATTCGAAGATGAAGGCAGCCCTTTCGAAGTAGTGTCCATTCCACGTGTACATTTGGAAACATATTTAATTCGATTTTTCAGAAGGATGCATTGCATCGCATTTGTTCCTTTGTTTTCTTGTCCTGGTCTTTGGCCCTTGCTTTCATATTTCATCTACTGGAGGTTGCTAGGCTCGAATGTCCTTCCTAAAGTGAGGAGTGTTTGATGGTTAAACACTCCCCTATTGATCTTCATCAGCAATTCAAAAGTTCTGAGATTGTCAAGGAGGTTTTTTCCAATGTGGGGTTTTCCTCCTAACTTGGATCATCTTAAGGAGAGTCTTGACACCTTTCAAATGTTCTGTGCAGGATGACACCATGGCTACCAGCATGACTCACCTTGGGCACTCTAGAAGGGCTCTCATCAGACCATTCAAGCAACCAGTCCGTGACAGATTGCGACACAACAACTTTTTAACTTCAGTAACACTATGGATCCATTCCAGGACTTAGCACAACAGTTACAATAAATGCATCCTGAGAACTCAGCGCTCATACAAACTTGCTATGGTATACAGATATCTCAGTAGTCCCTGCAAGTGATCAGCATTTTCTGGAGATCCTATGAAGTTGAAGAGATATTTGGAATATCTTACGATGTATTTTTGCTTTTGCCTGTCCACTGTTTGTTCAAGATCATGTCAAAGTGGATACTATACTAAATTTGCTTTAGCACAGGCAACTCGTTCGATAACATAATTCACATGCTTATTTGCACTAATATGACACCTTTTCACTAGTGTTTAATGAAATATTTCAATGTCCCGATTTGGAATGTTCCGCTAAGGAAGCACTGTTTGATATTAATCAAGGTGGGAGGGATGTCTTGACGTATGTGACCTGTTTTCATAATAGGCGCTGAAACTACCTAAAGTGAAAAGAATTCGGATTACTCTTTTTCAACATGGTTTGAAGGAGGAAATTATGGATAAATTAGTGCGTTCCCAACATCCCACCTGTCAGTATCTATGCGAAGACTATGGGAACAGTGCATTAGAGCGATAGTTGAGGGCCCACTAATATAACACCGAGACAAACTGGCTCGAAGGTATGAAAGACTGGTCTGTGGCAGCTGGGGCATCATATGTAAAGGTAGGACTTTTGCAGCATAGACAAGCGGAGTCCTCAGAGTACCTGGAACATCCAACCAGAAGAAGGATTGAGCACTTCTAGGGCAGTTTAGGTAGCGCAGCAGGAAGACAAACGTCTTGCAACTTTCATTGGTTGTATGGTTCTTGGTGCTGACAAATACTCACTTCCCCTAGTTCTAGATTCCTTGACATTACCGGCCATGGTTCCCTTCTGCTTCTTTTCAAATATCCCCGGTCTCAGAATGCATTATCTGGCATGTTCTAAGACTTGTCTACTGCTATAGTTTTGGAGTATAAAGAGAATTTGCTCACAGCTTTATATATACAGTGATTCAATTCCTAATTAGTCACTGTTGTTTTCATGCATAATAGTTACATGATATTACTGCTGCTGCTAGCGTATCTGAGACTGTTATCTTAAAGACTTTTCAAGGTCTGTTCATGACATGCTCTCTGAAGACCTAAAGGCATTTCTAGAGAAGCATTGTTTATTAAAGCCTTGAGGGTCTTGCTGATTCCAGTATCTAGCTCTCCCTTTCCACTGAGCCTTAACTTCGAGTTAAGACTCAGTGGGCCAATGAATCGATAGCTGCAGATTTTTATCATGATCTACATGAAAAAAATTAAAGAGGCTCTCTGAAGTTTACCCGATTTACAATCTTTTATGCATTAATTAATAGAAGCCGAACAAAAGGCTCGACACACAGAAAAGGAAAGTTAATATATGAACTTTGTGACAACTACTAGACCACAAGCTCCTAGGGAAAAGAGAGAAGACACTATGCAGATCGAGGCTATGAAAAGAATTCTAACCAAGGCTGAAAAATATCAAAAGAAAGAAAAAGTGGTTATGTCTTTATTGTGTTAAGAAAGGGCACTTTGTCAAAAAAGCTCAGAGAGACATTATTTCAAAACTATAGTTTGCCACTTTCCTGTGCTTGCCACACTACCCACATTAATGTGTGCTCTGAGAATAATGGCTGTTCTTGATTGTGAAGCTTCAGGATGTTTCACTGATTCCACCTTTTGTACAAAATAGAAGATTCAATTGCAGACAACGACTTTGGCCAAATCAGTCCTGAGCTTAGATGGACAACCTTTGAATTGGGGACAATGGGAATATAGAGATTGTAGTTTTTAATGTTAATGCAACAACAGTGTTAATTTTCTTGGTATTAAGCACATTTTGGTTAAATCTCAAATCAACCAAAAGGAAGAGTATCTTTTATTGACATCCGAGTACTGCTGATTGAAATCCGTTACACAAGTGAAGCAAACCTCTAAAATGTTTTGCCCTCCACAGATCTAAAGAAGAATGCCAGACACCAGCTACATAATTATTTTTAAAGAAAAAAAGAGTGCTGACCATCTCAAACCCCAAAGAGATGTTGATCTTACCCTTGAGGTTCAACATAATGCGAAGATTCCCCATAGGCATATATATCCTTTGGCGCCCATGGAAGATGCAGTCTTGAAGACATATTTGGAGGTAAATCTTCAGAAGGGCTTGTCCCCCATTCATTCTATTCAGCGGGGGCTCCGTTTTTCACATTGCTAACCCTGACAGCAATTACTGCCACTGAGTGGACTCCAGGGAATTCAATGAGATAACCAGCGGAAATTGATATCTGCTTCCTCTTCTTTCTGTCCTTTTGGCTCAAGTAAGACAAATGCCAAGGTCTTCCTGAATATGTGAAAGAGCGTACTATTTGCTCTGTATTAAAGAAGGAGATGAATTGAAGATAGTATTTCTCGTATCGTGTCTGCCTGGCCCTACGTTGAGACAGGGCAGGCAGGATGGGAAGGGGCTGGGGAAGAACAGGAAGTGGGCAAGGAAAAGTTAGTACGAAGGTAGAGGCGAGATAATAAAGACGTGCCTCCGATAACTCCTGTCTCTGCGTCTTTCTTACGGGGCGCGATCGTACACTGGCGACAAGGATGGCATAGTCCAGAACCCACATCACCCAGGCCCCGCCGTGAGAACACGGCCGGAGATCAAGGAGCCGGCAGCACCGCGACAGAAAGCGTGAAAAGGCGCAAAAATCGCGGAGAAGACCCGCGTGTCGCCTGAATGCTGTCCAGCAGGAGCGCTGCTTAATGAGTGCAGCCAAAGCCCACGAGGTCAGCGTTGGAGTCCAGATTACACCCAGGATCGAGTGAGTCTCGACAACACACGTGGAAGGCGTGAAAGCGACGGGGAGAGACCGGGAGCCCCCCTCTGTGTAAGTGGCACTGAGTGAGCGAGGGTGTGCCTGTATACCATGCAAGACCGAGAATATTGAAGTCTGGGACCTCTGTAATGAAGAAAAGGAGATAATCTGAAAGACAGTGTGAAAGGGAGTTATGTCCTGAACGGCGGCCATCTTAAAGTCAGGCATTTATCCTAGACCCCCATTGGATTTTCGGTGGCGGCCATTTTGAGGTCAGGCAAGACCCAATAAGTGGGAAAAAAACACAGAAAGCGCCGAATTTAAGTGACAATTGATCAGAGAAATCAACAAACGGGCTCAAGATGACCACCCAGCCTGATACCTCACGGCCCTCAGGCACTGGAGCAGCAGCCCAACCCCCGCAGTTGCCTCAAATGTTCATGGGAGTGTCCTGTTTGCGCCCGCCAGACCCACTGGAGCTGACCTCCAGAAATAGTATGGGACCTAAACGGAAGAGCTGGGCGGAGGATTTCGAAGATTTTATGACTGGGTCCCAAGTGCAAGATTCTACGCAAAAACTAATAGCGTTGCGAAACCTGGTGGGTAAAGACATTGCGCAAATCATCTAAGAACTGCCAGCTGCCAGCGCTGCCTCATATGATGACGTAAAAGGGGCCCTAGAAAGGAAATTCCTACATAAACGTAATTTGGACTATGAGCGCTACACATTCAACTTGGAATCACAAGAAAAGGATGAATCCATGGGTGACTTCATTGTGCGCATCAGGCGCCTGGCCCGACATTGTGAGTTCGACACCTTCACCACAGAAGATGCGTTGCGACTACGCATAATTGAAGGCTGCCAATCCGAATCCCTACGTCGGCGTCTGTTAAAGAAACACTATACGCTGGAAGAAATAGAAGAGATGACACGGATAAATGATCAAGCGGAAGACCACGCGAAGAAAATGGAAGCCACCAAGCCTGAAAAGAAAGAACAGGCCTTCAGGACGCCAAACGTCGCTCGGACCATCACAAGTCAAGAAAATTCACGCAGACTTCCAGAAGAACGTCATTGCGCCATGGAACGTCATCACGTCATGAGCCGCGACACGATAGAGGTGGCAGACCTGCGTCAAGATGCTACCGGTGAGGTCAAGAATACCCTCACTCGGGGCAATGCCCTGCCATTGGTCAACAATGCCACCGCTGTGGAAGGGACAATCATTTTAAAGTGGACTGTACCATATCGCGACCAACTACGCGCCACCATGCTCGAGCGGTAAAAGGAAAAGAAGGACGTTCAGATAGCTCGTCAAGATCAAGTGATCCTTCAGTCAGCTCATACAAGTCTAGAAGGTCAACGTCCAGAGAATCATCGCCACACACACCTGTGTCACTCGACAGTGACTAATATATATGCATGGTGTCAGACCCTGACCGACTAAAGAAATATCCCAAACTTGACATCAGAATCGGGGACCACCCAGCGAAATTTGTGTTAGACTCAGGAGCGTCTTTGAACTACATATGCACTCTTGAATATCAAAGCATGAAACCCAAACCAAAACTAGAACCAGCAGCAGTCAGAGTCTACACCTGGATGTCCAGGAAACCACTGCCATGTCTAGGCCGGTTTAGTACGACACTAACATACAAAGATCGACAAATTGAAGCATACGTTCACGTAGTCGAAGGTCCTGACGCAGCAGATTGTCTCCACAGTCTGCCAACAGCGGAACGACTCAAACTCGTAGACCTTCTCCACATGGTAGAAGACGCCCCCGACATCGTCAGTAAGTTTCCGAACCTCTTCAAGGGTCTAGGAAAGCTCAACCAATTTAAATTCAAGTTACACATTGATGAGCAAGTAACGCCCGTGGCACAGCATCACAGGAAGGTGCCATTCCATCTACAGCAAGCGGTAGATGATGAACTACAGGATCTATTAAGGACAGACATTATCCAACGCTCCTCAGGCCCCATACCCTGGGTATCGCCGGTGGTGGTAGTACCTAAAAAGGGGCAAGAGAACAAGGTACGCCTGTGCGTGGACATGCGCGCGCCCAACTCGGCCATTGAGAGAGAGAGAGACATCCAGGACCTCACATTAGTGACATGATCGCTCGCCTCAATGGGGCGACAGTCTTCTCAAACTGGACCTCAATAAGGGATACCATCAATTAGAACTACACGAGAAGTCACGGTACATCACGTCCTTCACAACCCATCAAGGACTTTTCTGCTACAAACGCCTTAATTTTGGGATATCCTCGGCCGCCGAGATATTCCAAGAAGCCATTCGGCGAGTGATTCAAGGCATCCCAAATGCTTTCAACTACAGCGATGATATCTTGGTATTTGAAAACAATCAGACCGAACATGACACAGCACTAGACAGAGTCTGTCACGCGCTGCTAAATGCCAGTCTTACTCTGAACCCCGACCAATGTGAATTTTACAAATCAACCTTAAAATTTTATGCTCACATTTTCTCCAAGGACGGCATGAAACCTGACCCAGAGAAAGTGTCAGCCCTTGCAGATACTCCACAGCCACGAGACGTCAGTGACCTCCGATCATTTCTAGGGATGGCAAGCTACTGCGTACAATATATCAAAGACTATGCAACAATCAGCTACCCACTCAGAGAACTCACCTGCCAGGGCCAACCATTCCTGTGGACACCGACCTGTGATCAAGCAAAAAGTGAGTTCAGCCATTAACCTCGCGTATATCGACACCAAGCGTAAGACTGAAGTGACTGTTGACGCCAGCCCAGTGGGACTGGGCGCTATCCTTGCACAATACCAGGAGGACTCTGATCAACGACACATAGTCGCCTATGCCAGTCGCAGTCTCACTGATACTGAAAAGGCATATTCGCAGCCTGAGAAGGAAAGTCTCGCCGTTGTATGGGCCTGCGAACACTTTCACCTTTTTGTATACGGAAAACATTTTACTCTCATTACAGACCATCAAGCTCGTCACAATATTTGGAAATCCCAGAGCTAAAATGCCCCCGCGCATTGAGAGGTGGGGACTGCGCCTCCAAGACTGTCTACACCATCATCCACAAGCCTGGAAAATCAGAGAATCCAGCAGACTACATGTCCAGACACCCCCGTCCACATACCAAGGAAAGGAGCTCCCTGGCGGAGGAGAATATTCATTTCGTCATCGATAATGCGTGTCCTCCGACTGTACCACTGAAGGCTATCCGCGACGCATCTGTGCAAGACCCCATCCTTCAAGACGTCATGAATCGCATACGTACCAACTCATGGAGACACTTACAAGGCGCCTCTCAAAATATTAGTCATAACGCTCAAGTACTTGTGGCGTTCAAACACATTCAGGAAGAGCTATCCATCAGCACCGAGGGTCTACTGCTGAGAGTGGGAGGAAAGTGATCCCACAGAAATTACGACAAGGAATCATCAACCTGGCTCACGAAGGTCACAGAGGAATAGTCGCCACCAAGAAAGCGCTCAGGGAACATTTCTGGTTCCCCCTACTTGACCAGATGGTGGAAAACACACTTAAGGACTGCACCTCGTGATGAACCGCCAGCCCCATTGCAGATGTCAGAACTACCAGACTGGGTATGGCAACAAGTGGCCATCGACTTCTTCGGGCCTCTAAAGTCGGGCAAGTACATCGTCTTCTTCATCATGGACGAATACTCGCGATTCCCCATTGCGCATCAAGTGTCCTCCACCAAAGCGACGGTAGTGATACCCCTTCTTGACTAGACTTTTGCAGCCTGGGGCATCCCCATAGGAGTAAAATCAGACAATGGGCCGCCATTCAATAGTCACGAGTTTGCTGAATTTGCAAAGCATCTCAATTTCAAACACAGGAAGATAACACCGCTATGGTCCCAAGCCAATGGCATGGTCGAGCGATTTATGGGGACACTCAAGAAGGCAATCCAACAGGCTGACCTCTCTCATCGTGACATACAACAGGTTTTAAATGAAGCACTGCGGGCGTACCACACCACACCGAACGGTACCACGAATCAATGCCCGGCCACCGTAATGCTAGGACGAGTTCCTCGCACCCGGCTACCTGCTCTGAACAACATCTCACAACCTCGAGCAGTGGCAACTGACCACGCCACCTTGGTCAAACTAGACCACGACAAGAAGTGGAAGATGAAAACATATGCTGATAAACGGAGACATGCAAAACATGCGGACATTCAAGAAGGAGACTGGGTGATGGTCAGACGGGATCGCACGACGACAGCAGACAGTCGATACCTTGCTCACCCTCTGCGAGTCTCCAGTCGAAAAGGGACCATGATCACAGCAGAGGCAGATCATAAACGAATAACTCGGAACATATCGCACTTCAAAAGGTGTACACCCACCGAGTGTGACGAAACCCAAACTCATGACTTCAGTGCTGACTCCCCGAGTCAGAGCGAGAACAGTGACCGAGATCACTTCAGTCCGGTAAGCCATGAAGATGCGAGAGATCGCCAGACACCAGGACCGGAACAGCCCCGCCGTCCACGAAGACACATCAAGCGACCAGTTCGTCTCATTGAAGAACTCTAAGAGACAGTAAGACTGTTTTGTACAAAAGGGGGAGGTGTCTCCGCCTGGCCCTACGTTGAGACAGGGCAGGCAGGATGGGAAGGGGCGGGGGAAGAACAGGAAGTGGACAAGGAAAAGTTAGTACGAAGGTAGAGGCGAGATAATAAAGACGTGCCTCCGCTAACTCCTGGCTCCGCGTCTTCCTTACGAGGCGCGATTGTACAGTATTTAATTTGAAAACGTAAAAAAAGGACAAAAAAAGTGATTAAAAAAAATTTGATGGAATGAATGCTTGAATAATCTCAGTCACTGGTAATTTTTCGGGCCGCATCTCAGTGCACAGTTATTTTACATACCATGCCACCTCAGTTTGGGCCCAGCCATATGTAAATCAGTCTTGACCCTGCTCCAATGGGAACGAGTTCAGCCCAAATTGCCAGGCCAAGTCCTCCCTGAACCAGAACACAAGCAACTCAGGACCAGGGATGTGGAATTCCTATAGCCCAGTGCCCAGGACATTGTTTGGGGTCAAGGGCAACACATTTTCATATGTATTTTGTCCTTGGGATAAGTGGGATCAACTCCCTGCAGCACAAACCCTTTGGCTGCCAGTTTGCAGAACCACATTATGGATCAGGGAAGAGCACTGCCTGCAGTTAAGTTAATATTTTTGTCCATATGTGAATTCTGTTCAAACTTGTATTTATGGTTCCTTATTTGAAAGACTTTATTATTAGGATGAGCGCTCTAAGTAAATGTTGTAAGCTCTGACAGTGGTTCAAGCCTAAAAATGAATACACATGTTTACAAAGTTTAGCAATATGAGGCTATGTATAATACTCCCAGAATGCTCTCTGATTTGATGCAGATATTTGCAGAAGCTTGAAAGCAAGATTGACGATTCTTTGCTTTCAAAATAAAATGTTCATACATAAATGAAAGCCGGAAAAAAACATTTTGCTAAAATATTGTAATATTTCAGGTACCATTTCTTCGCAGCATCATTTAGTAACATGTTGATGCATGCTAGTATTTCACAAAAAAATTCATAATGGAAAATCAATGTAACCAGTTTCAATAAGATTATGGGGAAACAATAAACAAGCATTGGCAAAGCCAATAGGTATGAAATTGGTGGTCACCTTTTTAGTTTTGTCAATTAATGTGTGACTTGTTTTGGTATGGTTTTTGTAAAACCTTATTAGTGTGGGAGCTGGCGGGCCCTCACCATTATAACAAACATTGGCAAAAACAAAAATTGTTTTTGGTCTCAAAAAGCACACTCTGCCACAGCAGTTACCGGCACTGAACAAAACTGTGTGCGGATATGCACCTTGTAAATGAGCAGAATGCTGTCACTCACAGAGAAGCCAGCCAATGCGGGGAGGGAGAGAGCCAGAATTTTAATAGGCGCAAAACGGAACGCCAGACCAAATTAGGGGCCCACTTATAAATATTAAAGAAAGTCTCAAAAGTACACCGATGGTATATTAACATTGCAATAAGCGCAGCTTTATGGCTTTCGTGAATTCCTAAGAATTTACAGAAGTAGGACAAGAAATATTACTCCTAGAAAATATTTCTGAGTTGCATTTTAGCAAGAGCAAATATGCATGTGTAGATTTGCTCATTCGAAAATATGAGTGTTTGCAAGTTCACTTTCCCTCTAACCACTTTTTCCCAACTCTGGAAGAAGGTTTACGTCTGCCATTGTCAGGAGTAAATTTACAACATTTCTCAGTATAGGAACAGATTAGAGAGGAGTTGTTGAAAACCCTTAAAACATTCAAGTTAGTAGGTTTGCACAGACTCAAAAGGGTATTCTAACCCTGGAAATATTGCTTACCACTACCTTCAGCTCCAGCATGTAGATCTGTGGAAATATGGCAACATAAGGGGATTGCAAGTATTCAAACACTACTATGGTACGAGCCCTGGAATATCAGAGAGGCTATGTCAGAGCTCTTAAATAAGGAGATTGCTGCCATAATATGTCGCTGTACTACATGGCACCAAAGGGGCAAGTGGATTTTTTTATAGACAAGTAGATTTATGAAGCAACCTGCCCCATGGACAAGTAGATATATTATTAAAGTGTATTAAAATTCCACACCCCTGCAGGACTGTTTAGCATTCTTGCACTTTGTTGTTTTCTTCCAGTCCCATGGATCCTGGTTCTTTGCTGTTCCTAGTTTCCTTCTGCTTCCTTTCATACAAATCCTTGGTCAGGTTGAAGATGTATTGCATTGTATCAATGTTTTAACATAGACATAGTCCCTGCACAGGCCTCGTCTCAATAAGAAACACTTTGTAGATGTAAAACATTAATGGGGGGTTGCAAGTGCTGACTCTTAAGAGTGCCTAGTCCACGGGATAACTGTTTGTATTGTCAGTGAATTAATCATGTATGATGCTTTTTTTCAGAGATACTTTTAGCATTATTTTGTTGGTTTCTTATTTAGTTATAAAATACTAACATGGAATACAGAGCGGCTGCTTCAGAGCACTCATCATAAATGACAAAAATCATTTGAGCCAGAACATCTCTAAATACAGGCCATACAAAAAACCTTATGGAACAATATTCACCAAGCTTAACAATCACATAATATGAACACATGGAAGCAAAATACAGGAGTCTGAAAGCTGTAGGTGTCCTTGGTGGCGCACATATAAAAGTACAAACGAACGGCTGGAGGGGGTGGGAGGGTATGGGAGATTGCATCTCCCAGACCACAACTGAAATTTGACCGTACAAGTCTCTTGCGGATAGCACCAAACACAGTGGACTGGCAGCCCATCCCTTGCTTACCGGCTGGCTTGTTTTTCATTCTCATTTGATTGCCTTTTATTTGGCAGCTTCCCTTCTTCCCTTTACAAGCGAACACTGATAAAGGCTTTGAGCTTGCATTATAAAGGCGAGACCTATTAGCTTTGCCAATGCTTGTTTACTGAATGTAAGGTTTTCATTGCTAGGACTGGCCCGAGATACGTTCACTTCTTCACTTACGCATGCTGCCTCTGAGTTTTTACATCTTATGCAGGAAATCAATCTTAGTTCAAGAAAACCTATGCACACCAACATAGTGCCCAATTCACAAACTGTACTACTACAGTTGTACTACATACAAACTATAAAATGCATTTCACAAAGCTACAGTCAGATATCTCTGCCTTCTATTATATCTTTTCTGTGTGAAAGTGAGGAATAAATACTACAAAATGGGAGGGGTTTAGGGAAATTTAAGGCAGGACTTGGAAGGAACATGCTAAATGCAAAACAATCACCCACAATAAATAAGTCAATTGCAATTCACAAAATGCACCTCTAAAGATGTCAAAAGAGTCTCAAATGTACTCCAGCCCAGCCTTGGAGTAACAACATAAGGCCAACCATTGGTACTTCAACACACTCCCATTCTTTATCTTCATGCAAAATCTAAAGACAGAACAAACTTGCTTTCTCAACCAATCAAACACAACCAGACAAACAACATATACTATCAAACAACGGTTCCTTCAGTTTAATAAGAATGGGTGCCATGATGAACAAATGCTACGGTCCCATAACAATGGCTGAAAGAGCTATATAAGTGATCATAATAAATCATATTGCAGTGCCTTAGTGGAATCTACCATATCTACATTATATTTGTTAAAACCTACTCAGCCGTCATTTAGAGTCTCATCAGCTTCTTGATATTTGGATTTGTTTTTACCACAAACCAATGTCTGTTTTCTATGTTTAACATAACAGCGTCACTCCATTTTCAGTGACGGCTGGTGACATTTGAAAATGGTGAGGCGTAAAGTTATTGCACTACTGCACCGTGGCGAGCGAGCATATAGAGTGAGCCTGAACAACCTATGTGGGGTCAAGGGGGTTCTCCCGCAAGACAAATTTGAAAAAAGAGTGGACAAATGGCGCATTTTTAAGCAAATTTGGGGAGCAGGAAGGTTGATAAAGCAATACGATTTAATTATTTATCATTTAAGGGGAGATGGGTGATGAATGGTCCGGGGAATCAACCTCTCAGCTAGGAATAGAGTGATGATCAGTATGCCCAGACCTTGCACAACATGGTGGAATTCTGCTAAGTGTGACTGAGCATTTCTGGGTTTATCGCATGGCTGCTCGCTGTGCAAAGAAGTTGCTCGCTATGCCAGGAGGCTGCTCGCATGACTGCACATGATCCGCATGATAGGGCCGAGTCCAGTGTGCCTTGAAGCTGCTGTGCTTTAGAGCGCTGCATGTGCACAATATCCAGAGGCTATGAGATATGGCTAGAGTGGGCACATGCCATGCTCGATACACCAGCATTCTACTGGATGTGCCAGGGTGTTTCTTAGTGTGCAAGGGGATTACTCAGAAAGGGTGAACCCTCACAATTTTCAAACTGCACCTCTCACAGGCTAAAAGGTGAACTCACACATTTTCCAACCCCACTTTTCACAGGCTAAACAGTGAACCCTCACAATATTCCAACGCCACCTCTCATATGATAAAGGATGAACTCTTACAATGTTCCTCGTCCGCCTCTTACACTAAATGGTGAGACGTCATAACATTCCAGCTTTTCTCTGAAAATTTCAATAACAGTGACATCACACAGCCGGGCCCACTCCAAGGCTGCACACCGAACACCTTAAAATATGACAATCTGCAGAAATCCGGGCACTCGGATACGAGCTGTAAGATTTTATTTTTTTACGAGTAATGGGGGAGAAGGCCAGCAGGTGCTTATTGCCGTGAGAATAAGGAAGGCATGTTGGGTGGTGGTGGAGGGGGGAGAGGGAGCGGGTACCAGAAGGATCAACAGTAAGAAGACAGGAGAAAGTGTGTAGTACTGGACATCTGCGTTTGCATGTAGTGTTGTCAGTCTGCACAGAAGCACAAGGGAGGACTGACTGTCATTCAAATTATGAAGCCAGCCCTGTGCGGCCTGGCAGCCCTGTGAGCTCAGGGTTAGAGCGGGTGTGATGCAAGAGAGGGGGACCTTGTAAACTGTAGCTACATGTGGGTAATGCACTGCTAACGTGCTTCTGTCACTGGAGGACGCATCACATTTAGCTCAGACATGCAAAGCACACTGGCTTCACCAAAATATGTAGCTAGTGACATGACACTGGTCGTTTACATACTGTGCTGAAGGTAAATGTAGACATTTGATTGGCACTCGTGCTAAACATACTGGGGGAAAATGTCACCTTTTCAACAGTATGTAAACACAGTTGCAACGCCATTGTAATAAATTAAAATGTGGATAATGGTTTGCCACTGCGCCTTATATACACAAAGTAAATTCCACATACCCTAAGCATGTATAAGGACTGCTGCCATGCCAGCGTTCACATGTGATCATGGCAGCAGTGTTTAACAAATGACAGTCTTTACTGTAAAAGGTCAAAAAAGGCTTCCGCACATTACATGAATATTAATGGTAATAATCACAGTAATAGGAATATTAGTAATAATTACTGTGACAACACATTGTTGCAGTGAGTGGACAACTTCATGTCTTTGGTCTGAGGTGTGCACGTGGTATCACAGCAGTGCACATCCTCATTTGGAAGAGGGGGGCATTTAGAGGCTTAGTTACAAGCCCCTTTCGCCGCCAAGTCACTTTTTCCTTTATTAAAAGTGACGCATCGGCGGTGCAAGGGGCTTGTAAATGTTAATAAGCCCCTTAGTGTTCACAGAACTGTACATGGGTTTGAGTTACATACGGAAGGTCACTTGAGTACAGGTGACTGTAGCAAGCGCCTCGCGGCAGGGGTAAGAACAAGTGCGCAGCACACCACCAGAAAGAGAAAAGCACTCAGGTAGGGCAGGCACAGGGAAGTGAGCCTGAGAGCAAAGCCGAGCTGGAGAGGACCAGGGCCCTCAGGTGTTGCAGCAGTCACCAGACGTGATTAATCTGAAGGGCCTGGCACATGCGCCTTCACGCACAGGTGTCTATGAGACGCTGCCATTAATAACAATTCTAATAGTAATCACGAGAGTAATAATACAGGGTACTACCGTACCAGACATGTAAATGAGCGGGTAGGTCCTATCATTCAAATGGAAGAGACGAGCGTAGGATCTGTTGATTGCACGTAACCGCGGTTCAGGAAGGGTAGTTCTGGGAATGTGGAATAACTTGACACTGCATATGTTTTCAAGCACCAGAGCCTTTATTGCCTTTCACCAGCCCTGCTACACTACATAGGAAGAGGGGAGATGTGGCGGCCCTGCTTTCAGCCTCAAAGACCTGCAATAAAATGGTTTATAAGCATTTATGAAAGTATCGGTAGTGATGTCTGCCTATATGTGCTTCAATGTATTGCAAGTCTGGGCCTGCATATGCAATACATTACTGGAACACCTGATCTGCCCGTCGCGGTGTGTATGTCTAGAAATGTACAGTAGGAATGTTAAAGCATGGGGAAGAGGTTAAACATGTCTCAGCCGAAGGTGCGTTTACTAAAGAAATATTTACATCCTTTGCACAGCTCCTATATTTTAACGACAGACTAGAACTGCCCGTATGCCATACTTCACATCAAATTAACACATTTCTGATTTGTGGGTCACACTGGAGTGAGTGGCCGGGTGGTTTAAAAATAAACTTAATAAAAAAAGAAAACTTACCTGAAAGACAGGTCCGACCGTGCCGCCTCTGCTGTGTGCTCCTGGGCCGAAGTCCGCGTTGGCACCTTTGGTTGAGTGGCTGTGACAACGGCAGCCCCTCTCAGCCAATTCAGACGCTGCTCCAGCAGCGCCAGGATTGGCTCGAGCAGGGACTGCCCCCGCCCATAGGAGACTGGGGCTGCGACCACTGGTCAGTAGCAGCCCTCACTCGCTCTCCTAATGTGCAGCAACAGCACTGCAGGCTAAAACTAGTGCGCAGGTTCGGGCTGGTCCGAAAAATGACCAGCCCAAATCTGAACATGCGCACTGGGCCTGCCCTGCTGCTGTCAGTCAACAACAACCACACTCTGCAGTGCTGCCTTCCCCTCTTTAGTGATGCGTTCTGACTCCCGCCCGCCGATTACAAGTCAGGACGCAATCTTCCTCGTTTAAGTTAACAAGGAAGAATGTGGCCATGCTGTGGGCGAGGCAACACCCCAACGCCCTTGATGGAGGCACCACTACTGTTCAGTGTGTTGAAGTATACAAACAAATCTGCATTTCAACAAATTTTCACAAAACAGAAGAAAGCAGAACCTTAGCAAGTAACAAAAAGATTCTATCTTCAGTCAACAAAAAACCAACAAAAACCATGCACCCACCATCACTTCAGGCTATAGGCTATCATTTCTCTAAACAAGATTTTGAATTACATTTCTCAAAGTCAATGGCAATGGTATGCACATTTTTCTTCATGTCTCAACTCTTTCGGTCGCTATCTCTGAAGAACAGTAGCCTGTAGCTATTAGACCTATAACCGAATTAGCTTCAGAGTGTAATACTGGAGTTTGTCAGTCCTTGGCGATCCTCGTCTTACTATGGTGAATATCAAAAACATGTTTGCTGTTTTTGTAAATTTCCCAATACTAAGAAATAGCATTATGTCACTAAGTTTTAATGTTTATACTAGCAAATTTTTCCAGGCAGTCAAATTGTTTGTCAATAACATTTCAGCTTTTGTTGAACCTCTAGCAATAATTAATGAAATTCCTTAAAATCAGATGCCAGGAATCAGCTTTGAAGTCCTCCAAGAACAATTTACTGTCAATGCTTCTGAAGCCTTGGTTGTCTCAGAACACCCTATGAAGTTACTAAAGGACTTTGCCCGAAGGACATGTGATAAACCTTAGGGATTTCTATTTTCTTGTTTTACACATTTCAGCATTTTTCAACATTTGAACTGATTGTTTTTACTGAGGACTCAGTTGACATTTTTGGTATTTGGTTGGGGTGGTGGCGTTTTGCCATTTCATAAGTTTGCAATCATTCTATGCGATTGTTTCTCCAGAGAAAATCCACTATTGTATTTCCTGTTCTGATCCACACAACTGTTGCCTTCATATAAAAGTGTCAGACTCCATTGTCAACTAGTATGGAGTTTCAAGAAATAACATCTCTAATTTTCTAGAGTTTATGCATTGTTATACAGTATGACCGGAAAGAAGCCAAAAACTGAAATAATTGTGTTAATCTTTTTGCGAATGCTTTTATTGGAACACTGATAACAGTATTAACACAGGGCATTCTCTATTGCATTAAACTTTTCAGTAGCGGTAAAGAAACAACACATTTTTTTGATATATTCTAGCAAATCTGCAGGTTATGGCCCGAGTGACTTTCAAAACTGGTGCTTACAAAGCCCAGATTTGAATCTCCTGTCAGCCAATCTGAGGTTGATGCAAAAAATACACGTAAGGTCTTCAGACAAGAGTTTTCCTCGCAAGCTAAGATTTGAAGAATACATGTATCTTCAAAAAAGTCTGAAGCTGTCACAGATGGCAGCCGTTATCAGCATGCTGACTGCTCCCGCTTTTTTTTATTTCTCAAACTAGAAGAACTAATCCAGATGCAATCATGTCATTCTTATATAAAGTGTGCGATTGTAAAAAATAAAATATGTTTGACCAAGGATAGACAGTAAGAATTGTTTACCAGAATTAACCTATAGTGCAATATCTGTTCAATGTAGGAAGCAACAGTAAATTTAGGAATAGCCGGATGGTAGTTCATCCTTCAAGACACTCGTGCAAACGGTTAAGTTATTGTGCAGCTCTATTCCCACTCTCAGTGGAATTTTCAACAGTGACTTGGGAGGTACGAAGAAACAAAAGCAACTTACAGCCTCACTCAACCAGCCTAGCAACCATCAATCAACAATTACCTGCCTGGCATAGTGAGATTAAATCTGAGCATCAAAATCCAAACTCTTGGCTATCTCATAGAATATCTGCCAAACAGCCATCCTATGAGGGCATTATGTTTCAGCAGAGAACGTACAAGTAATGGGTCAATATGAAAAAGGCTGTGGTCTACCCCTCAAATCTGGCAGATGGATGTAGCTAGTAAAACAAATTGGTGAGATTAATAAATTGCATGTACATTGGAAGGTTAGGGCTTGGGGGATGGGAATGGATTCAAGTAGCAGAGCCCTTAATTGTTTTGTATTGGCAGTTATATAGAGTTCTCCTAAAGCTTGTGAGGGTTAAAGTGCTTTAATCTGCTGACAAAACAGGAAAATAGCCGAGCGTAGGGGAGCACAGAGTAGACAGGCTGGAGGATGAGGAGTGTGATGGTAAAGATGGTGTATAACAGGAAAAAACCAGGAAAGAAGGCAGACGAGCACAGAGAATAAGAGCTGGAGGGAATGTTCTGAGTGTTCCCCATATGAAAATGTTGGTTGGAAAGTATATGGAAGGGGAGGGGTGGACAACAAAGGCACAATCAACCAGTCTTTGCACAGAAAGCAAAGGGATCATCCACAAGGGAATGAAAGAACCAGAGACAATCACCATCATCTTTCTGTAACACAAGACTGACCTCCATAACTGACCTTACCTGAGACTGGAGGTTCTTGCGCCAGTCCCTAGTCTGCAGTCTTGGCTCAGAGGAGAGTGAAAGACAGAGTGGGCGATGTGGGCGTTGAAGTTGCGGTGTGGATGATGGTCGGAGGTCTGCTATCTCATTCCTGCTCATCACCAAGTCAGGACAGGAACCTACATGCCAGGAGAGGTGAGGGGTGAAAACAGAAAGACAGGAATCACAATACTAAAGGCTACAGAACTGGGAAAAAGTTAGGCTACTTGAGAAACAGGGCTTCTAATGGAAGGGAAAATGGAATAAGAGGCAAAAGTGGTTATGTAGGAAAAGGACACCAAAGAATCGAACTTCTAGGTATGTTGAGAGGGGAAAGAAAGGACAAGTAAGAGGGGAATGTGCATAGTAGATGAAAGGATGAAAAATAATCTAGCGAAGAGAAGGCTAAAGGAGAATGGGGAGGACATGCATTGCAGGAATACATCAGGTGTGAGGTGTGAGATTTGATTATTTGTTATTGGCCTGAATTCCACTATGAAATGATGATACCAGAGATAGCAGAAAGAGTAGACATGCCAGAAAGATAAAAATTGCCTCAGCAAATAATGTATACAATCAACAACATAAACGTGGTAGAGCTTTACAAAAAACATTCTCCTTTCAAGTCATGAATTGCCAGTACATACATTTTATATAGTTCTCAAAAGGACATCTGCTCATCCCAAATGACATTGACAGCCTGTCTCTTTTCCGTGTGATACCACCTACTTATCATTCTGGCAAGGCTTTGGCTGTATACAGGCTATTGATCCTTTATGTTTCTCCTGCCTTTTTCCCATGTAGTCAGTGTGCTTAAATGCAGTTCAAAATGGAGGAGAATCAATTCACCCTTGCTAGTGGGCAGTATGTCTCTACCTGTCTGATGTGCTAATTTCAAGACATTATAAGCCAGAGGCCACATGTGGGTAACACACTGCAACTACTATTTTGATCCTCTGTGCCTTAGTGTTCTTACTGGCAGGACTTGTCCTTGAGTCGGAGTCAGCATATTCCAGTTCATATTGTACATTCTAGCTGCAACCCAGGCTTGATAGCTTCTGCCTTACTTCCACTCCAGCCTGAGGATCACCTCTTTCTCTTTACAATAACAATGTATCTGTGAAGAGTCGCATGATCTTGTCCCAATCCAGATGTTCCATTCCAGTAAAGACCAGCTTTGAGGCACTGCTCCGAGTACCGGTACAGTCAATGGACTAGCACACAAAAATGTATGCCTTCGTGGCATTTCTTCTTGGTGCCTGGGGCTATATTTTTACTGGCTTTAGAACTCTGTGAACTTTACCCCTGCACTCCAGTAGTAAAATGCTTTAATGCCCCCTTTAAACACAGTTGAATACCAAATATTCCTAATTGTTATATTTAACTTACCTACACGTCCCTAGTATATGGAACAATGTGTACCCAGGTCCTGGAAGTTAAATGCTACTAGCAGACTGTAGAACCAATTGTACCATCAACTACAGTGGCAGGGCGAACATGAATTCAGGACTACCACTATAGCCTGACTGTAACAATGCAAAACATGCACTGTGACCTGTCAAAGTAAACTCCTTTTGAGAGGTAAAATCTACCTTTTAAATATTATTAAGTCACCCCTATACTGGGGCCATGATAAAGTGTTCTAATCCTATGAAAAACAATAAAAGATATTATACATATTTTTAAAAAAGAGATCCTATGTGGGCCTCGTAGCCCAGAAGGCAGGGTGCATGATATTTAAATGTAGGACATACAAAAATGTAAAGTTAGCATGTCCCTACAGTGACTTGCCCCCAAAAGCTATTTTCACTGTAGGAAGGCGTGTTAACCCAGAGGGAAACACTGGGAAGCAGTAGTAAATACTAATACTGTATATCTAGAAAGGGAGCGGCAAAAAAAACAATTAACCCACTATTTTTTATATTTAATACAATTTCAATTCAATGGTGAAGTAGGATTTATGAATAAATCTTAAGGAAGCTACCCGTTACCAGCCTTAACTGTCAGAAGGTTAATTAACATACACCTCTGCCGCCTCCCAGCAAGTAATTAGCCTTGAATAGTTGTTACTAAGTGTAAAAGACCTTCCAGGAACAAACAGGAAGACCTGAATAGGCAGAAACGATGTGGGGGTAGAGAGGATCCTTTTTGACACTTTAGTGTCAAATCCTGTTTGCCAGGTCAGCTGGGTTTACATATAACCCTTGGGGCACATTTGAAAGGCAAGGCAATTCTTTTGGCTCCACTTTCTGGTTGCTGAAGGACTCTGCTTTTGTCCTACCAGACTTCTCTCTCAGGGTTTATTGCGGGTACAATGGCTGCTTCAAACTGGATTGTAGTATTAGATGTTGCAGGACACTAGGATTTCCAAGGTACACCCCTATCCTTAGAGACCAAGTTTAGAATGGCAGAAAACATTCACCATCTTGAAAATGCCCAAAGGGGGTAAGGACGGCCCTGGGAACTTTTAGCCCATTGGTTAGGGCATACCCAGGAGTCCTTCCCAATCCACTATTTAATGCCAGGGATAATAGTGGCACCTCCAGGCACCCCCTTCAAAAAACGTCTTGGACCTGTGGAAGATCAAAAAAGGATTGGAATTGATGCCTTTAACCTTAGAGGAGCCCTGAAGGACTGGACTGGCTCCCTCTTGTACCAAGACAACAAATTGGACTCCAAGGGTCAGAGGGCTGACCTCCTGTTCAAGATATAGCTATACAACAAACTACTAGTGTTTTTTCTTGAAGTACCCAGCTGACCATTGGCAACTGGAGTTAGACTTGACCCTACTATTGGCCTTTACTTGACACCCTGTGAGTTTCAAAGTGCCACCCCAGAGGTCCTGGGGCTTTAGAAGTCTCACTGACTGGGACTAAGAGGGTGATTTATTTATTGGCTGTAAGGATACTCCATTGCAAAGAAGTATCTTAACCGCCAAGAATGTGGTCCATATGCCGAATTTAAAAGTGAGCAGGCCTTAGAGATAATCACGGCAGAGACTACTCTGACTCCACTGTGATTATTCCCCTCCAACGGACCAGCGGTGTAGGTACCTGTCATTCTACCCAGCTAATTTAGATGGGTAGAATGACAGGTCAGTTTTCACTGCCCGTCACCGCCAAGAAAACTCTGGAAGTAAGGGGCAGTGAAAACTGCTAAATGCTCCCTTTGCCACGGGAGTGACTCTCATGGTGAGGGGTGCACTGTATTTTTTATTTTCAAAACGCAAATCCCAGTTTGGGATTTTATTTTTGAAAATAAAAAAAAGAACCTGTTTGGTACAGCAGTTTGACCTGCTGATGGAGTCCTGTACCAAACAGCAAAATGCATGGACAGGAACCGGTGTGACCGCCAACTTGGTAGTCATTTATAAATTTGGCAGGCAGTCCCGCCACCAGGACGACAGAGTACCCTTGGCAGAACAATATATAAATGAGACCCTAAGTCAAAAGGGAAAATCTTCGACCAGGACAAGCCTGGTTACTGTATTCTAAGAGTGCTTCATTGTGGCCAGCCTCAAATTGCGCCTAGGTCCTGGGCCACAGTTACATGTGACTATCATTGGCGTTTAGTGCATTTATGCCCGGTTTCTACTTAAAAATGAAAAGATTCATATGTTGGTTTTCCAGATATTGGATGTTTGTCATATTGGTGCCATGTGGTTTGTTAAAATTCACTCTATTTTTCTAATTTTGTTTGCGATTTTTATAGTTTTGCATTTTGACTTTATTACTGTTTTAATACTGCGTAAATACTTTACAAAGTGCACTAAGTCAAGTCGGTCTGCTCAGTGCCATCGCTACCAGTTCATTGAGCTCAGGTTAATTTAGTGACTATAAGGGTTCACCCTGATACGAATTGTGATTATTCCTTGAAGTGTGTAATCTTCAGCCCCAAATAATAACCCAATTTCTTACACTAACCTACGTTGCTATTGGTGTAGACAGTGTGGCCGGAGGAAGGGTCACCCTTACTTTAGATAAGTAAAGGATCAGCCTTGAAGTCCATAACTTGGCTGCCAGCCATACCCAAGGACTCCATTGGCAAGTCTGTAATGTTAAAGAGGTTAGGCTATGATAAAGTACTTTGCACACATTACCCCACCAGAACATTTGAATTGAAACCTATAACGTGTAAGTGATAGATCAGGGTTCAGGAATCAAATCCCCCTTTTCCAAGAAGATGAAATTACAGCCATGGATGCGTTGCTCCCCTTCAACTGGTAAACTGTTTGGACAGTCAATGCAATTGACAGAAAAGTGAACTAGAATGTCTTCGAACATGAACCAGAAAGACACCGCGCTCAATAAATCTCATCAACATAGCATAACATAACAAATAAGTTTCACAGAGAACTCTGATGCATTAGTCTGGATAACAAAGAGATCATTTCTGTATTTTGTTTGTGCCGCAGAGGAGAACAATCAGGCAAACACCCACATTGAAAAGAATATTAATCATCTAAAAGTGCAGATTCCACTTGTGCTTGTCTGGTGGGGACCTTAAAAAAATTCTGGCTCTGTGCCTTTCATTCCCAGTCTGTTCTATTGTCAGCATCATACTGTTCAAATGCTGCTTGTCATTAACTTGGAAGGATCAAGGAACTCATTCTTCCTTTTTCGAGTTATGCTGTCCAGGACTTACCCTACAGATCTAGACAGCCGCGGTGCGTCCATTGGGGCGTAGGGGCGTAGCCCCACTAAGCCTGGTGGACGCACCTGCGGCTGCAGAGAGAGCACGGCACCTAAATAAAATGAAGCGCAGTGCAGCGCTTCAATCGGGGGTTCGTTCCGGGAAAGACCCGATGGGAGTGTGCAGGGGGTGGGGCTGGGTTACAATATAACATCAGTGTCTGCGAGTCGACCGAGTCGACTCTGCTGCGCATGAGGAATTTCGGGCAGAAACTAGCCCGCGCATGCGCGTTAGCCGTCAAGTTGACTGAGACGACCGAAGGGGCCAGGGGGTGTGTCTTTAGCTGTGCCCCGTCGTTTGAGAAGGTGCCAGGGCGAGTAGTCTGTGTGCCCCCCTAGCCAATCCTGGCGCTTATGCAGCGCCAGGATTGGCTGGTCCACCGCGCCGAAGGACAGGCAATCCATTATTGGATGCCGCGCGTGGGTGGGTGGCACACTGGGCTCAGGCTCAGCACTTTATCAGTCATGGCCAATCACTGTGACGTCAGCATGTGAAGCCAATTCAGTGATTGGCCATGATTCGGAGACGTGCGCGCCGTGACATTTCCTACTAGTTGCTCTGTGTACTTAAGTTTCTGTAGGGGGCGGGGGCTCCCTCTGTCTCGTGCGCGCAGGCCAGGCAGCAGACCGTCACTTGACTTCACTTGACTCTGACTTAGTTAGTCGTTGTTGACCGTCCGTCACTCGAGTTTTAGTAGTAAGTTAGTACTCTCACTGTCATCACAGTCTCAGAGATTTAGAGCCAAATTATTTTTAAAGGAAAACAATGAATGTGAGTTCGTGCAATGTAACTGGAGGTCATGTAAAGCGCTTCGCTACTCTAGGGTCGAATAGTCGAATACGCGCTGTATAAAAGTGCAAAAACAGAGCTGCAGAGAGAAAAAAAAACCTGACCACCAATAACATTACACAAGGGCACAAATATTTTTTAGGCACGGGGCATTAACTGATTTGCCCAGAATCACACAGGAAGTTGACTGAGCCGGCGCCGAGACACAAATCCGGTTCCGCTGTTCCAAATTTGGCATCTGTGTATGGCCTTAACGTAGACGTTACAAAACGCGGGGAGGCCGCTTTGAACATTCTTGACTGTCTGTAGCGTGTAGCCAGGGCCCAGGCCCCAGGGCCTGCCTGAGTGAGGCTTAGCCTAGGCCTCACTCAGACAGGCCCTTGATAAGCTTGCTGGCGGCTACACGCTCGTCGCTCGCTTAGGCTTCATCATCAGCGAGTGACTGTGGGTCAGGGTGAGGTGCGGACGCGGGGGAGCATCCTCCAGTGTGCTGACTAGTGACTACTGCAGGGCAGGCAGGTGTTTGTTGGTGCCGGTGGGTGAGCGGGGGAGGAACGGGACAGGACTGGTGTGCGGGTAACGGTAAGGTGAGCTCGAGGCTTTGAGGGATGGACTCTGAGCAAGTGTGGGACTGAGTGGTGGACGGGGAAGGTAAGCGAAGCGAGGGGCTTCTGGGCGCTGCTGGTCGTTGGTGAGCGGGTGGGACTGACTCAGGCTTTAGACGCTCCGTAATTTGCTTTTCCACTTGGTTGTGGCAGTTTGTGTCCGGTTTGGCTTGCTGGATTGTTGACGGGTGTTAGTGCCTGTCATGCTCTGACGCTGCAAGTTTATCTCATGCTTTGATGCTGTAATACTTTATTTTGTATGCTCTGACGCTGCAATACTTTGCCTCACGCTCAGAAGCTGCAAGTTTATCTACTGCTCTGATTCTGTAATACTTATCTCGTGTTGTGTTTTGCCGCGCTGTCTCTGCTGCTAGACTTTGTCTGCTGTGTTGCCTCGTGCCTTCAAGACCTCCACATTTTCCTTGTCGCCCGCTGCTAATCTTGCAGAGGAGAATTGAATTGGCGTACCTTGCGCGTCGCAGCAATTTATCTTTCGTTTCGAGGGTTATTAGGGAGCAATTAGACACACCAGTGGTTTTTGGTAAAAATGTGCCCGCTCATAGAAGCGGATTTGCAATTCATCTCATCTGTTCTCTTTCAGAGCCTCGGCTTGTTTTAAATCGGGAGAAATTAGGTTTCAGATGAATGAGACTTCCAGCAGAAGTCAAGAGAGCTGGTGGGAACCCGTGCTTAATGAAAAAAAAAAAAAAGTGCAGGAGCCCAAAGTTTTGAAGGCCACCGCTGCTGCCGACTGCGTGGTTCCCAATGCTTTGTGAAGGCTGTTTCCCAACTGCTGTGCAACTTCTTCTACTCTTAGAGCTGAGATTTCCATGAAAGTCTTATAGTCTGAATTCAGCACCTGAGCATAATAGGGCGGAATGTATGAAGCTCTGTGGTTATACTGAATAAGCAGCTACCTATGTTATGCCATCTATTAATGTAATAACTGCACTTTCACAATTGCTTTATTAACCTTCCTGCTTTCTCAAATTTGCTTGAAAATGCACGATTTTTCTTCTTTTTTTTTCAAAATTTTCGCTCGCTACGGTGCTGTATGCAAATCACTTTGCGCCCCACCACTTTCAAATTTCACCCACCGACCCTGGATCTAGAGTAAAAGTGTCACTTAAATTCTAACAATTAAGCAATATAGAGGCTTACTTTCTAAAGCCCAACTCCCTGACAAGCAAGATTTCTTGTACGAACAGCATAGATTAGGAGGAGAGAAGCATCTTTACCAGAATCTCTTATGACAACTCTTTCCAGAGTGACCCCAAATAGCATTAAAGTAAATAAAAACTATAGAGAAAAGCGATTTGAAAGCATCGCAGGAGGGGTACCAGGAAAGTGGAAGGCATTGAAAAGAATGTGTCAGGTCAGGGGAGTTAAAGACCTATGGAGAGTGAAGATGAAAGGAGAGAATTATCACAGGGTCAAAAATTGTTTTGAAGAGAAAGTAGATTCACAGCAGCAGTAGCTTCTTACAAGAGCAGCATTAGTGTGATGGGATTATGTAGTAACATCACAATAATATCTTCTTGCGCCTCATACCTGTACAGTGCTGGGAGAGTGGTGCAGGTCCAGGAAGTGGCACGGAGCTGGGCATTGTCTGGGTTTTCTGAAGATGTTTTGCAATGATTCCTGAAACAGAAAGGTCCCATTAACAAACTCAAAACACACCCCAGAAAGAAATAAACCTAGCAACAGGCTGTATAGAGAAATCTGCACTATTTGCCCAGTGAGGTGGATCAAGAGCTGCAGCATACTGGCGACCTGTTTTACTCACTATAGACAGAGAGTTACTCATAAAAAAATACTGGAGAGTAATGGGAGCACAGACTTGGCCCAATCTTTCAACCACACTGCCACAGTTACATACTCAGGTGAGTGACATCAGCAGTGTTGTGCCACAAGAAAGCACTCCATGCCCCATGGGAGGAACAAACACAAAATAAGGAAGTAAAGCCCGCACAAGTGGACAAATAAAAAGCAAGGGAATGAGTGATAATAAAGCCAACCAATGGTACACATATGAAGGGCGCTAAGTCCACCTATAAGCCCACAATATGTCTTTTCAGCAACAGACAGCATTGACTCTCTGGTAGGCAAGACCTAAAAATTTGTGAAAATGCAGGGCTTATATGAAACATCGAACAATAACAAAATAAGTCAAATTAAAAATACGACTTGATTGGGGTGTGGCCAAGCAATACGGCTGACAGCACGTATTTGCTGCCAGGTTCGTGGCCCTACTTACACGCTGAAGAATCCTGGGCAAAGGCTGCCACACCACATTGCTCTGGGCACCAACTGGCTTTCTGTGAAGGATTGCGAGCCAGTGGCGGTGCGTCCATTGGGGGCGTTGGGGCGTTGCCCCACTATCCATGTACGACCGTCACTTCCGCTAACATCATTCAGGAGGATTTAAAAGCAAAATAATAAGCGCACTTGCAGTCTGCGCCGCGCGGCAATGCTAGCTCAATCGGAGAGCTTTACCATTAACGGGACAAGCCCGACATCGCGGAAGGTGTGGGGGCGGGGCTGCAGCAGTGATTGACAGCGCAGCAGAAACAGCGCAGCTGCAGTGTGCGCATGTCAATTTTTGGGCTATTCATTTTACTTACTGGCCCGCGCATGCGCACACGCAGTACAGTACCTTCCCACTCCTCCTCCCTAGAGACTCAGACTGCGAGGGACCCGGGCCCCCGGGTCTCCTATGAGCAGGCAGTAACCCTGGTCTTAGCCAATCCTGGCGCAGTGGCGCTGCTCATGCAGCACCAGGATTGGCTGAGAGCAGTCACCGCGCAGCCAGGCAACCTGCAGGATGGTGCTGCGAGTGGGTGGTGGCACTGCCTAGTGCTGCACTGTTGTAGGCCAATCACACTGTGGCTTATGTGAGCCATGCAGTGATGATTGGCCATTTCTCTACGCTGTGGCACGTCACCGCGCCTGGCGCAGTGACACGAGTCAAGCAGAGTGTAGTACTGTGGCAACTGGCTGCTTCCTGTTCCTGCTGCGGGACCCGGCTACACATCACATCGGCCAGGAGCGGAGGTGGCGCCCCGGCGGTAAGGTAGGATTTATTATTTCTTTATTATTCCGGAGGGGGCGCCTTCTTCCTCTGGTCGGATGCCCAATGGGGCTTCTCCTCCAAAGATATCTGGGGTGCCAAAGAGGTCTTGGTGCCTGCCCAGCAATGCTCTCTTTGATATCGGAGTTTTTTTTTTGTGAAACGCTAGGAACAATGGGTCAGTTGGCTTGCCCATAGTCAGCGGAAAGTTTACAAATCTCTTGCTGGTCTCGCCATGGATATTAGCATGGTATTGAGGTCAATATTGGAACAGTGTTGTTCGTACACCTATAAGCATTCTTGGAAAAAATTATGTGTGTTTTAATGTTTTCGGCCACTGACACGGCCACGGCCATCCCTGGGAATCAATTGCGTTTTTTACAAGAACCTATGTGAAGAAAGTTGGACACCCGCGAACACACGCGCCCCCCACTCCCTCCCGGGAGCATGCCAGCCGCGGCTGGATTGTACCAATCCCCCCAAATCCAGCCATGTTGCTTTCTGTGCCTGACTCAACTCCTACAATTCCAGGCACCAAGACAGAGACTCAAATTCGCCGTTCTTTTCCCAGGCAAAGGCCGACAGACTACACATTTATCAGAACATCTCGGGCCGTACTTTGGCATGTGTTTTGCTTGGTGCTTGCCAGTCCTCTCCTCAGATAGCCCCCAACTCAAGTGACAACAACACACGATCACTACTTTGTATTCATCACGCATCCAGAGTTCCGAAAGCTCAACCACGATACACCTCTGTGCTCCGGAAAGGCATCTAAATGCAGACATAACCCTCTGCCACTCCTGCCTCAAGATGCAAAGGTCAGCGTGTGCCCCAGCGGTGCGTGGGAAGACTGAATAGGAAACAGCACCCCACAGCTGTGTCACAAGGCTCTGGTAGCAGCACAGGACTAGCTTGCATCATCATGTCGCCTCTCCATGTTTTTTGGTACCTTTGCCTCATTGCACGTGTTTTAGGGTTTAATCATAAACAATCCTAAGCACATCTGAGCTCTCTCGGTCCTGGCTGCAGTTAATGGATCTCATCATACAGTAAGTGCAGCTCCTTACTAAGTCTGGACAGACAGTGCTAATGGGCAGACGCGCTCCCCTGACAATGCCGCTTCTGTTTATGCTCAGTTGTGAGAGTGATGAAGAGAAGGATAAAGGGTGCACAGAAGGAGGGAAAGAGCAAATGAAGATAGACCGAGAGGGGAGAGAGTGGAAGAGCAACAAAGATACAGAGATAAGGAAGAGAGCCCGAGGAAAAGGGGGAGAGGCGGGGGAATGGGTGTGTCTGGAGAAGGACAGAGGGGGAAAGGAGGAAGCGCAGGAAAATAGAGAGCTGTGCGTGGAGGGAGAGATGGTGCATGGGGGAAGGCACAGATAAATGTAGAGAGGCACGGAGAAGGTGTGTGAGTGAGGAGGGAAAGGGAGCGGGACAGGATGAGATGCTGAAAAAGGGAAATGGAGGAAGCAATGAGGGACAGGTTGTGTGAGGGGAGGGAAAGCAGACATATATGAGGAGGAGACATATGGGGAAAGGGACTGAGAAAGAGAGAGGGACAAATAGTGTTTGATAAGATGAGAAGAAATGGGATATCTTTGTCATTATTTGTAGCGCTGGTCAAGTCATTATTGACGTCAAAGCGCTACACATACAGCATGTACAATAAAATGTTTGGATGTCAAAGATACAATACATTACTATATGACAAGACACATTCTGCATGTACAAAAGTGTTGCTATACTGAATCCCAGTAGGTGACATGGTCCTCCACTGTACAGATTGATTTATAATGCCTGATGGACTCTAGTCAGTATGGACATATCAATAGCCTATAGTATAGATATTCCTAGAGTGTCCTAAGGATCTGAGGCTTTTGGAAAGATGTTTGCAGGCCAGTTTGGTGGGGGCATGGTGTTGGTTTATTAAGAATTCTTACAGCCTTCCCTTAAAAGAAGTGTAAGAAGGAGCTGTCCTGAGGCCTGAAGGGAAAGTTGTTCCGCATTCTTGTTGCTGTCTTTGGAAAGAATGGTAGAGAGCTTGCTGAATTTTGCAGTCTTTAGTATCTGCAGATACTTGCTTCAGGCATTTCTGGTTCATCCTTGTACATTCGGGTAAGCCAAGGAGTCGTGATGAAAGGCTTTGTATGTATTTCATATCAGAGCAAATAGCTCTTCATTGGGAAGGTATGAGGGTCTATGTGATGTGATATATCTTTTTCGTATTCAATATTAGTTTTGGTGCGGAGTTTAGTACTCACCGTAGCAGCGTTGTGATTTGCGGAGGGGAGAGAGGCTGCCTGTGGGTGGCTGCTGACTGTTGAGGACTGGACCAGCAGAAAAAGCCCGAATCGTGACCCAGCCAGGAGCTCAGGCAGCCTGGAGAAGGTACGTTTTATTTTAATTTATTTAAATCCCTCCTGCCTCCTTCCCCATCCCCCCTGTCGACAACCCCATTCCCCCACCCGTCCATCATTTTCACATGGTAATTTACGTAAGATAAATTGAAAATAAATAGAATGAGCAGGCCGCTAATTCACAATTTGTGCGCAGAGTACCTTCAACGAACCCTTCCACCCGCCGAGCTGCTCTACCTGCGTTTTACTGCAACGTTCGATGTTTTACGTGAACATTGTTTGGTTTCTTTTTAGGGTTTAAGTGCACATTTCAAGAGCCATCTGGTAAATATGTGTAATTTTAGGGACACATGTGGCCCTTCTGATCTTATTTTCAGTCAGAACTGTGGGCAGAACAACCAATTTGGTGTATTGATGGGGTTTGAAAGTACCACTTGTAGGTCACTTATTCTCTGTTTCAAGGCTGGGAATGTAGAGCCCCAGAAAATTGTGTGTAACCCTTTATTTCTTCCACATAGATAGACATGGGAAAAATTAAACATATTTGTGTCGCATGGTAAGGGCACTTTACAGCCTGTTGGGGGCCAAGACAGGTCCTAAAGGGGTGTGTTGCAGTCCGTCTTCCATTGCGGGGTCTGTGACAGGTGGCTGCAAAATAGGATAATATTTATGCCAAAGGGGATGCAGTTCTTACCTCCTACACAGTGCCCCCAAGTCCAAACAGTCCGATACAGTATTGTGTGCTAATGTAAATAAAATAAGTTTAACAATATGTGCCAGGACACAAAGCCCATCGCTGTTCCTATGCCAGAAGGAACCAGGCAAATGTCTGTACTGCGATTGAAAACAAATTGAAAGTAAATATTAAGCCTAGCAGGAGTTCTGCTCAACCTTCCTGCTTCCTCAAATTTGCTTGGGGGAGGGAATCGCCCCTGAACCCCACATAGGTGGTTCGGGCTCGCTCGCCACAGCGCAGTGTGATAATTGTTTTACGCCTCACCACTTTAAAATGTCACAAGCCGCCACTGTCGCGAGCCATATGTGGGTTTCTGGGATGCCCGCCAGCTCTTTCGAGCAACATTGGATGTGGTCACCGGGCAGCTGGGGACATCTGCACCAGTCACAGGGCAGCCCGGGACTGCTGCACCAGTCGCACGCCAAGTGGGTGCTGAAGCATCTTGCGCTGGGCTTGGAAGACATTGGCAATGTGTGCTGGATGACCTCTCTCCTCCTGACTGATGAATTGGACTTCAGCATGCTAAGGGGACAACTCTCCATACCGTGGCTTGTGATCACTGGTCCCTCAAATCTGGAGTCTGATGTCCTGATGTTGAAGGTGCCCTGTTTGTTGCTTTGTCCCGTGTGCACACCTTGGGCCTAGTTGATATGAAGATGCAGTACCGAGGTGAGCTCAAGCCTAACAGGCATATTCTGGATGCCCATTGTCAGGACAGCTTCAATGAGGGAAGACAGACAATAAATGGAACATACAATATTCACAGTTCATCATATACGTTCCTACAATACCAAACGGAGGAGGAATTCAATAAGGTTATATTCAGAAACAATCAGAATAGTCCTTAGCTAGTCATATGAATTCTCTCCCCCAAATCTCAACGCGTTTCGACGGGCAGGTAGAATTGCAGCCGTCTTCTTCAGGAGGGTTATTAGCTGTATTCCCAAGAGATAACCTAGTATTTCCTATATGTTTCTCTTATTAGTTCTTTAAGTTTAATCCCAACTCTCGTTCTTCATAGGGTATTGCCTCTAATGAAATTTTGCAGTGTTATGTACACGCAGTTGTTGGGAGAAAACGATTAAACCATCCCTCAATTGGGACGGCTGCAATTCTACCTGCCCGTCGAAACGCGTTGAGATTTGGGGGAGAGAATTCATATGACTAGCTAAGGACTATTCTGATTGTTTCTGAATATAACCTTATTGAATTCCTCCTCCGTTTGGTATTGTAGGAACGTATATGATGAACTGTGAATATTGTATGTTCCATTTATTGTCTGTCTTCCCTTGATTTTGACTATCTTATTTTTACTTGGTTTTTAATGATATTTTAATAAATTTGTACATCTGGTAATTTATTTGTTGTTTCAGAAATTGGGTTTTTACTACACTGCTCTTTAGTTTGTCTGCATTGTCATTTGTTTTTTATGTTGTGTGGATAAGTGTGGCCAAAGGGAATTACTTTTTTGACGAAGTCAATAGTTGGTACCCCATCCCTTTGGTTGAGGGTCCCTCTCTCTTTTATTAGAGAGACAGCTTCAATGAGGGTCAGCCCATTGTCAGGACAGCTTCTATCAGGGTCAGCAGACTTTCTCTGTGATGCTGTTTTTGCAGAGAAAAGATCTAAGCGTGGGCTTTCCCACTCTCCCCCACTGAAACAATAAAAATAATAACTTTGGAGGCCTCTGCCTGACTTGTGTAAAACTCCTACGATTTTAATGAGGCCATCTTTTGTGGCCTTGTCATGGGGAAGAGCCTTGCATTTACACTGTGTTAAGTTAGCATGAGCTTATTAGAAGAGTCTAGCAGACTGTTTTGCTTCACACTAGAATAATATGTTTTCCTATAGTAGCAGCTTTGCTTGGTAAGCTTTGTCTGAATAGTGTGTGCCGAGGCCTTCAAGGTAATTTCAATAAAGTGGTTGTTGTTCGGTCTGATCAGCGCACGTTCTAGACATAACATATATGCAGCTGTGGCCACCTCTGATTTTGGCAAGTTTAATAATGCACTGCGCAGGCATGCAAACACACTTGGAAAACATTCGCATACAGAGAGCTGGTGTAGAAAATGATGTGATGCATTTCTACTAGGACCAGAGGTATGGGGCCGCCCTTGTAAACCCAAGAGACCTTCTGTAGATACAAAATAACCTACTAGCAAGGGAGGGTTAAATCTAGGTGTAATCTAGCCTATTTCCATTTAGCATTTTTAACATGCTTTCTCCTTTTGTAATTTATGGAATAGTAACTATGCTGATAATCTTGTTGCTTATAATATGTCTGCTTGTATTAGCTAAGATACTACGCCTGAGAACACGGCATTAGAAATAAATATTTAAAACTTGCACGTGTCTTCATTTACTCACAGTTTTGGACTAGTATGAGAGTATAACGAAAGAGTGTTCATGTGTTCCACATTGCCGGAGGTATTTTAAGTTCCATGTTGTGGGTTGTCTAATCATTGGGGGTATGGAAGAACCAATGAGACACTGATTGTTAGTCTGGTAGGGGATTTTGGCTACTAAGGTGAGTTTTGGTACACTCTAATTCACTGAGGTTCCAAGTCTCTATGCACAGTTCAGTGTATGAGCAGAATCCCTGTTACAGCCTGTGAGCACTAAAGTCTCTGAGCTCATGTCCCTCATGGGATTCATACATTTGGTGAATTGAGGAGTGAGTTCAGCACTAGAGTGGTCCTTGTTCCTGGTGACTCCTGGGTATGTAACATCATATCATGGGGAAGGGTATACACCAAAACCAACACAACAAACGAAAATATCAATGCAGGACCAATATAGCTGGCATGGGACCAGGCTGGTGGTGGAGCATTTTCTGCACATCCATAGAGATATTAGGACAAACGTGGAGACTAAGAACTAAGAACGATGCCTTCTCACTAGAAGTAAATCTCCTGCGGACTAACTCATTAAATGCCAATAAAAATCCCTTTACACTGAAAAAACGGTTGTTGTCCTTAAGTCAGAACTCAGTGATTTAAAACCACCAGCCGCTCCTTCCCTCAGCTAGTTCTTCATCTAAATAACATTGTGGAGGATGCAGAGGGGATGTCCCGAAGATGCAACCTGAAATTTGTGGGTTTCCTGGAGAGCTCAGAGGCATTCATTGAGACCTGGATAGTAGATACTTTAAAACCAGTGGGACTTTCATAGTGTTTCATAACTGAGCGGGCACACAGCACTCTGTCCACTACACCTTCCAATGGGGATCCAAAATCCTAAATTATAGAGACTGGGATCTCATCCTGCAACGGTCCAGAGGCCTAGGGCTGAAATACATGCTACTCTTCCCAGAACTCTGGGTTATCCATGATGGAAAGTATAACTTTTTTTTACTACACCGCAGGAGGTGTGGGAGTGGGTGAAGGACATTCTCGAGTGACTACTATGGGCAGTGGCGCTCGCAGCCTATCAGGTGTTCGTCTGTAACAGTTGCTGAAAGGAAAATAGACGTACAAGGAACAGGGGAAACTCTGGCAGGCTGATGATCATAGCAGATGGTACCATTAGCGTTCGAGCTCCCTCTACATGTATGACACCCAAGGAGACTTCTGGGAGGGTGCAGACTAGAGCCAAACTACACTATGGAATAAAACTGAAGAGGAACTGGTCGTCAATATAGGAAAATGGCCTTGAATCACTGGGGTTCAAATATGTCATTTGTACTCCCAGAGCAAAACTGTTTGAATTACAAGGGTGGCCTTTAATATCTAAAATATTGGTTACCAGAGTGGTGGCCATGGGCTGCTTGTTTAGGATAGTTGGGGGTACTCTTCCTCACTCGCACTTCATTGTCTTATACATTTTGGACGCTTTTGGGGGCTGCCATACTCGGCATATTACAGGTAAAGGTTATTGTTAAGCAAGTCACAAAATATCAGGTAGTAGGCTGATATTATTTTTCTAGGATTATGTTTTTATTTATGTTTGGGCACTGCACTGTACCATTGTTTCAGTCAGAACTGATGGATAACCACAATGTTTATTTGTTACAAGGCGTCTATCTTGGATGGGAGAGCTGGGGGTGGGGGGAGGAGGGAAGGTGGAGGGGGTTTCACTGTTTACAGGTTTGAAGCTGAATGAAGCTTCACAAGTTGTACTGTATTATTCCTGTTCTAGATCGAAGTCCCTTTTGCACAATTACAGCACAATGCACGTTTATCATCAGGCAATGGGAACTTACACAAATGATAATGTCTGTTCACTACAAAAGTACTCACATAGAATGTGAGATGGTTAAACAGTTACCAAAATGGTATATGGTGTCATCATTTCTTAGGTGACACAGAGTACACATAGCTTGCCTCCAAAAGACACACCTCACGGCTATGGAGGTGGACAAAATAAGGAAAAAATGAAGTGGACAATGGCTCTCGTCTACCGTCTTGTCCTACACCAGCAGAGCATAGATTTGGATAGCTTTTAAGCTCCCATTTCAGGGACAGATGACGAAGGCCGGTGTATTTTGATACATGGTTAACTAAATGGGTTGGAAATATGTATACTATTCTCATTTGCATCAAATACAGATGATAAATCATTCTTACCAACAATGCAAACTTTATTGAGAACATATGTAGACATAACTCGTGAATTGGGAAGATAACTTAAACTGTGTTGTGGGTGGAGACATGGACAGGTTCCCACCGCAATACAACACTAAGCCTGCTATGGCCACCGAATTGAGGCTTGCAGTGGGTAATCTGTAGAGTGTAAGAAACTGAAAAAGTATGCACCAATGATTCTAAAGTGTTCTTGCCACTCAGAACACCTTTAGTAGAATGGACTGCTTTTTGATCTCTGAATCGACCTTGCCTTACATACATAATGCTAGATATCTGGTAAGGTTCTGGTCTTATCCCTCGCCATTATTAATGGATTATGAAGTGGGCTGTAATGCAGGAAAGGCATTCACCAGGAGTTGATGGATGCCATTTGCCTCAATGCAATCCACACAACACTTTCCACATACCTGGAGGGAAACCGGGGTACCTCAGGCACCTTGGCAAATGAGTGGGAAACTATGAAATATGTCCTGAGGGAAGAGTGATTAGGAAAAATATATGATATCAAAAAACAGCTACATCAAGACCTTAAAGACCAAGAAGATAAATTAGCTGGTATGTAACAGTGGACCAGACTAACACAGGAGGGGCAGTTTGAGTTCCAGGAAGTGATGCGAAAGTCAGGAGCATATGGGAGAGAATGGACAGGCCAACGAGGAGGGACTATCAACAGCGACTCCATAAAAAAGGCGATAAATCCAGTAAATTGCTGGCCTGGTTACTCAAACCAGAACGGGAAATAACGCATATATACGGTTTGAAGTCCTGATGGCTCCACAGCGATGCCACAAATAGCGATTAGTAGAACACGAAGTCCACATCTCCAGGTAATATAAAGAAATGTGGAACCTAAGATTGCAGAACTGGCATCTTTTCTTCATGGAAGTGTGAACCTCCCAATACTTACTGAGCTGGCAAGAGAGGAACTCTAAAGGAGTGATGAGAAGCACTGAGTTCAATGTCAGCCAGGAAGGAATGGCTTCCTGGTGGGATTGTACCAAATGCCTACTACCCAGTTAAGTGAAAAGTTGCTTGAGGATTTTAGGAAAGGAACTGGGCATACTCCCACAAAGTATCTGGGAAGGTATAATCTGTATGATCCTTAAGCTAGGCAGTGACCCCAGACACTCTTCATCTTATCGACCCCTGACCATAAATTTGGACATTAAAGTCCTTTGTAAATTCCTAGCTAAAATACTGTGAATGGTGGTAGCTAAAAGACTGCAACTGATGGTGTAAAGTTTAGTACATCAAGACCAGTGTGGATTCGTCATGGGCCATAGTGCGATGATGAACATTTGTAGACTGACCTATGTGCTATATTGTGTTATTGTGTAGTTGAAGAACTCTCAGTGTTATCAGTAGCCCTATAAAAGCCCTTTGCTAGCGTGAACTAGAATTACTCACTGGCAACCCTTCGATATATATGGGGTTTGGCTTGGTTTTTGGTGCCTGGATCCAATTACTTTGCACGGATCCCACTGCCAGGGTGAGGAGTGGCTGAGTGATTTCGGAGAGCGACTCTTAGAAAAATCAATAATGGTACTAAATGGCTGCCTTGGTTACTCTATCTGGAAATAACACAGATACTCAGTTTGACATCCCGATTGCTTCACAACAACACAAACAGCAATTAAAAAATCACTAAATGCACATGTCTAGGTAGCATACACAAATTAGGACCCTGAGGTGGACGAGGAGCATCTGCTTTTCTTGGAGGTCTGAATCTCCCAATATTTACTGAGCTTGCAAGATAGGAACTCAATGGGGATATTAACTTAGAGGAGCTTTGAGAAACACAGAGTTCAATGTCAGCCAGGAAGACGCAGGGAGACAATTGTTACTGGTGAGATTCTACCAAATGCCTGCTTTCCATTTAAGTAAAAAGTTACTTGAGGTTTTTAGAGAGGCCAGGGAACTGGGAGTACTATCGCAAAGAATGCGGGAAGGTATAATTTCTATGGTGCTTAACCTAGGAGAGGACACCACAGGTCCTTCATCTTTTGACCCCTGACCTACATTCAGACATTAAAGTCCTCTGTAAATTCCTAGCTAATGGTTTTTAGAGAGGCCAGGGAACTGGGAGTACTATCGCAAAGAATGCGGGAAGGTATAATTTCTATGGTGCTTAACCTAGGAGAGGACACCACAGGTCCTTCATCTTTTGACCCCTGACCTACATTCAGACATTAAAGTCCTCTGTAAATTCCTAGCTAATAGACTGCAACTGGTGGTGGTAAGCCAGTGTGGATTCATCCTGACGATGATCATTCGTAGACTGACCGATGTGCTGCATTCTGTAATTGAAGCAGATGAAAAACTCTGTGTCATCAGTAGACCTAAAAAAAAGCCATTTGATACAGTCTACTGAGATTACTTAATGGCTGTCCTTCGATATATGGGGTTCAGCCCGTTTTTTTGTGGTTGGGTCAGATAACTTTACATGGATCGCACTGCCAGAGTGAGGAGTGGGCAAGTGATTTTAGGGAGCAGGGGTGTTAAATGAGGCTCTACAGAGGGATATCCCCTTTCATATATGCTATTTGCTTGGCCCTTAAACCCCAGGTGATTATGGTCAGAATGGAATTAAAGAGTTGGGGAATCAAAGTGTGAGGCTCAAAGCATCCGATATCTCAATAGGCAGACAACTCATTATTTTATTTGAGAAAGCCCAGAGAATCTGTACCTAAAGTACTGGCATGTTTGGAAACATTTGGCTCAATAGTAGGGTTTAAGGTCAACAAATGGAAGACCAGTCTGTTTTCACTGGGGACAATGGTGGGGCACCCACGTGTGCAGTTACTGTAATTGGGGTTTTGGTGGGAAACAGATTGATTCAAATAAATAGGCATTTGTGTGGTGCAGCAGCTGACCAGCAATATCATAAAAACAAAGGAAGGATACTAAAGGGACTGTAATTGTCAATAAACATTTGGAAAACACTCCCATTATCCATCATGGAGAGGATAGCGATTGCAAAATTGGGTTTCTCCCAAGATGCTTATACACTTTGCAAAGTTAATTGTGTCCTCTACCTCCCTACATTCACAAAATTGAACTCTATGCTGGTCTCGCTTGTTTGGGCAGGTAAACACAGCAGGGTAACTCTGACCACATTAAAGCAAAATCAATTAAAGGGTGGATTGGGGCTGCCAGACATGGAACTTTACTATTAAGCAGCACAGTTACAGTGTGCAGCAAAGTTTTTAACACCCGATGACAGCTGAGAGAAGAGACTGCTCAAGTGAACATACAGAGACACCCCAATGCTGAACCTGCTCAGAAGAGGGGTGCATATTCCCAGGGATTACCCATATATAATATGTCGAACATCTAGGATAGAGGAACACAGAGTAAAGAGAGTTCTAGAACTACTCCTTTTTTCCCCGTGACCTAGACATCTTGGTTCTTCAGCCATTTCAGCTTATAGCCAAGGATATGTTGGTTCACTGGCGGGAAGGCTCAGTGGCGGGGAGGGGTTGTCACATGCTAACGGATCTATACCAAGATAAGTCTTTATTGCATTTCAAGAAATGCAGGAAACATTCAAGGTGGGTCCCGGACAGTTTCTCCCGTTTGTTAAGTTTGCTGCTACTTCCAGAGAGATATGGATTAGCTTTTCTGATACACCTCAAGTCACAATTATATACGATTCTCTTTCGACGCTGGGCATTGGACGCAATCCTGTAACCCTGCTGTACAACACTTTAAATTATTTCTAAAAACAGCGGTCCCTAGACAGCGAAGGATACAGAAGAGAAATAAATATAGATCAAATGATTTCCATATTCTTTGTCCAGCTGGACAGGATTTAATATATCATATGTTCAAGTAGTCAGTTATTTATACAATATCAAATGGGACACAACCTGTGTCCTACAACCACATATAGACAAGTGTGACATACAGAAAGGGAGTGTCAAGCAAGGGGAGAAAGTCTGCGTACGATCAAATTTTGCAGGCAAATAAATCGTAAATACACTATTGTAACATAGTATACAGTATAGTCAAAGACATATAGTGTATATGGTGTCAAATTTGGGTGTCAAAACAGATGGGAGAGGTACACTGGAGAGGTGCTCACAGATCCAAAATGGAAGGGGAGTGTAATTTGGTGTGTGGAGGGTCTTGTAATGCACAATTCAAACTGCTGCATTTAATTATGTCCACCGTTGGTATCTGACCCCATTGCAGCCAAGTAGAATGTATCCTGGCAGGCCAGCCGCATGACCACGGTGTAGGCGGAGTTGTGCTTCCTTCCACCACCATGTGTGGATCTTTAATGAAGTTGCAGAATTTTGGAGAGATGTATCTGAGAGACTAGGTAAAGCTACTATGTCAGTTTTTAGTTCTCTCCGGAGAGCTGCTTATTGAGCAGCATTACCAGGCCAAAAGAATGCAAAACAAATGTTTGCAATTGGCACTGGTGTTGACAAAAAGGCACATAGCTATTCAATGGCTGGCTTCATGGGGCCCCAGTATAGATGCATAGATAAGGGGCATTGGGGAGTGGGCTCTAGTTAAGGAGGTACCTTAAAATGTCCAAGAGAGATGAGAAAGAGGATATGACGTTCTGGAGGAAACACAAGGAAGGCATGAGTTACCAACACGTGCCCTGACAAGTTGACCTTGTCCCAGACTTCGCTCTGTTTAATGGAGGTCAGTTAATTAGCGATGAGAGATTGTATGGGGAAGGAAAGGGAGCCCTACATCTGTCAGCTGAGAGGGAGCACCCACAAATAATTTTGTTATAATGTGAAAATGGTGTAACATAAATGCTGGAATATACTTTAGGTGTTCACATCATATTATTCTTGTTGTGAAACTGGATGTTGTTGTTTGGATATCTGCATAATGTAAATTGTGTTCTTGACAATGTTTGCTGTACAATTATTAGTGAGATTAATCACAAATAAATATATATTTTTTAACTTATAATACACAACTCTGGTATGGAGGGAACTCCTGGTAGCAAAACACCTTAGCGAATCTTGAGTGGGTAGGGAAAGGCAAGTTCACTTGAAGCAGAGGATACCTGCAAACGTATTGATTTTACATATAGAACAGACTGAGGCACACTGCCCTCTACTAGCTCTAACAACAACCTCCCACACAAAGGCGCATCAGTATAAATTACAGGACAAAAGATATGTGAAATCTCTATATATGTTATGGAAGAAACGGCCATACTGAAAACATATGCCATGGTATTGGGGTGGAAGAATGCATTCCAGAGTTGGAAAGAGCCGCAACCTGAGACGCAAGACCTGGAATACTACAGATATATGCAAACTTTCAAATATTGTAGGTGGATGATCTCAGATTAACCAAAATCAGACCACAAATCAATAGTCCAAGTAAAAATCAGAGGTGTGGTATCAGAATACCCTTGCCAGAATATCTTCCAACACAAATATTTTGTCTTAAAGAATTCACAACAATGTAGACCCAAAGGAGTTAACAAATCTACACCTGATGGGACAAAATGGTTTTGAATACCTTTAGGACACAATATTTATATAAAATGGTACTATATTATAAAATATTCCTGCATACAGCTACCCATACCGCGGATAATGCTGTAAAATTTAAAATGTTATCATAAATAACAATCTGAATCTTATTTAATACGTCAAAAGCAACTATCACAAATCATCCTGGATAGTGGCATAAGGGGTGAGTGTGGTTGTGTTCAATGTGAGACTAACTACTTTCGGGATCAAAACTGTAGCATTCTACACTGGTTGGGGGCTATTAAGGAAGCTTGACTATAGGACATTCCCATAGGGAAGAGATGTTGACATAAAAGGCATGGACAAATAACTCCAGGATGGAGGACATTAGAAGAGGATGAAACTCCTAAATTTTTCTTCCAATGAGAAGGCCAGTCTTGAATGTTCATTAACCTAAAGGGAATTTAGACTATAATCAAAAGGACACCAAAAATGGTAAACTGCATCACATAACCAGCTCCAAGTTAAAAGTGTGTGGCAGTAAATCATCTAACCTTCTCCAGACAACTTTCTATGTAATAGTTCACAACTACAAGTGCTCTTCTATGTTTCGCTCATGCTTTGGTGGGTTTTTAACTGGGACTCAAACTCTCTATGAATAAATGTTTTGCTAACAGACAGGGATGGATATTTAATTCAGCATTTTTGTGAAGGACATCCACAGAAACAAATCTGACACCCTGTCCTGTAAAGAGAATGATGTCATCTGGATCCTCATACACGCCTGGAGAAAGGAATCTGAATGAAGTTTGATAGTTGGAGAAGCCGGGCATGTTTGCCCCATACAATGAACCATGCAGATGGTGTTCCAAGGCAACTGGACTACCTCAGTGGGTGTATACAATTTCATATACAGAGATTCTATTACATGTATGTTGGAAACATAAGAGTCAATGTCTGTACAGCAGTCTGTAGAACTCCCCTCACACAGACTTGTTTTAATAGTTTAAGATTTTTTTGTAGAATGGGGTAATGATAAAGTTATATTCTCTGTTATTCCTTATGATCTGAGCAGTGATGGTTAAGTGAGTGGCAATCTTTGTAAAACCAGAGCACCTTTTCTTTGCCTTGACTCAGAGTGGTAACCAACAACAGGACATGCACAAGAATTTGACTAAGAAAGAGCTAATTGTGCAGCTGCTACACCATCTCCACACCAGAGAACTCAAACAATCAAGGGACCCACGGAAGCTGCCAAGTGCTCCACACAATACCACAATTTTTGGGCTTTCAAGCTTCAGAAGTGCCAAAGCAATCTTCTCACCTGTTACCCCATTCTTCTTGGTGCTCAGCTTCTTCTCCAGATTCTTGAGGCAGAGGCTCTCCTTGCCCCATTTCTCGTTTGACTCCATTTCCCTCACGCCTAAAAGAGCCAAAGAAAACAAAAAAGGTATGAGAAAATGCAAGGAGGGGTAAAGGAAGGAAGAGAATAGAAAGGGTTATATTGGGGGTCATGGTAATAGAATGGGATTTGGGGTGAGTCAGAGAGTGGAGGTAGAGGATATACTGAGAGAGGTATAGGGTAGTGCACAGCCGCAGTCCGTGCAGGTAACAGCTGTCCGGCGTTGGGGCTGGGTTAAGGGGGTTTTCGAGGGACGATGCCAAGGGAAAATAAAAAAAATAAAATTACTTTTTCCTCGCATTGTCCCTCGAAATCCTCCCTAACCCGGCCTCACTGCCCCACCGCTGTTACCTGCACGGACCGCGGCTGGTAGTGCATTGGGGAGAGTAGAATAAGGTTTGAGATGAGTCAGAGAGTGGAGCTAGAGGATACATTGAGAGAGGTATAGGGTGAGATATAGGGTAGTACAGTAGAGATGCTAAATTAGAAGTAAAGTAATAAACATGAAGATACATGAGTGCTTGGACAGTCGTCCCGTTGGTTGCCTGACTTCCTTGAAGCAATGGGGCTGGTGGATGGTTGGAGGGCTTATAACCCGGGCAAAATACAGCACACATTCCACTCCGGCACACATGCTAGTCTCTCAAGATTTGACTACATCATAGTCCCTGGATCACACATAGAACATATCCATGAAACCAGACACTTAGCTAGGGAAATTTCCGACCACTCTCCACTTTGGGTACACTTAGTGTTCAGTCGCACACGAGTGGGAAAGATCGCCCCCATCAATCCTTGGTATCTCCGTGACCCCAAAATTCGCAAAGACCTGCTCAAAGCCATAGACGACTATTTCGGGGAGAACGAGTATGGTGGACTCGCCTCAAACACTGTGGGAGGTCTTTAAGACAGTGATCCGTGATAAAGCCCTGTCTTTGATCTCCGGTGACAAAAAGGAGAAGCGCAAAGATATTTCAGATGCTGAGGCAGAGATCTATCGACTAGAACAAGACATGACAGACAACATCACTCCTGAAGCGCTACATTTGCCTTAAAAAAGACAGCTAGAGACTTAGTGACTGAAAAGGCCAAGGCACTTGGGAGAGACAAGCTGGGTAGAATCGACGACCTGGGTGACAAGGCGGGGAAGTTAATTGCATGACTCAACAAAAAGGAGTGGGCCAGCAGGCTGGTCCCCGAGCTCCATAAAGCCGATATACCCCCCATAACGGACCCGCAAGATATAGTTAACCAATTTGCTGACCACTTCCATACCGTTTATACCTCAATAGCACCATACAATGAAAGCGACTCAGCTAAACTCCTGCGGGACATCTCTCTCCCCACACTTTCAGTAGATGACCGTGAATTTCTTGACAGGGCTCTGACCACAGGTCAGCTAAAACTTGCTATAACGCACGTTACACCCAGGCAAGGCGTTGGGTCCCAACGGTATCCCGATAGAACTGTACAAATTACGGCCTGACAACCTGGCTTCATATTTAAAAGCCATGTACGAGGACAGCCTAGAGCAGGGAATACTACCGTTAGACAAAAAAATAGCTTCTATTGTCGCTATCCACAAAGAGGGCAAACCCAGGACAGAGTGCGCGTCATATTCCCCTATCTCGCTCATTAATGCAGAACCCAAAGTTCTGCCCAAACTATTGGCTAATCGACTAGTCAAAGTGATTGGAGGCCTAGTTCATCCGGACCAATCCGGCTTTATGCCACACAGAAACACAGCACTGAATCTGCACAGGGTCCATGGTGTCCTAGGCTGAGTGTCCACTATTCAAGAACAGGCAATAATTGTTTCACTAGACGCTGCTATAGCGTTCGACACTCTAGAATAGTCATACCTCTTCGCCACGCTCACTAAACTGTGGTTTGGTCTGGGTTTTATACAATGGGTACGCCTCCTTTACTGCGAACCTTTAGCATACATGGTAGTTAACAACAAAAAATCTGATAATGTTCAGCTCAGTCGAGGGACACGCCAGGGATGCCCCCTTTCTCCCCTATTGTTTGCTCTAGCCTTCGAACCCCTCGTGGCCTGGATTCGGAAGGACCCAGTTATCCGCAGATTGCGCTGGTCCCTGAACTGGGAAGATCAAATTTCCCTCTATGCTGACGATATTCTCTTATACCTTACCTCCCCCAGGAAATCTCTGATTGCGGTGTTGGACATCCTATTTTTGGTAGATACTCTGGTTCAGCGTAAATTGGCAAAAATCCCTTCTCTACGTCCTCAGAGGGAACTCGCCCCTAACACCGTGAGGCTGCCCGCTTCAAATCGCGACAGAATGGTTTAAATACCTAGACCAGACACTCCGTTACTCCCGTAATCTTGTCCCGCCGCTGCGAAGACTCAAACAAGACACAAAGAGCTGGAAAGCGCTCCCTTCTCTCACGGTTTCTGTACGCTTTACAGAATTCACTTGATCCTGTCCCCAATGCTTACTTTAGGGAAATTGAAGGGCTTAAGAGGGATCTTCTATGGGATTGTAAACCGCGAATTGCTTTGCAGAAATTAACCCTCAACTGGTATGACGTTGGAATTAGTCTACCAGACATTAAGAAGTATTATTTGGCAGAGCACTTTGCGGCCATAAACCACTACACCTACGGTTGCTTAGACGACCCAGGCTACGCTATACATAAATGGCTCCTCCCCGGGGGACCTTCAACCGGGTGCTATATTCTAAACCAGGCAGGTATCCCCTTACGGGCCCTACCAAACACTCTACTGCTGTATGGCACGCGGCCAATAGGTCACTAGAATGGGGAATGAAACTGGCTACCCCGCTGTGGGACTCCCAACGGTTGGGGGACCTATTGAAATCCAAATAATTTGTTAAGTGGGAACTCATCGGGATCTCACGTGTCCAAGACCTCTGGGATAAGAACAAGATAAAATTGTTTACCACGCTGCAGCACCAATATGAACTAGCGGACTCGGAACGATTTCGCTACACACAGATGCGTCATGCACTTCGATCACTCCTTCCTGCTGGGTCCTCCCCCCTGGACGCATCTCCCTTAGAGGACAAAATACTCGACAGCCATTTACCGGAGAAAACCATCTCGCTAATCTACAAAAAATTAATAAATAACATGGAGAACGCCCTCCTCGTTTTATGAGAAAAATGGGTGAATTACGGTATTTTAATTGGCGATGAGGAGTGGCAGGAGGCGGGGTCCTCCCCAAGAGTAGTTGCAATCTCCGCGAGCCTACGACTGATACAGCTTAAAATTCTTCACAGAGTGTACGTGACGGGGCCCCAACTGCTATGCATGGGAGTGGCTGGGGGGGGGGGGCTGTAGGAGAGGATGCACTCAGCTAGGTACATTTTTCCACATCATCTGGACTGCACTTATATACAATCCTACTGGGCAAAAATACATGAAGCAATCAGTGAGGTCCTTGCAATTTCTCTCCGCCCGGAGGTGTGTAGATGCCTTCTTAAAATCTGGAAGCCCATGGACCTAAACAATCATCAAACACTATGGGTCACTCTGGGGCTTACAATAGTGAAAAGGAACATACCCACCCTTTCAGATTGGAAGAAAGATCCCAATTGGCGCATGTTCAGGGAGAAGACAGTATATATTGCTCGGGCTGTCCCCCGAAAATGGACCAAAATCTGGAAGCCATGAAATTCCTATAGGGGGAATGTTTGCAGCTCACCCCATGGAACAGACCTGGATACTGTCTCTTCCCCTTGACTTCCAATAGAAAACATTGCTAATTGATGATTGTTACTTGTCTCCACTGTAAACACAACTGCCTAATCCTTGGTACTGTATGTAAATGTCAATGATTGTTAATAAAAAGAATTAAAAAAAATACATAAGTATGTGGAAGCCTTATATGTATAAGGAAGGTAATATATGTCGATTTAAGTTGTATTTAATAAACTCAGACTTTCAAGTGTTGCTGTATTACAAGAAAATGTGTTTTTTATTTAAAAAAATGTTAATTTAATAGTGAAGAAATTGTAGATAGTTATGATAAAGATTTACTTATTTATGCAGTCACCTATATACATGTTAAACATAGAATAATATAACCATAAGTAATATATACACATTTGTTAAGCAGAACTAACGAATATCTATATATTTTTAAACAAAATTATTATACATGTTTACACAAAGCAATATACATATCTAGGTGCACATATATAGTCCAAATAAATGCTAATATACACAGGGATACGCTGTGTATTTATGTTAAGTATGGTAGTTATGTGGGGGGAAGAGCCAACTCAAGAAGTCTACTGAAAATAAGGTAGTTAGCTCAGGAGCTTACGTTTGGGGGTAAAGAGTTACATCGTTTGGCTGCTTGAACAGAGAAGGATAAGCCCCTTATGTTTTTTTCTTGTATTGTGGGATTTTGAGGTGAGGTGCCAATCTAGAGCAGAGGTTCCTTTGCTGAATGTATATGGTGATTTTATTCCTGATGAGGAGTGGTCCTCTTCCATGTATCGCTTTGAAGGTGACACAAAGCAGATTGATTTTGAATCTTCTGGCAACCGGTAACCAATGTAGGGCCTTCAAGGCAGAGGAGATGTGGGCTTGTGTCTTTACCTGTAGGAGTAGTCTGGCAACACAGCTTCAATCTATTGTAGTCTTTTCATAGTTTTTAAAGATGATCTGTAGTAGAGGCTATTGGCGTAATCAAGTTTAGACAGAGCAAGAGAGATAGTAGCCTGGACCTTGTGTGGAAATCCCACGTGGATAGAAGATGCGCCACAGAGTTTTTATAGTAAGAAAGTTAGTTTGTCCGCTGGGGCATTCATTGATAGCTTGGAGTTCATGGTAATTTGTTGATTTCTTGCTTCCTTTGATACTTTAGGCGGAGTTCCCAGATCGTCAGGCCAGGCAGCTAGTGGGTCATAAGTTTTACAATCGCTTCTGTTTTGGCAACAGAAACTGTTTCCAAAGTCTTTGGGGCTTTCCATTTTAAGGAGTGTTTGTGTGCCTTCTGCATAGTTATAGCATGCGAGGTGAAATTGATTTATCAGTGTCGGGAATGACTTCCTGTAGATGTTGAAAAGCATGGGTGAGATGATAGAGCCTTGAGGAACCCCTGGTTTTGTGAAGTACGGTTTGGATGAGAAAGGGGAGGTATGAATGACATTAGTTCTGTTTTTGAAGGTTGATTGTGATCCAATCGAGAGTAACCCCCTATATGCCGGCTTCGTAGTGTCTTTGTATTAGAGTGATTCAGAAAAGGGGGTGGTGATGAACAGAGTGTCTGAATTAAGCAGACCACTCTTACCCAGTCCAAAGATCAGGGCTTGATCCATCACCGTTTTTTAGCTCACTGCACCATCCCAGCTCAGAACCTGGCTACATGCAAATTAGTCTGTTCCTGTCCCAGTGCATGATGGGAACAGGGCAAACCAAACTACCAAGCCAATTCTTATACTGGGAAGGAAACAAGCTTCCGGGGACCGGTTTCTGGCATTTCAGCCGTCGTCGGCCCGGCTTGCTTGAATCCTGATGGTGCAATGAGCAAGGGACTCACATCTGAGTATACCCTTCCATGCTTATGGTGGACAAAATGATTCAGAAAAGGGGGTGGTGATGAACAGAGTGTCTGAATTAGGCAGACCACTCTTACCCAGTCCAAAGATCAGGGCTTGATCCATCACCGTTTTTTAGCTCACTGCACCATCCCAGCTCAGAACCTGGCTACATGCAAATTAGTCTGTTCCTGTCCCAGTGCATGATGGGAACAGGGCAAACCAAACTACCAAGCCAATTCTTATACTGGGAAGGAAACAAGCTTACGGGGACCGGTTTCTGGCATTTCAGCCGTCGTCGTCCCGGCTTGCTTGAATCCTGATGGTGCAATGAGCAAGAGACTCACATCTGAGTATACCCTTCCACGCTTATGGTGGACAAAATGATTCAGAAAAGGGGGTGGTGATGAACAGAGTGTCTGAATTAAGCAGACCACTCTTACCCAGTCCAAAGATCAGGGCTTGATCCATCACCGTTTTTTAGCTCACTGCACCATCCCAGCTCAGAACCTGGCTACATGCAAATTAGTCTGTTCCTGTCCCAGTGCATGATAGGAACAGGGCAAACCAAACTACCAAGCCAATTCTTATACTGGGAAGGAAACAAGCTTACGGGGACCGGTTTCTGGCATTTCAGCCGTCATCGGCCCGGCTTGCTTGAATCCTGATGGTGCAATGAGCAAGGGACTCACATCTGAGTATACCCTTCCACGCTTATGGTGGACAAAATGATTCAGAAAAGGGGGTGGTGATGAACAGAGTGTCTGAATTAAGCAGACCACTCTTACCCAGTCCAAAGATCAGGGCTTGATCCATCACCGTTTTTTAGCTCACTGCACCATCCCAGCTCAGAACCTGGCTACATGCAAATTAGTCTGTTCCTGTCCCAGTGCATGATGGGAACAGGGCAACCCCATTTTATGAATCGTTTTTGGCCACTATAGGTGTGGCAGGGTATACTCAGACATGAGTCCCTTTCTCACTGCATCATCAGGATTCAGGCAAGCCGGGCTGAAGAAGGCTGAAATGCCAGAAACCGGTCCCCGGTAGCTTGTCTCCTTTCTGGTGAAGAATTGGCTTGGTAGTTTAGTCTGCCCTGTTCCCATGATGCACTGGGCCAGGGACAGACTGATTTGCATATAGCCAGGTTCTGAGCTGGGATGGTGCAGTGAGATAAATAACGGTGATGGATCAAGCCCTGATCTTTGGACTGGGTAAGAGTGGTCTGCTTAATTCAGACACTCTGTTCATCACCACCCCCTTTTCTGAATCGTTTTTGTATTAGAGTGTCATGGATAATCATGTCAAAGCAGATAAGAAGTCCAAGAGAAGTAGTGCAGCAAACCCGTTTCGGTCAACTGTGTTCTTAAGGTCTTTCCTGATGGCAATGAGGGCAGATTCTGCGCCTCTTCCTGGGCGGAATCCTGTTTGGAAGTATGAAAGTATGGAAATATATAAAATGAGTTGTGACATCTGGATGAATGCTGCTCCATCAGTTTGCCCAGGAGAGGTCCATTTGTAATTGGTTTGTAGTTGGAGTTAAACAGGTCCAGGCTTTCTTTCTGTAGTAATGGGTGCATGTATAACTTTTTCAGATCTTCTGGAAATATTCTCATGATTAAGAAATTGTTGAGGATTATTCTTACTGGTGTGGCAGCAGAGGTAGTTAGAAGACTTTTATTGAAGGTATGTTTGGACAAGGGTCAGAAGGGCTGTTTGCTTTGACCAGGTCCATAAATTCATTGCGTGATATTTGTTGAAAAGAATGCAGAGGCTGGGCTAGCCTACTCTTGGAGGGCTTTTTTTAGAAAAGGGTTGGTGCTGGTGGTTTTTCTTTGCTTTAAATAGGAGTCCAAGGTGTCTGCTTTGGCATGTATGATTTGCCAGTTTGTCTGTGAATTCTTGAGTAATGGGGTGAGCTCTTCTAGGCTATTTGTTTTTTGAAATTTGGTGAGAATTTGATAGAATTCTTTATTTGCACATTCAGTATTTTGAATTCTGGCTGAATGGTATTTTTTCTTAGCTGTTTTCATTGCTGAGTTGTATAATCTGTTTCTGTAGGAGAAGGTTGTCCTGATTGGCGTTTGTTTTTAGCCAGGTATGTTGCAGCTTTACAATTTGCGGTTTTATCTCTTTTAGCTCTGTATTTCTCCAAGGTGCCGGTATTCTTTTGTTCTGTTGCCTTGTTCTTAGTGGTATCAGGATATCAAAAGCTTCCTGTAGCCATTCATATAGTTTTTGAATGACATTTTTTGTGCCCAGATCTGTACTGTATGTTAGTTGTGTTTCTAAGTGTTCAAAATTGAGTTTGTTTCACATTATGGTGGATGCATGTAATGTGGTTTTAAAGGTGTTGCTTTTTTGTTGTTTTATGTTGGAAAGCAAGCGAATGATGGTCTGACTATGTGACTGGAGTAATTGTTTGAAAGGTAACTAGTTCTGTATTTTCAAAAATTACATCCAGGATACGGACAGAGATGTGTGTGGGTTTGTGGACTATCTGAAGAAGGTTCAGTGCAACTAGACCAGTGAATATTGTTTTTGGGTGAGGCATATTAGTTTTGTCAAACCAAATGTTTAGGTCACCAAGAATGCATAGGCTGGGGTGTAGTGTTATAAGGTTTGAAACTGTGTCTAGATGTTGCATGGAGGTGTGTAAAGGAGCAGGATGTTAAAGGATGAAGATGGTTTAAGGTTGCATCTGGTGAAGAGGGCCTCACAACCTTGTATGGAGACGTCACCAGCTTTAGTGATATTTAATGTTTGCTTGAATAAAACAGCTAGGGCAAATCCTCTTTTGCCTGTATGATTGTGTGTGATAGTTTGAAAGCCTAAAGGAATGTCTTCATGCAACACTTGAGCCATGTTATCTCCGAACCATGATTCAGTTATGAAGAGTAAGTCAGGTTGTGTGTCAGCGAGAAGGTCGTAGATGTGATGCTTCTTTTTTTAGAGTGGTCGAGCATTTATTAGTAGACAGTTTAGAGAATGTGCTTTGGTGCTAGTGCGACTTTGTTTTGTATAAGAGTGAGCAGTGTTTTTGTGGGATTGTCGCAGGTGTATCCTTAGTGCTGGTATTAGCACTAGTATTAGGATAGCAATAGTGTAGCTGTTCTGTATCGTGTTCCTCGTCCAGCAGGCTAAGAAGGCATTTTGGTGGGTCTGCGTGTGTAGGTGGGTGAGATGGTTGGTCAAGAGTGAGTTGGTGAGCTGTGCTGTTTTTGTAGAGTAGCCTTGTTGTGCAGTAGACCTGGAGATGCAAAGTTGTGAAGAGTGGCATGTTGTTTAATTTGTTTGCGTCCGTTTAGGGTAGAATGTGTATGAGTCAGGCATGGTGGTGCAGCGTGTGGGTCATGTTGTAAGGTTATAAATTGGCTAATGGATGAGAGGAGGTTAAAAGAGAGTTGCTGTGTTGCTGTTTATGTGTTAGGTGTGTGGGGAGAGAGAAAGCTTGGCAGTGGAGTTGGTTTAGGGTGTGTATTATTTGTGTAGTCAGAAGGTGGGGGTAGGTGTAGGTTTCTACTTTGTGATGGAAAGTATTATGAGGTGTTGTATGTGTGAGATTTTGTTGTGCTGGTGGGTGTGTTATATTTTGCTTTTGAGGAGTAGTAAGAGGTGGTGATGATGTATTTGCTTTCTGAGAAGTATTTGCTTGTAAAGTATTGTTGGTTAGTGGAAGCTGCAAGGTAAAGTGGTTGATGATGTGTTTTGGAAAATTGTATGTGGTGTGTGAGAGTGGATGAACAACAGTTAAGAGTGTTTGTGTTAGATATGATTGCTAAATGAAGTAATACGTATGGAGTGTAAGGGCTATGTGATGGTATTGTTTTAGTAAAAAGAAGAGGAGGGTGATGGTGGATGAAAAAATAGAAGGACGAGTATAGGTTTGTTAGTGACAGAACAGTAATTAGAGCAGGGAGTGTGTGCCTGGATGGGATATAGTTACATATGGTGTGGGTTTGGGTTATGTTTGTGATGCGTGGAATGGTTAGCGGTATAGGATAGAGTGTTTTTTGTGTGCGAGTGAAGGTGCAAATGTGTGGTAGTTGGGGTAGAAGGGTTAGTGGAATTTAGTAGTGGGTGCTGAGACATTGATATGTGTTTAGGGTTTGTTTGTAGTAATTGAGTAGAGTACATTTGTGGTGAATGCGTTAATCTGGTTGTGGATGTGGATGGGGTAGGGTGGGTGCTGGTGAATAGTAAATAGGCAGCATCTCTGGCCCTAGGCCTGACCAGTCCCAAACAGGCAGCTGCCATTGTCCTTTCCGCCCCAAGCCTACACACCTGGGCTGAGATGTCCTGAACCCTGACCTTAAATAGCCCTAGTGATCAGGTGACCCCTTCGGCCAATGGGAGCCCTAGCCAATTCACAACACTAGCCCTCAGCCCTGGGACCAATAGAAGACCAGACCCTTACAGCCAATCACAGCGCTAGTCCTAGCAGTCACTCAGAAAAAACCCTAACCCTAGGTCCAATAGAAACTCTAGGCCCAAGAACCAATCAGAACCCTAGACTTATCAGCCAATCAGAACACTAACTCTAAGCCCAATAGAAACAACAGATACAGCAGCCAATCAGAGCACAGATGCAACATCCAATAGTAAACTTATATAAGGAGCGTGTGACCTCCAGCACTGGCTCTACCTCCAGCACTGGAGCTCTCCCTGCCACCTGGATAGCCAGGTGGCAGGGAGAGCTGCTCCTAAAGTCAGAATCACCTTGGATACCGACAGGCTCAATCCACTCTCTTCAGGTCTTGTTTTAGCCAGCTGGGAGATCCCAAATCGAAATCTAAAAGTACTGAAAATACTGCTTTCTGCGCACTTAAACAAAATCACTTTTACTAGCAACATATGAGTGCTACATACACTTTACACTGTTTAACACCATGCGCGCTACGATTTTTCCCGCTGTGAGCTGACTTTTACAAAAACCCGCGGTTCATGACGAGCTCAGCTCGTCATGAGCGTACGACAGGCGTAACTCATGACGAGCTGAGCTCATCATGAGCGTCGAAGGGGTTAAACCATAAAGCAGTCTCTTAAACACACTCTGCTTAGCCTCTAAGGGTGTAGTTTGCCTCTTTTTTTTTTACTTTTAAAGACACAAAAAGGGGGAGGGCTGGGCTGGGGTGTTGCCCCTGCTGTGTTAAGCACAGTGCAGGGAAAACTAGGTATGAAAATCAACAGTAATGAGTAGAAAAAACAGCAGGTTTAAAAGTACAGATTGCACAGAAACAAAGACAATGTCAGATTAAACCCTGTGGAGGCCCTTAGGCAGTCATAATTTTGGTGGCTCCCTCGCAAATTATCTCCTCATACATTTTTTATTTTAACAACCAACAGTTTTATTTAACCAATATTATGAAACAAAACTAAACATTAACAATAATTAATGTTGGGGGTGTAACCAAAAACATGGCCGAGTGAAACGGTGATTCCCAGAGCTCCTGACCGGAGCCCCAATCCTCAAACATCCTGCCAGCTATAAATCACTGACTTCCATCCTGCGACACCCCCGTGGCACTGAGCGGAAGACCTGAGCCCCGGAGCTCGGTGCGATTGAGGTGTTTCGGACGCGCCGTGCACTCACCGGCCGGAGCCGAAAATGGCGGATAGGTGCGTATGAGGCCCTGAAGTGCTGAGCGGACGGGAGACACCATTGAAGGACCCTGCCTACCTCCCGGTGAGCTGCGATCGGTGGCCGCGGACCCGAGGATTTGTGGCTCGTCGCCTGGCCAACCCTTGGTGCTGGGATCCTGCCGTGCCTCGATGGCACTGGGACACGGGCCTGTGTGTCGCCTCTGCCTGTTGCCCCTGCTGGGCGTGCAATTGCTCAGGTGAAGTCCCTAGAGGAAGTGGGACCCTCAGTGTGCCATGCGAGATGGGGACAGAAGCATTTGTGTGGATCCTGCCCCTCCCACCTTGGCTGGCCCCTTGAGTCCGGTGTGGGCTGGATTGGAGCAAGGGGACTGAACACGGCCCATATGGGCCCTGCGCATCTCGGCACCCGTGCCTTTTGATCTCCTTTACCGGCTTGGAGTACGCGGGCAGTCAGGGGCAGGGCCCAACAGACATTGCGGGGAGTACCTCCCCCCCCCCCCAAGGGGGGGCCTGCGCGGTGCGGAGCAGGAAGGTGTGGAGTGCCTCTCGGTCCTGCGAGGGCCTGTATTTTGAGGCGCCTGTCGCCACGAAGGAGGAGAGGACCTTGGACTATTGCTTGCCCTCTCTTCCCCTGTGCCTCTGGACCACTGTCCTGGTTGGCGCTGAATAAGACAGGGAGGAGCCCTGGCCTTGAGCGGCCTAGCCTGGACACACTGTGGATCTCCACAGTGGTGCCCCGTGTGAGACTGGTGACGGGTGTGCTAGATTTAGAAAATGTCCGGAGGTGCGGCCACCCCACAGCGAGGATCCAAGTTTGATAGCAGCACCATGGGACACTGTGTGACTGCTGCTTCTCCTCTCGTCCCCTTCTCTTTTGTGGATGCACGGTCTGAGGGGCAGGGACGGAACACACTTTTGGATTTGGCAAGATCCTCAAACACCATTGAAAAGTACTTGGGGTGGGGAACGGTGCTGGGGTGATTTCCTTCCCCATAATGACCAAACAGAAGGACCGGAAGCCCCCCAGACAGGGGAAAATGGACAAATATACTAAAGGGATTGTTTTTTTACTTGTTTATTTTATTTCCACTGGACCCATCATCAACACTTCTATACCCTGGGGACCCACAATAGGAGGAATAGGTACATGGTTGGGGCTGCACCTCTGTTGTCACGACACTCATGTTCTCACACATAGAGGACCAAGCTGTCTCGGTGCTAACCTAGAATGTTAATGGACTGAGAGGTATAATCAAACGTGGGTTGGTCACCCAGTATATAAAAGCGCCTGCAACCAGACATAGTCTTGTTACAAGAAACACATCTACTGGGTACACAATGCAAGTTCCTCGGAAGGGCATCATATAGGGTCTTGGCATATGCTGGCTTTACATCCGGGTCGAGGGAAGTCGCTATTTTGATCAAAATATCTCCCTCCTTCGAAACGACATGTAAATGGATTGACCCAGATTGCAGATTAGTTAGGGTAAAGAGAACCTGGGGCAGGCGCAACATAACTATCATATGCATATACTCATTGCCTCCATTGCAAGCCCCCGTAATCCTTAAAATCGCTGACATCCTTCTCAAGACCCCCATGTCACAGGGGGATTTCAATGATGTCATCAATACGGGGATGGATGGGTCCACTGGGTCAGAGGGAAACCCTCTATTGTTTTACAGACACTATGGGGCTTACTGACATATGGAAACTCCAACAGCCGAATGCCCGACAATATTCTTACTTTTCTAGCGTACATGGAGTATTTTCCAGACTGGACTACGTCCCCAGAGGGAGATGGGGTGGTTGGTAAGGCTGAAAACCAGGCTAGGGGTCTGTCGGACCATTTGCCTTTGCTGGTTTCGCTTTGGCAACAGATCTGAACATCTGGGCCTACATGGAGGCTTAATACATGGGACCGTCAAAAGGAAATGATTCTAAAGGAGCTTCTGACTGATACCGAATTATTTTTCCAAGAAAACCCAGGCACAGTGGATTCAAGGCGGTACAAAAGGGGGTGGTGATGGACGGAGCATCTGAACCAATCAAACACTCACACCCAGTCAACAGATCTGGGTTTAATCCATTACCGTTCTTTAGGCCACTCGGCCACTCCAGTTCAGACATGGCCATATGCAAATCAGTCTGACCCTGTGCCTCATGGGAACAGTCCAGCCCGAACTGCCAAGCCATGCCTTCCCTGGACCGGATTCAAGCTTCCTAGGACCGGTTTCTGGCATTGCAGCTGTCTTGAGCCAGGCTTGCTTGAATCCAGTGGCAAAGTGAGCAAGGGACTCACGTCTGAGCATACCCTGCCAACTTATGGCGAACAAAGCGGTACGAAAGGGGGTGATGATGGACGGAGCACCGCAGTGGATTCTGGGGGAACACTTTGGGAGGAATATAAAACAGTGCTGCGGGCCAGGGCACAAAACTGGATAGCCTGAGAGAAAAAGAAAGACTGGGAACACATAGAACGAATAGAGGGAAAATTATTAACCCTAGAAAAGAAAGTCCTAGATAGGCCTGACCCACTGATTTCCCAACAATTAGAAGCCATAAGGATCGGGTATTGTGAACTGTCTCAGGGAGAGGCTAGGAAACTGAGACTAGCGATGCTGCATCGTCTGTATGAGGTTGGTGACAAGGCTGGGAAGTTACTGGCCTGGCTTAGCAAAAAAGAAAATGAGGCCAGATGGGTCGACTCAAATGTAGATGATAGGGGGGCGATACACAACACAGACACTGTTCGCATTTGTCCAACATTACGCAGATTTCTACAATAAGAAATCATTCAGTACAACAGAAGAGATTAATAATTACCTCGTAGATACCACCACCCCAGGGCTAGAAGATAAGGGTGTCCAGCTACTAGAGGAAGATAAAACACTGACAGAGGTCAGGACGCCGTAAATAGGTTACGATCTCGTAAAACCCCTGGACTCCCTGCCCAATTTGTTTTTTAAGTAAAGACCTCATTGGCACCCATCTTCTGGCTCTATATCGGAATGCATATGTAGAGGGGATGCTCCCAATTAATCTTTGCACTGCTACTATTGTGTTCATCCATAAAAAGGAAAAACGCAGGGACAAATGTGACTCATACCACCCAACCTCCCTCCTGAATATGGAGGTCAAAACCCTCACAACAATATTAGCCATGTGGCTACTGAAAGTAGTTTACGTCCCTAACCACTTCCACCAATCGGGCTTTATGCAGGGCAGGGCGATCAGGTGGAACCTCCAAAGAGCCCATAACTGGATGATGGAGGTCAGGAACATGACTACCCCGCATGCCTTTCTGGTGCTGGACACCGAGAAAGCCCTCGATGCTGTAGTCTGGCCTTTCCTCAATGCTGTCCTTTCCAAATTCGGCCTCGGCCCAAAGTTTAGGAAATGGGTGACATTATTATACACAGAACTGAGGGCAAAAGTATGGGTTAACTGTAGGCTTTCATCGGAGTTCCCGATCTCCTGCGGGACCAGACAGGGATGTCCCTTGTCTCCACTATTATTCACCCTAGCTTGCTTGTTCAGACATCACCCGCAAGTCACAGGCTTCCAGGTCACATCAGACGACCGGGAAGGTAGAAAGAATATTGCTGAATGTGGATGATATACTTTTGTTCATCACGAACATAACTATCACAATCCCCACCATGTCCTCAATCCTTGAGGAATATGGCCGGTTTTCGGGTTATAAAATGAACTACCACAAGACTATAATATATAGACCCAATGCAAGATATGGAATGACCTCCAATGCCCGGAGACCTACGTATAGCTACAGAGGGCTTTAAGTATCTTGGGATTTTCCTCAACCCAAACCCCATATTATATTGTACAGCAATGTACACTGGGTCCTCTCTAGCTTTAAGCAGGATGTAGACAGATGGAATGAACTGCCACTTACAATAATGGACCGCGCAGCAATGTACAAAATAATTGCACTACACCAATTTTTATATGTGCTGCAAAACACATACCACCCCCTCCCTCGATCAACATTCAGGGAAGTCGACTCCGAACTCAGCGCACTCCTTTGGTTGAAGGGCCATCCTAGAATTGCATTAAAGACTCTACAGCGCAACCCGTAAAATTGGGAACTCGCGATCCCAGACATAGAGGCTTACTACTGGGATGCCCACCTTATTCCCATAAATGACTGGATACACACCCCCGGGATCATCCCACCTATAGGTTGGAAAGGGAAACATTTACACAAAAAACATTCACACACTATTTATATGGTGGAAAAGGGACCCAGAGACTATTCCCTGCAACCAGAGCCACTATAGAGGTTTGGAACAGAACTAATACTACGTTAGGCTGGGCACATAAAATATCTAGGTCCACCCACCTGTGGAAAGAAAATTGGTTCGAAGAACTGAATAAGCTTTGGGGATTTGAGGCTTGGGATCTGCTCAGGATCTCAACAGTGGGAGATATCATGGCCAAGGGCAACCTTAAACCCTTCCCAACCCTCCAGGCGGAATTTCAACTTCATGCCTCCCAAATTTTAAAATATGCCCAGCTGTGCCATGCTTGAAGTGCAGAGGGAACAGATGCTTCTGGGCTCCCTGAGTTTGCACCACTGGAGTGCAGATTGCTCCATGAAGAATTAAAAATGAAGGCAGTTTCAGTCACCTACAAAACTATAAACAACAATATGCCGGACACCCTTGTTAAACTAAGTGTGGTGTGGAAGGGAGACCTTAGGGAAATGGAGGACATTGATTGGGAGGCGGAAGGCGGCACTGATGCACCTAAGAGAGGTCACAATCAAAGCCAGGTTTTGCATCATTCAATTCAATCCTTCACCGGGTCTATTAGGAAAGAGACAAACTACACAAAATCGGACCCACAGAATCTCCACTGTGTCTGCACGGCCGGACTGACACTGGCAATTTCCTTCACACGCTTTGGGAGTGTCCACATATAGGGATTTATTGGCAGACGATAATCACCAAATTGAATGCAATACAGGGAATCTCCCTAACAATGGACCCTAGATTTATCCTGTTAGGGGTCCCAGGTGAGTTAGATGTCCCTAGACCCCAACTTCTTTTTAGTGCACTGGGCATGGTGGTGGCCAAGCGGGATATCGCTTGACGCTGCGGCACGAAAGAGACCCCTACATTACAAGAATGGAAAGGGGGTATGGATTTATACATGGCTGCTGAAAGGGTCATATACAAAAGTAGAGGCTGCCCCAAAAAGTTTAAGAAAATATGTGGGTGCTGGAAAGATACTATGGTCTGAGCCCTAACGAAGAGGATACCCAATCTACCACAATTGGGGTGTCGAACGAACAATACCTTGCTGGTCCCAGAAGGGGTGTGTGGGGACGGGTTGTGGGAGACGACCCTGCTGTGACGTGTACTAAGGTCCTATATGTAATTTTTGTTTAGATCCTGATTTGTATCCCTCAGATGCCCACTGGATGTTGGAAGCACCAGGTGGTTGATTGTGGTCTAAGTGCAATGTTCTTGTTACAGTTATGTCAATTGTCGCAAAATAAAATAAAAATATACTATATTTAACAAAAGAACAAAAAACAATTATTAATGCTATTAAACAAAAATGAATTGGAAAACATTTAAGAAAGCTTGAGTGTCATTTTCTTTCGAGACTAAATCAATATTATTTTGATCTGTTGTAGCAGGGCCCCTAAAAGGAGTAAGGCCCCCAGGCGGTACCTAATTTACCTATTTGGTAATCCGGAATGGGACAAGGAGTTCAATTCAAGCAGTAACAGATAGAAAAAACACAGCAGCTGTAAAGTATCAAGAATAAACAGTACTAGTCTATGTTCTTACCACCTTTGCTGTTGCTTGCTCACTGGGCTGTTTAGGGCACAGACTGATGGGCTACAAGATGGAGGTGGCAGGGCTACAAGATGGAGGTGGCGGTCTTGCGGTTCCCTACACAGACCTTAAGAGCCGCAGGTGTGGGGGGAGGAGGGCTCAGGGTTGCTTGGGAGCTAGATGGTCAATCACGTAAGCACAGGCTGATGGCCAGGGAGAGCTGCTCCTGGAGTCAGAATCTCCTCGGATACAGACAGCCTCAATTGACACTTTTCAGGTCCTGTTTTAGTCAGCAGGTAAGGCCCAAATCTAAATTTAAAACCACTGAGAATACAGCTTTTCGTGCACTTATACAAATCACTTTTTCTAGCCAAAAAGAAGTGCTACATACACTTTCCAAACACCGTTTAATCCATAAAGCAGATTAAGCAGTCTTTTAAACACCCTATGCTTTGCCTTTGAGGGTGTAGTTGGCTTTTTTTTCTAAACAGGGACAAAAAGGGGGGTTCTGGGGGGTTTGCCCCTGCTGGCCTAAGCACGGTGCAGGGAAAACTAGGAAAGAAATTCAACAGTCACAGGTAGAAAAACCATCAGTTTCAAAAGTACAGATTGCACAGAAACAAAGAGTTCAAGTTAATCGGGATTTCGGTTGCAAAGCATTAATAAATAACAGAAGAAATTGGTATTTAGAAGGGACGCCCAAAACATCCCCTTTCCAAATACCTATTTCTTGTTGTTTCCTAAACGTATTTAACGCCTGTAAATGCTTTCCAAATTGTTTATAGTATTTAATACATTTCAAAAAGTGTTTTTATCAGTCCTGCACCCTTAGATTTGGGAAATCACTTTCTACATGAGGCCCTAAATCCGTTATCCCTTTCTCTAATGCTCTTTGAAGGACAGCTTTACAACTATCACAATGAATACCACTGTAGAAATTGAAATCTTGCAATGAACTACGCCACCAAAGGCCTTTTTGAAAAATAAGGGGGGTTGGGCGGAATTCTTTTTTTTCCTTTTTCCTTTTGCAGCACAAGGTAGGGTGGCCAAATTGTTAAGAGGGTTTTAATGGAGAAGGGCTGTTTATCCTTCTTGATAGTCAGGGGCTCTAATCAAAGCATAATCTTACATTATATGGAGAGAGCCACATGTGTCATATGCAGCTTTGCACAAATTATGTGAAGTTTGGGTGGAGTCGTCAATGATTTTGCTATGTTGCTATGAAGAAAAAAAAACACAACAACAACACTGCTGTAGCTATTTTTTTTTAACCTTACCCTGTACATGTTCCACACCTGAAAGTAACGCCCTGACTACAGATATGATCAGCACTACAAACATTGTTGAGCAGTATTTAACTATAGAAGTTCAGACCAGAATCTGTAACCACAGTTTATTCATCGCTTTTCCATCCTATAATGTAGAAGCACAAAGGGTCCCCAGGATTAACTGCTGATGAACAACTAGGAGTCCAACCTTGAGATTGTGAACTGCTGATAAAATCCTGGAATAGTCCCAATAGAGCAAAGTACGGCCTTATGAGCTGAATAACAGCTGTGTGTGCCCAGCTACAGCTCTGTCTGCCCAGATACAGCTTTCTGTGCCGTGGTGTAGCCTCATATGTTATGTTGTGTTAATATAAGTTTTATATAGGGCTGAGCTACTCAAAAGAGTGTCCCGGCGCTAATAACCCAAAGAGGCACGGAGCAGGAAAGGATGGCACGCTTACTGTACAAAAAGCCATGTCTTGAGGTCCTTCCTAAAGGTTGAGATTGCCATTCTTCCTCAAAGATAAAGGCAAGGCATTCCACAGTTGTGACGCCAAACGTTTGAAGGAGCGACCTCCAATACGAGCTCGTCTGATTACCGGGACATAAGCCAAGGCCTGGGAAGACGACCTGAGCGACCGAGATGGAAGATAAAAGTCCAATCTTTTCCTAATGTATTTGGCACCTATGCCATGCAGTGCCTTAAAGGCCAGAGTAAGTTATGAAGATGATACGTTTCCGAATTGGAAGCCAATGGAAGGCCTTTAAAAGGTCTCTTGCACTGGATCTCCGATGAAGACCGAAAATAGCTCGCACAGCTGAGTTTTGCACTGTTTGCAAACATGATAGAAGGAATTCCGGGAGGCCAAGATAGAGCACATTGGCGTAATCCAAGCGAGAGCCTATCAACGCTTGAACAGTGGTTCTTCTGTGGGCAAGAGATAGTAATGGCAGGAACTTCCTGAGCATTTTTAGGAGACCGAAGCACTGGCCCACTACGCCAAGGATCAGATGTCCAGGGAAATGTGCATAAGCAAAGGCGCAGACCATTGCTCTGTCCAGGCCCTTGTACAGACGAACATCCTGATTAGATGGTAATAATAAGTATGTTGTTAAGGTTTTTGTTAACAATTGGAGATTGTGAGAGATCTGCAGAGTATAGCACTATCCATAGACCAAAAAAACAGACCTTGCAAAGATCAGATGAAAGTGAGCGGAATGGGGTGCTTTACTTTATTTTTAGATGGAAAAAAACGTGCGGAACTTATCAATGACAAACGGGCCCAAAATCCCTTTTTGTGATCTTGACTACGGGTCTACTCCGGTTATATAATTTATATAGCTCTTTATACAACTGTTGAAGTCGAGAAGCACTATAATGTGTATCAGGGTCCTGAAATTACCAGTATTCTTGAGGTTGTCCAAGACAGCAATAAATCTGATTTATTGTTTTTCTGGTTGGAAGCCTGCCTGCCTGTCTGTCCGAGAGGAAGATTAAATCCCAAGTATGAGTGACTAATTTTAATTTGTTTGCCCAGAAATGAATGAATATATATATAGGTCTGCAATTCGCGGGCCCAGGGTGGTCTTTGCTTCTTCCGGATTGGTTTGATGTATGTCTGAAATCATTGGTGAATTCTCCAGTTTCAAGAGATGCGTTAATGATCACTCTGGCCATGAGGATGTTGGAGAAAGAACATGTTTTGGGGACAAATATATGTAGTGTAAAATGGAGGCGATCTCTGATGAAGGTGTGAACAGAGAACAATCTTCAATGAGTAAGGGAAAAGACTAAGAAACCTCAAGAACCCACCATTGGCAAAGCCAACAGGTCTCATCTTTTGGACCTACTGGCTTTGTCAATGCTGTACGCTGTATGCTGTGCAACGTGCAAAAAAAGCAAAGTGCTTTTTGCCAATTCTGCAGAGCATTTGCAAAAAAAACAAAAAGAAATCCAAAAGTGTGATAATGCGACTGCAGTTGCTGGGTGCATCAATCTATAGGCATGCGGTGTCATCATGCAGGCAACATTTTCCTGTTTTTTCTTTAATTGACTGATCAAAGTTAGCAGGCACCACTTCGACGGGCAAATTTAAAGTTTGTGATAAAGTGCTTTTGACATTCAAAAGAATATGGCAAATGTGGGGCCATAAAAAACAAAAACAAAATGCACCAAAAAATTCAGAAATACCCAGGAGGGCTGTGGGGAGGGGAGCAGTGGGGCAGAATTAAAAAGCCTGGCGGGGAAGACAAAGCAGCACACCAGGGAGGAATGCAGCAGCACAGGGACTTGGGGGGGTGGTTAGCCTAGCAATAGAGAGAGCAGCACACAATAGAGAAAGTACCATAGAGAGTGGGGACAGAGCACACACAGAGAGCAACACACAACAGAGACAGAGAAACACAGGGGAGGTGGGTTTTTTTTGGGGGGGGGGACGGAAACAGTACCCCAGGGAGAAAGCTAGAAAACACATGCACCTTTGAGTGGCGAAAGATAAATCAAAAGTAGTTCTATAAATTTGCAGTGAAAAGATACATGACACCGAGATCAAAAGAATGGTGACGAAGATTTGTTCTAGGGGAGGTCCAAAGAGAAGGAGGGGAAGACAAGTCACTTAATAAGAAGCAAGAAACTGAGAGTGGCAATAAAGCCAGTAAATGATAAGCAATGGATGAGCTCAGAAATTTTTTGTAACTTTTCGGTAAACCACCAATATGTCTTACATAACCCAGAAAGCCCACGCTGGCTGGGAGGCGAAACCTCCACACACCACTCAAACAATTGCTGTACAGGCACACCAATAATTTGAATAGATTTTGACATTTCTAGGGATTCATACAAATGATCTGGAAGTGAAAAACTTTGCAAATTGTAAGTTTTCATTTATACCACTGTGCCCAAAAACTTCATAATACCAAATAGTTCCTCTACACTACTTTTGAGGATTGACCATAGAGTACGAGTAAGTGCGTGCAATAAAACTGGGCATTTATGTAAAAACATTTTTCCTAGTGGCGAAAAATTCTCCCTGGTAACAAAGCCCATCACCTGAATCCCAGAACAACTGATGAAACATAATTGAGACACTATGTCGCTCTTTTGAGAACGGTAATTTGTGTGTATTTGCTGGGTGGGAAAGGTCATACAAAACGTTACTGAAAGAGCCACACACATATATTTGTTTGTGTTCTATACATTTCATCAGGCCACCTCCAATATAACCCTGGTCCCTACACGAGCCCTAAGCCTAAAACTCCACAAAAATCTGCGGTTCTGGCCGATCTAAGCAATATAAACAAACAATAAATGTTCCTAAATTCGGATTCTTTTATTAAGGATCTCGGAATAAGTACTCTCGGATTTATTTGGTCACTCACGCTACTCACAAATATTAGTGAACCAGGCCCATCATTGGTTCTCAGATGCATGAAGCACAGAGTTTACCAGAGTTCAGTGGGTCTCAACTAGAAGGCTGAATCCAGAGTGAAAACACTCGCATAGTGGCTCAATAGCTGTGGGCCCAAGTGATCTACATTTGTTGGCACCATTCTCACATGCACCAACCTCTTCAAGATATCCTCTCTCCTGTGTTCCGGCATGAATACGTGCAGTGTTCCATGTAAAGGAAAAGGTTTTGAACCATGATCACTAAATACATGTCAAGTGCTCTTGTGGTACAGACGAATATTGAATTTCACTATCATAACAGTGTGTGTTCCTCTGCTTCTCTGTTGAAATGGTGCTATTATACCCTCACGAAACATGCTCTCATCAGAGTATTATGGAGTCACTTTTAACATGAAGCTTCCTAATATATGCATACTATTGTTACAGATGTTACAGCAAAGAATAAGTTGTTCTATCTAGATACATTTTGGATGATGTACAATATGAATACAAAGGCGAGTGGTTTGTTTTTATGAAACAGGTATCTATTTTTTGCTGTAGAAACGAATAATAGTCTCAATATACATTCACTGCCGATATGATTGATTGGAATCATGGATAATGAATAATATATGCGTTATTATATAGCTACGAGAAATAGGCATTTGCGTGATTAACTTATCTCCTTTCTGTTTTGTCATATACACCACCTATTTTTAGGTTTCGGCTACCGTCCCACTGCGTAAGCAGTGGGTGCGCGGAGCCGAAATCTTTTGTTAGTAATATGGGGGCCTGAACACCGCCCTCTTCTCCATTGGCTGGCCTCGTAAATGCTGGCCAGCCATTGGAGGAGAGGAGCGTCACTGAGTTCAGGGCCCGCCTTGACGCGATTCGGGGGCGTTTCCGTGTCTTTTTTTAAGTCACGCCTTCTCCTCTTCCCATTGGCTGGAATTTTACCTTCCAGCCAATGGGAAGGGGAGAGGGCAAAAAACACGCCCCCGAATCTGAAATTGACCTGGTTTATCTCGTTTCTTTCTTTTGTTTTATATAGCGCGAACTCGCCCAAAGCTATCCGGGTGCTTTACATGAGCACCGGTTGTGTTGCAGACGCTGCGCACTGAGGCCGCTGGCCGATGTGAAACCCTAGGACATTGTGATGTGCGAGCCCGAATCTCATGGTGAACCGTAAAAGAATATTTTTTCTGAGAAATAGAGTGGGGTTCTGACTGTGTTATGAGTGTGTGTGTTGGGGGGAGGAGGGTTGATTTATTCGTATCCCCCTGCTTCGTCGCAGCTGAGATTTAAGGCTTGTTGGGCAAAGTCATGCAAAGACGTTTACTTAGAAACTGCTTCACAACAAGAAGTTAATGAGCTTCGCCGATATCGTTTGATGATTCCATGTATCCCCTTGTTTATTTTGTGTCTCGGGCAAAGAGAAGAAATGCCGGGCATTGAATAGCCTGTGTTTTCGGGAATGCAGAGAGATGGCGGGATGGGTGAATTGTTCCGTCAGACACGCGCCTGCTGCTTAAGAGTACTGACACCAAGATGGGCGCCGGTACCAGGGAGGTGGCGTGGGGGAGGGGTAATGACGGAAAGGTCTCTTTCAGCCCAGCTCCTTAATTAGATGCAAGGAACAAGTCTGGGGAGCACATCTGGATCCAATCCGGAGCCCCTTTGATAGCATTTCCCTTCCCCGGATCAGGGCTGGAGGTTCAGCTCGAGACCTGCGCTCGCTTCCATCATGGGTTCTGCATTCCTCCTGTGGTGGCCCTTCGACGCCGTTCATCATACTCTCCACCTTAATGGCGTTAAAGACAGCGCAAAAAACACACCAACGAGCACAACTTGACGTTTTAAGCAGCTTTAGATTGTGATCCAAAATACTCTTCAAAGTGCACAGTTTATAATAAAATATTTGGAGCAAAAAGGGTGCACTTTTAATTAAACCTTCCCTCAATCGCGTTGGATAACGACTCTGTAATAACAAATAAAATAAACACAAGTGTGATTGTTACACGAATTGTAATATAGGCAGGATTTATCTACTGGAGTTAAAAAGGTAAACCCTTTTGTCATTCAAAAAATAATAATGTTGTCTCGAAGCACAGCCTTAAATATTTACATAGCTAAGCACTAACGGAACTGCGTCTTTGCGCCTTAACGATTCTTGCTTTTGTCACCCAACGTAACAGTACTCGTAATATCTGCTATGGGTGAAAGCTGAGTACACGTATTCGCAGATATCCCAAGCAGGCCCTACACCCACCAATCTATCAAAGTCCATTTTATTTCGGTCTTTTAAAATGCACTTTTCTCCTCTGTTAAAAAGAAGGATCTTTTTGCTTCCTGTGGTTCAGTTCAATTCCGTGTTTTCCTTTATTGTTTTGAAACTTAACAGGCTTTGGTTACCTTCCCAAGAAACAGACCCGTGTTTGTTTTATTTCTCCAGTTTCTCTGCTTGTGGCCTGGAGCAAACGATGCAGAAACAGAATAAAAATGTATCGAGGATGGGTCATTTTTTTCTAAAATATGTCTCTGCCTCTCCAATTTAAACATACAAATGATGTCGGGAACATGGGGGTAAGAAAATGGCCCTGAGTCACCAGATCACCTCATTGCCACGCATCTTGTGGAATTTGGGGGTATTGCAAAGAGGTGAGGAAGGCGTAATTAGACCACTCAAGAAAAGCTAGCTGGGCTCAATCAAATTCTGGCCGATAGTTTCTTAATCAGAGTGTCTAGTCGTAGTGCTGTCGGCGGGTGGAGTGGGTAAAGGGGCCTGCGAACCGCCAGGCCCAGTACAAACGCGTTGCCTCGTAATTACAGCCCTTTAATAAGCTAGCCGGTCTCCCGGGGGGCTGCAGATTTCATTTCTTTCTGCGCCCCCCTCCCACCTCCCCGTACATGCCAGGCTGTGTCTTTGAAGTGCCAGAGAGCTACTTCGTCCAACTGAGAAAGGGAGAAGTCGTACGGGAGGTGAAAAAAACGCTGAACTCCGAAAAAATTATTTTTTCCCCAGGAAGGGTAAGCTGAGAATGCAGCTTTTCCGTACATCTGAAAAACATCAGGCTCTGTGAAACCTCAGTCACACCCGAAAAGCCGTACGGAGGAGGGGACGAGCAGTCCAACGGAAGATAGTTTGAGAAAGCTTTTTCTGTCGGCCCCACTGCTGCCTGGGAATATATTTTTTAAAGAGAAACTCACTTAATCGACTCTTTGATGTCGCTGAAACTTTGATCATTGCGCGGAGCTTTTCGCCAAGTGAATAGTTGGGTTCATTGGCCGATAGCTGGGCTCTTGGGCAGCTGTGCTTTCCAGTGACACCTGGATTGGGCAGCGGAAATCTAGTCTCCGGTGAGCAGTCATGGTGTTCAACTGGCTGCTGTGATCTACAGCGGCGAGCCCTATTCTCCGGTTGGCAGAAGCTCTCGTCGGTGGGGAGCTGTGATCGCCATTGGGCGACTGTATCAGGCAACAGACTAATCCATTATCCTACAGTGGGCTGAGTGCTTCACGTGGCGGATGTTGTTTCCAGGAGCCAGCCGTGTGCTGCAGCCCAGGTCTTGTTCCCCAGTAAGCATCGTCATTCTCCAGCCCAGAGACTCATCCTCATGTTGACAGTCCCATCATCCGACGGGTAGATTAGCTTTCCTGCTGACAGTTTTGTATTTGCGCCCAGAGCCTGTTATTTCGAGGGCAGGTGTGTGCTTCATTCAGCAGCAGTAGACAGCTGGGTTCCTTTGCGTTGGCCCTGGTATTCTCAAGTTGGAAGTCACCTCCGACAATGGGAAGCTGCATTATTTAGTGTCAATTCCATTCTCCGAAGACTGGTATATCAGGGAAGTGGCTCTGCCGTGTGCAGCTGTAGTCGGAGGTTGTGTTGTATTCCTCTTCCAAGAAGCATCTGTATTTTGCCGTGATCAACTCCTTTCGACCCAGAGCAGCTGTGCGTAGAAGTGGGTTTGGCTGTGGCTTGCTGTGGACTGCAGTGGGCACGGACAGTCCCCGACTAACAGTTGCACGATTGGCAGCAGTAGTGTCCATAGCAGTTGCATTTCACTATTACCACGGATTTTTTGTTCTTTCGCCCTGCTTAGCGGGCCTGAGAGAAGCCAAGGCTGGTTACTTGTGGACTCTTCTCGCACAGGTGTGTGCTCCACCCCATCCCCGAAGCTGGAGCGCTGGACCAGGAATTCCAGCTACCCCCAAGTTCCGGATAGGCCGGCCCCACCAGAGCGTCAGCAGCTATTTTGACTATTGTGTACTGCACTGGAATCATTTTGGGCTAAAAATAAAGCGTTAAATGGCGGGTCCCTATTTTATGTAATTAAGTGTAACATTATATCATTTTCTTGAAAATCAGTGTAGTTACTCAAAAGCAACAACTTCGTCATGGCCCTGCCCCATTTGCAAGAGATTAAGCTATTGGCATTGTAAATGACAATGCCATTTATTTATTTATTTTCAAAAACCAACACACAAATACAAATGTTGTCATTTACAATGCCAATAGCTCAAAATTTTCAAAAGGCGAAACCATTGCATTGTAAATGCTTGTTTAACTTGATATTGCTTATGTGTGACCGTAAAAATATCTTTTTCACAATTCACTTGACTGCATTGCAGATATATTTATTATTATGGTTTACATATCAATGTTTTGCATAGTCCCTATAATGAAATTTGATTTATAAAGAGCATAGCTACTCCTGAAAGGAGTGCCTTAGCACTAAGAGGTCAGATGCAGCTTAAGATTTAGCGGACGCAAGGAACAACCTATCTGAAAAGCCAAGTTTTTAGATTTTTCCGAAACAGCGATTCTGACAAGGATTGCCTCAGCTGCAATCAGAGGGAGTTCCACAGCTTGGCTGCAAGCTAATGAAGATCTATATGGATTCAAGATGTTTTTCAACTACATATTTGTAATTTAATGTTTGTTTCCTTATACATGGGATTTTTTTTCTTTGTTATTGATTTGTTTCAGGCCTGAAGAAATTACAAAACATGGGTTAAAACGTGGTGACTTCTGCTATTAATGAAAACTGTTAAAAGAACACAAGTTTGGAATTCGAAAGAAGTATTTATTCTAATCTTTGAAGTTAATAATTACTTATTTTATTATATATGAAATGGACTGATTTTGCGTCTAGTAACGTGCACTTCCACTGAAAGTGCACATAAGACATGGAAGCCTGCAGATCGAGTATATAAACCTGTCTAATACTTTGTTATTAAAGTCGGGTTGTGATGTCATAATGCCTGCTGCCACAGCCAAGGGTGATGGGCAAGTCATAGAGCATCATTGCAGCCTGCTTAATTTTTTTACATTATTTAACAGAAAAGAACTAGTATCTGCGCACGCTGGTATCCATTCTGAGCTACAGCCTTTTTATCTGGTTTACATTAAACTGTTTCTAATTAGTTTGTATAACAAATAATTAACTGCTTTTTGGTGTATTTAATTTTGTACCAAAGAGTCTGCTTTAATTTTTCATGTCATCCACCATATTCTTTTTTTTCATATTAAGGATCAAACCCTAGGATTTTAGGAAGACTGTGCGAAGACTGTGGTGTATCATGTATTATACGGAATAAGGTACCCCCGGATGTATGTTACAATGATATTGCAAGTCTCCTTAATTTTCCATGACATTATAAAGAAACTCCTCAGTGACAAGCTATATCCTTATAATGTAAGAAAGAGGTAGTTTTCCCCATCTATCGCAGAATATCCATTCAAGGCTATCTATAGATAGAAAAAAAGGTGAACCGTGCAACCGGGTTTCCAGAGGGTTGTCGACATATTGACAATTAATATGAAGATTTTGACACTCCTGCAGTTTTGTAAATTGATTACAGCACTCAAATGGCAACATCAGCACCTACTTTCACTATGAATTAAGTCATATTGTATACTTAATTTGGAGCAGAGCTTTGTTCTCATTCTCTCACTCGTTTTCTATGTCTTTCCTCCCTTAGTCTGTCAAGATTTCCCTACTTTCTCCTCTCTCTCCCAAACTATGCACCTGTATCTCTCACTCTTCTCCAAACTCTTCCCATCTTTTTTCATTCTGACTTGGTCTACTTCTTTATACTTCCTATCCATGCTCTCTGTTGTAGCCAAACATCCCATATTTTTCAGGTTTGTTCCACGTTCATGGCTCCTGCTCTGCTACCTGCATGAGGCAATGTGGGATGCCCACTGTCCTGCATTTTGATTCTACACCACTTTCAAAGGACAAGTAACTCTCACTCGTTCAGACCTTTATGAAGTGTGGAAGTACCTGTCTGTGGTTAGGAAGGCATAGGTCCAGCACAAGAGGGGATTCTCCAAAATACAGCTTCGGGAACAGGCACAGAAAGACGGTCACCCATGCTCTGGTCACAAGCCGACTGGACTAAGGAAACACCCTTTACGCCGGAACCACGGCCAAACTACAGAAAAAACTCCAACGCATCCAAAACGCCTCAGCCAGACTCATCCTAGACATCCCCCGCCAAGCTCACATCTCCGGTCACCTGAAAGACCTCCACTGGCTCCCCGTCAACAAGAGAATAACGTTCCGTCTCCTCACCCACGCACACAAAGCCCTCTACGACCTAGGACCCGAATACCTCAACACGCGCCTGTCCTTTTACACCCCCACCCGCCAACTACGATCGTCCAATCAAGCCCGCGCCGCAATTCCACGCATCCAAAGATCCACCATGGGGGGGAAGATCCTTCTCCTACTTAGCGGCCAAGACCTGGAATTCTCTCCCCACCCATCTCCGCCTTACACAAAACCACCTCTCCTTTCGAAAACAACTAAAAACTTGTATATTCGATAAGTAAAGTTCCCCCCCTTCCTCAAGCGCCTTGAGACCCTCTGGGTGAGTAGTGCGCTATACAAATTTAAACTTGACTTGACTTGAGGTGCAAATACAGTCGCTTGCAGATAAACAGCCTTGAATGGGTTAGTGAATACCATGCTGGGGCCTCTCCTGGGGGTATGCCTGGGTGTTTATTTCATCCATTGGCCCAGTGTCAATGGAATTATGCGATTCTGCTGCTGCAGTTTTTTTGCATAATTAAGGGTTTGTCACATATTCCATATAATCTATCATCAGTAGCATAATCTGCAGGTTTAACAAAAAAAATGTTTCTAGCTCAAACAGATCAAATGTTACCAAAAAACGTGGCGATAGGTGTTCATGTGCATTGAAAGACCCTTCATAAAAGTTAGCTGGTCATCGTTCAGTCGCATATTTATGTATTTATACATAACTAGTACTAATGAGGTGACATATATGCCCAGACAATATTACCATGTGTAAAAATGACAAAATAATGAATACTGTAAAAAAAAAAAAAAAAACATTTTCTTCATTATTTGGCTTTTTTTGCAGCATAATTTAGTCAACCCTGTCGCAAAATTTGGTGCTTCCCTGCCACATAATTCCAGTGGCCCTGATTAAGGCTGCTTCAAAGCGCTGATATGTCTTCAGGATCAGTGGACATAGGCACATAGTATGTTTTTCCAGGATCGAATAGTTTGTTAAATTAGTAGACTCGAGACTGCAACACACTGGAAAGGCTATTCATACACTACATGTTAAATGTTGGCCAATATACCATGTACGTCGCACCCTATCGTTTCTTGCTCTTTCTGGAGTTATGTTCTCTTCACAAACCCTCCTTTTCTTGCTGACGTATGCTTCAGCGATCTCATTATCCCCCTTCAGTTCTGTTAACTTTCTTCACAGCCAATCTCGTTTTTCGAGTTGGTTCTTTACCAATCACTCTTACCTTACCTGTCTCTTGGCCTGCATCCCCGGATGGTCTCTTTCTGACTCTTAGCGCATCTCTTCACTCTATGTCTTCAGCGTGTTCTTTCCAATCACTCCTCTTCCTGCACAACTTCGCCCATTGTCTTCCCATATCTTTCTTCTTCCTATTGCACTCCAAGTCTGGCTCTCCCCGTCTCTTGATTTTAATACTATTGTATCTCTTCCGATCCCTGCCCGCCTCTCCTGCTCTCTTTGTAGCCCTATTCCTCCTCAAACTGCCTCTTTCTGCGACCCTTGCCTGCCCGTCCGTTTCTAGGATGCCTTTTACGATCCTGACTTTTCCCTTACGGTCCCGACAGTCTCTTGCTGCAGCTCCCTTCCTCCCTAGTGTGTTTTCCGGTTTCTTTTGTCATTTCCGGAAGCTTCCCTCTTTAACTCCCCCCAACGTGTCCCATCCTCTCTCCCTCTCGCTTCTCTTCCTCCTGAGTCTGCCTCTTTGCTCTTCTTCCCTCCGGGATGCCCTGCCTGCTTCGCCTGCGTCTCACCTGTGCACGCCGGGGTGGCCGCCTCTCCGGTCTGCGCTCTCGGAAGGGATGTCTGGTCTCGCCCTCATGGAGGGTCCGCGGGCGGGTTTAGGTGGTCCTGGCGCTGTGATTGGCTGGCGTTGCTGATTCAGTGTTTCTAGGATACTGGCGTACGGGCAAGGACGTCAGCAGGCGGGCACTCTGCAAGCAGGAGACATCCCGGGAACACCTGGCACTGCCGCACCGAGAGACACACCCACCGCTCTGCGGATGCACTTCATCCCTTACCTGTTATAGCCCTGCTCTCCCAGTACTGACCCCGTTAACCCAGAATTGGGATAGGATGTGGCCGTGCGGCCAGAACTGCCGACTTTGGAGCTTGGGAAGCAGGTTCGAGCCTCGGTGGGTGCTCATCTGCCTCTGATTCCGGGCAAATCACTTAATCTCCCCGTGCCTACCAAAACACGAATATGCCCTGGTGTAACACAACTGCTGCTCATGTGAAACGCTCCAATACCTTAGGGTCGAGTTCGCGCTGTATAAATCTAAAAAAAAAAAATAGACGATAAGCACCGCCCTAGCACCCCGATCGCTCGGGAATTCTGAAATTCCGGAACTGTCAACTCCCCACTCCCCTGTCCTCAAGCAGTGCGGAACCTGCACGTTTTTTGTGCTCGCTGTATTCGGCTATCATGCTTCAGCACTCGCGCTGTCATGTTCTAGCCCTCGATTTGTCGAGTCAGAAGTGACTGTTTAGCCCTGGCTGTGGCGCAACAGTCTATTTATTCACCTAGCTGGTGTGAAATCAAATTGGTTGAGGATCGAACAAATTAGATGTACATGGCTAGTCCATTACCTGCTTGTCATCCTAATAGTGATGAGCAATTGGTTCTAATTTTTACCATTGGCTCTTGCAATCTACTTTTTTGAAAAGCTCAGTCATTGCAAACTAATTTTACCTTGTTTCTCTGAGCCATGCAGAATCTTACCACTCTCTCCTACCCACCTCCCGACATACTGCCCAACCGACCAACTTTTAGCAGGGATCAGGAATCCTGATGGTGATGTAGCTCACCCTCTTATCTCTAGCGTCAATGAATTACATATGTTGTTTTCCCCATCTCATATGCTTTCTCATGCTAGCAAAAGGTCTCACGATTCTGAGAATTCATACCACACTGTTCCACTGTAAAAAAAAAATGTCATTCTATTCGCCTCCTAATTCTACAACATCTTCTTCGTTGCCATTCTTCACATACAATCTGAAGGTTATGTTGAACAATGTGCGGTCAGTGGCAACATATATCCTTCAAATGCTTATCTCTGTGAATTTCCAAGTCTTGACCTCTGATGCTTAGCTGACTCTTGGGTACAGGGAAATTCAGATTACATTTTTACCAACTATCACCAACTAACTATTAGATATTGAGAGGTGCTCAAGCTTATAAACCCATAAACCCAAAGGCAGGGTAGCTGTTCTTTGTAAGAAGAACATAGATATTAACCCAAAACGTTTTCAAATAAGATTTGAAGGAGAGGTTTGTGTATTCAAATACAAAACTGGGCACATAACAATAAATTTGCTTTGATTTTATCGCCTCTCCCCCACACCACATACAATTTTCTGCCTAAATCTCCACTTCCAATAAAGAAGGTATATCACGTACCACCCTTGATAATGATCCTTCCATTGTTCTGAGCAACTTCAACTATCATTTAGAAAGCCCAGTTGCAGTAGAACATTGTATTTTTAAAAAAAAGCTCAAGATTTGCAATCTAACACTCATGAACAATTAACCGCTTATCTTCCAGTACATTTAGATGCAATTTTTGCCTCTTTTGACCTAGGTGCACCATAGACCTTTGTATATTGTTACCACAGCTAGACCATCACAAAGTCTTTTTCACTCTCAAAACATCTAAACCAATGAAAACCAAAGGAAGGAAGGTCAGAACAACAGACAAATGTTGGAGATGCTTCTTTATCCATGGAGCAAGTGATTTAATTACATATATCCTTGCCACCAACTCCACTGAAGTCAAGCCAAGTGACCTAAATTGTGCTTTAACTGCTTTTAACACCGTCAGCGCGGCGCGAATTTTCGCGCTGTGCTGAAGGTTCTAATAAACGGGCGTGGCTGTGGCGGAACGGTTCCGTCATAAGCATCGAAGGGGTTAATACAAATCTAACATATTACTTTAACAAGACATTACCCATTAAGTCCAGTGGACACTTCAGAAACCTTTCTTACAAGAACACCCCTTGATTTACACTTGAACTAAACACCTGTTAACTCAAAGCCCGGACAGCAGAAAGGAAATAATGCCCAAATTACACCAATGAGGCAACATAACTTTACATCATGGCAATCGCCTCATACAAACAACCAATTATTTTGGCCAGATAAAACTACCATTCCTCCCATCTTATGCAAGCAACCAACACATGGAAAGAGAGCTTTAGTATTATTGTAAAATTGGTGTCCTCCCTAAAACATGATAATTGATTGGAGCCTTGGCAAGCTTTGTGTGATAAGCTGCCACACTTTCTTGCCACCAAGACAGACCAATAATATTTTGAAACACATTCAAGCAGGCTTCAGAATGATCTGGTCATAGCACAGACCTGGTTCTTACTTTGGCCCAGAATGATCTCTGGAGGCTTGTGAAGCATAGTTTGCAAGCGACTGTGGTCCTCTTGAACATTTCCATAGCCCTAGATACCATTGACCAATCACTGTTGCATACCAGTTTGGAAGATATTAGCCTCAATAAGCCTGACCAAAAAGGGTCAGTTCATTTTTGACAGATTATGCCCAGACAATTTTCTGTTTTCAAGCCAGCTTCAAGTTGGGTTAAATATGGAGTACCCTAGGAGCTGTACTTTCCCCTCTATATTTAATATTCATTTCTTACTTTTAGCCTTTTGCTATAAACTAAGGGAGTACATTTTTTCATCTAAGCAGATGACACCCCAACTAACAGCTGCTCAGGCAACCATTTTTTAATGTCTGGTTGCCTGCAGTATTGGTTAATTTATGTCGTAATCAGCATACGTCAATAGATGGTCTCTAATCTTAAATTGAATCAATTTAAATGAAACTGCTGATCACAAAAAAATGCCAATGAGAAATGTGACCTGACTTGATGTCCTGCTGGTAACCCCTCGCCCCCTCCCGCCCGCCCGCCTCCTGAAGCAAAAGTTGTTTCAAATCTGGGTATTCACTTAGATTTTGGGCCTTTCCTAGAAGTACAGAGATATAAGGAGGCCAACTCCAGTGTAAAGTCCTCCTCTATATTTCACCACATTACCACACCACTATAGTTACAGCCTCACGCCGGCCACAGCTGCACTATGGAAATGCCATCATCCTATGATGGGCAGAAAAACTTCACTGACCAGCTTCTGACTAGTGCAAGCCCAAAAGATCATATTACCCCGATCCTAAGGATGTTTCACTGAGCCAAGGAGGTAGTGTTGATTAAGGCCCTTGTCACAATTCTTCTCTCACATTCCAGGCTTTAAAATAAGAATGCTATTTAGTTAGCTTGACATCAGGATGCAGTATTTTGTTTGTGGACTCTTTATTTATTGTTCATATGCTGCCAGAAGTTAGGAATAAAAATGCGACCAAAACATATATTCTAAATATATGCACATTTTCTTTTCCTTTTCTTGGTCATCCTTTTCAGGTTCTTCCTGTCACATCACTCAATTGCCTCATGATGGGAAATTGCTATTCCTTTTTTAGGTCTTCCCTGCAGGCAGCGTGCATGTACTGTCGCTTGGCGACAATCTTTTTTTTTTTAAACTCTAAAAAGGGGCTTTTAGCCCACCCATTATTTACCATTGGTATCATTATCACTCTTCTTGCTGCCGTCGAATTCAGCAGCGTGTGCAAGGCGTCACTTCAGTGTCACTTCCTTTTCTTTGTGTGGAGCTTGGACCAAGTACAGATTGAGTTATCTTAATTAGAGTCCATTTGCTGCTCTCTCTGTGACTGAGGTACAAGTTCTTCTTTTTGGAATTTTTATACAGCGCAAACTTGACCCAACCCAAAAGGTATTGGAGCACTTTTAATGAACACAAGTTACATTACACAAGTTCCCATTCTATGTTTTAGGCAGGGGAGATACAGGGCCATATGGAGGTGGGCAAATAGCGAAAGCTAACGCTGAAATTCACAGAATTTCAGCGTTTGCGATCGCTATTTCGCAGCGAGCAACATAGGTAAGTTGAAACCTACTAGCAAAATAAGGAATCGCAAAATTGCGATTACTCATTTTGCTCTTGCATTTAAAGAACTGCAATTTGCGATTCACAATTAAGGAATATCAAGGAATCGCAAAAAATATTGTGATTTCTACCTACATGGCATTTTGCAATTCCTTAATAGCGATTCCCTAAAAATCGCTATTAAGGAATCGCAAACATACAGTTACCTACATCTGGCCCTAAGTGATTTGCCCAGAATCACAGATATTGAGCCAACACCAAGACATGAACCTGACTCTACCTGTCACACTTGGTGTTTCCAGTATTATTTCCATTAAAAGCATACTTATATTGCATAATAAGCGCCCCTTGCACCAGTATGTGTTGTTTTGCACTTTATGAACAGCTGAATATATTAAATGCAGTGAGGAGTGCATCTTTTATCAGGGAGCATGTGGAAAATGACAATGTTAATGCACATAAGCGGCGTTCATTTGCTTCCATCATACCCTCACTGTAAGCAGAATGAATACCGTGAAGCGTTGACCGCATCATCTCGCCAGCATAGACCCATGCACGCACACACACAAACAACCATTTTAGACACCATGGCCTCTCTGCCCATTTGTTAAACTCCCGGCACCTCCCGAAGACACCGTGTTTCGTGTCTGAAATGACAGGCTCTCCTCATGAGTAATAAAACTCTGTTCTTGTGTCCCTGTTTCCAGCGCCCGTCTCTTTGATTGGTAACTATTCAAGATGGGAACTAAGAGGCGCCTTGCGCCAGCAGCTTGGGCATCGGTAGTAGTTTGGGCTGATTTTCCTCATTTGGCGTCCCAACGCGGGGCGCATCAGCGACATAAGGTCCGGTAAGAGAGGTCCAGACGATGGGGTGAACGTCAAAACGATTGGAGTATACCTGCCTTGAGAGGGCCCTCGCCCGGCTGCCGATTGAATGAACTTCACCGATTCTGAACGGACCTCTCTCAGGTGACCTACTGTCCTGACTGGAACCCCACAGGAATGCTGCGGTAAATAATGAAGTAAGAGAACGATCGGGCGCTGGAAGGAGGAAGGCGAAGAACTGTCCACACGGTCCGGTCCGGGTAAGGTTAAGTAGGACGTCTTTACGTCTGATTGGTAGGATGGCTTTACCCATCTGATTGATTGATTGATTGTTTGTATTGGAATTGGTATTTAAATACTGATATTGTTCATTGATTGGTTCATTTAGCTTTGGTTGCTACTTGAAGTATTGGTTCTCTTTGAGACATTCTCTGTTTGCAAACAGCGACGAATAGGAACGTTCCTCTCTCTTTGCAAATAGTGAAGGATAGGTAATGCAGACTTTTGTCCCCGTTGTAATCCGTCATGCCTATCTTTCTCCCCACTGATTGTTTGTTATCGATTTTATCGATTATTGTTCTTTTGAGATATTCCCTGTCTACAAATAGAGAGGAATAGGAATATTCTGTCTCCCTTTGCAGATAGCGAAGGATAGGTAATGCAGACTTTTGTCCCCGTTGTAATCCGTCATGCCTGTTTTTCTCTCCACTGATTGATTGATTGTCTGGACATTTACTGTTCAAAGAATAGTTCGTTTGAGGTATTCTCTGTTTGCAAATAACATAGAATAGAACTATTCTGTCTAGTCTTTGCAAGTAGTGAAGGGTAGGTAATGCGGACCTTTGTCCCCCGTTGTAACCTGTCATGCCTATCTACTCCCCACTGATTGATTAACTAGTTCCACCCGGACCATTTATTAGAGGTGGATCGTCTGGCTTAACCGGAGGACACCCACCCTAGTAAAAAGGACATATGTAAAATATGAAGTAAACACCATATCCTGTTAACAGAAACTTTAGCATGAAACACATTAGGAAAGGAAGGAAAAAGAAGTCGAGCGAAATCAGTAGGCCACTGATGAGCTTTCGACTTCGCTAAAAATAAGAAATGTTAGAAATAACCCGCAATAAGAAACATAAAAATGGCGAGGGAAGCCAAGCTTGACACCAAGGCAGACACGAGGTAGTTAGGCTTCACCGCCCCTCACTGCTCCAAACATGTCTGTCCCACCGCCCGCCACGCCCAATAACTGTAAAATGAAATAGATACAAATCAGCAGACACCTACCCCCCATTCCGGAAGCTCCCGAAGTGCAACAGGCCCACGGTCACGCCCATCCGGAAGGCGAGGCCTCGACACGTGCAGAGCAAGGCCCGGCTGGCCGCCATCGGAGGGAGAGGCCGTGGGGTGGAAGGCCCGAAAATGTGCTGTTCTCCCCATTCCCTTCTTCTGCCGCCCTGCAGGCCACGGGGGGGATGTCTTGCCTCTGCCTCCGACCCCCCCCTCTTTCTCGCCTGCTCTGGCCATGAAAAAACTGGAACCGAGGCCGACAGGGTCCCCTGGCCGACAGCACCTTTTTTTCAATCATTGCTGCCACAACACTCCTTTGTTTAATTATGGCTACAACGGCACTTTCCCATAATGGCTTTGACAACGCTGGATTGTTGCCTGCGACAGCACTTCCAATGATGACTTCGACAATGGAGGGGGGGATGTCTTGCATATGCCACCGACCCCCCCCCCCTCTTCCTTGCCTGGTATGGCCATCCTGAAATGCTGGAGCCGAGAAACGGCGTGGGGTCGCTGGGATGAGGAGGCGGCGCGAACGAGCCTCCCCCACCTCCCCAGGTGGAGGCTTCCAGCGACACCCCAACGCTCCATTTGAAGGGTCCCTATCGAAAAGCGGCGCTTTTGCCCAGGACCGGCGCACGTCCTGTGCTCTTCTCATCGACCTTGAGGATTCTATAAGAGCCGGGGGGCCCTGACCCCTCCACGCGGGCGCCCCCGTCCCCCGATGGGAACCACGAGACGTCGGCGCACTCATGCCGGCACCAGCCTCAGTCTTGAAATGCCCAAAATCCTGCAAGACTGCCAACGTGATCAGTTCCGGTGGGACACCAGTATGACCCGGTAGGAAAGATTGTTGCCTCCCCCCCACTTTGACTGATGGTTCATATCGCCAGCCCCTTCTGTTACCTCTTTCACGAAACTGTTTGGACTTCCGAAAGAGGTTCTGGTCCGACCACGAGTTGAGGGAGACATCTTGACCATACTCGGATATGCCTGACCTCACCCAAAATGGCGCCGGTACAACTGAAACTTTCAGCTCCTTGTTGTACCCCGATTGCTCAGCCTTGATGTTATGAGATATGAATGTAGTTTTTGGACAATGAATTGATTTAAGATGGGTACTGATTATGTAGTAGGACAATGAATTGATATAAGATGGGTACTGATTATGTGTTAGGACAATGAATTGATGTCAAGTTTTGATGCACCATGGTTACTGAAAGTTTGAATTTCAACACTTATGATATTTGCTCACAAATGAAGTTTCGATATGATTTTATTGCACTTTTCGCACTTTCCATTATGAAATCAATGACCGCCGACTCCGTTCCCCTCATGCACAGTTCCGGTCTGCTCCGTGGCCGACCCACGGGGTTGTAGGCCCGTATTTGTGCACCAACATTTTTAATTAAAGGTTTTTTAAAGGAGCAAGTATAACTGTAGTGTTTGCATTGATAAGCTTCGAATGTATGGCTACTGTCCCCAATATAAGTGAAATATAGGTGGATGAAAGCAGCTCGATTAAGGTTGAAGGTTAAAAGCGTAGTGCGCAGAAGCAGCGAAGATGAATGTTCCAGGTTTTGATATATGTATTTTTTTTTTCTCTCTCCTTCTTCGTGCAGCATAAAGCGATCAATAAAGGCCCTGGTACTTAGCTCCTACTTTAAGTGCCGCATGTATCAAGGAAGTTGTTTTAAAATGTCCTAAACCACTCCGAAGGAAATGCCACCTAGCCCCTTTAGTTTCCGTGCCTGACAGACAAAAAACGAACTTAGACCACTGTAGACTATCCCTTTTCCTCAGTCCATCAATAATTATCTCTCCCACGCAACTGGCCCCTCTGGGCTTAAACGCCGAGATGGTAGAGACCGCATCCTGTGGAGATAGGCCGAGTATGTGGTGGTGTAAAAACATTTTCGGGTTTATGCGCACTGATGTGTTTTAAAACGCTGCCCCCACCCCTTTCTTTTTCCCTTCTTTCTGCAGGTCTTGTCAGGACGTCGACTAAAGTATGGAGAAGAGCTAAGCAACACGCCATGGTCCCGCGCGGAAGTCAGGCTAGCACTGTGAAGAATCGTGATTGTCTGAGGGGACAGCCCCTGAGAGTGTGACAATTTTTGTGTGATATGAACACACGTGTGCATGCCCTGATGTGTATAGCTCGACCAAATGTACGTTGCACACATATGGATGGATGGGAGAATTATTTTGTGCGTGACTTAAGTAATAACGAACAACCGATGGAGGGGGGGAAAAGGGAACTGGACATGGTACCTATACACGACGGACAAACAAAGATATAGCATTCCCTTACTTACAAGTGACTCTCTCTGAACCCAGCAACTGGAGGAGTGGTCCGAAGTAGAAACTTGATGGGGTATTACAGTATGGCAAAATATGACTTCGCCTGATACCCCAAGTAACACAACCAAGCAAGGACGCGCACCAATGAGTAAACGCTGCCCCGTTGTCCTCCCGGTTGATGCCCCTCTGTCGCTTCAGCCTGGAAAATCATTCGTTAGAAAAGAAAAAGAGAAATAATTCAAAGGCCCCACTGTGAGTATTAGCCCGACTAGATTAATTCCCGACCAATTGGCAGAGGTGTAGAGAAGAAAAAAGGTAAAAAGCTCAACCCCCAGGTGAATTAAGTAGGATACTAAGAATGCGCAGCATGCAGGAAGAAATATTTTTGGCCAGAAAACTGTTCTATGTTCTGTCTTGGATCATTTGTGTGTAAATGCATGTATTGTCACCTCCACCTGAATTCGTGTGCACGTAATGTATGGATCTATGTCGCCCTTCTGCCTGTGTTTCTATATTACTTGACCCCTGCTGTTCTGTGTTGTGTGCGCGCTAAATGGCCTATTATTGTACACGTTTCTTTCTCTCTCTCTCTCTCTCTCTCTCTCTCTCTCTCTCTCTCTCTCTGTCATGCGTGTACCAAGTGGTTCATTTAGAATGCGGACGACTCTCACTCTCTATGAGAGTCCCCCTACTCCCTCTTCCTTTATGTAGTAACGTTGTGCCCCGCCGGCACGAGCCTAATTGGGTTTTTTTTATTTTTTTAACACAAAGGTGTTCGGCAAAATTGACAGGAACTCAAACGATTGTGACTCGCCATGTTACTACCTCTCCTTTCTGCGAAATGAAGGAACTTGAATTTGCTAAAAAGGAAAGGACAGGTGAGACGACTGATGTCCCCTAATCTGGCCTTTTATAGGGGGACTATACGTCAATGGCCTTCTATTCTCAGTCCTTAGAAAAACAACCCCCAATGCCCAGATTGTCCCACCCTTCTGCGCCCAAGTGCGGATGTCCAAAGCGTCCTCGCCTCTCCCGATTGACCCCAGCTCCATAACTGTTGCCCCCGAATTATAACTGATGACCCTGATTAACCATTGCTCTCCGGGAAAAGAATGTTTAGCCTCTGTCCCTTTCTCATGATGTTAGATGTTAGTACACCCACCTGTTCGCTAGAATTAGCCGACTCGGGAGGGAAATGTAAGACTGCTAGGACTTGGTTTAGTAAACAGGTCTTTCCCGAAGGATCCGATTCCGAGTTTGATAAGAATACACAGTCGATAGGAGCCTGAGTTCTCTCCATACATGCCATGAATGAACGCCAAATAAGACTTAGTAAAAACTCAGTAGAAATGCCTGCATACATACTACATAGTGATGACTTCTGACTGTGACTGATGAACAAGTCCCTAGCCACTTAGGATTGAGGACGGGATTGAAATGTATAAATATCCTCTGTTGACCGGTTCTCTAAAAACTTGTTTTGTACCCATTCAAGGATACACAATCACCGGAGGAGAGGGGCCGGACGTGACACTCAGCCTGGCCACAGATCATGAAGCACGTATGACCTGGACCAAAGGTGGAGCCGCAGAGCAACGAGACGCGGGACGAGGCACCACTTTCAAACACGGAAAATGAAAGAATGAAGGGCTGCCTTGAAGCCCTTGTTTGCTGACCAACCTGTGCCAGAAGTCCCCCGCCCCTCTGAGCCCGATCAATGGGCCTGCCTGCTTGTTATCATTTGCTCCCTGGGTCTGCTTCAGAGAATCTGACTCCACTCCGCCCTCTCTTCCCTCGATTACCCAACGACACCCCCATTCTAACCCCTGGATTTTGACTCAGAAAAAGGAACGACATTTAGGAAGAATAGGGTTTTGCCACGGAAGGAAAAGGAAATGCAGGTGCCGAGCGTGAGGCACCCCTAAAAAGATTAGTTAGAAAACAGGACTGTGATCTAACAGCAGAGGACAGATCGCACCCTGCAACGTGTAAAGTTGGATCCGAGCTGGACTCATAGCTCCACCGCCGGTGCTCAACAGTGCCAACGAAAGAAGACGGACTAGAGCCTACCAGTGATGGCTCGCTGCTAAAAAGACACTGTGACGAAGATATCATCCCCCTTTTCCTTGACTGATTGCTTGTACTGAACTGAATTCCTCCCTCAACCACTTTGTATTGTTTTCAAAATGTTTATCGGTCACTTTTACTGTACATTGATACCGCCGAAGAGAAAGTCAGAACGTCTGTAGTATGTAGTATGCTGATCCCTAGATGAATAACCCACCAAATGTAAATTCATATGTACTGCATTCTGCCACCCGTATCGACTGATCATGGTTATACACAATCTGCTAGTATTGACAAACGCTATCTCATTGACCGCACGCGACTATATGTACGCCCATCAATTGGGAAGAACAGGAAAATGAACTAACTTATGTTAAAAAGCGGCGACTGTGGAAAATGACAATGTTAATGCACATAAGCGGCGTTCATTTGCTTCCATCATACCCTCACTGTAAGCAGAATGAATACCGTGAAGCGTTGACCGCATCATCTCGCCAGCATAGACCCATGCACGCACACACACAAACAACCATTTTAGACACCATGGCCTCTCTGCCCATTTGTTAAACTCCCGGCACCCCTCCTCCGCGCACTCTGGCTGCCCCCGCTCTCTCCTGCACGGGTCATAAGACTTCTCCTTCTGTGCGACTCTGCCCCTGGGAATCACACCCCGCGCCTGACCAACACCTCCCTTCCTTTCTTGAATACCCCTCCTTTGATGACCCCTTCCACTGAGCCCGACTGTCTGCACGGACCGCTGGTCATCCCTTAGCCGGAGGATACAGTTTATTGCCCGCTACTGTATGCACTCGCCCCTCTTCAAAGGAGCTACTATTGATCATGACCCCCCCACCCCCTGAGATCCGATCAGGCGCACACATTCCAAAGGAATCAGCGGAACACTCTGCTGCATTGTAGCCCCCTCCTATTGTATGGGGGGGTGCGGACCTCTACTGTAGCCACGTGCTGGAATAAACCGGAACAGGGGGGGGGGTGTACCGGGGATGTCTTTTCCTTGCTTCACAATGTCTTTATTGTAATAAGGAATGTTTATGCATCATCAACTTGTGTATAAAAGACGCAGTCTCAGAGAACTTGTTAGAGCACCTCCCGAAGACACTGTGTTTCGTGTCTGAAATGACAGGCTCTCCTCATGAGTAATAAAACTCTGTTCTTGTGTCCCTGTTTCCAGCGCCCGTCTCTTTGATTGGTAACTATTCAAGATGGGAACTAAGAGGCGCCTTGCGCCAGCAGCCTGGGCATCGGTAGTAGTTTGGGCTGATTTTCCTCAAGCAGATGACAGTTACTCTCTATTTAGGAGGAGGTTCATTTCAATGTTGCTCCTGTTCTCAGTGAGGCAGTTTTTCAAGTGAGTAAATATTGTGTTTATACGGCAGCAGTTTGTGCTGTTGCTGCCTGAGTTACCTGCGCAGTTTCACAGTAAGGTCATTCTGTTCAGGGACGTGAGGACGGGGTCTGGCAGACAACCCTCCTTCAAGAGTGAGAGACACAGAGAGATTAAATAAGCATTGGTAAAGCCAAATATAGCTTGCCTAAACAAGATAAATTGGCATTGTTAATGTATTTAGCCATGTTGAAAGTAAATAAAATAAGTGTTTTCTATTTTCTTTACTTTTGGCCATGTTGTATAGCGGCTGTGCAACATGGCTAAAAACATAAACAAAGCCAATAAAGCTTGTACAGGCACAATCTATTGGCTTTGCCAATGCTTGTTCATAAAGGGAGTGTCTCAGGTAACCCTGATGCTTTCTAGACATATGTGATACTGCCATACACCCCGCTGATATCACAACTGTCCATTGGCTCTTACATCCTCCTCCCGTCCAAAAAGAAATGTCCTTCTTATCTTGCAAGTTGAGCTCGAGAGTGGGTGCTAAAGTCCCATGTGAAGTATCTACAAAAAACAAGCAAATGTTGACCTTTCACTTGAGAAAGGATTTGAAGGGGCCAGAGATCTCCTGAATCTTTCTCTCCAGAAACAGGCCTGGTTGGCAAACTGGTTGCTGTTTTGTGTGGGCCTCGAAAGGCCCCGCTCGTTTTTATTATCCCCTCGGCTGCGCCCAGCCGTAGTTGTGCATGAACGTGTGAGGACTCCTCAACGTAGGTGCTGAGTGGCTCACAACATTCCCTCCCATATTAGTCATGTCCTTTACAATTATCCAAACAGCATATGCTCTTGTGAATGTGGCACACATAGTCTCCTAACCTATGGCTTGCAGCCGGGTTCGCCTTAGCTCATGCTTCTGGCCTAGAAGTCTAATAGAAGGCCTTTCCATCTTGGGACTTTTGCTAACACCAGGGTCCCACTCCCCTCGGCCGCACAGCACTCCTAAAGGCACACTTGATTCGACCACGGAAATGGCGTTGGGTTGGGTATTGCAGAGGAGGATATCATCTTCCCATTCCATCATTGTGTCTTCTGGATCATTCACTTCTTATAACCATGACACATTATGTGCCACTTGCTCCCCATCACAATGGGCTCGTACCATGGTGCACTTGACCTTCTCCACTGTCCATCTGCCCTTCTCAAACAGTGTCTGGAATGTCCACCCAGTATGGCAGCCCCTGATAATTAATTGATCTCCAAGCATTTTAAGGGAGTCATTGGGCCTCCAACTTTAGATCGCTTTGTCTTTGTGCATATCCGCCATTGCTGGGATTGAGCAGAGTCTCATGTTGCCAGACTTTAGGTCGGTCCTCCCAAAATTCTCTCTCACAAGGATATGCCAAACATCCAAGCCATCTGGGTTTGTAAAACGTTTGAATATAAGTTGAGAGGGTTTAAGTACCCAACTCAAGTAATAATCACAAACCTTGTCAGGGTGAACCCTCAAAGTCCTTAGATTAACCTAATCTTAAACCCCTTGTAGCTATGGCACAGAACAGACAGGCTTAATTTATTGCATTTGCAAAGTATTTATGCAGTGCAAAAACAGTAATGAAGTTGACATGCAAAATAAAAAGCCCATAATGAATTAGAAAAATAAAGTAACATTCAATAACAAAATGATACTAAAATGACAAAAAAACAAAAAGGGGAACCAGAGATATGAATTTTTAAAGTCTTAAGTAGAAATAGAGCCAAGAAGCACAAATTGCCAATGATATTCAATGGTCGCGGTAGAACGGGACCTAGGCGCAATTTGATGCTGACCACGATGGAGCGCAGATCAGATACACTAACCAGGTTCATACTGGTCAAAGATTTTACCGCCTGACTTTATTTCTTTAAGGCCCAATCCACTACAGAAACTCAAGGGAGGCACTTAGAGGCTCAAAGGATGAAAGGCAGAGGCCAACAGGAGAGTCCAATCCAGGATCAGTTGCCACTGGTCAGTTGGGCAAATTCAGCAAAAGGGCTCTCGTAGCTTATGTCCCTGTATCTTTAATAGGAGATCAACCTTAATGACCCTTGGAGTCCACTTGTTTGTCTTAGGCACAAGAGGGAGAGCAGGCCCAGTCTTCTAGGCCCTTCTCAGGTCTTAGACAGGAAGCTCAATTCTCTTTTGATCTTCCCCAGGTCCGGAGGCCATGCATGTTCTGAAGTAGGTGCCTGGAGATGCCACACTAATACCTGGCATAAGCAAGATGGTGGTTTTAATCCCTGGGCATGCCCTAACCAATGAGTAAAGGTTGCTGGGACTAACCCTATCCACTTTGGGCATTTTCAAGATGGCAGACGCTTTTACCCACAGTAAACTTAGGCTACGAAGGCCGGGTGTGTATGAGAGAGGTGTACTATGGTATTCTTAGTGTCTTCCCACATCTAACACCAAAATCAAGTTTGAAGCAGTCCTTATACCCCCAAGAACCCCAGAGACAAGTATTTTAGAACAATGCAGAGTTTATCAGCAACCAGGCAGTGGAAACACAAGAATTGTTTTGGCATCCAGATCTCCCCCTTTGAAATGTGCCCCAAATATGATATGTAAAACACCAGCAGTCCTGTCAAACAGATCTTGACACTCCATCAAGATTTGACACTGTGATGTCACCTTCTCATCCAGACCGGCCCATTGTGATAAGGTCAGTTTTGGCTGAGGGGACATAGCAAGGGTGCGGGCTGGGTGTTAGCTACATCGGCTTGTGACAGGGTAGGCCTTTGTAAAGTTAATCAATTTCCTGAGCCCAGCCCATAGGCCATCCTGTCAAGGGCAAACAAACACCTCAATGCACCCAAGGCTTTTGTCCCTGTCCTGGGATTAAGTTCACACCTTTTCAAATGCTAATTACTCGCTAGCAGAAGTGGAAGAGCAAAATTCAGATTACCTTTCAGTGATTTCAGTTGGGAAAATGTAACTATCTAAAAGCACCTCTTTACTTAATAGTTATAAAAATCTAATTTTACCATTAAATTGAATTTTGAATAATTATTCAAAAGAGTCCTTGAATTATATTTGTAGCCGCTTCCAACCCGAAATTAGCATTATTAGATGCAACTATGTCACTGAGTGTTTTCCTATGGAGCAGCCAGCATTGTTATGTTATGTTAAAATGGTACTTATAGAGTGCACAGCTACTCAGAAGAGTGTCCCGGTGCTAAAAGACCTCAGGGCAGAAAACTGTCACTATTACTAAAGGGGGGAGGGGCTATTGGCTATTTCTGAAATAGCCATGTTTTTAGCTGCTTCCTAAAGATAAGTAAATCATGCACCGGTCTGAATGACAGTGGCAAAATGTTCCACCGACGGGCAGCCTGCACTTGGAAGGAGCAGCCACCTGTGCGGGCACGGGAGAACTTGGGAATAATCGCCTGCTGCTGCGAGGAGGACCTCAAAGTTCTACCCGGGGTGTAGTGCTGAACTCTCTTTTTAATATAAAAGGCGCAAGTGTCATGTAGAGCTTTAAAAGCCAAGACCAGAGCTTTGAAACAAATTCTTTCGGACCGGCAGCCAGTGCAGAGCTTTCTTGTGGATGGCAACCCGCGCTCTGGATCCTAACATGAGAATCACCTGAAGCAGATTCAGTAGGTATTCTGGAAGGCCCAGATACAAGACGTTGACGTAGTCCAACCTCGAAACAATAAGAACTTGGACTACAGTCTTCCTGTGAGGGATCGATAGTAAGGGAAGAAAGTACTTTAGCATTCTTAAGAAGCCAAAGCAGGAACCGGCTACTGTTTGAATCTGATCTTTCATGGATAGATTGTCATCGAGCTTGACACCCAGGTTCTTAACTGTATTTACTGAGTTTTCAGGGGGTGACATGTCCGAAGGCCACCATTGGCGCCATACGTCACAGGATGGAGAACCAAAGAAGATTATCTCGGATTTCTCAGGATTGCACTTTAATTGGTTCAGCCTTAGCCAGGTGATCACCCCTGTCAAGCATTTGTTAATCTCCTGACCCCTAAAACATTATCCTTGTCACATGTAAACAAGAGTTGTGTATCGTCTGCGTACGAAATTATTGTTGCGCCACATGACTCAGCTAGGGGAGCAAGGGGGGGGGGGGGGGGGCATATATAAATTAAAATTAAAAAGTGTCTGGCTCAGAATCGAGCCCTGAGAAACCCTCACCTTCATTGGGGGAATGGGGACGTGCAAAAGGAGGAGATCCTTCAAAAAGGAGGAGAACCACTTGAGTACCGTGCCGCCAAGGCCACACTCATGAAGCCTCTGCAGGAGCCGGTCATGAGGCAAGGTATCAAAAGCCGCGGAGAGGACCAGAAAAATCAGTACAGCTTTGCCACCTTTATCTAATTTCTCCTTAATAACCTGAGAGACTTCATGCAAGGCTGTCTCTGTGCTAAAATTAGTTCTAAAACCAGACTGGCTGTGATGAAGCAAATGGTTAGTTTCCACGTATTCTGTGGTGACTAAATTCACATATTTCTCCAGGGCATTGGAGAACAAGTGGTTCGTCTGATAGAGAGAAAAGTCCACATCAGGAAAAGCTCTTTCCCAATGGCTGGCCACCGTTTAGCATAAACGGTGATGCCAGCCAATGGGAAAGAGTGGCGGGGCTTAAAGCCTGATACTGAAAGCCCTCTAAATCATTAAATCTGGCCAGCAAAACTGTGCATACGCGAGCGAGACCTAAAAAAGGAAGTAGTGATATTGGCCTATAGTTTGAAGCCACCAAGTGGTCTGCAGAGGGCTTTTTAAAAGTGGGAGAATTTTCACATTTTTTCATCTGCCCGGCACCTGACTATTTTTCAGCGAGGTATTGAGGATCAAATTGGTGACTGGATTGATGATCACTGCTAGAGAAGCCAACACTTTAACTGGGCAGGGGTCGGAGGGAGAGCCTGACTTGAGGGCTTTCATAATCTCCAAAGATTTTTCAAAGGGGATTAGAGGAAACTGTGTAAGAAATGGACCCGTCTCCGGGGTAATGGGAGGTGGAGGTCCTATGTTCACTCCCTTGGCCAGGGTGAGAACCTCAAAGGAGTCTTGAATGGTTTTGTTATTAGCATAATGTCTGCAGCAATCGGGGATGAGAAGTCTTTTATTCCCTGCTGTCTCGATTTTAGATTCGTTTTTTTTTCTTTTCTTCAAAGATTTTATTGTAGTGGACCTTAAGGGCATGTTTGTCATTTGCTTTATCTTCTGGATTAACGTTTTTCTGCCATGCCCTCTCCAGGCGTTTGCAGGCACTTTTGCTCTTCCTGAGAGCCCCCGCAAACCATGCTAGAGTGAAATAGCTTTTGGACCTTTTTCACTGTAAGGAAATGTAGAACAGTAATGTCCTACTTTTAAATACCATGCACCTTATGAACAATAAGGCAATGATTTATTAATATTTAAAAGGAAGGTTTGTCTGGCGGGCTTCCGTGATTGGGATAATATAGAGATCTCCAGCCTTGGGAATGTGATGCGAGGTACGGTCCTTAGGTCCTTTCAACAGCTCCAGCAAGATTTCCAGATGCCTAAGACTCAATTTTATAAATATCTTCAGTTTAGACATACCGTTCTCCCCAGTGTTACGGTTTGGAGTCCCTTCCAGACTTTAGCCCTATCAAAGCCCAATTGTTTATGGGTGATTTACAAGACCATAACATTTCCCAGATTTATCAGTCTCTAGTAACGAATAGCCCCACTCCGCTGGATAGACTCAGGGAAGCATAGAAGGAAAATATTGACCTGTTGGAGGGACAGGACTGGACGGAGGCACTGGCCTCCCCCTGGGAGGCTGCAATCGCAATGCGCCTCCTGTTAATTAATTTTTAACTATTTACACCAGGTTTATTATACTTGAGTCAGGTTGTGGAGGGCTGGCCTGGTGGCATCCCCGCTCTGCCTGCGATGTGGTCAGGGGAACGGTACCCTCTTTCATACAGTGTGGCAGTGTAGTGTGATTGTGAAGATCTGGCGGGGGTAGTGGCTCGTCTGGCGGAGGTCTTCGGTTGGGAGCTCCCATACTCACCTAAATTAGGGCTGTTGCATATAATGGAGGGTGTGGGCGGAAATATCTACAAGCACCACCTGATGTTATTGGGATTTACATTAGCCAAACGAGACATTGCGCCGCCTTCTTTATTAGCATGGAAGAATGAGCTGGACTTTAATATGGGACTGGAACTCCCTATCTTTAAGGCACAGGGATACCCGCAAAAGCATGTAAAGATATGGAAGTGTGGGCAGATTATAGAGGCCTTCCCCTGGAGCTTGTCTCTATGGGAGACGTGGCAATTCGGGGATAAGGGAGCCGGAATGCGGAGTAAGAATTCAATGGCACAGAGGGCTTTGTCATTGATGTGGTGGGGGTGGAGGTGTTGCATAAGATATGGTGCAATGACAGTGCATGGGGGGGCTTTTTCACATATTATTATGTTCTTCTATAAGTTATATTTCTTAAAAGTCAACACAATTTTTATATTGTAAAATGTAGCAGTTGGCCCCTGGGTTACATAGCTCTGCATGGTATTTGATGATTGACGCAATAAAAATTGTTATTTTTTTTAAAAAAGGAAGGGTTGATCTGTTAAAAAGGGTTGATTTTGACAGATCAAATTTGCAGTTTAAGACTGAACAGCAAGCTACAATGGTAGGCTGGGAAACATGTTTGCTGGGTCACTCCAGTGGGTGGCACAAAGGCTCTAAGAAGTACACTCTGTACCACATACAAGGGACTTATAAGTAAGTTAAGTATGCCAACCAGCTGTATACCAATTTCAACATGTTGAAAAGGGAGCCCAAGCACTTTACTACTGATTAGCAGGAGTAAAGTATGCAGAGTTCTAGGCCAACAAAAACAGTCTGGGAGTACATCATGCAAAAGATGGTAATATTCAACAGGGTGCATTTGGTGGTGCTATAGGGAATATTCAATGCATCCTCAGGAACTGGTGAAGGGTCTATTACAGCTCCCCCCTTACTATAGTGTAATCTGTAGCACCTGATTTAGTGTTCGCTTGAAGTGCTCTAGCTTTTAGTTTGATTTTGAACATTGTGGAGCTATCTTTTTATGTTCCATCCCTAGCTGATCAAGGTAGTCACTGAACTCCACCACTTGAAATAAGGGCCCATTGTTCATCTTGATTTCAGTTGGAAAACTGAATGTGTCAAACTTCTTTTTCAAAGAGCGGTTTAATTTTGCTAATGCTAGTCAATTCAGTCAACTCTCCTATACAAAACTTTGTGGGCCCATCAATCAACACCAGCGTCGACAGTCCATCTGCAAAGCTGTTGAAGTCCATGCTGACATTTGTCCTCTGGTCCTCACATGGCACTTCCGTTATCACATGGAACCGGATTGGTGGCCCTGCCCTCTATCTGACACACTTGACATGCTTGTATTTGATTTTCCAATTCCTCGGCCTTCCCTGGGAACCACAGCTTCTCCCTCTTTTTTGCCTGTGTTTTGATAATACCATGGTTACCTTCATGCGCAAACTCGATGGTTCGCTCCTGAAGTGCTTGTGGCATTTTTATGTCGCATTTGTGCAGCAGCAGCCCTTCCTTCGATGCACTTAGGTCTTTCTTCACTAGCCATAGCTGAAAAAAGCATAATTCTGTCCCTTGGGTTCCAGAGATGAGCTTGCCATAGGAAAGATCTTCACTTGTGGTGTTGCATGACTTTCACAACCGTGTGAATACATTCCTTCTCTCTGGAGTCATTTGTATACAATTTAATCGACCATTGTGGCTTTTGACAGGCTCCTTTTATGACTAAGTTAAGAAACTCTTTGGCCTCCTCACTGATCGCAGATACCCCTATCCTGGATGGCAGTGGGTGTCTTGCTTGTGATCAGTAGGGTTTTTCACTCCTGGCCAGCACACCACTGTGAAGGTGTACGGTTAAGTTGAACAACCCACTTCGCAATTCTCGGTAGGGGATGTTGTAATATGCCGGAAAACAAATTGACTGGTAGTTATTGGTCAGTCACAACTTGGAACTAGCTCCTGTAGATGTTTAGGGGAAAATGTTGACCGGCCCATTTAATTTACAGCGCCTCTCGATCCAGCCGGCATACCTGGCCTCTGTTTCAGTCAGCTCCCTACTTACATATGCTATGGGAGCCTTTTCCTCTCTCTTTTTCTTTAATTAAGACAACTCTGAGACTGACAGGACTGTCACCTAGGACCAGCTCAGACGTCTGTTGGGTTCAAAATAAGCGATGGTGATGTGATGTAGTAATGAGTACTAGATGTCCTGGAATGCTGTCTCAGCTTGCTTCCCCCACTACTAAAATATGTCTTATTTCATTAAGGCACTCAGTGGTTCAGACAGGGTCTTCCTCATTGGGCTCGGCACTGCCCCAGGCCCATTGAGTAAGAATGATGACTACGCTGTGCAGAGGTCAGAATTCTTACAGTTGTTTTAATCTGTTTTGTCTTTTTTAGTTCGAACTCATTTGACAGAGCGAACAAGCTGAACAGCTCCCAGTGGCGGCTGGCATCTACTGAGGGAGGGGGGCGGGAAAATAAAAGGGAAATAAAAGAAATGCACTTACCAATCATGATGGTGACAACGTCCTCCTCACTCCAACGTAGCCTGCTGCTGGTACTGCTGTGCAGGCCCCAGCAAACTCCTCGACTAATCCTGGACTGCTCATGTGCTGTCAACCAGCATGTGAGCAGTGCCCTGATTCATGGGAGCGGCCTGAGTTGCCGCTACCGAGGGTACTGGATGCCTGTACTTGCTCTCAACCTAGCTGTCTTAAGACAGCTGGGTTGAGAGGTTTAAAGTGTGCATGTGCGGCTGGACGGCTCTAGACGGCTGGCCAAAGACACATGTGCACTTTAAACAAGTGCAAAACGCAGCCTCTCTGCTCACCACTCCTCCATGCTCACTGGGCAAGCCCCATACCGACGCTCAGTTCAGGACGGGACAATAAAAAATTAAATAGGAATGAATTACTGTTTTATTTCTATCTCTGGGACTTTGGGTGGCACATAAATGGGGCGACACTCCTCCGCTCCAATGGAGGAACCGCCGCTGACAGCTCCTTCCTCCTGCTGCTCAAGTTCAGCGATACTGCATGCACTGTTGGTGTCTTTTACGCCACTGGATCGCACAGGCCGTGTCGGCCTGCAGCTGCAGCCTGGAGCAGCTCAGCAGAGGTGGGCCTGAACGCCCTGTTGTGAGATACTGGTTTGAGGTGATTGCACAGGAGCCACAGCAGCCAATCCTCGTCGCCACTGTAATCTGCAGTATCAGCGGTGTGTGCAGCAGACGTTGCATGAGTGCTAACACACTGGTCAAACATGCCAATAGACCAGATTTAGGTGGGAGATTCCTGATTTTTTACGCCAAATATGACTATTTTAGCTGTCTCACGCCTGAAATGGCCTCTTCTTCAACAGAAGTCAATGGGGAAAATACATTCCCCTGCTTTTTTTATCTCACACTTTGTTGTTCTAAAATGTTGGCATTTATGCTCTGGTTACTATATAGGAGTGGGCCTTGAATGGTCCCTGTCCCTTTTTATATATTCTCTCAGGTGTGCCCAGCCGTAAGGGTGCATAAATGCTTGATGGCTGCTCTACATAGGGGATGAGTAGATCACTACATGCTTATCCCAGTACTTGAATATCATAAGCTATGTAAATCAAAACTGAGTACAGGGGCAGAGCAGGGTTAAGATATAAGTTGCAGAAAAGTCAGGAGCTAATACAGCGTGTTGGTTCACTGGCTCAGTTGCCTGATGGTACCAAAATAGGTATAGGAGGAAATACGGATTGCGATGCGTGCACAGATTTTTGCCCATGTCACAGTACTAGAGTATCATGGTGTGATGTGCATGCAGAGCGGGATTGATGGGCGCTTCAAACCTGTGGTGCTCTGATCCAGGAGCACCCAACTGGCTGGGAGAATGGGTTACCTTGGTTTAGCTTTTCGCAAAAATAGTTTGCGTTTTGCCCATTCTTGCATTCTTCTTCGTGGCCTATCTTATCCATGCTCCTTCATTGTCCTCATGCATTCAGAATCCTGGCCAGCCCATGCACCCAGACGCCGTACAATTATCAAACATGACCCACTCAGCCTCCCCCCCTTCTCGTTTGGCAGTGTACATCCTATCACCGTGCTATTTATTCCAAGATTGAGTCACTAACAGCTCTGCAAACGCCCCTCAGTTCGGAGTATCACACCTTAACTGTACCTGCAGCGCCCGCTGCAATGACATTACTGGGGCTCACCTGTAGCCGCAAACCAAAGAGAACTGAATGAATGACGTAAGCAGTGTGTGCGGATCTGCCTGGTTTGGATTGCAGAGAGTTTAGTAAGGCAGGCAAGAACTGAGGTGCATGAACCTCCCCGGCGCTGTGCTTCACGCTTTTTTTTTATTTCACATTTTCAGTACTGCAGAAGCCCTTTATTCTTCGTTAAGTGGAATCCTCTAGCCTTGAGCCTCAAGTTGACGTCCGCATAGGCCTTCACCTGAGCTGGCCAACCCCGTGCCAAGTTCCTCCTGGCAGCTGACGTGCTTCAAGCGTGCCAGGCGCCGCGCCCAGTGACGGCGGTGGCAGCGTTTCCACGGCGGCACGTGCCTCGTGCGTGGGTGCCCCACTTATCTCACTCGACTGGCAGGCGCCTTGTGAGCCTCGGCTTCGCTGAACATGGCCTGCGCGGTGGCCAAGGCTGGGGCCACGGGGGCCATGGGCGCGGTCTCTCCTCTCCGCCCCCCCCCCCCCCCCCCCCCCCCCCACACACATGTCATTCTGAGAGTCTCAAGCGTTGGTTCAGGTTCTGCGCAGCTGTGAGTACCGAGCAGCGGATGTGTTGGAGACATTTACCTTGATTGTCGGTAAGGCTTGAGCACTGTTGCTACTTGCTTCCAAAGGTCATCACCCACGCCTCGCTTATTTGGCTTGGCTCGCAGTCCCCAGTGGCGCAAGCGAGGGGGTTGGGGGGTAATCTATGGAACGAAACAATTCCGTGCTAGAGCACAAGGCCAGCTCAAGCGATTGTTGGCAATGGCTCGTGTCTTTGCAGGGCTTTAAATGGGATGAAAAACCTGGGGAGGGTCTCTCAAAGGGGCGTGGCGAATGTAATTAAGGGCGAAGTTTAAAAACCGGTAACCCAAAAATCTGCTTACAATAGACACGTCAGGTCTATTGGCTTTGTCAATGGTTGTTAGTTGCATAAGATAAATAAGTAGCAACTGTGGCTTGTATATAATATTGAAAAAGCTTCCACTTAAAGCCCTGGTGACACCAAAACAATGTTGCTGCTCCTCAGTTTCAAAAAGAGAAGGGAAATCCAGAGAGAAAATGACTCTCTTTAAAGGATTTCCCTTCCCCACAACACTCGCTTGGCATGAAGTCATGCCATAACTTCTCCACTAGTTAGAAGTGAGCAGTGTGAGCAGCGCACATCGATGCGCACGCTTTGCTCTCCCTGCAGTCTGGAAAAAAATGGACCGCCTGTGCCAGGGCATTAAACAGAGCCCGGTAGAGACCCATTTTGGGGCCCCCTTTAAAAAACTGCCAGTTCTCGGCACTGGTGAGACCGGGCCCACTTAAAGCCCTGGGTATTGGGGGATATGCTTAGTTTACACTAGACAGACAGCTAATGAAGCAATATACTTGCTCTATTTAAAGGGCCATTTCAGTTTAGCACAGAGGTTTCCAGCTTTTTGTGTAAGAAGAGCTGCTTATGTTCGGTGAAAATCATTGCCAGCAATGAATATTATTTGTGTTGGTATAGTGACCACAACAGAAAAGAGTACATGACAGCCCACCACATGCAAGATTACCAGTAGTGATCACCTCAGGGCATAAGGCAGGGTTGCTAGCAGTAATGTAGAAGTTCTTTACCCATTTGGGATGCCTCCAGGTTGTTACCACATCCCAGCCACAGCTGCAGTATCCCTGGTACTAAAGCAACCGTGCCAAGTACCACGCATCAGGTGTTAGACTAACCCATTTTAATGTGGTGGTTCGCATCACTACATTAAAATGCATTGTCACACATTTTTAGCACCTTGACTGGCTGTGTGAAGCCTGGGTAAACTAAAAGCAGGTAGTAAAGTTACTGCACTGCAGCGCGGTCTGAGACTCTCAGCAAGACAATGTCAGTGTCAGGGCAGGCAGGGAGGGTTGAGGCCAGAGCCAGGGCTCCACAGTGACAGGCCGAGGCCAGAGCATGCGCTGTGATAGCCAGGTGGTTGAGACAGGACTGTAGGAGCCTGATATTTTGTTTATTTCGGCAGTGTGAGGTTCTCAGGCCAGACTCTCTGCTACATGTGCATCTGTCATGAAACTGACAACACCAAGAGGAGGGCCCAGCTTCCTTTGGATCCAGCGTTTTCATATGGTGACTGCCATCACAAGAATCGCCAAAAAATCACCTCTCCGTCCTCTGGCACCCGCCATTCACATCTATAAAGCCCAAGCCCGGGGGGGCATCATTTACGGAGGCGAGCTATGGGGACATATACCATTGCATACCGTACAGGTCGCAGAAAACAATTTCATAAGACAATTGGCTGCACTTCCCCCGAGCACTCCATTACTCCCCCTAAGAATGGACCTGGCATTGCGACCAATTACAGAGGAATTGGGTCTTAAACCACTGACCTACTGGAGGCGCCTGTGTAGTAGTCAAGAACTAGTACACTACAGAAATGAACTCCAGGAATTATTGAGATCAACCTATGCCACCAAAATCCCGTGGATAAAGTACATTAGGGACATGTGTACGTTCCTCGGAGTCCCAGAGTTATGGTCCAACCCGGAAGCAACGGCTGTAAGGCTTTCCAGAAAGGAACTTTCAAACCTGTTTTATAGCGCTATGCTCCAGAAAACCATCAACTCTACACGGGATGGATCCCTAACGGACAAATTTATCAAAACAAAAGACTCCTATAGTCCCGAATATGTACTAGACACTATGATGCCTGTGTCTGTTCGGAAGATTTTCATGCAATGGAGATACGGTTCTCTCCCCCTGAGGTCCATTACTAAATCCTGGGTTGGCAATCTGGAAACAGGGGAGTGCCCAGCATGCAAGTATAAACTGGAAAGCGATCTCCACGTGGTCCTGTTCTGCAGAGCTTATAGCAGAATCAGAAGATACTGGTTGGTCCCTTATTTGAGGAGCTTGGGCTTTCGCACCTATGCCCCGGCTTACAGAGTCCTAAAGACAGACTTATCGGCACCAACCGTGTTCGCAATGGCGAAATTCCTGACGGCAATGTGGCGTTTACGTGCAATAATTCTCAGGAACTCTAAAGCTCTATGAATATCTCCCCCTTTTTTTATTAATAAAAATGCATTTCCTAGTAATTTGATTGTAATCATGAGTCGGGGGTATTTTTCTTAAAATATTTTTTATAATGTTTTTAATGATGAAAATCGTTTGTATATCTTTTATGATCTTTTACGATCGAAATAAAGATTATTTGAATTGAAATGATATGGTGTTAGTAGTAGCATTATTCTCCTCCTCTGTACCCGCACCCAAGGTGGCGCTTAGGCACAGCAGACTGTGTGTGCTCCTCTGCAGGAGGCACTACGGGTGCAGGATGTTTTTGCGGCACCACTAGCAGGCAGAGCACAAAGTCATGACACTCCCTTCGCACCAGCGTCCCGAGCATGCCCGGACATCACACTTGCCTGTCTGCTGGGACTGCTGACCAAGATTAATGAAATTACTGACTTATTAACTAACAACTTTTGGACTTAGCCTGCTGCCCTCTGTTTATGCAAGGAAATTGGAGGCTTTGTACTCGCAACGCAGGCCTAGTGCACTGGCTTAAAAGTACCAGCGCTGGCCTGCCACACCGCCATTCACAGTCTCAGGAGCTGAAAGGCTGCTGAACGGATAGGAGCAATAACAATAAACAAGCATTTACAATGCAACAGTCTCGCCTTAGCAAAAGTTAGAGCTATTGGCATTGTAAATTACAACATTTTAATGTATGTGTTGGTTTTGAAAACAGATAAATAAATGTCATAGTCATTTACAATGCCAATAGCTTACACTCTTGCAAATGCAAGACCTTTTGCATTTGCGCACATACACACAGAGCCACACACACAGAGACACACACACACACACACAGAGTCACACAAACAGAGCCACACACACATAGCCACACACACACAGAGCCACACACACACACAGAGCCACAAACACAGAGCCACACACACACAGAAGCACACACACACAGAGCCACACACACACACACACACACACACAGAGCGCCACACAGAGCCACACACACACAGAGCCACATACACACAGAGCCACATACACACAGAGCCACACACACAGAACCACACAGACACAAAGAGACACACAGAGCCAGACACACAAACAAAGCCACACACAGAGCCACACACAGAGCCACACACACACAGAGCCACACACACATGCACAGCCAAACACACACAGAGCAACACACACAGCTATGGCCCTGCGATGGGCTACACGTGTGAGCAGCCTGACAGGTATAAATGAGCAAGCTATTTATGAATGCGCCCCCCTCCTTAACAACTGCAGTCAGTCTCACAACAGATCCCTGGGGAATGGGAGCGGCAGGCGGGGCCAAAGGACTGCTCATTTTATGCAAAATGCAGATTCGCCATACCCCGCTACCATCTTCAGCGACAATGAGAACCTCAAGCAGACACTCGCACAAGAAAGGAGCGACACATTACTAGAGGAGGGCGAAGGTGCTTTGTACACATGCAGCTTTTATCCCCGACCAGAACTGGCTCGTTTCAGAGTTCTTTTGTAGAGCAGGAAAGGTGTCCAGGAAAGTGCGCTGGGACATCCTTGGAGGCATTAACTACTCACAATGACCGGCGGGCCCAAGGCTTTGCCTCAACTAGGCTTTAAGTAGACAGAGGCAATCGGGCGGGGGTGTCCGTATATATACAAGGACACATACTTGTGTGCGCCTCCACTGTGTGGTGTGAGACACATGCAACTGTATTTGCACATGTACAAATAGTGTAAAAGAGTGCCTGCCTGGTCACTCCCATACAAAAAGTAAATACATTTTTGCGAGAAAAAAAGACAGTGGGCCTGGGGGGTAATGGAGGAAGAAGTGGTGGAAGCAACAGGCAGTGGGCACTCCTTAAGTGTGTGGATTCATTTACTTTCACATGGAGTTGGCATAACCTGTCCTTATTTGTATTCTAAAGTGCCTTACATCATGCTCCACCATCAACACCTCCAATCTAACAGTGGTAGGGAGCCCCAGGGATCGGTGGTGATTTTCTGTGGGTTGTATGGTACGGTAGCCCTACTACGCTGCAGCTACTGTGAACATCTTGAAGCTTACACTCATAAATAGCCATCCTGGAGCTATGCCCTTATACCGCCCTGCTCCTGGGGGCTGTTAGAAGCCTGCAGGGGTAACATCACCCATACCACTACTGCATTATCCTAACGCGCAACAGGCTCGTAGGAGACGCAATCCTCCACCTGAGGACTGAGGTGCAACAGTGTGGTAAGCTAGCAATAATTCAGCTGCAATTAAGCGATGGCCTCTGCCCATTTTAGCATACGTTTACACAAACCCATCCGTACTTCAAGCTAGTGTTCCAGCAGGCCCCGGGGCACCAAATGCCATGGGACGCATCCCAGACTGGGGCAAAGCACGCATGACAACCCAAAGGTCCCTGTCCTGGGCAGACCTTTGGTCGTATTTGGTGTTAAAGCAGGCCGGAATAATAGCACATGTCCCCCGCAGCCGAACCGGCACTCATATTTCGCCGAACCACGTAACGACCACCCCTGTGGCAACTCTGAACTGGGCGCAACCATACACCTCTCCAGAATAGCGTGTCCAAACTAATGATAATTAGCTCCGTCATGAGGGGAGAGCCGGCGAAAACTCTTGACAGGCACAGCCGAACAGTTGTCCTGAACAACGTGTACAAACTACTCCTTGTAGTATCTGGTGACCATACCGGCAAACAGCTCACGCTATCCCGTAACGGAGTACACCTGAAATCCATCTGCACCGTAGCAGCACAAAATCACGTTGTTCATGTAGTCTTTAACACATAATGTTATCCCGGGCCTGTCCTATCCTGCGTGCCTCACAAAACACTGAAGAAATCAGGCCTGTGGCCACCGGGGCACCATCCCCCACGAATGAATAAATACTCCCCAGAGGCTCATGACCGGTTAAACGGTGATTTATCATGCGTTCTGAGGCCATAAAGGTTTTCAAATCCCCACTTTCTAGTCCCGGTGCAGGGACATTACCCGAGGCGGTAATACCGACGTTCACGAGGGTGTGGGGGGGGCGTCGGGTAGACTCACCGCCAAAAACCGACGAGGTCGCGAAGCAGGCCCGATCGCCAGATGGGGGAACCAGCACACTGCAAGCGGAATCTACCAGTCAAGGGTTGTGATCGCGAGCACACATGGCGCTGAAGCGAGGGAGGATTTTTCCAAGCAGGGAATGGCGAGAGAGGCTGAAAACACTTGTCGCCACCGCTGCCCAAACAGTTCCACACGACAGGAGGATGGAACCCTTCCCCTTCGCCTACCCCCGTCCCAAACCTATGTCCCAACTCCGCACAGACATTGAAAAAAGAAAACATTATCACACCAAGCGGACCTCCCATGTTGTCTGGGAAAATATTTAAACCAAAAACGCGTTTCCACAGGGCCTTGGCCCATGTGGTGGGACTGGGGGGGAGTGGGGGTTTGGAGTAATGCTCACCTCCCATTCAATTCAACCGACCAAACGGCCAAGCAGGGACCCGACCGCAATCGTCCCCCACGAGACGACGTGTCGGGTGCCTTGAGCCACAATGCCACTTTGAGGCACGTCCAAAAGCTGCATGTCTCTGGCGGTAACAATCTACTGCCCCACACGGCACGAAGCAGAGGGGAGAGTGGATAGGGCGACTCACGCTCACAGATGCTCCCGCCGCGACACCAACAGTAGGTGGGGGGCAGTAACCAACAAGGGGCTGCAAGCGAGCGGCGGAGCTGGCACAGACTGACGAAAAAAAGCCCTGGGAAGAAAAAAAAAAGGAAACACCCACAATGGCCCACCTCTACATGACGGCAAAACGGGGCTGGGCTTAAAAAAAAGACAGAAACGCCCTCGAATCTGCTCCAAGACTGATTGACATCATTCTCTTCCAATGGCTAGCCTCCATTTATGGAGCTAGCCAATGGAAGAGAGAGGCAGGTTCAACCCCAGTACTGAGAAACAAAATTTCTCGAGCTGCGCGTCACAGCTGCTCAGTGTACGCCAGTCGAGACCTAATGAGCTGCTGCCATACTTCAAATGTATGATACTGTCTGGCTAAACTGTATGGGATTATTGCCAAATCAAATTCAACATTCTTTTTCTTGTTGCGGTGCCTGCTCTGCAGGCAGAGAGATTGTGAGGCTGGCATCCTGTGGTCCACACTGTGCCTCATTGGTTGTGCTCGCTCTGAATGCTAGCCAGCCTTGAAAAGGATCGTCAGCACGCGTGACTGATACCAGGCACCATGGGCCAGATGTAGGTAGGCCAATACCGGTTGGTAAAGGCCGATTTTACCGAATTTCGGCCGTTACCGACCGGTATAGGCCTTTTGGGATGTAGGGGACAGAAAAACATCCGAATCGGTAAATTTACCGAATCGGTGAAGTTACCGAATGGGAAAATATACCGAATCGTTAAATTTACCGAATCGGAAAATTTACTGAATCTGTTAAGTTATCCAATCGGAAAATATACTGAATTGTTAATTTTACCGAATCGGTAAAGTTACCTAATCGGTACAATTACCGATTCTGAAAATAACAAATGGTAAAAATGAGTATTTGAGATGTAGGGAACCTCTGAAATACCGATTTTGACTGAAAATCGGTATTTAAGAGTCTGTAATTACCATGGATTCAAATCAGGTGGTAAACAGGTGCAAGGTATAAAAACGGCCCAAAATGCAACATTTTCTCAACAATGGCGGCATTCTATGTCATTGCGAGGCGGCTACGCCTACAGGCAGAAGGTGAGAGGGTCTGGAGGAGGGAGGAGCAGGTCTACAGACAGAGGATCACTCTATTCCAGCTAACTCACCCAGAGATCCTGCAGAGGTACAGGCTGGATCCCCAAACCATCCTGGACCTAATCAGGGACCTCCACCTACTATTGGAACATCCAACCACAAGGGCCCACGCCACCCCCCCCCATGTCCAGGTGCTGTGCAGCCTACACCTGCTCGCATCTGGAAGTTACCAGAGTGTGGCTGCTGCGGTAGGTGGGGTGTCCCAGAGCTGTCTGTCACGTTTCTTTCAAAAATTCCTTGATGCAATGTTGCAGAGAATGCATTTATACATCCGCTTTCCAGCAACGCATGCAGAACTGCTAAGGACAAAGACAGACTTTTACCAGGTGGCGCATTTCTCACACATCATAGGCTGTATTGATGGTACCCACGTACCAATATGCCCACTAGCTGCCACAGAGTACATCTATCGGAACCACAAGTCCACCCACACCATCAACGTTCAGGTGATCTGTGATGCAAAATACGTGATCACTGACATGGTAGCCAAATTTCCAGGGAGTACCCACAACTCCTACATATTCCAAAACAGTGGGATCTATGCACGCCTGACTGCGGGGGAGTTTGGCGAAGGATACTTGCTAGGTGAGACACTGTGTGGTAATCACTTGAATCGTATTACAGGTGGATGTGTGTGAGCATGTGAATAATGTCAATTTCTCATTACTAATAGGGGACAGTGCATATGCCCTCCGGTCCTTCATCCTCACACCCTACCTCAACCCAACAACACCAAGTCAGAGGCGATACAACCGGGCACACAAAACAACTAGAAACATCGTGGAGCGCACCTTTGGCATGTGGAAAAGCGGGTTTCGCTGCCTCCATAAAAGTGGAGGGGCCCGCCAGTACACACCAATCACCTGCTGCAAAATGATTGCAGCCTGTGCAATGCTGCACAACCTGGCGGTCAAGAAGGGGACAGAAGTGGAACTCTCAGATTTTGAGGACCATGACGACGAGTATGCCGTCCCTGAACCACACACATCTGGTGGAGCAACAGCAACTGATGGCAGACACAGACGGGAAGAGGTCACACGCAACTATTTTTAAGTAAGTAAGGTGACAAAGACAGGCATAGTATGCTACAACACTAGTTTAATTATCAAATCACTTTTGTTATTAAATCACAAAAGTGTAACAAAAACACATTTTACGGCAATACTCTGAGTAATGTAGAATTACACCTTCAACTGTGTAAGTCATTTCCTAGCTCGCTTCCCAGTAACACTAGGAGGTTGTTCAACCTGCTCACTGTCTTGTTGGCCTGTGGCCTCAGCATGGCGCCTGCTCCTCCTAGTTTCTGTTACAGGAGTGCTTCCAATGCTGCTCCTTCTCGTGCTCTCCTCACTGATAGGCACATCCATTGCAGCGGTGTGCGCAGTTTGGGCATTCAACAGTGCCTCTAGAGCACTGGTCACCCTGCCCATGCCCCTAGTGACCTCATTAGTGTTTTGCATCATGGCCTCCTGCATGTTGGAGCTCCTCCGGCATAACAGGGATGCGGCAGTGGCCAGGCGGTTGATGGCAGTACTTGGGACATGTGCACGACGCCTATCCCTGTCCCTTGCAGCAAAGTCATTGTCAAGTTTTGTGCATAGTAGCTGCACCAAGTTGTTTATTCCTCGCATCCCTGCAGCAATCTCCTTGTTTACCTGCACCATCTCCTTGTTGACCTGCACCATCTCCTTGTTGTCCTGTACCGTCTCACTGATGCCCTTTCCTATCTCCCCAATGTTGCTATTCAGGGACCTCAGCTGACGTTGGCATGCCTGGATGGCTCTCCCCTGCATCCTCTGTATCCGGACCATGCTCCCCTCCAGACCAAGGAACACACTTCGACCCTCAACTGGTGCATCTCCTGGCCTTTCCTGCACTCTGCCGTGTCTTCCACTACTATGGGCCATCCCTGCACTGGAGTGTGTTGTGCCAGGGCTCGCTGGTACAGGCAAGTTCTGTTGTCCCTCACCCTCCATGTCAGCTGCCACGGACTCAAAATCGGGGAGTGGACCCACGACATGCCTTCTGCCTGGCTGTGTTAGGGGGATCACCTCATGCTGTGATGCAAGCATCTCTTGTGATGAGAGCAGGAGTGGGGACTGAGATATGCTAGGGGTTGCCAGCAATTCTTGGGCCATTTCTGTGTCTTGGCCAGTTGGATGGCTACTTGATGCAGCTTTCTCCTGTGGTAAGTTGGGGGTACTTTCTCCTGCATCCTGACTCTCCTCCCTCTCAGGTGGTGTCTGTGAGAAGTTGGCCTGATCTATGATACTCACTAGTTCTAGTGATCACCTTGTATCAGTCCAAACAACCCTTATGGTGATTGGTTGTAAGTCAACCTTATAGACCAGCTATCCTAGTAGCGTGGACAAAAGCAGTCTTTAGGCTAAACTCTGAATGGCATGTGAAGCCAGCTGTTTTACCACATATAACCCCTTCAATACCAGGTGAAAGGACACCACACAGGTTGTTATGAAAATAAACAGATATTTATTAACTAACATACACCTCTGAACTGATTTATGAGGTCAGAGGGCTAAGCACATGAAAATACTCAAAAGGAAATACGAGTTCGCACAGTATTTACAAGAACGCCTGAGTGGCGCAACAAACCATATACTAAATAAATGGAATGCGAAAGTCAATCAAAGGAATGGAGCTGTCCAGAGGCTGTAGGATCGCTGGGACCACACTACCCTAACTGGAGGTAAGTAATAGGAGGCCCACGGAGCGCGTGTGCAGAGTGTGAACTCACACGCGAGATGCGTACAATCGTCTATGGACAGTACAGTTTAAAGAAAAGGTGAGTACGGACGTCCCTGACTAGATAGGACTAAAACGACTGTGGAACTGGACACTAGGAGAGTCAAGCTACCCTTGAGCACCGAAATGCTCGTGTTACCTCACCCACAGGCTGCGGGTGCATAGGTGCCAAGTCGTGTCGGGTTCCGGCGTTGAAGTCTATGGAGCCTGGAGGAAAAGATGCTGCACGCGGTCAGGAGGAAGATGTTCGGTGTGATCCAAGGGTGGATCAGTGAAGAGGAGAACCTGAAAGCAGAGGGGACAATGTTCAAAGTCACTAGCCAGTGACTGGAGTGGAACCAGGAGTGGAACCAGATGTCGTCGTCGCGATCAGGTGAAGGTGGACACTTGTCTCTGCAGCCACGTGGACCAGGTGGTGTCTTCGATGACCAGGATGGAGGCACGAGCTGTCCCACGCAGGCTCTCGCTGTCGGCGGTGTCGTCTCCGGATTCGGGTTCAACAGGCCTTGGCAAAGGCAACCCACGTGGTGAGTGGAAACGGCGTCTGGAGTGGACCAGGAGGGTCCGGGGTGCTCCTCTTTTGGAAGGGAGCAAGGGCCAGTCTGGAGCAATCAGACCAGCTGCAAAGTTGTCGGAGTCCGTCGTCTAGGAGGTCACAAGCCAGCTGGCAAGTGACCAGTCAGCGCGTCGAGCAGCAAACAGGCAGAAGGGCCCCACGCAGATCTCGTGGATGCTGGAGGGCTGATCTTCGATGCAAGAGCTGCTCGGGGTCGGGGCTTCTCAGTCCCCAAAACACTTGGACGAGGATGCCTCTGAAGTCGTGCTGGAGCGAAGTGCTGCTTCTTCCAAGATGGCCGGTCCCACGTGTCTCGTCGCACCCACGGGTCTCAGCTGTGCTGCAGAAGTGGGTAGAGGTCGGAGAGGTCTGGGAATCCGGGTCTCGTCGGACTCTGAAGTCTGGATCCTTGCAGGAAGACGACAAAGGGAAGCCGCTGTACGCTGATGGTGCCTGCTGGTGCAGGGTGGACACTCCTTGCCCACAAGGGAGATATCTTCAGTCTTCTGTGGAGCAGAACGTCGAAGTCCAGAGTTTCTTCTTGGGAAGTTGTTCAGGATAATCTGATTTGGAATGGGACCAGCTCCTACCTTTATTCGGCTAAAGGGGGCTGCACTACGACTAGGTCCCTCCTCTGGGTGGGACCAGGAAGGGGGGTGGTTACACCCCCTTTCCTTTGTCCGGTCTTGCGCCAGCTCTGGGGCTGGAGTGCCCCAGGAACTGGTTCTGACCGGTGTATGCACAGGGCATCTTGTGTGCCCCAGGCATGTCTCATTCCTTTGAGCCCTGTCCTACCTAATACACAAAATCCTGTCTGGGGTGGTGCTAGCACCTCCCAAGGCAGGAAACCCTTTGTCTAAGCCTCCCTCGCTGGAAGGACTCCCAGCAGCAGGAGGTCAGACTTGTGTCTGTGGTGGCAGCATCCATTTTGTGATGCTGAGGCTCGAGTTACCTTTAACCGGGGTTCACAGTTACATACATGTTGTGTCCCTCTAGAAGGGTGGAATTGGCGAGGGGTTAGTATTCCAATTCGTATGACACCTTACTCGACATGTTTTGATAATGTTATACCAAAGTTAGCATTTGACCCCGAGGTTCATAATGCACTTAAGAGTATATGGTATAGCGTTATCATGGAACAGCTATTAGGACTTGGTTCCCCAAGCTGCAAACGGGCTCAGCTCATGCCAGAGCACCATCTCACATAATTCCAAGCACTCTGCCTTCAGGATTGATAAGGCCTGCCATAGGAGTGACTGATAGGAATATATGTGTCCATTTTAGGGTTAGATATAGGAATACTATATCTAAAGCAAAGGGTGATTACACCACCTTGCCCCAGCTGTCGTGCAGCCAGTTGTGTCAGATTTGGATGGCCAGCCAGTGGTGGCATAATACATGCTGCAGCCCCTGGTAGGCCCTGCGTACACCTATGCCCTGGATACCTAAGGTATGCTGTACAGGGACTGATAAGGTGGCCCAGTTCCAATTGGTAAATGCACCTAAGGTACATGCTTGTCAATTTAGAGAGAGAACAGCTAGGCTGTGGGTCTGATTAGCAGGCCCACAGCCAGGGTAAGTCGTAAACCAGTGAAGCAAAAAGCAAAAACCGGGGGTGACCATAGGATTGCAGGCCCTACTCTCCTACATAACCCCGCCCCCCCAAACTTAGGGACATTAAACTAACCTTGACCAGGTGAGTCCTCTTGTTCTAAGTGGAAGTACCTGGAGAGACCATCTGCATTACCATGGTCAGTCCCTGGTCGGTGCTCCACTGTAAAGTCCATCCCCTGTAGGGAAATGGACCACCTAAGAAGTTTGGGGTTTTCACCCTTCATTTGATTTAGCCATAAGAGGGGCTTATGGTTGGTCTGAATCTTGAAGTGAGTGCCAAACAAGTATGGCCTCAGCTTCTTCAGGACCCAAACCACAGCAAAGGCCTCCTTCTCAATAGCTGACCAACGTTTCTCTCTAGGGGTCAGCCTTCTACTTATAAAAGCAATGGGCTGGTCATGACCATCAATATTCAGTTGAGATAGAACAGCTCCCACACCCAACTCAGAAGCATCTGTTTGGACAATGAATGGCTTGGAGTAGTCTGGACTCTTGAGAATAGGTGCAGTGCACATGGTCTGCTTTAGGTCATCGAATGCCTTCTGACAGCTAACTGTCCACTGAACTTTTTTTGGCATTTTCTTACTCGTCAGGTCATTAAGTGGAGTCACAATGGTTCCATAATTTCTGACAAATTTCCTATAGTAACCAGACAGGCCCAAGAAAGCTCTGACCTGTGTCTGGGTGGTTGGAGGAGCCCAGTCCTTTATGGCCTGTATCTTGCTCTCCAAAGGTTGAACTTGGCCTCCACCTACCAGGAGGCCCAAGTATACAACTTGACTCTGCCCTATCTGGCACTTAGTAGCCTTGATAGTAAGGCCTGCCTTTTGCAGGGCCTCCAAAACTTTCCTCAGGTGGATCAGGTGATCCTCCCAGGTGGAGCTAAAGACAGCAATATCATCTAGATATGCTGCACAGAAGTCATCCAACCCAGATGGAACTTGGTTCACCAACCTTTGAAAAGTGGCAGGTGCATTTTTCAAACCAAAGGGCATCACCACAAATTGGTAATGACCTCCTGGGGTAGAAAATGCTGTTTTGGCCTTGGTATCCTCAGCTAACCTGATTTGCTAATAACCAGCTGTCAGGTCAAATGTACTCAAGAACTTGGCAGAAGCCAATTTGTCAATGAGTTCATCTGCTCTTGGTATTGGATGGGCATCTGTCTTAGTGACAGCATTGAGACCCCTGTAGTCTACACAAAACCTCATCTCTCTCTTGCCATCCTGGGTGTGAGGTTTAGGCACTAGAACTACAGGACTAGCCCAAGGGCTCTCTGAGGGTTCAATGACTCCCTATTTCAACATCTTTTGTACTTCTGTCTTTATACAGTCCCTGACGTCGTCAGGTTGCCTGTAGATTTTACTCTTTATAGGCAGACTGTCACCAGTGTCCACCTCATGGGTGCACCAGTTTGTCTGACTGGGGGCCAAGGGAATATTTGCCTGAAGGATTGAAGAACCTGTTTACAATCCTCTTGTTGATGCTCAGAGAGGCTGTCAGAAAAGACTACACCATCTACTGACCCATCATCAGGGTTCTGAGTGAGCAGGTCTGGGAGAGGGTCCCTCTCTTCCTCCTGTCCCTCATCTGCAGCCATGAGCAAGCCCATGTCTTCCCTGTTGACAAATGCCTTGAGCCTGTTCACATGAAGTACTCTGTGAGGGCTCCTGGGAGTTCCAAGGTCTACCAGATAGGTGACCTCTCCCTTTTGTTCAATGATAGTATGGGGTCCAGACCATTTGTCTTGGAGAGCTGCTGGGGCCACTGGCTCCAACACCCACACCTTCTGTCCAGGCTGGTAAACAGTAAGGACAGCCTTTTGGTCATGCCAAGCTTTTTGGAGTTCTTGGCTGGTCTCAAGGTTTTTGGATGCCTTCTCCGTGTACTCTGCCATCCTGGAGCGGAGACCAAGTACATAGTCTACTATGTCCTGTTTAGGCTTTTTGAGAGGTAACTCCCATCCTTCCTTCACAAGACACAGGGGTCCTCTTACAGGATGCCCAAAGAGAAGTTCAAAAGGGCTGTAACCAACCCCCTTCTGTGGGACCTCTCTGTAAGCAAACAGAAGGCAGGGTAAAAGGATGTCCCATCTTCGCCTAAGCTTTTCAGGTAACCCTTTTATCATCCCTTTGAGGGTCTTGTTGAATCTTTCAACAAGCCCATTGCATTGTGGGTGATAGGGGGTGGTGAACTTGTAGTTGACACCACACTCCTTCCACATAGCAGTCAAGTATCCTGACATGAAGTTTGCACCTCTGTCAGAGACAACCTCCTTAGGAAACCCCACTCTGGAGAAAACTCCAAGTAGGGCCCTGGCCACAACAGGAGCTGTAGTGGTCCTAAGGGGAATAGCTTTTGGATACCTGGTGGCATGATCCACTACCACCAGTATAAATCTGTGCCCAGATGCTGTTGGGGGGTCCATTGGTCCTACAATGTCAATCTCCACTCTTTCAAAGGGTACCCCCACCACAGGTAGTGGTATAAGGAGGGCCTTTGTTGTGCCACCTGATTTGCCACTGGCTTGGCAGGTGACACATGAGCGACAAAACTCTTTAGTGTCCTCAGACATATGGGGCCAGTGAAAGTGTGGGACAAGTCTGTCCGAAGTCTTGTTCTGGCCTAAGTGACCTGCAAGAGGAATTTCATAGGCCAAGGTGAGAAGGAAACCTCTCAGAGACAAGGGGATGACCAGCCTCCTGGTAGCACCAGGCTTGGGGTCTCTTGCCTCAGAGTAAAGGAGTCCATCATCCCAATACACTTTATGGGCACCTGTGGCATTCCCTGCAGCCTCAGCAGCAGCCTGCTGTCTGAGGGGTTCAAGAGATGAACAGTCTAATTGTGCTTGTCTCAAGTCTGCCCTGGAAGGTCCCCCTGTCCCAAGAAACTCAACCTGTTCAGGCTTAAGTTCTTCTAGGACAGTTCCTTCTGGGGTCTTTGGGTCAGTCTCCAGTGAGAGCTGATCCTCACCTTGAGGCAAGGGGGAAGGCACTGCCTTAACCCTACTGTTCTTACTTTTGGTTAGTGTCTGGTCCATTGTTCCAGGATCCAGCACTAGTTCAGCTGGGCATTTCTTGGCCTGTGACCTAGTCACAGCAAGGACATGTGCTGACAAACCTAACATTTCCACATGAGTCCTATACTCCACATCTGACCATAGGGAGGATTCCAAATCAGTGCCCAAAAGACAGTCCACCGGGAGGTCTGAACTAACAACAACCTTTTTGAGGCCATTTACCCCTCCCCAGGAGAAATTAACAAGTGCCATACTATGGTTGGTAGTGACATTGCTAGCATTGGTCACTAGGTAGTCTGAACCTAGTATTACCTGTCCAGGGTCCACAAATGCTGGTGCCACCATAGTGACACTGGCACAGGCGTCCCTGTAGGCCTGAGCCATTTTTCCATTGATTAAAGGCGTCTGCCTGTACTTGCCCAGAGTACTGGGACTTATTGTAGGGGTCAAATCCATGTCCCCAGTACAAACAAGAACAGCCTGGGTAGGTACTCTGACTAGGTCAGAGCCTGCCTCAGAAACCAATGTCAACCCCACTATAGCCTTAGGGGGAACACTACCACTACTAACTGAACTAGGGGTTGCAGGTGCCTTAGGGGCAGTAGTGGTAGGAGCTGGGCCTTTCTTGGTGCACTCACTAAACCAGTGAGTATTACTTTTACAGTATTGGCACCATGGTTTCTTCTGACCATTATTCTTCTTCTTTTGGGAATTCTGGGACCCACCCTCCTTAGATTGTTGGGGCCCTGTTGAAGACTTCTGGTCATTTTGCTTATTCTCATTACCCTTCTGGTCTGCTTTCTTCTGGCCACCTCCCTGGTTCTGGTTCTGCTGCTTGACCCTTGTCCTGACCCATCTGTCTGCCTTATTTCCCAATTCTTGGGGAGAGGTCAGATCTGAGTCAATAAGGGGCTGATGCAACAACTGATTTTGACAATTACTTAAGATTTGTTCTCTCATAATTAGATTATACAATCCTGTGTAATCAGTAACTTTACTTCCCAGTAACCAGCCTTCAAAAGCCTTAGTGGCACAATCAACAAAGTCAGCCCAATCCTGAGACTGAATTTTCTGGGTGTCTCTGAACAGCAACCTGTACTGCTCAGTTGTTAAGCCAAACCCATCAATCAGTGTATTTTTCAGGACTTGGTAATTGTTAGCATCCTCAGCTCTAGTAGTGAGGAGCTTATCTCTACCTTTACCTTCAAAGGAGAGCCACAGTATAGCTGCCCACTGACCTTGGGGGATGCACTAGACAGTGCAGGCCCTCTCCAAAGCAGTCATCCATTTGTGGATGTCATCCCCTTGTTTAAAGGGGGGCACTATTTTACTCAGGTGTCTAGTATCAAAACTCCTGTCTTTATCTCTAGGGATAATGCTGCGACCAGTGGGGTCTGCCCCACTCAATTTCTGCTCTCTGGCAAAGGCAAGTCTTTCTTTGGCAAGGGCAAGTTCTTCCCGCTCAATCCTCAGATTGACTTCCCTCATCTTAGCTTCATGCTCTCTTCTCTGAGGGGATGTCATCCCTCTCTGAGAGGATGCCTGAGAGACATGGGTATGAATAGATCTGTTAGAGCCTCTGGAGTGAGACCTAACTCGTCTATTCCCAATGTTAAGCCTTCCTGAGAGTGGTCCTGGGGGTCCCCCATTTCCATTCTCATGGATGCTTAAGTTGGTCCTGGTGAGCCTACTGACTACTACTGGACCTTTGTCTGCCTCGTCCCCTGATAACTCTTCCTCTTCCTCCTCTTCACTTTCTGCTCCAAGGAGGTTAAGGTCAGTATCACCAAGGGTTCCCTCTAAGGGGGGCATGCTCCCATCTGGATTAGAGGGGCCTGGGTTAGAAGCCCTTCTGGCATCATATGTCTCTAAGAGACCTATCAGAAAAGGAGTGGTAGGGTTAGAACCCTGTTTTAGTTTCCTGGAGGTACACAATTGTCTCATCTCCTGGAAGCTAAGGGCTGCATATCTGGAAGTGACCTGTGGAGGGCCAACAACCACAAGGGGAGTCTCTGCAGACTCTCCATGGGTAGACATGCTTCTAGTGAGGTGTAAGTTGTGCACTTACCTACACTATGGGTTTACCTACTGATCCCTTGCTAAGAGTTGTAGTCAGGGTGTGCTACTCCCTTTCTACTACAACAGCTGGTTCAGTAGAACTCAGTATTTCTAAGCTATGTTATATGTACCTATGGTACCTTATGTGATCTTTCAAATGATATCTCAAGATTATATTTGGTAAAAACAACAGCAAGCTCAAATCCCAACCGCTGCACACCAATGTGAGAAGTTGGCCTGATATATGATGCTCACCAGTTCTAGTGATCACCTTGTATCAGTCCAAACAACCCTTATGGTGATTGGTTGTAAGTCAACCTTATAGACCAGCTATCCTAGTAGCGTGGACAAAAGCAGTCTTTAGGCTAAACTCTGAATGGCATGTGAAGCCAGCTGTTTTACCACATATAACCCCTTGAATACCAAGTGAAAGGACACCACACAGGTTGTTATGAAAATAAACAGATATTTATTAACTAACATACACCTCTGAACTCTTTATGAGGTCAGAGGGCTAAGAACTAACTGGTAGCACACCTATGGATCCATAGGTGCGTCTCCCATGGCACCAGTATCTAATGCTGTATACATACAGCTGAAGTTTATCATCCAAAAAAAAGACTTCAAACGAACATTTGTCAAATAGTTATCTTTAGTTCAAGACGTGTGGCAACAATCCTGTTAGTTCCAATGCATTTCGGTGAATACAATCACCTTCGTCAGGGAACGTCTACAAATGAACCAAACAAAATACTATGTAACTATTCGCTATCCAAACATTTTTTCACACATTTAGTTAAGTTTAAACTCGCTGGTGATTGGCTACAAAAACATGTTAATCGGCTTATGTTGCTCAACGTGAAACTTTACTTTAACACTCCTGTGACCCCTCACTGTGTGATCGATGTTATTATTAAGTGCTCGGCTTCCCCGTTCTATCTTTAAATCATACACATAGTCGGTGTTGCGGGTCGAGGCCCTTCGTATAATATCGCGTGCCGCTTACGCTTAGCATGTGAATGTTGGCCGTAGCTCACCTTCGTTGCTTTACAAAATAATGCCGCTGCTGCGGGTAGGGTTCCTATTGCGGTTGGCGTCCTCACCGGTTAATGAGAACTTCTACTGACGCCGCGTACCTGGCGCTTGCGCAGTGCACGCTCTGGCCTTTTTAAAAAAAAAAAAACATATTATTTGTCAACGCGAAACTTTAGCATTCTACCTCCGTTTTCAAATATGATCTACAGGTAGGGGTTAATCAAGACTCCACAAATCATAATTGCATGCCTCTCATGGGACCAACCTAATCAATTTGCATCATAAATAAAAAAGATATACAGTATTACAAATAGCACAAAAATTCAGTGCGATCATTTAAACCATGTGGTTTGAGGCTGTTCAGGTAATAAATCCAGTGGTTTTCTCGTTTTAGCAAGTTTTTTTTGTTCAAAGCTCCCTCTCTCCTTGGTACTATTTCCAATATACATGCTCTCAATTGGTTCAAGTTGTGGCGTTTTTCTGTGAAATGTGTGGCTACCGTGGATTTCGTAGAGTGAGTTCTAATATTGCTTTTGTGTTCAGTCAATCTCACTTTCAATTTCCTTTCCGTGTGTCCCACATACACACACCCACATGGGCATTTCAGAAGATAAACCACATTGGTGGTGTCGCAGGTAGCGTTGACTCTTAGGGGTATTTTGTACCCTTTCATGGGGTGACTGATACAAAATACAAGGGTACAAAATACCCCTAAGAGTCAACGCTACCTGTGACACCACCAATGTGGTTTATCTTCTGAAATGCCCATGTGGGAGTGTGTACGTGGGACACACGGAAAGGAAATTGAAAGTGAGATTGACTGAACACAAAAGCAATATTAGAACTCACTCTACGAAATCCACGGTAGCCACACATTTCACAGAAAAACGCCACAACTTGAACCAATTGAGAGCATGTATATTGGAAATAGTACCAAGGAGAGAGGGAGCTTTGAACAAAAAAAACTTGCTAAAATGAGAAAACCACTGGATTTATTACCTGAACAGCCTCAAACCACATGGTTTAAATGATCGCACTGAATTTTTGTGCTATTTGTAATACTGTATATCTTTTTTATTTATGATGCAAATTGATTAGGTTGTTCCCATGAGAGGCATGCAATTATGATTTGTGGAGTCTTGATTAACCCCTACCTGTATATCATATTTGAAAACGGAGGTAGAATGCTAAAGTTTCGCGTTGACAAATAATATGTTTTTTTTTAAAAAAAAGGCCAGAGCGTGCACTGCGCAAGCGCCAGGTACGCGGCGTCAGTAGAAGTTCTCATTAACCGGTGAGGACGCCAACCGCAATAGGAACCCTACCCGCAGCAGCGGCATTATTTTGTAAAGCAACGAAGGTGAGCTACGGCCAACATTCACATGCTAAGCGTAAGCGGCACGCGATATTATACGAAGGGCCTCGACCCGCAACACCGACTATGTGTATGATTTAAAGATAGAACGGGGAAGCCGAGCACTTAATAATAACATCGATCACACAGTGAGGGGTCACAGGAGTGTTAAAGTAAAGTTTCACGTTGAGCAACATAAGCCGATTAACATGTTTTTGTAGCCAATCACCAGCGAGTTTAAACTTAACTAAATATGTGAAAAAATGTTTGGATAGCGAATAGTTACATAGTATTTTGTTTGGTTCATTTGTAAACATTCCCTGACGAAGGTGATTGTATTCACCGAAATGCATTGGAACTAACAGGATTGTTGCCACACGTCTTGAACTAAAGATAACTATTTGACAAATGTTCGTTTGAAGTCTTTTTTTTGGATGATAAACTTCAGCTGTATGTATACAGCATTAGATACTGGTGCCATGGGAGACGCACCTATGGATCCATAGGTGTGCTACCAGTTAGTTCTAATACTTACACTCCAGGAGGGGAGTGATTCCCATGTCAGCACGGTAAAAGATCGAATTAAATAAGGCGGTGCACGACCCTTATCCACAAAGTCAGAGGGCTAAGCACATGACAATACTCAAAAGGAAATACGAGTTCGCACAGTATTTACAAGAACGCCTGAGAGGCGCAACAAACCATATACTAAATAAATGGAATGCGAAAGTCAATCAAAGGAATGGAGCTGTCCAGAGGCTGTAGGATCGCTGGGACCACACTACCCTATCTGGAGGTAAGTAATAGGAGGCCCACGGAGCGCGTGTGCAGAGTGTGAACTCACACGCAAGATGCGTACAATCGTCTATGGACAGTACAGTTTAAAGAAAAGGTGAGTACGGACGTCCCTGACTAGATAGGACTAAAACGACCGTGGAACTGGACACTAGGAGAGTCAAGCTACCCTTGAGCACCGAAATGGTCGTGTTACCTCACCCACAGGCTGCGGGTGCATAGGTGCCAAGTCCTGTCGGGTTCCGGCGTTGAAGTCTATGGAGCCTGGAAGAAAAGATGCTGCAGGCGGCCAGGAGGAAGATGTCCGGTGTGATCCAAGGGTGGATCAGTGAAGAGGAGAACCTGAAAGCAGAGGGGACAATGTTCAAAGTCACTAGCCAGTGACTGGAGTGGAACCAGGAGTGGAACCAGATGTCGTCGTCGCGATCAGGTGAAGGTGGATGCTTGTCTCTGCAGCCACGTGGACCAGGTGGTATCTTCGACGACCAGGATGGAGGCACAAGATGTCCTACGCAGGCTCTCGCTGTCGGCGGTGTCGTCTCCGGATTCAGGTCCAACAGGCCTTGGCAAAGGCAACCCACGTGGTGAGTGGAAACGGCATCTGGAGTGGACCAGGAGGGTCCGGGGTGCTCCTCTTTTGGAAGGGAGCAAGGGCCAGTCTGGAGCAACCAGACCAGCAGTGAAGTTGTCGGAGTCCGTCGTCTAGGAGGTCACAAGCCAGCCGGCAAGTGTCCAGTCAACGCGTCGAGCAGCAAACAGGCAGAAGGGCCCCACGCAGATCTCGTGGATGCTGGAGGGCTGATCTTCGATGCAGGAGCTGCTCGGGGTCGGGACTTCTCAGTCCCCAAAGCACTTGGACGAGGATGCCTCTGAAGTCGTGCTGGAGCGAAGTGCTGCTTCTTCCAAGATGGCCGGTCCCACGTGTCTCGTCGCACCCACGGGTCTCAGCTGTGCTGCAGAAGTGGGTAGAGGTCGGAGAGGTCTGGGAATCCGGGTCTCGCCGGGCTCTGAAGTCTGGATCCTTGCAGGAAGACGACAAAGGGAAGCCGCTGTACGCTGATGGTGCCTGCTGGTGCAGGGTGGACACTCCTTGCCCACAAGGGAGATATCTTCAGTCTTCTGTGGAGCAGAACGTCGAAGTCCAGAGTTTCTTCTTGGGAAGTTGTTCAGGATAATCTGATTTGGAATGGGACCAGCTCCTACCTTTATTCGGCTAAAGGGGGCTGCACTACGACTAGGTCCCTCCTCTGGGTGGGACCAGGAAGGGGGGTGGTTACACCCCCTTTCCTTTGTCCGGTCTTGCGCCAGCTCTGGGGCTGGAGTGCCCCAGGAACTGATTCTGACCGGTGTATGCACAGGGCACCTTGTGTGCCCCAGGCATGTCTCATTCCTTTGAGCCCTTTCCTACCTAATACACAAAATCCTGTCTGGGGTGGTGCTAGATCCTCCCAAGGCAAGAAACCCTTTGTCTAAGCCTCCCTCGCTGGAAGGACTCCCAGCAGCAGGAGTTCAGACTTGTGTCTGTGGTGGCAGCATCCATTTTGTGATGCTGAGGCTCGAGTTAACTTTAACCGGGGTTCACAGTTACATACATGTCGTGTCCCTCTAGAAGGGTGGAATGCTAACCCCGTCGCCAGAATTGGCGAGGGTTAGTATTCCAATTCGTATGACACCTTACTCGACATGTTTTGATAATGTTATACCAAAGTTAGCATTTGACCGCGAGGTTCATAATGCACTTAAGAGTATATAGTATAGCGTTATTATGGAACAGCTATTAGGACTTGGTTCCGCAAGCTGCAAACGGGCTCAGCTCATGCCAGAGCACCATGTCACATAATTCCAAGCACTCTGCCTTCAGGATTGATAAGGCCTGCCACAGGAGTGACTGATAGGAATATATGTGTCCATTTTAGGGTTAGATATAGGAATACTATATCTAAAGCAAAGGGTGATTACACCACCTTGCCCCAGCTGTCGTGCAGCCAGTTGTGTCAGATTTGGATGGCCAGCCAGGGGTGGCATAATACATGCTGCAGCCCCTGGTAGGCCCTGGGTACACCTATGCCCTGGATACCTAAGGTATGCTGTACAGGGACTGATAAGGTAGCCCAGTACCAATTGGTAAATGCACCTAAGGTACATGCTTGTCAATTTAGAGAGAGAACAGCTAGGCTGTGGGTCTGATTAGCAGGCCCACAGCCAGGGAAAGTCGTAAATCAGTGAAGCAAAAAGCAAAAATCGGGGGTGACCATAGGATTGCAGACCCTACTCTCCTACAGTGTCCCTTCAGCCTCCTGCGAGCGCCTACGAGATGTTTCACCTGTGGACATATGAGCGTACATTAGCTAAGCGCTACTGTCTCACAGTCACTACAATAAAATAATTTTCACATTGGCCATGTTCTGTATGCAGTCATTACATGTACTAGTTGGTTGGTGTGCTCTATGACATGGCCTAACATTTCCTGTCTACATATCGCATCATGCATTGGCCCAGTGTATTGCTAGCAGTACTGGAATTGGGTTTACTTGCCCACTAAGGGTACAGGTAAGGGGAATGGTATGGGGGCGAATTCTGTGCATTTCTCTTACCTTTTTTGCTTGCAGCTCTGGCCGAGCTGTCTACGTCTCCCAGTCCGCAGACGCTCTCCGTTTCAAGGGTTGAGGCCACCATCTCCTCCAGGTCAGTAAGGGGGGGTGCTGGGTTCTTGCCTCCACCTGTTTTATTTTCCTGCTTGTGTAGTTCTGCCATTTTTTTGTTGTTTGGCTCCTCAGGTCATAAAACCTTTTTTGAGGTCCTCTGTATCCCTGCTGGTGACCCCCACAGCATTCACTTTCTCCATGATGTCCAGCCAGATTTTTCTTTTGGCTGATTCAGCCACAGTCAGGGACTGCCTGCCAAACAATTTGTGGTGCACCCTGACCACCTCCTCCACAAGGACCTGCAGCTCCATACTGCTGAATTTTAGTTTCCTCCTCCTCTCAGGCTGCTCTTTCTCTTGGCTGCTTGTCATTTTTCACTTTTAAAAGTGCTCCAAACCCTTTCTGCTGCTCCTGCACTCTGCTCTGCTCCAACTGCCTTTCCAGAAGGTTCTGATTAGTTGCAGCTGCCTGTGTAGCCACTTCCTGGTAGGGAGGGGGAGGGTGGTGGCACATGATTGGCTGCCTACCTGAGTTTCACTTTGGTTAGGTTTCAGATTCTGTATTTACCGAATCGGTATTTACCGATTCGGTAAATACCGATTCGGTATTCCCCATTCATTCCTATGGGCCTTTTGGCACATAGGAATGAATGGGGGATACCGATTCGGTATTTACCAATTCGGTAAATACCGATTCGGTAAATACCGATTCGGTAGATTCCGATTGTCATATACCGAACTTTACCGATTCGGTATTTTTTACCGATTTTTTTCCTACATCCCATTTTCAGATCTTAAAATACCGATTCGGTAAAATTCGGTATTTTAAGATTGGTAAAATCAATTTACCTAATTAGGTGCAACCTACTTAAAAAGGCCCATAATGCAACAGTGGCTTCTCACAATGGCTGGGCTTTATGTAATAGCCAGGAGGCTGCGTATCCGAGAGGCTGAAGAGAGAAGGAGACGGCAGGAGAGTATTTACAGAACACGCATCACCCTCTTCCAACGCACTGAGGAGGACATCCATGTGCACTACAGGCTGCATCTAGAGAGTATCCTGGAGCTGATAGAGGAACTGACACCCATGCTGGAGCACCCCACATACAGGGCCCACACCATTCCCACACACATACATGTGTTGTGCTCACTGCACCTCCTAATGTCAGGGAGTTTTCAGGGGGTAATAGCCGCAGTAGAAGGGGTGTCCCAGAGTGCACTTTCGCGCTTTTTCCATGCTTTCCTCAATGCCATGATGCAGAGGATGCACCACACATCAAATTCCCAGACACAGAGCACGAACTGGACCAAACAAAACAAGATTTTTACCAAATTGCTAAATTCCCCCACGTGATTGGCTGCGTAGATGGAACACATGTCGCACTGTCCCCCCAGCACACAATGAGTATGCTTTTAGAAACAGAAAGTCATACCATTCTTTAAATATTCAGGTAGTCTGCAATGCCAAACGTTATCACAGATATAGTAGCAAAATTCTCTGGAAGCACTCATGATTCCTTTTCGACACTGTGGTTTACATTGCAGACTCCCAAATGGCGAGTTTGGAGAGGGATACCTGCTAGGTAATTGTTTGGCACACACAAACAGTAGTATGAAATATCTGAACTTGCAGTATCTTACTAAACAACAACATACTTTATCCCTGCAGGAGACAGTGCCTATGCCGTGCGGGACTACATCCTGACACCCTCCCTCAATCCATCCACAGCTGCTGAGCGGAGGTACAACACTGCCTACAGAGCCACAAGAGCCACCATTGAGAGGACCTTTGGAATCCTCAAAAGCCGTTACCGTGACTCCATAAGAGTGGAGGTACCCTACAGTACAGCCCGAAGACGTGTTGCAAGTTTGCTGTGGCCTGCGCAATGCTACACAACATCGCTACCAAAAAGGGCACCCCAGTCGATCTGTCAGAATCAGACACACCAGATGAGGAGGATCCAGCTCCCCAACGCAGACGTGCAGGTGGAGCCGGGGCAGCAGCCGGGCGACTGAGACGTGATGACATCACACAGAACTACTTCTAGGTGAGAATAAATAACACAATGGCCAATGTTGATGAAAAGAAAATAGGTTTATTCCCTGTGAAGGGGCAGACCTTACCTCTCGGGTGCAACGCTCCCATAGGACCGCCCATACGGGCGATAACACTAACCCACAGCCAAAACCGGCTACACCTCTTTCTGTTTCCCTGCAGGCGCCAACAGCAACACCGGAGTACAGCGGACCGGAAGCGGCCTGGACTGACCCCGGAAGTACAACGGCCACTAAAGGACCGGAAGTGACCCCATCTGACCCCGGAAGTCTTTCCTCAGGAACCAGAGCGGATGGTAGAAAAGCCGGCGACACAGAGGAGGAGAGGTTCCCAGCGGTGGACTCGTGGCAGGAGTTGGCGAGACGCGAAGGACCGGCAGCGACGACTGTAGCAGAGAGGACGAAGAGAGAGAAGAAGAGGAAGACGTTTGGTGCGAGGATTGGTGGCATCCTCAGGAGGTGGCTGGAAAGCGGCCGTAACTCGGATGAGAGTTACGGCGGGGCACGTGAGTAAACTGTTACTATTCTCAGTGTTTCCCCCTCCCTGTGTAATTAGTATAAATAGTGTAAATCTTGTACAGAAAGTCACACGCACCCCACTGTATATTATAAACACCCCTGCACTGTATAGTACCTTCCACCCAACCCCCCCCCTCACTATTGACACTCTGTACCTTCACCCCGTCTCTTTCTTTCCCCTCTTCCCCGACCTTACCGTCCTCCCTCACGATCTATTTCCACCCTTACACTCCCGGTGTTGGTGTCAACCTAGTGAGTTCCGTGGCCATTGGAACTAACTGCCCCGTGTCTCTTTCCTTTATCTCCGAGGGACACCCCAACTCCCGCAGCCAGGAAGGAGAACACCAGCCGTGCAGTAGAAGACCTACCTGGATTCTCCTCATCGGAACCCCTCACGCGGAAGCCCAACCCGAACACCGAGGATTGTACCTAACCACCGTGGCCAAGGACTTGACTTTTCTGTATATAAATAAAACCCTTGCTAATCATAGCACACTATATCCGGCCTCCACGCCTGTTATTCCGGCCCGCCCACCCCCACACTCCACAAGTGGTGTCAGAAGTGGGATCGCCAGGAAGCATGGAGGCCGCCGTCAAACAGCTGGCAGAAGGCCAGGAACTTCTCGGCAAGCTGATGGAACGGTTCCTCAAGACCGCAGAAGACGACCGGGGGCAGTTGCACGACGTCCTGAAGGGGCAGGGCACGGCCCAGGACCAAGCACTTGAAAAACTAACGACCGTCATGGGGCAGCAAAGGCCCATGACATCGCTACCCTCGGTAGTCTTGCAGAAGTATGTGGCTGGCGAAGACCCCGATTTTTTCTTCACCAATTTTGAACGCCTCGCTCAAGCCGCGGCCTGGCCCGCTGATCGTTGGGGTCATTACCTCGGTCCTCTTCTGACAGGAGAATTGCAAGCAGCCTATCAGCAAGCAAACATACAGGGTCAGACCCCTTATGCGGATATCAAGAAGTGCATCTTGGAACGTCTGGGGATAGACGATGAAACATACCGGGTTAGGCTCCGCCAGGCCAAGGAGGGGCCACAAGAAAATCCCCGGGCATTGTCCTACCGCATACAGGACTTGGCCGACCGATGGTTAAAACCTGAGACCTCCAGCAAGGCAGAAATAATGTCCAAGATATAACTGGAGCAATACCTGGCTTCGCTACATCCCGCCACACAGAAGTGGGTCCGCCAACATGCCCGATTGACTCTCGACAGTGCCGTCGAAATAGCCAGCGCCTACAATCGAGCCCAGGAATCCCAGCGGGCGAAGGAAGAACACCCAGCCCACATAGCTCGTGGCAGCCATCCCCGCCCATCAAGACCTCCTCTAGTAGTACAAAAACCAGAACCAGCCCCCTTGATGCCTTATCCGGTCCTCCCAAGACCACCTCAACCAGGTCCTCAATGTTATCATTGTGGTGGGTTCGGGCACATAGCCCGCATATGCCCCCAGAAGGAGGAACCCATGGAGATAGGGTTGACCAGGAACTATGTGTGTCTTACGACAGAAACAACCCCTCCGCCCTTCCGTTGCCCCGTACGGATAGACGGACACAGCATGATGGCACTTGCAGATACCGGATGTCGCCATAGCGTTCTGCGTCCCCAAGAACTACCTCACGCAGTGAGACCCGTGACCGGGTCAGTGGCCATCAAATGCGTCCACGGAGACACAAAATGCTACCCAACCGCACAAGTGCGTGTGCAACACCCTACCGATAAAGGAAGCCTACTGACAGTTGGTTTGGTGCCCAATCTTCCTGAACAGGCAATTCTTGGGAGCGATTACAGCGGTCTTCCCCATCTCCTTCAAGACACCACAGACTCCTTAAAAAAATGGTGGGCGGAGGCTCCATTCTCCCGTGAAACCCCTGCTTCAGTGGAGAGTCCCAAACCATTGAAGACCAAGGCCCAAAGGAAAAAAGAAAAGAGGGGGTTCGCCCTGGCCTGTCCCGCACAGGAGGACGACCATCCGTGGGAAGCAGATCGGGAGTTCCGTGCTGCTCAACAGGAGGATCCAGTGTTACAGGATGCCTGGGGTTGTGCGCTTCCCGATGAAGACCCTTTACACGTAGGTCCTTACTTCTTCATACGAAACGGACTCCTGTATCGGAAAGGAGGAGCCCAGGCTAATACTCAATTGGTTATCCCAGGGCTGTTTCGTGATAAGGTTTTGTTTCTGGCCCACAGCCATCTGTTAGGTGGACATTTCAGTGATGAAAAGACTGGAGAGGCGATTTTGGAGAAGTTCTACTGGCCAGGCGTGTATGCTCAAATTAAACGCTATTGTCGGGAATGCCCGGTGTGCCAAAGAACCAGCCGGTACCGACCACCGAGAGCTCCCCTACAGCCACTCCCTCTGATCGATATCCTCTTCACTAGAGTAGGGATGGACATTATAGGCCCCATGCTACCCTCCAAGAGCGGCTGTAGGTATGCCTTAGTGGTCGTGGACTATGCCACACGATTCCCTGAAGCTGTGCCTCTCCGTCAACCAACCACCCAGAACATATCCAAAGCGCTCATTTCCATCTTTTCCAGGGTGGAGTTTCCACGAGAGATTTTGACCGACCAAGGTACACCCTTTGTCTCCTCCCTTATGCGCCAAGTCTGTTCCAGTCTGGGGATTAAACAAATACGGACTTCCGCCTACCACCCTCAGACGGACGGCTTGGTGGAACGCTATAATGCCACGCTAAAGACCACCTTGAAAAAACTTTTGGGTCTCGAGAGCAAAAGGTGGGAGGAGTTGCTTCCTTTGGCCCTCTTTGCCATCAGGTGTAAGGCCCAAAGCAGCACGGGTTATTCACCCTACGAACTGCTGTATGGTCGGGCCCCCCGTACTCTTTTGGACATGGCCCGTGAGGCCTGGGAAGCCGAGCCCGATCGGACCCGTCCTCTCCCCGAATACGTCAACAATCTAAAAACACATTTAGGAGAGATCAGAGAAATCGTGAGACAGAACCTGCTGGCCGCCCAAACGTCTCAAAAGCAACAATACGATAAGGGAACCAAACCCCGGTCTTTTGTTCCCGGGGAGTTAGTACTGTTGCTTCTTCCCTCCTCGGACCATAAATTGCTAGGACAGTGGCAGGGTCCATTCACTGTAACAAGACAAGTGACTCCGGTCACCTATGAAGTCCAAACAGACGCCACGAGAGGGTCCGTCCAGATATACCATATCAACCTCCTAAAGAAATGGGAGGGTCCTCGTCCCGTCTTGTCTGGTGTTAGCCCCCTCCCATTTGAGGGCTGCTTTGATGTCGAGCTATCAGAGAGCAAGAAACAGGACCTGTGCCGGACCTTGTCTTCAGTACAAAAGGTGTTTTCTTCCCTGCCGGGACACACTACAGTAGTGGAACATGCCATCCACACGGAACCCGGGAAAATAGTCTGACAGCGACCATACCGTGTCCCGGAAGCCCGAAGAGCTATCATAAAAGAGGAAACCAATCAAATGTTAAAGATGGGCATCATTGAACCTTCCTGCAGTAACTGGAATTCGCCCATCGTCTTAGTACCAAAACCCGATGGCTCCACCAGATTTTGTATCGATTTCAGGGAGGTGAACAAAATCTCAGCCTTCGACTCATACCCTCTTCCTCGTGTAGACGAGATGGTCGAACGCATCGGCAGGGCTAAATATATAAGTACCCTTGACCTCTGCAAGGGATACTGGCAGATCCCCTTGAGAGCAGAGGACAAACACAAGACCGCCTTTTCCACTCCAGAGGGCCTGTTCCAATTTAAAGTTATGCCCTTCGGCCTTCATGGAGCCCCAGCGACCTTCCAAAGGGCCATGAATCAGGTCCTACAACCCCACTCCCAATACTCGGGTGCTTACCTCGATGACATCGTCATCTATAGTGACACCTGGGAGCAGCATCTGTCTCATGTACGGTCAATCGTCACCTCCCTAGGCGCCTCCGGCTTCACCATTAACCCCTCTAAGACAACATTAGCCGCCCAGAGCGTGAAGTATTTAGGGTACCTGCTGGGGGAGGGGCATATCCGTCCACAAGACAGTAAAGTCAGGACCATCCAAGCCATTCCTTTTCCACAAACCCGTAAAGATCTCCGTGCTTTCCTGGGTATGTTGGGATATTACAGGAGGTTAATACCCAACTTCTCCCATACTGCAGCCCCCCTGACAGATCTCCTGAAGAAAACAACGAAAACGGAAGAGATCCTCAAACACCCAACCCCCTTGTTGTTACAGGTCTTTCATCTGCTCAAAAAGTCCTTAACATCAGAGCCAGTACTGATGAGTCCGGACTATACCCAGCCCTTTATATTACAGACCGACGCGTCAGACCTGGGTTTGGGGGCGGTCCTGTCCCAAAAAGATGCAGAGGGAGCTGAAAGACCTGTCCTTTATCTAAGTAGGAAGTTGTTTCCCCGAGAAACCAATTATTCAGTGGTTGAGAAAGAGGCACTCGCCATTAAATGGGCGATAGAAAGTCTCCGGTATTACCTGGAGGGGCGGGAGTTCATTCTGTACACGGATCACGCGCCTCTGGAATGGATGGCCCGTAACCGTGGTAACAATGATCGAGTACTCAGGTGGTTCCTCTCACTCCAACCCTTTCGCTTTCGAACTCTACATCGAAAAGGACTAGAGCAGGGTAACGCAGACTACCTCTCCCGGTATCCACCTTCCCCCTCCTGTACAAGAAACAATCCTAGGGAAAGGGGATGTGAAGGGGCAGACCTTACCTCTCGGGTGCAACGCTCCCGTAGGACCGCCCATACGGGCGATAACACTAACCCACAGCCAAAACCGGCTACACCTCTTTCTGTTTCCCTGCAGGCGCCAACAGCAACACCGGAGTACAGCGGACCGGAAGCGGCCTGGACTGACCCCGGAAGTACAACGGCCACTAAAGGACCGGAAGTGACCCCATCTGACCCCGGAAGTCTTTCCTCAGGAACCAGAGCGGATGGTAGAAAAGCCGGCGACACAGAGGAGGAGAGGTTCCCAGCGGTGGACTCGTGGCAGGAGTTGGCGAGACGCGAAGGACCGGCAGCGACGACTGTAGCAGAGAGGACGAAGAGAGAGAGAGAAGAAGAGGAAGACGTTTGGTGCGAGGATTGGTGGCATCCTCAGGAGGTGGCTGGAAAGCGGCCGTAACTCGGATGAGAGTTACGGCGGGGCACGTGAGTAAACTGTTACTATTCTCAGTGTTTCCCCCTCCCTGTGTAATTAGTATAAATAGTGTAAATCTTGTACAGAAAGTCACACGCACCCCACTGTATATTATAAACACCCCTGCACTGTATAGTACCTTCCACCCAACCCCCCCTCACTATTGACACTCTGTACCTTCACCCCGTCTCTTTCTTTCCCCTCTTCCCCGACCTTACCGTCCTCCCTCACGATCTATTTCCACCCTTACACTCCCGGTGTTGGTGTCAACCTAGTGAGTTCCGTGGCCATTGGAACTAACTGCCCCGTGTCTCTTTCCTTTATCTCCGAGGGACACCCCAACTCCCGCAGCCAGGAAGGAGAACACCAGCCATGCAGTAGAAGACCTACCTGGATTCTCCTCATCGGAACCCCTCACGCGGAAGCCCAACCCGAACACCGAGGATTGTACCTAACCACCGTGGCCAAGGACTTGACTTTTCTGTATATAAATAAAACCCTTGCTAATCATAGCACACTATATCCGGCCTCCACGCCTGTTATTCCGGCCCGCCCACCCCCACACTCCACAAGTGGTGCCAGAAGTGGGATCGCCAGGAAGCATGGAGGCCGCCGTCAAACAGCTGGCAGAAGGCCAGGAACTTCTCGGCAAGCTGATGGAACGGTTCCTCAAGACCGCAGAAGACGACCGGGGGCAGTTGCACGACGTCCTGAAGGGGCAGGGCACGGCCCAGGACCAAGCACTTGAAAAACTAACGACCGTCATGGGGCAGCAAAGGCCCATGACATCGCTACCCTCGGTAGTCTTGCAGAAGTATGTGGCTGGCGAAGACCCCGATTTTTTCTTCACCAATTTTGAACGCCTCGCTCAAGCCGCGGCCTGGCCCGCTGATCATTGGGGTCATTACCTCGGTCCTCTTCTGACAGGAGAATTGCAAGCAGCCTATCAGCAAGCAAACATACAGGGTCAGACCCCTTATGCGGATATCAAGAAGTGCATCTTGGAACGTCTGGGGATAGACGATGAAACATACCGGGTTAGGCTCCGCCAGGCCAAGGAGGGGCCACAAGAAAATCCCCGGGCATTGTCCTACCGCATACAGGACTTGGCCGACCGATGGTTAAAACCTGAGACCTCCAGCAAGGCAGAAATAATGTCCAAGATATACCTGGAGCAATACCTGGCTTCGCTACATCCCGCCACACAGAAGTGGGTCCGCCAACATGCCCGATTGACTCTCGACAGTGCCGTCGAAATAGCCAGCGCCTACAATCAAGCCCAGGAATCCCAGCGGGCGAAGGAAGAACACCCAGCCCACATAGCTCGTGGCAGCCATCCCCGCCCATCGAGACCTCCTCTAGTAGTACGAAAACCAGAACCAGCCCCCTTGATGCCTTATCCGGTCCTCCCAAGACCACCTCAACCAGGTCCTCAATGTTATCATTGTGGTGGGTTCGGGCACATAGCCCGCATATGCCCCCAGAAGGAGGAACCCATGGAGATAGGGTTGACCAGGAACTATGTGTGTCTTACGACAGAAACAACCCCTCCGCCCTTCCGTTGCCCCGTACGGATAGACGGACACAGCATGATGGCACTTGCAGATACCGGATGTCGCCATAGCGTTCTGCGTCCCCAAGAACTACCTCACGCAGTGAGACCCGTGACCGGGTCAGTGGCCATCAAATGCGTCCACGGAGACACAAAATGCTACCCAACTGCACAAGTGCGTGTGCAACACCCTACCGATAAAGGAAGCCTACTGACAGTTGGTTTGGTGCCCAATCTTCCTGAACAGGCAATTCTTGGGAGCGATTACAGCGGTCTTCCCCATCTCCTTCAAGACACCACAGACTCCTTAAAAAAATGGTGGGCGGAGGCTCCATTCTCCCGTGAAACCCCTGCTTCAGTGGAGAGTCCCAAACCATTGAAGACCAAGGCCCAAAGGAAAAAAGAAAAGAGGGGGTTCGCCCTGGCCTGTCCCGCACAGGAGGACGACCATCCGTGGGAAGCAGATCGGGAGTTCCGTGCTGCTCAACAGGAGGATCCAGTGTTACAGGATGCCTGGGGTCGTGCGCTTCCCGATGAAGACCCTTTACACGTAGGTCCTTACTTCTTCATACGAAACGGACTCCTGTATCGGAAAGGAGGAGCCCAGGCTAATACTCAATTGGTTATCCCAGGGCTGTTTCGTGATAAGGTTTTGTTTCTGGCCCACAGCCATCTGTTAGGTGGACATTTCAGTGATGAAAAGACTGGAGAGGCGATTTTGGAGAAGTTCTACTGGCCAGGCGTGTATGCTCAAATTAAACGCTATTGTCGGGAATGCCCGGTGTGCCAAAGAACCAGCCGGTACCGACCACCGAGAGCTCCCCTACAGCCACTCCCTCTGATCGATATCCCCTTCACTAGAGTAGGGATGGACATTATAGGCCCCATGCTACCCTCCAAGAGCGGCTGTAGGTATGCCTTAGTGGTCGTGGACTATGCCACACGATTCCCTGAAGCTGTGCCTCTCCGTCAACCAACCACCCAGAACATATCCAAAGCGCTCATTTCCATCTTTTCCAGGGTGGGGTTTCCACAAGAGATTTTGACCGACCAAGGTACACCCTTTGTCTCCTCCCTTATGCGCCAAGTCTGTTCCAGTCTGGGGATTAAACAAATACGGACTTCCGCCTACCACCCTCAGACGGACGGCTTGGTGGAACGCTATAATGCCACGCTAAAGACCACCTTGAAAAAACTTTTGGGTCTCGAGAGCAAAAGGTGGGAGGAGTTGCTTCCTTTGGCCCTCTTTGCCATCAGGTGTAAGGCCCAAAGCAGCACGGGTTATTCACCCTACGAACTGCTGTATGGTCGGGCCCCCCGGACTCTTTTGGACATGGCCCGTGAGGCCTGGGAAGCCGAGCCCGATCGGACCCGTCCTCTCCCCGAATACGTCAACAATCTAAAAACACATTTAGGAGAGATCAGAGAAATCGTGAGACAGAACCTGCTGGCCGCCCAAACGTCTCAAAAGCAACAATACGATAAGGGAACCAAACCCCGGTCTTTTGTTCCCGGGGAGTTAGTACTGTTGCTTCTTCCCTCCTCGGACCATAAGTTGCTAGGACAGTGGCAGGGTCCATTCACTGTAACAAGACAAGTGACTCCGGTCACCTATGAAGTCCAAACAGACGCCACGAGAGGGTCCGTCCAGATATACCATATCAACCTCCTAAAGAAATGGGAGGGTCCTCGTCCCGTCTTGTCTGGTGTTAGCCCCCTCCCATTTGAGGGCTGCTTTGATGTCGAGCTATCAGAGAGCAAGAAACAGGACCTGTGCCGGACCTTGTCTTCAGTACAAAAGGTGTTTTCTTCCCTGCCGGGACACACTACAGTAGTGGAACATGCCATCCACACGGAACCCGGGAAAATAGTCTGACAGCGACCATACCGTGTCCCGGAAGCCCGAAGAGCTATCATAAAAGAGGAAACCAATCAAATGTTAAAGATGGGCATCATTGAACCTTCCTGCAGTAACTGGAATTCACCCATCGTCTTAGTACCAAAACCCGATGGCTCCACCAGATTTTGTATCGATTTCAGGGAGGTGAACAAAATCTCAGCCTTCGACTCATACCCTCTTCCTCGTGTAGACGAGATGGTCGAACGCATCGGCAGGGCTAAATATATAAGTACCCTTGACCTCTGCAAGGGATACTGGCAGATCCCCTTGAGAGCAGAGGACAAACACAAGACCGCCTTTTCCACTCCAGAGGGCCTGTTCCAATTTAAAGTTATGCCCTTCGGCCTTCATGGAGCCCCAGCGACCTTCCAAAGGGCCATGAATCAGGTCCTACAACCCCACTCCCAATACTCGGGTGCTTACCTCGATGACATCGTCATCTATAGTGACACCTGGGAGCAGCATCTGTCTCATGTACGGTCAATCGTCACCTCCCTAGGCGCCTCCGGCTTCACCATTAACCCCTCTAAGACAACATTAGCCGCCCAGAGCGTGAAGTATTTAGGGTACCTGCTGGGGGAGGGGCATATCCGTCCACAAGACAGTAAAGTCAGGACCATCCAAGCCATTCCTTTTCCACAAACCTGTAAAGATCTCCGTGCTTTCCTGGGTATGTTGGGATATTACAGGAGGTTAATACCCAACTTCTCCCATACTGCAGCCCCCCTGACAGATCTCCTGAAGAAAACAACGAAAACGGAAGAGATCCTCAAACACCCAACCCCCTTGTTGTTACAGGCCTTTCATCTGCTCAAAAAGTCCTTAACATCAGAGCCAGTACTGATGAGTCCGGACTATACCCAGCCCTTTATATTACAGACCGACGCGTCAGACCTGGGTTTGGGGGCGGTCCTGTCCCAAAAAGATGCAGAGGGAGCTGAAAGACCTGTCCTTTATCTAAGTAGGAAGTTGTTTCCCCGAGAAACCAATTATTCAGTGGTTGAGAAAGAGGCACTCGCCATTAAATGGGCGATAGAAAGTCTCCGGTATTACCTGGAGGGGCGGGAGTTCATTCTGTACACGGATCACGCGCCTCTGGAATGGATGGCCCGTAACCGTGGTAACAATGATCGAGTACTCAGGTGGTTCCTCTCACTCCAACCCTTTCGCTTTCGAACTCTACATCGAAAAGGACTAGAGCAGGGTAACGCAGACTACCTCTCCCGGTATCCACCTTCCCCCTCCTGTACAAGAAACAATCCTAGGGAAAGGGGATGTGAAGGGGCAGACCTTACCTCTCGGGTGCAACGCTCCCGTAGGACCGCCCATACGGGCGATAACACTAACCCACAGCCAAAACCGGCTACACCTCTTTCTGTTTCCCTGCAGGCGCAAACAGCAACACCGGAGTACAGCGGACCGGAAGCGGCCTGGACTGACCCCGGAAGTACAACGGCCACTAAAGGACCGGAAGTGACCCCATCTGACCCCGGAAGTCTTTCCTCAGGAACCAGAGCGGATGGTAGAAAAGCCGGCGACACAGAGGAGGAGAGGTTCCCAGCGGTGGACTCGTGGCAGGAGTTGGCGAGACGCGAAGGACCGGCAGCGACGACTGTAGCAGAGAGGACGAAGAGAGAGAGAGAAGAAGAGGAAGACGTTTGGTGCGAGGATTGGTGGCATCCTCAGGAGGTGGCTGGAAAGCGGCCGTAACTCGGATGAGAGTTACGGCGGGGCACGTGAGTAAACTGTTACTATTCTCAGTGTTTCCCCCTCCCTGTGTAATTAGTATAAATAGTGTAAATCTTGTACAGAAAGTCACACGCACCCCACTGTATATTATAAACACCCCTGCACTGTATAGTACCTTCCACCCAACCCCCCCCTCACTATTGACACTCTGTACCTTCACCCCGTCTCTTTCTTTCCCCTCTTCCCCGACCTTACCGTCCCCCCTCACGATCTATTTCCACCCTTACACTCCCGGTGTTGGTGTCAACCTAGTGAGTTCCGTGGCCATTGGAACTAACTGCCCCGTGTCTCTTTCCTTTATCTCCGAGGGACACCCCAACTCCCGCAGCCAGGAAGGAGAACACCAGCCGTGCAGTAGAAGACCTACCTGGATTCTCCTCATCGGAACCCCTCACGCGGAAGCCCAACCCGAACACCGAGGATTGTACCTAACCACCGTGGCCAAGGACTTGACTTTTCTGTATATAAATAAAACCCTTGCTAATCATAGCACACTATATCCGGCCTCCACGCCTGTTATTCCGGCCCGCCCACCCCCACACTCCACATTCCCTTAACTGCAGGATGTGAAAAGTCACACAGTGTGACTGTAACTTTGTTGGTAGCACATGTTATTGTCCTCACAGTGCCATCATGAAAGTGAATTCAGTAGTCCTCATGGCATGTGTTGCCTCACAACATGCCATTGATGAATACCGCCCCTTCACCTCCGGCGTGCACGCCCTGATGCTCTCCTTCAGCCTGTGCACTTGCTTTGCTGTTGTCACCACAGCTCTGTCCTGACTCCCACTCCTACGCCATTCAGCAGGTATTGGTGGAGTAGGTGTGCTCCTGCTGGATTGCCCATCTGTGTCCAGGCTCCCTGGTGTTCCAATTCCCCAGTGACAACATCCCGCAGTTGGTCTGGTGCATGTGTCACCTGCACCAGGCCCCGAGCAGTGTGCCATCTCATGTTGCATGCTTATTGTTCACTGTGCTAGCATGGATATTGCTGTGGATTGCCGGCTGACAGCCTTTGTGAACTGGTCCAGGCCGGTGTGTAGCCGATATTGTTCCCTGAGCCGGGCCTGCCTGTCCCTTCTGTTTTACCTCAGATTTGATCCGAAGCTTGTGCGATTGCTGTCACCCCAAGTCTCAGCTCCGACATGTGGTGGTTGTGTTGTGCTAGCTAGCGCTGGATTGACATTATCCCTTTACTTTGCAGGCGCTGCACATGCAACATGTTACCCTCCAGCCCTGCGAAAACCGAGTCTGCACCCAAGGAGGCATTGCTGGTGTTGGCCCGTGCCCTCTGTCTTGCACCACTGCCAGGTGTATTTGTTGTGCAGGATTGTGTTGTGGCCTGCCTTGGATTTTGTGACTCTGCAGCCTGTGTGCCCTCTTCATTATCCGTAGACCATTGGTATTAGTGCAGGAACAATTCTGCGCCGTTTTTAATGCGCTGCTGGTGTGTCACGTGTGGCACCCTGCCTCTCCTGCCCTGCCTGCTCCTTATCTGTTGCTGTCTCCCCCACTGCAGCCACTGTGTCCTGTGTTGTGGGTCCAGCTGCAATAAAATAGCATACATGAGTTGTGTTTTTATTTTTTTTCATATCAATAAAGCTCTTGACACTACAAATGACATGACTACTTGTCTATTTTGCACATTGCTAGTATGACTGTTCCCTATGTAACCTTTGAATGAGTCACAGGACCAATTTTCAGTGCATGGGACTACATTTCCCATGATGAAATACAGGGTGACCCTCAAAACATGGACCGGATTCCTATTCATTCATGGGTATTTTGGGGTAGGAGTGAGATGGGTATGTTTTGGGGATATTGGCATGCATCTTACCTCTTATGGTGTCTCTGCTCTCAGAGCTGTCAAGGTCAGTCACGCCCGTCACTGCCTCAGGAATGAGTGTGCCCTCCACCAACTCCTCCAGGGTCATCACATCTGGTGCAGTGGAGGTCCTACCTCCAGTCTTCTTTGCCTCTGCCAATCTGGTGGCCACCCTCTCCTTTGATCTCAGCCTCATCTCATACCACCTCTTCCTTAAGTCCTCGGTGGTACGGTGGGTTACGCCTATGGCATTTATCTTCTCTTGGATGTCAGTCCATATTTTCTCTTCCTGGCCTCAGGGACACGGAGTGAGGCTTTCCCAAACAGGAGGTCATGTTGCCTCACTACCTCCTCAGTCAATACCTCAAGCTCCCTCTCTGAGAATTTTGCTTTCTCTTCCTGCTGTGTTCCTCAGCCTGCTTGTCCCCACCCTGGGATTCTATTTCAGCTACTGTTAGTTGCAGAGACAAATCCACACTCCCTCTTCACTCTCTATCAGGCAGCAACTGACTCAGGAACAAGTGCAGGCAATCAGGTGCAGCATGGGCAGTCACAGTTCCTGGTTGTGATGTCATCATTCTGCACCTGAATTGCCTTTTCCCGTTTTTGCGATTCTTTATTAGCGAATTCACTTATAAGGAATCGCTATTTGAGTAATCGCACAATAATTCTGCGATTTTTTTAGGAATCGCTATTTATTCGCGATTTTTTATCTACATCCCGTTTTGCGATTCCGAAAGTGCGATTCGCAGAAAATCGCTTTTTTAGAATCGCAAAACTGGATTTACCTACCTATGCCCCTTAATGACTGGGACGAGAAGGATCTAGGAAGGGGTAATGAGGGCTCAGAGAGACAGTGATAGAAAAGAGATATATATATATATTTATATGTGTATATCGGGGCACTCTAGATTCACTTTTGAAATGAAATAAAAAGATTTTCTGTAACACTCATACCAGAGTGAAGCGTCCGTTTCTCCTCAAAGGTGCTGTTTCTAACGGCAAGCTTGTCGAGGCGTTGATGGATATATATATATATATATTCACTGAAAAAACCATAGGTTATAGACCATATATAGTTAGGGATTAGCATTTACAAAACCTTGAAAATTCACTGAAAAAACCATAGGTTATAGACCATATATAGTTAGGGATTAGCATTTACAAAACCTTAATTTACTCGCACAAAACCATAGAAATTCGCATATATAGTTAGTTGCAATAACTATATATCGGGCACCCGCAATCCACTGCTGATGATGTCACATATTACATCATTCATGACATGGTCAGTGACATCACTGATGACATCACTGATGACATCTCAAATGACATCACTGATGACATCTCAAATGACATCACTGATGACATCACTGATGACATCTTAAATGACATCACTGATGAAATCACTGATGACATCACTGATGACATCTCAAATGACATCACTGATGACATCACTGATGACATCTCAAATGACATCACTGACAACATCACTGATAATATCATTCATGTGATAATACGATGAACCTCTTCAGACTCTTATATAACCTTAGATACAATAAGTGTAAACTCACAGACTGTCAATCATCCATGGAGTTACTCACATATCTAGTCAGTCAGGCAGAACATCAATAACACCTCCATTTCCTCAACTATACAGTTATACACACCTTACTTATTCAAACATATACTAACACATATTTACTCTCTTATACAATCCCTGATACAAGTTCACAATGATCCATACAGCCACTCACACATTCACTGGCTCTTATGCACAGTTATTTATTTATGTCAACTCTCACATGTACTGTATTTTACATATGTACTTACTTTGACATGTAGCACTGAGATATCCATTCACTCACCAATACACTCATGCACACAGTCAACCGCCCATACAGCTGTTTCCACATGCACTTTTGAACCCATACATCTAGTGAATCAACTGCTCACACATCTATGCACAGAGTCATACACCTCCCAGCCACCCACACACACACTCAGTCTCCCATACAAAAACTTGGGTAACCAATCAATAACCCATATAGTTACTCATATAGCTACTGATCAACACATGCAGCATCTTACAAAACAACAGACATACTGATGCACACATTCAGACAGTTTAGTCACTAACCCATGCACTCAGTGAGACACATTTAATCATTTACTCATACAGTCAGTCATGCACCTACTAAATCCTTCATCCAGACACTTATACATCCACTCATTCTTCAATATGTAAGACATATTTTAACTGTACAGAAACTTACAGTCACTGGATGATGTCATCAGTGATGTCACTGACCATGTCATGAATGATGTAATATGTGACATCATCAGCAGTGGATTGCGGGTGCGCGATATATAGTTATTGCAACTAACTATATATGCGAATTTCTATGGTTTTGTGCGAGTAAATTAAGGTTTTGCAAATGCTAATCCCTAACTATATATGGTCTATAACCTATGGCTTTTTCAGTGAATTTTCAAGGTTTTGTAAATGCTAATCCCTAACTATATATGGTCTATAACCTATGGTTTTTTCAGTGAATTTCATTGGTTTTTTAAAAGCTAATATCTATAGCTGTAACATATATTCTTATTCTAATTCACAAATACATTTTATATATATTTGTATTATATTTTTTTAATTCAATTTATATTATAGTTTAAATTATTTTTTCTTGTTTCGCTGCCGGTCCGCGAACCGGTAAACGTTCCGTTAGTGCAAATACCGCGTTAGAAAGGCACATTGTGACGCGTCCCGTAAATGCAACATATCGCGTTACTACGTAATGCCCCTTATGACGTGCTGCGTTAGCGCACCCGGAAGCGTTCTGGAACGCGAACCAAGGCGCGAAATGTAAAGCTCCGGAAACGATCCGAGGCGCGGCACGGAACGCGGAATGTAAGCATAACAGGTCATGTGACTAGTTCATAAAACTTTTCATTGGTTCATTTTACTTTTAGTTTCCTAATGATGGAACGCTTGATCATATGACGTAAAATAAACACTTTTCATTGGTTTAGAACATTTTCTTTTCTCAAATGATGAAAGTCCCACCTTTTTTCCTCACTCCGACTTTCATTTTTATGAGAGAAAGACCTGTTTTTGTTTGCTTAGACTTGGCATTTGTATTAGCTGCAGCTGGTGGATCTCCACCACCTCCACCACCACCAAAGAAGAGAGGACCGACTAGCCAGGTCATCTTCCAACAAGAAGAAGAAGAAGAGGAAGACGAGGAACAGGAGCAAGGGACAAGTGGCTTTCTGAAAGAAATGCCAAGGACGTCCCATGTGAAAGTGAATTTTATCTGGCAATTTTTTTCTTTTCCTTCTCATGAAAAGAAAGTAAATGCCAGGTACGTTACCTGCCTCATCTGCAAAAAAAAACTCTCGAGAGGGACCGAAAAAAAATATAGCTATGGTAATCATACCATGCATCGGCACATGGAGAGTTGGCACCCTCTTAATTATTCTAAAGCACAACTTCGAGATTTGGTGGATAACCCCCGACCGGCTAAAACATCCACCAATGACTTAGCAATAAGTGAGTCAGAGGCAAGGGAAACGGTCCCAAATCTCCAAAAGAACTTTGGGCAGATGAGATTGACATGTGTAGCTTGTGGAAAATTAATTTCATGTGGAGAGATGAGTATTACTTTAATAAATAGATCATTTGAAAATCATCAATGTCCAAAACGTCCAAGAAAGTAATTTTTTTTGTTGTTGCTCCTGTTGAGCCCTTTGAAGTGAATCATTTTTGTTTCCCCTTCCTCAAAAAAAACACAAAAAAATATAAAACATCAAAAATAATAAAAAAAAGTTCTTTTCAGAACTACCTTCCCTTTTAAAAAAAATTGCTAGAATGTTTAGCACTCTAGCATCCTCTATTTCTTTTGATTCGCTTCCCGGTTAGCGTTCGGGTACGCGAACCGGGAGCGAACTAAAAAAAATATCTTTTTTAAAAAAGACGAGTAAATAAACAGAGAGTACTGTGAAAAGAAAGACAAATAGAGGGAGTAACACACAGTTACTGTTGAAAGAGGGACTGATAAAAAAAGTGAAAAGAGTAGTATAAATAAGTAATAGAAAAAGAAATGAAGGAAGTAGCAAAGACAGGAAACTAAGGGTTAAAGAAAAGAAGCAGTGGAACTAATAAAAGTTAAATCTGATAGACATGTAACGTAAAGAGTACTAAACACTTACCTTATAATTATCATTACCGTACTGAATTATCATTTTTATACTTTTAATCTGTGTAAGAAAGAACAAAAAAATTAAAATTAATACAAGGTGGTAAAATAAGAGTGAGCATGAGACAAAATGAATACATATTAGAAATCACAATTCAAAGTAGAAAATTAATTAAACATATTTAATGGTTTATTTTTGCTGTTATCAGAAAATATCAAATTTCACTGAAAACAGTGAGTTGAAGGTATTCATCATATAACAGCGGGGAAAAAAAAACACAATCAAAATGATTGTGTTTAAAAAACCCAAATAATATAAATAAGCAGAAATAGGAACTTCTCCAAAGTAACTTACTTTCTATGACGTCAAAGGATATCCTATGAACAGCTTATACTCTGTTGTGCTGTTACTATTTTCTGCCCGCCACTTTCTGAAAGATAAACTCAATTGTTTTAAGAAAACTGAGACATACAAAGCAATTTAAAACAGCACACTAAGTTAAAGCAACACCTAGAACCATTATAGTCCAATTACATACCCTAAATTCTGACTTCAAAAATCAAGACAAAAGGCAACATTGCTTCGTACTCAATTAGTAATGTTTGCTGAAAGACTAGCCATTTTCTAAATTTCAAATAAGCTGTGTAATATCCAGATGTTGTCAAAGGACCAGCATATTATATAATAGCTGCAGTTGCAAATGTTCTTCCTGAAATCGATGACTGTGTAGCCCAACATTTTTTAATTAGACTTAACAACTTTTTTTTCATCCAGTTTATGTAGTTCAAATTGTAAAATGACATTTCACCCATAAGTTTCTATTAAAAATATAGACAGCATTGCAGACTTACATTTCCTCTACTCTTTATTTTGATCTGCTGCTTGACTTAGCTTATAAAAACAAACAGTTTTCGCTCTGTACTACAATTATCCACAAGGCCATATAGAGTAGGAGCCAATAGAACCTCTGTAAATTCCTCTAAACAAATCCCAAGCTTCCTTTCCTAAAATGTTGGTTGTAAGAACACCAGGTAAGAATTTTGAAGGTGGAAAGGCAATCTTTTTTTGAAAGTTAAAACAGAATCATTGCAGAATGACCAACCGTTTCCAGATTTCAAATAAGCTGTATAATGTCCTGAATTAGTTGAAGGACCGTTATGATATATAATTGCAGTAGTTATAAAAGTCCTTCCTGATATTGACAACTGCGAAGCCACAAAATTATTAATTAAAGTTGTCAATTTAGTTCCATCAGGCCTACATCGTTGGAACATTAAAATGACATACTGGCCATAACTTCGTAAAATTAACGTGGACAGCATTCCAGACTTACATTGGCTGCACTCCATGTTTTGATCGGCTGCCTTTACTAGCTTATAGAAGGATACTGATTTACTGTCAGGCAAAGTTAAATATATAAATCTTTCTGAGTCTACACTAGTAGTACTTGATAGCCTACAGTTTTCGCAGTCATGCTGCCATTGATAAGAAAGGCCAAATAGATAATCTACATCTACACCCTCATCTTGCAATACATCAAGCATATACATTAAAAACTCCTGACAATCCTGCTGAATATTTTCAGAGAATTCTGTTTGACCTGAACATTCGTCTAACAGAAAACGAATTTCAGACACACTTTCTACTCTGGTTCTATCAGCATTACATTTCTCTAACACAGAATTCAACAAACAGCATAAACTTTGTTCCGAATTGATCACAATCTGTTCTTTGAAAGTCTCTAGTGAAAAGAGAACAGTAACAACTACATTAGCATAGCAGTTGACACCAGAACTATTTTCAAATTTAAAACCAACAACATTTTCAACAGAATTCATTTTATTCCTGCTTACAATTTTGGGTTCATCGACTTTTGGTCTTTTTGCTACAACCTCCCTACTATTACTGATATTTCTTCGTTTCCGGCCTACGACACGTTTCTCAAACAAAGGATATTGAGGCAAATGTGGCGCATACTCTCTTCTTAACCTATTGTATTCCTTAACACAATCTAGATCCGCACAAATGTTTGTGACATCACAGTCAATCAAGTACAATCCCGATAAAGTTCTGACTCGTGACAATGCTACATAAGCCATACCCTCTTTGAATACAGAACTGCCAATATTCACTAAAGCAGTGTCTACACTTAAACCTTGCGATTTATGAATTGTCACCGCATATGCCAAGCAAACAGGAAACTGCTTACGGCGAACATATAAGTCTTTAACAAGCAAAAACCTAGCAGAGCAACGGCCAATTAGCTGTACTTCCTCAATGACATCAAATTTAATTTTTAAAAATTCAATTCCATCTCTACTTCTGTATTTCTCAAAATCAACAACATTACCCATTGATCCATTTACCAGACCTCTTTCAACATGTAAATTCCTTCTAAAAAAGATTCGGCAATTTAAGCACACATTCAAAGTCTTTTCAAAACCCGCAGTTTTAGATATAGTCTTCTCTAATGAATCCAATTTAGATTTCAAATTCTCAGACAAAATAATTGTTGCTCCCATATGCTCTATTTTGTCAATAGCTTCCAATTTCACAATCTCTTGTTTTTCTAAATTCAACATTTTGTTGTTGAAGATGGAACATTCTGCAAGAGTTGGCATCAAACATATTCCAGATTTCTTCACAGTAATTTTCTGAAAAATATCCTCTGGCAAAACGTCTTCTTCTGGATATAAATTTGACAGTAAGCGTGCATGTAAAGCTTCTTTACCACGCTCAGTCACTTTCCCGATTCTAACATCTTGCAGTATATTCTTGTAATCTTCGTCCTTCGCTTGACGCATATTTTCACGCAGCTCAGCATAACTGAAGTTTAACCAAATGTTAACGTTGCCAATGCTCCCTAGGCACTTCTTGGTATCTTCATGTGTAAGCAGTTTAAACACTGGTTGTCCTTTCACTGGTGTCAGCTGCAGAAGATCACCAAAAACAATGATGTGTTTGCCACCGGATAACACATCATACTCTGTTTTAAGAACTTCCTGCATTCTCAAATGCACAAAAGCAAGCATGACATTGGAAACCATGCTTACTTCGTCAATGATAAGAAGTTTCATCTTCTTCAGGACTCTAGATACTTCACAACAAGCATCTCCAGATAACTTGTGGTATTGTAATTTGTTATCATGCTCCACTGGCAGCATCAGTAACCAATGCAAAGTAATCCCTTTAATGTTATGAGCTGCCAGTCCAGTTGGAGCGGTCACAACACAAGACAGCGATGACTCAGTCCTTTTCTGCAGATAACATGAAATTGCTTTAATAAGGAAACTTTTTCCAGTTCCTGCTTCTCCACTCACGTACAGTCGGACAGGCTTCAACGACGTACATGAGCACTCTTCCTTCTCATGACTTAATCCATGCTCAATTTGGTTGGTAACTTCGTCATATATTTTCCTCTGCTCAACGTTAAGTTGTCTTTCCAAATCTTCTAAGTTAACCGCATCCTTCTGAGCATGTGCCATGGCTCTTTCCACTTCAATCATGGCAGTGGCAGCTTCATTTTCAATAACTGGTTCTCCTAGTGGATCCTGACTCAATGAAACAGAACTCTGACTGTCCTGAGAACTGTCTCTAGCAATCTCGGCTGCAATTGTTGCTTCCTGCTCAATTTCTGCATTCAACATTTGTAGATACTTTGGAAAAACAGGACATTCTATGGACTCCTTGGCTGCATTGAAAGAGTCTTCGTAACAGAGGAAATCCTCAAGCAGTTATTATTCTGCACGCCAAGGCTTGAAAAGTTGCAAAAGAGCTAAATAGAAAAACTCTTTTCTTTCAGGAGATTCGTAATCCAATTTTCGATGATTTATCAATTGACATTTTTTTTGCTTGACCAGACATCCCTCACTTCCAATTACAGCATACACTCCTTTATCAATATCTTCTTTGATGTTCCTCTTGAAAACGTAATTTTGAAGAACATCATACAGACAAGCATTCTCCAGGTGACTGCTTCTATTTGGATAATATGTATCCAACATGTTGCTCTTCAAAATATCTGTACTGTTTGGCTCCTTCTCTGCCAAATACTCAATTTCCCGTACAGGTTTCAGAACTCGATTACGCGTTGCAGCAAGACCAAGACTCGCCCAAATGATACTCCTAGATTTGACATAGAGACTTGCTGAAGATAACCGGTCAGAACATTCGTAAGCTCCGATTTCTCAATGCGACAACATCTTCAGACTGAAACTGTACAACTTCTTACTGAGGCTCTTTTCATGGGAAATATCCTCCCACATATCCTTCAGTTCTGTCTTTTCTTTTTTGGTGATGTAAGACGTCACATACCGAGCCACAGCCATACAGTTGTCAGCCACAATCTGTATATCCATGTTAGCATTCCACATGGACAAAATCACTAGGTTGTAGTCGTTGATGTACTTGGACTCTTTGTTTCTTTTCAAATTGTATTTGTTTTTGGGTGATTTCCTCGTCACATTATGTCGCAGCGATGACATCAAATTGTTAACTCTTCCTTTTGATATCACCGACCGTGGAAATGCAAAACGACATTTGGTGTAGTACTTGTCCTTGTTTCTGAATTTACGACGACAGTACTTTCCACAACGATGGCTTTGAAACCGTAAAACTTGTTCTCTTAAACTTTTGTCTTCGTTTGTCTTTGGAACAGCACATGTAGCATACTGTTCTATGAAACTCATCACTAAGTCATCCGGATCTGTTCAAAATTTGGGTGCATCTTTGATCCATAGCAGCATATATATATGAGGAGCAACTCTTGCTTGATACTCCTTTCTCCAGAAGAAATCCAACACCTCTCCAAGAGGTGGATTTTTCTTGTTCGTGATGAAAGACATCATAGCTTCAAATCTATGATTAAAGTACCTGCATACATTCACTGGATCCAAAGAGCACAGTTCTCCGGGTGTCTTGAATTCAATATTTTCAATGTTTCCATTTACCTCTCGTAGAAATTCAAGTAAGTCTTCCCAGCCATACTCAGCACAGCTGAGAGTGAGGAACCATGTGGGAGTTCCTAAATTCCTCAGCATACATTTTAAGTCACCATGACGGCAGTATCAATACTCATTAGTACGACGCTGACAAGCCATGAGATTAATCAGGTGAGAATCCAAAATACTGTCTTGCACATTGACTTTATCCATAAAGTCCCTTGTCGAGATATTTCGCAGTTGTACACCACTTTTCAAGATGTGGTTCACTGCATAAGACAATCCAGAGAGATCACTTTCAAACAGTAGATGAAATAAATAGGGAATGCATTGTCGAAACCTAGGATCTTCTGTATACAATCGTAAAGTCCGGTATTCTGAAGCAGGAATTTGAACAGGTCGCTCATCATATCGTCCTCCTCGACCTGTGGGAAATAACTGTGGGAAACATTGAGCTTCCAAACTTTCCTCCCAAACACTAATGGGACTCCCTTTGGCTTGTTTCATTTGAAACAACTCAATAGCATTCCCCGTGACTTCCTTGGAATGCAAAGGATGAACACTATAATGTTCATATATTTCTTCCTTTTTAGAGGCTTCTACTTTCTCAATTTGTCCAGGACACAAATCGCTGTCCTCTTCTTCACTTACTTCCTCTTCTGCAACACATACATTCTTGTAGTACTTATTATTTTTTTATCAAATACAATGTTGACTTTCCTAACATCCACTAAATCTTGCCAGATTTTCTTACTCTTTGTCGGAACACCATTAACTATGATAACCAGAGGTTCCTCTTCCACTTTCTCTACTCCAATTGTATTAATGTTTTTCTTCAAATCCAAAGGCAAATAAACAACCCTTCCCTTTAATCCTCTCTGTAAATCTGATGGAGGCAACTTCCCTGTCTTTGGCTCCATTCGTACAATAGCCTGGAAGGGATGGACACTTTGAATCAAAATAGATTTATAAGTATTTAAATCCTTCAATTCAGAAGGAATGTCATCTAATTCCAGATTATTATAAACCCCTCTAGCAGGCATCTGGTTTTGGTTTAATTTGTTATAGCAATAAGTACACATACGTTGGTCCGCTCCCAAATCAAAACAATTTTCTACCATCAAGTATGTGGCAAAATCCTTCCATTCACTATTGTTTTCCATATCACTTTTTCCATATATATCCACTAACTTAGTCTGATTCTTATAATAAGTCCGTCGACAACACACACAAGTGAAATTAGGCCTCTCACTTGATTTCACCATAAACGTGGAAATTTCCTTGTGAAACTTACCTGTACTGAAAATCTGTACACTGTCTTCCACATTACCTTCTTCTAGTGGTTCAATATCAACATTGTTCTCTTTACCAGCAAAGTAACAGAACTCAATTTCTTGACAAATATTCTTCACATCTACTTCAGAACCATGCAAAAGAGCTCTGCTTAATTTTTTAAGCATAATTGCTGGACTCTTAGCATAATACAACATTCTAACTAATTTCCTCACTTTATTATGATGCACTGCTAGCATCCTGAAATGATGAAATACACTCTGGCATACTCTCCTAGAAAGACAAGCCAGTGAATGACCACGCAAACCTGTCACTTGTCTCACTCTGCAAGGATCTAATTCTTGCAACGACTTTATTTTTTGCTTTACACTTTTCTTATGAAATGTCCGTATAAAATCACAAAGCAAATTGATGGAATCCTGTCGCACACTGCAAATAGAACTACACTTCCAGGTGTACACTGGTCCCTTAGGACGTCTCCCTAAAACCTCATCACTTAGCGCCTCTTCTGCATCTGCAGACACAAGTATTTCTTTTTCAACCGGATGACCATCTTTTACCTCATATGCTCGACCACTGCTGTCAACTGCATGCACCAAAACATTGTCCTGAAAATAACTCTCCTCATTAAAAAATGCCTCACTATTTGAACTATGCATCCATTCTCCTAAGAAAACTTCACAAAAATTACTTCGATTAACTTCTCTCTTCCATCTACTATTAGATTTGAAAACATAGATTACCTTGTTTAGTTTCCTAATTCTATTAATTACCAAAATAAATAACTTTCGCTTAATTTCGAAAGCCTGATCAATAATTTTCTCTACATTTTTCTTTTTCTTATAAAATGACACTTTCTGTTGACCTTTTTTAAATTGTTTTAGCAAATTGACAATTACCCTGTTGCGGAACATTCGCTTACGAATGTCCCTGAATATATTTGCCCTTCTACTGCCATGCACAGAGTTATCTCCTGCTCTAGCACAAACTTTTTAGACGGGCCTTTCCTTTCCTTTTAAATTGGCTCTCTTTTTCTGGACTAAAACTTGTTCTGTAGTTATACTTTTGTTTCTACAAATGTTTCTAAGGAATGATTTCGTTCTCTTACCCGGTGTTCTCTTCGTCCGTTGAGGTAATTCTAATGTAGAGGACTGCTGCAAAATTTTAGTCAACTGCTGTCTTTGACGTTTCGTAGCCTTTCAAATTCTATCCTTAGACGGCATTGTCTAATTTCCAAATAATCTGCAGTTGAATCTGTGGTGAAATATAATAAAAAAATTTATTAACCACTATTACCAAACAGTAAATCAATAACAGTAAGAATTAGATTCAACAATGCTATAAAAATGAATAAAATAAATAAATACACCGATTTGAAGCCACCCATATGTAGGTGGGACTCTTCAGAGTGCCAGGAGCCTTTACGAATCGGTATTTTACCATCAAAAACAATTTCACCGATTGGACCACCTACATCGAGCCCTAAGTGTGCATGCATTTGATTTCAAACAAAGTTTTAAAACCTTTTATGTAAAACAATTATACACCTACATTCATGGGGAACTGACTTAAAATGCCCTAATACACATCAAAACGTTTTTTTAAGATACTTGCACCTTTTTTTCAATAACTTTTAACATGGCAATGTAACTCAAACAATCATAATGAAAATTTTACAGGCACACATAGGACCGTATTTACAAGGGCCTTACAGCACGGGGAAAGTGACTGCAAATGACCAGACACACATGGGGACGTATTTACAAGGCCCTTGTACCCGGAGGAAGTGACTTGAAATTGCTAAACACACATAGGAGGGTATTTACAATGCCCGTGCAACACTTATGCATCATTTTCTTTTAACATGGCTATGTAACTCAAAGAATTAATCATTCCTATGGGCTTTGAAGCCCATAGGAATGATTAGGCATTACCGATTCGGTATTTACCGAATCGGTAATTAAAGAATTCACAAGGGTGCAGGGGGTATCACTTTGACACCCTCTGGCACCCTCAAAACAGGCACAGGTGCCATGTGGCAGGCATACCTGCCCTAAGGGCAGGTCTGCCTTTCACATGACATAGGTGTGCATGCACACATGTGCATGCACACCGGAATCGGTATTTTACCATGAAGTTTGATTTCATGCTAAAATACCGATTCGTTAAGGCCTTTGAGACTCAGAAGAGTCCCCCCTACATAGCAAATTTACAGAATCGGTAAAATTACCGATTCGGTATTTTACCGAACCAATAATTTTTCCGATTCTGTAAATGTAGATTTACCTACATGTGGGCTTGGATTTAGGCCCCTACATACCGATTGGCCATTTACCGGTCGGAAACGGCCGAAATCGGCCGAAACCGGTCGGTAAATGGCCTGAAACGACCACCTACATCGGGCCCTAAGTGTGCATGCATTTGATTTCAAAAAAAGTTTTTAAACCTTTTATGTAAAACAATAAGACATCTACATTCATGGGGAACAGACTTAAAATGTCCTAATACACATGAAAACGTTTTTTAAAGGAAATTGCACCTTTTTTTCAATAACTTTTAACATGGCTATGTAACTCAAACAATCAAAATGAAAATTTGCCAGGCACACATGGGGGCGTATTTACAAGGGCCTTGCACTACGAGGAAAGTGACTTCAAATGACCAGACACACATGGGGACGTATTTACAAGGCCCTTGAACCCGGGGGAAGTGACTTGAAATTGCTAACCACACATAGGAGAGTATCTACAATGCCCGTGCAACACTTATGCATCATTTTTTACATATACACCGTAACAATAACAACACAAATGCATCATATATCTGTTCCGCAAAAGCGACGCATTGCAGGAGTCACATCATTTTACCATCAAAAACAATTTCACCGATTCTGTAAATGTAGATTTACCTACATGTGGCCTTGGATTTAGGCCCCTACATACCGATTCGCCATTTACCGGTCGGAAACGCCCGAAATCGGCCGTAACCGGTCGGTAAATGGCCTGAAACGACCACCTACATCGAGCCCTAAGTGTGCATGCATTTGATTTCAAACAAAGTTTTAAAACCTTTTATGTAAAACAATTATACACCTACATTCATATGGAACTGACTTAAAATGCCCTAATACACATCAAAACGTTTTTTTAAGATACTTGCACCTTTTTTTCAATAACTTTTAACGGATCACTGAAATAATATCGAGGGACAAAATATCGACTTGCCAAAATATCGTGGACAAAATATCGACAGTCAAAATATCGAGTTTGTATCTACAAACAGGTAAGTACAAAAATATTGAGTACAAAATATCGTTAACAATAATATAGATGTAAAAAATATCGACTTTATTAAAAACAGTGTTAAATTAAATTAATATTACATTTTAATTACTAAAATATACTTAAAACGACTTAAATTAAATTATAATAATTAAATAATAAATGAAAATAATAAAAATAATTTTTTACAATTTTATTTGTTGACCCTGAACCCTAAAAATACCCCTTTACCCAAAAACTCAAAACTGACCCTGAACCCTAAAAATACCCCTTTACCCAAAAACCCAAAACTGACCCTGAACCCTAAAAATACCCCTTTACCCAAAAACTGAAAACTGACCCTGAACCCTAAAAATGCCCCTTTACCCAAAAACTGAAAACTGACCCTGAACCCTAAAAATACCCCTTTACCCAAGAACTGAAAACTGACCCCGAACCCTAAAAATACCCCTTTACGCATGAACTGAAAACTGACCCTGAACCCTAAAAATACCCCTTTACCCATGAACTGAAAACTGACCCTGAACCCTAAAAATACCCCTTTACCCTAAAACTGAAAACTGACCCTGAACCCTAAAAATGCCCCTTTACCCAAAAACTGAAAACTGACCCTGAACCCCAAAAATACCCCTTTACCCTAAAACAGAAAACTGACCCTGAACCCTAAAAATGCTCCTTTACCCAAAATTTATCAATATTATTTAATTACCAATTAATTATTAATTAACAATAACAATAAAGTAAATATATTAGAACATTAGCTGTAATTATTTTAATAATTAATATTATTTTTTCCAAATTAATTACTTAAAAATAACACAAAAATATATATATTAAAAATGTACTCTAATTAATGTAATTAACTAATTACAATTAATTAATTAACAATTAATTACTAATACAAAATATGTTCAAAATTATATTAATTAATTAACTAATTAATATTAATTAATTATCAATTAATTATTAATTAAAAATATTAACAAACATATATTAATTAATTAATTAATATTAAATTACTTCCCACCCTATTCCCCTATAAACCCACAACCCGCTACAGAATTACATTACGCAATTATTATAAAAACAAAATTCATTTAATAAAATATTTTATAACATTAATACACACTATTCACACATATTATGACATAAAAATACACTATAAAATATTATATATTATTAAAAATTCGATATTTTTGCTATCTATATTTTATACAGTCGATATTACTTCACTTACCTGAAAAACGATATTTTTGTAGTCGATATTATGTCCAGTCGATATTTTGTCCAGTCTATATTTAAAACTCGATATTATGTCCAGTCGATATTTTGGAGTCGATATTTTGTCTGTATACCACTTTTAACATGGCAATGTAACTCAAACAGTCATAATGAAAATTTTACAGGCACAAATAGGGCCGTATTTACAAGGGCCTTGCAGCACGGGGAAAGTGACTTCAAATGACCATACACACATGGGGACGTATTTACAAGGCCCTTGTACCTGGGGGAAGTGACTTGAAATTGCTAAGCACACATAGGAGGGTATTTACAATGCCCGTGCAACACTTATGCATCATTTTCTTTTAACATGGCTATGTAACTCAAACAATTAATCATTCCTATGGGCTTTGAAGCCCATAGGAATGATTAGGCATTACCGATTCGGTATTTACCGAATCGGTAATTAAAAAATTCACAAGGGTGCAGGGGGTATCACTTTCACACCCTCTGGCACCCTCAAAACAGGCACAGGTGCCATGTGGCAGGCATACCTGCCCTAAGGGCAGGTCTGCCTTTCACATGACATAGGTGTGCATGCACACCGGAATCGGTATTTTACCATGAAGTTTGATTTCATGCTAAAATACCGATTCGTTAAGGCCTTTGGGACTCAGAAGAGTCCCCCCTACATAGAAAATTTACAGAATCGGTAAAATTACCGATTCGGTATTTTACCGAACCAATAATTTTTCCGATTCTGTAAATGTAGATTTACCTACATGTGGCCTTGGATTTAGGCCCCTACATACCGATTGGCCAATTACCGGTCGGAAACGGCCGAAATCGGCCGAAACCGGTCGGTAAATGGCCTGAAACGACCACCTACATCGGGCCCTAAGTGTGCATACATTTGATTTCAAAAAAAGTTTTTAAACCTTTTATGTAAAACAATAATACACCTACATTCATGGGGAACAGACTTAAAATGCCCTAATACACATGAAAACGTTTTTTTAAGGAACTTGCACCTTTTTTTCAATAACTTTTAACATGCACAGCTCCTATATACATACACACCTTGTCAGTACTAATACTTTACATTATCTACAATTACAATTGGTAAAAGAATCCAAAATCGCCTTTGAAAGCAGAATGCAAACACTTGGCGAAAACATCATTTTAAATACACAGCTGACTTTCTTATTTACGCAAAAAAAGAATACTACTCTTTATCTAAAATATATAAACGATAACTCACCTTTACAAATTCTTTTTGAAATTCAAAACAGACTCAGAAACACACCAATTATTCTTTAGCAGAATTAAAGGTATGCACTCCAGAGGCTGGAACCAACAAAGGCACTGAAACGCTGATATTCATCACACATATCTCTCATGTCAGCCAATAAAAACTCTTCCCTCACTTTTTTCAAATCAACACCCTTCCCCCCTCTGCCCTTTCTACCTCTTTTCCATAGCAACTACGGCCTGCCAGACCTGTCATGTTCACAAGTTCACACAACAATGTTTCAAATGAACTCTGAACTCTCAGTACACCTGCTAATCCACAGCAATCTTTCATAACAACATTTTTAAATAACCATTCAAAATACATCTTTCAAAGAACACATCCATGCACCCTAACTTTCTGTTTTCAGCAATGGAAATACACCAATCACTGCTAATGAATCATTTGCACTTAAACTCCACAGTTTTTTACATTACAAACTTCACTATTTCAACTGCCATTTCATTCCCACACTTCATCTGACTGCAGCAAAAACTCCTCTAGCCATGTTTTCAGTCTGGATTCTTGGACATAGCTACATCCACTGGGCTCACAGGTATGCTGATAACAGAAATTTACACAACCTCAATTTACAAAATGTGGAAATCAAATGGATTGGCCGAAGAGGATTGAAATGTCACCAATTGATACCATTGGTGAAAACCTTTTTACATTTGCCAACCCCTGACCTCATAATAGTGCACTGTGGAGGAAACGATTTGGGCACTTTGACTGGGGTAGGTCTGGAAATGCTCCTAAAAGACACCTTTGAGCAATTGATGACACTTTTTCCTCAAACTGCCTTGGTATATTCCAATATATGCCAAAGACAAAAATGGAGGTGGTCCAATCAATTTTGTCCACAAATTGAGAAATCGAGAAAGCATGTAAATAAGTCTGTTTCAGCTTACATGAGGGACCATGGAATGGGCTGCATCTACAACAATAACTTGCGTTACTACATGCAAGATATCTACAGAGGAGATGGCGTGCATTTCTCAGATGAGTGGAACAGAGTTTTCATACTAAATTTAAGAATGTGTTCCTACTTATAAGTTTCTAGAACTTACACAGAACCCAAAAGCTCTTTTCAGAGCTACCTTAATTTAGTTTACTCTTTTGAAATTTCGAATATACCCTTTTTCTCTTATTTTCACTTATATTCGCTTCCCGGTACGCTACCCAGTTCGCGTACCGGCAGCTAACCACGCGAAAAAATCAATTTTTTTTTCTCGACATATATGAGCCTCCTCAGCCACCCTCAGAAAACGTAGGGAGACAGGATACGTCTAAAGTACCCTAATCTAGCCATTCTGAACATTATTTACCCTCCATCTTATATCTCAATTCTACCGAAACACAAAATGGAGGACTCCCGTAACGCTGCAGGTTCGCGTACCGGGAAACGCACTGACAAGCACTTTTACAGAAAAACCACTGGAGACACTTTCACCAATTAAACATTAGCTCATACTACATACCAATCCCTACCATTTTCACAAATTTCGTTGGAATACCATTTAGGCATTTAGCATGTAGAACTCTCTAAAATCCCTGAGGTAAATTACTTCACAAAACATATCGGAAGTGTTGGAAATGACAACCAATTAAAATATTACTTTCAATTTCTACTATTATATCATGACATTTGATTGGTTATGTACCTAAATATATATAAACAAAGAGAGAGAAACACAGCCATTTTGACTACTACTTCGTGAAGTGCATAACAACTAAAAATCAACTGATACCTTCAAGTTATATTTAAAAGGTAAGATATTATTTTTAAAACTGAAGTATGTTCTGTACTGAAAGCTAATTAGAAAAACATTTTCTGACAGTTATATTCTATCACTCTGTAATACTTATAGAATAAAATAGACTTCTCTGTTTTAGTTATGGCAGGGCCAGTCCAAGGATTTGCGAGGCCCTGGGCTAAAAGGGAACGTGCGCGAGGCCCCCTCCAATTTACATAAGTGGCCCCTTGCAAGGAGAACATTCACAGACACTGTGGGGGCTCCATTGTCCAGCATTTTGACGCCCCCACAGTTTTAACTTTTAATCCACACGCATTTCCCACACCTTCATATGTGTGAGAATTGATTGTGGTCTAAAAGTTAAAACTGAGGGTGCGCCAAAATGCTGGACAATGGGCCCCCCACAGTGTCTGTGAATGGTCTCCTTGCAATTGAGGGAGCGTCTCCTTCTCCCTCCCCTATACCTCCTGACACCATCCATGAGAGGCCCAAGGAGGGGGCCCCCTCCAATAGACCCTAATTGCAGGCGACACCTTTCTTTGTGATAGATCTCCAGGAAAACAAAAGGACACATCACCAGTGCGTGGCCCCATGCTGGTGGGCTGAGTGCGAGGCCCTGAGCGGCAGCCCACGCTGCCCATGCCTAGTGCCGGCCCTGAGTTAAGGATAGAGTTAGACTTCTCTAGTATAATTCAGAATTGACTAAGAGTTTATTTGATAATTTTCTTCATATTTCTACTTCCAATTTGATACCATACACTGCCCAAAGAAAAAAACACTGTTTAAATAACCAAACTGCCTGTCTGTACTGAAACCCAACAGTGCCCTATCTGTACTGATATATTTTTTAAAAATTCATTTTTCAGAATTCAAAATGGAAGGACAAGAAAACAACTTGAAAATTGAAACAGAAAAACAAAAGGAGACGGAAGTTGACCAGGATTTCTACGACGATACAATAAACAATGAACTTGTGCAATGTGTAGATGCAGTAGATTTTCTACTGGAAAATGAAGAAAAAATGATCATGATTTTTTAGATTTTCTTTTAAATTTTGAAAAACAATCTGAAAAATAAATTTTTATTTCTTAATTCAAAAATTGTTTGACACATTATTTATTTTTATATGCATATTGTAAACTAGTAGCAAATTGATTATAACGTGAAGTCAGACTTTAAATATACTGTGCAACTTTTTGGTGTTACATACTAACTTTGTTCATAGTTACTTCCTTTCTCCCACTATATAATCCCCAATGTGTATTTAACATCTCTTTATCATCTCCTGCCTCCATGTTGTTTCGGCTTTCCAGACAGACTATGGTATGAATTCCATATACCACAATAACTTCTTTAACAACAGGCAAGATATCTACAAAGGAGACGGCGTTTATTAATTTATAGACTCTGCATTGGTGCCTACATGTAGCTACGTAAATAAAAAAAAAACTAAAAAAAACAACAAAATGAACAATTGATAAACATACAATAAGTTAAAAGTCAATCATTCTTGTTTCCTTATAGTACGCTCCCCAGACCGCTTTCCGGTACGCGTACCGGGCGCACCACACGAAAAAAACATTTTTTTAAAAATTTTTTTTTGCACGGCGGGGCCCTTTTAAAGCCTCCACATCAAACCTAGGGGGTCAAGGAGGATCTACTATGCCCCCTTATGGGCATTTGCCCCTTCGTTCTGGCCTCCTCTTGTCTCTCGATCCTACCGAGAGACAAGATGGCGGCCGCTACGGACTGTTTAGAATGTTGACAGACACCGGAGAGCCAATCAGCTTTGCTTTGCAAAGCTCCGTTACGCGAAAAGTACGCGAACTGGTGCGCTATCCGGTACGCTGTCACAGATATATCTGTTTTTTTAAACGTTAATTTCTCAAAATCCACTGGAGCACATATATTGAGACCCAGCAAAGGCACATCGGGCTAACAGTCCCTACAATTTTGCCAAGTTTCGTGCAAATCCATTCAGCCGTTCGAGCTAAAAGTGAGGCCAAACGCCCTATGGAAAAATGAATGGGAAAAACGCGTTTTGGGACCCCCTTTTTTCTCGGCCCCCCTCAACGGAACCCCCCCAAATTTTCAGGGGCTGCTCAGAAACAAAATATGCCATTTTCCTGAAAATTTCAGCCGATTCCTTCCACAAACGCCAAAGTTATTAGACATAGAATTTTCAAAAGTTCCGTGGAGAAAAAATCCTAACTATATATACCTACTGGCGACCGCCAGTAGGTAATATATATATATATATATGTAGATATATATATATATATATATATATACACACACAGATGTAGATGTGTCTATTATCTACTGGCGGTCACCAGTAGATAGTTATAGTTAGTAACATATTTTCCAAAGGAAATTCGCAATATTCTATTTGGAATAACTTTGGCACCGGTTGAAGAATCTTCGCAAAATTTTCAAAATTAATGGCCAGCTCCGGTTCGCTCCTATCCTGAAAGTCTCGGGGTGATTCGGCAAGCGGGGGCCGAGAAAAAAGGGGGTCCCAAAACGTGTTTTTCCCCATGCAATTTTCCATAGGAACCGTTCATCGCGGCTACAGCCCGAATGGCTGAACGGAATTACACCAAATTGGGCAAAGAGGTAGTCCTTAGTTCAGACTCGTGCCTTTTGCTTAAATGGTGAAATCCGTTCAGTAGCTTTTGAGAAAATGACATTTAAATGTATATATATATATATATATATCTATGGCCGCGCAGGATCCGCGCATCCTATGCGCACCCTAAGCGCACCGCCCGATCGCGCGCTGAATGCTAATTGGCTGTCAAGTGGTTGTCAAAATTCGAAACCAGGAAGTGTTGGCAGCCATTTTGTGCCTCAGTAGATGCGAGGCTGAAGAAGTTACTGGAATATGTGTGCAAAATATATAAAGGGGGCAGGGTAGAAATACCCTGACCCGCTAGACCTGCTAGGACTCCCAGGGCCCCCCATTTTTTTTTTTTAAAAAGGCAAAGTACGTGCAGGGTGCGCGGCTCCTGCCGTAAAAAAAAAATATATATATATAATGGAGATTCTTTTATAATTAGCCCCCGGAAGGGCTACATCCCGGGGTGAATTATTAAAATGTATGGGGGGCCCAGAGGGGCACCCCAGCCCCGGGACTGCCACCCCCGGGGCTACAAAATAAATGGTTGGGGGTGCTCTAAGGGCCCCCCCCAGCAAAATATGTGGTTGAGGGGGGCTCAAGGGCCCCTCTAAGCCCCAGGGACCAACACCCCCCGGGGCTTTGTGTATTGTTGGAGGGGGGCTGTGTGGCCCCCCTCTTGGAGCCTTGTTGTGGCCCTGGGGACCGCCACCCCCCCCGGACCGGCTCCTGCAGTGTCTCGGGGTGCCCACCCCCGGGACACTGCTGTTTGCTATGGGGGGGGGCAGGAGCCAAGGCTTCCGCCCTCCCATAGCAAACTTGGTTTGGATTTTGAAAGAGAGAGCAGGAAAACTTGCTCTCTCTTTCAAAATCCAAACCATATTGCTTTTCCACACGGAGAGCTGCATGTTAGTAGCTCCCCATGTGGAAAAGCAATGCCGACGCCCGAAGGACGCGGGGAGCCGGCTGGGAACGTGGGGGCATTGGGGCTCTCCCTACGGCACACAAAGTTTTATATAAGCCCCGGGGGATGGGGTCCCCGGGGAGAATTGAAATTAGTGATAGAGGCTATTTTTTTTTTACGGTAAAATTAGGAGTCGCGCACCAAGCGCGCCGCTCGGCGCGGCCCCCTGGTGTGCACGTGTTGGATTCACGACTAACGTGTAGGGTGCGCGACTCCAGCGCTTTTGGTGCACGACTTCTACGCATTGGATGCATGACTCTGACGCGTTGGGTGAGTGACTCCAAGCAAAAAAAAAAATAATATTTTTCAGATATACATCAAGCTTTTGAGTTTAGTTCTTGGGTGGCTCTAAAAAGAACCCTTGTGTTTATTGAGAGACTTTGGTACCTACAAGCAAGTACCTATGCAGAGTCTAAAGTTCAAGAGGAAGACTCTGTTACCCTCACATGTAAAATGTACACCATCTCTCCTATAGATGCCATCCATATTGAAACGCGGCCAGTAAGCGCCACTGTGATGCGTTGCAGAAAGGTGGTCTAGGCCGTGCCCCTTTTTACATCTCTCTGCAGCTCTGTGGTTCTTACTGAATGTACCTAGTGAGCTAGTTGGACCCTAGGGACCCTCAGGATTGAAGGGGAATTATTTCCCCAACTTAAAACGCGCCACAGGGCGTGCTTGCACAGTGGTGAAGGAAGGGGATGGTGTAGGCAAGTGGCTCTATATATACTGGACCGAAGTAAAATCAGCCCAACTATGAATTCCGATTTACTCACCTGTTATCAGGAGAGACATCAGTGCGGCATCTTTAAGCCCAGTACTGATCCTGAAAAGTGATTCTAACTGTACTTACCAGTAACTTGAATTTCCTTCCATAGGCTAACATTAACTAGTTTCACTTGGAAATTCTTCTAAGTGTGGAGTTTTGGAACTTACAAATATTCCTCTAAAATCAGCAGAACTACGAATTCCGATTTACTCATCTGTTATCAGGAGAGACCACAGTGCTGCATCTTTGAGCCCAGTACTGTTCCTGAAAAGTAATTCTAGCCGTACTTACCAGTAACTTGAATTTGCTTCCATAGGATATCATTGCCTGCTTTTTGCTGAAAAAGTTTCTAAGTGTCGATTTTTGAAACTTACAAATATTCCTCTAAAATCAGCCAAACTACGAATTCGGATTTACTCACCTGTTATCAGGAGAGATCTCAGTGCTGCATCTTTGAGCCCGGTACTGATCCTGAAAAGTAATTCTAACCGTACTTACCAGTAACTTGAATTTCCTTCCATAGGCTTACATTGACTGGTTTCACTTGGAAATTCTTCTAAATGTGGAGTTTTGGAACTTTAAAATATTCACCTAAAATCATCCGAACAACGAATTCCGATTTAATCACCTGGTATCAGGAGAGAACCCAGTGCTGCATCTTTTAGCCCAGGGGGTGGTGATGAACAGAGTGTCTGAGTTAAACAGACCACTCTTACCCAGTCCAAAGATCAGGGCTTGATCCATCACCGTTATTTATCTCACTGCCCCATCCCAGCTCAGAACCTGGCTATATGCAAATCAGTCTGTCCCTGGCCCAGTGCATCATGGGAACAGGGCAGACTAAACTACCAAGCCAATTCTTCACCAGAAAGGAGACAAGCTACCGGGGACCGGTTTCTGGCATTTCAGCCTTCTTCGGCCCGGCTTGCTTGAATCCTGATGGAGCAGTGAGAAAGGGACTCATGTCTGAGTATACCCTGCCACACCTATAGTGGCCAAAAACGATTTAGAAAAGGGGGTGGTGATGAACAGAGTGTCTGAGTTAAACAGACCACTCTTACCCAGTCCAAAGATCAGGGCTTGATCCATCACCGTTATTTATCTCACTGCCCCATCCCAGCTCAGAACCTGGCTATATGCAAATCAGTCTGTCCCTGGCCCAGTGCATCATGGGAACAGGGCAGACTAAACTGCCAAGCCAATTCTTCACCAGAAAGGAGACAAGCTACCGGGGACCGGTTTCTGGCATTTCAGCCTTCTTCGGCCCGGCTTGCTTGAATCCTGATGGAGCAGTGAGAAAGGGACTCATGTCTGAGTATACCCTGCCACACCTATAGTGGCCAAAAACGATTTAGAAAAGGGGGTGGTGATGAACAGAGTGTCTGAGTTAAACAGACCACTCTTACCCAGTCCAAAGATCAGGGCTTGATCCATCACCGTTATTTATCTCACTGCCCCATCCCAGCTCAGAACCTGGCTATATACAAATCAGTCTGTCCCTGGCCCAGTGCATCATGGGAACAGGGCAGACTAAACTACCAAGCCAATTCTTCACCAGAAAGGAGACAAGCTACCGGGGACCGGTTTCTGGCATTTCAGCCTTCTTCGGCCCGGCTTGCTTGAATCCTGATGGAGCAGTGAGAAAGGGACTCATGTCTGAGTATACCCTGCCACACCTATAGTGGCCAAAAACGATTTAGAAAAGGGGGTGGTGATGAACAGAGTGTCTGAGTTAAACAGACCACTCTTACCCAGTCCAAAGATCAGGGCTTGATCCATCACCGTTATTTATCTCACTGCCCCATCCCAGCTCAGAACCTGGCTATATGCAAATCAGTCTGTCCCTGGCCCAGTGCATCATGGGAACAGGGCAGACTAAACTACCAAGCCAATTCTTCACCAGACCACCTTTGTTGTAATTATTTTTGTCCACCCTAAGCGTGGAAGGGTATTCTCAGATGTGAGACCCTTGCTCATTGCACCATCAGGATTCAAGCAAACCGGGCCGAAGACGGCTGTAATGCCAGAAACCGGTCCCCGGGAGCTTGTTTCCTTCCCAGTGTAAGAATTGGCTTTTGTAGTTTGGTTTGCCCTGTTCCCATCATGCACTGGGACAGGAACAGACTAATTTGCATACAGCCAGGTTCTGAAACTGGGATGGTGCAGTGAGCTAAAAAACGGTGTTGGATCTAGCCCTGATCTCTTGACTGGGTGAGAGCTTTCTGCTTAATTCAGAGACTCTGTCCCTCACCACCCCTTGTTGTAATTATTTTTGTCCACCCTAAGCGTGGAAGGGTATTCTCAGATGTGAGACCCTTGCTCATTGCACCATCAGGATTCAAGCAAACCGGGCCGAAGACGGCTGTAATGCCAGAAACCGGTCCCCGGGAGCTTGTTTCCTTCCCAGTGTAAGAATTGGCTTTTGTAGTTTGGTTTGCCCTGTTCCCATCATGCACTGGGACAGGAACAGACTAATTTGCATACAGCCAGGTTCTGAAACTGGGATGGTGCAGTGAGCTAAAAAACGGTGTTGCATCTAGCCCTGATCTCTTGACTGGGTGAGAGCTTTCTGCTTAATTCAGAGACTCTGTCCCTCACCACCCCTTGTTGTAATTATTTTTGTCCACCCTAAGCGTGGAAGGGTATTCTCAGATGTGAGACCCTTGCTCATTGCACCATCAGGATTCAAGCAAACCGGGCCGAAGACGGCTGTAATGCCAGAAACCGGTCCCCGGGAGCTTGTTTCCTTCCCAGTGTAAGAATTGGCTTTTGTAGTTTGGTTTGCCCTGTTCCCATCATGCACTGGGACAGGAACAGACTAATTTGCATACAGCCAGGTTCTGAAACTGGGATGGTGCAGTGAGCTAAAAAACGGTGTTGGATCTAGCCCTGATCTCTTGACTGGGTGAGAGCTTTCTGCTTAATTCAGAGACTCTGTCCCTCACCACCCCTTGTTGTAATTATTTTTGTCCACCCTAAGCGTGGAAGGGTATTCTCAGATGTGAGACCCTTGCTCATTGCACCATCAGGATTCAAGCAAACCGGGCCGAAGACGGCTGTAATGCCAGAAACCGGTCCCCGGGAGCTTGTTTCCTTCCCAGTGTAAGAATTGGCTTTTGTAGTTTGGTTTGCCCTGTTCCCATCATGCACTGGGACAGGAACAGACTAATTTGCATACAGCCAGGTTCTGAAACTGGGATGGTGCAGTGAGCTAAAAAACGGTGTTGGATCTAGCCCTGATCTCTTGACTGGGTGAGAGCTTTCTGCTTAATTCAGAGACTCTGTCCCTCACCACCCCTTGTTGTAATTATTTTTGTCCACCCTAAGCGTGGAAGGGTATTCTCAGATGTGAGACCCTTGCTCATTGCACCATCAGGATTGAAGCAAACCGGGCCGAAGACGGCTGTAATGCCAGAAACCGGTCCCCGGGAGCTTGTTTCCTTCCCAGTGTAAGAATTGGCTTTTGTAGTTTGGTTTGCCCTGTTCCCATCATGCACTGGGACAGGAACAGACTAATTTGCATACAGCCAGGTTCTGAAACTGGGATGGTGCAGTGAGCTAAAAAACGGTGTTGGATCTAGCCCTGATCTCTTGACTGGGTGAGAGCTTTCTGCTTAATTCAGAGACTCTGTCCCTCACCACCCCTTGTTGTAATTATTTTTGTCCACCCTAAGCGTGGAAGGGTATTCTCAGATGTGAGACCCTTGCTCATTGCACCATCAGGATTCAAGCAAACCGGGCCGAAGACGGCTGTAATGCCAGAAACCGGTCCCCGGGAGCTTGTTTCCTTCCCAGTGTAAGAATTGGCTTTTGTAGTTTGGTTTACCCTGTTCCCATCATGCACTGGGACAGGAACAGACTAATTTGCATACAGCCAGGTTCTGAAACTGGGATGGTGCAGTGAGCTAAAAAACGGTGTTGGATCTAGCCCTGATCTCTTGACTGGGTGAGAGCTTTCTGCTTAATTCAGAGACTCTGTCCCTCACCACCCCTTGTTGTAATTATAAGCATCTTTTAGCCCAGCACTAACCCTGAAATGTCATCAGTGATGTCATTTGAGATGTCATCAGTGATGTCACTGACCATGACATGAATGATGTAATATGTGACATCGTCAGCAGTGGATTGCGGGCGCACGAGTTATAGGTAGTAGAACTAACTATAACGGAGGAATTTCAATGGTTTTGTACGAGTGAAATGTCCAGCTAACTATAACAGCCCTGAAACCTATGTTTTTTTCAGTGAATCTATCTCTCTCTCTTTCTCTTTCTCTCTCTCTCTCTCTCTCTCTCTCTCTCTCTCTCTCTCTCTCTCTATATATATATATATATATATATATAATGTGAGCAAGCCTCTCTCGAGGTGAAACGCGTCATGGCGATGTTGCAGGCTTTAACTTTTGGCACTGAATAAACCACTCTAAGAAACTGCACCTACTTTGTGGTCTCGCTTCCTTCGTTGTTCTGCAGAAGGCGGAGTATACTGCGACCTTTGGACATATATATTTATATTTTTTTTCTCCAGTAGAAACCTCACGTACACAGCACGCCGTGAGAAACAAGCTCTCCAGTCTGGGGTGAGATAAAACAGGTTCTTTATTCCAGCAGGTACCATCAAGTCAGCATAACACGTTTCGACTGTAATGGGTCTTAATCATATGCAAATTACGAGGATCTGTAGTTAATAGGTTTAAATACACTGAGATAACTGAACATTGAGGAAGGACTTGACATGCACAGGTTTGGTTCATGCGCCGTAAATCCCAATAAAACTGTACAAATCAAGTGCTCCCTTTGGTAAATTGATGTATGGATTAGTGAATCCATGATTGGCTGGTTTGATTTACTTGTCAGACCTTAGTACATTGCACTGAGTGTGCCAATGGATTGTAAATCAAATGCTGTTGGTGGGCTTGCAGCACTGGTTGTGCAACAGACAGAAGCAGCCTGTAAAGTGTGTCTCGGGTCTGCCTTTGCAGAGCCTGTGTGCAGTCTGGTACTGCTATGTTGACTGGCAAGTGCAACCACTTGCCAGCCCCTAAAACTTCCCTTTTCTGCATAATACTCACCCCTAAGGTAGGCCCAAGGGCAGGGTACATTGTAAGTAAAAAGTAGGACCTGCCCTGATGTGTGTGGCATGTCCTAATAGTTAATTACAGCCATTTTCGTTTTTCACTATTGCAAGGCTACCTGTTCCCCATAGGCCAGAATGGGCAGTTTGATTATATCATCTTATAATCCTAACTGACTCAGGGAACTAGGTAGAAATTCGAGTTTAGTATGCCTAAACTCAGAATGATAAAATACATCTTTTAGTGAAGTTGGTTTTAACATTCTGTGTTTGAATATACCACTTTTAGAAAGTTGGTATTATCTTGCCTAACTATCCAAGCCTGCCTCTGCTAGGTTGTGTATTCCTTGTCTGGAGTTTGAGTGACAGGGGCTGGGGGATTCAAGGAGACAGGGTGAGTCAGCACAGGGCTGAATAGACCCACCTGCATATAGTGTGTTGGGAGGGGAGCCCCTGGGACCTGAATGGGGCTGTGCCTGCCTTCCACAATACTGGCACCACCTCCTGTGGAGCGTCTGATTACCCTGGCCTACACTGTCAAAAGAAGAGAAGGAGTCCTGAAAACAAACTGCTCCAGGACTGCACAGAACTGGTTTGGACTAGGCACAGACACTTTCTGCCTTCAGAGAGAAAGGATGTTGGTGTATAAAAGAGGGGACCCAGAACCCAGAACCTTAGATCACTTCTGGGAAACAAGAAGAACCTTTGCTGAGAAGAGGAACCAGAGAGAAACAGAAGAAGGAGACTATCCCTAAGCTGGATGCTGTTTGGGGGATTGGCCTGCAGTGGTTGCCTGACTGCCAAAGAAAGGAGAAAGGACTTTCTGCACTTTCATCATCTTGTAAAAGATCTCCAAGTGCTTGGAAATTGAGCTTGCCTCCTGCTGAAGGCTCAGGGATAACAGACTTCACCAACCAGCTCCTCTGAATTCCCTTGCTGGGAATTTGAAATGCCTGCTGTTGTGCTGGGCCTCCTGAGAGACTGTGTGTCTCTGGGAACCAGAAGCGTGACTCACGGAGGAGAAGCATGTTGCTTGTGAGCTGGAAGCGTGAACCACGGAGAAGAAGCGTGTCACAGCTGCTATCATCGCATCCCTTAGTAAGGGTGTCGCTGTTTCCGCTGTCGCCATTGCATCACCGAGAGCGCCACACATCACGAGAGAAGAGTGTCGCCGTTGCAGCAGATGCTGTTGCATCACCGGAGAAGCGTGTCGCAAGGTCTGTTGCGGCTCAGAAGATTCGCAGAGTCGTTGCACGGCCGTCGGGCATGCACGCATCACCTCTTCATTTTCGCTTCAAGAAGAAGATGCCATTTTTGTTGCTTTGCACCGGATCGTCATCGCATCGCAGTGCTTCTGGTCGCATTGCCACAGAAGCGCAGTAAGAAACAGACTCATCACCTCCCCAGGTGGAGAAGAATTGATGCATCACCTCCCCTCCGGTAAGGAACTGACGCATCACGATCCCCTACGCAGCAGTAGGGAACCGACGCATCACCTCCCCTGGAGTAAGGAACCGACATATCCCCATTCTTGCAAGTAAGGAACCAACGCATCACCTTTCCTGCAACACTTTTGTTTCTATAGCGATATACATCTAAATGTACATTGAACGTAAAGTGTTGCATGTACCATCTAAAAGTGAACTAAGCTATTTCTACCATTCTAAAGTACAGCATTGTGGATTTTTGTTGTTTATGGTCTTGTGTTAAGACTATATCAAAATACTTATTTTTGATATACAACCTGTGTGGTGTCCATCTTTAGTGTTGTCACTGTATTACTGTATGTGTTCACAAATGCTTAACACACTGCCACCGAGATAAGCCTGTCTGCTCTTGCCAAGCTACCAAGGGGGTGAGCAGGGATTAATTTAGTAGTATAGCTCCTTACCCTGACTAGACGCAAGGGTCCCTATTTGGTCAAAGGTACCTACCTCTGCCAACTAGAGACCCAAGTCTAACAAGAACAAAGACTGGACAGTCCTTAGTAGCTCACCCATGCCTGAATGAATGCCCTCCATGGAGGCAACTACCTGTGCCAACTTCTTTTCATAGTCTTGGAAGGCATTCAGGAGAGTTGTCTGACCCACACGGAGCTGGCAAACAAAACAGGTGATGGACCGAATGTGGATCAATGTCACACATTCACCCCAGTCCAAAGATCTGGGCCCAAATCCATCGTTTTTTTGCACTCCACACCACCCTGGGTTAGACAATGGCGATATGCAAATCAGCTCTGACCCTGTGTCCCATGGGAACAGTCCAGTCCGAACTACAAAAGCCATGTCCTTCCCGGAACGGAATCAAGCATCCGAGGACCGGACCGGTTTCGAGGTAACACCTCTCATCAGCCCGGCTAGCTTGACTCCAGTGGTGTGGAGTGCCTGGGACCCACGTCTGAGCATCCCCAGCGCACTTATGGCGGAATTTGCAAACAAAACAGGTGATGGACCGAATGTGGATCAATGTCACACATTCACCCCAGTCCAAAGATCTGGGCCCAAATCCATCGTTTTTTTGCACTCCACACCACCCTGGGTTAGACAATGGCGATATGCAAATCAGCTCTGACCCTGTGCCCCATGGGAACAGTCCAGTCCGAATTACAAAAGCCATGTCCTTCCCGGAACGGAATCAAGCATCCGAGGACCGGACCGGTTTCGAGGTAACACCTCTCATCAGCCCGGCTAGCTTGACTACAGTGGTGTGGAGTGCCTGGGACCCACGTCTGAGCATCCCCAGCACACTTATGGCGGAATTTGCAAACAAAACAGGTGATGGACCGAATGTGGATCAATGTCACACATTCACCCCAGTCCAAAAATCTAGACCCAAATCCATCTTTTTTTTCCACTCCACAACACCCTGGGTTAGACAATGGCGATATGCAAATCAGCTCTGACCCTGTGCCCCATGGGAACAGTCCAGTCCGAACTACAAAAGCCATGTCCTTCCCGGAACGGAATCAAGCATCCGAGGACCGGACCGGTTTCGAGGTAACACCTCTCATCAGCCCGGCTAGCTTGACTACAGTGGTGTGGAGTGCCTGGGACCCACGTCTGAGCATCCCCAGCGCACTTATGGCGGAATTTGCAAACAAAACAGGTGATGGACCGAATGTGGATCAATGTCACACATTCACCCTAGTCCAAAGATCTGGGCCCAAATCCATCGTTTTTTTGCACTCCACACCACCCTGGGTTAGACAATGGCGATATGCAAATCAGCTCTGACCCTGTGCCCCATGGGAACAGTCCAGTCCGAACTACAAAAGCCATGTCCTTCCCGGAACGGAATCAAGCATCCGAGGACCGGACCGGTTTCGAGGTAACACCTCTCATCAGCCCGGCTAGCTTGACTCCAGTGGTGTGGAGTGCCTGGGACCCACGTCTGAGCATCCCCAGCGCACTTATGGCGGAATTTGCAAACAAAACAGGTGATGTACCGAATGTGGATCAATGTCACACATTCACCCCAGTCCCGTTCTGGGAAGGACATGGCTTTTGTAGTTCGGACTGGACTGTTCCCATGGGGCACAGGGTCAGAGTTGATTTGCATATCGCCATTGTCTAACCCAGGGTGGTGTGGAGTGCAAAAAAACGATGGATTTGGGCCCAGATCTTTGGACTGGGGTGAATGTGTGACATTGATCCACATTCGGTCCATCACCTGTTGTGTTTGCATATTCCGCCCTAAGTGCGCTGGGGATGCCCAGACGTGGGTCCCAGGCACTCCACACCACTGGAGTCAAGCTAGCCGGGCTGATGAGAGGTGTTACCTCGAAACCGGTCCGGTCCTCGGATGTTTGATTCCGTTCTGGGAAGGACATGGCTTTTGTAGTTCGGACTGGACTGTTCCCATGGGGCACAGGGTCAGAGCTGATTTGCATATCGTCATTGTCTAACCCAGGGTGGTGTGGAGTGCAAAATAACGATGGATTTGGGCCCAGATCTTTGGACTGGGGTGAGTGTGTGACATTGATCCACATTCGGTCCATCACCTGTTGTGTTTGCATATTCCGCCCTAAGTGCGCTGGGGATGCCCAGACGTGGGTCCCAGGCACTCCACACCACTGGAGTCAAGCTAGCCGGGCTGATGAGAGGTGTTACCTCGAAACCGGTCCGGTCCTCGGATGCTTGATTCCGTTCTGGGAAGGACATGGCTTTTGTAGTTCGGACTGGACTGTTCCCATGGGGCACAGGGTCAGAGCTGATTTGCATATCGCCATTGTCTAACCCAGGGTGGTGTGGAGTGCAAAATAACGATGGATTTGGGCACAGATCTTTGGACTGGGGTGAGTGTGTGACATTGATCCACATTCGGTCCATCACCTGTTGTGTTTGCATATTCCGCCCTAAGTGCGCTGGGGATGCCCAGACGTGGGTCCCAGGCACTCCACACCACTGGAGTCAAGCTAGCCGGGCTGATGAGAGGTGTTACCTCGAAACCGGTCCGGTCCTCGGATGCTTGATTCCGTTCTGGGAAGGACATGGCTTTTGTAGTTCGGACTGGACTGTTCCCATGGGGCACAGGGTCAGAGCTGATTTGCATATCGCCATTGTCTAACCCAGGGTGGTGTGGAGTGCAAAATAACGATGGATTTGGGCCCAGATCTTTGGACTGGGGTGAGTGTGTGACATTGATCCACATTCGGTCCATCACCTGTTGTGTTTGCATATTCCGCCCTAAGTGCGCTGGGGATGCCCAGATGTGGGTCCCAGGCACTCCACACCACTGGAGTCAAGCTAGCCGGGCTGATGAGAGGTGTTACCTCGAAACCGGTCCGGTCCTCGGATGCTTGATTCCGTTCTGGGAAGGACATGGCTTTTGTAGTTCGGACTGGACTGTTCCCATGGGGCACAGGGTCAGAGCTGATTTGCATATCACCATTGTCTAACCCAGGGTGGTGTGGAGTGCAAAATAACGATGGATTTGGGCTCAGATCTTTGGACTGGGGTGAGTGTGTGACATTGATCCACATTCGGTCCATCACCTGTTGTGTTTGCATATTCCGCCCTAAGTGCGCTGGGGATGCCCAGAAGTGGGGGATTGGTGTCGTTACAACGCAGGCTATTACAACGCCTGCTGTTACAACGCGGTTTTTACATCGCATACCACTACAACGCATAGTGCTTTTAAGCGCTGGATAGTGATTTATTTAATTTACTATTCCAACTCCAGTCCCCGTGGATAGTAGGGAAGGTGTTGGATAGTAAATTAAATATATTCCCTATCCTAGAGCGCCCCCCAGTGCAATGCGTTGTAATGGTTTGCGTTGTAATGGTTGCGTTGTAATGGTAGTGCGTTGTAATAAATGCGTTGTAAGTGATGTTTCCCAGATGTGGGTCCCAGGCACTCCACACCACTGGAGTCAAGCTAGCCGGGCTGATGAGAGGTGTTACCTCGAAACCGGTCCGGTCCTCGGATGCTTGTTTCCGTTCTGGGAAGGACATGGCTTTTGTAGTTCGGACTGGACTGTTCCCATGGGGCACAGGGTCAGAGCTGATTTGCATATCGCCATTGTCTAACCCAGGGTGGTGTGGAGTGCCAAATAACGATGGATTTGGGCCCAGATCTTTGGACTGGGGTGAGTGTGTGACATTGATCCACATTCGGTCCATCACCTGTTGTGTTTGCATATTCTGCCCTAAGTGCGCTGGGGAAGCCCAGACGTGGGTCCCAGGCACTCCACACCACTGGAGTCAAGCTAGCCGGGCTGATGAGAGGTGTTACCTCGAAACCGGTCCGGTCCTCGGATGCTTGATTCCGTTCTGGGAAGGACATGGCTTTTGTAGTTCAGACTGGACTGTTCCCATGGGGCACAGGGTCAGAGCTGATTTGCATATCGCCATTGTCTAACCCAGGGTGGTGTGGAGTGCAAAATAACGATGGATTAGGGCCCAGATCTTTGGACTGGGGTGAGTGTGTGACATTGATCCACATTCGGTCCATCACCTGTTGTGTTTGCATATTCCGCCCTAAGTGCGCTGGGGATGCCCAGACGTGGGTCCCAGGCACTCCACACCACTGGAGTCAAGCTAGCCGGGCTGATGAGAGGTGTTACCTCGAAACCGGTCCGGTCCTCGGATGCTTGATTCCGTTCTGCGAAGGACATGGCTTTTGTAGTTCGGACTGGACTGTTCCCATGGGGAACAGGGTCAGAGCTGATTTGCATATCGCCATTGTCTAACCCAGGGTGGTGTGGAGTGCAAAATAACGATGGATTTGGGCCCAGATCTTTGGACTGGGGTGAGTGTGTGACATTGATCCACATTCGGTCCATCACCTGTTGTGTTTCCACACGGAGCTGGAGCAAAAGGTCCACCACCTCAACACTGGGGGCAGCAGGGAAGACGGGAAGAGGCAGTGGTGCCTGGGGGAAGGACACTCTACCCTTCCTAGGGCCGCGGGCACGGGCAGCACTAGTGGAAGTAGCCGGAAGGGCTGGCACTGGACGATGTGTGGTAGAAGAGGAGGCAGAATTCCCACTCCCTGTACCTGCCAACATCGTGGAGTCACCGCTGGCGTCAGATGACTTTGAGGTTGGTGTTTCTGGGCGTGATTCCTCAAGGACACTCCTGTCCCCCTCCGAGGCGCTGGTCACATCAGTGTCAGTAAGCTTGTGTGTAGCAGTTGTGCAAGACACCACTGGTGTCCGTCCCCTGTCTCTCTGTACCCTCGGCAGAGGCTGCAAGAGACAGAGATGTAGGTTCAGTTTAGTGCCATACACAAACATCATATGCAAGCAAAGCACAAAACAAGACGATGATAGCCTCAAGTTGCACCCCACCCTGTGCAGTCACATTGTGCAACCTTAATTCTAAACTCAAAAGATATATGGTAACATGCACACTTGGCATGATTGACCCGTGTGATGTCCACACAGCCAAATAGCTTGCCCGTGCCTCCGTGTAACCTGACATGCAGATTCCTGTGAGCATATCTAGGTCCCTGTGGGTGAAAAAGATGCAAATCACAACATGTTGTCACATATGGAGTTAACATAAGGGGACAACACAGATACAGACTCCAAAATGTCATTTAGCAATTGCCATGAGCTCCTGTTATCCACCATGTCATGCTTTGTTGCTCAACTACAGTTGCACATTGGTGTTAGATGTGTAGGTCTCACAATTTCGAGCTCAGGCACTGCACATATTGACGACAGAACACTCAGATGAGGCACACTGCCGTTCACTGCCATGGGATGTCCCTGACTCCCCCAATGCAGCCGATGCCATAAGGCCACAACTAAGAATACAACGTCAAGGACCATTACATCAATGATATGAGAAAGTGCATATAGCAAAAGTGCATGACAGCTGCATCCAACAGAGAGGACACTTACAAGGCATTGCATCACACTAGCAACATCACAGAGCGCAGCACTGTCTCAGGGCTGGAATACACTGCAGTCACTCACAACCAAAGTCACCCTTCCCAGTATACTCACCTCCAGCTTGCTGCTGATGGGCCCTCAAACATTCATCCAGCTCTGGCTGTGTCACAGCCAAGATGCGGGACATTCGTGGTGTCATGCTCCTGCGCGCCAATCTGCCAGTCTGAGGGAGCAGCTGCAGTGGCATCTCTGCCACGTTTTTGCTCAGGTGGCAGATGTCATCCCACCTCTTGTGACAGTGTGTGTGCCGTCGGTTGGAGACACCCAGAGCCTGCACCTTGCATGCAATAGCCCTTCATATGGCCTTACGCTGGTGGACTTTGAGCTGCAGGCATGGGAGACAAGGAGAGCAAATGTCAGTTACACTGGGTAATGTACCACTGTGTCCCAGCACAGGCGCATACACACACACAGCTATTCAGATATGTTTAGCAGAGACAATAAAGCATGACACAAAGTACATCAGCATGAGATAATCATACCTAGATGCATGCAAGTATAAGTATGGATGCAGTACCTGGCTATGTCATACATATGCAGAAAGCCAGCACAGAAAGCAAGGTGAAGATGGATCACATCTGCAATGCAGTATGTGAGGGAGCAAGGCATACATTACATTTGAAATGATGTATTGGGGCTGACTCACTGTGTCCAACACTGCACACCCCTCAATGTCCTTGGCCTGTGAATGGCTAGCTGTGACATGGAGGTCACATATAGGGACATGATCTCACAATCTCACAAAATCATTGCAAGGTCTGTCTTGTGCAATACACAGATGATAGCTCATTGAGGGATAGGGTAGCAGACAATCCACATGTCTCACTCTGTCCATTCAGTGATGGGTCCCTGACAAATTGGGCAGTAACTGTGCAGGCCAGGGGGGGCTCACACTGGGGTCTAACGTGGGCCATCAGAACTGTCACATGCATGTACAATATGTGAGGGAAAAATGTGCCTACACATGTGAGTCAGTACACATTTGGAAGAAAATGGAAGGGGGATGTCTCAAAAGTACAGCAATCTGCTGTGTCTTTGGTGATTTTCCAACAAGAGTTTCTCCCTCAGGCATTTCACTCTTGTGCATAATGCTGACATATCCATGGTGTCAAACACACTTCCATTAGTACCCTCTGGATGGAAACACTTTGTAATGTTACAGATGAGCCTGAGAAGCACAGGTAATTTCTGTGCTGACTCCCACCTACCAAACTTGCAGTGTCACTGTATGGCTGCAAAAACAATGCATGTCCCTCCCATCCTGATATGCAGCCAGGGAATGTGCAAAAAAGGCTACATGTATCATCAAAGAAGACTAGCTCAATATGACTTTTATTTTAGGACTCTGACTCGTTTTATCAGTGGACACCTTGTTGGTGTATTCATGAAGCCCTCACCCACCAACCAAGTTGGTGGCATGCTTCATCAACGGGCCCACCCAGTAACACCTAATGTGTTCCGGGTGTGCTTCGACGCCAGAGCCCACTGAGGAATCCCAGAACCCCGGGTGATGTCCGCTACAATGATGCCCATGGCAGGACATGTCGTGTGATGGAGCGTACTTTTGGTCTACTTCAGTCACGAATTTGCTGCCTGGACAAGACCGGAGGTGCACTGATGTACTCTCTCCAAAAGATGTGTTGGATCGTAGTTTCATGCTGCATGCTCCACAACATGGCCTTGCACAAGGAGAGCCCCCTGCTCTTGGACGATGATGAGCAGCCTAGGCCACTGCCTACAAACCCACATGTCCAATGACGAGGGTAATGGAGAGGAGGACGGTGTTGACCTGCTGCAACAGCTCATCAACTGCTACTTCCCTTGAAGGTGAGTGAAAACATACTACAGTGCCATTGTCTGCAGATTTTGTTGTTGAAAAGGCCTAGGTGAGCTTTGTGACTGCTGCCTGTTGATGGCTCTGTGCTGGCTGCTAATGTTTCTGGGACAGGGTAGTCATGCACAGCTACTGGATGTTTATGTTGGTACTGTTGTTCATTGTAATGTGTGTAGAATTGAGTACCTTGATGACAAGTGTTTTATAATGGCTGTGATGCCCTCACCTGACAAGTGAATAGTGTTATCTTGTGTTTTCCTAGGTCCCTTCCACCTCTCAATGCCTCCAAACAATCAGTGCTCCTGGTACATTGTCAACATTGTACATCCTGTGATAAACATGGAGCTGACACAAAAACATAGGTTTGCAAAGAGTGTTTATTTACAATGGGAATATGTGACAGGGAAGTGAATATTGATAAAAAGGTGAAAAGTGAATCAATGAGTTGTCAGTGATGGAAGATGAGACAATCGAGTAGTCACCACATTGATGTGGTGATCCAGTCCAACAAACGCATGCGATTAGCCTGGCAGTGTGGGGAAGGACAGTCAACAAAGTCAATGGCAAGGTGAAGAGGGATACCATCATCGCTGGCTCTTTGACAGGCGTTTGGCTGGTGCTTTGCCACAGGATCCTCCGTGGGATTTCTTTGGACGGCCCCTCGAACGTTTGGCGGGGGGCCTCTGCTGCAGGCTCAGCGGGATCTAAGGACTCACCCCTCTCTGTGGCCGCAGGGGAGTTGGAGGAACTGTCATCCTGTGGGCCACTGGAGGGAGATGGAGCTGTTGTTTGGGCAGCAGGCCTGTTTCTCCGTACTGCCGCAAGCTGGCCAAAGAGGTCCACGATTTGGCCCATTTGGGTGTCTATGGAGCTCAGCAGCAGGCGGAGCTCACAGGAGTCTCCAAGAGTCTGGCCCGTGTGTCCCTGGGACCGGTCATAGGCCCCAAGGACTCTGCTGATGTTGGCCAGTGCTCGGTCTCAGTGTCCAATTGAGTTTGACGCCCAGTTGCCCTCCTACCTGCCCTGCTGTCCCGCACCTGTGGCGTCACCACTATACGCACCGGGTACTGTCCCTACCCTCCTCAGATTGTGGGGTGGTCATCCTTTGAGGCAGGGAAAGTGTTGCAGGCAGTACTAGTGGTGGTGGAAACCGCACAGGTCGTTACAGCAGGGGTCAGCGTAGTTGTTGTTGCTGAGGTTGTGGCGGGGGGACAGTGGGGCCCTGGGACCTGTTGCACCCTGGCATGGCTGATGGGCTGGTTTCTGGCTCTGCATCCAAGAAATCTAGGGAGTCAGCACAGGGGCGTAACACAGGCCCCCAGAGCCCTGGCTGTGCAGGGTGGTTTCCAAGCTCCAGGAGGCCCCCTCAGCACAGCACTCTGGCTGCCGAGCTCCTGATTGAGCCCGGTGGGGGCCCCTCCACATCCTTTGCCCCCTCGAGTTTCCTTACGCCAGTGAGTCAGCATCAGAGAGTCCATGTTCCGGGGGTGGAGACTGGCTATGCAGGTTGGTGTGATCATCTTCTGCTGTCAGTTCTTGGTCACCAGTGGAACAGAAGAGAAATGGTGATTGAAGTGCACCCCTCAAGCTTGATGTTAGATGTTTTTTATTTACAAGTTATACACCCCACAGTTTACATTGATATCACATTGTATGTCTTGTCTGCACAGTATTGTGCATCAGGACATGACGTGGAGGTACATACATTACTTTTCCACGGTATGACATGTCAATAGATACCATGCGCCACGTGCAGATTTTGTGATTACAAGGACATGTTGTCATCTAATGACTAGCAGCAAAACAACTTCATGTGAAGCATCTTTGTTGATTACTCAGCATGGAAGACTTTACATCTGAGCATGACCTAGACATTGTAATCTCATGCATACCTTTGTCATGTCATGTGCTTTTCTTTATTTTAACTACAGACCATGCTTGTTTTGTTTTCATATGGACCTTAATGCTCTGCCCCCATGGCACTTACAGATAGCATTCAGTGCTGTGCTTTATTGTGCCCTGAATTTGTTATACATGTGATTTGGTTAGTCACACTTTGGTTTCTGTAACAGTTACATATGCTTAGCTGTCTGCACACCGTAAGTGGCTATTGGAACTATACCATGTTTGGTGGGATGTGAGGGCTGGTGTGGTCATATGGCTCCAGGCTTTTTGAGAGAAATGGTGGGGTGCATGCACTGTCTAATTACCTGTTCTGTGGCACATTTGGGGGGAATTTTTGACACATCTTTCTGGGTGTGTGGTGGAGTGCTCCATGTTGCTCAGTATTGGTACAAGGGTGTCTGATGAGAGTTGTAGTGCAGGCTTCCCACCCACAAACACCCCTCCCTGTGAAGATGGCTAGCTACCTGTAAGTTTGGTAGGGGAAGTACAATGGCTGCCATATGCTTCTGGCTGGGGGGGGGGGGGTTGGGGGGGAGGAGGGGGTGGGTTGCTCCGTCCTGCTCAGGGGTGGGACAAGGGGACCTGTTGGTAGTTGTAGTGCTGGCTTCCCACCCATACACACCCCTCCCTGCGAAGTTAGCTACCCTCCTGTACATTTGATGAGTGAAATTCAATTGCTGCCACATTGTTGTGGGTGTGTGAATTGCTCCATCATGCTGAGCTGTGTGACAAGGGGGCCTGGTGGGAGTTGTAGTGCAGGCTTCCCACCCAAACACACCCCTCCCTGTGAAGATGGCTACCTACCTGTAAGTTTGGTTGGGGAGGTACAATGGCTGCCACATGCTTCTGTTTGGGGGGGAAGTGCTCCCTCCTGCTCAGGGGTGGGACAAGGGGACCTGTTAGGAGTTGTAGTGCGGGCTTCCCACCCACACAAACCCCTCCCTGTTACGATGGCTACCTCCCAGTTAGTTAGAAGTGAGCAATGCAATGGCTGACGCATGCTTCTGGCTGGAGGGGGGAGTGCTCCATCCTGCTCAGCGGTGGGACAAGGGGGCCTGGTCGGAGTTGTAGTGCAGGCTTCCCACCCACAAACACCCCTCCCTGTGAAGATGGCTACCTACCATGAGTTTGATGAGTGAAATTCAATGGCTGCCAAATGGTTCTGAGTGGTGGGTTTGCTCCATCCTTCTCGGGGGTGGGACAAGGGGGCCTGTTGGGAGTTGAAGTGCTGGCCTCCCACCCACCAACACCCATCCCTGTGAAGATGGCTACCTACCTGTGAGTTTGGTCGAGGAGGTACAATGGCTGCCACATGGTCCTGGGTGGGGGAGTGCTTCATCTTGCTGAGCTGTGGGACAGGGGGCCAGGTGGGAGTTGTAGTGCTGGCCTCCCACCCACCAACAACTCTTCCTGTTAAGATGGCTACCTACCTGTTAGGTGAAGGTCAGCAATGCATTCGCTGCTACTTGGTTTAGGGTGTGGGGAGTGCTCACTTCGGCTGAGCTGTGGAACAAGGGTGCCTGGTGTGAGTTGTGGTGCAGTCTTACCCCCACCAACACCACTCCCTTTTAATATGGCTACTTACCTGTTAATTTGAAGTGATCAGTGATATGGCTGCCTCATGCTTCTAGGTGGGGGAGTGCTCCACCCTGCTCAGGGGTGGGACAAGGGGGCCTGTTGGAAGTTGAAGTGCTGGCCTCCCACACACACACCCCTCCCTGTAAAGATGGCTACCTACCTCTGAGTTTGGTTGAGGAGGTACAATGGCTGCCTCATGCTAATGGCTACGGTGGGGAGTGCTCCATCCTGCTCAGAGGTAGGACAAGGGGGCCTGGTGGGAGTTGTAGTGCTGGCTGCCTGTGCACATGCAACCCAGGGATTGTTGCTAGCTACCTTTGAGGTGAATTAGAGTGAGTGAACGTTGGATCTGTAAGACATGTGTTGGGGAGTGTGTGGTGCACATGGGTGCATTTGGGCCTAGGAGGTGTAGCTTTGTAGTTGTGCAAGACAGTACATAGCAGTGTGATGGTAGACATTTGTTTGTATTTACCAGCCTCCACGCCTCCGGGTATTCCTGTGAGACTCTCTAGATGCACTATGGCAAGCACCTTCACCTTCCATGCAGTGAATGTTCTTGGTGGAATGGGAGGGCCACCGCCAGTCATCTGAGCCAGCTGATGGTTCTTGTGGTTCTTCTCCTTCACCTGCTTCTTCAGGTCATGCCAACACTTCATAATCTCCTTCTTGGTGCTTGGGGTGGTCCCTACTGCATTGATCTTGTTGACTATCCTTTCCCACATTTGGACTCTGGTGGCTAATGGTGTCTGTTGGACCAGGGACCAAACAATTGTGGTTCTACTATGATTATCTCATCTGCCATGACTGACAACTCATTGTTAGTGAATGTGGGCATTTTCTTTTGTACCATGGTGTGTGGTGTGCAAATGGTTTGAGGTACAGGTGTGAGGGTGGTCGGTGGTGTAGGTGGTGTGTGTGTTGTTGTGCTGGTGAGATGTGTGGTGTTTTGCATATCCAATGTGCTGTAGGGTTTAGTTCATTCAGGGTTGGATTAGTGTAGAGGATTCTGGTCAGGGAAGGGGCAGGTTTTATACTCAGCTATGTGGGTGTGTCCAAAAGGTGTTTTGCTGTCAGGTGTGTTGTCCTAGGATTTGTATTTTTTTAGTTGGACTGGGAGTGTGTCCTTGGGTTGTGTTAGGTGTATTTGGGGGCTGAGTTCATTTTAGGTGTACACTTGGTGACCTTGTATTATTTTTTTTTCCGACCACCATAACAGTTGCGGAGCGGCCGCGGCGGTGGGTATGCAACAGCCCTTCTCCTGGCTCTGCCATTCATTACTGTTGGCGATCTCGGCGATCAGAAACAGCAGATCGTTCCGTTCAATGGTATCCTAATTGGGAGTGCGGTCACTCCGCTGGCCTACCGTGGGTTTGGCTTTTTCCGGCACAAATCCGACCGCCGCGGATGGATTTTCGCATGCTCCGCCCGCTACTGGCGGTCTTTTGTGGCATAGTTCCGCTGCGGTCGGATTTTTCTGGTAGTTGATCCTAATCGGACTGCCCGTTTTGCCACGGTACTTGCAGACGGTTATTTTCCGCTTCTATGGCATTCAGAATGGTTTTCCAACCGCCATCCTAATAGACCCCTTATTTCCTTGGAGAGTGGAAGAGTTGCAAGCCAGTCACCTTAAGGAGCATGTTCTTCAAATTAAGCATCAAGTGGAACATGACACACACCTAAGACTACTTTTGCAAGTATTACAATAATAAAGGATGATTTGCTATTGCAGCAATACTTTCAATAATAACATTTTGTGTTTGCGCCCTTTTCCTCTTGGTTAGTCTTAGTAATGTGGGGTACACATTCGGAGGAGGAGATGATCTCTCCTAAACCAGTGTGGCCTAGCCACACAGTGAAGAGGCTCCTTCCCACTTCTCCAATCACATTCATTTAAATCGCATTTCTTTCCAACTTCCCAGACTTAGAAGCACCTTGACTCCAGCATGACACCATTGGGAGAAACTCCGGTTGTCTGGTGGAGGCAGGGGCACTGTTACAGGTAAATCCCTTTTAGGCATGGCACATACAGCTTTTCCCTCAACATCCCTCACCTTTACTCAGAGCCCTCAAGTTTACTATGTCCATACATAACTAGCATGAGCAGATCATCCAGGTCAGGTCTTTTGCTGTGCATTCTGGGATGTTCGAGAAATACTGGAGTGATCTTTCTAGTATAAAAGGTAGAGGCATTATATAGTCAGGTAAGAGATATGATAATACACAAAGCATCTGCGGTGATGGTTACGGAGACAGAGCCTCACAGACATAGAGAGGGTTATTTAGTGTGGTGGGTGGAAACAGCATGCCTTTGTAGTCACAGATTTAATTATTTTAGGGAGGTTGCAAAGTGACTGTGTGTATTACATATACAGATGAGATTTATATGAAAACTGCTGATCACAGGTTAGAATTCCAAAAAGCACAATCTAAACGTTTCATCATCCATGTTCAAAAACAGTGGCAAAGTTGGACTGAAAATATTTAAAACTATCTCATCAAGACCCGAGCAGGCCTGGGCATCCAGCTCCCCTTAATTCCTTCTTAGCCCGACTTCTGGAGGCCTAAAGAACTCCTTGAGAACTTAATTTGTTTCTGTCTGCTATTGCAAAAGGATACTAGAAACCAAAGACCGAATGGTGAACTCAAACTCCCAAGCCTGCTATCATATCAGGGTTCACCAAGCTGCTCTTCAATAGGACCACATGAACTAGCAGTGCGGTTCTTATGGACCTACCCAGAGAGCCAGATGGCTGATCTCAAAATGGACACCCATGTGTCTGGAAATAGGCCTCTCACTGTGGGGGTACCTCAGGGGTCGATTCTCAGCCCCCTTCTGTTCAATCTATATGTGACCCCACTGGCCATTATCATAAAATCTTATGGCTTCTCCACAGTATCCTATGCAGATGATACGCAGGTATTAATTACCTGCAATTCTCGGTGTCCGGACACATGTTTAAGGTTCAGGCAGTGCATGGTTCACATTAGCAGATGGATGAGTGATAATAAGCTCCAGCTCAATTATAGCAAAACCGAAATCTTGCTATTTGGCTCAGCCAAAACTATTTGGTCCCAGGAGTGGTGGCCTCATGAACTTGGACCCTGCCCAGAGCCAAAAGAAGTGGTACGTGACTTGGGCATTATGCTAGACAGCACTCTTTCAATGAAAGCAAATGTGAACCAAATATCAGGCATATGTTGTGGTATACTTAAACAACTGCGTAAAATCTTTAAATGGCTTCCTCTAGAGGCAAGAAAACCTCTGGTTCAGGGGCTTATTATCAGCCGTTTAGATTATGGTAATGCCATGTTTGTGTCAATCAATGAAGGTGTGCTTACTAAACTCCAAATATTACAGAATGCGGCAACCCGGTTGGTACTGGGATTACCACCAAGGTCTGCCTCTGTACCTAGCCTAAAAAAACTACACTGGCTCGCAGTGCGGCAAAGATGTCAGTTTAAAATCCTAAGTCTCACCCACAAACTCCTCTATGGTACAGGCCCCACCTACCTGGCAAAGAAATTAGCGTGGTATAAACCGTCCAGAACTTTACGTTCAAGCACGAAGTCCTTTCTTGTTCAACCTAAGGCGTGTACTTCCAGAAATGGATGCAGGGCTTTCTACTATCTGGCACCGCAGCTATGGAATAAATTGTCTTCCCATTTGCTGTCTCTCTCTAACCATCTAGCGTTCCGCAGGAGCCTGAAAACCTGGCTCTTTCCTAAGTAATCTCCCTCTCACCCACTTTTTGCTCCCTGCAATGGTTAATTGCCATTTCTCTGCCAAGCGCCCTGAGACCTTTTTGGTGAATTGTTGCGCTATATAAAAGCTTTTGACATTTGACATTCACCCATGCCTCATCTTGCACAGCATCTCTCGTCAACCCACCAGACCTCCGAGGTTTGATGACATGCTCTTGGTCTCATTCATTACAAGGGACGCCGCAATAACAGGCGGGGCCTCTTTCAAGTCAGGTTCACTCTTGCCAGTGCTACCTCTCGTATCCAACATCCTCCATATGGGGAGCAATTGGCTCACCACAGAATCCATTCATCAGGATGAGGAGGCACACCACTGCTTCATTCATTGTCTTCAGGACTACATGTAAGCCACTCAACCGCTTATTGTAGTTGGCACCAGTTTTGTAACTGCTGAATGCAGGGGTATGAAGCGTCTTCCCAGCCGGGGTACCCACAGATAACTAAGCAACACATGGAACTTTGTATCACATGTCTTTATTCTTCTGCATGTAACTGCAAAATCAACATTCTAAAGAAACCCTCACTGCAATACGCTCTATCTGTTACGTCATAGCTTTACGGAGTTCATCAGAAGCCAAAAGGTTTCTGTCATTGTTAACTCGCAAGACACTACATCCATCCCTCTGTCAAATGAAAACAAACCAATTTTACAAAATATATTTACATATATACATTTAAATCTCCTCAATTTGTCTCTTTGGTGTTGTAATTGTTCGATCTGAACATGTTTTGTGAAGTTGGGACCGGCCACCATCATGATACAAAATCTGCTGCGATGGTGAAAAGGCAGCAGCAGTCACTGGAGCTTCAGACTCAGTCCCACCTTCATCATAGAGATTTGGTGAACACTTATTCACACGCTGGAAGTGAGAAGAGTCTCTGGTAATAGACTTCCAAGGGTGCTGGGCAGTCACCATGTCTACTTTGGTCGACACAACTTGGAAAGGTTCTGCATCAAGGGGAAAATCAGACTTTCTTTTTGCATCTGATGGGCGAGTACTCTGCCTCCTCTCTGGAAGACGAGGCCTTTCGTATGTCTTCTTCGGTTAGCATATGTCTTCATCTTTAGTTTCTGAACTAAGTCCCTCGTACAAGTTGCATTCTCATCTCTTTCTCTCTGATTGGTCCACTGAGGTATCTTGGTTGTCATTGCTCTTCCACACATCAATGTCGCCTGACTTTCACCGCTGGTCGAGCTAGGTGTTGAACGGTGCGCTCTCAAAGTAGAATTTCATACAGTTTGTAAATTGAGCTTCTCGAGGGAAGCAAGCTGCACAGCTTTCTTTAGGTGTTTCATTGTCAGAATTTAGTATGGCTGGAACAACCCTTGTCGCAAAGATGCCATCCAGTCTCTCAATAACTAGGTGTTGAGTGGTGTATGAGAGATCCTCAATTAATGGAAACCATGAGTATTCGTCCACAATCACCAAAAGATGATGTACATTGTTGAGGGGACCAAAAAAGGCAATTGCTATTCTCTCCTATGCATGCTTCGAGGGTTCTGACATGTTTAGGGTATGTTGAGTAACTTTTGTAGATAGGCAGTTGCATAAATGTCAGGCTTTTAATTCCTTCTCAACCTGCTCGTCTAGATACAGAAACCAGACTGAGTCTCGGAGAGCTTGTTTTGTGGTAACAATTCCCCTATGTGGTTTTGGGCCACTTCAATCATTTTCTGCCGCAGACTCTCTAGAATCAAGATTCACAACCCTTGCAATATAACTCCCCCCTGAGTTATGGACAGTTTGTCTTTGACATGTTTGTGTTTTGATATTCACCCTCTCTGGTGAGAGGTCGAGTGTGTTTTGTCCATGACTGATGTGTGATTATATTTTTCAACATTAGCATGTCACTATTGTGGCTCGTGGCAGTGATAATCTGGGCTAATGGAATGGCAACTGGTGTGTTTGATAATACAATAAAGTTTAAAGAAGCTTCCACTGACTTGGATGGAGTGCCATGACCTTGAATGGGCACTCTAGAAAAGTAGTCAGCCGGGTTCTGATCTTTTCCTTGTCGATGCACAGTTGTGTAATTGCAATCTAGGCACCATAGTCCCAAATGTTAATGCGAAGAGGCATCTTGGCCTTTGGTTTACCAAATATTGTTAGTAAAGCTTGATAATCAGTTACCAGTGTAAAACGTTTTCTGTACAGGTATACACATAAGTGTTCACATGCCCATTGCCTGGCTAAACTTTCTTTCTTAGGTGGTGAGTAATCATGTTCTGGTTGAGACAAACTTCAAATTGCATTTGCCACAATATGCCTTCGAGCATTCAGGTGTCCGTTGTGCTTTGCAAGGATGGGGCCTCACCTAACTTGACTAGCATTAACAACAACCTCTGTATGAAGTTTGGGATTGAAATAAGCGATTTCAGTAGCATTCTCTGAATGGCTTGTTTGATTTTCTTAAAGCTGTTCTCACATTCGTGTGACCACTTAAATGAAACGTTCTTTTTCGTCAACTCTCTCAATGGATCATATAAGTCTTGTATATATCCTGAACAGTAGCTGACCATGGCAAGAAATGCATGGTGCATGTTTGTTTTAGTGTGTTGGCTTGGCTGGGGTGGTGAGTATCCCCAGTGAGCAGCATGCATCTGGGATGTGCTTCCATTTCTGTTTTGTTCTCGGGCTCAATTGGGGTGGTGAGTATCCCCAGCGAGAAGCATGTACTGTCGTCTTGCCTCTGTGACCTTCTTGTAATCTGCAGCCCAAGCACCATCACACCAGATGGTCCTTGGGGTCAGGGAGGATCTCCTCACCTGGAGGGGGTTCTTGGACTACTTCAATAGCTTCCTTATGTGGCAACATCTGGTGGAATCCATTGCAGAGTTGGCCCTTTTCACAGATGCAGCAGGTAGCATAGGTCTTGGTGCGGTGTTTTGCACAAGGTTGTGCATGAAACACTGGCTGGAGGAGTGGATGTTCTTTGGGCTCACTTGCAATGTGACCTTCTTAGAACAATTTCCTATCATAGTATCCCTGCAGATTTGGGGATCCACATTGTCCAACCGTTACCCTACATGCCTGGTTTTAGAACTTTGGGGGCTGTGCCTGAGTTCAGGTATCCCTGCGGGGCTGATGCATTAATGCGGTGCCCTAAATTGGTTAGTTCTCTCCGTGATAGAGGGTTGGGGAAAGTTGCTACCAATGTCTGCTTGTCAATGTGTTCCGTTAATCATGCAGGGAGCCCTGGGTGGAATTCAGGGGACGGTGCAAATTTGGGCCTGCTGGCACAATAAGCAAGGGAGATTTCACAACAATGTCAGAGTTCTTGATGATTGCTGCAATGTATATAATGTAAATAAATTTTTTTCTCCTAATGCAAAGTTCTAGCTTATTGCATCTGATTTTTCTTTACCTGACTTTAAGGAAATTGTTGATGATGCACATGCTTAATGATCAAAGTTAATGTGAAGTTGTGACTACGTTGTGGCTGACCCTCAAACCTGTTCTGTCACTCATTCAAGCATGTTTGTGGGGGCGTGTTGAGTAGTGGGCGAATCACACGTTGTACTCATACTATCTTCTTTCATACCTTTCAAGAGAAACCTAAAGCATGTTCTCTTACAAGCACTTGCACACTGCTTGAGGCATGGATAGCCTTACAAACAAAGTCAGCAGTAGCCTGAAAATACAGGTTAATATTGGAATTCTGTCACTCAAGGAGAGGTGAAGTAGCATAGTGAATTGGCCGATCAGTGAAGGCGGAGGTAAAACTTTTACTTTCCTACACTGGATTTTCAGTAGGTGCAGGGCCCGTAATCCAGTGAATTTCAAAGACATTTGTTCTGATAGTATTTCTTAGTAGTTAGATAGGTATTCAATAAGCAACTGAAATGTATAGAAAATGTACAATTCCATGAAACTCCTAGAATATGGAGCCCGAATTTTTATGCAAGATTTATTTTTTATTTTACTCTTATTTTCTTTGCTAAGGGCCATACGTATCATGCATTTTACTGGTTGCAAACAGCCGGATTGGCAGAATCTGGCTGTTTGCAACCACTAAAATGCATTTTGGTGTGTATAAATTCTAATTTACGTTTTGATAACATGTTACTGAATCGCAATTCGGAATTGCGAATACATAATGATTCGGTATTAGGAGGGGGAGTGCTTGGGGCGCCCCTTACTAACACCTAATCGCAGCAGTATGGAAAAATTGTTGCGACCGAAATGCGGTTGCAAAACATTTGCATTTTACCACCTACTTCAAGTAACCCATTCGCTGTTGAGAATGGTTGCGAAAACGTTTTTTCAGAGTAGGAAGTGGTTTGATGGACCACTGCGTGCTCTTAAAAATGTAAAATATTTCATTTTTTTAAACAAATCCCTTTAAGGAGAACGGGCTTCATTTTGAAAAAAAGGTACTTTATTTAAAAGCAAACACATGCATGGTGATCTGCTGTCCACCATCCCTGTTTTTATAGTGATTCCGAAATGGTCCTCAGGCACAGACAGCCTGAAGGCATGGGTCACTGTGCAATGATGGTCCTTTGATTCCAAGAAGTTTAAGAATGTAGGATAGAAATGTATTCCTCAGGTCAAGTGGAATCATCCTTGTTATCTGCTTGGCACATAAAATAGCTCGATAGCTCTTTCAGCAACACAAAATTCTGGCAGGGATATCTTAAAAGCCCCTGGGCTGTGTTATGGGTGTAGGGTACTTTCCCACTCTGTGTCTGTGCACCAGATGTAGAATGGGACAGTGTGCCGTATCACAAAAAAGTTGCTGTTCCCAGGGAAGGTGGAATTTGCCCCTTGACTGGGAACAGTGCATTAATGAAAGATGACTGGATGTTTAAAGCTGCTGGTCTGCCTTTTACTGTGCAGGCAAAAACAACAAATTGATGGATTGGATGCTTGAATTAATCTTAGCCATTGGCAATCGCTCGGGCCAAATCCAAATCCATTGTTTATCGCCCACCATGCCACCTCAGTTTGGATCTAGCCATATGCAAATCAGTCTTGACACTGCTCCTCATGGGAACAAGTCCAGCTTAAACTGCCAGGCCAGGTCATTCCTGAGCCACAACACAATCAAGCTAGGACCGGTATCGCCCTTATTAGGGCTCTTCAGTCAGGATCATCTTAGTTCCAGTGGCACAGTGAGCCTAAGACCCACATCTGGGTATACCTGGCATACTTAGGGCATCAAATGCATAAACTCATGGCGATGGATGGAAAATCTCAGCCACCGGCAATCACACAAGCAGCATCCCAATCCATTGGTTTTTGCCCGCCATGCCACCTTAGTTAGAGCCCAGCTATGTGGAAATCAGTCTTAACCTTGCTCGTCATGGGAACTATCCAGCCCGAACTCCCAGGAGAGGTCCCCCCTAAATTGTATCTCAAGCAAATTCAGGACTAGTTTTACCCTTAATAGGGATCTCAGCCAGATAAAGCTTGGTTTCAGTGGCACAGTGAGTTGTGTTGGGACTACTGGTACGGCTAGTGCCTCTATAAGTCTCCTCCTACTGGTAAGACCTAAAAACAAAAAAACAAAAAAAAATCCTTCACTCTTTTATCCCTCCACTATCCTTTTCAATCAAAATTAACAGACATATGTTCACTTCTCAAATTCCATATTCAACTATACTAATTCACCACTAATTCTTTATGGGTTCCGGAGTGGCGTGCTTCAACACCCCATCAGGGGTAACAAGTGCTATATGAATGCAAATCTTTCTTCCCCTTTTATCCCTCCTCTATCCTTCTCACTCCAAATAACTGACTAATATCCACCACTGAGATTACTTTCATATTTCACCATACTAATTCACCACTAATCCTTTATGGGCTTCCGGAGTAGCGTGCTTAAACACCCCATCAGGGATAACAAGCGCTATATAAATACAAATCTTTTTTCCTCCTCTATCCTTCTGCTATCATTCCAAATCCAAATAACTGACTAACCTATCCACCACTTTAAAATGTACTTGCATGTTTCACTATACTAGTTCAACACTAAGCCTCGTCAGGGGTAGTAAGCACTATATAAATGCAATTACAATACAATTTCTGGGCATAGCCTGGGCACTTAGGGCACCAAATGCTAAAACAACAAATTGATGGATGGAATGCTTGAAAATAATCTCAGCCACAGGCAATTGCTCAGTCTGCACTCTAACCCAATGTTTTCGGGTCACCATGCCTCCTCAGTTTGGGCCCATCCATATGCAAATCAGACTTGTCCTTGCTTCTTATGGGAACAGTCCAGCTCGAATTGCCAGGCCAGGTGCTCCCTGAACTGGAACACAAACAAACTCATGATCCGTTTCACCTTTATGAGGGCTCCTCAACCAGGTATAGATGGGTCCCAGTGGCACTGTGAGCCCAGGATCCACGTCTGGGCATACTCTGTGCACATAGGTCATCAAATGCAAAAAAAACAAGGTGATGAATGGAATGCTTGAATTAAACTCAGCCACTGGCAATCGCTCAGGCCAAATCCCAATCCATTGTTTTTTGCTCACCATGCCACCTGAGTTTGGACCTAGCCAAAGGCAAATCAGTCCGACCCTACGCCTCCTGGGAACAGTCCAGCCTGAACTGTTGTTGCTGAAGTTTTCACTGCGCAGGCGGGAACTGAATTTCAAGAGAGTGCATTGAGTCAGAGTGCCTGCAGGGGTATGCTTCAGGAGTCCCTTCATAAGGACACTGGGAGTGGGGTGCACTGTCTGTGCACCACCCTTATGTGCCCCTCCTAAAAATCACCTGCATCAATAATCCCGCAAGCACAAAAGCAACGGATTACCCCATTTTCATAGGACCCCTCACAAAGAGGCTGTACATGACCATTGCGCCCCAGCACACTATCTATAATATGACCCCTGAGGGGGTAAACCTATTTGCCCCTTCTCATGTAATTTCAACCAAGACAAAATAAGGCAATATTTTCAGCACAGATAGTTGGAAGAGTTGTTGTTGAATGAGATGTTTCTAAACCAAGTAACAAATGCAAAGTGTTTTCCTTAGGATAAGTGAGGGGTGTTCTGGCATCACATTTTTGGGTTTCGAGTCTTGGTTAAGGATGAGTAGGAAGAGGACCTTTCAAGCATCAAGGTGTTCTGAATGGGAATCCGAAGGGCCGAGGACAAATGAGGAATTAACACAGGAGGGAAACCCATTGGACAGAACTGGAAAGGCAATTACAGGAGAATGTCTTAAATTTCTGTTTGGAAAGACAACTCACATTCAGGGACCACAAGTCTCACTCATCAGGAGTGAGACTCACACATTCAGAGTACAAGTTTAGCACTCACTCACATAAGACCGAATCACATACCTGATGAGCAGGACTTGTTTTTATCAGACTGCTAGTGTCTACAGAGCAGCTCATTACGACAGAGGTTGTAAGAAGACTTCCATGGAGAACGCCCTGCTACAGCAGTTTCACTGCACACAGCAGACTTGTGCTCCACATTTTAGTGACAACAAATGTAAGTATGGAACCTGGACATCTGCATATTTTTTATTTATGTATCTATAGTAATGAGATTTTGATTTAAAAAAATATATTATTTTGAGCTTTTTTATCATTTAGATCTTTGAATTCCTGAGACATATTAGCATCAACATGCTAAATATTTCTCATGCCTAAGAATTTTGAATAGGTGAGATTACTGCTAGTCCTGCAGTCAAGAACATTAGTGTAGCTGATGTAGCCAGGAGGCTTCATGGACATCAGATCAGATGGTGAATGCTATGTTGAAGGTAATTTTTCTGCTTTCTGTGACGGCTGATATATTTTCTATCTGAAGCCACAACTTGAATGTCCGCCCCCTCACTGAGACTGGCCTCTAAGCACTGCAGCATTACCCTGCTGACATATATACATATATTAACATGTATTTAATTTTAAAACCCCAATACATTTTTAACAATGGGAATGTACTGATTCTTTTTACAGTCCCCAGGAAAATATACATGAGAGTTGTATAAGTCTCAGTTGCCGTTCTTGTATGATTATCAGTGTATTATGCACTGGGTTCTGGGTGTAGTTATCGGCTAAAGGCACAGTCCAAACTATACCTGGAACCAGGGGCCGTACTATCCAAATGTGCAAGAGGGGTTCAAAGTGAAGAAACGCAATAGCGTGAATAGTCAAAGTACCACTAGGTAAACGAGAGCTAACAAGAGTCAAGTCTCAAGGTGTGTGAACAAGCAGCTCTCTTAGGTGGACAGTCATGCAAAATTAAAAAAACATATAGAAGGTATTCTTTGTCCTGTAGTCTTTGGGATATTGTCTCTAGTTCCAGCAACAGATTTCCATATTGATTTTACAGAGTTTTCAATTTAGAACAGACTTCCAGAGATCAATTCTCGTTTTAACTTTCATGATTGCCACGCAAAACAGGAACATCCAAAGATATCTCTCTAGGCTTTCTTTTTCTGGGTGTTTTCTTTATTATGCCAGCACATCACCTTACATCTACTTTACAGTACGAGCTCCACATTATGATGTCGGCAACCAGAGAAGAGGTTTGCGAAGAAGATATAAGGTACCTCCCATCTTAGTAGTTAGGACAGGGTCTTGAACAGACAGGAGAATACCTTCAAAATAATGTTTTCAATCCTTCTATGCTTGCCATTCTAATGCATTACCAGGGATGTTTTTTCTTGGTTGTTCAAATTCTAGAACATGAATCCAGAGATATTGTTCTAGGTCTTCCTTTCAAAGTAACAGACTAGCCCTTTAGTTCAATAGATCTAGACCACTCCTGGGCTAATGTTCTAATCCATCAGAGAATTCTGGACCACACCCTCATGGATACAATTCTAAAGTAACCCACCACAACTACAGCTCCAGGCCTTGCTTTAGGGTTGAATTTATAGACCACCTCCCCTGGGCAGAAGTTCTAGACGGCCTCCCAAGACGAAGGCTGTAGGCCACTCCCCTAGAGATGAATCTAGCTCTGCTAAGTCCATTAATCAGTGATAACTTTCCAAATTATCATTTCAAGACTGAAGTTACAAGTCACAAGTTCATGGTTGACCACCCTTAAAGACCTCATGTTCAAGGCAATTCTTATACCATACCACCAGGACTGAATTTCTGCATCAGTTCTAGACCTTCCTCAATGTTGAAGTTTCAGACATTCCCTATTCATTTACTATCAAAGCATGCTTACGGGGCTACGGGACTGGGCCACACACAAGGGTTGAAATTCTAGACCACCCTTCTAGAACTAAAATTCTATATCTTCACTTTCCCAGCCACTTAGGGCTGAAACTCCATACCATCCCTCTATGGCACACATTCTCCATCAGCCCTTGAGGGGCTGGCATATGAGACAATCCCTTCATGGCTAAAATTAAAGACATCCTTCCAAGACTGAAGTTGTAGAATAGTCTTTACTATACTTGCAAGGACACCCGCCTGAACCAAGTTTGTTAATCATGTTGAGTTGATCTAATGTTCCAGAGCGGCCCTTAAAACTGGAGTGGATTTCCTCCTACAGAGTATTTCTCTTCTCCTGTCAAGTTTATGGCTCCACACCTTGACCTGAAGCCTCCACTTTTCTATGATGGTCAATTAGTCCGATTTTCCATCTGAAGACAGACATCCACAAATTTGCTGCTTCACTTTCCAACATGGAAACGGATTTCCATATTTGTCTACACTACACTTCTCCAACATGTCCAATCAAAAAGAATAAGCCCAGTTATCATGGTTTGTCAATCTTCTACTCGGTTCATGGACAATTTACATCCAAATCTTTTCAGACAAAGCTTACAGACTATGCATACATCTCTCTTTTTATTCATGGGCCCCTGAATCTGTCTAGTCACAGTCCCATAGTCTTAGGCCCTACTGTCAAGGGCCACTGGCCCCCGTAACCCACTCAGCCCCATGTGTGCTCCTATGGGCTAGAGCAGTGAGTGTCAGGTGAGGCCATGCCCCACTCACATGCGCGCGCCCCAGACATGCTTTGATGAGGGACCAACGATTGCTGGTTCCCTTGTTGTGCGAGACGCTGACGTCTCCGTGGCCATCTCAGGGCAGAGCAAAGAGCTGCACCTCGCTTGTCAATCCAGCTCTGGCACCCTCTTCTTATTCTCTAGCCTCCTTCAAGTCTCCGCATCATGGGAGCATTGGCTCTCATTCTTTGGCAGTGACCTCTCCGAGACGCTGAATCTTATCCTGCAAAACAAAGGAAGGAAAAGCTAAGTCGAATGCATAACAAGTGCACATGCGCATCAGGGGGCATATAATCAATGGCAAAAGACAAAGACTTGCATGTAAAGCGCATTTGCAACACTTTCAGCTGCAAAGCTAGCGCTTGGGAAATTCTTCGGATACAGCGCAGCATTACATTGGGTATTGTCTATCAGCATGGATGTTGGTATGTGAGAGAGAGAAAGCCTTATTACCAAGAGTCTTTTATGAGTGAGCTTTATTATTCCTGTGCATGCTGAGCCTAACCAGCCCTGGGATTCGTGTGCTCCTGGAAAAGAGAGATCTGAGAACATGAACAATGCTACAGATGGTGTATCTATAATGACCTATTAACATTTATATTCTATACCTGGAATAGTGTAAATAAAGCGGCATTCTGGAACATAATAGAACGAGCTGCTTTGTGATGCCTTGCCGAAGTATCCACGACAAGGTCCAGCATAATCACGTTTGTAGACATGTTAGGTAGAGCTCAGGATGCAGCAGAAACCTCTTATAATCAGAGGGCAGAAGGAAGTTCTTGAAAATCAGAGCATAGAAAAGACATTGATGTCTGCTGTGGGAGTGTAGAACGGGGAGACCCTACAATACACTGCTAAAACCTTTTTAAGGGATAGTACATTTGCAGGTACTGAATGATATATTCCTCCCTACAGCTTAGTTTGAAGTCTGTACTGTTTCCTCCTGAGGTTGGACCAGATGTATGAGGACATATGATAGGGAAGAAAGATCCACTGTACTCACCTTGATCTGCTCTAACTCACCTCAAAATCAAAAGACTCATGGAAACATGGACTAAGAGCGTTCTTCACGGTTGTATTTTTTCTTCTTCTAATTCTTCTTTAGGAGTAGCATCACCTTGACGTAGGGATCTGTATTGCTTCACCACCAAAAGAATACACTGAGAAGAGAGCTAGAGAGAGATGGAGCAAGAGAAAGCAAAACAAGAAGAGGAGAAAGAGGGCCAGGCCCCTCTGTGAGGGTTGCTGAACCCACAAACTTGGAACACAGAAGTGCTTGATATCTGGTGGCTGGACATCAATATAATATTTTCGGGGGTAATGCCTATTACTCATAGAGTGTTGTTAAGAGGCATGGACATGCATGAGAAAGCTACACTTGCCAGTAGAAGAACCCACATGCTTGTTGTAGACATGACTCAAGCCTTGCTCTGCAGGAAGACTTCTTAGGCATCCATAACAGTCCACAAAGCTCTCACCTGCAAAACCATAGTCTAGCAGAGATCCATTTGAAAAGAAAATGTGCTCTCCATGTTTCACCTATAAAAGAAAACCTACCTTTTGGGTTAAAGCTCTTAATTCTAATAGCAGAACACCTACTATCTTTGAGTTAAACTCTCCATCCCTCAGCTGTAGTAGAACACTAACTAGTTTGCAGTTGATGGAGCGAGTTTCAGAAATGATTTTATTCTGGCTCGTGATGTTAATCTCCCATAACTTGATTAATTATATTAATGAGTTTTTGCATGAATTGTGTTATTAAATCAACTTAGAGTAAAATTCCATACACGATTACACAGGATTACCGTTATGTGCTTTATTTTGCATTTGCAAGTATGTTTTATAATACGTAACTAACAATTGTTTTGTTTGTCCTTTTGTTTTTGTCAACATTAATGCGGCTGATTAATTAATGGCATGTGCTTATTTTATGCGTGCTTTCGTCTTGTTGTGTCTGTTTATCTTTTTCAGATATATGAAGAATCCTGCTGGACTTTATGAAGAATGGTAGATTTTATAAAATACCGCTTTTCTTTGTGCTTCTGCTAGGTAACATATATTAATGGGTTAACATTAGCAATGGAGGGTGGGTAACAGAATGACTTTCATAACCTGAAATTAATTATTCTTTTGTGTTTGTTTGAATACTAGCCCGAGTGAAAGGCTTGAGGCCTGTGATTTATGGAGAATGTTGGTTAGCCTGACAGAGATGAGCCAAGCACAGCCATGATGGAAAGCTTTTCCATAAAGACATTTCTTTGAATAAACCGAAGTCAAAACAAGAGCTATTGTGTAAAATGTGCTCTGAAAAGTTATTTTCCAAGGCTACGGAAGTGACAAGCGGCGGATCAGCAGAGCTATGGAGGAAACTGTGAACCGTTCTCAGTAAAATGTTGCAAACCACGGAAGCTGGTGTCGCTTCACGTGAAAGGACAATGGCAATGACGTTTTGGAGTTTGAGAAAGTGGCCTCATGATGGTCTGACGACTAGCAACCAATCGGGTTGCTGAAAAACATTAAATAATTACATTTTAGTTAGATTAGTGAGTTAGAAAGGTATAAGGTTTGAGAGGAGCAGGGCTGACTGTTCCTGAGGGAGAAGTGCTGTCCGTTTTCTTGGGACACGTAAGATTGCTTAATACATTTTGATGTCTTTTTCTTTACAGGTCAGAAAGCTTAATTTAGGGATTTAGGGCTTGTTTGCTTTAATTCATGATTTTGAGCAATTTTGAAATGCCAGACTTTTGTGCCATTTAACCTGAATAAAAAGATACTGATTTAATAAAAATGTTTGCAAATAATAAAATGAGCTAATAAAGTGATTGGAAATTAAAAGCTTTAACTTTTAAAAATAAAAGACTTAAAAAACGTCAAGCTGGTCTTGATTAATTTAGTCGTTACCATCAGTAGATTCATTGGCCAAAAGTGGCTTAAATAATTGTTTTCATTATTTACTAATGGTCAGAATATTATACTGCAGTTGTATTTAATGTACATATAAAGTTTAGATAGCTTGATTAATTAGGCCACATGATTCAGTTGCTCAATTTTACTGTCTCAGTCTCATGGGCCTTTGGAGATATTATAGTATGGTGAGTATTAGGTAGTGAATAGTGTAGTTGAGACAGAATTTCTATAGGGGCGCTGGATCAATTCTTCTGGTAGCAGAGTTCGGTTGCTATGGTAACTGACATGTTACATGTTAATTACATAGGATACATGTCTAAAACATGTTGTTAAGTTTTTTCACTTGTTGTATGTAGTCGAAAGGATTTTTTCCTGCAGTGTGAAAAATTCCTGGTTATTGCCGGCAAAAGAGTAGTGTGACAGGTGAAGTTACACAGTGCATTTGATCTGTTTCAAAATTGTGGTATAGAATATATCACAGGTGTTGCGGACGTACAACACAAGTTTAGGGACCTTAGATGTGACTGGTTAAATGTATAGTGAGGATTGTCTATGAAATTGTAGCATTAAGTATAGGGACCTGGTGAGCCCGTTTTAAAACTTTCTGTGAAAAGAGTAATAGAATTATTCGAGCTTGAGTGAGGGTAAGAAGGCGTCGTCTATTCTTACTAGCGTCTGTGGATTTCTATGGTTGGTTAAAGTCCTGCCAAGATTTCGTGTGTGCGTGATCAGGGTTTTCCTTTTTGAATGCGTGAGTTTGTGAAAATAGCGTCGTCTATTTCATGTAAGAGGAATTCTGAATGACTGTTAAAAACTATCCTTTTTCAGAGAAACAGACAAATGGTTTGTTTATTTGTAGTTACTAACTGAAGTTCATTGAAAAGAATTGTTTAAAATGGCGCTGTGAAAAGTTTTTGTGAAGGAGGGGTGAGTTTACGAAGTAACACACAGCGAAGCTGCAATGGCAGTGTACGTCATTTGGTTCGCGTTGTGATTGGCTAATATACGTCACAGCAAGCGCACTGATTGGTTCACGTGACAGTGACGAGCTGACAGCTGATTGGTCTGTTCTGAATACAGCATTTCTATTGGTTGAGCAAGGTGGTGACGTAGCTTAACCTGATTGGCTTGTTGGTGTCTTTCGCGCACGGATTGGCTAGAGTAGCGGAACATCAAGAAAACATTACGATCATTTAAGAATAAGCAAATTTGTTTTAAAACATGAGTTATTGGTACGATAAAGACAAAACGAAGCCTTCATGGTTTCAGAAAATGAAAAATGTATTTACGCCAGACAAGAAAATTGAAACGCGTGGTGGAAAATTACTTCATAAGTACAAAACACCCGCAGCCTATATGGAAGGCGAGTATGGTTATCATACTGTAATTTGGTTTGAAAATTGGATGCATTATACAAAAATTGACGGCGTATTAGCCTGGCCAGAGGATGGGTCATTTAATATGAACATTTTGAGAAATCTGAGAGAAAAAATGATGGCTCTTATGGCGAAGCCTAGACCTACACAATTTGAAGCTTTAGTTGAATGGGAAGTTGAGATGATGGAACTAGAACGTGAAAGCAAATGCTCAGCACCTAGAAACTCAAAATATATTGTAAATAGAGAAACACATGAGGACAAAGTGAGACGCTGGAGAAAAGCAGACATGTATGATGGTCTGTACCCAGTGAGAATAATGATTACTGAAGAACCAGGTCAAAAGAAAATACAAAAGAAAAGTAGACTTGATGAGGAATTAGATGATGCAGTTTTAGAAGATATTTATTCTACTAAACGCAAACCGCCACCTTATCAGGCAGATTCACAGTCCACCCGAGAGTTTCTATAGGAAATTTTCCAAGTGCACCTCCTAGGGAAGGAGCTGATGAAGGTTCACCTAGATTTTTAAAACTACCTGAGAGAGTAGGGTCAATAAATAGTTCTAGTACACCCAGAGAAAACAGAATTCCTGAACAGAGAAATGATTTTCTGAGAAACAGAGAAAGACTTGCTGATATGCCAGAAATTTCAAATTATAATAGAGCAAAAGAAGATTTAATTCAACAATTAACAAAAGGCATGGTAGCAGTGACAGTACCAGTAACGATTGGTCCTGTTGTACCAGTTTTTGAGCAGGGAGAGAATAGACATTCAGCTTTGACAGTTCCATTAAATGCTGAAATTCAAAAAGTGGCTGAGAAATTTTATTCGGAACTTTCAGAAATTCATAGGGAAAAATCTATGATGCCAAATTTAACTTTTAATCAAAGCTTGACAGGTTGTCAGACACCATCTGTTGCAGAATCTGATTCAGCTACTTCAGAAAGAAGCCTAAATAAAATAGATTTAACGCAAAGTGCATTATCCCCAGAAGCTCCTGAATTTAAAAAGCTTGATGTTGCAAAATTAAAAGCGGATTTGGAAGAATTAATTATTGGCACAATTGGTACTGACAATTTAAGATTGTACCAGGATGATGAACTTATTTTTATTTGCAAAAGTATTCAGTGGAAAACAAAAAACATATATGAACAACTGGAAGAAATGGCTGCTGAATTAGAAATTGATTTAAGCAAACAGAAACATTTGCAGAAACATTACAGAGTGGATTTTTCTGAGAAAGATATTGATAATCTCAATACTTCTGGAATAATAACCCATATCAAAGAATTGATAGCTTTTCTCAAAAGATTAGGTGAATTAGGTAAATGGAGAATAAAATAGTCAAAGAATAAAGAACAGGACAAAAGTGTAGAGGTGAAACAGTTTCTGAATTTCCAATGAGGGAAATAGCAGGTGGAGGATATGTGCATGTCCCTTGGCCAAGACAGGATATTCTGTTATTTACTAATGATTTTCCTCGGCTGAGAGAAAAGCCTGTGGAATGGTATCGTCAGGTAGACAGATTCATTAAAGTGTCAAAAGTTCTGTGGATTGATCTGGATGGATTCTTTGACATTGTTGTCCCATCAGATCTTTGGACAGAATGCAAAATTTCTGTGAGTTGGCCCAAAGAAGAACCTGCTCGAGACACAATTACAGGTGCCCCATCGAAGGATGTCATGGAAATATACAATAAAGTAATTTATTGGCTGAAAGGGAAAATTCCCCCGAAAGAAGTGGATTGGGTTAAAATTGACAGAACAAACCAAGAGCCAAAAGAGTCAGTACATTCATTCTATGAAAGGTTACTGTTAGTCTTTAAACAATACAGTGGCTATGAAAAATTAAGTGAAAAAGACATGAGCCACTTTATTTACAGATTTGTTTTTGGTCTGAGACCTGAAATTAGTGAAATGATTAAACATGGAATCGTGGGATGGCAATCACTTTCAGTTGATGATATCCTGAGAAAAGCAAAATATTGCAGTGACGAGATTGAATCCAAACAGAAAAACCTTAGGGAAAAGGCTATGTGGGCACAAGTGAAGGTAGCTGAGCACCAGCAGATGGCTTTTGAAAATAAAAATGTGTATCAGAATCAAGGCAAATTTAAAAATAATTTTAATAACAAACCTAAATTTAATGTGAATATTGAAGAGCTAAAACAGAAGCTCCCATGTTTTAATTGCGGCGAAATTGGACACTGGAAGCGCAAGTGTAAAAATCCACCCAGAAATTTTAAAAATACCTCATTGAATTCACAGATGCAGAGTGAGGTAAATCAACAGCTACAGCAGCAGTTAAACGAGTTAAGTCAGCAGCGACAGCTACAGCGACAGGTAGCCAATCAGCAGAGCCAAATTCCACAAGCACCATTTCCAAACTGTGTAAATGCTCAAAGGTATACACCAGAAACTGGTTTCTGCGGAGGTAATCAGGTAAACTCTTTGTCAAAAACGAATGTGTCAAATGTTTCTCAACAATTTTGGTTGAAAGATAATGAAGTGAGTGATTCATCAGAAGATTACTCATGACGGTGCCTGAGAGAGGAGGAAGAGTGTGTGCTTGGACCGACTCTTGAGGTAGACCAGGCTGGTCCATTTGTTAATGGTAAAGTGAACGATGTTGATGTCACTTTTCTTGTGGACACAGGTGCTACCCGTTCTACTGTTAGATCAGTAGAAATTGAAAACCTTCCTCTCTCTGGTGAGTGCATCCAAGTTGTAGGTGTAGCAAATCAGCAGATTAAAACAAGCCTAACTGAGCCTGTAAAGGTTGAGATTGGGAATTACAAAGATAAACACAGGTTTCTAGTTTGTGACAGTAGTCCTGTAAATTTGTTAGGTCGTGATATTCTTTGTAAAATGAACTGTAGAATTTATTGCTCACCGGATGGTATTGATTACAAACTTCAGAAGTGGATGGTCTTTACAAATTGACAATGTTGATGGTTGAAGAGGAAAGTAAATTATTTCCTGCTTTTGACAAAAACAATTTGCCTGAAGAGCTTAAAAAGCCAGTCAATCCAGAAATTTGGGACTTAACTGGAAATGATATGGGTCTCATGAAACATGTGGATCCAGTAAAAATTACTGTAAAACAAGGAATAGATTTCCCAAATGTTCCCCAGTATAAAATGAAAGCTGAAACAATTGAAGGAGTCATTCCAGTGATTGAAAAATTCATAAGTCAAGGTGTTTTAAAAGTGATTGAGAGCAGCCCATGTAATTCACCGATTATGGGTATCAAAAAGCCAAAAGGAACTTACCGAATTGTTCAGGATTTAAGAAAAATTAACCAGATTGTTGTTTCATGTTGCCCAATTGTTCCAAACCCTGCGGTAATTATTTATCAGATTCCGCACGATGCAGAATAGTATACGGTCAGAGACCTATGTAATGCCTTCTTTACAGTTCCACTGCATCCAGAAAGCCAACATATTTTTGCATTTAGGTTCCAGAATCGCATTTTAGCATGGTGTCGTATCCCACAGGGGTATACTGAAAGTCCATCTATTTTTAATCAGTTATTAAAGAAATCTCTGGAAGATCTGATTTTACCTGGAAATTCAACATTGGTCCAGTATATTGATGATTTGCTTGTAGCAGCAAAGACACGAGAAAATTGTGTAACAGACACCATTACCCTTTTAAATCGATTGGCAGATGAAGGACATAAAGTGTCACCTGCAAAATTACAGTTTTGCAAACAAGAGGTAAAATATCTTGGTCACAGAATTTTAAAGGGAACGAGACTAGTGACTATAGAAATAATTAAAATGATTCGAGCAATACAGCCCCCGACAACACAAAGACAGGTCAGAATGTTTCTGGGAATGGTTGGTTACTGTCGTCAGTGGATCAGTGGATTTTCGGTGATTGCAAAACCACTGCAAAGACTGGCAAAAGCAGACATAAAGGATCCGATTAAATTGACAAAAACTGAACTAGAAGCTTTTGAACAATTGAAAAGAAGTTTGTGTGAAGCTCCAGCCTTGGGAATGCCAGACTATGAAAAAGAATTTGAATTATACTGCAGTGAAAGGGAAGGTGATGCACTGTCAGTTTTGATCCAAAGACATGGAAAACTGAGAAAGCCAATTGCCTATTTCTCAGCTGTTTTGGATCCTGTTGCAAAAGCTCTGCCAGGTTGCTTAAAAGCAGTGGCTGCAACAAGTGTAAGCCTTGAGCAGAGTGAAGGATTCATTATGGGATTTCCTGTAAAGGTATATGTACCTCATTCGGTTGAAATTCTTCTTACCAGAAGCAAAACTCAGCATTTAACTAGTAACAGATTAACTAAATACGAGAAAACAATTCTGGGATCAGATAATGTTTCTATTGCAAGATCTGTGAATTTAAATCCTTCCACATTATTGCCGGATGGTGTTGTTACTGAGGTTAATAATGAAATTGACATTGATCATGAGTGCCTGGATGTTGTAGACTACTGCACCAAACCCCGGCAGGATATAAAAGATGTTCCTCTGCCTGAATCTGATTTGGCTTACTTTGTTGATGGTTCCTGTCTAAGAACAGACGAGGGCATTCTGAGAGCAGCATATTCAGTATGTACAGTCTCAGATGTTGTAGAGGGTTCGCCTCTTGATGGAATTCGTTCAGCCCAAATTGCAGAATTGGTTGGTCTAATTCGAGCTAGTGAAAGAGCAGAAGGGAAAAAAGTTACCATAGTGACTGATAGTCAGTATGGGTATGGCGTAGTTCATGACTATGGTCAGCTCTGGTCTCAAAGGGGTTATTTAACTTCTGCGGGAACGCCAATCAGAAATGCAAAATTGATCAAGAGATTGATCGATGGCATTCAGTTACCAGAACAAATTGCTGTTGTGAAATGTGCAGCTCATAAAAGGGTGAGGACTATATTACCAAAGGTAATGCTTATGCGGATGAAATTGCAAGTTATTGTGCAAAGAATAATTATTCAATCAATCGGGAAAAAGACAAAAGTCACATTTTGAACTCTCTCATGCTAATATCTGTAGTTGAAACATGGCAGGGAGTAAAAGAATTACAAGATGAGGCAGATGAGGAAGAGAAAAACACATGGTTAAAAGCAGAGTGCAGACAGCGAGAAGAAGATGGAGTTTGGGTTTACAAAGATGACAGATCAGTAATGCCAAATTGCATGATTGCTGACATGGCGCAGATGTGCCATGGTCCAGAGCATTTAGGAAGAGATTCTATGATCAGATTATTCAGAGAGACATGGTTTAGTCCAAAATTCAGAATTATTGCAGAATCACTTTGCCAAAGATGTTTGACCTGCCAATAAATGAATCCAAACAGGTAAACTGTTGTGAGTTTGGGAACCATAGGACGGGAGGGTGGTCCTTTTACCAGGTTGCAGATGGATTTCATTGACATGCCACAGCACAATAAGCTCAAGTATGTGCTTGTGTTTGTTTGTCTGTTTTCAAGATGGGTAGAAGCTTTCCCAACTTGTCACAATGACTCAGTCACTGTGGCAAAATTACTGTTGAGGGAGATCATACCTAAATATGGTTTTCCGGTGACTATTGAAAGTGATCATGGAACGCATTTTGAAAACAGATTGTTACAATTAATTTGTGAAGCTTTGGGAATTGAGCAGAAGCTACATTGTGCATACAGACCAGAAGCATCAGGTGTTGTAGAGCAGATAAATGGAACAATCAAAAACAGGATTTCAAAAATGTTTTAGCTGCAGGAGTGAAGTGGACAGACGCTTTGCCACTTGTTTTGATGTCTTTGAGAAACACTCCTGAGAAAAAGACAGGCCTTAGTCCCCATGATATCTTAATGGGTAGAGTTTTGAGGCAAGCATTTTGAGTATTAATGATAGTGCAATTATTGAGTACTGTCAGAATCTTTCTGATGTAGTTAATTCTGTATTTCACCAGGTGGGAACAGATGTGATTACAAAAGAAAAAGAACAAGCTCATGATCTGTTACCTGGAGATTGGGTCAGAACAAAAGTGCATCGAAGGAGAAACTGTTTAGTACCTAGATGGCAGAAAGCAAGACAAGTTAATCTTGTAACAACTAATGCTGTAAAGTGTAGGGGTCTGAAAAGGTGGGTGCATGCAAGTCACACCATTCGTGTACCACCTCCTGATAATTCTGATGAAGAAAGTGATACAATAACTGATTCGGATTCAGAAGGAGATCCTGAAGGTCCAGAGTCTGATGATCAGCAAAATAATCAGGCATTGAATGAAAAAGATCTGGAGATTGTGATTCTAGATCAAGAAAATAGAGAAAATCTGTTAGAAAAAGAATCTCAAGCAGAAAAAGAGGATTCAGAAGCAGAAAATTCTGAGCAAGACGATAATCTAGTCCAGGAGAGTATTGAAAAGCAGAAGAGTAGCTCTGAATGTGGGAACAAGAATTCTGAAACTGGGAAGCTGAAGGTGATCCCTGAAGAAGAGGAAGAATTACCAAATACCAGCTATAAGGATGATGTTCCTAATGGAGTGAAGCTGCCGAGTAAAGAAGTTCCTAGGTACAGATTGGAAGTCTCAGAAACAGATACAGACGGGAGTGACGAAGAGTCTGAAATAAGAAAATTCAGAAAAAGATCTTGGAAAGCTGAATGCAATGAAACTGTGCCAAAGAAGAAAATCTTGAGGAAAGGAGATGTTTGGCCTGAAGAAAATCTGAAATTCAAATTGATAAAGAAGTCAAAAGAACAGGTCAACGAGATCTCGAGTCAGGGAGGTGACTCTGAAAAGAAAAACGAGAAAGGTAGAAAAATTGAGGTAATTAGTGGTAAGGCAAAAAGAGTGATTAAGCCCAATCAAAATTATAAGTCCCCAGAGTGGACGTATATCATTATCCGGCCAATTGTTGAAGTTGAAAGTAGCAGTCAGGAAGATTTGGAAGAAGCTAGTGACAATGATTGAAGTTGTTTTGTTTTAGATTAGGGTTTTAATTCCTGGCATAAGGCTGAAGAAAATGTGTTAGGTGACACAAGGTCGAAGAAGTTGTGTTAGCTGGAAAAACACGTTCATGTGACGCAAGGTCGAAGAAAAGCTGTTTTAGGGTTACTTTAAAAAAAAAAAAAAAATTAAAGGGGAGATATAGTTTACTTACATTACTTACATTATTCATAAATGTTTAAATTTTTGTTTTTAATTTTTTGTTTACTCATTTTTTTAAATGTCTAGTTCTGATACATCAAGGTGTTCCATTTTAAGAAGGTGTTGCAAAATGTCTTCAATTTGTGTGGTTCTTTTAATACTGGTTTGGTGAATTTTAGCAGTTGTTTGCCCTTTTGGTATTGATAAGCAGAAATGTACGGCTAATATGACAAGTAAGGCAGAGTCTAAACAGGAAAAACATGCTGGCAAGTCTAACAGAGTTATTGAGCATAATCCAGAGATCCACCAAGATAGATCTGTTGGAGATTTTTCTATCAATTCATTCTCAAGGCTTTTATCTGAATATGTTAAAGTGATGAATGTAAAGGACTGCTATGTCTGTGTGAAGCTTCCTGCTTCTGTCTCAGAGGGGATTACTTATAACATGTTACCTCTCACGTATGGCATCACTTGCAGTGTGATTGCTAGCTTGTTTTATCAAACAGGTCGATTGGAATACTATTACTCAGACTTTGATGAGGTTTTTGCAAACCTCAAAGTTGTAAATAGCTTAAACAAAGTTAAGCCTGCGAAGCAGATGAGGGAATTCTTTTTGGTAACTAATGAGCTTAATTATGAATATGCTTATAGAAATAATTTAACATGCAAAATGAGAGCAGAAGAAAAGACTTTCCTGAATATGGTTGAGGAGAGAAGGGCAATTTACAAAAGAAATGAGGTGCTTAAACATGCTAAGTCCAAATTCTGGCAAATAGAGGATGCTAAGCTTAATGGTGTTATTACAAATGCAGCAATTCACATTGATGAACCAGTTAGTGGTAAATTTTGTATTAGAAGAGATAACACACTTTATGATAACTTTTTTGTTGGTGCTAGTCAATGTGAGGATGCCTATCGTATCATAGGGGGATGGGGATTTAAAGGTGGGAAAGATCCTATTTTTCCTGGAATTTATTTTATCTGTGGTAACAAGACATATTTTAGCCTCCCTGACCATTGGTATGGGACCTGCTACCTTGGATTAGTTTTTCCAAATATTTTCCATGTTGACAGAAATGAGAAGGGTACCTTTGAAATTGGTGAACACCTGAACAGGTTTAAGAGGGAAAGTTTTACAGAAGTTATGGGGGACATTTTTGGTGCAATTATTCCCATGGTAGGAATAACCATGAATTCAGTTAAAATTAGAAAGGTTTCCACGATTGTAGACAGATTGTCAACAGATACTGCCAGTGGTTTTCAATTAGTCAATACAGAACTTGTTGCTACTAGAAGCATGGTTATGCAGAATCGTCTTGCATTAGACATTCTGCTTGCGAAAGAGGGAGGAGTCTGTGGGGTTTTACATGTCCAGCATTGTTGTACTTATATTCCTGACAAGAGTCGGAATATTGAGACACTTATTAAAAACATTACTGAATTTCATGCAGAAATAGAACCCCTGGAAGAAGAAAATTTCACCGAACGATTAGGCAAAAGAATTGAGGCAATTAAAGAATGGTTTTCAGAGATTGGCAGTTCAATCATTGGCAAAGTACTCTGTCCAGTAATTGTCATCATCATGGTGATACTTCTGTAAAAAATTAGTTGCATGATCCACAAGAGAAAGAAGCATCAAAGAGAAAAGAGGAGGATTTATAAACTTAGAAAAGAACAAGAGAAGGAATACGAATTAGAGGAAATGCGGAGGGTTCAATATGAAAGTAACAAACAAACTGCTGAGACAGGGGTTTAGGGAAACTAATACTGAAAGAACTCAAGATGTGATGTCTCTAAATTGGGTTCAAAATTTCCAAAATTTTGGGTGTTGTTTGGTGATTTTGAAATCACCAGATGAGGGAGTTGATGGAGCGAGTTTCAGAAATGATTTTATTCTGGCTCGTGATGTTAATCTCCCATAACTTGATTAATTATATTAATGTGTTTTTGCATGATTTGTGTTATTAAATCAACTTAGAGTAAAATTCCATACACGATTACACGGGATTAACGTTATGTGCTTTATGTTGCATTTGCAAGTATGTTTTATAATACATAACTAACAATTGTTTAGTTTGGCCTTTTGTCTTTGTCAACATTAATGCGGCTGATTAATTAATGGCATGTGCTTATTTTATGCGTGCTTTCGTCTATGTTGTGTCTGTTTATCTTTTTCAGATATATGAAGAATCCTGCTGGACTTTATGAAGAATGGTAGATTTGATAAAATACCGCTTTTCTTTGTGCTTCTGCTAGCTAACATATATTAATGGGTTAACATTAGCAATGGAGGGTGGGTAACAGAATGACTTTCATAACCTGAAATTAATTATTCTTTTGTGTTTGTTTGAATACTAGCCCGAGTGAAAGGCTTGAGGCCTGTGATTTATGGAGAATGTTGGTTAGCCTGACAGAGATGAGCCAAGCACAGCCATGATGGAAAGATTTTCCATAAAGACATTTCTTTGAATAAACCGAAGTCAGAACAAGAACTATTGTGCAAAATGTGCTCTGAAAAGTTATTTTCCAAGGCTAAGTAAGTGACAAGCGGCGGATCAGCCGAGCTATGGAGGAAACTGTGAACCGTTCTCAGTAAAATGTTGCAAACCACGGAAGCTGGTGTCGCTTCACGTGAAAGGACAATGGCAATGACGTTTTGGAGTTTGAGAAAGTGGCCTCACGATGGTCTGACGACTAGCAACCAATCGGGTTGCTGAAAAACATTAAATAATTACATTTTAGTTAGATTAGTGAGTTAGAAAGGTATAAAGACTAAGCCCTTTGAGAGGAGCGTGGCTGACTGTTCCTGAGGGCGAAGTGCTGTCCGATTTCTTGGGGCACGTAAGATTGCTTAATACATTTTGATGTCTTTTCCTTTACAGGTCAGAAAGCTTAATTTAGAGATTTAGGGTTTGTTTGCTTTAATTCATGATTTTGAGCAATTTTGAAATGCCAGACTTTTGTGCCATTTAACCTGAATAAAAAGATACTGATTTAATAAAAATGTTTGCAAATAATAGAATGAGCTAATAAAGTGATTGGAAATTAAAAGCTTTAACTTTTAAAAATAAAAGACTTGGGAGGAGCCTAGCCAGCAGCCGAGATGGCCGCCTAGCACCTCGGCTTCGCCGACCCGTGTGCCTTTTTTCGATATCCTGCCTTCAATCCTGCACCTCCGTGAACCCCACTTACCTCGGAGACGCTCCTACTCCCGCTGCGACGAACTCCGGTGAAAGCGGAGCGATCCCGGGGGTGTAGAGCCTCCGCTTCCATCCCGGCCTCTCGAGTGGCCACAGCAGGGACATCGAGTACGGAGACGGCCGGCGGCGACAGCAACAGCAGCGGCCGCTGCGGAGGGGGAGGAGCCGGTGGACTGACTCTACGGGCTGGCGCTGGGCTTCTTCATTGTAGCTTTCCTCGGCTTGGCTGCCCAGCGCGCCTTCCCTGCAACATTGTTTCGGCTCCCACACACTGTATCCCGGCCTCGCTGGAAGAGGGCCGGGATTGCTTCATTGTTGCACTCCCCCGCGGCGGACGCCATTTTCCGCGTCTGCAATCCTGTGCCTGCCAGTGGGTTTCCCTGCTTTGCCGGCTTTCTGATGAAAGAAGTTCCCTTTCGACCGGCTGCCTTCCCATCACAGTGCCAGCTGTGCCCTGCTGACATTGCACAGATTCTTGGGGGCGGCTCGCTGACGAGTGAGGCTTGCTTTCCGTGGCGCTCCACAGCCGTGCACACAAGATGGTGGCCAGTTGTGCATCTCCCATTCCGGATCCTCCGCTGGGGCTGCGAGATGTCCTGGATGCAATTATGGATCTGCGTATGACCTTTCGTGTCATCACTAATGATTTGGGGGCCCGGCTCACTGAGATCCTTCCAGCTGGTCACGATGGCCCCTCAGCACTGCGCACTACGCCACAACCTCCATCGGTCGACGGTGGACCACCCGCTCTGGAGTGTACGGGGGCGACGGATGGGCGCGCCTCCGTGACTGCTGTAGTGCTCCTCGGCGCCGCCTCGGGAGAGTCCGGCGACACTGCTCCTTCGCTAGGGCCGTTGCTCAAGTCTCAGACGCCATGTTGCCCTTCTCCTTTGTTCTCTGGAGACTTGCTTCCTCGCATCATTCTGGACTTGCTGTTTGGGCTCCGTCGGGCTGCTACGCTGGAACTTTCATCTGGTCTTGCACCCAGTTGTGCGGCATTCGGTTTGGCAGTGAAGATTTCTTGTGCCCCATGCCATCGAGCTCCAAGCCAGTTTGCCCCGTCGCAAGCACCTCGATTTCTGCACTGGATTCCACGGGGGCCCTCCCCATCCACGTCGGCTGATCTGGACTTGGACTCTGTTGACATGCCGGTTCGAAGGGGACAGGGCTGATGATGTATTCGCTTATGCGGCAACTTTCTATGTGTATGGCCGGGACTGTGAATGACACTTGTTGGAGGTACAGGTTGATTAGGTACTAGGTCGGGGCCTGGGGTTGGGCGGCCGGGGGTAACGTTACTGTCTGCTTTGGTGATATCCTGGGCCCTCCTCCGATCAAACGTGAATTTTTTCCTTCTTTTTCTTATCTTCTTCTTCTTCTGCATTTCGGGCACTCCTTTGGGGCGACAGACACACTGCTAGGGGGGGGCAGGCCGTAGCCTCTGCATGCGTGTAGGGTGGGGGGTTAATTTCTTGAATGTTTTAGTTTCTATGGGCCTCTTTTTCTTTCTTTTTCTCTTCTTGTCACTTTTGTCCTTTATTTCTTTCTTCCTTATTTTCTTGGGTCAGAGGGTGGATTGGGAACTGGTGGGTAGCGATTGGGGGTCACTAGGTTACGGAATTCATTTCTATCCTGATTTACTTGCTTACAGTCGATTGTTTTGTGGATAATGCTTGCTGATTATTATGATGCTCGTTGCCCACTTCTGTCCTCATCGTATTGTTCTGACTTGGATCCTTCTTGACCTTACTGCTGTGGACTCACTTAAAAAACTTTAAAAATTAAACCTCATTATCCTACTTCTCGGTGGCGCGATTATGTATAATGTAACTTGGATTACTTGTGCCTGCTCTGAAACGCTGCTGAGTCGCCTAATTGCTTGCTGATGTGCCTTTTATTGTCGAGGCCGGCCTGTGGGTTGTAGGCCCGTATTTGTTTGCACATACTGTCCAATAAAGGTTTTCAAAAAAATAAAAATAAAATAAAAGACTTAAAAAACCTCAAGCTGGTCTTGATTAATTTAGTCGTTACCATCAGTAGATTCATTGGCCAAAAGTGGCTTAATTAATTGTTTTCATTATTTACTAATGGTCAGAATATTATACTGCAGTTGTATATAATGTACATATAAAGTTTAGATAGCTTGATTAATTAGGCCACATGATTCAATTGCTCAATTTTACTGTCTCAGTCTCGTGGGCCTTTGGAGATAATATAGTATGGTGAGTATTAGGTAGTGAATAGTGTAGTTGAGACAGAATTTCTATAGGGGCGTTGGATCACAGTCAAGGGCTATTAGTGTCACAATATTTTGAATGACAACAAATCCTACTTGAGAAAGCCACACAGATCTTCGTGTGTTTGAAACACCTGATGGAAGGAGCTTTCTTCTTTGCTAGGTTCAGACCTGGTTTGATGTCTCATTGACTCATGCAAGGCATGCACTTTCCATTTGGCTCCATAATTGTTTAATTTCCACTTTACCTTTCTCTTTTATCTGCTTGAATACAGACTACCCCAGCTCCAAAGTAGAAATTCCAAGCTGCCTTCGCTACAGTTTTTGTGGGTCCTTGTTATATGTCAACTGCGTCTCCTGCTTGCAGAATGTTGTTCCCTGGCTATGCCCCAATGTGATTTCTTCAATAGGGTTTGAGTACAGTTAAACAGCATGCTACTCGAACTCAGTCTGTGTCCCTCTTTGTGATGTCCCTCTGTTACGGTGTTAGACAGTTGTTCCTGTGTTTACCTTCAGAAGAAATGTTTGTCTCTGCTGTAGCAGCTTTCATTAGCTCTTTTTTTTGCATTAATACCAATGCAGAATTCCTTTCTCTTACATGTGTGACTTTGCAGGGCAAAACATTTAGTGGTACTGCTAAGGCTTAGTTGATTTAACCAACCATTTTCCGAGTTAGGAACCTTTTTTTTATTGTGCTTGTAGTTTTGTTTGCATTTTTAATGTGTTTTCAGTTTGTTTTTCAGGTGGATCATTAAGTTGACTGCGGTGTGTTCAGCAGACGGCATTTCTGCTCTCGTTTACAAAGTAGTTTAACTGTTTTGTTATTCCTTTTCTCTGGTGCCGCTGCATTACAATTTTATTTTTAATCGTCTTGACCTGCCCCATCCCCTCCCTACTCTTTCACCATCGACTCCCCCTTTTTTTTTTATTTCAGTAATTTTGTATTGAAAGAAAAGAGTTTAGTATATACAAGGTACAGTATACGGGGGTACAGTCAAAAGATCGCAGGGGGGGGGGGCATAAATAGTGGTTGCAATGACATTTTGGCCGGTGGGGTTACATACAGCCTCTGTGTGACATGGCTGCGGCGTTCGTTCGTTGATAGAATTTGTCTTTGGCCCATGCCCGTCTCCCCCGACGGCGAGAAAGAAAGAAAAGTGGGAAAGGAGAAAGGAAGGGCTGTGATGCTGGGTGGAGCACAGTGCACGGGTTCGAGACACCTGCCTCTCTCCCAATGTGAATGAGTGATAAAGAAACAAATGCTTTGAGACACACTCAAATGCACCCACACTCAGCTTACCGTATACAAATGATAATTTACAAACCAACATATAGGACATTACACAAGTAAAGGAAAACCCGTAAAACAGTAAAAGCTCTTCATGCAGTTACCTTGTTGAATCAACAGATAATGTAGAAGGATATGCTGACCAAGCGTGAATCACAATTCAAGGATTAGACTCGACACAAGGTCCTTGGCTGGGTCAGGTATCTCCTGTGTTTCATGCCCCGATGTGCTCGGCTCTGATAACTCCAGGCTAACGTAACGCTTCTGGCGAGGGCTCTGACTGTTATGTTTTGAGCCACCCAATCAGGAGTAGGTGATATAAGGGGACATCCTTGGCTCTGCAGTCTCTTCTCCCCCTCTCCTGGCAGCAAAGAATGTTTCAAGAATAGGACGGGCAGCAGTTATATTTAAGTTTCTCAGGAGAATTTTGATCGGCGTGTGGCCCACTCACTAAACAGCCACGCCTTGCAGCTGTCATCCGTTTTGTGCTGTGATTGGTGGTAAAATTGAAAGATGTTCCACAAGTGCCTACACTTTATGCACAACCCGGATACTGCCCTGCTATTGGCCCCAGTCTTTTCAATATAAAACCCATTATATCCTGCTCTTACAAGCTGTTATATCTTGAGGTGAACTCTGGTTTACTTTACAGGACCCTGCCCCACTTGACTTAACAGACACACCACTCCATGAGGGAAAAACCCATAAATGGCTTCCAAATGTTGTTGGGCCTTTATATAATCTACTCAAGCCATGCATGCACAAAAGGATTCGCTACACAGAAACAAAACTTTTTCATCTACTTCACCTATGAAAAGGACATGGCTACTGTCCGGCAACAATAATTTCGCAGGAGGGCAAAGCATATGGGGCTAGACAGAGAAAATGAGTGAAAATAAATAAATAACTTCTATTATCCAAACAGCTTCACTGCAGGCCCGGGAGCACTCTCAGACACTTACCTGAAAGCCCATCAGAGTCCATCTTTTTGAGGTTCTTGGCTGCCAGGATAACCACAGTCAATATGCTGGTATCTGGGATGTATTGTCCCTATTCAACCACAGTTTATGTAAGTGCGTGCAAAGATTTTCTGGTCCAATGGAAGAAAACAAATCCTTCAAGACAGTAAATAGGTCCTATATTTTAGGAGTCTCCTTCTTACTGCTCTCAATTTTGCTATTTTCCAACAATAATTTCAGTGTGTTTCCTTTACTACGTTTAGAAAGAATGTATTTGTTCTCTTGCTTAGGGGACTGTTTCTCCATTCTTAGTCTATGTGGCTTTCTGGTAATTCTTGTAAGTGGTTTTCCTTTTTCTTCATACAAGTTGTTTATACGAGTGCTGACTATTTCTGAGGTACCTATGATTTTGATTTGATATATTTTTAAAGTTCTTGAATGCCAAGAGGCATCTTTCGTTGCTTTTGTCCAAAGATAAGCTGAAAACCTTAAATACTGAAACTCCAGGTTTGTTTTGAAGGATTGACTGAAAGAGCGGAGGTGCGGCCTTTCCTTCAACTGCAGCAGGAGAGGGTGCCACAGTTTAGCAGTTTCCGTAATGAAACTTCTACCTCCCCAAGAGGCTCCTTTAAACTCGGGTACAGCCACATATTTGGCGTTGGAGGTTCTAAGGTTTCTGGGGGAGAACACCAGATACATTTGTTCCTCAAATATTAAGGGCCAGAATTGTGTACGGCCTTGAAGGCAATGCAGAGTGCCTTTAATTCTATCCTTTTTAGGTCTCGTGACCTACAATGCGCGCAAGCGCATTGAGGGAGCGAGAATTCAAGTCGGCAAAAGCCTCGTCAAACCAAGGGCTTTCTGCTGCGCTTTTCTTGAAGTTCACGTGAATCACGTGAACAAACAAGCACGCGCATCAGGCACTCCTCCCACACCTCACGGACATCTGTTCATTTCTCCTCCCCCTCCCCAGCCAGCTTCCCCCAGGCCCCTGCTGCTTCACACCCTCATTGCCGCTCGGCCCCCTCCCATGCCCGCCGTGTCGCATTTCTCCTCCCCCATCCCCTTCTCTGCCTTGCCTTCCCTCCGTCTTGTTATGAATGAAACTAGCTTCCCCCAGGCCCCTGCTGCTTCACACCCTCATTGCCGCTCGGCCCCCTCCCATGCCCGCCGTGTCACATTTCTCCTCCCCCTCCCCTTCTCTGCCTTGCCTTCCCTCTGTCTTGTTATGAATGAAACTAGCAGCCCGAAGGCTTTGAGATTAGGTAGTATTCCACTGCAATATTGTACATTAATTTACTTTAATTATTGAAATGTACTTCTGTTGAAGGTATTTACACCTTTTCTTTTTTTTGCATTTATCTTTCCTTTACGCCGCATCTCTTCTCCCCGCCTGTCCCACGCTGCTCCTTATCAATCATCCTTTCCTCTTCCCTCCACTATTGCTTTTATTTTTTGGTTCTTTTACCCTCTTCCATACTCATATCCCCAACCCGTGGCTGACTTCAGAATAGACAGTGCCCAATGGCTACCACAACGTCAGCACTTGTGACGTGACGCAGACTTAAAAATGGCACGAGCGCTATGGCGGGCGGCTCAGGCTGCAGTTCCTCATTATAATGTTTTCGAGGTTGCAGTAAATTTTTTTAATGAATGTTTTTCTGCGCCGCCGTGACTCGACCCAACTCCATGGACCGCAGCAGCCGCTGGAGCCCAGAGGATGCCACTGAGCTGCTCTGCTAGCCAAGCATGAATGCCCAGGTGATAGGGCCATTTGCTCCGGAAATCAGTCATCACAACCAACAACTGTTAGCAAATTTTTATTAAGTGGCATTAATCATACTTATAATACTATATGACTCGCAATGAGGTTTTCGCGAGACAACTTAAACAGTGCCCGAGCATACTCCTCACCTGCCACCCGGCTAATTGTGTCCCATCCCAAGGCAACATCAATCAATGCCCCGTGCTGATACGGTGGCTGTCCCAGAGTTGATGTGTCATGTGCTTAGGCAGCTCATCTGTGCTGACAACCGGGCCGGACCGCTTGGCTTTGGGGTAACTCTTACAGGCGGGCGTCACCTCTGCACTTCTGACCGCCACAGCCTATATTACACTGCATATTTGTGGGGCAGATGAGGACGCCATCTCTGCCCTCCTGGTAAATCGGGACAGCTTTGATTGCGGCACCGAAATACAAGCCCCTCCCCCTTGCAGGCCAAGAGCAGCGTGTTGGTTTTCCCCACACATCCGAGCATACAAGACTTCCCAATACTTGTACTCGTCTTCAATAGCCGCCCTACCTAGGGGGCAGCAGTGCCTCAGAGCTCGTCTGTAAACCACCGCACCAGCTTTCCGCAGTTTTGTTGCACTCATAGCAGAGGCCTGAACCCGAAGGGGGCTGAAGGGGCCGGCGCAGTAAATCTGACGTGCGAGACCTATTGGCAACGCCAGTGCTTGTTGTCATGGGAAGCCAGTGGAGTTTAACCAAGGCCTTGGATGTCTATTGGCATTTGGGGATTCCTAGTAGAAGACGTGCTGAAGCCTTCTGCAGTATCTGCAATTTGTGGAGTAATCTTTTGAAACATTAAAAAAAAATGCGTTGCAATAGTCCAAATTGGATAAGGCAAGTGCGGTTACTATGATTTTCTGAAGGTCCTTAGGAATGAAGGGACAAACCTTTCTGATAATTTTCAAGGTAAAGAAAACAGAGGAGGCTAAAGGGTTGATCTGATCGCCGAAGTTCAATCTGTTATTAAATACAATCCCCAGATTTCTAACTTTCTTCACAGGATTGGGCAGAGCATCTACTTCTAATGGCCACCAGCTCGGTGTCCAGGAGGAGGTGTCATTGCCTAAAGAAGGACCTCCATTTGCCTGGAGTTCATTTTTAGACACCTGAGTTTCATCCAGTTGTCTGTCTGACTCATGCAGTTATTAAATCTAGTCCCTGTGACCTCTGGATTAATGGAAACCAATACCACTGTCTGAGTATTGTCCGCGTATGAGACAACTGAAAAGCAGAAGGATTGGATGAGCCTGGCCAATACGGTGATATGATTCTCTTTAGATGTGGGCACAAACACTCCCTCCATGCTGGCATAATTCCCACCACCACTCAGTAAGGATCCACTAACTGTGGCATTTTAGATCAATTACAGGGTCATCAAGGCTTAGCGGATAAATGGTGGGTAATGGCAGATAGCACTATGGTGGTGCTATCACCACCACGCTGATATTCCCTTGTGAGCCCGGTGAAACTCATACCTGAGTGGTAGCTGTTATGCCACTATGAATAATGCTGCAGGTGCAAAGGTGCGAGAGCCAGGACTCTGAGGGGCCCACTTCTCTCCAACGTTGGCTCTTTTTCACTACCAAACCAGGAAGCAGGCTTGCCCTTTTTTGAATATTTGCATTTGGGCCCAAAGTCCCCTTGCTGCACAACTTAGGAGGCAAACACTACATCGGGCCGCCTTCACCCAGGACACTGGGCAATGTCCACGATTCCCACCTGCATTGGCTTGAATGCATTACAGAGCAGAGGAGGAATTATGGAGATTCAAAAGAGAGATGGAGACTATGGTAATCCTAATAACTGGTATGGTGCCCACCAGTAGCGTGTGATGGTAGCCATGTCCTTTACTCTTGTCCTGAGGGAGTCCCTCTGCCTGAGAGAGAGGGCAGAGGTACTACTATTACCTGGGAGAAGGCATGCCCAACCACCAACAACCTGACTTCTTTCGAGGCCTATGTTAAAATCATGCATCAAGGTCAGCCACCTTCATTTAAGTTGGCGTGTATCTTGCAGCTCCCTGGTTCGGGTGAAGACAGAGCAACTATCATCTGATCTGTAGAATTACCACCTCCACTTTAATTAACAGGCTAGTGGGAAACAGGAGATGGAACGTGGGAAGGAGTCTACTGCCTACCAGTACCAAGGTATAAATCAGAACCAACATGGGCATTCTTTTATCCTAGTCCGAAAGGAATATGCCAGTTTTTCACTTTTCATTAGATCCGTCCTTAGGATGACCCTAATCTCCAAATCTTCTGCTGACTTCTAGCCCCACACAGGACCTCAGCAAAAGCTTTACGGACTGAGCACCCGGTGGCAATGGCTCTGGCGGACGGCTTGCTCCAGGACTGAGGATCAGTGTCGCATTTTTCTCACACAAAGTATCACAGCTGTCGTCATGGATAGCATGTTTTGATTACGACGTATACACTCTGTTTAAGTTAACAATTTCTGTGTACTCACAGGTCGCACCTCTTCTTCCACACTTCGAAGAGAGGCAGCAACAGAATCCCAACACAGCCGCATCAGCCTGGTCAGACAAAGAACTCCAAAATCTTGGCGGATCTTTCAGAACTTGCTTTATATATTAGATATGTATATATTGCATTTATTAACATGTATTTAATTTTAAAACACCAACACATTTTTAATAATAATTAGAATGATCTGGTTCATCTTACAGTCCCCAGGAAAATTTACATGTGAGACTTATTAGGCTCAGTTGCCAGTTTAGTATGGTTATCAGGGTATCTGTGCTAGTTTCTGGTTGTAAGCATGTATCAGTCTTTCCTCTGCCTACATCTGAGAGCAGCTGTCTATCGGCCATGCTGGAAATTTCATGTAACTAGTTCCAAATTATGTTCTATTGAGTCCTGCTGTAGCAAATGTACTTCAGAAATGTAGCCCCTTATGCTCAACTGAAAAAATAAGGGATGTAGCACTGTTTTTTATAAAAATACAACATAAAACCAGCACTCATCACTATGTCCTAATAAGGAGTTCCTAAATTTTACTGAAATCGACAGCGATTTTCGCCTTATGAATTCATTATATTTCCAAAAACCAACATGTTAGAACACTAATCCAGTAGAAAATATTTGGAAATGGTCAACTGGACTTTCTATGCAAATGTAAAGTAGCGAGTGCACACACTCTCCTTCATGTAAAGTTTAATTTTCGCTTATATTGACAAATGAATGAGTGTTAGCAGCTTGCTGTGACCGTCCCCACACAGCATATCAATGATACTGCCGAAGAGGGCGACTGTTCCGCCCCCAGCTGCTGCACTGCGTGGGTTATTGTGCTTGCAGTAATATTCACGAGGGGAGACAGGTGGAAGGGGGGGGGTTAAAATGCACAGCATCGTTGTTTATGCAGTTCTTTTTTATTTGTTTCAGTACCCCTGAGCAAGAACTTAAACAGTTCGAAATGCATTGGGTTGTTTTAGTAGTGCCGGCTCGAAGGAATGTTGAAAGCTTGAATGGCAGCATTGGACATTTAAAAATGCGAAAAAAAAACATTCTAGTTCAACATCGCTGTCTCTGGAGTGACTATATGAGCATGGAATATGTGGATTACTCGCAGCTTTACATTTATTGGATTACTATTGATTACTATGGAGTATTATGACCAAAATGTGGTTAATTTCAAGAAGAGAGTTTCCTCACCCAAGCAGTGCAGCAGCTAGGGGCGGAACAGTCGCCCTCTTCGGCAGTATCAACTGAACTTTCCACCAAGGTACCTCTCCTCTTCCTGGATCTGACAACATATACCTTACTGGTGCCTGACTGCATTAAGGTCACCACCTCTCTAGACTTGACCCGGGCACTTCAGGTTTGGGCAGGTCTGTTTAGGAACATATGTGCTATATGAACATAAGTGTGACTGAGAGCGAGTAAACAATTCGATAGGGTCCAAAACTCAAATATGTGACTTCAGTGGCCACCACGGCTGAAACTGTGTTTCTGTGCCAGCACCAGTAGTGGCTCACACAGGTAAGAGAAGTGGGGTAGGAGCGGGTGTAGTGGAAGTCGAGAGATGATGGGATAAGTAATATTAAATAAATAAAACCATTTACCTTGTGCTCACTGCATCGCCACAATTCGGAGAGCGCAAGGTAAGTGTTTTTTATTTATTTATTTAATATTACTTATCCTGTCATCTGTCGACTTCCATCAACCCCCATCCCGCTCTGTCCCTCCTGCCCCACCGCTGTAACCTATGCGAGCCACTACTGGCCAGCACTGTTGCCTGCTGGATCAACCGAAGTGGTACTGTGCATAAGTGCAAGTGTCAATGTGTGTGAGCAAATAGCTCTCTTAAGTGGACAGTCCCACACAATAAAATCAAAATAGAAGTCTTTTTTGTGCTGTAGTGTTTAGGATAATGTTACTAGTTCCAGGCAGAGTGTTACATACTGATTTTACATATAAGAACAGACTTCCTGAGATCAATTCTCTTTTTAACATTCATGATTGCCAGATATCACTCTAGGGTTTCTAGTATGTTGGTGTTTTGTTTATTATGCCAGCACATCACCGTACAGCCACTTCACAGTGCTAGCTCCACCTTATGGTATAGGCTACTAGAGACGTTTGTTTGCCACTCAATATAATCACCATGGCTGATTTTCTTGGCAGTCAAAATTCTAGATCAAGCTTCCAAGGTAATGTTCTAGATCATCCTATCATGGCTAATGTTACATGCTATCCCTTTAGATCGATAGGTCTACACAACTAATGGGGTAAAGTTCAAGATTATCCATTGAGACATAGACTTCTGGACCACTTCTTCATGGATAAACTCTAACCATGACTACAGTTCCAGACTTGCCTTTAGGGTTACATTTCTAGACCACCCTTCCTGGGCCAAAGGTCTAGAACGCCTCCCAGGACTGAGGCTGTAGGCCACCCCTCTAGAGATTCATCTAAATAGAAGTAATTTACACAGTCATTGGTGGTCCTTGAAGTTGGACTGGAACCTTGTGGACCAACCTGGAATAACTCTGCTTCAGTCCATCCAATCAGGGATATTTTTCCAAATCATCATTTCGAGGCTGAAGTTTTCATGGCTGACCATCCTTACATAACTCATGTTTCAGCCAGTCCTTCCAGTGTTCATATTTAAGATTACTACCAAGGAAAGTGACTACAATACCACAGAACTGAATTAGGTCTGCAGTTCAAGACCTTCCTCAGGGCTGTATTTTTAGACATTCCCTATTAATCAACAACATCCCTCCAATACTGAAGTTGTAGAATAGACTCTAGAGCAATTTGTGCAAGGTCATCCACCAGAACCAAGATTGTGAAAGACATTGTGTGGATCTTAGGTTCCAGTGTGGCCCATACAACTGGAGTGGATTTTCTACTAAAGGGAAAATTTAGTATTTGTCTCCTCCTCTCAGGTGTATGGCACCACACCTTGGCTCAAAGCCTCCAGTTTGCTGTGATGGTTGATTTGTCAGGTTTTCCATCTGAAGACAGACATCCACAAAACTGCTCCTCCACTTCCTAACACAGAAACGGATATCCATATATGCCTATCTTACATTTCTCCAACATGTCCTGTCACATAGAAAAAGCCAATTTACCATGATTTGACAATCTTCTGCTGTGTTCATGGACAACTGGGTTCCACATCTACTCAGACGATGCATACAGACTATGCATACATCCCTCTTTTTATTCATGGGCCCCTGGATCTGTCTAGTCACAGTCCCATCCCATAGTCTCATGCCCTTGCTACACATGCTGGAGGGAAGGTGCATTGTCTTAGGGTTTGGGCAGCTTGAAGCGAGTCTTCACCCCAAGGGCAAGGTTCACCTCTTCTACTGGCTGCAGTCCGTGCCACTGGGCCATGGGTCGTCGTGGGTTTGCTAACATATCAGACCAATGACGCAACTGGTTTCCTGTTGCTTTGCATCCCAGGAACAGCTTCCCAATCTCTTCATTCTTGGTCACCTTGTCATGGTCCCAGACCGAGACCACAAGATCCACATCCTGGGGGGGCAAGAAAGAGATTGAATGTGTGAGTATCAGTTGATAGTACAACAATTAAAATGTGGTTTAGGACATACCCGCAATGGGATGTATGTCGTTACAACGCATACTTTTACTCCGCGTACCATTACAACGCGGTATTTACAACGCATACCGCTACAACGCATAGCGCTTTGGGGTGCTGGATAGTGGTAAGTATAATTTACTATTCTAACTCCAGTCCCCGTGGACACTAGGGAAGGTGTTGGATAGTAAATTAAACTTACCTCTTATCCTAGAGCGCCCCCCAGCGCAATGCGTTGTAACGGTATGCGTTGTAATGCCTGCGTTGTAGTGGTAGTGCGGAGTAAAAAATGCGTTGTAACAGGTGCATACCACCCGCAATGATCACAAGCAAGAGTGACAGAATGGAAACATGGTTACTACACTTAGAGGTTCAAAGGAAAGAAAGGTCTCGTGATAAAGTGAAGGGGTGCTATGTTACTGTTATTTCCACTAAATTTATGCCTGATGTAGGAGTGTAGAAAGGAGAGAGCTTGCAGTGCACTGCTAAATGTCAACCATCTTTGTATTGTTTGACTTCTGAGATCGTTTCAGAAAAGCAATTACATTTCTAAAACCTTTTTCAGGGATGGTGCATTTGCACGTGCTGAATGATATATTCCTCACTATACATCCTGAAAGGAGAACCTGAGTTTAAATACAACTTAGTTTGAAGTTTCTACTGTTTCTTCCTGAGGTACGGCCATATGTATGAGGACATATGATAGGGAAGAAAGGCCCACTGTACTCACCTTGATCTGCTCAAATTTCACCTCAAAATTAAAAGCCTCATTGAAGTATGGACTAAGCGTGTTCTTTTTCACTGTGGTCTTTTTCTTCTTCCAATGCTTCTTCTTTAGGAGTAGCTGCACCTTGACGTAGGGATCTGTATTGCACAAACACCAAAAGAGTAAGCTGAGAGGAGACCTAGAGAGAGAAAAGAGAGAGAGAGAGCGAGCAAGAGAAAGCAAGAGAGAGCGAGAGAGGGTGAGAGAGGGGCAGGCCCCTTTGTGAGGGTTGCTGGCTCCCAAAAGCCTATAGGAACATACAAATGTATGATAACTGGTGGCTGGATAGCAACCTATTATTTACAGGGGCACTGTCCAATAAATGCAGGGTGTTGTTGAGAGACATGGACCTGCATGAGAAATCTACACTTGCCAGTAGAAGAACCCACATGCTTGTAGTAGGCTTGACTGAAGCCTTACTCTGCAGCAGTTCTTCACATGCATCCATAACAGTCCCCAAAGCTACCAACTGCGAAAACATAGTCTCACATAGACAACAATTTAAAAAGGAAATCGGCTCGCCACATGTCACTTATAGAAGAATACCTATCTTTTGGGTAATATCTCTTCAGTTTTAATAGGCGAACACCTAGTATATTTGAGTCAAACTCTCCACCCCTCAGCTTTAGTAGAACACTGACTTGTTTGCAGGCATGCTCTCTAGGCCTCCCCTGCACTAGAATGGTGGATTCAAGTTCTCTGGCTCTTCCCTGTAGTGAATGCTAGATTGATTGGAGACACACTCTCCAATTCTTTCCTGCACTATAATGCTTGATTCCAATGAGACAAGCTCTCTGGTTCTTGTCTATAGTAGAATGTCAGATTTGTCAGAAACAGGCTCTTGGGGTCTCCCTTGCAGTAAAACGACAATTTGCTTAGAGACAAGTGCACCAGGTCTTACTTGTAGTAGAATGTGAGCTTCTTCCAAAACAAACTCTTTAGGTCTCCCTTATGGTAGAATGTGAGATTGATTGGGCACAGGCTCTGCAGGTCACCCTTTAGAAGAGTACTAATATGCTCGAAAACAACCTCTCCAGGTCTGTCTTCGGTAGAATGCTATATTATTTGGGGGAAAGCTCTCCAGGTCTCCCCTGCATTATAAAGTTAGATTGCTCAGAGACCAACTCTGTAGGCCTCTACTGCAGTTCCACTAGTCTGCTCAGAGCCAAGATCTCCAGATCTTCCCTGCTTGGACTTGACACTTGTCCAGGTCAGTATATATATTTTGTTACATGTTTGACTATGATAAAAGAATAGAACATGTCCTCAGCTAGAAGACTCTACATTGTTTGGTAGCAAGAGGACCATCCCTCACTAGCAGAGCTTTACATTGCTTTTAGACAAGCTCTTCAATGTAATGTCTGGTTCTGACATCTTGACTGGAAAGGGTCAGCATATTACAGCTATAATTACTTAGATTTAATGTAATCTTCTAATATTGTTTTGATGAGATTGATTTAATTACCTCTATATGGGCCTGATTTGTTTTCCACCAAAGCTAAAATAAAAAAAATAAAAAATATCCTGAACAATGGGAAAATTAAGTTGAGGACATTGGGCATCAATATCCTCTTGTTACCCCAGTGTCTTCCATTGCTCTGCATTTATCAACTGGGGATAAACCATGGTGTATCCATAAACATAAAACAGGGCTATTAGTGCCACAATACTTAGGATACCAACAAATATTACTAGAGAAAGCCACACAGATCTGCCTGTGTATGAAACCTCTGATGGAAGTGGCTTTCTTCTTTGCTCAGGACAGGCCTGGTTTGATGTCTCATTGGCCTAGATAAAGCCCATTGCTCTTTGAAGAAAGTTTTCAAAAGTGGCCTTTTTGTCAGGGCTGGATGCCTCTGAGGTCGGGCGCTTGACCAAGGATTCTACAAGGCTTCATGGGGAAATGCACCCAGAGGAAGAGGTGGTGCTCCACATTCCAACTTCTACCCCACCCACAATAGAGACAGCCAGGCTCGTGCCCAACTAGGAAGTAACAAGGGAGGAAATGACACCAGCGATATCACTTATTCAAGTAAAGATTTTTCCATCCTCGGACATTATGATGGGGGGGACGGATAAGGTTGTTCGTACACAATTGGAAGGTTCTTACTCAGGATCCGTGGGTGTTGCAGACTGTTCAAGGCTTCCAACTGGAGTTTTACTCCTACCCACACCAGGGGAATTGACAGACTCCCCTCCATTTTCCCAAACAGAAAGCAATTTCATAGACAACGAAGTGGCTTCTCTAGTGTAGAATGGGGTAATAACAGAATCAATCCCTCACCAGCACAAACATTTTGTGGGTCCCAAAGAAAGATAAGGGTTTCCGCTTGTATCTAAATCTCAAAGAATTAAATTCAAGGATAGTGCATCCTAAAGGACGCTTATCCAGAAGTTCCTATATTTGCCCTAATCACAGATTTCTTCAGTTGCAGTGGCACTATCAGTGGTTCGAGTTTACTGCCATGCCATTCGGCGGCCTGTCTTCAGCTCCTTGGTGTTTCACCAAGTTACTTCAACCTGTGGTTCAGTACCTTCAAGAACGGGGAGTTCAGCTGATCATATACTTATGGCAAAGGGCGTGGATTTCATCCTTCTCCATCTATCTTGGATGACCCAGCTCCTTCAGGACCTAGGGTTTCCAATCAACTCAGAACAGTTGATTGAGAGTCCCTCTCAGAAGATGGAGTTCCTGGGTCCCAGGTGGATTCTATCTGGCCCAGCTGATGCTTCTATTGAAAAGCGGATTTACATCAAGAAGGAGTTGAGGAGAGCGCTTGCCTATCTAACTATATCCTTGAGGATCTTGGCTTGCCTTTTAGGACTTTTAGCTTTTTCAATTCAAGAGTTATTTTCACCCACCCTTCATTATCAGGCAATTCGGTCTTAAAAATGCACCTTCGCAGAGGTTTAGCTTACTCTGAAAAGATTGCTCTGTTGGAGGAGGCCAGGATGGAGATGTCCTCATGGTTGGAGCATATGGACGCCTGGAATGGCAAAGCTATATTTGCTTCAATTCCGGAAGTGATAACAGAATCCAATGCCAGGTGGTGGGGCTAGAAAGCCTGTTACTGCTCTGTGGAGACGGGGTGCAAGTGGTCCCCGGAGGAACTACACTTTCTTATCAATTGTCTGGAGCTTCTGGCGGGTTCTTTTGCAATTTTTACTTTATCTACAAGCAAAACGAGTTGTTGCATTCTCTTGAAAATGTACAATGTATCGGCATCCTGATACATCAATTGATTAGGTGGGACAGGATCTTGCCTCCTAGTGGAGTTTGCCAAAGACTTTTGGCATTACTGCCTCCAACATCACATAGTGGTGATGGCGGAATATATTCCGGGTAGGTCAAATGTGGTAGCGGACTAGAACTCTCTGTTCCTGCATGACTCCAGCAATTGGAGGCTTCACCCTGGGAGCTTTCAACTTCTGAACTTAGGCTGTAGTCCTTCTGCGATAGATCTGTTTGCTACCCATCTAAATGCGCAACTTCTCCTCTTTTACAGTTGGGGACCAGATCTGCAGGTAACCCGTTCAGATGCCTCTCTTCACTCTTGGTCGACGGGGTTGCTTTATGCATTTCCCTCATTTGCCATTATTCAGAGGGTACTTGCACAGGTGATTCAAAAGCTGGGGTAGTTAGTTCGGATAACCCCTTGTTGGAAGGCATTATCGTTGTTCCCAGTGGCCCTGTATTTGACCTGTGCACCTCCGGTACGTTTCCCATCTAGCCCGGATATTCTCATGGACCTGTTAGGCTTCCCACACCTATTGGTGACTCAGGGGCTATTATTCCTCATGGCTTGGCAAATTTTAAGTAACGCTGGCAAGTGCTTGGAGTTTTGCAGGATGCCTTGTTGTTCCTAACAATCTTGGGCCCGCTCTACTCACAAACGCTATGAAGCAGCCTGGCGTAGATGGGTTACTTGGTATAGTGAGCAAAGTGTGGATCCTGTGGGATACAGAATCCATACGATTGGGAATTTTCTGGCAGATATTGCTAGTCAGGGTCTGGCTCATAGGACAGTGAGCACTTTGCATTCGGCAAAATCGACAGGTCATCCCCATCTGGATGGTAAACCGGTAGGTGAACATCAACTTTTCTGCAAATTGTTATGGTGTATCAGGATGGTCTGTCCATGTCAGCCAAAGCATTCCACAATGTGATGTGGGATGTGGAAGCGGTGTTACGTTTCATCAGAGATTGGCCTGCTAACAAGGGTCTTCCGCTAAAACAATTATCGGCGAAACTGCTCTCCTCTTATGTCTGATTTCCTGTCGAAGAGTCTCGGATATGAGTGCCTTGGTTCTAGCCGGTAGAGTATGTACTCCATCTGGGGTGTCATTTATTATCTCTTGACATACCAAAGCTGATTCCAGATGTGTTGGTTACCCTGCTTTTCCACAGAAATTGTGTGCTGTCAAGTGTCTAAAGTGTTATGAAGACTGTACATGTCAGTTGCGAAGTGATTGTACAGGACAATTATTGATTTCTTTGTAGAAACCTTTCGGCCCAGTCTCTTTGGCTACCTTGGCCCGTTGGGTTAGATGGTTGTTATCTGAAGCTGGAATTGATGCCTCCCCTTTTCAGAACTCATTCAGTGAGGGGGGGCTATGGCCTCTGAAGGTTTTTACACTGGTTCTTGTCTGATGGACATTATGGCTGCAGCGGATTGGTCTTCTGACTTTTAAAGTATTTTGTCATAAGCCAATTTTAGATGTTGCATTAAATGTGGTGGCTCAAACATAAACTAGCATAATTTGAAGCGTCTGTTCCAGACAGAACAAAAACATTTCTAGCTATCATGTAAAGAATTTTCTATTCTATTAAGGAGACGGAGGTGAGGATTATCCCAACCTAGGATGTGGTATATTGACATACTGTGGGGTTTTCATGCTCAGGTTGATGCATAGGTATGTATGTTATAGCTGTTCATCTTACAGTGACTATTGTATGATTTCCTCCTGTGTTTGAGAAGAAGTTCATGGAGGAGTGGCTTTTATTTTATTTTCAGGGACGGATGCCAAAGGAACTTGAAGTGGTCTGATGTGAGGCTGACACTGTATCTGTTTGTGCAGAGGATGTTCAGCTTTGCCTGTTGGAGCTGGCCGTGAAGTGGTCCTGTGGCTATTCAATTTACACTCTTACCAATTCAAGGTTTTTGAGAACTTAAGTTGTTTTTTCACAAACAAAGAGGATGGACTAAGGTTCGGTGGACATTTATACTCGGGCATGACCCCTGTGATTGGTGTAGAGAAGGGGCTGGAAGGGATCATGGGTTATGTAGTTAAAAGTTTGATTGGCTGCTGTGTTTTCCTAAGTAGAGAAAGAGAACCATAATCCTCCTCTCCGTGTCCTTAATAGAATTGAAAATTCTTGACGCAATAGTTAGACTTTTTTTCATTCCTTTCGCTTACATATGTGCTTTTTCTGGGCAACGCATTTAGTAGTCCTTCTACGGCTTAGATCATGTTATAAAAACATTTTCAGAGTTAGGATCATTTTTTATTGAACTTTTATTTGCATATTTTATTTCTTTGTTGTTTTTTGCAGGTGAATCATTACGTTGACTGTGGTGCGTTCATCAGACAGCATTTGTGCTCTCTTTTTACAAAGTAGTTAAACTTTTTTTTTCATTTCTAGTCTCTGAAACCGCTGCATTGCAATTTCATTTTGAAGAGTCTTCCCCACCGAATCCCTTCCTTACTCTTCCACCATCGACTCCCTCTTTTTTGACGGGCTCTGCTGGTGGAAGTACTTACAAGAAAGAGACCCCTCTGCTCAATTACAGGGAGACCCCAGCCTCTCTCCCAGTTTAAAAAAAGTGATAAAGAAACAACAGTGCAGAGGCTTTGAAGAACACTCAAATGCAACCACACTCAGCTTACCGTACACAAACGATAATTTACAAACCAACTATAGGATATTACACAAGTGAAGAAAAGCCTGTAAATCAGTATCATCTCTGAATCCAGTTAACTTATTGCATCAGCAATAAGTTGGAAGGATATGCGGACCAAGCTTGAATCACAATTCAAGTGTTAGACTTGACACAAGATTCTTGGTGCGGGTCAGGTAACTCCTGTGTTGTATGCCCTGGGGTGTTAGACTCTGAAATCTCCAAATATACCTAACACTTCTGGCGAGGGCTCTGACTAGTTACGTTTTGAGTCACCCAAAAAGGAGTAGGTGATATAGAGAGACATTCTTGCCTCTGCAGTCTCTTCTCCCTCTCTCCTGGCAGCTAAGAATGTTTAGCGAAGAAGATGAGCAGCAATAATATTACATTTTCTCTGGAGCACTTTCATTGGCTTGTGGTCCACTCACTAAACAGCCTCGCCTTGCAGCTGTCATGCGCTTTGCCAGGTGGTCAAACTGAAATATACACCAAAAGCATCTACAATTTATTCACACTTGGGATATTTCTCTGCTAATAGCCCTAGCCATTTCAATATAAAACCCATGATATCCTGCCCTTACAAGCAGTTATATCTTGACATGGACACTGGTTCACTTTACGGGACACTGCCCCACTTGACATAAGGGACATATCATTCCATGAAGGAAAAACACATACATGGCTTCCAAAATGTTGTTGGGCTTGCATATAACCTAATCAAGCCATCCTTGCCCAAAAAGGGCACAGATAAGATGAACCACCACACACAAACCAAAAACACATGGCGCTACTTCTCCGATGAGAAGGACCTGGCTACTGTCCTATAACAAGAGCTCTGAATAACAAACCTCTAGGACCACTGAATGTGCTGAAATAGCAGCGCACAGGGAACTGCTGGTGAACCTACAGTACATGGGGCTAGACAGAGAAAATATTGAAAAGGTATTCTGTTGACCAAACATCTTCACTGCAGGCCTAGAAGCAGCATTCTCAAACACTTACCTGAAAGCCCATCAGAGTCCATCTTTTTGAGGTTCTTGGCCTCCAGAATAACCACAGTCAATGTGCTGGTACTTGGGACGTATCGCAAAGAGAAGCAGATGTCTCCTAGGTGCTCTTGCTGCATTTTAAAATGAAGCAAATAAGTGAAGAGTCACTATGCAACCCCAGGAGTTTAGTTTGTGTAAGTACATGCAAAACGTGTATAGACCAATGAAAGAAAAAACATCCTTCAAAACATTAAGCTAGGTTCTATATTTTCTGGAGTCCTCTTACTATTCTGCATTTTAGTAATTTCCCACAATGATTATAGTGTGTTACTTTGTCTTTTGAAAGGGTGAAGTCCTTTTTTCGCTTGCTTAGGAGACGGTTTCTCCAATCTTAGCCTATGTGGCTTTCTGGTAATGCCGATAACTCTTCATACAAGTTCTCTATACAAGTGTTGACTATTTCTGAGGCACTTATGGTTTTATTTAGATGTGGGGAGAGGCACTAACTCCGAGCAGGCATAATCTCGGTAAGGATCTTCTAACTGCATCATTTTGGCTCAATCACAGGGTCAGCAAGACTTAAAGGGAAAATGGTGGGTGATGACAGATAGTACTATGGCAGTGCTAGCACTCTCACACTGATATTCCCATGTGAGCCTGGTGAAACTCTTTCTAGGCTGGTAGCTGATGTGCCACTCACTACCAATAATGCAGCAAGTGCAATGACATGACAGCCAGGACTCATAGGGGCCCACTGCGGTGCAACTGTGGTTGATTTCACTACCGAACCAGGAAGCACCTTTTCAATACTTTCATTGGGGCCCAAGGCACACTTGCTGCACCACTGAGCAGGCCTCTATCACCCTGGACACTGGGCAATGCCAAGGATTCCCACCAGCACTGTCTTGCATGCATTACAGAGCAAGGGAGGAATCCTGGAGATTCAAAACAAATGTAATCCTAACAACTGGCATGGTACCACAGGAAGCGGGTGATGGTAGCCATGTCCTCTGCTCTTGTCATCAGGGAATCCATCTGCCAGAGAGAGAAGGAGATAGGACTACTATTACCTGGGAGCAGGCATGCCCAACCACCAACACCCTGACTCCTTTCTAGGCCTATGTTAAAAGCATGCTTGGAGGTCAGCCACCTGCCTCTAAGTTAGCGTATATCTTGCAGCTCCCTGGCTCTGGTGAAGGTAGAGCTACTATCTTCCGAAGAATCACCTTCTTCCCTTTGGGAAGCAGGCGAGGGACTGTGTGAAGTGGTCTACTGCTTAACAACGTCAAGGTATAAAGCAGAACCCAACGTGGGTTTTCTTTTCTTTTATCCTAAAAAGAATATGGCTGTTTTTCACTCTTCATTAGATCTGTCCATGGGACGACCTTCATCTCCAAATCCTCTTCTTAACCATTTGTTTCCTTTGTTTCTTTTTTTGTATGAGTTTTTATATGATGTCCGCAGTTGACAGTATATTCGGAACTATGATTTTTTTCTGATCCTCGGAGTTGCCTCTCCTTTCACTTTACACCAGTTTTTGATTTTTTTTTTTATTCTCGTTCGTTGAACAACTTAATATGGGCACTGGTTTCAGTAAAACGAATTACATTGCACGCTCTGCATCGCCATTTGAGATTTTGTCCGAATGCCGGAGTTTACAACCCTCCACCCTGCCCCTCCCCCGCCCCACCCCACTGCGCCACTGCTACCACTGTCAACGCTGTGTTTGTGATGTGCACTTCATTTGCTTGTGTGAACAATATTCATCAAACTTCCCCACTTTGTTATGACACAAACAGGAAATACCTTATTATATGAAACGGTACTACAATGGTATGATAGATTGTGTAAATGTTCTCATTCATGCATTCATTCATTTATTCTCTCATCTTGCCTCTGCTTTTTCTTGGTAAATGCAGAACTTCCACATCAACTCCAATCAACAATGCTGTTCCATGCCAAAGGTTATGCCAAATGCAGTAACCTTTAACACCTCTGCCTTTTCCCTGCAGTCTCATGACAGGAATGAGAAAGCCTTCACTGCTACCCATTGCCATGTTCAGGAACTCTCAACCCTTACTGTTCCACCTTGTTCCATCTTAGGTCATTGACATCTATGTTGTGTACATTTTATACATGTGAATGTTCTGTAGAAACAGGCTGGTGCCAGCCAGTAGAGAGAGGAGCAAGGAGACCATTGTGTAGATTAAAGACAGTGCTTACTTTGTAGAAGGATAAGAGCTGGAGCCCAAAGCTTCATTCAAAACCCTCAGCCGGTGCTACTTAAGGTTAGGGTGCCAAATAAGAAGGTTGCGTAGTCTTGATTTCACCATATGCCTCCTTAATCCAGCAAACGGCACTCCCTGCCTCTTTATCTCACTCTTGCAGGATACTGTTCATCCCTGCTTTCTCCATCTGTAGCGTTTTCTACATCTTTCTCTTCCCCCTTCTTCCTGCCTTTGGGGTTTTTTTCTCTCTTGCTCGGGATCAAAGTTTGCTGAGAAAAAATTTGTGCCAGACCCCAAAGATTAGAGCCTGAGGTCCCCACCTGCAACCACAGGCTCAAATTAAAGCACTGGGCCTTCCCTGTTCTGTTCTTTTGACAGAGCTCTGCCCATGAGTATTTCAGAAGGAGGGAAGCACCATAGTCATAGCGTGGGACTATGGTGCTTGCAAACGGATTCTTATTTCTTCCATTTCTGATCCAGGACCTTCACCTCTGTGTGAAAGAAAACTACATAGACCACAAATAAAGACACAGGTAAGGGTTACGTTTCCTACTCAGGACACTCCATCTGAACATGGGCGGAGAGACACCCTGCCTCTTCACAGGCGAGTGTCATCAGCTCGTTATCTTCTGTCCTTCATTATCGCATAGTTTGGGATGACGTTTTCTACGGAGGATTTATTCAGAGGTATAGCTTACATGGTGGGGCAGAGTTCAGGTTTGAGGGTCTGATTCCTAGCTATGGGGCTTACCTCCATCTTTGAGTATGCGCTCAGCTTCTGCCACTCTTCAATCACATGCTGCATGTCCATGTCCTCCAATGGAAGGCGCAGTTCCCCAATGACGTCATGCTTCGAAAAGCGATTGAAGTCATAAATCCGGATCACCAATGTTGAGTTGGCCTTACTTTCCTTAGGAAGCTACAGCAGACAAAGGAGAGAGGCACAATAAATTTCCACGAAAACTGAAAGAATCTAACTGCGCTTGTGAGAATCTTGTGGGGTATCAGATGTGCACTAGTGACTCTCAAGTGATCAGTGAGGTTTGTCAAGAGTGCACCCAAATGTGGCTTATTCCTAGGTGTAGGTGAAGGTAAATAGATTTTCTAATGTGTTTTACATGCTACATGGTAGTGGGTGTTTGTGTGGAAAACACATGTGAGGTTTGCCGTCTCATAAGGAAAAGCACACGACAAAACTGACAATGTCCACCCAGTTTCTAAACCTGGTAGCATATGACAACAGGACACAACCAGTTTCTTAGTTCCTCCAAGACATTTTCTGCCTAAACCAGGTCTCCAACAAGAGAAAAGTAAGCGATCAGAGTAAGCCTAAGGAAACAGGAAAAAATTAAAGGTACAAGACGCCCAATAATTGTGGTCTCCGCAGGATGACCCCAGCACCATCGCTGCGGCTCAGCAAACAGGCAAAGCTGGAGCTTACATTTCAGTATATTTTTTTAAACATTAGTGTGGTTCAAAGCTTGAAAATGGAGTTTCCTCAACAACAGCCCTTAGTGCAGTGGAAAAACATTGGTAACAAGAAGCTGCAATGTGTAGTGGGTGGACTACTGCTGAACAGCAGCTGCCGCCTGATAGGAGGGCCCATAGCTGGCACGTTCCCTTTTGGAGACAAAGCCCCGCCTGCTTCTCTCCTCACCATCCGCTGATCCACTATTCAGCCTCACATCTTAGCAGTGTCCATTTCTCCTTGCCCAACATGCCCTGCACAGCCCAAGAGCTCATCCTCACGCCCCGTTCTCACCTCCTTACCACATTCCCTTCCATATCTTTCCAGTCAAGAGATGTTGAGCCCTCTGAGGGGACATCCTGCGGCTAGAAGTCAACCCAGTCAGTAATCCAAAAGTTGGTTACACTTTGCCATGGCTAAGTCAGGTGAAGTCTGGGATATTGCCCGGCTTTCACGGAGGAGATTTACCTGGGCATTAGCCACCTTCATAGACACAGGGGAAACCTTGGACCACACTAATCATCATACCTTAAGGAAAACTGCCATGATAATACAGACAAATGGTGACCTTTCACTTGCTCTGAGCCTTCCCTTTATGTACAAAGATTCAGTCAAATAGTCCTATTTTTATCATATATGTGCTGTACCTACTAATCTGTTTCAATAACTACCAGGTTAAATACAAAGATATTCTTTATAGCTTTATGGCATAGGGCCCGATTTACAAAGATAAAAGTATACCTTTGGTCTAAACATAGACCGAACATCTATGTTTACGACTTTGGGAATTCACAAAGGGCATTTACAAGTACTATCTTTATGTACGACTACATTGGAGTGAAGAGTGAGCCCCCTCTGACTGCTGGAGTAGAGCAGAAGACGGCAAGCCTGCAGCAGCTGCCCAGGTACGACTGTAAAATATCTAGTTTCCAGCCAGGAATGATGGGCGCCAGAGTTGCAGACTCAAAAATTCCCTGCCAGGAGATACTGGAATTGTGAGATGCAGAATTTTGCCCAGAGATTTGGCTCTGATTGTAATACCACTGCTCCTAATGAGGGCCTTAGTGCTGAAGCTTTCCGGGAACTGCCCAATGAATCATCTCCCTCTCAACAAGGTCAAGCATAGAACCCAGTTTACCACAGTCGTGTTTTAAACGGGTCAAGTATGTGAGGACAGGCATCACTGTCAAAGAAGGAGATGAAGCCCATCCAGACATTCTGGACCCAGTCTAAAGTCACAATACGCTTACTCAGAGAACAACCATCCTTGTTGGACATGCTGTATGTTTTTATCAGAATGACGTGAGGACCCCATGTCATTCCTCAGGCTGGAGGAGGAAAATTAACAGCTGTCTCCTGGATGACAAGTTTAGTGGTTTGGGTATGTGTCGACAGTGTACCCTTTCCCAGCACAGGGCATACTAGTAAACACTAGAAAATAGGGGTTCCTGATTCAGTATCCTTTACACAAACGTCACCTGGCGGATTGAAAGCTCCAAGGCTTGAACCCAGAAATAAAAAAAATGAGGAAGAGTACATTAAAGTGCTAAGAACCTTCCTGAGAGTTGGTGGCGCTCCATGGTGACTCAGAAAACATACATTATTACTCTCATCCTTCTTGATCACAAGGAGCTGTGTCAGCAACAGATCTAGGGCTACTTCACTCACAGGAGTGGAATGAAGACCCAGTATTTCCCAAATGAACACCAGTAGCAACTCAAGATGGGCAGGTTTAAGAGAAAGCAGTCTTATATTTGGTAACCATGGCCCCTTTTGTGATCCCTGGAGGCACCCTCCTAGGCTGTGCCTTCCTTAGGAGTACAGCCTGAAGGACTCGAAGCAACTCCAAAGAGGCGTCCTTGATTTTCTGTATCTCCATCCATTTTGAGTCTCTCCCCCAGAAAATTCTGCGCAATCATCTTTCCACCTTACCTATGACACTCACCTGCACTGTAAATAATCAGTAAGGCACTGCTAATGCAGTTCATGAACCTACACTCCCAAATGAAATGCACCCTTTCCGTCATCCCTTGCCTGCCCATCTCCATGTCTTCTCAGCACTGCCACCTAAAGGGTATAACTGGAGAATGCACACTGAGAACTCTTACCATCCTAATAGGAGCATCCACCCTTGTAGCCTAGTCACATCCACACTTTGATGGGAGAAAGAAGAGAAGACTAAAATACTCCTGTTGGTTGATCCAGGGTGTGGTTAGCAATGTTTCAAGCTCATGGCAGAACTTTACTGAGCCGAATAAGCCAGTGGTTGAAGGAATCTGAACCAAAGCCACTTAGAGTATTTGTAGAATGCAGTATGGCATGAGAATTGTAAGCAGGGGTGGCTCCTCAGCTAATGCAGAGGAGAGCCGCCCCACTGCTCTCAGAGCAGAAAAAGGAAAAATAAAATGATAATTTAGTTATAACATTTAATTTTTTTTAGTGGCGGGGCTGGATTAGGGCAGGCCGGGGCTGCTACCACAGAGAGGAGGAGTGGTTTGTGCACAATACGTGCGCATGACTGTTTATACAGTCATGCGTACTCTGCACGTTTTCCACCAGACTGTAATACACAACCTGGGTGGAGAACATGCACAGGCTCCGAGTCCCCGTTTGAGCGTCAAACCACGCTGCTCAGACCAATCACAGCGCTGCTGACAGCAGTGTTGTGATTGGCTTAGGGAAGCCTATGTGCTTCCTGCTTCCGGGACTTGTTAAGAAGCGAAGCAATGATGGAGGAGTGACAGCGGCCGTGGGGAGGCAGGAGTTTAAAACCAATATTTTGTGTTTTTCAACCCCCGCACCTGACACCTCCTTTCACTCCCAGCCACCACTGATTGTAAGCACAGTTACATGTCAAACCTAAAAGTCACTGGCACAGTCAATAGTTTCTATCTTTGAAATGCAAGTGCAGATGCTCTTTTTCTGTGGTGGTTCGCACAGATACTCTTTTTTTCAATTTACAATACCAGAATGGCCATTAGCAGTGTTGAAATCTTAAATTTCAAAATGTTCAAACTCACCACCAATGCATCACAACCAAAGGAGCACATATGCTGCAGCCACATTAAAATGGTAAAAAATATTTTCACCATTCCAAGATGACCGCTACATTAGTGCTTGCATCTTGACACACTGGTGATCATTATGCCATTTTTTAAAATATAACTCTACTTTATGAAGGATGGCCATTATAGAAAAGTAAATTAAAAACAAGCATTTACAATGCAATGGTCTCGTCATTGTTAAAGTTAGAGCTATTGGCATTGCTCATGACATTTTTATTTATGTTTTGGTTTTTAAAACATAAATAAATGGCATTGTCATTTACAATGCCAATAGCTTAATCGCTCGCAAATGCGAGACCTATTACATTTGCACCCTCACAGAGCCACACACACAAAGCCACCCACACACACATACAGAGCCACCCACACAGAGCCACCCACAGAGTCATTCACATAGAGCCACCCACACACACAGTCACCCACACATAGCCACCTACACACAGACAGAGCCACCCTCACACAGACAGAGCCACCCACACATAGAGCCACCTCCATAAAAAGCTACCAGTGCGGGGGCACAAAAGCAAGCACAACGAGGGAAATGGGGGGGGGGGCAGAAAAGCAAGCACAACGAGGGAACAGGTGGGGGGCAGAAAAGCAAGCACAACGAGGGAACGGGGGGCAGAAAAGCAAGCACAACGAGGGAACAGGGGAGGCAGAAAAGCATGCACAACGAGGGAACAGGGGGGGCAGAAAAGAAGCACAATGAGAGAACAGGAGGGGGCAGAAAAGCAAGCACAACGAGGGAACAAGGGGGGGGCAGAAAAGCAAGCACAACGCATACTCACAGATCCCATCAGGGCAGGCCCAGGCATGGGCCCTTCTCTGTGACACATACACCCCAGCCGCCTCGGGTCCTCACACCGCAGCTCGGCCCAGCCCGTGGGGGTCCCGGCCTCGGATCCCCGCATGGACCCCAGCCAGCTCCCCCTGCAATAATCCTCTTAGGAGCTGCCGGCCTGCAGGGATGGGAGGGGGCTCGGGGGCTGCCCCTCACTATCTTGTGCCTCTGGCGACAGTGGCTGGGCTGGCGCTGCTGGTCCTCATGCTGCTGCTGCTGCCGGTGGCGGGCACAACCAGGGGACGGACGCCATCTTAGGTGCTGCAGGTACTCCGGGTCTAGGTACATGTTTATCGGAAGAACAATATTCAACTGCCCTTAGTTTCCAGTGTACTTTTTAGTACTTTTTTTTAAGTAACCGTACGTTAAAGATGCAAAACAAGTAATTTAGGATATAAACTTTCTGGAATTCTAAACGTCATAGAAAAGTCGATAGGCTGCTGCAAAATCTGGGCCATGCCAGGTATGCCAGTTGTATGCAAAATGGGCGCCTCTGGGACTGGAAGACAGTAGGGCTGGGGCAGACCCGGGCAACGTCAGGCCATGTGCCGCTGTAGACTGCCTGTTAGGGCTGGGGGAAGAGTCCCTGCCATACCAGACAAATGCCTGTGGAAGTCAGACAGGACCGTTGGGGTGGGTCACAATCACCCTCAAATGTGAGAATGTTGCATTTAGAGGCCGGGTGCCTCTACATAGCCAGTGGGATGGGGTAAAGGTTCAGTGCCTCTCTGAACTCTTTCCCCGACAAACACATGTCCCGAATAATGTTTTATTGTACATAAAACAGCAATGTTAGTTTTCAATGCCACTAGCCACGAGGCTTGCAGAACCTGAAACCACAAATGCACATGCAGCAGTTTCACCAACCTAAAAATAAGAAAACCCAACATGAGTTATTGGACTGAACTTCTTTCTGTAAACAAAACTTAAAATAATTTCCAAAGACAGCCTCACAATCGGTGATTCACCACCACCACGCTGTGTGGCCTGTGGGGTGTGCCTCTTTGAGATAAGAGGGTTTCACAACTTTTGAGCGCGACAAAAATACCTGAGCTACAGACATGATCCAATTGGTGCCCGACACACCTGCCCCACTCCCCACCCCCAATTCACAAATGCCAAGTTTCCCAGGACCACTCGTGACTAGTAAGTCCATTCTCGTTTTATTCCTCAAGTCCCTGTATAAAACCAGGACTACAAGTCCCAGAATTCTAAGAAAAAAACCAGGAGTGGACCAACGGGTGGACCTGGGAAACTTTGGAGCTATGTCAAATCAGACTTTCGAGAGATGGGTAAAACCTCAACCTTATGTACTCACTGTCACTTAAACCCCTGTAAAAGTCACCCGAAGGCTGCTCGTTTGCTCGCCTAAACCAACAATGCCCAGGTCAGACAGTCTACTATCACATGAGCGGTCTTTAAATAACCAATGAGCCCCCCCCCACTCCTCCCACCCCGAGAGCTGCGTGTTTGCGCCCCCAGGGTCAGAGAGGAGGTTATCACAGGAGAGGCACCGCCTGCTGAGATAACTAAAGCTCCCCCTCCCCGCAGAGCGTTGTCGATGTATACACCATTTGCAATCTAAATAAAGAGCTTCACTCTTTAGGTAATCAAAGCCCCTCCCCCAGCCCGGAGTGTGGCAATTTACAACCATGTCTTCCCCGTGTTTTATCTGAGGCAGCGAGGCTGGTGACGACAGGTGGACTGTCCCAAGACCACCCCCGACACCATCACAACTCTAAAACCTGGTGTGTGACTCAACCACTGTCCAGCCAGTCCTGAGCGTCGGGAGACCTCTTAACTCTCCTCCTGTAATCCAAGCCTCCCAGGAGGCAGGACGCCATGTTTGTTTACATGAAAAACAAAGGAGCGGCGGTCTGCCCCTCCCAACGGGAAAAAGAAGCGCTCGCCATGTCTGTAAGTTCCGTCCTTTAAGAGAGGAGCGCTCCACACGACCACGTTTCTCCGAGGCGAAGCAAAAATGCCTCGGAGAAACGCAGCGTCATTTTGGGATTGGGGGCGTGTTTTCTTTCTCTCCTCGTCCCATTGGCTGGAATGTAAAATTCCAGCCAATGGGAAGAGGAGAAAAAGAAAACAGAAAGAAACGAAAAAACACACCCCTCAATCCCAAAAAGACGGGGCTTGAACGGACAGACGCCCCTCTCGTTCAATAGCTGGCCTCCGTTTAAGAAGCCAGCCAATGGAGAAGAGGGGCGGGTTCAAGCCCCACTCTCTGAGACATAAAGTCTCGGAGCGAGACTGCGCAAGTGCAGCCTACGGTCCGATACCTAACAATATGCACATGAGTGAATGACCCAGCAGAAGGGTGCAGCTGCCAAGCCATTGCAGAAAAAAGTAATTAAAATATAGTGGCACAGGTAGTCGACACAAACAGTGACATGATGGGGAAGAGAGTGGCTGGGCAGCTGTCATGCCCATCCACTGAAAAAAAGTAATTGTATTATAGCAAGGCATGGCTGCGGGCAGTGAGGAGCGACATGATGGGCAACGAAGCAACCTGGAAGAAGTGTGCAGCTGCCAGCACTCAAATATGAAATTCAGCAAATTAAAATATATTTTATAATAAATCAGAGGGTGAAGATGGGTGACTGAGCTATGGCCATAGTGGGAACAGTTTATTCGGCTTGGTAGTTAGGTGAAAAGAGAGCAGAGAGGTAAAAATTGAGTTCCCTCACATTGAGCAATGGAATGAGCCTAGTCTTCTAATTAGGACTGATGTGAAGAAACCAGGGGAGGAAAGCACGAATGTCTTGAGCGACCATCGCTCACCACGATATGGCTCATGCGGAAAAATGAGTTCAGCAGTAACGGTGAATTATAATTATAAGAAATTATTATGCAACAGACACTATCCACCAGTTTGAATCTTATGTCATCCCACCAAGGAAGAATTGAGCTGGTTATACGGTTTTATTCTTCATGGTGTTCCAGTGATCACTTAGTATCTCCTGATTGATATCAAACAAACATATGTAAATATTTACACGCCCTCCATACGATTGTAAACACACACTGTAAATTAACTGATGTAAGATCACAATAAGGAAACGATGGAATTTCAATATATGTAATGTACGTACAAGTACATTACACAACTAGTTATGCCTAGTCACCTCAAATGTAAGTCTATATGAAAACTAAAAAAGAGATGCTGGGGAAAAAGAAGAAGCTAGGGATGGACCAAACACAATATTAGGGTGGAAAGTCATCAAATAGGGAGCAGGGAATTAAGATAGACAAGAAAGCCATAAAGTTTTGAGCAAGGGGCTCACAGAAAACCCGCTCTTTATATTGCATTGTAGATAATGGGTAAGACCTAAAAATGGGGGCTTTTATAGCAGCTGAGATGTATGCCTCAGATTAATTCTCTTTTTATCACTCATTGCTAATGTCGAAAAGAAATCCTCTAATGGTGAGCGTAAAGAAGAAGGATGTATCCAGAAGCCCCTATGATTATTCTCTAAGGTTTAAGGTGGGCAATACAAAGTTACACAGACATTTGTGAAGAAAGACTTGTTGGCCATTTGAGTCTGAGAGGAATTTAAGAAAACAAGACCTATTAGCAACCGATCATTTTTAGTCTGTGTGGTACAACAGCCTTGCCTTTGAGAAGGAGGAACGATCGAGGTGTTGAGTCACTGATAACGAAAGCAAGTGAGGTGATATGCAGGGAAGTGGAAGTGAGAATTGCTGCTGTAAAGATGGAAATTCACCAAGGCTCCCAATTGCGAAGTCTCTCTTTTACATTTCGTGTAAAACTTGTAAGAACACGAGTCTGATGAAGCATCTGACTGTGTACTAAGGAGGGACGGAATAGTGGAGTCTGAAGTACCCATGGCACACTCATTGGAGAAAAACCATTTAGAAGGCATTTGGTCATTGTCTTTAAATTCAACAAAGGCAATAGAGCTAACGAGTAGGATGAATGGCCATATGCAGATACAAACACTGGTAAACATACTTTGGAAGTAGGTCCTGGCCAGATAGCTATGAGAGATTTTAAACATGTCTCTGAAGCTGGCATGATAGTCTCAAAAGCAATGGGGAAGATTGCAGAAAATGTGGCCAACATTTTGGTCCACGAGAGGTAGACGGACTTACCAGTAGATCATATAAAGAGCAGGCCTTTGTGGAGTATTAAGCCTTAATTGTGAACAATAATTAATGAGTAGAAAGAGGACGCTGCAAAATCACTTGAGATTCACTAATATACACTTCTGTGCTGTGGAGGAAGATGTGGTGAAGGATAACAGTGAAGACTTGATTGTGCAATCAAGCTGTTCTGGGTGGCAGTTCCTTACTCAGAAGTACACAAGGTGGTGATAGTGCTTGTGGTACAGCTAAATATAACGCCACTCTTGCTTTTTGTCTTTTAGTGTTGTTGACCGTATGAATATGAGTGAAGCGTGATGTGTTATTTGTTTTCTGGAGTATTGGGCTATTTTAGAGTGTTTGCATCTGAAGCATGCCATGCGGAATCCAATCCTGCTTGGACGTATGTACTAACTCTGCTATGTGAGTCAAATGCTTTTTCAGCATCTAGGATAGCCAGAAGCTTGAGATGACCTGTTGTCTTCACAGGCTAAATGTTGTGTTACATTACGTAGCTGCTGTGGTGATTAATAATGGACATTAACTTACCCAACCTTCTGTCTCGGACGAGGCAATATTTATGTGTCACATGGTGTGTCACGTGGGTGTCCGCAGAAATTTTTCCAGGGGTGGGCTAACCTGGCAACTGATGGGGCATGATGAGAGGCTAGGGGACTGGGTCTTGATGTTGGGTTGGGAGCACAGCAATGACCTACTCAATTTGAATGCGTAGGTAATACAACCGGAGGCGTGAAATGAAAGGTTCACTACCAGGAATAACAGGAAGGTAGAAAGTTATGCTGGTTAGAAAGGTAAGGAGGGGTAGAGGCAGGCATGGTGGTGAGGGGAGATGCATGCTAGGAGAGCGCTGTGAGGGAGGGAGGGAGGGAGGCGAAAAGGGAAGAGGCACTGCAAGGTGAATCGGGTAAAGACCGTTGTGAGGCAAGCAGAAGAGTAGTGAGGGGTGAAGGGTAGACAAAAAAGTGAGGTGTAGAAGAAAAAGATTCAGGAGCAGAGACAGGTAAATCAAAGATGGAGAGGGGAGAATAACGCAGTCGTAGAACGTGAGAGGGCCAGGTAGAGAGAGGGAGAGGTGTGTCAGAGACGGGAGAGACAGCTGAGGAAGAGGGAATAATAAAGACTGAGGTAGACAGGTGAGGTAGAGGAGTGCATTGATATAAAGGAAGTGCAGAGATGTGTCAGAGAGGGTGTGTTACTGCTACAACGCATCTTTTACAACGTAATGCTGTTACAACGCAGCTATTACATCGCAAATACCATTACAATGCATGCCATTACAACGCATGGCATTACATAGCAGATGCTATTACAACGCATACCATTACATCGTAAGTATTGGTAAGTATTTAATTTTTTTTTTATTTTATTTAATATTTTATAATTGATTTAATTATTATTAATTATAAAAAAATATTTATTTCGTTTTTAAATATTATAAATTAAATATATTAATTTAAGTATTTTTTTAAATAAGTATGAGTATAGGAGTATATGTTTTGGGGTACTGATGTATATGTTTTGGGGTGTTTGGGTATTTTTAGGTTTTAGGGCAGTGTTTGGGTTTTGGGGTACAGGGGTGTTTTTAGGTTTTAGGGCAGGGTTTGGGTTTTGGGGTACAGGGGTGTTTTTAGGTTTTAGGGCAGGGTTTGGGTTTTGGGGTACAGGGGTGTTTTTAGGTTTTAGGGTAGGGTTTGGGTTTTGGGGTACAGGGGTGTTTTTAGGTTTTAGGGCAGGGTTTGGGTTTTGGGGTACAGGGGTGTTTTTAGGTTTTAGGGCAGGGTTTGGGTTTTGGGGTACAGGGGTGTTTTTAGGTTTTAGGGCAGAGTTTGGGTTTTGGGGTACAGGGGTGTTTTTAGGTTTTAGGGCAGGGTTTGGGTTTTGGGGTACAGGGGTGTTTTTAGGTTTTAGGGCAGGGTTTGGGTTTTGGGGTACAGGGGTGTTTTTAGGTTTTAGGGCAGGGTTTGGGTTTTGGGGTACAGGGGTGTTTTTAGGTTTTAGGGTAGGGTTTGGGTTTTGGGGTACAGGGGTGTTTTTAGGTTTTAGGGCAGGGTTTGGGTTTTGGGGTATAGGGGTGTTTTTAGGTTTTAGGGCAGGGTTTGGGTTTTGGGGTACAGGGGTGTTTTTAGGTTTTAGGGCAGGGTTTGGGTTTTGGGGTACAGGGGTGTTTTTAGGTTTTAGGGCAGGGTTTGGTTTTTGGGGTACAGGGGTGTTTTTAGGTTTTAGGGCTGGGTTTGTTTTTTGGGGTAGAGGGGTATTACGACTTTATATAAATTAAATTAATTAAATTAATTTTATTTAATTTAATTACATTAATAGCTATATTTACAATTATTTATTTAATTGTATTAATAAACGATTATAATTAAATTATATTATTTAAAAATGTTTAATTAATTAAATTCTTTTAATTATATTAAATATAATTATATTATGTATTATTTATAATTTAATTAAATTATAATAATATTTATTGTAATTAATTACATTATATTATTTACTATTTATAAATTTTTTATATTTCATTAATTATATTATTTTAAATATATTAAATTAATATCAATTTTAATATTAATTAAATTACTATAATTAAATTAATTACTGTTTTAAAAATGTTATATTACTTTTTATTAATTTAAATTAATTTAATTAACTTTATTACATTTTTTTTTAAAAAGATATACTTACCTATACTTACGATGTAATGGCATGCGTTGTAAAAGTATCTGCTATGTAATGCCATGCGTTGTAATGGCATGCATTGTAATGGTTTTTGCGTTGTAAAAATCGCGTTGTAACGGAATACGTTGTAAAATAACGCGTTGTACTGACACCAATCCGTCAGAGAGATGTTACTGAAGAGGAAAAGAAGTAGAGGTATTGAGAAAGGAGTAAGGTACTTAAAGAAGTAAGGGGTGAACAGAGGTAGAACGAGTGTAAGGGGAGAGAACACGTAGAAGATGAATGGCAGGGTAAAGTGAGTGATCAGGCAGCGAGTGTGTGAGGAGTGGGATACTGAGGGATATGTGGCAGTGAGCGCGAGGTGCGGGGTACAGAGGGATATGTTGTGGTTGTGCGCGAGGTGCGGGGTACAGAGGGATATGTTGTGGCAGTGAGAGCGAGGTGTGGGGTACAGGGGGATATAAGGCAGTGAGCGCAGGGAGTGGGGTATGGGGGATATGAGGCAGTGAAACACAGTGTCGAGACGTCCTGCCAGACATTATAGGGTGCATACTGGCAGATAGATATGTTATTGACACGAGTCTGTGTACGTTTTAGTGGGATCTGAAATCCGGGCTATGCTGCAACCTCAATTTTTGACTTCGGAGGATAATGCATCAACTCCTCCCAGAACTTCATTCAGAAGACCCCTTGCTCTCAGGCTACACAGTGTTAAAAGGAGGTCTTGGTGTCCAGACCTAACCACTCGCTCTTGTGGCGCGCAGCTCAAACTGGCCATTGTCATTCTGTATGGGATAATCAGCCACAGATAGAATGGCAATGGGCGGGAAGGGCTGCGAGAAGGAGTGCTAGGCGCCCCATCAGAGAGTTGAGGCCTCTGGCAGGGAACAGCTCTGCTCCCTGCAGGGCCCGGAATTACAGACAAAAGGCGTCCGTAAAAGTATGGGCGGCCAAAGGGGGCGCAAGGAGGGGCGCTCCAGGCGGGGGGGGGGGGGGGGGGAGGCAAGCGCCCCTCCTTGACCCCCCAACCCCCTGCAGACGCCCATGGGTGTGTAGCATATTGGGTAGAAAGAGGAATAGTCTGTTATTTCTTTATTAGGTTTGAATAGAATCTTTTTGCCTGCCTCACTCCTGGTTGGTGTTAGCATGTCTTTCATTAAAGCTTCCTGGTCCAACCTTTTTAGATGTGGCGCCATCTGCATACCACACCATTAACAGAATTCCAGGGTGAGCTCACCGTCTTCTCAACAGTGTGTTTAACTTTTATTTGTTCAATAATATTACGGCTATAAATAGCATTGAAACTTGATGTTTATTCCATCTCTAATTCCATGTTGGCATGTGATCTGTGAGGTATGTTGATCTGCAATAGGCAATATTCAAGCCAGGCTCGCTCTGTTTTGCTAGCCAATCCGGACCTATCAGCATCTAAAACCTTTTAGCCACAAGAGAGAACCCTGCAATTTTATTGGCCTTATCCCTGGAACATTCGAAGACTCGCACAACATTTTCACACGTTTTTGTCCTGTTGATCACTCCTGCCAGCCTGCTTGGAAACTGGAAACTGAGATCACAGTCAAGACTCAAGACACTCTGTGTTTTTGCCTTCAATCACAGCAGCCTTACCGGGAAGATGAAGCTCTCATTGAAGACTGGGTTCAGCGTTTTCCGGTGCACCTTGGTCTCAAACTTTTTCTTTATGTCGGAAGTGAGGTAGACGATGGCATAGGGGTCAGAGGTGCCAGAGCTGTCCATGGCCATCAGGTCCCGGGCCTCCTTCACTGACACCATGAGCTAGAACAAGATCAGAAAAGAAGGACATTCAAGAAAACAACCTATACAAAAACATGAGGGCAAGTACACTCTAATAGACAACGAGGGAGCTAAACTATATGTTAATGCTAATGTTACCGGATTTCTAAAGCGCATAGCTGCCCGTGAGCGTCCCAGCGCTGAACAAGTACAGATGGAAGAAGAGGGAGGTAAGCTCACGGGAACAGCCATGTCTTCAAAGATTTTCGAAATGTCAGAAGGTTGGGTTACATACTAGACTCAACACAAATGAAGAAACCCTGCCTTAGTCCACATATATTACACAAGAACATATTTGTCATAGCAGGTTTCCCCATAACTTGACTATCTTGGCTAAGGCCCAGAATGTGGGTAAGCCCAGCCACACCTTGTGTGTGGTCCTGCTCTTCAGCATATGGACAAACAGGACGTCCATTGTAAAGTAGCCACAGGTTTATGTGATTATGCAGTCCACCACCACCCCCAACGTGCTCATGTCTATGCATAAAAGCAAGGGTTGGGTTCAGATTGCTCCAGTTCTGTTGCCCGTATTTGTGGTGCAATTAAACAAATTGCCATCATTTATAGCAAATATGTTTTCTCCTGTCTCTCTTTCACGCAGAGGTAGAAAACAGATTGGCCTTCATTACAAGTGGCCCGGAAAACGGGCTTGATTTTCCCCACCCCCCAGAGTTACCAATATGGGTGGTACCAGCAAGTCCAAGGGTGGGGTGCCCACTATAAGTTGGACCATGGGTACACTGTGTCCCTCACCCTCATCAACTCCTCTGTGACCATGTTCTTTTCTATTAGTATGATCCTATTTCACCTTTTCTCTTATAGCAGGGTTTCTCCCTGGTCTGCCTGTTTTACAAGTGATATACTCATAACATCCACTTTCCCCATCACTTCTAAATCACGGTTTTATTCCTTGTATGCTTGTCTGCGGTTATTTAACTGGTTATAGGGCATTTTTCTACATGATTCTGTTTCCCATTTGTCCCTGGTATGTATGTCTGATACTCAGTTGCCCTATATTTCATGGCAGGATGAACTTAAAAATAAATGAAGATTTCTACCTCAACTCTCTTCTGACAATCTTACTGACATATTTTTAATTAATTTGCAGTCAAAGGATGCGGACGTGGTGTGTATAGTGAAAACTAAAGAGGGCGTGAATAAAAATTAATTCCAAGCAGTTAAGTGTTGTTTAACGTCCACTGTAAACTAAACACACATGGGTGCCTCCACACAATCTATAGATTCAATATAACTCATGGCACTTGTGGGCTAACTAGTTTAGCTGTGAGAGCACCTGTAACTGAGATAATGTATCAAGAAGCACTCTGTTCTCTTCTTATTTGATATTCAGTTTCCATTTCCTATCCCTCCACAAGTTTTCAAAATGTTTAAAATTGCCTGTTGATGTTCAAGCCACTAGAAAGTGTATAGAAACACCATAAAAATGCTGGAAGGAATAACTGGGTGCGAGAAAGTAAAGTCAATGTGACAGCTATTAACTATGACTGGCAACACTGCAAGTATTGACAGCGGGACTCAATTTTAATTGGAGCTTAGCACTTGCCAGTGAGGGGCCTATTCACAAAAGTAAATCTGCACATGAGGAAAAGTATACATCACTAGATATATACATGTAAATCTACTCTTATGCTTTTTAGTAACTTTATTTCTTTTGGCAATTCATCAATCAATCAATCAGGGAATTGTAAGCGCACTACTCACCCATGAGGGTCTCAAGGCGCTGGGGGCTGGAGGGGGGAGCAGCAGTGTTTCTGTTGGGGGATGCAGAGAATGAGTCTAGCTGTGGTGTTCTGTATCATCTGGTGCTTGCAGAGTAGGGACGTGTTGATGCCGGCGTAGAGAGCTTTTCCATAGTCCAGTAAGCTTGTTATGAGTACGTGGGTGACTGTTTTCCTTGACTCGGAGGTACCATTTGAAGGTCTTTCGGAGGATGCGGAGGGTGTTGAAGCAGCTGGAAGCAACAGTGTTGACCTGTTTGTTCATGGAGAGGGAGGAGTTGAGTATGATGCTGAGGTTTCTGGCTTGGTCTGTGGGGGTTGGAGGGCTGTCGGGGGCAGTGGGCCACCAGGTGCTATCCCATGCTGACGGGGTAGTTCTGAGTATGAGGACTTCCGTCTTCCCCGTGTGGAGCTTCAAGCAGCTGTTGCTCAGAATGCGACGTCCTGCATCCCTTCTTGAAAGATGAGTCTGGTGGTCGTGGGGTCCTTGGTGAGAGAGAGGATGAACAGGGTGTCGTCGGCATAGGATACTATGCTGAGGCCGTGTAAAGTTACTACAAAGTGTAGACTTAGATGTCTCCACCCCATGAATTCAAGGGTGGAGCCTAATTTACAATTGTAAAGTTACTACTAATAACTTTTCACACTTAGAAGAAGGTAGGCAGAGGTTTCGGCCACTGGGATGGGGATATCCCGATGGTAAAGTAAATGGAAATTATAAAAACTTTATTAAACTAAAAAATGAGTACAATAATGTCTATGTTACGTATTAATGTAAATTAATTGTATTTCTTTATTTTAAATGTAAAACGAAAAATACCAAGGCACTATTAAATATTTTATTATTTTAAACATATTATTTTCCAAAGATTTATTTTAAAAATACTAACTTAAAGTAAAATGTTAATATTTATTTGTTATAAGTGAAGTATACTAAAAGGTATGCATAGAATTGATTTAAAATAATGTATTTATTTATTTAAATAGTTACATTTATTTTTAAATTAAAAAATGCCATTTTAAAATAGTATTTATTTGGATATACTACTAACATTAAATTAAAGACATATTTTCTTTAAAGTTTAAATAAATTAATTAGTTTAAACTTTATTTTCCACAGAGTTCTATTTTAAGTCTCTACTCCATTATTTTCTATGGGAGGTTGTTGCAGTATCAGTGATTGCCCATTTGTGGTGCTGGACGTATTCCAAGTCTCAGGTGGAGTACATTTACGACTGTTGTGGGTCCTTTATAGCTGTAGTAACTATAGAGTGCAGTTTATTAATAGCAATGGGATGGGCTTACTCTTTTGTGGGTGGGTGAATGTCTCTTCCTAAACCCCTCCTTGAATTACAGTAACCCCCTCCTAAATCCTTCCTTAACCCCTACAATTTTGTAGTAATAATTTTCCATTTTTCAGCATTACCCCTGTCCCTCCTACATTTACTGCTAAAGCGTAAGCATATACGTGTGCGGAGATCTCTGCAGTCAGGGTGGAGATCTCGGCACAGAAAAGACAGGGCAGGCCGAAGCAGAGACTTTTGTGCAAAGGTTGGTGAATAGCATTTTGTAGTATGTTAGAAGTACTAAATTTACTACAGAATGCAGTTTGTGAATAGCCCGAGTCTTTCTTTTTGAACTGCCCATCTGAATTAAATGAATCACAAATTGGAAGCTTGCTCTATCCCACAAATGTGCTATTAAGTGCACAAACATGCAAAGGTGCTGAAATATCAGTATGTGAGGATGAAGGTACTATTGCATCAGGACCCAGAAATGCATGCAGACTTGGAGATGCGTGAGGGAGATGGACACCCTGACATCAGGACTCCTGAACTGTAATCAAAGAGAGAAGTGTGTGAGGGAGACAAATACGTCACATATTTCAGCTTGTTTACTTCCGAAGCATAGGGGAATTTTGGAAAATAAATACAACAGAATTGTTTGATGTCGTTTTCTCATTGTTTTTGGCACTGATTTAAAAAAGTTACTATAAGTTTTCAAAGTATTTTCATTATAGCCTCAGTTTTCCTTGTAGATATTTGACCATGGGATTGGACTGCCACTACCTTTAACCATGTCCTTGTGGATGTTCTGGTCTCCTCCTCCATTATAATCACTCAAACGACCCCACCATGGGTGCCGCTGAAGCAAACTACTGACTTTTGCTGCCACAGTATCCTATGTAGCAGCATTAAGGTAGCCCCTACATATCATGTAGAAATGCTCATGGACCACTGGGTCCTGCTTACAGCTAAACTCTCCCTAAACTTTACCTCTTACCCCCACTCATCAGGAGTCACTTACTGCATCCCCAACTAAGGGCATCCTTTTTAGTCCCTTGTGAAGTAGCTGGCCGAATACAACCCAGGACTCCTACATCAGCGAAGCCTAGTCTGACGCCATAACCATATTGTCCCAAGTACTTCCTGAACTCAGCCCCATTATAAATATCTACCTTACGGAACCTCTCACTCCCCTATACTGACACGTACCATCCTTAAAATACCCTCTGCCACTTTTGAAGTTCAGCTGCTCTCAGCTGAGTCCAACCACAAAGGCTTCCTGGGGCTTCTCTGGCTACTCCAACGAGCTAGGAACAAACTCTGGGAAGCCCGACTTTGCACTATTTAAATAACATGTGTTTTACTCATACTCAACATTCTACAGGACACTGGAATGGCCTGGGTAGAGGTAGGCACTTGGTACATGTTAAGCATTTGCGTCCCTTTGGTGTTCCAAGCCAAATTATCTCTGTACTGAAATTTCTACAGTGGTTTAGAAGTTGAGTATGTTTTACATTGAAATATAAAGGCTTCTATCTTTCCTCGTCAATCTGAATGGCATCAAACTCCAGAACTAGTGACATGAACATTGAGTACTAAGCCTCATAGAAATCCCAAAATTCTAAACAACTGGGCAGCTGAGAGTTACAGTAGTAGCCAGAGCTGATTAGAGACAGAGTTCAGTCGAAGAGCAAGCTAAAAGCCTTTCCTGCAGAGCATTTACAAGAAAGTTTTCAAAGACTATTCACTCAGCAGTAAAATTACCTTTTCATGAGCTAATCTCTGTGATAAGGCTATTTGGAGAATTATAGCAAGTTCCAAGGTCTTGGGGTTCAGTAGTTGACAGAAGTTCAGTGAACGCGGGCTAATCCAAAGCAGAAAAATCGAGAGAAGTGTAATTTGCATATTTTAACTTGAATAAATTCTTTCAATTTTTAAATTAAATTATTTATTTTAAAAGAATATTAGGTTGTAGGTTAGCATTTACATGTGTAGTGGAGTTCTGTATTTAGATATTCAATGAGTGTTTCTGCTTTTAGGTGCAAAACACATTTATAAACTCCACAGTTATTTAAGCTGATAATATACCTGTCGCTCATCATTATTTCCCACAAGTAATGGAGCCACAGTGAAGAAGTCACAGAACTCCATGTGTTTACGTACAACGGTGTCTGCTGTGCGCAATAGAAGCGCCGGGGCTTTTGGGCATACTAGACAACTTAAAAATAAGCGAGATATTGATCTATGCTTCCTCAAAGCAAATGGTGACCTTGTACTTAGAAGAGTACTGGTACCTGTTACCAGGGCGGAATCCACCATACAACTTCACAGAACTATGCCAGTCAGAGCCCCTAATGTGGTTTGCCATCCTGCACCGACACTGTGCGAGGGATTGAAAAGGGGTGACACATTTTTTTCAAATAATCACTCGGGCGTCTCAGAGCTGGAGTAAAGAAGCATGGAAGAACTTCTTATCACCCGTCACAAAGCAGTAACATATGACTCCATGATAAAGGACTTCACGTCACGAATGTAGGTTTTAATATTGTGCCCTTTATGTTGATCTGAACATATAACATATCCACAACATCAACACCTTTTCAACTTATTGCACCATTCACCATACATCTTTAATTGGCTGTCTAGCATCACATGTTAGTATGATTGGTCTCAGTGCCATCAATTAAGGAGTGCCTCAAGGGTCCACCTTCTCTCCAGGCCGCATTGACATCTAGATGTCCATCTGGCACAAATCCTGGGTCCTGTCATTGACTGGATGCTGAGAAGCTGTTGAATCCTCCCCTTGGTTGCCAGAGGACAGAGCTACTCCTCCCAGTTGCCACGGTTCCATACTGCACTTAAGTGTCTCCTTAAGAGAGTCACAAATAGTATTAAAAGAAACACAAAAAATTAAAAACCTTGGCAATCGAGTAGCTCTTGATTGAAGATGAGAATAAATACAGATGTTACTAGCCAGGCACTAAACCCCCTCACATCAGGGAAGAGAAAAGAGCCAAGGAGGAATACCCAGCAATAGATTCAGTCTAAGCAAAAACAAAAATCAGGGACAAAAATAGTAGCAGGGTGAAAAGAATGCAACTCAAAAAAGGAGAACATATGTATTACCATGCATCCATCACTTGTAAGTGCCGCTTTAAATAAAATGTAAGCAGGAACTGACATCACAGGAAAATACTATACTCCCACTTGAATTGAGAACTTCAGATATAATTCTCTGGACTCACAAACATCTTGGAATGAGCAGAATATAAGGCTTATCCATGTACCCTTCCTGAAAATCATGGTGTTGGTTTGACTCACAAACAAGAAGTCCAAGTTGGACACCATTTGCCAAGCGCTGAATTCTGTGATCACGCTCCTGCTTTGCTACCTCCATGCTCCGTGCAGCTTGCAGAACACCCTTCTGGGCGAGCACAGAAACACCAGTGTGCTCTAGGTGAAGAGGATGCCTAACCCTGTGCTGAGTGTGTCGCCCAACAACATGTCTGACTGTGTGTGATGTGCACTGCATTTCCCAAGAACGCTGTAGCACCCACATAACAGACTCCATCTCTTTAACTAACACATGCATGCAAACGATGCAGAGATAGGCATTCAAAATCATCTATTGTGACTCCACTGCCAAAACCCAGATTCAACTTCTCGTTGGTGTGTAATGTGCATTTAAAAGTCCTTTCTCTCTATGGTCTCTAATTATGCTATGGACCTCGTAGCTGTATAGATCACATTACCTATGTTACATCACAATCGCTCAAATTCCCAAGTCCTAATGCATCACAGTCATTTTAGCAATTTGCGCATATATTTACACACCTTTTGCTTCAATGAAGCTTCACATGTGTGTCTCCTTCCTTTTCGAGCTTAGCATGAAATGGAACTATTCTGTAAGAATATTTAACCATGGAAATTGTATATATTGGGTAAGGTTGTTCAATCATTCAGGGAATCATGAAGTATGCGACTCACCCGTGGGCTCTCAAGGGGCTGGAGGGGTGGGGGCAACTCCGGGCCAGCCAAAAAGTCAGGTCTTGAGGCTTTTCTGAAGGTGTGCAGAATGGGGGCGCGTCTGATGTTGATAGGGAGCTCGTTACAGGTCGCTGCGATGTAGGAGAAGGCTCTTCCATCCGTTCTGGCTCTGCAGATGTGCAGGGGTTTCGGCGAAAGCAAGGTCGGCGGATCAGAGGTTTCTCTTGGGGACGTGGAAGGAGACTCTTTCATTGAGATGTTGGGGTCCGGTGTTGTGTATCATGAAGGTTACTCTCTTCTCGACGGGGAGCCAGTAGAGTTCTCACAGGTGTTGGGGATGTGTCCTGTCGAAGGGATGCCAAGGACAAGTCTGGCTGCGGTGCTCTGTTTGGTCTGGAGCTTGCGGAGCAGGGATTTGTTGATTCCAGCATAGAGGACGTTTTCATAGTCCAGTCTGCTGGTTATGAGTGCGTGGGTGACGGTCTTCTCGTTTCGGGGGGATGCATTTGAAGGTCTTGCAAAGGATGTGGAGGGTGTTGAAGCAGGTGGAGGCGACGGCGCTGATCTGTTCGGCCATGGTGAGGGAGGAGTCGAGTATGATCCTGAGGTTCCGGGCATGGCCCTTGCGGGTTGGGGGATTGCAGAGGGCGGTGGGCCACCAGGTGTTGTCCCATGCAGAGGGTGAGGGTCCGAGGACTTATGTTTTCTCCTAGTTGAGCTTCAGGCAGCTGCTGCTCATCCAGGATGATATGTCCTTCATTCCTTCTTGGAAGGTGAGTCTGGTGGTGAGGGGGTCCTTGGTGAGAGAGAGGATGAGCTGTGTGTTGTGGGCGTAGGATACTATTCGGAGTCCATGCTGTCTGACAATGGCGGCGAGGGGGCCATGTAGATGTTGAAGAGGGTGGGGCTGAGCGACGATCCCTGGGGCACTCCGCAGTTGATCTCTGTGGGTTCGAAGATGAGGGGCATGAGTCTGATTCTTTGGGTTCTGCTGGTGTGGAAGGAGCGGAGCCTTTCGAGGGCGGATCCCTGTATACCAGCTTCGTGGAGTCTGGCAGTGAGGGTTCTGTGGGAGACGGTGTTGAAGGCTGCAGAGAGGTCAGGCAGGATCAGGGCCTTGGTCGGGGAGGGTGCAGATGTCATCTGTGGTGGCGAGTAGGACAGTCTCAGTGCTGTGGTTGCTGCGGAATCAAGATTGGGAGGGGGCTAGGATGGAGTTCTCTTCGATGAAGTTCATTAGTTCAGCATTCTCTGTGACTTTGGCCATGAAAAGCAGGAGAGAGATGGGTCAGTAGTTCTTGAGGTCCGTCAGATCTGCAGAGGGCTTTTTGAGGAGCTGCTTGACTTCTGCTTGTTTCCAGTCGTCGGGGAATGTGCCTGCTTCGAAAGTAGCGTTGATGGTGTGTCGTAGCTCAGGGGCTTTGGCGGCGGCGGCTCTGTGGAACTTATGCGGAGGTCAGGGGTCCATGGGGGCTCCTGAATGAATGCCTTTCATGGTCGATGGGGTGTCTTTGTGGTGACTGGGGTCCAAGAGGTGATGGTAGGCTGGCTATCGTTGCTGGGGGAAGGAATGGGTTCAGTGTCCAGAGTCTGTTTGTTGAAGTTGCCGTAGAGGGATCTTATTTTCAGGTGGAAGTAGCAGCCGAGTTTGTTGCAGAAGTCCTGGGAGGGTGTGGTGTCCGTGGCTTCGCTGGGGGGCTTGGTGAATTCCTGAATGATGCTAAAGAGTTCCTTGGAGTTGCTGGCGTTGGCATAGATTTTGTTTCCGATGAAGGTCCTTTTAGTGGATCTAATGAGTTGGTGGTATACCGTGATAGCGTTCCTGGTACGGTCTTGTGAGGTTTTGCTATTTCTCAACAGCTTCTCGGGACGTTTGCAGGTGCGTCTGGATACTTGGAGGTCCGCGGTGAATCAAGGTGGCCTTCCTGGGGTGCTGTGTGTTGGGGTTACGGAGGGGGGGGAGCTTGCCTGTGCAGTTGGTGATCCATCTGTGAAGTTATTTGACTGCAGAGTTGGAGTTGGTCGAGGTGGTGGAGGATCATGGATGAGGGTGGAGTTGAGGTGCTCCTCAGTGACCTTGCTTCAGTTCCTGTGAGGCGGGCGTGGTGTAGGTTTGGTGATGGTGGCTTTGTCAAAGAGAAGTGTACGCAGTGGTAGTCGGTCCAGGGGGGTTGCATGGTGTGGCTGAAGTGGATGTTGTTACCTCCTGCGAAGATGGGGTTGAGGTTATGTCCTGCCTTGTGGGTGTGGGTGGTGACGAGCTGTTTCAGACCGAGGTTGGCGAGGGGGTCCAGCACGGTGGCGGAGCTGAGGTTGCTGTGGTTGTCAAGGTGGAAGTTGAGGTCTCTGATGAATATTTAGTCCTTGGAGGCGATGGTGTAGGGCGTGATGAGGTCGTGATGGTAGTGGTGAACGTGGTTCGAGGTCTCAGGGGTCTGTAGGCGAGGGTGCTGCGTAGAGTCATTCTGGGGCTGGTCTGGATCTGGAAAGGTAGTTGTTCGGTGGTGGATGGAGAGTTGCTCGTGCTGAAGGTGGTGAGTCAGAGGGAGCTCTTGTGTGCAATGGAGTTCCTCATCCTGGGCGGTCCTTCCTCTGGATCGTGTATCTGTCAGGGATGGCGTGGCGATGTCGGGGCGGAGATGGGGTTGGTCCAGGTTTTTATGAAGAAGGCAACGTCTGGCAAGAGGATGTTGAGGAGGTCCCAGATCTCTACAGCATGTCTGTGCAGGGATTACAAGTTGAGGAGGATGCACCTGAGGGCTTCGGGGGTGCTGGTGTTCGGCGTGAGGACGGCGGCCGTGGGGGTGCGGAGGATGGTAAAGGTTTGTCGGCAGGAGAACTAGCAGTGGGTGGTGTTCGGCATAGACAGCTTGGCAGTTGTTGTTCCTTCCGAAGTTGAGTGCATGAAGGTCAGCTGAGTCGTAGCGGTGGGTGGTCGAAAAACCAGGGTCCCTGGCACTAGTCGCGGTCGGGTCGTGGACGGGCGCAGACAGGCTTGCCTTTGGCGCTCCAATGGCACGTCCACTGCACTTGTCCGCCCCACAACCACACAGCGGCTGCCATTAAATAGGGAAGGGAGAGGGAAGTGCAGCTGGGAGACGGGATCGTAAACCGACAGGGGGAAGGGGTCACGGGGGCACAAGCAGCAGGAAAGGGCACCAAACGGGCACGGCGAAACAATCAATGGCACGGGTACCCGCAAAATATTATAACAGGAAAAATAAACAGAAAGACAGAAAATAACAATTACAAAGGCACTCCAACAAAATGATAGACGAAAGACAGAAAACGGGCATAAAGACAGACAACAGCATACCAGCAGCAGAGCAAGGCTGCCTCACTGGACCACCAGGGATGAGGCGCAGGCAGGACCCTGCGGGTGAAGGAGGGCCTTAAACAAATGCCTTCTCAGAGACGTGTAGGGGGCAGCGGCAGTGACACAAAAGCGGAGCTGCTGGGACAGAGAGTAAAGTCCCTGACCAGGAAGTCAGAGGTCTTGCTCACAACACCCGAGCAGCAGCGGCCATTAAATAGAGAAGGGGGAGGGAGGGACCACGGGGTCAGCAGTGGTGGGAATGGGTGGCAAAACGGGCACAGAGGACACAAACAACGGCACAGGTACCAGCAAAAAATTAAAACAGGCAAAATAAACAGAAAGACAAATAACAATTACAAAGGCACAATAACAAAAAGACAGATGAAAGACAGAAAACTGGCACAAACACAAAGACAGACAACAACGGACCAGTAGAAGAGCTAAAGCTCTCCCACTGGACCATCAGGGATGAGGCGTAGGCAGGAGCCTGGAGGTGGAGGAGGACCTCCAACACCTACCTTCTCAGCGAGGTGTAGGGGGCAGCGGCACAACAGCAGAGCTGCTTGGGCGGAGAGCAGAGTCCCTGACCAGATGGGTTGTTAATGCCAATGTATTCTTGTAAAATACTGGGATGCAGGATCATTGGACTGCAGCAATAACATGAATTTTGCACCCACAGATCTGTCTCGCCCATCAAGAGGGATTTGAGACTCATCACAAGGTAGAATATGTTGCAGCAAATCCAATACTAGATGATTCAAAATTAGGTCAGTCTGGAGAACCAGAAGACTGAGATCATACACGTGGACCCATTGGACCCCTTGCATCTCCTTTTCACCTGACTTCATTGCATGGTTCAGCTCTAAACAGCATTTCCATATTACACAAACTGGGTGTTCTCAGTGACCTTACCTTCACCTCTAAAGTGAACAGTGTAAACCACATGGGCTGCTAGAGGCTATTTTCCTCCTACTACCTCTGTCATTCAAAATGCTCTCATCCTCACTGCGTTAATATAGTTCCAGGACTTTAGCTAAATGTTTTACGTTGGTGGAGCAATAAAAAGACCCCTAGTGAAAAGGCAAAAAAGGCTGTCAGAATTACAAAATTTCCCTTGTGGGACTACATTCAAGCAAACAAGCATTTACAATGCAATGGTTTCGCCTTTGGAAAAGTTAGAGCTATTGGCATTGTAAATGACAAACTTTGTATTTATGTGTTGGTTTTGTCATTTACATTGCCATTAGCTTAATCTCTCGCAATGTGAGACCTATTGTACCCTACGGACGAGCTCAGCAGACAGCAATTACTACCACACACACACACCCCGAGCCACACACACACACAGAGCCACACACACACACACACACACACACAGAGCCACACACACACACACAGACACACACACACACCCAGAGACACACACACACCCAGAGACACACACACACACACCCAGAGCCCCCCCACACACACACCCACCCAGAGCCCCCCCACACACACACACCCAGAGCCACACACACACACACACACCCAGAGCCCCACATGTGGAATTTTAGTTTACGAGCTGAACATCATCTGCGCCAGCTTGTCACCCACGTACAACGTGCACGACAGCCATTTTAGGTATCATGGTCTCCCTGTCCACGATCGATCGCCAGCGCGCTCCTCTGACCCTGCAAGCATCCTCCGCGCACCCTGGCTCCCCCTCCCTCCCTCACATGAGCATAACCCTTCTCCTTCTGCATGACCCTGTCCTTGGGAGTCACGCCCGCGCCTGACCAGCACCTCCTCTCCTTCCATGAATACCCCTCTGTTGATAAACCATCCCTCCGCGCTTGATTGTCCACGCGGCATGAATACCACTCCTTTGATGACCCCTTCCCCCGAGTCCGACTGTCCACACAGGTCCGAGGCCATCGCCTAAGCCGGGAGATACCGTTTACTGCCCCTTATTGTATGGAGTCGCTCCTCTTCAAAGGATCCACTATTGATCATGGCCTCCCCACCCCATGGGATACGATCAGGCGCACACATCCTAAGAATCGGCGGAACACTCAGCCGCGTGATAGCCCCCTCCTGTTATCAGCAAGGTGAGGACCTCTATTGTGGATGTATGTGGGGGTGGGTTTGACATGAGGATTATGGGGACGTCATTTCATAAGTTTAAAGAGTCTTTTATGCAATAAAGAATGCTCACATGTCATAAACCAGGGTATAAGAGGCCAGGCCTCAGAGAGGCTGTTAGAGCACCTCGAGACGATACCTTGTTGTCTGATCTGATGTGTTCTGCTCCGTCGGAATAAAAACTTCTGTTTCCTGCCTTCCAGTCTCCAGCGCCTGCCTCATTGCTTGGTAACTTGAATGGTATAGAGGCGGTTAGCGCCGGGCAAATCTTGGAAAAGGCCATAGCCCTACCCTTTTTCTACAATTGGCGTCCCAAAGCGTGGGGCCCATCAGCGACACGTGGATCCAGTGGGAGAGGTCCCGACGACAGAGTGAACGACTGCAACGATCGGGAGAGCTCGTGTCCGATAGACCCTCGTCTGACAGCCGATCATCCGACCTTCACTAGTTCCGAACAGACCTCTCTCGAGTGATCTACGGTCCTGACTGGGAACCATCAGGAGTGCCACGAACATCACGAAGAATAGAGGACGATCGGGCGCTGGATTCGGAAGACAGGAAACCGTCCATGCGGTCCGGGTAAGGTCGTGTAAACACGACAAATTGAGAAATGATTGTTTGATTTGGATAATACTAGTATTACTCTTTTGTTGATCCCTCTGGAGATTCACCGTCTGCAAACGGAGAAACAACAGGCTCTCTCTTTGCAAGCAGTGAAGGATAGGTAACGCAGACTTTTGTCCCCATTGTAATCCGTCGTGCCTATCCTCCTCCCCCACTGTTTTCCCGAACTGTCGTTCGTGGATTGTTGTCTGGAGATTCTCTGTCTGCAAACAGGGAAGAACAAGGTCTCTCTTTGCAGGTAGAGAAAGAGTGGGTAACGCAAACCTTTAACACGTCGTACCCACTTACTCTCCCCATTGATTGTTTGATTGACCGAACATTGATTGTTCGATATTGGTTCTTTTGAGATATTCACCGCCTGCAAACAACGGAGAATAGAAATATTCTGTCTAGTCTTTGCCCGCCGTGATAAGATAGGTAGTGCAGACCTTTGTCCCCGTTGTAACCCGTCATGCCTATCTTCTCCCCACTGATTGGTAGCCTGTTCAGCCCGGACCGCTTATTAGAGATGAACCATCCAGCTCCACTGGAGGGCACCCCTAATAAGGACATGTTCACCAAGCATGGACTAGTCGCTATTGCCTATACTAGGTTATGGCATAAATACACAAAAACGGACCTCAAAAGTCAGTGGCCACCGATAGGTTCCTTTGATGATCATAAAATAAAAACATTAGAAATAGCGCTCCAGAAAAATAAGACTACGCCCACTATGCTCGATAGTATCGGCATGTGGCGCAAAGAAACGGAACAACGAAGAAAAAGAGAAGAAGCAAAAATAGGGAAAGAATTACGAAAGGCAGCCCACCTAGCCGCTAAGCAACTAGAAGAAGAAATAAAAGAAAGAAAGGAAGCTACACAAAACCAAGAATCAGGATCGACAGGTCAATGTCCCGTTAGGACCCCCTCTGCGCTCTACCCTGAATTGCCCTCCAAACAACGGGCGAACGATGAGTTACTGCTAGGTCCCCCAATCATCTACATGCCCCCTCCATATGCCCCCTGCCAACAACACCTGCAGGCCCTGAGTGCGAACGAGAACGACCTTAGCGCTAGTGCACCAGCCCTCACGGCCTCCGCACCAGCCACATTAGCAGCACCACCAGATGACCCCGAGGCTAGCAAGCACCCACCAGCCAGACCAAATAGGTTGAGCAAAGATGAGCGGGATGGGATTGACAAAATAGCAAAGACATTAGTAGAACGAAGGGAGAGCGAAGAATACACAATGAACATGTATAATTCGCATGCCGACATCCACAGACGGCATTTCATTTTACGATTCAGCTACCACACCCTGAACGCATATGAGGATAGGTATCAGAGTAAGGGCCCCGCTAAACTGACAACGCTGTATAGGAAGATTGATGTTGGGGATGGGACTGAACGTGAGGCAGCGGAGCTCTTCATGCAGATGCTTGAGGTCTTCCGCCACCTCACGGAACAAAAACCAGAAGCCAAGGTTACAGTCCCTGAAACGACCTCAGTAGAAGTAGCCAACACTATGATGCCCATCAGAGAGGCGGCCCCTTACTGGATTCCGCCACGTGGTCTGGGAACAAACGATGATATTAATCACGCAGATGCAAAAGGGAGGGTTGTGTACAATTGGGTTTACCAACCATGGGACCGACAAGATATCCTAACTTTTAGACAAACTCTGCCCGATTTAAGAAAGAACCCGACAGCATTCTATACCGAATTGGGCACAGCCTTGGGTTCGACGATAATGACTTTAGCAGACATTGACTTGTTTTTCGGGTTATGCCTGCCAGCTGACGTGTGGAAGCAAATCCGGAAGGCTGACCACACAGATCTGTTTGGACATACCTGGAACCAACTCAGTGAACTAGATAGACAGCGAGAGCCTGGAAGGAAACCAGTAAAGGACATATTAGAACTCCCAGACAAATTAGTTCAGAAGTTAAAGACACTGATCCCAGAGAAAAAGGTAGATTGGTCGATAGTCACGGCCTGTCGTCAGAAACCCCAGGAAGATGTATCAGAATACTTCTCCCGATTCGAGACAGTGTTCTCCGACTACAGTGGCCAAGACATGACCACCGCAACCGGACAACACCTGTTTGTACAAAACTATGTGAAGGGCCTATCACAAGAGGTCTCCCAAAAACTGCAGATGAGTGAGAGTAGTTGGGGGGCCTCCAAGCCCGCAGCTATCCTTCAGATGGCTCAGTATTACGAGCACCAGAAGAATGAGAATGATAGGGCGTCCGAGAAAAAGAAGAAAGATTTGAAAGAAAGGGTGATGATAGCCCAGATACAAGGTATAGCGGTCGGACGGGAACCCCACAGGGGGAACTACCAATCGACCATCCCTAGAAATCCACCTCCTAAAGACCACACCCCAACACCCCACATTGGACGTAGAGACATTAGCGATGACCAATGTGCCTTCTGCAAAGGATTCGGCCATTGGAAATCCCAGTGTCCGGTTCTGTTAGAGATGAACAGAAATAGGGACCCCAAGGATGTAGCGGGTGGACCGAGAAATAGGGGACAAGGACGAGGGCACACAAACGACACCAACAATGACAGATCAGGGAGATCGAACACATTTGACCGTCCCCGACAGAACCAGTATCAACTATCCAACGGTGAGAATGCCCCCGATTTTGCATAGGACTGCCAGGGGCAAGGGAGGGATCCAGTCGAGCTCTGTGTTGACCAGCAAGGTCCTTATGTCACTGCTAAGGTCTTGGGTACAGAGTCTCCATTTTTGGTAGACACTGGGGCGACACGTAGTGTGTTATCGAAACGACTGATTCCAAGGGCACCCTTGTCTGGCTCACACATTACATCGATAGGTTTCGATGGGACGCCCTCCACTAACCCCCTGTCCGTGCCTGTCACCTTTGACCTAGAAAGCAACACCACTGACACAACATTTCTGCTCTCCTCCAACTCCCCTGACGCCATTATGGGCCTTGACTTACTGAAGCATTTTCGAGCTACCATTAGGTGTTCCCCGGATGGAGTCCGAGTCATCCTGTACGACAACCCAGACATACCCAAATCCTGCCCTGCACGACACATGTGCTCCATGACTGATGCTGACCTGTCCTTGCTTGATACCCTGCCTCCGTACCTATGGGCCAAAAATGACTCTGATGTGGGACGAATGATGATTGACCCTATTCATATAACTGTGAGACAGGATGCTATGCTCCCGAAACTCCCGCAGTATCGGATATCGCCCGAGGGTGAGAAGGCACTGGTAGCGATCATTCAGTCTCTGGTAGATGCAGGAGTAGTCGAAGAAGTGGTTAGCAATGTCTGCAACAGCCCTATCCTACCCATTGTTAAGAAGCAAGGCGAGGGAGATGAGAAAGCGTACCGCTTCATCATCGACCTGCGAGAGATCAACAAAGTGGTTGTACCCCAATACCCCGTAGTCTCAGATATCACCACCATTCTGACCCTCATCCCGTCCACTGCCACCACCTTCACTGTTATCGACCTCAAGAATGCGTTTTTCTCTATCCCCATCCATCCAGACAGCCGTTATCTCTTCGGCTTCACCCTGAAATCCCGCTCGTACCGATTTTGTAGAGCTCCCCAGGGGTACACTGAAAGTCCCAGTATTTACAGCCAGGCCCTCAAAAGACAGCTGGACGCCGTCCAGCTACCGGATGGAGTGGTGTTGATCCAATATGTCGATGATATCCTTTTGGCGGCCGACACCACCCCACTTGCAATCACAGCCACTGTTCAACTCCTACACTTTCTTGCAGAAAATGGCCACAAAGTTTCCAAAAAGAAATTACAGTTCTGCCAGCCACAAGTGACATACCTAGGCCATCTCCTGTCCAAAGAGGGGAGGAAACTCACACCCGACCGAATCCAAACCATCCTAGACACCCCCGTCCCAAAAACACAAAAGCAAGTCCGCTCTTTGGTTGGCCTTACCTCTTTTTGCAGACAATGGTTACCCAATTTCAGCCTCATTGTAAAACCCCTACTTGCCCTGTTGGCCAAAGATGCCCCCTTCCCGCTCCCTTGGACCCCTGAGTGTCAAGCATCCTTTAAGGAATTACGAGATGCCCTCTGTTCAGCGCCCGTCCTGGGAACCCCGGATTACTCCAAACCCTTCTCCCTCTTCACCCACGAAAGGGAGGGGTGTGCATTGTCTGTCCTGACTCAGTCTATAGGTCCAAAGCAGCGCCCTTGTGCCTACTTCTCCGCCACTCTTGATCCTGTAGCCAGAGCTTTGCCTGCCTGCCTTCGAGCAGTAGCTGCCGCTGCTGTCTCTATCCGTCAGAGCGAGGGAATCGTACTTTCAAACTCCCTCACTGTGTTAGTACCCCATGCAGTCGACACCCTTCTGAACCAAACCAAGACTCAACATCTGACTAGCGCACGACTGACAGGGTACGAATTGACGCTACTTGCACCCCACATCACACTAAAGAGATGCACGACTTTGAATCCTGCCACATTGTTGCCCCTGCCTGAAAATGACCCCGACGTTCCTCCCATACACGACTGTGTGACCCTCACGGACGAACAAACTAGGAGTAGAGTTGACCTCCGAGACACTGCTTTCACAGACCCCGATGGAGAGCTATGGGTAGACGGCTCATGCATCAAACTCCCAGATGGCACCACTTCAGCTGCCTATGCAGTAACGACAGCCCGAACAGTAGTTGAGACAGCCCGCATCACACAACGATCTGCCCACGCAGCAGAGCTGATAGCCCTCACACGAGCGTGCATCATAGCCACAGGAACCACCGCGAACGTATATACAGACAGCCAGTATGCCTTCGGGGTGGTTCACCATTTTGGGCTCCTGTGGAGGGAAAGGGGATTCCTGACGTCCCACGGCACCCCCATCCTTCACGGAGATCTGGTTTCTGCCCTGATTGAAGCGGTTCTCCTCCCCAAACGACTAGCAGTGATCAAATGCCAGGCACACAAGAAGGTGACAGACTTAGTCGGACAAGGGAATGCACTGGCCGACATCACTGCATGAACCACAGCTGAGAGTAGGACGGTGACACGCATGTATGTGACCAGGTCACAAGCAGAGAAATGGACTGACGCAAGGGAAATGATTAGAGACATCCAGTCGGCCAGCACCCCTCACGAACTGACTAAGTGGGCAGGGGTGGGTTTGAAGGATGATGAGGGCTGCTGGCGAACAAAAGATGCAAACAGATGGTTGCTGCCTGACTCATACCTGATCCCCATACTGACTATGGCACATTCCCCCGCACACATAGGATCTGCACCCATGATCGAACTCATTTCCAAAGTCTGGCACAACGACAAAATCCCCGACTCAGCCAGACGCCTAGTCCAGCAGTGCCTTATCTGTCTGCAACACAACCCCGGGAAAGGAACTGTGGTACCCCGGGGAGGGTTTGGGACCCCCAATCACCCCTTTGAGGTCCTCCAGATGGATTACATCCAGCTGGAGAGATGTCAAGGCTTGAAGTATGTACTAGTCATTGTATGTGCCTTCAGCAAATGGGTAGAGGCCTATCCAACCCGTGACAACACTGCCATGACTACTGCCAAAGTACTACTGAAAGAATTCTTTCCTCGCTATGGCCTTTGTCGAATTTTGTGGAGCGACAATGGCCCCCACTTCATAGCTGAGGTTATCCAACTAATCCTAAAGGGGTTGGGGGTGAAACAGAGATTTCATGCGGTCTTCCACCCCCAATCCGCCGGCCTGGTGGAGCGCCATAACGCCACACTGAAGTTGAAATTGTCAAAAATAGTGGCCACCACCGGACTTAAATGGCCAGATGCCCTCCCACTGGCCTTGCTATCGATGCGCTCCACTCCCACCAAACACCATTTGACCCCCTACGAGGTTGTATTCGGGCGACCGATGAACCTCTGGACTGCTCCCAAACCGACCTCCATTCATGACGTCCCGGACGTCCAACTGTCTGATTATTTGTGCAAGTTAACTAAAACGTTGTCTGTCATTCATCAACAGGTGCAGCAGGCCATCCCCGATGCCTCCAGGGGCCCAGGCCACGACATCCAACCGGGGGACTTCGTTCTAATCCGAAACTTCCAACGGACCAAGAGTCTGGAACCCCGGTGGACGGGCCCCTGGCAAGTGCTGATCACCACACGGACGGCGCTTCGAGTGGAGGGGAAGAGGCACTGGCTGCACGCACACCACTGCCGGAAGGTCTCCACGACCCTGGCCACGACAGAAAACGTCAACATCCAAGAAGAGCTCCTGAACAAAGACCGACCAACATTGAACTGTTATCCCGATACTGAGGCACTTGAACTTGCAAAATTCTCTGATCCCACTGTGCCATCCAGAGAAGGGTATTTCCTGCGTCGAAAGGAGGGAGCTTCGGCTAAGTAGGCCACGGACTAAGTTGAATCTCAGAACGGTGACCTAAACACAACCAAGGGTTACCGGGAGAGAAGCCAAACGAAGTCTGTGGTTCTGCCCACCACCGAGCACCTTGAAGATGATGGAAGCGCCAGTTGAGAAGATGATGGAAGCAACCGGAAATACCCACTACGGGAACCCAAAGACTGACAACCTGCACAAATCAAATACAATCGCCTTCTTCATTGTCTTCCTCTTTTGCCTCCTCCTCATGACCTCCTTCTGGATCCTGGAGGAAAGCACACCGGCTCATCAGGCATTGCTGCCCACTGCACAACCAACCCCCATGAAAGAGCACCACCTGATCTCCCTGTCACCTCAGCTCCGAGAGAGACGCAGGGAGTTCTGGAACAATTCCTTCGTGCAACTGTTGCACCAACACAACCTTGCTGCAAATGCCACGAACTGCTGGATCTGCGGGTTGCTCCCGCATGCCACTGGACACTCCATCCCCTTCATCCCTTCTCCCTTCTCAGTTCACGGCTCCTGCCTCGCCTGGTTGATCCTCATGCAAGAGAGCCACAAGGATAACGCCACTTCCAGCCAGACAGTGTCGCACTTCTACTCTGGGTTTTGGCTGAACAAAACCGGAAAGACCTCTGCTCCCCTGTGTCCTACGCTCACGGGCGCCACCTTCCTTAAGGACATTCCAGCCAAAGAACGTGTCGAAGTACAGGTGCTCCACAATCCAGCTAGATCCACCTTCTCTCATCTGCGAAAACAAACTACCGCCACTCTGACTGTGGCTCTGTCTGTTATCAATGTCACAGGTCTTGTGTGTCTCGAAGGCCAGGGAACACAGCTGGTGGGTCACAGTTCCTGCCGAATCATCAGAACATTGGACTCAGTTGATCCCCCTTCCTTTGTTGCTTCTCCAAATATGTACTTTGTGTGTGGCACCAAAGCTTACACCTGGCTCCCGAAAGGTTGGAAGGGTATCTGCTACATTGCCTTCGTTCTCCCCCCCACGTATGTAGCCCCTGCTAACCATCACCGGCAGAGGCGTGCAGATGACATTGGACAAGCCGACTCCACTGGAGCACAGTTCCTGGGTGCAGCAAAGGGACTCGTTCCCCTGTGGGGCCCAATGGCAAACAGCCGCGCTATCCGACACCTGACCCAGGCAGTAGAAACAACGATCAACATCACGGCTGGCATCCTCGCTAACAACACGGCTGAGCTTCAGGCGGTCCGCCTTGTGGCCCTTCAAAACCGCCTTGTTCTAGATGTGGTTCTAGCCGATCGAGGAGGAGCCTGCCGCATCATCGGATCTAGCTGCTGCACCTACGTGCCAGATAACTCGCCCTCAGTCTACAAAGCAATTGAACACCTCCACAGACTTTCCTCAGAGGTTCACCAAGAACAAGAAGGATGGTCGCTTGGGAGCTGGTTTTGGGACACTTTGAAGGACTGGGGTTGGAGGTTGTTTTCCTTCGTACTGATACCTGTTGTGATATTATGTGGGTGTTGTTTGGGTATCCAATGTCTGCCATCTTTATTCGGCCTTCTTTCTAAATGTATGTGCCCAAAGACTTTGGACTTCCGAAATGAGCACATGAGTCCCCTCTATGAAGTAGAAATACGTGGCCTTATGGGGATAAATCCGAACTGACAAGTTGGCGAGACATGTTGAAAGGGAGGACTGTGGAATTTTAGTTTACGAGCTGAACATCATTTGCGCCAGCTTGTCACCCACGTACAACGTGCACGACAGCCATTTTAGGTATCATGGTCTCCCTGTCCACGATCGATCGCCAGCGCGCTCCTCTGACCCTGCAAGCATCCTCCGCGCACCCTGGCTCCCCCTCCCTCCCTCACATGAGCATAACCCTTCTCCTTCTGCATGACCCTGTCCTTGGGAGTCACGCCCGCGCCTGACCAGCACCTCCTCTCCTTCCATGAATACCCCTCTGTTGATAAACCATCCCTCCGCGCTTGATTGTCCATGCGGCATGAATACCACTCCTTTGATGACCCCTTCCCCCGAGTCCGACTGTCCACACAGGTCCGAGGCCATCGCCTAAGCCGGGAGATACCGTTTACTGCCCCTTATTGTATGGAGTCGCTCCTCTTCAAAGGATCCACTATTGATCATGGCCTCCCCACCCCATGGGATATGATCAGGCGCACACATCCTAAGAATCGGCGGAACACTCAGCCGCGTGATAGCCCCCTCCTGTTATCAGCAGGGTGAGGACCTCTATTGTGGATGTATGTGGGGGTGGGTTTGACACGAGGATTATGGGGACGTCATTTCATAAGTTTAAAGAGTCTTTTATGCAATAAAGAATGCTCACATGTCATAAACCAGGGTATAAGAGGCCAGGCCTCAGAGAGGCTGTTAGAGCACCTCGAGACGATACCTTGTTGTCTGATCTGATGTGTTCTGCTCCGTCGGAATAAAAACTTCTGTTTCCTGCCTTCCAGTCTCCAGCGCCTGCCTCATTGCTTGGCAACTTGAATGGTATAGAGGCGGTTAGCGCCGGGCAAATCTTGGAAAAGGCCATAGCCCTACCCTTTTTCTACAATCACACACACACACCCAGAGCCCCCCCCCACACACACACACACACCCAGAGCCCCACACACACACACACCCACCCAGAGCCCCACACACACACACCCACCCAGAGCCCCACACACACACACCCACCCATAGGCAGGGCAGCCCACATCTCACTTCTTGCTGTTTGAACAATATATTTGGGGACTAAGAGTGTATTGCTACGTTCTCCCTACCTCTCTTCACAGAAAAATCTAGGACTAACACAAAAACACACAAAATCTTTCACTCTGAGGAAAGGCAAGTAACCATATACATTGCTCCATGGTTTCTGAGGAAAAAGCAACGGCCAGCCACCCCGTTATTGTCATCTACCATGCACTGAAAAATACTTAGCCAACAATTGCTTTTCCATCAAAACCTGAACAGGAATGAGACTTATAGGCAAAGACACAGAAACTCGATCCATAAAGAATGGAAGAATACCTTGGCTGGCACCGTTTTCTTGCAGGAAAATCAGTGATTACACAGAGAATACAAGGGTGTGGAAATGCAGGAAGCTTTGGGTGGTGTGACCTATTTACAATCAAGGATAAGGGGGAAGGTGAGCACATTGTAGATGGTCCCTAAAACCTCAATTTGATCTACACACTGTGGGACAAATAGATGCTGCAATCCACATGCGAGGAAAAGACAGCCTGGTTTCTGACCTATCCACCAGACAACTTTGCAGTTCACATTTTTTTTCTATCAAAGGGCAGCGCAAATTTACATTGTCTGCTAGCTGCAGTTACATCATGCTGCTGGCTTCACGACAGCTTAGCCCAACAAGAGGCGCAAGTTTGGCAAACTGTATTTAAAACTTTGTTCTAAATGTCATACACTGCTTACTGCAAGGCACCGCATTAGGGAAAGGGGTACTACTTTTTATTAGCCTATGCAGAGCATGTGCTCTACTTTTAAACATCTAGGGGTATACCCAAATCACCCTACAACACCTGGGCTTCGAACATTCAAAATACACTCAAGAGATGCAGTTTTCCTTTGCATTATAGGACATATGGTCCTTGAAAAGATGTAAATAAGTATCAGCGCTTGTTGTCTCTACTCACACCTAACTAGTGATGTCCAATGTTAGACAGTCTGCATCAGTCGAGTGGCCGGGTATGGCATAATAAACAGTACCTTGACCAGTATTGGAAATCTTTGCAAAAACAATAGAAGAGGGCCCATCGGACAGCAGCAGGCGCTCCGCGCTTCGAAAGAACAGCTCCAGGCATCGCAAGAACGGCAGACCTCCACAGAGATTTAGGCTTTGAGATATAAGATGGCCATCTCCCCAACCTCAACGAGACACTCTACAAAGGACTTGCTCAAAAGGAAAACCCACTGAGCAAAAAACTTGCTGATATTTCTACAAACCGTTTTGACTGGTATTCTTGACCCATCACAGTGTTGACCCTGCGCACCAGTTGACCTGTGGCAAAGTGTCACAGATCAACAAGAAAACAAAACTGTGCCTTAAAAAAAATAAACGTGAGACTGGACTAATGCGGCTAAAGTCACTGTCAGTTCAAATCTTACAGACAGAGAATGACAGACCTGCCTGTACTTACAGCCCTGTTATCAGAATCTACTTTGTATCCCTAGGGCGCATTGGTAAGGACCCTTTGCATCTGAAGAACCGAGACTGTGCAGGGGACGGGGCAGGCCAGCTCGGGTTTGCTATGTGCGTGACAACTGGGCTTTGAAAAGGAAACTGGGATTGACCCCTTTTGATTCCCCATGCCAGCTCTTCCTCGGCCAGGATGAGCCTCGCCACGCCGCAGCGTGTGATGTCACGCGGTGCTGCTTTTACTCCATTACATGTCACGTTCAGTATATATATCACCACATCTGTCCCAACGAGACGGCGAGAGGAGGAAAGCGATGGAGCAAGTCGCTTTTCTGCTCATCTCTTCGGGGTGCAGTGATGCCCGAGCTCTCACCCCTTTCAAGCAATTCTGAAGGACATTTTGGGGCAAATTGTGATACTGAACGTATTTGTGGACTATATAACGTGGGGCCTTAGAAATAAATAAGGACAGAGCAGACAAAATATACAGTCACCAAAAATGAAGCCTGACCCTCTTAAATCAGGGTACGCATGTGACATTTCGGTGCGGCCCCGGTGCCTGCGTCCTCGCGCCCCCGCACCCCCTTGTACTCGGCCCCCAGAGGGGCATTGGAGCGCTCTGCAGCAGTGAAGGTTACACCGAGCACAGTGGACCATGCGGGACTGCAGCATCCCCTCCCCCATGCCAGAGGGAGGGGGCTTCTTCTCCGCCTGGCCCCGGAGGAGAGGGGCTACCGCACGAGCCAGGGGCTATATGGGGTGACCATACAGCCTGCTACCCACCACCCCCCAGGCGCAGGCACCCGCACCGCCCGCCCGCAGCGCGTGCAGCCAGTACTTGCCTTGACTTTGCCTGCTGTGCGCCCGCCGCTGCATGCTGCACCTCCTCTGCACCGCACCGCGCTGCACACTGCCCGGCAGCTGAAGTTCCCTGACGGGTGGGCGCACGGGGGGGGGGCGGGGGAGGGGCAGGGCGCTCCCTCCGACCTGCTGTAAATGCCAACTCGGCCGGTCCTCTTCTCGAAGCAGAGAGGCTCGCTGCGCCTGGAAGAAGTGCACGAGGGAGACTCCTAGAGCCGGCCACCTCCGGCACTGGCAGTCTGTCCTGCCGGGCTGAGGGAGAGTGGTATAAAGGAGGGAGGGTGAGTGGGAAGAAGGGAGAGCAGAAGAAAGGGTGACAGGGACAGGAGGGGTGGAAGGTGTAGTCTGGGGTGGGATATGAGGTGTGGAGACCGGGGACAGTATGTGGGGAGGAGAGGGAGGAAGGTGGGATGGCCCGAGGGGCAGAGGTGAAGAGAGGTGGAAACCGAGACACAAAGGGGACAGAGGAGGAGGAAATGGCACTGGAGAGGCAGAAAGTGGAATACCAGAAGCGTGCGGAGAGGGGTAAAGTGTCTGCACGAGGCATAGGGGAGTAGAAGCGAGGCCGTGTGGCATTGGAGAGAGAAGGGCGGTATCACCTGGGTGAGGTAGTGTCTGAGAACGGAGATGCTGATAAAACACTACGGGGAAGTTAGAAGGGCCGAAGAGAGGGCGCTGCGGAGGACAGCCGGGTGGGGAAGGATGGGAGCGAGAGCACGAGACGGGGCAGGCAAGGTAGGACAGGAGAGATGAGAGAGCGGGACAGGGAAAGCCAGAGAGGCGGGAGAAGCGAAGAGAGTCCCTCACAGATCCATGCTAATGAAATCCCCGGCAACCTTATTGACTGGCACATTTTATCTCTGGCGCGCTAGCCCCCGCCGTTTCACTGTCACTGAGCCGAGAGACAGCTGCTGGCAGCCCATTGCAGCCCATAGCCCCCATCACACATTCGCACTGGCCGCCGGCCCGGCAGCTCAGCAGCGTAACCTGAAGCGCAGGAATGCCTCGGAAGTGCGGTCCTTAGTGCTGAAGGCAGGAAGTGTAAGTGTCCCGTGGATCATCGGAAGGAGAGACTGCGTCGCCCGTCTGTGCGGGGTTAGATGACAGCATGGAGGGTCACATGCACCTTTAGCAGGAAGAGAAGGGCTCAGAGCCGTGTCTGCGGTCACTTCAGGGCTAGTGAGCCGGCTTCCCTGATATCCGCATTTATTCTCTAATGAATAGACCGCAATACACAGACCCTATGGAAATGTGACCTCGCCCCAAACATACCGAAGGAAGCTTAACGCCAACCAAACTATGAAGCTGAAGTGTGTGTGCCGACGAACCCCTAAACTATGGGAAATTTGTAAAACTATATGTCCGTGGTTTTCCTGAGTCACTTTTTGTCAAACTTGGGCTGTCGCTGTTTGCACAGTGCAAATTTCGGTTGTCAGCATATAAAAATGCGCGACTAGCTACTCGATAGCTCATAGGCGCTATAAAGACACACACTAAGAAAACAGTAACGCCAGGGGGAACAAGCACCACGAGCACAGGGAGGGAGGGGGGCGGGAACAGGCACAGGACGGGGGGGGCGGGCGGGCGCCCTCAGACCGGTTGCCAGGGGAGGAGGCTGTGACGTCTGGGGAAGTAACCAGCTCCAGGTGCCGGAGCCTCGCCCACTGGAGGAGGTTCATGCGGAGCAGAGGGTGCAGGCTGTCGCGCAATAAACAGACCACGCAGTGTCAGCGTAAAAGGCCATTTATTAGACCAGAACTGCGAATCTGTACATAACAATAAATCAACAATAACAGTAAACGGCAAACCCCCACTCACACTTCCCCCCCCATTCGTTTCATTCACCCACGTCATCACTAAGCCCTAGTGGCTCCTAACACCCTTCTCTCGGCCTTCAATCACCGTCTTCAAGCCCCCAGTCATTGCAAACTTCCAGTCAAACTTCGGTCCGTCCTGTGCTAACTCCCCCCCCAAGGGATGGGTATGCCCGCTCTTGACCCCCTGTCCCTTCAAATCCTGCCTACAGCAGCTCTGGCCTAAACTGGTAACGCTATCGACCAACCCAGAGACCACCTCCAACTGCCGGGTGGGTGGGCGGCCTTTTGAGCTCCCTCCCGATGGTGCCAGGCGCAGAAAAGAGGAAGATCCCTTCCTCCCCCGCGCTTAAGTACCCACCCCCTAACTCCTCCCCTTCCCCTACCTGGCCTATCCCCTGCGCGAAAGACCCCGGTGAAAGACTAGTCTGCGACTCTGCTTTCCCCGGGGCCCGGCATCGCGCAATAAACAGACCACGCAGTGTCAGCGTAAAAGGCCATTTATTAGACCAGAACTGCGAATCTGTACATAACAATAAATCAACTTTAACAGTAAACGGCAAACCCCCACTCACACTTCCCCCCCCATTCGTTTCATTCACCCACGTCATCACTAAGCCCTAGTGGCTCCAAACACCCTTCTCTCGGCCTTCAGTCACCGTCTTCAAGCCCCCAGTCATTGCAAACTTCCAGTCAAACTTCAGTCCGTCCTGTGCTAACTCCCCCCCCAAGGGATGGGTATGCCCGCTCTTGACCCCCTGTCCCTTCGAATCCTGCCAACCAGTGGACCCCCTGTAGGGCGGTTCACTGCCCCACCCCCCCCAGGGCTGTCCGTCCGTCATTGCACAGTCACTCCCGCCGACACCATATAGACTCGTTCCACAACTTGCTCACCACATCCCGCAATTCCATCATGTACCACGCATTGCCCAGCCGAGACAGGTGCACACCGTCCTCCCTAAAAGCTAACGGCTCCTCCAGACGAATCCCAGGATGCGAAATGACCTTAACGTCCCTATCCGCACAGAACAGTCTCATCGCCCGATTCAGTTTCCTCCGGGCCTTCTCAATGGCCCCATGTTTCATAGCACCCCTCCATACTTTCCTGGGGACCAGCTCCGTCCAGGCAATGCAGGCCCCCCGCCATCCTCGATTTCAACACTTCCAAGTCCCTTTGCATAAGTTGTAATAATGCCAATCCAGACAGTTGCACCAGGTCGTTGTCTCCCAAATGAATGATCAACAAATCCGGGCATCCCCTCTGTGGGACCATCTTCGCGAGCCAGGGCAGTAGTGCCCCCCATCGCATTCCGCTCTTTCCCCACCATTTCACCTCGTGCAATTGTCCTTTCAGGCCCAGGTTACGGCCGTAAACCTGCTGGTCAGCATATTTGGAAGCCCAGTGAACGAATGAGTGCCCAACGATCCAAGTCACCGTCCTACCGCCCGGGCCACCCACGCAACCTACGAAGAAAAATACGTTAGAACAGGCAAACAAAACAGTGCAACACCAACAAACCTGCCTGGGACCCCACTACTTCCTCACATACCTCTCACAACAGCGTGACTTCCAACGCCCAATCCCCTTGATCCTGTCCCAGGACCAACCCAGGCGAGCCGCCGCAGTCGCAGCCCCAATGCGAAAAGAATGGGTACCAAAACCAGCTCCATCAATCCCCAATCGTCCCAGCGCCATACGCAACACTGCCAGCAACTGGCCAGCCGACACTCTCGCACCAGAGGCATGGCAGAAAATCTCACCGCCCCGGGCCCCAGCCGACCCACAGAAAGACCTCCACTCCAGAACCGGGCAAACCGCCCCACCGGACTCATTCAACCACACCCACTTGCCCCTGCCGACCTGATCCGTCTTCGAGCGTCCCAGCCAGATCCCCAGACGCCCCGCATCCACACGCACATCCTCAAACAATCTTCCCGCCCCCCGTCTCGTGCCCAACAGTTCAGACACCCGAAAAGCCCAAAAGAACATCCACACCATGCACAACCTAAACAGGCCCACTTCAAAACGGTCATAACAACACTCCGGTAACACCCCAACCAGCCGAACCAACAAGTCAAACGTCACTGCCTCCCGCAGACGACCCCCCCCCCGGCCCCCCTCTCCCGGCCCCACCCACGCAACATGCGAGCCAGCACCACATCCCTGGTGGGGTCAAAACCCAAAAACAAAACACAGTAAAAAGAAATTCCAGCCAACTTCCCAGAGATCGTAGCAGCAGTCAGCCCCCGGTCCATACAGGACAACACATAGCCCCTCAAACCCTCCAACACAGCTGACTCCCCACTCACGACACCGTCCACCGTCCAGCCCATAAAAGTACTAAATTCAGACCATGCCAGACGATAAGTCTTCCTCGTGGACGGAGCCAACGAACCCTCCACCAGACCAATCATCCTCACTCCCCCAAGGCCCAGATGCCGGCCGGCAGCTCGGTCCTGCAGGCGTCCGCTCCCGGCGCCAGGTGTCGAAACCGCTGCCACTGCGAACGAGACAAAGCATCCGCAATGTCACTATTCGCCCCAGGGACATGCTTGGACCGAAACACCACATTCAACTGCAGGCACGCCAACATGAATCTGCGCAACAGCCGCAGCACTCGCAGGTCCCTCGCCCTCTGGTTATTAACAAGGTCCACCACCGTCATGTTGTCAACGTGAAAGAGCACAGTCCTGTTCCGAAAGTCCTCCCCCCACACCACCAGTGCCACCAGCAACGGGAAGAACTCCAAAAAGGCAATGCTCCTGCCCTGCTTGATCCAGGAGGCCGGCCAGCTCTCCGCACACCACCGACCATCCCAGAAAACACCAAACCCCGCTGACCCAGCCGCGTCAGAGAAAATTTGGCATTGCCAGACCGTCCTTTCTTCATCAAAATCCAAAGGCACCCCGTTGAAATCCTGCAGGAACGTAATCCACGTCCTCAAATCCGTCCTCACCCCCAGGGAAACCCTCACTCTGTGATGCGGAAGCACTGCCCCCGACATGGCCATGCCGAGCCGCCTGCAGAATGTCCGCCCTGCCCGCACCACCCTGCACGCAAAGTTAAGGAAACCCAGAAGCTTCTGAACCGCCCGCAAAGGGATCCGCCGTTCCCCCACAGCCCACTCCAGACAAGCAAGAATCTCCTTCACCTTAGCTGCTGGCAGTCGCGCCAACCATTCCACCGAGTCCAGTTCGATCCCCAGAAACGTGAGGCAACAGCTGGGACCAGCCGTCTTCTCGGGCGCCAACGGGATCCCAAACTGCACGGCCAAGGCCTGGAAACGCGACAGGGCCCTGCCGCAGTCCCCCGACCCCGCCCTGCCCAGGAAGAGGAAATCGTCCAAGTAGTGGGTGACTTCACGGCACCCACTCACCCGCACCATGACCCACTGCAGAAAAGTGCTGAAAAGCTCAAACAACGCACAGGAGATGGCACACCCCATGGGCAGGACCTTATCCACATAGATGGCTCCCCCGAACTGCATGCCCAAGAGCGCAAAATCAGCCGGGTGAATAGGCAGGAGCCGGAAAGCCGACTTAATGTCACACTTCGCCAACTCCGTACCGGGACCACACAACCGCACCATCCGAACCGCATCGTCCACCGACGCATACAGCACCCTCGAATCTTCCTCTGCAATGAAGTCATTCACCGATCGCCCCTCCGGCCACGACAAGTGGTGAATCATCCTGAACTCCCCTTCCTCTTTCTTGGGCACCACCCCCAAAGGCGAAATGATCAGATCCGGCAAAGGCCAGTCAGTAAACGGGCCTGCCACTCTCCCCTCCGCCACCTCCTTGTCCAACTTCGCAGCCACCACCCCCGGCAACTCCCTGGCCGATCTCAAGTTCTCAGCCCAACGACGCTCCCTGGGACCCCGGTAGCCAACCCTAAAGCCCTCAGTGAAACCCCAGAAGAGCCGCGCTGCGGCCTCGCGATCAGGATAGCGCGCGAGCCACGGGCCATCGCCTCCACCCTAACCGGAGTAGGCGCCCTTTGGGCCAGGCTGGCCCTGACCCCTCGCGTTCCGCCACTGCTCGGAGGGGGTGGTGAGTGAGAGGCACTGCGTAAGGGGGTGTTTCCCGCCACACTTCGAGCACTCGTGCTTGAATTTACATGGGTACCGAGAGCAGAAACCCCGACTGTAGCTCCAACACACCCCCGTAGCGGGACCTCCGGGTTTGGACGGCTGACCGGACACAATGGTGCTGGGCACAGTTCCGCCCCCCGCCCCGCCCTGGGCGGGACGAGTCGGAAAAGACCGATACAAAACCAGTAAACCACTGGCCGTGTGTGTAGAGGCCGACGAGTGCGACGACGCCATCCACTGCATCCAAAGCTCTTGGTCCACCTCCCCCCAACTTTTCTCCGGATCGGCGCTAACCCGGGCCCGAAACTCCTAGTCGTAACTCAACCATGCAAACCCGCCAAACTGCATCTGGGCCTTGCGAATGATAGGGAACACACAGTGTTTTTTAAATGCCCCTCACACACCAACAACGGTGGGTGTTCCGGTTGGGAACTGACACCACGGGGCTAAACGATTCCATTCCTTGGAACCTGTTAAGATAAACGTTTTTCTGACAGCCAATGTACTTCTTTGTCTAGATCCAAAACCATGATATATGGGGTTTCATTAGGTCTTATTGTCAGCTTTTTGATAATGTTCACCTATTTTTGTACCAATAATCTAGACACTCCTGAGAAAATAGACCACTCACTAGTTGTACAATGATTTTCTACAACATACGATGTCTCCCCACGTTCCATCAGACACTATGAGTCCTCTTTGTCACTATCAGTTAAATAAATGCACGCTGTCTTAGGAACGAAAGTGGCGCCACACCTAGGCACTCTTTTTCTATCCTAGCCGGCTTCTCCGGTATCTAGGATAGCGCTCGCATTTCACGCATGCGCGATCGGCTTTTAGACCGCGCATGCGTAGTAGACAGCCGCAATGCGCATGCGCACCAGTTAGTATCTCACGGGAGCGCAACACCGGACCCTGGGGGATCACGATCGCCTAGTTTGGGCATTTACCGGTCCTAATCATTCAATTAACCTCTACCAACCACTCCCAGGAACAGTGTATTTAAGAGCCTTTAACGCGCTCTATGCTCACTTCATCGGAGCCGCGTTGAGGGAAGGCAGGCGATTAGCAGTTGCTGTAACCGTGAGTTTTGGGTGTCAGAGACGAGCATATATTCAATTAGTTTGTTGCATTTGGTACCGAGTTTACAACTAAAACCCTGTATACTCATGTTTTATAGATCATTTCTGAGCAGAAAGGAAGGATCCCCAAAATACGCTTAGGCTCATGAGGTCTAGTAGTTGAGAACTCTAAGTAAGACTTATCTTTCTCTCTGTTTGCTCTCTTTCCATCTGAGCAGAGAGTAATTCTGTGTTTTGTATATATGTGTGTCAGTACTGTGATATGTCCAGACGTGTTTTACTTTTCCACAGGGTCCCATTATTTTTTGGTTTGACCTGGTTGTATCTAGAGAAGGTTTTTTCTTCTCTACTGATCTGTTCGTTCCAGATCCTGTATTTATCTGTGTATTTCTCTCCACAGGTTCTATCGCCAATTGGGCGCAACTGCATTTCACTAACATATAAACATTGTTAGGAATATTACACATTGTGGTAATTATTTTTTAAACACTTTTACATTTCGCATGTGAGTAAGGGAGGGTAAGTGCATAACCCTTGTCCTGAAGAAGGGGGCTGTGACCTCCGAAACATGTTGACACTTTAAAACAGTGGTTTTGATACCCTAACTCGTATCTATTAAACCACGCCCTGCACTTATTTTTAACAATACCAGCCGGGGATTTAATTAAAATATTTTTTCTCCCACGTGCCAGGTATTTTTTAATCATTCACTTTTTTCTCCTCACCTCACTCACACCTTGGTTATACACACAAACCCCCACACATAGTTCACTTCCAAGTGCTCCTGCGTATCCGCGAGTCGCAGCACGCCGCATCCCGTAGAGGGGTGCGAAGGCCCCGATGATGAAGCATGACACCAAGGGGCCTGTTGGTTGGTGTGTGAGGGGCATTTAAAAAACACTGTGTGTTCCCCATCACTCTAGGGATCACTATCACTTTGAGTGGATTCCACTTTGTTTATTCATATTATCAGGGAGATCGAATCCACTGACTCTCTCTCTCCCCCCTCCTGTTAAAATCCTTGCGAATGATATCCATATACTTGAACAGCGCAATCGCCCGGTCCAGATACTTCTGGCAATACACGCTGGCAAAAATCAAAAAGGCCGACGGCCAGTTCTCCATAGTTAAAGGCACCCTAGGCCTCCTCGTCAACTCCCACTCCTCCTCCTTGGAGCCCTCCTTAGCCTGCACCTCCCGATGCAGCAATTTAAACACATCCACAAAGTTGTGTTTCCATATCTTGTCTCTCATTTTTTCCGACAAATGCGACCCCAAAGGCATCGCCAGCCCCATGTAAGGCAGTTTTTTAGGGACCTTCACCCCCTTCTCCTCTTTGCCATCACCTTTTTCCGTCTGCACCCCCAAAGTCACCGACTTACCATCCACCTTCTTACCATCCTCAGGTGGACCGCCTGACGGCGCCCCCCCCTCCCTCACAGACCTGTCTCCCACACCCACAGACCTGCAGGTGCGCTTACGGCCATCCCCACCCCGAGGAGCGTCATCCCAAGCCGCCCACCAAGCACCCTCACCTGTCAGTGCCTCTGTCCGCTCCCGGGGCCGTCCTCTAGACTCCTTGCCACGGACCGCCATGGATCCCGTCTTCCTCCTCGTCCTGGGCTCGACCTGCAACACACCAAGGTCGTTGTCTCCCGCTGCGCGGCCTACGCCTTCCAGGTCATCCCGCACCTCCCCCTCTTCCAATTCCTCACTCTCATCACTGTAGTCCAGCTCAAGCACCGGTTCCAGATTCATGTCATCGCAGGCCACATCTTTCACAGCACGCTTCACACCCTTCTGCACACATCCGCGGCCACGCGTTCCGGTGGCGCCACGTGCTGAAGTTGCCCGATCCCGCGGAGGAGGGACAGCCGCCGCGGACTGCCCTACTTCTTCCGGCCTGCGTCTCGGAGCCGTGGTGCGCCCCGCTAGGCCCCCCTTCGCTCTGCCGACAGCCGCCGACTTGGAACCCCTCCCGCCCCCCAGGTCGCTCGAACCTGGTGGGGCCCTGGCACCATCGGGCCTCAAAGCCGTGCAGGCCGTCCCTGAACCGGCCGCGCCCCCAGTAGGGTGGGCAGCCGACCCTGACTTCTTCGATCTGGCTCTTCTGGCCTCCTCCTCCTGCCTCTCCGCTTCCCTCTCCTCTTCAGAGGTGGGGGTGGGAGGACCCTCAATCTCAGGGCCCCAAACTGTACCCACTCTTGCCCTCGTCTCCTCAGCCCATCTGACCTCCTGAATTTGCTCCAGAATCCGCTCCCCACGCGACCTCTCTTCCCAGGAAACGGAACCCCAGATCGGCGGTGGAGGGGGCGGGCCGTAGCCAAAGAAATCACTCCCCCGGGGAAAAAACCCCACCTGTTGAAAACCTTGCACCCAACCCGGGCCGCCAATGGGGACCAGAGCGGGCGAAGCGCTCCGGCCCACCGAAAACCCAGGCGCCAACGGCCTCACAGCGGCCGGGGTGGCTGCCCTGGAACCCCTGGACAAGTCAATCGGAGCCTCCCCCGACACCTCGCCCGGCCCCCGAAGCACAGGCCCAGGCCCACCCTCCCACACAGAGCCATCTTCCAGGCGGACCAAAGGCCCAGAGGCCCTACCGCCACCCGGCGACCCCACCAACACCACGGCAGGCCCGGCCGGGTTGCCCGCCTGCCCCTCCCCCTGCACGGCGCCGGCCGGCACCGACAGGGGCCCGCGGAGCGGAAGCGCGGGAGGCGCGGCCATCACGACCGCACCCGAGGCCCCAGGCAAAAATTCCAGCTGGGGGAAGGGCCGCGCGGAGGTTGTCCTGCGCTTCCCGCCCCGGGCCGTGTCCTTGGGCACACCTCCCCCACTCCCCACCCCAGACCCCCCCTCCTGGTCCGACTCATCCTCCAAACAGGCGAACACCGCCGCCCGGACCCCGGCCGAGGCAGCCCTCGTGCCCCTAGTGGCCCCCACCCAGGCTTGCTCCATGACCCCAGGCCTAATTAGGTCGCCGCGGCCGGCCCTAGCAAGCAGCAACAAGGCCTCACGGACCTGTTCCGCAGGCACACCAGACATCCTACCCAAGCAAGAGAATTAACAGGGAAAACTAGAAACCCCAGCTGCAGTGGAACAGCTCCGAGCAAAGAATCCCCCCAAAAGTAGCACTAGGCCTCAAACTAACCACTAACTAACTCCTTTCGAGCTCCCTCCCGATGGTGCCAGGCGCAGAAAAGAGGAAGATCCCTTCCTCCCCCGCGCTTAAGTACCCACCCCCTAACTCCTCCCCTTCCCCTACCTGGCCTATCCCCTGCGCGAAAGACCCCGGGGAAAGACTAGTCTGCGACTCTGCTTTCCCCGGGGCCCGGCAAAGGGACCGCAGAGAGATTCATGCAGAGCAGAGAGTCCCAATAATCGAAGCGGGAGGGGGGGGACACGGAGGAAGGCAGGACCACACGGAGAGCGGGAGGGGGGAGCGCGGGAGGGGGGACGGCGGGAGGAAGGCAGGACAGCAGCAAGCACGGCCCGGCCGGACCAGATTCGGGGGCGTTCCCGGCTTTTGGCTGACGTGGCATGACGTAGCCAAAAGCCAAAAATTCTCGGGAACGCCCCCGAATCTGGTCCGGCCATGACGGACGCCTCTCTGTTCCAATGGCTAGCCTCCATTTATGGAGCTAGCCAATGAAACAGAGGGGCGTATTCAAGGCACCCATACTAGAAACTACAGATTTCTCTGGGGGCGGAGCTAAACGCTCCGCTCCCCAGTCGAAACCTAAAAATGTGTTTCTGAATATGAGTTTTCCTGGAAGCCTTTTTCCTGAAAGAAAGTTGTCATGATAAAAGTGATTTTCAAAAAGGGTGTTTTCTACAGACCCTAATGTTACTGAACTTTGTAAATCTTCTCAAAGTTGCCTTTGCCTTTATTCTTGATGTCTCCCCCCAACGTAACGCAACATTCCTTGCTCTCTTGCACGTGTTCTCTTGTGAAGTGCCCCAATGCCTCTGGGACATATACCTGCTAAATAAAACCACACACCAATAATAAACATAAGCCATAGTCTGGTTTTTGCATTCTGATATCGGAGGGCTTCGCTTTCAGATGTACACGTGTTAAAATGAAAGTGATAGGTTGTTTACCATTCTTTAAGATGTCTCACAGGGGCTACGTTGTCTGTAACAGTCAAACATAGTATTCTGACTGCTCACAAAAATCCTTTATTTTAGGGTGTGGTCACAAAATAGCACACATGCTTTGGGGTGAGTTGGGGTTTAGTTGTGAACGAATGAGCTCAACAACAATGGCTGTAAGGTTGAAAGAGAAGATCCACCCTCGTTGTACCCCATTTCAACAGGTAACTCTAGCTTTTGCATCGCTATGTGCAACTCTTTATATAGGCCTCATACTGTGGCTTTGTTTTTTAGTTTACAGTGCAGTGTGGAGTAAACATGCTGCTGCTCACAGGTAAACAGTGAACAATTAACAATGGGCTTGCTTTTGCTGTTACATACAAATGGCATTTATGCTTTGCAGTGCTTAATTTGTAAAAAAAAAAAAAAAAAAAAAATGAAATTAGTGTCAAGGCCCAAGATATTTCTCAGGTGGCCACTACATCTTGCACCACCCACCATCCTTGCTGGGGCTACTAAATTCCAGTACCGGCGCCTCTTACTAACCATCACACTCCTACAAATATGACAATTTATACAACCCAAAGCTGTAGGAATGGCATGGAAGCACTGATATTATTTGTTCAATGTATTTTGAGTTGTTAAACATGCTTTCTGATGTGCTGTGTTTAAAAATATATAGGCAGTGGCACCATACAGGAACAGACTAATTTGCATACAGCCAGGTTCTGAAACTGGGATGGTGCAGTGAGCTAAAAAACGGTGTTGGATCTAGCCCTGATCTCTTGACTGGGTGAGAGCTTTCTGCTTAATTCAGAGACTCTGTCCCTCACCACCCCTTGTTGTAAATATTTTTGTCCACCCTAAGCGTGGAAGGGTATTCTCAGATGTGAGACCCTTGCTCATTGCACCATCAGGATTCAAGCAAACCGGGCCGAAGACGGCTGTAATGCCAGAAACCGGTCCCCGGGAGCTTGTTTCCTTCCCAGTGTAAGAATTGGCTTTTGTAGTTTGGTTTGCCCTGTTCCCATCATGCACTGGGACAGGAACAGACTAATTTGCATACAGCCAGGTTCTGAAACTGGGATGGTGCAGTGAGCTAAAAAACGGTGTTGGATCTAGCCCTGATCTCTTGACTGGGTGAGAGCTTTCTGCTTAATTCAGAGACTCTGTCCCTCACCACCCCTTGTTGTAAATATTTTTGTCCACCCTAAGCGTGGAAGGGTATTCTCAGATGTGAGACCCTTGCTCATTGCACCATCAGGATTCAAGCAAACCGGGCCGAAGATGGCTGTAATGCCAGAAACCGGTCCCCGGGAGCTTGTTTCCTTCCCAGTGTAAGAATTGGCTTTTGTAGTTTGGTTTGCCCTGTTCCCATCATGCACTGGGACAGGAACAGACTAATTTGCATACAGCCAGGTTCTGAAACTGGGATGGTGCAGTGAGCTAAAAAACGGTGTTGGATCTAGCCCTGATCTCTTGACTGGGTGAGAGCTTTCTGCTTAATTCAGAGACTCTGTCCCTCACCACCCCTTGTTGTAACTAATAGTAAGTATAGCAAACACTATAACTTTAGTAAATTTAAAAGGTTTTGGCTATGCCATACCGAATACTCTGGTAGGAAGAGTCTAGACAGAATTACAAGCCAGTGAATTAGCGTGAAAACAAAAAAGACCAGGTCAAGACAATGCACTTCTAGAAAAAAGGTTGACGGATACAGGACATCCATCAACACGTATTGGATGCCCTGTACGCCCTGTTTCGAGAATTTGGGGCCTCTATTCTTTCTAAATAGGGTGGACGGGACAACTACTGCTTTTTGACAGCTTTTTTGCATCTGCCAAAATCTAAGTTAAGGCCTAAGTGTTGCTTACCTATTCAAGGAAAATCACTCATACATAAAACAATTCATAATAATTAATTTCAACACTACAGACAATTTCCAACCTGAAACATACCTCAAGCCTCAGAACGTGAATCAAATAATGTCCTAATTATAAAGCATGTGAATGCTTTTCAGGGAAACTAACCAAAAGGTAGCATTAAGAAAGAATAAAGCCACAACACTGAATATACACAGAAAAAGGATGCTAATTGCATTTACGCAGACACGACTGACATTAATAATCCACATTTGTAAAGCGCACACTCACCCGTAAGGGTCTCTAGGCGCTGGGGGCCGTCGGGAAGATTAAGCAAGCTATTGCCCAGAGTCACATGGTGCTGGGCTAATCTGCCGCCGGTGCCGGGGATCGAACCGTGATCCCCAGATTCCAGAGTCAGTCGCCCTAGCCGTGGCGCCACACCTCTTCCACATTCATCTGCCCTTTCTCAAGATACAGCAATATGTAGGACTACTGAATTGGCTCAAAGTGAATCTACGTAGAGATAAAGAGAAGACTATGATGCACTAGACAATCAAACCACCACACACCCTGAAACATTCCTTAGACAAATTACAGTGCTATTGGTGGTAAAAGCGATCGATTTAACTCGCAGGATTGTGAATTTTTAGAGTCTCACTGGGATATGGGTGAATTTGAAGTAGCTATGGTTCAACAACCATTCTATGTTATCATTTTCCTTTTAGTAATAAAGATGTCATCCATAAACCATTCTGCCATTTTTCAGGTAGGGCATGACTTCATGATGTGATATGGTGAACTGGTGCTAAGTTGATATAAGTTCGGATCAGGTGCAGAATCATTGTGGCATCACTCATAATTGAATCACTGATAAGAGCCCTTTGAGCAATGGATAAAGGGACTCTTGGGACTAGATTGGTCCAGATGGCATGGCTTGCTTTAAGAATTATTGCGGACTAAGCAGAAAGTGACAAATAAAATGGAGTCACTCTGAGATCAGAAGAATGAAGAAAAACTGAGGTTCCAACGATCGTAGTGCTCTCGGAATCAAAGTCCAGGTTACGTTTACCTTCAGATTTGTGTGTGTTCTAGGTGATCCCAATTGTAAATGAACTAATATGCCCAAGTGATCAAGAAAATGGCTAGAGGTATGTAAAGTAGGCTCTTCTACCCTGGTGTCGAAACTACTGTATACAGGAATAGGCATTAGAAATCTGTAAGTTTATTGACAAAAGGTGAAATATAGTTTATTGTCCCATGCATTAAATCATTATATTTTATAACATGCTACAAGATGGATTGTTAGCTTGAAACCCATACCACAGCCTCTACCAAGAGAATAAGTCATAGTTTCAGTAGTATGCAGACTTCTCACCGCCTTCCTTGCAGCCCCTAATTAAACAGCTATGCAGTTTGAAGGGGTGTAATGTCAGTAGGCAGGGTGGAGAATGGGGCAAAGGCACAGGGGGTCCAACCTCATGTAAAAAAAGGCATTCATTGGCAAATACTGGCATTGACAGTAACTCGCTGTTTTTCCCTTGGTGAAAAGTCATCAAATCAGTTTCAGTCATGGCAGTATATTGTCTCCCCGAACCTATTTTAAGGTGGTATCTATTAACAGAACCCTACAAGCACTCACCTTTCACTTTATCTATGCAGACATCCAGATGCAAGTACAAGTGGGGATAGGGGTGCTCTATGCCATGACAGTCAAGGCATTAATGAAAAAGGAGCATTCAAGCAGTGCTCAGTTATACAGACTGTGAGATAAAAACCTCCAATAGCTAATTTCTCACATCACCCTCCCATTTCCATACCCAGCAAAGACAGGTCACTGACTGCACTCAAGGTAAAATTAAACAGTGCCTCGTAGAGAACTCAACATGCACCTGAGTCACCCAGAAACTAGGACTGGGCAGTAAACTCTGCTCCTCTAGCGGAGTTCACAGAGTTTTTCCCACTCAGCACTCCACTTGGAGTGTGGAGTTCCAGGAAACCTCCGGCAACCTCTTCGTGGGGGAGTTTTTTCTCATGCGCGGTTCACCAACATTAAGTTGGCAAGCGCTACAAGAAAATCGGGTGCTAGACCGCCTCCCGGCAAGATTTCTGAGGTTGCGGCAGGTCGCTACTGCTACTGCTTGTGTTGAGAGAGCTGCCACTTGAGTAGAAAATATCCATGAGCAGCAGAAAGAAGCGGTGCCCTCTAATGCGCTGTGTGGTGCCATTCACACCAATTATACAGTGTGGGTCAATCTCTGGGTGCTAAATATGATTGCAAGCAGCGTGATGTACTAAATTCCGCCTCTCATGGAACTCTGCGGCATCTTGCAGAGCTTTTAAGTAACTACGTGGAATTCCATGGAGTGAAACATTGAGTTCTGGCCACCCCTACCAGAAACCACCTTTGCCTCACTATGGGAAAGGAAAACAGCTGTTGTATTTGCATCTGCCTATATGCCAGCTTCGGTACCAATCACAGGCACAAGAGGAATCTTGATTGAATCAGCTATCAAACACAGAGACGCTACAAGATAATGATGCATTGGTATCTGCAATGCAGTTTTGTAAATTGATAATAGAAACCAGGACAAAATAAAAGATAGTAAAGGCTTTGGGGATCTTAACATCCCATTATGTATTGATAAAATCTAGTTTTCCTGCAAAACAGCCAGCTGTGCCTCAAACATATAAAACACCTCTGCCATAAGAAGTATGGAAAATCATCTTTGTTAAATGTATTCAAGCAAAGATACACATTAAAATAATCATGTTGAAACATTGAATCCTCTTCTTTACGTTGAAAAATGTCCAATAGGATCAAGGAAAGCAGGACTCCTGCTCATTAGATATTATCTGGTATGTAGATACTCTGTGGCTCACGGTGTGTGCTAAATGTTTTTAAAACATTTTGTACATCAAAGTTAGTGCCGATTCTATAACTGTCCCTAAATGTAACAATAGAAGAGATGCTTTCTGCAATTGCCATCTTAAACCATTGCTTAGCACATAAATTCATGTGTGCAGGACCAATGTTACTTTCTTGTCTAGTGACTCGCCCTTCCCTACATTTGCCCATAAGCAAACCACGATCACCAGTAAAACATACCTGAATAGGGATCATAGCACAAACTTAGGAGGTAAAACTGTACAGATAACAACAAATTTGGATAGAAAACATGTTTTCATTTTAATATTACGCTGGGCAAATAATTGCACAACTTCACATGTGCTCAATCAGGGTTTTGACATGTGCCATTATTTGGGTTCCTATGGTATTGTATTGTTTTTCAAATTTCCAAATAGGTAACATTTTTGGTGAAAGGTTTCTTTCTTAAGTAAAAATTGTGATACAATGTAGTGTGTCGTTGCTCACTGTTGCATGGGCTTCGTACCACTAAATTTCATGTGCCCCTAATCCTGTTGTGAGATTGAGAATGATCTTGGTTCACAGTTTAATTTTGTCATAATCTATAACATTTTGAAATAATAGGATCCCTAGGAGAAGGTCATTTACCGACCCTCAAGTTGGCATGGTAAATGATTCACAAAGGGGAGCTGTCCTACTGGAACTGACAAAAGCCTCAGAAAGAGCAGGTAGATGATAGGACCACTGCCTGCTTATTTTGAACTAGTCGCAAACAGGAAACATTTGTTTAAAGGCAGCACCTATCCTTTAAAAGGGCAATGGTTGAGTTTTAAAAAAAGGTCTTTGTGAAAGCTAATGCAGGGATGGAGACTTGCAGTCCTCCATCTCAGCGCTCACAAGTTATGACAGTGGACGGGGCCGGCTTTAGCTTTGGTGGCGCCTGGTGCAACAATCGTTTTTGGATGCATCGCTAGTAGCATTCCTATTTGAAAACCAGACGGTGTTCAAATTGCACATGCCTGGTTTGCAAATGGGATAATACAGTTGCCCAAAGTTCCTAAATTCCTGACATTTAAGTCATCGGGATGTTCAGAAAAACACTTTTTAGTCAGAACCGGGACCTCAGGGCATCCACACTCTTCGTCATTCAGTGACCGCTCTCTCATTCACATACAGAAGAGCAAGCCTTGGGAACTCCGCAACCTAAACAGAACATTTCTGAGAGCTAACATGAAAAGATGAGATGATGAGGAGTTTGGGCCTGCCAGAGAAATACATTTGCTTCCATGCACACAGCCATACCTCTTGCTTGAGAAAATTGTACTCCAGAGCGTACTGCAAGCTTCCTTTCTCTGTGCTATTAATTCTGTCATCCAGATCATCCATGTCCGGCTGCACCTGTAGAGAGAGTTGGGAAAGAACAAGAGATCACATGGTCTGTGAGTTACAACCAACACTCTACTGGAACCCCTAATGACAGTGAATCGCATGGTCTGCGAGAGGTGACTCACACGGTCATCAAAGATGAGCCAAGAGACTAGAACCTTGCATGAGCCATGATAAGTGATCCACACTGCACAAGACCAATAAAACCAGATGATCACAGGGTCTATGAGTAACAATAGATACTACAATGGGACCCCTTATTCTTGTAGATCACATGCTCTGTGAGGGGAGACCTACAGTCTCCAGCACCATCAGCCATCTCATGGTCTGGGAATTATGAACCACACTGCATTCGATCATGAGCCATCACGACCTTGCATGATCTGTGATTGGCGAGCCACACCGTGCCAGTCTATTGAACCAAGAGATCATGTAGCCTGCGAGTGAAGACCCACGCTTCACTGGACCCATCAGATCACAAGATAACACGATCTTTGAGTGACGACAAACACTGTCTTTCACTGTAAATCTTGACATGAACATTGTCACACAATGCGACTAATCCCAAATCCACATGGTTGATTTCCTACCAACCAACATTTTGAGAATTTGAAAAGAAGCACGGTTGCTTCATTAAAGTAATCTGCTTTTTGTGCATTCAGGAGCTAGCGCGATGTAAATAAAAGGTCGAAAAATAGACCAGCACATGCTTACAAAGCATGCACTTTGAATCAAGACATTGACCCTTTGTTTACGGAAAAGCTTCCATGAGCAGCAGTCACCCGCTGAGGGAACATGCCAGCTTCATCAAGCCTGCAAAGCTAAACTCTCTGCAGACCCCACTGGCAACCTTAAATTTCTCAGGTTCAAATATATGCTGCCAGAAGCTATTGCCTTCTATAAGCAACAGATCTTAATTTCAATCTGTTAACAATTCACCAGAGACAAATCACTTGCTCTCGTATTTCTGGTGCTGACCAAGAGGTCTGATATTATCCATGGGGCTCGGAAGTGGCCACAAGCATTCACAAAGGGAGAACTTGTCATATTTGTTATTTGTAAGCACTTTATGTTGCTTAGCACATAAATTCATGTGTGCAGGATCAATGTTACTTTCTTGTCTAGTGACTCTCCCTTCCCTACATTTGCCCATAAGCAAACCACGATCACCAGTAAAACATACCTGAATAGGGATCATAGCACAAACTTAGGAGGTAAAACTGTACAGATAACAACAACTTTGGATAGCAAACGTGTTTTCATTTTAATATTACGCTGGGTAAATAATTGCACAACTTCACGTGTGCTCAATCAGGGTTTTGACATGTGCCATTATTTGGGTTCCTATGGTATTGTATTGTTATCAAATTTCCAAATAGTTAACATTTTTGGTGAAAGGTTTCTATCTTAGGTAAAAATTGTGATACAATATAGTGTGTCGTTGCTCACTGTTACATGGGCTTCGTACCTCTAAATTTCATGTGCCCCTAATCCTGTTGTGTGATTGAGACTGATCTTGGTTCACAGTTTAATTTTGTCATAATCTATAAAATTTTGAAATAACAGGATCCCTAGGAGAAGGTAGGGGGTGGAAGTTAGGGCTGACAAATACTCTGGGACTCACCAGGCTGGCTGTGGTGGTTCCATTGACGCTGCCCAAGTTGATCCTCTCTTTGTTCTTGCCCGTCTTCTTCTTGCGGCAGCAGCACTTTACCATGATACAGATGATGCAGAGCAGGATGAGCAGGCCCGCTGCCGCCGCTATCGCTATCAGAGCCCATTGTGGTACTGGTGGGAAAGAAGGTCGAGGAGTGATTAGAGTGTGAGAGGAGGGACAAGAGGTGAGATAGTCAGCAGAGCAAGAGGCACAATAAAGGAGAACATTAACTAGAGTGAGCAGAAGAGCAACTAAAGAGCGTGACGAGGTGATACAGATGGGAAAGTGAGAGAAGCGATCAAGGAGAAAGCAGAAGAGTGACGAGCAAGAGAGAGGAGAAAGCAGTGAAAGGGTAGAGTGAGAGGAGCGATCATGGGGAACAATGACAGGACTAGGTGAGCAGAAGAGTAACCAGTAAGAGTGAGGAGAAGAATATGAGGTAAAAGAGAGGAAAGCGGGAGGTGAAGAGCAAAAGGAGGGAGTTTGGAGAAGATCAGGCAGAGAGAGAGAGAAGACAAATAAAGTGAGAGGAGAGAAAAGAAAAGAAACGTGAGAGGAGAGGGTGGGGTGAAAAAGATATAAGTGTGACAGGGGACAGTGGAGCAGCAGAACAAGAGGAGAATAGAAGGGACAGAAAATAGTAGGAATTGGTGAAAGTGAGAAGAGGATAAAAATGAATGTGGTGAGTGAGTATGCAGAAGAGACAGAGGAGACAAGGACATGAGTGGAAATAATGAGAAGAAAAGAGGGATAAGAGAATAAAGGAGACGAACAGTGGAAGAAAAGAAAAGAGATTATAATAGAGAAGGAGAAAAAAAGAACAGAGAAGGGAAAATATGAGACAAGCAAAACTTGAGATTGAAGGAGTGCAGGTTAAACATAAAAGGATGGGAAGTCAAGAAAGAGATTGACGACAAGAGGAGAAGAGAAAATAAAGTAGGGGAGTGAATGACAACTGATGGAAACAGAATATGCTCTGAAACAATGCTCGTCCTCATGTAAAGTGCTCTGATACCTCCGGGTCTAGCAGGCACTATATCAAACTTTTCAAATAAATAAATAAGAAGACAGTATGAAGAGAAAGAAAATGGAAAAGAATAAAGTGTCCGACAAAACGCCATCCTATCTTCAAGACATAAAAGATGTCCTAAATAATTTGAAAGATCAAGTATTTGATGTAACCACTAACCTATTAATTGGACTCCATGTAGAAGCTCTGTACATGATCATCCCTCCCCCCCAAAAAATATTGTCAGTAAACATCAGTTTCTGGCAGAGGCACAACAAGAAAAAATTACCCCCACTGACTTCATCATGTGATGTGTCGCAATAGTCATGGTGGAAAAAAAATTCAATATAAAGATCAACTTTACCTTCAGGTAATATGTACTGCCGTGGGGAATACCTTTGCCGCAAGTGTGACAAATATCTATATGCATAGGATTGAACAAGCACAGATCTATTCAGAGATCAATTCATACTATCCTTCCTTTATTCTTTAAAAAGGTATATAGATGGCATCTTCATTACACGGAGAGGTAATGAAACAGTAGCTCGGGAATTCATCAAGCGGATCACTGACTGTGGCCCACACTTGAATTTTACCCACCACAACTTCTGTTTTTGGACCTCTGTTTTAGGGCACAGAATGGATACCTCAAGACGGAGGTTACAAGAAAACTGAGCAACAGAACTGTCCTTTCAGCCTGTAGCAGTTAGCAGAAAATTTGACAGTAGGGCAGTTCCTATGAATTGGACAGAATTGTTCTCATCTAGGTACATACTGACAACATGCTGAAATCCTAACCCAACAGTTAGAAGTAAGAGGATGCCCTAGAAGGATAATTGACGAGGCATACAAACATGCCAAGTATAATAATGGTAAAACTCTTCTTGCATCTCACAAAACGACCATCAGGTGAATGCCTAGTGCGCGTGACAACCTACATACAATGATATGTCAAATGAAATAAACAATCAATCAATCAATAATGGAACATCCTAAATACTGAGAAATTTCAGAAAGAGCAAACTTCGTACACATGAGAAAGGCTTGAATACTATACCTTATATGTCTCTGAATCTAAACTCTTGATATACATGTAACCTCTGGGGTTTTTTCAGTGGCAAGGTTTCTTTCATGGGTCATGAGGTAAACAAAATGAGGTACATTACATCTTGATTACCCTATATATGGTGACATCTCACTACATGGTGATAACCTATTCATGAAGTGAGCCACAGAGTCAGTGAAAAAAGAGATAAGTACTGACAGTTTCCTTTTTTCCTCTGTTGCTTATTAAGACTGTGTTTTAGATACTGTGATCACCTGACGTGGGTTTCAATCACCTGTTTTCCAGACTAATAATCAAGAGACCCATATAGAGGGTACCTGCGTCACGGTTCTAAATATATATCCTGCTGTTGATTAGGTAAAATAACTACAAACAACAGAGAACCCCATTCCCTTTATGGGTCTCCGATGTAGCTTATGAACTTGCTTGTTCCCGGATTTTTGATAATAAATCATTTAGTTTGTATTTAATTTAGTTGTAACTATACCACAACAGATGTTCTGAGGTAGTTTTCCTACACAACTGTACATTGTGTTTTGGTTAACAATCGCTTTGGGAACAAACTACATCTACTATCCCACTTAGAAATCCTGAGTAGGCATGTGACATGATGCACGTCCATTGTTTTCGACAATGATAAACCACACCATCGGCATTTGACTTCAGTTTTTCTCATTTCTGATTTACATTTTAAAATAGGATGTTTATTGATCTAGAACTTTGTGCTGTTTTATAATCCTTAATTTACTGTCATAGTTGTGAACAACATTTCCCATCAGTGCTCACTTATGAGCGCGTGACGAGCAGGAAATAAGACATGCAATACTTGCCTTTTGTTGAAAGGATGCCGATGACACTCTTCTCTTTATTACAAAGAGTGAGTGAACCAGGGCTTTCAGTGCGTAGCTTAAAACGCATACGTTAAAAATCTGTGCTTAGTATAGTGTGCCTCCTGAGGGGGCGGGGGCGTGGCCAACGCACCAAACAAGATGGCTGCGTAGCGGGTGAGCTCTTTTATACAGATCCCGAAAAGTGTTCCGTTCGGGAGGAGTCTCATTATTGCGGACATCAGAGGTGCTGGAATTTATACCCCCACAATGCGGGGTGCTTCTGAACAACTTTTCACGCTGTTTACATCATTTTTAGGCTTTTCTGAGGCACGATTTGGCTCGCGTTTTAGCGGCCACCATTTTGTCTTTTTCTTCTGTGAGTGCTTCGCATCACACAATGTTCCTCTCTACCTCAGTTCACAGTCTGCAAATGTTACGGAGCCTTTACTCGTGATTGGATGCCTTTTTCTTCTTGTTGTGGACTCTTTGCTGGTGTTCCTGTGACCTTCCTGGCATATTTTTTAGATGTTTTCTTTAATATGCTGCAAAGCAACCACCATTTTGTTTTCTGCCTGTTTTTTTCTTCTCTTTATGAGGTGAATACTTAACCTTTTCATGGTGGCTTTTCCTTGCCTTTTGATTTTATATTTCTGGTATCTGCAGGCAGCTGATAGTGTCAAATCTTTTGAAGTTTATTATTTATGAATTGGCATTATTGGATACGAGAGTTTAGTGTCATTCACTGGATTTGACCATACTTTTTATTTTTTATGGGGTGATTGACAAACCTTAAGCTAACTGCGTCTTCTAAAGTTCCTAAGTGTCCAGACTAAGACTCAAATTCCATTGGCACGGAAATGGAGGACTCCCCCTCTCAGAAACCTGATACTTCCTCGGGCACCATTCCTAAAGTGCAGTTCTCAAGTAAATTGCCTGCAATTTCCACCACAACACCCTCCTTCTTCAGCAAAATCCTCCTCGTCAGCCATGAATGTTATTCTTGAAGCGATCTGAGCTCTGAAACACTTCATAGTAGAAGCCAATAAAACATTACAATTTTTGAATGATAATTGGTCTTCTCTGGACTCGCGAGTGCTCATTGTGGAACAGCGAATGAAGTCTCTTGAAACTTCGTGTTCTTGTAGCTCATCTCTGGAATCTAAAGTGTGTTTTCTAAAAAAGCAGGCGGAAGACTTGGAAAACAGAAATCGAAAGAACAACCTCAGACTTTATGGTCTTCCTGAACATATTGAAGGCTCCAACCCAACTACCTTTTTTCAATCTTTTTTGCCCAAGCTCTTGGATTTACCTGCTACTACTACTTTCAACATTCAAAGGGCCCACAGGCTTGGACCGAAGATTTCTGCGAAACCTTGTGGTGTCATCATGCTCTTTCTGCAATACACCGATCTTCTTCAGGTTCTATCAGCAGTCAAGACCAACAAACACATTTTTGGGGAAAGTCACAGTCTCTTCTTTTCCCAAGATGTAGCTAAAATCACAGCAGATCGTCAGAAAAAGTTTCTTGAGTATAGTGTGCCTCCCTGACTGGTATTTTTCGGCTTCTATCATTGCATCCAGATATATAATACAACAAGGAATACTACACCTGCTACAACAAGCCAAGACTAATGGCTTTGTCAATGCTTGTTAGTTGCACCAGATAAATGAGCAACAACTATGGCTTCGTTGTATAGAATATTGAAAAAGCTTCAGTTCTGAAATGATGAGGCTGTCAAAGAACTATATTGAGTCTCTTTGAAGTCACCTCAAAGGCAGTGAAGGGTGGCCCTGCTTCCCAGTTAAGATTTCTTTTCACCGACGCGAACAGACTACCGCTTCCGACCTGGCATTATGCCTAGATTCTGAGAATTATCGAGCCAACTTCATGACCAAAGAATAAAGAAACCCTTGCGGAATTGGAATTCTTTCCAGGATACCTGAAACAAAACAGGTCTTGCCCATACAAACCTGCAAAAATCCTGTTTACCCTAGGGGGATAGGGGTGCTCCCCCTGTCAAAGGCAAGAATCAAGTTTAAGAAATTCACACTCATTTTCTGGTGAGTAAGGGATTGGGACCTCCTTCCCCTCAACTTAAAAAAAAAAAAATAATTCACCCTGAGGGTGAGGGCAAAAATGGAGATCCCGGTAGAGACCCATCTCAGCACCTCCTTTTTACAACAGCCGGTAGTGAGCACCGGCTTGATCCGGCCCTTTTAAAGCCTTGAAGTGAACTATTTCCGAGTAAGGAGCAGGCTCTGTCACTCTTCCATGAACTTTTCCCTTTTCTCAATATGAATGTATCATACTACGCTATACATTTAGGAACAATACTTGTTTTTGGGGGACGGCGACCATTTTGTAAGTCAATAATGTGAGAGGTAGAGTCACGAGGCAGCAACAGTATTGCTCATAACTTGTTTTGCTCATTTCCACAAACATTACGTAGACATGATACGCTCTATCTAAGACATCTAATATCATTCTTTCCCCTATGTTATACATGCATTGATATGAGGTATTAATATCAAAAACTCAAGAGAGTTACTATTGAAGTCGGTTGCCAAGCTAAATGTTATAATTTAACTCTCACAAACTTTACCTTTGAAAGGGCTAAAAATAATTTAGGTGTCATTTCCCAATCTGTACTTCAGAATCTCCACAGCTCTTATCCTTAACGTGTAAGTCTAACTTGGACTTTTTTAGGGGTAAGACATAAAATAATAGGAGAAACGACCTAATTGTGTGATGCATCAGCCCACCATTGGAAAAACACATGCATTTTGCTACTTTTTGCCTTGAATTCATATGTGAATCTCGTACAAACAGTGCTAAGGTATGTTTGATGAGTCATGATTTCCTCTGATTATCTTCGTTCACAGATCCACCACTATTGGAACTGGTGGCAGTAATGCGGGAAGGATCTGTGGTAAAAAAATTCAAAGTATTGATCCTATTGAGGCAATTTTAAAACAAAGAATAACAGTTTATGCTCCTGAACAATGCCTACTTGCACCTATTGAGAGGGCTGAAGCACATGACCAACACTAAGGGGTGAATTATTCCCTTCATCTTAGCTATACCCACACAGGGACAGTAATAACAATGTTTTAGATCCACCCCATTTTACTTTCTCATCAACAAGTACCCATCATAGGTCTCATGAACAACATTTAGTAATTCTGCTGCCTTGCCAGGGTTGTAGTCCACGCTAGCCAGTGTGAGGAGGAGCCCTATGATGAAGCATGCCACCAGACAGGTGAGTGAGGGATAACATCCTTTAAAAGAAAATTGGCCCAGACAAGCATCAGACTAAATGATGACCCAATGCTTTACCAATTCTTTATCCTATGGGTACATTTGGCTCTTATTGCGATTAGAAGAGGGATTGGACCCCCTAGCAAACATCTTTTCTCCCTTTCTAGTAGTTATTAAATGCTTGATTCTCCAGACAATCTGCCCTATGGCGTGATAACAACGGAAAAGACCAATTGCTTTGCTTCTTTATAATAGTATTCTTCTCAGTATGATACAGAGGTACACAAACAGTCCGACATGCTCCCACAGCTAACTTGTATGAAGCATCCCACAGCTAACTTGTATGAAGCATCTGCAGGACCTGGATTGGAACAGGTTTGTGTTATTCCAAGAGTCTTCCCTTGCTCTCAGCTGCTCATGACTGTAAGATCGATACTCACTCATGGAAGAAGCTGTAGAGTCTATCGCAATGTAAAGCCACAATTCTAGGTGACAACTGACTGGTGCCTAGAGTAGGGGTCATTTTTTATCATTTGATCAAATGCACTTGAGACAGTGAGTAGAGTTCTCTTATGGGGTGTTTAGCCCCTTCGCTGCAGGGGTAATTCCCCCGCTGTGCTGGGGGGCAAGGGGGCGCGCACAGCGCTCCCATGCTCATTACGAGCTGAGCTCGTCATGAGCTACAGTGCTCCTGTGCTCATGACGAGCTCAGCTCGTCACAGGTGCATTGGTTCCCGTGGAAGGCTCAGCACAGCAGGGGAATTCTCCCCGCACCTCAGCGTTCCACGGCCCATGACGAGCTGAGCTCGTCTTGAGCACCGGAGCACCGTGCCTCTTGACGAGCTCAGCTCGTCATGAGTATGGAAAAGGTTAGGGTGCTATGTGCATACCTATGGTAAAACACAGTAAACTGTCAAATGCAGTGCGACATCTCTATTCAATAAAGAAATTAACCAGTATAAACCTAAGGTGAATAGTACATCTTCATTGGGCCAAACAGGCTTTTGTATACTATCATTCTCAGGCTTTCTCTGTGTTATGTGAGTCGCTTTACTAAAATCACTACACCAGCCCGACTCCCAGGGCTGCCTTGGTTCAACTGGCGATCAGTCAGGTAGCATTCCAAACCGTGCCCACTGTGCTAAAGCAACCAAGCAGTACCTCGCTGAAGATGCCCAAGCAGGCCGAAACCGGTCTTGGGTTGCTTGCGTGCTGGGTCAGCGAGGATCTGACTTGCCATTTGGGGCAGGACTGTTCCAGAAGGAATAGGACGAAGGCTGATATCCATATGTCTGGGTCATATTTGAGGTGGAGCAAGGAGCAAAGGGATTAAGGGGTGGAATGCTATGATAAGTGTTTGGCAGTGGTTAGACTACCTGCAAGCATTCCTTCCATCAAACTATGTGTGTTTGTATGAAGTGACTACCAGTAAAGGTTTGAAGGGTACATGAAGCATACCCTAGAGGAGGAAGCTGGTACAGAAGCAATAATAGAACTAAAGGTGGTCTGGGGCAAGGACAAGGGAATCCTTTGGGGATGATGGAGTGGCAAGCCAGTATGATAGTGCAGACGCAAGAGTGGATTTATGTATGTGTTTTGTCTACGATGAGTTTCCATAAAAGCTGGTTAAACTATGTAATGCTTGTACCAATGCATGTATGTATAGCACACCATATTACACACATGCTACAGAGCTGCTGGCTGAGTCCAAGGTTCACAACAGAATAGACATACAGCTGAGACAGGCGGAGAACACCCATCCTCCTGGCAAGAAGGCGACCTTTGCTCTATAAACTACAATTATAATCACATAAGTGAATGTGTACTTACAAGGTATTTTGTTTATAATGCCATTAATGAAGTTCGGATCCTCAGTGGTGGTGGGTGTCTTTTGGGTTGGTTTGTCTGAAGTTGAGGAAGTGTTTGTGGCTTTGGCAGGCATGGCTTGGATGTTGAGCTCTGGAAGAGACCACACAGGAAAGGACAATCTGAGGAAAGGAAAGATAAAGTCCATTTAGTATTTCCTGACTGCAAGGTTCATCTCAAGCATAACATGAAAGTATTTTTCATCCCTGATAATGAGGAAACAATACTCTAATCATAGCCTCTTCAGGTATACAAACTGCACTGTTTCCAAAAGAGTATTTATTTATTTGAGAGTTTTATATAGAGCTAGCAGGGCCCGCGGGTATCAGAGTACTTTACATCATTACATGATTACATCGAGATAAGGTACAGCAAATCAGTGAATGTTTAAACAACAAGGTAACTATATAGGTAAGAGCAAGTCAAGTCTGTGGTTAAGTATAGGATAGGGTATGTTGCGGGGGGGTTCACACAATGGCATATTTGCATTTAGCATAGTCTCTCTTTCTTACTGCTCATGCTCAGAAACAGAAAGGAACATCTACATGCCAGCAGTGCCCTAACAGGGTTGTCTGCGTGTTACAAATGTCAAATGATAGTCTTTGCTGATTGACCCTAGAGGCTATAGAGAGCTTTGGTGTTCCTATTGGTAGGCCTTATGTGTGTTCTGGGTGGTCTGAGTGCATTATTTATATTATGCTTCATACCCTGGAGTTATTTTAGTTTAACTTTACAGCTCTTTTAGAGGTAATTTCTAAATGTATCAAAATTACGATCTTTAGTAAAATGTATTAAAATGTTCATTACTCTACATCTGTGCTCTGTAAGGATTCAACAATCTGGTGAAAGCACGGTTCCCCTACTGTCACAGCTCATGCGTGGGGTGTATCACATGGTGAGAGATTGGCCATCGTAGTCCATACAGGTCCTTACCAATTTGAGAGTGAACAGTATCAAATCAAGAACTTGTTGTTTATTTGAGTATATGGAGTCACCTCAGTGGCATTAAAGACCCAATCTATTGCAGGTGCTGTTAAACCACCAAGGAAGTGCTGTGTGTATTCCTCATATGTCAGAAGCCAATGTTACTAATTTTAGAGCACCTATTCTTATAATTTTTCACTCCATCAGCTTTTCTGCCAAATTTTACGAATTTCTGTTTGTTATTTTACGCTTAGCAGAAACAGCTTTCACCACTATACAATAGGATATAAGCCTTACAGCACTACCAGCTACTCTTGGTAAACAGGTGCTTAGTAAATGCATCAGCGGACATTTAACACATTTGGCAATTCATTGCAACACAGTTGGCAATGTGCAACAATGTACAATGTAGTGCGCACACATACTGTCATGTATCCACATTAGGCATGTTCACATTTCAAGTTGCCATCTTTGATTGAACGTTGACATTTGACACACATTTGCTTGCATGCTTGTATGGATAATGTTCCTGTAAATAGATTTGCTCACATTTATACATCTTTATAGGCATTTTATCATATGTATGAGAGCTAAAGCTCACTGTGCAAAATCGTATGTTTATTATTAAATACACCATTAATCCATCTGCGTATAAGGAAACCACCCAGTCATTGAGAACGTCATGTAACCTGCATGCCAAGGGCTCTATAGCGAGCGCAAAAAGTAAATTGTCAGAGGACTACCCTGTAAAGCAGTGCAATAAAGAAAATATAATGCTAATAACCGAAGTTAATATAATTTTTTTTCTTTTCCCATTGTCACCAGGTTAGAGAGGGGTGGGGGCTGTGATCCTGTGATGTCAGGGAGAAGGAGTGGCTGCTGCACACAAAGTGCACATGACAGTTTGGCCAACCATCTCGGGCAAGCAAAACAGTCATGTGCACTTTGCATGTATTTCGCCCAGGTTGCATTACAGCCTGGGTGGAGAACATGCCATGGCTCCCTTTCCCTCTATGAGCGCTGAACCATGGCACTCAGACCAATCACAACACTGCAATTAGCATTGGCATGATTGGTCAGGGGAGTCTCGAAGCCTGGGTGTTTCCTGTTCGTGGTTCCTGAGGAGAGAAGGCAGCTGGCAACTGTGACAGTGACCAGCTGGTAAGTTTTCTTTTCTTTTATTTCTAAACTCCTCCTCCACCCCCCTACCAGCCTTCACTAATAATGATAGGATGCTGCTACAAATGCCATCCCCTCCTACATTGTCTCTGCTGGTCTGCCCAGCCCCCAGCTCTCTATGCTCTCAAGTACTCTGCATGAATACATTCAGAGGGCCACCGGGATAAGTGCCTGAGAATTGACAAAATGCATAGCACTGAAAACTAGGCAACCCCTGCACCTGACATAACTGCCCTAGCATGTATATTATTGGGCGAGCGGACAACACATATGTGCATGCGTAGTTACACGATCACAATCTGGAGACTATCTATAAACCAGCCAGCCTTTTTCAAACAGCTCATTCGTTCCCAACTCTCTTCTTTTCTCCTCTCCTCCCTTGAATGGTGGGGCCTCGCCCATCAAGCTCACATACATCAGCTGCTTCTGCTAATTACCGGACCAAACATGTTAGGTTGCCTTTGCGAGTGAAGGTCATTTCAATCATGCTGAGAGGTAGTTATCGCACAGTGTGGCCCTGGGTTAGGCACCTGTAGTGGCACATGTGCACCGCATTTCTCAGATCCTTCTTTTTGCAGTCTTGCTACAGACAGCTCAACATATCTTTCGGGAGGCATCACTGTATATCATACTCCACAATCCTTTCTCAAGATTGGATGGCTTTTTTTCCTTGCTCCTCTTTGTTGCTTTCATTCACTTCTGTGTTTGACAATCCCACAGGGCTGAGCATGGGCACGCATGCACTGCGAGTATGGGCTTGAAGCTCCGCCCATATTTTTCATTGGCTTGTGTTATTGTCCTCAGTAAATGCTGGCTTCTGGTTCGTTATTAGGCTTGATAGTCCCTCCTTAGTACCACCTTGTCTTCATCTGTAACCTCCCACGAGGACTGGCCCTTTTACTTCTGTTGTTACAAGGTATGTCTTATTTGGTCTCTAAGCACTATTTTCTTTAATGAGTTTCTCCTACTGCAGGCACTACATGCTTTCCTTCAACATTCAGCGTGCCATTCTTGCTTTCACTTTCCAAGCTGTCCGTGACACTGGAAGCGGACACTTTTAAATGAAATAGGTCTCGCATTGACAAGAGTTTGAGCTATTGGCATTGTAAAAGACAATGCTTTTTATTTATGTTTTCATTATCAAAACAGATGAATAAAAGGCAAGCCTGTCTGCGTCCGTCCACGGCCGGATCGCGGCTAGTGCCAGCCATGCTGCCCTTTTCAAAACAGGTATGCTATTAACAAGAGATGTATTACCCAGTTTCAATAAAACCCCACAGAACTGTGAAACCTATTTGCACCCGCAAAACTGGATCAGCACATTACATGTATGAAATGCAAAGCTTTCACTTAACCTCCAACCAGAACAACCTAAGAGAGCAGCAAGGACCTCCAAATGACTCCTAAAAGGATTACTTAACGCTCGATGTCCTCCAGCACTCTCAGAACATTCATGATCTAATCCTGGATCGTAACCTTGATATTCTGTTTGTTACAGAAACATGGCTTCGGGAGTGGTGTGGCCCAGACATTGCACAGGCCTTTACCCAAGGGTACCCCATACACAGACAAGATAGATTGGATTCATGGGGATGTGGGCTTAGAATTCTCTACCACAATATGCTTCAATGCTCCTCCTTTGAGATCACTGATTTAAAAGGGGCAGAAATCTTAGGTTTCTGTCTGCAGATCGATGGGTCTACTTCCTTCCCTGGAGCCCTAGTCTATTGTCCGCCAGGCTCAAGATCCAAATTCCTAGACTCGCTGGGTGACGCCCTTGGCCCTCTAATCCTCAGGTACTCCAAGTTCACCCTTCTTGGGGACCTCAACCTACACCTAAATTGCAAAAATGAACCATTAGTTACAAACTTCTTAGACACACTTTACACCCTAGGTCTAGAACAGCTGGTATGCTCCCCCAATCATAACGCCGGACACACCGTGAATGGAATATGTTCCAATTACCACTCCCTAAAAATCGATCCCCCACTACCTTTGTCTTCGACGGAACACTGGTTTATCCCAATTGAGATAAAACACAAGTCTACCAACATCATACAGAGCTGTTCCAGCGGTCTTTCCACTAAGGTCCAGAAAGTGAACAATATGTTAGCTAACCCTGACCTTAATAATATAGATCTAGAGCTTAGACCCAATTTAACAGGAGACCTGCTAGGGACTCACAACATTGTACCACTTGGATGTCCCTACTGTGTAATACTCTAGCCCCCGGTCAACTTAAATAGGAAAAACCCTACCATTAAAACCTCTTCTCCTTGGTTCACACAAAAATTGATAGATCTAAATCTCCAATGTAGGCAGCTCGAGTGCCGCTGGTGAAGAAACTATAAATCAGAAAATCTTTCCCAGTTCAAACAAGAATTAAAAGCCTATCATCGTCTAATTAGACTAGGAAAAAAACTTATATTACTCCAAAGTACTTGCCTCAGCTGACTCTGGCCAAAAACTATTTTTAAGATAATTAAATCTTTCACGCATCCTATAGCACTCGAACAAGAAATTCCTCCCTCACAGTCTCTCTGTAATCAAATAGATGATTTATTTTAACAGAAAATTCAAAACATCCATGCCGATCTTAAGGGGATACCTACCCCCACCATGAAACCAGCCTCTAAATTCCAGAATAAGGTGCACTATCTACACTCATTTCAAATGATTGACATGGAACAATCCCGCCAAGTTATCCTCTCCTGCAAATCAGGATCCCCCTCTGACCGCTGCCCTCTGAAAATCCTTTACGTCATTATTGACACTGTGAACCAATCCATTAATAGTATAATCAATTCATCACTTACATTAGCAGAAGTACCCCTAGACTGGAAAATTGCACCAGTCAAGCCCATCTAGAAAAAACAGCTATCAGTCCCCACCACCCTTTATAACCTCTGGCCTAGCTCCTTACTAGCCTGTCTCAGTAACATTGAAAAAATAGTCAACAGTCAACTTACGACCTTTTTGGAAATCACTAACACGCTATCTCTGAATTAATCAGGTTTTAGGCCATTACACTCCACAGAATCAGCCCTTCTACATACCTCAAAGAGCCTTAAATCTGCCCTGGATGAAGGGAAAAATGCAGTACTGGTTTTGTTAGATCTATCAGCTGCATTTGATACCATCTCCCATGAGATCTTTCTGCATCTCCCATCTGGCTTTGGCCTGGTTCCAATCATTCTTGACAGGCCGTCAGCAAGTAACCACGCTTGGGCCCTACCAGTCAAACATGAAACCACTGCATATAGGTGTCCGGCAGGGATCTATGTTGAGCCCAGTACTGTTTAACATCTACATGGCGCCACTTATAGAATTGATATCATCATTCAACATTGAAACTACCTCTTATGCAGACACCACTCAGCTGATTCTAGCATTAGATAAACATTCAGTCAATGCTGAAGAAAACTTCCAACATTGTCTTACAGAGGTTTTTCATTGGATGAAGCAGAATCACTTAAAGTGTAACTCGGAAAAAACTGAAATCATGCTCCTAGACAAAGCCAACACCTTCACCCCTAGTCGCTGGTGGCCGCTAAATACCCCCCGCCACCCAATACGGTGAAGGTAGTAAACAATCTTGGGGTAAAAATTTGACTCTACCCTATCCTTCCGTCCGCAAGCACTATCGGTGTCTAGAAAGTGTTTTCAACTTGTCAAATCCCTGAAAAACTTTATTGACCTTCTCCAAGCTACAGCAAGGAAACTGTTACAGCAGCCCTAATAATCTCTGGGTTAGACTACTGCAATAACCTCTATGATGGTGCCAACAAAGCAATCCTAAAAAAACTTCACAAATAACAGATACAATACAATACAATTTACAATGCCAATAGCTTAAAGTCTCGCAAATGCGAGACCTATTGCATTGCAAATGCTTGTTTTGTTTTAGCGTTGGTCGGTTCGTCATTCTTCCCACTCTGAATACAGCATTGTAAAGCTACATTTAAACAACAGTCTGCTGTATTTCACTGCCATCTAGTGGTTACTATAAAAACTACAGTAGAAACAAGGAAGCTATGGATCTTGGCAGACTACAATAAATAAGCATTGACTATACTAACTGGTTCACATGTATGTGAGACTGACTAGCAATGCCATGCCAATGCTTGTTTAGCCATGGTGCCTATAGTTCCCCTGTGCACGTGGATCACCCAAGCTGGTCCCCCAGATATCCACACTACTAGCTGCCCCTGTGCCTGACACTCTTCGACCCCAGCAACTCAAATGTCAAGTCAAGTCAAGTCAGATAATTTATATAGCGCACTACATACCCAGAGGGTCTCAAGGCGCTTAGAAAGGGGAGGAGGATTACTTGTCAAATATCCACGTTTTAAGTTGCTTTCTGAAACACAGCCAAGGTCGGGCTCACTGATGCCGTCAGGATCCACCCAGGGAATCATCCGAACAACCAGTCTGCACTAAATGTAAATCCAGTATTTGTAAAGCGCGAACAGCTACCTGAAGGCATCACGGCCCCCGTTGTCAGCAAGATTAAGCGAGAAAATGCCCAAAGTCACATGGTGCTGCTGACCTGGTGCTGGGGATCGAACCGTGAGTTCCAGATTCTAGCGTCAGTCGCCCTAGCCACTGCACCACTATTCTACTAGGCCGATGGCAGGCTGCCTGTCTCAGCACCCGAAGCACCTGTGCATAATCTGATTCAGAGTCTCAGCGGCTTTACTGAATCTGCCATTCAGAAATACTTTTCACATGAAATGTTGTTAAACTCTTTAAGAATGAATTTAAGTTGTGTTTTTGTTTATAGGGAACAGAACTCGGAAGTACAAGTGTGGACTAGCTGATGATACACTGTTGCGAAATTGTGAATAAAATGTTCTCAATACTAATTGTGCAATAATAGCTTATTATTCCTGCCGAGACTTGTTGTGCGAGGTGGCTGCAGGGCACAAACAGCGGCATTTTACTATAGTTTCTTGGCTCCATGGTTCTGTGCCACCCTGCCATCCGCAGCAGATACAGACGTGCCTGCTGTGTGCAATCTAAAACCATTCCAGCAGGACAAGCATGAGGCCGGACGTCACCCCAAATCAAGTCAACATCACGAGACCACACCTCCAGCCCTGGCCTTTGATTAAACAATCTAATATATTCTGTTCGTTTAGGCAGGGGCGGCTCTTCTGCTGAGGTGGAGGGGCGTCTACCCACTGCTTTGAGCAGTGCAAAAAAGGAAAAATATTATGATAATAACACAATGTTATTATCATTTTATTTTTCCCTGCTGAGGCAGTTTTGCTGGACGAGGCGGAGCTGGGCTGCTCATGGAGCAGGCTGGTGGAGTGGTTGGGGCACTCTCTAAGTGGGCATGACGGTTTGGCCGGTGAACTTGGGCCGGCCAAATAGTCATGCGCACTTTGCATGTTCTCCACCCAGGCTGTTGGAGAACATGCACAGGCTCATAGTCCCTGTTTGAGCGCCGAACCACGTTGCTCAGACCAATGACAATGCTACTGTCATGGCGGCTACAGCACTGTGGTTGGACTAGGGGAGTCTGTGTACTTCCGGGTTCCGGTCTGGGACTTGACAGAATGGGAGCGGAGGAGAGACGTGGCCGGCCAAAGAGGTAAAGTGGTAAGTGATTTTGTATTTTTTTGCATCCCGCCACTCCCAATCTGTGCCAGCTGCCACTGTGTTTACAGCCAATGGCTTAATTAGATTTAAAGACCTGATAGAAATGATTTGTAAGTGAAAAGTCCATTACTGTAAATATGCTGTGCTAATCATCTGGAGTAAAGCAGCAAACATACTCAGGTTAGGTATAGGAAATGTTTTAAAATGGAAAAAGGTAATGTAGTTCATGGAACATGGTTCCAAGCTTCAACAGGAGAAACTAACCCAGTAAGTGAATAAAAAAAAATGTCTGGGGTAGAACTAGAATAGTAACTGCCCTAGGTGACAAGGAGTAAAGGTGGAGGCGCAACGGGTGTCCAAGGGAGTGTTCCACGAAGGAAGGGTGCATGTGAGAATTTCTGGATAGCCAATGGCTTTAGAAATTATTCACATTTAGATTACAGGTATGTCAACATACCTCATGTGGATGTTCTGACAATGTAGAACAGGTCTGCTAACCATGCACCAACTATGGACACTCCTTTTGCAGAGTGTGTTCTAGGAATGGCCAACAGAAGGCCAGAATGGGCCGGATCAATGCCACATTTTAAGGAGAGTTGATGACTATGTAAATGATTTACGTTTAGCTGTACATCTATACTACTATAATAAAGGAAGAACTTTGCACCTTTGAGGCGGGTAAACTCGGGAACCACAGCGCCAATCCACACACCCGATACATCATTGTAATCGTCAGGGTGTGCAGATGGACATAGGCTATATAAATAAAAAAAATATACGTTATTTAAAAAATTGACTATAAAAAAAAGTAGCCCCTTGCAAATACAGAGAAAGTAAAATCATGATAATCCACAAAATGTAAAAATGAATAGAAGAAACGAACATAATGTGTGGCTTGTTGGATTAAGGAAAGACAAAGGAAAAGGAATAACAGGGAAAAGGAAAAAAGAGCTAGAAAATAAACACCAAAGACTGTACAAAGTGAAGAAACAGATTTTAATAAAAACTACAACCTCCAGAATGCTTAAAGACAATGGGAACACCAAACAGGAAGTGACATACTGTTGCTTTAAAAGAACATACATCCTGTGATCAGGTGATCGTGAGAAAGGGAGAGGCACTCCCGAAACGAGATCAATGTTTGTTTTTGTCTGCCAAGATTCTATCTGAAGGCTTAAAATTTAAATAAAAAGAGCAAAATTGTTTTAGCACGCGTGTTCGTCCCGTTTATTCACCCTGCAAAGGGGGAATTGTGTTCACATATATATATATATCTATCTATACTACTATAATAAAGGAAGAACTTTGCACCTTTGAGGCGGGTAAACTTTGGAACCACAGCGCCAATCCACACACCCGATACATCATTGTAACCGTCAGGGTGTGCAGATGGACATAGGCTATATTAATAAAAAAAATATACGTTATTTAAAAAATTGACAATAAAAAAAAAGTAGTCCCTTGCAAGTAGCGCCGGCCGCGACCTGCGTGGTGACATCAGGAGCGCGGGGAGGAGCGGTATGCAGGAGCGGAAGAGGAGCGGTGGACATGGCGCGGGGGAGGAGCAGTGACGAACGGCGGAATGGCGGTGAGGACCGGCGGACAGGCGGGAGGAGCAGTAAGCTGCGAGGAGCGGCGGAGCGGTGAAATGAGGAGCGCGGGGGAGGAGCGGCGGCTGAGGTAAGGGTCCGGGCAGGCGGGGGTTGGGGCAGGTGGGGGACGGGGCGGGCAGGGGCCCGAGCTGCTTGACAATGTCAGGGCGGGCGGGGGGCCAGGCTGCTGCACAATGTCGGGCGGGCGGCGGGGGTCCGGGAAGCCTGATTGCTCGCGGGGGACGGGGCGGGCAGGGGCCCGAGCTGCTTGACGATGTCAGGGCAGACGGGGGGCCGGCTGCTGCACAATGTCGGGCGGGCGGGGGTCCAGGAAGCCTGATTGCTCCCGGACAAGGTCGGGATGGGCTGCTAGTAAACTTATATTTGTGGAAAGCCTAAAAATCTGACATGGATTCAGTTCCTTCTGGAGTAGGTTGATACCCCTTATTTAGGGTTTCCTAGGAAGTTATGCAGCTATCAAAGTGTGAGCATGGATTTGTGCAATGGGGGCATCGATGAGCTATTTGGACATGCAAGGCAAGTTTACCCATATGTGGCCTTAGTTCAGCACAGAGACACTCGCTGAGTAGCCGTACACTTTATAAATCCCTCCATTCATTCAGTACACATGAGTACCTGATGAAACCGATAAACTGATGTTTGGCCATCTAACATGTTTTGACTAAATATGGTGTTTCAAGACATCAAATATGTATTTTCGTGAAACTGTTTGGTGGAATAGACTTACATTTTTCAAACACAACACAAATGTATTTATTAGCCAAAGTGATAAGCTGTTGATCATCGAGTAATGATTGTGTTTTACACACAAAATCTTTGGAAGGGTCAAGTTTGGTTGGCAAACCACACCATGAGAATACTGCAGGACTGTTCCTTCAGAGCCTATGGATATCATGTCAAAGTATCCTTCAAATATACTGCATTTCACTCCATCCTTTCAAATTTGGCTTGGTCGAAAATCCCTCTTCAAACTTCTCTTGAGACTGCCAAACTGGCTCACTTTGTGTGCTGCAGATAGCAATAGGCATTAACGCTCACTCTTTTTAAAGATCACCGACCCTGTGTGCTAGCCAGTACACTGGACCAGACGTGGGATGGCAGTGGAGGTGGCAGTGGATGGTACTGGCAGTGGGTGACAGCCTCCAAGTAAAAATGGGGGCCCTGACGCCTATTTGTTAGCCTTTCACTTTCCAAACAATCTAGAGAGCTGACTGAAGCAGGAATAGTTCACCCACAAGTCTCCTGTGATGCATTGTGGGACACGACGTTCAGATCATCCTTAGAGTGATGGATCAGGCTGTGCTCTAAGCATATCAGGTGTTTGTTTGGAGTGGGGTAGTCCTGATGTTGACTTGGTGAGAGACAAGCCCTCTTTCAAGAATCCAGGGTTCTTTTAAGGACGATACTATGGTTTTCACACTCAGGAAGGAGCTCTAGGTGGCAGAAACATTTTAAGGCAAGAGTAAAGAGGTGTTTGATCCATGGCGTTTTTAGGGATTAGAAAACACATGCCCCACTAACCATATAAAACAATTTCCTTCTTTCTTTGTATCACTTTTTTCTTTGCCATCCAGAAATTATCTGTGCAAATCTGTAGAGCATGGAATAAAGATGACGTGACAGCAATAGCCATGTTGTGGCTGGGCCGGGTGTGCACATTTATCTTCAGGTGAGTGTGCAGGCCCAACCCAATTGTACATGTATTTTCAGTCTGAAGACAGGATGAACAGTTATTGAAGGGGAGGACCATTTTATTTTTGCCTGGTGTCTTGTGTGTTCATCACCATGCCAGTGCAATCACAGCCGCTCAAGTGGTACATAAATGTCGTCCCTACAGGGGGAGGCAGCACAATGGCAGAAGGCTGGCAGGCACAGTGCTAGCAACTTTCTGCTTTTTTTCACATCGTGCTACAAGTTCTGGTCGTCATGCAAAATTTTGTCAATTGCAACTTCTAACTATGTAAAATAAGGACAGTTTGGCAGACACGGTATATTGAAGAATAAGCTTCTGATTAGCAATTATTATTTTGAAATATTTTCAAGACATGTGCAAAGTTACACATTTTGGCTTATGTGTTTTGTCTGCCTCCAAAGATTCATAGACTGAGATGGGTGTTATTTTCTATGTTCACTCTAGTTTGGTGAATGAAGCATTGGCTGAAACTGATTGCAGTGTGAGTGCATATCTCTAAGACTACTCTAAGGTGTACGCAGTTTATTGTCTGTGAGAGGCCAACAATGCTTGTGTGACTATTTTTCATTGAACCCATTATTTGTTCTCATATTTTGCTTTAAGTGCTGGTGATTCTGAAGAATTGCTAAGCACTACAGCAAGAGCTAAGAAGTCCTCAATTCCCAGTTTGTTAACTACGCCCTCCGTGCCGTGATGCACTTTCACTTATAATATCTGCATTTTCTGGCTCTGGCCGCCTATGGTTTTGTATCTCCTTGTGTTTGGAGCTTCAGAGTACTCTGAAGCATCTGTAAGCAGATCTCATTGACATTACACAGAAGAGCAAACACATGCTTGGTGTGCAGAGTTAACAGGCACCCTACTCTGCATGTATTAAAGTTGCATTAAAACATTTAGTTATACTGAATATCGACCCCCAGAATAGCGTGGTACAGGAATATCGAGGACAGACTATCGAGGGACAAAATATCAAAAGGTAAATGCTATAGATTTACTATCCTAACTCCACATCCACGTACCAGGAATATATATGCCCCCCATTGGCACATATATGTGGAGTGAGGTACAGGGGCGGCCAGCGCAGTTAAGCACAGTGGGGCAGGGTGGGTGGCGGGTGAAGTCAACAGACGATGGAATAGGTAAAACTAAATACATAAAATCTATTCCGTCGTCTGTTGGCTTCCCCCTGCCGCCCCATCACACCCGCTCCAGCGCGCTTACCTGCACCGGCCGCAACTGGTGAGGTACAGAAAACCTAGACTTACCTGTCAATATTTTTTTCAATATTCTGTTCTCGTTAATCTGTGTCACATCTGTATGCTGGGGTCGATATTCAGGGTGCACACCACTTAGAAGCAGCATTACACAGCCAGCGGCCAGTTGTGGAGCTTTATTTCTCGGCTGATTGTAGTAGCTAGTCTGCTCCCTCAATGATTCTTGCTCTTGAGCAAGGGAATAAAAGGTGTAGCCCATTGATTCTCTTGGTATGCCTCTGCATGCAACATATCGCCTCTCCTCTAAATCTTCTTTACACTTTGGACCAATCTATTTTGAACGTGAGGAAATCTATGGAGTCATTTCTGCTGTCTGGAGCATTGAAAGGCAGGGTGAGCTGAGGTGGTGTCAGTTGCATGTCTGACTTTTTTAACATGTGGCTATTAACTATTCTCCTTTCCTATCAGATGGTTTGGAGAACCAGGCCTGTGGGAAAATCTTCTACAGCGGTAGGCAAGTATGCCTCTGCATGCAGTGTTTCCAGGGGTTCACTGGCAATCGTACACACCTGGTTTATCCCACTATATGGGGAAAACACTTTCTTATTTTAAGACAAGCCATTTGCATGTCAGAAGCTGGGACTCCACCTTACGTGCTTGTGGCAATTTAACCATTACAGCATTGTACTCTAAAATAATAATAAGTGGAAACATGAAAGTGAAAATACGTTCTTTCTTTTTGACCAATAATGCTTTATGCCAGTCGCATTTCATGATTATGTGGAAAGTAAGACTAGGTCCACCATTGGGGAGGGGGCACGTATCTATAGCAGCATTATCAGTAACTACAGCCCTTGCGTGTCAAATCTCCATGAACACAGAATAGGGAAAATCCTTTGGTAGATCAGGCCTAGTTTGCTAGAAGCCAATAAGAATGTTCATCACATTAAATATTTCACTGAAGCACACAAATGTTTTGCAGAATCTGTTGATAGAATCAAAGCGTCTCTAGAGAATACCCAAAACAGATGCCTAAAGAAGTTGCTTGAGGTTCCGCAATGTACTTAAAACATGATAATAAAATGAGCAGTGGATTGTCCAAATAACACCTGTAGTTTGTTTGGGTAGCTCCTAAATCGGAAACAGATCAGGTCCAAAAAATCCCAAAGATTGACAAATCGAGTTTTAAAATATGTAATAAAATCAAAGAAATCAGCAGAAGGTGCGTGTAAATAGGTTCCATATTAAAAAGAGTGCTGATAGGTTAATAAGCAGTTCTGATACGGAAAAACATCCCGGAGAAAGTTACGTGAACGTAAACTGCTTAGAACGGTGTATTCAATTTGTTTCTAATGTAACACATGGCCTGATGGGTCAGTGGACAAACCCACCCATCCTATGAATCCATTTAAGTCACAGGTTTGAATCCAGCAGGTCGACTGAGTTTTGCTCTTTCTGAAGCTGATAAAATGAGTATTATTGAGTTAGGTAGCGATAAGGATCTGTTACTCAGCCCCAAGATGTGAACATGTGCTTTACACATCCATGTTATGATGCCTAAATAAGTCTGTAACACAATGCACCTGACATATTTGTGACTCAATAGTTACTGTGCTTGAGCTCCTGTTGATAGTGACACCTGTGCTGTACCCTTGCTGACACTTGGGGAACAGTGATTTTGGACACTCAAACCGGAATCTTTAAAAACATCGTGAAGCTTGCATTTACCTCAAATTCAATTGAATCAGTCAAAACCTGAATAAGCATGTTTCTGCTGCTTATTAATGTTACACGTTTGCAACTGAGCTAATTGAATTGTTCACAACTATGAACAACATAATCTTCTCAAAGCATTTTTAAGGAAAGAAGTCTATAATTTCCTCTTTTCAAACTTTTGCCGCATGATTGAAAAACATTCAAACTCAGGAAGAAAAACCTAAGCCACTTATTTACAGAACTAAAAAGTATCCATGACAAGAACCAGAGTGTCCAGTTTACCACCTTGTGCATGGGATAACGTCTCATTCTTAGACACCATGCACATTGCTCTAATATGACCCATTGTCATGGAAGTTTGATCATATCACTCGAATTCTAGCCAAGCAACACTAGCTTTCCATCGAGGCCATATTCAAATCTAAGCTAGATTGACTGGCCTACAAAGCAGTCCACTTAAACTCTCATCTTTATTTTACTAATTTCGTCAAGCTACCCAGTGAAACAAGACTGATCAGGAGCGAAATCCACCTTCTTCTGGAAATTTCTAATTACAGAAGCACCCATGTGCTGCATCTGTCCTTCTCTGGGGCTGCCTATTTCATTTGGAACTCTCTTTCTGCTGAAATAAGGACCACATATTCCCTTCAGACATTTCTCTATAATCTAAAGACTTGTTTCTTCAAACTGTACTTGTTTCATTGACCCTACTTGTTAGAAATCGGGGTTCTGATTGGCAGAGGAATGCACCCTGTCCAAGCAAAAACCACAGTCCTAATCAGGGTAAGTCAGAAAAACTCTATACTAACCAGTGCTCATCCCTTGGTAGCTTGGCACAGAGCTGTCAGGCTTAACTTAAGGGGCAATGTGTAAAGTATTTGTGCAACACTTCAAACAGTAAAACAGTGAAACCACCACACAACAAATATCACACCTGCCTAGAACAACCGAGTTTGATTTAAAGAACAAAACAAGACTAAAAGGACAAAGATCCAACAAGTAGAACCAAAAGGTATGAATTTTTAAAGAATAAACTGAAATGTAGTGCTTAAAAGCATAAAGTGCCAACTGGGACTATTTGATTGTGCTAGACTGGGTCACATCCAAATGTTCCAGCCGATCGCCATCTAGCGCGGGTCGTATACAGGGATCAGCTTTGGCCCCCCGCAAAGTACCTTGTTTGCGTCGACGTCCAGATGCACGAAGCAGAGTAGGCGATCCGTCCTCGACGATCTACAGGTTTAGGCAATGTGTCGTCGATCCATAGAATTAAGGTTATGTGTCGGCTCTGAACAGCACGTAAGCGAAAATGTGTCAGAAATGGGGTCGCTGCACCGCGCAGTCAGCAATGCATCGATCCTTTTAATGATGACAATGTGTATCTACAGTTGTAGAGCTGTGCCGCTTCTGACCTGCTGCGTTGACCGCGATGCGTGGATTCTGCTGGAACACACTTCAGACCCACCTCCAAGGGTCCAGAACTCAGTTGGTACCACTTGGCAGGACAGAACACACAGATGGAAGAGTCCATGTGTGTAGTAGGGTGGTTGGAAGTCTTTGAAGTCCCTTAGATTTCAGAACAGGATGCAAGTCAGCAAGCTCCCTGGTCTGGGATCAAGTGATGTGGGTCCAGTCCTTCCCACCCAGGCAAGGTGAGCACAGCAAGAAAGCAGTTCTATTAGAGCAGCAGTCCAGCAGATTGGCAGTCCTCCAGCAGCACAGCAGTCCTTCTTCCAGGCAGAGTATCCACAAGTGTACTAAGTTGGTAGGCTCAGAAGTCCAATGTGTATACCTAGTGGGACCTTTGAAGTGGAGGAGATTTCAAGGAGGGACTTTGAAGGGGACCGAGGTCCTCCCTCCCTGCCCTGGCTCCAGATTCACTACAGGGGTTAATCAGTCTTTTCTGTGGAGACAGGACCCAGCCTATTCAGGTGTAAGTGTGAGTCTGTGCCCAGCTATCCTGCCCAGGATAGCACATCAAGATGTGGATGGCCCATCCAGTGACACCTAAGCTCACCTTGTGTGTGGCTGTCTAGAGGAAATGCTCAAAGCCCAGCTGTCAACTACCCCAGATGTTTATTGGATACAAGCTGCAGCCACACAGGGCTATGAGCAGAAAATATTTCTAAAAGTGGCATGTTTAAAGTTGTAATGATAAATTCGACTTTACCATTAAAGAGGATTTATCATTACAATTTCATAGGTGCTAAACATGAGAGAACCACCTCCTTTCAATTGGGAATAACACTCGTTAGATGTAAGTAGAAATCTCAAATGTTAACCCATGGGAAGGGTAGGCCTCACAGTAGTGAAAACCTAAGTTGGGAGTTTTTCACTACCAGGACATTTAAAACTTAAAAGTACATGTCCTACCTTTATATTTAAAGAAAAACCAAAGGGGATGATGGACGGAGCGTTGACAATACAAACACTCACCCCCAGTCAACTGATGTGGGTTTAATCCATCACCATTCAGCCACCCCAGTTCAGACATGGCCATATGCAAATCAGTCTGACCCTGTGCCTCATGGGAACAGTCCAGCCTGAACTGCCAAGCCATGTCTTCCCTGGACCGGAATCAAGCTTGCTAGGACCGGTTTCTGGCATTTCAGCCTTCTTCAGCCTGGCTTGCTTGAATCCAGTGGCAAAGTGAGCAAGGGACATGATTTGGCAGTTCGGGCTGGACTGTTTCCATGAGGCACAGGGTCAGACTGATTTGCATATGGTCATGTCTGAACTGGGGTGGCAGAGTGGGCTAAAGAACGGTGATGGATTAAACCCAGATCAGTTGACTGGGGGAGTGCTTGTATTGTCAACGCTCCGTCCATCATTTCCTTTGGTTTTTCTTTGTTCGCCATAAGTTGGCAGGGTATGCTCAGACGTGAGTCCCTTGCTCACTTTGCCACTGGATTCAAGCAAGCCAGGCTGAAGAAGGCTGAAATGCCAGAAACAGGTCCTTGGTAGCTTGTTTCCGGTCCAGGGAAGGCATGGCTTGGCAGTTCGGGCTGGACTGTTCCCATGAGGTAAAGGGTCAGACTGACTTGCATATGGCCATGTCTGAACTGGGGTGGCAGAGTGGGCTAAAGAACGGTGATGGATTAAACCCAGATCAGTTGACTGGAGGTGAGTGCTCTTATTGTCAACGCACCGTCCATCATTTCCTTTGGTTTTTCTTTGTTCGCCATAAGTTGGCAGGGTATGCTCAGACATGAGTCCCTTGCTCACTTTGCCACTGGCTTCAAGCAAGCCGGGCTGAAGGATGAAATGCCAGAAACCGGTCCTCGGTAGCTTGTTTCCGGTCCAGGGAAGGCATGGCTTGGCAGTTCGGGCTGGACTGTTCCCATGAGGCACAGGGTCAGACTGATTTGCATATGGCCATGTCTGAACTTGGGTGGCAGAGTGAGCTAAAGAACGGTGATGGATTAAACCCAGATCAGTTGACTGGGGGTGAGTGCTTGTATTGTCAACGCTCCGTCCATCATTTCCTTTGGTTTTTCTTTGTTCGCCATAAGTTGGCAGGGTATGCTCAGACGTGAGTCCCTTGCTCACTTTGCCACTGGATTCAAGGAAGCCAGGCTGAAGAAGGCTGAAAGACAGAAACCGATCCTCGGTAGCTTGTTTCCGGTCTAGGGAAGGCATTGCTTGGCAGTTCGGGCTGAACTGTTCCCATGAGGCACAGGGTCAGACTGATTTGCATATGGCCATGTCTGAACTGGGGTGGCAGAGTGGGCTAAAGAAAGGTGATGGATTAACTCCTTGGACGCTCATGACGAGCTCAGCTCGTCATGGTGTACACCTCCATACACTCATGACGAGCTGAGCTCGTCATGAACAATGGGAAAACCAAGAGGTCAGCACAGGAGGAAAATAACACTAGCATCGATGTGGTTAAACCCAGCTCAGTTGACTGGGGGAGAGTGCTTGTATTGTCAACGCTCCGTCCATCATTTCCTTTGGTTTTTCTTTGTTCGCCATAAGTTGGCAGGGTATGCTCAGACGTGAGTCCCTTGCTCACTTTGCCACTGGATTCAAGCAAGCCGGGCTGAAGAAGGCTGAAATGCCAGAAACCGGTCCTATATATACAGACTCTGGGCACATGTAGTGCACTTCACTAGGGACTTATAAGAAAATTAAATATGCCAATTGTGGATAAGTCAATCAAACCATGTTTAAGCAGAGAGCACATGCACTTTAGAACTGGTTAGAAGTGGTAAAATGCCAAAAGTCCAAAAAACAACAAAACAACATTGGCAAAACTGGAGGCAAGCAGGCAAAATGTTTTGGGAAGACCACCCTAAGACTTACAGGTCTAATGCTACTGTATTTGGTTGCTTGTGTATACTTACTTCACTTCTCTTCTCTGCATAACTGCAGCCAATACTGTCTACTTGCCCTCTCCGGCTCCCCCTATTACTGCCTGTTCCCTCCCATCATCATCCTCTTCATTCCTCTTTCCCTCCTTCTCCTTCTATGTTTTGGTCCTAGCTTGATGTATGACCTTCTCTTGTTCCCTTCCCTCTACTACCCTCTTGCTCATCCGGCCCCTAATCGTCTCCTTGTCCCTCTATGCTCACCCTCATGTTACTCTGGTTTTGAGTGGTTGTGTCACAGTTGTTGTTAATATGTAAAGCACTCCTATTCCTCTCATTGCTCATTCAATACATTAAACTGTTAACTAAAAATAAAACTGCGCTGGTGCACTTCTCTTAATAGTTGATATCCTAGCTTATTCAAGCTGTAGAGCCATGGCGGTCTGCCTGTATCAGATTTATCTCAGGTGGGATGTTGTGAAGTCCATGCTTTTTATTTTTCCATCATGGATAAGCTGGTTAGGGGCAGGGCGGGCTGGCCATTCATAGGAATGGGAGAGGGGTGGTGAGCACTATCTTAAGTGCACATGACTGGTTTACCGGCCGTCTTGGGTCGGCCAAACAGTCATGCACACTTTGCATGTTCTTCATCGCCTGTATTGCATACCTGGGTGGAGAACATGCACAGACTCCTACCCCGTCTCTGAGTGCAAACCGCAGAGCTCAGACCAATCATAACACTGCTGGACACAGTGTTGTGATTGGCTAGGGGAGTCTGGGAGCCTGTGTGCTTCCTGGTTCCTGTTCCTGGAGTTGACAGAAGAACCAAAAAAAGAACATGCCGGCATGCAGGTAAGTGTATTTTTTTCTCATTTGCTGTAAACCCCCTACCACCCTATGCCAGCCCCGTTAAGTAGCGGCTACCACTGTGCAAGCATAGGTAACAATAAGACCCAAAACGTCTGGAGCACACAATCACAATATACAATGAATGTCATATACATGACTCAAAGGGATTATACAAGAAAAGGGAGATGAATTTATTAGCACACAAAAAGAAGATCATATAAATGCAACAAATCCATGTCCTTCCATACAAATGTACATTTAACAATTCCAGACCAGAAATGCCCTAATAGTCCCACTAAATTCACACATTTAAATTCTACAAAAAACACAGATAGCATTAATGTTTTACAACAATGAGTCAGTTAGATGCCACACGAGGCTCAGTTATGTTGTAAGAAGTTAATAAACGCAGCTGATGCAGCCAAGATATGTTTTGTTTGGAAATCTTCTTTAGTGCTATATGCACCAGTTCTAAATATAGACTCAAACTTGACACTGTAATGTAGATCTGGGATCTTGGGCAAGTGCAAACATTTCCTATCACAACTATTCCCAAACACATTTTTATGGTCCCAATGTGCATATTAGTACATGTGTGTAACTACTCCAAAACTATAAATGATGAAGGGCAATATATAAAGGACACTAAGTACTGTGTCCACAGTCCAATGTATTCTCAATCACGACTTTCAATATGGTTTCATTCAAACTCCTGTCCCATGATGCACAAACGTGACTTGGAACTTTGATATTTTGACTACATAACAAAAGTGGAGGAGATCGGCGGAGGATGATGTCAAACTCTGCAACATGCTTCAATCCCCCAGAGGTTCTCCACAATTGGTGATTGGTTCACCGACTCACTCCACGCACAGCAGATCCGACCTGACACCAGGAGATGAGGAGGACCGCGACGGTAGTGTGTGGCCCTGATATGGGGTCCCTGCACTTCATGAGGCACACAATGGTGTGGCACAAAGGGGGGTAGTGTAAATGATCCATATTACCACCAGCCGGGCTGTCATGTACGGCATCAGATTGAGCCCTACTGTTTGCTTACTATGACTCTTATCACTCTACTCATCAAATGTGTGCACTAGGGCGCCATCATTCTCCATAGTGTGTACCACCTGGATTAGCCAATCCCTTTTTCTATTTTGGCTCACTGTAACGGTTACATGGGTATGTATTACTAAAAGGTTGGGATTGTCAGTGCGGGTTGGCGGAAAGAATGGATGTTACAAGATTATACATTAGTCATTTCCTTCTGCAATCCAGCAGCAATTCACAGTGTTTCAGACCTTTATCCTGCAAATGCAACTCACCCAGACTGCCCAAGCTAAATCACATCCCCATGGAAACATATCTCATGTATCTTTTGGAACATGAGGGGCCTTAACGATTATCATAAATCAAGACGAGTACTACTGGTATACTTAGACAGACACACTTTAGATATTGTGCTCCTGCAGGAGATGCACTTATCCCCAAAAAGCACATACGAGTTTTGGGCACCCACAGGTACTTCTCTTCATACAGCTCATAATACAGAGGGGTCTGCATTCCAATACGCATGCATGCAGATTTTAGGCTACACCAACAACAGGTAGCCGTGGATAGTGTCGATAGGAACACTAGGGAACGTAAAATTAGCCATGATAAATGTCTACGCTCCGAATATTGATATCTCCCAATTTTCCTAGACATCCTCACAATACCCAAAAAATAGAGGTTGACACAGTACTATGGGGAGGGGGCTTCAACTTGGTGCTAAAATCCTGAACTAGATTATACAGGTACCCAACACCCTTCCTACAAGCAATCTGTTAAAATATTGCCAGATACTATAATTTTGTTTAAGCTCCAGGGCTTGTGGTGACATGCACACCTATCTACTAAAGAATTCACATTCTATTCCTCAACACATGACTTCTCCTCTAGGCTTGATAATTGGTTCTCTTCTCCAGTTCTAGGCACACGCGTTACCACCAATGTTATCTACCTTCCCTGTTCCCTGCCATATCACTCTCCAGTGAAGTTGCAACTATCACTCCCTGGTTCTAAACGGTGCCACCCATGGTGGCAATTTCTGCCAGATTACCTCCTAGACTCAGTGTTTCATGACAAATTGCACCTAGTCATATTAGAATGTTTCCTCCTGATAAGGGCATACACCTTGAACAAAAACTCTAGAATAAAGAAGTCCTCATGACACTCATCTGATAGCAATTCATCAAACAGCAAGATCGCCTGCTTCAGGATTATAGCGACCTAACAGACAGAGAAGTGCACTTTTTGTTTAAGAATGCTCTTGCTAGGCAATATGGAGAGGGGAGGTGACTGGGTAGAAACTTATCCTGGATCCTATCCTACGTCCTGATCGGAAAGTAACATTCACACAATCATGACCCAGTCCAGAGTACCTTTCAAAGATAACGAAGACATACTGTCAGAGATTGAGACCTATTACACAAGCCTGCACCAGATCCGAGTAGAGGAGGCATTGGACTCCATCTCGGGATACTTGGAGGAGGTGACCCTGGTCTGGCTGAAAAGCGGCCATCAGCAATGTCTAAGCCATCCTATCTCTGCAGAGGAGATAGATGAGGCCATCGACGTCTTAGCAGGGGGAAAGTCCTGGGCGTTGATGGCCTGGTGACAAACATTTACAAGTCCTACAAGCATATTTTAACCCCCCACCTCTTGGAGGTATAGACTGAGGCACTCTCTGACGGGATGTTGCCTCCAACGCTGTGTGAAGCAGAATCTCTGTTCTTCCCAAACCCTGACATGATGCAACCCGATGCACCTCCTACAGGTCATTATTAATACTCAATTGTGACAATAAAATCAGAGCCAAAGTGACAGCGAATAGGGCGTCTTATTACTCGAGAATATGCTCTACCCTGCTCTGGCTGGTTTCATGCCCCATGGATCCATTTCAATTAACTTATACACAGTGTTCACTAGATGCCAAAAGACATTTGATTCCTTGCAATGGCACTTTCTCATGGGATGGTATGGCATCCGAAGAGTTCTTGTTAGCACTGATTCAATTGCTACATACCCACTCATAGCATGAGTCACTGTTAATGGTTTACTTTCAGATCCCTTCTCAGTAAACACAGGCACCTGACAGTGAAAGCCCCTATGGCCTCTTCCTTTTATCCTGGCCATTTATCCATTGGCTCTCCACATTCAAGAATGCCACACACACAGTGGGTTCTCTTTTCGCACCAGCAGACCTTTGGTGTCCATCTATGTGGATGATAGTCTGCTTTCCGTAAAATACCCAGAAAGGAATACGTCTCCATTGGTTTGAGAAATTATCAGATTTGGGAGATATTCAGGCATCCCAATCAACTTGTATAAAACGGATCTATTCCCAATTACCGATGACCCAGATTCCTGTCCTCTGGACTAACCACTTAGATGGGTTAGAGGCTCAGTTAAATACCTGGGGATCGTCTTACAAAGAGAGGTGGAGATTAATAGTTGTCTTAATGAGCCCTGCCATCGATCGGCTACATCCTCAAGTTGATAATTGCATTAAACTTCCATTATCCTTGCCAGACAGAGTGGTGCTACTTTAAACGGTGGTTTTGTCAAAGTTCCTTTATCTGTTTTTATATTTTCTCATTCCACTCCCAGGCACTTGCTCCTCACCCTCAAATCCCTATTGATCAAACTACTTTGGATTGGAACAGAATGACACTCCCCTATGAACGTGGTGTCTTTGAGGTCCTTTATCTTGAACTGTACGACTTTGGGGTGAAATGTCACTTTGGGACCCACTGGTATCACCCAGATGCACAACTCCCCTACCTGATATCCGAACAAGACCAAGTAGACGACATCCCCTTTGCATCAATACTTCTTCTGAGATTCCCTAGCCACCACAAAGTGGTGGCACACGCACTGTTGCAGAATGGGCAATACTTTCTTATACTGAACAGCGCTTCGTCTCCATTGCAGTCCCTTGTTGCCTCTCACTCTGGATCTGGCAGTACAGTGAACATTCACTAAAATGGCCATGTCATACTTTGGCCACATGTTTATGAATGGGAATTTCCTTACGCTACAACAATACCACAATCCTGGATATTTTGACGTATGCCAGGCTTTGGACTACTCTACAGGCCACATTCCCGGCACACCCGGCAGATCTTGCGGACTTCCTACTGCTGATGCAACGGATTACCTCCTCCTATACAATGCGTGGGGTGGCTCAGTTGTATGGCTGCGTGTCACAAAATCAGTCGAGCATTGCAGCACTAGACAGAAGGGTGTGGGAAACGGATTGGACGAACCTCTATTGGATGTGCAATGGAAATATTCCTGCACACAGACGGGTTGTATATCTCTAAACTACCAACGCAAATTGTTACATTTCAAATTCCTAAACACGGCATCCAACACAGCATCAATCCAATACACTCCCATTGATGCATAGGCTGCGGGGTGGAAAAAGCAGGCTTCCTGCACCTAGCCTGGGAGTGTCCCTCCGTCCTTGCTACTGGCATGCGATGCTGAATATAATAGATCAGAAAAGAGATCAACGCGTAGAGGCGGACCGACTTATAAAACTCCTGGGTTTCGCGAAGGGTTCACTTTGCTGGAGTCCTGCACAGCATAGCAATGGCACTATGTTTAAAAGAAAATATTAAAACTCGATTTTTTGAACCCTCTTTGCATCCACTTCTGCTACCTAGGGTGCACTTTGAGGCAAATCATTGGACTCAGCTGAACAATACATTTACTTCATTCACTCATTCACTGAGTAACTCCTCGGTGTTGCCTTTTCAGTTACGTCGTAACTCCCAGGTCTGACTACCTCACCGCTCCACTTTTTATTACTTGATGTTAACATTACTAATCATCTTAAAAAGCATCAGGAGTCTGAGACTGATTCACCACAAAGAGTTTTCAGACAAGACTGACTCAGAATTCGGTGGTGTCTCCTTCCTGCGGAGCAGACACGTTTCATGGTTGTGTTCTGCCTGTTGATTCAGCATCTGCTCAACCTCAGGGATATTTTAAGGTAGTCGACCACCTTTAGAAACAATGAAAACCACACTTATTCTGCTAAACCCCTCTTGAGCATTGGTTTGAGCTAGACACCCGGCAATAACCAGGGGGGGCTCCAGATTAGGGCCCAGGCTGTCAGGCATTGTACTGCCCTTCTGAAAAAAAAGAAAACCTAAACAAGTTAAAGTTTTTTAATGGGATAGTTTACAGACTGCCTATTCTAACTTTTCACAAATTCTGTTTTAAAAGAAAATAGCACCGAGTTTAGTTTTATATTAGTATTATTTTTCGGAAATTAATGCACGAGACTTTGAGACCCTTTACAAGTATGTCATGTGTCTACTGCAAAGCCAGCAATGTGAACTAAAATAAATGACTGCTGACTCTTCTTTCGTGTAGTTGGATAATTGAAGACTGCATAGTTTTGTAAGAAAGGTGTAAGCGTTACACCAACCGGAAGGTATTTCTATGAAGGAATTCCATGACATAAAAGTCTTATCTAGAACGGCATGAGCTATGTTAAGCAACAAGGAAGTTAAAGTTACCAATCATGTTTCTCCACATTTTAAACACACAAATATTTCAGGAACTTGACTTGCGTTTTGTGACCTTTGTGTATTTTTTCAATGCAACTAAACCCTGTGTCTTCATAAATCCTAAAAGGAAGAAAGACACCTTGAAAAGAGAAAAGGGTGTTTTTTTAGATACTTCACCACGCTTGATAATATTTCACAGGTTTTCACAAAATGATTTACGTTTAACATATTGTATCTGCAGACCACAAGAAAGTTATTGGATGAAGTTGATTAAACAATATTAAGTACGCATAATTGTTCTCAATCTGACAAACGTTGTGAAATATTACACTCATTTATTCTATGTTGGCGTACATTATTCACACAGAATCTTGTTTGAAAATAATAAAAGAATGCACAGAGCTAAAGTTTCAATATATAAGTAAAAGAAGGTATACTACTGAGCAAACACTTTATATTAAAATGAACTCTGGTGCAGTCAGGTGTCCTGGTTCATTCTCTACATGTCTGACACGAACCTCTCTACCTCTTTGCTGGTACCGCAGCACCCCAACCCGGCAGCAATATGTCTGCCATCAGCAGCTTCAGTTTCAGACACACTTGTGTGATGGAAGCCTAGTCCCCTCACAGCCTGTAGCTGCCCCAGTGCAGATACCTCATGTGTATCAGACTCCTTCACATTCATACCCTGAGCAGGCCACCTGGACCAGGAGACTGAGCGTTAGATGATCCATCATGAACATAGTGGTTGCTGTCCAATCGTCAGGAGAGCTGAGCATGTGGTCAGTTACGGAATAACGTCTGCCTTGGCTGCTTTGTCTACCAAAGAACGCGATAGCACTTCAACCATCTTCATGACCTGACAGAGCTCATTTATCCTCTATTTTACACGGCAGATTAAAGAGCTCACACTTTGGCCTATGCTCCACTTTCTCCAGCATAATGATGGCCTATGATTACTTTTGTTGGACTTTCAGCACGGCCCTTCCAAGGCCCCTGAATTCTTCTGCAGCAGGCTGGCATCATGGCTGCCGATGGGCTGTGATGTTGTCCCTTCTGTGAAGATGCGTCTACCAGAGGCATGGATATGCCGGGCCCTGGAATCCCTGCAGGGTAGTACCAATGTTTTACATTATCAGCTTGATGATGTTTGCATCATCATCGGGAACAGGCATGCTGGGTGTGTCTTCTGTATCACACAGAGGACAATATCAGATAAACAAGTGCAATAAATGTCTAGCGACAGCCAGCCTCCTTGTTGTTTATAACTGAGATGTGCATCTCTTTACATGGACCACCATATCTAGGGAAAACTTCCTTTACCCTGCAATCGCAACAACCTGCCTTTACAATGCAGTCACTACCCCGACTGACATTACCACGCGTTCCTTTAACCAGCAAGTCGTTACAACAATTTGCTTTCTCGGATCTGTTGTTGGATTGGTGTTGGATTTTAAAGTCCAACACCTTCCCTACTGTACTGGAGTTGGAACAGTAATTTATACTATTCCAAAGTCCAACACCCCCTAAGTCAAGTCCTTGTAACCAGTTACATGGTAAAATAACGCATAGAAGCATCACAGTCGGGGTAGTAACCACGGCCAGACTGGTTAAAGTGGGCATCGGGCATTTGTCTGGGAGGCTGGAAGGGTAGGCGCAAGAATTGGAGCATTGGGGGCCAGTTTTGTTACTGGGGCCTGGTTTAGCAGTGGTGCTGCAATATCGCCCCCCAGCAAAAAAAAAAATCAGATCTGGGGGCTAGTATTGTTACTGGGGTCGGTTTTGCAGGAGCTGCAATATCGGCCCCCAGTAACAAAAGCATCAGTATTGAGGACCAGTTTTGTTACTGGGGGCGGTTTTGCAGGTGCTGCAATATCGGCCGTCAGTAGCAAAAGTAGCAGTGCTTTACACTTGTACACCCCCACTTCCTTGATGCGAGGCCGGTCCGACAAAATTGGCAGGACTGCTTTGGGTTCTCAGTCCGGCGCTGGTAGTGATTGTGTTGTAAAGGCATACGAGGTAAATGCATGAGGGGCTCGACATACAACCCCATATCTATGCGCAGTGCGCCCTGTTTAGAGACACAGTTCTGCTTCACCCAATTACAGTGAAGATCGCTTACACCCTTGATCACTGCATGCTGGAGATGGTGTTTTCTATTACATATTACCATATGTCCCCAGCGTGGATTGTGATCTATGGTAGTTTGTACATGAGCAGCACGTATATTCAATTTCAATTTTACACAATGAATGCAATCTATTGACACACAGAACACAAACCACTATGTAAAGTTGCTCAGTGTTGATGTTTACCCAAGTTTGCTGTTTGATCCTCCACTTATGTATCAGTGGGGTCCTTCCTTGTACTGCATCTCGGTCTAGTGCGTTACTGGAGCTGTTCTAGAAACGTAGGGATGGGGCTCTTTTCCTGTGCCAGATGTCTCTTTTAGATGCTGAGCCAACCTTGCTTCGTCACTGGCCTTGGTTCATGATAGCATCTGTGGGATGGTGCCTCTTTTCCATTACACTGGCATGGCTTATACCCTCAACTATATTCATGTCATAGTGGCTTGTGGGACACCCTAAGAGGCTTTCCTGAAGAGCCTTTCATGCTCTGCAACATGTTATGCTACAAAGATGTCCAGATATTCATCCAGAAATTTCAGTTACATTGACTGTGTTTCTCTGACTTGTCCTACTGCACTATTTTGAAATCTTTCTGGTCTCCAAAGCATCTGCCACACTACTCCAATTATGACTTACTGTGTGTGAGGTGTCCTTAGTATGCACCACTGCAACAATTTACTGTTTAACAAGCAACGGCAGTAGGTCCGGCTTATGAATAAAAATGCCTTTTGTGCCAATGATGGGTTTAGGCACTCAATAAGACATCATATATGCACACTGGCCCTCATTTTTGCACACACGAATCAGTTCATCGATCCCCTGCTTTATTCGTAAATTTACCCTTTGTCACATCCCCGATAAAACACACACAAACTCAACAACATATGCAAGATAAATTAAAAGAATATAACCAGAAAAAAGAAAATATCACCTAAACACGGTGGGAAGGTATATGCTTGCATTAACAAAACTAAACATAACATAACATAACATAACATGAGTATTTGTAAAGCGCACGTTCACCACTACGGGCCTCTTGGCGCTGAAATAACAGATGTTTGTTGTTACCCAACTCAATGGTACTCATTTTATCGACCCCAAATGGATGAAAGGCTGAGTGGACCCGCCGGGATTTGAACCTGTGACCATGAGGTCGAACACAGGCCCCTGCAGTAGACGCATTAGTCCACTGAGCCACCAGACCGGCTAAACATACCAGCGGGTTTCATCTTGCAGTGGTATTGCACAACAGCACTTAGTCTATTGTTGTTTTAAGTTCCAGCATGACCACCAGATTTCTAACCAAAGTACTGGCAATCTTAGAATGAAACAAGAATGATACACTATGAGCAGCAGCATTCAATAACGATCGCCTGGTATTGAGAAAATGGTCTTGTGGTATGCGGCACACTGCCCATGCAATGAGCAGCCAGTTAGCACTGCCCGGGGAACTGCAGTATTCTTCTAAGTAAAATTGACATACAAATATCTCACTGCAGGCTTTTACATAGCACAAAAACAATCCACCCTTAAAGGCCTATTAGCTTTGGCATGTGTTACAAAGTAAATAAACAAGCCTGCTGCCTTTGTTGTAACTTTTCATAATAAGAAGACAAGGCCTATGGCTGTTATCATTGGCTTGCCACCATAAACAAATCAGGAATGCTCTACTGCTCCTAAGTGTTTCCACAAGAAAAACATCAGGCATGCACTAATACAATTTTAAAAGTATATAAAATGACAGTAAGAAAGATAAAATGCAACCATTCCTATGAGAATCTAACAAGGATTTTCATAGTGCACATCTTCTATACTGGTTGTGTGTCAGAGGGAGTAACCACCACCAAAGTGCCTTTGGTAATCTGTGAGATTCCATGTAACAAACCACCTAACTGTGTGCTTTAATACAGATAAAAAAATCCACCCTAAAAATCCTATTGACTTTAACATGTGCTTTTCACAATCAATGTCAGGTGTACAGTCTTCATTGTAAAATGTCTTAATAAACAGTCAGGTCTATAACTTTATTATTATTGGTTTGTCACCATAACAAGCTCAGGCCTACTGAGTAGGGCATACACTTTCCCACAACCATCAGGTATACTGTAGTAGAATTACAAATGTGTACAAAAATACAGCTATCAAAACTATGTGAAATCTCTTCTAATAGGACCTAAAAGGATTACCATAGTGTAAATCTTCTATCCCCAAGATTTGTTTGGGTGGATCACCAACACCAACACCCTTGACTACAGTGTTAATTGCAAGATTTTGTGCAACAAAATACCTGCCTACAGGCTTTAGCACAATGTACTAACAATCCATCCTTAGCAGCCTATTGCCTTCAACACAAGCTTTGCACAATAACTCACACCTACCTGCTTTGTCATAACTTTTCATTATATACTGATAACACTTAATGAATCTAACATAACTTTGCCCAGTGAATCGATAATGCTTATAGACTTTACTGTTGGCTTGACACTATAGCCAACACAGGCCAAGTATGCATAAGCTGGAAACTACCATGCATACCGTAGACAGTTCTAAAAATGCAAATATATGCAAAAATACAGTTAACAAACAATGAACAACTCCTCTCAACAGGGCCTTCCAAGAAGCATCACAGTGAAAATTGTTATGAAGTGCTCCTCTCTCTCGGGCTGAGTGGTCGCTCCCAGTGTCCCTGGCGACATTCGGTATCGTTGTGCTGCGTTGCTGATTGAAACTGCCTAATTATCATTGCCTGCTGTCTACCTGGCTGCCGCTTTGCTTTATATGCACTTTTTGCCTTGAAATTGTTACTTTCACGCTGTTTGCGCGTTTTGCCCCAAGCACTCTGCTGTGCTCACCCCCACGCTGCCATTTTGTTTGTTTGTTGTTGTCGTCCTCTGGAGCCCGCCCCGCCTCCCAGCTGAGCCGCCCTCCCACTAACTAGAAACAGCGCTCCCTTACCTGAAAGCGCCGTGACTCGCTCCTCTCTCTCGGGCTGAGTGGTCGCTCCCAGTGTCCCTGACGACATTCGGTATCGTTGTGCTGCGTTGCTGATTGAAACTGCCTAATTATCATTGCCTGCTGTCTACCTGTGCCGCTTTGCTTTATATGCACTTTTTGCCTTGAAATTGTTACTTTCACGCTGTTTGCGCGTTTTGCCCCAAGCGCTCTGCTGTGCTCACCCCCACGCTGCCATTTTGTTTGTTTGTTGTTGTCGTCCTCTGGAGCCTGCCCCGCCTCCCAGCTGAGCCGCCCTCCCACTAACTAGAAACAGCGCTCCCTTACCTGAAAGCGCCGTGACTCGCTCCTCTCTCTCGGGCTGAGTGGTCGCTCCCAGTGTCCCTGACGACATTCGGTATCGTTGTGCTGCGTTGCTGATTGAAACTGCCTAATTATCATTGCCTGCTGTCTACCTGGCTGCCGCTTTGCTTTATATGCACTTTTTGCCTTGAAATTGTTACTTTCACGCTGTTTGCGCGTTTTGCCCCAAGCGCTCTGCTGTGCTCACCCCCACGCTGCCATTTTGTTTGTTTGTTGTTGTCGTCCTCTGGAGCCCGCCCCGCCTCCCAGCTGAGCCGCCCTCCCACTAACTAGAAACAGCGCTCCCTTACCTGAAAGCGCCGTGACTCGCTCCTCTCTCTCGGGCTGAGTGGTCGCTCCCAGTGTCCCTGACGACATTCGGTATCGTTGTGCTGCGTTGCTGATTGAAACTGCCTAATTATCATTGCCTGCTGTCTACCTGGCTGCCGCTTTGCTTTATATGCACTTTTTGCCTTGAAATTGTTACTTTCACGCTGTTTGCGCGTTTTGCCCCAAGCGCTCTGCTGTGCTCACCCCCAAGCTGCCATTTTGTTTGTTTGTTGTTGTCGTCCTCTGGAGCCCGCCCCGCCTCCCAGCTGAGCCGCCCTCGCCCCTCCCCCTCCACCATCCATATATGACCACTGCATTAACGCGCAGCGTCCACGCGCAGCGTTCGCGCCCCATTCGCGCCGAAGGTGCGCCAAAGGTAAGCCCGTCTACGCCCGTCCGCGCCAGGACCACGCCCAGCGCCAGAGCCCCTGGTCCTCGTAATGCCCACCCCTCCCGCATTACTTACGATGCCACCACCCTCCTAGCCCTCAACCCCGGCCGCTCCCTCACCTGCGCCCAAGCCGCTCCTAGACACACCCATGGACCCTTTTCCTGCTACTCCTGCAAGTTCGACGGCACCAAGAACATCTCCCCATCCACGAACACACAACAGATATCCGATCCCAACCACCTACAATGCATCCTGCTCAACACCCGCTCGGTCCACAGACACGCCATTGACCTCTGGAATCTACTCGATACCATCTCTCCGGACGTCGCCTTCCTAACAGAAACATGGATGAACGCCTCCTCAGCCCCAGACATCACCATTGCCATCCCGGAAAGCTATAAGATCATTCGCAAGGACCGCACCGGCCACACAGGAGGAGGCATCGCTATCGTCCATAAGAAATCCATCCGTATCTCAACCAGCTCAGACGTCAACCTCGCCAACTCTGAACACCTTCACTTCCAGATCCACATCGACCCCAAGACCACACTCAGAGGCACCCTCCTTTACAGGCCACCAGGACCCCGCGCACAATTTAGTGAAGACATCACGGACTTCATCACTCCACACGCGCTCCCCTCCGAGGACTACATCCTTTTGGGAGACCTCAACTTTCACCTTGAAAAGAACAACGACCGCAACACCACCACCCTTTTGGACAACCTCGCAAACCTCGGACTTAAACAACTTGTCACTACCTCCACCCACATCGCAGGTCACACACTCGACCCCATCTTCACTTCCAGCAAGCATGTTTCCTTCAGCCACACCACAGCTCTCCTTTGGACTGACCACAGCTGCGTCCACTTCACCTACAACAAGCCTACATCCAACAACCACCCCCGACCCACATTGCAAAGAAACTGGAACAAAATCACCATCGACCAGATCTCCTCATCGCTTCTTCAAAAGCCCCCCGCCCAATCCTCTAACCCCGACCAAGCAGCCACCAACCTCACCCAATGGCTATCCAACAGCGCCGACCTCCTAGCTCCACTGAAAAAACGACAAATCAAACTAGGCAGCAAGAAGGCCTCGTGGTTCAACGATGACCTTAAGAAATCCAAGAAATTATGTCGCTCCCTCGAGAAGGCCTTGAAAAAAGACCCAACCACCAGCACCAAGGACGCCTTCAAAAACGCCACCCGCACACACCACCAACTAATCCGAAATGCTAAGAAAGCAGCCTTCAAGGACCGTCTAGATAACAACGCCCACAACAGCAAGGAATTATTCAACATCGTCAAGGAATTTACCAACCCATCAGCCAACTCCAACGACATCACCCCCTCTCAAGCCCTCTGCAACTCCCTAGCGTCATTCTTCTACAACAAAATTGCAGACATCCACAACAGCTTCGATAACCAACCCGGAGATCAACCCACCCATTCCCCTGCAGGACCCCTTCCCCCCCTGAACATCCTCAATGACTGGAAGCCAATCTCTACTGAGGACACCATCCGTCTGATGAACTCTATCCACTCAGGATCCCCCACAGACCCTTGCCCTCACTACATCTTCAACAAAGCAGACTCCATTATTGCACCGCACCTCCGAGACGTCATCAACTGCTCCCTCAACTCCGCAACCTTCCCGGAAAGTTGGAAACACGCCAAACTCAGCGCCCTCCTGAAGAAACCCACAGCTGACCCAACCGAACTCAAAAACTATCTCCCTATCTCACTCCTTCCATTCCCGGCCAAAGTCATCGAGAAAGCTGTCAACAACCAGCTCGCCGCCTTCCTCGAAACCAACAAATCCCTCGACCCCTCACAGTCCGGCTTCCGAGCCAAACACAGCACTGAGACCGTACTCATTGCAGCAACAGACGATATTCGAAAACTACTGGACAATGGAGACACAGTCGCCCTCATCCTCCTCGACCTCTCCGCAGCCTTCGACACAGTCTGTCATAGCACCCTTTTACAGCGCCTCAGGAACATCGGAATCCAAGGAAAAGCACTGGAATGGATCACCTCGTTCCTCACCGGAAGAACACAGAAAGTCCGCCTTCCACCATTCAAGTCTGAAGCTACTGAAGTCCTCTGCGGCGTACCTCAAGGGTCCTCACTCAGTCCCACCCTCTTCAACGTTTACATGAGCCCCCTCGCGACCATCGCACGCCAACATAACCTCAACATCATCTCCTACGCCGACGACACTCAACTAATCCTATCACTCACCAGAGACCCTAACACAGCCAAAACCAACCTACACGAAGGAATGAAAGAAGTAGCCGAATGGATGAAGCACAGCCGTCTGAAACTGAACTCGGACAAAACAGAAGTCCTCATCTTAGGTACCTCCCCCTCCGCCTGGGACGACTCTTGGTGGCCAGAGGCTCTTGGAAAAGCACCCATCCCGACGGACCACGCACGGAACCTGGGCGCCATCCTGGATTCCTCACTCTCGATGAACAGACAAGTCAACGCCGTCTCCTCATCTTGCTTCAACATTCTTCGCATGCTCAAAAAAACATTTCGCTGGATCCCTACCGAAACTAGAAAAACAGTCACCCACGCTCTGGTCACGAGCCGACTGGACTACGGAAACACCCTCTACGCCGGCACCACCGCAAAGCTCCAGAAAAAACTACAACGCATCCAGAACGCCTCAGCCAGGCTCATATTAGACATCCCGCGTAAAGAACACATCTCTGATCACCTGAAAAACCTCCACTGGCTCCCCGTCAATAAGAGAATCACTTTCCGGCTCCTAACCCACGCTCACAAAGCACTCTACGAAATCGGACCCGAATGCCTCAACACACGACTATCCTTCTACACCCCCTCCCGCCAGCTACGATCCTCCAACCAAGCCCTTGCCACTGTACCTCGCATCAACAGAACCACCATGGGAGGTAGATCCTTTTCCTACCTAGCAGCTAAAACTTGGAACTCACTTCCCACTCACCTTCGCCTTACCCAGAACCACCTAGCATTTAGAAAGCAACTCAAAACTTGGATATTCGACAAGTAACTCCCCACCCTTCTTCAAGCGCCTTGAGACCCTCTGGGTATGTAGCGCGCTATACAAATCTTTTGACTTGACTTGACTAGAATATCTCCTCTGGCTCCATGCTAGAATGTTAGGCTGACAACACTCAAGGTTTGTCAGTTCCAGCTGATTTCCAGAAGTGGCCAGACGCCAGGTTGTGCTTCTGACTAAACTTCTTCCTCAACTTACCTTGTCTCCTGTGTTCATTCCGTCGTTCCACCTCAACAAAAATCTTCCACACCCAGGGTTTCCAAGAGTGGCTGGCCAACTCCATAACCTTGACTACTATGTTAAGCTGCGAGATTACATGTAAGAAAGCATGTGCCTACTGGCTTTAGCACAATGTAATAAAAATCCATCCTTAAAGCCTATTGCCTTTAACACTTAGGTAAATCAGGCCTACTGGCTTTGCCATAAATTGTCATAAGAAATAGATCAAACCTATGGAATTTGGCATAACTTATCTCAATGAACCAATAATACTATAGGCCTGTCTTGACACCATAACCAACAAAGGCCTATTCAAATGCAATACACTGGGGGCTGAGACTAGACAGTATGATTGTCTTCAACCCATCTGTGCTACTGTCAGAGGAAAAAAACACTGCAAATTATCCACTTATCTAAGGCGCTTTAAGAACATTGGCGTGCCATGTGTGTGCCCCTGAAAGGAGGTCAGCCTCTACCTCATTTCAGCTTGATACTTTGTTTATCCAGCTGCCCAAGTCAGCTCACTAGGACACATAAACAAAATAATCACAGTTGTGTTTAGGGGAGCACAATTTCTGTGGAAGCACACAACCTCTGCACAATCTAAACATTAAGCCAGAGCCGCTCTCTGTAGGACACCTGAAAGCTCTTTTTTAGGTTAAACACATAAGGTATGGCGACAGCTGCGCTGCCAACCAGACCTAAAAATGTCTGTGGGTGGCTATTTTTTGCAACTCACTCAACAAAAAACCGTCTGTTTATGTCTATGGAAATTCGGATTTGCTCTCTGCGAGTCACAAAACATTGAGATTTCTGCACAGTAATGCTCCCTGTTGGGATAACTGGATATTTGTAAACAACAATTGCATTTCTTGAAGTTTCTGATATTTTTTGTGGGAAGCTTCCTGTTTTAGTCCAGTGTATCCTTACAAGATTATTGTAATGGTCTTGCTTTTCCACGAAACTTAACTTATTCTTGTTTTTAACCCTTCGCTGGGTTGAATGTGGCTGATCCTGCCTCAACCCTGCGTGCCTCTCAGTAGCTCTGGAATATCGGTAAATCTCACAATTTCATTCTAAATCGGCCGACCTTTGTCTGTTTCCTTTCTTTGGCTTCTACTTGTCGTCACAGAGTTGGAAAACAGCTTGCTGGTGACATTCCAGCGCCCCTGAGTCACAGTGGCCCACACCCATCACTGCACTGGGATCCCTGCCCTTCTCATACACAGAACACACCTACTCACTAAACCAGGGCAGCCGGATACGTGTAAAGCAGGTAAGGCGGCCTTCACTGCAGTGCAGCCAGAACAAACCCACGGTGAATGCACTCCCTTACCCAACTTTGCCAACATTTGTATCATTTTAATCATGCAACTAGAGTGCAAGTCTAAGGTCGCTGGTTCAACCAAATAAGGGGAGCAGAGGTGACCCCTTAGACCTCGGAAGTTACGGGGAGCAGAAGTGACATGAGGCAACCATAGACCCCGGAAGTTATGCAACGGTTTACCCTTTGCCTGAGATTCAGACCTCAGCAACCTCCAGATTGCCGCTGAGCAACTATGGAAAGGGTAGAAAAGAAAACTACAGAGAGTAAACAGGACTTCTTGAGCCCTATTTACTTTCTGCTTATGCGATCATGACCTTTGAGTTCAGGTGTGTCAAAGGGTGAGTCGAGATCAGAGGCACAACTAGAGCCAAATTTCGGGGAGGGGGGGGGGGGGGGGACTGAACCTTTAATCAGTAGGCAGAGTGGAGCTGCAGGGGCTCTTAGAAGGGGTGAAACAACTGCAAGGCCTAATTAACATTCAAATGGTCTTTTAAAGACCTGTGAAACGTTCGGGTGCGGCTGTGTGTGTGCCCGGGACCTGTTGTTTCATCCCGGGCTGCCACACACGACGGGGGGCTGAAGCCCGGTGAGTCCAATGGGTGTTGCGCGCCTGGTCGAGATTCATTTCCCTGCTCCGTAACGCTGTAAAAGGGACATTCATTACCTGCTGTGATTTGAGTGATAGAGACCGACATCGCAGACGGTGAGAGTGAGACACGTGCCCATGAGCTATAGGTAGGGTGTGTAGTTGACCCGATTTTCCCCCAGCTGTCCCAGTAGATTTGGGGAAATGTAGCTCATGTCTCGGTTTTTAGAGGGGGTCCAATGAAAACGGTGGGAGGTGCCTTTTTATGTGGCCCAAAGCAGGGATAGTTAGAAGCTGTTATAAGAAATGAATTTAATTAACAGGCATGATACTGGCTTTAAAATTGCATTTTATTTATGTTCCTACACCCTCTTCTGTAATTGTATGCTGATGAGCGCTGTCATTCTGTGTGCTCGGCTCAAGTTAAAGTGTAGTCCTTATTCGATTTTTGTAACTTGTCCTGTTTTTAACTTTAACATTCTGGTTCCCACCGACGCTCCAGAGATCACAGAGGGAGCCAAGAACAAGTCATAAAACTGAAGGACAGGATATCCATCAGTAACAAGTCTATAAACACAAAGACAGGCCTAGGCCACCGAGGAGGGAAGAAGCAGTCCCCATGGATGCATCAGTGAAAGGCCTGCAGTGTCACCTCAAGGTCAGAAGATATCACAGGGGTTATGCTCAGGGTTGGATTGGGGAAAAAATCGGCCTGGGCACGCAAAAAAGTGGGCCACATTTGCATATTGCCTTTCCGCAAAACACTGCTCCGGCGAAATTCTATTAAAAAAAAAGGGAGGGGAGGGGTGCACCGATTAGTTTACACTGGTGAAACACACCTGAAAACAAGTGAGGCTACTTTTGCTCAGGCCCCCTGCCCCTCCTCAATATGCATATATTAATGGGCTGGCCCAGCGAGAGAAAGGAAGTAAAACCTCTGCCTGTTGATAAAAGGGAGGTAATGGACGCCCATTTACCTCAAGAAAGGCCTCCCAGGCACCTACTAGTCCACTGTCGGCATCCATACAACGCAGAAACCGCCCAAATCGTGCCCCCCAGGCTGCTCAAAAAATCAGCCCATAGCTGGACTCGGATACTGGCCCCTCGGGCATTGCCCGAGTGCCCGTGTTACCAATCTGACACTGGTTATGTAACAGAATGTACGGAATGAACTGAGTGGCTCAGGAACACCAGCATGTGATGCACAAGTCCTACAAGTCCCACAAAACAGAGAGAAATGATAATGGCTCTGAAATCCGACCCCACAACATATGTCAAAGGGAAAGTGAGAGTCAAAGAAGTCAGAGAGTGGAGTCAGCTATATCTCCAAAATGTGAAGTTGGCTTACATGGCCAGGGGGATATAGCCCTCCTTCCCAGAGGCCCAGCTACAGATGAACACAATGGTCATGCTGCTCGCCTTCCCCGTGCCAGGACCTCATTATATCAAGCCTGGGCAGCGCATGCGCTGCTCTGCAAGGCGTGCTGTATTGAGGTAGCCCACTCACCCACCTCCACCCACATTTTATATTGGCTTGTGTCATTATTCACTGTAAACTGTGGCTTTTCATTGGTCAAAAGACTTGGTAATCTCTCGTTACTACCACCTTGTCTGATTTTGTTACCTCCTATGGCGACACCCCCTGTTACGTGTGTTGTTGCTCGCTTTTGTTCTGCCTGCTGTTACAAGTAGGATAAGCTTTCTCCTAACGCTTTAAAAAAATTATAGCACACATTTGCAATGCAATAGGTCTTGCATTTGCCAGAGTTTCAGCTAAATGGCAATGCCTTTTTATTTATATGTTTTAAAAACAACACATAAATAAAAGGCTTTGCCATTTACAATGCCAATAGCTCAAACTCTCATAAATGCAAGACCAATTGCATTGCAAATGCTTCTTTTTCATTTATGTTGAGTATTGCAGGTAGATAAACCAGTCTGTGCACTAAAAGCACAGGACACATGGTGCAATTCATTGGAGTGTGAGCTGACAGACAAAGAATGGAGGGAGGTGTGTCAGTGGTGTAGATGGTGTCTAGTAGTGCACGGTTCAAGCTTATACAATGCAAGTATGATCACACAACATATTACACTCTGGCAAAACTGAACAAAATCTACCCAACCATTCTATCGACATGTGGAAGATGTGGAAAGGGAGAGGCAGGCTTTCTGCATGATATCTGGTATGCAGATTGGTACTAGCCTTTTGGCAGGAAGTGGACTCACAATAGGCAAATTCACAAAGGGAGGAAACACCCTCCACGTTGAAAAGCTACATATTCAATATCCTTCCTAGAGGAGGGGGAAAACACACATAAAGACCAAGTTTTTCAGGTTAGGTACAATATTGGACAAGAGACGGATAGCAATGCATTGGGCAAGTCCAAGAGCACCTTCTAGGCATTCCTGGAAAAGAGACTTGCTAGAATGGGCTGTCGCAGAGGAGCCTCATATGAGATTGGTCAGGCGGGACCAAAACTGATTGATGACTTGATGGTGTGGGCGGAAATGATACAGGCCATCTCAAACCCACCGGGAACCAGACCACCATGAATGAGTGAGGGAACCCAGAGAATTAATGAAAAAGGGAGAAAGGAATTGTTGTGATCTATATACTGCTATTCTCCTTCTTGTGCTTCACATCTTGAGGGTGTTGTCGTGAGTACGTGTAATGCTCCCGCGTTCCAGCCAGCTCACAACAACACTCTGGAGATGGTTGGTGGGTCAAGCAGGCTGGGTGCTTCTAGTTATGTACTTCTTCAACACCACAATTTGGCGACTATTGCCTGCGCTCCTTTACCATGAGAAACAGACCTATGTGTTCAATGAGGTGACTCGGACCTACGTCTTCAAAGCGGTAACTCAACAAAGCCACTAATTCTTTACTCTGATTTCAACGCATGTGAGCTATTCGTGTGAGATACAAAATACAAAGTACTGTTTCCTTACTTTGACTCCTTTTGTGGCAGTTATTTTCGTGAATCCGGAGGCCTATGCTCGGAGGATCCTCGTTCTGCGTCTGTGAGTGCCACCATTTTATGTCTGCTTTTACCCATTGTTATGGTGCTACACAAACCAGTCATTGTTGTGTCGGAAATTACTAAGCAGATCGTCGCAGTGATCTGCACTCCTGGTGACTTTTCACACAGTTGCGCGGTTGCTGGGGGCTTACTGATTTCTTTATCAAGCTTCTCCCTTCGACCCTGCGATTCTACCCAGCAGATCATCACAGTGATCTACACATCTGCCAAGTATCAATTACAATATCGGTGTTCTACCCAGGTTTTGTGGAAATGCGTGCCATGGTGATCTGCACATCACCTATGCAAGTTGTGTAATAATCTGCTCATCGGTTCTTGGATAATTTCTGGCATGGTAGTACAGTGATCTGCACATCTGTTCTGTCACTGTTAAACTTACTTCACGATGTACTGTTTGTAGTCTTTTTACTTTTGTCAAGTTAAGTGACCTACTCAAGTTTTTACTCCCAGTTATCCTACACAATTGCGTCAAATTTATAGCCTGTATGGTGTGTTTTGCTTTCTGGAACTCACAGCTCATTCAAACTTGTGCATCGTCTATGCTTATGAGGTATTTTGATTTCTTACAAAACTTATAATCTACATCTTAAAAAAAGGGACACGCCTTGTTTTTATGCTTTAATTTCAACATACCAACATGGGAGCGGGTCAAATGATTACACCAACACTCAACTTTTACTATGAGGGTGAAGCCGCTTCCATTGCGTGGGAAGAGTGGATTGCGATTTTTGAGAATTATATTGAGGCCATAATGGCCTAGAATGGCCTTAGATTTTTAGCAGCAGGGAAAAAAGCATTATTGTTGAATTCTTTAGGTAAAGAAGGTCAACGTGTTTTCAAATTTTTACCGGAGGTTATGGGAGCGGATGGTGAACCAATTGACAATCCTTATTTGGAACCGAAACACAAATCAGGAAAGTACTATGACAAACAAGTTAACAAATATTATACTTTACCACAAAAAGAAAGAGAAACAGTGGACCAAATAGTTACACGGCTGAGGGAGTTGGCACTCAAATGAGACTTTGGTACAATGACAGATCAAATGATGCGGGATCAACTAATAGTGCAAAGCAAAAACAAAAGGATGCAAGAGAGACTATGGGCGGCTAGGAATCTGACTCTGCAGGAAGCTATATCTACTGCAAAAATAGTTGAGGAATCAGACATATGCATGAGAGAAATGCAAAACTTGGAAGACAAAATGCCACAGGGAATGTAGTTAGTAAGAAAGAAGATTTTGCAAACTAAGACCACAAAGGGAAGCAAAAGAACTAGTACAAATCTACAGCTAACAAACTCAAACCAAGGTCTTTCTTGGCTAACAAGAACTCATTTAATGGGTGCTATAGATGTGGGAGCATGGGCCATGCTTTTGATTTTGTGGGTTGCTATGCTAGGGATAACATTTGTAGAAGGTGCTGGAAGAAGCGGCACCTAGCAAGAGTTTGCAAGGATTTTTCAAAAAGTAAAGCTGCTTTCGTTGATGAGACGCTGTCTTCGCCAGACATAGTACTTTGAGTGGAGAATGAAGACAAAGGCAGAATGCAAAGACCCAGAGCATGTTTTATTGTTAATGGTGTTGCTGTGGAGCTGATGGTGGATCTGGGTTCAATGTTCACTATTGAACTATTTTGCTTATTCAATGATAAATCGCCTGATATGACTCTTTGTGACAGCGACATCACGCCCAAAAGGTATGGATGGGAGGTAATCTCTATCAGGGGATTTGTTCAAGCTAATTTTTAATTTAAAGGAAGAAAAGCTGTTTGAAAAATGTGTGTGTCAAATGAGGGCCCAGCCACTTAGGACTGGGTGCAACAACATGATTTGAATGTCATTTTAGATCCTAGGTCTGAAGAGTAAGTACTCATTGTTCATGATGGTGAAAGCACAGAATCCATTTTAGCCAAGTATGAAAATGTTTTCAAAGATGATTTAGGGAGGCTTGAGGGGTATGTACATGGAATTAAGGTAAAAGAAGGGGCACAACCTGTGAGACATGGAGTGAGGAAGATTCCCTTGGCTATTCGAAGTGAGGTGAAAGAAATGCTGGAGGACATGGAAAGGCAGGACATAATTGAGCCCGTAGAAGGTCAGAGTGGCTTTCTCCGGTGGTTATCACTAAGAAACGGGTTGGTAAACTCAGATTTTGTGTGGACCTCAGTTCATTGAATCAGAACATAATTGTGGACAGTGTCCCTTTGCCAAACATTGCTGAGATTATTATTATTATTATAGAGGCTTTTGTAACGCGCTCTGCTACTAAATAGTATAGTATCCTGGCGCGGAGAGAAAAAGAAGGGGGCAGATCACAGTAAATGCAAAAGAGGAGCAGCCATTAGGCATTGGTGTTAAAGAGGTAGGTTTTTAGGCCTTTCCTAAATGCCATGATGGAAGGGGCTGTTCTCAGTTGCAGGGGGAGGGCATTCCAAGCTCTTGCCGCTCTAACAGAAATGGATTGTCCACCAAGCCTGCTATATTTGAACTTTGGTACAGTCATTTGATGAAGATTGCTTGATCTGAGAGGGCGGTTGGGGGCATAAAGAGAAAATCTTTTTCTCAAATAGGTAGGGCCTGTTAGGTGGAGTGCACGGTATGCTAACACAAGGATCTTGAATATGATCCTTTGAGCCACTGGAAGCCAGTGAAGGTCTCGGAGTGGTTGGCGGACGCTAGCTCTTCTGGGGATGTTAAACAGCAGCCGGACCGCAGCATTTTGGATGACTTGGAGGCGGTGGATCAGATAGGCTGGGAGTCCGCAGTAGAGAGCATTCGCATAATCCAATCTGGATAATATCAGAGCGCGAATGACCGTCTCCTTAGCTGATCGCGGAAGCAAAGGAAGGAATCTGCGTAGAGTTTTGAGAGTGGAGAAGCAGATTCCAGTGAGTTTTTTCAGGTGATCTTCAAATCTGAGATTATTGCTAAACCAGATTCCTAGGTTTTTTGCAGGGCCACCTGTGGATTTGGGGCTGGGAAAATCGGTGGGCCAGAGAGAATCATAGAAATTATCTGGGAAGGAGCCGTACAGCAGAATTTCAGATTTGCTCTCATTACACTTGAGTTGAGCCATGGCCAGCCAGCGGAAGACCGATGATAAGCAGAATTGGACTCTCGTCGTGTCCAGGTTGTTTTTGGGCCATGTAAACAAGAGCTGGGTATCATCGGCGTAGGCCATAATTTTGGCCCCTAGCTGTTCCGCAAGATAGATAAGGGGGGTCATATAGACATTAAAAAGCAGGGGGCTTAGGGTGGAGCCCTGTGGTACGCCAGTTGAAAGTTTTTTGGAAGAGGAGGAGAAAGGCGGCATCCACACTTGCTGGGACCTGTCATCTAAGAAAGATCTTAACCATCCGAGAGCAGGGCCAGTTATGCCTATGTCTGCTAGTCTGGTAAGTAGGAGGGAGTGAGGGACCGTATCGAAGGCGGCAGAGAGGTCCAATAAAATCAACGCCGCTCTGCCACCTCCGTCTAAGCACTCACGGATGGCCTCAGAGACCTCAACTAGGGCCGTCTCTGTACTGAAAGCAGCTCTAAAGCCTGATTGCGCAGGGTGGAGAGCTTGAGAGTTTTCTACGAATCGGTCCAGCTGTGAAAATGCAACTTTTTCGCATGTCTTTGTTAGAGCTGGCAATAAAGAAATGGGCCGGAAATTAGCGGGAGTTTTTGGATCTAGGCCATTTTTCTTAAGGAGTGGTAGCAGTTTGGCCTGTTTCCAGCAGGCTGGCACTGTGGCGCTGGAAAAAGAGAGTGAAGCACACTTCTTTATGAAGTTAGACCTGAGGTCGGCTTACCATCAGGTTATGTTACATCCTAATTCTAAGAAGTTGACTGCTTTTATCACCATGGAGGATGTGTTTCAATTTAAAAGGCTTCTGTTCAGACTGGCATCTGCTGCAACGTTTTTCAGAGTATGATGCATAGTTTACTTAGTAAAGTTGAAAATACACACTATTCCCAAGATGACCTGGTTATCACTGGGAAGAGTGAAGTAGAACACAACAAGACATTGACTAAAGGTTTAGGAGTGTTGGACAAGGCAGGGCTTACTTTAAGGAGACAAGTGCAAATTTATTTTGAAGGAGATTGACTATTTAGGGTATACTATTTCAAAGAGAGGGGCGGAACCAAACGAGGGCTGTTGAGAGCTATCAAGTGTGCGGCTATATCCACTGACAAGGACCAGCTCAAGTCGTTCATGGGTTTAATTAAATGTTATTCTAAGTTTGTCCACAATTTCGCAGACCTAACCGAGCCTCTTGGAGAGTTGTTGAAGAAAGGTAAAGAATTTGAATGGGGTGACATTCAGGACAGGGTGTTTAGTAACATAAAAGATGAGATTGTGAATGCTGGCATCTTGACCCCATTTGAATCTGGTAAGAGTACTATACCTACAGTTGATGCTAGTGCTCATGGCGTTGGTACTGTTCTGTCACAAATAAAGATGAGTGTGGAAAAACTGGTTGTGTTTGCGTCACACACCCTCAACAAATCTGAATGAAACTACGCTGTAATTGAGAGGGAGGCATTTTCTGCAGCATGGGAGCGTTCAGTACTTTCGCACCTATTTGAGGGGCGCACAGTTTACTTGGAGAACAGATGATTTAAAACCGGCACTGAGGAGTTATGTTAAGTTACAGGAGGAATTTAGCATTGGAGCAACTGATGCCCTAGTACTAAGGGGGAAAGGTGTGTGCCCCCCTAGGGGCTTGAGGAAAAGATTGTTCCTGTTGGTGCATGAAGGGCATCTAGGACAAACTATTACTAATAGGCGACTCAAGGACAAATTTCGCTGGCCAGGACTAGATGAAGATGTTAAAAATAGCGAAATGAGACTCAAAGTTGATACACATGGTAAAGGTTTGCTTGGGGGAAGTCTAAATGGTGCAGCTTGGGAAAAGATGCATCTTGATTTTATTGGTCCCATGGATTTACTGTCCAGTGATAAAAGATTTGCCATGGTTTTAGAAGATGTTCATTCGAGATGGGTTATTTTAGGTTTTTTAAAAGACATTAACACAGGCAATGTGATTATGAACTTACAAGCTGTTTTTAGAAGAGAAGGACCTCCTTGTATATTGGTAGCCGATAATGGCACGCAACTCAAGTCACATGCCATGCAAAGTTTCTTGAGATGGAATGGAATACAACATATTTTCACTTCACTCTATAATCCCCAAGGGAATTGTATGGTGGAACACATGAATAGAGTCATAAAGGGTACTATTCAAATGGTTATGCATGGCAAACAAGATGTTGCAAAATGTGTTGATGACAGGGTTTGGGCTTACAACACGGCGACCAATGGGGTCACGGGTGAGATTCCCTTTAAAAGGATGAGGGGCAGAATGCCCAAAACCAAACTTACGCCTCAATGGTTGATTGGAAACGGACTGATTAGAAAGGTAGAGAAGAGAGAGAAGGAGGGGGAAATAGAGGTAGGAGATTTTATATAAGTCAAGTTAAGAAAGAGAGAGTATGGGATGAACAGATTTCCTGTACCAATGGAGGTCAAGGAAGTGCACCAGTGGCATTTAGTTCTGGAGAATGGGCAAAAATGGAATAGAAGAAGAGTGGCTTTATATTGCAAAAAAAATGATTTCAGTAAAGAGGAAGTAAGGGATGGAGGCAACTCTTCTGGGTGTCAAGCGTGGAGGGTAGTAAACAAGAAGCATACGGGGCAAATGTAATGATTCAAGGAGCAGTGGTAGCACTTCGGGGAGACAATCCCACATGCGTCGTGTTCCTCCCAAGTTTGATGATTTTGTCAAGGGGTAGTGCTATTTTATGCTTGTGCATTATTTGTTGTTTATTTGTGTTTCATTTATATAGTATCGAGATATGTTGTGATCTATGTACTGTTACTCGCCTTGTGCTTGCGGTCTTGAGGGTCTTATCGTGACTACGTGGAATGCTTCTGCGTTCCAGCCGGCTCACAATGACACTCTGGAGACGGTTGGTGGGTCAAGCAAGCTGGGTGCTTTCTTTTATGTAAAGGAGCAAATAAACCAGCTTACGAAACCTATTCTATCGGCGTGTGTGTACTTCTTCAACACTACAGGAACCATGACCACCTACACACCCAAATAGGTTATGCATGGAACCGGGACGCTGGAAATAGAACAAAACAGGCCACGAAACAGATAGGAGATATGAGTCATCAGAAGTTCTTCAACCTGACGGGCTCGCTTGGGTGGGATCGGGACAAGCAACTGATCGGATCCATTAATGCGGTGTTGGATTGAGTTTATGCAGTGTAAACCAGTGGCGGGCCGGAGATAATCTACTGAGGTGATACTACAGTAATGTGAATCAATGCATATGCAAACTCTCTACGGCACAAATATCTGTGTTGATATGTTTTTGTTTTGTCTTCACAACATGATCGACAGTAATCACAAAGCTACAGGTCGACTATGCAATAAAAGTCCAAAATTCTTACTCATAGACAACACTTAATAAGTCAACCTTTGACCATTCATACAAGAGAAGCCTCTCTCCACATGTGGAGTCCCACAAAACTCACAACTTTCTCCCAGCTTCCAAACAGCAGCCTCATAACCACATTATTCCACCGCACCCTCTGTTTTCATTCACACATAGATGTTTCTCATACACAGATGTTTCCCAAATAACAATGAAAATCTTCAGTGTTCAGGAAGCATTTGATGAACTGACAAAAGGCTGCAATATCCAGGAGGACAAAGCCCCATAATTTGCTCAAGTACTCCTCTGAACACGACTCCCCTCCTCAAGTCATCCGCCTCCTTCACTATATTTAAAATTCTAGTTCCCATATTGCATTCCACAAAAAACTTGGAGTCTACTTAGACAGAGACCTTAGCATAAGCCCAGTGATCAACAGTGGTATGTTCTAACTTAGACTGCCCTGCTCTAGAAAAACCTTCTGAACATCTCCCTGGAATTCCATCTGGCCAACTCACTGGGAATGCCCTGTATCTGGTATACAGACTGTTAGCTTCTGGTTACTGGGTTTTGCCAGTGGTGTGACTCTCAAAGAGGCAAAAGCCAATTCCTAAACCATTTTGAGTGTTTTGAGTGAACCTATTATTCAGTTACGGGTTGTGTTAGTATCTTTCTGCCCTTAATAAAAAGATAGTTGGCTATTTGCAGTTATCCCCTTGGCGGGCGCTTTGTGCTGTTGTGCTTAGTGACATTTCATCAAACTTTGAGTGTGTGATCAGTGTTGTATTACAGATTTTTTTTGCACCTGATGATCTTTCTATCAAAGTGTGTAAATCTTATTGTCCTAAAGTTGGACTGAGACAGAAAATTAACCTGGGCACCAAAATAAAAGTGACCGCCATTAACAAATGATGAAGCTAAAAAACGGGCCAATTTTTAAAATTGGGGCAGTTTTGAACTTGGAAAGACAAGCTGTATGATTGTTTTGCAAAGTATGGAAGGCTGCCTAGATTTTAGCTTTCTGAAGGCAATGTTTGTTTTAATATCAGGGAAATCAACAGCAAACAACAGACCATAAAACAGACCCACAAACAGCCCAAAATGGTCCATACACTGACCTGTCATACCAGCCTACTGCCTGATTGCCCTAGCCAGTCTGACCCTATCCTATCCTCATTAGGCAGACTTATATATGCTGATGGTTGGTCCTTCCAATAGAGCTTCAGGGATGTCAGATCTCTGACCAACAACAAAACTGTGTGTATGTGTTTATTTGGTCTTATGCTTTTGGTTCAGTCTGTGTGGTGTTGGTCCTTTTTATTTCGATTGTTGCCTGCTGGTTGTGGATTTTACAATGGCAGGTTTTATGCGTGTGTGTGCGTATTTGTATATCCAGAGATTCCTTTCCCGTAGAATGGCCTGTCTATAGTCAAAGCCTTGAATATATAACAATGCATTTACCGTTCACATGTACACAGGGTAGGACTGGCCTATAGGGCAATCTGGCAGTGCCCAACGGGGTGGTCTGACAAATCAGTGTATGGGCTGTTTTTTTGGCTGTTTGTGTGCCGATTTATGGTCTACTTGGCCAGTTTTTCCTGTTCATTTCTCTGCCCTTCAGCAAGCACAAATAGAAGCAGCCTCCCACAACTTGCAAAACACCTATACAAAATTTCTTTAAAATTTCAAAACTGCCCAGATTTGTAAATGTGGATCACTTTTTTAACTATCTGATTCGCTAATGAGGGCCACTTTTAATTTAGTGCTCATGCCTTTTTTCTATCCCAGCCTGACCCTGCATTTACAAGCATTGGGTCTACTCAATTAGACCACTCAACTTATATGACCAATTACTTCTAATAATCTTTGAAAAAGACAATAGGTGTGCTTCTGTGCAACATGACTTAAAGTTAAAAATAAGGTTCTATGACGCAGCCAGTGTTAACTGTGTCATAATGCTTTTTTTCACCTTAAGCGCGTGTTGCACAGCAGCCCGCACGGCTGTGCAATATGTATAAAAATAGCGAGGAGAGGTCCAGGTTGGCAAGCAACATGAGGGCTACCACAATTAAAGCACTTACAAAGTACAAAAGACTAAGATTTCCTGGGATTATTATAACTCTGTAGTTTCTGACAGTTGGCGAAATGATGCAAACATTGTCAAGCAAACTTTGGGCACATAAAGACCAAGCAGTAGCAGGCTAGACTCTGAGATGTCATTAGACTATGAAGATTATACCTCAGCCAGATCAAAACCGCTCTTCTGAATGTCTTTGACTCTGTCAATCAATCAATCAATCAATCAATCAATCAATCAAGATTTGTAAAGTGAGGCAAATCACCCGCAAGAGTTTCCAGACGCTGGGGGCCTTGCTGCTTCGGGTACGATCTGTTGAACACCCAGGTCTTAAGGCCCATCCTGAATTCTAGAAGACAGGATCAGGTCCAGGAGTGAAGGGGAAGGCCATTCCAGGACTAGGCAGTGAGGTAAGGGAAGGAGCGTCCTCTACTGTTGCTTTGGCGATTGTAGGGAGTGTGAGCAAGAGAGAGGGAGATGGAGCGCAGGTCTGTGGAGGGTTGGTTGAAGTTCAAGAGGTGGTTGATATATGCTGGTCCTTGATTGTGAAGGGCTTTGTAGGTGTGGATCAGGATCTTAAATTGGGATCTCATCTGAATGGGGAGCCAGTGAAGCTTCTTGAGGTGGGGTTGATGTTGTCTGTTTGGGGAGGTCGAAGATGAATCTGGCCGCTAAGTTCTGTATGGTTCAGGAGTTGAATGGAGATTCCTACATAGAGTGTGATGCCGTAGTCTAACCATTTGGTGACTACAGCTTGAGTGACGGTTCATCTGGTGTTGATGAGGAGCCATTTGAAGATTTTCCAGAGCGTGCGAAGAGTGAGGAAGCAGGCGGAAGATACTGCATTGATCTAGCGTTTCTTGGTGAGGTTGCTGTCCTTAAAAATGCCAAGGTGGCAAGCATGGTCTTTCGGAGTGGGTAAGGGTCCTGGTTTGGAGGGTCACCAGGAGTTGTTCCACGGGGAGTTGTTTTTCCTGAAGATCAGCACTTCCGTTTCGTCTGTGCTGAGTTTTAGGCAGTTGTATTTTATCCAGTCAATGACGCTCATCATGCACCTGTGGAAGTTGGCCCTCATGGTGTAGGGGTTTTCTGATAGAGAGTATGAGCTGGGTATTGTCTGCATAGGATATGATGTTTAGTACATGGGTTTTGACAATGATGGACAAGTGGGTCCAGTAGGTGTTGAACAGTGTGGGGGCTGAGGAAATAGCCTTGATGGATGCCGCAAATGATGCTCCTGGGTTCCGAGGTGAACAGTGGTAGGCTGATTCTCTGGGTACTTCCTGAGAGGAAGGAGGCGATCCATTTGAGGGCGTTTCCTTGGATCTCTATGTGATGAAGGTTTTGAAAGCTGCTGAGAGATCGAGCAGGATAAGGGCTACCATTTCTCCTCCTGGCGGTTTCAGTACTGTGGTTGGTATGGTATCCGGATTGGGGGCTGTGCAGCAGATTGTTGTTCTCCAGGCGTTCTGTAAGCTGGCAATTGATGGCTTTTTCGAGGACTTTAGAAGCAGGAAATGAGGGCAGAGGCAGAGGGTAGTAGTTCTTGAGTTCACTGGAGTTGTCGGACAGTTTTTTCAGAAGGGGTTTGACTTCTGTGAGTTTCCATTCTTCAGGGAAGGTGGCAGTGGTGATGGGTGCATTGATAATGGAGGTAAGCCCGATGCTGATCTTCTTGCTCCGAGGCTGAAAATGTAGTAGGGACAGCCATCCATGGGTCGTGGGTGCTCCAGAGTGGACAGAGTTCATTATGGCTGTGGTGTTCTTTATGGTGAGCTGGTCCCAGGCGATGAGTAGGTGGATGGGGTTTGCCTCTGTGGGAGTGAGGAGGCTGTAGAAGTCAGACGGGATGGGTTGGGGTTTGAAGTATTTGTAGATGGTGGAGATCTTATCCTGGAAGTAGCCCCCAGGATGTCACACAGTTCCTGTGTTTGGCGGTGTTGTTTAGGTTGTTGAGGTGGAAATTGAGGTCTCCGAGGAAGACACAGCATTAGGAGTCAATGGCGAGTGGGGCGATGAAGTCGTGGATGGCGTTGCAGAAATTGGGGTGTAGTACTGGAGGTCTGAAGGTGAGGGTGCCTCGGATAGTGGCTCTACCATTGGTTGGGGTTTGAAGTATTTGTGTTACATGATCAGGTGATGTCGTCTGCAGTGGTGGTGCAGCGGATGGTTTCTTTATGGATGATGGTGATTCTGCCTTCGTGTTTGTTGTAGCTGTCGGGAGTAGTTGTGCCATGTCAGGAGTGGAAGTGGAGTTGAGCCAGGTCTTGGTGAGGAAGATGACGTTGGGTGTGAAAGAGGTGATGGTGTCCCAAATCTTGGTGGCGTGCTTGCAAAGTGATTGTGCAGTGAGCACAAGGTACTGCTTCCTCCATTAAGTAGGTCCTGGGAGGAGGGAGGAACGCTGGGTGGCGGAAAGCAGGAGCAGCAAAACAGGCAGGAAAGAGTGAGTGGTGAGGTGAGCCAGCTAAATAAACAACGTAGTACAGCAGAAAGAAAACACAGAAGAACAACTGTAGATAGGAGAAATAATTAACAACAGGAAATAAGGAGTAAAATTACACAAGACGAATAAAAAATAATATTAACAAGAAATAAGGAATAAAATTACACAATACAATTCAATAAAAAAAATACAAACAATGGGCTAAATAGGCAGCATGAAGCATGTCACCTTTACCCTCTCTACACACACATCTCTGTTTAAACAAATACTTTATACCTGTGCACTATGAATACATTTAGATTACGGCAGCACAGTACAACTTTGGGAGATTTGTTTAAAGATGGCAGGATTAGGTCCTTAGAAAATTGCAAACAAACTTACAGCCTACCAGAGGAAGAATATTCAGGTACTACCAGCTGACATCTTGAGCGGTATAGCGAAGCGTCTACGTGGGAGAAGACAGACTTCGAAAAGATGATAGACATATTTTAGGGACGTAAAGGTCTGGCGTCCATTCTGTTTAGAATGTTAACCACTGCGCAGACAATGGTGAAATGACATCAAATGACCAGATGGGAAGCCAGCTTGGTGTGGGAACAACGGACAGGGGAGGCAGGCATGGAGATGGGTAAACAACGGACAGCACGAGGAGGGCAAGGGGTGATGGAGAAACAAAGGACATAGGGAGGGAGACGTGGTGGTGAAACAACGGACAGAGGGAGAAGGTGAGTGGGCAAAAATAGATAGCAGGAAGAGGGGGTGGTGAGTGTCGTGTCGCCTTGCCTGACCCTGATGTTAGGACAGGGCAGGCGGAGGTGGAAGGGGCGGGGACAGGAAATGAAGGGTAAGAAGGGAGTAGAGAAATTGGACGATAGAACAAAGAAGTGTCAGGAACAAGCTCCCGTGTCGAGTCTTCCTTGGGGCTTAACGGGGCCATTACACTGGCGGCGAGGGTGGGATCCTGCCCACCCACTGCTGCTGCCCCCCCTGCTGTGATCGTGCAGCCAAGGAATAGTTTCCCCAGCGCGCCGAAATGCGAAAAGAGCAGGAAAACGCGATCGAAATCGCGAGGGAAGGTTGAACGCTGTCTGAGCGCCATCACACGAAGACTGGAGCAGCAAGAGGGTGAGTCCAAGTCTAAAATATCGACTACCCTTGAAGAAAGAGGCAAATAAGAAACCGAAGTCACTGTGAAGAGAGAGACTCATGTCCCTTTTGGCGGCCATCTTGAAGTCAGGCGCCAGACATAGGACTACATTGGCACTTATCCGGCGGCCGTTTTGAAGTCAGGCAACCTCCAAAAACACTCAAAATCACCGAAATCTCAGCTTATAAAGCACCGTCTGTCCTGGAAAGCCTGTGCCTGAGCCCAGAATGTCAGTAGAACCTGACACCTCACGCCCAGCAGTCATGGGATCAGCCTTACAACCCCAGCAACCACACCCTATGCTATTGGGAGTGTCGTATCTGCCCCCGCCAGAACCGTTGGAACTGACGTCAGGGAACAGCATGGGGCCCAAATGGAAGAGTTGGGCTGAGGATTTTGAAGACTTTATGACAGGATCTCAAGTACAAGACCCCAAGCAGAAGCTGATAGCGCTGCAAAACCTGATAGGGAAAGACTTCGCTCAAATCATCAAAGAATTGCCTGTTGCCACTGAACTCAGCCAAATGTAAATTCCACAAATCAACGTTGAAATTCTATGGACATATCTTTTCCAAAGATGGCATGAAACCAGATCCTGAGAAGGGGTCGGCTCTTGCGGACACCCCACAACCACAGGACATTAGTGACCTTCGCTCGTTCTTGGGAATGGCGAGTTACTGCGCTTGTTACATTAAAGACTATGCAACCATCAGCTACCCGCTCAGAGAACTCACCCGCCAAGGTCAACAATTCCTATGGTCACCCGCGTGTGACCACGCCTTCAACAAAATAAAGAAAGACGTGAGCTCTGCCATTAACCTAGCCTACTTTCACACAAAAAAGAAAACTGAAATCACCGTGGATGCCAGTCCTGTTGAACTAAGTGCCATCTTGGCGCAATACAACGATGAAGCAGACCAACTTCTTGTGGTTGCCTATGCCAGTCGCAGTCTCACCAACACGGAGAAGGCTTACTCGCAACCTGAGAAATAGAGCCTCGCGGTTCTATGGGCCTGTGAACACTTCCACCTGTTCGCATACGGGAAACATTTTACGCTCATCACAGACCATCAAGCCCTTGTCACCATATTTGGCAACCCAGGAGCGAAGATGCCCCCGCGCATATATTTACACCTTTGTCCATAAGCCCGGGAAAGCAGAAAACCCAGCGGACTTTATGTCACAACACCCACAATTGTATACCCTGGAGCGCAGCTCTGTTGCTGAAGAATACATCCACTTTGTTATTGACAGTGCAGTACCACTGGAAGCCATTTGTGAAGCATCTAGCCAAGACCCCACGATTCAGGACGTCATGGCTAGAATACGTGACAACTCATGGAGACATCTAAGGGACAACCATCAAGACACAACCGTTGATGTCCAAGAATTGGTAGCTTTCAGACATGTCCAGGAAGAACTGTCAATCAGCACGGATAGTCTATTGCTAAGAGGGGGGAGGATAGTCATTCCTCAGCGACTGCGACAAGGAATCATCAACCTGGCCCACGAAGGGCACAGAGGAATTGTAGCCACCAAGAAGGCACTTCAAGAATGCGTCTGGTTTCCCCTACTTGATCAAATGGTGGAAGCCACACTTAAAGACTGTGTCTCATGCCAATCAGTGGGTCATGATGAACCTCCAGCTCCCCTACAGATGTTCGAACTACCAGATGGGGTGTGGCAGCAAGTGGCTATTGACTTCTTCGGTCCACTGAAATCAGGCAAATATATCACCGTCATCATGGAGAGTACTCTCGCTTTCCCATCGCACATCAAGTACCGTCCTCCAAAGTGACAGCCGTCATCCCTGTTATTGATGAGACCTTTGCAGCATGGGGAATCCCCATCGGAGTAAAGACAGACAATGGACCACCGTTCAATGGTCACGAATTCGCTGAATTTGCAAAACATCTTAACTTCAAACACAGGAAAATCACCCCCTTATGGCCTCAAGCCAACTGTATGGTGGAACAGTTTATGGGGACCCTCAAGAAGGCAATACAGCAAGCAGAACTCGCTTGTCGTGATGTACAACAAGCCTTGAATGAAGTACTGCTAGCCTACCGCACCACGCCACACAGTACCATGAATCAATGTCAGGCCACCCTGATGCTTGGACGAGTTCCTCGCACACGGCTACCTACCTCAAGCGCTGTCATGCAATCTCGAACCGTGACCACAGATCATGATACGCTGGTGAAGCTGGATCACGACAAGAAATTAAAAACAAGCATTGGAAATGCAATAGGTCTCGCAGCATTAGAGTTAGTGCTTTTAGAATTGTTTATGGGTTTTTTTTGTAAATCTTTAGCATTTTTGTTTCCTGTAGCCAATGCTAAAGAATTACAAATAAAAAAAGCCATAAACAATTCTAAAAGCTCTAACTCAAATGCTCCGAGACCTATTGCACTGTGTGAGGGTGAGGGGTTGAGGGTGAGTGAGGGTGAGAGAGGGTGAGTGAGAGTGAGGGTGAGTGAGAGTGAGGGTGAGTGAGGGTGAGGGTGGGTGAGGGTGAGGGTGAGTGAGGGTGAGTGAGGGTGAGTGAGAGTGAGGGTGAGTGAGTGAGAGTGAGGGTGAGTGAGTGAGAGTGAGGGTGAGTGAGGGTGAGTGTGAGTTAGGGTGAGGGGTTGAGGGTGGGTGAGGGGTTGAGGGTGGGTGAGGGTGAGCGGTTGAGGGTGAGTGAGAGTGAGTGAGGGTGAGGGGTTGAGGGTGAGTGAGAGTGAGGGTGAGTGAGGGTGGGTGAGGGTGAGTGAGGGTGAGGGTACACTTAAAACGCTGCTATGGGCACTCGGGGTTAATACCTAGGAGTACTTTCACAATTATGCAAAAACAACTTGTTAGTAAATTAAATGGTCTGGATTCTGCCAAAGTATGCCTGCATGCTGCGTCCCTGAGATATCCAGATTTTTAGGATCTATCTCTCTTTGTCAAAGTTTTTACAGCATTACAGGCAGATTAACCAAGAAACCAGAGATTACAATTGGTTAAGCTTTATCAAAAGAGACAAATTCAGTGAATCCTTCTGTGGCGGTACCGCCTGTATAGGACATCGGCGATGTTGACATTGGTGGCATCAAAGATATTACTGCCAAGACATCCACTTCTTCATCTTTATTCTGCACAAGGTGCTATTTAAAGCTTGATTCACAAAGATGTTTCTGCAAGTAAGAGGGTTACCCACTCCTGCCTTAGTCCTGAATATACACTAAAAGACACAGTATGCCCATAGGTCGCAGAGTCTTCAGTAAGCTCTGACAGCATGGTCTTGATGTAACTCCTTACATGGTGAATGTTAAAATGTGTATTTTACTATGTGTGGGCAGTTTTACGTGGACTTGTAGAGCTGCACAATGTATATGCACTTTTAATATTAAATGACAATAGAAGGATGAAAAAAGCTACAACCAAATACTGACAAAACGGTGCAATCTAAATTAACGGGATTAGTTCTCCATGTAGAGAGAGTGAGCGGTGAGTAAAATAGTGTTAGCTTCTACTCGAGCATTCTACTGGATCGTCGAAACAGAGAATGATAGGTTAGTTTGAGAAGGTTGTGTTATGTTATGTTATACTGCGTGGCGTGGTACGTCACTCCTTGTTATTCAATGGAGGTCTCCTAGAGCATTGTCACATTTTTCTTGTGCTCTCAGGGCTAATGATACAATGGCTGAGATGCTCACCGTATGGTGGGGTCCTTAATCTCTTCCTTGTTCATTATAATTTTGAGAAGTTTTAAGTAAGCAATCTTTACATATTCATGTATATTAAGTTCGGATATTTCTTCTGAAAGTATTTCATATTTTTGAAAAAACGTCTACTCGATGAAAATCTATGTGGCTGAGCTGCACGGTTTTGATTATACAGAAGAACACAAAGGCAGTTTATGAAGCGTGCCCTCTAATTGGTGTGCTTCTGCTTGCTGGCGGCAGGGAGCCTAGGAGGTGGGAACTGGGTTACAAGAAAAACCCTGCCGACTGCCCATTATCCTGTCTACACAATTCACGGCAATTTTCTTTTCAGCCGCACATTGAAACTGTTTGCAAACAGCTTCTATCTTTAGAACGGGCTGCTCAACATTTGCCAAATTTACTAGTCTGAGGTTTAAGCAAAAGACTGACCGAAAAAAAACACCCACTGATATTTCAGAACAACAAAATGACTATTGAGCATACTACAATCTATATCAGTCTGTTGTCCGCTCACTATATTTGGCTATGGCAAAATACCCGTTGATGACAGGCACATGAACGGGTAACAACACAAAACAACGACATTCTTCTCACATTCTTCGTGAAAACAGGGCAAAGTTACACTCTGTGATTAAAGGAAATGTAACCGTGCCAATACGGGTAAGTGGCAGAACAAATGGTCGCTAAACACAGGCATACCAGGGATGAGAAGAAGTCGTTCAGAGTGGACCCGCCACCAAACACTGCACGAGGAGTAGCAAAACACAGCCAATGCGTCAGATGCAACTTTAAAAGGGTTTGCAGAAGTTTACGTTCTTTTCTGCACACGGTCAGCCCTTTCGCAAGAACACACACACTGCGCAAGACTCGAAAAAAGAAAAAGAAACTTACATGCGTGTGGTAGCCACAGCCATTCTGTTCTCGCGTCAGTGGTGACCGAGTTTAATGTTTAGACAGTCGTTCAGAGTGGACCCGCCATCAAACGCTGCACGAGGAGCAGCAAAACACAGCCAATGCGTCAGATGCAACTTTAAAAGGGTTTGCAGAAGTTTACGTTCTTTTCTGCACACGGTCAGCCCTTTCGCAAGAACACACACACTGCGCAAGACTCGAAAAAAGAAAAAGAAACTTACATGCGTGTGGTAGCCACAGCCATTCTGTTCTCGCGTCAGTGGTGACCGAGTTTAATGTTTAGACAGTGGGAATTTATGTATTTATAACATAAAGTCTTGAAATTACACCCAGGGCACAAGTGCTAAAACAAGACGGAGGGAAGAGAGGGGAGGGGGAGGAGAAATGCGACACGGCGGGAAGGGGAGGGGGCGGAGCGGGTAAACAAAGACGGACGTGCACGCGCTTTTAAGGTCAATGCGCATGCGCATAAGCTCAATGCGCATGCGCATTGACCTTAAAAGTCACGGGCACTGCAAGGAATCGCCACGATTCCTTGCAGTGTAGATAAAGAGTGGATAAGTCGCAATACTCTCGCTTGCTCGATGCGCATGCGCATCGACAGGCGAGACCTAATGAAAGACTATGCTGATCAACGCAGGCATGCCAAACAGACAGACATTCTGGAAGGAGACTGGGTGATGGTTAAGCGCGACCGTAGAACAAAAGCAGACAGTCAATACCTCGCACACCCATTGTGAGTCTCCAGTCGGAAAGGGACAATGGTTACAGCTGAGGCTGCCAACAAACGAATAACCCGAAACATATCCTATTTAAAAAAAATTAATCCCTCGGCTTGCGATCGAGCCCAGGCTCGCAACTCCATCCCTGATTCTTTGAGCCAAGGAGAACACAGCAATCAAGAGTATTCCAGCCCCATAGAACACGGCGATCGAGAGTATTCCAGCCCAACAGACATGAAGATGTCAGAAGTCACCATCTTCCTGAGCAGGTGCGGGCCAGCCGCCCACGACGGATTGCCAAACGACCTGTCCGTCTGATTGAAGAACTCTAAGAGACAGTAAGCATTACTGTACAAAGGGGGGAGGTGTCCTGTCGCCTTGCCTGACCCTGATGTTAGGACAGGGCAGGCGAGGGCAGAAGGAGCGGGGACAGGAAATGAAGGGTAAAAAGGCAGTAGAGAAATGGCACGATAGAACAAAGAAGCGTCAGGAACAAGCTCCTGTGTTGAGTCTTCCTAGGGGCTTAACGGGGCCATTACAGTGAGGAAACAACAGACAGCAGGTGGCGGAGAAACAACAGACAGCAGGAGGGCGAGAGAAAGCAACTAGAGGGTGCTGTTACAGCTGGAGGAAGGCACGGGTGAGGAAGAGGGACTGCAGACACATAACCTCTGCAAGAGTGCATGTGCAAAAGTAAAACAAAAAAAAGAGTAGCTGCAGGAGCTTGTGGTTAATGGAAGGGCACTGGCCGCAGATAGGAAGCTGAACTTGGTCAATGCTTCATGTCAGGGACATACACAAACACACAAAAACCCAGGAGGAAGCATGAAGGAGAAGGAGGTGCAGACCAATAAGAAGCAAGGAAACAAGCGTGACCTAGAAGCCAACCAGTGATAACTAATAATGCGTAATGGGCGGGCTCTAAGACTAGTTTAAGATTTTTTTTGTTTACATGAGATTTCGCAAGCATGGGCGACACCTATAAAAAATCCTGTGTAGTTTTGACAACTCATGTACGACACTGCCTTTTCGACTCTTTGTTGCTACGAAAATTGCATTTCTGTCTACAACATCAAAATTCTTATTTGGGCAATCACAATCGACAATGACAGGCAACCAATGTTGACGAGACAAGGAAGGTATGCCTTCATGTGGTTCTGGTATTTCCTGTAGCTGTTGGCCTGTTACCCTTGTTCTCCTTTCAAGTCCTTTTTCTGTTCTTCTTCAGTGGTCTCACTAGTTGACGTCATGCTTTCCTCTACTCTCTAGCGAATGGTTGTTGCCGCCTTCATCAAAAGGTTGGTACTAAACTGGCACTGTCCCTGCACTTTGTGTTGTTAGTTCACATCATGATTCGATCTCTGATCGTCTTCAGAGTCACAACCATCAATACAGTCAAGTAACAGAAAACTGGTTTGTTCCTCTGGTAAACTATTAGACTAAAATACATATCTTTCTATCGTGACAGTTATGACATGTGTTCCTTTACCTCCACTCTCTGACTCATCCCAAACATCAATCTACTACTCTCTACAATGAACAACCCTATTTCTCCCCCTATACATCTCTCGATATAGATCCTCTATCTCCACTCGCTGACGCATCCAAAACTCTGTTCTACTACTATGGTCCCCAAAATAACCCGTTCCCTCCTTTACCCCTCCTAGCATCATCTCAAACCTCTTTTACTATTCAGATCTCCCAAACAAGCCTTTCTGACCCCTTCCCTCTGACTCTTTCCCTCTACTCATCCCAAATATCCTCCTGCTGCAATGATCTCCAAATAAACACTTTCTAGACCCTCCCTCTTCTATCCCTCTGCTATCCAACTAACAGACGCACATGTCCATTGCTCTAATTGATTTCATATTTTCCTATACTAATTCACCACTAATCGTATAGGGGTTCCGCAGTAGCGTGCTACTTGCCGAAAAGCACTTTGACGCATCATCAGGGGTACCAAGCGCTATATAAATGCAAACCCTTCCCTCTTCTATCCCTCCACTATTATTTTTCAATCCAAAAAACAGACTCGCATGTCCACCGCTCAAATTTATTTCACATTCCCCTGTACTAAGTCACCACTAATCCATTTTGGGTTCTGGGGTAGCGTCCTACTCGTCGAAAAGCATTTTGATGCCTCGTCAGGGGTAGTAAGCACTATGTAAATGCAATTACAATTAAATACTCACAGTGCAACCTCATATGGATCGCCACACTCAACTGGTGAATCAGGTTTGGGCAGGTGAGGATGCATCTTTTCCTCCTCGGGCTACAAACAGTACAAACATAGAACTATTCTGTGGTTGTTAGGTTGCAGAGACGTGACTGTCAGTCCTAATGCAGCCATGGTTTCTACAATGTAGTTGAGATCCCCTGTGGCGGCAGCCGGTGGTGGTAGTGGTACATTCTGTCCTCTGGATCACCTTACAAGGGTGGAGATAGCATTGTGTACATGTACTTGAGCAGCGTTATGTTACTGTATTGGCACAAGTTGAGGGTAGACATGAAATGATGATGCCCCTCCACTAGTATCACAGTGGCTGCCACCCCTTTGCCAACGGTTGAGAGGGACGACGATTGTGACGTCCTTATTGTGAAACGAATTGTGGAGTCACTTTGTTCCCCACAAGCAAGGCTGCTCACGTGTGCAGTCACCAAATATCGGCCCATTTACATGCAGAGTGTGTGTTTTATTAACTCCCCTGGCGGCATCCATTTAATTTCAGAATATGGCACAAGAGATCTCCTTTGCTCTTACCTAAACAGGCCCCTCACAAACCCTCGCGTCAATGTTTTAGGTATTATCAAGAGGAGAATGCCTCCAATTGGTTAGGAAAGAACATTTCATGCTTCAACAAACCAAAAGTCCATCCACTTCAGACCATTAACTCGGCTTATTTTATTTAATCCAAGCAAACATCTATCATTAAATATAAATACCAAGTGAGATGTTCGTCAATTGCCATTTCTGTCATTTCAAGGACAAGTACCACTAATAAAGCCTACGCCCAATTTATAAAAAGTAAAAATGGAATCTAAAATGTTCTTTGCTATGTATAACTAGATGTATTTTGTTTTGTTTATTTGTATCACACTCAGACCTAGGAGACCACTTTGAAGCTGTCATAGCAACATAATAATCATGATTTTTTAATGGATCACAAATAATTTGCCTTGACGTTAAATGGAATACCTCATGTAATCATGGTAACTTGGAAATATGAAGAATAGAGAGCTCCATAAAAATTATCCCTTCATTTCTCAATTTCTGTTTAATAACTTGACGGTACACACGTTTGCTAGTGATTTCACGAAATGCAACTCGTTAAATGTTTATAAGTGTATGAATAATTCTTTAACTGTAGACCCTCGTATTCCCTAAAATATCACCTTCTTTTCAATTAACACACAAGAAGGCCGACATGAATATGTGCAGTGGTGCTGGAACAATTATTAGAGTGGGATTGCAGGCCAAAATATCACTTCAAAACGGCAAAGGGAATATGTGGCAGTCTTTGAAGACACAACAAATGCTACCAGCAGAAAAACATTTCAAGGACCTTTTTATTGTTTATTCTGCATCTAAACTTTCAAGTTGTATGTGGCTGCTGCTGCACCTCCCACCTAAATGTGTGATTTAGATGTGAATACATATGTTGTACATGTAAATTCACGTAGCAAAGGATCTACCTCAACTTTAACTGCCAATTAACTAAATTCCCATTAAACCATGGGTAAGACCGGGTTTGCCCGGGAGAACTAGGATTAGTTGGACACTGTTAGACAAGTGTGGTGAGCCCCAGAAGAACAAGAAGTTGACCATTGTTAATCTATAAATATTAATGCAAGTCCAATGTGGGAGCCCCTAATTAAAACGAAAATCAGATATTGAGCTAGAAATAGCCCAATGTAAAGGATATGTCAATGGTGGAAGCACTCATGATGAGTGTTCTAATTACATATGATTTCAATTTCAAAAAAGAGTGGGAACCCAATATGCCCTTGCAGGCTTGGGCGGTAAAGCTTTCAGAAGAAGGAACAAGTTGCCTACAAGGGATTTTGTTTGTCTGAGATCGTTTACAATTGCTTGGTCAATAAAACTATTTCAAGTCACACCCTCATTAGTAGTGGACAACAGAATTAATCAAAACAGTAAATGAGACAGTTTTATATAATAACATCTTTCTCTTCATAACATCGATTGTTTTAAATTGTACAGAGAAGATGTCAACATAGTGCATTGTATAGGCCAACTGACGTCACCTTACAAACTATGTTTGGTTGCTACTCTTTTTCTTGCTTTCCCTGATAAATTTTAAGGTACATATATTAAATATATGAATATTTTTTTTAATATATTTCTTTGCCCCGTGTATGATTCATTATTCACTTTTTAATCAACAGTTGTTATTACATAAAACTGTCTCATTTACTGTTCTGATTAATTCTGTTGTCCACTACTAATGAGGGTGTGACTTGAAATAGTTTTATTGACCAAGCAATTGTAAACTATCTCAAACAAAATCCCTTGTAGGCAACGTGTTCCTTCTTTTGAAAACTAATTACATATGAGCAATGTGTGACCATACAAAACACACTGTTGTCACTCGGTGGATTTGTTAATAAAAATTAAAGTACATTTAAAAAATTAACGTGGGTATGGCATTTCTCTGGGGAAATCTATAACTGTTAGCATCTGGTGACTGGTGTTTATTGGTTCTTAGTAGTGGTAAGTGGAGTGGAGATCTGGTGAATAGAGCATAGTGAGGTGTGAGGAGAACTAGAGTGAAATTCCAGTGTTTATTGTCTTGCAGAGCTAAAGTGCCTGAGGTAAATTGGAGTAGCTAGTGATACTAACAGTCACAGATGGTCACTGTAGATGTGTGCAGTGCGGTGGTGGCTGCTAGTGAGTGGAGCACAATGGAAGAGATTAGACATGTGGTGTTTGTTTTGAATGGAGTCGGTTGATGTTTACTGGTAGTGACTACTGTTGGTGAGTGGTGCTGACCAGTTCTGAAGCATGTTGAATGACGGTGAGTCATGGTTGCTGATGGTGAGTAGTGGTATATGGTGGCAGGTTTTGGTGATTTCAGTAACTTTTGGAATGGTGGGTGCTTAAACACTGGAAGTAGGGGTGTGGGGATGCCGCAGCACCCCCAAAATAACCATGCTGTAGTTAAGAATGTGAATGAGCAATAACGTTGCCTTTAAATGGTGTGCTCACATTTGCTGTGCGTTCAAATACAAAGGGCGAATGCCAGACTATATTTTCTGACTAATTGCCGCTTTCTCTTTTAACAGTGAAACCGGTGTCTTCTTTTCTTTCTCTGACTGTAAAGTGATAATATTTTGCAAAAGGGACCTGGGGGTAAATCTTGCTGGGTTACATGGAGTATAAAAGGAAAGGCTGTATTCAGACTGTCGATTTTTATTCAAACACAAAAATGTAAATACCTGTAAATGAACTAACTATACACATATTTCAAAGTATGTCAGCAATTAGGAGAGCAAATATGAAGCACATTTTAAAGTGTGATGGAAACAAAGACCTTAATAGCAACAAAGAAAATCAAAGCACCGTACGTGGTGATGCACAAATGACAAATATTCGCTGATACCCGAATTCCACACACTATTTCGGCTGTGAGCTACATAGTTTTATCACTAAAATTGCATGTCTGTGTAAATTTAGTGGCTATTCCCTCCAAAATGCACTAGGTCTATATACCACACCCCAACAAGTATAGCACATTTGTTACACTTGGTTTATTTGGATGACGCTTGGATTTTTCACAATCCCTACGATTTCAGCGATGTAGCAATGGTAGCATCGAAAATGGTTACAGCACCACTGGGCAAAGGTAACTGGTGTTTAGTGATGGGCAGTGATGCCTAACAGTGGACGTTAGTAAGTGGCGGTCATTGGTGAAATGTGGCAACCTCAAGTAACTCAAAGGACTTATATTAGCTGATGGTGGCCTGTGGTGAACGGTGGGGTGCACACTTTATCTAGAGTTGGGTGGGGTGTTGATGTCAGCCCCTGGCCACTGGTATGTTGAAAATGAGGTGGGACTGCTCGGTGGCGAGGGGATCGGGAGGTGTCTGGCTGCTCCTTGTCGCCCCTCACATGCCCTTGAAGAAGAAGGCCCATGACTTACCTCCGAGTGAGCTCCCGGGGCGTCATTCTCTGCTCTCGGCTGGACGCGCTGCGCTCGCCTGTACCAGCGCCGTGGGCAGGAGGGCACAGAGTCAGCGGCGGAAGGAAGTCACATCCTTTCCTCCTTCGAATACCAGCGTTCCTGGCAGCTGAGGCAGTGGAGAGAGGATGCGAGAGGGCCGGGGACGCGCAGGGACGAGGGCTGTTCAACTCATTCTTTTTAGGCAACAACCTTCCATGGTAGTGCTGTATTGGACGAGGGCGAATAATGCTCGAAGGTAGACCCCTGCACAGCTCTCAGCCCACTCACGCTGGCCGGCAAAAGGCCTCTTCTATTTCAGCACAGACACCACACACAGGTCTGCCCTGCTGCAGACACGCTGTATGCCAGTACTGAACCCACACCGCTCCGGCGAAGCACCCCATTCCTCGCTCAGCAGTCCCTGCTCTTCTAGCTCTGAGATACCGAGAGCTGGGGCCAGGCCCTCTGTCTGTCCGATCTCTCCAGTGCTGAGACAGAAGAGGGTCGGACCCTCCGGCGAGTCCTGAAAAGTAGCACACGGTTTACAGGGGCCCAGCTTGGTCAGTATGATTGGGAGGGGGGTGGACACTTCAGATTTCCCAACAATCACGATGGCATAGCTTCTAAAAATACTTTATAACAGAAGCAGGACACGAGGCGGGGAGGGGGGTGGGGGGGCTTAAGAGTCACTGGAAAGAGAGAGCAAACTGTGGATTGAAAAACACAACAGTTTTCAAACTAACCAAGGTATAAGGCACAAAAGAGAGAAAGAGAGAGAGAGTGTGTGTGTTTTTGTCAGTGTGGGCATGTAAAATCCAGGGTGAAAATCCGACAGACACCTCACCATACCCGACTGAAAGCACCAGTACCCAACTATTTATTACAGAACACATTTTAGCAGGGTCTACACCCAAACCTCCGAAGCTACGCCCCTGACAGTTTACATATGTACAATTAAAGATACAATGCGCCTCGTTGCTGCAGCAGCTAATGTTGCTTCAGCAGTGAGACAATTTGAGCTCTGTGGACTATCCTCCTCCCACCCAATCCTTCAGGCCCCTGCTATTCCAGTGCTGGGACCCACTCCATCCTGCGTAACGCACAGCAATCCTGGATTGCACCATTCTCTGTTACCCTAGTACTGAGACACTACAGTGCGTCCATGCCACCTACCTCCGCAACCCGATGGCAAACCTCCCCCTTAGTTTTTTTCGTGCTCTGTGCCTGCTTCTTTGTGAGGTGGCTCCACTACAGGTTATTCGCCATCTGTTCGGCCCAAGCTGTCCTCAAATCACGCTATTTATTCTTCCATTTCACCTCAGAAGACGCAACAGTCCCGCCTCCATGTACAGCTGCTCTTAGTTACACTTTGTCATCCATCCTCGTGGGTGGACATTTCACAAGGCCTCAAAGCCATTTGTGCACAAACCAGCCCACCCCTCCAAGGTACACACGGATCCAGAGAGGTCAGCATCCGTGTAGGACACGCACAGGTACAGGATTGCTGGACTATTGCCCTACCCCTTGCAGAGGTGTCTTCCTCCTAGCCTAACCTAACCTCCATGAGCTATTCCATAACTTCTGGTGGCAGACTACAGCTCCAAATCTTTGTAATTACTCTTCGTACGCCACAACGGTGGACTTGTAAGAGCAGTTTCATCAGATATTGTTCCAAGTTTCCCATTAAACGTAATACATTTTTTAAGTCTACCTTGAAGTCTCAACCAAAAAACTGTAATTCGGAACATTTTTGATGAATCTTTCATCGAAGACATTGTGGACTGGAGGCAGGAAAACAAAAATGAAGTTTTAGAGGTGTATGATACAGTCTGAATACAAAGCAGTCTAGCCAGTGTCTTACACTGCCACTTTCAGCCTCTTATTACATACCATCAGCAGTTCTGGTTCTTCTAAATGAAGTGCTACATTTTCCCATTTACTTTGTATTATCATCTTCAAAACTGTTCCAAAGGATAAAATATTGATTGTAAATCTCCCTTTGACACAGTGTAATTTAATTAGTCTAATTTCTAATAGTTCCTCTATTGGTTTGGTTCAACCAGTATTTTATTTGTACCTATTGAAAAGAAGGTCCCAAATTGAGGAGACCTTAATTCTTTCTGTAGGTCCTGTGAGTTCATGTGCCCCCAAAGACTTCCCAGAATCCTTATCCCATTCTACTGCCATTTTTGAGTACCAGCTATCAACGCTCTCAGAATTATTGGATTATTCCATAAACGTGTATATTTATCATATCGCCAAACAAGTAATATTCTGGCAATTTGTCAAAAGATTTTTACAACGTTAATGAGAACAAAAAGCTAGATTGATCATATTTAAATTCAAATCCATGCCAGAGATTTGTAACAACCATTTCCTTAACTATACAATTATCTGTATTGCCGACCTACTCAAAACTGATTAACCTGCATATATAGCTCAAAGAGGTGCTACAATAATATTTCTCCATGTCCGAGAACTCCAAACATCCACGGAACAGAATACATATACGTTTTTTTTCTACCTGCACGTCTTTTTCCTGTTGCTCATTTAAACCTAATTATATCTGAATTAATAATATTAAAAATGTATTCGATGGGAAGCATGGAAAAGTCTGAAAAAACAAGCTTTGCCATTTTTACTAAGTTACTCATACCAACCAAGTTGTTTATTCAAAATTTTTAATTGAGGTCTTATTAGTGTGACTAACAGTACGTAATCCAAATCATACAATTTGTCAATGCTTGAATTTATACAAATACTCAAGAACAGTTGTTTCAACCAGAGAAAAAAGAGTAACAGGATTGGAAGATTCACAATTGAAACCTGCAGCCTTTCTGCGTACACACTGATCTCTGTAATGTGCTAACTAGCCAAGTAACTATCAGCCTGATTCATCAACAACCCGTTTTGCGAGTCTATAGTAGCGATTCATAAGGAATCGCTATTACAGGCTCGCAAAACGGGATTCATGTAGGAATCGCAAAAAAATATGCGATTCCTACATATTCCTTATTTGCGATTAGCAAATTGCTAAATGCAAATAAGGAATAACTCCCCATTCATTCCTATGGGCCAAAAGGCCCATAGGAAAGAATGGGGAGTATTCCTTATTTGCGATTAGCAATTTGCTAATCGCAAATAAGATAGCGATTTAAAGGGTGCCAGGGGTGTCCAAAGGACACCATGCAGCACCCCTTAAATGCAAATTTAAACAGGTGTTGCGCACACACATGTCCAAAGGACATGTGTGTGTGCAACATGCAACTTAGAAAAATGCTTTTAAAAGCATTTTTCTAAGTTTTCGCTATTTACCACGAGGTTTGACCTCGCGGTAAATAGCGGGCCGAAATTGCGAATTCGCAATTTAATAATGGATGATGAATTGCATTTAAGGAATCTCAAATAGAGATTCCTTAAATGTAATTCCTCGTAAAATAGCGAAATCGCTATTATCGATTTTTGCATTTGGGATGATGAATCCCAAATGCAAAAATCGCACTCGCAAAGGGCCAGATTCTCAGAATCTGGCCCTTTGCGAGCGCAAATCAGCTTGATGAATCTGCCTCCCCGCTACCAGCGGGTATTGTTTGGTATTTAACAGCTACCGAAAGGTAAAATGCTGAGCAGACTCAGGCCAGTAGGAATTTGTGACTTGCTGATGTTTCTACATCTCAGCAACTGGTGCAGATTTTGATAAGAATATATTGGGCAGGTCCTACCAGATGGTAAGGCCTAACCTCAGGTAGGGTTGCTCCAGCCCTACCTGTAAGCGAGGGCATTTTGAAAGGGAGTGAAATGTCCATGGGCAAAAGGATGGTTAGAAAGCCAGAGGGCACTTGTACTCTGACACAGTCTGGGGTTCGGAATCATGGAACTCTATTACTAGCATTCTACCAGGCCCCAGAGGGAACCCTGACTGCAGGCATACATTATGCGTTTGATATCACTGAGGGTGCTTGCAGATAGACTGTTCTGCTGTCCACACTCATGGTACATGCAAGGCTCACAAGGACAGCAGCATCTCTCCCTTCTTGCTAGGTCATCTTTGATGTCTATGTCCACCAACCAAGCCATGCACTTTGGAGCGACTGGTTACAGTATTCAATCAGATGGCTTTTTTTATATCTCGCAACACTAGGTATATCCTGGTGGTGAAGGACGGTAATTAGAGAAAAATGACCTGCACAACTCGAGAAAGCTTCATGGTGTGTGTTTCATTTGTTACTTTTATTTTTTTTAAACAAACTCCCACTTTGGGAGTTGATTTTCAGAAAAAAGAAAACTTTAGCAAAGTTTGAGGGCCGACCATAATCTTTGATGGGGCCATACATCAAACTTTTCTTGCATTGATAGTAACCTCTCAATGTATAGATATCTTCCGCGGGCCGGCGGACATCTCTAAACTTGCCGGGCTCAATAAAGGAAGGGTGGAACATGTACAGTCCTCCTCCAGTAATATATGACGTTACAACGCAAACAATTACAAAACGCACGCTTTTACAACATGGTTTTTACATTGCATGCCATTACAACACATTTCTTTAAACTACCATTACAACACATTCCATTACAACGCATACCATTACAATGCATACTACTTTTAGTGCAACAGAAGGGTAAGTGTTGGATAGTGCAGGGGGAAAAATTACTATTTACACTACAGTGAGTGCAAGAGTAGGGAAAGTTTTGGATAGCGTAGGGGTAAAAATTACTATTCCCACTCCAGGGAGTGCAACAGCAGGGAAAGTAATGGATAGCGTATGGGTAAAAATTACTATTCCCATCTACCCCAAAACCCATACCAACCGTAAAACTTAAAAAGCTCTATTACTTACCTTATAATGCATTGTAATGGTATGCGTTGGAATGGTATGCGTTGTAATGGCATGCATTGTAGTGACATGTGTTGTGGTGACATGCGCTGTAATGGCATGCAATGTAATCCCAAAACCGGTGGTTAAAAATCTAGGAGTTCGCATAGATCAAAAACGAACAGGAGCACACCACCATTACGGCCGGGGCTTGCTTCCACACACTTAGTCACCTATGAAGAGCTTTCCCTTTCTTACCATCCTCCACGCGGAAAACTTTGATCCAGACATTAGTGCTAAGTAACCCTGGGCGTAGTTCGCGAAGTAGCGCTACGCGTAGCACTACGCAAACTGCGTAGTACCCTGTTCACGATGACTGCACAGTGCTGGATGCTAGTCCGCACTGTGCAATCATTGAAAACGACATCGAGCACATTGCAAACTGTCTTTTACTGCCGCTCGAGTAGATTTTAACTCGAGCTGCAGCCTTCTCAACGCGGACTGGTAGTTTCTCATCGCGAGCATTCGCAAGCATACGTGACCATTCGCAAGGAGAAATCTGACCTCCGCGTGTTGAGTATCTCACCGGGAGGATTATTTTCCATGCTCTCGATCGGCAACTTGATGTTGCTGATCGCGAACGAGGAAAAAGTCTCGCCGGGATGTCATTTTGCTTGCTCGCGGTCGCCAACTTGACGTTGAGGACCGCAAGTGAAAAATGACAGCTGCACTACGCTACGCGTGTTTGCACTGTGCTACATGCAGTTCGCGTAGTGCGAAGTAGCGCAAACTTCGCAAACTATGCAAGCGTAGCATAGTGCTTTGCCCAGGGTTACTGCTAAGCCGTCTGGACTAATGCAATGCTCTGCTGATTTCAGCCAAAGAAGTTTCCTTAAATAAATTGCAGGTTGATTAGAACACTGTGGCCTGCCTGGTTGCCAATGCCCCCCCTAGAACAGCTTCTCTTCCCTTACTTCAAAAGCTCCACTGGCTCCGGTTTGGAAGAGGATTACATTCAAGATCTGCTGCATTGCTTACAAATCTTTAAACTACCTTGGTCCTAGCTATCAGACAAATTCGTCAGATACCAGCCATCCAGGTCCCTCCGGTCAGGGTCCGAAGCACTTCTGCACATCTCACACGTTAAAGCTTGCATGTGTGGCACAGCTTTCTTCCATCTTATTCCCCTTTATTGGAACCAACTTCCTATCCACCTACGCCTATGTACTAACCTCCTGGTATTTAGAAAGCTGCTGAAAGCCCTATTGTTCTGAGTTGTCCCACCCTAGTTGGTTACAGCAGTCATAGCGCACAACACCACTGATGGGGTGACTTGGGCGCTTTATAAATCAAATCAAGGCAGTTGCGTTGTAACAGTTGCGTTGTAAGAGTAGTGCAATGTGATGACTGCGTTGTAATGGAGGTTTCCCTTCTCCACCCAGTATGCCTTTACTCCGTCTGCCATACCCTGAATCAGGCCCTCTGTCTAGTGTGGCACAGTGGTTGAAAAAATATGGTTCAGAATGCCACCCCAAGTGACTGCCTGTGGTTAGTCTGTCACTTTTTGGGTGTCTCATTGGCAGTAGTATGCTTGGAAACTTGATACTGGCACATCTTTCCAAGCCTACCTCAAACATTCCCCTGAAGCTATGCCCTTGCATACTCCTACTCCCCCAATGTTGTCTTTGTACCTCACTCCCCGGGCTTTATTTGGTTATTGTTGCTGCCATGGAAGTCACACCTCATTGAGTTCTTCCAAGGATCAAATACTCCATCCTTAATAACCCCTCTCAGTGACCATAATGAAGACCTTTCGTCTATAGCATGTGGTAAAACACTCAAGAATTTCTCTACGTGTAATGGACCTCTGAGCTTTACAGCTGGACCCTGCGCTCTAAGTGACCAATAGACTATTCCCATGTGCAAAACCATGGATGCACAGTTTGCACACCAATGGATTTGTGAATGAGAATACAATTTGCAATGGGAAGTATGTACTAATAGGTTTCATCACAAGTTGTTTTGTAAAACTGTTACAAAACGACCTGCCTAAAAGATATTAATTGATCAGGTCGTACTTTGCGACTCCTTGCGAATGACAGTCAATGCTGGCATAAAGGCCTGCAAGGGAACGGGCACCTCCGCCCCTGCAGTGCTTTACAAAAAGGGAAATTTTTTATTTTTAAGTTGCCTATGTCCATTAAAGCTACAGCTGCTGCTTTAAAAAGAATTTCGCCCGTGTGGGAAGAGATGGTGGAGTGAGAGAGCAGGCAATGCTACTCTGAACTACTGCCTGCTCTCTTTAATGACGTGATTTGTAAAGGGGAAGGTGTACCACACCTTCCCCTTTGTGAATCATTTACCACCCGCCTGAGGGCCAGTGACTTGTCCATTGTTTGCAACTGCAGTCTAAATCCAAGCATACATCCTTTCCAAAAAGCAACTAGGAGGGGGATGCCCTTTTCATGCCACCTATTTGTGATTTAGAAAGGATTGAAAATGCTCTTTTGTGATAGGGAAATCATTTTCCGACTTGTAAAAGGGCTTTAGTGCATCAGGAAACGGCACTTTGGAGTCGAAAACCCTATAACGCTGAGAATCATATGGTTTGTGACTACAAAAACGATTTGTATATCTTGGCCTGTTCAGCTAGTGACTGCTCGAGCTGCATTGCCCCGCTACCGCTCGTTTAACTTTTTTGTGGACTCAACAGTATCTCCTGTGCTTCCACGCATGCTCTTATAGCCCCCACTATGGGCACCATATGTACTGTATTGCACCTGGATTTATATAGCATTATTATCTCCAAAGAGACTTCGAATCACTTCACATACACATGTAATGATGAGAATGAACCTCATTCCTGGGTCAGTATGTGCTTGGATAATGCTTTCAGAGAGGAGCAGTTATTCTCTGTTGAATTACAGTCACCTAGTACTTATTTTGTTTAAAAAAAATACAAAAAAAGAGTCGATGGTTTCTAAGTTTTCTTTAGGAGCTTATCACCGGAGCTGCCAGCATCTTTGTTCCACCACCCTAAAATTCCTGTCTGTTTATTCAGTCTTGCATATCCTTTTTCCATCAGTTTTCTTCCTTTGTTGCCGTCTTCCTATCGCCCTCTTCCTCCTTCTTTTTCCTTTTTCTGCCTTCCACTCTATTGCTCAGGGTTAAAGTCTGATGATAAAAAGTAAGTCCCAATCCCCAAATATGCGTGCTAGTGGCCATCCCCTTCAGCCGCCAGCACAAATTAAGACCTGGAGGGAGGACTATATGCGGCCAGGGCCAGGAACACTCACTGACCAGGCTTTTAGTGTAGGGTTAATCGACAATCGTTCTTTAACTGATGCACCAGCAATGCGTGGATCAATCTAAACCGCAATCTATAGAGACTGCTTGCTTTTAGTGAGGGCATCCAACCAGTCCCAGCCACAGATGGATCTTAGCTAAGCTACACAGCTCTGTGGCTAAAATGTTTTAGTTGGCTTAGAAAATATTTAGACATTCCTGCCTTTGTTGTCTGGAGAGATGCAGCAATGGCCCACACATAATATGGCAGGCCTGACTAAAGTGTGCTGCAAAAGAAAGGCACATTATACAACCAACGACAGAAATTATAAAGCAAAGTCTACGATTAAAATAATTTTGGTAAAAGTTCTGTGGCACTGTCACCTGCTATTACGGCATGGTAACACACCTTGATACAAAAGGGAAAGCAATGCTACTGAAAATACAAAGGTTTCTTCAGGAAAAAATAAACACATTCAGCAGATACTGTTAAAAATTATATTTACTGACATTTATTGATTTGTTTTGAAGGAAGCAGGGGGCCATTGTGTTAGTGGTGTTAGTGATGCTGCCATTCCTACTTGCCAGAGTAGCATCCTGTGAGCAAGATAGCTCTTACATTAAAAGTCATGTTTCTTGGCAAAACTATTCGTTTGTGTTGCCCTAATACCGCAGTCAATAACTTGTAAGAGGACACGTATGCTTTCCTAAGGGTCTTGCATGGCACTACACCTCGTGCAGCTTCATTTTTAGGTCTCGTAGCGAATACACAGCGCGTAAGCGCTGTGTCTTGCCAGAGATCTTTTGTTACTGACTCTGCTTTCCAGGAGACAGCATCTGGCCACGCGCATTGCCTCTTCAAGGAGGCGATTTCCGCGGGCCACGCGCTCGCGAACGCGCTCAGCTGCTGTCTCCTGGGAAGCAGCAACACCACACACGCATGCGCAGAAACAGAGACACACACACACACACACACACACAAGCGCTTATGCACGCACGCACCCACACATACAGAGAACACACCCCCGCCGTCGCATACACACACACACACACACACACACACACACCCACACACACACGTGCACGGAGCGCCCGCCCACTTACCGCCACTCCGGAGTTCAGACGCCACCGCGGGGCTCTCCCCGCGTCACCAGCAGTGCTTCTCTCTTCCTCCTCAATCGGATCTATTGGCATGTATGTAGTTGTTACTTTTTTTTATCGAAAAACGGGGCAAAAGGCCGCCCGCCTTCCTATTCGGAGGCATGACAGCTTCCCTGGCGGCGTTAGTGTTTAGAAGTAAGATAGTTTGGGTTTTCTCCACTGTGTGGCGGCGGCGGCGGCGCTCTGCCGCACGCACCTTACTCCTGAGGAAAAGTCTTGCCACGCGATTGTAGACAGAAATGAAGACTACAATATTGTGTACTGGCGACTGTTAATTACTTCCGGGTATTTGGACGGTGGAGGGTTGTCGCTGTTTGAGTGGGCCGGCGTTTCCGTTGCTACTTAATTTTTGTAACCAATCGTTTGCTTCAGAACCCTTAAGGTCCGCCCAGTATCGCTATTGCGTCTGTCAATCTCTTTATACTGGCTTTTGATTGACTCTGCTTGCTGCCTTTCACTCACTGAATTCTGTTACTGTCTAAACATGAATTGTTACCGGTTGGGAATCGGAAGTGGGAATTTTAAGTCTCACGGCGGGAGGTAAGATATAAGCTTGCCCGATTCGGACGTGTTAGAGATTTCGTAGTTATTTGTTGATGGTGCTATAAAAGGAAGCCACATAAGAAATTATTAGAAAAAACTGATTGATTTGAGTGGCTGAGCGGCAAAAGTATTTTTTTGTTAGATTGATCTTTTAATCTGTATCCAAGTACATACTACTTAAGTCCTAAACTTTTCTTTTAGTAGTCGTTGCTTTCAATTGAATACACTGACGTCACATAGGACGAGGACTCTAGTTTGCGACAGCTGTTAAACGAAAACCCTGGATCAGAGTACAAGCGTCCTTGGTGACATGGAGTCATCAGTATTCTTAATGTAGCCTGACACTACAAGTGAAGCTCCCTCTTTTGTAGGTTAGGTTGAGTCCTCATTAGCACCGTGCGGAATTTCACATTTTATTGGGAAAACCAGATTTTGCCCTCGGCTCCAATAATTTTTTATACTTTCACTGCCATGACACCATTGATGTGAAATGTGGCACTTCCCTTACATTTGGTTCTTTATACTCCCAAATATTGTTTAAACTTGAACAATCTGGTGTTCGTGGTTATATAGGTAGATAAGCATGGATTTGTGGAATCCGGTTTAGGTAGCGTTGTTGTATTTTAAGGGCTTCAGTGCCTCGTCCGGGATAGTAAGCGCTATAAAAATATCCTTTACATTTACATTATTAAGCTGCATGCAGGTTTTAATTGCATTATTTGTGTCCTGCTAAGTAGGACACACGACTCCATGCTATATATAGCAAATAGAGGCACACACTTGCAAAATAGCTACCAAGTTTTCAGATTGCTATGTGTGACATTTCCATAATTTCAGTGTAATTATGACTGACACTTTCTCGTGAGCAAAATCAAGCAATGAAGGCGAAGGAATCATAAATATTAACACATTACACCCATTTGAGCAAAGAAAAAATGTCACCTTAGAGTAACTGTTTTAATCTGACGCACACTGTACAACTTGCACTTACTGACTGCAGGCAGTTGCCTGATCGCGCTCCGCCAAGGAATTTAATTGACACACATGCTCGGCCATGGGAGGCTTGGTACACTCCACACTGTCTCACTACTTACTTCTTCTTTTGAGAAATCTACGTGCCATCTTTCTCTGTGCCTTGTGGCTATGCACCCCATTGCAAAGAAGTGCTAAGTCACTGCAAGAGGGACATGGCCGGTAGCAGCCCCAATCGTAGCACAACAACTGTTCCAGGCTCTGAGTGGCCCGATGGTGAGCGTAGCCATGACTGTTGCAGAGGACCAGGGTCATCCTCTGCCACACACAACATTTGCTAGTGTGCAGCAGTAAATGGCTGCAGAACCAACCAGACACAAGCTGCCAAGCTCTGGTGTGCACTTTCTTCTTCGGCCAATAAAGCTCTGTTTAATGCAGGGCAATTCCATCACGCCACCTGCGATAAGCGGCCGTCCCGCCCCACGGAAAGTTTCGATTTCGCTAACATTTGGTTTACATGTTTTGCCATTGGAATCCGTCTTGTGTTCCTGTGCTGTTGGCAAAGTGATGTATTTATCATGGCAGGCAGAGTGCATAATATCATGCCTTTCCAGCCATTACTGTCGAATTTCAGTGGATTTGCGTGTTTGAGCAAGGACCATAATTCCATGACGGACTGCTTGCAGATGATTTCTAGAGATTTTTTTTTTTTTTTTAAATAGTTTACTTTATTGTCATCCTCTGCCACACACAACATTTGCTAGTGTGCGGCAGTAAATGGCTGCAGAACCAACCAGACACAAGCTGCCAAGCTCTGCTGTACACTTTCTTCTTCGGCCATTAACAGCTCTGTTTAATGCAGGGCAATTCCATCACGCGACCTGCGATAAGCGGCCTAACTCTCCTGTGCACTGCCAAAGGGCATATTCAGCATGCATTAGCCAAAGGACCTAGCAACCAACCTGCCACCATCTGCCAACATGTGTTGAACACAGCAGAAGTCAGTGCACAGTATTGGTTGGCCACCCCGGCAGCCTTGAGTAAGCCAGACCCAGTGTCCAATATGCCTGCGACCAACCCATCACTGGTTGCCCTTTGGCTATTCACAGGTCCCCACCCCCTAATCTTTTTTAATTTGAAATTTATTTTCAGCACAATATGGTTCCTATTTTACAGCCCAGAAAACAAAGGGCACAACACGAAATCACGATTTTATTGCAGCAAACCTGTTTTTTTTTAGCTTTTTCTTTTCCATGCCTCTGTGTGCCCCTCATGCACACAGCCACCTCTCATGGTACCTCTCCCTCCCTCCATGGCTGGGAATCCCCCCCCCCCGCCCGCTCACCACTGCATGAAAATAAAAATTGCATTTTATAAAATCAAATATAAAACTAGCAGAAAAAAACGGATCTACACAATGAAAGCACACTTTGAGTAAAGAATTACTTTCATACCACGTAAATCCATTCAGCATGTCTTTTGCTGTAAGCCAAGCAAATATGGACTAAAATGGAAAAATGCACCTCCCCGCCCCTCAAATTTCCCCCCCGTACGCATCGTCACAAAATTGGCATGTCGTTGCAAAGCTGATTATGCCCAATGACTGCCAATTTTTGGGCAATATAGCCAGAAGTCAAAATTTATAGGCAAATCAAAGAATGCCTTTTCAAAGGAAAGTGTGCCTGAACACACACAAGTCATTAACAACAACAGAGGCTGTCCAATACCCCTGAACCAGAGACAGTTAATAGTAACACCTAACAAGAGGTTCAGGTACGCAGTTTGTAAAATAATTAATGCAACACATTGTCATATACAATGCCAATAACTCAAACTTGAATGCTGCGAGACCTATTGCATTGCAAATGCTTGTTATAACTGTTAAGGCATTTAAGCTAGAAAGAAATCATTTGTGGTTATAAACTGCAAATAAAGCAGCAGATGGTGAATTATGTGGCATGTGCAGGAAATCTATATTTAAATGAAACATGCAATAGCCACGAAATCACAATTCCAGTGGCAGTGGTAGAATTGCGATCCTCTACGTTCTCAAATTTGGAAATGTCATCGTGCCTGGAAGCCAGACAGTGGTGACGTGAGACATAGCAGAGGGTAAGACAATCTTAGGCCTTCAACCCCTTACACATTTACACAAAGTAAACCTTTCAAACCCCCAAAGAGAGACACCCTTTTTAGGTCTCGCAGAGAGACCTATTGCAGTCAAACCAGAAAGCGGAGTTCACGATGCGGATTTGTAGAAGTCCACGTGCTCGTGAACGCACTTCTATCCCCCTGCCTTGCTCTTCAAAGGCTCCCCTTACCATTTTTGCTCCTACCTCACCGCCCACTGCTTCACACTTAACGGCCGCCAGGCCGTGACTCGCATTTCTGCCCAGCCCCCCTCCCAGCGCTGCCTTGTTTTCACGGCCGGCCTCCGACCCCACCCTGTCATTGCTTGTTAATTGCACGCTTTCACTTTTAACAATAGCGGCCGTCTCCATACCACCCAGTCCCGCCCTCCCAAGCTTCCATGTTGCTTCCGGACTATAGCGTTAAATGAGCAATGCATGTTTGTTTTTACAGTGCTTGCTTTTTTTTTTAGTTTCAGCGCATTACAGTGTGCTTTTACTCTTAACAATAGTGGCATTTCCCATCCTGCCCGGTCCCGCCCTCCAAACCTTCACGGACTCTTCGATCACTTCCTTGCAGTCTGCCTGCTGAAGTTTCACGCCGTGTGCCAAGCGCTTTGTTTTTTTGTAGAACTTGGCCTTCGGCTTCTGGTACCTCATGGCCCTTATGGCCGATTCCTACTCTGATGTTTTCTGCCACACATGGGCATGGCACAATTTCATTTTAGCAGCCGCGAACCTTCAGTTTCTGTTTTTCCAGCATTGCAGCTTGCTCCTCTTTGTGTCCCATGTCATTCCGCTCCAGCGTCCATGCTTGTGGTTCCCTGATCTTTGGTGTGTCTCACTGTTTCTTGGGTCACTTTATATCACTGTCCCAGCATTAGTGCTCTCTCCTTACCCCCTCTCTCTGTTGGTGTCTCATTGAATCTGTGTGCCACACCATTTGTTGTCTGAGCATCGGCATCAAAGGGTCCGCTCCCACGCCCCATCAGGACCCACCCCCCCCACCTCCGCAACCCTCCCTCGGTGTCACCTCCCATTTGCAATGCAATCGCGGGCCGCAGCACTCGTGCTTCAGCTGTAAACATCTCAAGTTGCAGCTCGGTGCCGCGATTGCATTCAAATGCTTGTTTCATGTACTTCCTTTCATGTTCCTATTCTTTTTCCCCTTCACGCAACTTTTCCCTTTCTTCTTTCTTCACCTCTCGTCATCATCTTTCCTTCCCTCATAGTTCATTCCTTTTCTCCCCTTTCCTTCCCTTCTGAGTTGTTGCTTCTCCTCTCATCCTTTCCCTCTGTTTATGAACATCTAATCTCTTCTTTCCCTCTCTCTCATTTTCCTGTTCCCCTGTGACCTTTCTCTTCTTCCTTCTTCAAGATCATTTCTCCTTTCTTTTCCCCTTAATTCTGCTGTCCTTCTGAACCCCTTCGTCTTTCCACTCGCTCTCTTCCTATTGTCTTTCCTTTAGCTCTCTTTTCTCTTTCCTGTCTCTCTCTCGCTCCTTTCATCGCTCTTTCTTTTCTGTACTCAGCAGCATACCACCGGGGCTGCTGCATCCCCCACATCTCTGTTGAGAATGCCAAGCAGACAAAGCTCGCCGTGTCTCTAAATATTAAACCACAAAATGTTTACCACACATTTTGGACCAGAAACAGAATGCCTCTTTCGAAATATCTCTGGGTTTTTTTTCAGCCCGGGCTCCCACCCGTGTAATGCCAGTCACGGATTGGCTCTGGGTTTCCCCGACCCTACATGCCTTCGGCACTGCCCTCTTTTCAGCCTTGTTTTCTTTTCTACCTCCCACCACTCTAACCACTCTCCCCCTCACTCATTCCATTGACATTGTTCCTACCTTCAGCCCCCCTTTTCACCACCTTGCTATTAACCCCATCACGCGTGTCTCTGCAGTGTGTGTGTGTGTGTGTGTGCATGTGTGCGTGCGTGCGTGTGTGTCTGAAACAGTTTATTTCAGTGTACACTGGCATGCGAGGACGTGTTTGTATGTGACGACGTGGTTGTATGCGAGTATATCTGAATAGTGTTGAAAAACCATCCCTGCATGTGTGCATTGGAAGTGTTTGTGTGTGTGTGTGTGTGTCTGGTGTGTATGCATTCAAAGATCATCGCGTGTGTATATTCTATGTAATGTGTAAGTGTGTGTTAACCGATGTTGGTGTATGCATTCAAGAATCCATCTGTATGTGTTTTTGTGTATGATGATGATCTTTTTGTGGTGGTGTTATCTGCATTCAAAGACGGAGTTGGGTGTTTTTCATTTTAATGTATCTTTTGTTTTGTGTGTGTATCATGCCTGTGTGTAGCATAGACGACGATTTATCTGTTCAATAATGTTATCTCACCTATATTTATATAGTAGCATGCATCTAAATTTATGGTCTGTCTTGACTGTCCATTTCTCAAATGCTTTTGAATATTGTGTTGACCGGAGTTGATTTTGTGCCATTTGCTGTGTCTAATGCATTGTGTATTTTATTAGGTACTTTTATCTGGGGCTATGGGAGAAACTGAAAGCCATTAGTCGTCCATTGTGTGAGGTGCCACCCCAGCATCACTCAGCACCACCACAGCATCACTCAGCACCACCTCAGCATCACTCAGCACCAGCCACAGCATCACTCAGCACCACCACAGCATCACCACAGCATCACTCAGTGCCACCCCACCACCACTCAGCACCACCACAGCACCACTCAGCACCACCTCAGCGCCACCCCAGCATCACTCAGGGCCACCCCAGCATCACTCAGCGCCACCCCAGCATCACTCAGCACCACCTCAGCACCACTCGGCATCACGACATCATCACTCGGCGTTACCCCAGCATCACTCAGCACCACCACATTATCACTCAACACCACCACAGCACCACTCAGCACCACCACATTATCACTCAGCACCACCACAGCATCACTCGGCACCACCACAGCATCACTCGGCACCACCACAGCACCACTCAGCACCACCACAGCATCACTCAGCACTACCACAGCATCACTCAGCACTACCACAGCATCACTCAGCACCACCACAGCATCACTCAGCGCAACCCCAGGTTATAGGTGTCACATTTGCGAAAGTTATAACTATTGGCATTGTAAATGACAAAGCTATTAATTTAGCTATTTTCAAAACCAACACATAAATAAAAAAATTGTCATTTACAAGACCAATAGCTCAAACTATCCTAATGCGAGACCTATTGCATTGCAAATGCTTGTTTGAATTTCGAGCCAATGCAAGCGCGTGATTGAATCAAAAACAAGCGAGCAATTGAGGGAGACAGGGACAGACAGTGAGAGAGGGAGACAGATTGGGGGGAAGGAGCTCTTCCAAGCATTTCCTTCAGCCTTGGGGAGATGGGGAACGTTGGGCATTATCCATGTTTTCTCCTTGCGGCCCTCGGGGATTGGATACAGCAGTTGCTTGTACAAAATAACAGCGAACCCCTTAGTTTCCTTGACTTACCAGTAGTAGCTGTGGTTGGGCAGTTACATCTTAAGTCCCTATTATATAGTTCACAAATAATGAAGACGAATGTCCAGCCTTAAGGTTACAGAATAGAAGTCAATACACATCACAAGAAATTCTCTAGGACCTAACCCTTCTAGTTGAGGCCATTCATGGTGCTAAAGTGGTGCTGCACTGATGCTGAGGTGGTGTTGCGCTGATGCTGAAGTGGTGCTGCACTGGTGCTGAAGTGAGAGTGACACGGAGGTGATGCTGAGGTGGTGGTGTGGTTGTGCGGAGGTGGTGCTGAGTGATACTGAGATGGTGCTGAGTGATGTTGAGGTGGTGCTGAGTGATGCTATGGTGGTGCTCATGGAGTACTGTGGTGGTGCTCAGGTGGTGCAGAATGATGTTGAGTTGGTTCTTCGCTGGTGCTCTGGTGATGCTGCACTGGTGCTGAGGTGGTGCTGCATTTGTGCTGAGTTGATGCTGAGGGGGTGCTGCGTTGGTGCTGAAGTGGTGCTGTGCTGATGCTGTGGTGGGGCTTTGCTAATGCCGAGTTGGTGCTGCACTGGTGGTGGTGCATTTATGTGGAGGTGGTGCTGTGATGATGCCGAGGTGGTGCTGTGGTAGTGTTGAGTGATGCTGAGGAGATGCTGCACTAGTGTTGATGTCATGCTGAGTAATGCTGTGGTGGCACTGTGTAACGCTTTGCTGGTGCTGAGTCATGCTCAGTTGGTGGTGCTGCACAGGTGCTCAGGTGGTGCTGAGCTGGTGCTGAGTGATGCTGAGTTAGTGCTGTGCTGAAGTGATTCTGAAGTGGGGCTCTGTTGGTGCTGAGGAGATGCTGCGCTGCTGCTGAGTGATGCTGTTGTGGTGCTGAGGGATGCAGTGCTGGTGCTGAGGGATGCTGGTGTGGTGATGAGTCATAGTGTGATGGTGGTACTGTGCTGGTGCTTAGGTGGTGCTGAGCTGGTGCTCAGGTGGTGCTGAGTGATGCTAAGTTAGTGCTGTGCCTAGGTGATGCTGCGCTGATGCTGAAGTGGTGCTGCACTAGTGCTGAGTTGCTGCTAAGGTGGGGCTGCACTAGTGGTGGTGCACTGATGCAGAGGTAGTGCTGTGCTGATGCAGAGACAGTGCTGTGCTGATATTGAGATTGTGCCACACTGGTGCTCAGTTGGTGCTACACTAGTGCAGAGGTGGTGCTGTGTTGAAGCTGAATTGGTGCTGCACTGGTGGCGGTGCACTGATGAGGTGGTGCTGTACTAATGCTGAGATTGTGCTGAGCGGATATTGAGATTGTCCCACGATCTTGAGGAGGTGGTGCTGCGTTGGTGTTGAGCTGGTGCTGCATTGATGCTGAATTGGTGCGGCACTGGTGGTGGTGCATTGACGAGGTGGTGCTGTGCTGATGCTTAGATGGTGCGGTGCTGATTAATTGGTGCTCAGGGGGTGCTGTGATGATGCTGAGTGATGCTCAGATGGTGTTGCTGAGTTATGCTGAGGTGGCAGTGAGGGGTGGTGCTGAGCTGGTGCTCAGGTGGTGGTGACTGATGATGAGTTGGTGCTGTGCTGAGGTTATCATGCAATGATGATGAGGTGGTGCTGCACTGATGCTGAAGTGGTGCTGAGTTGCTGCTGAGGAAGGGCTGCGCTGGTGCTGAGATGGGGCTGCGCTGGTGGTGGTGCACTGATGCAGAGGCAGTGCTGTTCTGATGCTGAGATGGTGCTGTGCTGATGTTGAGGTGGTACTGCGCGTATGCTCAGTTGGTGGTGCACTGATGAGAAGGTGGTGCTGTGCAGATGCTGAGATGGTGCTGTGCTGATGGTGAGGTGGTGCAGTGGTGCTCAGGTGATGTTGTGCTGATGCAGAGGTGGTGCTGCGCTGATGCTAAAGTGCTGTGCTGTGCTGATGCTGAGGTGGTGCTGCACTGGTGCTGAGGTGGTGCTGTGCTGGTGCTAAGGTGGTGCTGCCCTGGTGGGGGTTCACTGATGAATTGGCGCTGTGTTGATGCTGAGGTGGTTCTGAGATATGCTTTGGTGGTGCTGAGTGATGCTTTGATGGTGCTCAGATGGTGCTGAACTGGTGCTCAGGTGGTGCTGAGTGATGCTGAGTTGGTGCAGCGCTGATGTTGAAGTGATTTACTGGTGCTGAGGTTGTGCTGCGCTAACGCTGAAGTGGTGCTGGGTTGCTGATGAGGTTGTGCTTTGCAGGAGATCAAGTGGTGTTGTGCTGATGCTGTGGTGGGGCTGCACTGGTGCTGAATTGGTGCTGCTCTGGTGGTGGTGCACTGATGCAGAGTTGGTGCTGTGGTGGTGCTGTGCTGAAACTGAGGTGGGGTTGTGCTGGTGATGAGGGTGGCTGCACTGTTGGTGGTTCACTGATGCAGAGGTGGTGCTGTGCTGATGTAGAAATGGTGATGTGCTGATGTTGGATTGGTGCAGTGTTGGTGCTGAGGTGGTGCTACACTGGTGCTACGGGGGTGCTGTGGTGATGCTGAATTAGTACTTCACTGGTGGTGGTGCACTGATGAGGTGGTGCTGTGCTGAGTTGGTGCTGAGTGATGCTGTGGTGTGCTGAGTGATGCTATGGTGGTGCTGAGTGATACTGAGATGGTGCTGAGACATGCTGAGGTGATGCTGAGTGATGCTTTGGTGGTGCTCAGGTGGTGCTATGCTGGTGCTCAAGTGGTGCTGAGTGATGCTGAGTTGGTGCAGCGTTGGTGCAGAGGTAATGCTGCACTGGTGCTGAGGTGGTGCTGCACTAATGCTGTAGTGGTGCGGAGTTGCTCCTGCGGTGGTTCTGTACAGGTGAAGCGGTGGTGCTTGGCTGATACTGTAGTGGTGCTACACTGCTGCTGAGGTAGTGCTGCAATGATGCTGAATTGGCACTGCACTCGTGGTGCACTGGTGAGGTGGTGTTCAGGTGGTGGTGAATGATTCCGAGTTGGTGCTGTGTTGAGGTTATCCTGCACCGATTCTGAGGTGGTGTTGCACTGATGCTGAAGTGGTGCTGAATTGCTGCTGAGGTAGGGCTGCCCTTGGGCTGAGGTGGTGCTGCGCTGGTGGTGGTACACTGATGCGGAGGCAGTGCTGTGCCGATGCTGAGATGGTGCTGCAGTGATGCTGTGGTGGGCTGTGCTGGTGTCGCACTGGTGATGGTGCACCAATGCGGTGGTGGTGCTATGCTGATACGGAGTTGGTGCTATGGTGGTGTAGAGTGATGCTGAGGAGATGCTGTGCTGGTGGTGAGGTGGTGCTGAGTGATGCTGTGGTGAAGCTGAATGATCCTGTGCTGGTGCTGCACTGATGCTGAGGTGGTGTGGTGCACTGATGAGGTGGTGCTGTACTAATGCTGAGATGGTGCTGAGCGGATATTGAGATTGTACCACAATGTTGAGGAGGTGGTGCTGCGTTGGTGCTGAGCTGGTGCTGCATTGATGCTGAATTGGTGGTGCACTGGTGGTGGTGCACTGACGAGGTGGTGCTGTGCTTATGCTTAGATGGTGCGGTGCTGATTAATTGGTGGTCAGGGGGTGCTGTGATGACGCTGAGTGATGCTCAGATGGTGTTGCTGAGGTGGCGGTGAGGGGTGGTGCTAGGCTGGTGCTCAGGTGGTGGTGACTGATGATGAGTTGGTGCTGTGCTGAGGTTATCATGCAATGATGATGAGGTGGTGCTGCACTGATGCTTAAGTGGTGCTGAGTTGCTGCTGAGGCAGGGCTGCACTGGTGCTGAGGTAGGGCTGTGCTGGTGGTGGTGCACTGATGCCGAGGCAGTGCTGTGACGATGCTGAGATGGTGCTGCGCTGATGTTGAGGTGGTGCTGCACTTATGCTCAGTTGGTGATGCACTGATGAGGAGTTGTTGCTGTGCAGATGCTGAGATGGTGCTGTGCTGATGGTGAGGTGGTGCGGCGGTGGTGCTCAGGTGATGTTGTGCTGATGCAGAGGTGGTGCTGCACTGGTGCTGAACTGGTGCTAAGGTGGTGCTGCACTGGTGGGGGTTCACTGATGAGGTGGCGCTGTGTTGCTGCTGAGGTGGTTCTGAGATATGCTGTGGTGGTGCTGAGTGATGCTTTGATGGTGCTCAGGTGGTGCTGAACTGGTGCTCAGGTGGTGCTGAGTGATGCTGATTTGGTACAGCGCTGATGTTGAAGGGATGTACTGGTGCGGAGGTTGTGCTGCGCTAACGCTGAAGTGGTGCGGAGTTGCTGATGAGGTTGTGCTTTGCAGCTGATTAAGTGGTGCTGTGCTGATGCTGTGGTGAGGCTGCACTGGTGGTGCTGCTCTGGTGGTGGTGCACTGATGCAGAGTTGGTGCTGTGGTGGTGCTGTGCTAAAACTGAGGTGGGGTTGTGCTGGTGATGAGGGTGGTTCGCTGTTGGGGGTTCACTGATGCAGAGGTGGTGCTGTGCTTATGCAGAAATGGTGATGTGCTGATGTTAGATTGGAGCCGTGTTGGTGCTGAGGTGGTGCCACACTGGTGCTGCAGTGGTGCTGTGGTAATGCTGAATTGGTGCTTCACTGGTGGTGGTGCACTGATGAGGTGGTGCTGTGCTGAGTTGGTGCTAAGTGATGCTGTGGTGTGCTGAGTGATGCTATGGTGGTGCTGAGTCATACTGAGATTGTGCTAAGACATGCTGAGGTGGTACTGAGTGATGCTTTGGTGGTGCTCAGGTGGTGCTATGCTGGTGCTCAGGTGGTGCTGAGTGATGCTGATTTGGTGCAGCGTTGGCACTGAGGTGATGCTGCACTGGTGCTGAGGTGGTGCTGCACTAATGCTGTAGTGGTGCGGAGTTGCTCCTGAGGTGGTGCTGTACAGGTGAAGCGGTGGTGCTTGGCTGATACTGTAGTGGTGCTACACTGGTGCTGAGGTAGTGCTGCAATGATGCTGAATTGGCGCTGCACTCGTGGTGCACTGGTGAGGTGGTGTTCAGGTGGTGGTGAGTGATGCCGAGTTGGTGCTGTGTTGAGGTTATCCTGCACTGATGCTGAGGTGGTGTTGCACTGATGCTGAAGTGGTGCTGAGTTGCTGTTGAGGTGGGGCTGCCTTTGGGCTGAGGTGGTGCTGTGCTGGTGGTGGTACACTGATGCTGGTACACTGATGCGGAGGCAGTGCTGTGCCAATGCTGAGATGGTGCTGCGTTGATGCTGTGGTGGGCTGTGCTGGTGCTGAGTTGGTGTTGCACTGGTGATAGTGCACTGATGCGGTGGTGGTGCTATGCTGATACTAAGTTGGTGCTATGGTGGTGTAGAGTGATGCTGAGGAGATGCTGTGCTGGTGGTGAGGTGGTGCTGAGTGATGCTGTGGTGACGCTTAATGATCCTGTGCTGGTGCTGCACTGATGCTGAGGTGGTGGTGGTGCACTGATACTGAGGTAGTGCTGCACTGGTAGTGAGGTGGTGCTGCAATGGTGCAGAGATAGTGATGAGGTGGTGCGCTGGTGCGGAGGTGGTGCTGCACTGGTGCTGTTCTGGTGCTGAGGTGGAGCTGCGCTTGGGCTGAGTGATACTGATGTGGTACTATGCTGTTGTCGGAGTGCAGTTGTGTGCAGTGGCTTGTAGGCAACTTTAGATTTGACAAGTACCACGCATCAGGCATTACACTAATGCATTTCAGCATGGTAGTCCGCATCACCACACTGAAATGTATTGAATGTTATGCATATATAGCCCCTCAGCTCAGCTGTCAAGTGGCCCGGAGAACGCTGGCAGATTAGTGCTAAAACAGGATTTGGTAAAAGCTGGAGTGGCAGGCAGTGCGCTGCTCAGCAGGTTTGGGGGCTGGCTGAGCTCAAGGGAAACAATGTAACACTATGAATTCAATCACGGCGGGGCAATGGGCATACTGGTCAGGAGTGTGAGTTTGTCTGAGACTCACAGTTATAGGTGGGTGGGTGGCGCAAAATTGAAATCAGATAGTTTCTTTTTGCTGCAGTGATTCCTACAACCATGAGCTCTGCTCGGCAAGGTAACAATGAATCCCACGACGCCTACACACACAATGTTTAAGTGTAAAAAAAACACCCATATGCTGGTCATGGCAGGGACAGCAATCCATACAGCTATGCTAACTTTCTCTTTCATATAGTGTAGCTATCATCTTTCTAAACACGACTACAAAGTAATAAACCTTCTACTTTTACCTTATAAGCCATCTGTAGTAACATTGTTTTTCAACCCAAACAACAAATTAGAGACAAGTTGTTTAGATTGGCTGGAAAGGGTTAAATTGTCTGTAACTATGTTAACAAAGGATACAGCTATGCTAGACTAAAGAGAGAATTAGCATAGCTATAAAGATCTCTATAATGTTTGTGTCCGGCATATGTGGATGATGATTGCACGTGGACATTAAGTGAATCGCGCAGCATATCAAAAATAAAGATACCCTTCAAACGTAAATAAGAAATTCAATGGAAAGCCAAGCTGCCATCTCAACAACAAATAAGCACAGGAAAAAGGTTGCTTCGACAAATCATTTTTTAAAACGCAGTAACAGCTCTTCAATTTGTAAGCAAGGTAGGGAAGGGCTGCAAACAAGTTATGGACGAGGAAAACAAGGTACCGACGTGCACCGTATCGGACATAAAGAAACCCTTTCAAACCCAAATCTAAAATTAAAATGAAAACCCACAATACCAAACAAGTCAAGAATTTGTAAGCTGGGCAAGAAACAGCTGCAAACAAGTCATGGGCGCAAAAAAATGTCAAACTCACATACACTTAAGTGCAATTGCTTCACATCTTACAAAATTCCCTGGCAAGCCAAAATAAGAAAAGAGTCCATGAAAAAAAACATAAATCAACATAGTAGAAAGAAAACAGTGAAAGGGCCATTTGCCATGGGGGAACGAAAACACCAAGGCTGGACAATTGGGACGGTTTCACCACCAAAAAGCCACAGAGTTTAAAAGACACACAAATACATGAATGTAAAGCAAGAGGCGTAGAATGAAAGCCCACAGAGTTCGATATTCCATTTCTCTAGGCAGCTTATGGGCTGCAATTAGTATGACATGTTTATCTGAAGCTGCTAAAAAGCACTGGCAAAGCCAATAGGGCGGCCTTGTTTTAGGCACATGTTATGTAAAATTATGTTAAGCAGGATTTATAAAGTGCACATGTACTCAAAAGAGGCCCCGGCGCTAACGGAAGAGCAAGGGCAAAAAAGAACGAAATAGTTGCATACTAAACAAAGAGCCAGATTTTAAGCATTTTCCTAAACAGTCTTTCATTCTCTTTGACGTTTCCTCACTAGATATTGAGGGAGACCACTGTATAAGGCATTGGCACAGTCCAATCTGGAAACGACCAATGCTAGGACCTCCGTAATCCGTACTGCGGCCGACAGGAAGTGCTTTTTAGCAGCTTCAGATAAACATGTCATACTAATTGCATGGTTATGCCACACTCATACCCTCCCCTTAATACGACTTCCTCTTGAGCCTCTCTGCGAACACTTACACCCAATCTTTACCCATACCTTTCTAAAATCCATCAGTTGCATGCTTCACACCCCCTCTCTTTCTGTTCTGCACCCTCCTTTAACCCCCTGCTTCTGCACATACTCTCTTGTATCTCCTTCACTTCACACACATTCTCCTGTAAGCACTTAATTATTTTGTCGTTTCTCTCTGTCAATAGTTGAAGAGGTTCATACCTCCACCACACACTTACAAGTGGGACATGTCAACGTTGCTCTGTGTGCTCTACAGAGGACCCGCAGATTGGACAGTATGTATTCGGAACACCTTTATAACCCACTGGCAGCCACTGTAAGCAGTGCTTCAAATAGGAACAACACTGTGGTGGGTCCCCAAAGGGGGATTGGCCAAAGAATCATAACTGGGAATCCTTTCAAAGAGGTATGGTCTATCTATGAAAATAAAGGTGTGACTTAAACATGTAAACTAAAATCCCTTGTTTTACACAGCATGATACCTTGTCAGGATGTTGGTGGATCTCTGTGAGTTTTCTGTTATTGTATAAAGACAGCCAACAATATACCTAAAACGGGCCAGAACTATTGGCTTTGCCTATGCTAGTTAGATACATCATATAAATTAATAACAATAACGATTTTTGGTGTGAATAATTAAAATGGAAAATGTTTACATTCTGAAAGTACAAGACTTTGAATTAAACTCTAGATAGGATTGTAAAAGGGGCAGTGGCCTTCTGAATGCCTAAGACCCTCTTTTCCACTTTTCACACAACTTTGACACCGCCGTTTATCACCCTTTTCACAATGTACCCGCTTTTCTTCCACATCTTTCAGAAATCCACCCTCTGCATATCTGACACTTTCCCAAAACTACAATTGGCACATATGCGGCCATCAATCTGCAGTGGCCAACAACTGGATGGTGCTGTAGACAGCTCACATTTATGATCCACTAACAAGCACTGCGAACAAGTTGCATATCCTTCTGCCTCAACTTTTTGTTTTCAATTGTGAACTGTCATAAACACCCATTTGCAACCTAAACTCATTCAAACACATGGAAGATACTCATTTCAAAGTATTCATTATATAAGTCTCATGTGTTCCATACACAAAAAATAAAGAAACACAATATCTTGAAAAGATAAATCCTTAGGGATGCTAGTTGAAGTAAAGCATGTGAAATGTAAACATGGGGAGGTGGGGGAAAGATGGCGGGCTGATCCCAGAATGAGAGACCAGCTCCTCCCAAATGCCTTCATGAGCCTGAGCTGACTGCCGATCAAGAAGCTGCCCAGTTGTTACGCTGTCGCTCAGTAATAAGGTTCAGAGACTGCTGATAGGTGGTCTCACTTATTTGGCAGCTTTGTTCCTGGAGTTGCCACTATTATACATCACTTACCCACTGCCTCCTGTGGACAATAAACGGAGGGTCCCAGCACTGGCTTTACTGGTAGGAGTGTGAAAAATAAATACAAACTTGGTGAACATTATCGGCGCCATCTTGCCCCCTTTCCAGGCCCACTCGTGCGCGTAAGCGACAGCCATTTTGAGCACCATGGCCTCCCTGCCCCTCACTAATAGCCAGCGCGTCTCTCTCTCTCTCTTAACCTCGCAAGCATTCCCCCGCACGCTGACAACCCCCACTCTCTCATGCCTCGGGTCATAAACCCCTCTTCAGCGCAGCTTCACCACGGAATCCCATCCTGTTCCCAGCGCGACACCTCCCCTCATTCCTTTCATGGCCTTAGATCCTTCTGATACAAACCCCTTTTCTTTCCTCTGCCCCTGTTTGCCTTCCCTGCTCCCAGGCCGCCACCTGGCTCTGCGGATACTGTTTATTACCCCGTACAGTAGGAAGCTTCCCCTCTCCATCAAAAGACCCCCGAACCGATCAAAGCCCCCACCCCATGAGATCCGATCAACCCCATGCATTCCGTGAATCGGCGGAATGCCCTGCTGTGCGACGACTATCACCTGTTGTGACCAGAGTGGGGAATCCAACTGTAAATGTGTGTGGGAACGGGTCTGAAGGGGAGATTCCGAGGATGTTCTTTCAAGTTCTAAAGTATTGCGAGAATGTGTTATGTGCAATAAAGGTCGTAAACCCTAGTATAAGAGGCCAGGCCTCAGAGATGTGGTTAGAGCACCTCGTGACGATACTTGCTGTCTGAATTGATGTGTTCTCCTCCGGAGAGAATAAAATCCTCGTTTCCCGCCTTCCAGTCTCCAGCGCCTGCTTCTTCATTGATTAATATTGGTGGGTCATAGAGGCGATACTGCCGGGCAACATAAAAGGGTCTTTGGTTACCGGTTGTCTTTGGAACCCTTTTTTACAATTGGCGTCCCAAACGTGGGGCCCATCAGCGACTCGTGGATCCAGTGGGAGAGGTCCCGACGACAGAGTGAACGACTGCAACGATCGGAAGGTACCCTGTCCGATAGACCCTTGTCTGACAGCCGATCATCCGAACTTCACTGGTTCCGAACAGACCTCTCTCGAGTGATCTGCGGTCCTGACTGGGAACCATCAGGAGTGCCACGAGAAGTACGAAGAGAAGAGGACGATCGGGCGCTGGATTCGGAAGACGAGAAACTGTCCATGCGGTCCGGGTAAGGTCGTGTAAACACGACGAAATTGCGATAGTGATAGATAATAGGAAGTGATTGATAATTGTTGAGAAAATACTAGTATTACTTTTTGTTAATTTATTGGAGATTCACTGTCTACAAACGGAGAAACAACAGGCTCTCCCTTTATAAACAGCGAAGGATAGGTACGCACCCGTCGGACCTATCTTTCTCCCCCACTGAACAATTGCCCCTTCCCCCTATTGATTAACTGTTATAGATTGTTTTCTGGAGATTCTCTGTCTGCAAACAGGGAAAGATAGGTCCCCTCTTTGCAGATAGTGAAAGGGTAGGTGACGCGAACTTTTGCGAGCCTACTTATTCTCCCCATTGACCATATTGATTTTTTATTTTTGACCTAACATTGATTGATTGCTCAGAATTGGTTCATGAGGTATTCACTACGTGCAAACAACGTAGAATAGAAATATTCTGTCTAGTCTTTGCGCGCAGTGATAAGATAGGTAGTGCTGACTATTATCCCATTGCGATCCGTCATGCCTGTCTTCTCCCCACTGGTCAATAGCCTGTTTAACCCGGACCGCTTATTAGAGATGAACCATCCGGCTCCGCTGGAAGGCACCCCTAATAAGGACATGTTCATGAAGCATGGATTAATTGCTATAGCCTATAGTGAGCTGTGGCATAAATATACGAAAAGGGATCGAGAAAGACAGTGGCCACTGAGAGGATCCTTTGATCTCGACAAAATAGAAACAGTAGAAATAGCCCTTCGTAGGAATGAAACAACACCTATTATGCTCGATAGTCTCGGTATGTGGCGCAAAGAAGCCACGCAACGAAGGGAAGGCGACGAATTTAGAAAAAGTGAAGGGACACGACGGACAACCCTCCAAACGTCTAGTAGGCAAAGGGAAGGACCAGCGATGGCACAGCCCCGAGGAGTAGACATGAAAAGCGAATGGTGTAAAGGGATGTGCCGACAAGCCAACCCCGGAACACAACGACCCGAAGGTAATCCCCCGACATTACGCACAGGACGGACAGATTTAAAACAAAACCAATGTGCTTTCTGTAAATGTCTTGGACACTGGAAAGCCCAATGCCCGACTCTGCAAAGCATAGGTAAGAATGGAGGGTTGACAGAAAGGACGGACCGACAGAAAGGAAAAAGACGTGAGATAAAAACCAATCAGACTAGTGCAGACAGAACAGACAGGACCACCCCGTTCGATTATGCTCGGTGGCACAGATTTCGTCAGACCAATTTTAACGACATGTTAGAGTTCTGGGACTGATTGCTCTCTGTTGCTCCCCCACTCTGAAAAACAAACACAACTGCAGGTCAGTGTAAACAACCCCCCGTTAGAGAAAAGATTCAAGAAAGCCAAGCGTCTATTATATAACTTAGGATTTAATTACGGTAAAACACACAACCAACAGTAAATAGAATAACTAGTAGAACTCTCTAAAAAGCAAACTTGACTAATAGGAAAAATACAAAACATGTTATGCTCACTCCGGAAGTCCTCGAAATGTAACAGTTCGATGGTCCCGCCCATCCGAAACACATAGCACGTGTGGGGCGGGGCCTGCCAGCAGCCATGAGCCCAAAAGGAGATTGCTGGCGAGAAGGTACTGGAGACCCCACACAGCGGGCAATGAAATGGTCTTCCCATATTGCCCTTCCAGGGATGGCGTCCCCCGGACCGCGAGTAGGGAGGAGGCGGATGAAGGTGACCCCCTCCCTTGTATCTCCTGGTCCGGCCATCACGAATTCCTCCATCGAACGGATGCAGGGTGGGCAGGGAGGAAGAGGCGACGCGGACGAGCCTCTTCCACCTCCACAGGTAGGAGGCTTCCCTGCCCTGGCCCGACACCGATGTCCTCCAGCCGGGCGACGGCCATATTTCCGCAACACAGGACACACAATGCCCGACTCGTATATTTTCTCAGTACAGGATATACAAGACCCGGCTGGTATACTTGCGTAGTACAGGACACACAATGTCCGATGGGCATATTTACGGAGCACCGGATGTACAGTGGTCCCCCAAGAGTCGGAATCAGGGGTGTAGGGTGGTCATCATGTGCGCCCCTGATTCCAAGGGACGGTGTAGGATGCGCCAGGAGAGGGAGACGGCACAGGCGAGCCTCCCTTACCTCCCCAGACGAAGGCTCCACCGCTGCACCCTGGCGTCCCGAACCAAAATGTCCTGCTCCAACCGCATGATGCTCTGTTTTTCGCCATCACAAGAAGTTTTCCTCCACTCCTGATGGATACGGCAAAGGTTGCTGCAGGGCCTCAAAATGGCGTCTGGGCCCTCGAAAGGCGGGTCTAGGCCGCTGGAGTAACTTTGTCCGAAATTGCAACTCGGGCGCTTGCCCACCTGGGCGCAAGCCCCCACCATCGACAAACATCCCCTCGACTTTGAAGATTCTACCAAAGCCCCAAGAGCCCTCGGCCCCTTTAGGCTTCCGGTGAGGAACAGTTGCATTGATCTCAAATGAAATAACCACGGCACAGCAACAAGATGGCGGTGCTCTCGTGTCTGCATCAGCTTCCGTCTGAACCACCCAGGAACATTATGGGCTAACGAACTCGAGCAAGTTCCGGCTGAACATCAACATGACCTGGTAAGAGAGACTTTACCCCCTCCCTCTCTTGATTGACGGTCCACACCACCAGCCCCCTTTGTTAGCACAGTTTTCTTTTGGACTACCGAAAGGGACTCTGGTCCAACCGCCAATTGGCGGGGATATTTTGCCCCTGATGCTACTTCCGGACTAAACCGGCCTCGCCCAAAATGGCGCTGGTATCAATGGAAACTAACGGATGCCTCGTGGTATTCCTTAGCTAATGAAACTGGATGTACTAAGATATATATATATATATACGAACCATTGCGCACTCGATGTTAAAGGGAGGAGGGTTCACTTGACGAACATTTAAGAAGGGTTCCGTAAAAATGTTGATTTCAATGAACAACTTATTTTTGATATTTGTTGTAACTGATACATAACGTCGCTCATGATGCACGCTCGCGGTTTTGCATTTAGGAAATGTGATTACGATGAGCTTGACTGTGTTTCCATCTATGAACTGAAATGCCCCTGATTCCTTCGTCACGCAATGAAATGTTTTTTGTTACATACAAATAATTAATTAGACCTTTTTACATGTTCTTGTACTACAAAATAACCCCTACTGTATGTGCTTCCATCGACGACATGTCAGGCCAAAATATGAATTGCGCTCTCACATTTTACATACTGAATAATTCTACAAATAAAAGTCTTAACAGCTATGGATAGGCTTCGCGTACTTTTGTAAATACGGGTATCGGTGGGAGGGTTTTTCTGTGCGCAACTGTTCTGCTCTCTTTTTAAGGTTATCCGAGAAATGGTTGTTCGGCCCTGGGTTGATGGTCAAATCGAAGGTATGATACGCTGCCTCCAAGATATGCGACTAAGCTCAGGAACTGACGTATGAAGAAGGACCTCGACTTCAGAGAGTGGGTAAAGTAAAATGGTGTGATTGATAAATTGTTATAAGGATATGGTGGTCGAAGGTACTAAGGTACAGTTGAACGAAGAACTGGTATGCCTTAAGAACATCACAGCATCGGGAATGATTTAGGGACCCCGATGACCGGATACATCTACGGAACCGGGTACCTCGCGCTAGGCACCTCCGATTCCTCTTTTTAGCGTTTTTCACTACACACGATCCTTAATGCCATCCTCGAACCTCCCCATGAACCACCTATCACATTGCCTGCCCCCATGACTTTAAGAAACCAGAACCCTAAGGGATTATATCCCGAAGAGACAAGTACGAGTATGTGGTAAGTAAAGGATTTTCGTGCCCTTACATTTGATGTGTTCGAATGTTGTCCCCCTACCTCCCCTATTTCTCCCCCCCTTTTTCCCTCTGCAGGTTACATTAGAATCCCGATTAGAGTATCGTAAGGGATCTGGAACCACGTCACGCCCGATGCATGAAAACGGACTACCGCTGCAAGACGACACAAAAAGGACGCCCTACCCAATGCACGACCTTTTTGTACTAGATCTAATGCTTTTCTGTCCCAAAACTGCATGCTTCCTACCTCCTAACACAGACCCGAAACATCTAACGTTGGGTAACGCACTGAATAGCCCAAACAATACACGGTCATTCTCTATGCCACACGTGTACTGTTCGGCCTATTGTCTCTCTCTCTCTCTCTCTCTCTCTCTCTCTCTCTCTCTCTCTCTCTCTCTCTCTCTCACTCACTCTTCCACCCCTCCACACTTTCCCTCTTCCTAGCAACTGGCACCTAATTGGCGAACCTGGTGCACCTCCTGATTGGCCCCAAATACCACAAGTATTTGCGCAAATTTGTCCTAAATAAAATTGTATTGGTACCACGTTACTACCTCTCCTTTTCTACTAAAATATGGATGAAATTTAAATTGACCGATAGGAAAGGGACAGGTAAGACGACTAAGGTTCCCTAAATTTGACCCACTCTCAGGGAACTATTTGTCAGTGGCTCCTATGATAAAAATGTGTCTGTGGTAATGCGACCATCCCCATTGAAAATTGTCTCCGTACCCCAAGCTGTAAGAAATGATCGAGACACCCCCATCTACCCAAAATGCCCCCAGTTTGGTATCCATAAGATCCCTCCTTCCCAGAGGATAAGTTTAATAATTATTGCAAACCACCCCTCCCGAGTTTTTGTAGTAACCAGGTTGCGAGGATTTATATAGAAAGTTAGAAGGATGTGTGCAAAGTTGAAAATTAGATTGAAAAACGAAAGAACTTGTTGCAGTAAGCATGGTTGAAAATAAGATGCTTTTATGTGATGCAGACTTGTTTAGCCTATGTTCATCCCCCAGAAGGATGCCTATCAGACCATGGTGAATAGCACGTTACTTGTACTAGGGAAATGGGTCTCTGCCAGAAGAACTGACATCTACTATACTAGACATATGACAAATGAACGAAATAATCATCAAAGCGCCAAAGAATTAGCCAGCGAAAGGAAATTGTAAGGGATCCAGCAAACCCATCATCAATTGTTTATACGTTAGCCGCAAGAATCTCCAATGTAGCGAGTGCTTACCCCAGTTGCTTGGTGTTGGGAGAGAAATAGACTTATGTAATTACCTTTTTCTGCAAAATCTCTAAAGACTGTCTTTTCAAAACTCATTTAAGGGTATCACTGTCAGAGGAGAAAGAGACCGGATGTGGGAGCACGCGGCCTGACTGCGGATTGTGGAACATCAGCGACGGAGGCCGAGGCGAGACCACAGCAGTAAGGAGACGCCGGACGAGGCACTGTTTCAAACAAAGCTAAGGAAAGGGCTGACCTGAAGCCCCTGCTCTATGATCAACGTGTGCCAAGAGTCCCCGCTCTCTGAACATGGTTACGGACTCGCCTGTCGCAAACTCTCTGCCTCCCCCTGATCTGTCCCCGACTTGGCCTTGCTCCATCCCCTCCTCCTCCGACCTACCATAAGGACTGTTCACACCCGCACCTTTCCATCCGAACCCCCAAATTCCTCCAAAACCTACTGAGCTACCCAGAGAAGAGTACTCCCTGCGTCAGAAAGGGGGGGAGCTCCGACTAAGTAGACCACGAACTATGTTAAATCCCAGAACGGTGACCTAGAACTCCACCAAGGGTCGCCCCCGAAGAAAAGACAAACAAAGTCTGTGGTTCTGCCCGCTACCAAGCACCTTGAAGATGATGGAAGCAACAGGAAATGCCCACCACAGAGACTCAAGAAACGAACAGATCTCACAATTCTGGAACAATTGCATTTTCCATTGCAAATCTATGCTCTGCATTACGGAAGAAGATGCACCTGCCCCAAAACCGTAACGCATTGCTCCTATGAGGCCTGGCGAAACAAGACAAAAATGTACCCCTGCCCGCAGACCTCCAACGACTCAATCCACATGAACATTCCTGTTGACGGACCGAATTGTAATCCAGGTGCTTAACAGTGCCAACAGAAGATGACAAAAGACAACGAGAACTCTGATATTTTTACTGTCTCTCCTTTCTCTCCCAAGCACCATTGGACTGACTACGCACTCGCCGTATACAAAAAGGACTTACTCATATGATAACTTACCAGTTCTTATTCTCTGATCTGTACCCAACGCCCTCGCTACGTAATTCTAGTCTGATATTGCATTACAATGACTTTTCCTGCAATCAACTTAACGATGAACCCGCCTACTAACTGATGAGATTTTTCAATATGATGCTTATAATGTGGTGTTTACGTACAGTTCTTTCACCTAAGTCCCCTCTCCCTTACTTATGATCACTGCATATAGGGGTAGATAGGAAATAGGCCAGCAAGATGTCTTGGAAATGTTAAAGGGAGGACTGTGAAAAATAAATACAAACTTGGTGAACATTATCGGCGCCATCTTGCCCCCTTTCCAGGCCCACTCGTGCGCGTAAGCGACAGCCATTTTGAGCACCATGGCCTCCCTGCCCCTCACTAATAGCCAGCGCGTCTCTCTCTCTCTCTTAACCTCGCAAGCATTCCCCCGCACGCTGACAACCCCCACTCTCTCATGCCTCGGGTCATAAACCCCTCTTCAGCGCAGCTTCACCACGGAATCCCATCCTGTTCCCAGCGCGACACCTCCCCTCATTCCTTTCATGGCCTTAGATCCTTCTGATACAAACCCCTTTTCTTTCCTCTGCCCCTGTTTGCCTTCCCTGCTCCCAGGCCGCCACCTGGCTCTGCGGATACTGTTTATTACCCCGTACAGTAGGAAGCTTCCCCTCTCCATCAAAAGACCCCCGAACCGATCAAAGCCCCCACCCCATGAGATCCGATCAACCCCATGCATTCCGTGAATCGGCGGAATGCCCTGCTGTGCGACGACTATCACCTGTTGTGACCAGAGTGGGGAATCCAACTGTAAATGTGTGTGGGAACGGGTCTGAAGGGGAGATTCCGAGGATGTTCTTTCAAGTTCTAAAGTATTGCGAGAATGTGTTATGTGCAATAAAGGTCGTAAACCCTAGTATAAGAGGCCAGGCCTCAGAGATGTGGTTAGAGCACCTCGTGACGATACTTGCTGTCTGAATTGATGTGTTCTCCTCCGGAGAGAATAAAATCCTCGTTTCCCGCCTTCCAGTCTCCAGCGCCTGCTTCTTCATTGATTAATATTGGTGGGTCATAGAGGCGATACTGCCGGGCAACATAAAAGGGTCTTTGGTTACCGGTTGTCTTTGGAACCCTTTTTTACAGGAGTTTGGTGCTGCCATGATCCAGTAAGCGCAGAGGGGGGCATGGAGCTTGCGGAGCGGTGCAGACAAATTCTGAAATGAGCTGCTTGGAGGCTGTCAACCTTGCACTTCGTTCATCGCCTGATACTATGGAATGCGCAGCATCACACGCTGGACGGCCAATTCTGAAGCTGCTGTGGGGAGGCACGGCAGCCAGTTAGTTGCAAGCATGTACTAGGGAGTGCCAGGCTGCTGGGGAAGGTACTTCACTGGTGGATGCTTTAATGGCAGCAGCACCCACTGGAAAGATTGCTTCACCGACAATATCTGCTGCAAAACAGCACATGGAAAGCAACATTGTAATAGGAGCGGGCATGTCATTAGCCTCCTTGGTGCAATATTGTAGCAACATTTTACCACTAACGCCGGGAGGTTGAAGCTCAGTCGACTCCTTTTAAGTATCGGGGAACTGCATAGGCTTTAGCTCCAGCGGATGTGGTAGACAAGACTGTGAGTACTCCTGGTTCACTTGCTGAGCTTCTGGGGGAACCGTGATCATATAGAGATGAAAACTTTCGGCTCTACCATGATACTACAGATACTTAATAGGAATATAATAACTAACACTTTGTTATTGCCGCAGTGGTAGCATCAGTATCAGCTAACGCTGTCTTCTCTCTGGAAGAGGAGGAAGTAGATCTGGTGGCAGACACAAGCCTGGGGCTTATCAAGGAGGCATAAAGTGCTCAATCAACCACACGATAGTCTTCAACCAGCCAAGGAAATCCCAAAAAGCGAATGGAGACCATAAGGGGCTGCAATCTGGCAAAAACAAAGAAGTTCAAGCTAAGAATTGTACTGTAAGTAGCCTATTGCGAGATTGGGTAATGTCAAAGGGTGAAGCAAAAGCGATACTATCTCGCTTGTCTACCGCCAGCGTAGAGACTCAGCTACCAGCTAAAGGGGAAAGGAAGCAAGGTCTGGAGGTAGCATTGGTTGATATGCCCCGATCAGATGCCAGCCCTTCCCAGGATTCTCACCTCAGCTCTGCTGGTAGTCTTTCCCCCAGTTTCTCCGCTTCTGGGATTCTAGAAGACTCTCCAGTTGGCAATGAAGCTCAGGAATGATCTTTTCAGGCAATCCTACAGCTTTGGAGGCCCAGCAGGCAGAGACCCAGCAGCACTATGTGCAAGTTAGTGCTGACGGTGTGACAATTCAGCAGTCAACAGCAGAGGTCACTAGCAAAGTATCTTCTCTTTCCACAGAAGTGGTAGAACTACAACAACGGTTGCAGATGCAGAGGACCTTGGATCAGCCACTGCTAATTCCATTGAACATCATGACCATTGGCTGGCTTTGGTGAAGTCTAAAGTTGATGATCTTGAAAATCGCCAGAGGAGGAATAATCTGCGAGTGTTTGGCATTCCAGAAGGAAAAGAGTGGGATGACACCAACAGTACAGCTGTTCGGGAAAGCCTTTCCTGAACTCATAACCGGGACATGGACGCACAAACTTAAAAGGTACATTGGCTATCCGTAAATCAGGATAGCAATAGGTCTCTTTATAATTAGCATTCTGTAAATCCTCGTCCAATCCTAGTCTACATAGGCAACAGTTTGCTGAGACATGCGATTTGATGAAAGCTCGTCCTGCTCTCCCGGTGGCAGTGCATGCCATGTCAATCGTCCTTTCAGATCTCACTAAAACTACAATGGACAGGAAATGGAAACTACCCCAACTGATTGACCCTCTGAACGTGGTTGGGGGCACAAGTCTATCTGCAGGAACTGGCAAGGCTCAAAGTATTTAATAATGTGCGGAATCAGATGTGTTTTACGGAACAGGATGCAACGACAGCCTTCAGCAATATTAACGGGATAATCAAGAGATTGAGAAATGGATAGCTGAAATATTAATAATGATTTCTGGTCATTTGGAACAATGTTCTCTTTATTAAGGGACTGGCTATTTGCACACTGCGTACTAGGTTGCTTTATTTCTGAACTCTTTTTTTCTTATTAATGTTTCTCAAGGTAAACTGGGTGGTTGGCAGGTGATCGGAGGCATGGGACTGGCGTTCTCTTGGGGCTGTTTTAAACCATCCACAGTCCAACTTTGGGGAAGAGTTCTCCAACCAGGGACGCTGGTCTTCCGCAACAGGCAGGGGGTGGTTCTGGGTAGGGCATGTGTTCAATACCAAGATACATGAAGAAAACCTTTGGCATTTGGCAGGTAGGGGGCCCAAGGGGGAAAAAATCAGTCAGATTAATCAGAGGATGTATCACGAATTGATGAATGAGTACAAGGGCATGGTTTCTCAGGGCAGGGTCAAATGATTAAGAATAGAGATAGCGCAATAATGAATTAACTAAAATGCATGTGTTGTGATGTATCTGGCCTTAATTCCTCCAATAAACAACAATTGGTACGGGAAGAGATTAGAATATATAACCCACATATAATTACGCTAATTGGGACAACATTTTGCTTATAAAGATAGACATCTATTTAAACAGCTTTCCTATAATCTGTTGATAAACACATCACAGAATGCCCCTATTCGAGGTGTTGCGCTATTGGTAGCAAACAGCTTAGAGTGCAAGAATCTGAGGGTTGCATCTGATGCAAGGGGCAGATGGGTGATTGCTCAACTCTTGTTATATGGTCAGAAATTTGTATTGATATTTGTTGACGATCCTAAGATGTTGAATGAGCTCTGTTTGGAATTATCAGATTGGTCCGGTGAAATGTTGGTAATGGGAGACTTCAACTGTGTGATCGATTATGCTATATACTCAACTAATCATCTTGACTCTCCATGAATGGTGAGGATGAGAGCTTCATTTTTTTAACTTGCTCGGTTACACAGGCTTACAGATTTCTGGAAGGCACTATATCCAACTCTACTAGGGTACACATATTATTCATCCCCACACAAGCACTATTCTCGGATTGATATGATATTTGTTAAATGGGGATTCTCAGGGACATTGAGATGGAGGTATGTCCTAAGGTTTCATCAGCACATAACCCTATTATATTACAGATACATTTGTTAGGGGTTGGGGGCAGATGGCGTCAGTTTTCGTTTCCTAGACACCTTCTCACTAATTTAGAATGCTGTAAGGTTGTGGTAAGTTCTCTCACAGGGTTTCTGGAGGACAACTTGGGGACAGTTTCACCTTTGGTGGTGTAGGATAGATTGCAAGCCTACTCGAGGGGTATGATGACACAGTTTATTTATACACAATAGGGATATACAAAATAGTATTAATCAGCTGGCCCAGGCAATTTTACAATTGGAAGTATCCCATGCAGCAGCTATTAGGGCACGGCGTCCTGACGAGCGAGCTCTGCATGCCAAGCTTATTAATAGGCAATCTGAATTAAATCAAACTTTAAGGAGAAAATGGTGGCTACATACACTAAAAATAAAGCTCTTTAGTAAGAATATGGAGATCAGGTTGGTCGAGTACTAGCTCATCAGATCTCGGATAGAAAGACCAGGTGCCTGATCTAGGGCATCAAAGGTACTGATGGCTCAGTTTATACCCTCCCTCAAGCCACTGCTGAACAGTTGTCTCTATTTTATCAAGAACTATATAGACATCCTCAAATGTCTTGTGTGTTGGAAGTAGCAGCTTACGTAGAAGGTAGCAGGTTGCCAAAGGTAGAGGAATTGTAGGCAGCATTGTTACAGATAGATATCACTGCTTGGGAAATAGAGGCAGCTGCCATTAAAGTTTTGCCCTCAAGCAAAGCAGCAGGCGACGACTCAACCCCCTTGGAATTTACTAAGACATTTAAGAATATCATAATTACACCACTTCTAAGGCTAACACAGTACATAGAGGAGGTCAGCAAAGTTCCCGACACCTGGAATATGGCCAATATAAAAATATTTTTGAAGAAGAGCAAGCCACCAGAGGGAATGGGTTCGTAAAGACCCATCTTGCTCATCAATGCTGATTTTAAGATCTCTGCCAAAGTTTTAGCTAGGCGGCTTGCCCCTCTTAACAGATTTAGTATCCAAGCAACAGCATGGCTTTATTACAGACAGGGATAATACAGGTCATATTAACAATGCAATTGCTGCTTACAAGAGCATGGGTACAAAACTTGCTATGATTTTATTAGATGCCAAGAAGGCTTTTGATCGAGTAGCTTGGGAATGTCTATGGAACATGATGGGGGCTCGGGTTTGGCAAATAACTTTGCAAATGGGTACAGGCCTTGTATAACTTCCCCTCTGCCAATCTGGTATATATGGGCATATCCTCACCCCCTTTTAAGATTCAACGGGGTTTACGGCAAAGGTGCGCTCTCCCCTCTGGTAATTGCACTGTACTTAGATCCTTTCATGCTATCACTACAGAAGAATGCTTCAATAAGGTCTATGGTCTCTGGTAAATGAAATTGAAGGTCAGAGCATATGCCGATTATATGGCAATATTTTCTGATGAACCACAAACTGCTATGAACTATATAGAAGAGGAGGATGAGAAATTTGGGTCGGTTTCTGATTATAAATTGAACATAGCTAAGACTCAGCTGTTGTTGAACTATGAACTGGTCACACCAACACCGGGGATAGAAATTACTGCATCTTTTCTGTGAGTAAAATTAGTGTTAAGAATATAAGTTCTTTAAATTGAACTACGAACCCCTGCTTTAGTCTGTTATTTTAAAATTGCAGTTCTGGAATCAGCTTCCTATGAGCATTTTAGATCAATGTAATGTTATAAAAAATAATATTCTTCCAAAATGTTTGTCCTTTTTTGTCTTTTTTTCAGGTTATGCCATTGAGTGTTCCAAATGTGTTTTTTAAGAAGTTAGAAGGGGCTTTATTTGGGGCGGTGGGCAGGCAAGGCTTTCTATAAATTTACTAAACTTACATATCGTTGTGGAATGAAGTTTTCTAGATTTTAAGCTATATTTTTGGGCAGCTTTTGCATTTGGCTACTATTTGCCATTGGGTTCCAAGACTAGACTTTTTTTCTACAGAATAACGGACCCCAATTATTACAAGTGGGTATGGTTTAAGTTTGTTAGGGACACTGCAACTATCTGGCGGGAAATCTGTGCCAAATACTCTATAAATTAAATACATGGGAACATACCGCTCTAGGACAATCCGCCTTTTCCTGGGGTATTTCATGATTCTGCTTGTAAATCATGGCACACATCGGGTGTATTGATAGTAGGGCAGCTATTTGATGTGAATGGCTTTTGTACTTTTTCTGAGTTAAAAACTGAGTGTGACCTCCCTCGTTATTTCTTTTTACATTTTTACAGTTGAGGTATTACTTTTACACTGAACAAATCGACAATTGATTTGGAAGCCCCAGTTATTTTATCAAACATCCTTAAAGCAAGTCGGAAATCATTGATTAGCATTACCTACCAAGGGTTTTGTGAGCATTGGAGTGATACATCCTTCGCCTGTCAGCTGAATGGAGCAAAGTGCTCTCTCAGGAGGTTTTACTATCAGAAATATATCGGGTTTTAGAGATGGTTGAGGACCCTGTGTATTTTGTTAAGTTAAAGCTGCAGCAAAAAGCAGAAAAACTAATGAGGTGGGGTGCGAACCTTTACCCAGACAAAACTAGTTGTCCCTAATGTAGATATAAAGCAGCAGACATTCTTCATATGTTATATGCATGCCCCACCCTTAAGGTATTCTGGGAAGAGGAGTTTCAATTAGCTACGGCAAGTCTAGGATATGAACTGCAATTAACTCTATGGAAATAATGTTGGGATACAGAATGAAGTTCGACATTGGACTAAGATGGCTGCTGTCTATACTTATAGTATGTGCCAGACTCTGTATTGCCTTGGGTCTCAATAGTCCCTCCACGACCTACCAAGTGGTGGGCAACCTTCCAGCAAACACATGAGTCAGAACAGGCTTTGGCCAGAGTAAGGAGTACTCGGTCCCTTGGGAGGTTTGACAGAATATGGGCGCAGTATAATTGGGATGTGCAGACTTTATTAATGCTTGTGATTTTGCTCAAATGGAATCTTATCTTTTCTTTGGACGCTGCATTCCTGATTTCCCCGCACATATATCTTATTAGATCTATCATTGATTAACTTTCTGGACTTTTATATTTCCTTCTACCTGCTAATCTGTTAGACCATCTTTGTTGGATGATAATAATTGTTTAAAATTATATGTGCCCTTTGATTTGCCAATGGGGTATGTGAACTGATGTCAAAAAAAGGGGGTTGGAGTCCCTGTCTTGACCGTGGCAGACTAGAATTGCTGAACCATTTATCCTAGACGGGGTTTGAGTTTAGAGGAAGAGTAATTCTCCCTATCCTTTTAGCAAATCAATAACACAAGCAAGGCAGAGTGGACAATTAACACAAAATCAATTAAACTCGAAAACAAACTAAGCAAGCAATTTTTGTCAATTAAAAATAATCGTAAAATGTATTCTTCACCTCCCAAACAGGGTTACATTCTAAAACATAATAAAAACCACTATTTAAAAAAACCACCAGCAGTGGTAATGCAGTAAATATATGTACAGTCAAAAGTGAAAAGCAGTCGACGCGGCGTTTCGGTGCTTTTTCGATCTTGACACCTTCTTCAGGACATTTACAACATTTGACTCGGTATCTGTGTTACTAATGGGAAGAGCATTTCAATTTCTTTCCACTGTATTATGGACTTCTCAAGTGTTTACTATTTCTCGGGCTTAAATATCAATAGTAAAGTACTCTGGGCGCAAGGAGGGGCCACCGTTGATAGGAGGAATAGCTTCTTAGGATCTTAGGACCTGATATGATATCAGGTGGGTCTTATTAATTTGTAGATTTGATGATTTTTGTTAATCCAAATCTTCTCTTTATCAATTCGAGAGGAAATCTTTAGGTGAAAATGCGGCCTCCCTGCTCCTCCGTGCTCTCGTCTTCGTGAGACTTCGAATTTTCACGAAGACGCGAGCACGGAGGAGCAGGGAGGCCGCATTTTCACCTAAAGATTTCAACATACACAACATACCACATAATCCACTACAAAACACATACGTAAAAAACATTTACATTTACAACGCCAAAAGCTCCAACTCTTGCAAACGCGGGACCTATTGCTTTACAAATGCTTGCTTTTTAAAGAAATGTAAACATGGATTGCATCACTGACATGGAAAAACGTAAAGGGTTTTTACTAAGTATGGGCATATTTTGCGGAACTGCGGTCCGCGAATTCACGTGAAATCGCAAAAAAATCAGTGAATTCGTGGATTTTCACGCAAAATCGCGGATTTGTTTTGCGATTTGCACCATACTTAAATGGAATACTTTCTACTGGCTAATCAGTAAGTGCTACCACGTTGGGTAAATGTATAGTGCTTTTCCTACACTGCAGCTGTGTAAAGGGCCAGATGATTTGTCCCCAGTGACAATGTGTGCCTGTAAGTTTGCCACCGCTCCAAAAGGCGCCGAGGTCCCTTGAGTGACCTGTCCATCATAGTTGGGAAAGGGCGGGAAAAACGTTTGATACTGCTTGTGTTTGGTGCGGGGCTTCTATGCTTTTGCACATGCCTCTTGCGTAAAGGGTCAGAGAGCGAGCAGGGCAGCAGGTGAGGAGAAAGCAGCCTCCTGGCCACAGGAACTACAAGAGGATCACGCTCGAGAAACTCATGGATGCAAAGACCTCTCCCGAGAATTACTACAGCTAATTTTCGACGGCAGAAATGGGGATACAGAACACTTGCCCAGCCAAAAACCAAGCTCACTAATGTTTTGGGCTGAGTAAAAACATTACTGAATTTGAACTTCAACTCGGGTACTTGCTATATCTGTAAGTGCTTCCTGTTGATGGTTAATTTTTTGTGACAGGATCCTTTGTGCCAGAATAAATCCTGCCCTGCATAGTTATCCACGAAGATGCCACCGTTTTGTGCAATACCTCTACTCAACTAGAGTACTGGCTAATCAAAAAGTGCTACCTCGTTGTGTACATGTATAGTGCTTTTCCTACACTGCAGCTGCGTAAAGAGCCAGAAGATCTGTCTCCATTGACCATGTGTGCCTGTAACTTTGCCACCGCGCCAAAAGGCGCCGAGGTCCCTTGAGTGAGCTGTCCATCATAGTTGGGAAAGGGCGGGAAAAACGTTTGAAACTGCTAGTGTGTGGTGCGGGACTTCTATGCGTGTGCACATGCCTCCTGTGTAAAGGGTCAGAGAGCGAGCAGGGCAGCAGGTGAGGAGAAAGCAGCCTGGGCCACAGGAACTATAAGGGGATCGTGCTCGAGAAACTCATGGATGCAAAGACCTCCCTCGAATATTACAGCTAATTTCCGACGGCAGGGGTGTGGTTAAAGCACACTTGCCCAGCCTTGACCGTGCTCACTAATGTTTTGGGCTGATTAAAACGTTACTGAATTTGAGCTTCAACTCGGGCACCTGCTTTATTGATCTGTAAGTGCTTTCTGTTGAGGTTTAATTTTTGTGACAGGAGCCTCGTGCCATACTTGTAACTATTCTCGGACCCTGGATCAGAGAATAGTTGCAAGTAGGAAACGAGGCGCGGTTAGGAAGCACTTACAGGGTTACAGCAGGTGCCCAAGTTGAAGCTAATTTCTTTGTAACCATTTTAATGGTTACAAAGAAATTAGCTTCAACTTGGGCACCTGCTGTAACCCTGTAAGTGCTTCCTGGAAAAAATGTGTCTGCTCGCGGATTTGCAGAATTTTCCGCAAATTTGCAAGATTCGCGGATCGCGAAATTGCGGAAAATCTGCAAATTCTGCGAGCGGAACAAATTTTCGGCCCATAGTTAGTTTTTACAGTTATATTTGAGAAGTTCATCAGTGTTTGCCACAAAAGGTAAAGGCATGAATATAAAGCCTTATAACGACAACTTTAAAAGATGGTGAGACCTGCCCCTCTAAAGCCCTGACAGTAAGTACCTTGCTCTACCCGAAGCCTTAACTCAGGCGTTCTCAATCAAGGTCTACTGTCAACACCCACTCGCAACCTGACCTCACAGACATCTACAGGCGACCCAGTTCACAGTTAGCACAATTCAAGACTAATACACTGCATGAATAAACTCCCAAAAACAGCATCTTGGAAAAGGCAAACATTTTTAGAGAAGTAAATTAAGTAAAACATATGAAACGTAAACAGGAGCCATTCTTTTGACTTTGAAAACCTTAAATGTAACTACAGTTGCTTTTGACATCGCTACCTATAATAGGCACAGTACACAGTTTTCTGTGTCGCAAGTTCAACCCACTGATTTATTATAAGTTATGTCAAGCTATTTCAATGCATTGCACAGAGGCCTTAATGCTCGGACATGGCCCCAATAAATAGAGGGATTTAAATAGGACGCACCTATATTGTGCAGATGAAAAAGACAGCATTTGTATGACACACTTAAAAACTCATTTCATTAACACAGCCAATACCGTGCGAGGTTCCAGCATGCACTGCAAGCCAGAACAGAGGAGCATGTGAAAGCATTGTGGTTTTGACTGTGTCAGTACTGGGACAGCACTGCATTCTGCCAATCAGAATAGAGGTGTGATGTTTCAGGTCTGAAGCACCGAAAAAGACATATTTGAAAGAGCACTTTGGATGTCTCAGGACTACAATACCAGAACACACAGCAAATGAGTGAGCTGTGTCCGAGAGCTCTGCAGATGCCCAGTTACTGATAATTAGTGCTCAAAGCAAACCTGAATTGACATGCATCGTGGGAGCTCTAAGGTTGCAACAGATGGTAATTGAAATGTTCTCCTTTATATCCGTGCAAGTGGAACGAATGCAAATGTGTAGTTTTGGTAGGCGAGCTCAATGCTAAAGTATCACACCACACCGTAAGGGTATCTGCCAATGTTGGCAAAGAATTAGTGCTAAAAATTGCCCCTACTCTTTTCTACAAAATTAAAGTTGATATAAGAGGTCTTCTTCTTTTGGAAGCATTAAGAAATACGGAATACCTAATAGGCAATGGCCAACTGAGAATGATACTCCAGCGAACTTTACTAACAAATCTAACTCCAGTTGCTTAATTGTTCACTATCTGATTGTCGCTTATACAGCTTTTGTTTTGACTTCAGAAATGAATGTAATTGATTAATTCTTTAGGGACCATAAAGTTATTTCCTTTTTGATTGATTTCGTCGTAAAGGGGGTAGGGTCCTAAAAGTTTACCGAAACTACAGTGAGGTTTGTAAAATATAACTGCAGAAGTTACTGGATTCCAAAATTGAAAGAATCTTTGAGTGCAATAATTGTGGCTAAACAATTCATGCATCCAGATACTCTTATTAAATATGAAAGGTATATGAAGCACTTTGTGGTTAAAGATAATACAAATACCAAACCTCCATTAGGTGGGCCATCTTTTCAATCACTTGCACATCTCAACAGGGAGGGAAATAGATTAGCGCAAAGCCAATTTCCATCACGCTCTGTGGTAAGAGGCAAATTTGGAGAAGGCAGAGATTAAAAACTGCCCTAAGCTGCCCAATAGAAACAATCCATCTTGCGGAGAATTGGACTGCAATGGCCTTGTGGGTGGGATATGGGATAAGGGGAGGATTACAGGAGGGGATCATCGCGTTAAGGGTACTCAATGATGTAAAGGGTGTATATCAGAGATACCATGACACTTTTTAAATATTTTTGTTGATTTACCATCGTTATGCTATGTATGCAATGTAACTTGACTCTTACAGATCCATCATTTTTCCAGGGAGTGTGGGGGAATGAACTTTAAATAAAGTTGTCAAAACACTTTCCTAATGAGGAAAGAAAAATGGCCATAAATGGACTGTGTTAAAAGAAGCTGCTTTTTCTGCAACTATGTGAATAGATTTTGAGAGATTATTTCTAATGGTTGTGGGAACAGAGTTAGGTCTCTCCCAATTAAGGAAGAGGAATGGGCTAACTACATTGCTGACCTTTATGCACTTAATGATGTATCAGAGTTGCCTGTAGAATATTCTGTTCCTATTGTATAATCCCTACCCTTAAGTAGTTCTCCCTCTATGTTGCAGATTGAGGGTTATCTAGGGGAATGAGATCCTCTGTGGCAATGGGTTCCAATGAGATACCCATTTCTGTCATTAAGGGAGAGGCTTCATTATGGGTGACGTTTCATACCCCAGTGTTTGAATATTGCTACCAGCATGGCCTCATTCTCCTGTCCTTGTCAGTGAGCATCATAGTGCCAAAAAGAACCCTTCAATTACAGTCAAATTACCCTTTTAAATGCGGTAGGCAAAATGTTTTGCAAAAAGCCGTCTTAATTGCTTACTTTTGTCAGTTGAGCATATTGGTGCGGTTGAAGAGGAAAAGATTATACCTATTGAAGAAGCAGGCTTTTTTTTTTTTTTTTTGTCCTCATTAGCCAAAAAGTCGATCCAACAATGCTCTTGTCCTCTCAGACACAAGGACCGACCCCCCCGTAGCGCCTCGGAGCCCAATGTTGAGCTCCAGGTGCCCCGAGAGTCAGCCCAGTGTCACCAACAGAGCTTGGACGGACATACTCCCTTCAGACCAGTTCGGCCAGATGTCCCGTAACTATACGATACCACCATATAGGACAGAGAGATTTTAGGCCTAATCATCGGACCCGGGGAAAAGAAAAAAAAAAAAACAAAAAAAAAAAAAACCCCGGGTTGTCTAACTATCCCTCGTCCAATCGATCAAAAAATCCCAAAATATAAGCGATCGAGGGCTGCATGTTCTCGATAAATCCAGCCTTGATGTTGCATAAAGTGAAGACAGCCACTCTGCATGTGTTGGGGGATTTATGTTGACCCAATTTTTACAAATTTCTCTTCTTGCCAGTAGGATGGCATAAAACAGAAAATCTCTCTCTAATCCCTTAATATTGTGGTTTAGGCCAAAAATTATTAAAGACCATGTGCACGGAATCGTGATACCAAGAATAGATTCAAGTGTTGTTCTGACTTCATGCCAAAAAGTGGCTATATTTGGACACTCACAAAACATGTGAAGGTCTGAAGCTGCTGGTAAAGAGCATTTACAGCAGCACTTCCCTGTTTGAAATTTCGACAGTCTTTTAGGGGAGTAGTACGCTCTGTGAAGTGTGAAGAAGTGGTTGCGTCTCAACCATGCTGGCTTGATGATTTTGTAAAGAAGGGTGAAAGATTCCTCCCAAATGATCTCTCTATCTAGTTCTCCCTCCACACCCCAAAGTTTTTCTGGGAGGTTAAGATCACGCTCACCGTCCTCTATGATATGCCAGTAGAAGAGTGCAACTTCCTTTTTCCCTTCGGTTTTTTCCACTAGGATATTTTCTAACGGACTCTCCTCTCCCATCATTCCTTTTTTCTTAATTTGAGTCCGATACCAGCTTCCTATTTGTAGATATACTATCCAGGAGAGTGATGATGTTACTTTTAGCTTGAAGCTATCCCAGTCAATGATTGATCTTTCCGACAGCAAATCTCCCCACTTTGTGATCCCTGCGTCTGACAGGACTCTTTTGACTATGTTGACTTCTTGTGATGCTAGCCCAGGTAGTTCCCAAATTGGTGCATGTTCAGATAGGTATCCTATTCCGGCCTTAGACTTTATTTGAGACCATTCTTTCAAGATGCTCAATAGTGTCTTTAGCCTGATTTTTTTGAAAAACTTCTGGTGGCCGAACTTGAAAAGAAAACCATTAACCGGTAGGTCTGAACCCAGTAGCATTGCCTTGTACATAAACCCATTTGCATTTTCCCAGGGGAGCTTAAGTAACATCCTAGAATGGGTTAGATGAAATGCCCAGGCGTAATATTCCAGGTCTGGCAATGCGAGCCCGCCTTTTTCTCTTCTCCTTCTCAATTTTTTCCAAGCTACTCTGCTGGATTTATATCCCCAAATGAAAGAATTAATATTCTGCTGACATTTTGCAAGCTGTTTGGTATCATAAACTAGCGGGATGGCATTGAAAATAAAAGTAAATTTCGGAAGAATACTCATTTTTATCAGGCTAGTTCTCCCATAGATATTAAGTGGGAGGAAGGACCAGGCTTTCATCAAAATTTGGGATTCTCGCGAAACACGTGCTAGGTTATTTTGTGTCAAGTGTTCTAAGTCATTAGTTATTGTAATTCCCAGGTATCTTATTGACGATTTTACAGGAAGTTGAAGATTTGGAATGTTCCAAACCATAATTTCGGTTTTTCCTGCGTTAATTTCGTAACCCGAGAATTTCCCAAACATCTCTGCCTTCTGTATAATTATGGGAAATGCCAGTGTGGGGTCAGTTGTATAAATAAGTATGTCATCGGCATAGAGGCCAATTTTCTTTTCCCAGCCCGAAAAAGTAAAATGTGGAATGTTGGTATCCTCCCTGATAGATTGTGCAAACGGTTCAACATATAAATTAAAGAGGAGAGGGGATAAGGGGCAGCCCTGCCTTGTTCCTCGGCTAATTTTAAAAGGAGTTGTTTGTGTACCATTTATTAATAAAGATGCTCTGGGGTTGTTATATAATAAGCCTATGGTCCTACCAAATTTGGGTCCCAGCAGAAATGTATTCATTATTGAATTTAGGTATGCCCAATTTACCCTATCGAACGCTTTAGTGGCGTCGAGGGTCATGATGGCTAGGGGTAGACCGAAAGTTGAGGCAATGTCCGTGGCTCCCACCAGATCGTAGGTTAGATCAGCCAACTGCCGGCCTCTAATAAACCCCTTTTGATCAGAGTGGATTATCGAACCAATCTCGCTTCCCAATCTCGCAGCCAAAATTGAGGTAAATATCTTATAGTCACTGTTGAGAAGCGAGATTGGGCGATATGATCCACATTCTGCTGGGTCCTTGCCTGCTTTTAATATTAAGGTTATATTTGCCTCCCCCCAGGAACTTGGTGGTGTCTGCCCTCTGATCAATATGTCATTAAAAAGGTTCGTAAGGACTGGGGTAAGCGTAGTATTGAGTACTCTATATAATTCTCCTGGGAGGCAATCTGGTCCCGCGGCTTTGCCCTGTGACAATTGCTTGATGGTGTTAGAAACTTCTAGTTCCGTTATGTCTTTATCTATTTTTTCCGTTTGGGAGCTCTCCAATTCCGGAAGAATTATATTATTCAGCCATTCGTTCCTTTCCTCTACATTAACGTTCAGTTCCTCCGTGTATATATTCTGGAAGAACTCGCTGGAGGCTTCCCCTATGGCCGTGTTCGTTGACCTACTCTTAGCTTCTCCAGCGACCCTCACTTCTTTGATAAAATTTCTAGATTGATCAGCTTTAATTTTCCAGGCCAACAGTTTTCCTGCAGATTCACCATATTCGAAATGGGCAAGTTTGCTTGCCTGCCATCTTTTATTTATCCTCTCCTGTAGTAGTATGTCTAACTTGGCTTTTAATTCTGTCTTCTCCTCTTGATTGTCTGAAGGGAGCTGGTCTAATGCTTCTAGATGAATTAATTCTTGCTCAATATGTCGGATTCCCTCATCATATTTCTTTCTCCTGTATGAGGCCCTTCCTGTAATACAGCCCCTTATGAAGGCCTTCCAAGCCTCCCATACTGTGACCAGAGAAGTAGAGCCTAAATTTTGCTCTAAGAAGGAGACTGTTTCATACATCAAGTGATCTTTCTCCTCTTCCTCCAGTAAAATTGTTCGGTCGAAAGACCAGGAATGGTGAGTGGGCTTCTGATCTAATTTTACAGAGAAAGAAATAGCAGAATGATCTGACAGGTGTAAAGGGAGGTATGTTATATTTTTAACCCGATCTTTAATAGAGCGACTGAATAGAGCGTAGTCGATTCGTGATTTATGTCTGTATTTGTAGTTGTGGTAGGAGACTCCGATAGCATTGCCGGACCTTTGTCTCCATAGGTCTATTAAGCCGAGATTCGACATACATCTGAGTAGTGTGTCCCTCATATTACTATGCGCAACCGCTCTGGAAGTAGGGGATTTATCTAGCTTTGGGTCTAGGACAAGATTAAAATCTCCCACCCATATTATAGGATCGGAACAGGTAATCAAATGGTTCTGCAGGGTGTTTAAATGAGAAGGATCGTCCTGATTAGGTCCATAATTGCTGATAATAGTAGTGTCCTTCGAATGTAATTGAACATTAGCTATCAGCAATCTACTACTCCCATCCATTTCCCAACTCGTGATCTGGGCCCTAGCTGCTTTTTTGAAAATGATAGCTGTGCCGCGGATACTGGTGTTATGGTCCGTAGTTATAAATTTATCAACCCATTTGAGCTTTTTAAGTATATCTGTAATTTCCTGTAATAGTAACAAGTAGCTCTTCAGCTTCAAAGGGGGATTTGACATTGTACATTTTGTTATTGTACATTACCCTTAAAAAGGCAGGGAATCTCATTTGAACAGTCGCTCCTAGGCTTCTGAATTTTTCCATCCTTTGGCCTAGTTCCCACTGTCTATCCAGTGTAGTTTTGGACAGGTCCGACCTCACTTCAAAAGAGAAGTCTAAAGCTTTCAAAGTCTTGGTTTTGAGGGCTGAGGTCAAAATCCTCTCTTTTAGAGAATATGTTAAGAAATTCACCAGGATCTTCCTTGGCTTATCCCTACCAGGTTTAAGGCGGAATGGGTCCCTGTGTATCCTCTGAATATCCGTTTCTATCTCGGACACAGATTCATCCATATTTAGAGAGTCTTTTAATATAGTTGCAACAAAGTTCTTTAAGTCTCCACCTTCTTTCCCTTCCGGTATTTTTAGGAGCCTTAGGTTATTTCGTCTAGAAAAGTTTTCTAGGGATTCCACCCTCTCTTTTACTGTATTACCTTCTCGTCTTAATGTTTGAATCTTTCCCTCGGCAGCCTCCAGTTTTGCCTTGAGTTCTTCAACACAATTCTCTAGACCCCCTGTTCTTAGTGAGAGACCGTCCATCTTAGACTCTAGATTTTCGCACATTGTACGGATCTCTGATTGAGTGAGTCTGGATTCCTCGAAACATCGCTTTGATTCCTCAAATCCGTTTCTAATTTCTTTCCTCATGCTAAGAAGTATGGCTTGAATAGTATCATCGCTTCCATTATCCTCAGCGTTATCTTCGCAGCCCCGTCTGCTTAGAGCCAAATCATTTGTATTACTTCCCCCTGCATCAGTGAGGGCTTGCTGTTCCTGTGGGAGGGTTGCATCCACGACTCGGTCTACTGGGTCCCCCATCTCTATACCTCTAGCTGGCTCTCCTACAGCTTCTAGTTTTCTTTCCTTATCTCCCAGATTCTCGAGTGTGGCTGTAGGTGTTGCAAGGCCGGCCAACACCCCTGACGTAGATGCAGATTGTGCACAGGGAGGTTTTTGGGTCTCTTGATTTATGTTTAAGACCTGGGGGAGAACCTTAAAATAAGACTTCAGTGAGGGTGTGATTCGAGGGATATTTTTAGCTCTTGCTTTGGAACCCCCTTTGTCCAAACTGGCCTTATGTGGCAGCTCCTTTGGAGCGGTATAGCGCAGTTGACGTTCTTTTCCCCTCTTCGAGATCCTTCGGGCAGGAGGTTGTAATGTATCAGTTGCTACCTCGTAATCCAATTCGGCCTCAAATTCAGACTCAGACTCAAGCTCTGCGTGAGGCTGCTCCCCTAGGCTTTTTACGGTCCCCAGCACTTGGGCTATATCACTAGAGCCTTTAGCAGCAACTAATTCTTTGCCTTTATTACTGCCTTTTCCTTTCCCCCTAGCCTTTCGCTTCCCCAGGATTCTGACTGTAGTTATAAGTGAAGTCTCACTTGATACCTGGCTAGAAGAGTGTTGTGCGTTGAATCTAAAGGTACTAGATATGGGGTCTGGTTTTTGCAAACGGTGATAGCCCTGTATATTTATGGGGTCTATAGGATCCTGGCTATCAAAAGACTGTAGCTTGCCTCTAAAGGCTGACAGCTCCCTCCCCCTCTGCTGGTCCCCTTTGCCGCACCAAGTAGATGTTGCCCCTTTTCTTACTGACACCGCAGCCCTTCTGCTCCTACGGAGCTCCACGGCTGCGTCACCCCAGCGGTAAGGTGCGGGGGAAAAAACGTCCCCCAGCACATTGGTAGCTCTATCAAGGTTTGCCTTTTAACGCAGCACTAGTACTTTTCCTATGCTTTCTAGTTTTCACAACTTTCCTAGGTATAGCAGGTATAGCAGAATAGCAGGGTTGAGTAACACAATCAGACCCTGTGCCAACTCGAATTATCTCCACAGGCAATGTCTCCGTATCTCCGTGACAACACACTTGAGTTCGAATTGAAAATCAAAATTAGAGCCCTTTTTTTTTTTTTCTGCTCGACAGGGTTCAGTATCACCAAGTGCTGCTATTTCTTTAAACTGTGTTGTTGTTCTGTGTGCTCACTTCCTTGAAGCATACATCGCCTTTTAGTAGCAATGCCCCAGTGAACTTTTATCAAAACCAGCGTTTTTTTTTAACACAGCGTTCTTTCACTGTTCACTGTTTACTGTTCGCAGCTGCGGTTCACCGCGAGCCTGAAGCCCCGACCGCCCTTACATTCCCTGAAGCACCGAATCCCTCTCCGGTCCTTCTCCAGTCCACCGCTGCAATGCTGAAGTTTTCCCGGTAGTTTTTAGGAGCTTTAGGGGCTAGGGCTTAGATTTGAAAAAGCACGTTTTCAGCCCGTTTATTCCTCGCCGCACTGAACACTGCAGCCCTGCAGCTCAGGCGGCTGCAATACGCCGCGGAGCGCGTCGCGGGCCCCGAGAGCTCGGAGCTGCGCTGACTTCTCCCTTCTCACTCTCCCTCCGATGTGAGAATCGCAAATTACTCACAGTTTTTTCCCGCCGAACCACTTCTCAGTCACAGTCGGACGAGGACACACGAACGAAGAAAACCAACCCTGCTAGATCACACACCCGGGCATATCTCCAGGAGCTCCATCAAAGACGAGCGCGCCGCTCTAGCTCGCGGCCGCCATGTTTTCCTTTAAAGAGAGTCGAAGAAGCAGGCTTTAGGAAAACATTTCACGTTTGATAACATAATTATGTCGCAATTAATCATGGGACAGTATGTTCTGTTCATGGCCCCCATGTATATGCTGTCTTTATAGCCTTTTCCACGACGTTTGATAGAGTGGATCGTCCAACCCTTTGTAAAAAAATCCATAGTTTAGGTATGCCTGATAATTTGATCCAATTAATTGTGTTAAAGTCCTCTATTTGGTATCAGGTGCTTTTGGGTGGTGATCATTGTTTGTCTTCTCTCATCCCTACAAAGAATGGTCTAAAACAGGGTGATCTGTTTGCCCCTATACTGTTCTTCCTATGTATTTCGACCTAACCTCTACATCTGGGCAAAAGCAATGAAGACTATACAAGAATATGTTGTCTTCATTACAGCAGCTTGTTCATCCTCATGTTTTGGAAATGAATGCATCCAATAATCTTGATTTTTAAGGGGAAAATACCTAGGAAGTTTTACAATGATTGCTAGTTCCTTGGAAAGGAGAAGCTGGAGGTAATTAAATCATATTCCTACCTGAGAAAATGATGTCCAGCAGCCTGAATGAGAAAGATCACATATGTCACAGTTCCACTAAGGCCAGGCCGCATGCTCCACTAAGGCCAGGCCGCATGCTAACAGTCTAAGCCAAGAGCATTCTATAAGGCACTGGATCATAGACATTTTATACATGTATCTGTATACCAGGTACATATTCCTCCAACTCTATTATATACTATATAGACAATTGACATCAGAAAGTGGGATTTTTTAGAGAAATTGGAAGGCCAATTTGTGCGGACATTGTACAACTTCATCTTCTTGGTAGCTGCACACGCCCAAAGATTAGAATTTGGATTATTAAGTACGTATATGCAAGGTTTGGACAATGTGGTCAGGTGGGGATTTCAGCTTGAAAACTAGAAGGTTTATTTATACGATAAGTGTGTTTGAATAAAAGCAGGTACCCCTTAGTTCTCTTCCTATGCCCATATTAAGTTATTTTAAAGCTTTCTTCCTCAACTGTAATTGAACTATTAGATCTGAATATTGTGAATCCAATATCTCACTGCTGAAATATCGGTCTGTGATGCAAGACAGGGCATGGGCATAGTGAGAGCCTGGGGACGTCTCAATAGTTGAGCTGTGGTTCATGGTGGCAATCAGGGTAGACGTGCTTTGTGAGAGCCCTGGGAATGTTTTCAGTACTGGCATGCCAATTTCTTAGTGTTTCGGTTAGCATGAAGGAAATCTCTACCCCAAAGATTCTTTTTAATTGTTAATTTTTCTTGCATTATTGATCATTCTGCGCTTACCATTATCCAGTGTAAGTTTGCCATGTAGCTATATTCAGTGATGATTTCTCTTAACTTTTTGAGGATAATACTTGCTTACAAATCATTGGCTCACTTATTTGATGCTTCTATCACTTTATTTTTTATTTCTTCTTTTAAACAGAAATTGCTGTGCTCTTTAAATGATTTTTACTGTTATGTTGCACACTGTGATCATAAGGTATTAGTAATTATATATTGACATCCAGAGTGATTAACAAAGTAAGTTGAACAAATCCATCATGTGTTATGCTTCAGCTGACATGAGTTTTGCCCCTTTTGACCTAGGACTTTTTCAAGGCAGACAATTATTGTTTCAGTGAAAATTAAAATGTATTTAATGTGAGCATGTATGGGTCACAGCAAATGTGAAAATCACTTGTTGGAATTACATTGGATTGATAATCACTTGTGCAGAATAATCTAGGCTGTTTCTGGGACAGTCAAGATTTTGAAAAAGAAGGGTTCTATCTTATGAAATATTGTGCAGTATTTGAAGTCTAGCTCTACGGGGGATCAATAATGAGACAAATTGTTACTCCTTTGCTGCCTGGAACCCCTCCTATACCAGAAGTGGGGCATGTGAACACACTGAGCTGCTGGTCCCATATGGGCAATTGTTGAAGTTAAAGTCTGTGTTTAGTCACTATGCTTCGGTAACTTGGTGAAATAATCGGTGTACATGAGAAATATAGGCTCTGGCAGGTTGCACTATTATCATATGCATGTACAGATTATGGACCTGATTACGAGTCTGACAGTCCTCCTGTTGGCCTGCCACTACCACGCTGGCCGAAGTATCACCAAGCCGGTAGTGCGCCTGCACGCCGGATTATACGTGTAATACAGGGCGGGCAGGCTGCGCTGCTGCATTTTCACAACTGTGGTCTGTTAGGCTTATAGGAGAGCCTAACAAGCAGACCACCACTGTGACAGTGTCTGCAGCACGTTACTGCACACTGTGGCATGCGCCATGTCGTGCATGCCGCAATGTGCAGGAATGGTGTGCAATTGCAGGGGAAGCACAACATGTGCCTCGCTGCATGCACCCCCAGGCCCTGGAGCAACAGGGGGCCCTGTTAGGGCCCGCTTAATTGGATCTCCACCACCCTTTTCATGGTGGGCTAAACGCTATGAAAGTAGCAGTGGACAGGCAACTCCGAATATGCTCAGCGGTGCTGCAGCACCACCACCGGCATTTTCGTGCCTCTGATCACTGCACCACTGTCGCAGGATCCTGGATCTCGGCAGATGCATCGGTCCGACTGCCACACTCCTAATACGGCAGGCAGACCGCCAGTGTGGCGTAGTCGGATTGCCACAGTGAGTATGGAAGTCCTGTGGACCGCTGTAATTATGATGAGGCCCTAAGTCAGATTTGTTGAGTGTGTTACCAGACGTCAGGTACATGTTGTAAAACTGAGTGTACCCTCCATATTAAGAAAATAAACATCCTACTGATGAAGATCCATCTCCTCCTCTCTTAGCCAGATACCCCAGTCTGGATCATCATGAGAGAAAGACAAGTGCGAACTATTCATTTTTGGGCTTTGTATTCCTGAAGGAGAGTGATCAAAGGAGGAAGGAGTGGTATGGTTGGGTGGGTGGTGACTTACACTGACTCTAGGGAAGACGTCCAGGCGTAGCTGCCACGTAAGTCCATACCATGTGAGACAACTACATAAGTCATGGCTTTTTAGTCTACAGCTCTTTGTTCACCGAAGTTCGATACTTTCAGTATGAAACGTTGGCCATCTATAGAATGTTCATTTGCCTACATCTTCTGCTATTCACCAGCCACAGTTCTTTTGGCTCTAGGACTTATCCCAGTAAAGCCAGGTTTGGCATTTCTGGATCCAGTATTTTCTGTTCTGGACACACTGAACCACTTGTACTATAGTGGAGGATTATTCCTCCTGAAAATCTGAATATAGTAAATAAAGTCCAGTGTGACCGGAACCGCTCATTTCTAGTTATTTCTAGGTATGTTCTTCTTGGAGTACTCTCTTTCTGATCAGAAGTCTGTGCTCCCCTCTGAAAATCAAAGGTTAGGATTACTAATGACATACCAATCTATTTTGGCCACTTCCATGGGTGCTGCAACATGGCAGACCAGGTTATGTCTGCATTTCATTCAGTCCCTCACATTATGATTACTCATATATGTTCAAAATCTTTTTCAATTCTATTTCTGATTTAGCCCCACGAGTCCTGCTAGTAGTATCCAGGCTCATGCATTTACTATTCTTTCTACAAGAGCTAATACGTCTTTGATCTCTTTTCTGATTCATGATCAGGGATTTTAGTCATATTTCCAAATTGGGCAGGTTTTCAGGTTTCTACAGTGCCTACATTGATCACAGCCAAGAATATTTGATGTGAGCTGAAACAAAGGGTTACCACGTAGAAACATGCGAGTAGAGATTCAACATTCTGTTACTTAAGAGAGCCTTGTCTGACGGCATCCTACCCTAAGTTCAAACTAGTTGTTTTATGTACTGTGTTATAGCACCTTGACAGGTGGCATCCTCCTAACTTTAAAAGAGAGGTTTCATGTACTAACATTGTATTCTGAAAATAACGTAAATGTAATGAGTGCTAGTGGATGTGCCATTTTCAGAACAATACCAACAGAAATATGCTTAACCAGGGCCTTTTGATTGCATTTTCCCAAAACATGATTGCAGTTAGGATGCTCAAATATCTTGTAAAAGTGTTTTAAGTCCTCTTGTGGTGAGAAATGCAACTGCCCCAATATGCTTTCCACTTTTGCTGTTACTTACCCTGCTCCCAGAAAATAAAAACAGAAATGCTACATCCTTCCATGACTACTAGTCAATATGCATTATAATACAACATTTGTAATTCGTTTTGCTAAAATAGTTTTGAGAAAAAAAACATACAACAACAGAAAAAGTGGTTGAGTCTGAGACCAATGGTACTACTCCACCAGGTTCTAAAATGCACTAATTCCCATATATTGTATCAGATCAGTAAAGCAAGCCCCCATAAGTAATTTTGACGTAGGTTCTGAGGATGCCACCCTTCAATCCCCACTGTGTGAAATATTAGTACCTCCACACCCCCCCACACTCATTTTTTTCTAGTTGTGTCCATGCATTCAGATACATAAAAAAGATACACGTGGCCTCAGTTAAGGTTGGTACTAGTGCATTAAATATCAAAAACCACGTTGGTGCCTTTCTTGCATTAGCATTAAATATCAGGTGATACACTGCTCAGTTAATTGATTAAAAAACGCTGGATAATGAAGATCACAAGTAATCAGGACATTTCCCAATTTCCCTTGTCCCAGCACTTAGGTTTGTATGCAGTAAGCAAACAACCCTTCCTCAGTGTTAGTGCTATTTTTAGTTTGAATAATATTTACTTAGTAACATGAACATTTGGCAATTGAAATGACAATGCTTTGATGTACAGAACTGTGTTTTCTTATTGTATGGCAGAACTAGGCTTCCACTTTATTTTGGATTCAGAAATAAATCCTGTTTTTACTTCTCAATGACACCACATGCAGTAAAATGTGCACTGATGTTTTTTGTTGACATGCTGTTCCTGAAGATCCTCGGACAAAATGATTTAGTTAAATTGTTGCTTTCCACTGTCTCTTCCTGTTTATTCACTGCAGGCTTATTCACCCATAAGGCTGCTATTGTGTATTTAACTAGATTTGTGCTTACACTTCAAATGATATTGAGCCAGAAGGAGACTCTTTATTATTCATTTCCATAGCTGCCAAGGTTTCAGATTGCTATGTGTGACACTTTCATAATTTCAGTGAAATTATGAGTGACATTTAACGAATTTATCAGACTGCATCTAAAATTGCAAAAAATAGATAAAGCAGTCTAGAAGGCGTTCATGATTTATTATAATCAGCTGCAGAGTCACTCGATTGACGCCAACCACAAGCTGTATGCAGGCTGCATTAGAAAGCGGGGAGGCACTCTTTTAGGCCACAGCTATAGGCTAATAGTATAGTGTCACTAACCTGACTTTCAGAACACATATTTTTGAGGAAGGTGACGAGCCAGCTCTGTGGTAAACATTGTGCTCAGTCCTGATGGCACACACGCAGGGATTCATTTTTGAATTAGGATTTCCTCATTTTTTATTACAAAAAAAAGTTACTGGCACAGGACTTTACTTTTACCCGTCTCTGCAGTTTAGACCACAGTTGCCAAGTTAACTTTCCAGCCAGAATGGCGCTTTAGCCAAAGAAAAGCATGTAACATTTTGGTGACAGTAGTTTCACTTGCGACAAACTGGCTCTAAACTATTGAAGAACATGAACTGCTGTTTGTTATCGGTTGTACTTGATATCCATTTGTGCCTTGAATAACACACTCGCCACCATCTCAGCAGGGTGCGCAGTGAGAAAAAACATCCAAGAAATTAAGGATCCGTATATCACAGGAGGTACTTTGTGATAGAACCATAGCGAGGGGGCATGAAACGTTACATGACGAATGTACAGAAGAACATTCTCGCAATCTTTCACGTGTCTGACACTTACAAACACAAAACCCGCCAATCATTGAAAAAACACATCCAAGCACAAAGGCAGACTTATGGTATTTTGTTTGCATGAATTTTCTTGTCATTTAGGATGTAAATCATGATCGTCACGTATTTGGCTTGCTTATGAACAAATTAGTGTTTAGTTAAATATTCAGCAAGTACTGTTTTCGCTGGGTCGAATAAGTACGCACACACTCTGGTGGCTGGTACTTACTTTGACTCCTTTGTAGGCAGCAACTCTCCTAAGCAAGCGAACTGCAAGTCACCGTGGCAGTTCAGGTTTACCGCCCGCCTCCTTAGTCCAGGTGCCGGCTGTCCTAAAGTCTGCTGCTCCAATCAGTGATGGGTTTTCCTCGGCGGCCACTGCAACTGCCGGTCACTGACGATTACGTGAAGCTGAGCCTTGGGATGAATAATACATTTTATTTCACTGTGGGACTCATGCGATAGCGGCCCGGGCAGTGCTGCAAAAGCTAAGATTGTGGCGGCGCCAGCACACCAGTAGCCAGCCGAGGCTGCTTCCTCCCAAATCAAACTCCTGCCTTCTCAAGCAGGACGTGACACCACCCCCCCCCTCCGTTCGGCGCCATACTAATTAATGTATCGGACTGGCCTGGGCACTACAGCGACGTCGGGCTGTGTGAGCCGCGATGCGGAAATCAAAATGTAACATTGTTGCATTGCGCTGCGAGACTAACAGCAGCATCAACTCTGCTCCAAGACCCAAGCCTGCAGCAGGAACAGCGCACGCAGCCCAGGTAGAGAGTGCTGCCACTGCCAGCTGCCACACTTTAACTGCATGATATAGTTTAGGCAGTGCTTAGGGAAGCTACGCAAATGCGTGACAATGCTTTTCAGTGCGGTGATGCGGATCACCACATTGAAATGCGTTAGCGTCACGGCAGATGCGTGATACTTGGCAGGACTGCATTTTGGGGGAGAGTGTTAGGCTGGTGGAGTTATATGAAGTGTTATAATGCTGTGTTATGATTCAATAATGTTTTGTTACTTTTGTTCACCCTATGCTCACTGTGCGATTTCAATTGCTTTCTATTGTGAATTTTATTTTAAATGGATGCTTTTTTCTGGAACTTAACAGGGACTAACCAGAGCCTTATGCCTCTTTCTAGACATGATGTATCATTTTCTATTGATTTGCTTCATTTTCTGGATTAAGAATAGGTTTCAGATTTTGCTTATGTTGCATCCTTTCTAATTGATTTCTGATCTTTATGCTTGTGATTGAAAAATGATACAACTCTATTGGTTTGGTTTTATTAAATTAGCACAGTTAATTAAAACCATTGCAATAGAGTGTCATCATAGTGCAGTTACCACGTTAAAAGCAAAAACTAGGAAAACCATCACATTTAACTTCATATACATATAACTAACAAGGCAGTCTTGTAGTTACCATTATAATCATGTAACAGGTTTCCAGAGCCAAGAATAAAATAAATTAGTACAGGAATACTAGTACAGGGGGGCGAAAAAAGTCAGTGATAAGTTTTTTTGGGGGAGGAACTGGAAGGGCAGGGGCAAGAGAGGCTAAAAAGAGATTGTCCAGGAGTCTCACATATTTTCCAGACCTTGCAAGCACTTGAATGTCTAAGGAAGTAAAGCAAAGGGCTGATGCCTCCCAACATGTTCTGATGCCCCATTTTAAATATAAGGGTTTTAAAAGAAGTCTTCTGGGAGCGTCAAGGACAAGACAACAGCACAGAAGATGCAACCATGATTCAGACTTGTAATTGCACAGTTTGCAGGCCCCCTCCTCACTTGTTGGAGCCCATCGGTTGAAGGCAGTGGAGCGCAGACCTAAGAGACGCATGAATATTATATTCTTCCGGGCCACTGTGTTCAGACTTTCCAGGAGGTAAGATTGAGGTACCCCAGGGAGGTATGAGTTATTCAAGGAAAGCAGGATAGCTGCTGATTTTAGAACCTGGATGTCCATCCGGTAGGAAATTTGTCTGACCTGCTTATTGATAACCCTTTTCCAGACTGTGCATGGAATAGTGTCTGCGGTTAGTAATGAGTTGTCGATGTCTAGCGTTCTTATGGCCTTTATAATTTGATGATTCCATGGATTCCCAGAGCTGGCAAGAGTTTCTTTTAACCGGGTTTTTAGGGTGTTGTCTGCGGCTTTTAGTATCCTTATAAAGTATTTCAGGGTATCAGCCTCACAGAAAATAGATTGTCTTTGGAGGCCTAGCTCCGTAGTCTTGCCCAGGTGGATGAAATTCGGAAGATGGAAGATTTTTTTATAAATGAAAACTTGGGCGTGGTCGAGACTGGCTGAGCATGCGCCAGGAAAGGCTTTATATACTGTTTGTCTTCTGTATTGCACTTTCATATTTAATAAACCTTCATGGTTTCTAAATTACGTGTCCCATTACCTTTTTGTGTCGTGGCTAATTCCTATTCTCAACTGAAATGCTGTTTTGAATCTTATCTTTATGAACAGATTTTCTCGTCTATTCTTGAGGACACCACCATCCCCGGCCCGGTATTAGGCGCTTTATTTCTAACATGACAGACTATCAGAAATACTGCCAACAGTTGGCACCCAACCAACAGAGGACCTACATGCTGTGACAATGCCAGATAACGAAGCAGGGCACCCCCTAAAAAGCAGACTGTAAGCCTGTAACAACAGACCTCCTGGAGCCCATGGACAAAAGAGAAACAAAAAGAGGGCAAAGCCATAGTTTTGAGTAGTCATGAACATTCTACGACAAGCTTCACTACAGGGTTCTAAGGAGGGAGATACTAACAGGGCAGAATGTAGGGGGGGGAGGATTGGGAAAGGTAGGGTGAAGGGCACAGAACAGAAAGTAAAAGTTTACCTCAGAGGGATTGAGGCTTTGCAAGGTTGGGTTGTTATGGATTTTGCAGGTGTGACTAATGTTATAGAAAGGCAAAAAGGGCGCAAGCACCAAGTCTTCCTAGTTAGTAAATAAAGGCTTATCTGTTTCAGAGTCAGCACTCAGTTACATAAGGATTGGGGTAAGGAGTACAAATAAAGGGGTAATGCCCTCACACCACACAGCATGCACAAGATGGTTGGGGGGGACATCCACTGGCTAACTGATGTCGACAGAGATGCGGGCTTCTACCACATGGTATGAGAAAGAGCACACTACAGCACACATAAATTGGGGACAGTGCTAGAAGTTTTCTCCAAAACAGTAGTCTGCTCAATCCCTTGCACACCAGAGCTAAGCCTCTTAGACCTTGTGCCAAGACCTAAAAAATATAAAGTGCTATGTAAATTCTTTTTTTAAATTTTTAAAAAAAAAACCTTTATTGAAAAACACATGAAGATACAAAAGCAAACATACAGCCACTGTGGGTCGGCTGGCAACTGTTCCAATGCAATACAGGATGAAAAGTACACAGCCCTTCAGCCGACAACCCATAGGGCCCGGCGGCAAGTGGAAAACCATGTCCAGCCATACGTACATGTAAAGGAGAAGAGAAGGTTTCGGTTTTATCTTTTTTGAAAAACAACCCCCCAACCAACAAACATAAGAAAACTACTGCAAGGGCTCAAAATAAAAAGGGAACAATCTTGGTGAATCCTTCTGGAGAGGGGTACCGTTCTGCAATGATATATTGTCAACAAACTGAATGACCGGAATGGAATGAAAGAGGGAACAGGTAGTAGGCAACAATACGCAAATAAAACCTAGAAAAGAGGGAATGTCATGTTAAGGGGACTGGAGACTAGGCAAAAGTCCAGAGCACACAACAGTATAAATAGACTGGTTTGTCTAATCGTAATGGTTGTAGGGATAGACCGGACCAAGTGTATAGTTTTCAAGGGTTTTTATTCAACACAGTGTTCCCGACTTGGGAATCACTGCGCACATAAATCAAGCCGACACGTGTTTCGTCACAACATATGGCTGTGATTCTTCAGGGCTAGAAGAAAGTAATCAAAATATAATTAAAGTTTAAAGGGTCAAACAAACCGGCAATGGAAATTTACGCTATGTGGTTGAAGAGAACACCCGTGAGGTGGAAACCAACACAGAAGGGGTAGGGACATGGAAACAAAATTGTGTTTATCCGTTTTTTTCAGTAATAAAAAGTTGTGACTACCTATAGTCAAGAATAGAACCAATGTGTGGTGACTTACGGCGTAATCCATAGCAAAATACATCACAAACTCTCTAGATCTTCATACAATGGTGCAAAAAGTGGGGTGAGATAAAATTTTATCAATAGGAGCATTGAATCTGACACATTGGTACATATGATCAATTGACCAAGACATTCCTATTTACGTCATAAGGTGCCAAATCAGCCATGAATTAATCAAAAGGGAAGAAAACTCTCAATTGGAGAAAAAACAAATGATAGTGCAGTATATTCATTGTGGGTTTGGGCTGGAGAGCTACATAAAATTATTTGACTGTGCATGGGATAAAAACTGTGGGGAAATACAGCAGACCAAGTAGTGCATGCTTAATAAACATTTGAGAATTGTGTTGTCAAAAAACAACAGAGGTTTGAAAAATGGAGAACCAAGTATGGTAATAGTCTGCTTCAATTAATACAATTTATATTATTAAATACATATGGTGTAATAACAGTTCTATTAGATGGTTTCTGAATCCTATCAATCAATAAAGGAGACTATACACATTAATGGGTTTGACTTTAAAATTATAAACAATGACCGTTCTGATCGGCTGTAGTCAGGTGGCAGAAGTAAACGCTAAATTGTTTCCCAAACGTTACATGCAGGTAAGATTTAAAGCATAGTTATAATTCTACGGTTTGGACGATTCGGTTCGCACTCAACCAAGTTTATGCATTTAGTACGTTGTCCCACAGGAACTGTCAAGAGTAGAATTATGGTTTATCAACATAACAAAATGAGCCCAAACGCTCTCCTTAAACACACCACCACCGTGTTTCACGCGCTCTATACAAGAGAACACAGCCGTGTCACCTAACACCGTTTCTTGATTTAACAGCTTTTAGGGAAAGAATTATCAGGTACGGTAACCTAGTTAAGCCATAAAATGGAGTGGGGCAGCTGTGAGAATAAGAATTACACGGAAAATAAACGAGCTAGTTTATGTGAGCACATTGAAACAATACCTGATATCAATGATCAGGAGCGTTGTCTGTGGGCGGGAAAAAAAGGGGACTGGAGACGCTCCGGTGGCGGCTCAAAGGGAGGGGTGCAAATCTCACCACGGTATTGATTCCACTGACCCCATATTTTACCCCACTTTTTGGGTCTGCCCCTGGCAATATATACTGTTTTTTCACGGAACATGCACCAATCCATGTTCCTAGACCAGGCCGACAGACTCGGTGGCTTTGCCGACCCCCACAATTGCGCAATGTCATGTTTAGCAATCATATTGCCCAAGGTGGCCCACTGCGTTTGGGGAACATTATAGTTGTTGGGTTCCCATACATTTAGCAGACATCTCCGGGCCTCAAGCAGAAGCGAGACACCCGTCACCTCAGACATAACACCTTGCACACGAGTCCAGAATGATGCAACCGCAGGACATTCCCATATGATATGGAGGAATGTACCCACCATACCACAGCCACGTTTACACAAAGCATCTGAAACAAACCCCATCCGCAACAATCGAGGACCCGTCATGTACACTCGGTGTAAGATTTTTAATTGCACCAATCTCAGACGAGCCGAGATCGCCACCTCCTTTGGAGAGGATATCGCCACCTGCCAGTCCTCATCGTCAAGCTCCACTCCATCGCCGGTCCAAGACGTGCGGAGCTGTAAAAGAAGGTCCAACCGATGGTTTATTAATTTCTTATATATTAGCGAAATCGTACTGTCCGGGATATGCCCATCTAGTACTCTATCCTCCAGGGGCGAGGAGTCCGGGGCGGACGTCCCAGGCACCATCACAGAAGAAACGGCGTGTCGAACTTGCAGATAACGAAAGTGTTCGCGAGGGCCGAGTTGAAATTTCCGTCGCAGCTCCTCAAAAGATTTAATCTCGTCCTTCCGCAAGAGATCACCAACCACACTAATTCCAATAAGGTCCCATTTGTCGAACCCCTTAGTCGTCCACAATTTACCCAACTTTTCAGACGCATAGAGTGGAGTCGCCCGAGTGAGGGTATCCGACCAACCAGTGGCAGCGGTGGCGTTGTACCAAACCCATACCGCGACCTTTGTAGGCCCGGTCAGGTCCACTTCAGACCATTTCGAATAAAGTGCCCTATTGTAGTCTCCGCCCGGAAGCAACCATTTATCCATAGCAAAGACTGGATTAGCAGCCGGACCGTACATCGCATGGTTAACCGGGCTCAGTTGTCAGGCCCAGTAATACCTTGGGCTATCCGGTAACGCAATTCCGCCATCGTACCATGGTAGCGTAAGCTTGGCCAAGGCAATCCGGGGAGGACCGGCCCACACCAGTTTCCTTTGCAAGCTTTCTATCTCATGAAAGTAGCTGGAGGGCACTAGGTCTAAAGGGTTCTGGAGAGCATACAAAAACCTGGGAAGAGACATCATCTTGAATAAGGCTGCCCTACCCACCAGGGACAGAGGCAGCCTGCTCCACGACTTCACATCTGCTCGTAGCCGAGCGAGCGGGGGAAGCAAATTGAGCCGGTATCTAGTCGTCGGGTCACGTGAAATGTGGATGCCTAAATACTTAAATCCTGTGGACGAGATCTGTATCGGAGAATTACGTGTTACTAGTGGGACATCATCCGTAAGCGAGTACACACAGGACTTGGCCCAATTAATGACTAGTCCCGAGTTCCTGCCAAAGGAGCTAAGGACATCAAACAGTACTCCCAAGGATTTCCGAGGGGAAGTAAGGTAAAGAAGAATATCATCCGCAAAACCAGGGGCCCACCTGATGCCTTTAAGGGATGGCTCCCATCTCAACCAGGCTGCCAAAGGCTCCAGAGCCAGCGCAAAAAGCAACGGGGAAAGGGGACATCCCTGCCGCGTACCCCGACCCAAAGCGAAGGGAGCTGACACTCTACCGTTAACGACCACCTGGGCCAAGGGTTCCTCATATAACAAACGGACCCAACCAATGAACACCGGCCCAAAGCCAAACTTAGCCAAAGCCGCCCATAAGTACGGCCATTCCACAGTGTCAAACGCCATGGTGGCATCTAACGAGACCAAAATGGCCGGCTCACGCAATGTATCCGCCCTCGCCAGCACGCCATGAAGGCGACGTAGATTCAGCGCAGTATTACGGGCAGGAACAAAACCGGATTGGTCCGGGTGCACCAGATCACTTATCACGGTTATCAATCGGTTGGCCAACACCTTCGCCAAAACCTTGGGTTCGACATTTAAGAGCGAAATAGGCCTATATGAAGAACAGAACTCACGTGGTTTACCCTCCTTGGGAATCACCACAATGGAGGCAAGTCGTTGATCACGGGGAAGCCGGCCTATCTCTCTAGACTCCAAAAACATTGCTCAAAGATACAACGCCATTTTGTCTGGGCACAACTTGTACAGCTCGATGGGCAGGCCGTTTGGTCCCGTAGCTTTACCCGAGCGAATGGAGCGAATAGCGAGCGCTACTTCATCAGTGGAAAAAACCGCCTCCATTAGCTCCCTATCAGATTCAGACAGATAAGGCAAGGCGATATCCCGAAGCAAAAGACGGGAGTCCTCTTCTGGCCGGTCCGAGACCGGAGCATACACCTTTCGAAAGTGGGAGGCAAACTCCTCCACTATCTCCAGTGGATCCGTCACACGTACCCCATCCACTCGCTCAATCACAGGCACCACACGACTCAATCTCTCTAGTTTGTCCAACCACGCTATCAACTTCCCGGCTTTATCGCCCACATCATACAGACGGCCCATTTGCTCCCGACTCATGGCTTTCGCAGCATTCGTGACCAAGGCCTTATAGTCAGACTGTTTTAACTGCAGAACATGCAACTTCTCCTGCGTGACTCCAGTTTCAAGATCTCTCTCTAGAATGACCACCTCGGCCTCCAGCCGCTCAACCTCCTCATTGTGTCGCCTCTTAGAGCTAGCGATAAGCGATAGCGCCTGGCCCCGTATCATAGATTTAAAAGCTTCCCAGAGGGACACCGAGGACGAAACAGATCCCACATTCTCCGCAAAGTAAAGGTCTATGGCTTTAACCAACCCCGCTCTAGTCTCCGGAGCCCGGAGATGCCAGGGATTAACTGGGGCGATTCGGCCCCCATCATTCAGGGCACAAGAAGATAATCAAGCCTAGCCAGGCTCCCATGTGCCCCAGAGTGAAAGGTATATTGGGCCTGACCCGGATGAAGCATCCGCCAACAATCTACCATACCAAACGTATCCAGTAACCCACTAAGACCGGATTGGGATGGTGTGAGCACCCTGGGAGGATGTCGATCCAGCGAACCATCCATCACCGAGTTAAAGTCTCCTCCCATCACTAGAAGCCCTTCAGGAAGTCCCAGCAACAATTTACCCAAGTCAACAAATGTGGTAGCCTGCAGGCCAGGGGGGCATAGACCGAGAGGACAACTACAGTTCCTCCCTCCCACCTCCCAACAATTGCAGCGTATCGACCCCTGTCATCCAATATCGTATCGTCAATCTCCAAGGGAAGGGATCTACGAAGCATAATACCAGCTCCTCTGGAGCCCGAAGTAAACCCTGAGTGTGCCACCAACCTGTAGCCCCTCCGATTCATAGCATGGAACGTATTCCCAACCAGGTGCGTTTCCTGCAGGAGTATGATGTCGGGAGGATGACGTTTCACATACTGGAGTACAATTCCCCGCTTTATCTTGTCCCCCAAGCCATTGACATTCCAGCTCAAGACCCGTAGCCCCCTACCCCCCATCCCGGAAGTAAGTAATCAGGTCCACAAAACCCCACGAAGGAAACACAGAAAATGCAACAATACGTAGCCCCAAATGCAGTATTAACAAAAAAAGGAAAACCCAAACCCCCCTCCCCCCAAGCCCCAGAACAACAACCCCCCCCCCACCCCTGCGAGGAACCAAGAAAGCACCCCATTCAGCAGTGTGCCTGTCGCCCTACCCCAAGAACTAAACTACAGATGAAAAGGAAAAACACCCCCGGAGGAGGAGAAGTCCCGAACACCCCGCCGCCCCAGGGTCCAAATTATAAAAGTCATCGACCCAGAGAAGGAGAACAAACCATCGTAGCACAGTACAATCAATGGAGGCATACGCCGGTGCCTCTACTCCTCCTGTTCCCGTCGGCCACCTTCAGCACCACCAGTGTGATCCTCATTGTCTCTAGGCGTAGATAAAGTGTCCAACCAGTCACTGGCCACCTCAGGCATATCGAAGAAGAGCACCCGCTCATTGTGTTCAATGCGCAGTCGAGCGGGGAAAAGCATGGCATACTTCAAGTGCTATGTAAATTCATAGACTTTGCTCTATTTAGGCGCTGCGTGCCATGTCCCGGAAGACAAGTTCAGCTCTAGAAGAAAACTTGTGTTTACCTGATCTGACACGGGCTAAAGCGGAAGCAGATGCAATTACAGGGCACAGGATACAAACTGGACGAGGCCCTATCGCTTTGATATGGGATGTATTCACCACGAACATGGAAGCCAAAAATGATATCAGGCCCACGAGAGACGAATAAATGCGACACACCCAAAAAGGGGAGCACAACACTCAGAAGTAAGCAACCATAACAGAGACGGATGGGAACATAAACTGAACTGAGCCATGCATAGACAGAGACACCCTAGCCGGGAGGAGGTTAGTGGGGGGTGGAGGGGTTGGAGGGGATTAGGGGTGGCACACAAAATAGCAGTCCATAATCTAGGTACCGGAGAGGGGGAATGGGGGGTGGGGGTAAGGTTATCGTTCTGAGCAAGCCGCGCAACAATGGTGGCACTTTTGGTATGAGGTTGCTATTAATTTCTTGTTATTCTTGCGATTTGGTTTTTTAAGTAAAATTGGTTTTATAATGTGTATATTGTTGTACTATTTTTAGAAAAACATAATTTTAATGATTTTATATGAACAAGCCTAACAACCTAAATAAATTCTTTCCTTTATGGAAAATAATCCCTGTCTAGCTGTGGACATTCTGGTGTTGATGGTATTGACCCTATGTATGTCTCTGAGTGTTGTGCAACATTGAGGTATGATTGAGCACATTGTATGAGAATAAGAATATTCCAAAGGGAATTTTTCTCAGACTTAAGTGACTTTTTGTATGACTGCACCCACAATATATTGTTTAAACTCAATAAAAATATTTTTATTTCATTTATGAATGGGTAATGAACTAAAAAGAGTGGCAAATATAAAGGTTTACAATTGTTGTGCTCTATTTTACCAAAAATGCAAATGTATAACTACAAATACCTATATTGCAAAATATCCATGTTACTTAACATCTTCACAAACATTTTTCTGCATCCTACGTAGTTACAACCAGACTTTTGCTGGCAATAACCAGTCACAGAACTTTTCAGGAAGTGGTATGTTATAGTGCAGTTAGCACGCTTTTCTCCTGTTTCCTCAGATGGAGGTCAAATGGCCGCACGTTGTCATGTGTCACAATTTGAAACACTCTTAACTATGTAGCCAACAGCACTTCATGCTCCTTTTTTAGCCCACTGTTATAATTTTCAAAGCACAAAAAGTCGTCCCAGAAGACAAGAAGATGAAGACTTGAAAAGGGTGTTACACATGACTTCGGAACTGAATTCTAAATGATAATATTTATAAAATGGGTGCAGGGTTACAAAGATTTTCTTAGGAGTCCACCACTGGCACTGCTGAATAGTGGAACTGCAGAACACCAGCGGCCTGGTTTTATTCTACCCTATGTTTCTTTCTTCCACCACTCCACACTTCCCATCTCTTAATTTCACTCTTACAGGTTCTTTTTCTTACCTGACTTCCCTCTTTGTATCTGTTTTCCACACTTTCTCATGTTCACTATTTGCGGTCTCTCTCGCTCTGGGACAAAGTCTGATTAAAAAAAAAACCATCCCCAACACCTGCAACCACGGGCACAAATTAAGCAGCAATCACTGTTCTCTATTCAGCCGTGACTATGATTTATGTAAGCGTTTTCAGAATTGCAGTGAGGAAGAGCAACAGTAAATAAACAGAAATTCTTCAGAACATAAAGCGAAGAGCACCGTGTATACTGCCACACACACACAGACGCAGAACAAGGATGTACGCATGAGTTCTCCTCAGGACTCACCTGCTGCGAATCTGGTGCTCACGGGGCTCTCTCTACGCTCCCTTCTACGGTGCACGCGCCGCACGTCACCCCGAAACTCCTTCCCGCGACATCCCCTGTGAAGACCCCATACAGCATTTCCGGCTCGACCCCTCGCCCGGCAGGTGGAACCGTCGACGCTGCTGGGGAACAGGAAAGGCGACTTTCGGCGGAGGGGACGGGGCACCTGTGAAGGCCACGCCTCGGGTATAAACTGCACACCTGCAGACACAGTCACCGAGAGAGGCAAGGAACTCCCACAGGAATGTGGGCGACGTCTTTAGGTTATGAGAAGCAAACAGGCGGCGGCGGCGGCAAAACCGATCCCCGGGCGGTGCGGAGGCACCGAACAAACTTGGGAGGAAAGTACCGCGCCCCGGGGAAGTCACGGCTCTCTTAGTTTGGTTGGTTCTGTATCCGTGGTAATAACGCTAGGCGGAAACATTACATTAGTGCAGTTGACGCAGGCGATGTCAAGCCTAATTTAGATTTGTTAGTCCGTAATTGGGGAGTAAAGTTACAATCATGTTATCCGTGAATTTGCTGCATTTTTGGGGCACGCTGTACTACAAATTGTGTGGGAGACCTTCATTAACCCCCCACCCTCTGGAACTACTGATATCGCAGCTATTGGTGCTTCTCGAAATTGGGAGTACTGGGAGTAGGGGAGTAGATTTACAAGAAGTGACGCATCGCTGGGGCAACACAGCGATGCTTAAAAAAAACTTGTGGCAACACTGCGGCAATACAATTCCCAGAGGATACGTCAAATTAACATCTTGTCAGACCACAGTACAACGCATCAGTAGAACTGACATAGGTGCCGCCAAACAGGCCCAAGTCAGCGTGACGCAACTGTCAAAAAAAAAGTCAAGTAAGTAAGTTTTGCGTCATGCAACTCCAGCCGAGCGCACTGCAACACTTCACAGTGCGTGAAGCAGCTTCCGAGGACCGGATGGATTTAGGCCCAGATCTCTGTACTGGGGTGAATGTATGACATTGTTCTGCATTCTGTCCATCAACTGTGGTTTTTGCAATTGTCACCCCGAGTGGGATGGGTATGCTCAGACGTGAGTCCCATGCACTCCACACCACTGGATTCAAGCAAGCCGGGCTGAAGACGGCTGGAATGCCAGAAACAGGTTCTCGGAAGCTTGTTTCCGGTCCAGGGAAGGCATGGCTTGGCAGTTCGGGCTGGACTGTTCCCATGAGGCACAGGGTCAGACTGATTGGCATATGGCCATGTCTGAACTGGGGTGGTGTGGAGTGCAAAAAAACGATGGATTTAGGCCCAGATCTCTGTACTGGGGTGAATGTATGACATTGTTCTGCATTCTGTCCATCAACTGTGGTTTTTGCAATTGCACCCTAGCATGGCCGTGAGGGAATGTGCCAATGTCCTGCTTGTAACTATGCCACAGGCAGTGGTTTATGCTACCCCTAAAGACACATATTCCATCCTAAAAATCCCCAACTCGCCATGATATATATGTATTTGGAAACAATCGTAAAAGCAAGAACACAGCATAGTTAAGCTGAGAATGTGAACTGAATGACTAGCACTGGATGTTATTTGATATCATATTTACTGCCCTAATGTAATGTCATTTGTACACAGGTTTACGAAAGGATACCGTATTGTGTCTTACTGTATCATACTGTCATGATCCAACGGACATGGAGTACTGTAAGCTTAATGTACTGGTAATGTGCCGGCTGTTTATGCATAAATACTTCTACTGTACTGTTTTATTGTAAATCAATAAAGAAAGTTAAAAAAAACATGTTGTGTAAAAAAAAAAAACATGGACAGCAAGGGAAAATATTCATACCAGTAACCAAGATGTGGACAAAGTTGTACCTGGGGCTACATACACCATCCGTGAGGTTCCGTGACAATTGTAAGTGGTGTTTTCGACTCACACGAATATGGTCGAGTCTAGTATCTATGAACCGCAAATGACGAGTTTAGCAAGTGTGCGCAGTTTCGCTGTGCTAACTTAACCCGTTCGTTTGTTATGTGGGTTTGTCATCTGTACCCACGGGTTCCATCTTAGATACGGCATCCATTTTGTCTCTTGCCCTCAAGTAGCCAGCGAACGGACGCTGTCCGCTTCGCGACCCTGGGACTCCCAAGATATTTGCGGAAGACACATGTTCTTTGAAAGTGTCTTTATGACGAGGGGGATGCTATTGTAAGGCAGATGGCGCCGCTCAAGGCTCATCTTGCCGCACGGGCTTATTGTCTCAGTTGTGCATCTCATTAGGCACGTCCCTTTGATGCCTGTATCTCGTGCTTCTCGACACTCCCCTTTTACACCCTTTCCGATCTCCCCACTGTTTCCGTCTTCCTCTGCACCTGTCTTCGTTCCTGTTTCGATCTACTTTACTGCTGATTGGAATTTGCTAATGGTGGGAAGATGGGTTTTTACAGTTGGGAACCGCCAAATGTTTCCGCACTTATGTTCCGGATCTTGTGTGTTTCAAAGTGATCTAAGCGACCCCTCTGAGAGCGACTTGTGGGAACCAGGTTGTAAACTATTGTGTATCATGTTATCCTATGGGTAGAAACTGTATAAAAGGAGCGATCCACAAATACAATTTGAAGCAGTCTCCCCGAACTACACTCGATGTACTTCCTGTGACTTCTGTGTTCCCTGCAGTAAATAAACCTTGACTCTTTGACGCCGAAGGAAGTGTCCCGTGTCTCTGTGATTTGTACGCCGGAGCAGGTTACCCACGAAGGTTTCAGGTGTTGTGCCCTGGCACCGCTGGGTCCAAAGAACCCAGTCCTTCAGTTGGCGCCCAACGTGGGGCTGCATCAGTGGTACCGGTCCAAGCCTGACGATCGTGAGGAACTTCGTGTGAAATCTCCGAGGGAAGGTGCACCCCGCTTCATCGATCCTGTTGTCGAAATAAGTGGCCCGAAGACTTTTCCCGCGAAGATTCCCGCCTCCTAACGGCTGCGACGGACTGCTACCCTGACTGTAGACCTGTTTTGGCGCCTGGCGTAGACCTTGGTATAGCGAGACGATTGACGGGCCTTCCTGAGGACGCCATTGATCTTTGAGTTAAGTATTTGTGGGTCGCTCCCAGAGTTCTTGGTTGTAGACACTTTAGCGAGTGTCTTTGTTGTAAACACTTTAGCGAGTGTTTTTGTTGTAGACACTTTAGCGGGTGTCTTTGTTGTACACGCTGTGTGAGTGTTTTTGTCGGTGACACTTTGCTAGCGTACTTTGTTGTTGTTGTATTTGTTTGACGACTGCAGCCGCCAAAGACCGAGGGTTTTGTTCTTGCTGGGACTTGGTAAATCCCGTAACCCTTGAAGTTTGTGAAACTCGGCTAGTGTGCAAGATGCCTGGTCGCAGTACTTTGTTCAGTTGCTTTAGACCTTGTGGTGCGGATTCCCTGCTGGAGGACTCGTGTCCGATACCTCCGGTTGGAACTCCTACTTATGACCTATATAGCAAACATGGGCTAGGCCCGATTGCTTTTAACGATTATTGGATCAAATATACAAAGAAAGACGGCGATCTTCGTTGGCCACCTCACGGTAGCTTCGAAGCGTCGATCTTAGATAATTTGGAAATAAAGTTGTTCGAACGTAAATCTAGGCCGGCCATGTTTGATGCCTTTCGGTTCTGGCGCAAAGAAGCCCGACAGAAAGAGATCAGACAAAATAAACGTAGTCAGCGAGATACTGTTGCTACTATAGTGAAGAAAGCTGAGCAGTTTCAGCGTGATAAGGAGGATAAGGATAAGGAAGTGTTTGAGAGATTACAGCGTATGTCCATAGACAAATGCTATCCTGTTTTGTCTACGGAGTCGGATAAGAAGGAAGAGGCAGTTGAGGATTCTTTAATGTCCTATCTTATGAAGTCGCCACCTCCGTACGTACAGGGTACCGCAGTTCCTGTGGTCCCTGCCGTACCTGCTCTCCCACTTGTTATTCCTCCGCCTATTCCTCAACCTGCACCCGCTCTTCCGACTGTTCCTGCTCCTGTGCCTGTGTCTATTCCTACTGCTCCTCCGCTTCCACATACTCCTGTTCCCGCTACTGCTCACGCTACTGCTCCTGTGTTGTTAACCCCTGTTGTTGCTAATGTCTCTACTCCTTCTCTTGTTAGTCCTGTGTCTTACTCTTCTCCCTCTACTCGTAATCGTGATTCTCCCCTTGCGACAAACTTCTTTCAGTCGCTCGGACCTGTTTTTGGGTCTGCTGGTTCTGATGGTCCACAGAGACGTAGCCAGCTTCCTGGTAATAGAGAACGTGTTGCGCTATACAATATGGCGATGGGTTGGATGATAAACCCTGTTAGAAATCCACCTCGTGTTGTCCTCGAAACGTTTGATCAATTCAACATACCTACTCAGAGATATGTGTTTGATGAAATGTGCAAGTTCTTACATGATCAGATAGCGGCTGTTGCGCCTGACGAGGTGCTGACCGCCCTGTCTAATCTTCGGCTTCAGTTCGCAACTGGACTGATAGTCGATACTAATGTCCGACGTGCTATTGAACGGTTGCTATCTCTTCGTCCTGCTCCTATTCCTCATGCATTGTTCGTTGAGGACATTGAACAACGAGATGGGTCTGGCCAATATCCTATGCGAGAAGTTCCGCCAGTTTGGGTACCCGCTGATAATACCAATGCTAATGCTCCAATACCAGCACATTTCCAGAGAGTGTGGATACACCTCCCTTGGAAACGATCGGAAGTGCTTCAGGTGAAACAAACTCTGCCTGATCCTCGCAAAAATCCTGCGGGGTATTACAAAGAATTATCGCAGCTCGTAGACGCTACGATAATGAATCTGGCCGATATCGACATGTTGTTTGGCAATGTCGTACCGCAACCGGTATGGGCCAAGATTCGTCACCAAGATCACGCGAATGAATTAGGTGGTGATTGGGTTGCCATTACAGCGGCAGACGCTGGACAAGTGGCTGCTACTAAGCCCGATCAGTTGATTGAACTTCTTCCCCAGCGAATCATTACGTTAATGAAAACGCTTATGCCAGCTATGAGGGTAAATTGGGACAAGTTGTCAGCCTGTAAGCAGAAGAAAGATGAGAGTGTTTCAGACTTCTTTACGAGGTTCGAGGAAACCTTCGTCGATCATAGTGGGCAGGATATGGGTACTGAGGGTGGACAGAGGTTGTTTGTGGATAAATTTGTATCGAACTTATTGCCCGACTTGTGCAATAAATTGAAGAATTCAGAAAGTGCGTGGGCCGTTTCTACCTCAGCTCAGATTCTGGCTACGGCACAATATTACGAAAATAGAGAAAAAGAGGAAAATGACCGTGCCGATAAAAAGACGAAAGAGCTGAAAACTAAAGTGTTGTTACAACAAGCATATCCGCCGCGTTCTAATCAGAATGCGCCTCAGCAGAATAGATCGCAGTCGCAATCAAATCGATCGCAGCCGCGTAATGATTCATCTTTTCAGAGATCTTCGTTGGGGTACAACCAATGTGCTTATTGTAGACAGGAGGGACACATTAAATTCAATTGTCCTGCTTTAAATGATCGTAGTGGTGGTAATTCGTCTAGAGGAGGTCGTGGTGGTTCACAGAACGCATCACGTGGTAGAGGTCGTGGTGCTCAGAACGACCGTTCTGATAACTCGTCAAATTCTAATAATTGTTTCGACCAACGTGGATCATCGCAAGGACGATCTGCGCAGTACAATGTAGACGATTATTACGTCGATCAGGGAACTGACGATAGTAATTACTAGGACAGCCAAAGACAAGGAGAGGGAGTGGTATCAGTTCCGGTTGATCAGAGAGGGCCTTACGTCGCAGTTGCTACATCGGGCGTCGTTGAGCCTTTTCTGTTGGACACTGGTGCAGCGAAAAGTTCTATCATGCATTCGAAACTCCCTGGCGCACCTTTGTCTGGCTTAACAAATGTATCTGTTGGATTCTCTGGCGCCCCCGTTAGCAATCCAGTTTCGCGCCCTTTGCCCCTTAAAATTGGGCCTCGTGAGCTCGAAGCTCCGTTGATTTTAACCACTGGTTGTGGTGAAAATCTTTTGGGTCTGGATTTGCTTAAACGCTTGTATGCGACTTTGTATTGTTCTCCTGCGGGTGTAAAGCTTACGTTCGGAGAGAAAGTAGTCTCTCCCATGTACTTGTCCCTCGATAAGCTTCCACCGGAATTGAGTTCTCTTCCTGCATCTTTGTGGGCGACGGGTCCAAACGACGTGGGCCTACTTGATATCTCCCCTTATGTTGTTCAGTTGAAATCGAATGTGCGATTGCCACGTATTCCCCAATATCGTATCTCCCTGGATGGTGAACGAGCTTTGTTAGCGATCATCTATGATTTGATCGAGAAAGATGTCATTGAAGAAACTCGGGGAAACGTGTGCAATAGTCCTGTACTGCCCATTCTTAAACGTACTGATCCTACCAAACCGCCTGTTTATCGTTTTGTTATTGATTTACGGGAGGTGAATAAAATTGTGGTTCCTCAATTCCCTGTTGTGCCTGACATTACGGCGCTACTGACTCTGATTCCAGCTACAGCTTCATGGTTTTCGGTGATTGATTTGAAAAATGCGTTTTTCAGCATCCCGATTGCCGAAGAGAGCAGGGACCTTTTCGGTTTCTCTCTTGGTGGACGTAGCTTCCGGTTCAAACGCGCTCCTCAGGGCTACTGTGAAAGTCCATCGATTTACAGTCAAGCTTTGAAGGGTCAACTAGATGCGTTTAGGTTGCCGGTTGGTGCGGCTTTAATCCAATACGTCGACGACTTATTGGTGGCTGCTGATACTCAGGACATTTGCAAAATTGCTACAGTGTCGTTGCTGCAACATCTCTGTGAGTTAAATCACAAGGTGTCACCTTCTAAACTCCAATATTGTTGTCAAGAAGTAACCTATCTAGGTCACTTATTGTCAAAGGAGGGAAGGAGATTGACCCCAGAGAGAATTGCAGCGATTGCGCGCATGGCTGTGCCACAAACCCAAAGAGATGTGCGTGCCTTTCTAGGTATCACATCGTACTGCAGGCAGTGGATTCCTAATTTTTCATTGCTAGCGAAACCATTGGTGGCTCTTACGTGCAAGGATGTTTCGACTCCTTTACCATGGACGGAAGAATGTCAGAAACGTTTTTCTGAATTACGTGATTCATTGTGTTCGGCCCCTGTGTTAGGTCCCCCTGATTACAGCAAGCCGTTCACGTTATATGTTCACGAGAGGGAAGGTTGTGCTTTAAGCGTCTTAACGCAACCTTTTGGTGGTAAGCAACGTCCATGTGCATATTTTTCCTCGACCTTAGACCCAGTAGCTAGAGCATTGCCGAGTTGTTTGAGAGCAACTGCGGCAGCTGCGGTCTCCATCCGACAATCAGCAGGATTGGTCATGGATAATATGCTTACGGTGATGGTTCCGCATGCAGTCGATACTCTTTTGAACCGTACGAAAACTCAGCACTTGACGAGTGCGAGGTTATCTGGGTACGAATTGACGCTCTTGGCAAGCCACATTCAGATAAAACGTTGTAATGTCCTAAATCCGGCAACTTTGTTACCAATTAGTGCAGAGTCAGATGTAGTAGCAGAACATGACTGTTACTTGCGTACAGAGGAGGAAACAAAAGGTCGTGTGGACCTTAAAAACACCCCATTGGAAGACCCGGATGGCACCCTGTATGTGGATGGGTCATGTTTTAAATTGCCGAATGGTGATGTGACTACTGCTTATGCTGTGGTGACATTGAATATTGTTGTTGAGACTGCGAGATTGAATCAGAATTCTGCCCAAGCTGCAGAGCTGATCGCTCTTACTAGAGCATGTGTATTAGCAAAAGGTAAACGTGTGAATGTGTACACCGATAGTCAGTATGCTTTCGGTGTAGCGCATAGTTTCGGACGATTGTGGCGAGAACGTGGTTTCTTGACGTCACATGGCACGAAAATACAGCATGGCCAGCTTGTGAACGATCTTTTGGATGCATTGACTTTGCCTGCTCAAGTTGCAATTGTTAAATGTAGTGCGCATCGTAAGGTGACGGATGATGTTGGTCGTGGTAATGCGTTTGCAGATGAGATTGCTAAGGAGACTGCCCGGAACCTTAGCACTCGAATGTATGTGACGAATTCGGTTAGGTGGCCTACAGAATCAAGTATGTGTGAGAATACTATAGAGAGTGTGAAAGCAATTCAGAATGAGGCCACCGACACTGAAAAGATGAAGTGGAAAGAAAGTACGGGAAGGTTGGATGTGAATGGTTGCTGGATTGATTTGTCAGATCAGAAAAGATGGATGTTGCCTGATGCGTATGTACTGGCCGTTGTGCAAATGGCACATGGGTTAGCACATATTAGCGCGAAAGGTATTTGCAAGTTGTTGGCTGATGTGTGGAAGAATGATGGAATTACTAAGTGTGCTGAACGTTTGGTGAAGAATTGTATGGTGTGTATAATGTACAATCCTGGCAAAGGAACCCCAACTCCCCCTGGCAGTTTTGCTCCTCCTTCGTATCCCTTTGAGGTGATCCAATTGGACTTCATCCATATGGAGCGATGCAATAACCTGAAATACGTTTTGGTTGTGGTTTGCGCATTCTCCCGATGGATCGAGGCCTATCCCCTCAAAGATAATACTGCTTTGTCTACTGCGAAAATCCTACTGAAGGAATATTTTCCTCGGTATGGAATGCCTAGAGTCGTGTGGTCAGATAACGGAAGTGAGTTTGTTGGAAGTGTGATGAAGAGTGTGTGTAAGGGCCTTGGAATTAATCAGAAATTCCATAGCGCCAATCATCCCCAGTCAGCTGGATTGGTTGAAGGGTACAATGGCACCCTTAAACTAAAATTAGCGAAGATCCAGGCTACGACTGGACTTTCGTGGCCTGACGCTTTGCCTCTAGCATTACTGTCAACTAGGGCGACTGTACACTCCCGAATAGGGCTTAGTCCCTATGAAATAGTGTTCGGCCGTCCTGCGAATGTGTGGGGGGTTCCTAGGCCAGGTATGTTTGTTGATCTTGAGTACCCGATGTTGATTGACTACTTACATGACTTGACTGCTAAACTGAGGTTAATTCATCAACAGGTTTACGACGCCTTGCCGACGCAGACGGAGGGTCCAGGCCACCAGCTCCAGCCTGGTGATTGGGTTGTCACCCGAAATTTTTCGCGCAAGAAGAATCTGGACCCCCGCTTTGTTGGACCTCACCAGGTGCTTTTGGCCACGAGGACTGCCGTTCGTCTTGAGGGACGGAAGAACTGGGTACATGCTACCCATTGTAAGCGAGTCCCTATTCCTTTGCCGGCAGACCCGTGGGTGAGGAAAGGCATTGCGTCAACAGAAGCAGCGACATTGCCGGCGTTTGTACCTTTCAGTGACGCACAACTTGTTGGTGAACACTCAGCGCAGCAGAAAGCCATTGTTGGAACATTGTCAGCAAAAGACTCAAGACCAAATCAGCAAACTGATCAGCAGGACGCTGTCTCTTCGACAGATCCTTTGTTCGACGAGCAGACACGTCCCGGGAAACATCGATATTCTTTGCGTTCTCATACTAAGGACAAATAAATTTTTGCTTGCTTTGCTGAAATTGATAACTGCAATATCTTCGTTTCCCCTGATCAACTTTGAACATTCGTATCATTGAAAATTGTTTTGTACATATATCAGGATTTTTTTCTTGTATCTTTTTCCTTCCACAGCTGAATTATTGTGCTAAATAAATACATATTGTGTATTGAGGGCCGTAGGGCCGCGCGCGTACTTCCTTCTGGACAGTAGGTCTTGACGCTAGGTTAAAGGCCGTCGGTTCCTAGGAACTCCTGGGAATTGACTATTGCTGCACAGAACGAAGTGCGTCAAGAAACGTTGCGGACGGTCGTAGGGAAATGGCATTTTTGAAGCTGAATGATTTGGAAGGAACGCAGGCGTATAGAGTCAAACTGCAGAAACTTAGTCGTACGAAATGTTTTGTATTCCAATTGTTTGTACTGTTTTTAACTGCTTCTGCATTTTTGGCGGGTGGGGTGTATTACACTATGTCTTACTTCTTACTTCCTACCCCTACTCCTACTCCTTACCCTAACATTACTTCTACTGCTTCTCCTCATTCCTTTCATATGTTACCAGAACACGAACAGGCTAGACGTGTAGAATTCCGCAACAATTCCTTTATCCAGCTCCTCCATCAGCATCAGTTAGTGGTTAACACTACTAATTGTTGGGTGTGTGGGTTGATGCCACATACTACGGGTAAGGGAATTCCATATCTGGTGTTACCGTATAGTTCCCAAGGGTCAGCTCGAGCATACCAAACAATGCTTCGAAGCGCACTAGGTTTCCACCCCTCTCCAGAACGTTCCCCCAAACCGGGTCCTACCTCATGGCAGTGGGTGGTATCGATGATAATACAGGATTTGGAAGATGAGATCCATGATGCTTATCTCATCCCTAAGGCAGAGGTACAAACCTATAGGGCACCGAATAGAGGGGAATATAGTACGTTCACTAATGAAAAGCAGCTTAAAAGCTCGTCTCCAATATGGGTCGTACCCCACACTGGTAATTTTTGTCTTGTGGGTCGTGGCTCGCAAGCCTCACTTGGAGTAAGTGCTTGCACTGAAAGTTACGTTCTGTCAATGTCCCCGATCCCTGTGCTTCTGGCTGCCAAGGGTACGTACTTCATCTGTCATGATCGTGCATACACATGGTTGCCCGCAGACTTCATGGGCTCATGTTTTGTTGCAAATCTGTTGCCTCCGACGTTTACTGTAGATGCCGATTATCATAAGACTAGAGTTGTACGAGGCGTAATTAGTGAAGAGGATACTGCCGGTCAAGAGGCAGGAGACTTTTTCAAGGGTTTCCTCCCGTTTTGGGGACCTATGGTTAATAGTAGGAACCTGAGACATTTGACTCGAGTGGTAGAATCGACAGCTAACATTACTGCCAGTGCCCTTGGTAATATCACCACAGAACTTCAGGCGGAGAGACTTATGACATTACAAAACCGTATGGTTTTAGATGTTGTCTTAGCAGATCGCGGTGGGGTATGTAAAGTGATCCATTCGAGCTGTTGCATTTTCATTCCAGATAATGCTCCTACTGTCTATCAAGCCATCTCGAAGTTGCACAAGATCTCCGAATCCATACACGTGGATGTAGGGGATTGGACGCTACTTGGTTGGTTTTGGGGCCTGGTGTCGACTTGGGGTTGGAAGATTCTGACGATCATCGGGGTTGTGGTAGTGTTCCTGTTCACGTGTTGCCTTTGTGTGCAGTGTGGTCCTGCCTTATGTGGCCTCTGTGCTACAACGTGTATGAGACAACCATCTGTTACCAAGGGGACTCGGTTGGACAGAGCTATGCTACAACGACATCTTGATGGTCTGATGAATATCGAGTATGATTCCGACTAGTGCTTGCCTACATGAGGGCAAAAGGAGCGTCTGAGGTTCCGTGACAATTGTAAGTGGTGTTTTCGACTCACACGAATATGGTCGAGTCTAGTATCTATGAACCGCAAATGACGAGTTTAGCAAGTGTGCGCAGTTTCGCTGTGCTAACTTAACCCGTTCGTTTGTTATGTGGGTTTGTCATCTGTACCCACGGGTTCCATCTTAGATACGGCATCCATTTTGTCTCTTGCCCTCAAGTAGCCAGCGAACGGACGCTGTCCGCTTCGCGACCCTGGGACTCCCAAGATATTTGCGGAAGACACATGTTCTTTGAAAGTGTCTTTATGACGAGGGGGATGCTATTGTAAGGCAGATGGCGCCGCTCAAGGCTCATCTTGCCGCACGGGCTTATTGTCTCAGTTGTGCATCTCATTAGGCACGTCCCTTTGATGCCTGTATCTCGTGCTTCTCGACACTCCCCTTTTACACCCTTTCCGATCTCCCCACTGTTTCCGTCTTCCTCTGCACCTGTCTTCGTTCCTGTTTCGATCTACTTTACTGCTGATTGGAATTTGCTAATGGTGGGAAGATGGGTTTTTACAGTTGGGAACCGCCAAATGTTTCCGCACTTATGTTCCGGATCTTGTGTGTTTCAAAGTGATCTAAGCGACCCCTCTGAGAGCGACTTGTGGGAACCAGGTTGTAAACTATTGTGTATCATGTTATCCTATGGGTAGAAACTGTATAAAAGGAGCGATCCACAAATACAATTTGAAGCAGTCTCCCCGAACTACACTCGATGTACTTCCTGTGACTTCTGTGTTCCCTGCAGTAAATAAACCTTGACTCTTTGACGCCGAAGGAAGTGTCCCGTGTCTCTGTGATTTGTACGCCGGAGCAGGTTACCCACGAAGGTTTCAGGTGTTGTGCCCTGGCACCGCTGGGTCCAAAGAACCCAGTCCTTCATCCGTGCCATACAACTTGTCATGCATAAAGACATTTTGGTGTGCAGTGTCATGAATTTACTACTATTAACAGAATAACCAGTTGTCCATTACCATGACATAGCCCTAACAACACCTATAGTGACAATGTGTAGTGTGTATGACCTGTCCATCTGTACAAGAGACAAGACCTATGTACCCAAAAATATCAACAAACATATCTGACAATGAATCATGATCCATACACACAGTTGTTCTCTGTATACCCATGTCTAAACCATATCCATATGTATGTGAAGCCACAAGAGTCTGTACACTAAACTGGTGATTCCCAGGTGATGGAATGAAATGTACAAATGCATCAGCATGGATCAGCAACATGCTAGATCTGGCAATGAGAATACACTGAAGCACAAATCAGAGTTAACATTACATGTGCCCAATTAACACGCATAAAACTTTTAAATTGGTGAACATCAATCAAATGTATCAAATGTTGCAATATAACAGATTTTTATTGACATTGAAAATAAGTAAGAAATATCTGTAACAAACTACCTCTAACACTAATACTAAAATATCTTAAAAGCTACAAATCTATTAAAAAACCTATTTATCTATGGGTAACCTTCTTAACTTATCCTAGTTAAGAAGACCACTAAACATCATCCCCCAGCCATCCTTAACACATCAATGCAGAATAGACATAGCATACTTATCCTATACAGAAACTAAGAAATAGACGAGTAAAACACAGATAGATTTTTTGGGTATTTTTCATTTTTTTTACAAATAACAACAAAGTAGATGACCCCCGTACATAAAAAATAGATTAATAATAACATTTGCACCTATTAAGAATATAAAAACCTAACTAACCTATCTAACACTACATTATATAACTATCCTAAACCTACACTATGCCTAATCCTAACTACAATTACTTACAAATATATAAAAACTATATACAAAATTAAAGTTATATGCGACCCATCAGATAGTCCATGCACTGCTGCATTCCGTCCATTTTCTGTAGCATTGTGGCCATCTGCAATTCAAGGCCACTGATCTTTAATTTAAAAAAATCATAAGATTGGGTGGACAGCCCATTTATTTATTTTTAAAGTTGCACACACATGACCCAGGTGGTTTAGGTGGACATAGGAAATCAGGGTAACAGTGGGACAATATACAACAGGAGCAAGACAAAATTAAGGTGGACATAGGAAGCAGGTTGGGCGAGAACGAGAAGTAGGGCAATAAACATCAAGAGCAAACAAGACAGTAAGGCAGGCGACAATGGGTCGCAACACATGATATGTATACAATGAGTTAGAGGAAAGAGGAGCAAAGCTTCTAGTTCAACAATTTGTTCATTAGTAGAGTTTTAACTTCCCTTTGGAAGGAAGTTCCAGATTCTCGGGGCGATACCAGAGAATGTTCGATTGTAGGTTTTAACCTTATTAAATTTCTTTGGCTTGAGCAGCAGTGTGCCAGTGCTCCTCGTGGACCTAGAGCCACCAGAAAGTTCCAGCTTGTTTGTTAGGTAGAGTGGGTTGTTGAAGTGTAGTGCTCTATGGGTCATACACGTGATCTTTAGTAACCCTGGGCGGAGTTCGCGGAGTGGGGCTTCGCGGAGCTACGCGAAGTGGGCGAGAAACTACGCCCACCTCCGCACTCCGCGTAGCCTCACTCCGCAAACACCACTGGCCGCCAGCCCCGCCACCCGCCTCCCTCCCGCCCTCCCTAAATACTTTGAAATAAAGGAATAAAATAATTTAAAAAGCACTTACCTTGCCGCCGCTGCCCGCCGCGTCCCTGGGGCTCGCGATCTTCCGTCTTCTTTACTAATGCGCATGCGCGGGCGGCCGCGCATGCGCATTTTCTCGTGAAAATGCGCATGCGCGGCCGCCCGCGCATGCGCATTAGTAAAGCGGACGGAAGACGGAAGATAGTGAGCCCCGGGGACGCGGCGGGCAGCGGCGGCAAGGTAAGTGCTTTTTTAAATTATTTTATTCCTTTATTTCAAAGTATTTAGGGAGGGCGGGAGGGAGGCGGGTGGCGGCCAGCTACGCTCCGTCTGCGGAGCGTGCGTAGTGCCGCCTGGCTCCGCCAGCTCCGCAAAATGCGGAGTAGGCGGCACTACGCACACTCCGTGCACGGAGCGTAGCTGGCCGCCCACCGTTAATCTTTAGTTGGATCCTTGCCTCAAAGGAAAGCCAATTGAGCGATTTCAGGTCCAGCAAAATGTGGTTGGTCTTCTTAGAACCAGTGATGAGTCTAGTAATTGCATTTATAAATGCTCTCATGGGGGCTAAACTGAGTTTCGGCAGTCCGCATAGAGTAGCACTGCTGTATTCTAGTCTTGAGATGACAAGTGCTTGCCCCACCGATTTAAAGTCATCTTGGGAAAGGTAGGGTTTGAGTTTTCTTAGGATGCAAAGTTGAATGTTCGCTCGTTTGGTCGATGATCTTATGTGGGCTTGCATGTTTAGGTTTTTGTCTAGCCCAACTCCCAGGGATTTTGTGAAGTCAATGATGTGAGGTGTGCAGTTGAGGGCGGTGAGGTTACAGAGATATTTCACCACAGTGGGGGATTGCCTAGCGGGTGCAACAAGGAGGAATTCTGTCTTGAGGGTGTTTAATTTGAGATGGTTGGAGGTTAGCCAGTTTAGGGTATTGAGCAGGGTTCCTTTGAGAGATTTGATGTCATTGCCCGGCCACTCCTTTAAACCTCTGCACTGCGGCGGAATTCACGCTGCGGTTATGCGGTTAAAAGGCAGGCTTCATTTGGTCAAGTAAAGTGAGAGCGTCTTCCACTATGTGAGTGATGAACGTTTCGGTGCTGTGGCCAGTGTGGAAGCCCGATTGGAATAGGTCGAGAAGCTGGAATTGCTCAATGTGTTTGCGTAGTTGTTCATGAACACATTTCTCCAGAAGTTTTGCCAGGGTGGGTATGTTTGTGATTGGTCGGTAGTTGTTCAGATCAACAGGGTGCACTAGGCCAGCCTTCAGGCAGTCCAGGATCTCACCTTGAAGAAGTGGGGTGTTGATGATCTTCAACCAGAGTGGTGCTAGTGAACCTATGATTTCTTTGAAGAAGTTGGGGGGGAGGGGGTCATTGAAGTGATTAGAGGGTTTAAGGGTCTAGAGAATATTGAGGATGGTAATGTCATTAAGGGGAGTGAATTGACTCCATGAAGCATTGTTTTTGAGGGAGAGACCATGAGGAGAGGTCAGGGGTGTGGAGACAGCGGAGTCAAAAGAGGGCGAGAGATAATATAATATGTGCAGCAGACCTTAGATCTGATTCGATTTTATTTGTATTTTCGAGGAAAACTTCCGCAACCGCATCGCGGTTTGGTTTACGGACTAGAGAGGTGTTGAGATTGGGTAGAGGTGTTGTTGGATTGTGATTTAATGAGCTCAAAACGTCGTTTCGGGTGATTTTTGGCTTTGTCAAGTTGGCATTTGAAGAAGTTGGCTTTCGTTGTTCTAATGAGTTTGTTGTATAATGGCTGCAACACTGTTCAGAAGTAGAGGGTGAGGCAATTACGGGTCATGGTGCTGGTGCACTAGATGGTCCTGGTTGCGGGACACTACCACCTCCTTTCTCATTTCAAGTTGATCTTGGCTTTCCATTTCCAATTTTTATTTGTAATCCAGAATCCTTTGCAAGCCATGTCTTGTCCACCTTCTGCTTCTCATTTGTCTGCGACATCCATCTGAATCCCTTGGCCACCTCACATATGTGTGCGCGCTACATCCACTTCAGCCACCCTACACAACCCCCATGTTATGACCACCAATGTGTACACCTCCCCGTAGATAAACCATTGGCGCACAAACCTACTCACCACCCTCCACAAAGAAACCTGAACAACAGCACCAAAGAGCAACTCAACTCTGCCCAAGACTGCAATGTCACACACATCTTGACCAACACAAAACTCACAGACATAGAAATCCAGAGATGAATCTTCAACTGTGCATTCATGATTGGACACCTACATAACCCCAACAGACAACTGTACTGGAAGGCTATCTGGTTCACTTTCAAAATCCTAAAAACATTACGCAACTGCAGACGCCTAGAGAATGATTTGAGGAAGAGCAAATCCTCATAGGACTGCACCACCTCCAATGACCCCATAAAAGAATTCCACGCTACACATCATATGCACCAAATGGACCTTCATCATAAACATGTTCGCAAACTCCAGCAACAGCAAGGAACTATTCTTAATCATCCTTGACTTTGACAACCCCCCAGAGACAAAACAGACCTCTTCCCCTCCCAGGACCACTTCAATGAGCTATGCTCCTACTTCCGTCTGAATTACATGTTCCTCTAAGACAACTTCAACAACCAGACACCGGTCTTGGAAAGCACACAATCCTCCAGCAATGCCAGCCACACCTCCATCTCATCCTGGACCACAATCACCACCTAGAACACCGCATCACCCATGAAAGGCATCCACTCCTGATCCCACACCGACCCCTGTCCCACCCCTCTTAAACAGTGCATCTGCAGCCATTGCTCCATAACTGAAACACATGATCAAAGCCACCCTCAAAACGGGCATCTTTTTTTTATAACTGGAAGTGCACAAAAATAACACCCCTACTCAAGAGGCCTTAAGCACACCCCATGGTCCTCTAAAAACTACCCACCCATCTCACTCATCCCATTTTAGCACAAAGGCAATGTCCAGCATTTGCAAATCATTGAATGAAACTACATCCTCATGCACCCACAATCTTGGATCTGCCTCAAGTACAGCACAGAGACTGCTCTATGCACTGTCTTAGTCAACATCCTCACCCTCCTCGACCGAGGACTCATCGCAGACCTGATCCTACTCGCTATCTTAGCAGACTTCAACACCATCTCCCACCACACACAAACAGCCAGACTCCACAATCTGGCATTCAAGTAACAACGCACTAATGGCTCCTTCCTAACCTTGAGATGACAAACAGTCAGACTCACACATTTCCTCTCAAAAACCACGTAAATCAACTGTGGAGTACACCAAGGATCGTGACTCTGACATAAGCTCTTCAACATCACATTGCCCTCCTCTTCACCATCGACAGAGGGTATCCTATGCCAGAGACACACATATCATTCACCAGACTCAAGTTCCTGGAAGGAATGAAAGACGTTGCATCCTGGTTGAGCAAAAGCAGCATGACGCTGGACTTAGAGAAGACATAGCTCCTCATCCTTGGATACTCACCCTCTGCATGTGACAACTCCTGGTGGACCACACCACTCGACACCCCCCAACCATAGCATCATACTTGACTCATCATTTTCCATGGCCCAACAGGTATACTCCGTCTCATCCACATGCTTCAACACCCTCAACATCGTAGAAACAGCTTCAAATGGATCAACAATTAATGAATTAAGAGCATCACCAACACACACATAACCAGCAGGCAGGACAACAGAAACACCCTCTACACCAGGTTAAACAAATCTGTCCTCTGCAAACTCAAGACCTTACAGAACACTGCAGCCAGGCCCATCCTTGGCATCATCCTACACATAAACATCACCCAACACCTGCTAGACCTCAAATGGCTCCTCGTATGGAAGAGAGTAACCTTCCAACATACTTATCCAAGTGTGCAAATGCCTCCACAACAGCAGAGCCCAATACCTCAACTACAGATTCTTCTTCCACACCCCCAAGTGTAACCACTGATCTGCCCAGGGTGCACTTGCCCAAAGCCTGCGCACCTTATTTATTTATTTATTTTATATTCTTATAAAGCGCCAGACTAGACTCCCGAAGGGGTATCTCTGCGCTATTACTGTGCCATGAGATTGTGCAGGTTACGAGAGCATAATTATTAGGGAGTGCCGAAACTGAAGGGTAATTTATTTATCGGGATATAGGTAAGTCTTTAAATTCTTCCGGAAACGCAGATGACTGGAGATTGATCTGAGTTCTGGGGGCAAAGAATTCCAGAGTATTGGGCCGGCATAGGCTAATGCACGGCCACCTTGTCTGTTTTTTTTTATTTTTGGTGTCTGTAAGAGCTGCTGATGAGTAGAGCGCAAAGAACGCCCCGGGATGTAGGGCTGAAAGATCTTAGTCATGTACTTCGGGCCCTCTCCTATCCTGCTCTTATGAATTGTGCATAGAGTCTTAAATTGGACTCGCTTCCTCACTGGAAGCCAGTGGAGTCTCTTCAGCAGGGGGTTTGAAGGAGTCCTAGCTGGAACATTCAGGACAATCCTTGCTGCTGTGTTTTGGATTACTTGCAATTTGCTGAGCTGCTCCTCGTTTGCTCCGAGGAGCAGCCCATTGCAGTAATCCACCCTGCTGATGACCAGAGCCTGCACGAGCGTTTTTCTATGATGGTCTGGTATATAGGGGAAGACTCATCTCAGCATCCCGATAGCCCGGAAACAGGTACCAGCCACCTGATTGACATGTCCCTTGAAGGTAAGTTGCTGGTCAAAAAGCACTCCCAGGTTCCTGACAGAACTCTTGGGGGTGGGGACAGGGCCAAGCTCCGCGGGCCACCAGTCAGATGACCAATATGTCGCTGCTTGCCCGAAACACATTACCTCCGTTTTCCCCACGTTGCACTGCAGACAGTTAGTTGACATCCAGTCTGCAATGGCTCTCATACCATCTGCAAAAGTTCTTTTTATTGCAGATTTGAGAGTTTTAAACGGGAAAAGGAGTTGGGTGTCGTCAGCATACGACACCGGGGTGAACCCGAAAGATCTAGCCAGGTTGGCTAGGGGTGCCACATACACATTGAAGAGTGTAGGACTAAGGCATGAGCCTTGTGGCACTCCCTTATTGAGCTCCCTTAGTGTGGGTCAACATCATGCACGTACCCAACCTGCACATCTTCATTCACAGTCTAATGACCTGACTCTTTCACTGCATGGATCTGCTCACCCCCCCACGCCTTGATGCCCTCACGGGTGAGTCGTGCACTCATAGGTGCTTATTCACATCCCCTTGCTTTGCCGAAGCGTCACTTTTCAAATGGGAAAAAGTGACACATCAGTGTTTCAAGGGTGTTGTAAATAAGCCCCATAATTTCCTGGATTGATTCATTGATTGATTGATGCCTCATGCTTACATAGACATTCTGACTAATGTGGAATGTGACATTTTCTCTCAAGATAGGGACATATTTACATGAAAGTGCCACAGTTAGGCATCACAAGCCCTTTGTCAGTGCCACACAGCAGCACTTTCAGGGCACTGTAATGCAACATTATCACAATGATATGTTGCATTCATGTGCTTTACCCTGCACTTGCACACAAACAGCATCCATGCACTGGTTCTCTTTCAATGAGGGCTGTAGAATACAGCAAGCATTGAAAAATGTAAAATACTTGTTTACAAGAAATACGTTTTCCTCATTGTGACTCGCTACTCCATCCATAGGGTGGTGTAGCATACTGATGCTTTTATATGTTTACAATTCCTTGTCAATCATGAAATGTGTCGGGTTCCATGGGTGTTGCATGCGAACACTCACAGCAACACCCATGTAAGCGTTGCATGTAAATGGTCCATACTTACAAGGATCAGCAAAGCCACACAGGGTGGCTTTTCAAGATCTTCTACATATTTGCCAGAGAAAAGTGCAGCACTTTGCGTGAAAGAACATTCCATGGGTTTTGCTGTGGGTGTTCCCACACAACATCCATGGAACCATACACATTTCCAGATTTACAAGGAATCATAAATCAGGAAATGTGTGTGAATGCTATGCCTCCCAAGGGGCAGTGTAGGGAGGCGCAACGAGGAGAAATGTTTTCATTGCTCCTAGTTTTTACCTCTTTTAATGCGTGCTGCATTCTACAGCATGCATTGAAAGAGGAAAATGCCTGTTGTGATTGTTTTCATGCAGGAAGGGGCACCTTCCTGCACGAAAACAATTTTCCCATGGCGCAGGTATCCTTGCCCCATGGTGCAAGGGTGACTACGCCGGCGCATGGCAGCTGATTGTGCGCCAGCGCAGAGCACAGGAATACGACATATCATTGGAAATATGTTGCATTTATGTGCTCTGAAAGTGACTCAGTGTGGCACAGCCAAATGGCTTGCGGAATGCACTGAGTTACTTTCTTGTAAATCTGCCCCATAGTGCCTAGATATTTCACCCAAGTGTTGGTGTGCAGTGCAATGCCATCATAGTTAAGTTGTTTGAAGTTACATTAATGTAAACGTATATGGTCCGTGGGTATTGAGTGTGAACACACACAGCAACATCTATGAGGCATGTCTGTAGAAGTGACACACACATATGTGAATTTTTAACATGGCCAATGAATGTCACACATGTCGGCTTCATACATCACAGATGATATGACACAAAAAGATAGATTGTTGCATCACACAAATTTTCCCACCCTTAGCACTGTGCGTTTGTGTATATGCAAAGATGCCTTGTTATTCATTGAAAATTATTTTTACTACATATGGGGCAGTGACATGACTACAAGCAATTTTGTCACAGATGTCATGATGTATCTTCTCAGGGACCACTCCAACACCACTTATTCAAGTTAAATATGTGGATAGAGCAATGTATGGCAATGCTATATGCCTCTTACTGAACAAGAAATTTGTTATTAGACATTTACTTCCAGCCCAAGATGGTCGAGCAAGTCACCCTATCGACTGACTAGATCCTGCCATCGGTGCTTAAGCTAGTGAACTATGCGCTCAACCTCAAATATCCCGGCCATGTGGTGCTGGACCCTGCCCCGCCTCTGCTTCCGTTCCGATGCTGAGTAGCCCTTGAATACTGATCATACGTGGCAGGAAATGGAATATGTAAATGTAAATTGATACTTGTATAGCGCACTACTCACCCGTAAAGGTCTCAAGGCGCTTGTACGAATACCGCTGTGGAACCCATCCTGGCTTTCCCTGTGAGGCATCCACTCCTGGGCACCCCCAAGGTGGAGGCCAGGCATCCTTAGCATTGTGGGGGCCGTTATGGAGTTTAAGCAAGCTATTGTTTAGAGTTGCAGAGTGGGACTCCATGATTGGAATAGGCACCGAGGCGAGAATTATCAGGTCCGTGGAATTTTGAGCCCAAGACCCGCCAAGGCGGGGAATTGAACCCTGGTCCGAGGCTAGATCTCTGCATCAGGGTCTGCCGCTCTAATCATTGAGCCACACTTCTCCACAATATGAGTCAAGTAATGCCACCAAACTGTCTGTTGGACAGGTTTTTTGGACCTGCCAGATATGACAACTTATGATGTTGTTGTTTAAAATTGTACTTAAGACAATTAGAAAGGAAACTTATATTCTGATAAAAAAATCTAACCCACCCCTATGCTTCACCTACACTTAGCTTCCCCAACTAAACACTCACACCCCAAGACACAACAATTTAAACCACAAAAAGACTTTACAATGACAAAAGACGTACAAACAAAGGTTTAAAGTGCACACAAACCAGACAAAACACAGTCCAAACTCCAAAAACAATGATAGCACTCCTCAACAGCCTCCTCCGCCAAGCACACTCCTAGGAATACTAAGAGAAAGTGAAAGTAACTGTGTACTTCCTGGATTTCAGCATTGCAGAGGCATTGCATCATTTCCTGCAATGATGCGTCACGTTTTGACGTTTTGTGTTGTATTTCTTACAGTGTGTCATGTTTTCTACTCAATTGCCTTTTTAGTTTACATCTACATGTGTGACGTTTCTCTGTTTTGCGTGTGTTTTAGCCTTGATGCGTTAGGCCTAATGCGATCACATGCATTTGCACCTGCCACGCATCACGTTTTTAGATTTTCGTCTATTCTAAAGGAGATCCTACCTGTTTTTGTGTCACTTTACGGTCCATTGCATCACATTTCGGCTGTCTGGGTGACTCATCCCTGATTTGTGATTGCTTTACGCTTTTAATTTTGTGACACTTAACGTTCTGTTGCGTCACGTTTTTGGGGTCTGAGTGACTCAACCCTGATTTGTGAATGCATTACGCTTTTAATTTTGTGACACATTACGATTTGTTGCAACACGTTTTTGGGGTCTGAGTGACTCAACCCTGATTTGTGATTGCTTAACGGTTTTAATTTTGCGACATCTTACGGTCTGTTGCCACACATTTTGGGTGTCTGAGTGACTCAAATATGATTTAGTGGTGAATAGGTGGAGATGTGTGGTATTGTGCAAGGTATGTGTCACTTAATGCACATGTATGTGTTCCTTTTCAACATGATGCATGATTTTGTGATGGTTTATATAAATTTATGTTGACAACATTCACGTTCATCATGCGATATGTGTGCATACGTTTGTATAAAAAAAGAATTCGCTCTGTTTGTGGTACTTTTATGGTAGACTTGCACATCATGTGGATCACATTGCATCACACATCATCAGCACTACCTGCAGGACATTTGTTAACATGTCACAGCGAGACACCCTGTGTGTCTTCACATATGCTTGTGTCAAATACCACCTCTCTCACAATCTTTTAATTCTGTTGGTATTGCTACACCTGTAGATTTGCTCCATGATGTGAAGAATTGAGTGACAAGGTGTGTGCGACGTCTTATCCCTGCAGCAGTGTTGAGTATGGCTCGTTCTTTTGCTTCAGCTTCGTCATCGCCATTATCCATTTGTTCAGGGGGCTGTTTCTCTTCGTCCCAGGGCACATTTGTTTTGACACATATGTTGTGGAGTATTGCACATGTCATTATCATCTTGCAGACCATTTCTGGTGAATAGAATAGCCTTCCTCCTGATAAATCTAGGCAGCAAAACCTGGACTTAAGCATTCCAAAGCTTCTTCTGATGATGTTTCTTGTTCGACAGTGTGCATGGTTGTATACCTTTTGTGGATTGGTCTGGGGATTGCCAAATGGTGTCATCAACCACGTATGTAGGCCATATCCTTGAACGGTTGTAAGTGGAAAGTAAGATAAATGTGTTAACTTTAGTGAGAAGAAAGTATACATGTATTGTGGTGTACATCATGTTTGTACAGAATATAATGGTGATTTCTGTTGGTGATGATTAGATGTTGTGTATGACAATGAGTTTTCCATTTTTTCTGACACTTGACTTGCTATCTATCAATTGATGTGCGTGTCAAGGGACGGAGCTTCGAAGTGCATGTTTTTGGACAGAAAGGTGTGTGGTATTGCAATGTGCGAGTGTCATCTGTGTAATGATTTAGTTTGATGCACACTTTCCCTGATTGTGCATGGCACATCTATGCACATTTCAATATGTGAGTGCGTTAGAAGTTTTGTTGGTGCAAAACAGAGTCAGTTGCAATGCATAGTGATCCAAAACATTTTGTTGATGTTATGATTCTATGTCTTTGGCCCTGCATTGTCACACATTATGGTGACATGTCCCTGCACAGGTACCTTTGTCACATGGTGCACCAATACCTGTATCCTGTGTATGATATATTCAGACATTTAAGTACACCTTAAGGCACGTACACATTCTATTTGGCTGTGTAGCTATTTCCAAGCATGCTTTACAATGCATTACACCTATGATAGTTGGTTTTAATTAGATGGCATGTGTGCATAACTCAACAGTGTGACTTATTGGTCTTCACAACATTTTGTATGATATTTGCATGCATTTCTATCTGTTATCCTATGGCACTTTCTGTTATCATGCTATGTATGTGTGTATCTTCAGAAGGTATCAAGAAGGTGCCACAGCATGGCACCCCAAGCCCTTTCCCTGCACCACGCTACATCACTTCCTGGCACATGAATGTGACATATTTACAATATAATATAGCATTCCTGTGCTCTCCCCTGCACTGGCGCACAAAAGGCTGCAGTGCGCCGGCACAGGCACCCTTGGTGCAAGTATGCCTGCGTCATGAGGAGATTGTTTTTGTGCAGGAAGGGTCTTTCCAGCACAAAACAATCACTACAGGCGTTTTCCTCTTTCAATGCGTGCTGTAGAATGCAGCACACATTGAAAGAGGAAAAAAACGCTGGGAATTGCAAACTTTTCTCTTCATTGCACCAAGCTACACAACCCCTAGGATGGCATAGCAAACTGAGGCATTTACATATTTAAGATTCCTCATAAGCCTGGAAATCTGTCTCGTTCCATTGGTGTTGTGTGGGAACACCCACAGCAACACCCATGGAATGCTCCTTTCACGGCAAGTGCTGCGTGTAAAGGGGCGATATTTACAAGGACAGGAAAATCAATGCAGGGTAGCTTTTCCTGTACTTGTATGTATGGGGCAGGGAAATGCGCTGCCAGTGCTTCACGAAAAGTGTATACTGGCAGCACAAGGGGCTTGTCAATCGACCTTGTTATGCGGTCATTGTGTATATGTGGGTTGGCATTTTCACATTAACTTCTTGCATCATTCTGACACAAGGGCACGTAATGTGCCAGAGGGCCAGCTATTCTTGCAGAGTATAGTCATGTGTTAATGTTATTATTCTAGCTATTGTTGCTTACCTACAAGGAGACCATTGCCATATTGTCCATTTTGGAAACAGTCATTGATGATGCAGTTTCTGAAGATATATGAATCATGAACGCTCCCCGGATATTTTGTCAGTACATTGATGAATAGTCCCCGATGGTCCACAATGGCCTGAACATTGATGAAGTCTGCGTGCTTCCTGTTGCGGTATAGGTGTGAGTTTGTTGCAGGTGGTACCAGTTGAACATGCGTGCAGTCCATTTCACCAAGTACATGTGAGAAGCCAGCAATGGCATAGAAACCTTGTTTAATGTCCATCTGCTGCTGGGGTGTGTTGGTAAAATGGAGGCGGTGTGGTGTGAGCCTAATGATGGCATCCAAGCTGTTGCTTGAAAGAATCCTGAGGCCAACATGTGTAACACTGCCAGTAGCTTTGGTGAGATCTGACGCAGCAGGGTCAAAATTGATGCTTTTTATGAGGCAATACATTTTGATGACTTGTTCATCACGGAGTCCAATGAAGGTGGTCCTTTGACGGTAGATGCGCTCCCTTCTCCTGTGCTTCCTTTGTGGTGATGGTGGAGAGTGAGGTTGTGGGATTTGGACTGAGGGGGTTGTCCTCTTCTTGTCCAAACTCCTAGCTGCAGTATTAGTATGTCCATGTTGGCTGATCTGCTGCAAAACTGCTGTGCTGATGTTCAATTCAATTTATGTAGTACTTGCATCATTTCCTGAGCTTGGGTTTAGGACTCGTAGGCTTGCTAGCGCAATTTCAATTTTGCTTGACGCATCATCAAGATGCATCGATGCAGTGAATTATTGTGAACATGCCTATGTCAGAAATGCGTTGGATTTAACGTAGGAACGTCAACCTTGCACATTTTAATACTCACGTGATGCAGCAGATTCTCGCGCTGCTCCATTCTGCCGCATCCTTGTTTATTTGACGCATCTTCAAGATGCGTCACCTTGTAAATTTTGCTTAAAAACCCACTGATGCGTCGCATAAAGTGATGCATCGGTGGCACAAGGGGCTTGTAAATATGTTTGGGAATGGCATAGTTAATCTGTGTTTCAGCGCAGATTCCTGTGTTATTCCTCATTTGCTGGTCATCTTCCCTTGCGCTTTTTTCATACTTTGAGCAAAAGAAATGTCCAGGTGGAGCCCTGGTTTTTGTGGTTCTTAAAGTTCCCAATTCCCGTTACCTCTCTAACCTGGAGTTATGGGCCACATGCAATCTGGCCTCATGAGTAGAGTACTTACCACTGGGCTTTTATTTGTTGGAAGGGTGCATTTTTTTATGATGGAATGCAATTTTTCCCAGATTTCAATAACATTGTAACTGCAACATTACTCTAATCAGTGGATTGTTATAAATTACCCTATTATTTACTGGTAATATTAATTACTCAAAACCAGAAGCTCCTCATCCCAGGCATCTCCTGCTAGCACCTTCCCACATCCTTTCTATGGTCAAAAGTAGTAATTTTTCAGTTTTTGTGGCCCATCTCATAATAATTTTCCTATTTCCAGGCATTTTCTGTCTTCATAAGCTACATTATCGGTGCCCTGATGGTAGGGTGACTACATGAAATGGAGGCAAATTCTGGAGAGGACTTTAAAAAAATTCAGGACAAAGGGTCGTAATTAAGCACAAAAATTCAAGACAAAGAGTTGAAATGAAGGACAAAAACTCAGGCCAAAAGGACAATTATACTGACACATCCAAGGAGCGGCCATACCTCAGTACTTTGTCAGTGCACTTATTTACTATTTTCAATATATAAATATATATTCACTGTGGTCTTTATGTGATTGCCTTTAGGTATGCTACATTCAGATGGTACTATAGTTCCTTGTTCATGGTATTAAGGGCATCATCTCCATCAAGATTTCCCAAACATTCTTAGAGAGAAGAGAGAAAGCAATAGCAATATTTTGATTATGTTTGTAAACATTTTAAATCTATGGCAAACAGTTTGGAAAACATTAAGGTAAGTGACCACATACTAGTTTAGACAAGTTGAACAAAAACATCTGGCTCCCCTCAACCTCCAGTCACCGTTAAACCTAAAAAAATAATAATGAGGCAGAGCAGATGGTGTGGGCGGCAGTCTCACACCTAATGTGAGGATGTGAGGTACACAGAACTTGTCTGTGGTCTCACAAAACTAGTGTGTGCTTCAGGAACTCTACATTTAGCTCAGAACTGGGAGCTCAGAATACCAGACAAATAGAATTAAACAGTAAGATGAAATCTAGATCAGATGGGAGATCCACAGCAACTGATTCAAAGGGTTTTTAATAAAACCGGAAAAATAAGGAAGAGGAGAACAAGGTGAGGCAATTCCTAAGATTAGACAAGATGGCCCCACCATGATTATTGGAAAGTATTGGGTACTTGAGAATTTGTCTCGGCAGAGAGGAGAGAAACAGAAGAGGAACTGTCAAGTGGTTGAACAAGCAGCACCATGCTGGCAAACTCTGCTGGTACAATGGTCCACTGGTTGTGCTTGTGAAGGGTGAGCAGGGGCAGAGCCCTTAGAAGGTTTTGCTGACCGACTGCCCACTCTTTCCATGTCTTAAAATGGATCCACAGTAGAGCCTAGGCCGAACAAGTGACGTGGCTCATCCCTAAGTGCCAAAGTACATGCAGAATCTTCAAAATATTTAGGATGTAAATTACACAAGCAAAATGTAAGAACATGATAGAGATTTTAAAATGTAAGAAGTGTTTCTATAACATATTGTACTGTTTTCCCCTTTATATACCATTATACCACTTTTTTGCAGGTTGAAAATCTAGGCAGAGTGACATTCCCTTGGCGCCCAGTGTGCTTTTTGTTCTTCTCTTTCAGTAATGGGCCATTTGGCGACACTAGTGAAGATGGTGTTCTGTTCGATATAGGTATCCCAATATCGTCTCAGGTAATGAATGCATATTTCACCTACATCCCCCTGATATTACACTGTATACCTGTTGTTAGAACTGACCTTTTACCTAGTAACGGTAATGCCTAAAGATGACATGGGTTTTCTCTGAAAAGCTTAAGCCTCATCCATTATGCATGAGGATTCTTGGAATCACAGCAGGACAGCAGGCCTACTATCTCCTGCATAATAACTGTGTATAAGGGTCATTACTTCCGTCATTCATGTCTGACAAGACACAGCAAGGTATATCCCCAGGGGGTACCACTTTGGGTATATATACACCATATCTTGCAAAGGTAGTCAGAGGAGAAAAGGACACACTAACGCGAGACGCTGACGTTCCTACATGCAGATATCCAGCTAGCAGTGGTCTGACATCCCTTGCGGGGTGTCTATCTCGAGACTAAGATGGAGTTCCACAGTCTCACTTTAGGTAATGGGGATAACTTTATCCTAGAGGGATTCCGGGCTTCTACACCTAAATACATCATATGTACACTTTGGCATATCTAGTTAGGGTCGCATCGTAGGAGTATGCATTTTACTGTCATGTATTTTATATACTTGCCTGTGTTCAATGTTTTAGCACGATGGCAGAAATCTACCATCTTTTTACTCTGTTGGTGCTTATAATCACTTATATCTGTTACTGTCTAGTGGTTGTTTCAGCACACCTATTTTACAATAGAATGACGCTTGCTCAATAAATCCTTATTAAAAAATATCCCCATAGTTAATTCTGTGTATCTCTCTGAGACGAAGTGAGCTCGAGTGACTGAGCGAACAGTAATATACTGTTTCCACGATCCTGAAGGATCATGGTTGTCATGTTCGGTAGCTGCCAAGAACTCTTCTCTCCTTGGTAAGAGGGCTTTCTAGTGGCACTGTGAGCTAGCTGGTATACAGGCTAAAATACCCGGTAAGGGTGTCTAGAATCAGACAGTGTATGTTGTTTAAACGCGCAGATCCTATATAGGTTTATAGGAACTACATGACAATGGTGGTTCTATCCCAGTTATTGCACTATTTTGCAAACCTTCATCTGCTCATTTCTTTTTCAGCCACCTCCACATGACTCACATCTGATTTGGGGGCTGGGGTGCTACTGGGTAGCTCTTTTCACTCTAAAGTTACCAGTGACTGGGGGTGAATTAGTCCATCTGGACTTAAATTGCCATTATTTAGCTGCACAACTACAATGTTTGTTTCACTAGCTATCTGGCCACCTCCTGCATAAGATGGGGTTTACCTGTAAAGACTTTAAGGATAGATTAGAGCACTACTCATTGTTTCCAACTGGCCATTCTACTCAATGCCACCCAGGGTTATTCCACCTGACTTTTTCTCACCCTATTAGAACCTGCAAACTCACTAACATGAAGAAATCCTCCTCTCCTGCAATTCCTTTGTTAGGCCTCACCACTCATATAGGACAGCATTTACTATGGGCAAGTCCATAAGTGGAATGCTGCAGGTCTCTTATAATTGTTGTATTTGTCTGTTGCTGCTGAGAAACTAGATTTCCAAACCCTATTGCAAACGAATGTCTTCACCTGCATCAATTCCTATCTTGCGAATACCTCGATCATTAAAATGCCCTATTTCATATCCGCCACCAAGCACCAACTCACATGAAGGGTACTAGGTGATCTACGCCATAAGGGCTGGCGGAAAACTGATAAGATGGGTGTACAGAGCTTTCTTGCAACATGGGGACCAGTACAGGGCTTTTCTGTGTTCTAACTAGGAGACAGATATGACCAGACTCCTGCACAATATGGGCTGGGATAAAATATTGAAATATCCCTGCAAAGTATCCCATGGCTCTCGTTTGAAGTATTTTCAATGTAAAATTAAATTTAATATTATGAACTGAGCCTACCTTACACCTGCCTGAATGAACAAAATATACCTCGGAGTTGCAGCTGCACATCCTCGCTGTATGTAATTTGATGCCAATTTGCTGCATATGCTTTGGTCTTGCCCACACTCCTTTCACACTGCCAGAGAGTTCTTGGGGTGCTGTCGCCCACGATGGGCAGTGAACTAATGAATTCCCTAGAAGTGGTCCTACTGGGCGTATTCCCCCACCGTAAGTTCGGGAAACCCTCCACAAGTTCCTCAACCAGGCTCCTAGCTCTTCTTCTAGCAACACACAATAATAAACTGATCTGGAAGGATTCACTTCCTCAACTTATCATAAGATGGACCAGGGTCCTGCTCTCTTGGTTTCGATCTGAGAGCACCGTGTTACGCAGGGACAAATGAGCCGTCTGATAAAATATTTTATTACGCCGGCGTGGGACATTTTGGTGGAGGTGCTTTAAAGACTGCGCCAAGAAGATACTCTCTCCTCATAATCCACCCACCGACACATGTACACGTGGTTCCTATATAGTAACTGTTCATGCCACATCTAGGCAACTACTCAAGGCAGTGGATTAAGCATGTCTATTTCTGACACACTTTCTTCATTTCCCCTGTAGAACACTTTCTTTTAAGTTAAACCAGCAGCAACTGGGCACTTTTTTATGGGCCTGTTTGTTACACAGGAACATTTAAAAATTGTATGGTAGCTCTTCATAAATGTTCTTCTGCAATTATAGGATGGAATCTATTGGGCTGCAGCATCTATTATCCCACCCTCAGAGATCCCTCGCCTTAAAAACCCATACACTGCCATTGCAGGCTGCATGTTTTGGTGCAGACCAAACTGTAGAGTCGACATGGCACACTTCCTGTGTGCCATGCCCCCAACACTGCCTGTGCCATGGGTAAGGCACCCCTCTGGCAGACCTCCAGCCCAAAGACAGGGTGCATTATACTACAGGTGAGGACATAGCTGCATTAGCAATATGCTACTAGAGTGTCCTTGCCACTCACAGACATTGTAAGTGCAGGAAAGCCATTTTGAGCGCATGGTCTGGGAGTTTGTCATTACGAACTTCACGGCTCCATGATGACTTTACTGAAATCTGGGAAGTTTTGTACCAAACTTCTCAGTATAATAAACCCACACTGATGCCAGTGTTGGATTTACTAAATAATTCACCCAGCGGGCATCTTAGAGATGGCCCCTGATAGATGACTGACCTCTAGTGTATTGGCTGACTGGTCCCCGCCAGCCAGCCACCACCAGACACTTTTCTTATCTCATGTGGTGAGAGCCTTTGTGCTCCCAGAGATCAGAAACAAAGCCTGCTCTGGGTGGAGGTGCTTCACACCTCCCCCTGGCAGGACCAGCAACAATTGGAGGTGAGCCTCAAAGGCTCTCACCTTGTGATGTGCTGATTTGGGCAGCTCCAACTTGTGGAGGTGCCCCCGGTCCAGACCCCACTTTTGGAAGCTGGAATGGCGGGAAGATTAGTAAGCAGATAAGTAGTGTCCCACTCAGCCTAGCACACCCCTAAGGTTGCCAAGAGCTGAGGTGAACCTTTCCCTTAGAAATTCTCCATCTTCAATTAGAGATTTAGGCCCAATAGGAGCAGAGATGTGTCCCTCTCCACAAAGGGAGGGGGCACTCAATGGGTGTAGGCACCTTATGGGAGAGTACCCATTGGCTCCTGCCCCCGACTTCAGTAACTCCCTTAAATTTTGCAGTAGTTGAGGACCGACTCTTGTGTCGGTGCAACTCACTACTACAAAAGGAACCTCAAGACTGCAGCAATAGAGGACCGACACTTGTGTCCATGCAACTTTGCCCTGCCAGAAGAAAGCCCAGCAGCTGGACGACCTACACAACCTAGAGGGATCCTCTTGACTGACGCTGACCACAGCTCTGTTCATGAGAGCCTGTACCCTCTTCCAAGTGGCCCTGTTGGCCTCCACCTGCTCCACCTGCTCGACCGCAGCCTCACTGAGACGGCCAAAACTCAGAGGAAGTCTTCCATCCCCACGACCACTACCGCTGGGCTGGTGGTGCCTCCCTTTGATATATAGTGACTCACTGATGACAAATGCGATAGTCCTGGTGTTGGCAGCCTCCTGAGTCTCATTCACCCCCATTGTTCTCCGCTGACCCAGAGAGTGGAACACCATTGCCGGTATTGACCGCTGCAGTATACATACTGAACCCTGCACCTGCTGCCCCAGTGTGGGGGGTGGTGGATTCCCAAGTTCAACCTGACCCTTGCTCAGGGTCAGACAACCCCTCGAAGACTGGCAACGTAAGTCTAGTATCTACCCGTTGATGCATAACACTGTTTTCCTTCCTTAGGATTGCATTGCATTCTATATATTATCTGCAACTGTTTATCTTGTACCAGTACTAAATGTAAATGTTTTGAATTGACAATACAAAAGTACTTCCAAGACCATAAAATATTCCTACTGCCTTTTGGAAAGTACTACCTGCCTATAACTGGGTTTGACTTGGTTACTAAAATAAAAGTAACTAAAGTAATACTTTTATAAAACATTGGTCTGGAGTTAGTCATTGAGTGTGTGTCCCTGCCGTGTGGGTATGACAAATGCATTCACACTACCCACAGATGAGCCTAACCGCTCAGCCCAACTACCACTAAATTGAGAGTAAGGTATGTCCTACTTTAACATCTGCCATACATTTGGGGACTCACTGGACTCTATGCATACTATATTTCTTTTTGGTATAGTATATACAGAGCCGGCTTTCTACATTGGTGGATCAGCAGTGGGGTCTACAACATTGCATGTGTTGGACTACTCAGCCAACACCTGATCACATGACAAAAACTCCAAAATTGTCTTTAGATTCTGATTTGTTAAATTGTCAATTTATAAAAATGTCTGTTTGGGCCTTGGTAACGTCCATTTAGCATTTGTTTTAAATATCAACTTACTGTAGTTAGGGGTAAAAGTATTTTAGAAGTTTTTTAGGCCTCTTGTAAAAAGATCTCCACTATTAGTGAAATCATTACTGATACACAGGACAGAGTTGAGGAGCTCGACCTCACCCTCTACCTCCATCTAGAGATGAGTGAGTTAAAGTACCTCTGTAAATTTGAAAAGATTTCCATGGGGTCATGTGCCTCCAAGATAAAGAGCCATCATCTCTTGGCAGAGTGTGCAAGGGAACACTCTTCTGAGGGGAGAGATCCCGACTCAGGAGATGATGATGTTAGTGACAAGGAGGACTACCCTAAACTCTCATACTAAATAAGGAGAACAGGGTCCCTGAGCCCCTGACTCCAAGGGTAGTGCTCACAGCACCTAGGTCCCACACAGGTGAGTCAGGTCCTGATGAGATCATTGAGGACAGCCTCAATGAAGAGGGGCTTACCTCTCAACAATCTCAACAATTGTAGCAGCAAACGAAATAGGGAAATGGAGCAATCTTATGACCCTAAAATCCCCAAAGGGATTGTCTCTAAATATGAGGAGGGTGACAATATAACCAAATGGTTCACAGCCTCTGAAAGGACCTGTGGAATGAGAAAAGTGAAGAAGTCATACTAGGGACTCTCCACCGTGCAGGTGAGCGGTCTAGTGGTTGCAGAACCAGAGCCTATATCTTACATTCAACCTGGCCCCGCGGGTAGACTAACGTGGTGAAGGCCACGGGCGTGCACCAGCGCTGCCGAGGATTCCGTTATTTTTTAATCTCAGCTGACTTAGAGCTGCTGCCCATTTTAAATCTCTATCGGCTCTTCGCGTGCAACCCAGCTGATTACGAGCTGCTTGCACGAGCCGCCTGCACTTACTTTTAAAACCTCACTGCTTCGTGTGTTATGCCCACAGTGCCCCGCATTACTTGCCAATTGCGCGCCTGCTCTACTTACCTCGCTCTTGACCCCGGTCCGCCCCGGCAGTGTGCCGTTTGTGCGGAGGGTCCCTGCACGAGCGCCACTTCCTGGTTCTGCACCACTTCCGCCCTGCCTCTCCACCGTGCAGGTGAGCGGTCTAGTGGTTCACGTTGCCCAGCATAAATGACGGGTTGGAGGAAGCGCAGCGGACGAGCGCAGCGGGAGCGCCGACTTCGCGCCGAAGTCGCGCATAAGTCAAGCCCGTCTGCGCCCGTCCGCGGCCGACCGAGGCCAGGGGCCATTCATGCTGCTCAACGCATTACTTATACCTCCCTGGAACTTCGTTCGTATTTCTCTTGTGCTCCTCCCTCCCCTCACACGATTGCCATTGCTCGGACTCATGATATCTTTTCTCCTCTCTCCTCTAGCGTCCCCCCGGCTCCTTCCTCTACTGCCCTGCCCCCCGACTCTGCCACTCTCACATCTTCCAGGCCTAGCTCTTCTGGTATGCGCTCCATCTCTGTAGTATATCTGAACACCCGCTCTCTTCCCAAACACCAGCTTGAGGTCTTCCAACTGCTCGAGGCCGGCACCATTGACATCCTGCTCCTCGTTGAAACTTGGCTACATGCGGACTCCTATCCTGACATCTTGGCCGCTATACCCTCGGGCTACTATATCCTTCATTCCAACAGGACCTCTGGTAGACCGGGTGGGGGAGTTGCTGCCATCATTCGCTCTAATCTACAACTCACTTCTTTAACTACCACCCCTATTTTGAACTCCGATATTCTTATGTTGAAATTCTCCTCTCCCAAACACTCCTTCATTTGTGTCTTAGTGTACCGTCCCCCTGTTAACATGCCCTCCTTCCCATCCTTGTTCAGTGATTTTATTTCACAACTAACCATTAATTCTGCTAGGATCCTGATCATCGGCGACTTTAATTACTGGCCATCCGACCCTCTTGAATCCTCCCTATCACTTGAATTTTCCGGTTTTCTATCTGCCCTCAATCTCTCGCAACATATCTCTGTTCCGACTCACTCTAAGGGCCATATCCTGGATCAGGTTTGGACCGCCAATTTGGACATTTCCTCTCCTTTGGTATATCCCTGTACCTGGTCCGATCATTTTTTCATTTCCTTTGCCCTACAAATCTCTGCGCCTACCCGCCCCCCTCCAGCCTCCAATTTCTTGGCACGTAATTGGAAGCACGCCGATACCTCTCTGTTCCACTCGACCCTTGCTTCCACTCTACCCCCCAGCCACTCTGACTTGAACTCTCAAGCAGTTGCAGTGGACCAATGGCTGTCTCTAGCCAGTGACGTAGTCGCTCCAGCCAAATCCATCAAATCGAAGCGACCCCACGATGCTCAGCGCTGGTTTACTGACCAACTTAAGGCCAGCAAACTCCTTCTTCGTCAGGCTGAGCGCCGATGGAGGCGGGATTATGATCCTTCACTGAAAACTACCTTCACTGACTTACTCAAATCCTACAAACAATCCATCACTTTGGCTAAATCTGCTTATTTCTCTCAAAAAGTAATCAATTCTGCATCTAAAACCAAAGAAATTTTCTCAATTGTAGCTGAACTCTCCTTACCCGACCGCGTAACACCTCAGCCTCAGCCATCACAAGCTTTGTGCGATTCCCTCAATTCTTTTTTTATTGATAAAATTGCCACGATTAAAAATAATATTCCCCCCACCACTATGTCTCACCTGAGTGCCCTTCCTCCCTCGAATCCCCACTCCCTGAATGTTTTTCCCCCGATCTCTTTAGACACCTTCCGCTCACTACTCTCGGCTGTGGACTCAGGCTCCCCCAAGGATTGCTGTCCTCCCAAAATTCTTAGAGACGCCTTCATGGCATGCCCTGACCCTCCTCTGGACCTTCTAAGCCGCTCACTCTCCTTAGGCTCTGTCCCCAATGCTTTCAAAAGCGCTGTGGTGGTACCTATTTTGAAAAAACCCGGTTCCGACCCCGCGGTTCTGGGCAACTACCGACCTATCTCCCTTCTCCCATATCTGGGGAAAGTCCTGGAAACCTACGTCACCCGCTGTCTGAGCACTTTCATCGAGGAAACTCATTTCCTCGATGACCAACAGGCCGGATTCAGACCCTCCCATTCCACGGAGGCGGTGGTGATAGCGGTTATGGACTCGCTGAGACAGGGGGCCGATAAGAACTTGGCCCAGGCCCTTGTGTTACTCGATCTCTCGGCCGCTTTCGACGCGGTCGACCACGACATCTTGGTCGACCGTGTCAGAAATGCTGGGATCTCGGGCCTGGCCCTGTCCTGGATTGTGTCCTTTCTCCAACTCCGGACCCAATCTGTACACTTATCTTCCTTTTCTGCTCCTTGCACTTCACTTTCCTGCGGTGTCCCCCAAGGTTCTGCTTTATCTCCCCTTCTGTTCAATCTTTATATGCAGCCTCTGTTGGTCTCCCTCCGCCACTCTTCTGTTACCACTTTTAATTATGCAGATGATCTGCAACTCATTTTCCCTATCGACTCCTCTCCTCTCTCCTGCTCTAAATTCCAAACCACCATGCTCTCCATCTACGAGTGGATGAACTTCAGCCAGCTGAAGCTCAATCCTAGCAAGACAGAGCTGGTCCTGATCGGTGGGCCTTCACATCCTTGGACTTCCAACTTCTGGCCCCCTGCCCTCGGCCCCCCCCCCTGCCCAGTTGACTCCGTGAAGAGCCTAGGTGTCGTCATCTCCAGCGACCTCTCTATGCGGCCACATATCAATGCTGTTACCTCGGCCTGCTTTTTCCACCTTCGCAGGATCGGTAAGATCCGAAGGTACCTCTCTCCAGAGGCTCTTATTCTTGTCATCTTGGCCCTGGTTACCTCACGTTTAGACTATGCCAACTGTCTATACGTGGGGATTCCAGCCTACCATCTTCAACGGCTTCAACTGGTGCAAAACCAGGCAGCCAGATTAATCTTCCAGCAACCCAAATATCAACATGTCTCCCCGCTGTTAAAAACCTTGCACTGGCTCCCGGTTGCGCAACGCTGCATTTTCAAACTTGCTTGCACTGTTTTTAAATCTCTTTTTGTTTCTGCTCCAGCTTTTATTTCTTTCTGCCTTCACCCTTATGTTCCCCCTCGACACCTCAGATCCTCTGCCCACAACCTGTTGGTCACTCCCAGGTTTAGACGCAAGAAGCACGGCGGTGCTGGCTTTTCCTTTCTTGCCCCATTCACTTGGAACTCCCTTCCCCTCCCTATTCGACTCATCTCTGACTACCCCACCTTCCGTAAATCTCTAAAAACTCACTTGTTTCGTCTTGCCCACGGCTAGCTGCCTACACCCCCCACGCCATAGCCCACTGTCTCTGAGCGCCAAGAAACCAATTGGTGTATGTGCGCGTTATTAAATTTTTATTAACATAACATAACATAACATAGGGAGAATGACTTTGGGAACTGTTCACTGGTAACTGCAGGGACAGACGTCTGACCCTTAGTGAGGCATATGCTGAGTCTTATGACCTCATGAAGGGCACCTTGATTGAGGGTGTTGGACTCACAGCTGAGGAGTATAGGATTAGATTCAGGAGGCTCACAAAACCCCAGTCAGTCCTGGGTTGACTTCATGGGCTACTCAGTAAAAATACTAGATGGTTGGTTAACTGGAAGTGAAGTGCATGACTATGCTGGACTTTATAATCTGTTGATGAAGAAACACATGTTAAGTAAATGCACAAACGAAAAGTGGCATCAGTATCTGGTGGACCTAGGTTTAATTTCTCCTCAAGAATTGGGAACAAAGGCAAACCCTTGGGTCAAGACTAGGGTGACCAAAACTTTCACGGGGGGTAACCAAAAGAAAGGGGTTACAAAACCTCCCCACGGGTAAGGGGGTGACCCTTCCCAAAAGATAACAAGCATTGACATAGCCAACAGGTCTTGCCTTTGGGACTTTATACGTTTTTATCCATGCAACAGTTGATGCTATTGCATTAAGAATATTGTGCTGCATAACTAAATACTTATAATGTCCCAAAAGCGATTCCTATTGGCTAAGTCAATGCTTGTTACTAATTAAGATAAGTAAAAAAATTATACTGTTTTCTCTGGAACTAGGTCAGAAATTTGGAGTTGGTGTCCTTAATCCAATGTGTTGTTCCCATTGCCTTTTCATCAGTCTGCTGTCTGCCGCTTGTTGACTCATTCCATCTCTCCCCTGTGTCCAGTTGTGCGATTCTGTATGTATGTTTAGTCAACTCAGCCTTTCATCCTTCCCAGGTGGGTTAGATGGGGGTGCGTTTTGATTGGACAATAATAACAGTATTTTTAATATTTTATGTGAAGTGCTTTGGATATAATCACTTGTAAATAGAATTTAAAAAAAGGTACACACCCAGCCTCAACCAATGCCACTTAGAACACGCCACAGTTAATCACTGAGTAACACTCCTTTACCGAGTCAGCTCAACCGGATAAGTGCCAGCTGCAGAGTTTGATATAAAGAATTTTTTCAGTAGGGTAACCATAACACTTATTGTTAAAGTGCCAACATGCAATTAAATGGTTCATATTAAAATTAATAAACCCCACGGAACACTGCAAATCCAAAAGTCGCAGCCATTCACTACCACCAAACTGTCCATCGGTCCCTGAAATACAAATTAGAAGGTCTCTCAAACGGCGCACGGACGAAGAATCGAGAACCCAGTCAAAACAGCCCACAAGCTTGCCAAGCAAAATAAATACCTGTGAACGGCAGCCCAAAACAAACACCTGTTCACCCCGGCCCAAAATCAACACTTGTGCCCGCTGTAAGTAGTCTGAACAGAGCACTCACACACCAGCTCCGTCAAAACCGCCCATCTGGGCTGCAAAGCGGCCATGAATCTGAGCCGTAGACTCTGTATCACGACTTTCATGGCAGGTACCCCCAGAGCTATCCCCGCGGTCATATACCGAGAAGCCCAGGGACTGCTGCCAACTTAGATTGTTGTTGCATACCTCAAATTAAGCATCCAGAGAAACCTTGCTGACGCAGTTCGTCACCAATATTGCCGCCTTGCCCGTCCAAGACAGATGTTATGTAGGCAGACAACTGGAATTATATAGCAAGATTAGACAGCTAGAAAATGCAAATTCTGGTGTACATTTTGTGACAATATCAGATAACTGTTTTACATTTACTAATATTAACATTGTCTGGACATAGAGTTCATCCTATTTGTAGGAGTTTAACACTCAAATACTGCAATAAGTGTCTAAAAGGTGACCAGTTGACTTTTGTGAAGATCCAGATGCACTTAATTGCTGAAAATGAAAGTGATCGCGATTGCGATGCACTTAATTACCCGTGACGGAGAAAAGACAGATGGATTCTCAGCGCGTGCACGCGATCGTGAACGAAAGCTTGAGGCCAGCAAAAGCCTCTGGTTGCACTTTGAAAACCCCCTTACTAAAATTCGAGCAAGCAGCGCATGCGCTGCTCTAGGCTCGACCTAAAAAATATGCCAATGCAAACAACACACTTGACAATCTGTAAATGAAAAGCACTGGGTTGCAAACATGGTGTGCTACCCACAAGCAGCACCTAGTAATAGCAATACATAAAATCAAGAAATTGTTTGCCCCTGAAAGGAGGACAAACCTAAAAAGCACTCCAGAAAATAAAATCTGAGAAAACACGCTTCGGCAAAGTTAGCAGAGAACTTTTGCTGGATGAACTTTTTCTCAGTCATACATGTAAAGAAGCATACATGTAACTTGAGTACATCACATGAAATTGACACAACAGGGTCGCCTCATCTCGCATGCTCCCGGCTGTCCACGCGACTCTTCTTATGGCGCGCGCGCAATGCTTCGATCTCAGTCTGCTGGTCTGAGAGGAACCTCTCGAGCATGCCCTGCACCCCTTTGGGCAACTTGGCGAGCTCAGCGCGCTCCAGGACCTATTGCAGCACAGCCTTCATTTTTGCTTGAAACCCGACAGGAAGTAAACTGAAGTGAGCGGGAGGAACAGAAATAAGCTAGTACGCTGGATGTCAGGGAAGTTGGGGTGCAACGCTGTATAATGGGAATTGTAGTGTGCTCTGCGCTCTACTGGAACCGGCCTGTCAGTCACACTTGTGATGGGCTTTGAGTTTGGCAGGTCACCTTGCGGCGACAGAGTGATAGATGTAGGAGGCAGGGGAAGACATTCTAAACAAATATATGAAATCACAATAAAATACGTTTCCAAACGTCAAAATGTGCTACTGTTCTAAAAAGAGGACCTGATAGTGGAAACACAGTCTCCCTGTGTTTTTTTGTCATTCAACATTTCGTTAAACATTCTTTTTGCTGTATTTTTTTAATAGTGCTATCTAGACCCGAAGGTATTGGAGCGTTTTATTGAACACCAGTAACAGCACACAAGGACACATTCATTTTTTTATGTATGCACGGAGAAAGTAAGTTATGTTTGCCCAGAATCGCAGGATGTTGAGCCGAGGCCAAGATACGAACCTGGTTCCTCACTTTCGAGTCAGCAGCTCTGTCCTTTACACCACATCTTCTTCCCCATTAAAACCGCTGGCTGTCATAAAAAAAGAAATCACTTGTTAAACGTGCACGTTATTACAGTGATACTTTGTGCACGTTAATGCATTCTTTCAGACAGTTTTACTAACCCGGCTGAATTTAAAGATGGCGAGCTTACATGCACTCATCTGAGGGAGTTTTGCTCTAATAGACTCTGGGGCGGAGGTATATTTTATTTATCAATTGAGAAATGTTTAGCAGTTCCCTCTGAGGTACAAAAAAGAGCAACTACTTTAGAGACAAGCAATCTCCATCAAAACAACCAGTACGCATGATAGTAACATGAATTCTATTGCTGTGACATTACCCTTATCATTCCAACGTGGCCGCAGCACTTAGGGCGTGACATGGATGTTGTGCAGGCCCTTTTCTATGTTAATTATGGGTTGGTAGTGACAACTCAGCCAGGGTATACAGATATAATATCGAACCAAAAATATAGAATAGCACAATATCGAAGTAAAAATATAGAATATCGAATGGACAGAATATAGTAGTGAAAAATATCGTTTTGAAGGTAAGTAATTTAATATCGATTTTTAAAATATAGAAAGTAAAAATATCGAAGTATATAATATAGTAATTAAGATTTATCGAATTGTTATTAATATCGAATTTTTTAAAGTGATTTTTTTATGTTATTTATTTTTTGTGTAATTTAATTCTGTAGCGGGTTGTGGGTTTATGGGGGAATAGGGTGGGAATTAATCTAATTGTAATTATTTAAATGTGTTAATTTATTTATTGGTATTTATTTTGAATTAATTGTTATTAATTATTAATTTGTAATGAATTCATTTTTAATTAGTAATGAATTTTTATTAATTGATTAATTGATGATTATGTTAATTTTATGAATTTATTTTCCGTAGCTGGTTGTGGGTTTATAGGGGAATAGGGTGGGAAGTAATTTAATTATAATTAATTAAATATGTTAATTTATTTATTGGTATTCATTATGAATTAATTGTTAATTAATTTTTAATTGGTAATTAATTAATTTTTATTGGTAATTAATTTTTTATTAATTGATTAATTGATAATTATGTTAATTTTATTAATTTATTTTCCATAGCGGGTTGTGTGTTTATTAGGGAATAGGGTGGGAAGTAATTTAATTGTAATAAAATTAATCATTTTTATTTATTTATTGGTATTGATTTTTAATTTCTTGGTAATTAAATGTTAACTGGTAATTCATTTGTATTAATAGAACATTTATTTTAATAACTAATATTTATTTGTATTTTTAATTGATTAATTATTAAATAATTTTAATTTTGTAATTTATTTTAATTAATTTTTTATTGGTATTGATATTTAATTTATTTGTATTAATATATTAAATGTTTACTTTCCCTACTGTTAAACTCACTAGAGTGGGAACTGTAATTTTTACCCCTACAGTTTCCAACGCTTTCCCTACTTTTGCACCCTCTGGAGAGGGAATAGTAATTTTTACCCTACGCTATCCAACGCTTGCCCTACTGTTGCACTCTCTGGAATGGGAATAATAATTTTTACCCTCCTGTTATCCAACACTTTGCCTACGGTTGCACTCTTTGGAGTGTGTAATAGTAATTTTTACCCTTACGCTATCCAACACTTTCCATACTGTTGCACTTTCTGGAGTGGGAATAGTAATTTTTACCCCTACGCTATCCAACGCTTTCCCTGCTGTTGCCCCCTCTGGAGTGGGAATAGTAATTTTTACCCCTACGCTATCCAACACTTTCCCTACTGTTGCACTCTCTGGAGAGGGAATAGTAATTTTTACCTCTACGCTATCCAACGCTTTCCCTACTGTTGCACCCCCTGGAGTGGGAATAGTAATTTTTACCCCTACGTCATCCAACGCTTTCCCTACTGTTCTACTCTCTGGAGTGGGAATAGTAATTTTTACCCCTATGCTATCCAATGCTTTACCTACTGTTGTACTCTCTGGAGTTGAAATAGTAATTTTTACCCCTAAGCTATACAACGCTTTCCCTACTGTTGAACTAACTGTAGTGAGAATAGTAATTTTTACCCCTACGCTATCCAACGCTTTCCCTACTGTTGCCACTCACTGGAGTGGGAATAGTAATTTTTACCCCTACGCTATCCAACGCGTTTCCTACTGTTGCATTCAATGGAGTGGGAATAGTAATTTTTACCCCTACGCTATCCAGTGCTTTCCCTACTGTTGCACTCACTGGAGTGGGAATAGTAATTTTTACCACTACGTTATCCAACGCTTTCCCTACTGTTGCACTCACTGGAGTGGTAATAGTACATTTTACCCACCCGCTATCCTATGGTAAGAATATTGTATATTTTTTATTAATATTATGTTAATATATATATATATATATATATATATATATATATATATGTTTTTAATATTTATTTGTATTTTTAATTGATTAATTATTAAATAATTTTAATTTTGTAATTTATTTCAATTTTTTTTTATTGGTATTGATATTTAATTTATTTGTATTAATATATTAAATGTTTACTTTCCCTACTGTTAAACTCACTAGAGTGGGAATTGTAATTTTTACCCCTACAGTTTCCAACGCTTTCCCTACTGTTGCACCCTCTGGAGAGGGAATAGTAATTTTTACCCTACGCTATCCAACGCTTTCCCTGCTGTTGCACCCTCTGGAGTGGGAATAGTAATTTTTACCCCTAGGCTGTCCAACATTTTCCCTACTGTTGCACTCTCTGGAGAGGGAATAGTAGTTTTTACCCCTACGCTATCCAACTCTTTCCCTACTGTTGCACTCTCTGGAGTGGGAATAGTAATTTTTACCCCTACGCTATCCAACACTTTTCCTACTGTTGCACCCCCTGGAGTGGGAATAGTAATTTTTACCCCTACGCCATCCAACGCTTTCCCTACTGTTCTACTCTCTGGAGTGGGAATAGTAAATTTTACCCCTACGCTATCCAACGCTTTACCTACTGTTGTACTCTCTGGAGTGGGAATAGTAATTTTTACCCCTATGTTATCCAACACTTTTCCTACTGTTGCACCCCCTGGAGTGGGAATAGTAATTTTTACCCCTACGCCATCCAACGCTTTCCCTACTGTTCTACTCTCTGGAGTGGGAATAGTAAATTTTACCCCTACGCTATCCAACGCTTTATCTACTGTTGTACTCTCTGGAGTGGAAATAGTAATTTTTACCCCTAAGCTATCCAATGCTTTCCCTACTGTTGAACTCACTGTAGTGAGAATAGTAATTTTTACCCCTACGCTATCCAATGCTTTCCCTACTGTTGCACTCACTGGAGTGGAAATTGTAATTTTTACCCCTACGCTATCCAACGCGTTCCCTACTGTTGCATTCACTGGAGTGGGAATAGTAATTTTTACCCCTACGCTATCCAATGCTTTCCCTACTGTTGCACTCACTGGAGTGGTAATAGTACATTTTACCCTCCCGCTATCCAACGGTAAGAATATTGTATATTTTTTATTAATATTATGTTAATACATATATATATGTTTTTAATATTTATTTGTATTTTTAATTAATTAATTATTACATAATTTTAATGTTGTAATTTATTTTAATACATTTTTTATTGGTATTGATATTTAATTTATTTGTATTAATATATTAAATGTTCACTTTCCCTACTGTTAAACTCACTAGAGTGGGAATAGTAATTTTTAACCCTACGCTATCCAACGCTTTCCCTACTGTTGCACTCTCTGGAGTGGGAATAGTAATTTTTACTCCTACTATTTCCAACGCTTTCCCTACTGTTGCACCCTCTGGAGTGGGAATAGTAATTTTTACCCCTACGCTATCCAACGCTTTCCCTACTGCTGCACTCTCTGGAGTGGGAATAGTAATTTTTACCCCTACGCTATCCAACGCTTTCCCTACTGTTGCACCCCCTGGAGTGGGAATAGTCATTTTTAACCCTACGCCATCCAACGCTTTCCCTACTGTTGCACTCTCAGGAGTGGGAATAGTTATTTTTACCCCTACGCTATCCAACGCTTTACCTACTGTTGTACTCTCTGGAGTGGGAATAGTATTTTTTACCCCTAAGCTATCCAACGCTTTCCCTACTGTTGCACTCACTGTAGTGAGAATAGTAATTTTTACCCCTATGCTATCCAACGCTTTCCCTACTGTTGCACTCACTGGAGTGGGAAGAGTAATTTTTACCCCTACGCTATCCTATGCGTTCCCTACTGTTGCATTCACTGGAGTGGGAATAGTAATTTTCACCCCTACGCTATCCAATGCTTTCCCTACTGTTGTACTCACTGGAGTAGGAATAGTAATTTTTACCCCTACGTTATCCAAAGCTTTCCCTACTGTTGCACTCACTGGAGTGGTAATAGTACATTTTACCCACCCGCTATCCTACGGTAAGAATATTGTATATTTTTTATTAATATTATGTTAATATATATATATATATATATATATATATATATATATATATATATATATATATATATATATATATATATATATATATATATATATATATATATATATATATATATATATATATATGATTTTAATATTTATTTGTATTTTTAATTGATTAATTATTAAATAATTTTTATTTTGTAATTTATTTCAATTATTTTTTTATTGGTATTGATATTTAATTTATTTGTATTAATATATTAAATGTGTACTTTCCCTACTGTTAAACTCACTAGAGTGGGAATTGTAATTTTTACCCCTACAGTTTCCAACGCTTTCCCTACTGTTGCACCCTCTGGAGAGGGAATAGTCATTTTTACCCTACGCTATCCAACGCTTTCCCTACTGTTGCACTCTCTGGAATGGGAATAATAATTTTTACCCTCCTGTTGTAAATGTATGTAAATGTATAGGCATTTATATAGCGCACTACTTACCCGTAGGGTCCCAAGGCGCTGTTATACAACGCTTTCCCTACTGTTGCACTCTTTGGAGTGTGTAATAGTAATTTTTACCCTTACGCTATCCAACACTTTCCATACTGTTGCACTCTCTGGAGTGGGAATAATAATTTTTACCCCTACGCTATCCAACGCTTTCCCTGCTGTTGCACCCTCTGGAGTGGGAATAGTAATTTTTACCCCTAGGCTGTCCAACATTTTCCCTACTGTTGCACTCTCTGGAGAGGGAATAGTAGTTTTTACCCCTACGCTATCCAACTCTTTCCCTACTGTTGCACTCTCTGGAGTGGGAATAGTAATTTTTACCCCTACGCTATCCAACACTTTTCCTACTGTTGCACCCCCTGGAGTGGGAATAGTAATTTTTACCCCTACGCCATCCAACGCTTTCCCTACTGTTCTACTCTCTGGAGTGGGAATAGTAAATTTTACCCCTACGCTATCCAACGCTTTACCTACTGTTGTACTCTCTGGAGTGGAAATAGTAATTTTTACCCCTAAGCTATCCAACGCTTTCCCTACTGTTGAACTCACTGTAGTGAGAATAGTAATTTTTACCCCTACGCTATCCAATGCTTTCCCTACTGTTGCACTCACTGGAGTGGAAATAGTAATTTTTACCCCTACGCTATCCAACGCGTTCCCTACTGTTGCATTCACTGGAGTGGGAATAGTAATTTTTACCCCTACGCTATCCAATGCTTTCCCTACTGTTGCACTCACTGGAGTGGTAATAGTACATTTTACCCTCCCGCTATCCTAGGGTAAGAATATTGTATATTTTTTATTAATATTATGTTAATACATATATATATGTTTTTAATATTTATTTGTATTTTTAATTGATTAATTATTACATAATTTTAATGTTGTAATTTATTTTAATAAATTATTTATTGGTATTGATATTTAATTTATTTGTATTAATATATTAAATGTTCACTTTCCCTACTGTTAAACTCACTAGAGTGGGAATAGTAATTTTTAACCCTACGCTATCCATCGCTTTCCTTACTGTTGCACTCTCTGGAGTGGGAATAGTAATTTTTACCCCTACTATTTCCAACGCTTTCCCTACTGTTGCACCCTTTGGAGTGGGAATAGTAATTTTTACCCCTACACTATCCAACGCTTTCCCTACTGTTGCACTCTCTGGAGTGGGAATAGCAATTTTTACCCCTACGCTATCCAACGCTTTCCCTACTGTTGCACCCCCTGGAGTGGGAATAGTCATTTTTAACCCTACGCCATCCAACGCTTTCCCTACTGTTGCACTCTCAGGAGTGGGAATAGTTATTTTTACCCCTACGCTATCCAACGCTTTACCTACTGTTGTACTCTCTGGAGTGGGAATAGTATTTTTTACCCCTACGCTATCCAACGCTTTCCCTACTGTTGCCACTCACTGGAGTGGGAATAGTAATTTTTACCCCTACGCTATCCAACGCGTTTCCTACTGTTGCATTCAATGGAGTGGGAATAGTAATTTTTACCCCTACGCTATCCAGTGCTTTCCCTACTGTTGCACTCACTGGAGTGGGAATAGTAATTTTTACCACTACGTTATCCAACGCTTTCCCTACTGTTGCACTCACTGGAGTGGTAATAGTACATTTTACCCACCCGCTATCCTACGGTAAGAATATTGTATATTTTTTATTAATATTATGTTAATATATATATATATATATATATATATATATATGTTTTTAATATTTATTTGTATTTTTAATTGATTAATTATTAAATAATTTTAATTTTGTAATTTATTTCAATTTTTTTTTATTGGTATTGATATTTAATTTATTTGTATTAATATATTAAATGTTTACTTTCCCTACTGTTAAACTCACTAGAGTGGGAATTGTAATTTTTACCCCTACAGTTTCCAACGCTTTCCCTACTGTTGCACCCTCTGGAGAGGGAATAGTAATTTTTACCCTACGCTATCCAACGCTTTCCCTGCTGTTGCACCCTCTGGAGTGGGAATAGTAATTTTTACCCCTAGGCTGTCCAACATTTTCCCTACTGTTGCACTCTCTGGAGAGGGAATAGTAGTTTTTACCCCTACGCTATCCAACTCTTTCCCTACTGTTGCACTCTCTGGAGTGGGAATAGTAATTTTTACCCCTACGCTATCCAACACTTTTCCTACTGTTGCACCCCCTGGAGTGGGAATAGTAATTTTTACCCCTACGCCATCCAACGCTTTCCCTACTGTTCTACTCTCTGGAGTGGGAATAGTAAATTTTACCCCTACGCTATCCAACGCTTTACCTACTGTTGTACTCTCTGGAGTGGGAATAGTAATTTTTACCCCTACGTTATCCAACACTTTTCCTACTGTTGCACCCCCTGGAGTGGGAATAGTAATTTTTACCCCTACGCCATCCAACGCTTTCCCTACTGTTCTACTCTCTGGAGTGGGAATAGTAAATTTTACCCCTACGCTATCCAACGCTTTATCTACTGTTGTACTCTCTGGAGTGGAAATAGTAATTTTTACCCCTAAGCTATCCAATGCTTTCCCTACTGTTGAACTCACTGTAGTGAGAATAGTAATTTTTACCCCTACGCTATCCAATGCTTTCCCTACTGTTGCACTCACTGGAGTGGAAATTGTAATTTTTACCCCTACGCTATCCAACGCGTTCCCTACTGTTGCATTCACTGGAGTGGGAATAGTAATTTTTACCTCTACGCTATCCAATGCTTTCCCTACTGTGGCACTCACTGGAGTGGTAATAGTACATTTTACCCTCCCGCTATCCAACGGTAAGAATATTGTATATTTTTTATTAATATTATGTTAATACATATATATATGTTTTTAATATTTATTTGTATTTTTAATTAATTAATTATTACATAATTTTAATGTTGTAATTTATTTTAATACATTTTTTATTGGTATTGATATTTAATTTATTTGTATTAATATATTAAATGTTCACTTTCCCTACTGTTAAACTCACTAGAGTGGGAATAGTAATTTTTAACCCTACGCTATCCAACGCTTTCCCTACTGTTGCACTCTCTGGAGTGGGAATAGTAATTTTTACTCCTACTATTTCCAACGCTTTCCCTACTGTTGCACCCTCTGGAGTGGGAATAGTAATTTTTACCCCTACGCTATCCAACGCTTTCCCTACTGCTGCACTCTCTGGAGTGGGAATAGTAATTTTTACCCCTACGCTATCCAACGCTTTCCCTACTGTTGCACCCCCTGGAGTGGGAATAGTTATTTTTACCCCTACGCTATCCAACGCTTTACCTACTGTTGTACTCTCTGGAGTGGGAATAGTATTTTTTACCCCTAAGCTATCCAACGCTTTCCCTACTGTTGCACTCACTGTAGTGAGAATAGTAATTTTTACCCCTATGCTATCCAACGCTTTCCCTACTGTTGCACTCACTGGAGTGGGAAGAGTAATTTTTACCCCTACGCTATCCTATGCGTTCCCTACTGTTGCATTCACTGGAGTGGGAATAGTAATTTTCACCCCTACGCTATCCAATGCTTTCCCTACTGTTGTACTCACTGGAGTAGGAATAGTAATTTTTACCCCTACGTTATCCAAAGCTTTCCCTACTGTTGCACTCACTGGAGTGGTAATAGTACATTTTACCCACCCGCTATCCTACGGTAAGAATATTGTATATTTGTTATTAATATTATGTTAATATATATATATATATATATATGTATATATATATATATATATATATATATATATATATATATATATATATATATATATATATATATATATATATGATTTTAATATTTATTTGTATTTTTAATTGATTAATTATTAAATAATTTTTATTTTGTAATTTATTTCAATTATTTTTTTAATGGTATTGATATTTAATTTATTTGTATTAATATATTAAATGTGTACTTTCCCTACTGTTAAACTCACTAGAGTGGGAATTGTAATTTTTACCCCTACAGTTTCCAACGCTTTCCCTACTGTTGCACCCTCTGGAGAGGGAATAGTCATTTTTACCCTACGCTATCCAACGCTTTCCCTACTGTTGCACTCTCTGGAATGGGAATAATAATTTTTACCCTCCTGTTGTAAATGTATGTAAATGTATAGGCATTTATATAGCGCACTACTTACCCGTAGGGTCCCAAGGCGCTGTTATACAACGCTTTCCCTACTGTTGCACTCTTTGGAGTGTGTAATAGTAATTTTTACCCTTACGCTATCCAACACTTTCCATACTGTTGCACTCTCTGGAGTGGGAATAATAATTTTTACCCCTACGCTATCCAACGCTTTCCCTGCTGTTGCACCCTCTGGAGTGGGAATAGTAATTTTTACCCCTAGGCTGTCCAACATTTTCCCTACTGTTGCACTCTCTGGAGAGGGAATAGTAGTTTTTACCCCTACGCTATCCAACTCTTTCCCTACTGTTGCACTCTCTGCAGTGGGAATAGTAATTTTTACCCCTACGCTATCCAACACTTTTCCTACTGTTGCACCCCCTGGAGTGGGAATAGTAATTTTTACCCCTACGCCATCCAACGCTTTCCCTACTGTTCTACTCTCTGGAGTGGGAATAGTAAATTTTACCCCTACGCTATCCAACGCTTTACCTACTGTTGTACTCTCTGGAGTGGAAATAGTAATTTTTACCCCTAAGCTATCCAACGCTTTCCCTACTGTTGAACTCACTGTAGTGAGAATAGTAATTTTTACCCCTACGCTATCCAATGCTTTCCCTACTGTTGCACTCACTGGAGTGGAAATAGTAATTTTTACCCCTACGCTATCCAACGCGTTCCCTACTGTTGCATTCACTGGAGTGGGAATAGTAATTTTTACCCCTACGCTATCCAATGCTTTCCCTACTGTTGCACTCACTGGAGTGGTAATAGTACATTTTACCCTCCCGCTATCCTAGGGTAAGAATATTGTATATTTTTTATTAATATTATGTTAATACATATATATATGTTTTTAATATTTATTTGTATTTTTAATTGATTAATTATTACATAATTTTAATGTTGTAATTTATTTTAATAAATTATTTATTGGTATTGATATTTAATTTATTTGTATTAATATATTAAATGTTCACTTTCCCTACTGTTAAACTCACTAGAGTGGGAATAGTAATTTTTAACCCTACGCTATCCATCGCTTTCCTTACTGTTGCACTCTCTGGAGTGGGAATAGTAATTTTTACCCCTACTATTTCCAACGCTTTCCCTACTGTTGCACCCTTTGGAGTGGGAATAGTAATTTTTACCCCTACACTATCCAACGCTTTCCCTACTGTTGCACTCTCTGGAGTGGGAATAGCAATTTTTACCCCTACGCTATCCAACGCTTTCCCTACTGTTGCACCCCCTGGAGTGGGAATAGTCATTTTTAACCCTACGCCATCCAACGCTTTCCCTACTGTTGCACTCTCAGGAGTGGGAATAGTTATTTTTACCCCTACGCTATCCAACGCTTTACCTACTGTTGTACTCTCTGGAGTGGGAATAGTATTTTTTACCCCTACGCTATCCAACGCTTTCCCTACTGTTGCCACTCACTGGAGTGGGAATAGTAATTTTTACCCCTACGCTATCCAACGCGTTTCCTACTGTTGCATTCAATGGAGTGGGAATAGTAATTTTTACCCCTACGCTATCCAGTGCTTTCCCTACTGTTGCACTCACTGGAGTGGGAATAGTAATTTTTACCACTACGTTATCCAACGCTTTCCCTACTGTTGCACTCACTGGAGTGGTAATAGTACATTTTACCCACCCGCTATCCTACGGTAAGAATATTGTATATTTTTTATTAATATTATGTTAATATATATATATATATATATATATATATATATATATATGTTTTTAATATTTATTTGTATTTTTAATTGATTAATTATTAAATAATTTTAATTTTGTAATTTATTTCAATTTTTTTTTATTGGTATTGATATTTAATTTATTTGTATTAATATATTAAATGTTTACTTTCCCTACTGTTAAACTCACTAGAGTGGGAATTGTAATTTTTACCCCTACAGTTTCCAACGCTTTCCCTACTGTTGCACCCTCTGGAGAGGGAATAGTAATTTTTACCCTACGCTATCCAACGCTTTCCCTGCTGTTGCACCCTCTGGAGTGGGAATAGTAATTTTTACCCCTAGGCTGTCCAACATTTTCCCTACTGTTGCACTCTCTGGAGAGGGAATAGTAGTTTTTACCCCTACGCTATCCAACTCTTTCCCTACTGTTGCACTCTCTGGAGTGGGAATAGTAATTTTTACCCCTACGCTATCCAACACTTTTCCTACTGTTGCACCCCCTGGAGTGGGAATAGTAATTTTTACCCCTACGCCATCCAACGCTTTCCCTACTGTTCTACTCTCTGGAGTGGGAATAGTAAATTTTACCCCTACGCTATCCAACGCTTTACCTACTGTTGTACTCTCTGGAGTGGGAATAGTAATTTTTACCCCTACGTTATCCAACACTTTTCCTACTGTTGCACCCCCTGGAGTGGGAATAGTAATTTTTACCCCTACGCCATCCAACGCTTTCCCTACTGTTCTACTCTCTGGAGTGGGAATAGTAAATTTTACCCCTACGCTATCCAACGCTTTATCTACTGTTGTACTCTCTGGAGTGGAAATAGTAATTTTTACCCCTAAGCTATCCAATGCTTTCCCTACTGTTGAACTCACTGTAGTGAGAATAGTAATTTTTACCCCTACGCTATCCAATGCTTTCCCTACTGTTGCACTCACTGGAGTGGAAATTGTAATTTTTACCCCTACGCTATCCAACGCGTTCCCTACTGTTGCATTCACTGGAGTGGGAATAGTAATTTTTACCCCTACGCTATCCAATGCTTTCCCTACTGTGGCACTCACTGGAGTGGTAATAGTACATTTTACCCTCCCGCTATCCAACGGTAAGAATATTGTATATTTTTTATTAATATTATGTTAATACATATATATATGTTTTTAATATTTATTTGTATTTTTAATTAATTAATTATTACATAATTTTAATGTTGTAATTTATTTTAATACATTTTTTATTGGTATTGATATTTAATTTATTTGTATTAATATATTAAATGTTCACTTTCCCTACTGTTAAACTCACTAGAGTGGGAATAGTAATTTTTAACCCTACGCTATCCAACGCTTTCCCTACTGTTGCACTCTCTGGAGTGGGAATAGTAATTTTTACTCCTACTATTTCCAACGCTTTCCCTACTGTTGCACCCTCTGGAGTGGGAATAGTAATTTTTACCCCTACGCTATCCAACGCTTTCCCTACTGCTGCACTCTCTGGAGTGGGAATAGTAATTTTTACCCCTACGCTATCCAACGCTTTCCCTACTGTTGCACCCCCTGGAGTGGGAATAGTTATTTTTACCCCTACGCTATCCAACGCTTTACCTACTGTTGTACTCTCTGGAGTGGGAATAGTATTTTTTACCCCTAAGCTATCCAACGCTTTCCCTACTGTTGCACTCACTGTAGTGAGAATAGTAATTTTTACCCCTATGCTATCCAACGCTTTCCCTACTGTTGCACTCACTGGAGTGGGAAGAGTAATTTTTACCCCTACGCTATCCTATGCGTTCCCTACTGTTGCATTCACTGGAGTGGGAATAGTAATTTTCACCCCTACGCTATCCAATGCTTTCCCTACTGTTGTACTCACTGGAGTAGGAATAGTAATTTTTACCCCTACGTTATCCAAAGCTTTCCCTACTGTTGCACTCACTGGAGTGGTAATAGTACATTTTACCCACCCGCTATCCTACGGTAAGAATATTGTATATTTTTTATTAATATATATATATATATATATATATATATATATATATATATATATATATATATATATATATATATATATATATATATATATGATTTTAATATTTATTTGTATTTTTAATTGATTAATTATTAAATAATTTTTATTTTGTAATTTATTTCAATTATTTTTTTATTGGTATTGATATTTAATTTATTTGTATTAATATATTAAATGTGTACTTTCCCTACTGTTAAACTCACTAGAGTGGGAATTGTAATTTTTACCCCTACAGTTTCCAACGCTTTCCCTACTGTTGCACCCTCTGGAGAGGGAATAGTCATTTTTACCCTACGCTATCCAACGCTTTCCCTACTGTTGCACTCTCTGGAATGGGAATAATAATTTTTACCCTCCTGTTGTAAATGTATGTAAATGTATAGGCATTTATATAGCGCACTACTTACCCGTAGGGTCCCAAGGCGCTGTTATACAACGCTTTCCCTACTGTTGCACTCTTTGGAGTGTGTAATAGTAATTTTTACCCTTACGCTATCCAACACTTTCCATACTGTTGCACTCTCTGGAGTGGGAATAATAATTTTTACCCCTACGCTATCCAACGCTTTCCCTGCTGTTGCACCCTCTGGAGTGGGAATAGTAATTTTTACCCCTAGGCTGTCCAACATTTTCCCTACTGTTGCACTCTCTGGAGAGGGAATAGTAGTTTTTACCCCTACGCTATCCAACTCTTTCCCTACTGTTGCACTCTCTGGAGTGGGAATAGTAATTTTTACCCCTATGCTATCCAACACTTTTCCTACTGTTGCACCCCCTGGAGTGGGAATAGTAATTTTTACCCCTACGCCATCCAACGCTTTCCCTACTGTTCTACTCTCTGGAGTGGGAATAGTAAATTTTACCCCTACGCTATCCAACGCTTTACCTACTGTTGTACTCTCTGGAGTGGAAATAGTAATTTTTACCCCTAAGCTATCCAACGCTTTCCCTACTGTTGAACTCACTGTAGTGAGAATAGTAATTTTTACCCCTACGCTATCCAATGCTTTCCCTACTGTTGCACTCACTGGAGTGGAAATAGTAATTTTTACCCCTACGCTATCCAACGCGTTCCCTACTGTTGCATTCACTGGAGTGGGAATAGTAATTTTTACCCCTACGCTATCCAATGCTTTCCCTACTGTTGCACTCACTGGAGTGGTAATAGTACATTTTACCCTCCCGCTATCCTAGGGTAAGAATATTGTATATTTTTTATTAATATTATGTTAATACATATATATATGTTTTTAATATTTATTTGTATTTTTAATTGATTAATTATTACATAATTTTAATGTTGTAATTTATTTTAATAAATTATTTATTGGTATTGATATTTAATTTATTTGTATTAATATATTAAATGTTCACTTTCCCTACTGTTAAACTCACTAGAGTGGGAATAGTAATTTTTAACCCTACGCTATCCATCGCTTTCCTTACTGTTGCACTCTCTGGAGTGGGAATAGTAATTTTTACCCCTACTATTTCCAACGCTTTCCCTACTGTTGCACCCTTTGGAGTGGGAATAGTAATTTTTACCCCTACACTATCCAACGCTTTCCCTACTGTTGCACTCTCTGGAGTGGGAATAGCAATTTTTACCCCTACGCTATCCAACGCTTTCCCTACTGTTGCACCCCCTGGAGTGGGAATAGTCATTTTTAACCCTACGCCATCCAACGCTTTCCCTACTGTTGCACTCTCAGGAGTGGGAATAGTTATTTTTACCCCTACGCTATCCAACGCTTTTTCTACTGTTGTACTCTCTGGAGTGGGAATAGTATTTTTTACCCCTAAGCTAGCCAACGCTTTCCCTACTGTTGCACTCACTGTAGTGAGAATAGTAATTTTTACCCCTACGCTATCCAACGCTTTCCCTACTGTTGCACTCACTGGAGTGGGAAGAGTAAATTTTTACCCCTACGCTATCCTATGCGTTCCCTACTGTTGCATTCACTGGAGTGGGAATAGTAATTTTCACCCCTACGCTATCCAATGCTTTCCCTACTGTTGCACTCACTGGAGTGGGAATATTAATTTTTACCCCTACGTTATCCAAAGCTTTCCCTACTGTTGCACTCACTGGAGTGTCAGTCAGTCAGTCAAAAATTAACTTTATTTGGTTTATCACAACCATAAAGTATAGATATACAAATTACAAACTAGTAAAAAAAGGATTAAAATTCATTTTCTTAAAGTATTTTTAGTTCTAAAAAATAACACATTGTTTTCATGTCCCCAGTCTTAAACTAGTTCGACCTTTGAAAGAAGAGTCTCTACTTTCATCATAAATTTTACACCACGGCATATCAAAATGTTCGAGCCCGCACCCATCCAGCTAGTAAAAGCCTGCCTGCAAGTGCGGATTTGAAGGGCATTTAGAACTATTTCAGCAAGGTTCTTCTCTCATCTTTTATTGACTTGCACGTGCACATTAGATGGCATAGAGTTTCCGTGTAGTACCCGCATAGTCTACATCTTGTTTTTTGTTGTATATTTTTCCACGATGGTATCAAATCTTTAGATCAATGGTCGCCCAGTCTAAATGCCATAAATTTCGTTTTTAAAAATAGCCGGAAGTGTGCCATGAGGTAAGGTTGCGGCTTTAATCTTTTGTATGAACTTAATACGGTCCATGCGTGTCGACGTTTGGCCAAGATCATTTTGTCTTCTACCAAGGATAGAGCCTTTGCATTCAATTTACAAATGTTATTAAATGACGCTTGTTCCAGTTGGCTGTTCCAGATTTCCTCGATATTAAGGGTTTCTAAGGCTATTCGCAATTCATCACCCCAGGAGTTTGGTTCATGTTGTTCGTATTGTTTCTTAATTTACAGCCAACATAGGTTGTTTAGTGATCCTGTTTCTGCTGATCTGAGTTTCCAGCACCATTTCGCAAAGACTGCTTTCCTTTGGTATATTTGGTTTTGCAGGCCAAATTCCAATCGTATTTGTGCTGGGGCTGATCCTTTGTAAAGATTAAACACTGATTTATATATTTTTGTCTGGAGTTTATTTAAGATCTCGGATTCTTTTCCATGCCATATTTCTAGCCCATAGGACAGAGATGGTAATACTTGGGCTGCTATTACTTTTAGAAGATGATCGTATGACGGGCATTGAAGTTTCTTTTGGAGTGTTCTATAGGCGAAAGTAAGTGATTGCGCTTTAGGAGTGATGTCTCTTTTTTGATGCAGTATGGACATATTTTTGCTTAGTGTAACCCCTAAGTATTTATATGATGTTATCTCCTCGATATGCCTGTTCTTTGTATACCATTTCAATGATCGTCTGCTTGGACCCGCCAATCTCACCACTTTCGTTTTTTTGATGTTTAATTCCAGGCCTTCGAAATCAAAGTATTCTGTTAATTTAGTTATGACTCTTTGGAGGCCTATCGGGGTTTGACTTAAAACCACGATATCATCAGCATATTGTAAGAACTGGATGGGTTCGTTGGCCAGTTTTGGTGGGTGTCCGATCACATTCCGCAGGTGACTTTCTAGATCTGCGAGGTATACATTGAATAGGCTTGGAGAGAGCACACAGCCCTGTTTTAGGCCATTTTTTTTTATTCCTGCGGATATTCGTCTCCCATCACCAAGCTTTACTTTTGCCCACGTTCCGCTGTATAAAGCTATTATGATGTTGACTAATTTCTGAGGGAGACCCCATGTTTCAAGTTTTTTCCACAGACGGTCTCTTGGAACTCGGCCGAAGGCGGATTTCAAATCAATATAACACGCCAGTAGTCCTGCCTTCTTTTTTCCTTCTCCTTCGATTAGCAGCGCCAGTGCTGAGAGATTTGTAATGCAACCCGTGCCTCCCCTGAAAACCGTTTGGAATTTTGGTACTATTTTATTTTTATTTATCCATTCCCGAAGATGAATCAGTATGCAAGATGCGAAAAGCTTTGCCTCAACATCAATAAGGGCTATCAACCTATAATTCCCAGGTTCCATTCTGCACCTGTTTTTGTATATTGGGTGGAAGATATTGCCCTGCCAGGACCGGGGTATCTTATTTTCTGTGAACAGTTGATTAAATAATGATGTGAGGTACTTTGCCCAGAAGTCGGAGTCGTATTTCAATAATGCATTTGGAAGCCCATTAGGGCCTGCGGCTCCTTCGGCTTTCAGTCTTTTTATCATGGTGGTTGTTTGTTTTACTGTGTCAGCAAGGTTAGGTCTTCTGATTCACCACTGAAGGAATCTTCATACTGATCGTCGTTTCCGTGTCCGGTTACTGCGTATCCCTGATCTATTCCTTTTATTATGTCTTTATTTATTTCTTTGGGGGGTTGGTACCTGTGTGTGTTATACAGGCTTTCAATATAATGTAGCCATGTGGTTTCACTAATTCCGATGTTTTGCTGTCCGCCCGTATCTTTTGACAATTTATTTATTATGCTCCAGAATTCACTACTACTAGGTAGTTTGCTCGTCCGTAGCAGATCTTCCAAATTTTCTCTGTGTGCAGCCTTTTCGCTTTTCTACATTTCTCTTTATATTCTTTTCTCATTTTCAGTATTTCGTTATTTTCTGCTTCTTTTCCCAACCTGTTGTCTGCAGCCTTTATTCTTAGTTTTTTAGCGATTTCCCTTTTTTTGTCTCTTAACTTTGCAGTATACCATGGGTCTTTGTTAGAATCTTGTACATATTTTACGACTGTTTTCACCGGAAATTTTCCTAACACAAGCATGTTTAAATTCTCCCATTTTCTTTCGAGTGATTGATTTCCAGAGGCCTCCGTGTTTTTTACATGTTCGAACACCAAATCCATTATCTCGTTAATTATGGGGCCTCTCCATTTGAGTTTCCTCAAGTTGTATATTTCCGGAATAAAAGCTAATGACGCTGTCTTCATTTTTTCTTCGGTGTTTATGCTTAATATGGTTTCTTGCGGTGAGTGATCGCTTTCTGATCGGGTTATTATTGCAAAATGATCGACCTTCTGTATAAGATCTTTACTGTTTAATGTGAAATCTATTTCAGAATTTTTCTTTCCACTCAAGAAGGTGATTCTTGCGGGTTGATCTCCCTTCATATTTCCATTTCGGATTGTTAATCCCAGTGATTCCAACTCGTTCCATATTTTTGGGATATTGCTTTTGTTACCCATGGCTCTTGTTAAATTGCTATTAAAGTCGCCTGAGATGAACATCCCATGGAATTGGTGGGTTGTTTGTAAAGATTTTATCAGATTGAGTAACGTTAATAGTTTTGTGATTTTTGTAGCCTTTTCTGGATGGATGTATATATTTATGATCAATAACTTCCACCCTACTCTGTCTTTACATGCTTTATTTTCTAGTTTGGTAACTTGTATCCAATTCACCCCTGGGTCGAGTGATTCTGTTTTCCAATCTAGATCGTTTGTTATAAAAGTAGATAATCCTCCCCTTGGGTGCCCATACTTTGCGATTTTCTCCGCCATTACGTTGTGTTCCTCATATCCCATGATGTGTCTCAGAATTCCGTTCTATGTTTCCTGGAGAAGTATTATTTCGAATTTACTCAGAAAGGCTATTGTCTCTTGATCTTGAGACATTTCTTTAAAACCATGAACGTTCCAAGAGCAGATTTCTATCGTCCTCTCGCATTTGCTTATTTCGAACGAAGTTACTTCCATCAGGATCGATGCGAATTTAGAGCTTGTGCTATCCAGGACCAATCCTCGTCTTCTTTCGACCCGTGGTTCACTTGTCTTCTTTTTGTGCTGTTCGACAAGGGTTTCTTTATTGAATGTTGCATGATTGTTTTATTTCTTGCTCCCATTAGGATTGAGTACGTTTTTTCAGTTGTATTTTTAGATTGGGAAGCCGTACTGTTTAAAAAAGGGAATGGATACTTTATGGACATTGGGAGCTCTAATATTATTCCCCATCCAGCGAAGGATGTTCTTGTTGAAAAAATGAGCTCCACTATTCCTTTTGATGCCCATGTGGTGCTACTTATTTTTTCTTCTTTCTCCTTATGTATTTGGACAAATTCTACTGATATGAGGTCAATTGATGTTATTCCCCTTAGTTTAGGTATCTCTCCAAACAATCTCAATATATTGCCCCGATTCAGCGTGTCCATTTTTCCTTTTGTTTGGAATTCAGGCCTAAATAGTAATTTGCAGCCTGTCTCTATGGATGCCGTTTGGAAATTCTGTTTTTGGTTGACTTCACTTTTTCGCTCTGTTGAATCCAGAGGGGTATACGATCTTTGTCGCTCCACTGTTGCTATTTCCGGTCGACTGGGCCCTAGTAATGTCACCACTTCTTTATGATACCTTAATTCTCGCTCAGCTGGTGCATGACTTATAATTTGCCCCTCCATATCACTTTGTGGAATTCCTAATGAAGCATTACATGTTCTTCCTTTTTTCCCTACCATTATGGTTAAGCGTGTGTTTGTTTCCATGGCTTGATCTACTTGTGCTTTTTGACTCATTTCTTTTTCCGTTGTCTTCAAACTGTTTACCTCATTTCCTCCTGTTAGCCATTTTGAACAATTTTGTGCCGATAGTTCGTGCTGGGGCTTTTTTATTAAAGCATTTACCTGTACTTTTTGCTGTTCTGTGGCTTGTCCGTGATCGTTTTTTTTTGCTATCTCATCTACTTTATTTATTATTTTATGCATTGTAATTATTTAAACTTTTTCTTCAGCTTTTGATTTCCCTTGTGAGATTAACGTTTTTTCGTTTTGCCTTAAACTTTTTGACTGCTCTTCAATTCCTCCTTTATTTATCTCTTGGTTACTGGCTTCTTTAGCAACCAATTCTTTACCCTGTTCATTTGGGCTCTTTTTCTTTTTTCGTTTGAAAATGGCAAAGGTTTGTTTTTCTTGCTTGATTTTAATGGCATTTTTCCTTGCCTTCATTGCCTGTTTACGCTGCCTTTTGGTTTGGGGTTCTATTGTACCTGATGACCCCAATGCTTTATTTTCGCATTGGCCATTTTCAGTTGTTTCACTCTCTTCTGATCCGTTTAAGGTTTTTTCCTTCTCAACGGGGGAAATTGTTCTATTTTGCTTTCCAATTTTTGGAGCCTCACCATTTTTTTCTTGATCGATGGTTTCACCAAGGTGTTTTTTTTTAGTGTGTTGCAGCTAATATTTCTGTCAAAATGTCTGGTAATGATGCCAATTTGTCTATTATTTCCCCGCAGACACAATTCTGTTCCATTGATTTGGCTTTCCATTGTTTTTCTTCATCCTTTTCTTTTGTGATGTACACCGAGATTATATCCAATTTAGAATTTATTCCTGCTATGTGTGTTGCAATTAAGTTAATCAAATCCACCTGAACATCGAGTTTATTTGACTAGAAAATTAAAGCGTCAATTGCTTGTTGTAAGCTTTTTAGTAGAGCGTCGCCACAGAGCGCGGACTGTGCATTGGTTGGTTGCGTCCGAGCCCCTGTGGTTGAGTCAAAACCACTTGCGGAAGAAATAGTTATTGGCGAGTCTTCTTTTGTCGCCCCTTTTACTTCACCGCTCTCCTGAAATTTATTATTCGACTGTCTGATGGGGCTAGATGTAAGTTTTTTTGGAGCAAGGGTAGTTTCCCGTTTCTCTCCATTTTCTTTTATTTCCAGTTGCTCGGATTCTTTCACTTCTACTTGACTATTTCACTCCAGTTCCACTTCCTTTTGTGTATTCTCTTCGAGCATTTTCAGAAGTTCTGCTTCTTCAAAGATTGGGAAAGATTTTGACCAATCTATCTTTTGTATACTTCTTTGCGATTTTATTTGGGACCCTATTTGGCTTTGGTCGATAAGTATTAAACTCTTTTCTTTGTCCTCGGTGGTTATTTTGTATGGTGTAGACATGGCTTGGCAAATGGGTGCGTGAATCTGTGCCGTAGTTTTTACCAACCAATTTTTGATTGTTGATTTTTCTTTAGACTGGGTACCCAGACTTAATTCTGATTCGTTTCTCTTTTTGCATTTTTTACTTGATGCAGTTAAATATAATGGTTTTATTGGACTTTGTAGGGTTTTTTGCTTCTTCACTTATGGTATAAATTGCTTCCATTTGATCTTTTAGAAAGTGGAATTTATGCTTAAGTTTTTTCTCCCCAAACTTAAAAGGCTCTACCGTGGGGACTGGTATCAGATCTATTTGTTCCTTGCTGAGCAACTCCTTTGACGTATTTTTATTTCCTTGTTTATTTCTTTCTTTTGCAGCCGACCTTCCTTTAATTTTCTGTATTGGTGCTTGTCGGATTTTCCCAGACCGCATAGTCCTATTTCGGTTGTTCTATCTGGTGGCCTACTTATGGGCTATTTTGAATCTGACTTAGTTTTTCAAAGTACGGTTGTGTCTGGTTATCCCTCTATTTTTAGTCTGTATCTATTTCCTTCTGAGGGCTTGGGTAGTTTGCTACACGGTGTTTATTATTCACTCCGACCCTCTGTTCATTTTGGTCCGCTCTGGTTCGCTCTACCTTCACTCCTACTGCCCCTGTAGCTCCCCGGTCGGGATTTATATGGCGGACTGTACTGGATGTCTGCAGTATTTACAATATTTATACTTGTTCGAAACTCCCACTGCTAGGCACCCCTTTAATGTACTGCCTAGACGGTTTTCCTTGCTGGTTTGCAAGTGGCGTTGTTGTTGCAGCGCGGGTCGCCGCGCTCACGCCTGCGTGCAACCTACGTGCAGCCTGCCCTCACAAGTCTTCCCTGGGCTCGGTCTCACTCGTTGCGTGGGAGGGTGTGACCCCCCAAGTGGTGGCTACTCGACTTACTGGCCACTCGTGCTCACCCTCACACTCACCCTCACGCTTGCGCTAGCACTCCCAAGCCTGTCTGCCCCTTGGGTGGGGGACAGCTGCCGTCAGGGTAAGAACGGGAGCGGAAGGAAGGTGCTGGGCAATGTGTCTGTTGTGGTGGCTGCTCTTGTTTATAACGAGTATAAGGAGCCCAGAGCCATGCAATTAGGACTTCACTCACCGAATATGCATCTGAATTTGCAGCCGGGGTGGGGGGGGCGGTTCGTGAGTCCGCTGGTGGCAGGCGGTTCAGCTGTGTCAGAGTCTGCTTTTCCAAGGCGCTACAGCTCTAATGCTGCTGATGTTGGGTTCTGTGTGCCTGTGGGGTACGAGACGGGTGTGGAGCTGTCTATGGTCATCTACGGGTTTTGCTGATGTGCAGGGCTTAGGGCAGGGGCTGGGGATCTGCTCTGACAGCGTTCCTCTCGCCACGGATCGCTTGCCCCCCGCTTAGCCTGACTCGGCTCAGCTCCGTACCCCGTGCTCCGTATTCCGTGCTCCGTGCAGCCTCTCCGATCCGCACACGACTCTCTTGTCTCTCTCGTCTCGGTGCTCCTGGTGCTCTGGTGCTCTCTGCTCTCTAGCGCCCCTGTCGATCACTCAACCTTCCAGAGTCAAAAGTACATTTTACCCTCCCGCTATCCTACGGTAAGAATATTGTATATTTTTTATTAATATTATGTTAATATATATATGTTTTTAAAAATTCAATTGTATGTTTTTTTTAATAACCTAAATTAATTATTTAATCATTGTAAGGTTATTTAAGTATTTTTAAGTATATTTTAGTTAATCATTTTTAATATTTAATTAATTTAAAATTATTTTTAAGACATTTAAAAAAAATCAATATTTTGACTGACTATATTTTTTTAAACAATATTTTTGATTCAATATTTTAGTACTTACCTGTTTGTAGATAGGAATTCGATATTTTTGTAGTCAATATTTTATCCTCTATATTTGTGTAATTCTATATTAGTGTAATCGATATTATGTCAGTGCTCCCTCAGCCATGCTTAGAGTGGTGGCAAATGGTGAGTATTGGCTATGGGAGGAGAGGTTTTGTGTGCTAATTGTAAAAGCGCACTATCTTTTAAGTGAGACTTTATCGTGGGGGATATTTCTACGGTTGTGTGTCATTGTATAGTTTGCACCTGGGTTAGCAACTCAATTAACAGCTGCTAATATTAACCGACTCATTTTTGCTTCTTGTTTCTTCGATGTTGAAGTGTTAAGAGACTGATCCCCGCCGAAAGTGACAGTGATCGCAAGAAAAGACAGATGGCGGCTGCACGCGTTCACGCGATCGTGATTGCAAGCTTAAGGCTAACAAAAGCCTCTGGTTGCACTTTGAAAACCCCCTTACTAAAATTCAAGCAAGCAGTGCATGCACTGCTCTAGGCTCGACCTAAAAACCAAGAGTCTTCTAAAGGCTCCCAAAAACCTGTTCAGAAGGGTGATCCAGAGAAGTCTTCCCAGGCCACTGTTGGGTATAAGGGTAAAAAAGTCTGATCCCCTGGAGGCCTGGTGTCGCACTTGTAGGAAGATTGGACACCAAACTGGAGATTCTGGCTGTTCTAACAAGAATTCCCCTAGTCCACCTCAAGTTAGCACTGGTGTGGCTAATGTCTAGATGGGATCAACAGTGTGCCCAGAGCAATTGAGGGTTCACACTGAAGCTGTCCTAGTTTCTGAAGGGGAGGGAGAGTTGGCCACTTTAGCTGTCTGGATGAACTTAAAATGTACTTGTAGTACTCCTTAGTGAATGGGACTGGAGTGGAATCCCTGAGCAGGACAGGTACCAGTGTCACTATGATGAAAGATACCCTGGTTTCCCCAGGACAATACCTTATTGGAAAAACCTGTTCAGTCACCAATGCTGACAGCGTCACTACAGACCATTCCATGGCTACGGTGACATTAGATTGAAGAGGGTACTGGCCTGAAACAGGTAGTCGTCTCTCCAAAACTTAAAGCTACCTGTCTGCTTGGAAATGACCTGGAGACCTCAGCATGCGCTGAGATTGAGCTAAAAACCCATACAGCCATGCTGCAAACCCCTGAGATAGTGTGTGGGAAGACACAAGTGCAAACTCACGTGCAGGGTGAGAAAGAAGTGTTGGAACCTGGAAGAATGACCCAACCTTCCACGAGGAAGGATAAGAATACCGGGGAACCAGCTTCTGAACAGTAAAAGACTCAGGACTCCTCTCCTCTGGGAAAGGGCTTGTCACCCCAAGAAGGAACTAAGCCCATGGAACTTGAACTTCACCAGGTTGATCTCCATGCCCAGTGGGACCCTCTAGGAAACAGCTGGGAACAGCTGTGCCTTTGACAGCAGGTCTGTCCAACTCTTGAAAGCCTGCAACAGCAAGCTACTGCGAAGGAAAATGGATGTCATTGACTCCCGCAAGACCTATTGGGAGGTGGGACTACTGTATTTTGAGGCCAGAGACCGCAAACCTGGTGCCACTAGGGGAATGGTAGTGCCCCAGCTATACCAAGAGTTTCTACACACATTGGCCCATGACATCCCCCTAGCTGGGAATCTGGGCCATACCAAGACATGGGAAAGGCTTGTCAGACATTTCTATTGGCCCCAGATGTCCAAAAAGTAAAGGAGTTTGTCCGCTTCTGTGTCATCTGTCAGGCCAGTGGCAAAACAGGTGGACACCCAGAGGCCCCCTTAATTCCACTTCCAGTGGTTGGGGCTCCTTTGAAAGGGTCGGGTGGACATAGCGGGCCCACGGAATCACCCACTGCATCAGGAAACCAATACAAACTGTTAGTAGTGGATCATGCTACCAAATATCCTGAGGTAATTACCCTTAGGTCTACTACAGCCCCTACAGTAGCCAAAGCCCTCATTGGTGTCTTCACCAGGGTAGGGTTCCCTAAGGAGGTGGTGTCAGACAGAGGTACCAACTTCATGCATGCATACCTGAAACACGTGGGGTAAGTGTGTAGTGAACTACAAATTCTCTACCCCATACCACCCACAAACAATGGCCTTGTTGAGAGCAGGCCTTGGCGGAACTCGCGGTGTTTCACTCCACGGAATTTGGCAGAGTTACCGAAAAACTATGCCGAATTCATCAGAGTTCCATGAGCTGGCAGAGTTGTATTGGCCGTCTGTGTTCCATGTTTAAATAGGTGTATATACTGTTCACAATGCCCCAAAGTTACGAGTTAGGGTAGAGCTGTACTGTTTTGGCATTGCAAGCTGCCTGAAAGTTCACTCATTGCTCCCTCATGCCAAGACAGCTGCCACAACGACACCACCAGTTCTGTCAGCATCCTTCCGTGTCCAGTCCCCAACCTCGAAGCGGAGAGTGTAAAAATGATATGGCAGTCTGCCACTTACCTGTGCTTTCTGTGGCTTTTGTAAAGTCTGCTCTGCTACTCGCTGGTAATCGACTAGAGGACACGGACTCCTCCTGGGTGAGCATCCCTCGTTATGTGAGGCCTTGCCAAGGCACGCTGAGAATGTCATCATAAGCCATGGATGAATGCTGGGAAATGTAGTCTCAGCGTACGGTACTCACATGTATCCCGATTTCAATATTCTGTGGTTTCACACACATCAGGCCTGTTAGATTGCTCCAGCATGATTTACTTATGTCTTCGAATTGAACCCACAACAACAGGTGCATAGAAGGGTCTCGTCAGGAGGTTCCGCTGCATAGGAGGACCCTTTATGGTCTTGGCTGATCCTGTCCCGGTCAGGTAAGGCATTGACTGAAAGCAGGTAATAATGTGATAATTTGAAGGACCTCTCAGTTCTGCACATGTGCGTGCACCACTCTGCTGGATTCTGGTGCGTAGCTTCGAAAGTGAACTGGTGGAGCGGCACTGAGGTACAGGGGAGTTAAGGGCCTATACACACCTCATATGCCTACATGCCCGTAACACATCCGAAACATGGTTCCTCGGGGTCCCGCACGTGTTACACTTATGGTAGACCACCCGATTTTGGTACTAAATCAAATGGTGATGAAGACAGACAGATAAGTAATGGTGTTTTATTGATAAAAACTTGGCATCCCAGCCTTTGGGAGAAGTCCTGTGAGTACCGAAGAGTAGTGCAGCATGATCCAGGCTTTGGTAAACAGTCAAAATATGGATTAAAAAATATTGATTGGATATAATATCGAGTTAAAAATATAGAATGGACAAAATATCGAATGGACATAATATAGTCATCAAAAATATCGTTTGTAAGGTAAGTAATGTAATATCAAATGTTAAAAATATAGAAAGTTAAAATATCGAAGTATATAATATATTTTTATAGTGTTTTTTATGTTATTATATGTGTGAAAAGTGTGTATTTATGTTATAATTTATTTTAATTAATGAATTTTATGTTTTTTAATGTTTGCGTAATTTAATTCTGTAGCAGGTTGTGGTTTATAGGGGAATAGGGTGGGAAGTAATTTAATTATAATTAATTAAATATGTAAATTTATTTATTAATATTTATTTTTAATTAATTGTTAATTAATTTATATTTGGTAATTAATTAAATTTTAATTGGCAATTAATTTTAAATAATTGATTAATTGATAATTATGTTAATTTTACAAATTGTTTTCTGTAGCTGGTTGTGGGTTTATAGAGGAATAGGGTGGGAAGTAATTTAATTATAATAATTTAAATAATGTAATCTATTTAATTGTATATAATTTGAATTAATTGTTAATTAATTTTTAATTGTTAATTAATTAATTGGTAATTTGTTATTAATTTGTATTAATAGGTAAGTAATTGTAATAAATAATTGTAATTTGTAATTTTAATTGATTAATTATTATAATATATTAAATTGGTAATTACTAAAAAAAAAAATTTTTTTATATTAATATATATTTTTAAAATAATATATGAAGTATTTACTTTCCCTACTGTTGCACTCACTGGAGTGGGAATAGTAATTTTTACCCCTACGCTATCCAACGCTTTCCCTACTGTTGCACTCACTGGAGTGGGAATAGTAATGTTTAACCCTACGCTATCCAACGCTTTCCCTACTGTTGCACCCACTGGAGTGGGAATAGTAATTTTTACCCCTACACTAACCAACGCTTTCCCTACTGTTGCACTCTTTGGAGTGGGAATAGTAATTTTTACCCCTACGCTATCCAACGCTTTCCCTACTGTTGCACTCTTTGGAGTGGGAATAGAAATTATTACCCCTACGCTATCCAACGCTTTCCCTACTGTTGCACTCTCTGGAGTGGGAATAGTAATTTTTACCCCTACGCTATCCAACGCTTTCCCTACTGTTGCACTCTTTGGAGTGGGAATAGTAATTATTACCCCTTCGCTATCCAACGCTTTCCCTACTGTTGCACTTTTTGGAGTGGGAATATTAATTTTTACCCCTACGCTATCCAACACTTTCCCTACTGTTGCACTCTCTGGAGTGGGAATAGTAATTTTTACCGCTACGCTATCCAACGCTTTCCCTACTGTTGCACTGATTGGAGTGGGAATAGTAATTGTAACACTCCCGCTATCCTACGGTAATAAAATTGTATATTTTTTAATAATATTATGTTAATATATATACATGTTTTAACAAATAAAACTGTATTTTTTTTTATAAAAAATTTATTATTTATCAATTTTAAGGTTATTTAAGTATTTTAAAGTATATTTTAGTTATTTATTTTTAATAATATTTTAATTTTACATTAATTGTAATAATTTCGATATTTTCACAAAGTACATACTTTTAAACGATATTTTGGAGTCAATATTTTTGTACTTACCTGTTTGTAGATAGGACTTCGATATTTTGTCTGTCGATATTTTGGCATCGATATTTTGGGTAGTCTATATTTTGTCCCCTGATACTATGTCAGTGATCCCCAGGCTTTAGAGTGCACTGCACTATGCATTAAACTTAGTGTGCAGCAGACATTAGAGTGTACTGTGCCTTTGTTAGTCAGTCAGTCAGTCAAGGTAATGTTTATTTAGACCTTGGTCTTTAAACAAACTGTGCCTTGCATTAAAATTACGTACCGGCAAGAAAGAATTACTTTTTTTTGCAGATGTGTAGGGCAGGCTCATTCATTCTCTACATTAAGGATTGAACCTTAATCTTTGTCCAAAAAGCCTTATTGTGTTTTAACTTGATCTTCACTGACCTCTTTGGTCGTTTTCACACATGAGCACTTACTATCTCTTTTCTCTATGCACTTCATTTTGACAATGACCCCTTTATGTAAATAGCTGTGTTTTTCTAGTTTGCAAAAGTTTATTATGCTGTCTATCTAAGTATGCATTAAATCAAACAGTCTCCTGGATTGGGTTAGACAAAGTTTTCTGTTTCAGGTGTGTTTTTCTTGTAACAACAAACACCTTGGGCTAATGTATGTTCTTTGTTTTGATAATATCTACCATCACGGATTTAATCTGATGGCGATCAAAAATGAAATGAATAATTGATCTGATTTATAACTACACTGTAGATTTTGAATTAACGTCTAGGACCACTTTTCTCTATAATATTGCATTAAAATGAAGCATGTGAAAGTCATTCGAGCTCATTGTATGCCAGACATTAGACGGCACTGTACCATATATCATAGTGTTGATTGTGCCAGCTACTAGAGTGCTTTATGTACCAAACAGTAGAGGTCATGCCATGGCAAGATTAAGAGTGCATTGTGTTGCAGGCTGCAGCTATTACAGTGCAGTGTATACCACACATTAGAGTGCAGTGTGTGCCAGGAATTAGAGTGTGAATTTTACCTCATTACAGTGCAATGCGCTCCAAGCTTGAAAGTGCACTAGGCCATGAAGTAGAGTGCAGTGTGTCAATATGAGCTTCATGCAAGAATAAAGAATGCCATTTTCTATAGTGACGCATAGCTCTCCAACTATCATTTCATGAAATAAATGTGTAATTAAAATACTTTGTCACATTGTAAATTTTCTCTCTTGCCTCTGCTCAGGAGTGTTCTGGATGCCGGGGGGAAGGCCGCCCTGATTTTGTTAGATCTCTTGGTGGTCTTTGACACGGTAAACCACGACACTCTACTCAACCGGCTCAATGAGGCTGGACTACACAGGACAGCTCTGGCCCTATTAGCATCCTTCCTATCCAACAGGTCTTTTACGGTGGAACTGGGAGAAGCCAAATCTAAAGCTTTTAGATCTCCTTGTGGGGTGCCCCAGGGGTCTTCACTAAGCCGCACTCTTTTCAACCTTCATGTGGCGCCCCTGGCGGCTATCATCCGGAATTGTGGCTTTCTCCCTGTTTCATACGCAGACGACACGCAAATAGTGGTCTCCATCTCTAATAACACCCAAGAGACAGCCACAAGGTTTAAACACTGCATGGAACAGATCACGTGCTGGATGCAGACTAACTGCCTCAAGCTAAACGGCTAAAAAAGCGAAGTGACGCTGCTGGGCTCAGTCATGCAATCCTGGTCCCAGGACTGGTGGCCAGGTAATCTAGGGCAATGCCCTTCGCCAGTACAAAAGGTAAAAAACTTAGGCATACTCCTCGACAACAAATTGTCCTATGAAGCACAAACTAATAAACTATCATCGATATGGTTCATCCTGAAGATGATCAGGAAGTTGCTACCTTTCATTCCGCTGACATCATGCAAAAACAGTAGTAACTATGCTGGCGTTGTCAAGACTAGACTACTGCAATGCGCTGTATGCGGGGATGCAGTCCCAACACCTCATGAAACTCCAACGCTTACAAAATGCAGCTGCGTGACTGGTGCTTAACATACCTAAACATGAGTCCATAGCCCAGGGTTTGAGAGCTCTGCTCTGGCTACCTATGAAAAATAGAATAAAATTTAAATCCCTGTTTCTTGCATACAAAGCCCTGTATGGTGCAGGCTCACAGTTTCTAAAAACCCATTTGGTTAGTTATCAGCCAAACAGATCGCTGAGATCCAGTAACCTCAATCTGATCCAGGTGCCCAGATACAAACAACTTAGATGGGGAGGGAGAAGCTTCCTGCTGTATGCAGCAAAGGCGTGGAACCTGCTTCCAATTCAATTAAGAACTGCCCCTCTCTACTTTCCATTCGGAAAGAGATAAAAACATGGCTATTCAGTCTGGGATAGTCGTCTCCGGTTGAGCAGTTCGGTCAAGTATTCTATTTTTAGCGCCAAGACGCCCATGGGCATTCGCTGCGCTTTACAAATCTATAATCAAATGAAATCGAAATCTGCTTCCCTTCCATGTACGTATACCTCAGAAGCACAACTGATAAGACTGTATGCATTGCTCTGCTGTGGCATATCAAGGGTGCCTTGGGCCTTACTGCATATTAGGAGAAGTGACCCTCCATAGCTGGTTTTGTGACAAAACAAGTAGCATAATAATCAGGGATCCGCAGCCCATTAGACCTATGAGTACCGGATCACTGTACATCCTGCTGCCACTGTGTGTGTGTGCTGTGAGAAGGAGGCTGTGTGAAGTACTACCATCCTCGATAGTCCAGCTACTTGAAAATCACTTGACACTGTATCTTGGATAGGGGTGCAGCAAGAGCTGTTAATTCCACCACGCGGAGGAGTCTGAGTTTCTGCCAAACTCCACGTTGGAGTGCAGAGTAGCAAAACTCTGTGAACTTCACAGATGGAGTGGAGTCCACCGCCCACCCCTAGTTGAGAGATTCAACAAGACATTGAATGGCATGATCATGGAGCTCGCTGAAAAACTGAAAAGGGGAGGGGATGTCCTCTTGCCATGCCTGCTTTTCGCTTACAGAGAGGTGCCTCAGAAGGGAGTAGGGTTTTCCTACTGTAAACTTCTGTTTGGCCATCCGGTGGGGGGCCACTTGCTTTTGTAAAAGAGGGTTGGTGGACTATGTACTTAAACTCCGTTCCAGGATGGCAGAGTACATGGAAAAGGCATCCAAAAAACCTTGCGATCAGCAGACAGCTCCAGAAGCTGTGTTACGACCAAAAAGCTGCACTGGTAGAGTTGTAACCAGGGCAAAAGATGTGGGTTTTGGAGCCTGTGGCACCAGGGGCCCTCCAGGACTGATGAAGTAGCCCTTACCCTATCCTTGAGAAAAAAATTGAGGTCACCTACTTGGGAGACATGGACATTAGCAGGCACCCCAAGAGGGTGATCCAAGTGAACCACTTGAAACTTTTCTGTGACAGGGCTAATGTGTCCATGCTTTTGGTCCCTTCTCAGGACCAGGAGACTGAGAGTGAACCTCGCACTGACCTCCTCTCTTACAGTCCAAAATATGGAACAGTTGATTGTGGTATCTACTCAGAAATCCTCACTGCCCAACAGCAGGCTGATTGCTGGCATGTCCTGCAACAGTCCACTGGGCTCTTCTCCTTAACCCCTGGCCAGACACACTGATGTACCCAGGACATGGACACTGGGGACAGGCTGCATGTCAAAACAAAGATCTATTCGCAGTATGACCAAGTTATGGAGCGCATCAAACCTGAAGTATGCAAGATGCTGGAGTTAGGGGTTATTGGGCCCCCTGAAAGTCGCTGGGCCATCCTAGTGGTCTTAGTCCCCAATCCTCACCCGCCAGGGTGGAAAATGACAGTTGAGGTTCTATTTGGACTACAGAGGACTCAGTGTTGTCACTAAGACAGATGCTCACCCCATTCCCATGGCTGACAAGCTGATCAAAAGGTTAGGGGCAGCCACATTTCTTAGCACCTTTGACTTGACTACAGAGTACTAGCAGATTGGTATGGCCCCAGGAGCCTGTTGCTGTTATAATCAGGAAGATAGTCCCCAGAGAACAGTGTCGGAGTGTCATTGAGAGGGAGACCTTTGCTCTAGTTTAGTCCCTGAAGAAGTGGGCACAACTACTTGTTTGGGATTCACTTCCAAATCCAAACTGACCACAGACCTCTCAGATGGCTAATGCACATGAAAGGTGAAAATCCCAAACTGCTGAGATAGTCCATCTCCATACAGGGAATGGACTTTACAGTGGAACACCAACCTGGGACTGCCCTTGCCAATGCAGATAGACTTTCCAGTTTCTTCCACTTAGACAATGAAGACTCTCTTGGGAAAGGTTAGTCTCATCCTCTTTCATTTGGTGGGGGGTTGAGTAGGGAAGTCCCCCTTTTGCATTGTCACCCCCTAATATTTTGCCAGATACCTGATGCCAACTTGACTAAGTGTGTGCTGGGACCCTGTTAACCAGCCCAAGTATCTGTGTTCTTTCCAAAACTGTACCTTCTTTTCCACAATTGGCACACATCTGGGCCACATGTAAGTCCCTTCTAAAAGGTACCCCTGCTACCAAGGGCCTTGTGACCAGAGAGGGCCTCTGAAGACTGCAGCATGTATTATGCTACTTTTAGACACCCCTTACTTTAAACACCCATACACTGCCATTGCAGGCTGCGTGTTTTGGTGCAGACCAAACTGAAGAGTCAATGTGGTGCACATCCCTGTGTTAGATCAAAAGGGACACTGTTCCATGGTTACGGGTGGGTGTATGTCACCCGATTTGAAAGAGAAGGAAAAGACTAGAATAGAGGAGAGGTAGGCAAAAAGGGGGTTAGGGAAGGAAAAGAGACAGAGGTTCATCCCCATTATCAAGGATCCAATCCCGAAGCGGAGGGCCAAGTCTCGCCCCTTAGTCGCCCTCACACACTTTGAGGATGTCATGCTTCATCATCGGGCTTTTTTAGTTCCTCGTCGGCCCAGGGCTGCAATGCCTGACGGGCCCCCGAAGGGTCTCTTTCACGGATATCTTTTAAAGAGAAAAGCCGTTTGGTGAGTGCGAGTGTGAGGGTGGGGGGAACGAGAACGGATCCAGAGAAAAGTGGTGGTGGGGTGCATGCAGGGATGGATAAAACTACCTATGGGTATCCACTGGAGGGGTATTTATTATTGTGGTGCCCCTGGTAGGCTAAAAAACCAAAGGGTTAGTGAGTTACATTAGGGCTCAATGTGCCAGTGTAACTAAACACAATGTCGACATGTTTCACGCTATGTAAGTCCTAGTGATCAGTAGTGTTTCTTCAGGACCTAAAAGGAGGTGTAAGTGCACGTCAGAAAGGAGGAAAAGTGGTTCCGTTGTGGTAACCCCGTTGATGTGTGAGGTCGCTCATGGTGGTCCCTAGGGAGAAGTACCTAGACTAGCCATTATCTCTGTAGGTAGATCTGTCCAAGCGGTGCCCTCTTACTACACATAGGGGAGTATCCTTAAGCTTAGCTGCGCTGGTTGTACCCGCATCGTATGAGGTTGTGATGGGTGCTCGCTCCTATGCACCTACCATCGCCAGCGGCTGCCTGTATGTGCATCCAAGTGTGCCATGCCCCCCAACACTGCTTGTGGCATGGGTAAGCCACCCCTCTGGCAGGCCTTGCAGCCCTAAGGCAGAGTGCACCATACCACAGGTGTGGGCATAGCTGCATGAGCAATAGTCCTCGATTCTTCCCAATCTGGTTTCCTGCAGCAACTACCGCACCAAGACCACGCTCCCAGCCGCCACGGATGACATCCGCACCCTCCTGGACCAGGGCCATATGGCAGTCCTCATCCTACTAGACCTTGACACCCTCACACCCTGCACACTAACCACCAGGCTCTATGACTCCAGCATCCAGGGATCGCCCTCGACTGGATTTGTTCCTTCCTCACCCACCAAACCCAAAGAATTAGACTCCCACCCTGCATCTCCGAACCCACACAGATCAGCTGCGAAGTACCCCAAGGATCGTCACTCAGCCCCATGCTCTTCAACATCTATCTGGCCCCTCTCGCCACCATCAACAGAAAACACAAACTCCGCATTGTATCCTACGCCGATGACACCCAGCTCATCCTCTCTTTCACCAACGAGCCCGACATCACCAGACACAGCTTCCAGGAAGGTATAAAAGATGTCGCCTCCTGGATGAGCAACAGCTGCCTAAAGCTCATCTCAGAGAAGATGGAGATCCTCATCCTCGGGTCCACCCCCTCAGCATTGGAAAACACCTGGTGGCCCACCACCCTCTGTGAACCTTCCACACCCACAGACCACGCTCGCAACCTCAGCATCATACAACACTCCACCCTCACCATGCACCGACAGATCAATGCCGTATCCTCCACATGCTTCAACGCCCTCCACATCCTCCCCAAGAGCTTCAGATGGATCCCCCTCTAATTCAGAAGGATGGTTACCTATGCTCTCATAACCAGTAGACAGGACTACGGGAACGCTCTCTTCGCCAGAATAAACAAATCCCTACTCCTCAAACTCCAAACAATCCAGAATGCCGCAGCTAGGCTTGTCCTCCGCATCCCACGACAACACCATATCACCCTACACCTACGAGAACTCCACTTGCTCCCTGTTAAAAAGAGAGTGACCTTCAACCTTCTCACTCACGCCTACAAATCCCTGTAGGCGTGAGTGAGAAGGACCCCAATACCTCAATGAAAGAATCTCTTTCTACTCACCCAATAGAAGCCTCGGGTCCACCGATCTTGCCCTAGCCGACATCCCACGCATCCACAGAGAAAGAGCGGGGGTGATACTTCTACTACATTGCAAGACCTGGAACAAACTCCTCAGCATCAGACAAACCCCCACACTGCAAACTTTCAGGAAGAGCCTCAAGACAGCTCTTTGGATGAGACAAAGCTGCGAGAAAGCAAACCCTCCAATTCCCCATGCCTTGAGACCCCTGCAGGTGAGTAGGGCGCTTCACAAATCCTTGATTGATGGATTGATTGATTTGGCCTTATAGAGTCTGTGCCATTCACAGACTTTGTAAGTACAGTGAAACCATTTTGAGTACATGGGCTGGGAGTTTGTCATTACGTTCTACACAGCTTCATGATGGCTTTACTGAAAACTGAGAAGTTTAGTTCCAAACCTCTCCACATAATAAATCCACGCTGATGCCAGTGTTGGTTTTATAATAAAATGCACTCAGGGGACATCTTAGAGATGCCCCTGAAAGACGTCCATCCTCTAGTATATTGGCTGACTGGTCCCCGCCAGTCTGCTGCCAGCAGACATGTTTCTGACCTTATGGGGTGAGACTCTTTGTGCTCCTGGAGGCCAGAAACAAAGCTTGCTCTGGGTAGAGGTGCTTCAGACCTCCCTCTGATAAGAACAGTAACACTTGGTGAGCCTCAAAAGCTCTGACCTTGTGATATGCTGGTTTGAGCAGCTATATCTCGTGGAGGTGCCCCCGGACCAGACTCCACTTTTGGCACTGGACCTGCAGGAAAATTAGTAAGCAGAGTAGGAGTGTCCACCTTATTCTGGCACAACCCTAGGGTCTTACTGATTGATGGCTTGGCGCACTGCTAAATGATTGTTTTAGAATTTGCATGTAGTTTTTGAGTAGCTTATTTGAAGTTTTGGGTGCTCCACCAAGTGGCGTAACCGTCCAAGTACGTCGTGATTGTTTACTGGTTGAGTGCGTTACAGGGGTGTAAACGCATCCTTGACTGTGTGGGCACTCACATCTGGTTCGTCATATGTAGACAGACTCCAATGTTAGGTATGACCATCAATTATTTATTCAAAGATTCGTCATATTTCATTGTAGTAACAGTTCATAAATGAATATTTTTCAATGTATAGGTTTGACCTCGAAAACATCAAGTCAAAGTAGTTTCAACATACTCCACTCCAATGCATTTCGGGAATGAATTGCCCTTTATCAAGGAGCTCTGTGAAGGCAACAAAACGTATTTACAATTCAACTCATAACCCAAATAAAATGACATGTTAATCGTTTGCATTTTTTTCACGTGTACAGAAGCATGCGAGGAGGATATACGGTGGGGGCTATCTGGTACCTTATAAACCATAGTGGGTGGCTGAGATGTGGTTGAGGGTTTTTTTTTTACGGAGATTGAGGGAGTTGGGCAATTACGTGGCTTGATCGTTAGATGCGGTTACTCTGCAAAAATAAGATGCGGGTAATGCGAGGTTAGAGACAGTGAAACCCGTAGTTAAAAAATACTGCGGGTCGATATCGGAGCTCCGACTTACTTCAGTCAATCAGGAGATTCAGTTCTAGGATCGGCTTGCGGAGTTGCGCGGAGTTCGCGGAAGTGTTTGGCGGAGCGGGTGGGGACGGAGGATGTGGATAGTTGGTTAGTCACGTGATGAGGGTAGTGAGAGTCAAAAAGGGACTAAGGAGTAACGGGGAAAGTGGTGGCCATGTTGGAAGAGGGATTGTGAAGGAAGTGTATGGTCTGAAAAAATGTAAACATTGATGAATACAAATACAAATATAAACATTGAAGGAGGTAATTCTCGAGTGGAATGTACAAAAGGTACTGGTGAAACATATGTACCCACTGGTACTATAGGAAACAACTAAATTCAATACGGTCATTTACCCGTATGGCTTCATCGCTTTGAGTCTATATATCCAAGCTGTCTCTCGTTGCAGGAGTACTTTGTTATTCTCTTTTCCTTCTAGTTTACGAACAATTTCAAGCACCATGAATTTCAATTGTGCTACATTGTGGTTGAATTCATTGAAGTGTATTGCAATGTTGGATTTCTGGTTTTTGGTGCGAATATTCGACCTATGCTCATTGAGGCGAATTATTATTTGTCTGGTGGTTTTGCCCACATATATCATACCGCATGAGCATTTGAGTTGGTAAATCAAGTTACTTGAATCACATGTTGCATCCACATGTAATTTGATTTGGAAGCCTTTCATGGGATGGCTTATACTGTTCCCTTTGATAATGTTATTACAACTATTGCAGTTGAGGCACGGTCATGTGCCTGTGTGGGAGAGTTGTGTCGTGGATTTTTTAGACAAAATTTCTTTTAGGTTTTCAGACCTGGTATAAGCAAAGATCGGTGGGTTTTCAAACAGCTTTTCGAAGTCGGGTTCGGATGAAAGTATACGCCAATGTTTTAGAATGATGCGTTTGTAAGATCTGCTGGAAGTGGAGTATTTAGAGACTATTACAGTTCTTTTCTCTTCTTTTTTAGTTGATCCTTTGAGGGCTTCCTGTCGTGTGATGGTAGCTACTTTTTTCATAGCTACGTTTATAATTTCTTGAGGGTAACCTTGGTTGAGGAACCTGGTGGCCATTTCTTCCATTTGCGTCTTGCATCTTTCAGGGTCTGATACGATTCGTTTTAGGCGTAGCATTTGGCTGAATGGTAAATAGTTTTTTAAGGCATTTTGGTGGAAGCTAGTATGATGTACTGTATTGTTTCGATCCGTGGTTTTGCGGAAAAGGTCTGTTTCCAACCCTTTTGCTGTGATTTTAACCAGCACGTCAAGAAAAGTGATGGTGTGCTCATTGATGTTCCATGTGAGAATGATGCAGTTGTCATTGGTGTTCAGGTCAGTTAGGGCTGACTCTAAATTTTCACGAGTGTCTTTCCAAATGAAAAATAGGTCATCGATGTAACGAACGTATAACTTTAGGTTATCTGACCAGTTTGGGTTGGCATAGATGTGGGTTGTTTCAGATTCTGCCATGTAGGTATTAGCATAGGTCGGTGCCGCGCAGTTGCCCATTGACATGCCGGACATTTGGAGATACCATTGTTGTTCATGTGTAAAATAACTATGATATAACGTGAATATCATAAGTTACATGAGGAAAGTTTGTAGAGAATCAGGGATATTACTGTTCAGTAAAGCTTTTTCTATGGCTTCAATTCCGCCACCATGCGGAATGGATGTGTACAGGCTTTTGACATCAGCAGTGCATAAAATGAGATGTTCATTGGTTGTAATGTTTAAATCAGAAAGTTTTTTGAGAAAGTCAGTCGTGAGGAGGAGCTACGACAGCAACCAAGATGGCCGCATAGTCTCCCGGCTCTGCTGACCCCCGTCCTACGCTCGCTTATCCTGTCGAATATCCTGATCTCCTGCCCCGGAGTCGTGTGGGTGAACTAGTCTGCATCCCGATGGTGTGATCGCGGAATTTTTCTGATGTTCTGGTGTGAAGTAACATTGAAAATGTTTTGAGGCCTAACCCAGACTGGAAGCCCGGGTCTCGATTGCTGGTCTACCCGGGTCCAAAGTGAACAACAACGGACTGCCTAGGGTGGTTGGGTCTGGTCCTTGGAACTTTCGAAAAATTTTCTGGACTACTTTGCAACCATCTGCTGCCTGGTGCTGTACCTGAGGTGAGGCGACGGGTGGTGCACGGTGCTGCGTCGCGGGGGGCCCCGGCCCGGAGGCCCGGCACTAGCACCGCTAGTGGGGGTCCCGCCGCGCGTTGCTGCATGTTGCTGGCCCGTCCCTCACGGCCTGTTTCTGCTCCGGCGTATCCTGCCCCGGAGAGGAGGCCTCTCCGTGGGGATCGTTATGCCTGCGGCCGTATGGAACCCGGCGGAACGGACTCAATGTGGCCCTTCCTTGCGGATGGTAAGGGCGGAAGTTGCGGCGCTTCACGCGATGGTGAGGGCCCAGGTCAATCATTGGCTGTCGGCAACAGATGGGATCATAGGACCGGGAACGAGCCCTGACTTGCTCTTTGAGACCCGGCAGCCGACTTGCCCCCTGTTAGAAGCCCTACTGGTGTGTTTGGACCCGGTGCGGGAAGCTGTGCCGACCCCCGAAGAAACGGAATTCATAGTGTGTGCTGAGATTGGTGACTCTCTTACGTTCTCGGAAACATCGGTCCTACAGTTATCGGAGCATTTCGCTGCTTCCCCCATCCTGGACACTGTTGGCCCACACTTTGATCTGTGTCGAAACGAGTCGCACCCCCTCCCCAATCGGTCTCCCAACATGGCGGATGGAACGATGCTTGGCTTCGGGGACGGGGAGGGACATCGTTGGTGCAAGCTGTGTGCGTTGGGACCTGCTATTCCTTTCCTAATTGCTGACTCAAGCTCCGGCTGCCTCTGTGTGAACTTTGACTTTCCGGGGATGTGGCTTTTCTTATCCGAGGGACTCAGCAACTTTGTTAGACGGGGCCAAGGCTGAGATTGTGGGTTGAATCGTTTGCGATGGATCTATTGGTAACGGGACTGCTTCATTAATAGACGGATTCCGGGGCGGGGGGTTTGTGGTTCCCCCCGGGGTATTTTTGTATGGTGGACAACTTTACTTGTGTTGGCTTAGGGGGGCGGGGGGGGGGGAGACCGGGAGCGTCTAGACTATCGCCCTCCTCCGCTTCCCTGTTGGGTGGGGTTTCCTTTCTTTCTCTTTTTTCTCTTCTTCTATATTTCGGGTTTGGTTCTCGGGCGACAGGCACACTGCTGGGGGGGCCGTAGTCATCTGCAGGGGTGCAGGGTGTGGGGTTGGGGGAGGGGATCTTTCGTTTTTATTTTGTTTCTATGGTGTTTTTCTCTTCTCTTATCTTTCTTTGTCTTTGTCTTTTTCTTTTTCTGGGTCAGTGCAGTGGGTTTCCTTTGGTATCAATCCCTGCTTTTTCATCTGTGCCTCAATTTTCCTGGTGTTTTTTGTGTCTTAGGGCAGGTGACTGCAGGCGCGAATTTACCGTAATAGTCCTTCACATCCTGAACCTCCTGTTTCAGCGCCATTGATTTGATCGATTACTGTTTACTGTTGACACGTTTACTATTCTGCCTGCCATTTTCGCTGCTGGGAAATTGTTCGGCACCTGATCCGTCCATCTTCTATTATAAAATGAAAACCTTTCATATCCTGTTTTTCTAATTGTGCTGTTCAGTGGCCAAGTGTACGCTAGCATGGAGATTCTGCTCCCCGAGGTGCTGCATGTGATTAAAATTGCTCTCTGTTAATCTAACTGCTTAGCGGCCGGCCTTTGGGGTTGTAGGCCCATACTTGTATTTGGTTTAAATGTCAATAAACGTTTAAAAAAAAAAAAAAGAGAAAGTCAGTCGTGTCTTTGATGTAACTTTTTTGGCTCGTTACTATGGGTTGTAAGTATCGATCTAAAAATTTGCCTATAGGTTCATGGAGAGAACCTCTAGTTGACACGATTTATCGAAACGGAGGGTCTACAAGATCTTTGTGTATTTTAGGAAGCATGGTTATCGTTGGAATTTTCGGATGTTCCACGATGAGATATTTGCTGGTGCGGTCATCGATGATGCCGTCATCGTGTGCTTTGGTTACAAGGTTCATAAGTTCAGCTTTGTATTGTTCAGTTGGGTTGCCGCAGAGTCGCGTGTAAGTTTCGGAGTCAGTGATGTGTTCTTTGATTTTAGCATCGTACATGCTAGTGTTGAGAATAACTATTGCGCCGCCTTTGTCTGCTTTTAAACATTTAATTGCTTTGTCCAACCCTTTTGCTGTGATTTTAACCAGCACGTCAAGAAAAGTGATGGTGTGCTAACCTCGCATTACCTCGCATTACCCGCATCTTATTTTTGCAGAGTAACCGCATCTAACGATCAAGCCACGTGAGTGCCCAACTCCCTCAATCTCCGTAAAAACAAACCCTCTACCACATCTCAGCCACCCACTATGGTTTATAAGGTACCAGATAGCCCCCACCGTATATCCTCCTCGCATGCTTCTGTACACGTGAAACAAATGCAAACAATTAACATGTCATTTTATTTGGGTTATGAGTTGAATTGTAAATACGTTTTGTTGCCTTCACAGAGCTCCTTAATAAAGGGCAATTCATGCCCGAAATGCATTGGAGTGGAGTATGTTGAAACTACTTTGACTTGATGTTTTCGAGGTCAAACCTATACATTGAAAAATATTCATTTATGAACTGTTACTACAATGAAATATGACGAATCTTTGAATAAATAATTGATGGTCATACCTAACATTGGAGTCTGTCTACATATGATGAACCAGATGTGAGTGCCCACACACCAGGATCCGTTTACACCCCTGTAACACACTCCACCAGTAAACAATCACGACGTACTTGGACGGTTACGTCACTTGGTGGAGCACCCTAAACTTCAAATAAGCTACTCAAAAACTACATGCAAATTCTAAAACAATCATTTAGCAGTGCGCCACGCCATCAATCAGTAAATCTATATTTCTCCTTACCTCCCGTGAGGCAGGCAGCACGCCCCCCAACACTGCACAATGCAGTATGATGAAATATCAAAAACCACAGAAGCACGAGCCAGTACACTAGCCTTTGGAACTGAAGAAACTGCACGTATTTACGCTCTCATCAATGAAGACCTTACTCAAACCACCTCGAGCCGTACAAAAGAACAATGTGTGAAGCAACTACTATATCTCTCAAAACGGAGCATTAACCAAAAACTACACGCAAATACACTCATCAAATATCACTGAGCTCTGCGCATACCCCGAGGACTACGGATTGCTTTAAAACCCTCCTTATGTAAAAACTCCAAACTGTTTCAGGAAAGGTGGAACGCAATTTTGAACAAATGCAGCCTTGACCTAATCCTCCTCATAGTGGAAGAACTGTCCACAATTCTAGTTGAATTATCCAAAGAAATCACCGATCTAGAAAATGAACTAAAGGAATTAATTACACCGGAGGAATTAACCAAAACCCTAGACGATATTAACGTCCAACTCGATAAGCACACTAAGGAAATAAACGATCGAAAAATCCGCAAGTTTCGTCGCGATACCCTCGACTACAAATTAGGAGAGGTATATACGTGGGCTGATGTATATGCCCAACGTCGACGTAATAAACCTTATAATCAAAATACGGATACATCATCATCAGGAAGCGATAGTACCAATCGCCCACCGAGAAAAAACACTTCTGGACCAACCTCATCTGGAACATCTAGAGACACTCGACAAACCAACAGCCAGACAAACAATAATCCTCCAATAACAGAGCCTTTTTTAGAGGTAGGACCGGACGAAACCGACGACCCCGGAGGGGAAAAAGATCAGGAAAAAGAACCAGAAGAAACGCAACCTCAAGTAACCAAGAAACCCAAGGGAAGGAGGAATCGCTAGTAATCAACATTTCTGACACAGTATTAACCACACAAGAAATAAAACTGTTACAGAAAGGAACATCATTTATTCCCACAACTTCCACAAACCTCCTTGAACTGAAAGTGAGTACTTTTAAACTTACTCGGAAACTACGCCTCAGGTATTTCTTCGAAAAAGTTCTTCCACCATCTACTGAAATGAAACCCGACCAATTACTTGGCTTAAAAACAAGTAGCACATATTTGCCTCCGTGCAGCCACAAAAGTATCGATACATTCGAGACTCTCGTAAAACAAGACATATCAAAAATCAACTTTTCATAAAAAAAATCCAAACAAAACATCACCATGAAGGACAAGGACACTCTCAAAAAGATCGCAAACAACAAAGCAATTAAATGTTTAAAAGCAGACAAAGGCGGCGCAATAGTTATTCTCAACACTAGCATGTACGATGCTAAAATCAAAGAGCACATCACTGACTCCAAAACTTACACGCGACTCTGCAGCAACCCAAATGAACAATACAAAGCTGAACTTATGAACCTTGTAACCAAAGCACACGATGACGGCATCATCGATGACCGCACCAGCAAATATCTCATCGTGGAACATCCGAAAAGTCCAACGATAACCATGCTTCCTAAAATACACAAAGATCTTGTAGACCCTCCGTTTCAACCAATCGTGTCAACTAGAGGTTCTCTCCATGAACCTATTGGCAAATTTTTAGATCGATACTTACAAACTATAGTAACGAGCCAAAAAAGTTACATCAAAGACACGACTGACTTTCTCAAAAAACTTTCTGATTTAAACATTACAATCAATGAACATCTCATTTCATGCATTGCTGATGTCAAAAGCCTGTACACATCCATTCCGCATGGTGGCGGAATTGAAGCCATAGAAAAAGCTTTACTGAACAGTAATATCCCTGATTCTCTACAAACTTTCCTCATGGAACTTATGATATTCACGTTATATCATAGTTATTTTACACATGAACAACAATGGTATCTCCAAATGTCCGGCATGTCAATGGGCAACTGCGCAGCACCGACCTATGCTAATACCTACATGGCAGAATTTGAATCAACCCACATCTATGCCAACCCAAACTGGTCAGATAACCTAAAGTTATACGTTCGTTACATCGATGAACTATTTTTCATTTGGAAAGACACTCGTGAAAATTTAGAGTCAGCCCTAACTGACCTGAACACCAAAGACAACCGCATCATTCTCACATGGAACATCAATGAGCACACCATCACTTTTCTTGACGTGCTGGTTAAAATCACAGCAAAAGGGTTGGAAACAGACCTTTTCCACAAAACCACGGATCGAAACAATACAGTACATCATACTAGCTTCCACCAAAATTCCTTAAAAACAATTTACCATTCAGCCAAATACTACGCCTAAAACGAATCGTATCAGACCCTGAAAGATGCAAGACGCAAATGGAAGAAATGGCCACCAGGTTCCTCAACCGAGGTTACCCTCAAGAAATTATAAACGTAGCTATGAAAAAAGTAGCTACCATCACACGACAGGAAGCCCTCAAAGGATCATCTAAAAAAGAAGAGAAAAGAACTGTAATAGTCTCTAAATACTCCACTTCCAGCAGATCTTACAAAAGCATCATTCTAAAACATTGGCGTATACTGTCATCCGAACCCGACTTCGAAAAGCTGTTTGAAAACCCACCGATCTTTGCTTATACCAGGTCTGAAAACCTAAAAGAAATCTTGTCTAAAAAATCCACGACACAACTCTCCCACACAGGCCCCTGACCGTGCCTCAACTGCAATAGTTGTAATAACATTATCAAAGGGAACAGTATAAGCCATCCCATGAAAGGGTTCCAAATAAAATTACATGTGGATGCAACATGTGATTCAAGTAACTTGATTTACCTACTCAAATGCCCATGTGGTATGATATATGTGGGCAAAACCACCAGAAAAATAAAAATTTGCCTCAATAAGCATAAGTCGAATATTCGCACCAAAAACCAGAAATCCAACATTGCAATACACTGCAATGAATTCAACCACAATGTAGCACAATTGAAATTCATGGTGCTTGAAATTGTTCGTAAACTAGAAGGAAAAGACAATAACAAAGTACTCCTGCAACGAGAGACAGCTTGGATATATAGACTCAAAGCAATGAAGCCATACGGGCTAAATGACCGTATTGAATTTAGTTGTTTCCTATAGTACCATTGGGTACATATGTTTCACCAGTACCTTTTGTACATTCCACTCGAGAATTACCTCCTTCAATGTTTATATTTGTATTTGTATTCATCAATGTTTACATTTTTTCAGACCATACACTTCCTTCACAATCCCTCTTCCAACATGGTCGCCACTTTCCCCGTTACTCCTTAGTCCCTTTTTGACTCTCACTACCCTCATCACGTGACCAACCAACAATCCACAACCTCTGTCCCCACCCACTCTGCCAAACACTTCCGCGAACTCCGCGCAACTCCGCAAGCCGATCCTAGAACTGAATCTCCCGATTGACTGAAGTAAGTCGGAGCTCCGATACCGACCCGCGGTATTTTTTAACTACGGGTTTCACTGTCTCTAACCTCGCATTACCCGCATCTTATTTTTGCAGAGTAACCGCATCTAACGATCAAGCCACGTAAGTGCCCAACTCCCTCAATCTCCGTAAAAAAAAACCCTGAACCACATCTCAGCCACCCACTATGGTTTATAAGGTACCAGATAGCCCCCACCGTATATCCTCCTCGCATGCTTCTGTACACGTGAAACAAATGCAAACGATTAACATGTCATTTTATTTGGGTTATGAGTTGAATTGTAAATACGTTTTGTTGCCTTCACAGAGCTCCTTGATAAAGGGCAATTCATGCCCGAAATGCATTGGAGTGGAGTATGTTGAAACTACTTTGACTTGATGTTTTCGAGGTCAAACCTATACATTGAAAAATATTCATTTATGAACTGTTACTACAATGAAATATGACGAATCTTTGAATAAATAATTCATGGTCATACCTAACATTGGAGTCTGTCTACATATGACGAACCAGATGTGAGTGCCCACACACAAGGATGCGTTTACACCCCTGTAACGCACTCAACCAGTAAACAACCCTAGGCTCACCAGGAGCTGAGGTGAACTCCTCTCTTAGAAATTCTCCATCATGAATTGGAGATTTAGGCCTAAGAGGAACATGGATGTGCCCATCTCCCAAAAGGGAGAGGGCACCCAAAGGGTGTAGTCACTCTAGAGGACAGTAGCTATTGGCTCCTGCCTCCAACCTCAGTAATGTCTTTAAATTTAGCATTTAAGGGGTCCCCTGAACCTTGTTGCTCAGATTTGACAGACCAAAGAAGAAGACAGCTCCCAGACCAGGAATGGAATGGCTGCAAAAAGAACTCGGCAAGAACTCTGCCACCTGAAGCCGGTTCGAAAGTTGGACCTGCTGTTCTTCCAGAAACCCTGCTAAGCCTCCAAAGAAAATTAGAGACCTTCCAGGCTTCATACCATCTCCAAGAACCTCCCTTATGCTAGAAGCACTAGTCCCTGGTGTCCGCTGGAACATAGGCTGCAGTAGTTGAGGACCGACACTTGTGTCGACCTGACTCACTACTACAAAAGGAACAATGAGACCGCAGCGGTAGAGGACTGATACTTGTGTTGACGTGACTCTGCCAGCCAGAAAAAAGCCCTGTAGCTGGACAGCCTCCATGACCTAGAGGGATCCTCTCTACCCAGGCTGACCACAGCTTCGTTGACGATAACCTGTACCCTCATCCAAGTGGCCCTGTTGGCTTTTACTTGTCCCGCCTTCTCGACCGTGGCCTCTCCGGGACTGCCCAACCTCAGCGGAACTTCTCCATCCCCTGCGCATCTCCATCCCCACAACCGCGACCGCTGGGCTGATGGTGCCTCCCTTCGATCTACAGTAACTCACTGATGACGAGTGCGACAGTCCCGGCGCTGGTGGCCTACTGAGTCCCATTCACCCTCATTGTACTCCCCTGACCCCGTAAGCGGGACACCATTGCCGACATCGACTGCTGCGGTATAGGTACTGAACTCTGCACCTGGCCTCCCCAGTACCGCTGATGGTGCAGTGCCAAGCTCAATCTGACTCTTGGTCAGAGCCGAACTAACCCTCGAAGACTGGCAACATAAGTTGAGTACTTACCCGCTGATGCATAACACTGTTTTCCTTCCTTAGGATTGCATTGCATTCTATTGATTATCTACAACTGTTTATATTGTACCAGTACTAAATGTTTCTGTTTTGAATTGACACTACCAAAGTACTTCCAAATCCATAAAATATTCCTACTGCCTTTTTGAAAGTACTACCTGCCTGTAACTGAGTTCAACCTGGTTCCTAAAATAAAAGTAACAAAAGTAATATTTTTATAAAACATTGGTCTGGAGTTAGTCCTTGAGTGAGTGTTCCTGCAGTCTTTGAGTGGATGTGACAAATGCATATACACTACCTTCTGATAAGCCTAACTGCTCAGCCCAGCTACCACTAAAGTGAGAGTAAGGTATTATCTACTTTAACCTCTGCCAAATCTTTGAGGGCTCACTGGACAATCTGTGAACACTATGCCTCCTTTTGGTATAGTATATACAGAGCTTGCTTCTTGCAAAACCAGAAGACAGTGTTTTGTACAATTCTGTAAGAGGATTAGTATACTGTGTTAAAAAAAATACAGATCAAAGATTAATCTGACTCAATATCTAAAAATCAAAAAATCCATAATGAATGCAAGATAAGGCAGGACATCATATGCTAATATCACTGGCATTTTAGACATTATATAGCTATCCTATAGGTGGGTGAGCTTCTGAAAACAGAAGCCAGGCTTGAGCCTGAAGTCTGGCTGTGGCTCAGCTCGAGATTGTGTTGGAACCTGAAGCCCATAATGAGCCACGTTTTCCTGTGGCTTCTACCTGCCTCCGTCCCTCTACCCAGGATGTGGCATTAGTGCCAGCGCTGCCGACTTGGGAACTGGGGATCCAGGTTTGAGTCTCAGCATCAGCTCAGCATTCTGCAATTCTGGGCCAGCCATTTAATCTTCCCATGCCTATAAACAATGAATGTGACTTGAATAATGCAAGTGATGCTCATGTAAATTGTTTCAATACCTTTGGATGGAGTTCACCCTATATAAAAACTGCTGAAAAATAAGAAAGCTTTAACATAAGGAAAGACAAATACCCATTTCCTGGCTGATTTATACAAAGTTACATTTGGAAACCGGGATAAATTGTGGCTTCCCTGCTTAAAATGTGTGATCTTAAGCAAATATTTAACTTCACCAAAACTCCATTATCATCATTAATATGTATGAAAGCACTTTCAAATATGTGAGTTCCGAATACCAGTTGTACAAAGCCTTTTTGCAATTGATTGAATAGACATTAATGTTACATTTGCATGAATGCATGAATGCTTCACATGTTAATCACTACTTTTGAATTTTATCATATTTTGCAATATGTTTGCTATATGATTTACATAAAAAATACATCAGGGCTTGGTTAGTGCAAAAGCTCCGAGATCTGAGCCAGACACTTGGCTCTGCACTCCTTGTTAATTTTTTGGCTCGCCCATCTCAAAGCTATTCAATGCAGTGGATGAATTGCATTAAAAAAGTATGTATACTACTACACATTGGGACAGAGTCAGGGAGCATGTGGGCGGAATCAAAGGTATGACTAAAAAGGCAAAATAATCTGTAACTATTTTGTTGATCTCACTCTCACCATCAGGTAACATGATATAAAATAACATACACTTTAACTAAAGTTAAACAAATCAGTGGGAAATGCACTATTTTATGTTATGAAACCTCTATTGGTCAATGCGTTCACCAAAGAATTGAATACTGTTTGGTGCATCAGGCAAAAGTGACTTGTGTATTTTTAGTGCAAGGAGATCCCTTAAAGCACTGTGATTTTTTAAGTCGTTATTTTAAACTTGCAATATACACAGTATAATATAGGCTGCTACTTAATCAACATATCAATTTAGGTTACAGGTAAAAAGTGATTCTAGTATTGATTTCAGTAATATGCAGATTATACCTAGTGCAAACATGTTTTATAACTGTCCATTAAAAACCCGCTCTCCATAGTTGAGCTTGAAACATCCTCACAGTACCCTCTCAAAAAAGAAAATATCTTGTCATTAGGAAGCAGCAGGTGACTTCATCAATTAACAGTTCCCAAGCAGCCTTTACATTTGCCTGTTAACCAATTGCACACATTTGCACTTCTTTGGGGAACCAGACACCCTGACAAGGAGGCTTATTTGTTTTTATCTGTCCGCCCCCTCCTCCCCCCCATCATATCGCAATGCAGCACAGGAGACTCCCTCTGTTCCACTACAGCTGGGGAGTCTCAATTGTGGGAACTAACGTTTGTTCTTTAGCTGAGAGGCTAAAATTTCAGATATATGCCATCCGGTAAGAGATAACATTAGGGATAATTTACAGGCAGTCTGTGAATATTATGAATGGACGGTCACCCTAGCTGACGGGATGGAGGGCCGAAAATCAGACAGGGATGAGGAAGGATGGAGGGCCGAAAATCAGTCAGGGATGAGGAGGATGGAGGGCCGAAAATGAGACTGGGATCAAGTAGCTCCAGATTCAGAGTAGTCAAGATTACCAGTAAGTCAGAGGTTTACTACCTCCTCATCGCTGCTCCTCATCCCAGTCATCATTTGTGAGGATATAAACAAGCCATTCAGCAGTGTCGGACTGGCCTATAGGGAAGTCAGGCATTGCCTGATGGGCTGGATTGAGAAGTCAGTGTGTGGGCTGGTTTTTGGGCTGTTTTTGGGCCTGTGTTATGGCCTTTTGGGCTGGTTTTTACTGTTGATGTACCTGATACTGCCACAAACATTGCTTGTAGCAAGGACAAATGCATGCAGTCTATGCTGCCTTGTGAAAGTCCTATACAGTGTGCCTTTACAAGTTAAAAACTGCTCCGATTTGCAAATGTGGACCACTTTCTTAGCTATTAGATTTCCTAATGTGGGCCACTTTTATTTTGGTGCCTGGGCCTATTTTCTGTCCCAGTCCGACCATGCCACTCAAGCATAAATGACATTTCCTAGATTTATTCAAATAATCAATTCCACTCAAAACGGATCACATACGATAATTTTTTCCCGCTTTCAACACCTGTAGTAAAATTCAAAGAATAGTTTTTTTTGTTCTACTATATAGTGTGCTACGAAATTATTTGGAGTGGACCAAGGAGCTACTCTGCATATTTCCTGAAGAGACTCCTCTGCTTTTTCTGCCCAGGACGTGAGCAGGAAACAGTGTAAGGGAATAATAGCACAGTGAAAGCTTCTTTGTTGAATACCATGCAGTAAATGCAAGCCCATCAGAAAATCAGAGCATATGCCTGGATAATCATTTTGGGTCAGAGCCCCAGTGTTCTCTAAGGTCGCCATTTTCCTGATGCATCTATTTAATTGACTACATCTGCATTTATTTGTAACAGACCACCATTTGTTATGACAAGATGGCCGCCGGGTAGGAGCTCTCCCCTGCAGTTCCCGGGTAATGGATTACTAACATCGGTAAAAATCCTGCTGCTTACCCGGCCATCCACCCCCAATTTTACAAACAACCTAACTCCCCCAACCTCGGACTACTATTGAAGAGTTTCTTGCCATCTGAGATGACCCCTGATGATCCGACACTCCTCCGCCTTGCTGGCCTCGCCGCTCCTTGCCAAGACCGGGCCCCACGATCCGTCCTCAGGCGACTGGATGCTCCTGCCTCTTCGCTCCGGAATGTGACTCCTTCACCCCCAGATACACGGAAACGAGGTTGCTCTCAGCGTCAGTCACGCCACCCAATCACTGGTCGAGCTCTCCCTCAGACTTTGACGTGCTCCCTCTTGTTGCTGTTTCTCGTCGGCATCGAGGGCGCTAACGGGCACCGGAGTAATGTTCTCCCTGGTTGCCCCCACTGGCTGGGCTGCTGGTGCCTTTCCTCCCCCACTGGCCACCTGCATGAGCCATTTCAACACGCTCCACCACAGACGGGTCTGCGGCGAACGCCTCTGTTTACCTGCCACCGTGAGGAGCCTTTGACGCGGAACGCCACCGGAGCTCGAGGGCTTGAGCCAAGGCTCCCCTCCACATAGTCGCCTCTCTCTTCCCCCCTCTGACGATGGCTTTGGATCGACGAGCTGGCTGGGGTGTTCACATCGGATTGGGAGACTAACGAGATTGCAGGACCTGGTCTACCCCCTGCCGCCACACAGCCCTGACGTCGCTGGACCTGCTGCAATGGGCCCAGGCTGTGTCCTATCTGGCTGTTTTGCAGCCTCTCCTCCGCTGGATAACCTTCTCAAACTTTCGATGCTGTCTGACCCTAAGATGGCTGCAGCACAAGAGGCCTCAGGCAATCCCTTCTTCAATCTGATTACAGGTGAGACAACCATCTTTTTGATGTAAGAAGCTGATCTCTGCCCTACTTCTAGTGGGCCAGTATCCCTGGCGATCGCTCTGGAGATTGTGCCTGACCTTAAAATGGCGGCTGAATCTTTCACCGACCCCCATCTACACTCTTCTCACCGCAACAATTGTTTCCAGTTTTATTGCGGACCTCATAGTTTGCCAGTGCTCTCCTCACTTGTGTGGCCCGCTTTACTCTGCTCGCAAACCCATTTTATTCCGTGAGTGTAGCTGCTTTTTCAAGATACTATGATCAAAATGGCACCCGGCACGTACTAATTTACTGGTCGTAACCTGCTACCATCAACATTGGCTGCAATGGGGCAGCAGTCTCCCAGACTACGGATCTAGCGACACAACTCTCAACTTCCCCCTACTGCAGTCAAGGTCTTTCTCTAATCCAGCTCGATTGTCCCTAATAATGGCCACCATGAGTGGGCCCCTTTCCAAAGCACTACTTCTCCCCTTGTTGGGGAGGGATCCAGCATTTATGCCCTGGAGTCTCAGAGACCCCTCTGAGAGAGTCCACAGCGACAAGGGAGTAAAAAAATAAAAATTGATACAGTGGAGGCCTGGGATTAATCCCACTACTGCGGGGAGCACTAGACTGTACAATGGGAACAGAGCTCTCGATTGAACTTTTGGACTATGCCCCCCTAAGCAGAAACAATAACCTTTCTGTATGTACTACGGTGCCCGAGCAACCTTTGGCCAATGACTGGTGGAGCTGTCTTATGCAGCTATAGAGGAGTTTGGCTCTGGTTCACCCCTCGGCCGTCACCTACCCAGCTGGACGTCAGACACTGTTTTTCCTCGTCTCCCCGTTGTGCTTCCTACCCCCTCCCCCACCGCTTCCCTCCATTATTCTATGTCTACCTCACCTATTCCTTTCCTCTCTCCCCTAATTTTTCTCTCCCTTTGCCTATTTTTTACCTTATGTTTATGCAATGCTTTTGTACTCATGTAACTATGCTCCATTAACTGATGGGACTTTGTAACCATGTTCTGAAACAATGCTTCTTCCTCATGTAAAGTGCTCTGATACCTATGGGTCTAGTCAGCGCTATATAAAACATTTCAAATAAATTAATAAAGGACATAGAAACTGTCCTGGTAAAGCAGCCTTGCAAATTCTCTGGAACCACAGAGCCAGCTGAAACATAAGCCTAATTGATGGCTGTGTTTACCCATCATTCAAAGTTGAATTTGCCATTTTTTTCCTTTATTAGCCACCTTACAAGCTATAAATAAGGCATTTGAAGACCAACAAAATGTTTTGCTTCTGGACAAATACAACAACACAACTCTCATGAAATCTAAAAACTTTGGATCCCCTGAAAGGCACAAGGTAGAAGGACACAAAATGATGTCTCCAAAGAAAAAGAAATTGTGTTATCAATGCGAATTTTCCTTTCTGCATTAAGGTAAATGTCCTACCATAATACAGATATGTAAAGACTGCATGAAAGAGAAACATTTTGTAACAGTTTGCAAAGTGAGAGAAAAAATGAATGTGTCATGTTGTGAAGACAAAATGGCTGGTAGAAGTTTCCAGAAGCGTTCCAGTGGAGCCCACCGCAGTAAATGGCAATATCAGTTGAGGCAAGTAAAAACTGACAGAGGCTGATTGTCATCAAATTCCTTGTCTAAAGGTTCTTCGACATCATTGTGAAGTGACAGTGAAGAAGATGGTTGAACGATGTGAATGCTGACTACTAAAAGGTGTCTGCGTGTAGGTCTGGATATTTGTAAGAAAGAATACAAGTCGAAAAAGGATCAACAAGTGAAATCATGACATTCATTTGGACATTGTCCCAAAATAAAATTGAAGGTTAATGGCTGCTATATACCGTTTATTATAGACAGTGGTCTGTCGATAAATATCAATCCAGACAAAAAGTACCATGACATGTTCCCAGTGCCCCGTCTCACACCATTAAAGGCCAAAGTATACACATGGGCAGCTTTGACGCCATTGCAAAGTCAAGGTTCATTCATGGTGATCATAAAATACAAAAAAACAAAAGCACAAGCCACAATCCATGTTCTTCAGGGCACTTTGCAGAGTGTATGTTTGCTCAGCTTCAGCCCTACGGCTGACATGGGATTAATTTCTGTGAATTAAAATGTCAATGCTCATCACCACACAGTGAATCCGTTTCCAACATTGTTCCATGGAGTAGGAAAACTTATGACAATGAAAGTGCAGCTTCATATTAAGGACGACATTCATCCTGTTGCTGCTTAATGACCTCATCAAATTGCATTTCAACTACAAGAAGCTGTTGAAAAAGAAATTGAGACTTTGATGAACCATGATATCATTGAGCGCTCTACTGGTCCGACGCCTTGGGTGTCACACATAGTGGTGGTACCTAAAATGGACAGTGGAGGATCTGTGTGGATATCTGTTGACATGTGTCAAGCAAACAAGGCAATTGAAAGAGAATGACATCCAGGTCCGCACATCTCAGATATGATTACCCAGCTGATTGTTGTTAAAGTCTTTTTGCACCTTGATCTGAACAAAAGGTATCATTAGCTCAAATTGGAAAACAATTGCAAGTACATTACTACCTTTTCAACTCATTTTGATGTGTTCAGTTGCAAAGATTGCATTTTGTAGTGTTATCAGCTGCAGAACTTTTGTAAGATGGCATTTGTCGCATTATACAGCCCGTCAGGCATGCTTTTAATTACAGTGATGATATACTAATATTTGTGGCCAAATGAAAGAAACATGATAGAGCCCTCGCATAAGTGTGCTGTCAACTGGCTGATGCAAGTCTTGCTTTGATTGCTGAACACTGCAAGTTTCATACAACAAGACTAAAATTCTTTCAGCACATTTTCTTAGACAGAGGAAGGACTCCAGATCCAGCCAAAGTTCAGGCTTTGTCATCTGCCTCCCCTCCGCAAGAGGTAACGTGCTGCGTTCTTGTCTTGGTATGGCCAGCTTCTGTTCCAGGTTAATCCATGACTTTGCCACTGTGAGGGCCCCTTTGAGAGAGTTAACAAAAAGGCTTATTTCAATACAGTTTTCACTGGAGTGTGACCAAAGCTTCAAGACATTTAAGCATTCAATTGAAAATTCTACTGAAATGGCTTACTTTCCACTGAAATAGCATGCTTAGATTGTTGTGGAGGCCAGCTCAGTGGGGTTGGGCATGACTCTTGCCCAACATAGTGGACATGCAAATGCACAAATGTGCATTGTAACTTATGGAAGCTTAACACAGACTAAACAAGCTTATCCAGTATTATGGGTGTCTTTCATAGATTCACATGCCTGTATCATTCCCCGTCGTCGAGACGGGAGTCTCTGGTACATAGAAAAGTAATGTCCTATCGACATACATAGAGAAAAGTAGGCCTAGAGGCCTCACCTTAGTAACATATCCATGTCCTTTTGTAAAAAGGACCAAACTATAGAGAAGAGCCAATCAGCTGCCACCTCCCTCTAGAACCTTCCTGTCAGGAGTCTCAGTCACTCAGATTTTCTACCGCACGTTGTGCTAAGGGAGTCTCCTCTGAGCTCTGCTCAGATTCTGTGTTTTTGCACTTTAATAAATAACTTTTTTGTCAAGGATTCTTTTCTACTATGGATTATCTTCAAATACATTCTTTAACCGCATCGCTGCTGCAGCGATTTTTGCGCTGTGCGGCTTTTTTCATTTTACCGCGTTACATGACGAGCTCAGCTCGTCATCAGCACACGCCACCCGTGGCTGATGACGAGCTCAGCTCGTCATCAGCAGCGAAGGGGTTAAAGAAGGCCTGGTAAGGAAAGGCTGCAAGGTATGTCTCTTTTTCTCAAGTAAGTTTTTTGAGAGGTCGTGAAGGGCGACTTTTAATATGGTGTCAAACACTAAGACCAGAAAGGAGGTTTTTTATTTTCTCCAGCGAAAGTGATGAGGCGTTGACCTCAACATCTAGGAGATCTCAAAAGAGAAGAAAATCTCCTCAAACTCATTCCTCAGGCGAACGTCCTGAGAAGGCCCTCAAAAAGACCATTCATGGGTCTTCTGGGCACAGTTCTTCAAAATCTCCTCACTCTGTGGAAAAGGAGAGTAAAGGACTTGCTTTTGGAGAAAAATCATGTAAAAAAGACGACTTCGGAGCTGTCAAAATCACCTCCTCTGGTCATAGGACCCTTCAGAAAGGCGTCTTCTATACCTCCTGAGGTAAAGACTTAAAAGCCAACATCGTCAACAGGATCATCGACGAAGAAACCATCATCATTGCCTATTACAGCCTCTTCGTCTACGATGGCCTCTTCTACGATGGCCTCATCTACGATGGCCTCCTCTACGATGGCCTCATCTACGATGGCCTCGTCTACGATGGCATCGTTTACGATGGCCTCGTCTACGATGGCCTCGTCTACGATGGCTCGTCTACGATGGCTCAAGGCCGTCGTCGTTGACGAAGACGGCCTCGTATATGGCTGTTCGTCTACGACGGCCTGTTTACAGCGTCGACGATGGCCTCATCTACGATGGACTCATCTACGATGGTTTGTCTACGATGGTTTGTCTACGATAGTTTGTCTACGATGGCTCATCTACAATGGCACGTCTACGACGGCTCGTCGACGACAACGGCCTCGTCTTTGGCTGCTCGTCTACGACGGCCTGTGTAAGGCGTCGACGATGGCCTCGTCGACGATGGCCTCGTCGACAATGGCCTCGTCTACGATGGCCTCGTCTATGATGGCCTCGTCTAAGACGGCTCGTCTACGACTGCTCGTCGACGACGGCATCGTCGTCTATGACGGCCTGTGTAAGGCGTCGACGATGGCCTCGTCTACGATGGCCTCGTCTATGGCTGCTCGTCTACGACGGCCTGTGTAAGGCGTCGACGATGGCCTCGTCGACGATGGCCTGGTCGACGATGGCCTCGTCGACAATGGCCTCGTCTATGATGGCCTCGTCTACTATGGCCTCGTCTAAGACGGCTCGTCTACGACTGCTCGTCGACGGCGTCGTCGTCTATGACGGCCTGTGTAAGGCGTCGACGATGGCCTCGTCTACAATGGCCTCGTCTACGATGGCCTCGTCTACGAAGGCCTCGTCTACGATGGCTTCGTCGACGGCCTCGTCTATGACTGCTCATCTACGATGGCCTCATCTACGATAGCCTCATCTATGAGGGCCTCGTCTATGACTGCTTGTCTATGATGGCCTCGTCGACGATGGCCTCATCGACAATGGCCTCGTCTACGATGGCCTCGTCTATGATGGCCTCGTCTACGACGGCTCGTCTACGACTGCTCGTCGCCGACGACGGCCTCGTCTATGACTGCTCGTCTACGACGGCCTGTGTAAGGCGTCAACGATGGCCTCGTCTATGATGGCTTGTCTACGACTGCGTCGTCGACGACGGCCTTGTCTATGGCTGCTCGTCTACGACGGCCTGTGTAAGGCGTCGACGATGGCCTCGTCGACAATGGCCTCGTCTACGATGGCCTAGTCTACGATGGCCTCGTCTAAGACGGCTCGTCTACGACTGCTCGTCGACGACGGCATCGTCGTCTATGACGGCCTGTGTAAGGCGTCGACGATGGCCTCGTCTACAATGGCCTCGTCTACGATGGCCTCGTCTACGATGGCTTCGTCGACGGCCTCGTCTATGACTGCTCGTCTACGACGGCCTCATCTACGATGGCCTCGTCTATGATAGCCTCATCTATAAGGGCCTCGTCTATGACTGCTCGTCTATGACGGCCTTGTCTACGACGGCCTCGTCTACGACGGCCTCGTCTTCCATGGCCTCGTCTACTATGGCCTCATCTACCATGGCCTCATCTACCATGGCCTCGTCTACGATGGCCTCGTCTACGATGGCCTCATCTACGATGGCTCCTCTACGATGGCTCCTCTACGATGGCGTCGTCAACTACGGCCTCTCCTACGACGGATCGTCTATGACTGCTCGTCTACGACGGCATAGTCTATGACCGTGATCTCGTCGACGGGCTCGTCGACGAGGGAAATTCTGACAATTTTGGAATCTCTTATAATGTGGTAGAGAGAGCTGCTCAATGTTTTAAGATCTCAATGATCTCTCAAGAACAGGTCTGCTTCTTGTATGAAGGCAGTAAGGTCCATACCGATTATCGATTACCTATAGTCAGAAGAGGTAAAAGGTCATGCAGAACCCCTCCTTTGTATCACCAGTGATCCCTCATTTGGATAAGAAGTATAGGGCGCCAGATACAGCACCTGCGTGTTTAACAGGAATCCTAAGCCGGACTCCGTGGTGACACAGGCAGCCCAGAAGACCTCCTGGAATCCTTCGGCCCCTTTGTCGTTTCCTCCTGATAAGGAGGGAAGAAGAGTGGACAACATTGGGAACAGGTTTTCTTCAATGTCGACAATGACGGTAAAGGCCGCGAACGCCCTAGCGCTCTTGGGACGCTATAATAGACAATTGTGGGCACTCATAGCCCCATACCTGTCGGAATTGCCCGATTCATCCAAAGAGGAAGTAAAGAGGATTCTGCTAGATGGTGAAGCATCGTCGTCAGAAACTATAGACTGCGCAATGGATATCGCTATGACAGGGTTCCGCCAGTTGGCTGGAGCAGCAGTCTTGCGGCTCCAAGGATGGCTAAAGGCAACCTCTTTCCGTCCCGAGGTGCAGAAAAAGATTTTGGACAGGCCATGATAGCCAGTTACTATTTGGCACAGAAAATTGACGAAGCAGACACTGCGAGATCTTTGGGCACTCTTCAGTATAAGAACCAGTCCTTTAGTAGAAATAGAGGAAGAGGACAGTCATCCTACTGAGGAAATTATCAATACAAGTCTTCCTGCTCTTCAGGCCAGAGTAGACCGCAATACCAACAGCGCCAACAACAGCAAAACAAGCAATCCTTTTTTGGGAAGTCGTCCTTTCAAGGTAAAGGACAGCGGAAATAACAAAAATCTACGGCTGCTTCTACGAGAGATCTCGATATGCTGCAAAAAGGAGCAATAGAGAGAGTACCTCCATCTCAGAAGGAAAAAGGGTTTTATCCACGCTTCTTTTTGATCCCCCCAAAAAAAAAAAAGACAAGAAGTAGAAACCAATCTTGGACCTCAGGGCCCTCAACAAATTCCGAAGATGCAGTCGTTTCGCATGGTAACGATCCAGGAGGTCTTGCAACTACTGTAAGAGCAAGATTTTAGGGCGTCCCTAGACCTACAGGACGCTTACTTCCATATCCCAATTCACAGGAATCACAAAAAGGTACTTGCGATTTGCAGTAGCGGGCAGACACTTGCAATTTCGCGTTCTGCCCTCCGGGCTCAAGTCTGCACTGCGCATATTCATGAAATGTCGTACCCCGGTGGCGGCATATCTCAGAGAGTGCCATCACCAAGTCTTTCCTTATCTGAATGACTGGCTGATCAAGGCTCCATCCTTAGAAGACGCGTCCAGGTCTTCCAACGCCTGTTTAAAGCTTTTCGATTTCTTGGATCTCACCCTCAATCAGGAAAAATCGGTCATACAACCTTCTCAGTGCATCAGTTTCATAGGTGCAACCCTGGACACACGGTCAGCAAAAGCTTTACCATCCAGAGAGAGGATGAACAAGCTCCTTGCACTAGCTGCTAGTAGCCTCGAAGAAAGTCTTGACAGTCCGCCTCTTCAAATCCCTCCTGGGGATGATGTCATCAGGTATCTTCCTGATTCCTCACTGTCGACTACGAATGAGACCTCTACAGGAAGTGCTCTCGAAGCAGTGGGTCTAATGCACAGGGTCATTCGACTACCACATAAAAGTGAATCCTCAGATGGTCGGAGCCCTGCAATGGTGGATGTCATCTCAAAACCTGTCTCAATGCTTGTCATTCCTGCTTCCGGCTGCTCCTCATGTTGTCACAACAGGCGCCTCATTGGAAGGCTGGGGAGTTTTTTCTGCAAAAGCTACAGATAAGCAGGAAGGGGTCTCCTATGGAGAAGGAACTACATATCAATCGGCTCGAACTGCGGGCAGTCTTCCTGGCCCTTCAAGCTTTCATGCCAAGAATCAAACATTCCCTGGTGCTCGTCCGGACAGACAACACCACGACTATGCACTACCTCAACAAACAGGAAGGGACACGCTCGCTGACGCTCTCTCGCGAGTCGCAAAAAATCCGGAATTGACTCAGACTCCACAATGTAACCCTAAGGGCGGAATATATCCCAGACACGGACAATGTGCTCGCCGACGCGTTGGTCAGGCAGAAAACATCGGCACACGAGTGGGAGCTAGATCAACAAATTATCGAGCAGATCTTCTCCAGATGGGGCACGTCGCAAATCCATCTATTTGCGGCGAGAATAAACGCCAAATGCCCACACTTCGCAAGTTGGCATCCCCAGTCAGGGTCTCTAGGGAATGCATTTTCCATCGCATGGCGCAACGTCTTTGTGTACGCCTTTCTGCCATTTCCGATGCTTCCCAGAGTCCTCAGGAAAATTTAGGTGGAGCCTTGTACTCTAATTTTAATAGCCCCAACTTGGCCGGGGCAACATTGGTTCACAGAGCTCCACCGTCTATCCCTGGAGCCGCCGATCCACCTGCGGCAGTATCCATCCCTGCTCACAATGAACAACAATCAAGTTCAGCAACTGGATCTGAAGTCTCTTAGGTTAGCTGCCGGGCTCCTGAGTTCCGAGAGTTCCACAATCTAAATATTCCACGAGACTGTGCACACACATTCTTGCCAGAGCTAGGGCGGATAGCACGACCAAAACGTATTCCCTGAAATGGAATCGCTTTCGTGTTTGGTGCACAGATCAAGGCGTTCGTCCTTTCTCCTCCTCACCGGAGCAAATCTTACCTTATCTATTACATCTGGCACAGTCGGGCCTAGCCCACTCCTCCATTAACTCCTTGGACGCTCATGACGAGCTCAGCTCGTCATAATGTACACCTCCATACACTCATGACGAGCTGAGCTCGTCATGAACAATGGGATTTTAAAAAATCCAGCATTAAGGATGAATTGTGTAAGCATTGATGTGGTTAAAGTACACTTAGCAGCAATATCTCGTTATAAAAAAACTTCAACGAGTCAATCTCTCTGGTCAAACAGGATAATTAAGCAATTTCTAAAAGGATTATACAGATCTTTCCCGCCAGTAAGGATGTTGCCACCTACCTTGCATCTCAATGTGGTTCTTAACCAGCTCATGAAGCATCCGTTCGAACCAGTACACAGAGCTGACCTAAAGTATGTCTCGTGGAAAACAGCACTCCTCCTGGCGCTCACATCTGCAAGGAGGGTCAGTGAGCTGCAGGCGTTTTCAATCCAGGATCCTTTTCTACAGTTTTAAATACGACAGAGTAATCCTGAGAACCAATCCTAGGTTTATCCCAAAAGTCCCGTCTGACTTCCACCTAAATGAACCTGTGGTTCAGCCTTCCTTCTTTCCAAACCCAAGCACGGCAGCTGAGAGATCGCTGCATTCTTTGGATCTCGAACGATGCTTGAAGTTTTACATTGACAAAACAAAAACATTCAGGAAATCTAACCAGCTATTCGTAGCTTACAGCAGACCTAGGAAAGGTCTACCACTTACCAAGCAGAGCATCTCCAGATGGATTTCTGCAGCCATTGCTTTCTGTCATGACCAAGCTGGACAGCCATTGCATTCCAAAGTGAGAGCGCACTCCACGAGAGCTATGTCCACTTCTATGGCACTCTTTGCAGGGGCGCTAGTCATTGACATTTGCAGGGCGGCAACTTGGAAGTCACCGCATACCTTCACTAGGCACTACTGCCTGGATACAGAGCTGATGCATGATGCAGCAGTGGGACAAACAGTGTTATGCCATCTATTTCAGTAAGGTGAGCCTTCCTCCGTCCCTCCATCCTACTATGATATGCACATTTCTTTACTAATACTTATTGTGGATGTCTAATGATGGTCATGCTCACGTGATGTGTATTATCTAAGGACTTGTATATGCTGTTCCATCAGAAATGTGCACTCTGCATTGCTTGCTACTCTGATTCAGGCATGTGAATCTATGAAAGACACCCATAATACTGGATAAGAAATGCGTTACTTACCTGTAACTGCAGTTATCCAGTATTGGTGTCTTTCATAGATTCACATGCAACCCTCCCGCCTTCCCTGGAAGGACTCACCTAATTCTCTCAGAACCACGCCTACTTAGCTTAGTGCGTACAAAAATCTGAGGGACTGAGGCTCCTGACAGGAAGGTTCTAGAGGGAGGTGGCAGCTGATTGGCTCTTCTCTATAGTTTGGTCCTTTTTTACAAAAGGACATGGATATTTTACTAAGGTGAGGCCTCTAGGCCTACTTTTCTCTATGTATGTCTATAGGACATTACTTTTCTATGTACCGGAGACTCCCGTCTCGACGACGGGGAATGATTCAGGCATGTGAATCTATGAAAGACACCAATACAGGATAACTGCAGTTAGAGGTAAGTAACGCATTTCTTACTCGCAACCTGAGAAAGAAAGCCTACCTGTTGTGTGGACTTGCAAACACTTTCATGTATTTCTGTATGAGAAACATTTTACATTTTTTACTGATCACCAAGCACTGCTCACTATTTTTGGCAATCCAAACGTTAAAATGCCCCTTTGCATTGAGAGGTGGGGGCTGCGACTGCAAGAGTATGATTACACCATTGTGCACAGGCCATAAAAAGATCAACACCCTGCTAATTATTTTTCTTGAGTGCTCATACAGTGTCAGGGTACCCCTTCCAAAGAGGTCAAGGCCTGCGTTAACTTCATTGTAAGATCCAATGCTCCTGCAACTGTGTCTGTGGACAGAATAAATGCTGTTACAAATGCAGATAGGACTATGCTTATCCTCAAGACATTATTATGCGTCAATCCTGGAGAACACATGCTTGACCTCTCGATAACGACAGTGAATATCAGAAGTTAAAGAATATGCGTGATGAACTGTCAGTTAGAAAAATACAGGATTATCTTGAGGTGGTCGAGAATTGTCATTCCTTAAGGTCTACGAAAGCAAGTCATTGAAATGGTACATAAGGGACATTGTGGAATTGTTGCCACCAAGCGATCCCTCCAGGACCATGTTTGGTTCCCTCATCCTGATGGGCAAGTTGAGATAGAGCTCCAGGCTTGTCATTTGTGTAACTTCTTATCTTCCAAAACAACACAGCATCCTTTGAATATGTTTGATCTTCCAAAACATGTATGGAACAGCATTTCAATTGACTTCTTTTGTCCCTTAGAAAATGGCCATTACCTCATGGTAATCATAGATGAGCTCTCCCGGTTTCCTCTGACTCATGATCGGGCAACTAGACTAGAAGGCATATTTACAACCTGGGTTGCTCTGTCCATTCTAAAATCTGACAATAGCCCACCATTCAATGGTTGTGAATTCAAAGACAAGCATCAGAAAAGCACACCTTTATGGCCCCAGTCTTATAGCATTGTTTAACATTTTATGGGCATTCTTAAGATAGCTGTTCAGTGCGCTTTCGTAAAGGGACTTGAGCTGAAGTCAATTCTTCAGTCTACTCTTCGGGGCTACAGATCTACCCCCATTCTACAACCGCTGAAAGCCCGGCCACCCTGATGTTCGGGAGAGCCATGGGTACCACCAAGCTGCCCCAGTGGACCACTGAAAAAACAATTGATGCCAAGAAAGTTCGACTCACTGATTCATCTCACAAGTCCCAATTGAAGACTTATACAAACAAGCGCTGATGTGCTCGGGGCATTACGTTTTAGAAGGGGGATCACGTCATTGTTAAGAAGAGGCAAAATGCAAATCTGATTCTCCATTCTGTGCCGATCCATTGCAAGTTATGACTAGTAAGGGACACATGGTGACTACTCTTAGTCCTGGAAAGTCCATTATGAGGTAGTCCTCATATTTTAAGCACCTGCCTCAGAGTCTGTCGGTTCCAGACATTCGGATTGAGACTCTGTCATCAGAGGGCCAGAAGAGCCTCAGGACTAACTCAGTGTCTAGCTCACCAGTTCATGCTGCGAGTGTTTCTCCAGTGTCTCCTCGGAGTGATCAAGCAATGACTAATTGAGGAACTATGATGTATATATGTTTTGTTTGTATTTTATTTAACAAGATGTAGTGCCTTGTGTATTATAGAGCTTGGAGCCTCTGTGGTCCCTAATGAAGTCTGCAGTCTAGTGACATAAGTGGTTGGGTGTAGTTAATAAAATGAATGAAGCTGTATGTTTCAGTTAACGAATACACTCTAGATAATAAAGACGTGTAATACCGAGCTCCAGGTGTGACATGATTCATTTACATGCTACCAGGCTGGGAAAGATGCTATACATACTCATTAAAATACCAATTCATATTAATAAAAAATATATTAAAACTATTTTTAAAGCCAGCAAAATTTTTCTTTACATGTAGGCATCCCATTGTCTCTTAATCAAATCTCTATCTTAAAAACAAAAAGCAAAAATGTAAAAAAAAAAAAAACATCTCCAACTGTTGGTTTAAAAGGATTGCAAGCATTTAGTATAACAGTCCTTCAGGCATACTGGTGTAAGCAGGAAAAACTAAAATAACGCAGGGAGAAATAATTTCAACAGATCAAATGTTTTTATTCAGTGGGCATGAGAAAAATTACTCATATAGCACTAAGTTAACTTCAAATGTTCATATAAAGTATGCAGGCCCAAATCTATATTCAACTGGATACCTTAATAGGTAAAAAAATCAATCTTCTTTGAATGTGAGCATTTAGTTAAGGGCAGAATTCTGAAATCTGGCAATCCACAAAAATCCCTTTGGAAGGTAGAGACCAGATGTAGCATTAGCCACTGGTCCTTCAGGTTGGGCCCAAGGCAAACAACCAAGTTATATCAAACAGTAAAAATATTTGTTACGGAAACAGTAGCCAGATATACTAAACGTTTTGGCCTCGAGGGACTTCAAGAGTCTTTGCATGCACCATGCTTGTCAGTTGTCAAAGCTGCAAGGAAACAACTGACAACTTGATAGAAGTTCTAAGTGAAAAGTGCAAGACCAGAATCTGATTCTGGAATATGCAGGCAATGTATTACACAGGAAAGCTGGTTCAAGTAGCATCTGAGAGAGGCAGTCCAAAGCACTCCTAGAGGTGAACTCTGGAAGCTGATCTGAAGGCCCTGAACAACACCTGGGCACCGTATAGAAACTTGTGGAGTAGTTCATTTAATTTCTGCCCCATGTGCCAACTGGCATAACGGGCAGTATTTTATAGATAAAACCAAACATTCTAATTCTACTCTAAGAGAGGTATGCAGGTACACTTATGAAAATATCAAACTTCAAAAATGTCTCTACATAAAACTTCAAAAATTCAGTTCCATCAATCTATCAGGAAATGATTTATTGCCGATCACCTTCACTCTCAGTTCAAGCCAATTTTATGGAGTTTCTTCAAACTGATGTCAGTAGTCTCTCAGATCAATCTCTCTTTCTTCGGTACAATCTTTGCCACATATGCTCCTCCAGCTGCTTACATTTTCCCAACTCTTGCTCTAGGAGATCTTTTGACTTCAGGCTTTTCAAAATCTTTGTCAATCAGATCCGATACTGTTTCTGCTGATTTTGCTTTAATGCTCTTCACACTGTCAAATCTTTGCAACACTCTCCTTAAATACCTTCAGACCAATAAGCTTGTATCATGCTTTCCTCTTTAGTTACATTTGCTACACTAGGTTCATTTTCATCTACATTTCTTTCTTGATTTGCGCAACTCACAACTGGAACACCTTGAGTTGCTCTTGGGGTCGTCAGAGTTCAAGGGTTGGATGTTTGGTTTTCTTGTTCTCGATTTTGTTGTTCTTTTTGTTTTTTTTGTTGTTCTGTAACTCTTTGTTCTCCCACTTCTGGATTCATTTAGTAAGCTCAAGCTTGACCCTATGAATTAGTGGTTTGTGGTACCACCTTTTCATCTGCAGTTTTTTTTTCTCTTCGTGTGTGATGCATGGATCCAATTTTGGAAGCCTCGACGCTTAACAGCAGTGTTAGTCACCAAGATCTTTTGTAATGGCCGTTTCCATCATGCTCCAAACACATTTTTCGAAGGTGCTTCTTCACCATGACCAAGTCTTCAGGCTCTATGTATTTGCAGGGCTCACCACTTGTTGAAATTGGAGCAAGTTTCACCTGGTGAGCACAATCAGCCAAACCTGTAATCCAGTACCGGGTCATCAGTAATATTCAGAAGTGCACCTGAAGATATACCAGGAATCCTCATGTCTCCCCTGTGCTTTTATTGGGAGTGCTTCTCATACTTAGTAGAACCAAAGGAAGGGGATCTTGCCATTTCGGAGATGCTGAGGCAAAAACTTTTGTCAATTTTGCTTTTCATCCTACTGCTGTCTAGCTGCACTACTGCTGATGCTTCGGGATGATAACTACAAAGGAATTTCTGCTCCGTTAGTGTCATGCAAAATTCTCTCATTACCACATTTTCAAAATGAATTCCTCTATCTGATTCCACAGACGGTGGAAGGACAAATCACTCAATAACAGCTTGACTAAGGTAAGTGCATTGCAGTGCCTAGATGTATATACAATCAATCTTTGTAATCATTTCCAAAGACATCCTCACTGCTGTCTGTGTAACTTGTAGGTTAGTTCTCAGATTAGTAAAAATGCATTCTTTGGACATTTTTCTCACTTTTTCAATTTGATGTCCCAAATAAATGATTTCTTTTTGACAGTATTCCAAATTGGCAGGGGATTCTTTATGTCTATTTTGAGTCACATGATTTAAGAGAACCATTGAATCAAGTTTACAGCCTTCTCTCATTCTCGTTGCTATCAGGTCATCCATCCCCTGCACCAGCACTGAGTAATTGTGAAACAATGGAAGGGCATTCTGGATACCCTTGTGGGATTGTACAACAAACGAGCACTCTATTTTGAACTCTTAATGCAAAAACTTACTGACTATCTTCATGAAGAGTAATTGAGAAACATCCTTACACAATTGTGTGATGATAAACCACTCAACTTCTGGAAGACTCCTAAATAAAACTACTGCAAGCTTCAGTATCACTGGAGAACATGGGATCACTCTATCATTCATTTTTGCAGGCTTTGAACTGTGCCCCATTTTCCATTCACTGTCTTTATTTCAATAACCAAATGTACTGTTGAATAATTTTGCCAGTGACAGGTGAAATCCACTCCTCTTCTTCACGTGTAAGCCTGTATTTAGGAGTACGAAGATGCACTGTATTTGGATTCATAGTGATCTGCTGTGGCTCTGCACTTTTAATCATTCAATTTTCCTTTCCTGTAAAATCCCAGACATTCATTTTCACAATTTAACCTTGCCATCTTGTCATTTTATTTTGAAATTTAAGTGTACATCTTGTGTCTGAATGTCAACATTATCGGGGTGCAGCAGAGCACACATTTCAGTTTACACAAGAGATTGCGACCCAACACATTAACTGAACTTTTCTCACTGATTATAAATTCAAGATCATTTATATTTGACCAATTTTCACTGGGACATGAGCTGGAAATGTATTAGTCACCAGTTTATTTGAAATGCCTTTAACTTGTATTTCTTTTCTTGATGGGACAGGTTGGGACCTCCACTGGCAGAACCGTGGACTGAGAAGCACCTGTATTGATTAAAAATGATACTGGGTGGCTATTTACGTCTCCTCCCATGGAAGGGCCATTCTGGTCTACCTCTAAGAGTGCAGTAAGCATTTAATCCTCCGCCTCATTAAGACACAATCATTGTGCTTGACTTGGTTGTGTAGGTATTCAGGGCTGTAGATGCAATTTGTGGAAGTGTCAAAAATCACTGTATGTTTTTGTTGATATCTGAAATGTGGCTGTAATGCCTGCATGTTATTTCACATTGTATAACTGGGGCTGATACCACTGACTGTGTCATCCCATTCTGTGCTATCTAAGTCTTATTCTGCTGCATTCGGGGAAGCATTTGTGATGCATTTTGAAATCTATTTGGATTAAATCTACATTACCATTTCCAGTGCCCAGTTTTCTATCAGATGTGGTACCGACTATTTCAAATGTGTGCATTGTTAATAGCATTGCTCACATTAGCATTATTAAATCCTCCCCCTCTATCACGAGGAACACCATTCCCACATTGTACAAATTGCATACAGTTGCCTTGCACATTAATACTTTGCCAGCACCAAAACCAAGTACCTGAAAACAAACCTGCCCACCTTTGTGGAAAAACTTAGTTTGAGCCACCATCAACTTTTTCTTCATCATGTTCTTTTTAGCATCACAACAGTCGGTGTAATACTTTGCATATGCAAGAAGTTCCATGTAATTATTTTACTTACTAACACATCACACTTTGGTGAATATGAGCACTGATATCTGGGCACAGTCTCAACACAAATGCAGAGAAAAATCCGGAAAAACATTCTTTTGCAGAGTCATCAACTATACAATACTGTCAGTAAATCGACATCAGTCTCTCATAATATGCATATACTGAGTCATCTGGATTTTGTGTTACTCGTGATTTTTGACCAATTGACTTGTTCATGGGAACTTTTAATTTTAAATGCTCCATAATCTGATTATATTTTTGTATAACAACTTTCCTCTGTGGTTCTTTTTTTGGCCACTGTTCTATAGTCTTGCACTCAGCCCACAAATCTCGAGGCACAACAATTGAAAATAAAGCATCCAAATCTGTCCAAAGTACCTGAAATATTCACAGTTCTCACCTTTTCTGTATACCACTTATTTGGCTCTTCTCTAAGCTACAGGAAATTCTTTGTAAAATGTACAAATATCACTCCTTGACCAAGGTACATGCACATATGCTTCTCCCTGCACTTCTCTCAATAGAAACTCCTTTTCAACAACTATTTCACTTTCAGATTCACTCACATTTGCCTTGATTTTACTCTTTTTGGATCCCTCCGGCTAATCAGATTTTCTTAAGAGGTTTGAAGTTCTTATTTTTGTAATTCACTTTTGGCCTTTGGTCACCCTCAAACTTTTTGCCTTCTGCTCTCCTGTTTTGCTGAATTAGTTTTTATTGGCCTAAGGACTCTGCACTTTACCACTATTAACTAGCGATAAAGTCCTTGTGCTCACTCCCTTAAACATGGTAAAGTTGGCTTACACATGATTGGGGTATTTAATCTACTTATAATTCTCTAGTAAAGTAGCATATCATATTCCCAGGGCCAGTAAAGTAAATGCTACTTGTGGGCCTTCAGCAGTTACCATGCCACCCATTCAGGTAACCCTTAAAACATGTCTCAGGCCTGCCATTGCAACCTGTGTGCAGTTTTAAACTGCCAATATAACTTGGCCAAATAAATCTTTTCTCATGCTTAAAGCTCCCCTATTAATGTATATAGGCCACCCCTATGGTAGGCCCTAAATAGCCCATAGCAGGCCTCTAGAAATCTACTCGCCTGAATCACTATGTTGAGTAAGATTTTATCAGGGCAAACTATCCAAAAGCCTCCAATTTGCAATGTAGAGAGTTCCTTGCACACTCCCATCTGGCTGGTGCATGCTGGTCCTGGACCTGGACTGTGCATAAAACTGCAAACGCGCTGCCCCCCCGTCGGTTCTGAAGCACTAAGGATCGAAGGGGAGAGAGGTAGGCAACACTGATTGCCTGACAAGGGGTTAAAAGGAGTGTCAGAAGATTCTGTGGCTATAGCGGCTGTTCCTTGGACTGTTAGCCAATGCAAATTGGGGCATCACATGATGTTAGGATGAGCATATCACTGCATAAGGCTTCCTCAAACGGACTCCCAGGACCAGCATGCAACAGCCAGATGGGAGTGTGCAAGGAACTCTCTACATTGCGAATTGGAGGCGGAGCTCGAGACCACCTGACCAGGTGTGGTCTCTCTATTAAAATCACACAGCCCAACCCCCAGCAAGAACCACAAGCCCATGGAACCAGCATTGATGACGGCAATTGGAAGCCAGAAACGCGTCTGCCCAAGTGTTTCATAGACTTGGATTTCCCAGCGCACTAAAAACAATATAGCCACCTTTGACCCCGGAGCAGTGTCGCGCTTTTTTCCTAGCTGGAAGAGAGCATAGGTCCTCATGTTTAGCCAAGCAGGCGCTGGCAAGCGGCACGCACTCTCGTTCAGGTCCAAGAGCTTGGACTGTGCATAAAACTGCAAACGCGTTGCCCCCCCCCCCCCCGTCGGTTCTGAAGCACTAAGGATCGAAGGAGAGAGAAGTAGGCAACACTGATTGCCTGATAAGGGGTTAAAAGGAGTGGCAGAAGATTCTGTGGATATAGCGGCTGTTCCTTGGACTGTTAGCCAATGCAAATTGGGGCATCAGATGATGTTAGGATGAGCCTATCACTGCATAAGGCTTCCTCAAACGGACTCCCAGGACCAGCATGCACCAGCCAGATGGGAGTGTGCAAGGAACTCTCTACATTGCGTATTGGAGGCGGAGCTGGAAACCACCTGACCAGGTGTGGTCTCTCTATTAAAATCACACAGCCCAACCCCCAGCAAGAACCACAAGCCCATGGAACCGGCACTGATGACGGCAATTGGAAGCCAGAAACGCGTCTGCCCAAGCGTTTCATAGACTTGGATTTCCCAGCGCACTAAGAACAATAAAGCCACCTTTGACCCCAGAGCAGTGTTGCGCTTTTTTCCTAGCTGGAAGAGAGCATAGGTCCTCATGTTTAGCCAGCACTCACTAACACACCCATACACTCAATCATCCACCCATACAGTCCTGTACGCATGCTGTCTTCAAAACACATACAAACAGTGAGTCAGTCATTCATGCATCTGTGATACCCCCCACCAAACTATACAGACACTAATTCTGATACTCAAAAAACCAACTAATAACCCATATAGACACTCGTGTAGCTACTCACTAACCTATGCAGCCACTTATACACAAAGTGAGACACTGATACAGATATTTACATATTTAAACATTACTCACTAATACATGTATTCACTAAGATATACTTAATAAGTCAGTTATACAATCAATTTTACAAAAAAAACATTTAGACACCTATTTACCCATTTATTCTTCCATCAACCTTTAGATATACATATATAAAACATATTTATTTTTCAGAAAGACACATTCACTGAATGATGTCATCAGTGATGTCATTTGAGATGTCATGAGTGATGTCATGAGTGATGTCACTGACCATGTCATGAGTGATGTAGTATGTGATGTCTTCAGCAGTGCATTGCGGGTGCGCAAGTTATAGTTAGCTGAACTAACTATAACAGGGGAATTTCAACGGGTTTGTATGAGTGAAATGTCCAGCTAACTATAACATGTGTGAAACCTATGTTTTTTTCTGTGAATTTGCAAGGTTTTTTAAATGCTAATTCATAACTATAACATGTGTGAAACCTATGTTTTTTTCATTGAATATATATATATATATTTTTTAAAATACCTTTTGCTATCGGCCACATCCAGCATCGAGCTGCCTCTCTTTTTCCTGACTTCTGTCCCAGCAACGCCTGGGACAGACTCCTCGTCCATTCCCTGTGCTGCAGAGCAGTGCTGGGATTGGTCTGAGCAGGCAGGAAAGATGCCCTGCTCCGACTAGGGAGTCTGTGGGGTTTCTTCAGCACGGCTGCTCAATGCAGGTGGGCTGGAGAAAACCTAAGTGTGCATGTGTGTTTTGGTGAGCCTGAGACTGCTGGCCAAACACACATGAGCACTTAGGGAGTGGAGAGCACTAGCACTCCTCCTCCCCACTTCCCCATCTCATGCTTCGGGCCCGCCCCTCCCAACACTGCTGGCTAACAGCCGGCAAATGTAAAATAAAACGATACAACAACATTGTTTTATTTTACATTTGCTGAGCCAGGCAGTGGGGTGACGCTCCTCCGCCATTGCGTAGGAGCTCGCACTACCCGGAGGCCAGACGGACCCCTCATGAAACTGATTGCTCTGGGCACGAGCTGCCTGGAAACATCATAACAAGCTTGCCTTGCAGGGCCCCCAAGCTGAGTCATCTACAGGCTGCTCATCCTGCCCCCAAACAAAATGGCTCCTCAGTTTGGCTGGGGGCTCAAGCGGGTCAGTATCTGGGGATAAACTGCTCTACCACCCCTGCCATGCCTTTTGCCGCATACTCAGTGAGCCCACTGGTTGCATGTGCTGCCCCCCCCCCCACGAGTTGCTTACATGGGTGATTTGGGCCTGGGTAAACCATGATCTTGTTCCTCCCTCCCTCTTCACCAAACCAGGGTGGTCTATCCGGCCAGCAGAGATGGGTAAGGACAAGGGTCCAGCTGCTCATACCCAGATGGACAAGTTCACCATGTCTGCAGCTGGCCCTAGGAGAGCCCTACACCACCCCCCTGAGCTCCTGAGGGTGGCTGACCCCCAGATATTGCTGCTATCGAGCAGGCTATTCAGGCATCTAGAGATGTGATGGAACTGGAATGGGAGACGTATACATGGATGTCACCCTACTCCGCCAAGACCTTCGTAACATAGCTAATAGGGTTACCGAGGGGGAATCCTGTATTTCCACCCTGTAAGACAATGTGCCCTTTCTTAAATGTGCTGTCCCCAAACTTCAGCCCTCCTCCAAACAACTTGAAGTGGGTTCCGAGGATGTCGAGAATAGATCAAGATGTAACAACCTGAGATTTGTGGGATTTCCTGAGGGTGTAAGGGGGAGACTTCAAGACCTTCCTGAAGACCTGGCTGAGATCATGCATACTGGAGGAGACCCTATCTCAATGATTTGTGATAGAGCAAGCCTACAGATCCCAGAACCCCAGACCAGCCTCTTGGGCTCCTGTGAGACTGCTCCTCACCCAGGTCAAGAGCTTCAAGGAACGTGACACAATTCTTCAAGAGGTTTAGAAGATTAGTAACCTCCCATATAAATCCTCCCTGATAATGATATGTCCTGACTAAACACAAATGGTACAATCCAAACACAAATCTTCATAGATGTTAATCAAAAGCTCAGGGTGATGAATCTATGCTAGGTGCTGATCTTCCTGGTAACACTTAAAGTGATACGCGAGTCCCACTCTCACTTCTTTGAATATTTAGAGAAGGCATGGGAGTTGGCGACAGACAAAGAGATTCTCTCCCATTCCTGGTCCAGAGGCACTCCCTCATGGGATCATGGTTCCCAGGCGGGACACCCTCTCCTGGAGGCTCATCCCCATAGGCACACCCAATCCAAAAGAGACCAGGGCCACTGCCAACGCTTCCCCGGCTCATCAGATACTGAACCTGGGGCGATGGGCCTATTCTGGGCATGCCAGAAACAAGAAGAAGACCTCCCTCCGGTGAACTCAGGGAAGGACCAGTCAGAGAACTGACAATGCATATCACTATTTATAAGGCCCCAAGGGCATCTTTGAAACATTGTCCCGGGCCTGAAGGGTTGGGTCGGCGGGGATGAAACCTGTCTGCTGAAACGTTCACATTGTGTACCCTCTTACTCATTTAGAGAGACCACGAGAACAACTCCAAGTTAGTCTACATTGGCAGTTGTTTTTGAGGGAAGTTTGAGGCAACATGTTTCTGGGAGCGTAGTGTGGGGCTGGGATGTTGGGTGCTAGGGAGGTTTCAGTTTCCCAGTTCATTCATTGTTCTAAACAATGCTGGTGTTCTTTCATTGGTCTGGGTCTGCACCCATCTTCACACCACTGAGCCCGGCTTGCCCCCCTCGACACTAACTATGCACAAGGATTTTGGGCCCAAATAACTGGACCCCCGCTCTATTTCCTAATCTCACTGACATGTCTGTCTGACATTATGATTCTCTCATGGAATGTGAATGGTCTCCTAGATTTAATTAAATGCACTCTGGTCTTTCAGTAGGCAAAGCGAAATGCACCAGCAATCCTCATGCTGTAAGAGACCCACCTCTTGGATACCCATTGCGCATTCTTGGGCCGCTATGGCTATAACAGGTCTACCACACAGGATTCACTAAAGGCTTAAGTGGAGTTATCACAGAGACTCACCCATAACTGCAGGGTAGATATTCTGGGCTGGAGGGTCATCTGGAGGGTATCCCATCAAGCTCTTAAATGTATACATACCACACCAGGCCTCTAAAAGCATCTTAGAGGCGTGTCACACGGTATTGACAGGCTTTCCCCAGGGTGTCACAGTTATTGCAGGTGACTTTAACGTGGTCCCGGATGCCTCTGTGGACAGAAACTTCATAGACGTCACACAACAAAAATGTTCCAGACCTGGAAGGGGGTCTTGGGCTTTTGAGACATATGGAGAGCCAGGGGCGCCCATACATGTGAAAACACCCACACCTCACCTGCCCACAAAACCCTTTCATGGATTGATTTCATACTCTTCCCAGCCTTTAGGAGTGCTGGGCAGATATAATGTTGCATAGGCTGAGTAGGCTTCTAAATGTTGATACTTATTCCTAACACAAAACAAACAAGGTTGATAAAGATCTTGCCAGAGGATTGATGTTGTTGTTTTTGGCAATGGTACAACTGATGTTTGGTTGTCTTTCTTTTTCTTTTGGTTTTCTCCCTCAGGATGGTACCACCCGAGTCTCGAGAAAGAGACAGTGGTAAGTATATAGGTGTTCTTTTGGGGTTAATCTTTCCTATACCATCAACACACTCATTTTAGTGATCAAATGAGGCGAATCGACTTTGTTGTAAAAATAAGCATGCACTTTGTTTGTGCTTGAGGGACTCCTCCCTTAAGGTACTACTCCCAAGCAAACCAGGAATTCTTTCCTTTCTGATCCAGTTCATGCTATTTAATTAGGTTTCCCGTTCTGTCTTCTTAAGCACCAGGTTTTCCCACCCAGTTTGCATCACAGTGGTCAGGTGTGTTCCCACCAGGTTATCATCATCTGGTTTGAGTAATAGGTCCTGTTTGAAACGGACCTCTTTCTTAGGGCCTTGTAATTAGGAATTATGGGAGTTTAAACAATATGTACATTTCAAGCTCCATTATATGTTAACAGCGTATTTTAAAACCCAATGTGCAGCACAAGAAAATCCTTCACTGTGACCTCTTCCCCTCCTTCCACAATCCCACACCTTCCCCCTGGTTACTCACCTGCTACACTGCAATTCTCCTGAGTTGCGGTGGCTCATCAGCATCTTCCACACCTTGCTCCATGTCTCCGGGGTCCCGTCAAGGCCGGTGGCGTCCTAGACTGATTCTGCTATACTTTGGGTGGCTACCCTGCAAGTCGACTGTGGATTCCTTTCTTTCTGGATATCGGCTTTCCTGCACGATGTCTCTTCCACATTTGCTGCATCCTTTTTTCCACCTCTTATCAAATTGGTCTGGTTCTTGCCTGTTGGGGCCCCTCCTACCTGTCCAGAAACATAGCGGTAACTTGTTAGTGTTATTGGTTGCTGGTGTCTAACTTGTTTAACCTATTCTTTCCTTTTCTCATAGGTGAACCTGGCTTGCCAGCAACCATCAGTGTGGACCCGTGGACTTTCTCTTGGTAAGTAGGGGGGCTCTGGATTTACCTCCTCACAAAGCCCCAGAGTCCTTACGCGCCACTGACTCAGAAATACTCCCTCGTGGCATCTCTGACCACTCACCTCCATGCATCCATGAACAGAAGGGCAATATGGTGGCTCAAAGCTTGGTACCTCATAGACCAAGAAACAACAATTTCCTAGCCACTGAGATAGAGGGCTGCTTCAATTGTAAACAAGACATAGTTGCTTCCAAGGGCATTCTGTAGGTGGCTGGGAAAACCACAGTCGGAGGTCTTGCCAAGAGCCACATCAGCAGTAAAGAACGTGACAAGCATAGGCAAGTTGTGACACTCAAAACACAAATCCTTTCGCGGGAGATACAATAAACGCTCGACCCAGACCCCAGTCTGCTCTGTTAATTGGAACTGGATAAAAGCTTCCTCTAACAGCTTGCCCTCGACAAGGCTTGTCAATACTGAAGGACAAACTCTCAACAAGTATATGAGCACGGGGACAAGTCTGGTAAACTCATCTACTGGTTAGTCACGTCGGACCTGCTGTCTAGGATTGTGCCCACAGTATTGAACGAGAACAGGCGCCCACAAATCTCTGCAGCAAATATCGCCCAAGTATCTGTAAACTACCACTGCTCACTAAATGTTCAAATCCCCAGATCACCTGAGGAACAAGCAATTCCAATTATTCCAGATACCCAACTACCTGAGTTGTTGGGCTCTCAAAAGGCAGAACTGGAGGCCCCACTAACCTTCAAACAGGTTACCAATGGGTCTCAGACCTAAACCCTGAGAAAATTCTAGGACGAGACGGTTTCCCTTTAGAATTCTATCACAAATGTTGAGACCTACTGAGCTCAACCAAGGTTGAGTTTCCTACTGACCTAGACCTAACAACTATATTACTGATACACAACCATGGAAAACCACTGGGACTGTGCCCCTCATACAGACTGATCTCTTTAATTAATACATAACGGAAGCTGAAGATTCTTGCCCGCAGGCGCCTTCTGGTTTTCCCCTTCCTGATCTATCCAGATCAGTGCAGTTTCATCCCTTCCCGCAGTTCTCAGCACTGTGTCTAAAGATTATGCGTGGCACTCGCCCATTGGCACATGCAGTGGCACCTCAGTGCCCTTCTCATAGTTGATTTTGAGAATGCATTCAACACTGTTGATTGGTTGCTCATGGAGGCAGTGCTCATCATAATGGGTTTTGACCTGCGCTTTTGTCGACATATAAGCCACCCCGGCTTCCCAAGTGCAAATCCATGGGTTATTGTTGGTCCTATTTCCTATTAGACGCAGGATGAGCCAGGACTCCCCCCCTCTCCCCACCTCCTCTACTCCCTGGTCATGGAGATCCTGGCCAGCTTAATCCGCTGTAACGTGCAACCTCAGGGTAGGAGCTGAGGCTCAGAATGCAAAGAAGGTATAGTGTTATATATGGGTGACATGCTACTATATCGTACCCCTCTTCAAGACTCCAGCCAGAGAGCACTTCCCATTATCTAACCTTCACAACTGGTCCAAATCCCTGGTGGTCCCGATGAACATGGCCTAAAAGGTGGCTGCTGGTGAGCCTTCATCCCCCTGAGTTGACTTAGTTTCAGGTATTTAATGGTCTTTATAGGCCTAGAACCTGACCTAGACTCTTAATCTGAGGCAGTTGGTGACATGTAATAGGGAGGATTTGCAGCATTACTCTTCATGTCACTTGCCTAGTGGCACTCTTCAAGATGGCAGTCCTTCCTCGCTTCCTGTACACCCTACAGAATATTCTTCTGCCAATCTCCACTCTACTGGAGTTCCAGGACATCGCAGCAGCCATCCAAACTTTTCTATGGGCTGGTGGCCAGCCCCAGATCATGTTTAACAAATGCTGTCAGACCACAAACAATGGGGGGCTTGGCATGGCAGATACCAGATTGTACTACTTGGCCTCACAGTTAGTGGGGATTAATGGCTGGCTAAATGTGGGATGGAATGACAGGGTTTATGAAGCCAAACTCTTGCTCTTGAGCCTAGACAACATTCTTCACATGTTATAGGAGTATCAAACCCCACAAATCCTCCTAACAGTGACTAAGGTGGTCCTGCAGATCTGGAAAGGAACTAAGAAAATGATGGGCTAGAATGGGAAACCTACTCTGGTGAGGCATGTGGCTTCACTATTTTGCCCAACTGGAAGGGTTCTCCATGATTGGTGTATCCCACTTTAGTGATTATGTTCTTCCCTGAACTAGAGTCATACTTCTCATTATTCATAACACAGTTTCATAAATTTCTTCAGTTCAGACATGCATCCACCAGAACTTTAAGATCTCCCCACGTTCAGGCCACTACAGGCCACAATTTGTTAGGTCCACTGGAAGGGGTATCCCAAGTATATCAATCTCTAATTCGTAATGCAAATTCTCCCCCTCATAAACAAATGGGAGGAATGGGTGGGCCCTGTAGACAGAACCGACTGGAGGGATGCTCGTATGGTCCCCAGCACTATAGCCATCTCCTCTGGACTAGGCTTGACACAACGGAAATACCTTTACATAACATATTACACACTTAGCCGATTCCCCGCTGTGCGGCCCCATAGGCCAACTTCTATCACATGCCCTAGTCATCTCCAATCCTTAAACCATACTGGCAGTACAATGAGCAAGAAAGGACCTGGGTGCTGGAGCTCCCATCCCTCAAACTGACAACAAGCATAGCACTCCTGGCTTTCCTGAAAGACACGAGACTCACACGTACAAAGGTACACTGGTAGGCTTGGCTACGCTCCTGTAAATAAGGGATATTGCTTGTTTCTGGAGCCAAAGGTGGGTGCCCAAACTCACTGACTGGTAGAGGGCAACAGACTGGTGTGCCATCATGGAGGAGCTGATTTGCAAAGGGAAAAAGCGATAGATAACAGTTAGCCAATACAAATTGAGAAAACTTTATTGAGTGAGAAATGCCGACAATGTCACAAAATCAAAAATGTCCTTTCCATCCACAGCACAACCTAGGACACAGGAAGAGAGCACAGGAGCAGAGGAGGTTGAACATGTGGATGAGCAGGCAGGGCAGGGGGACTCCGACGATACAACAGAGACCACACCTGTCCCACAGAGAAAGCTTACTATTGTGGCACCACTGCCACCACTGGAAGTTGACACAGAGTCCACAGGGGAGGATGATGCTCAGGCAGAGTCAGGGCAGCGTGTGACACAGATGCCAGAACATCACACCCCCCAACATAGGGAGCAAGGAGCAGTGAGACGCAGGCCAAGGGCAAGCACCGGCTTTGCCACAGATGAAGAGGCCACAGTGTTTGCTGGACTGGAGGGCAGCAGGCTGCTGATACAGTGCCTGCAACAGAAATCAATGAGATCCATCAACCGGCAGCTGTGCACAGTCAACAAAAGCCTATGCTACATGGGGGAGGGCATCTTGGACATGGCAGGTGCCATTCGTGACCTGTGTGCAACTTTAAAGAGCGACCAGGCAGCCAGGCGCAGGGTGAGCCAACGTTACGACAGCCGTCTGAACAGCTACACTAAGGCAGTGAACCACCTGTGCACTGCCACTAGCCAGCTGACACGTCACACCGTCAGCATGCAAGTGGAGATGTCCCACTACTGCCAGGATGTGGTGAAAGGCCTGGTGCAGGTCACCACTGCTGTGGAACAACTGCAGACAGCACACACAGGTGGCACAGCACTCCTGGGCTCAGGGGAGAGTCAGGAGATATCCAGCAGGAGCAGCATCACCCCACCAGTGCCTAATCCAAGAAGGCACAGTGGGAGACAGGGTGCAATGCCTGTGGACTCAAGAGAGGGCAGTCAGCACCCAGAACGGGCAGCAGCAGTCCGTCCCAGGAGAAGATGAACTGGCAACACCGAGTCACGCAAATGGGTGAGGCAACCCAGTTCTACAGGACTCTAGACTTGCATGAACACCTGCACTCTGGACCTAACATGTGCTACGTACAGCAACACTCATTGAGAGGGTCAGGCTATGTGACAAAATATTATCCTGCAGTTAAGGGTTTGAGTAAACACAGACGTGCTACAAAATATCTTTTGCATCATGTCATTATTACTCACCTAGAAATAGTTCTGTGTGATCTCATCCCGTCTCTGCCATCCGGCAGCTGCCCCAACTTCAGCTGCTGGTCTGCTAGGGGGTTCTGGGCCCTCATCGTCAGAAGTATCAGTATCAGTATCAGTATCAGTCAGTTCTATTGGGATGCCTTTTTTCATAGCTATGTTGTGGAGCATTGCACATGTAGCTACAATCTTGCAGCTGTTGTCAGGGCTGTATTGGAGTGCTCCCCCACTTTCATGCAGGCAGCGGAACCGGCTCTTCAGGATCCCAAATGTCTGGTCAATTACACAGCGTGTAGATTTTTGTGCACGGTTGTACCTCCTCTCCCTTGCATTTGCTGGATTTAGGTACGGTGTCAGGATAAACTCCTGTACTGCATATGCACTGTCACCTGCAGGAATGGAAACGAGAGGTGAGTCAATGTCCCACACCCCAAAGATGTACTGTATGTTGGGATGTTTGACATGCATTTTCCCAGCAGGTAGCCCTCACCACACTTGCCAGCATTGAGATGTCTGTATATCCCACTATGTCTAAAGATGAAAGAGTTGTGAGTACTGCCTGGGTATTTAGCTACAATGTCATTGATGATATGTAACCCTGAGCATAGTTTGCGTAGTCGCGATACTCAAAGATGTTAAAGCGCTACGCGAGCGGGCGTAGTTGCTTGTCGTGCCTGTTCGTGATGCGTTTTTCTTGTTCAGGAATGTGTTTTGCGTGTTAGGAACGCTGTTTGCAAGCTTGGGGATAGTATCTCGGGAACTTGCCCATGCGGCCGCCTATGTGCGCGGCCATCTTGTTTTTCAATTGTCCCGTTCGCGATCCCTTATTTCCTGTTCCGGGTCGCGTATAGCATGTTTGCGATGCGCAGTTCATGTTTGGGAACGCGTTTTACTTGTTTGCGATGCTTTTTGCGTGCTCAGGGGAAAATATCACGCAAACTTACCCACGTGATCGCTATGGTTCTGGGCCGGCTTTTCTATCCTCCCTCAATCTTTGCAATCCTTAGTTTTTTACACTGTTTTTTTAAAATGTATTATCTATCTATCTAGCTCTCTGTCCCTAAGTCTATATTTTGCATTTTATTTCTACTTTTACTGTGTTTTTTTACTATTATACTGTTTTATATTACTTCCTTCTTTAAGCTCCTATTTCTTCCCCTAACTTTATTTTTTCCTTCTAACTTTTCTTTTCCGCCTCCCACACACCCCAGAACCATGGCGAAGGGTAGCACTACCAGCTCCAAGGGCAAGGCGACTGCGCCCAAGAGCCTTGCGGCAGACTGCTCCCTGCAGGGGTGCAGGCCCGGCAGCTTTTTTGCGAGGTTGAGGTGGCTGCCCTTGTTTTTTTTGTGCTGTGCCACCTCCCCTTGACCTTGGCGGAAGGCAGCAGGCCAGGCTCCGGGAACCCTACCCAGGAGCATCACTGCCGGTGGGCGAAGGTGTGCCGGGCAGTGTTTCGCTGCTCAGGGGTCCGGCGCATCCATAACCAGCTGGCCTACCGGTGGTCAGACATCCTGGACCGGGAGCAGGACCTGTTGGACCGGTGGCGAGGTTGTGGGGCTGGGTGAGTAGCTAATAAATAGTAGTATAAAGTATTGTGTTTAATTTTTTTCTGAATAACAAGAATACTGCTGCTTACATTGCAGGTAAATAGCGTTTCAAAATCTTCTGTGATTGTAGGACACAGGTGCTCAGCGCTACTCTTACTTGTTTGCAACTTTGTGCTAGCTTGGGCTGATTATGTAAGAGTTTACTTTAGAGGACTTAAGTTAGGTAATGCTATTGCTAGAGAGACTCTAGTCCTTCCTTTGTCCTCCTGTCAAATAGTGGTGGCTAGATTGATAGGTTTAGTTAGTATTAGTTGATATTATTTTAGTAGTCTGCAGGATTCATCCTCTGTCACTGAGTGCTGCTTACCCCAGTCCATAGTAGAACCTTTTGTAGTGAGTGGTAGGCTTAGCAGTGTCAGTCACTAGCAGAACATCAGACGCAACCAACCAACAATTTGGTGTATGCACAAATTTATGCAGGTGTCCTCCATCTCATCTATGCATTTTTGAGGGCTAAAATAAATGGAAATGCAGACTTAGTGAACAATTTGCCCGTCAGGAATAGGTGGGCTAGGTCAGGTGGTACTTAGGCTTAGTTTCCATTCTGGAATCAGAATGGAACACTGGATTAGTGTTCATAAATAAGTAGACGGTCCGTGAATCCTGTAATAATACTACTAGTCGATCTGATTAGATAGGTCAATTTTATTACAATTGTTGTTTCCTAAAATGTTTTTTGAGCGTTTAAAAAAAATATTTTATTTGTTTCACAGCAATCATTAATGTTTGTCTCTTTCTTATTATATCTTACGTGATCAGCAGCACCCACGGGCAAGAAGACTGGGTCCGAATTGGCGGGACAACCAGAGGACAGCTTCTCTACCAAGGGCTCTGCTGCTGGCCCCAGTAAGTCCTCCAGTGGTTAATATTAACAATTATATTTCCCTAACGTTCACTGCACCTTATTTTTTCTGAACTATTAATTCTAGTTCCACTACCTAATTCTATTTTTAACAACATCTCTTGACTATCTGTTTCTAAATTCTTGTTATCCATGCCTCTAAGTTCTAACTGCCTCTGCTATGACTCTCTGTACTACTACTATTAGTCTATCTGTAGCTAAGCTTGCCCAGTTGGCCACTCTTTATTTAAGGTTTTAAATAAAACTCAGATTGACCAATAGCTCTAGCCACTGAGTCCAGTCCTTTGGGTTGTCCTCTTCTAGTCTTCTTAATCCTGAGGATTTGACAATTCCCACCAACAAAATGCCCAACCAGATATTCGACTATTTTTGATAGGATATAGTACATACTACTACTGTTGTGGGTATTCTGCACACCCACATATAGAACTAAGCACAAGAAAATAGGATGTTGGTGATGGGAGGTTCGACCTTCCTTACACCTCAGTCAGAACCCACAATCCCCTGACCGACCAGCTATAGTGTCTCATTAGCTTCCCGAACCCCCACCCGAAGATACCCAATGATTACACAACCCAGAACACCCTTTCGCTCACTCACTCGGGTAAGTCCACCACCACACCAAATACCACAGAGTCTATGTGTAAGTTCAAAAGGTTTATCTTCAACTAACAAGCTCTTTACATTGTTCTATAATTCAGTATACTACAGCCAGCTCCAACAGCAAAATGCATAGGATTAGAACAATAAACATTGTTATAAGTGCATAGAAGACAAAAGATCTGTGCTAATTCTGGGAGGCCCCTCACCGTAGAACGTAGAAGTATTGGTTACATGCATCATAAGCTCCGCAAATCTCTGGTTTGTAGAAGGGAATCTTCCGCCTGTTATGAGAAAAATGGTGCACGTTAGATAGTATAATGCAAGCATTTCCCAGTCATGCCAAAAAATTGTAACATGTTATGGCTAAGCAATACGGACTAACCGAACTCCATAACAAAGTGGCTTATTTTATGACCTCTTGTACGAAACACTCAGACAGTAGCTGTATGAGCTCATGTGGGCTCAAAGGCGTCTTACTGCACAACACAACAAGCTGCGAGGTAATGTGCGCAAAAGACATGAAGCTGAAATGGTTGCAAGGCTCAGGCTAACTTTGCAAAGAGTAGACTATAATGACCCTAGGGACCATAACACTACTAGTGTCTACTAAGCATGGGTGAATTTTGCGAATCTGGCGTTCGCGAATTTTGCGAATTTGCGAACTCGCAATCCGCAAAATCCGCGAATTCTCGCGAATTTGCGGATTTTTTTTGTGTGTTCGCAAGGATTTCTGCCAGTTCGCGAGGGTTTTGTACCAGTTCGCAATTGCGAACTTACACGTCGGCTCGCAACGGTCGCGATTATGTTGTTTCTACGTCTGGTTCATCATCACAGGTTCCCAGCACCCTCTGTTTCACCCCTGCCACCCTCTGTTTCACCCATGCCACCCCTGCCCTGCTTCAACTGACATGAATTAATTTGGGGTTGATTTATTAATGTGTCACTGTTTTAAAATTCCAGTCTGGCACCTGCTTCCTTATCTGTACTTTGCTTTCTGTTGCAGTGCAATTTTTTTTTCCAGGACCTTTGTGGCCTACTTGTAGCGATTCTATGATCCGGCTGTGAGGGTCAGAGCAGGGTCATACAATTGTTGCAACTAGCAACTGAACTCTGGAGGGGCCCCAGTCAGGAAGCACTACAGGGAATGGTTACTAATGATGAATTTGAACTTTTGCACCTGCTGAGTGCTTTCAGTTTAGCAAAACTCGTTTTTCTGCAGAACAGCATTACAGCAAGTGTAATGCCCCAAACAAGCTTACTTGTGAAAGTTGATTTCTAATCCAAAAGTGATCCAAAGAAAGTCAAAAGGCCTCAAATCCAAAAAAGTGCAGACAAATGTCAACCTGAGGAGTTATTCTCATAAAAATCATCATTTTCAGAAGGTCTATGCTGCTTGCTCGTGGATTTCTTGTACAGAATTGCAATTTTTGTAATTTCGCGAGTGCGAGATTGTTGCTGCCCGCCGCACCTACATGTTCGCAATTGCGAACCTACACTGCACGCCGCAAAATTGTATCACCAAGAAAAAAAAATCCGCTGCGTGCGAATTTGCGGATTTTCGGTAAATTCGCGAGCGTTCGCGGATTGCAAATTTACCGAAAATCCGCGAGCGGAACGGATTTTCCGCCCATGCTTAGTGTCTACTGACTCTACTCTCTAATACCCGATCTGGGTGATGTATGTTGTATATGTATGTATGAACTTGTTTTTCAATCTTGCTAGCGATAACGAATAAATAGAGGGAGGTGTACAGCATCTAAAAATGTGTAATGGTTTTTCTAGGCATACTAGCGACCACCAGCGACCACCAGTGTCAGCGGGGCCAGCAGCAATGGCGAGGCGGACATTCTGGAGGGGGCAGGAGATGCGGCACCAGCAGGAGCTACAGAGGGTGAGTCAGCAGCAGTGGCGGGCGGTGGTAAGTTATATTCCTTACTTATTGACATTACACTAGCTGAAAGGGTGTTCACTTCACTCAATGTACTGTTGAGACTTAGTAAGTATGAAGTTGTAGTGAACGTTATACAACGGTTGAAGAAGACACCCTTTACTTAGCATTAGCATTAGGAATAGCATTAGCAGCGTGAGTTGAGTAACCAATGGCCTCTTCTATCTGACTCCAACTCAGCTGTGAAAGTTTTATGGAAAAGACTAAAAGTCAGATCAGATGACCTTGACGGATGTGTTGAACAAAAAGGGAAAGAAGGGTGGAAGGAGGAAGGAGGAAGGACGGGCGAGATGTAATATGACTGGCGGAGAAGGATACGTTGGAAGCATGCATAAGGATAGGAATCAGATGCATGGGTTTTTGAAGGATGGGTGGAAGGTGAAAGAAGATGCCTGCCTGAGTGGGCGACACAGTATCGGTGGATACTGGATAGCAAGAATCATCAGTGGTGTTTGGGTCAAACTCAAAGCCAAGACAAGCAAGGAAGGACTCATGGGTGGTTGTTGGTGAAACAAACTAAGGTTTGTTGAGAGATTAAGAAGAATGATAGACATTTACTTTGAATGGATGGATGCCTGGATGTATTCATCATAGATAGCATAGGTGGAGACTATAACTGGATGCAGAGTCTTAGTTTGAAGAGAATGTAAAAGAAACCGCGCCAGAGTAGCAAAGCTGAGGGGAATATAAGTTGTATTTTCGAATACTCCCTTGACTCACAGTAGTTTGCAAACACATCATGTATATATATATATATATATATATATATATATATATATATATATATATATATATATATATATATATACATATATATATATATATATATATATATATATATATATATATATATATATTGTGTATATTTATCAAGCACCTTCCTCCGACTCCAAGGACCACTCCCTACCTATGTTAATTTAGTTTTTTACTGTGTCAGCCAGCCTGCAAAGGGTGGCCTATCTTTTGGGTTACACAATCAATCAAAACAAAGTGCCTTATGCAGTAGCAGTCGGTGGTGGGAGTGGTGCTGGGCGGTGACTTGAGGTGGGGGAGGTGCAGGGTGGGGGGGTAGTAAACTATGGATTCTGGTCAAATACAGGTAAGTAAACATAAAAATAAATAAAATGAATTTCGTTGTGCGCACTGCATCGCCAAATGCGATGCAGTGCGCGCAACAAAATTTGTTTTGTTTATATTTTTACTTACCTGTAATCGTCCGTAATCCATAGTTTTCCACCCCTCACCCTGCCCCCCCATCCCCATGTCACCGTCAGGCAGCACTCCCACCAATGACCACTACTGACCTTATGTCGTCGTCCCATATATAAGCAATGATCATTGGATCAGAAGTATAATCTGCCTTTTTTGTAGTAGCCAGGGCAGGGTGAAAGTGAAATTGAGAAATTGCCCTTCATGTAACAGAGAGAGTATGGCGAGTGCCACCCGTAATAGAAAAATACGAGCTTCCCCACCTGCAGACAGTAGTAAATAAAACGAACGTGAGTCTGCGGCATGACTGATATGTTTGTCTTGGGTGCAAGCTTTGCTGACTGAGCTGGCATGCCGGCTATAACAAGGATATGTAATTTCGCTAAACTAGAGATAAGAAGAAGACTGGTGTACTGTGTACTGGAGTCCATAGCACTAGTAAAATGCCTGAAACTCAAACAAATGTTACAGGCCGAGGAAGTGGGAGGATAGATACCTACTTACCACCAATGTTATGTACTGGGCTTGCTAGTGCTACTGTGCCACTATGTATTCAATTCATTTTGTGTTACTGTTTTGCTAAGAGTATTGGTTGCAATATTCTTTTTCTTTCTTGATATAGATCCTCCTTCCAAAGAAAAACCAACAAGGAAGGAGTTGGCAGCCATGGCCCGGCACCGAAAACTGGAGGCCATCTGCCAAGAGTACCGGCGGATGGTGGCTCAGGCGGAGGAGGAGGAGGTGGCGGCAGCTGCAGCCTCCTCCAATGCCCTGGGCCCCAGCCAGGCCCCGCCTCCAGTGGTACAGTGCCGCGGTCAGGCAGCTGCCCGCCGCCGCACTTTAACATCCAGAGTCAGAGTCAGAGTCAAATACACTTTATTTGATTATTTTAAAATCATAAAAGTATGCTATACATTCACTTCTGATCATAACAAGCACAAGTTTTAAAAATGATTATAAAAATTTTAAAAACAAGGAATTCAATATATACACATCTTTGACGGTGATCAAGGTAACTATACAAGAAAATTATTTACAACTACATGATTTTTGGGACCACTGTGGATTGTGCAAATCTTTCGAAATATTACAAAGTTTATACATTGAGTTTACTACAATTCTATTTACAGTTCTATTTACAATCACTTTACATCTATATTACAATCAGGCGAAGTGTGCAAATCTTGCGAGATTCCAAAAATAGGTCAGATGTTACGTGGCTACTAGCCTAAACATATTTCGGTCAAACGTCAATTCCCATACTGTAAGGCAAGAGATGGCCGAAGTCTATTTTGCCTGGACCGAATTGACATTGTCAAGAAATTAGTTACCCCGTACATTACTAATGGTGATTCCATAAGCTGCAGGAACAATAAAGCCGGTTTAACTTGCATAAACTCTTGACCTTTCAATATTGGCTTGATAAACTTCTCCCTACCACTCTTAAAGAAGGGGCAAAAAAACACAAAATGCAATAAGTCCTGGTCAGAAAAATCATCACAACTGCAGGGAGCATTCTCATGGGGCTTACACCACTTATCATATTCTCCCAGCAGAAAGTGAGCTTGGTTAAAGCGAAATTTTGTAAGGAGCCACCGATGATATGGTTTATTTACTATCGTCAGGTATGGTTGAATAGATAACGATGTAATCATCATGTAGTGAGACCTTACAGTTGGCTTTGTTATTTTGCATGACTCTCTTTCTGCTTCCTTTTTCTTTATGAAGTGGGTCTTAGCCCATCTAATGTCTTCTCTTAACAGACCTTTGGGTTTTGTATATAGATCAGGGCGGCCCAGATATCCTGCTAATGTTTTAATATGTGTTAGCCACCCGATCTCAGCCACTCTGTCCCGCCCCATGCAATCCCTGATGATCTTATGATTTAGAGTTAAATCGGGGTTAAGCCATGTTTTAATCCATGACAAAAGTGGGGCCAAGGACAGCGTGTCTTCAATATACCCCATCCCCAATTCCATATGAATTGCAAAAGCAGGAGTAGATTGGGGAAGGCCCATGAGGGATCGCAAAAATATATTCTCCTCTCTTTGTATATGGGTCATGTTTTTAAAACCCCATATCGAGGCCCTGTACCTGGCAATGGCCAGGGTTTTGGCTCTATAGATGGACAATATGGCCTCGGCCAGTTTGCCACCTAGTCGTTTTGCGAAACCCAGGATAGCGGCCGACGATCTCTTTACTGCCGCTGCTTTGCTCGAGATTTGGGGTGCCCACGTCCCTTTCTCATCAAACACCACTCCTAGGTAGGTGAAAACTTTGACTTTGGAAAGCACAGAGCCATTACAGGAGAGGGTTTTAATACTATTCTTGCGTTTGCCCACTGCCATAACATGTGGTTTCTCTGTATTTATTAATAGATCCAGGTCTTGCATGAAAGCCCCAAAGGCATTTAGTAGATGTTGTAAGCCATTTGGGGTTCTCGACAACAATACCGTGTCATCGGCATATAATAGAACCGGCATCAAGAAGCCACCCATGCGCGGTACATCAGTAGTGGCCGCTTCCAAGAACTTTCCCAGTGAATTAATATAAAGGGAGAAAAGCATGGGGGCCAAGATGCATCCTTGGTGCACCCCCCTTCCAGATTTAAAAAATGTGGTACAGTTTCTCTCCTGGGACATGCAAATAGTCGCCCTCAGATCACTATGAAGTTGCGCCAAAAAATCCACAAGTGCTCGGTCCAGTCCCCTTTCAAGGAGTATTGTCCACAGCTTTGACCTATTGACTAGGTCAAAGGCTGTGGACAAGTCCATGAAAGCCAGGTACATCATCCCCCTTGATGCTACTGTATATTTGCTCAGAGTGAGATGTAAATTTAGGCATTGATCTTCTGTGCCTCTGCCAGATCGAAAACCATACTGAGCCTCACACAGAATATCTTTATTAGTGGCCCAGGCTGAGATTCTTTCTAGGATAACCTTACCTAGGATTTTAAACGAAGAATCTAACAATGATATGGGCCTATAGCATCTTGGGTCCCCCCTTTGACCCTTCTTAAATATGGGGATTATAATGGATTGTGACCAGGTTGTTGGTGCTCTTGTCTTATCCACACTGACTACATTAAAGACATTAGTGAGGACAACTGACCACATGGCCGAGTTTGCTTTGAACATGTCGGCAGGTACGCCATCTGGGCCAGGGGCCTTCTGGGCCGCCGTGTCCTCAATTGCCTTCTGTACCTCTTTTATAGTAAATCTAGGTAGAGTGTCTTTTATGTCAATCACAATTGGGTCTATGGGGCCTAGCTCAAGATTACTGCCATAGATCCTTTGAAAGTGATCCAGCCAGTCCTGTTCGGGGATATTCACCTCTAGTGGCCCATTTTCTTTCCCATTGAACAAGGGGGTATTAACAATGGTCCAGAATTTGGCGCTATCCCTCAGGGTAGCCTTCTCATGTAAGTCATCCCAAGCTTGCCTTTTTATTTCATTCTTTCTTCTTTGAATATCCAAATTATACTTTTTCCTAAGCCTGGCCACCTCTAGTCTATCTCGGGATATCACTTTCAGGGCTTTATGTAATTCTCTGTGGGATTTGGAGCATTCATTATCAAACCACCCCTTTGCCTTTTTTCCCTATTTTTCGTTTTGCATTTTAAATCCTCCGCTACCTGGTGGCAGATGGTTTCGAAAGACAAAACTATATTCCCCTCAAATTTAAGTGGTTCTCTACAGATGTTAATTTCTTTACCCACTTTTAGGTTTAGAGAGTGAAAGAAATCCTCTGGGATGATTTTGCTCCATTTCACAAGCCTCCCCTGGTCCCTAGCAATTAAGTCTGTAGATATTTCTGCTTTAGTTTCTTTATTAAATAAAAACAGGTTGTTGTTTTCTACTACTAACACAACCGGATTATGATCACTAAATGTAGCATGTATAGCATTATAAAAAATAACATTAAGTAACATAGCCGGAGAGATTAATATATAATCAATAATAGTGTTGCTGTCCCTAGCACTGTAAGTTGGGACCCTCTCATTAATGTCGAAGAACTCTGGTTCAAATAAGTTAACTTTAACATCCATCCCTGCTGCCCCGCACCCTGGATGCAACTGCAGGGCATTTCGCTGCCAGATGCTTCTCTGAATGGCACGCCTAGAGGAGCAGGTTAAAATCCTCGTCGACAAACACCTAAAAGCCCGCTGAATCTAAGAATTATCTATGACCCTGTTGGATTGCCTCTTTCTTATTCCTTTTGTTGGTGGGTGGGAATTGGGCATTGGGGTTTATTATTATGGACATTGTTTGGACTTTTCCGTTTTGGACATTGGTTGGGGTTAAGGAGAGGGGTGGTTCAGGTATGGGATAATTTATTTTTGTTAGGGTAATAAATTATATTTATACTTAAACCTACAATGTTAATGTTTTGTGGGGGGTTACTGTTTTACGAATTTACGCCACATGGTTTCCTTGCTGCTACAGGGCCGCAGCCAGTGTTTGATTTAAATAATCTGCTGATTTTGTAACACACAAACTGATAGATGCGGTACCCCTCACTGAGTTATTTGTCCTACAAGTACTGTCAGTCTCTCCTCCTAGTCCATTATACCTCCCACCAAACTTATCTTACCTGTGATTGATGATGATTAAGTTAGGTACAGCGATGGCTGTATGGTTTCCCAAGAGAATGGAGAAGATGCCATGGTTGTGGTGGTAGTAGTAGACACTAGCAGTAGCATTTGCAAAAAAAATAAAATGAGACAGTCACTCGCCTGAGAGAGACTGTGGGAGAAGTAGTAGAACGAAGTAAAGTACAGTACACAAGAAGACTGCCAAACAAACAATATTGCAAATGCTAAAGTAAAATAAAACATAATGTTGCTGGGGACAGCCTAGTACAAGAAGTTACAAACTGTAGTGTTGTTGAGTCACTTAACACAATTGTAATTCGTAACCTTTACTGCTGTGTGGTAGGATGTCGATGATGAATCCAATCATTGCCGGCAGTTAATTATGATGTATTAGGGCCCTTTGGGAAAAAAATGGCTTGCACATAGACAGCATGGGTGGGCAAGCAGAAGATCCTCGCCCTGCCTTGAAATTGAATTAGTGTTGCTTTCACCACATCTGCCCCAGCAAGCGTGTGATCAATTGTTGGTGTACATTTAATGTAGTCACGCCTCAATATAAATCACACAGCCTGGGGGGAGAAGGTTAGGGTTTGATGAATGGATGGGAAGGGGGGTTTGGGAAAAGGTTTGACAAAGAAAAACAGTACACATGGACACAACAAAAGCAAAACACAATCTTGGCAGACGACCATGATCTTATCCAATAAATCTACAAAGGGAGAAAAAGGAAATGCAAGCATGATGAAGATAACTTGATGGTTAACGAGTAGTACTTACTACTACTAGAAAATTAGACAGTACAGGGCAGCAGTATATTAATATGCTAACATTAACAAATAGTTGTAGGGATCAATTAGCAAACAAACAACAACACACAGTCGTAATGATTGAAGAGAAAAAAGGAATCAAATTAATTAAAAGATGATGAATGATACTAAAGTTACTGTATTATCCTGGTCAAGTTGTGGAGTTGCATCTCGGCATTCCTCTTGGTCCTCCCTTCCATGGACGCTCCGTACATCAATCTTGGGTGCCACTGCCTGCCTGATGCGGATTGGTAATGTAAGTGTGAGTTGTTTCTCCCAGTATAGCACAGGGTAAAGGCTGGCTTGTAAGTGTAGATAGAAAAACAAAAGGGTATTGAAAAATCAATGAATAAAAAAAAGCATCAATTACGGTGGAGTGCAAGAAGAGAAGAGAGAACACTTTTAGACTGAGGCGGCTTGGATACATCGTGTCTACTCTGTTTAATCAATCAATCAATCAATCAATCAAAGCATTTATATAGCGCACTACTCACCCGGAGGGTCTCAAGGGGCTGGGGAGGGGGGGTCTGCTACTGCTCGAACAGCCAGGTCTTGAGCTGCTTCCTGAAGGCGAGGTGGTCTTGGGTCAGGCGGAGGTGGGTCGGGAGGGAGTTCCAAGTCTTGGCCGCCAGGTAGGAGATGGACCTTCCTCCTGTTGTGGCTCTTCGGATGCGGGGGACGGCGGCGAGGGCGTGGCTGGTCGATCGAAGCTGGCGGTGGGAGTGTAGAAGTTGAGGCAGCTGTTGAGGTATCTAGGGCCTTGGTTGTGTAGGGCTTTGTGAGCGTGGGTGAGGAGACGGAAGGTGATTCTCTTGTTGACCGGGAGCCAGTGTAGGTTTCTCGGGTGTCCGGAGATGTGGCTGTGTCGGGGGATGTCGAGGATGAGAATTGCTGAGGTGTTCTGGATCCGCTGGAGTCTCTTCTGGAGCTTGGCGGTGGTTCCGGCGTAGAGGGCGTTGCCGTAGTCCAGTCGGCTGGTGACGAGGGCCTGGGTGACCGTCTTCCTGGTCTTGGTGGGGATCCACCGGAAGATCTTGCGTAGCATGCGCAGGATATTGAAGCAGGACGAGGAGACGGCGTTGACTTGTCTGGTCATGGAGAGTCCAAGATGAAGCCCAGGTTGCGTGCATGGTCTGTCGGTTTGGGTGCGCTGCCCAGGGCGGGGGGCCACCAGGAGTCGTCCCAGGCGGAGGGAGAGGAGCCCAGGATGAGAACTTCCGTCTTGTCTGTGTTCAGTTTCAGGCGGCTGGTCGTCATCCACTCGGCTACGTCTTTCATCCCTTCGTGTAGGTTGGCTCTGGCGGTGGCGGGGTCGTTGGTGAGGGAGAGGATCTGCTGAGTGTCGTCAGCGTAGGAGATGATGTTGAGGTTGTGTTGGCGTGCGATGGCCGCAAGGGGGCTCATGTAGACATTGAAGAGGGTGGGGCTGAGCGAGGAGCCCTGAGGGACGCCGCAGATGACTTCGGTGGCTTCTGATCTGAACGGGGGAAGGCGGACTCTTTGTGTCCTTCCGGCGAGGAAGGAGATGATCCACTCCAGTGCCTTCTCCTGGATTCCGACGTTGCTGAGGCGCTGCACTAGGGTGCGGTGGCAGACAGTGTCGAATGCCACGGAGAGGTCCAGGAGGATGAGGGCCGCTGTTTCTCCGTTGTCGAGCAGGGCTCGGATGTCATCGGTGGCAGCGATGAGGGTGGTCTCGGTGCTGTGGTTGGCCCGGAAAACAGACTGCGAGAGGTCGAGGGATCCATTCGTCTTGAGGAAGGCGGCCAGCTGCTTGTTGACGTTCTTCTAGATGACTTTGGCCGGAAACGGGAGGAGCGAGATGGGGCGGTAGTTTTTGAGTTCGGTGGGGTCCGCTGACGGTTTCTTAAGTAGAGCGCTGAGTTCGGCGTGCTTCCAGCTCTCAGGGAAGGTAGCGGTGTCGAAGGAGGTGTTGATGATGTCCCGCTGGTGGGGTGCGATGACAGCGTCGGCCTTGTTGAAGACGTGGTGGGGGCAGGGGTCGGTTGGAGATCCAGAGTGGATGGTGTTCATCGTGCGGATGGTGTCTTCGGTGCTGATCGGGGTCCAGGCGCGTAGGGTGGTGGTGGGGAGCGTAGGTGCGGTTGTGGGGAGCGTTGGTTGTGTGCTGAAGCTGTTGTGAATGTCAGCGATCTTGTTGTGGAAGTAGGAGGCGAGGGAGTTGCAGAGGTCTTGAGATGGGGTGATGTCGTTGTTTCCGGCGTTGGGGTTGGAGAGCTCTTCAACGATGTTGAAGAGTTCCTTGCTGTTGTGTGCGTTGTTGTCCAGTCGTTCCTTGAATGCAGTTTTCTTGGTGGCGTGGATCAGTTGATGGTGTTTTCGGGTGGCGAGCTTGAGGGTGGTCATGTCTGGTGTAGGGTCTCTGCGCCAGGTTCTCTCGAGGGCTCGGCAGTTCTTCTTGGAGCTCTTGAGTTCGTCGGTGAACCAGGGTGCTTTCTTGCTGCCGGGTCTGCTAGGTGTGGTCCTCAGCGGGGCGAGGTCGTCTGCGCAGCTGCTGATCCACTTCGTGAGGTTGTTGGCGGCCTGGCTGGGGTTCGCTGAGCTGGTGGGGGGGTGCTGGCTCAGGGATGCGGCGAGCTGGTCGGCTGTGATCTAGTTCCAGCTTCTGCGTGCAACCTGTTGCTGGTGGTGGTGGACCGTTGTTCTTTTGAAGCTGAAGTGGATGCAGCTGTGGTCCGTCCAGTGGAGTCCGGTGGCGTGGCTGAAGACGATGTCCTTGCTGGATGAGAAGACGGGGTCGAGTGTGTGGCCGGCGTAGTGGGTGGGGGTGGTCACCAGCTGCTTGAGACCGAGGTTGGCGAGGTTGTCCAGCAGGGTGGTGGTGTTGCGGTCGTTGTTGTTCTCCAGGTGGAAGTTGAGGTCCCCGAGGAGGATGTAGTCAGCGGAGGGGAGGGCGTGCGGGGTGATGAAGTTGGCGATGTCTTCGCTGAATTGTGTGCGGGGTCCCGGGGGTCTGTAGATGAGGGTGCCTCTGAGGGTGGTCTTCGGGTTGGTGTGGATCTGGAAGTGCAGGTGTTCGGCAGTTGTCAGGGTGTCGTTGGTGTTGGTCGTGATGCGGATGGTGTTCCTGTGGACGATGGCGATGCCTCCTCCAGTTTGGTTGCTGCGGTCCCTCCGGGTGATCTTGTATCCGTCTGGGATGGCGATGGCGATGTCGGGTGCTGAGGAGGCGTTCATCCAGGTTTCCGTGAGGAAAGCGACGTCTGGGGATGTGATGTCGAGGAGGTTCCAGAGTTCAACGGCGTGTCTGTGGACGGAGCGAGTGTTGAGCAGGATGCACTTCAGGTGGTTGCTGCTGGTGCTCGGCTTGGCGGGTGCGGTGCAGGTCCGGATGCAGGTGAACTTGCAGGAGTGGCAGCTGAAGGGTCCGTGGGTTCGTCTCGGGGTGGCTCGGTAGCATCCCGGGATTCGGCCGGTGTTGAGTGCGTTGAGTTCGGTGGTGTTGTAAGCCCGGCGGGGGGGCTGGTGTCTGCGGGGGCCAGGGGTTCGGGCACTGGGCGCGGTCCAGGCGCGGACGGGCGCAGACGGGCTTACCTTTGGCCCGCCCGCTGCGCTTCAACACTGCGCGTTTGCCACTCTGCCATATGAGGAGAGTGGGGGGGCGGAGCGAGGGAGGAGCAGCTGGGAGGCGGGAGCGGGGCGGCGAATGGGAAGGGTCCTAGGTGGAAGGGGGCGGGCCGCAGGGGAGCAGCGGCGGGGAGTGGGGAGGTGGCGGGAAACGCGGCGGGGGCACAGCAAGGGAAAACAGCGGGCAACAAATAAGAGGACAAATAAGAGGACAAAGGCTGGGCACAGAAAGGGCAACAGAAGATACAACAACAATCAGAGGGGAAACAAACCGCAAATCATAGGAGACAGGTCACGAAACGGGCAACAGGGGGGAAAACAAACAGTCAGCAGGAGAAAGCAGCGCTGCGCTACGGAGGCTGAGACCACACCAGTGGTCAGGAGCACAGCTGCAGGCAGCGGCGGGATCGGGGCAGCCTGGGAACACCCACGGGGAGTGTGCGCGGTGCGTGGTGGTGTGACCGGCCAGAGGGTCAGAGCATTAAGCTACAACACCAACAGAACAGGCCCACGGCACAGGGCCGTGACCCAACCTCCATTTAGCTTACATTTTGACTGAGCCAGACAAAGGCATATACAGCAACCTAGCATTTTCAAAATCTAAATCAGTGCACCATTGTCAGTCATACCACTACACTCGACTCCACCACTACACAGACATGTAGGTCTGCTGTGGTACTTGTTGAATTGTTGTGTTTACCTTTTATGCCACTTCATGAAACGCAGTTATTCCATCAATCATCTCCGATCCTACTGACTGACTGCGAAGAGTATAGTATGTGGTCATCATGATCATGGTGTCCAACTCAGTCTGTATGTAGAAAAAAGGGTAGGGCTGTCGGCCTGTTTCAAGATTGCCCGGCGTCACCCGCCTCTATACCATTCTGGTTACCAAACAAAGAGACAGGCGCTGGAGACTGGAAGGCAGGAAACAGAGGTTTTTATTCCGACGGAGCAGAACACATCAGATCAGACAACAAGGTATCGTCTCGAGGTGCTCTAACAGCCTCTCTGAGGCCTGGCCTCTTATACACTGGTTTATGGCATGTGACCTTTCTTTATTACAATCAAGACATTGTGAAGCAAGGAAAAAGACATCCCCGTAATCCTCGTGTCAATCCCACCCCCACATGCATCCACAATAGAGGTCCTCAACCTGCTGATAAGAGGAGGGGGTTATCACGCAGCTGAGTGTTCTGCCGATTCTTAGGATGTGTGCGCCTGATCGTATCCCAGGGGGTGGGGAGGCCCTGATCAATAGTGGGTCCTCTGAAGAGGAGTGACTTCATACAATAGAGGGCAATAAACTGCGTCTTCCGACTAGGTGAAGGCCTGGGACCTCGTGCGACCGGTCGGATTCAGAGGAAAGGGTCATCAAAGGAGAAGTATTCATGAGGGGAATGGTCTGAGTGGACAAACAAGCGCGGAGCTTATCAACAGAGGGGTATTCATGAAAGGAGAGGAGGTGTTGGTCAGGCGCGGGTGCGAATCCCAAGGACAGGGTCATGCGGGCTTGTGCATGTGAGGGAGGGGGCAGCCAGGGTGCGCGGAGGACGCTCGCAGGGTCAGGGGAGCGCGCTGGCGATCGATCGTGAACAGGGAGACCATGGTACCCAAAATGGCTGCCGTGCAGGTTATACGTGGGTGACAAGCTGGCGCAGATGATGTTCAGTTCGTAAACTTAGATTTCCACAGTCCTCCCTTTTAACATGTCTCGCCAACTTGTCAGTTCGGATTTATCCCCATAAGGCCACGTATTTCTACCTCATAGAGGGGACTCATGCGCTCATTTCTGAAGTCCAAAGTCTTTGGGCACACAGAGTTAGAAACAAGTGCGCACAAGGGTGGCAGGCATTGAATACTTAAGCAACACACGCATAGTATCACAATCGGTATCAATAAAAAGGTAAACAACCTCCAACCCCAGTCCTTCAAAGTGCCCCAGAACCAGCTCCCAAGCGACCATCCTTCTTGTTCTTGGTGAACCTCCGAGGAAAGTCTGTGGAGGTGTTCAATTGCTTTGTAGACTGAGGGCGAGTTATCTGGCACGTAGGTGCAACAGCTAGATCCGATGATGCGGCATGCTCCTCCTCGATCGGCTAGAACCACATCTAGAACAAGGCGGTTTTGAAGGGCCACAAGGCGGACCGCCTGAAGCTCCGCCGTGTTGTTAGCGAGGATGCCAGCCGTGATGTTGATCGTGGTTTCTACTGCCTGGGTCAGGTGTCGGATAGCGCGGCTGTTAGCCATTGGGCCCCACAGAGGAACAAGTCCCTTTGCTGCATCCAGGAACTGTGCTCCAGTGGAGTCGGTTTGTTCAATGTCATTTGCGCGCCTCTGCCGGTGATGGTTAGCAGGGGCGACATATGTGGGAGGGAGAACGAAGGCGATGTAGCAGGTGCCCTTCCAACCTTTCGGGAGCCAGGTGTAAGCTTTGGTGCCACAAACAAAGTACATATTTGGAGAAGCAACAAAGGAAGGGGGATCAACTGAGTCCAATGTTCTGGTAATGCGGCAGGAACTGTGACCCACCAGCCGTGTTCCCTGGCCTTCGAGACACACAAGACCTGTGACATTGACAACAGTCAGAGCCACAGTCAGGGTGGCTATTTACAACAAGGGGTGGTGAGGGACAGAGTCTCTGAATTAAGCAGAAAGCTCTCACCCAGTCAAGAGATCAGGGCTAGATCCAACACCGTTTTTTAGCTCACTGCACCATCCCAGTTTCAGAACCTGGCTGTATGCAAATTAGTCTGTTCCTGTCCCAGTGCATGATGGGAACAAGGCAAACCAAACTGCAAAAGCCAATTCTTACACTGGGAAGGAAACAAGCTCCCGGGGACCGGTTTCTGGCATTACAGCCGTCTTCGGCCCGGTTTGTTTGAATCCTGATGGTGCAATGAGCAAGGGTCTCACATCTGAGAATACCCTTCCACGCTTAGGGTGGACAAAAATATTTACAACAAGGGGTGGTGAGGGACAGAGTCTCTGAATTAAGCAGAAAGCTCTCACCCAGTCAAGAGATCAGGGCTAGATCCAACACCGTTTTTTAGCTCACTGCACCATCCCAGTTTCAGAACCTGGCTGTATGCAAATTAGTCTGTTCCTGTCCCAGTGCATGATGGGAACAAGGCAAACCAAACTGCAAAAGCCAATTCTTACACTGGGAAGGAAACAAGCTCCCGGGGACCGGTTTCTGGCATTACAGCCGTCTTCGGCCCGGTTTGCTTGAATCCTGATGGTGCAATGAGCAAGGGTCTCACATCTGAGAATACCCTTCCACGCTTAGGGTGGACAAAAATATTTACAACAAGGGGTGGTGAGGGACAGAGTCTCTGAATTAAGCAGAAAGCTCTCACCCAGTCAAGAGATCAGGGCTAGATCCAACACCGTTTTTTAGCTCACTGCACCATCCCAGTTTCAGAACCTGGCTGTATGCAAATTAGTCTGTTCCTGTCCCAGTGCATGATGGGAACAAGGCAAACCAAACTGCAAAAGCCAATTCTTACACTGGGAAGGAAACAAGCTCCCGGGGACCGGTTTCTGGCATTACAGCTGTCTTCGGCCCGGTTTGCTTGAATCCTGATGGTGCAATGAGCAAGGGTCTCACATCTGAGAATACCCTTCCACGCTTAGGGTGGACAAAAATATTTACAACAAGGGGTGGTGAGGGACAGAGTCTCTGAATTAAGCAGAAAGCTCTCACCCAGTCAAGAGATCAGGGCTAGATCCAACACCGTTTTTTAGCTCACTGCACCATCCCAGTTTCAGAACCTGGCTGTATGCAAATTAGTCTGTTCCTGTCCCAGTGCATGATGGGAACAAGGCAAACCAAACTGCAAAAGCCAATTCTTACACTGGGAAGGAAACAAGCTCCCGGGGACCGGTTTCTGGCATTACAGCCGTCTTCGGCCCGGTTTGCTTGAATCCTGATGGTGCAATGAGCAAGGGTCTCACATCTGAGAATACCCTTCCACGCTTAGGGTGGACAAAAATATTTACAACAAGGGGTGGTGAGGGACAGAGTCTCTGAATTAAGCAGAAAGCTCTCACCCAGTCAAGAGATCAGGGCTAGATCCAACACCGTTTTTTAGCTCACTGCACCATCCCAGTTTCAGAACCTGGCTGTATGCAAATTAGTCTGTTCCTGTCCCAGTGCATGATGGGAACAAGGCAAACCAAACTGCAAAAGCCAATTCTTACACTGGGAAGGAAACAAGCTCCCGGGGACCGGTTTCTGGCATTACAGCCGTCTTCGGCCCGGTTTGCTTGAATCCTGATGGTGCAATGAGCAAGGGTCTCACATCTGAGAATACCCTTCCACGCTTAGGGTGGACAAAAATATTTACAACAAGGGGTGGTGAGGGACAGAGTCTCTGAATTAAGCAGAAAGCTCTCACCCAGTCAAGAGATCAGGGCTAGATCCAACACCGTTTTTTAGCTCACTGCACCATCCCAGTTTCAGAACCTGGCTGTATGCAAATTAGTCTGTTCCTGTCCCAGTGCATGATGGGAACAAGGCAAACCAAACTGCAAAAGCCAATTCTTACACTGGGAAGGAAACAAGCTCCCGGGGACCGGTTTCTGGCATTACAGCCGTCTTCGGCCCGGTTTGCTTGAATCCTGATGGTGCAACGAGCAAGGGTCTCACATCTGAGAATACCCTTCCACGCTTAGGGTGGACAAAAATATTTACAACAAGGGGTGGTGAGGGACAGAGTCTCTGAATTAAGCAGAAAGCTCTCACCCAGTCAAGAGATCAGGGCTAGATCCAACACCGTTTTTTAGCTCACTGCACCATCCCAGTTTCAGAACCTGGCTGTATGCAAATTAGTCTGTTCCTGTCCCAGTGCATGATGGGAACAAGGCAAACCAAACTGCAAAAGCCAATTCTTACACTGGGAAGGAAACAAGCTCCCGGGGACCGGTTTCTGGCATTACAGCCGTCTTCGGCCCGGTTTGCTTGAATCCTGATGGTGCAATGAGCAAGGGTCTCACATCTGAGAATACCCTTCCACGCTTAGGGTGGACAAAAATATTTACAACAAGGGGTGGTGAGGGACAGAGTCTCTGAATTAAGCAGAAAGCTCTCACCCAGTCAAGAGATCAGGGCTAGATCCAACACCGTTTTTTAGCTCACTGCACCATCCCAGTTTCAGAACCTGGCTGTATGCAAATTAGTCTGTTCCTGTCCCAGTGCATGATGGGAACAAGGCAAACCAAACTGCAAAAGCCAATTCTTACACTGGGAAGGAAACAAGCTCCCGGGGACCGGTTTCTGGCATTACAGCCGTCTTCGGCCCGGTTTGCTTGAATCCTGATGGTGCAATGAGCAAGGGTCTCACATCTGAGAATACCCTTCCACACTTAGGGTGGACAAAAATATTTACAACAAGGGGTGGTGAGGGACAGAGTCTCTGAATTAAGCAGAAAGCTCTCACCCAGTCAAGAGATCAGGGCTAGATCCAACACCGTTTTTTAGCTCACTGCACCATCCCAGTTTCAGAACCTGGCTGTATGCAAATTAGTCTGTTCCTGTCCCAGTGCATGATGGGAACAAGGCAAACCAAACTGCAAAAGCCAATTCTTACACTGGGAAGGAAACAAGCTCCCGGGGACCGGTTTCTGGCATTACAGCCGTCTTCGGCCCGGTTTGCTTGAATCCTGATGGTGCAATGAGCAAGGGTCTCACATCTGAGAATACCCTTCCACGCTTAGGGTGGACAAAAATATTTACAACAAGGGGTGGTGAGGGACAGAGTCTCTGAATTAAGCAGAAAGCTCTCACCCAGTCAAGAGATCAGGGCTAGATCCAACACCGTTTTTTAGCTCACTGCACCATCCCAGTTTCAGAACCTGGCTGTATGCAAATTAGTCTGTTCCTGTCCCAGTGCATGATGGGAACAAGGCAAACCAAACTGCAAAAGCCAATTCTTACACTGGGAAGGAAACAAGCTCCCGGGGACCGGTTTCTGGCATTACAGCCGTCTTCGGCCCGGTTTGCTTGAATCCTGATGGTGCAATGAGCAAGGGTCTCACATCTGAGAATACCCTTCCACGCTTAGGGTGGACAAAAATATTTACAACAAGGGGTGGTGAGGGACAGAGTCTCTGAATTAAGCAGAAAGCTCTCACCCAGTCAAGAGATCAGGGCTAGATCCAACACCGTTTTTTAGCTCACTGCACCATCCCAGTTTCAGAACCTGGCTGTATGCAAATTAGTCTGTTCCTGTCCCAGTGCATGATGGGAACAAGGCAAACCAAACTGCAAAAGCCAATTCTTACACTGGGAAGGAAACAAGCTCCCGGGGACCGGTTTCTGGCATTACAGCCGTCTTCGGCCCGGTTTGCTTGAATCCTGATGGTGCAATGAGCAAGGGTCTCACATCTGAGAATACCCTTCCACGCTTAGGGTGGACAAAAATATTTACAACAAGGGGTGGTGAGGGACAGAGTCTCTGAATTAAGCAGAAAGCTCTCACCCAGTCAAGAGATCAGGGCTAGATCCAACACCGTTTTTTAGCTCACTGCACCATCCCAATTTCAGAACCTGGCTGTATGCAAATTAGTCTGTTCCTGTCCCAGTGCATGATGGGAACAAGGCAAACCAAACTGCAAAAGCCAATTCTTACACTGGGAAGGAAACAAGCTCCCGGGGACCGGTTTCTGGCATTACAGCCGTCTTCGGCCCGGTTTGCTTGAATCCTGATGGTGCAATGAGCAAGGGTCTCACATCTGAGAATACCCTTCCACGCTTAGGGTGGACAAAAATATTTACAACAAGGGGTGGTGAGGGACAGAGTCTCTGAATTAAGCAGAAAGCTCTCACCCAGTCAAGAGATCAGGGCTAGATCCAACACCGTTTTTTAGCTCACTGCACCATCCCAGTTTCAGAACCTGGCTGTATGCAAATTAGTCTGTTCCTGTCCCAGTGCATGATGGGAACAAGGCAAACCAAACTGCAAAAGCCAATTCTTACACTGGGAAGGAAACAAGCTCCCGGGGACCGGTTTCTGGCATTACAGCCGTCTTCGGCCCGGTTTGCTTGAATCCTGATGGTGCAATGAGCAAGGGTCTCACATCTGAGAATACCCTTCCACGCTTAGGGTGGACAAAAATATTTACAACAAGGGGTGGTGAGGGACAGAGTCTCTGAATTAAGCAGAAAGCTCTCACCCAGTCAAGAGATCAGGGCTAGATCCAACACCGTTTTTTAGCTCACTGCACCATCCCAGTTTCAGAACCTGGCTGTATGCAAATTAGTCTGTTCCTGTCCCAGTGCATGATGGGAACAAGGCAAACCAAACTGCAAAAGCCAATTCTTACACTGGTGGCGGCAGTTTGTTTTTGCAGGTGAGAGAAGGTGGGTCTAGCCGGATTGTGGAGCACTTGCACTTCAACACGTTCTTTGGCTGGGATGTTCTTAAGGAAGGTGGCACCCGAGGGCACAGGACACAGGGGAGCAGATGTCCTTCCGGTTCTGTTCAGCCAAAACTCAGAGTAGAAGTGCGACACTGTCTGGCTGGAAGTGGCGTTATCCTTGTGGCTCTCTTGCATGAGGATCAACCAGGCGAGGCAGGAGCCGTGAACTGAGAAAGGAGAAGGGATGAAAGGGATGGAGTGTCCAGTGGCGTGCGGGAGCAACCCGCAGATCCAACAGTTCGTGGCATTTGCAGCAAGGTTGTGTTGGTGCAACAGTTGCACGAAGGAATTGTTCCAGAATTCCCTACGCCTTTCTCGGAGCTGAGGCGACAGGGAGATCAGGTGATGCTCTTTCATGGGGGTCGGTTGTGCAGTGGGCAGCAATGCCTGATGAGCGGGTGTGCTTTCCTCCAGAATCCAGAAGGAGGTCATGAGGAGGAGGCAAAAGAGGAAGACAACGAAGAAGGCGATTGTCTTTGATTTGTGCAGATTGTCAGTCTTTGGGTTCCTGTAGCGGGTATTTCCTGTTGCTTCCATCATCTTCTTATCTGGCGCTTCCATCATCTTCTTATCTGGCGCTTCCATCATCTTCAAGGTGCTCGGTAGTGGGCAGAACCACAGACTTCGTTTAGCTTCTCTCCCGGTAACCCTTGGTTGTGTTTAGGTCACCGTTCTGAGATTTAACTTAGTCCGTGGCCTACTTAGCCGAAGCTCCCTCCTTTCGACGCAGGAAATACCCTTCTCTGGATGGCACAGTGGGATCAGAGAATTTTGCAAGTTCGAGTGCCTCGGTATCAGGATAGCAGCCCAGTGCTGGCCGGTCTTTGTTCAGGAGCTCTTCTTGGGTGTTGACGTTATCTGTCGTGGCCAGGGTCGAGGAGACCTTCCTGCAGTGGTGTGCGTGCAGCCAGTGCCGCTTCCCCTCCACTCGAAGCGCCGTCCGGGTGGTGATCAGCACTTGCCAGGGGCCCGTCCACCGGGGTTCCAGACTCTTGGCCCGTTGAAAGTTTCGGATTAGCACAAAGTCCCCCGGTTGGATGTCGTGGCCTGGGCCCCTGGAAGCATCGGGGATGGCCTGCTGCACCTGTTGATGAATTACAGATAACGTTTTAGTCAACTTGCACAAATAATCAGACAGTAGGACGTCCGGGACGTCATGAATGGAGGTCGGTTTGGGGGCAGTCCAGAGGTTCATCGGTCGCCCGAATACAACCTCGTAGGGGGTCAAATGGTGTTTGGTGGGAGTGGAGCGCATCGACAGCAAAGCCAGTGGGAGGGCATCTGGCCACTTAAGTCCGGTGGTGGCCACTATTTTTGACAATTTCAGCTTCAACGTGGCATTATGTCGCTCCACCAGACCGGCGGATTGGGGGTGGAAGACCGCATGAAACCTTTGCTTCACCCCCAACCCTTTTAAGATTAGTTGGATAACCTCAGCTATGAAGTGGGGGCCATTGTCGCTCCATAAAATTCGACAAAGGCCATAGCGAGGAAAAAATTCTTTCAGTAGTACTTTGGCAGTAGTCATGGCAGTGTTGTCACGGGTTGGATAGGCCTCTACCCATTTGCTGAAGGCACATACAATGACTAGTACATACTTCAAGCCTTGACATCTCTCCAGCTGGATGTAATCCATCTGGAGGACCTCAAAGGGGTGATTGGGGGTCCCAAACCCTCCCCGGGGTACCACAGTTCCTTTCCCGGGGTTGTGTTGCAGACAGATAAGGCACTGCTGGACCAGGCGTTTGGCCGAGTCGGGGATTTTGTCGTTGTACCAGACTTTGGAAATGAGTTCGATCATGGGTGCAGATCCTATGTGTGCGGGGGAATGTGCCATAGTCAGTATCGGGATCAGGTATGAGTCAGGCAGCAGCCATCTGTTTGCGTCTTTTGTCCGCCAGCAGCCCTCATCGTCCTTAAAACCCATCCGTGCCCACTCGGTCAGTTCGTGAGGGGTGCTGGCCGACTGGATGTCTCTAATCATTTCCCTAGCATCAGTCCATTTCTCTGCTTGTGACCTGGTCACATATATGCGTGCCACCGTCCTATTCTCAGCTGTGGTTCGTGCAGTGATGTCGGCCAGTGCGTTCCCTTGTCCGACTAAGTCTGTCACCTTCTTGTGTGCCTGGCATTTGATCACTGCTAGTAGTTCGGGGAGGAGAACTGCCTCAATCAGGGCTGAAACCAGATCTCCGTGAAGGATGGGGGTGCCGTGGGACGTCAGGAATCCCCTTTCCCTCCACAGGAGCCCAAAATGGTGAACCACCCCGAAGGCATACTGGCTGTCTGTATATACGTTTGCGGTGGTTCCTGTTGCTATGATGCATGCTCGTGTGAGGGCTATCAGCTCTGCTGCCTGGGCAGATCGTTGTGTGATGCGGGCTGTCTCAACTACTGTTCGGGCTGTCGTTACTGCATAGGCAGCTGAAGTGGTGCCATCTGGGAGTTTGATGCATGAGCCGTCTACCCACAGCTCTCCATCAGGGTCTGTAAAAGCAGTGTCTCGGAGGTCAACTCTACTCCTAGTTTGTTCGTCCGTGAGGGTCACACAGTCGTGTATGGGAGGCACGTCAGGGTCATTTTCAGGCAGGGGCAACAATGTGGCAGGGTTCAAAGTCGTGCATCTTTTTAGTGCGATGTGGGGTGCAAGTAGTGTCAATTCGTACCCTGTCAGTCGTGCGCTAGTCAGGTGTTGAGTCTTGGTTTGGTTCAAAAGGGTGTCGACTGCATGGGGTACTAACACGGTGAGGGAGTTTGAAAGTACGATTCCCTCGCTCTGACGGATAGAGACAGCAGCGGCAGCTACTGCTCGAAGGCAGGCAGGCAAAGTTCTGGCTACAGGATCAAGAGTGGCGGAGAAGTAGGCACAAGGGCGCTGCTTAGGACCAATAGATTGAGTTAGGACAGACAATGCACACCCCTCCCTTTCGTGGGTGAAGAGGGAGAAGGGTTTGGAGTAATCCGGGGTTCCCAGGACGGGTGCGGAACAGAGGGCATCCCGTAATTCCTTAAAGGATGCTTGACACTCAGGGGTCCAAGGGAGCGGGAAGGGGGCATCTTTGGTCAACAAGGCAAGTCGGGGTTTTACAATGAGGCTGAAATTTGGTAACCATTGTCTACAAAAAGAGGTAAGGCCAACCAAAGAGCGGACTTGCTTTTGTGTTTTTGGGATGGGGGTGTCTAGGATGGTTTGGATTCGATCGGGCGTAAGTTTCCTCCCTTCTTTGGACAGGAGATGGCCTAGGTATGTCACTTGTGGCTGGCAGAACTGCAATTTCTTTTTAGAGACTTTATGGCCATTTTCTGCGAGAAAGTGTAGGAGTTGGACAGTGGCTGTGATTGCAAGTGGGGTGGTGTCGGCCGCCAAAAGGATATCATCGACATATTGGATCAACACCACTCCATCCGGTAGCTGGACGGCGTCCAGCTGTCTTTTGAGGGCCTGGCTGTAAATACTGGGACTTTCAGTGTACCCCTGGGGAGCTCTACAAAATCGGTACGAGCGGGATTTTAGGGTGAAGCCGAAGAGATAACGGCTGTCTGGATGGATGGGGATAGAGAAAAACGCATTCTTGAGGTCGATAACAGTGAAGGTGGTGGCAGTGGACGAGATGAGGGTCAGAATGGTGGTGATATCTGAGACTACGGGGTATTGGGGTTCAACCACTTTGTTAATCTCTCGCAGGTCGATGATGAAGCGGTACGCTTTCTCATCTCCCTCGCCTTGCTTCTTAACAATGGGTAGGATAGGGCTGTTGCAGACATTGCTAACCACCTCTTCAACCACTCCTGCATCTACCAGAGACTGAATGATCGCTACCAGTGCCTTCTCGCCCTCGGGCGATATCCGATACTGTGGGAGTTTCGGGAGCATAGCGTCCTGTCTTACAGTTATATGAATAGGGTCAATCATCATTCGTCCCACATCAGAGTCATTTTTGGCCCATAGGTACGGAGGCAGGGTGTCAAGCAAGGACAGGTCAGCGTCAGTTATGGAGCACATGTGTCGTGCAGGGCAGGAGTTGGGCATGCCTGGGTTGTCGTACAGGATGACTCGGATTCCATCTGGGGAACACCTAATGGTTGCTCGAAAATGCTTCAGTAAGTCAATGCCCATAATGGCATCAGGGGAGTTGGAGGAGAGCAGAAATGTTGTGTCAGTGGTGTTGCTTTCTAGGTCAAAGGTGATAGGCACGGACAGGGGATTAGTGGAGGGCGTCCCATCGAAACCTATCGATGTAATGTGTGAGCCAGACAAGGGTGCCCTTGGAATCAGTCGTTTCGATAACACACTACGTGTCGCCCCAGTGTCTACCAAAAATGGAGACTCTGTACCCAGGACCTTAGCAGTGACGTAAGGACCTTGCTGGTCAACACAGAGCTCGACTGGATCCCTCCCTTGCCCCTGGCAGTCCTATGCAAAATCGGGGGCATTCTCACCGTCGGATAGTTGATACTGGTTCTGTCGGGGACGGTCAAACGCGTTCGATCTCCCTGGTCGGTCATTGTTGGTGTCGTTCGAGTACCCTCGTCCTTGTCCCCTATTTCTCGGCCCACCCGCTACATCCTTGGGGTCCCTATTTCTGCCCATTTCTAACAGAACCGGACACTGGGATTTCCAATGGCCGAATCCTTTGCAGAAGGCACATTGGTCCTCGCTAATGTCTCTACGTCCAGTGTGGGGTGTTGGGGTGTGGTCTTTGGGAGGTGGATTTCTAGGGGTGGTCGATTGGTAGTTCCCCCTGTGGGGTTCCCGTCCGACCGTTATACCTTGTATCTGAGCTATCATCACCCTTTCTTTCAAATCTTTCTTCTTTTTCTCGGATGCCTTATCACTCTCATTCTTCTGGTGCTCGTAATACTGAGCCATCTGAAGGATAGCTGCGGGTTTGGAGGCCCCCCAACTACTCTCACTCGTCTGCAGTTTTTGGGAGACCTCTTGTGATAGACCCTTTACATAATTTTGCACAAATAGGTGTTGTCCGGTTGCGGTGGTCATGTCTTGGCCACTGTAGTCAGAGAACACTGTCTCGAATCGAGAGAAGTATTCCGATACATCTTCCTGGGGTTTCTGACGACAGGCCGTGACTATCGACCAATCTACCTTTTTCTCTGGGATCAGTGTCTTTAACTTCTGAACTAATTTGTCTAGGAGTTCTAATATATCCTTTACTGGTTTCCTTCCAGGCTCTCGCTGTCTATCTAGTTCACTGAGTTGGTTCCAGGTATGTCCAAACAGATCCGTGTGGTCAGCCTTCCGGATTTGCTTCCACACGTCAGCTGGCAGGCATAACCCGAAAAACAAGTCAATGTCCGCTAAAGTCATTATCGTCGAACCCAAGGCTGTGCCCAATTCGGTATAAAATGCTGTCGGGTTCTTTCTTAAATCGGGCAGAGTTTGTCTAAAAGTTAGGATATCCTGTCGGTCCCATGGTTGGTAAACCCAATTGTACACAACCCTCCCCTTTGCATCTGCGTGATTAATATCATTGTTTGTTCCCAGACCACGTGGCGGGATCCAGTAAGGGGCCGCCTCTCTGATGGGCATCATAGTGTTGGCTACTTCTACTGAGGTTGTTTCAGGGACTGTAACCTTGGCTTCTGGTTTTTGTTCCGTGAGGTGGCGGAAGACCTCAAGCATCTGCATGAAGAGCTCCGTCGCCTCACGTTCAGTCCCATCTCCAACATCAATCTTCCTATACAGCGTTGTCAGTTTAGCGGGGCCCTTACTCTGATACCTATCTTCATATGCGTTCAGGGTGTAGTAGCTGAATCGTAAAATGAAATGCCGTCTGTGGCTGTCGGCATGCGAATTATAGATGTTCATTGTGTATTCTTCGCTCTCCCTTCGTTCTACTAATGTCTTTGCTATTTTGTCAATCGATCCCGCTCATCTTTGCTCAACCTATTTGGTCTGGCTGGTGGTTGCTTGCTAGCCTCGGGGTCATCTGGCGGTGCTGTTAATGTGGTTGGTGTGGAGGCCGTGAGGGCTGGTGCACTAGCGCTAAGGTCGCTCTTGTTCGCACTCAAGGCTTGCAGGTGTTGTTGGCAGGGGGCATATGGAGGGGGCATGTAGATGATTGGGGGACCTAGCAGTAACTCATCGTTCGCCCGTTGTTTGGAGGGCAATTCAGGGTAGAGCGCAGAGGGGGTCCTAACGGCACATTGACCTGTCAACCCTGATTCTTGGGTTTGTGTAGCTTCCTTTCTTTCTTTTATTTCTTCTTCCAGTTGCTTAGCGGCTAGGTGGGCTGCCTTTCGTAATTCTTTCCCTATTTTTGCTTCTTCTCTTTTTCTTCATTGTTCCGTTTCTTTGCGCCACATGCCGATACTATCGAGCATAGTGGGCGTAGTCTTACTTTTCTGGAGCGCTATTTCTAATGTTTTTATTTTATGATCGTCAAAGGAACCTATCAGTGGCCACTGACTTTCAGGGTTCTTCTTTGTGTATTTATGCCATAACTTAGTATAAGCTATAGCGACTAGTCCATGCTTAGTGAACATGTCCTTATTAGGGGTGCCCTCCAGCGGGGCTGGATGGTTCATCTCTAATAAGCGGTCCGGGCTGAACAGGCTACCAATCAGTGGGGAGAAGATAGGCATGACGGGTTACAACGGGGACAAAGGTCTGCACTACCTATCTTATCACGGCGGGCAAAGACTAGACAGAATATTTCTATTCTTCCGTTGTTTGCAGGCCGTAAATACCTCAAAAGAACCTATACCGAACACTTAATGTACGGTCAATCAAACAATCAGTGGGGAGAATAAGTGGGTACGACGTGTTAAAGGTTTGCGTTACCCACTCTTTCTCTACCTGCAAAGAGAGACCTTGTTCTTCCCTGTTTGCAGACAGAGAATCTCCAGACAACAATCCACGAACGAGAGTTCGGGAAAACAGTGGGGGAGGAAGATAGGCACGACGGATTACAACGGGGACAAAAGTCTGCGTTACCTATCCTTCACTGCTTGCAAAGAGAGAGCCTGTTGTTTCTCCGTTTGCAGACGGTGAATCTCCAGAAGACTCAACAAAGCGTAATACTAGTATTATCCAAATCAAACAATCATTTCGTAATTTTGTCGCGTTTACACGACCTTACCCGGACCGCATGGACAGTTTCCTGTCTTCCGAATCCAGCGCCCGATCGTCCTCTATTCTTCGTGATGTTCGCGGCACTCCTGATGGTTCCCAGTCAGGACCGTAGATCACTCGAGAGAGGTCTGTTCAGAACTAGTGAAGTTCGGATGATCGGCTGTCAGACGAGGGTCTATCGGACAGGAGCTCTCCCGATCGTTACAGTCGTTCACTCTGTCGTCGGGACCTCTCCCACTGGATCCACGTGTCGCTGATGGGCCCCACGCTTTGGGACGCCAATTGTAGAAAAAAGGGTAGGGCTGTCGGCCTGTTTCAAGATTGCCCGGCGTCACCCGCCTCTATACCATTCTGGTTACCAAACAAAGAGACAGGCGCTGGAGACTGGAAGGCAGGAAACAGAGGTTTTTATTCCGACGGAGCAGAACACATCAGATCAGACAACAAGGTATCGTCTCGAGGTGCTCTAACAGCCTCTCTGAGGCCTGGCCTCTTATACACTGGTTTATGGCATGTGACCTTTCTTTATTACAATCAAGACATTGTGAAGCAAGGAAAAAGACATCCCCGTAATCCTCGTGTCAATCCCACCCCCACATGCATCCACAATAGAGGTCCTCAACCTGCTGATAAGAGGAGGGGGTTATCACGCAGCTGAGTGTTCTGCCGATTCTTAGGATGTGTGCGCCTGATCGTATCCCAGGGGGTGGGGAGGCCCTGATCAATAGTGGGTCCTCTGAAGAGGAGTGACTTCATACAATAGAGGGCAATAAACTGCGTCTTCCGACTAGGTGAAGGCCTGGGACCTCGTGCGACCGGTCGGATTCAGAGGAAAGGGTCATCAAAGGAGAAGTATTCATGAGGGGAATGGTCTGAGTGGACAAACAAGCGCGGAGCTTATCAACAGAGGGGTATTCATGAAAGGAGAGGAGGTGTTGGTCAGGCGCGGGTGCGAATCCCAAGGACAGGGTCATGCCGGCTTGTGCATGTGAGGGAGGGGGCAGCCAGGGTGCGCGGAGGACGCTTGCATGGTCAGGGGAGCGCGCTGGCGATCGATCGTGAACAGGGAGACCATGGTACCCAAAATGGCTGCCGTGCAGGTTATACGTGGGTGACAAGCTGGCGCATATGATGTTCAGTTCGTAAACTTAGATTTCCACATGTAGTGTACCGAATGAGTTCAGAGTCCATATTCAAATATCCAATGGATCGCCCTGCAGTAGAAGTACAACTTTGTTACTAAACAGCAAATCTGTTTCCAGCATTAACCTGAAACAGGACACATATACAGCAACATAGCATTTTACAAATTAAGTAACTAAATCAACACACAGCTGTCAGTCATACCACCACTACTACACATGTGACTAGTACTACTCGACTACACCACTGCACAGACATGTGGGTCTGCTGTGGTTTTTGAATTATTTACCTTTTATGCCACTTGATTTGAAAGAAAACCCCACACTTCCCAAGGACAAGCCCTTGTTACTGATTTCTTGGCCCTATCATTTCATTTTAAGCAGGTGGAAATAACTGGGTAGGCAAGGAGTAAGCAGTGTACCCATACCCGCCCTTCGCACCAAGTCAGTAGCCTCGTCCATAGATGAATAGCTCACAGAGCTGGGCCATTCATCCATTTTTATGCACTCCAATGCTACAATGTACTTAGGCCCTCACTTATGGTGGTGTGTTCAATCTTATGCTAACTCGCAAATGTGGTAATGCTTGTACTGCATGGTAATGTGCCTCAATAGATTTTGTGAGTGAAAAAAATGAGAAAAAATTTGTGGTAACAAAATTGCATTATGTTTGCTCTTTAATTTACCCTTCATTATCACTGTCCTTTTGTTGAGATAATTACTCGTACAATATCTCAGATTTGAGAGGGTACTAACACACCACCCAAAATGTACATTATTGGCAGAAATGTGCAGTAATCAAGGAACCTTTATCCTCTCAGACAACCTCTCTTCCTCTCTTAAAATTTTATTAGGTTCTATGTGTGTAATTCCCTCTGTGTGCTGCAGGGATGATGAGTTTGTGGGATGCAAATGTTACATTTTCTGGCCCACATTGCAACCCTAAGAAGAACGAGGAAGGTCTCAGAGTAATTACAAACACTTCTCCCCCATTTCAAGCTGCAAACCTCGGAATTGTGTTGATTTTACCCTCAAAAAAGTACCTGGGGAAATGTGTGCAAAATCGCTTAGTCAGTGCGAAATGTTTCCACAGCTAATGCAGAAACACCACAAACCTGCATTTACCTGCACTGAGAACGAGGACCCCAACATTTTACCACCTATCTAGGGACCTTTGGCGACTAACAATAACATTCGTTTCAGGAGACCTAGCCATGAAGTTTGGTGAGTTTGATGTTCGCAGGGATTTGTGAAGTAATGCCTGCCTCGAGGCCGTGTGTAAAGGTCACCGTGACTCACAGCTGGTGACACCCTGCTCTGGCACAACTGGCGGCCTCCCTAGACTGAGCCTCACTGGTGTGGGTCTGTCCTTACACCAGGCTTTTGTCCATGACCAGCTTGTGATACGGGCCACCATTTCAGGGCCTATGAGTCACCTTCTACTGCCGAGACACAATAGTGAGCAGGCAGGTTGTGTCTTTAGCAAGGCTGAACCGTCTTTGTGACGTGACATCAGGTGTCTGCAGGCAAAGGGGGAGGGAGCCCGCCTGAGCCAGATGCGTATCTTACAAGACCCTCTAATGCTGGTGAGCATATTTAGGCTGGGAGTCATAAAATGGCCCCATATGTATGAGCTAGAAGAGATGGAGAGAGCGTCTGCTGACGACCCTAGTATACACCTGCAAGCCCTCAATACTATATACACATGCAATATTGCAGATAAACTTCGGCTCTTGCCACCTGTTTATAAGGTAAGCAAGCTTGTAGGAGGTCAGGCAAGCACTGCATTGTGTTGGATTTTATGGTATTCTGCATGTTCTGATAGTCTTGTAGTATGGTCAGGTTTGGGACCACTTTTCAATGTGCTTGTTCATAAATAATTATTGTGTAGTTTAGGAGTGTAGGGCCAGAGTCAAAACATGTTTAAGTAGTAAGTATTTCGTATGCATGGACATTCAAGAGTATGTCAAACACAAGACGAGAGTAAGTCACAACATTCAATGCATGTCATAACTGTAGGAAATATTAAAGGCTAAAAAATACTCTAACCGTCGAGCAAGAAGTGAGGTAAGGTGCAAGCTAGCCAGAACGTTAACATTAGGTTAAGGAATTTATAACCTAAGCTTCCCATACCAATTTAGGAAACAGGAGAAAAATGTCGAGATTAAAACACCATCAAATCTGCAACAGTGTGCTCTGGAGAGTCAGGAATTTTTATTTTTTAAATAAAACGTACGCTTCCAAAAATAGTTTTCAATTGTGTTATCAGCAGTAGCCACTGGAGGCCAGTCATGCACAAAATAACAGAACGAGTCACTGGTGAGCTGCCTTGTCTTACACTGACAGGGAGGGTGGAGCCTCTGCCCCTTTACCTAATTGTACTAATGAAGATGCAGGCCCCTCCCTCACTTATACAGATTGTCAAAACGTGCAGCAAGAGGGGATGTCACCAGTGCCCTCAACCCCTTCTTGCAGAATACTTTTTTCACAATTTCTGGTGGATTTAACACACAGGAAAGTAATAGAACCGTGGTTTACCACAGGCTTTACTGTAGTCTACCAGGCAGCAGTCAGAGTACAGCTCAAGGGTCCCGCTGTTTCTCCAGTTCACACAAGGCAGACACGTGCATAGCAGAGCAGTCCGAGTAGCCCACTCTCCCCGGGGCCATCGCAGCCAGGCTATCGGAAAGCAGCACAGCAGTCTCTTCCTCACGGTCCCAGAGGAGAGTCGTGGAATTGGAGCAACTAATTCTGGGAAGAAAGTGCAGTGCAAGCTGCCATACCCATGCCAGAAGCAGAGAACTGCCACTGTTCTTACAGGCAGACGTAAACAGCATATCCTGTCTGACTTCCTGCTTCCAAGGTATCCTTGGGGAAGAGGGGGAACAGCACAGACCACTGACACCAGGATTGTGTGAAAAGGCTGCTTATTGAAACAGGTGCACATCACAACACAACCTGGGACTTTGCCTTCCAAAACGAAAACCTCACTATACAAAATAACTCACCTATATTAGGCTATCCCCATCCTAAAATCTCACTCCCCCCATAAAAACTTAAAACTGTATTATTGTACCCTCTCCAGATCGGTTTAACTCTAGCTGTTACCTTTAGACACCCCCACCCCTTTATAACAACTATTAAGCCTTACTCAAGTAGACTTCCTACATAACCTTGAACCTCCTGTGACATCCAGGCATGAAACTCTATCTCTTTCCTTTCAGCCTGAATTGGCGCTGTCAACAAGAATAAACTTTGTTAAACTATGGCAACTTCTCTGCCAACCGCAACCCAGAAAAAGAGGAGGACCCCTTACCTTTTTTTGCCGCCTCCCACTCCCCCGGGCACCGTCTGTCTAGTAGATGTTCAAAACCTTAGCCAACTCCACTTATAACTGCACGAGATAAATCTCCATGCCCACAAAGGACAGATGTATCCCATCCGCTGTAAAAAAATTCCTTATCTTCAAAATGTAAATCTGTATGTGCCACTCTACCTTTGCCTGACTCCCTACAAAACGCCCTTATCTCCTTGTTGATCTTTTTCCTCATCATATCTATTGCAGCTGGGCGGTGGGCCTCTCTCCAAATTCTCCTGGGAGTTCATATTATATGGCAACCTGCCCAATGCCAGCTAATCTCCTTCCAGTCCTCTTTCATGTCCTTTATCAATGCCAGACCTTTATGCACCACCAAATCATTCTCTCCTAAATGTACTTACCACCTACCAACAATCTGTTTAAACAAGGCAACAACTCGTTCCACCACATCCCCGCTTGCCCATGCCAAGAGATAGTGTACATGCCAACATTAAACCCCAAATTTGACCTGTGAGCGCTGGACTTGGCCTTCCGCTCAGCCCAATTTATGAAGAAGTGTCCCACAATCCATATATTCAACCCGATCTCCAATGGCCCGGGAACAGAACCTGAAAGACAAAATATGACAACATGTCCTCTACTTAGCAAATCTATTCTTTTGCACAAACATAACTTTGAAAACAGTTAGATGACCTTTGCCCCAAACCCATGATCTTTTTTTTACTCCTCCTTTCCGACCCACCTCTGTAGCCAACCCTATCCTGAAGTAATAGGTTCCGAAGCCTTGAGAGTCTAGCCCAACGCATGCTAATGCTTTGCACAAGATTGCCAACAACTAGAAAGTAGAGAATGCTTTCCTGTCCAAGTGCTGAAACATTGTCCCGCTGCCATGAACAGTCCGCCGTGTCAGTGACAGAGACTTTCCGCACGAGACAAAAGTCAGCCCCGGGATAAGCAGGTAATAGAACGCTCTTACTCTGACCCCTCTGGTCCACGTTAGACTTCAATAGCCACAGTCATAGTCCTGCTCTACTCTCACAAACTTCCTCCCAGTGTAGCCCTCGGCTCCCCTTAGCCTCTAATAGCTCAGAGACTCAAAACTCACCAAAGAGCATCCACAACATTAGTGTGGAAAAAAGAACTGTCTCACTGAGCTGCAAACGCCTGGCAACTCAGCAAGCACCTTAAACAATATGCTGTGTCAAAAGTTTCTTCTTGCCCCCCGACTGACCCCCCCTCGCTAGACCACCCATTCAGAATCCTTATCGGCAGCTCGCTGGCAGAAGGCACTTATACCCACGACAGCTTCCCCATGAATGCAATACCTGCTAACTTCCCACAAATCGTCACCCTGGACTGTCCTTTTCCTTTCAATCTCATCATGACTTGCACTATGTCCTCCACCATGCCTCACTCATCTGATGTATTCTGCGCCAACCCTGCTAAGAACTCGGCCCAAGGTTTTGAAATTGTGTTCAAACCTGTGAGTACCTCGCTCTTGTAGATACAGCCAACAACTCCTCTATCAACTGAAGCATTTTTTTCTCCTACTGTCCATAAGTGCTGCAGCATTCTGGTCCTGACACTGTCCGCCTCTGTGGCCAGTCGATTGAATTACTCCCACTGTAAACGAGAAACAGCATCAGCAATGTTATTTCCCAGCCTTGGCACATGTCGAGCTCTAAACACCATATCCAGCTGCAGACACTCTAACACATAGACCCTCATTAACTTTAAAACCTGTGAGTCCCTCGATGATTGCCTGTTGACAACTTGCACTACTGCCATGTCCACCAAAACAGAACCTTTTTGTGTTTGAATGGTCATCCCAGAGCGCTATGGCCAGAAGCAAGGGGAAGAATTCCAAAAAAGGCAAAACTGCGGCTGCCCTGTTTCCAAGCCTAAGGCCCTTCCCCGGTCCGCCAGTGCTCTTGCCTGTATACAACCAAACCAAAGCCACCTGATGCGTCAGAGAAAGTTTGAGCATCCCAATCAAATTCTGCCAAAGACGGTAAGGAAATACTATTAAAGGAATGCAGGAAAGGTCTCCAGATCCTCGGGTCTTCCTTCACTCCAGCTGACAAATATGATGATTCAGCAAATGGAGCTCTGAAAGTGCCAAACCCGGTCTCCTACAAAAAGTCCTCCCTGCTCTCACCACCCTGGATGCAAAATTCAAGTGCTCCAACAAAACCTGCACCTCCTTCACTGTGACTTTCTTATACCCCAACATTGAGTCCAGCAATTGGTGCATGGGCCGTTTCTTATGTTCAAGCAACCTGGCTTCCATTACATTAGAGTTAATTTCCATTCGAAGGAATGAGATCACTTCAGTGGGCCACACTGTCTTTTCCTGCACCAATGGCACCCTCAGGTCCCCCATCAACTCCTGAAAATTGACAGCACATGCTCACAGTCCCTGGTATTGGGGTTCCCCACAAAAAAAGAAGTCATCAAGCTAGAGTGTCACATTGACCTGGTCCGTACATTTGATAAACAGCCATTGCAAAAATGTGCTGAAGCATTCAAAAAGGGCGCACAATATGGAGCAGCCCATGGGCAGTGCTTCATCCACATACCATTTCCCTTCAAACTGTATCCCCAACAGCTAAAAGTCAACGGGGTGTCCCAGCAACAACGGAAAGCCGCAAATGTCGCTCTTCACCATCAGCGCCCTTGTTCTACTTTCTCCACCAGAGAAAAGGTCACGTCTACTAATGAGTATGTGACAGTCACCTGCTCCTTAGGAATAAAGTTGTTAACTGGCTGGCCTCCCTGCAAAGACATGTGTTGAATAAGTGGAAATTGACCTGGTTCCTTCTTAGGAACCACCCTGATATGGGACACAAAAAAAGTCATCGATTAACCAATCATCAAAATACCCCACCATCCTATCTTCTTGAGTTTCTTTCCCCAACTTGTACCTCACTACCTGCCTGTGCTCACTGACTGATTTTAAGTTATCTGCCCAATGTCTCACCCTTGGCCCCTGGTACCCTAATCTGAAACCCAATGTGAATCCCCACAGTGAAACTTGAGCCTCATCCGGTCTGTCATATGCTAAAAGCCAAAAGCCCAGCCTGTCCAATTTAATGGGCGTTCAAGCACTTCCCCGCAGGTCCCTGTCCTCCGCTCCCTGACCTGTAACCCCCTGCCTGTCCCTGCTGTCCGCGGCTGTATCTCTGCTGCTGAACTGAACCTGCCAGGATGAGGCCTGACCACCCCGTACCAAGACAGTTAACCAAGGAGTGTCTGCCTGCACACCTGCAGCACTCATGATAGAATTTGCAATATTTCCCTGCACACCTCCCTTTTTTGTAATCCCAGCAGGTGCTGAAACTGTTGGCCTGGCCTCTCCCTGTTGCCCTCACACACCCCAAAGGCGTGGTTCCCCTGAAAGGGCCGATACACAATTGGCAAACCGCTTGCTGTGAAAACTGTTTTCACAAACTTAGCCATTGTATGTTGCCAAAGGTCCATGTCCATTTCTCCACATTGAGCCTCTGTATCAAATGCCATGCAGCATTCCTCATCGTACTAGACCCATGCATACCCGCCATAATTGATGTGCGCATTTACTGATCCCATGTCCATATATTCAAACATTACAACCAACCTCGCCAGGGAACATTTTGCAGTATACACCAGCATAACTTATCTGTCTTCTCCCCCTTGTGTCTTACTCTCTTGTTTGGTGTCCCTCTCACTGCCCCCCTCTTTGCCGGACCCCTTGATGAGTTACCCCTCTTTTTCTTTACCTGACTCTGCTAACCCTACCTCACCTGATTCATACTGGTGTTTGACCCCTGTGCAAGTGACCCCAGTGTCCCAGCTGTGATTGTTTGTCCCCACACTCGTATCCTTCACATAACGACCTTTATCTCAAACGGGCTTCAACGCTACCCTGAGGCACATTAATATCCACTCCCACTGATACAATTGCAGGGGTATATGTACTGCCCTGTGTCTCACCTGGAACCAAAGTCGGTGCCCTCCCCTGGGCCTGCCATTTATCCAATTTCGTTCTCTGCTGGGTTCCACCATTTCCTCCTTGAGTGTGTCTGGAACCGGCTACCTGCAAGACACTACAGCCAGAATGATTAGTGGCACCGTCCTCCCTTCCTGTTGCTGCATACCCTCCACCTCTACTACTTGCACCTCATCATCGTCAAGCACTCCACCCTCCTCTAGACTCCCTTTATCAAAATCCAGTATACTTATATCGGGTTGCACTACTGCATGTTGTGACCTTGTACACTGAGGGGTCTTATACTGCCTTCCCAGCCTATCTGCTGACACAGACCTACTCTAGTCTAGTCTAGTCTAGTCTGGATATTTGTATTGCGCAGAACATATCACATCCCGTGAGGGAGTCTCATGGCGCATGCGGACAATCCCAGAATAAAAGGAGAGAGATCCTGCGAAAGGCAAGACCTAGCTGAAAAGCCATGTTTTCAACAATTTTCGGAAACTCATGTGCTCGATCGTTGCACGGATATTCAAAGGAAGTTTTTTCCATAGGAGAGGTGCCATATGGGAAAAAGCACGTCCCCCATTCCTGACTGTTTGTACTCTAGATGGCGTGAGTTGGAACTTATGGCTAGATCTCAGTTCTCGTCCGGGCTACTCCTCCTTCGATTAGTACTATCATAGGTTGTAAGCCACCCTCCTGCCTGTTGCACCACAAGGTAGTGGTAGACCTTCCTGCGGTGGTGATCTTGCAGTCCACCAGTGCCTTTCAGCTAGCAGCACGGAGCCAAGCCTTCTCTTCACCTTGGGCCACTGAGCCGTAAAAAGCTCTCCCAATTTTGCTACCATTGGCTCCACGGCGACCTGTGAGAAACAAGGCAGGCCCGGTGTGCTGGTACGTTCCCACAACTAACCATACCGGCCATCGCTTGCGACTCGCCCACACCTGGACTCCTTCCCCACATTACTCACCTCCCTGCCAAGAACCAAGGGCTAGATATAGGTAAATAGGTTTTACCGATTCTTAAATACCGAATTTTACCAATTCGGTATTTAAGAATCGGTAAAACCTATGTAGGAAAAAAATTGGTAAAAAATACCGATTCGGTAAGATTCGGTATTTACCGATTCGGTAAATACCGAATCGGTATTTGCTATTGAATCCTATGGGCCTTGAAGCCCATAGGATTCAATAGCAAATACCGATTCGGTATTTACCGAATCAGTAAAAATACTGAATTGCCAAGGGGGACAGGGTGTCACTTTGACACCCTGTTGCACCCCTGTTTCTGGCTTGTGTGGCCTAAGGGCATGTCTGTGTGCCACATGGCACAGGTGTACATGCATAGATGCGCATGTACACAAGAATTTGTTATTTACCATGCAATTGTATTGCATGGTAAATACCGAATCCTGAAAGCCCTGTAGCTGTTAAAAGTGCTACCTACATTGGAAACATACAGAATCGGTAATTTTACCAATTGGTATATTTACCGAATCGGTAAAATTACCGATTCTGTATGTTTTCAAGGGCCCTATATCTCCATAGCCCAATACCGGTCGGAAACGGCAGAAAATCGGTACTTTCGGCCGTTTCTGACCGGTATTGGGCTACCTACATCTGGCCCCACGTCTCCTACCTCACTTCTCATCCCTCCTTGCTTCACCACCCATTGCCTGCTTTGCAATATACCCTGAAAGGGATTGGTGTCAGTACAACGCAGATTTTTACGTCGCATTCCGTTACAACGGAATTTTTACAACGCAGGATCCATTACAACGGATGCCATTACAACGCATGGCATTACATAGCAGATGGTATTACAACGCATGGCATTACATCGGAAGTATAGGTAAGTATACCTTTTTTTAAAAATGTTATTAAGTTAATTTAATTAATTTAATTTAATTAATTTAAATAAAATACATTTTAAAAAAGCCATTAATTTAATTTAATAAAATAATATCTATTTAATAAATGTAATTTCAATAAAAAAATGGGAATAATTTAATTTAATTAAAATAATAAAATTAACTTAATGTACATATTTTTATAATTGATATTAAATTAAATTAATTGAAATAATTTATTTAATTTAATTAATTTAATTTAAAAATGTAATTAATGAAATAACATTTATTTAATTTATTAAATATATTTTAATTAATTTAAAAATGGTAAATATAATTTAATGAACCCAAAACACAAACCCCTGTACCCCAAAACCCAAACCCTGCCCTAAAACCTAAAAACACCCCTGTACCTCAAAACCCAAACCCTGCCCTAAAACCTAAAAACACCCCTGTACCCCAAAACCCAAACCCTGCCCTAAAACACCCCTGTACCCCAAAACCCAAACCCTGCCCTAAAACCTAAAAACACCCCTGTACCCCAAAACTCAAACCCTGCCCTAAAACCTAAAAACACCCCTGTACCCCAAAACCCAAACCCTGCCCTAAAACCTAAAAACACCCCTGTACCCCAAAACCCAAACCTTGCCCTAAAACCTAAAAACACCCCTGTACCCCAAAACCCAAAACCCTGCCCTAAAACCTAAAAACACCCCTGTACCCCAAAACCCAAAACCCTGCCCTAAAACGTAAAAACACCCCTGTACCCCAAAACCCTGCCCTAAAACGTAAAAACACCCCTGTACCCCAAAACCCAAACCCTGCCCTAAAACCTAAAAACACCCCTGTACCCCAAAACCCAAACCCTGCCCTAAAACCTAAAAACACCCCTGTACCCCAAAACCCAAACCCTGCCCTAAAACCTAAAAACACCCCTGTACCCCAAAACCCAAAACCCTGCCCTAAAACCTAAAAACACCCCTGTACCCCAAAACCCAAAACACACCCCTGTACCCCAAAACCCAAACCCTGCCCTAAAACCTAAAAACACCCCTGTACCCCAAAACCCAAAACCCTGCCCTAAAACCTAAAAACACCCGTGTACCCCAAAACCCAAAACCCTGCCCTAAAACCTAAAAACACCCCTGTACCCCAAAACCCAAACCCTGCCCTAAAACCTAAAAACACCCCTGTACCCCAAAACCCAAACCCTGCCCTAAAACCTAAAAACACCCCTGTACCCCAAAACCCAAAACCCTGCCCTAAAACCTAAAAACACCCCTGTACCCCAAAACCCAAACCCTGCCCTAAAACCTAAAAACACCCCTGTACCCCAAAACGCAAACCCTGCCCTAAAACCTAAAAACACCCCTGTACCCCAAAACGCAAACCCTGCCCTAAAACCTAAAAATACCCAAACACCCCAAAACATATACCTCAGTACCCCAAAACATATACTCCTATACTCATACTTATTTAAAAAATTACTTAAATTAATATATTTAATTAATAATATTTAAAAACATAAATAAATATTTTTATTTATTTTTATTTATAATTAATAATAATTAAATAAATTAAATAATATTAAATAAAATAAAATAAAAATAAATACTTACCAATACTTACGATGTAATGGTATGCGTTGTAATACCATCTGCTATGTAATGCCATGCGTTGTAATGGCATCCGATGTAATGGATCCTGCGTTGTAATAGCTGCGTTGTAACAGCATTACGACGTAAAAGTTGCGTTGTAAGTGATACACACCCCTGAAAGGGGCCTAGAGTCATCATCTACTGCAGAACGACCTGCCTGTGGCCAAAAAAGATATCTAAATAAGCATTCGCAAGGCCAATAGGTCTTGCCTTTGGGACCTTGGGACCTCTTAGGTTTGTGATTTTTTTTAGCAATGCTTTACAGCATAACTAATGTACTATTGTGTCACCACAAAAAATAAAGTTGGATGTAGCCTTCACTTCCAGAATGCAAATATAATTTTGCCTTTTACTCTCAAGAGCTCTCACGTTTTTTGTGGGTAGGAGAGTTAGCAAGCCAGACAGTTCAAAAGGTATCTTTAGCAGGACACTTGAATACATAATGTCGATGTCTAGCTGGCTGTCATGAATGTGGAGGAGCCCTAGTGAGGTTTCTGTGAGTCAGGTCAGATTTCCCTGAAGAATCCCTTTATCTTTTGAGCCCTGTTTATCCCCTACCTTGCTGTCCACGAGTTCACCAAAGGCACACCTGTGTACACGAGGAGCACTGTTTTTTTGTCCTCAACATTTGAGGACCTAGAGTCATCATCTACTGCAGAACGACCTGCCTGTGGCCCAAATATGTCCTCAGTAACTCAACCTTGGTCCCCCCCATCGCCTTCGCTTCAACTCCGGTCTTCAGCTGCCACTGCAGTCATGGCCCCTTTAAGGGGGGCCCGCTCCGCTCCTTCTGCTACCCTCTACCCGCTTATAAAGGCAGGTTCACCCCGCACTTCCCCCTGTGCCAACCTAACCTCTGTCTCTGCTCTTTCTTGGGCCATAGTACCCTCACTCCACCGGTGTCCTGTCAAGCCAATCTAAGGGCTTCCGTTGCCATTGTCTGCCCCCCCCCCCCCAGAGTGACTTCTTCTCCAACCCCATGTCTATTTCCTGAACCTCCCCACTCTCTAACAATAGCTCTTGATAAACCTGTCTAAAATCTATCTCCTGCCCTTCACCCTTCTAGTCCAGCCCCTGCTCTGCTGCACCCACCACTATGTTGTCCTCCGCAGCTCCTCCCTCTTCCAGCATGTACCTTCGTGCATGAAAGCAAAGGCTAACAACACCCTGACCTAACACTCTATAAATGCAAAAACTACCACTGCCTAGGTACCAGCCACCGTGTTACCAACAAAATTGTGGCTGGCACCTACAAAATGCCGGACTATTTACCCCTTGGGCTACACAAGTATTGCCCAATGCTTGAACAGACTTCTCCAAAATACCTGGGGCAGACCTCCCTGCAGTCGGCTGGCCCCAAATCACCACTGTGGGCATTCTGACTTATTTGCGAAACTCAAAGCTGTGTTCTGATTTGCAGGAGGTTGAAAACCCCGTTATAGGGCACACACTGCGGTGGATGGTGATGCCTCTGTAGCCTATCACGTAAATTCCCATACAGTGTTTCTCTAGATGGTCACAGACCTGTGCCCCACCTCCTTGCAAGCGAGAAGCCCAAGTGTCTCAAGGGACCTAGAGGCCTGATTTAGATCTTGGCTGAGGGGTTACTCCGTTCTTTCTTGCACCCCCCTATACTCCCGCTGTCCGTGCCTTCTAGCTCTGCACTCCTGTTTGCAATGCAATAGGTCTCACGTAAATGCGAGTCCTACTGCATTGCAAATGCTTCTTCATGAAGTGCACACAATTGCAGAAATAGCCCTTGCACATAAGTTATGTCAACCTGAATAACACACTTGATTGTGCACTGCGAGATAGGATATAGAAAGTGGTGAAACACTGAAAAACTTTGCTGGTTGAAAAAGGGGAAGTGTAGAGAGCTGACTCAAAGAGGATGGTAATGAGAGGTGCATATTAGGACCTGCGCTGGTGCCCATAATAGTCACCTATAACCAACTAACAGCTTAACTCCATCACAGAGGATAGTCCTATTTTATATGTTAGGGTCTGTTCGTTCAGGAGTACATTATATGACACTGGTTTATTATTACAGTCTTTCATACGGTGAGAAATACTAAAGACTCAAATACTACGTTTTCAGTTACCTTGGTGCAGGATTGGTTGACGATGCAGAGTGGTCCACAGGAGTGGAGAGAGGTGCAGGGAGAGCTTTACACTGTGGACCTGGGTCTCATATTTAGGTTGAGTTGCAAAGACGGGGGTGCTGACTGTCAGCAGACTTAAAGAAACGTAAAGCAGAAGCCGCAGCAGCCAGTGTTTCCAGAAGAAGAGATGTCAGGACCAGTGGTCGAAGTGGGCAGGATCGGAAGGGCACGGCGTGGCCCTACGTTTTTAATTGAACAAAGGCCGTTCCCCTTCTTCTTCCTTTCAAAAATGCTTCCCAGGACGGCAGGAATGCTCCGAACTTAAACAATATTACAGGATCATGCAGCCCTGTGTGGTGCTCATTGAGGAAAGCCTCTGCAGTTGACAGAACCTCCTCCCCCTTCTCCTTTGTATCTGTGAGCAGGGGCCTACCCAGCAACACTGTAGGAGCCGTGCTGCACTGGAGGAGCAATCAATCAGCACGAAAAAATGGCTAACTCTGATGGCCCGGCTGCTGCAGTGATTTAAATCTCATTTAGTGAGGAGGCCACCTACCTGCCCCCACTGTGACCAATACAATGGTCACATCAGAATGCATTGGTGGCCCCGCCCTTAACCTCATCTGCCCATTTATGTTCGGGCTCACCCAGACTGACGATGCCACAAGGAAAGGAAGAGGACTTCATGTGGAATTCGTGACAGACTGTGGCCAAACCTTGGCCCTTTTTTTAAAAAATAACTGTGGAAAACGTTTAATGTCTTATCAGCTATTTTCCTTATTACATTTTATAAAATGTGTACTGTTGCTCTGTCTATGTTCAGGGATGTGGTCTTTTTAAAAATACTGTTTACCATTTTCTAAGGATATAACATAAAAGCAGCCCGAGGTTTCCAGCTATGTGACACCATAGCCCCTTGTGGACCCCATCCAGGGTCAGACTATGAAAACAAATAAGCCCAGGCACCAAGGCCAGGCTGTTTTAATGGGCATCGGGCAGAGGCTGGAGGGCTGCGAGGCTGGTTTTGTTACTGGAGGCTGCAAAACCGACCCCCTGTAACAAAACCCGCAGGGCTGTCCAGAACAATGACTCACTTCTCACTGCAGAGTTCCTTGTAAGCTCATCAGATTTCTGGCAACCATTAAAGAGTCAGGATTTATATCTCTGGTGGTTGATCTTCCTTTTGGAGAGAGATTGGAGTATTGTCTATTGCCAGTTTTCACTCATTCATTGTAGCGCTGAGGGTAAGATGCCTGCTGCAAAGAACATGTACCAAACAGATCACAGAACTGTATTTAATGGGCATAGCTCAGTGGGTTACTGCTTTTGTTACAGAGATCCTTTAGTTACTTGCTGTGCATTACTTACATTTGTAATAAATCAAGCACCTTGAGCTATGACCTGCCAACAAAGAGCTGCATGCAAACTGCATGGTGAGGGCTTGGGAGTTATGTTTTTCCCCAGTCATTCATTATCCTAATACTGCTAAAATGGGTTTGTTTGGGTAGTAATACATTCTTTTAGAAAACGCAACCACTGTGTTACGTTGTGAATCCTCGGGTTGTGCTTCTACAGATCTTAAAAAATGCAACTCAGAATTGATGGCATGTGAAATCTACCCCTTGTAGCCCCTTTTGTCTTGAAAACATTTTCTAAACATTGATTTACACACGTATAATTCATTGTCTCTGTATTTGTGCATGATGTAAAGTGCTCCAAGTTACTCACTGGTATGAGCTGCACTATAAAACAATTTAAATACATGTGAGAGAGGGGCTATGAAGAGATGACGGCCAGTGTTCGAGGGTGATAGTGAGGGAATCCTTGAAGGGCCCCAACAAGATTGTCGTATCCTGGTGCACCGTAAGGTCTCATTTACTATGCTCTAAAAGCTAATACAATGGAAAATATAATACAATGTGTTGGAGAATGCACCATTTATGCAATGTTATCCAAATGTTTTGGGGGGAGAGAAAACCCTCTCCCTGTGTCCCCTTTGCAGTAGTCATGCTTGCTTGCTCCGTTCACTCGCATCACACCGTGCAGGGGATGGAGAAAAATTTGCCAGGGCTGCTTTGGGTTCCCAGTTCGGCCCTGTCTGTCACCAAATTAAAAGTGCCCAATTTAGCAAAAGAGATATCTAAATAAGCATTGGCAAGGCCAGTAGGTCTTGCCTTTGGGACCTTGGGACCTCTTAAGTTTGTGATTTTTTTAGCAATGCTTTACAGCATAACTAATGTACTATTGTGTCACCACAAAAAATAAATAAAGGATGTAGCCTTCACTTCCCGAATGCAAATATAATTTTGGCTTTTACTCTCAAGAGCTCTCAAGTTTTTTGTGGGTAGGAGAGTTAGCAAGCCAGACAGTTCAAAAGGTATCGTTAGCAGGACACTTGAATACATAATGTCGATGTCTAGCTGGCTGACATGAATGTGGAGGAGCCCTAGTGAGGTTTCTGTGAGTCAGGTCAGATTTCCCTGAAGAATCCCTTTATCTTTTGAGCCCTGTTTATCCCCTACCTTGCTGTCCACGAGAACAACAAAGGCACACCTGCGTACACGAGGAGCACTGTTTTTATGTCCTCAACGTTTGAGGCAAAACACTGATTGATTTTTAAATAAGGAGTGTAAAAGTGTTAAGGTAATCATGTCGTTCCTGCTTATATATTGCATGCTTTCCATAATCTTGCATTGCCTATGAGTGTTTGCTTTTTCCATATGTTGTTACTTTTTTTCAAGAAGTGCATAATTTGAATGGAGACACATCAAGGTGTTCATAAAGGGGCACAACTGGGTTGTAGCTGTAGGCAGTGCAAGTGTCTCTCAGTGGGGCAGAAATGTGCTCAGGGGGGGAGAGTATGTGGCACTAAGGCCAGAGCTACCAAAATTCGGAACTGGGGAATCAGGCTTCATGACCAGTCCACCAGACCAGTCTCCTTAGGGAGCACATTTCCCTACTAGACCCTAGAAGGCCCGCTAGACCACAGAAGCCCTGGTCTCTTTGCACAAGCAGGTGGACCCTACCGGACGCCAGAGTGGGTTAAACGTGAAGCCCTGTCCACCACATTCCATACTGAAGTTCACCTCCAGTCTTGCAGACAGGCCTACGAAGCAGCACACCCTGAATCAGCAGAGACTTTGTCACTGAGGTCACAGGACCCTTGAGGCCAGTCTACCTCACCCATTGCATCATTGGGCTTGTTCCAGCAGTAGTAGTGCAACTCACCAGGGATCGGCAATGCAGGATTTGCACACACCATACTAAGGGGCATATTTAAGAGAGACTTGCGTCATGCTTGCACCATGGAACATGGTAAATGCACAACACAAATCTGCAAGTCATATTTATGAAACCACGCAAAGCCACTTTGCATGGCTTTGAATGGTTTCATAAATATGGAGTAATGCAACACAGCACAAAATGCTGCTTTGCCTTACTCTGCACAAGTGAGGCGTTGCAGTGGGTGTTGTCACTCAACACCAATGTTTTTTTACGCATTCCCAGATTTACAAGAATTTCTAAACCTGGAACTGCATCAAAATATTTCGCCTCCCCAAGGGAGGCACAACCAGGAGAAAGATCTTTATTTCTCCCTGTTTTTCCTCTTTCTATATGTGCAGCACACATAGAAACAGAAAACACGCCTCTTAGGATTGTTTTTGTGCAGGAGGGAACCCCATCCTGCACAAAAACAATCCTGCATGCATTGGAGACACCCTTGCACCATGGTGCAAGGGTGCCTGCGTTGATGCTAGGCTGACGAAACGGTACCAGCACACTTGGAAAGGGCAGGAATGCACCGTATTGGATAAATGCGGTGTATTTCTGCCCTTTCCCTATGACGCAGGGTAGCACAGCAAAGTAACTTGATACATTGCACCACCATTCCTGTAAAAACTTCACGGTGTCGCTCTGCTTCAAGCAGCAAGCACTTTTACCATGTGCTGCCTGCTTTGGGGCCGTTTCAATTATGCAGTTATGGAGGAAAAAATTATGTTGCAGTGTTGCCTAAATTATGCAGCAGAGAAAGGCTGCAGCGTAATGTGATACATTTTCTGATACTTTGACATTTTTACACATAATAACAGTCTCTGCAAAGCTTTTACCTCATTAATAGCAGTTAAAAAAACTAGTGCTGCACTGAGAACTTGACCAGTCAAACTTTGTAGAGGGCCCTCCACTTCACAGCAACACCAGTCACATTCTTTTGATCTATTTGAGATGCAAACAATTTTTTAGGTAAACCCTTCAGATTATGCAGCAGTTGGTGCATTATGTGGCAAACAGGGCAGAGCTATAATTATGTGGAAAACATTTGCGAACTAAGATATTTTGCCAATCATGTATGAACTTCTCTCATGCAGTCTCTGGTGGGTGGTATTTCTCATGGAGAGACAAAGGATGAAGATGTCTAATAATGATTGCAGAGGACAGTAGTCTGAAGGGGAGAAGTAACAATTGAGATAATCTGAGGACCACTACCTATGTCTGACTTTAACAATGTTTGAGTCGCATAATTTCAGAATGGAAGCATTTGCAATTCTCATTGCTAACTAACTTTAGTGGTAATTACACAAACTACTAAAAATAGTTGTATCTCATTCATTTGATACTGCTAAAAGCATTTGCAAAACCAACAGGTCTGGGTTGTTTTAGAGTGCTATGCCTAGATACAATAGCAGGAAACTAAGAGGCATCTAATGATGGCTTCATAACATGTTGCGAGAAGCATGTAAAAGACGCATGAATACAATTTTGTATTGCCCGAGGGGTACAGAATGATGTAATCAACAGTGCTCCCCAACACGTGGGGCCTCTTGTCCTGCAATCCAAAGCCACATTTTATGTTCAGAAGTGGTTAGAAAAAAGGAGGAGAAGTGCTGATGAAAGAAACTGCATACCTCAGACACAAATGGCTTATGATTCTGTCGTGTTCTTATCTAGGACCCTAATTCGATATTCCCGATTTATGCCCTTTTGAGGTTATAATCAATAATGTCCTGACAACGGCATAAGAATCAGATTCATATTCAGTAATAGCCCATGCAATCCAAAGCACAGCATGGCTACTCCCATCGACTCCTAGAAAAGCACACTGCATTCTTTAAACAAACCAAGCCTCCAGCAGCCCGGGAACCCCCCCCCTGCTTTTGTTTTGATTTGAACAAGAACTCCTGAAGTCCTGCAAGAACTGTTAGTTCTTGGTGACGACTTATGTCCAACCTTACGTCAAACCCGGCACCTTTCAGGTATAAAATACCTACAGTTTGCTTAAGCAAACACACTGTGGTTTGGAGCAGAGCGGCCGTCTGCTTGCCCGAGAGCCCAGCTGATGCGAGTGCCCACAGAAGCCGCCCCTCCTGTTTGACGCACTGAGAGAGACGCTGTCTTTTTCTCTAGCCGAGAAAATCCAGCTCCGGTGTTTCCAGCCTACCCTTGCGGGTTGCTGGGATATCGAGTTCTGAGGAAAAAGATACCAGACCTCCCACATTCTATTACCAAGGTACGGAGCTGACTAAACCCTTAGGAGAATTCTTGATGCAGATTCTTGGCAAAATTATCTTAAACCAACTTAACTTAACACTGCTACTTCCTTGTCCCTTCCCACGTATTAGGCTTAGGTCAGGTACACCGGGATAGGCTTAGTTAGAAGCACCAGTTGAGCCTTTTAGCCAATGTATATATGTATGTATATATTTTATCCATTTTAAAGTATCATATGGCTAAGAAACTGTATCAATGCTTTTACAGTATTATTTCATAATACTACTTTTACTGTACGCACTTTACTTTACTTTAAGTATTGCAATTGTGGCAATTCACTTCTCTTGCATGAGAAGGAAGACTGCTCAATAAATAACACCTTTTTATTGAAAACGCCCGTCTCTCCATTTCTCTGCATTCTGGTGAAACTAAGTATGCACTGTTGACTGAGTGAAATAATTGTCTATTGTTTTCACACGACTCTAGAGATATACTCTTATTCTGAGGGAACAAAGTTGTCATGTTTATGCGGTTGTCGGAAACTGAATCCCTTCTTGTCTGAGCCAGGGAAGGTTATCCATCCCTCTTCATTCGAGAAAGTTTCCAGTGACCTCTGAGCTAGCTGGCGCAAATCTAAATTACGTTTCACATAGTCAGTAAAGACCTAGATGACCTCAGTCCTACGTCTACACTGCTGTTTACGTTATTCCAATGCGCAGAGTCTATTGGGAAAATAGGAACTACACTACATGGCGCCCAACGTTTGGTAAGGCGATAATCTAACGCAAGACAATAGAGTAACTCAGTCGTGCTTTTTCATACAGAACCCTTTCCCCGTAAAAACTCTAATAGACGTCTGGAGTGGGTGAAAGGTTAATATCCGGCGGAACTTAGTAGGATGAGAATCCTATGTATTAGTTTCTGGTTTTGATCAACGTTGAAGGATACAGTGTTCCAAAATATTGTGCACCTAATCTTTGTTTCCTTGAAACTCGATCTGCAACCGAAAACTTTCAGTCAGTAAAATGACAGAAAGTGATGAAGAAAAGGAGCGAGTAAGACTAGCAGCTCGACTCTTAGAGGAAGACACAAGTCTTCATGAAACCGAACCGGATGCAATACTCATTCCGGTCAATCTAAGAAGAACTATAACTCTAAAACTTATAGAAAATGGCCTGACACCCCGAGGTGGTACAGTCATATTCGTGATAGAGGCACACGAATATCGGCAGACAGAGGTATTATATTCATTGACACACTTTCCAGCAGCACACACTACGACAAAAGATTTCCACTATTACAAAATAGAGGGAACTCCTAGTTAAATTGAAAGAAATAACAAAGGCATATAGAGAATTAGTTCAATTGGCAAGGGATGACATAGAGAACCTCCAGAAACTGAAGGAAACAGATATAACAGCCCAACCATTGGAACTTGCCAGAATCATAGAAAAATCCTATGAAGAGTTAGGAAGAGATAGTTTGGGTGGGAAACCGATAAAACCCCAACTAACTGAAAATCCTGAAAAATAATTTATTAAAAATTATTTAAAAACTCCAAAAAAGAGCTGGGATGGTAATAAACAATCCATTCCCAGGGAAAAACGTTTCCAGACCAGAGGAAGGTCTCCTCAGCGTAGAGAGAGATCTCCAGGCCGCGAAGACAAGTCTCCCCAAGGGAACCCTCTGAAAAAAGATACAACCTTAGAGATAGGGATAAAATAAGAAAACCAGACAGATATCAAGATGTTGATACACGTCCCTCTCGATCCTTCTCGATCTTCCTCACTGAAATCGGAAAGAAGAGGACGTCAGAACACAGAGAAGAGCACGTCAAGTCCAAAGACAAGGAACCTGCTCATCAAAGTAAAAAAGTACAATTTCCCAGAAAGAAGGTTGCAAGTATTAAGATTAAACATGCCGAGAATTCTTAGGACACAGCTGAAAAACGGAGAGTGGGCACAGACAATGCTAGACAGCGGAGCAGAAGTGACCATAGCTCATAAGACCCTGATAAATCTTCTGGAGACAGTGGACACGATTCAGTACATTCAAGTGGAAACTGCAGACACACGAGTTAGTGTGCCCCATAAGCTATATGAAATAACATTACGGATAGAGGGAGATAAAACCAGGAAAATAAAAAGTCTCTTTTGGGAAAAACTTTCAAAAGGCTATGACATTCTGTTAGCTGAGAAAGACTGGCCACCAGAGTTTGTCAGGGAGTGCCCTCATGGCGAAGAAATGATTATGCCTGCCTTCTCGAATCATATCTCGATTCATAAAAAATATACCTATGCAAGAAAATGGGCAGTAGCCCAAGCTCCTGCTTTATACAAAAATCATGTAGGATGGGATGAGGACTCACCTGACCACAAGATCCAGTTAAAAAATCAGCCCACTGCACAAAGGCAGTATCCAGTTAAACAAGAAGCTAAAAAACAAGTCAGGGAGATCTTAGATCAACTTGAGTACCAAGGGGTGATCGAAACATGCACCTCACAAATGAACACTCCTTTGTTTCCTGTCTCCAAGCCAGACGATTGGGATCGTCTAGTTTTGGACTACAGACGCCTAAACTCCTGTTGTAAAACATTTGCAGTACAAAACTCACATAGTGCAGCACTAATGAATAACATTGTGCGCAAAAAATATAAAACAACATTAGACATCTCTAATGGATTCTTCTGTCAAAACATTGCACCAGGAAGCAGGTATTTGACCGCTTTCTCAATATTTAGATCGCAAAAACAATTTTGCCGACTCCCACAGGATTCAAGAATAGCCCGGGATTATTCTCAGCAAGAGTAACAGAGTTACTACAAATATATGATGATAAAGCATTATCATATGTCGATGACATCTATCTCACAGATGAAGACTTGGAAACTCACTTAAAAATGGTGAACACCATAATACTTGGACTCGCCTCAGAGGGTTACAAATTCAACTTTAAAAAGTCACGAATTGCCCATCTAACTGTCCTATTTTTAGGTTATGAATTATCAAGTGAAGGAAAAAGCCTGGCAGACAATTTCTTAGAGAAATGTGCTGTACTCCGAGCACCAAAAACGCTGAAGAATTTACAATCACTACTAGGTTTCCTGAATTTCGGAAGAACATACATTCTAAATTATGCTGAGAGGGTTAAACCTCTCTATGAATTAATAAAACAAGATTTCAAACAAACCAATTGGACTCAGAAACACACAGAAATTTTGAGATCACTACAAACAGACATGTTAACTAAAACATCCGAGTCATCCCAGGAAGATGCGGATTCACATACCTGACCTCTAATGAGGGAGAAACGGTACCTATAGCTTACAAATCACATTTGTACACAAGCTGAAATGAAATTCAGATCCACAGAGAAAATTCTAACTGCGGTTAGAACTGCTGTAGCTAAAGAAAGAGCCCTAGCCCAAGGCAAAAGAATAACTGCTTTTTCAGCAGAATCAGCCCTTGAGGCATTAACAAGTCCACGTAACCTGGTTAAAGGAGTATTAGATCCACAATGGATAGAATGGGAAACTTCTTTGGCTACAGAAGATGTTAAATACTATTTTGACCCAAAACTGAATAAACTAGCTGATTTAGTATATGAACGCGAATATCCTCTGCCAGCTGAAATTCTGCCTCTAGAAAAATATACCTGCGTAATCTATATGGACAGATTCGCACAACACTATGATGTAGAAAACAAATCCTATGATGCAGCGTGCACGATTGTTAAAGGTCGCTGGCGCTCTGGTAAATTCAAACCAATGATTACCAAAACTGAATCTCTCAGGAAATGTTCAGCTCAGCGAGCTGAAATAAGAACTTTAAAGATGGCGCTTGAAAATGCCGATCGCGAATTCCCCACACTAATAGTGTGCGATTCGTATTTCTGCGTCAAATCCTATAACAATGACATGCAGACATGGATCAAAAACGGTTACAAAGATGACACGGGTGCCACAATAAAGCATAAAAGGCTTTGGGAACAGGTAGTTCTTTTATAGAAAGAGCTACGAAAGACTCACATGATACACGCATTGAGTCATCGACGTGATGGCGTTCACGTTGCAGGGAATTCATTGGCTAACACAGCCATAGCGGAAACGGCTCGCCCAGCTTCCGTAGCCACTGAAAAGCGTTCAGAAAAACACATGGATGGGGAAACCATGCTAGCGGTAAAAGCCTCATTGAAGATTATTCAGCATTACCTCTCAACTATCCACTCAGTAATGCGTACATAATTAGGGCTCCCGGTTTTATGGTATTTATTTTTTGGTCATTTCCGTCTGTATTTATCCATATTTATTTTTGGACCATTTTATCTGTATTTATCCATATTTATTTTGTGTTTGCCGTATAAATGAAGTTGTAAAACTGTACGTTTCCATATCTATTTAACTGATAAACGTGCACTCATACTTTGATGTCTGTCGTGTTTTAGCTATTTAAGCTGCTAAATCTTACATAACAAGCGCCGCGGCTAGGGCGACAGACTCCGGAATCTGGGGAACACGGTTCGATCCTCGGCACCAGCGGCAGATTAGCCTAGCACCATGTGACTCTGGGCAATAGCTTGCTTAATCTTCCCGATGGCCCCCAGCCCCTAGAGACCCTTACGGGTGATTGTGCGCTTTACAAATGTGGATTATTATTATTATTATTATTATTATCCACTGGTAAATACTAGCATTATACCATAAATGTATGTTGACATTTGCTGTTCTTTAAAGAAATGTCATCCTGTTTTTTAATTTCACATGCTGTCCATCTGTTAAGTGCTGTTCTATAATTCATGAAAGACAGCATAGAGAGTCACTAAGAAGAAGCACAATTTTCTGTATTTATCCACTTTTAAAAATAAATGCAGACAGAAAACACATTGTTTTCTGTCTGTATTTATCTGTAAAAATCCGTAAAAACGGAAAACAGGGAGCCTTATACATAATTGACGCAAACTCCGTTCTGTTTGCTCGAATCCCTGGAGTGGGGGATAGGGTAATATAAAACACGAACAGGAGAATCTTCTTACTACAAGAAGCCCATATGGGGTTGGGTCTGAGGCACCAAGAAATCCTGAAATCTTTGATGGACCTACAATCAGAATATTGGTGGCCGGGAATGAGCCTAGATATCTACTATTTTGCAAAAAATTGCGAGAACTGCAACAGAGATCGCAGTTGTGAACCGGTCCAGCCTGTAGCCCAGATACCATTACTAGAAAGATTCAGGCTATCTTTAATGCAGAAATCCAGTAGGAGAAATGCGTCCCCATAATAATTAAGACAGAATCCACTTAAAGTTAGACCACCACACTCGACTGATGCCAGAACTGTTATAAAAGATTTGCGAGTCTTTATCGGCACATACGCAATTGGCATGCTACATTCTGATCAGGGTCCTGTGTTTAGCTCTCGAGCTTACAAAGAGGCCATGAACAGTATGGGCATCACATTGCGGTATTCTAGTCCCTTCCATCCTGAGGGAAATGCGGTTGTGGAAAGAAAAAAACCGGGACATAAAGCAATCTACAACGTATTAGGTATTAGGGTATTAGGGTATTAGGTTCAGGTGATGGGTGGGTCAAACATTTAACAAGTGTCCAACGTATTCTTAATAAGCCAAGAACCTCTCTAAAAGGTCTCACTCCATACGAACTATTGTTCGAACTAGAATGCTTATTCTGGACTTAGATAGTCATACTTCAGTGGTAGAAGAAAAAAGCTTTGATATCAAAGAGCGCTTGGCTGTTTTACAGGATCTAAATGAAAAAACGAAAAAACCTGAGTAACCTAAAGTTGAAACAACAGTCGACATCCACTGAAGAAAAACCACCTGTCTCAGCAAGACCTGTCTGGATTCCAAAACCTGGGGATCTGGTCAGAGAAAAGATCGCGGTAAAGAAGGAATTTGGGCCTTCTTACAGAAAAGCAGTAACTGTCTTAGCTATCAACGGAACAAGATCAGTAGTACTACCGCCCCTTGCTGGTAAAAAGGAGAACTGAGTTGTATCCATCGACCTGGTAAAACCACAATCATGTGGCCAATAATAAGTAGTAGGCCCAGTGGACTCCCAAGAAATAGCAGAATACCAAAGTTTGCTACAATCCAAGAGGCTCATGCTGAGAGACTTATCAAAATTGAAAAATCTGCGATGAATAAAAAAGGACTATGCAAAAATGCCATGGAACTTGTGCCTCTTGAAACCCAAATAATAACAGTTTGTCAAGAAACACCAATCTACAATGATGTAGCTTCAGACTATTCTAATGAAACAAAGAAAAATGCAAAAGCAAATGAAAATCCGGAAGCAATTCCAACAATTGACAGAACTGCATCAGGCTACTTCATCAACTTCGACAATTTCTCTGAAGACCCAAGCGAACATGAAGAAACTCCTCCAACACAGAGTTTTAAAAACAAAGTAATTGAACTTTTCCACCAACTGAAAAAGACTTACCTAATTTCACCATGGATTGAATTTTGGAATGTGTTAGGTGTACTTTTCCTCCTGCTTTGGCTCATCATGGTTATATGTTTGGGAAGATTCATTGAAGGAAAATATAGTACAATGGACACAGCAAGTCAGAACATCAACTTGGTCCTAAAGCCACACACATCTTCTCACATCGAGAAAAGAGAACTGTCATCAGTAAACATCACAGCCATTCCAATACCCGGTGGGGTAGCATGGGACAGAACTGATTATGACATTTTGGGCCCGGTCGAGCTTTTAAAGTATCTCCACCAGCTCAAGATTTCATTAAGTGACTTTGTACCTCCTAGTACCTTCTCTGATGACTGGGACTTTGAAAACATTAATAATATGATGCCAGATTTAGTAATGTCAGCAAAATTTACTGAACAAGATTACTTGCAGGGTTCGTCCAATTATGAGGAGCTTTACTGCTACAACCATTATGGTGATCAGTACTTGCATAAAAGTGCTCAGCCTAGAAATGTTTTATCTTTTAACCAGTAGGAACACTGTCCTACTTCACCAAAAGGCAGTTCAAAAAAGTTTTCTGATAAATTCCAATACTTCTCAGGACTTAATAACAGTGACCCAAGAACGTTTTATTTTAAAATGTCAAATAGAATAGGAATGAAAACAATGTTGACAAATACTAAATTGATTTATTCAGAAATTTTTTATGACAAAATGTCTACATTAGGTTTCGATATTTGGGAAAACACCATTGAAACAAAAAACAATCTGGGGTTCCAAAGATTGGCAAGTACAAGGCCTAGAATCACTTTTTAGGGCCTGCATGATCCCAGAACAAATTATTTTCTTGAATGACACAATTCAACAAACTACTTGTCTTGGCCTTGATGAGATAAAAGACATGAACACACCGTCTATTCCAAAACCCATGCCTGATAGTGATAGCACTACTGATATGGAGATAGTCGTTTCAAATATTTTAAACCAAAACAGAACATATACTGATTGGAAAAAGTGGTTGATCTGGCCAACAGACACGAATAACTGTCAAGATAGATTCCTGAACAAAACACAGGGGTTCAAAATGACCTGACCAGACCCTAGATATTCCCAAAGACAACATCCAGGGATAGTTACAACATACAGTGTAGGGAAACTATAACTTGAGTGGCTACAGAAATCCACACTGGCTGAAATTAAGCAACACTTGACTTTACTTAAAGATGGTGCTGACTACATGATTTCATAATGGGACCACGCAAACAGCGTCAAAAACGTTTCATAGCGGCCGGTATATATGCTGCATACAACGAAGCATGGAAAGTAATGCAAATTGAAAATGCTGAGAAAATACGAGAAATTGATCGTATTAATTTGGAAAAATCACTTTCTGTTGTGGACAATGGGTTAACGACTCTGTCTTCCAGAATATATTCACTGGACAGTATTGTATCATCTGCCTTTGATATAATAGAGCAGGACTTACTAATGCTACAACATGGTCAGTCTCAGTTACGTTCTATTGTACAGCTTGGATGGACGTTGCAAAATCTGTGTTCAGGCTATTAATTTGCATGGAGCCTGTGAAGGGTCTTCAGATAACCTTTCATGTCACCTGCATGGCACGCCTGCAAAACAGATAGAGCAATTCTTCAGACCAGTTTCGAATGGTAGTTACATTTTAATAAGTGACCACAGCTGTTGTGGCATGCTGCCAGGAAAAGCCTATCTGACAACTGTAACTTCCAGGGCCATTTGCTGTATGCAAGTATTGTATCCACACAGCAATCCAGATATGGGGGCTGCGTTATGGCCTCGGTTGAATATCTCTTCTATTCGAATTGATACTTTAAGCAGAATGAAGTCTATTCTTTTACAAACAACTGCGCCTCTAACATCATCAAAAGAAACGTATGAACTGCAAGTTGCAAGGACAACAGCAGAAATACATACCCTTTTCTCAACAAATTGCCCCGTACATTTCGTAGAAGTGTTAAGCCAAATCTTAAACATGTCTGATACTAGTGGCATCGCACATGTATTTAAGACAATTTTTTCGGGACTGTTAACATCATTTGAAACAGTTCTGGGCATCTTTCCGAATTTTGTCCATTCTGTCTTTGGCGGCCTACCCTTGATCTTGGGACTCGTAGCAGGAATTTTATTTTTGCTTCTTCTGCACCGATATGGCAAGCCAATCCACAAGCAAGACTCTAGCAACGATGAAAGAAACGATCCTAGCAATACGATACCGAGACTGTATCACTAAGGTCCTCGGATTGGCCCGGCTAAGAGATCTAAGTACAACTTGGTTTCTTTCATTCAGACCGATCTGGAAAGATAGCATCATACCTTTGCTTCGATGTCTGCTATGCGGAGAAGAATGCGTGTTGGACATCTGTCTTACACTACAATCAGAAGTACCAATGGATATCGATACTTTGCTAGTTCCGGTAACGACTCATGCATCGTGTTGTCCCCAGTGGCTACCGATTCTGATGACGGCATTCGTTGAGACTTCACCACTACGAGTATGTGGCGGTGAGGTAAGAGAGGAAAGCAGCACCGAACAGGTACAGCCTTCTGTGAGCATTGCTGATCCAACCATCGATGATAGCACTCACACAGAAAATTGCACTGTTGCAGTATTTTCGAACTTGGTCGAACTTTCACCTGATATGGTAGACCTATTTTTTGCGAGTATGTCTGAAACAATGTTCTCTCCATCCAACGAGAATAACTCTTAAGATAAACAATGAGCACACAGCGTTTCCTGAACTCTGAATTCGGCCTTCAGTTTTGATAAACAAAGCTACAGAAAATTTTTGAAACTTTTCACCTGAAAGCGAAATTACTTTTGCCCATATTTCTGAAATATATAAAAAAAATTGGCACATGGTACTCTGCTTAAAGTAGAACTATTCTTAGAGAACAGAGCTTCTATTTTAGGATACTAGAGACAATATTTTACCTCAGCCTCTAGCACATATAACAGACATTTGTATAAATATGTGATGAAATGGTCTCGACCTTCTTTTCTGTATTTAGAGCCATTTCTTGTGTAATTTTGCAATTCGTTCAGCTGATATATAAATATGCATTTCTCTGAATGATAACACTGCTTGAAAAGCGTACAGTCCAAATACTCATTTTGTGTATTTACCATATACCATTTCAAATGCGAAATATGTATTTTGGGGTGGGTCGGAAAAAACACATGCACCTTTGAATGTTTAATATTGCTTAGTTTTAGTAATGATGGACATCAATTCGTGGAGTGGGTGTCATGTTCTTATCTAGGACTCTAATTCGATATTCCCGATTTATGCCCTTGTGAGGTTCTAATCAATAATGTCCTGACAACGGCATAAGAATCAGATTCATATTCAGTAATAGCCCATGCAATCCAAAGCACAGCATGGCTACTCCCATCGACTCCTAGAAAAGCACAGCGCGTTCTTTAAACAAGCCAAGCCTCCAGCAGCCCGGGAAAACCCCCCTGCTTTTGTTTTGATTTGAACAAGAACTCCTGAAGTCCTGCCAGAACTGTTAGTTCTTGGTGACATCTTATGTCCAACCTAACGTCAAACCCGGCACCTTTCAGGTATAAAATACAAACAGTTGCCTTAAGCAAACACACAGTGGTTTGGAGCAGAGCGGCCATCTACTTGCCCGAGAGCCCAGCTGATGCGAGTGCCCACGGAAGCCGCCCATCCTGTTTGACGCACTGAGAGAGACGCTGTCTTTTTCTCCAGCCGAGAAAATCCAGATCCGGTGTTTCCAGCCTACCCTTGCAGGTTGCTGGGATATCGAGTCCTGAGGAAAGAGATACCCGACCTCCCACATTCGATTACCAAGGTACGGAGCTGACTAAACCCTTAGGAGAATTCTTGATGCAGATTCTTGGCAAAATTATGTTAAACCAACTTAACTTAACACTGCTACTTCCTTGTCCCTTCCCACGCATTAGGCTTAGGTCAGGTACACCGGGGTAGGCTTAGTTAGAAGCACCAGTTGAGCCTTTTAGTCAATGTATATATGTATGTATATATTTAATCCATTTTAAAGTATCATATGGCTAAGAAACCGTATCGATGCTTTTACAGTATTATTTCATAATACTACTTTTACTGTACACACTTTACTTTACTTTAAGTATTGCAATTGTGGCAATTCATTTCTCTTGCATGAGAAGGAAGACTGCTCAATAAATAACACCTTTTTATTGAAAACGCCCGTCTCTCCATTTCTCTGCATTCTGGTGAAACTAAGTATGCACTGTTGACTGAGTGAAATAATTGTCTATTGTTTTCACACGACTCTAGAGATATACTCTTATTCTGAGGGAGCAAAGTTGTCATGTTTATGCGGTTGTCGGAAACTGAATCCCTTCTTGTCTGAGCCAGGGAAGGTTATCCATCCCTCTTCATTCGAGAAAGTTTCCAGTGACCTCTGAGGTAGCTTGCCCAAACCTAAATTAAGTTTAACATAGTCAGTAGAGACCTAGATGACCTCAGTCCTACGTCTACACTGCTGTTTATTTTATTCCAATGCGCAGAGCCTATTGGGAAAATAGGAACTACATTACAATTCCACTTATATGCGTATTTGGGCCATTCTGTGATTGACAACATAGCCCACATTGTAAATGTATTTTAATGTCAATAATTCATATATAAAACCTCAAATAAATGTATCTATTGGGTGTATTAAATAACGTTATGAACTGTAACTCGTCAGTGAAATGCCACACATACTAAAAATTGTGCCACACCTCTGCTCCACCCACTGACCCAATCCTCTGATTATTTCCGTCCCCTGATGCTCCTCCCACAGTTCCCCTGCTTTTTTTTCCTGCTTCGATCACTGGTCAGGACATGGGATCTGCAGTAGGCTTCCGACTGATGAAAATATCAACCATCTTGAATAATTGACCTAAGATACCGGAAGTGAACAAATATCACATGTGAGGGAAGGGTTTCGAGGTTACCATAAGTGAAAAGGGGATTTGTGAGGTGAACTTTTACTGCATAACAGAGGAAATGTGTACCACTTTCAGGGTGAATGTAGGGAAGCATCACCTGCAAGCGAAACAGCTCCATAAACCTGCAGCCTCTGCTCTGTCACACAAGTGTAGTCTCAGGTATCGGGCTCCGCGTGGGCGGGTGGCTTGGAGTGTCAGCGATGTGCCTTCTACCAGCAACCGCTGAGTCTGTCAAACAATCTCCCGCCATTCTTTTGCTACTGGTGTTCAGTAGCGAAAACTATTGTGTACGAAGCCCAGCTCAAACCTGCAATACCCTGGGTCAAGTAATGCCTTCTGAGGCACTCAGATGCTCTTCGGGACACTTTGGTGTACTGGCTTGGTGTGGCGAGGACAACTCCATTGGTTTGTACAGATACACTCAAGTCCCTGTACTAAGCATATGCGGCCTCCCCATATCTATTCATGAAGGAGGAGACCCCCGATGTTGAAGAAAATACTGCCACTGGAGATTGAAACCACAATTCTTCGAAGCCAAGAATGGACTAGTGGCACACGCAGACCTATTTCTAGGCCGTCCTCAGGTGCTGACAGTGTCTGGATTGTATCATTCCTTTTCCTGTAGAAGTCTTGGGAATTACGTTTCACCTATGAATTTTGCTGTTGGTTTCACAGGCCATGCACCAGGAACAATTAACGGAAAATTTCATATATGTCAGAAGTTACTAGGATAAACAAGAAACTCTTTTCCTTGCTATATAGACGCTCCTATTCTCATTATATAGCAACAGCCATAGAACCACTTTAAATCACCGCTGACAAACCTGACCATTTGGACTTTGCCTAAAGTGATGCATTGATATTTATTTGAAATAACTTTAACTCCGGGCGGTGATGTTTGCACTTTCTAAATATATATCTTGGGTGTGGTACAGAAAGTCTAGCCAAGTAAGTAGTCCTTGAATGACTTGCCTTGAATTTTAATCAGGCTCTCATTGTCACTGTAAATTATAATTTATGCTTACTCTTATTTTTTTCTTCTTTTGCAAGAGACAGATTATTTAATCTAAAGAATGTGATATATTGCATTGATTAAATGAATGTAAAGAATTAATATTTATAAAAAGGATAAATAGGAAAGCATATGCCAAGCATTCTCTTAATATGTTTGTATGGTAGGTAAGGGCTTATAGCACAGAATAGTGGTCCCTGTGAGGAACATTAAGATGGCAGAGGCCTAGGATTGACTCCTCAGTGTGGCCTGAATGGTGATTTACAGCAGTTATCTGAAACACGAGAGGACAAATCAAGTGCTCAAAATACATATATTCTGTGTACACCGGAGCCAAATGTTAGCCCCTCTTCCTGTGCAGGCTAATTTGCGTGTGGGAGACATCAAGTTGCATAGTACACCTCTGCAGAGATTTCCTAGCTGGGCTGTCAGGCTAGTTGGACATGCATGGGGTTCTTTGAGACTTCCACACAGGAAGGCCTTGAAAGTCCCACACCCGGGACGTCACCTGTCTCAGACTTAGAGATTTCTTAAACTATTTATTTTTATCTTGAAGATCTGTGGCCTTAAGTAACACAAGATTAATTGAAGGTTTGGCCCTGACCTTTAGGTACACACCAGTGAATGATTTTCCTGGCTGCAACTACATAACCTACTGGCTTCTTGTGTCTCCCTCGCACCTCCAACTGTTAGCAGAATGCCCAGAAATGCTCTGGGGAACCAAGAGATATTGAGATATTTTAAATCTAGAATCCCACCCAATAACCAAAGGGCTCCTTGGCTACCAAGGTTAAGCCCGTCCAGAAACACTAGGCATGTGGACAACAATTCTATGATGAAGTATGCCACTTAGAATTCCAGTGGGTGAAGTTCTTTTAATACCGCAGGGGTATCCCCTTGGTCTAGTGTGGAGAGGTAGGCTAAGCACAGTGGGGTTCCCTTTTCTAGTTTTTGTATGGTTAGATGTTTAAGAAGATGAACACACCCTGTACCACTTCTCACTCCCTCCTTCTTGGAATATGATTTTGATTATATCCACAAAAGTTCTGTGGGAGGAGACTGACTCAAATGATACATTTCTCCTTGAACCAGTCCCCATGCCATTATCTTGCATACCTTTTGACCATGAGTTATGCCTTCATGTTTAATTTTCATGCGAATTATGCAAAGTGAAGTTTGTGAAATTTTGTATAATTTGACATATTAGTCTCAAAAGTCTGGAGAATTTCACAAAAGAAGATCTTGCAATTATACCCACCTCTGGTTGTCATTAACATGTTTTTTCCAACTGGTCTGTGTTTCTTCCGCTGTATTAAATAAGTGTTGATTTACAAAGAAATTGCTATGGCGGGATATTGCCTGTGTTAACTATTATGTTATGTTGTAATTGAATCTAAACTCATAGCCCTGTTCTAGACCAAGCCCTGATTTCTAGAGCACAGCTACGAATGGAAAGACAGGAAAACCAATTGAATCTAAACTATCCTTGCCAAGCAACAGAAATCAGAGCCATTTGACATCGAGATTAAACAATAGCACCAAACACTGAATTTACCCAGTCCAACCTTGCTACACAAGGACATGGAATATACATTAACACTGATGATGAACTGTGAGGATTCTGGGGGGGGCGTGGCTTGAGTGCCGACAATGATGGCGACAAGCTGATACTTCTCTGGACCGACTTTAAGGGAGCCAATATAAAGTGACCGATGGAGGGGCTCCATGGAAGGTTTGATTGAAGATTTGGCTGTCGGAATCTTCACTGAGTCTGCAGTTTTTTCAGTGTACTGCGGTGTTATCTCTCTGCGGTTGTTTATCCTCCATTGTTTAATATTATCTAGGGTATTTCCTTCCTCGTGGTCTCCCCGGAGATGTTAAGCTGGTTCGTCTTCTCGTCCTGTTGCCTCAACACCCTCCACCCATGTTTGAGTCTCTGGTATGTTTTGATGTTATTCTCTAATCCTTTTCCTATACTTTGCAACTCTATTCTCGTTTTCTTTTTTCCTTGCTCCCCTTTCCTTGGTTCTATCTCAACACCACTCTTCCTTTTTCTCTTATATCCTAATTCAATCTTTATCTCACTATCATTTTCTTTTCTTCCTTTGTACTCCAATTCATAAACTGATTATCGCTCTTTTTTTTTTCACAACCAATTTTATTGAGCAAATGAGCATCAAGAATGTGGTATCTCCACATACCAAGATCACCACAACAATATCAATGTAGCAATTACATAGGCAATAAAGGATGGAGTAGACTCGAAATAAGCTCAGTATAAAAACTCCCCAGCAACCTGCCCTAACCCACAACTCCGCCCTCCCCGCTCCAGACACAACCCCCCAATCCCCCCCTACCACACGTGTATAGAAAGCAACAGAAAAGGAAATGTAAAAGGAATAAGCAGGTGTAATGCCACCAGGGCTTTGCCGTTTCAGGCCAAAAGTGTCACTGTGATCAAATGTCCTCTTCCTGCTCCGCCGGGGGGTCCAAGGACAGGCCACGGTAGTCGGCCCAACGCTTCCAAATCTTGTAGTGTTTGCGCGGGCAACCCCTCTCTGTGGAATTTTAGTTTGCGATCTAAACATCATCTGCGCCAGCTTGTCACCCACGTACGACGTACACGGCAGCCATTTTAGGTATCATGGTCTCCCTGTCCACGATCGATCGCCAGCGCGCCCCTCTGACCCAGCAAGCATCCTCCGCGCACCCTGGCTCCCCCTCCCTCCCCCTCATGAGCATAACCCTTCTGCATGACCCTGTCCTTGGGAGTCACGCCAGCGCCTGACCAGCACCTCCTCTCCTCCCATGAATGCCCCTCTATGATAAACCTTCCCTCCGCGCTCAATTGTCCACGCGGCATGAATACCACTCCTTTGATGACCTCTTACCCCATGTCCGACTGTCCACACAGGTCCGAGGCCATTGCCTAAGCCGGGAGATACCATTTACTGCCCCTCATTGTATGGAATCGCCCCTCTTCAAAGGACACACTGTTGATCAGGGCCTCCCCACCCCCTGGGATATGATCAGGCGCACACATCCTAAGACTTGGCGAAACACTCAGCTGCGTGATGACCCCCTCCTCTTATCAGCAGGTTGAGGACCTCTATTGTGAAGGTATACGGGGGTGGGATTGACACGAGGATTATGGGGATGTCTTTTTTTCCTTACTTCACAATGTTATGATTGTAATAAAGAAAGGTCACATGCCATAAACCGGTGTATAAGAGGCCAGGCCTCAGAGAGGCTGTTAGAGCACCTCGAGACGATACCTTGTTGTCCGATCTGATGTGTTCTGCTCCGTCGGAATAAAACTTCTGTTTCCTGCCTTCTGGTCTCCGGCGCCTGCCTCATTGCTTGGCAATTTGAATGGTACAAGGGCGGTTAGCGCCGGGCAATCTTGAAAAAGGTCATAGCCCTACCTTTTTCCACAATTGGCGCCCAACGTAGGGCCCATCAGCGACACGTGGATCCAGTGGGAGAGGTCCCGACGACAGAGTGAACGACTGCAACGATCGGGAGAGCTCGTGTCCGATAGACCCTCGTCTGACAGCCGATCATCCGACCTTCACTAGTTCCGAACAGACCTCTCTCGAGTGATCTACGGTCCTGACTGGGAACCATCAGGAGTGCCACGAACATCACGAAGAAGAGAGGACGATCGGGCGCTGGATTCAGAAGACAGGAAACCGTCCATGCGGTCCGGGTAAGGTTGTGTAGACACGACGAACTGAGAAAAGATTGTTTGGTTTGGATAATACTAGTATTACGCTTTGTTGAACCCTCTGGAGATTCACCGTCTGCAAACGGAGAAAATAACAGGCTCTCTCTTTGCAAGCAGTGAAGGATAGGTAACGCAGACTTTTGTCCCCGTTGTAATCCGTCGTGCCTATCTTCCTCCCCCACTGTTTTCCCGAACTATCGTTCGGGGATTATTGTCTGGAGATTCTTTGTCTGCAAACAGGGAAGAACAAGGTCTCTCTTTGCAGGTAGAGAAAGGGTGGGTAACGCAAACTTTTCGTACCCACTTATTCTCCCCACTGATTGTTTGGTTGACCGAAACACTGATTGTTCGGTATTGGTTCTTTTGAGGTATTCACCGCCGGCAAACAACGGAGAATAGAAATATTCTGTCTAGTCTTTGCCCGCCGTGATAAGATAGGTAGTGCAGACCTTTGTCCCCGTTGTAACCCGTCATGCCTATCTTCTCCCCACTGATTGGTAGCCTGTACAGCCCGGACCGCTTATTAGAGATGAACCATCCGGCTCCACTGGAGGGCACCCCTAATAAGGACATGTTCACTAAGCATGGACTAGTCGCTATAGCTTATACTAAGCTATGGCATAAATATACAAAAAAGAACCCTGAAAGTCAGTGGCCACTGATAGGTTCCTTCGATGAAAACAAAATAAAAACATTGGAAATAGCGCTCCAGAAGAATAAGACCACGCCCACTATGCTCGATAGTATAGGCATGTGGCGCAAAAAAACGGAACAACGAAAGAAAAGAGAAGAAGCAAAAATAGGGAAAGAATTACGAAAGGCAGCTCACCTAGCCGCTAAGCAACTAGAAGAAGAAATAAAAGAAAGAAAGGAAGCTACACAAAACCAAGAATCAGGGTCGACAGGTCAATGTCCTGTTAGGACCCCCTCTGCGCTCTACCCTGAATTGCCCTCCAAACAACGGGCGAACGATGAGTTACTGCTAGGTCCCCCAATCATCTACATGCCCCCTCCATATGCCCCCTGCCAACAAAGCTTGCAAGCCCCGAGTGCGAGCGAAAGTGACCTTAGTGCTAGTGCACCAGCCGTCACGGCCTCTGCACCAGCCACATTAACAACATCGTCAGACGACCCTGAGGCTAGCAAACAACCACCAGCCAGACCAAATAGGTTGAGCAAAGATGAGTGGGATGGGATCGACAAAATAGCAAAGACATTAGTAGAACGAAGGGAAAGCGAAGAATACACAATGAACATATATAATTCACATGCCGACAGCCACAGACGGCATTTCATTTTGCGATTCAGCTACCACACCCTGAACGCATATGAAGATAGGTATCAAAGTAAGGGCCCCGCTAAACTAACAAAGCTGTATAGGAAGATTGATGTTGGAGATGGGACTGAAGGTGAGGCGACGGAGCTCTTCATGCAGATGCTTGAGGTCTTCCGCCACCTCATGGAACAAAAACCAGAAACCAAGGTTACAGTCCCTGAAACGACCTCGGTAGAAGTAGCCAATACTATGATGCCCATTAGAGAGGTGGCCCCTTATTGGATCCCGCCACGTGGCCTGGGAGCAAGCGATGATATTAATCATGCAGATGCAAAAGGGAGAGTTGTGTATAATTGGGTTTACCAACCATGGGACCGACAAGATATCCTAACCTTTAAACAAACTCTGCCCGATTTGAGAAAGAACCCGACAGCATTCTATACCGAATTAGGCACAGCTTTGGGTTCGACGATAATGACTTTAGCGGACATTGACTTGTTCTTCGGGTTATGCCTGCCAGCTGACGTGTGGAAGCAAATCCGGAAGGCTGATCACACGGATCTGTTCGGACATACCTGGGACCAACTCGGTAAACTAGATAGGCAGCGAGAGCCAGGAAGGAAACCAGTAAAGGACATACTGGAGCTCCCAGACAAACTAGTTCAGAAGTTAAAGACACTGATCCCAGAAAGAAAGGTAGATTGGTCGATAGTCACGGCCTGTCGACAGAAACCCCAGGAAGACGTGTCCGAATACTTCTCCCGATTCGAGACAGTGTTCTCCGACTACAGTGGCCAAGATATGACCACTGCAACCGGACAGCACCTGTTTGTACAAAATTACGTAAAGGGCCTAACACAAGAGGTCTCCCAAAAATTGCAGACAAGTGAGAGTAGTTGGGGGGCCTCCAAACCCGCAGCTATCCTTCAGATGGCTCAGTATTACGAGCACCAGAAGAATGAGAATGATAGGGCGTCCGAGAAAAAGAAGAAGGATTTAAAGGAAAGGGTATGATAGCCCAGATACAAGGTATAGCGGTAGGACGGGAACACCAAAGAGGGAACTACCAATCGACCACCCCCAGAAATCTACCTCCTAAAGATCACTCCCCAACACCACACACTGGACGTAGAGACATTAGCAATGACCAATGCGCCTTCTGCAAAGGATTCGGCCACTGGAAATCCGAGTGTCCGGTTCTGCTAGAGATGAATAGAAATAGGGACCCCAGGGATATGGCGGGTGGACAAAGAAACAGAGGACAAGGACGAGGGCACACAAACGACACCAACAATGACAGATCAGGGAGATTGAACACATTTGACCGCCCCCGACAGAACCAATATCAACTGTCCGATGGTGGGGACCGGAACATTACATTGGATCCTGAGTTGGATAGGAGGAACGACCGGCCTTGTGAACGTAAGAGGGGGACGGATGCGGTACGCGAGGGTGTGAATGGGCTGCACTTGGTGGATGTTTGGCGATTGCAGAATCCTGGCAGGCGGGAGGGGACTTGTTACACATCAGCGCACAATACGTGGTCGAGATTGGACTATTGGTTGTTGACTCGGGATGTGAGTGGATGGGTGCTGAATGTGGAACACCTGCCCCGAACGCTCTCGGACCATGCCCCTGTTGCACTGAAGTTGCGGATACCTACTCATGCCCCTGCCCCGTTTACCTGGCGACTCTCCCCTGGAGTATTAACGGATCAAGTGCTGTGCGAGCGTCTGCGGCAGTTAATCGAGGAGTTCTTCGAGACCAATGTGGGCTCAGTCGATAGTATGATCACGGTGTGGGAGGCCTTTAAGGTCTCGGTGCGGGGTGCATGTATCGGGTTGCGGTCCGGGGTCCTCACGTCTATCAGAGACTCTATGTCCAGACTGGAGAGGGAGTTATTGGCTTTAGAACGCCGGCTAGAGGAAGGGGCCGACAGCACATTGCTGGCGGATGTTAGGACAAAGGTCACAGAATATAATGAATTGGCGGACCAGGAGGTGAAATTTCTATCCAAACGTGCTACAGCCAGATATTATGGAGAGGGGGGAAGGCCGGGCAAGGGACTAGCAGATAGGATTCGGGACCCTTGGGCTAGGCACTGCACCGTATTGGAAATTGAGGATCAGGGAACTGTGGTGACTACGTCGGATGGCATACTTACCTGCTTCTCGAGACACTATGCGCAACTTTATGAACATAGAGAAACGGCGGACGAGGCGGAACTGTCGCGGTATTTGGAGGATGTAGCGCTGGTGTGGCTCTCCAGGGGTCAACAGGAATTCCTAATGCACCATATCACCGAGGCGGAATTCAGGGACGCGATAGCAGCCCTACCGAATGGGAAAGCGGCTGGAACAGATGGCCTGCCCGCCGAATTCTATAAAACATATGCAGATTTGCTTATTCCGCGATTGGCCATGGTCCTAGAAGAAGCTTTTGAATGTGGGCGACTTCCGGGAACTATGAGAGAGGCACTCTTAGTGGCGCTTCCTAAGCCCGGAAAGCCCCTAAATAGGTGCGAATCGTACCGTCCTCTTTCACTAATTAACACTGATGTTAAGATAATAGCTAAAGTGCTGGCCACGAGACTGCGTCTTCTTCTGCCGGTTATGGTATTACCCGATCAATCGGGGTTTATCCCCCTCCGATCCACCACTCACAACCTGAGGACCTTGTTCGCCGTACTACATCTCCTTAAGCCAGACCTAGCCGCAGTGGCAGTCATGCTCGATGCCGCCAAGGCTTTTGACTCGGTAGCGTGGAAGTATATGATGGCCGTTCTACATCGGATGGGCGTGCCGTTCTTCTTCACATCACTGATTGCCTTGTTGTATAATGCACCCACGGCGAGAGTAAGGGTTAATGGTCACGTCTCTGCCTCCTTTCCAATACAGCGGGGGACGAGGCAGGGCTGCCCTCTTTCGCCCCTGCTGTTTGCCATCATGATGGAACCGTTGGCCTGTATCTTACGACAGAGGTATGCGGAGGCAGCGCTGAAGTTCCCTCTCAGATCGTTGGCAGTGTCGATGTACGCTGACGACATGGTCCTATATGTCCGAGACCCGGCGCTCCACCTGGAGCGCATACTTCGAGAATTCATTAAATTCGGCCGGCACTCAGGGCTGACCATCAATTGGGATAAGTCTGTGGTGATGCCTCTCACGGACATCACTCGCCAAGTGCCACTGGAATTCCCGCTGGAATGGGCGACGGAGTCCATTAGATACTTGGGCGTTTGGGTGCACAGGGATTGTCATGAAGTCATACGGGCGAATTATGGCGTTGCCATATCCAACCTGGAGGACCAGGTGGCGAGATGGAATCGTCTTCCTCTGACACTGGCGGATCGCGTATCTTTGATTAAAATGGTAGTGCTGCCGAAATTTCTTTACCTATTCGTCAACATCCCGGTCCCGCTACGATCACACTTCTTTGCGAGACTGCGCTCCCTGCTGATAGCTCTCACCTGGGCCGGAAAGAGGCCGCGAGTAACTTGGGAGGTACTGACCAAGCCATACGATCTGGGGGGGTTTGCCTTGCCGGATATGAGACTTTATTATCTTTGCGCGCAGGCGCACTTTGCGAGCTACTGGATAAACTCTCCGCCATACACTCCGCACGTGGCGCTGGAGGCCAGCGCAGTTTTGCCGTATCCACTAAGAGCCATGATAGTAAATAAGCACTCGGTGTTTGAGAAGGGGGAGATTGACACTGTGCGCCTCACGGCGACCGCGTGGACTGCCCTGGGTAAACGGGCTGGCAGATTGCCGCTGTACGCCCCGGCCATGCCGCTACTTTATCACTCGGATATCTCTGTCTCGGGTGAACCGGGAGGGCTCCAGATTCTGCGGGAGGCTGGACTACAGACTATGGGGGATCTATTTCCAGGAGCCTCGTTCCTCTCCTCTCGGGAGATGACCACCTGCTCGACGAATGCTACTATGTCCACCTTCGTGTATGTCAGGCTGCGTGCTGCTGTGCGTGACTTATATCCAACGTATCCGGAGGAACCCTTGGCCCTGGGTGCGTTGCAGTTGCTCTATACGGTCAAGGACAGGACTAAATTGCTATCTAAATTATATGAGGCTGCGCAGGAAGATGAGGGTGGGGGGGCGACCCTGGCTAGAGCAAGGTGGGATAGGAGTCTCCCGGAACCGCTGAGTGATGCAGACTGGAATGAATGCTGTGCTATGACCGGTGGGTATGTGATCAATGGCAACTTCCGCCTACTGCATTACAAATTTCTACAACAGTGGTACTATACTCCGGCCCAACTGGTACGATGTGGGCTCAGGTCCTCTGCTCAATGTGTCCGCTGCAGAGCTGAGGACGCTGACTTTATACACCTGGCCTGGGGTTGCTCACGTGTGTACGACTATTGGAAGGAAGTGACTGAAAGGCTAACTGTCATGACCTCGACTGAGATAAAGCTGGATGTACGCCTGTGTCTGTTGGGCATTGCCTCTGGGGTGGCTGCGCCGTCGCGGCGGCTTGTGGTGTTGGCGCTTCAACTAGCCAGAAGAAGGGTTGCTATGGTCTGGGGAGGGAGGAGAGCGCCTGAAGTGCACCTGTGGCTGAAAGATATGGCCTATTCCAGGGATCAATTGAACTGTTACTATGAAGAGTTGCCTGAGATGTCTCGCCCGAGGGATATCTGGGCTCCGTTTACACTCTACATGCTATCTTTAACTGACACTGCTAGCGACGGGAGCGTGGCTGCTGCTTTATCAGACTGCGAAGAGGGGGCGGATTGAAAGCGTTGTAGGGCGAGGGAGCTTGGTTGGCCCTGTATTTTGTGTGCATGCCTGGGCGATGTTCATGACAGTGAGAACGCAGTGTGCCGTAGGGACTGGTATGATACCCGTCGACACTGATCCTTGATGTGACCTCTGGATGTCTCTGGGAGGAGGGTGAAGGTTCCCTACCTGGGATGTGCCGTTAGACATACGTTGCCTTAACTGCCCAACCACAACATGCCTGCTAGAATTAGACTACTCACTGAGACCAGGATGGGATGGGGGGGTGGGGTCGGGATTTGTTGAGGTTACCTTTTTCTATAAAAACCTGTAAAATAGACCGAGATCACATGGGGCGCTCGACCGCACTCTACGGGTGCGCTGTAACTATTACACCTGGATTAACTGTTAGTGCCTACGTGAGATGGGACTTTTGGACTCCTGCAATCGTGCCTATGATATTTGCTGTAAAGCTTATATGATAACTGTGGTACACCCATTGCGGCCGGCCCCAACAGCGGGTTGTAGGCGCACCGCTGTGTATATGAATAATGTGCAATAAAGGTCTACCAAAAAAAAAAAAAAAAAAAAAAAAAACTGTCCGATGGTGAGAATGCCCCTGATTTTGCATAGGACTGCCAGGGGCAAGGGAGGGATCCAGTCGAGCTCTGTGTTGACCAGCAAGGTCCTTACGTCACCGCTAAGGTCCTGGGTACAGAGTCTCCATTTTTGGTAGACACTGGGGCGACACGTAGTGTGTTATCGAAACGACTGATTCCAAGGGCACCCTTGTCTGGCTCACACATTACATCGATAGGTTTCGATGGAACGCCCTCCACTAATCCCCTGTCCGTACCTATCACCTTTGACCTAGAAAGCAACACCACTGACACGACATTTCTGCTCTCCTCCAACTCCCCAGACGCCATTATGGGCATTGACTTACTGAAACATTTTCGAGCTACCATTAGATGTTCCCCGGATGGAATCCGAGTCATCCTGTACGACAACCCAGGCATGCCCAGACCCTGCCCCTTACGACACATGTGCTCCATGACTGACGCTGACCTGTCCCTGCTTGACACCCTGCCTCCGTACCTGTGGGCCAAAAATGACTCTGATGTGGGACGAATGATGATTGACCCTATTCATATAACTGTAAGACAGGACGCTATGCTCCCGAAACTCCCGCAATATCGGATATCCCCAGAGGGCGAGAAGGCACTGGTAGCGATCATCCAGTCTCTGGTAGATGCAGGAGTGGTTGAAGAGGTGGTTAGCAACGTCTGCAACAGCCCAATCCTACCTATTGTTAAGAAGCAAGGCGAAGGAGATGAGAAAGCATACCGCTTCATCATCGACTTGCGAGAGATTAACAAAGTGGTTGTACCCCAATACCATGTAGTCTCAGACATCACCACCATTCTGACCCTCATCCCGTCCACTGCCACCACCTTCACTGTCATCGACCTTAAAAATGCGTTTTTCTCTATCCCGATCCATCCAGACAGCCGTTATCTCTTCGGCTTCACTTTAAAATCCCGCTCGTACCGATTCTGTAGAGCTCCCCAGGGGTACACTGAAAGCCCCAGCATTTACAGCCAGGCCCTCAAAAGACAGCTGGATGCCTTCCAGCCACCAGATGGAGTGGTGTTGATCCAATATGTCGATGATATCCTTTTGGCGGCCGACACCACCCCACTTGCAATAACAGCCACTATCCAACTCCTACACTTTCTTGCAGAGAATGGCCATAAAGTTTCCAAAAAGAAATTACAGTTCTGCCAGCCACAAGTGACATACCTAGGCCATCTCCTGTCCAAAGAAGGGAGGAAACTTACACCCGACCGAATCCAAACCATCCTAGACACCCCCATCCCAAAAACACAAAAGCAAGTCCGCTCTTTGGTTGGCCTAACCTCTTTTTGCAGACAGTGGTTACCTAACTTCAGCCTCATTGTAAAACCCCTACTTGCCCTATTAACCAAAGATGCCTCCTTCCCTGAGTGTCAAGCATCCTTTTGTGAATTACGAAATGCACTCTGTTCAGCACCTGTCCTAGGAACCCCGGATTACTCCAAACCCTTCTCCCTCTTCACCCACGAAAGGGAGGGGTGTGCATTGTCTGTCCTGACTCAATCAATTGGTCCTAAGCAGCGCCCTTGTGCCTACTTCTCCGCCACTCTTGATCCTGTAGCCAGAGCCTTGCCTGCCTGCCTTCGAGCAGTAGCGGCCGCTGCTGTCTCTATCCGCCAGAGCGAAGGAATAGTACTTTCAAACTCCCTCACCGTGTTAGTGCCCCATGCTGTCGACACCCTTCTGAACCAAACCAAGACTCAACACTTAACTAGTGCACGACTTACAGGGTATGAACTGACGCTACTTGCACCCCACATCACACTAAAGAGATGCACAACTTTGAACCCCGCCACATTGTTGCCCCTGCCTGAGAATGACCCCGACGTCCCTCCCATACACGACTGTGTGACCCTCACGGACGAACAAACTAGGAGTAGAGTTGACCTCCGAGACACTGCTTTCACTGACCCCGATGGAGAACTATGGGTAGACGGCTCATGCATCAAACTCCCAGATGGCACCACTTCAGCTGCCTATGCAGTTACGACAGCCCGAACAGTAGTTGAGACAGCCTGCTTCACACAACGATCTGCCCAGGCAGCAGAACTGATAGCCCTCACACGAGCATGCATCATAGCCACAGGGACCACTGCGAACGTATATACCGACAGCTAGTATGCCTTCGGGATGGTCCACCATTTTGGACTCCTGTGGAGGGAGAGGGGATTCCTGACGTCCCACGGCACCCCCATCCTTCACGGAGATTTGGTTTCTGCCCTGATTGAAGCCATTCTCCTCCCCAAACGACTAGCAGTGATCAAATGCCAGGCACACAAGAGGGTGACAGACATAGTCGGACAAGGGAATGCACTGGCCGACATCACTGCACGAACCACAGCTGAGAATAGGACGGTGACACGCATGTATGTGACCAGGTCACAAGCAGAGAAATGGACTGACGCAAGGGAAATGATCAGAGACATCCAGTCGGCCAGCACCCCTCACGAACTGACTAAGTGGGCAGGGGTGGGTTTGAAGGACGATGAGGGCTGCTGGCGAACAAAAGATGCAAACAAATGGTTGCTGCCTGACTCATACCTGATCCCCATACTGACGATGGCTCATTCCCCCGCACACATAGGATCCGCACCCATGATCGAACTCATTTCCAAAGTCTGGCACAACGACAAAATCCCCGACTCAGCCAGACGCCTAGTCCAACAGTGCCTTATCTGTCTGCAACACAACCCCGGGAAAGGAACTGTGGTGCCCCGGGGAGGGTTTGGGATCCCCAATCACCCCTTTGAGGTCCTCCAGATGGACTACATCCAACTAGAAAGATGCCAAAGCTTGAAGTATGTACTAGTCATCGTATGTGCCTTCAGCAAATGGGTAGAGGCCTATCCAACCCGTGACAACACTGCCATGACTACTGCCAAAGTACTACTGAAAGAATTCTTCCCTCGCTATGGCCTTTGTCGAATTTTATGGAGCGACAATGGCCCCCACTTCATAGCTGAGGTTATCCAACTAATCCTAAAGGGGTTGGGGGTGAAACAGAGATTTCATGCAGTCTTCCACCCCTAATCCGCCGGCCTGGTGGAACGCCATAATGCCACACTGAAGCTGAAATTGTCAAAAATAGTGGCCGCCACTGGACTTAAATGGCCGGATGCCCTCCCACTGGCATTGTTATCGATGCGCTCCACTCCCACCAAGCATCATTTGACCCCCTACGAGGTTGTATTCGGGCGACTGATGAACCTCTGGACTGCTCCCAAACCAACCTCCATCCATGACGTCCCGGACGTCCTACTGTCTGATTATTTGTGCAAATTAACTAAGACGTTGTCTGTCATTCATCAACAGGTGCAGCAGGCCATCCCCGATGCTTCCAGGGGCCCCGGCCACGACATCCAACCAGGAGATTTTGTGCTAATACGAAATTTCCAGCGGACCAAGAGTCTGGAACCCCGGTGGACGGGCCCCTGGCAAGTGCTGATCACCACACGAACGGCGCTTCGAGTGGAGGGGAAGAAGCACTGGCTGCACGCACATCATTGCCGGAAGGTCTCTGCGAACCTGGCCACGACAGAAAACGTCAACGCCCAAGAAGAGCTCCTGAACAAGGACCGACCGACATTGAACTGTTATCCCGATACTGGGGCACTTGAACTTGCAAAATTCTCTGACCCCACTGTGCCATCCAGAGAAGGGTATTTCCTGCGTCGAAAGGAGGGAGCTTCGGCTAAGTAGACCTCAGACTAAGTTGAATCTCAGAACGGTGACCTAAGCACAACCAAGGGTTGCCGGGAGAGAAGCTAAACGAAGTCTGTGGTTCTGCCCGCTACCGAGCCCCTTGAAGGTGATGGAAGCGCCAGATAAGAAGATGATGGAAGCGCCAGATAAGAAGATGATGGAAGCAACAGGAAATACCCACTATAGAAACCCAAAGACTGACAATTTGCTCAAATCAAAGACAATCGCCCTTTTTATTGCCTTCCTCTTCTGCCTCCTCCTCATGACCTCCTTCTGGATTCTGGAGGAAAGCACACCGGCTCATGAGGCATTGCTACCTACTGCACAACCAACACCCCTGAAAGAGCATCACCTAATCCCTCTGTCGCCTCAGCTGCGAGAAAGGCGCAGGGAATTCTGGAACAATTCCTTTGTGCAACTGTTGCACCAACACAACCTTGCTGCAAATGCCACGAACTGCTGGATCTGCGGGTTGCTCCCGCATGCCACTGGACACTCCATCCCCTTCATCCCTTCTCCTTTCTCAGTTCACGGCTCCTGCCTCGCCTGGTTGATCCTCATGCAAGAAAGCCACAAGGACAACGCCACCTCCAGCCAGACAGTGTCGCACTTCTACTCTGGTTTCTGGCTGAACAAAACCGAAAAGACCTCTGCTGCCTTGTGTCCTGCGCTCACAGGCGCCACCTTCCTTAAAGACATTCCAGCCAAAGAACGTGTTGAAGTACAGGTACTCCACAATCCAGCTAGATCCACCTTCTCTCATCTGCAGAAACAAACCACCGCCACTCTGACTGTGGCTCTGTCTGTTATTAATGTCACAGGTCTCGTGTGTCTCGAAGGCCAGGGATCACAGCCGGTGGGTCGCAGTTCCTGCCGAATCATTAGAACATTGGACTCAGCCGACCCCCCTTCCTTTGTTGCTTCTCCAAACATGTACTTTGTGTGTGGCACCAAAGCTTACACCTGGCTCCCGAAAGGTTGGAAGGGTATCTGCTACATTGCCTTCATTCTTCCCCCCACGTATGTAGCCCCTGCTAACCATCACCGGCAGAGGCGTGCAGATGACATGGAACAAGCCGACTCCACTGGAGCACAGTTCCTAGATGCAGCAAAGGGACTTGTTCCCCTGTGGGGCCCAATGGCAAACAGCCGTGCTATCCGACACCTGACCCAGGCAGTAGAAACGACAATCAACATCACGGCTGGCATCCTCGCTAACAACACAGCGGAGCTTCAGGCGGTCCGTCTTGTGACCCTTCAAAACCGCCTTGTCCTAGACGTGGTCCTAGCCGACCGAGGAGGAGCATGCCGCATCATCGGATCTAGCTGCTGCACCTACGTGCCTGACAACTCGCCTTCCGTCTACAAGGCAATTGAACACCTCCACAGACTTTCCTCAGAGGTTCACCAAGAACAAGAAGGATGGTCACTTGGGAGCTGGTTTTGGGACACTTTGAAGAACTGGGGTTGGAGGTTGTTTTCCTTCATACTGATACCTGTTGTAATATTATGTGGGTGTTGCTTAGGTATCCAATGTCTGCCATCTTTGTGCGGCCTTGCTTCTAACTGTATGTGCCCAAAGACTTTGGACTTCCGAAATGAGCACATGAGTCCCCTCTATGAAGTAGAGATACGTGGCCTTATGGGGATAAATCCAAACTGACAAGTTGGCGAGACATGTTAAAAGGGAGGACTGTGGAATTTTAGTTTGCGATCTAAACATCATCTGCGCCAGCTTGTCACCCACGTACGACGTACACGGCAGCCATTTTAGGTATCATGGTCTCCCTGTCCACGATCGATCGCCAGCGCGCCCCTCTGACCGAGCAAGCATCCTCCGCGCACCCTGGCTCCCCCTCCCTCCCCCTCATGAGCATAACCCTTCTGCATGACCCTGTCCTTGGGAGTCACGCCAGCGCCTGACCAGCACCTCCTCTCCTCCCATGAATGCCCCTCTATGATAAACCTTCCCTCCGCGCTCAATTGTCCACGCGGCATGAATACCACTCCTTTGAGGACCTCTTACCCCATGTCCGACTGTCCACACAGGTCCGAGGCCATTGCCTAAGCCGGGAGATACCATTTACTGCCCCTCATTGTATGGAATCGCCCCTCTTCAAAGGACACACTGTTGATCAGGGCCTCCCCACCCCCTGGGATATGATCAGGCGCACACATCCTAAGACTTGGCGAAACACTCAGCTGCGTGATGACCCCCTCCTCTTATCAGCAGGTTGAGGACCTCTATTGTGAAGGTATACGGGGGTGGGATTGACACGAGGATTATGGGGATGTCTTTTTTTCCTTACTTCACAATGTTATGATTGTAATAAAGAAAGGTCACATGCCATAAACCGGTGTATAAGAGGCCAGGCCTCAGAGAGGCTGTTAGAGCACCTCGAGACGATACCTTGTTGTCCGATCTGATGTGTTCTGCTCCGTCGGAATAAAACTTCTGTTTCCTGCCTTCTGGTCTCCGGCGCCTGTCTCATTGCTTGGTAATTTGAATGGTACAAGGGCGGTTAGCGCCGGGCAATCTTGAAAAAGGTCATAGCCCTACCTTTTTCCACATCTCCTCAAATATCGGCCTCTCCAGACCCATAAAATAATCCAGCCCAGCCTTCCATGCAGACAGGGGTGGGGCCCTCACTGACTTCCATGCCCGGGCCAGGTCCCGCTTAGCCACCACCAGCCCTAAGAGCAACAGGTGACGCTTATATATGTTGCCCCCAACCCCTTCCATAATATGCAGTAGGCCCAGCCGGTGGGTACAAGGAAGATCCCAACCCAGGACCTCGGCCAGGCAACTCCACACACCCCTCCAGAACCCAGTCAGTCGGCCACACGACCACACCGTGTGCATCAGGGAGCCAGGCACCACCCCACAACGCAGGCACTCCGGGGATGCAATTAAACCAGCCTTCCACAAACGTTCAGGCGTATAATAAGCACGGTGCAAGTATTTAAATTGAATCAGCCGGAGCCGGACAGCAATGGCGGTTCCGCGTGGGGATTCCAGCGCCTCCCTCCAATCGTCCTCATCGAGGGGGCCCACGTCCACCTCCCACGCCTCCCGAAGGGAGTGTAGGGTGGAGGAGCAATGAATAACAAGTGTCTGATAGATCTTAGAGACCTTCCTGTCCCCCAGGTCCCCCATAAATACTTTGGCCTCAACCGGGCTAAACTCCGGCAGGGAGTCGAGGCCGGCGATGCTCGGGGTGAGGGCATGCCGCAGCTGGAGTTAGCGGAAGAACTGGGACTGAGGCATCTGGAACTCTGTGCGGAGCTCCTCGAAGGATTTGAGGGTGGTGCCGGACATGACCTGGCCCAGTTGTGTAACCCCAATGGCCTCCCAGCCCTCGAACCCGGTCAGGGCCGCCAGTTCCGGTAGCAGGCCGTTATGCCAGAGCGGCGTCTCAGCTGTCAATTTGCCCCACCATCCCATGCGGCGTAGGGACTGCCGCCACACCGCAAAAACCACTCTAGTGACCGACGGCAACCCACGACGTAGGCGAGCCGAATAAAGGATGGTGTGGAGCGTGTGATCCCCCATGAGCAATCGTTCCAGGGCATAAGCCGGATCACCCCTGTCGCTATACCACCAGTCATTGAGGACAAGCAGTTGGGAAGCTTGGTAGTAGGAGAGGAGGTCCGAGGTGGCCAAGCCACCACAGTACGTGGACAGAAAGCACGTCCTCAAGGCCACCCTGGCCGCACCGCCATCCCACAGGAAGCGGCCCAGCACAGAATTAACCTGACGGAACCATTCCAGGCCAATGGGGTGCGGGAAATTCTGGAGTTGGTATAGTAGCCTCGGAAGCGCCACCATCTTGAAGATGGCCGATCTCCCGAAGATAGTGAGTGGCATTCTGGACCAAGTCTTAACATCAGCCTGACCCGTTCCCACACCGGCAAGACTCCACGCGCCCATGCCACGGCCCGCGATTCCGAAAGGAAAACGCCTAGATATTTCAGGCCATCAGTCGCCACTCGCAACTCTGCGGCCCAGGGGTCGTCAACCACTCCGCCACCCAGCACCCACAGGGTCGATTTGTTCAGGTTAAGATGAAGACCCGAGACCTCGCCAAACGCCCGCATGATCTCCAGAACTCGGGGACCCGATTGCCGTAAATCCGTGAGGAACAGGAGGACGTCATCTGCATACAATGCAATCCTATCCACCAAGCCCTCATTCCAGGCGAAGCCACGCAGCTGGGCATCCACCCGTATCCGCGACGCCAGGGGTTCCATAGCAAGGGCAAATAGGTACGGGGACAACGGGCAACCTTGCCGAGTACCGCGACCTATATGGAAGCGCCCAGAGGTAGCACCGGCCACACGGACCGAGGCCGTAACGTTAGTGTAGAGGAGACGTATGTAAGACAAGAAAACCGGCCCTAGGTTGAGACGGGCCAACAGGGTGAACAGATACGCCCAGCTCACCGAATCAAAGGCTCCGTCCATGTCCGCCAGAAGGAGTGCCGCCTGCTCATCTCTAGCACCCATGGCATCCACCGCTGCCTGCGCCCGTCGAATATTATGCCGGGTGGCCCTGTGAGGCATGAATCCAGCCTGGTCGGGGTGGACCAGGTCAGCAATGTGAGGCAAGAGGCGGTTCGCTAAGGCCTTGGCCAGAATCTTGGCCTCGATATTGAGAAGGGAAATCGGTCTGTAAGAGTCGTGCCTATCCGGCGCCCTGCCCGGCTTCAAGAAGACCACGATTTCGGCATGACGCCAGTCTGGCGGTAGCTCTCCCTGAGCCCGTGCCGCCTCCAGGGCACGGCGATAGTGAGGTCCCAGCTGGACGTGAAACTTTTTATAGAATTCGCTTGGGTAGCCACTCGGGCCGGGCGCCTTTCCAGTGTTTAACTGACCAAGGGCTTCCCCGAGTTCCTCAGCCGTAAGCGGGGCTTCCAGGGCGGTTCTGGTTTCATCAGGGACGGCCTGCGGTAGCAGGTCGTCAAGGTACGCAGATATCTCGTCCGTCTCCAAGTGATCACGAGGAGCGTATTGCGCCTCGTAATAACGGGCAAAACTAGCCGCCAGCAAATCCGGATCGGTCATGACCGAGCCGTCGTCCGCCGCAAGACCCGGTAACACCAGGGGCTGGAAGGTCGCCTGACAAAGCCTATGGAGCATAGTACAAGACTTGTCGCCCCACTGATACACCCTGCTGCGCGTGGCGAGCCACGCCTGCAGGGCTTCCTCGTAGAGGACGGAGGCGTACGTCTGTTGGGCCTGCAGGAGCTGCCTCACAACACCTTCGTCGCCCCCGAGCCGACCGCGCTGCTCCAGCTCCTCCACGCGGGCCGCGGTGGTCACAATGGCCTCCCGATGTTTTCGCCGAGCTGCCACACACCAAGCTATATCAATGCCCCGGAGCGTGGGCTTCAGCGCCTCCCACACCACCATTGCGTCCACATCCCCCACCAAGTTTTCGCGCCAGAAATGATCAATCGCCTCGCGTAGGTGACGCACGTACTCAGGCCGCTGCAGCTGCCAAGACGACATCCGCCAACGAAATGGCTGTCGCTTGGAGGGGAGGGTCATGGTAGCTAGGACAGGGGAATGATCGGAGAGGCCTCTGGGGAGTATCGCGGCATCTCTGACTCGACTCAAACTGGCACCCGGTACAAACAGATAATCCAGTCTCGAGAAGGACCCATGTACCGCCGACACATAAGTGAATTCACGCACAGCAGGATGAAAGTGTCGCCACACATCAACCCAGCCTAGGCCACTCACAGTCGCACACAGTTTGGTGGGAGCAGCAGCAGGGGGGGATCCAACACAACAGGCACTCGCCTCAGGCGATCCAGGCCCACATCCATAACCTCGTTCCAATCGCCCCCCACCATGGTTAGTGCCTCCGGAATCTCATCCCACAGCGCAAAGAGCCGCTCAGACAAGGCCCACTGCAGGGGGGGGGGGCGTACACACTACCAAAAACCACATGTTCGGTACCCAACAGGCCCTTGATGAAAATATACCGGCCCTGGGGATCAATCCATTGTTTCTCATGTACATAAGCCACCCTGCGGTGTACCAAGATTGCCACCCCCCGCGAGCCCCTCGTGAAGCCCGCGTGATATACTTGTTGAAAGCCAAACCTCTGGAGGCTAAGGGCCTTGGAGCCCAGCATGTGGGTCTCTTGAAGCAGTAGCACATCCACCATCTCTCTCTTCCCCCAACGCAGCACAGCCCCACGCTTGATTTTATCCAGGATACCCCTCACATTCCACGTCACAACACGCAGGGTCTTTTGAGGAGACATAGTCACAGTATCAGCCATTATCAACACAGGATCCAGTACCCGGCCCTCCGTCCCACCCTGGCGCACCCCACAAAGCAACAAAATCAAAAGCCACATACACGTGTGGTCCCACCCTCCCAGCCCGAACACACAGCAACCCCTCCCAGATCCAGACCCCCCCAAACATCAGCAACAAAAGAACTACCCCCCTCACCCCGCACCCCCCGCCCCAATACCTCAGAGAACATTGAAGTATCTGTCGCGGCATGGAGAGACCCGGGTCCAGAACAGAGAACCCAGGGCCCGCCATACCAATGGATCCCAACATCCCAACCAAGACACACTCACCACCCCCCCAACAACACTCACAACCGTGAGGGTCTGAGGCCCACAAAAGGTGCCCCCCGAGTCCCACTGCGTCCCCATGAAAAGTAACAGGAGTCCTCATATGAGAACTGACTGGCATACGGAAGTCATAACAGAACAGCCTCACCAGTCAATGCGGGGCAAATCAGTACTCAGCAAATAAGATCCAGTCCCAGCAATGTTCAGCTGCCGGTATCGGAGTGCTCCGAGTCCCTGGCACCACCCGTCTGCGATGCACTGGCGGAGGCCGACCTCTTCTTAGAGCGAGACCTCCGATGGCGGCCCTTCCTGTTCGGGCGATCCGTCCGCTCCGGCGACGATCCCTGGGACCTGCCTGGGTCCAGCCCCGGCTGGGCATGCGGTCTGAGTCGCACTGCTTCGTCGGTTCAGCGGAATACCTCCTCGGGTGAATCAAAGAAATGCGTCCGGGACTGGTACACCACTCGCAGGCGGGCCGGATACAGGAGAGAGTATTGGAGCTTCAGGCCCCTCAGCTTGGCCTTAGCGGCCACAAAAGATTGTCTCTGCTGCTGCACCATCTTCGTGTAGTCAGGACAGATCATGATGGTATGATTCTCGAAGGTGAGCGAGCCTTTGTTTCTCGCCTCCCCCAGGAGGATAACATCGCGGTCATGATAGTTCAGCAGCCGGGCGATGACTGTCCTAAGGCGCTCACCCTCCGGTGGCCGCTGGGTCAGGGCCCTGTGAGCCCTCTCAATAACAAAGCACGCAGACAGCGTCCCTTCGGGGAGCCAGCTCTCCAGCCACTGGGTCAAGAACCGCTCCATGTCGTCCTTCTCGCACCGCTCCGGGAAGCCTATGAAGCGGAGGTTGTTCCTCCGCGCGCGCCCTTCGGCGTCCTCCACCCGGGCCGCCAGTGTCTTCTGGACACCCTCCACCTCCGCCAGCCTCTTCTTCAGGGCGCCAATGTCCGCTTCGGTCACTGTAATGCGGGATTCAGCCCCGGCGATCCTCTCCACCGCGTTGCGGAGGTCTTGGCGTAGCAGCATAACATCCGCTCCTACCGCCCCAATCTTGGCATCAAGCATGTCCCGGGACTGGGTGATGGCCGCCAGTATCGCTGCATTATCCGGCCTGGGGCTACCGCCGCCACCGGCCGCCCCAGAGCCACCACTAGGCCCTGTGAACTTATCGATAGGGCCATGTTTAGGCGGGCCACCTCCTCTATCCCTGGTCATGGCGCACACTGGGCAGGGCGGGGACCACTCCCGACAAGGCTCAGGAACCCTTGGGTACTGCCACAAATGCCGGATGGGACGTCGGTATCGGAGTCTCAAAGGAGGAAGGGGGCAGACCGGCACAGGCCCGAGGTCGCGAAAATCGAGGTCCCGGCTCCACCAAGGCGGGACAGGCCTCCTCCACGCTCGTCGCCACGAGCGTCTGTCCAAGGCGCAGGAAGGAGTTGCGTCGCTGTGATCTGTAGGCAGCTGTAGCTGTAGAGCCGAGCCAAGAGTGGAGCAGCGGATGCCACCACCACCCGCGAGTCCGCCACCGCCACCGGGTGACCCGAAACTCGGGGACCCCGGTCTCCAGCCGGTCACGAGGCCTCACGGTGCCGTCGCCTCTTTCTGGTCACGAAGGGGAAAATTGTTCGCCCAAGGCGCAGGAACGAGTGGCGTTGTCGTGGTCCACAGGCGACCGTAGCAGTAGAGCTGAGCCAAGAGCGGCGCAGAGGATGCCACCTCCACCCGCCAGTCCGCGACTGCCACCAGGCGTCTCGAAACTCGAGGACCCCGGTCTCCGGCTGGTCACCAGGCCGCACGTCGCCGTCGCCTCCCACCGATCACAGGAAGGGGAGAAATGCAGAATCGATACACCGGAGCAGACAGGAGACTTCACCAGATCAGTGCCAGCCACTGGGTATCAACAGCGGGCTCGGGGGCCAGGATAAATGAACGGATTAAGTCCGGGCCGGCGGGAGCTCTACAAGGCTGCGACCGCCATCTTCGCCCGCCAAGCCACGCCCCCCGATTATCGCTCTTTTCTCAAAAGTATTACGATTTGTTTATTGCATTTGTATTTATGTTGTAATTTTGTAAATGTTCTATTTTACGACTGATTAATGACTTTACGTGTTATCTCTTGGAAAGTTAAAGGTTTGGGTACACCTATTAAAAGGCAAACGGTACTCTCCCACTTATTCCATCTTAAATCAGATAGTGTTTTCGTACAAGAATCCAATTTAATAGTTTCATAAGTTCTTAAGCTTAAAAGACAATGGGAAGGACGTGTTTTTTCTTCCCCAGGCACCAGTAAACGAAATGGTACCGTAATTCTCATTCATAAAAAACGTAAAGTTAATTTTCTTTCTCAAGACTTGGATTATGAGGGTCGATGGTTACTTATTCACCTCAAAATTAATGATGTACCTATCACTTTATTTAACATATACGCACCTACTAGGCCAGACAACACTTTCTGGACACACATTTCCTCTCTTTTGATGTCTATTGATACTCCATATATTATTTTTGGTGGAGATTGTAATCAAATTGTTGACCCTTACATTGATCGCACATCTAAAGCACCTTTTATTCCTTCTGCAATGCATCAGCAATTCACCCATCTCATTGCTCATAGATCCCTTGTTGACTCTTGGAGACTCTGCCACCCACAACTTCGTGAATATACTTTCTTCTCCATCACTCACCTTTCGCAATCACAAATAGATTATCTATTTATCTCAAAAAGCACTAACTCAATCCATCCTACATGCAGACATTGGATCCATATTTTGATCTCTGATCATGCTCCTGTAATATTAGACCTAGGACTACTCCCCTTTACTACTTCTAGGAAGAGATGGCGTTTTAATACTTCATTATTAGCTGAGCAATCTTTGACTTCATCCTTTGAAGATTTCATTACTGAATTTTTTAACATAATTTATTTTCTGTTTCATCCTTTTCTATTGTTTGGGACTCGTTTAAAGCTTCTGCTAGGGAATTTATTATTTATTATGTAGCCAAAAAGAAACAAAAAAATTCTCATAAAGCGTATAAAATTCTTAAATCCATTAAATTACTTGAATCCCTTTATACATTAGCTAATTCTATAGATGATCTTAATAATCTAATCAGAGAAAAATGTAAATATAATAAATTATCCACACAAAATGCTTCTGCCTATCTTAGGGGTAGTGCGCGTTGCTAAGGTGATCAAAATAAAGCAGGCAAACTTCTTGCCTCATATCTCAAAATTAAAAAATACCGCTCCAAAATTGACTATGTATTGAATTCTGCCTCTGCCCCAGTCACTAAACATCTTGAGATTTTAGAGGAGTTAAAAAAATATTATACTTCTCTGTATACTCCTGAATCTTCTCCAGATTCCCTAGATATACAATGTTATCTTGCTTCCATACAAAAACAGTTTTCCACAATTCCCGGACCTTCTTTAATATATTACATAAAGCTAACAAATATCCCCATTCTCTAACAGTCATCTCTTTGGATGCAGAGAAATCTTTTGACCGAATGGATTGGTCTTTTATTTTTCATACTGGTTTGGTTTTGGTCCCCAATTCATTTCTTATATTTCTTTATTATACACTTCACCCAAAGCTACCATTTTTACTAATGGTTAGTTCTCTGACTCCTTTATACTACAAAGAGGTGTTCGCTAAAGCTGTCCCCTTTTCCCTCTCCTTTTCATTCTAGCTTTAGAACCATTTCTAGCTAAAATCAAACAAAACTCTGAAATATATTGTTTCCAACATGATAAACTTCATGTTAAAATGAGTGTCTACGCTGATGACATTCTCTTGTTTTTATCTAAACCACAACTCTCCATTCCAGCCTTTATAGCAGAAGTCAAAGCTTTCTCTTTACTTTGTGGTTGCAAACTAAACCACTATAAATGTGAAATTCTACCCTTGAATATCTTGTGTTTCAAACAAGATTTTCTCTCCACTAATTTTTCATGGAGTCCTCAACAAATTAAATATTTATGTCTTCTATTTGCTCCTTCTAATAAGAAAATGCTTATCCTAAATATGACCTGTCTCTTCTCTACTCTTTCTACTTCTACTGCTAAGTGGCATCCTTTATACTTATCCTGGTGGGGCAGACTCGATACCATTAAAATTAGGCTGGGTCCCAATATTTTTTTTATGATCTCAGCTATCCCTCTCCATCTTCCTGCGTACTTTTTCAAAACAATTAATTATTTTCTGTCAATATTTTTATGGAACAAGAAAAAACCACCTATACCTTTCATTAAGCTAAAATGCTTCAAATCTCAGGGGGGGGGGGGGTAATTTTCCAGATTTTCAGCTTTACCATAATGCCTTCCTTTTTAAGCAACTCTCTAAGGGCCAGATGTAGGAAACCTAATTCCGTTCGGTAACTGCCGAAATTACTGAATTTCAGCCGTTACCGACCGGAATTAGGCTTTTCAGATGTAGGTGGCCAAATTGTAGGATTTGGTAGCAGCAGCGGCCCGTGGAGGGAGTTGCGGTGGGGCAGAGAGGCGGGGCGGGGGAGGATAATGGATAATTGGAGGTAAGTAAAGAATTTAATTAATAAAACAAATTTCGTAGCGCGCGTTGCATCACATTTTGCGATGCATGGCACGCTACGAAATTCGTTGTATTAATTAAATTGTTTACTTACCTCCAATTATCCATATGCCGGTTTTTAGCACCCCCCACCCGGCCCCTCCCCCACCCCGCCTCTCTGCCCCACCTCAACTCCCTCCACGGGCCGTGGCTGTTTGGTAGTTTACTGAATCAGTAACTTAGGGAATCGGTAAATTACCGAATTCCTAACATACCGATTCGGTAAATTACCGAATCCTTAATGTAGAGAGCACTCAAGTGAGTGCTTTTTACATTTAAGGATTCGTTATTTACCACCAACTATTAGTTGGTGGTAAATTCCGAATACCTTTCAAAAAGCGATGTTTAATTTTTTATTCAGTGCCATGTGGCAGACATACATGCCCTTAGGGCATGTATGTCTGCCACATGGCACTGAATAAAAAATGTCTGCCACATGTGCACCCATGCACTATACAGGGGTGCAACAGGGTGTCAATGTGACACCCTGGCACCCTTGTAGGTCGGTAGTTCTCATTCATTCCTATGGGCCTAATGAATGGGGAATACCTATTTGGTAAATACCGAATCGGTATTTACCGAATTTTACTGATTCGGTAAAATTTACCCAATCATTATCTACATGTCATTTACCTATTCTAAAATACCGAATCGGTAAAATTTGGTATTTTAGGATCGGTAAATGATATTTACCTACATCTGGCCCAAAGTCATTAAAGGATTCTACTCCCAATCCCTCTCCATTATGGAAGGACTTAGAACACTCCTTTCTATCCCCTTTTTCCTTTAATGAATCCCTCACTTTCACTCATAGATTTCATACTCTATCTTCACCTATACATAATACTACTCACAAACTTTTTCATTCCTTTATGCTATCACACCTCTCAGCTAAGGACCAATTTCTTAATTCATCTATATGGCATAATAAATGTCTTAAAATTAATAATAAACCCATTTTTTGGAAGACTTGGCGAGACAGAGGTTTACTTTGGATCCATCAGTTATACTCAAACGATTCTTTCCTTACCTTCTCTGATGCACAATCACTTTATCAGTTACCGAAATCTTTCTCTGTCAAATTTAATTTGTTGATCAAACATTTAACAGATTCTATATCTCTTTTATCCTCTACACCACACTCTTTATTACCTCAACACAACATTCTTCCCATTTTAAGTGGCCAAGCTAGTGCATCATCCATTTACAAATTCCTTACTACACCTATTGTACACAGATCTAAGACCCAGACGGAACTCCAATGGGAATCTGATTTCCACTCCTCATGTCCTAGTATTTTTTGGGACAAATTATGGTTGAAACTCCGCAAGATCAGCCAGCACAACTCAAACACTTTTCGTAATATATAAACGTCTTCTATTCACACCACTATCCTTACATAAATTTCAACCCACACTCTCCTCAGATTGCTGGTCTTGTAATGCTTCTCATGCACACCTATTTCATATGCTCTTTTTATGTCCCTCTACTCATCAGTTTTTGTTGAAAGTATGGTCTCAAATTAATACCATTTGCCATACCGTTTCCCTTTCTCCCCTGAAGCTGTATTTCTAGGCTCATTATCTGATAATTGGCAAACCCTTTCTCATAACATGGACACTGTGGATTTATTGATTGCTATTGCTTTACAGCAAATAACAAAAAATTGGAAACAGTCCACACAACTTTCCTTTCAATCTTGGTGGTACAGTGCATGTTATAGCCATCGACTAGATCGTGCCCATGTCTATCCTTTGTCCCTGCTCCTGAAAAGAGAAAGCATGTGGTCTCCTGTGACTATTTTCTTAGACGTTTCTGCACAAAGATCTACCCGTTATCACCCTTCATCGGAAGAGTTCTCCAAACCACCATGAGTTGTTTATAATGATATACTATTGTTTTACATCTGTAATTATATTTTCTTTTTTTCTTTCACTTTAAATTGATATCATACTTCTGATTTACAGCAATTTCCTCCTTTTCTTTTTCAATGCCTTTTAAAGTATATTAAGCTTTTTTACCTTCATATGTATTTAATTAATTATAATTCTAGTGTTTGCTTCACCCTTGTTTATCCTTCCCTCTCTCCCCCCACCCTTTCCTTTCTCTTTCTGTCATACATTTTATATCAACAGTTATGTATGCAACTATTTTTGATTCATTACTTCTTGTTTTTGCATTATGTACGTTTTTAATTCAATTTATGTTTTTAATTGTCATTTGATATCTATTTGATTGCTTGTATTTGGTTGCATTTTTCTAAAAAACCATTTATGTTTAAAGTTTAAACAAACTCTGGGGATTCTAAGATTCCAAACTTTAAGGGAAACAGTTCGAATATATAATAAAGTAAGGTTTCCTACCCACGGAGGACAGTTAGGCCGGCCTCAAGAATAAAGATTGATAGAACTGTCCTCAGCCATGCTAACCGGGAACAGATAGAACAAGGCAGCCTCAGAAAGCTGAAGCACGGCAGAGGGCATAATACTCTTCTTTAAGTCTTTGCTGACCTTTGAAGAGCAGAATGTACCCCGCAGAGGGATGTAAGACACCTGGCACCGGTCTCAGCCTTAGACTGACCTACCAGCGCTAACATACCCTAGTCATTCAGTATGACCATTCCTTTGAAGCAAGTGCAACCAGGTCGACCAAATGCCTGGCCGAGGCGGTAGTAAGAGAGGTTGAGCAAGACCTCTCTGCACATAGTTGCCCAGTAGATAGAAGGAAATGAAGTAGAGGGAAGTTAAATTACCCTGAGGGCAGGAGAGAGATCAAGAAAATAAAAAAATAGCCATGAGATTGAGATAAGTAAAATATTGAATTTAAAGCAGTGTTAGCTAATTATTCCTCAGTTATTTCCCCTCACCAATGTGTATGAAGATATTATGGGAAGAATATGGCCTGGATGACCTGGATGGATTACTTTGAGCTAGCCCTCACTATGCAGAAAGAGACCAATGGGTATATGGAGATTATGGAAGTTGATGCAAATGACGAGACATTTTATGAAATAATGATGAAACTGTGAGGAATTTCACCCTGTCTTCTTTTTTGTAGCTAAATAATTTATGGGATATCCTGAGGAAGAATGCCATCCATAGTACAAAGAAGAACAGTAGAAGCCATCCATCAGTACGAGGAACAAAGTACTAGAACATTTCATCATATTTCATAATTGGGGCCCCTCAGGGACAATACCTCACTCCTTCTAACTGCCCACAAGATGTACCTCAGTGCCTCCATATTTGTTTAAGGTCTACATGAGACCTTTTACCACCATTATTTGTTCTTTTGTCCCTAATTTATAAACTTACGTTGATGATTGTCAACTCCTATTTAGACTTAGCAATGGCTCAATATTTACCTCACGCTACAAGAACAAAATTTCAATGGGATGTCATTGGCTTAAACTCATGAACGACAAAACCGACATTCTGATTAGTTGTGGTAATCTGAAGCAATGGCACCCTTCAAGGTAGCCTGACGGTTTTGGTTCTTGTCCTCATCTGGCAAAGTCTGGATAGGGTTTAGGGGCCTGTGCTTCAGTTGGACAATTGCATCTCCTCTGTTGTCCTTTAGTGTCCCTTTCACATGAGAGGACTCCGTCCTGTACTTTCCTTGCTTTCCTTTGAGAGTAGATCAACCTGCATTTCAGCTCTGATGGAATCTAGACTGGACTACTGCAGTGCAGTCGCGGCCTATCCCCTGTCAAAGTGATGGGGCGGCCAGAGGAGGGGGCTGGGAGGGAGAGGTCGGGGGAGGTTCGGGGATAAAATAAAAATATAAAAATAAATAAATAAACATACCTGATTGCCACTTTTTCAGCTGTATGCTACATTGCACTATTCTTGCTACTGGGACATGCTCCCAGGCTGCACTGTGGCCAATCATGAAGATGCAGGAAAGCAGCGTCAGGATTGGCCTGAGTGCTACAACGTTGTGCCCCCAGGCAGACTTGGACCTGTGCCTGCTTTTTCTAGGGGTGAGCGGGAAATCCGTTACGCTCGCGGATTTTGCGGATTTTTGGGAAATCCGCAATCCGCGAATTTTGCGGATTTCCCGCAAAATCGGCAAAAAAAATCCGCGAACGTAACGGGTTCAAAAGTTGAACCCCCACTCATGCAACTATTTTACAATGGCGCCAGCAAGCTGCCAGCGCCGTTGTAAAATAGTTACAAAGTTAGCTTGCACAGGAACCACTAGATAAAACGAAGCAGGTGCTGCTTTATTTTATCTAAGTGCTTCCTGTGCAAGCTAACTTTGTAACTATTTTTCAACGGCGCTGGCAGCTTGCTGGCGCCATTGTAAAATAGTTGCATGGCTGGGCACAGGTCTGCAGCTCACTCAAGGGACCCCTGCGCCCTTCGGGGCGATTGCATAGTAACACACACATGGTTGCTCGAACTAGTTGATGCTCAAATTCAGTGACTCATTCATTAGCCCAAAAACAATCGTGCGCGTCGTCGAGGCTGGACAGGTGTGCCTTCTTCCCAAATCTACTGTGGAAAATCAGCTGTGATGCTGGATAGGCTTTGCATCCTTGACTTTCACGAGCGCAATACCCGTGCTGTTCCTGTGACCAGGAGCTTCTTTCTCTTCATCTGCTGAACTGATCTTTCTCTGACCTTTTATTCACACAAGAGGCACATACCCTACTGGGCACATTGTGTTCGCACGGCTTTCTGCAAGTTCGCACGCGTTTTGTACAATTTCGCAATTTGCGAAATTGTACAAAACCCTCGCGAACTTGCAGAAACCCGTGCGGATTCGCGGATTTTGCGGATTTTCGCAATCCGCAAATTCGCAAATCCGCAAATTCGCGGATTGCCAATCCGCAAAATCCGCTCATGCCTAGCTTTTTCCAGCCCTAGTAACGGTGCTGAGGCTGGAGAAAGCTTCACTTCACATGAGATGCTTGGCCAGCCTGAAACGGCCGGCCAAACACTTCATGTGCAGTGAAGAGACAAGGGAGTGCCCTTCAGCTCCCCCACCACAGTGTCATCCCCTGGACCCGCCCCAAGACTTGTTAGAGTCCTGGGGAGGGTCCAGGGGGATTAAAATAAAATGGGGTTGAACCCCGTTTTATTATCGTTTTATTTGTGGGTGGTGGTGGCCAAATGGAGGTGCCGCCTTTTTTCCTAGGGCCAGATGTATGACCCTGTTTAGAAGTTTTAAATTGGAACAAGGCCTGTTTGTGACTGCTAAAAAGGGTTGTGATATGTACAAAGACAATTTGGTGAGTCGGTAACCTATTACTGACTAGCAAAATAGGGTTTGCGAGTCACTCTTTGGAAAGTGTGTGCCAAGAGCGCCCCTTCCTAATAGCAAGACGCACGGGTATGTACAATTGTTTTGAGACCATAAATGTGGTTGCAAAACAATTGCAGTTGTCACCAACTTGAAGTAGGTAGTAAGCCAGTCTCAAATAGGAAGGGGTCCCCAGGGGATGCCATCCCCTTTGTGAATGTATACAAGAAATATTTTTAAGGGCATGCAGTAGTCCTATGGACCACTGCCTGCCCTTAAAGAATGAAAAGAAAACTTTTCATTTTTTTTCTTTTAAATGCATCCCATTTTCCTTTAAGAAAAATGGTCTGCATTTGAAAAAAATACTGCTTTATTTTAAAAGCAAACACAGACATGGTGGTCTGCTGTCCCCAGCAGGCTACCATCCCTGTAATATGTGAGATTCTAAGGGGTGAAAATTGCGACCTACGTCATTATTATTAATGAGGTAGGTCTTTAGTGATCCCATTAGAAATCGCAGTGTCTGAGACACTTTTGTACATTCTATTTTGCAAGAGGCAAATTGCGAGTTGCAAAATGGAATGGTCGTAAATCTGTCTCCGAGTATCTTTCTACAATGCAATGCACTTATACAATAATTGATGGACATGGGAGCCTCGTATTGTTTTGAGCCTTCGGTCTCACAGGCACTATGAGCACTTCTGATGCATTGACTGCAACAGGAAAGCAGTCACACGCTTATATGGTGCCCTACTACATAGCATATTAAATGGAATAGAAGCTTTGAAGGGCTGATGGGCGCAAAACTTTAGTAGGGAGGTAACCCCATATGAATGGACTTAGTTCTTGGCTTCCATTAAGGAGGTACCCAGAAAAGCTTGATTAAAATGTACTCAAGTCAGCTTCCAACATCATACCTACTTGACCCCCAAATGGATAGCACGCATGTACCCAGGAGTGTCTGGCACTTGCCCCAGATGTGCAGAGGAGGCAACTGGCTTCTTCCAGATGGTGTGGCAGTAACCTTGATGGAGAGGTTTTGGGAGGAAGTGGTCATGCACAGCAGAGGTGATCACGACTGCAATTGTGAAGGATGCTACCAGTTGTCTGCTAGTTGTGGCCCTGCACTCCAAAAAGGCCAAATATAGCAGGAGATTTCTCGACTTGCCCTTGTGCCTGCAAAACAAAGTGTGACCATTGCTTTGAAGTCCCTTGCTGCACGCATATCGGAGATTGGCTGCAGGATCTGACTAAATGAGTACAGGAAGAAATAGATATGATTGCTAAACCAACATTTATGATACACATTCTAGGGTGGCGGTTTAAAAGCCCTTGAAGCAAATTCCGCAAAAGACTATCGTGAAGGCAGTTAATACAGTCCGCATCAACATCATCTACATACTTTATTCGGTTTGTAGCAAACCATGAGAGACAGTTCACATAAAATTAAAACAATACAGAGATAAAACATTGCAGAACAAGGCATCCAAAAATGATCAATAATAAGGTTCCTTTGTGTGACAGCTCAATTTAAAAAATAAGCAACAGACCAACGAATAAAAGGATCACTTAATAGTTGGAAAAACAGGCCAAGCCTTGGTAACATTTCTTCCAACTAAAGTGGCTTTGAAAAAACGAGATCTGAAATGCTTGTAAATTGGACAGATTAAAGGACATAGAGTCTTGAGTGGAAGTAGAGTCTCGAATGCATGGTGGGTGATCCGCACCCTATGACCATCCCAGGGGCTACTCAGCAAAGGATGCTTAATCTAACTCACTTTAATAAATAGCTATGAGAATTGGACATATCAAATAGAAGATATGGTTCTGTATGCAGGGTAGTCTGCACAACAGCATATAACCCGACTGAGACCTTTGATGAGGTGAGGGATTCTCTCCCCTCGTGTACTGGCCAAGAAAGGTGTATTTTACTCAAATGAGATCCGCTTTCATGAAACACTCAGGGTTGCTGAAAAGAGAGTGGAGGTGGTATTGGTGGTGGTATTGGAGCTCGTGGTGGTGGTATTGCTGGTGGTATTGGTGGTGGTGGAGGAGGTGGTGGTGGTATTAGTGGTGTTGGTATTGGTGGTAGTGGTATTGGTGGTAGTGGTGGTATTGGTGGTGGTGGCATTGGTGCTGGTTTTGCTGGTGGTATTGGTGGTGGTATTGATAGTGTTGGTGGTGGTGGTGATGGTGTTGGTGGTGGTGGTGGTAATGGTGGTGATAGTGGTGGGGGCATTGGTGATATTGGTGGTGATATGGGTGGTGATGGTGATATTGGTGGTGGCATTGGTGATGGTGGTATTGGTAGCGGTATTGGTGGTAGTGGTATTGGTATTGGTGGTGGTGGTATAGTGGTGGTGGTATTGGTGGTGGTATTGGTATTGGTGGTGGTGGTTTTGTTGGTATTGTTGGTGTTATTGGTGGTGGTAGTTGTGGTGGTATGGGTGGTGATGGTGGTGGTTTTAGTGGTGGTATAGGTGGGGGTGGTATTGGTGGTGGTATAGGTGATGGTATTGGTGGTGGTGGTGGTATTGGTGGTGGCATTGGTGGCATTGGTATTGGTGGTGGGGGTATTGGTGGTGGTGGTGTTGGTGGTGGTGGCATTGGTGGTGGTGGCATTGGTGGTAGTGAAAATGGTGGTGGTGGTATTGGTGGTGGTATTGGTAGTGGCTATGATTTTGGTGTTGTTGGCATTGGTGTTGGTATTGGTGGTGGTATTGGCGGTTGTGGTATTGGTGGTGGTGGTATTGGTGATGGTATTGGTGGTGGTGGTGGAGGTGGTGGTATTGGCAGCAGTTGTGGTATTGGTGGTTGTATTGGTAGATACACCCATCTCCACGAGTAGGACGCCGGGACGATTAGCGGGACTTCTGACCAGACATCACTCGGGACCAGAGTGCCCACTGAGGCAGCAGTTCCTAATCAAGCTTACCACTGACACTTTGTATGAATACACATGGTCCCCATCGAATACCGGCAGCTACCCTTTTCAGTTACAACTTAAAATTAATTCTCAACAAAGTCCCACCCTCATCCTTCCTGGCCCAGTACCGGCTCATGAAATTTTCTTCCAATCACATTTTCGCTACAGCGCGTCGCTATTCATCTGGCCTTTTCAAATGACCAATCTACCGATACCCTGACTGGGTTGGAATTATCACCAGTCGTGGGGGATTACCCACCCTATCCATTGTGGATCTAGCCCTGATGATTTGGAGTGTACCCCACTCCAATGAAACACGTGTCGGCTGGCGCAATAAATACAAGTGCCAATACTGACTGCCCTTCTTCATTGCTTCAAACAACACTAAAAAAATATTAATTGTTGATATTGAGATTGTGTGTGCACAGGTTTTGTTTTCTCAGGTTGTATTGGTGGCGGTGGTGGTTGTGCTGGTGGTGGTGGTATTGGTGATGGTGGGGGTGGTGGCATTGGTGGTGGTATTAGTAGTGGTGGTATTGGTGGTGGAATTGGTGGTAGTGGTATTGGTGGTGGTGGTATTGGTGGTTGTGGTATTAGTGGTGGGGGTGGTATTGGTGGTGGTATTGGCAGTGGTACTGGTGGTGGTGGTGTTATTGGCAGTGGTAGTATTGGTGATGGTGGTATTGGTGGTGGTATTGGTGGTGTTTGTGGTGGTGGTATTGGTGTTGGTGGTGGTGGTATTGGTGGTGGTGGTATTCGAGGTGGTATTGGTGGTGGAGATGGTATTGATTGTGGTATTGGTGGTAGTGGTAGTATTGGTGGTGGTGGTATTGGAGGTGGTATTGGTGGTGGTGGCATTGGTGGTGGTGCATTGGTGGTGGTGGTTGTATTGGTGGTGGTGGTATTGGTGGTGGTGGTATTGGTGGTGGTGGTGGTATTGGTATTGAAGACTGGAAGCGCGCAATGGTAGTACCTCTACTTAAAAAGGCGAACGGAGATCCAGAGATCTTCTCCAACTTTCGACCAATATCGCTCTTGCCAATATTCTCCAAAATCCTGGAAAAACATGTGAATAGACAGTTAGCGGATTTTGTCAATATCAATAAGCTACTACATCCCTCCCAGTCAGGTTTTAGAGCTGGTCACTTTACCGAGTCCACTCTATTATGGGTAACTGAAACTATACGTCAGGAATTGGACAATGGTGGCACGGTGGCACTCATTCTTTTAGATTTGAGTGCCGCTTTCGACACCATCTCCCATAAAACTTTGATTCAGACTCCAGAAGAAATAGGGGTGAGAGGGAAAGCGCTGGAGTGGTTAGAACAATTCCTTTCACACAGGACATTCCAGGTTTTCTCAAAAAATAATGTCTCCAATATTCTGAACTCCCTTTACGGAGTTCCCCAGGGTTCAATCTTGAGTCCATTACTTTTTAATAATTATATTACCCCTTTGGTGAAAATAGCAGAAGAAATGGGCCTCACAATTTCCTCCTAAGCGGATGATACACAACTCGTGTTCTCCCTGCAAACAACCGACAAAACTAACATCTCCTCTCTCCGCTCTGGGTTACTGAGAATGGCGAATTGGATGCACACCAAGAAATTAAAACTAAATGGGGAAAAAACTGAGCTAATCATCTTTGGAGAACAAAAGGAACTCTGGGGACCAGCACACTGGCCCACGGAAATGGGCCCAACCCCGGTCGCGGTACAATCCACTCGCAACCTAGGGGTGATAATCGATGACAAACTGTCCATGCACGTGCAAACAGCATCAACCTGCTTTGCCATTCTTAAGTGGCTGAGAAAAATCCTGTGGCAACTCCCTGAAGGGGCACAGAGAACCGTGATACAGGCCTTGATTGGCTCAAGACTAGACTACGGGAATATCCTATATCTAGGAGCCAATAAAGAGATCACGCATCGACTCCAGGTTGTCCAAAGTGCGGCGGCAAGGATGCTTCTCCATCTCCCTGGGCGAACGAGTGTTTCTGAACACCTAAGAAACCTACACTGGCTCAAGATAGGCAACAGAGTTAAATTTAAAGCACTGTGTTACATGTTCAGTATAAACACAGGGGAAGCGCCTGCTTACTTATGTTTGCTGGCGCATAAATACACACCCTCCCGAAACCTTCGGTCACTGCAAAATTTGTTGTCCCTAGGTTTAAACGGGTACCGCTGGGCGGATGCTCCTTCGCCTACCTGGCCCCGGTCTGTGGAATTCACTCCCGCTGAAACTATGTCTTGAACCAAGCTACATCAAATACCGGAAAGGCATTAAGGCATGGCTATTCAACCAATAAATTTCATACTCAACCATTAAATTCCATTCCACCTGGTAAAAACTCGGATCCAAGGCGCCGGGAAACCCTCACGGTAGCTATTGCGCCATATAAATGTAATAAATAAATAAATAAATAAATTGGTGATATTGGTGGTGGTATGGGTGGTGATGGTGGTATTGGTGGTGGTATTAGTAGTAGCATTGGTGGTATTGGTAGCAGTATTGGTGGTGGTGGTTGTGGTGTTGATGGTATTAGAAATGGTGGTAGTGTTATTGGTGGTGGTATTGTGGTGATGGTATTGGTGGTGGTGGTATTGGTGGTGGTGGTATTGGTGGTGGTATTGGTATTGGTGGTGGTAATGGTGGTGGTGTTGGTGGTGGTATTTGTGGTGGTAGCATCTGTGGTGGTGATAATGATGGTGGTGGTGCTATTGGTGGTGGAATTTGTGGTATTGGTATTGGCGTGTGGCATTGGTGGTGGTGGTATTGATGGTGGTGGTGGTGTTGGTGGTATTGGTGGTTGTGGTATTGGTGGTTGTGGTATTGGTGGTGGTGTTATTGGTGGTGGAGGAGGTGATGGTATTGATGGTGGTGGTGGTATTGGTGGTAGTGGTATTGGTGGTGGTATTGGTAGTGGTGGTGGTATTGGTAGTGTTGGTGGCGTTTGTGGTGGGGTATTTGTGGTGGTGATATTGATGGTGGTGGTGGTGATATTGGTGATGGTGGAGGTGGTGGTATTGGTGGTAGTCATATTGGTGTTGGTGGTGTTGGTAGTGGTGTTGGTGGTGGGACTGGTATTGGTGGTGGAGGGGGTGGTATTGATGGTGGTGGTAGTGGTGGTATTGATGGTATTGGGGGTCGTGGTACTGGTACTGGTGTTGGTGGTAGTGGTGGTGGCATTGGTGGTGGTGGTGGTATTGATGTTAGTGGTATTGGTGGTGGTGGTATTGGTGGTGGTGGTGGTAGTGGTGGTGGTGGTGGTATTGGCAGTGGTGGTATTGGTGGAGGTGGTGGTATTGATGGTGGTGGTATTGGGCGTGGTGGTGGTGTTGGTATTAATAAAACAACCCGTCAGGTGGCTTAAGTACAGATGACATGTAACACAGATGTCCTGTTGTCAGATTCATGCCATTAGCACAGGAGTATGTGCTACCTAGAATTCACATGACTTAATTTGCTAATCATTTCTAAATCCATTTTACTTGGGGGCTGGAAACAGACATGAGATAATGCTGGTTGAAATGATTGAAAGAAGGCACCTGTGTTAAGGGGGTGGCCATGCTGCTTAAAAAAACACAAGCAGCTTCAGCTGAAGCAGCGCATGCCCAGCCTGCAGATAGAGAAATTCAACAAAGTAAATAGTGCTTACAGACTAAATAACAGGTTCAGTGTAACACCTGAAGTAAAATGGCCAGTCGCCATGGGAGGGTACAAATGAAGACAAGGCTGTACCAAGGAGGGACTAACAAGCCTATTAACGAATCCGAAGGCAGCATTTACGAAAGATATGACACAAGCTAATGGAGAATGTGGTAGGAGAGTGGGTGCTGCTTCTCTCCCATACTCTACTACAGCAGTCTTGCAGAGCGAGCAGCGCATGCATGCTGCTACTAGGTACAACCTAAAAAGGGAGTTGCGTAATTTTGCCATGTACAATAGACATAAGTGTGCCCTTTGTATGTCAGCCCCACCTTTTTGTACCATTGTTGAAATATGTATATGTACATATGATGAACAAAAAAATCAATAAAGAAATAAGTGGTAAAAAAAAAAATTCATATAAACCTTCTAGGTTACCCCTGTAGCATACACTATTATGGGCAAACTTTTTTAAGTGTACGTTTAGATATTGTAAGAAAACAGATATCATCCACTAGATGGTACAAGTATCTATTGGTCATGGTGAATTTGACAACTCGCTAACTAGAAGCTGTACCTTTTTGCGAAATAAAACGAAAAACCATTGCTCCAGCAGTCACTGACATTTTTTCACAGATGATTTTCCTTAGGAGATTTTATTGAAGTTGATGAAACATGTTTGTGAGCAACTGGGCAGAAAGCAATTGCATACATCAACCTACCATGGTTTGGGAGAACATTATGGTGGCACCATTAAGCTCACTTTATGGTAAATAATAATTTATTAAGGAAAGGAACAGGATTAGTTGTTACTGCCAGCTTTAGTTTTAATACGAAATCAGAACCAAGCCAGCTAGGGTGCTCTTATTCAAACTATTGCTTGAACAGAAGCCTCATACTTCACTAGAAATTACCCATGAAAATTGAGAAGAAACTCTCAAGAAAGACAAATCATTTCAGAATATGTTGTTCATCTAAGAACTTGCCTGTGAAAGTTATGGGGGGATTGCTGAGCTAAGTCTAGAGACAGCCCAAGAACAACAACAAGTGTGCTATAAGAAGGCACTATGGAGGGAGTTACCTCTAGGCGATTGCCTCTTAAACATGGCAGGTTGGGTTACAGAGAACCCTGCCTGGGAAATGGGGGAGCAAATGATAGAGTCACAAACAATGGAACTGTTAGAAACCTTAAAGTCGTTCAAAGACACTTTTTATAGAAACACCAGGAAAAATGCATTTGATTTCTCACCAAATGAAAAAAAGAACTAGGAAGGGTGATAAAGAAAATGCCCTATAGGATCCCAGAAGGCCCTGGAGGAAGGCTGTACAACAAGAAGTGTACAAAATGATGGAGTTAGGGGTGCTAGATCCTCCCTTAGTGAATGGTGTTCCCCCATCATATTGGTACCTAAACCATATGGATCTATATGGTTTTTCCATTGATTTTAGAACAATGAATTGAATTTCTAAATGTTACAGTTATCCTTCGCCACATATTTATTGCACAGTTAGGGGAACCCAAGTTTATAGACACTATTGATTTAACTGAAGGATAGTAGGAGATCCCATTGAGACAGGAAGACAAATAAAACTGCATTCGCCGCTACTCAGAGTTACTGTATTGCCCTTTTTTGCACGGAGTTCCTCCTACCTTTCAGTGCTTAATAATTCCCCACAGGCTAGTTAGTGCCATTCCTGGGCATCCTCTAGAGAACACTACTTGACCTGCGGAAGACAATGAAGTACCACACCTACTGTTATTGCCATGTGGAGAGGCCTGGCATACTGTTCGGGGAACCACCCAAATTTGAAGTTCTGCTTATATTATAGGGGCCTCAATTCAGTCACCAAGACTGATGCCCACACCTGAGCTTATTGATCGGTTAGGGGTTGTCACATTTCTCAGCCCCTCGATGCCCAAGTTTAGCATGGTGATAGACTTTGGCTATCTTGAAAATGCCCAAAGTGGATAGGGTTGGGCAGGAGGACCGTTACCCCATTAGTTAGGCCATCCCCAGGGATCATTCCCACCCACTAGCTCATGCCAGACAGAAACGTGGAACCTCCAAGCACCCTCTTCAGAACACTCATGGACCTATGGAAGATTAGAAGATGACTGGACCTGCTGTCTGAGATCTAAGAAGAGCCTAAAAAACTGGGCCTTCTCTCCCACTTGTACCAAGGACAAGAAGCCACAAGCTGCTTTTTCCTGCAATAACCCAGCTAACCAGTGGCAACTGGACCTAGATCAGACCCTCCTTTTGGCCTTTGTCTGCCACTATCTGAAACTCTGTGCACCATCCCTCGGGTCCTTAGGAGCTTTAGAAGTGTTGACCTATGGTAGATTAGGACTTAGATGACAGAAGCCAGAAGGTAAAATCTTTTATCAGGACAAATTTGGTTAGTGTATTTGTCTTGCTTACGCCTATAAGATAATACAGCTCCCACACAATGGCTCAACACCTGGCGACGTAAAAGACTTTAACACAAAACAAACAACACCTTTAGAAAAGGGTTTTATTTTACAAAATGAAAGGACTCTCTCTTTTAGAATAAGGCTTGGGGTTTTATTTTACACAGTGCTCTCTAACAAAAAGGCTTTCCCGGATGCCAAATGCACAAGATTCAAATACACAAAGGGATATATATATTTATATGTAAACAATAATAACACAATTGGTAAATTTAATGCATGAATAATACTGATGAACAAATAAGCAACAAATAATATGAAATAAGACTCAAACAAATATACTGGAAGTCCTGCAAGAGATCAGAAAGATATATATAGATCAAATGATTAATTTTGAGGTTAACCTTGACTCACTCACACATCACAAAGAAAACACATCAAATGATCAAAGCCACTGGCCAAACATCACAATGGCAATAATCAAAACTCAGTACTTCACCTGGTGCAAACACTGCATCTCAACCCACTCCTGACTAGGGAAGATAAATAGCCGTGATGGAGAGCCTCAGCAACCAGGGTCGGTAGACACGTCCATCCCCACTTAGCTTCCAAATTCCCGGTTTCTAAGTCCTTAACCCTCAGTTTTATCTCCAAACACACTCGAAGGTTCACGAAAGACCTCCCCTGCGCCAATGGGATCTTAACAGAATGGGGCTGCTTCCAAGCAAGCATTCCCTGGCTGGAAGGAGTTCTCATGTCACCTTCTCCAAATCTCGCATGTTCCAGCCTTTATCTTGACAAAGCTCACAAAGCCTTCTGGGTACATTCCAAACAATCTCTGCCAAAAACAAAAATACCTTGAATGTTATTAACCCAAACAACTTGCAAACACTGCTGTGCACGTCGAAAAAGCTGAAGCCAAGCAGAGTCAGAAGAAAGGATGTCATGAGGCCATGTAAAAGCCAATAGTAAGAACTTCATAATTCTGATTAATGTACAACACAATGCACAATTGTGCACGACTGCTTATAGATTCACATACTTCATCTCTCAATGTACAACACCAAGCACATGTGTGTATCACTGCCCACAACACTGCACTACGAGACCAAAAAGTACATTCCGTAACTCGCTTTCTCTCTTACTCTTTCAAATGCACATCCTACATGTTCTGTTATTGGCAAGGCTGTCCTACTCTGTGACAGCTCCCACTGAAAGACTGCAAGATTACAAGAAAGAAACTTTTAAGAGAAACAGGCCTTTGCAAGACCATTGTACATTCATGCTAGTGTAAAATAACACACTAAAGTCAGTTAAAATAATGGTAGTCAAAGGTCACCACAGGGTGTCATACCAAAAGAGTGCCTCGAGCACTACAGTATTCGACCTGCTCGTTATCACAGTCATATTCAAGTTGGGTCTTGGTCCTGCGCTACTGCAATCATTGACTAGTATTGGCACTTTGTGCTTCTTGGGGCTAGTTTTACCTCAACTTTTAAAGATTCATATCTTTGGTTTCCCTTATTGGATTCTTGTCACTTTTTGTGTAATGTTGTTTATTAAATTTCACTCTATTTTTCGAATTTTTTTGGGATTGGTTTGTTATGTTTTGTTAAATGGATTTTGTAAAGCGCACAGCTACTCAATTGAGTGTCCCGATGCTGAGCGTGTTGACAGCAATCGCTGTGCAATAGTGACTATCAAACTGAGCATTAAAGCTGAAACAACCAGGTTTTCAGTGATTTCTTGAATGCCAGAAGATCCTGAGTCATCGTTAATTCCACCGGCAAGTTATGCCACATTTTCGCATCTTGCACCTGGAAGGAGTGACCCCCTATCCGTGCTCGGAGGTATCTGGGTGTTCATGCCAGCTGAAGTACTGTGGACCTTAGTGTGCAGTGAGGTTGGTAGAATTGGTCTCTCTTCACAATGTATCCGGCACCTATGCCATGGAAAGCATTAAAAGCCAGAACCATGACCCTAAATTGGATCCTCTTGCAGACTGGGAGCCATTGCAAGGATTTCAACTGTGTGGACATACGCACTCTGGGGCCAAGCATGAGTATTGCTCTGGCTGCTGCATTCTGGGCTGTAGTGTAGTTCCTAGTTTCCCACTAGGCCCTGCGCATTGGAATAACATAAACAGTAGTATCGACGTGGAACTGCGGATATTCCAGGCCTCCACTGACTATGCTAAACTTAATTGGGTTGTGTTACCAACTAGCTCAGAGGTCACTGGAAACTTTCTTCTCTGCATAGGAAGTGATCAGCTTCCTTGGCACAGACAAGAAGGGATTCAGCTTTCCAACAACCGTGCAACATGACAACTTTGCTCCTCAGATCAAGAGTCGATCTCTAGGGTCGTGTGAAACAATAGACATAGATTTCACTCAGTCAGTCTAGTGCAGTTTACTTTCACAGTATGTAGAGAATAGAGAGACGGGCGTTTGTCAATAAAGGGTTAACATTTATTGAACAGTCTTTCTTCTCGTACAAGAGAAATGTATTGCCACAATTGCAATAACTGTTATTATAAAAAGTACGTACAGTAAGATAAGTATTGCGAAATAGAACTGTAAAAGCATTGATATGGTTTCTTAGCCATACAATGGTTTAAAAGTAATAAAACATATATACAGTCATATATACATTAGGCTAACATACTCAACTGGTGCTTCTAACTAAGCCTACCCCAGTGTGCCTGACCTAAGCCTAACACGTGAGAAGGGGGAGTAAGTAAGTAGCTTAAGTTAAGTTGGTTTTGCCAAGGTTTGTTTCAAGAATTCTCGTCTAAGGGTTTAGTCAACACCATACCTCTGAATAGAATGATGGAGGATTGGTATCTCCTTCAGGGGTCTCTCTCGATATCCCAGTCACCCGCGAGGGTAAACTGGAAGCGCCGGGACTGGATTTCTCTGCACGAGAAAGGCAGCGGCTTCTCTCTTCAGCGCGTCGAGGAAGGAGGGGTGACAGCGTCCGCGGGCAGCTGGGCTGGATGTCTTCGCAGAGGACGGCTGCACGGCTCCTCAAGCGTACTGAACCATAGTTCGCGCTGTAGCGGCGATAATGGTAATCAGTAGCTTCACCACCACAGGATAGTAGGCTGCAGCGACAGAGTGCTAGTTTTTACCAACACGGGGTCATGCAGGCAGCTGGCATCAGCAACAGGTTCGCTCATTGCTTAAGGCAACGTTGGTAATATTTATACCTGACAGGTGCCGGGTTTGACGCAAGTTTGCTGGACATAAGACGTCAATTAAAGATGTCACTAGGAAGTGACAGTTATCAGTTGCTCATTAGAGTTCCATTACTAATCAAAACATAGCAAGCGGGGATTTCCAGGTTTGCTAAGTTTTTATCTTGTTGAAGAACTCGGAGTGTTATCTAGGAATATCAGATAGTGACTGCTGCTCTGTCATTGCACTAATTGGTCGCAAAGGAAGTAGCAGAGAGTCATGCTGGAATGTGGCTCTGTTCGTGTGAGGCCAGAGATGACTTTTCAGAAAATCGCACTTGAACGGTTATGCCAATATAGGGAATAAATGGATTTATAGCCGAATAGGGGCATAAGGTCACAGTATCGATCAGGAACCTAGATAAGCACGCAACACCCACTCCACGTCTACATGTCCATCAAAATTACTAAAACTAAGCAATAAGATGCATGTGTAACATTGCCCACCCCAAAATACATAAATGCATTCGAAATAGGCGTACTTGTAATACATGGAATTTAGGTACTGTACGTTTTTTAAAGCATAGTAATCATTCAAAAAGTATTGCATATGAAATTAATGAACGATTATGCATAAAGAATTACACATGAAGTATCTCTGACAGAAGAAATGCGAGATAAATCATCACATAAAAATGCATTGTAATAACATGTGTGCTAGAGGCTGGTGTTATGTTGTTATGTCTCTAGATGTGTTTAGAAATAGAAGTGTGAAGCTTCTGTTCTCTAAGAATAGTTTTTACGTTAAGCAAAGAATTGTTCGTGCCAAAAAGAGAGGGTCAATATTTTTTTTTTAAAAATTGTCCAATTCAAAGAAAATAGATTTCCAAAGCTCCTGGCAGTTTTTGTTGATCAAAACTGAAGGCCGAATTCAGAGTTCATGGGAACGCTGTGTGTCGGAAAGCTTCTCAAAAGTTATTGTTTCTCTATGGGTGAGAACATCGTATCAGACAGGCTCGCAAAGAATTGGTCTACAAAATCAGGTGATAGTTCAACCAAGTTAGATAGCGCTGAAACTTGGCAGGTGTGAGAATGATTGCTGTCATCGAAGGCAGGACCAGCAATGCTCACAGAACGTTGTACCTGGATGATGTTGCTTTTGTCACTCGCTCCACTGTTACCACTTGGCTGTAGTACAGGAGTCTCCACGAATGCCGTCATCAGGATTGGTAGCCGCTGGGGACAACACAATGCGTGAGCCGTTATTGGACTGAGCAAAGTATCGACGTCCATTGGTACTGCTGATGGAAGTGAAAGACAGATGTCCAACACGCATTCCTCGCCGCAAAGCATACACCGTAGCACAGGTAAAATGCAATTTTGCCATATCGGTCTGAATGAAAGGAACCAGGTCATGTTTAGATCTCTTAGCCTGGCCAATCCGAGGACGTTAGTTATCCTGTCCCTGTAGCGCATTGCTAGGATTGTCTCTTCCATTCCCATGGGAGCTATGTCTGAGCCGAGGCTTGCCATAACGTAGCAGGATGGTCAAAAATAGAATCCCTGCGATGAGTCCCAAAAATAGTGGAATACCACCAAAAATGGAGTGCACGAAATTAGGAAAGATTCCCAAAATTGCCTGGAAGGGTGTTAGCAGTCCCGTAAAGACTGTCTTAAATATGCCTGGGATGCTTGTTGCACTAGACATGTTAAGGAGTTGGCTGAACATTTCTACGAAATGCACGGGGCAATTTGTTGATAAAAGGTCATGGACTTCAGTAGCCGTCCTTGCTACTAGAAGATCATACGTCTCTTTAGATGACGTTATAGGCACTGTTGTCTGTAAAAGTACAGATTTCATTTTGCTTAATGTATCAATTCGTATAGAATAGAGATTCAGACGAGGCCAGAGGGGAGTCACTATGTCTGGAGGCCCGCTCGGAAACAATGCTTGCATGCAACATTTGACCATGGACGTTACTTGTACTAGATAACTTTTCCCTGGCGCGAGGCCACAGCACCTGTGATCCGTTCTAAGAATGTAACTCCCGTTTGCGAGTTGCATAAAGAAGGGCTCTATCTGAGTTGCAGGTGTGACTAGCTGGTGGCACGAGAGGTTGTTCGAATTTCCATCACATGCTCCGTGTAAATTAATACCCTGACACAAAAGTATACCGCTTAGTGAGTGTTTACAGTTGTCACCACTAAGAAATACATTTTTGTCGCTGTCACTATAGCAGGAATGAGTGTATGGTAATTTCCATTCGGATTTTACATATCCCTTACCCAATTGTTCATATTGGCCAGCAGGTATGTACTCAAGGCATTTATGAAATCGGAAAGTTGTTATCGGAATTGTGATAATTCCGTGTATTATCCATTCAATGACAGGGCTCTCTGACATTATCAATGATAATCTCTCGAGTTTCTCGATGCTCAAGATTGTATAGTCTGCTCCTTTCTGTGCCAAACTGATCTGTTTATCAGTAAGGTTAAAAATGGAAAATAATGACGTTGTGTTGATTAAACGCCAAGGCACATAGCCTGAACGAAGATTTTGCAGCGTCCAGCCTAATTCTATAATAGAACGTAATTGAGACTGGCCATGTTGTAACATTAGCAAATCTCTGTCTATCACATCAAAGGCAGAGGATACAATATTGTCCAAAGAATATATTCTGGAAGACAGAGTCATTAACCCATTGTCTACTACAGAAAGTGATTTCTCCAAATTAATACGATCAATTTCTCGTATTTTTTCAGCAGTTTCAATTTGCTTTACTTTCCAAGCCTCGTTGTAAGCAGCATAGATACTGGTCGCTATGAAACGCTTTTGACGCTGTTTGCGTGGTCCAAGAATGAAATCGCGCAAATCAGCACCATCTTTTAATAAAGACAAGTGTTGCTTAATTTCAGCCAGTGTGGATGTAGTAAGCCATTCTAGGCAGAGTTTCCCTACACTGTATGTTGTTATAATCCCTGGATGTTGTCTCTGGGAATATCTAGGGTCTAATCTGGTCATTTTTAAACCCTGTGTTTTATTCAGGAATCTATCTTGACAGCTATTTGTGTCTGTAGGCCAGATTAACCACTTTTTCCAATCAGGATTTGTTCTGTTGAAATGTAAAATTTGTGACACGTCTAACTCAATATCAGCTGTTGTATTTTCAGGAATTGGCTTTGGTATAGACGGTGTTTTAAGTTCTTTGTTCTTAGCTAGGCCAAGACAAGATGTTTGGTGTACAGTGTCATTTAAAAACAACATTTGTTCTGGTATCATGCAGGTTCTAAAAAGTGCTTCTATGCCTTGCACCTGCCAATCTTTTGTACCCCAAATTGTTTTCGTTTCAATATTATTTTTCCAATAATCAAAACCAAATGTCATCATTTTGTCATAAAATGCTTCTGAATATATCAATTTAGAATTTGTCAGCATTGTTTTCATGCCTGTTTTATCTAACAGTTTATAATAAAACGTTTCTGCATCACTGGTGTTAAACCCTGAGAAGTATTTGAATTTTTCAAAAAATGCTTTAGAACTGCTTTTAGGTGGTGTAGAACAATGTTCCCATTGATTATACATAAAAAAATTTCTAGGCTGTGCAGATTTATGCAAGTAATGATCCCCATAGTGGGTGTAACAGAATAACTGCTCATAACTAGATGAACCTTGTAAATAATCATGATCTGTGAATCTAGCTGACATTACTAAATCAGACATCATGTCATTAATACTGTTAAAGTCCCAATCATCAGAGAATGTACTAGGTGTCACAAAGTCACTTAAGGAAACCTTTAGTTGATGAGGATACTTCAGGATTTCGACCGGACCATATATCTCATAGTCTGTTTTCTCCCATACTACCCCACCAGGTATTGGAATTGCTGTGACATTTACTGTTGACAGTTCTCTTTTCTTCACGTGGGATGATCTGTGTGGTTTCAGGACTAGGTTGATGTTCTGACTTGCTGTGTCCATTGTAATATATTTTCCTTCAATGAATTTTCCCAAACACAGTACCATGATGAGCCAAAGCAGGAGGAAAAATACACCTAGACCGAACCAGAACTCTAGCCAAGGGGAAATTAGATAGATTTCCTTCAGTTGATGAAAGAGTTCCGTTGCTTTTTCTTTAAAAGACTTTTTTGTTTCTGGCATCACTTCGGGGTCGTTTAAATCTTCAGAGAAGTTGTCGAAGTTGATGAAATAACCAGAGGCAGTTCTGTCAATTGATGGGATTGTTCTTTCAATCTGTCTCTCGGTAGCACTTTCTGATGCCACATCATTGTAGACTGGTGTTGTTTCATGACGAACTGTTTCAATCTGTGTTTCAAGAGGCACGAGTTCCATGGCATTATTGCATAGTCCTTCATTGTGCACTGCAGGCTGATCGAATGTGATTAGTCTTTCAGTTTGAACCTCTTGGATTGTTGCAAGTTTGGGTATTCTGTTGTTTCTTGGGAGTCCACTGGGCCTACTGTTGATTATAGGCCACATGCTTGTGGTTTTACCAGATCGATAGACACGACTCTGTTCTCCTTTTTACCAGCAAGGGGCGGTAGCACAACTGATCTTGTTCTGGTGACTGCTAAGACAGGTACTGCTTTTCTGTAAGAAGGCCCAAATTCCTTCTTAACCGCGATCTTTTCTCTGACTAGATCCCCAATCTTTGGAATCCAGACAGGCCTTGCTGGGGCTGTTGCGGGTGGTGCCTCGTCAGTGGTACTTGGCTGTTGCTTTAACTTTATGTTGCTTAATGATTTTCTTGTTTCATTCAGTTCCTGTAAAACAGCCAAACGGTCTTTTACATCAAACTGCGTTGTTTCTTCTTGTACCACTGATATCTGACTATCGAGGTCCTGAACGTTCATTCTAATTCCGAACAATAGTTCGTATGGGCTGAAACCTTTTAGAGAATTTCTTGGCATGTTGTTAAGACTAGTCTGGACACTTATTAAATGTTTGACCCACCCAGCGCCTGAACCTAATACCTTCGCTGTTATAGATTGCTTTATGTCACGGTTTTTTCTTTCTACCACACTATTCCCTTCGGGATGCGACGGACAAGAATACCGCAACCCAATTCCCATGCTGGCCATGGCCTCCTTATAGGCTCGAGAGCTGAAAGCAGGACCCTGGTCAGAATGGAACGTGGTAATTGCGTATGTGCCGATAAAGACTCGCAAATCTTTTATAACCGTTCTAGCGTCAGCCGAGCGCTGGGGCCACATCCATATGAACCTCGTACAGGAATCCACTGCTACCATGATATATCTATAGTTGCCGTCCCTTTGTAGGGGACCACAGTGGTCCAGGTAAACGCATGCAAATGGTTTATCCGAGATGAGAAGGGGTGTCTGCGCTGGTCGTTTCACTGTTGATACTTTTATCCTTTGGCATATGTCGCATTCTAATACATACTTTTTAGTTTGTATTCTCAAGCGAGGCCACCAATATCTCTGTTTTAATAGTGATATTGTTGCGGAAACGCCAGCGTGTGCAGAAGCAAGCCCTTCGTGTGCCGCTTTAATTAGTCCTAGTCTGTGTTCCTTGTTTGGAATTACTCTATCCCCCACTCCAGGGATTCGAGCAAAAGGAACATTATTTGTATCCGTTAAGTACAAGTACTTTTCAGGAAAGCCTTTTGGGAGTGTTTTCTTATCATTTTTTACTGACGCACTGACAGCTTGTAGAATATCGCTGTCTATTTTTGTTTGTGACCGAGTTATCGCAGCTACGGAAGCCGTTTGCACAGCTGCCTTCGCGGCTTCATCAGCCAATGAATTCCCTGCAACGTGAACGCCATCACGTTGATGACTCAGTGTATGTATCACGTGAGTCTTTTGTAGTTCTTTTTGTAAAAGAACTACCTGCTCCCAAAGCATTTTATGCTTTATTGTGCCACCTTTTGCATCTTTGAAACCATTTTCCACCCAATTCTGCAAGTATTCATTATAAGATTGTACGCAATAAAAAGAATCGCACACTATTAGTGTGGGGAATTCGCGATCGGTATTTTCTAGCGCCATCTTAAATGCTACTAATTCAGCTCGTTGAGCCGAGCAATCTCCTAGAGATTGTGTTTTAGTGACCAATGGTCTAAATTTTCCTTTGTGCCAGCGACCTTTAACAATCGCGCACGCAGCACTGTAAGCTTGCTTACCCCCAACTGCGGGTTGTGCTGATCCGTCAGTATATATAATACTTCCGTATTCTTCGAGAGGCAGGATTTCAATTGGCAGAGGACATTCGTATTCATATTGTAAAAATTCCTGTGTTTTTAAGTTAGGATCGAATTCGTAAACTACGTCTGTTGCAGCAAGAGAATTAACCCACTGAATCCATCTCGGATGCAAAGCTTTAGCATTAGGAATGCTTGCTTTAGTTACCGCTTCTAAAGCCGGTATGGGTGTTACGATTATTATTCGTTTACCTTGTGCTAGGGGCCTTTCTTTCGCTACAGCAGTCTGAACCGCAGTTAGAATTTTCTCCGTTGAACTGAATTTTATTTCAGCCTTTGTGTACAAATGTGATTTGTAAGCTATTGGTACCTTTTCTCCCTCATTAGAGGTTAGGTATGTGAATCCGCATCTTCCTGGGATGACTCGGATTACAAGATCACGTGTATTGTCACGTGTATCTAATTTTGTTTTTGCTAACATGTCTGTTTGCAGTGATCTCAAAATTTCTGTGTGTTTTTGAGTCCAATTGATTTGTTTTAAATCAGGTTTTATTAGTTCGTAGAGAGGTTTAACCCTCTCTGCGTAATTTAGTATGTAAGTTCTTCCGAAATTCAGAAAACCTAGTATGGATTGTAAATTCTTCAGCGTTTTTGGAGCTTGGAGTACAGCGCACTTCTCTAAGAAGTTGTCCGCTAGGCTTTTCCCTTCACTTGATAATTCGTACCCTAAAAACAGTACTGTCAGATGGGCAATTCGGGACTTTTTAAAGTTGAATTTGTAACCCTCTGCTGCGAACCCAAGTATAATGGTGTTCACTCTTTTCAAGTGAGTATCCAAGTCGTCGTCTGTGAGATAAATATCATCTACGTAAGATAATGCTTCATCATCATAGATTTGTAGTAACTCTGTTACCCTAGCTGAGAATAGTCCTGGGCTGTTCTTGAACCCCTGTGGGAGTCGACAGAATTTTTTCTGTGACCCAAATGCGGAGAAAGCGGTCAAGTACCTGCTTTCTGGTGCAATGTTTTGACAAAAGAAACCATTAGAAATGTCTAATGTCGTTTTGTACTTTTTCCTAACTATGTTATTCATTAGGGCTGCACTATGCGAGTTTTGTACTGCAAAAGTTTTGCAACATGTATTAAGGTGTCTGTAGTCCAAAACTAGACGATATGAATTGTCTGGCTTGGAGACAGGAAACAAAGGATTGTTCATTTGAGAGGTGCATGTTTCAATCACCCCCTGGTACTCAAGTTGATCTAAGATCTCCCTGACTTGTTTTTTAGCTTCTTGCTTTATGGGATACTGCCGTTGGGCAGTTGGTTCACTTTTTAGTTGGATTTTGTGAGGCGGTGAATCCTCATCCCATCCTACATGATTTTTATACAATGCAGGTGCCTGGGCTACTGCCCATTTCCTTGCATATGTGTATTTTTTATGAATCGGTATGTGATTCGAGAAGGCAGGCATAATCACTTCTTCGCCACGAGGGCACTCCCTGACAAACTCCGGTGGCCAATCTTTTTCAGCTAACAGAATATCATAGCCTTTCGAGAGCTTATCCCAAAATAGACCCTTAATTTTCCTAGTCTTATCACCCTCTATACGCAATGTTATTTCGTATATTTTATGGGGCTCGCTAAGCCTGGCGTCGGCAGTTTCAACCTGAATGTATTCATTCGTGTCCACTGTCTCCAGATGACTCATCAAGATCTTGCGCGCTATACTGATTTCTGCAGCACTGTCCAACATTGTCAATGCCCACTCCCCGTTTTTCAACTGTGTCCTCAGTATTCTCGGCATGGTTGATTACTCTAATACTGGCTACCTTCTTTTTCTGAAATTGAGATTTCTTATTTTGAGCAGGTTCCTTGTCTTTGGACTTGGTGTGCTCTCCTGGGTCTGACCGTCCTCTTCTTTCCGAATTCTGTGGAAAAGATCGAGAGGGACGTGTATCAATACTTTGATATCTATCAGGTTTTTTTATATTATCCCTATTTCTAAGGTTATATCTTTTCTCAGAGGGCTCCCGTTGGGGAGACTGGCGTTCTCGAGTCGGAGTTCTTTCCCTCCGTCGAGGAGACCTTCCTCTGGACTGGAAAACTTTTTCCTTGGGAGTGGATTGTTTATTTCCATCCCAGCTCTTTTTAGGAGTGTTTGAATTATTTTTAATAAATAATTTTTCAGGATTTTCGAGCAGTTGGGGCTTAACTGGTTTTCCACCCAAGCTGTCTCTACCTAATTCTTCATAGCATTTTTCTATGATTTTTGCAAGCTCAACAGGATCTTTTATATCTGTTTCCCTCAACTTCTGGCGGATCGCCACAGATGCTGCTTCTCCCTTTACATTGGCTAATAATATAGCCGTGACCTGCTTGAAATCTTTCAGTAGTTTCATACCTAGATTTAAAGCGGGCTCTGGACCGAATTCATTTTGAATCTGTTTTAGCACGTCTGGTATTACCGCCATAGACGGAACACCGTGTGTTTTTGTGTAAATGGAAGCAAAGACTGTACCCCAAGTGTCACAGTCCTCCACGTGTGGTGCGATTCCCATAGGAAGGCAGATGGTCAAGATTCTGTGTTTCTCAATAGGGGTAGTATCAGGAAATACTGCCTCTATTTGAGTGATTTTCTGGGCTAACCAGAAAGGAATTTGTTCCCGTTTTACGGGTGTTTTACCAAGACATGACTGTATGTTCTGTGGTGTAATTTTATTTGTGTTCCCCTGATGAGGGGTCAGCTGTGGTGTATTAACAGCTGGCTGGACTGTTGCAGTCCGTATTACATATTGGACTAATTGCCTATGTATTTTTATTAATGTGTTTAGCTGTGCTAACAGCTCTTCTCTAGACATTTTTACAATGTCAGGATGTGGTGTGTAGCTGGCTAGAACCGGCCACGTGGCTCCTGGTCTACCTAGTGGACCGAGCCTAGTTATGTGATCATTGTGTTTTAGGGCGCCATTAAACCAGAGCAGGTGCTCTTGAAATTTAAGTGGAATTTCAACCTCCTCGAAAGGGGCGTACTCATCCGGAGGTTCCTCTATTTTGTAATAGTGAAACTCTTGTGTTATAGCGTTTACCGCTGGAAAGTTTATCCATGAATAGAATACCTCTGTCTGCCGATACTCGTGAGCCTCTATCACGAAAATTACTGTACCACCTTGAGGTGGCAGTCCGTTTTCTATAAGTTTTAGAGTTATAGATCTTCTTAACTGGACCGGGATGATAATAGCACCCGGGTCTGTGTATTCGGGACCTTGCTGAGTCGCATCTACTGCGGCCCCAGGGGCTCCGTTTTCTGGCATTGTAAAAATGCGAGGTTTGCAGAGTAGGTCTCCAAGGAGACAAAGATTAGATGCACAATATTTTGGAACACTGTATCCTTCAACGTTGAATAAACCAGAGCTTTACATAGGAATCTCTTCCTACTAAGGTCGGGCGGATTTTAACCTTTCACCCACTCCAGACGTCTATTGGAGTTTTTACGGGCGAAAGGGGTGTGAAATATGCACGACTGAGTTACTCTACAAGTCTTGCGTTAGTTTATCGCCTTACCAAACGTTGGGCGCCATGTAGTGTAGTTCCTAGTTTCCCACTAGGCCCTGCGCATTGGAATAACATAAACAGTAGTATCGACGTGGAACTGCGGATATTCCAGGCCTCCACTGACTATGCTAAACTTAATTGGGTTGTGTTACCAACTAGCTCAGAGGTCACTGGAAACTTTCTTCTCTGCATAGGAAGTGATCAGCTTCCTTGGCACAGACAAGAAGGGATTCAGCTTTCCAACAACCGTGCAACATGACAACTTTGCTCCTCAGATCAAGAGTCGATCTCTAGGGTCGTGTGAAACAATAGACATAGATTTCACTCAGTCAGTCTAGTGCAGTTTACTTTCACAGTATGTAGAGAATAGAGAGACGGGCGTTTGTCAATAAAGGGTTAACATTTATTGAACAGTCTTTCTTCTCGTACAAGAGAAATGTATTGCCACAATTGCAATAACTGTTATTATAAAAAGTACGTACAGTAAGATAAGTATTGCGAAATAGAACTGTAAAAGCATTGATATGGTTTCTTAGCCATACAATGGTTTAAAAGTAATAAAACATATATACAGTCATATATACATTAGGCTAACATACTCAACTGGTGCTTCTAACTAAGCCTACCCCAGTGTGCCTGACCTAAGCCTAACACGTGAGAAGGGGGAGTAAGTAAGTAGCTTAAGTTAAGTTGGTTTTGCCAAGGTTTGTTTCAAGAATTCTCGTCTAAGGGTTTAGTCAACACCATACCTCTGAATAGAATGATGGAGGATTGGTATCTCCTTCAGGGGTCTCTCTCGATATCCCAGTCACCCGCGAGGGTAAACTGGAAGCGCCGGGACTGGATTTCTCTGCACGAGAAAGGCAGCGGCTTCTCTCTTCAGCGCGTCGAGGAAGGAGGGGTGACAGCGTCCGCGGGCAGCTGGGCTGGATGTCTTCGCAGAGGACGGCTGCACGGCTCCTCAAGCGTACTGAACCATAGTTCGCGCTGTAGCGGCGATAATGGTAATCAGTAGCTTCACCACCACAGGATAGCAGGCTGCAGCGACAGAGTGCTAGTTTTTACCAACACGGGGTCATGCAGGCAGCTGGCATCAGCAACAGGTTCGCTCATTGCTTAAGGCAACGTTGGTAATATTTATACCTGACAGGTGCCGGGTTTGACGCAAGTTTGCTGGACATAAGACGTCAATTAAAGATGTCACTAGGAAGTGACAGTTATCAGTTGCTCATTAGAGTTCCATTACTAATCAAAACATAGCAAGCGGGGATTTCCAGGTTTGCTAAGTTTTTATCTTGTTGAAGAACTCGGAGTGTTATCTAGGAATATCAGATAGTGACTGCTGCTCTGTCATTGCACTAATTGGTCGCAAAGGAAGTAGCAGAGAGTCATGCTGGAATGTGGCTCTGTTCGTGTGAGGCCAGAGATGACTTTTCAGAAAATCGCACTTGAACGGTTATGCCAATATAGGGAATAAATGGATTTATAGCCGAATAGGGGCATAAGGTCACAGTATCGATCAGGAACCTAGATAAGCACGCAACAGGGCCACCTGCAGTCTTGCCACTAAATACTCTGGCAACCCTAGGTAAAGTACAAAAGTACATTCACATAGTCCAACCTTGAAACTATGAAGGCTTAGACCAGCGTTTTTCTGTGGGTGATAGGCAGGAGAGGCAGAAACTGCTTTAGCATCCTGAGCAGGCCAAAGCATGTACCAGCCACTGTCTGAATCAGTGCCTGCATGGAGAGAGTCTCATCCAGCTTCACCCCCAAATGTTTCACTGTCTTTACGGGAAATGTGGGTGCGCCAGATGTTGCTGGGGCAGTGGCCAAAGAAGACGATCTCCAACTTACCAGGATTGAATTTAAGCTGGTTGCCTTGGAGCCAGGAGAACACTTATGTTAGACAGCTGTTAATCATGTCTCCATTAAAATCCATATCTTCGTTGCAGATGAAGAGCAACTGCATATCGTCCGCGTACGATACAATTTTTACTCCATGTTCCTCTGCCAGAGTCGCTAATGGTGTCACATATATATTAAAAAGGGCGGGGCTCAAAATGGAACCCTGAGGCACACCCACATCAAGAGGAGGAATTGGGGCCGCAAAAGGTGGAGACCATACTGTTTGCTGGCGGTCCTTTCAGAAGGCGGCAAACCAGTTGAATACCGTACCCACAAACCCACACTCCCGATGTCTCAACAGGAGTCGGTCGTGGGGAATGGTATAAAAGGCCAAAGATAAATCTAGCAATATTAGTATGGCCTTGCCACCCCTATCCACAACCTCCTTTATGGTTTCCGATTCTTTCAGCAACGCCGTCTCCTTGCTGAAATTTGCCCTGAACCCAGACTGACTCTGGTGAAGTAGTGAATTAGTTTCGACCAATGCTGTGGTGGAATGATTCACCGCATTTTCCAGAGCCTTAGAAAAGAAAGGGAGCAGAAATATTGGTCTATAGTTAGAGACTAGCTCCGGGTCCAATGTTGTTTTTTTAATAGGGGTAACATTTTTGCTCTTTTCCACCTATCTGGGACCTGACTCGTCTTCAGAGAGAAGTTGAGGATTTGGGTGACCGCTGGATTAATGATCTCCGCTATTGATGCCAGAATGGAGGCAGGGCATGGGTCAGAGGGAGAGTCGAATTTGAGGCTTTTGATGATATCTAACGATTTTTCCATGGAGAGCCTAGGAAACTGTTCGAAGGAGGGTTCTTTCTCTTGTGTGGATGAGGAAACAGACGCACCACTATCACTGAGCGTCAGAGGTGTTTTTTAGAAAGGACTCCTGGATGCTTTTGATCTTATCATGAAAGTAAGAGGCCATGCGGCCAGTCCATGACTCAGTAGGAATAAATGGCTTGGCTGCCCCTGCAGAGGAGGAAAAATCGTAGACTATTTTTTAAATGTCCTTATTTTTGTTTGTTGCAAGTTAGATTTGGGCGGAGGGAAAAAATTTTTTTTGCCTCAGTAACTTGTTTATAGTAAGTCTTCAGTGCCAGCTTATAAATCGTTTTGTCATTGGGTTCAAAATGCTTCCGCCAGGTCCTTTCTAGGTGTTTACAAGTCCTCTTGCTTTCTTTAAGGGCAGTAGTAAACCAAGGGGCAGAGGACCGACAGTCTTCCCAAGACGAGAGTCCAGGCCCTCAGCATCTGCCTCTAAAAACCCTCTAAGAGAGATTGGATGCTTATTGATGGCATTACTTAGTGCCTCGGGAGTAATTAAGTAAAAAGGGCTAAAGTTGCTGCTCATGGGCTTCCCGCAGGCCTTGGGAGGGTTTGATTCCTTCTTAATAAAAAAATCCAGGAGGAAGTGGTCAGACCACACAAGGGGAAGTGGTTGGCACATTCCTAATTTGACTGTGGAGAAGATCTGATCTAAGGTATGGCCCTTTTCATGAGTGGGGGAGTGTACATAAGGAGCCAGTTCTAGCATCTCAAGTGACTCTAGTAGCCTAATTGAGTCTACGTCTTCCGAGGTATCCATATGCATGCTAAAATCAGATTGTTATTTTTTTTTATTTCAACTTTATTACCGTTTTAGTATTGCATAAATACTTTACACATTGCCTCTAAGTTAAGCCTGTCTGCTCTGTTCCATAGCTACCTAGGGGTTGCACTCTGGTATATTTAGTGGTTTCCCCGACAAGGATCGTGATTATCACTTGAGTTGGGTTCTCCCCCACTCTCAAATAATAACCCAATTTCTTACACTTGCTCTCTTGTCTTGCCACTTCATAAACACTATTATTGTGAAAAATCATTTGAAATTTTTATGTGGTAATGTTACTACGAACCATCCCTCTGTTGTTCTTTCTTTCTTGTCTATATTATTGAGTATATCCAACAGATATAGGGATTGCAATTAACATGATCTCAACGATCTCAACATCATTATGTATCAAATTATCGAAAGGACATCCTCAGTGCCTCGGTTCTTTACTTTCCTCTGTTTACGATTTGTTTTTGTTTTTTGTTATTTGTCTTCTTTGCTTTTGTAAAACTAAAAACAATAAAGTCTTTAGAATTTAAGAAAGTAAACCTCTACTTACCTATATACTTTTGCCTTCATAATATTTTGTTGGTACTCAATATTCGGTCTACGATATTTCTGTAGAGTAATATATTTTTGCTCCAGTCATGGACCATGGAAGCAGTTTTAACCGGTCTTTCACACAACGTCCTTTTTGATACGGAATACAAAAAGATCTAAACACTCACACCGATCTTTATATACATAATCTGGCTTCCCATAGAAGTCTGTCTGATATATAACACTAAATGAATAAAATATAAAGAGATAACAGATGAACTCTTTAGAAAGCCTTTCTTAAAAACATCAGCTCTCAGGTGGAACATCCAGTGTTTTGAAGGTCTAACCTTATCAACAAATGCCAGTTCCAAAATTATCATTGCGTGGTCCGAGAAACCATTATGGAGCATCGTTTGCCTAAGGAATTTTATTTGACGTGAAATGAGAAAAAAATCAATCCGAGAAGAGGATTTATACCTGCCAGACCAGCAGGTGAATTCTTTTTTAGAAGGATTCTGAGTACGCCAGGGGTCAACGAGATCAAATAAAGACATATTATTATTAATTGATCTCAAGGATTTAGGTTTGAATTGTTTCTTCAAGTGACTAGAGGAGTCCAATTTTGCATTCATGGTTATGTTGAAATCCCCACCTATAATGATCTCACCTTTAACCATTAAAAGAGATTGAAACAATTCCTCGTAGATGTCTGATCTATCCTCTACTGGGGCATAAAAACTAACCAAAGTCACAGGGCTTACTCTATTTGGAATAACACATGTAGCCCAACACCAACGGCCTAATCCCCCTTGTTCTGTGTGGACAATCTGGACATTTAACTTCTTACTAAAAAAGAGCGCCACGCCCCTCTTTGACTCCGAAAATGAGGAGAATCCTCGATAAGACGACCAGGCTTTGAGCATGGAAAACTCCTCAATTTTTGACATTTGGATATGGGTCTCTTGTAGCAGAATCACGTCTGGTTGTTCAGATTTGGCCCATAATTCTATTGCACGCATTTTTTTCCTATTATTTAGTCCATTTACATTGAGGGAGATAATTTTCAGACCCATACTAAAAAAGCATATAGAGCTGCAAACGAAACATTACAGGGCCCTTAGAGGTCCACCTTCTAAACAATATTCTAAACTATTCTAAACTTTTTTATAAACAACATATACTTTCCAATGCATCAGTTCAAAATTCCTAGCGTTCATAGTATTGCGCATATCATTGACTAAAAACATCCAAGACTTCGTTTTTTGTGCACCAAACCCCCACCCCACCTGTGGCACTACTCCCACCTCACTACCCCACGCTAGCCACAGCTCCATACCCACTACCCTAGGGTGTTATGTTGTACACCCCCTAGCCCATCTGTGAACCTATATCCCCACTCCATCCCACCTCCCCTCCCAGGGCAAAGAAGAATTTCAAAAAATAAAAAATTATAGGCAATAATGGCATTAGCTCTTGTGGCACTTTTCGCTCGGCGATATTCCCTTTAGCAACTCCTGTGCCTCTTCAACATCGGAGAGCATGTAGAATTTTCCTTTGACTAAAACTTTTAGCTTTGATTGTTGTGCTATCTGCGCTTGAGCCCCCCTAGCCTTAAAAAGTTGTAGTAGTTTCACAAATTCTTTTCGCCTCCGGGCAGCTGCAGCGGACATGTCCGAAAATATCCTGCATTTATTAGTTCCATCGAGTAAGAACTGTCTTTGTTGGATAGCTTTGGACAAGATTGTTTCCTTAACTCTAACATCAGAAAAATTTAGGAGAATAGTGCGGGGGAGCGTAGAACTAGGAAACGGCTGCGCAGGGACCCTGTGAGCACGAGTAATCGTTAAATCGCCTTTAAACTCAGGTACCACCCTCTGTTGCAGGAAGGTAGTGACCCAGTTTATCATATTGGATCCCTCCATCCCCTCTGGAACCCCCACTATTCTAAGGTTAGACCTTCGATTATAATTCTCTAACTCGTCCAATTTCATCTCCAGTGCTTTGGAAGTTTTAAAAGCAATTTGAACATTTTTTGTGACCCCAGTCATGTTGTCTTCCAAAGAGGATATTCTGCTCTCTGCCTCTTGAAGACGAGTAGGAAAAGAAGACACAGAATCCTCGATCTTATCCAATCGCTGATGTATAGCACTCAGTTCCTCCCTTTGAAACCTTTTCATTTCACGTATTTCATCAAGAATCAGATTGAGCATATCCTTGACTGTCATCTGGTGCTCACCCAAAGTCTCAGTGTCCATACTCAGAGCTGGGCTAAGAAGGTCTGAAGGACCCGGAGGGCAGGTGTTACTCAACCCATCCAAGGAAGGTACAATATTGCCCGGAACGTCTTGATGGCAGCGCAGGGGAAGACTTTTTACCTCATGTATAGAGGGAGAGCCCAGATCAGTCTCTAATATTATATTGGTAGTCTTAATACTAGTCTTATTTGTAGCCAAGCCCGTAACGGCGTCAGCAACAGTAGACATTTCCAGAGAATGGCTTGATACCTCTGATACACGAGGCCCGATGGTCGAAGACTTGGACGAAACCTCTAGCGGAGCTGATTTAGGCACTGAGGTCAATGCAAGTTTTTTCTCAAACAGGGGGAATTGCCTTGGAGTCTTTGAGACTAATAATTGCTCTGCTGGGACAACTGCTGGGGCAACTGCCAAACTATCGAGCTTCCTTTCTGCACCCCCATCTGCAGACTCGACTAATATCGTATGGTCGTTTGGACTGGTTAAATTAGACAAGTTTATAGGTGAATCCACCTCATCATCGCCAGAGCTCACAAGGGAGGACCCCTCCTTATCGTTCTCTTGATCGACAGCTTTTGCTGCAGCTTCTTTCGCTTGTCTCCGTGCTTTGGCTTTATTCCTAGCGTTAGTGAGTTTACCCATCTTATGAGCTTTCCCCTTCTTCTCCTTCCTAAATATACAGTGGGGGAGTGGGAAATTGTACTGTAGTCCAAATAGCTCACTCTGGAATTATCAGCTACCAGTGTAAGTCTAAAGGCACCTGACTAAAAAAACAAGCCAGGATTTCTGGGTACTGTAGTTCAAAATACACTTCGAAGCCTCACTTACCGCCTTTGTAATTTTGCAGCTTGAAGCTCTAAAATTCGTCACAGAAAACGTTTTTTCGTTAAGTGTAGGGTGATTTACTCTCGAAGTTTTGCTGATCCTAACACTTGAAAATCAGCGTTAAGTAGCAAGAGCAGCAAGAACACTCAATCCGTTGTCCATTCATCCGCTCTGTCCATCTGCCATCCGTGGTAATCTCCAACTCTCCCCACTGTGTCTCAGCAGCAGGGCTCCGAAGATGACAAGGCCGTAGCCGAGAACCGTTAACTCCAGTGGCTTTTGCAGCTTCCCAGTTCCCAGCTGCCGTTACAACACTCACGAAGTCGGGTGTCAGGAGTGAGAGAAAAAGCTCACCTTCCGCCAGCCAAACAAATGCTCCAAATACCGAGGCCGATTCCGCAGCAAGGGCCGTAAAGCTGCCGCCTTAGAGAGCCAGAGCACAGAGCAAGCAGAACCATCAAAACGCTCCTGAAATGCGTCCACTAGCTGCCGCCGCCATCAGCCTCATTCAGGGAAGGGGGAGGGGTGAGGAAGCCAGGTGCACAGGTGCTACGTGGAGGCGTGGAGCTCCACTGTAGCGGGCATTTGTTGATAAGGTTAGACCTTCAAAACACTGGATGTTTAACAAAAAATACTTGAGCGACGATACATGGGTGGTAGGTATTAAAAATGAGATCTCGGAGTTCATCATTCGTAATATGGGAACTGCTCCTCTTAACTGTGTGTGGGATTCTCTTAAGGCCTATATTCGGGGATTAGTGATTGGAAGAGACGCTGCAGACTCTTTAGCAGCCAAAAATAAGAATAAATCTCTGCAGCAAAAAATTCAGGCCTTGACTGTTCTTAGGCAACAAAACTCAGCTAGTATTATTCAGGAACAATTAAATAAGGCAAAAAGAGAACTTTGCCAACATTTCTATTCCCTTAGTGAAGAGATATTTTTTAAGAGTTCGCAAAAGATATACGAGGAGAGTAATTTTACCGGCAAATTCCTGGCGTGGCAGGCCAGAGAGCAAACCGCTTCTAATCTCATTCATTCCTTAAAGTCTCCGGGTACCCTAATAGATACATCTGTTCCTGAAGAAATCGGAGAGATAATGGTTGCACACTATAGTAAGATCTATAATACTCAATCCACTATAGATCGGCAAAAGTTATTAAATTATCTGGCTAAAATTTCCCTGCCTGTTCTTTCTCCTTTAGAACAATTTACTATGGTTAATCCATTTACAAGAGAAGAAGTAGAGCGTGTTGTGCAAGATCTACCAATAGGTAAGGCATGTGGGCCTGATGGGCTTCCAACAGAATTTTTTAAGATTTTTTTCAGCTCCTTTGCTGAACTCTTTGTACAGTTAGTAAACTTTATGTTGGATGGTGGCTCAGTCCCTGATTCTTTCCGGGAAGGAACCGTAGTTAGCTTTCTAAAAAAGGGCAAGCCGCCTAATGATCCAAATTCATACAGACCTATTACGTTATTGAACACGGATTATAAAATCATCACTAAATTATTATCTATTCGTTTCAATTCCCTTTCTTCAGATTTGATTCATACAGATCAAAACGGCTTTATTGCCGGCCGACAATTATTATCTAACACTCACTTTTTAATTGAGGCTTTAGATTATTTTGAAACACGACGGGTTCCTGCGTTAGTTTTACTATTTGACGCTGAAAAAGCTTTTGATTTGGTGGTTTGGGAAACACTTTTTATTATTTTAGATCACTTTGGGATTCCAGTAGCTATTATAAATTTGATTCAGAACCTTTACTCAAAGGCTCAAGCCAATATTATTATTAATGCAGAGTCAGTGGGCCTGGTGCCGGTTAAACGCGGTACCAGACAAGGATGCCCGCTCTCTCCCGTTTTATTTGCATTTTTTATTGAACCCTTAGCAACTGCAATTAGGAAATCTGCTTATATTCTTCCCCCTATTACCTCGATGCCTAAAATTAAATTATACGCAGACGATATAATTTTGTTAATTAAACCTGAATTGCAATGCCAAACTTATGCTCTGCAAATATTTGAAGAGTTTGAAGCTTTTGGCGGATATCGTATCAATAAAAAAAAAACTGAAATCCTGGTTTGTGGTGGTTCCGATCCTGAACTCCATCCTGATCTAAGACTTTGTATTAATAATAAACCGAAAAGATATTTAGGGGTTCTTTTCTCTTCTTCTGTCTCAGACCTTTACAGGCTAAATTTTGTGCCCCTTCTTCATAGAGTACGTTCAATGTTGGAAAGATGGAACCCTCTACCATTATCTATTTTAGGACGGGTGGCACTAATTAAAATGTCAGTTCTTCCTTTATTTAATTTTCTGTTCGCAACCATTTCCTGCTTTTTACCCGGATCGTTTTTCGCTAAAACAGAATCTTTGTTCTCATCTTTTATTTGGGCCAAAAAGACCCCACGAATAGCTTTAAATACATTATATGAGGATAAGGAGCAAGGAGGGCTTGCTCTTCCAAATCTGAAAGATTATTACAATGCGTATTTAGCCCAATTCCTAGCGAGATTTAAAGACAGTAACCAGAAACTCTTTATCAACTTTTTTTTTAATTTAATTAGCCGAGAGACCCAGATTCCCTCTCCTCTTCAAATATTTAAATCACCCAAACTGGTTCGTTACAAGGTCTTAAACTGGTTTTTCAAGAAGCGTTCTGCAATGCTTAAAAGATATTCCCTCCCTTTTCTTAATCTAACTTCCTCTTTATATAGCGCATTTTCTTTTTTAGGGACGGATATAAGTTTGGAAATAGTAGAAAATTGGTATAGGACAGGGTTTACAATGTTAAAAAACTTTATGAAAGACGGAGCCTGGATTACCCCTTCAGATATGGCTCCTCTGGTCCAAGGCAACTTTTTAATGTTGGGTTCATATAAACTGATTTACAGTGTATTGCGTCAACTGGATCCTACACTTCTTTCTCCTCCTGTCCAGCTATTTAGTGAACTGTTTATTTCTATACATGAGAAGAAACCAGGGGAGTGGAAACGCTCTTTAACACAGAATAAGGCCCCGGATCTTTATCTTAAAGCAGTTCATAAATGGCAAGGGCAGGAAAATTTAGCATTAACTTCTACTGCGTGGCAGAAAATTAATAGACTGAACTTCTCTGTACTAAGAGGCGCTAATTGGCGCAGAATGCTGTTTTTTAGTAAGTGGCTCCTGTATTATACCCCGGCGATTGTATCTAAAATGTATCCCAATAGCTCATCTAACTGCTTCCGATGTTTGAATTATAATCCCGCCAATTGGTCTCATGTTATTGCTTTCTGTCCCAAAATAGCATCCTTTTGGGAGGATATCTTTGCATTTCTTCAAAATCAACAGAAAATTATGATTTCACAGAATGTTAAATTGATTTTGTTTGGCTTTGATTTAGAGCTGATGTTAACTGGGCAACTAGTCAAACTATTGTATATAGCTATGGCCGTGGCTAGATCATTATTACTTCAGAACTGGCGTTCACATTATTGCCCTACGGTACAAGAATGGCGCCATAAAATGGAGAGAGTTAGAAAATGTGAACAAAGTTATGCTCAAAGAATTGGGGTGGTTCGGAAATTTGAGAAAATCTGGGAATCGTATTTTGTTTAACGAATATTGGGAATGTTACGGAATGTATTTTTATTTATATTCTCTATCGAATACGTTTGGTTCCGAACTCATTCGGCATATGTTAGTATATTTCTGTGTTGTGGTGCATCCAAGACTTCAATAAAAAAAAAAAAAGGTAAAAAAAAAAAAAAAAAAGCTCTCAGGTGGAAGAAGTGCTCTAAGAGGCCAAGCTCTACCAAAGCTGCCTGCAGACACTCAGGTTTGTTAAAACCTGATCCCTTAAACGTTCTTTTTCAGGAAATGCAACTAGGATATAGACTGTGTTCTTCTGACGTTTATCTAAATAGCAACTTTGTTTTTCACCTTCTAGAGAGAGCGAAAACGATATATTCTCAAATACATCACATATATATTTCTTCACAATCTAAAAATTGCCTTTTTTGTCAAGGGTAATTATTTTTTTCACTTATCAGAAAATGTATTGCTAGCCCCCCTATAAAAATGCAAATTTGGTATTCTGCTGAACTCAGTGATTATCGTGGTGGAGTAATTCACGCTGTCACCCTCTGCTGGGGACTTTACTGTGATAGATCGAAAAATAACAAGAAAGACAGGAGCGCTGAAAAGATCTCCCGTTATGTATTCTGTTAAAGCACGCCTTCCTCGCCCAAAGGTGAGATTCCCCGTTAACCCTTAGATCAGGATGGCACTGAGCAATGTGAAAGTTTCCTTTGGAGTCTTAACTCGTGATATTATAGAGTGCATGGAACTTAGGACCCGATGTAGGTCACCAAATACCGGTCGGTAACGGCCGAATTCGGCCGTTACTGACCGGTATGGTGATTGAGATGTAGGGGGCTATATTTTACAGAATCGGTAAATTTCTCGATTAGGTAAATTTACCGATTCTGTAAAATACCGAATCGGTAATTTTACCGATTCGGAAAATTCCTGATGTAGGTAGCACTGTTTCCAGTGCTACAGGCCTTTCAGATTCGGTATTTTACCACCCAATCCAATTGAGTGGTAAAATACGGAATCCAGGTGTGCATGCACATGTGTGCATGAACACCTATGCCATGTGACAGACAGACATGCCCTTAGGGCATGTCTGTGTGCCACATGGCACACATGCCTGTATTTGGGTGCTAGAGGGTGTCAAAGTGACACCCCCTGCACCCTGGCTGGAATCAGTATTTACCGAATCGGTAAATACCGATTCGGTAATGCCCATTGATTCCTATGGGCTTCAATGCCCATAGGAATCAATGGGCATTACCGAATCGGTATTTACAGAATCGGTAAATACTGAATCTTAACGATTCGGTATTTACAGACTCTGTATTACCTACACCCCCCCCACCCCCCTCTATTTTACCACTTCTTAAATACCGATTCGGTATCATTCGGTATTTAAGAAGTGGTAAAATAAAATTACCTACATCTGGCCCTTAGTGTACAAAGTGCATGTTTCATTTCACGGTTTACTTCATTTTGTTTTCATCTTTTACACAACAAATGTCATACTTTCTTGTTTTTCCCCTCTCTTATCTACATCTGTACCTCACATGTTTGGTGACAACATGCCTTTTTAGGTCTGGCTTTAGCTAAGACCTTTTGATTTTACTGAAATTATTTGTATAATATATTGTGGTATTTCAGCCAGGCTTTTTCAACCATTGCTATTCTATTGTGTCAGGCACGTTTTTCTTCCACCCAATGCAGCCAGGGGCACTGCAGCCGTTGACTAGATACCCTCTGTGAGTGACAGCATTCCGTCCTTTAACAAGGAGCACATACAAAAATGATGTAATTCCCTGCAGTGCTCGGATCTACGAGGGCAATATTTGTTTTAGAGGCAAACAAAATCTTTTGGTTGTAACCTCTGTTTTTTTTTGCCTGCGGTGCAGTGTTCACAGTGCTCGTGCAGCGAGAGCCCTTTTGTATGGGGTTTTGAAAGCTGACCACACGCTCGTGCGTGTGATCATGCTTTCGCCTTCAGGCATTGGCTTTTGTGTGTGTTTTTTTTTTTAAAGGAACGCGATTGGGCAAAGGCGGGCGCATGTCCCGCCTTTGCAATGCCCATTCCTGACAGTGGCTAGCACGTGCAGCAGCGTGCGTTTGGCTCGCTGCCGCTCTCCCTCCCCTCACTCCTTTGTGGTGCGCGCGCACCACTAGTTGCAATTCCAGGGGCCATCCCACACAATTAGTCGTAGAGGATCCTTCTGTAGTGCAGGACACATGTGCAAATACCATTTGCCAGCACATACACAGAGTCGGATTCCTTTATTTGGAGGGGAAAGCACTCTCCCACGCGCCAGGGGTAAGTGGTTCTGTGAGGGCGAGCGCAGATTGTAGAACCACCCAAGGTGCATTTTATAAATTGCTACCACCCGGGGCCTTTCTCAAGGGACTAAGAATGGGAGGCGAACACTCTTGGACTCCCTACTTCCGCTTGTGTGATGAACTCACTGCTTAAACCCGTTGTAGTGGTGCAGTCCCTTAATTTGACTATTCCACGTCGACTGAGGACCACATTGACTATCTAGCGCTGTCAGTCCATTCCAATACTACTTTATCCTGCCCGCCTTTCCCCACATTAAACCCTGTCATAAAAAAGACCCTTTGTTTAAAATGATACATTTGACCACAATTAAAACAAGCATTTGCAATACGGGGGGAGAGGGTCTCTCAAAGGGGCGTGGTCGATGTAATTTAGGGTGTGGCTTAAACACATAAGCTGCATCCAGATATACAAAACAAGTAACATTACAACTACAGCAAGCCAGAACTATTGCCTTTGTCAATGGTTGTTAGTTGCATAAGATAAATTAGCAACACCTATGGCTTCATTGTATATAATATTGAAAATGCGTTAGTTTTTGTGGGAGAGGTCGTGGCATTATGACTATAGCTACTGACTCTGACGCTGAGGAAGCAGCTTCGAGTCTTACTTCCTCTCAATATCGTGTAATTCTAGTCAAATCACTCAAACACCCGTAGTCTACCAACAAAAAACATAAAATGAACATGTACCTGGTGCTCATGTAATGTGACCTTCCACCAGTTCGCGCAAAATAAAACTGCAAAAAAAAAAAAAAACTTGCTGCAGAGTTAAGATTCTTTTTCTACCACCCTGAGGGTGAGAGCAAGAATGAAGGGCCCCATTGGCCCTTTTCTCAGCACCTGCTTTTCAGAATTGCCGGTGCTGAGCACCGGAAGGACCCGGCCCAATTAAAGCCCCGGGTGCAGTCACAAAGTAAAGTGCAGGGGCCTTCAAAATAAGCAATTTTACTGTCTCATTGAAAGTACTGAGGCTTTGCTGAGGAGAGCAGTGATAGCACTGGAGACGTAATGTACACTAAAGGCAATGTAGCACTGAACTATATATTTGTTTTTTTAATGCTGGTACTGTCCGAATTATGTTATTGCACCCTTTTTGAGAATTGCCAGTTTTGACCCTCTAAAATAAACAAAAGATGTGCTGCATTCAGAGCCACTCAACACATCTTTAACATTAGCTATTTTACACGACGACAAAATATTTAATCCTGACAGGGATCTCCAAGTCCACTGGCATTCCCTTGTCCCTGTACTTCCCTATCTGCCCCCAATAACAAAGGCAAACAGCGAACAAGCTGCTGGCCAGATATAATCATATCACAACATGCCGCTAGGTGTCACTGCTGTGCTTGGCCCAGTGCCTTGGCTAGACTCCGTCCTCATCTCCCAAGTATGGTAAAGATCAGACATGCTAGCGCTTTGACTCTTCTCTTCTGTCCAGCAGTGCAATGTGGTACGTAGCACCCTCACCAGCACCTGGTGAAATTTAATATGTTATTATTTTATATAGCGCACAATGTTGTAGTTGAGCGGCTGTAAGTGCTTTTGAATTAGACAGATTGAGAACAGAAATGCAAAATAACAGTTCAAGATCACACTACTTCCGTTAAGAGAGCAAGCGAAGATTAGACACAGGTTATCAGCCTGTTGCCACCTTTAGGGTATTTTTTTCCATATGGGGTTTCTATGTTTTTTGGTGCACCGTATTTCAATTACTACCAATGTTTCTATGCTACGAAGGGCCAGGCAAGTAGCTATATTGCTTGTATTTTGTTTTACATCTCGCCTACCTTAAGCAACACCCCATACTATGTTTGTTTCCTCGTTAGAATCTGCTGTCTTGCTCCTGAGGCCAGGATTATGCTTAATCTGTGTTAAATGCTAGCCACATGTAGGTTATGATATGTCTAAGTGGTTTGCTGTATAGGCTTTCTAGCTTATGTTAAGGTGTGAAACTGTACTTACAGTGTCAGTCTACACTCTGCACATGCAGGTGTAGTAAAGCACTGAGGTTTTGGGAATTTGCAACAGGTGTCAGACTGTATACATACAATAATCGGGCTGTACTTGCAGTTATAGGGCTGCTGTTAAAGATGGAGTCTGTTTGTGCCAGTGTCGGGCTGTACATGGAGGTCTATGTGTGAACATACAGGGGCTGGACTGCCGGCGTCTGGCTACACAGATCTCAAGCAGGACATGCACTTTCATGGTATTGTATGCTGTGACACAACATCACATGTAGTTGTCAGGCTGCACATGCAGGGGTGTGTGCTCCATATACATATACAAGTGTCTGTGCAGTTTTCATGCTGTGTTTGCGTGTGTGGGCGTCCAGCAACATATGTGATTGTTCAGAAGGGCATGCTGCTGTCAAGCTGTACATTCAGAGCTTGTGTTGCACATGCAAGTACGAGCTGTCTGTTCAGGAGTCTGACCACACCAGCAGATGTTCTACAATATATGCATTTGCATGACACCACATGCAGTTATTTGACAGCACACAGAGTTGTTGGGCTGGACACGTTTGGATTTGTGCTACATGTGTAGCTACAGCTGTCTGTGCAGCTGCCGAGCTGTATTTGCATACATAGGTGTTTGGCAGTAGATGCAGATGTAAGGCAAAACTTGCTGTTGTTCAGGGCAGCATGCAGCTGTCAGTCTGCTTGTGTAGAAATCGGGTTGCATGTGCAGGTACAGCTGTCTTTGCAGGTGTCTGGCTGCATTTGCAGGTCTCTGATGCATGATGCAGTTGTCTGGCAACGTATGCGATATTTCAGAAGGACATGCAACTGTCAAGCTGCACATGCAGAGGTCGGGCTGCATATGCAGGCACTGGGCTCTCTGTGGAGATATCTAGTTTTTAGGTAGAGCCTAGGCAGCGCATGCGCTGCTCTGGGAGGCATCCTGTATTCAGGTAGGGCCGTGAAGCTCCGCCCACTCTCTGCCCATATTTTTCATTGGCTTGTGTCACTGTCCACAGTAAACTGTGGCTGGTTATTGGTCAATAGTCTTAGTAATCCCTCCTTAGTACCGCCTAACCTCCCATGGTGACACCCCCGTTACGTGTGTGTTACTAGGTAGACTTTAATTACAGCCTCCGAGCACCATTTTTTCAAATAGCTTTGTTCTGACTGCTGTTGCAGACAGGACACGCTCTCTTCTAAAGCTTTTAAAAAATTGTTTTATAGCACTGGAGCTGAACGCATTTGCAATGCAATAGGTCTCGCATTTGCGAGAGTTTACACTATTGACATTGTAAATGACAATGCCTTTAATCTATATGTTTTAAAAACAACACGTAAATAAAAGGCATTGTCATTTTACAATGCCCAGAGGCGCAACTAGAGCCAAATTTCGGGGGGGGGGGGGCTAAGAAAAAATTTCGGGGGGGCTGAACCTTTAATCAGTAGGCAGAGTGGAGCTGCAGGGGCTCCAACAAGGGGTGAAACAACAGCAAGGCCTAATTAACATTCAAATGGTCTTTTAAAGACCTGTGAAACGTTCGGGTGCGGCTCTTTGTGTGCCAGGGATCTGTTTCATCCCGGGCTGCCACACACGAGGGGGGGGGGGGGAGGAGGGGGGGGCTGAAGCCCGGTGAGTTCAATGGGTGTTGCGCGCCTGACAATGCCAATAGCTCAAACTCTCGTAAATGCGAGACTTATTGTATTGCAAATGCTTGTTTTTTGTTGTTGCTTGACGAACCTGCTTTCCCAACAATAAAGTTGTACAAAACCTGTGACAAAATAAAACAAGCAATAACAAAGTGAAGGCTGGCAGCCAAAGCTTGTCTTGGGCTCCCTCCCAGTCAATCCACCCTATGACGAATTACTTCTACTTCCTTGCTCTTTAATTCTTTTTTTGCCAATGTATTTTTCTCACTTTGTCTCATTTATTACTATGTCCAGCATTAGCTAAGATCTTTTAATTTTATTTAAATGATATGCATAATTTACTTACCTAGATGGGCTTGCTGCCAGTCCTCTTTATGCATTGCTCAGTTACGGTGTCATTCACATTCTTCTTACGCCAACCTCAATATTCATCATGGAATTATGCTATTGTGCGCCTGCTGCGTTCTTTGCTTGATCATAGATTTTCATAATCAATCATCTGCTGCATAATCTGCAGATTTTAACAAAACCTTTTTTCTTTCTTGCTCAAACGGGTCAAAGGTTACTAAAAATGCAGTGAAACGTGTTGCTGCGCTGTGGAAGGCCCTTAGCAAAGGTTGACTGGATCACCTTGGTGTTGCTTATTGCTGTGTCGGGGTGTTAATGAGATGCAACCAATGCCCAAACAGAGTAAAAATGACAAAATAATGTAACAATTCTATTGAAAAATGTTCTGCATTATGCAGCATAATTTGCCTTTTCTTGCACCATAATTTACTCAACCATGCGTCATATTTTGGCGCTTCGTGCCGCATAATTTTAGGGACCAGCCCATTTCAGCCACTGGCGAGTTTCACTGTAATGGCATCCTACCCTTTCACAAGCAGTATATCCACACATAAAGTAATTCCCGTCGATGCCACAGACTGCTTTAGCAATGGGTGCTTTTTGCGACTAAAATAGTATCGATTTTTAGCCACTGTTCTTGTTTTTAGATTGACAAGTTCCGCTGCTTCCTTGGCAACGTTTTGCAAAACCGACAACAAAACAAGCCTTTACAAAGTCAAACGGCTGGCAGCCAATTTCAGACCTATTTGCTTTGCCAATGCATGTTTTATTTCGTTGGTGGCACGCTGGTCCTGCAGGGCCACTGGGCGATGACGGTGACAGTCTTCGTGCCCCGCTGTGTGTTAGGAGGCAGCAACAGGCTGGTGCATGCGGCGAGATGTGCTGGAGAGGCAGCAGGCAGCTACCCTTCCATTTCCAGACTAATTTTAGCTCGTGCCGCTGTGCCGCCCTGTTATTATCTGCCTGTGTGGGATGGCTGAGAAGCATACCGCAGGAGGGTCTCCACACAGGGGTGTAACCCATGCCCATGGAGTGCATGGGGGGTGGCCCTTCGGGAGTCCCCCAGAGGCGGCGTAGGGTGTATATCGTGGATGGTACAATGATATTTGAGTAAGTCAGGTAGTGAAACCGTGGTTTCATGCGACTGACTTTACCCAGCCCTTTCGGTCTTTCAGAGACAACCTTGACAGGTTACTGATTCCAAACGTGTCCCCACAGTACCGAACTCTGCGACTAGCCTGTGACAGGCAGGCAGCAGGACAGACTGCACTAGTCCATCCCTTTCTGAGGCTCTTCTTTTGCACGCCCCCGTGCTCCCTGCATTTGGAGACGAGTCGAACAGGCGGCCTCTCAGGTTTGTCTCTGCTCCGCCCTGCGTGCCAGGAGCGGGTGCGGCAGCCGCCAGAGATGAATGCGCACCCACCCTTCTAGGAGCCAGGACCACAATCCCCAGAGTGCCACGCGGGACGGGCGTGTATTCACTACAACTACTTCTCTTCCTGCTGAAGTCCGGCTGGCTGACAAAGAAGGTGCAGGGGAGTCGAGGGCGCCAAACCACCCAACACCGGCGAAGTGCTTCATCTCTGTGCCGCACAGCATCCGCGAACACCGGTAAGACAGCAGGGACTAAGATCTGTCTGAAAAATGCATGAGAATGAATGATTCGCATCCTGGTGAAATAGATGGGTTAATGTGCCCCAGGCAGATATTTGCTCGTAAGTTGCAGGTCACGAGTTAAAGTGCTGCAACACCTGGCTGGTCATATACAATGCGATCTGAAATTCGTAGGGCCAAATTCTGCCCTGATATCCAAGTGGGTTAATGCGCTTTCAAGTTTAGATCTGAAGGACAAATGTAGAAGTTGCGGAAAGAGTGTTCATTGTGTTCGTGCACCCACAGAAGGTCCTGCACGGAGCCTGCCTGCCACAAGCTTTAGTGCTCTCGCGTTGACTTTGGTTTGCAAGGTTGATATAGCGAAGATCGCCTTTTATGGCAGAGGTTTTACAGATGTTACACTTTCGCAGCACACTCTCATGTTATTTCTGCAAGTTGACATAGGTAGGCATCTATACTTTCCCTGGTCACAAAGATCAACAATGAAATTGATAACCTCATTGTGACACCTGGACATTTTGAAGTGACGAGTTGGGAATACTTTATTTTCATTCTATGTATGGCTCCATCACAATTGGTCTGTTTTTAACCCCTTCGCTGCTAGCCTCCCCCCCCCAATATTTTTTTGGGCTATTAGGGGTAGTTCACTCTTAGGCCCCTGTAACTTTTTGACCACATAAGGTATCCTCGCCAAATTTGAGACCTTTTCTTCCAACATCATGGGGATTCTAGAGGTACCCAATGTTAGTGGAATCCCCTGGAGGGGACCCTGAAATTAGCCAAAATTTAGCTAGATGGTTTTTTTTTGGGGGGGGGGGGGAACAGGAAAAAAGTGCTGCAAATGAAAGCGTCACCCCCCCCCCCCCCCCCGCAAATGGTATCAACTCAACAAAGGATTTCTGGTGCTGAAATCACCATCTTCCTAGCTTTCAGGGTCTGACAGACTTGTGTCAGCAAAGCAACGTTTTTTTACACAGTTTTGGCATTTTAATGGGACATGGCCTATTGTTACTATTTGTTGTGCTTTCAACATTCTTCCAGTTAATAGTAGGAATGGGTCTGAAAGCAATAATGGATCATGGAAAGCTATACATTTGAGAAAAGTAGACACAATTCTGAATTCAGCAAGGGGTCTTTTTTGTATATTCTTTAAGGTTTCTTTATAGAAACTAACAGTTGAATATAGGAACAATTGAAAATAATTTAATAAAAACAGCCATTTGTGCAAATGTTTTCACCTGTAACTTCTTCCAAGTGTGACAGATTTTTTAAAGCAATATACCGTTACATCCGCTGGAACTTTCTGGTTGTGGGATGTATAGGACTTGTAGGTTGAACAAGAATCTGACGAACCCCGAGCCAATAACTGAGCAGCGTCTTGTAATGGTTTTTTATTTTGTACCGGGTATATAGCAATTAATTTGGGTAAATATATACAGTGGAAAATCGGGATAAAAGACACCTATGTATTTCTGAAATTGGAACAAAATATAGAGTTAAGAAACAGTAGCTATTTGGGCATTTCCGAAATTGTGAGCACCCATACTAGCATGAGAATTATAGGTCATTTTTAAAAGGGACTTCTTTTTTACACATTCTCTTTCATTTGGAAGGCAGTAATGCATCGAAAGTCAATAGGTAATAACTGTTGCTCTATAATTCTTTCTTACCCTAAGTCTCCCGATAAAAATGGTACATCACTTGTGTGGGTAGGCCTAGTGCCCGCAACAGGAAACGGCTCAAAATGCAACGTGGACATATCACATTTTTACAGTGAAACCTGACCCTTTTTTTGCAAAGTGCCTAGCTGTGGATTTTGAACCCTAGCTCTGCCGGCACCTAGGGAAACCTAGCAAGCCTATACATTTTATATTGCCCATGTTTATAGCTGGCATCTCTGTCGCTTACTCTCTGTGTGCTGTGCCATCCCCCACCCCTTGACAACACGATCCCACCCCCACCTCTGAAGGCGCTGCTCGCAGTTTCAAATTTGAGGCAGTTTTCTTTACTTTGTGCACTGTTAGCGCCCTCAACCTAATCTCCCCCCAACACCACTGCTCGACTACCCCACCACTACTCTTCTGACATAAGTGACACCACTACGTCCGCAGTTTTGGCATGCACAAGCTGTGTCTTATATTGGTAAAGAAGGCGAACCAGCGTGAGGTATTTTTCATTATTCCCCGTCCAATTTCTTTGACTCATCGTATTTTGCTGCCCAGAGTATGGGAAAATAAATGGAGAAAGTTGAAAGTGTGTAAATGACTGAGGTTTGACAAACCTCCAATTTCCTTCCGTAACCGAGTGAGTTTTCTTTGCTTTCCGCTTTATCTGGGAAGCTGCACTGAAATCTTACGAAGGTCAGATCATTCATTATTTATTGGAGGGCAACATAACATGTGAATCTTTGAATAGTCTGAAGACAAGTCGCAGAAAGCACTGCGAAGGTCAGGCCAGGAGGTGGTGAGAGGGGCAAGAGGAGGCAGCAGCCGACAAGCACAGGTAGGGCAAGGGCTGCAGACCTCCGTGTATACTCAATGCAGCATCTTCACTCAAACTCGTCTCTCCTGGCCTCCCAAAATGGTCTTTGTACCTCAGATTTCTGTAACTACGAGTAAAATGTCCTTACTATAGTAAATTGGGGGAATCGAATTAAAGAGAATCTCTGGATGGAACATGACACTTGTCGGATCAGAGCGGAAATATGTTAATTAATGTAAAGCTAAAGTGCTGTGTGAGGTAAAGACCACCTTTTGACCTACTGCAGGTAGGGCTGGTCTGTGCTCCAATAGCGTCCCCAGCAAAATTAAATTGGGCACTCTTCATGCCCCTCATCCCATTCCCTCTCCACTCTCCCCAAGATATTTCCTTTAACCTTTTCTAAGTGCTATATTAAACAGGAGTTGCTGTTAGGGTCAGTGTTTAATTTGTAAAAAAAAGAAGTGCAATTGGCCAAAACTTTTCTAATGAGTCCATGGCCCAGTTTTACCAAAGCAGGCACTTTTGCTTTTAAAAGATGCATGAAACCAGTAGCCCGAGTGAAGCCACTAATTCTGGGCCAGTTACTATTTAGTAGCATCATTTTTAGGTCAAGCCTCAACAGAGCGGCTTATCGCAAAGCGTAAGCAGCGGGGCAGGGCCAGTACTTTGTTTGCATTACTTGTACTAGAACGCTGAAAATGCAATAAAACCAGTTCCTTGTGAATATTGGCAACATCGGCTTCCTGTACACATTAACAAAGTGTTGTGAGTGGCAGGGGAGACATCCGTGATGGCGTGGACCGCTGGAGAGCAGCCAGCTCCAGAATGGGCAGCAGGCAGAGAGGGGTGAAGGGATGGGTGAGCAGGTAAGCATTTTGGAGAGCATGGGCTTCAAACAAAGTTAACCCCTGACAAAGGGGTGAGAGAAACAAAGTCGTAAATATGAAAAACAAGCAGAACACCAGGCACTAAGCGTCAATCTTCTCCCCAGTGCTTTTTAAACCACTTAAACACATTTTTGTGGAAACAATATGTGTGTTATTTTATCCTGAATTTAATTTTTGTGAAAGAATAACAGATGCACCCCTGGAGCATCTTAAAAACATAACAGCTAACAGCAATGTTGCGGTTGCCTGCACATGGCAGGGGCAAGCTTTAAAGACTGGTGAGCCCTGGGGCGCTCTTCTTGCATGACTGGTGAGGGGTGGCCATGGTTGTACCGGGACAGAAAATAGGCTCGGGCACCAAAATAAAAGTGGCCCCCATTATTGAATTCGATAGCTAAAAAGAGGATCCTGTTTGCAAATTGGTGCAGTTTTTAACTTGTAAGGGCACACTGTATATGTGCTTTTCTATGTATGGAAGACTGCGTGGATTTGAGCTTGCTGCAGGCAATGCTTGTTGTTATATTAACAGTGAAACCAGCTGCAAAAACTGGCCCAGCAGACCATAAAACAGGCCCAGTAACTGCTAAAAATGAACGGGCTACACACTGACCTGTCAGAACAGCCCGTTGGGCAATGCCTGATCACCCTGTAGGCCAACCCGACCCCTCGGGTGGCCAAGCTACATTCTTAGCATCTGCTTCCACAAGCTGTATGGCAACCGTGAGGGGCACTCGCTCTTGAGCAGTGTAGGACATGACTTTCTTGTGCAACAAGCTAGAGCTCTGTATAAGTGCGCTTCACCCACTTCTTTCTGACCCTCTACCCCTGTCTTTCTCCCTACTCCTCTTTATCTTCTCTACTTTTGTTGCTTCCCTTCCAGCCATAAGCATCTTCCCTCAGTGTCTATCTACTGCCCCCTCCCTCCTCCCTTGGTAGGTAAAAGACATTATCATTTACAATTCCAATAACTCTAACTCAAAAAAATGCGAGATCTATTGCATTTCCAATGCTTGTTCTGCATTGTTAAACATTCGCTTCACTGGTATGTACATCACAGTAACAACAGGTGCAGCTCAATGCAAAAATAACCCTAGATGGTGTTATGAAATGAAATGTAACATCACATCAGGAACATGTGTAGTAGGGCCATCAACACTGCAAGCTAAATTTACACATCCTACACACAATGGTATTGTGTAGATATCAGCACTGCAAGCTTCCCACTCACTCAACAAGCACCGGCGTTGCCAATAGGTTTCGCATTTGGAAAGTTGGAGCTATTGGTTTTGTAAATGACATTTTATATTTATATATCGTTATTGGCATTGTCAATAACAATATATAAATATAAAATGTCATTTACAAAACCAATAGCTCCAACTTTCCAAATGCGAAACCTATTGGCAACGCCAGTGCTTGTTAGAGGCATCAGCCTGTAAGGAAATGTCCTGTTCATCCATTTTGTTTCCATCAGAGGACGCTTCCTTAGCTCCACTGTGGATGGGAGTCAAGGTGCGGAGAATTGTAGAGGGGTTACCACATACACTACTTTCGCACTTACAGGGATGAACTAGTTCCTGCTTTGTCCAGAGAGAAGGGGAGAAAGAAAGGAGATAAGATAACAGTGAGAAAGGCAGAAAGCAGACCGAAAAATAACCTTCAGGAATAAGATGGACAGACAGACCGACCATGTAGAGCGGTGGGAGAAAGAAGCATGAAGTGTAATCAAACTCGGGCTTCCTAGGTTTTCGACACCGTGGTGTTCAGCAGCACCAGTGTGGAGTCTCCTACGAAACTGTCCCCCTGCACTTTTGTATATAACAAATTAAGCACCGATGCAGGGGTAGGCTAGACGTGCACGAGCCATGAAAGGCTCGCGCTAGATGCCTTACTGTGTGTCGGGAGGCCTCCTCCTTCTCGCCAAGAGCATCTTCCCAGACAGTCGTCACTTTCACTATTGGTAAGGAAAGGACACCCCAGGGTAAACAAATAAAATGAAATGACAGATTTATAAGGCACACGATTACCACATGGCATCGAGACGCTAAACAAGACATAGTGTCTTGGAAAAGGAGGCTTGTCCTGCTTCCAAAGCTGCAGGCAGAACGGGGCAGAGCAGAGATGTGACGGGGCCGATGTCTTACAGCCTCGGCCCCGCTCCTCTGTGTGGGGTGCAGGGAGCACGCGCCATTGTCTGTGCGGCTGTGTGTGTTTGCCGACGCTTGCACCGGTATGTATTTGTCAGTGTTTATGCGCCGCTGTGAGTGTCTGTGCGAATGTATTTGTGTGTGAGAGAGAGGGCATGTCCCCTCATACCGCGTTTGTCCGTGTGTGTGTGAGAGCATGTGCCGGTGCCTCCATATCACAGACTGTGTCCTAGTTTGCGTGAGCCAACATGTGCCTGTGTATTTCTTCATATCAAAGGTTGCTTGTCAGTGAGGGTGCCTGTGCACAGGGTCTCATGTAACAGTGCCCGCGCCTTTATTTCACAGGGTGTGAGACAGTGTGTTTGTTCCAGTGTGCTCGACTCTTTATGTGTCAATGGGTTTGTGCTTGTGTATGTTAGAGGGAGCCTGTGTGTGCCTGCGTTGCAGGGCATGTCGTTCTCCGTGTTTGGCCGTGCCTTGGTTTTACAGCGCGTGTGCCAGTGTGTGCCTCAGCATGTGCCAGTGTCTTCCCATCACATAGTTTGCGGTATGTTGCCATTCTCCCCGGTGTATTAATTAGAACAGACGACTCAGCTCGTTGGTGCGGGGTTGGCATCCCCCATTTATCACGCCGCTGTCTGGGGAATGGGTCGGATCAGAAATACGGGCGGCGGAGGGAGATCTGGTGTGTGGTGTGCACAAGAAGTGGCAAAGACAACAGCGGGGAATGGGTCGGATCAGAAACACGGGCGGCGGAGGGAGATCTGGTGTGTGGTGTGCACAAGAAGTGGCAAAGACAACAGCGGGGAATGGGTCGGATCAGAAATACGGGCGGCGGTCGGATCAGAAATACGGGCGGCGGAGGGAGATCTGGTGTGTGGTGTGCACAAGAAGTGGCAAAGACAACAGCGGGGAATGGGTCGGATCAGAAATACGGGCGCAGGGCTCGACAAATCTAAACAAGCTAAAACCGGGAAAGCAAGACTATTCCGCCATGCTCGGCTCGAAAAAGCAAATGGCCGGATGGGGGCGGGAGAGCCTGGTGGGGGGGCGGGAATGCGTGCGAGGGGAGAAGTGTGATAGGCAGATGGGCCGGATGGGGGCGGGAGAGCCTGGTGGCAGATGGGCCGGATGGGGGCGGGAGAGCCTGGTGGGGGGGCGGGAATGCGTGCGAGGGGAGAAGTGTGATAGGCAGATGCGCGGACGGAAGCCGGATGGGGGCGGGAGAGCCTGGTGGGGGCAGGCGGATTAGGGAGATGCTCGTGCGTGTGTGGTCACGTGACCCGCTTTTGTGGTCACGTGACCTCACATGCACTGTAAAGAAACCGCAGTGGAAACCGCAGTGGTTTGACTATTCGATCGAGCCCATGAATTTTCGCCATTCCATTCGCAAGCGAATGGTAATAGGCGAAACCTAAAAAGGTAGAATTAGGAGGGGTAGATTCCCTACACACAGAATGGGTACAGAACCGATGGCCCCAGTGGACCCTTCGCTCATACAGAAGAGGCTTCAGATGTGCAGCTGCCCTTCTCCTTTGCACAGAACAAGAAATCTCGAGCTTTACTGACACTAAAAAGTGACAATAGGAGCAGCAGTGCAGGCTTTCTAAACAGAGAAAAGACACAGCATGAAAACCACTCTCCCATATAAAAGGTACTGCGTGGTAGGGACCAATGTAAATATCTACCACAAACTGGGTGCAACATGAGCAAGAGATGTGCAAGCTTCTGCCACACAAAACACAAAGGTTATAGGCAGCACGGTAGATGCCTTCCTCATACACAGGGAGCAGGGGGCAATGTAAGCCTCAGCTCTAAACAGATATAACACCCATACCAGGGATTATAGTAGCTGCAAAGTATGCCTATATCAAATAAAACACGAACATGGGCAGCAGTGATGGTATAGGTGTTGCATAGTTAACTGGTTGCACTATGTCATCTGTGATACCTTCCGACAGTTGATCATTGATTTTTAGCCAGAAGCACTTTGCAGACTGGGATGTTCAACTCAATTCTAGCTTAAAAAGGTATAAATAAAAAGTTACCTGGTGCTACTTCTGAAAGGAAAGATCAAAACGCCTGAGTTCCAGAAAGCACGGTTATGCTGAAGGTAGCGCGAGGTGGAATTTGAGCAGGAACAATGGTGCAGTAAGATACCATAGTGTCCCAATGTAAGCAAAAAAATGGGGCCTCTTACCTTGTTTAATGGATTTTTTTTACTGTAATTGGTTGCAACATGCCCCCGCATCCTGTGTGGTGGTGCACCAGCTGCAGTGTTGATTGCTAAGCTCAGGTTTCTAAAATCTGTCAGTATTCCTGTTAGAAGCTTTATATACCTAGGTTGCTAGGGAAGATTAAATACAGTATTGAAGTGTTATACATTAATATTCATAATATTGAGACCTGAGTAGCTTTTCTCATAATACAAACCAGCACCATGTTTCTAGTACTTTGCCTTTTGACTCCCAGCATATGTAAAAGAAAGGCAACATACACTTAACCTTTTACAGGATTGGTATAAACTCTTGAAAACAGTTTAGCCAGAGGTCTCTTGGATACCATGCACAGGACAGGGGACTCTCAAACACACACACACACACACACATACCTGCATGCACAGACACACACTCATTCCCCCATGAGTCCCCAGACCCCTCATGTCAGACTTTGTCCTTCTCTAAACAGTTATCAGGTCACAGGCACTACGCATGCCAATGTATGTCTACAGTGGAACTAAATTACTTGCGTATCACACTATGTGTGTAGACAGCCTTCTTCAACATGGAGCTCTTGAGCTAATGGTAGCTCTCCAGCTACCGGGACGTCAATTAATCAATCAAGGTTTGTAGAGCTCACTACTCACCTGTGAGGGTCTCAAGGCGACGGGGGTGTGGGTGTGAGCAGCTCTGTTGGTCATTTGAAAAACTAGGTCTTGAGGTCTTTTCTGAACTCGTGCAGTGTCGGGCCTCAGCTCATGGGAAGGGAGAGTTTGTTCCAGGTCTTGGCTGCGACCTAGGATAAAAATCTACCACCTGCTCTGGCCATGTGGAAACGAGGGACGGTGGCTAGGGTAAGGTCGGCTGAGCAGAGGTTTCTCTTTAGGGCTTGGAAGGAGATTCATTTTTTGAGGTATTGGGGTCCGGTGTTGTGGAGGGCTTTGTAGGCATGTGCGAGCAGTTTGAAGATCATTTTTTATTTGACGGGGAACAGTGGAGGTCGCAGAGAAGTTGGGTGAAGTGGTCATGTCATGGGATGTTGAGGATAAGTCTGGCTGCGGCGTTCTGGATGTCTGGAGTTTGCAGAGGAGTTTTTTGTTGATTCGGGCATAGAGATCGTTTTCGTAGTCCAGTTTGCTGGTGATGAGTCAGTGGGTGAAGGTCTTCCTGGAGTCAGGGGGGTGGGGGTGACCCACTTGAAAGTCTTGTGAAGTATGCTGAGGGTAATGAAGCATGTGGAGGACACGGCGTTGATCTGGCTGTTCATGGTGTGTGAAGAGTTGAGTATGATGCAGAGGTTGCGTGCATGATCAGTTGGGATGGGTGGGTTTCCGAGGGCGGGTGGCCACCAGGTGTTGTCCCACATGGAGGGGTGGAGCCGAGGATGAGGACTTCTGTTTTCTCTGAATTGAGCTTCAGACAGCTGTTGCTCATCCAGATTGCAAAGTATTTCATCCATTCTTGGAAATTACTCCTGGTGATGTCAGATTCCTTGGTGAGGGTGGGAATGAGCTTTGTGTCATTGGCATAGGAGACGATGTTGAGTCTGTGGTTTCTGATGATGGTCGCGAGGGGGGCTATGTAGATGTTAAAGAGTGTGATCTCTGTCGGTTCTGAGAGGAAGGCTGGAAGTCTTATTCTCTGTGTTCTGCCTGAGAGGAGAGACCATATCCAGTTTAAGGCTGTTCCTTGGATGCCGGCGTCGTGGATCCTGGTGGCTAGTGTGCGGTGGGAGACAGTGTCCAAGGCTGTTGAGAGATCCAGGCTGTGTGGCCTTGGTCGAGGAGGGCGCGGATGTTGTCGGTGGCGGCTACGAGGGTGGTCTTGGTGCTGTGTTTGCTGCGGAATCCGTATTGAGAGGTGTCTATGATGCTGTTGGTTTCTATGAAGTGTTCTAGCTAGGTGTGGACAGCCTTTTCGATGACTTTGGTGGCAAAAGGGAGCAATGAGATGGGCCTGAAGTTCTTGAGATCCGTCGGGTCTACGGAGGGCTTATTTAGGGGGGGGGGGTTTACTTTGGCGCGTCTCTAGTCGTCTGGGAATGTGGCGGTCTCGAGGGAGCAGTTGATAGTGCAACGTAACTCGGGTGCGATGGCAGTGGCAGCCCGTGGAAGATGTTGGGTGGGCAGGGGTCAATAAGTGCTCCGGAGTGGATGCTCTTCATTGTCTTTGCAGTGTCTTCTGTGATGAGAGCGGTCCAGGTGAGGAGGGTCTGTTGGATGGCATCCCTGGGGGTAGGAGTTGAGGTGGTGGCATGGTCTTGGTCGTCGAAGTTGTCGTATAGCTTCTTGATCTTGAGGTGAAAGAAGGAGCTGAGTTTGTTGCAGAGGTCTTGGGAAGGAGGGACATCGGTTGTTTTAGTGTTGGGTCTGGCAAATACTTGCATTATGAAATGTTACTTGGAATAGTTGGTGTTCAAGAGGATTCTGTCTTGGATGAAGTTTCTCTTTGTTGATTTGATGAGTTGGTGGTGTTCCGTGACGGAGTAGGCGGAGTGTGCTTCTGGGGTTTTGCTGTTTCTCCAGGTCTTCTCCAGTCGTCAGCAGGAGCGCTGGATTCGCAGAGGTTTGTGGTGAACCAGTTGGCTTTCTTGTTCTGTCGTGTCGTGGTGTTCTGGAGGGGGGCGAGTGTTGGAACAGTTGGCAATCCATTGGTCAAGGTTGCTTACCTCTGTGTTGGCGTCAGCTGTAGTTGGGGGAGGAGTGCAGGTGAGGGCGGAGGTGAAGTGTTCTTCGGAGACTTTGTCCCAGCTTTTGCATGGGGTGGCTTCTGCATGGGGGTGGAGCGTGCACTTGTGTGCAGTAGGTTTCGAGAAGGTGAAATGGATGCAGTGGTGGTCTGTCCAGAGCGGTTCCATGGTGTGGTTGAAGCAAATGTTGTTTCGTTCGGTGAAAATGGGGTTGAGTGTGTGTCCTACTGTGTGAGTGGGGGTGGAGACCAGTTGCTTCAGTCCTATGTTGGTGAGGTTCTCCAGGAGGGCAGTGGTGTTAGTATTGCTGTGGTTGTCTAGATGGAAGTTAAGGTCTCCAAACAGTATGTAGTCTGTATATGCGAGTGCATGGGGTGCGATGTGGTCTGCAATGACGTTGGTGAAGAGGGTGCGGGGTCCAGGAGGTCTGTAGGCGAGTGTTTCACGGAGTGTTATTCTGGGTTTTGGCTTGAACTGGAAATGGATGTGTTGCACAAGGGGTGAGGCGTCATCCCAGTTGGTGGTTGTTAGTCGGAGGGAACTTTTGTGGACGATGGCGAGGCCTCCTCCTGGGCGGTTGGGGCAGTCTGTCCTCAGGATCTTGTATCTGTCAGTGATTGCTGTTGCGATGTTGAGTGCAGAGCTGGCCTTCGTCCAGGTCTCTGTGAGGAAGGCAACGTCAGGCGAGTGAGTGTTGAGGAGTCTCAGATTTCGACAGCGTCTCTGTGCAGGGAGCGTTCGCTGAGGAGGATGCCGTTCAGTGGCTTGTGTGCAGTGACATCCGATGAGTTGGGGTAGCTGCCTGGGTCCAGAGGTGGGTGAAGGTGCGGCAGCAGTGCCGGCAGGAGATCTGGCTCTGGGTGTTGCTCGGTGTTGAGAGCTGACAGTTGTTGCGTCCAGGGTTGAGTGCGTGCAGAGAGCTGGGGTCGTAGCAGCGGGCAGTCAGGGGACCAGGGTCGCTGGCGCTCGTCGTGGTGGGGTGGCGGACCGGCATGCTGTGCCTTTTGCCAGTGGTGCGGCCGCACAGCGGCTGCCATTAAGTAGGGGGAGGGGGAGCAGCTGGGAGGTGGGAGCAGGAGTGACAGCGGCGGAGAGCAAACAGAAAAGGCATTCAGAGAAGGCAAAAAAAAACAGGCAAACAGGAAAAGACAGACATAAAAAAGGATGACCTGCACAGAGCAAACTAGCAGGCTCTTTCACTAGACCACCAGGGATGAGGCAAAGGCAGGAGCCAGCGGATGGAGGAGGGCCTCAAACACCTACCTGAATTTCATGCTGGCGCTAAGGGCAGCGCCTTACTTGTGGAGCTGCGCGGGGGGAAGAACAGTGACTCAGACCAGGAGGTCAGAGGTCTTGCTTTCCTTGGCGCGCAGTGACCGCCATTAAGTAGGGGTCGGCGGAGGGTGAGCAGCTGGGTAGCACCAGTGGAAGAACACGCTGGGTGGGAGGGGCTGTGGGTGCAGCAGCGGCAGGGAGCAAACAAAATGAAAAACAGAAAAGGCAGACAGAGAAGGCAACCAAAGAAGGCAACCAAAGAAGGCAACCAAAGAAGGCAACCAAAGAAGGCAACCAAAGAAGGTAACCAAAGAAGGGAACCAAAGAAGGGAACCAAATAAAGGCAAGCAAATATAGGCAAGCAAATAAAGGCAAACAAATAAAGGCAAACAAATAAAGGCAAACACAAAATGGCAAACACAATAAGGGAAATTAAAAAAGGCAAACACAGAAAAGGCAAAACCGAGAAAAGACAAACCGAAAAGGATGAAACACACAGAGTGGACTAGCAGAAGATCAGGCTCTTCCACTAGACCACCAGGGATGAGGCTCAGGCAGGAGCCTGCGAGTGGAGCAGGACCACGAACACCTACCTGAAGCTCAAGCTGGCGCTAAGAGCAGAGCCTTAATGGTGGAGCTGCATGGGGGGAGAGCAATGACTCTGACCATGAGGTCAGGGGTCTTGGCTTGCAGCGGCCGCCATTAGGTAAGGGTCGAGGGAGGGGTAGAAGCTGGAAGGCGGGAGCAGGAGCGACACGCTGGCGCAGGGGCAGCAGCAGTGGGGAGCAAAGAGAAAAAGCCAACAGAAAAAGGCAAACAGAAAAGAATGGCACGCACAGAGCGGTTTAGCAGAGGCAGGCTCTTCCACTAGACCACCGGGGATGAGGCACAGGCAGGAGCCTGCGGGTGGAGGAGGGCATCAAACACCTACCTGAAGCTCAAGCTGGCGCTAAGAGCAGAGCCTTAATGGTGGTGGTGCACGGGGGAGAGCAGTCACTCCGACCAGGGAAGTAGCTCTTCTGTGTACATCCCAGTCTACTAAATTAGAAGCTTTTGCTTGGGTGAATAATCTAAGTATATTAACATTTTTACTGTATATTTGGTAGGAAAAAATATGTATTTTGGAGGAAGTGGCATGAATTTAAAAATACATTTAAAGAGTGATAAATCATGCGGTGTTGCAGAGACATTACTACTATTACCTTGATGTATGGACATTACTGCTATGGCTGTTATTATCCATCTTGAATAATTCCCCATTGACGCTGCCTTTTTTACATTACTGTAGGGATCAATGATGCAATGAGGTGACCACTACTGACAAAATTGCAGAGGGCGCCCACTAATGTAAGCTATTACAAAGCTAATAATATTAGTAGCTCAGGGTGACTTTCATTGAATATAAGTAGTTCTTATTACAGGAAAGGTCGGAGACCTATCTTAATAAATTATGGGGGCTCTACCTCAGAGAGCTGTCCCCTCCCTCCCACCTCCCTTTCTGTGAGCGGTTGTGGTCAGCAGAGAAGGGGGCCCATGCAGCTCTTCCTTTTTGAGCAGCTCGAGCCTTGCTGCAGAGCTTTTAAAATACGTATGTATGTATAAAATATTTGTAAAGCGCATTATCGCTCCAAAAGAGCATCTTGGCGCTGTGCTGAGGGGAGGAAAAGAACTCGAGAACGCTATGAACAAATGCGGGGATCAGAAAAGCGAGAGGCACAGGGAGTCCGGGGCATGTACCTTATGCTGGCCCGAGGTGCAGGCAACATGACAGGGGTCGCAAGCTGTAGTCTAAAGGTCACAGCTGCGACCCTTGGCGACCTCTAAATGACATCCATGCAAACCCCTACCACTTATAAGGTAGAACTTCTGAAGGCTCTGAATTTTTAATATTCGAGTGACCAGAAGTGGCTCTTTACCTGCTGCTACTAGGGCCAATGGCAGCTCTGAGCAACAGCTGGCAAACTATGCTTCTTAGAATGATTGAATAGTCAACTTGTAAAGCGCAAACATTGCCCAAAGGCGTCAAGGTGCCAATAGCGGAAGCAACGTCAGGGGAAGGTAGAAGTCAATACTTTGAAGATTTAAAGGAAAAAAGCAAGGTCTTTAACGATGTACGAAATAGAGGATGTGACTCTAGACAAGAAATGGATATAGGTAGGGTGTTCCAAAGTTTGGATGCGGCCATAGCAAAGGCTCTTCCTCCCCACCTTGCCTTTCCGAACCTAGGTATTACCAGCCAGTACTTGTTGGTAGAACGCAGCTGTCTGGCAGGGACATTGCGCTGGAACAGGTCTTTTAAGCCTTCTGGGCCAAGGTAAAAAAGTGTCTTTTGAACAACACATAGGGCCTTAAACAAAATTCGCTTTTCGGCAGAAAGCCAGTGCAGATTTCGAATGGCAGGGGAAATCAAATCGAATTTCAGATCTAAAATCAGTCTTGCTACAGCATTCTGGCCAAGTTGCAACTTATGAATGGATCCTTTGTCAATGTCCAGATAAAAGGCATTACAATAATCCAGTCTGAACAGAATCAGGGCAACCGCTGTGTGTTTCCACGATGGAAGGGATAAAAAAGGAAAGATCTTCTTCAAGATCCTAATAACCCAGAAACAGGATGATGGCACATGGCATTAGTTTTGTACATAATGATTCACTATGCCTTTAAGTCCCATGATTCCGTAGCCGAACATTCATCTGCAGGAAGCTGTACAGTATGTGGCTTAACCTAAATACCAAATGGACCTGGCGGGGTGGACTGGGCTGGAAGAAATTAAATTCTATCTATGACAAAGCAAAAAGATTCATCCCACACCCATTCTTGAAGGACAAATGGTAACATTTCACCCATTCCTAGTGAGTGATTGAGGGTTTCACAAAAGACACTAATACGGTATATAGACTAATTACCTACATCAGGACAGGGGTACAGGAGACACTACATTTATTTGCGGGTCATAGGCATCCTTTCGGAGAGATGAGCCAGGGGTCTGGCTTAGCTCTGAGAGCCTAAAGCGCGAGCCTAAACATCAAAAGATGTGAATTAAGCAACAAATATCATGAAAAAGTATGATAAAGGCTTGATAATGGAAAGAATATATTTTTCAACATTTCTCTGTGTCTCAGATAAGTACTTATGCATATCACTGAATCGAGTGACAATTATTGAAAGCAATTTGAAAGTATCTTTTTAAAGCTTGAAACATTCACGAATTACCCTAACCGTTACCAGGTCACCACGAGTTACTAAAATGTGTCAGTTTGTCATTTTCTCTATTTATGTAGCATATGCTTTTATTAAATGTGAAGCCAGATTATTTTATATTAGCCATATATAAGTGAGGTTTTTGCATATCCTGTACTGAATTATTTCAATATACTGTCAAACGGGATGGTTAAGGAAAATTGTACATTGTAAAGCAGCAGATCACACAATTTGGTCAAGTCGTGGAGCCAGGTTTTGAGACCAGGATCGCATGTTGTGCAGTTCAAAGGCATCAGGGTTACATCATTCTGTTTTGTGTTTAACACCAAAGGCCAGTGCTTTGTGTTCAGTTGTTCAATTAGTGTTTAGTATATAGAGTTGAATAAATAAACGTATTGCACCTTAAATCAGACTTACACTTAACATATATACACATGTGCAGAGTTATAAGATTTAAAGATGTACTTCTCTATTTTGAATATTTCTGCAGCCACTGAAAATCAAACCCAGTGACCGAACATGCCTGTCTGAAATCAAGACACACTTCACAAATGTCTCCTTGAAGAGGAGCAACTTAAGGAGAAAACTCAGTTGAGATTCCGAGACCTTTTCGATTTTTCTAATTATTTATCTTAAGCCATTGAGGTGGTCTGCCTCGCCTAAACTTGGTCTTCTTCTCAAGTTAGCTGAGACAGCAGTGACATTAACATAAAAAGCACCCCCTGCCTTTCCTTATTCTGCTGGTTAGCCTGGCTTGATAAACAGAACGACTTTGGGAGAGGTTCAACCCCTCAACAACTACAGTGAATACATTAGTAAAACATAAAGGTCATGGAGCTCCCACAGAAATTGCTTCACAGGTTTCATCTCTTCAAAGAGATGAAATTTGCAGCCTGTCTTTAGAGAGACATGGTCTGTATGCAACTGTTTAATCTTCAGTCTCCATGTCAAAATAGAGGAGTGGGGGGATATTGTGCCCGTGTTCTCCCCACTCAAAAATCAGGTGGGGATGGAATAAATCCCCATCCCCCACCAATCACCCACAGTTTCTACGCTCATGCACCAGGATTTGTGGTGGTTGTATACTTGATCGCCAGATGTGGGCGATGGAGGTAATTTGCCGCTGTAGTGCTCCATTTGGAAAAAGTACCAATGAGAGTGACCTTGACTTTTGGAAGGCAGGAAGTTGAAGTTTACACAATTAAACTACCTAGCTCCTCAGGATGGATTTGTAGTGCAGGGGGCTTAGGAGACTGAATATGAATAGGTTGAGTGTAGATGGTTACTACGTTACAGTCACAGGGGTTTGCAGGGCTTGCAGCAGAAGAGCATGCTGGTGAGGTATGAATGATACATCTCTTGGTTTGCAGGGATGTTACGGGTCAGCCGCTTGTTTATTGTTACTTTTTTGTACACGACAATCCATCCTCGTGACCCACCTATCACCACTCAATCCCTGTGTCTGAATCGACCACCTGGTCAACCACTACGTCAAAATCACCTTGTTTGTGACTATCAGAGCTGCCGCTCATTGATATGTATTTCACTGTTACTTCCACACCATTGCCTTGTTTGTATCTTAACCTCATTTGCTTCCCTAATTCTCTTCCCTATCCCTTACTCTTACCCAAGACCTAAACCTTTCCTTTACCCTTACCCTGTCTTAACACTAAACTGATTCCTTACTGTAATGCTACCCTTCAATTTATGCCTTTACCCTGACCTTACCTCTAAACCTACCCTTTATTCTAACACTAACCATAAATCTATCCTCTTTGAACACTAACCATAAACCTATCCCTGATTCTAACACTAAACATATACCTAGCCTTGATCCTACCCACCTAATCAAATCTTTTATTCAGAAGTTACTCTCTTATAGCCGTAAAACTTTCCCTTATCGTTACCTTTACCCTTGCCATAACCAATCCAATCCAATCCAAAAGTTCTTTATTTCGGCCATTTAAGACCATAAAAGATACAGTAAAAACATTTAAAACACATGCAAACATACAATATAAAAACAATGCAAGGAAGCAAAGGACTAATTAATTCTGTGCATAGAAGACTCTGAGAAATTAAAAACCCAATTAACTACAGTTCGATACAGTTCATTTCACATTTGGAAGTTAGGAGTCAGTGGCGGCTGGTGACATTTCAAAGTGGTGAGGCGAAAACATTTGTGGATGAGTCATTCTGACATTATGGAGGTTCTGGGGGGTTGGGGAAAATGAAGCAAGCACTGACGTCTGGGCTCTCCTCAACAGAAAGGCGTATTAGGAGAGTAAGAGAATGTGAAAGAAACCTCAACATGTCCAACACACCCCTTCATCCAGTTATTTAGACAGTGACTATAAACAGAATGCCCCATTTCATCCCACAGAGGCCCTCCTTCCCTCTAAAGAATAACCCACATGAGCCCTCCTGCCCTTAAAATAGTAGCCCGGCCCCTGGCAAGGCTCTGTGTCATCATCCAAGCCCCTCGGTCCCTGGTCAACCTTGTAAACTTCAGAATCCATTTCCTAATGTTCATGATAATCACGGAAATGTTATAACCCTAATTGGGCTGCTGTGAACCAATGTTTAAGTCTTATTGCGCCAATTTTAGTCAAAGATAGTTTATTATAGAACAGACAGTGATTGTCCTTCACTGGGCCCTGGTGATGCAGCTGCTTTCTTTCATTGCTGCAAGAAAAGCACTGGTGAATTCTGCTATGGATGTTTGTGCATTCAAGACTAAACGAGCAAAATTAGTAATTGTAAACATCCTTTTTTTCAATAGTTTTTTAATTTGAATTTCAATATTTTGTAGCACAACAAGGAGACAGTTGACAATCTTAAGAGCATGTCCTATAGTACCAGGATGGATTACATTCTGTAACATTTTATACAAAAGCAGCTGTCATAACAAGGCTTATACATGTCAACGCATTGTCAGTATGATAAAAACTCGCATTCTTGTGACAAGACGTCAAACATACATAGGAGTGAAATATGGATGCTCAAAAACAATGCCTGCATTCGAACAAGAATCACCAACCCTTTCCACCCTTGCCGTAGAAACCCGCCACAACAATGAGTATAGTCTTTCTTGACCTTATACAGAACAAAATAGATGAGGAGGTGCACACTATGCTGAACCCTAAGCCTAACGTTTTAAAAGGGGGATTAGGTCAGGTAGAATGGGGGGAGGAGATGAACAACAGGGCTATCGAATATACTTACTTGGCACAGGCGAGGCAGGGGGGCTGTTGACTTAAATGCTTTCTCCACAGTTGTTAGGAGATGGTTCCCGTATGTATGCTGTGCCCTACCTACTCTGAGATCAAGGGCGGTCCGACATCGTCTTTACTGCTTGTTGTAAAGTTCTGAATAAAGGTACCCCAGTATTCTCTGATCTGTCTCTTTCGCACTCCCCACTTTGTTACGGAGGGCTGTATCCTCGGTCAAGCCCAATTAATAACTTATTTTCTCCATGTCGCCAGCAAGGGTGAGAAGGGGGACTTCACTTGCATTAAACGTACTAATTTGGCCAGTAATAAAGTGAGGTCGATACATTTAGTGGTGACAGTTGTCTTCTGGCCTAGGGAAAAGACCGCGAAAACGACCTTGTGGATGTTCTGCAACAGCGCGCTCTGTTACCAGGACAATATAATTTAATATGCTTGCCAAAGTGTTGTGTAGATGGACATGTCGGTGATATCAGCCTGTGCAGTGAGGCATCGGGGGCAAGCGTCCCACATCTGGGGTCTACTGAGTGAAGCCTATGGGGGAAAAGGTAAGGTCTGGGGAGTATGTGAAATTGTGTGCAGGCATTTGATGTGAGCATTTCGAGAGACCCTAGAAGGGAATTCCTGGATTTTCTGGCAGTAAAATATTGTATAAAACTTACCTTGGCTTTGGCTTCCCGCTTTTCTAAAGTCCCGAGACTGCAGACTCCCGCCGTCCTGGATTTTGAATATGTCTGACGTCTGGGCTCTCGTCAACAGGAAGGCTTCAGGCAGCCTCCCTCCCCTCCACCGCAGCCAGCGCTGCGATTGGCTCGGCCGGCTGCCCTACCCACGTCATAGCTCTCTGTATGCTGCAGCATACAGAGAGACAGGGAGAGTGGGTGTTACTCGAGGGCAGGGGGGAGCGGCTTGCCTACTGTTGTTAATACTGTTTGTTTGGACAGCCTCTCAGCTGCCCAAACAGACAGTATTAACAACAATGGGCAAGCCGCTCCCCCCTGCCCTCGAGTAACACCGCCCACTCTAACTTCTGCTTTCTCGCCGTGCGAGAAGGCAGAAACAAATGGTAGTTATTACGGTAATAACTACCATTTGTTTCTGCCTTCTCGCACGGCGAGAAAGCAGTGGGGCGGCGCCCAAACGCCCCAATGGACGATCCGCCATTGTTAGGAGTTACCCTTTCAATATTTTTCCCCTTATCTGCCACGTGGCCATTAAATACTTGGCTACAGCAAAGACAATGAAGTGCAGAGTGCTTGTCTTCAGAATTCTGTATGATTGTAAATAGTTTCTAAAGCCCAGATTCTTACATAGTGGCACTAGCCAGTACTTTCTCGGTCTGCTGTAAGCAGGGCAAAAAAACAGCACGTGTAGTTCATCCTCCACATTCGTGCTGCACCCAGGGCAGATTTTTTCGTCCAGCATTGTCCATTTGCTTGTAAAGGATTTGCCATAACACCAAACCTGGTTAGCCAACTTACCTTAATCTGTTTAGGTTGAGGTAATGACGCGGCAGAGCCACTGAGTTAGAGGTGACTGATAAAGGTGAGGTCAAGGGAAGAGTACCAGGGCTCAGCGTGATGATACCAATGACTTGGTTTAGGGGTATCAAAGTTTGAGGAGGTGGGCTGACCAAAATACATTTGGGAATACATGTTTGCTGATTACTATCTAGTTGAAGAAGTTCTTAGCCATTTGAAGGGCATTTTTGGGGGAGTGGGCGAACCATTCTTGTATTCAGCCTAGGGTATGTTGATGTGGTGGAGATGAAGCTTTCTTTGTGCCTGACAGAAGTGAAAAGAGGTTGAAGATTTATACAAGAAGGGGATCACGCTTAGGTCATGGTAAACACTGGGGTCAGGGAGTGTGCATGGGGCAGTGGGTGCAGGAAAGTAGGGTCTCAGTCTTGGAGGAGTTTAACATTAGTGAATGGAAAGCCGTCAAATCGGGAACTGCGTTGGCTCGAAGGTGGGGGGAGGATGGAAAAGTGAAAAAGATTAGAGTATTGCCGGCATGCAGGTGACAGGAAAAGCTAAATGAAGAAATTATATGACTGAGCAAAGAGGTTAGAAGAGAATTGTCATGAATGATGCGCAAAAGCTATCAAATGGGACATATCAAAGTTGGTGGAATGAAGGGTTCAGAAGCTAGTCTGAAGAGGCTTAATTAGATTAAGTGCTGATAGGTGAAACATAAGGCAGCTGAATGCAGGACATTTGCCAGTGTTGGAGAAAAAATAAGTTGAGAGGTGTTGGTAGGTAAAGGGGAAGAAGGGAGCTGACATGAGTTTCTTTAACAGTGGTGTCGAATCATGGACGGTATATGCTAAATAGGAGGGAATGATGATTAATCTCAGGTGAAGCAGAAGAGAATATTATGAAGCTGCAAGCATTGTGAAGTGATGAAATATTGTGGTGAGGTCCAATGTGAAATCTGATGTGTGCTCGGTTTGAGTTTTCCTCTAATTGAGGAGCAAGTGCATTTTTGTTTTGACATGGATAGCCGGGGTTATACAATATTGGTAGCATGGAAGTGCGTGTATGTGTAGAGCTAGGGTAAAAGGCCAACAGAAAAATGTTACTGCATCTCATAAAAGTTGAAATAAAGGAGAGAGTCTATGTAACTATGGTTTTGACTAAGGTGTGACAGGATGGACTTAGTTGTGTAGTTTCATTGGCTAATGGTGAACGTTGGAGCAGTTTTAATCTGGGGTGCTTGATTATGGTCATGTCAATGATGGGTATGATGGGATTGACATGCAGTGTTGGAGATGAGAGCTCAGGATTAGAGTGGGTAGATTGACATATGTGTGGGTGGGGCAGGAGTGAGTTCTTATGAGGGATTATTATTGGTGAATTTGGATATAGTTTGCGTGCTGTGCTTTAATTTGCAGGTCGAGAGTTGGGTACTAATTGTGATTTGGGAGACAGAGTGAGGAGGCAAGTCTAGGATGGTATCTAGACCATCAAAAGAAAGTTCCTGCATCAATTGAGGGCTAATAAATCATAAGGATGCGAGCCTAAAAAGAGACTAGGACAGAAATGGAGATGTGTTGTAGGGAGCAGTGGGGGCGGTGAAGTGCGTGTACATGATTTCTTAAGGAGGAGCGCAATCCTATCACTCTTGTTTTAAGCCTGTTAAATAAATTATGTGTGGTGTACCAGTATCTTTGGGATCTATCTAGGTTTCTGTGAAATGGTTTGTTAGAGCGTGGAGTCAGAGTGTCTTTGGTAAATGTGGTCATGTTGTGGATAGATGTGTATATATTGAGGTGGGGATGTTGTCTGGATACATGCCTGCTGAATATTGGCACAGATGTGAGGTCAGATTGTTGGGGGACTACGAGCAGATGCTGTGGTCAATGGTGATGAGATGTCAAGAGGTGGGAGTGGAATAATGTGAATTCCTGTAGAAGAAACAGGGGTTTAGACTATTGTGAGAAATAATCTGCAGGCTTAGTCTGACCATAGCGGATCTAAGGACCCAAGCCCGAAGCAGGCTGGTCATAGAACTGCACCCATAGGTGGCTGATAGCAGATTGCTGACCCCTCCTTTTGGGCAACTCTAGACCATCTAGAACATCACATAACTTCCAGGTGTCTCTGAGCCGGTCATTTATTGACCCTCGTTGTATTGTGAAGCTGACATTTTGCTCATACCAGCCCCTTTCTAGCGACATACAGGGCCATTTTGGACACATTGCTAGTAGCCAAATGGGTACAAATGCAATTCATGCTCCTATTGGCACTAGTGTATACCAGGAGTTAAGCCCATATAGGGCTCTCTTCAGTCTTTGCTTGGACCCTCAGAATAGATTGTGCATGGTGGTATTACCCCTGGCCACCAATGCAATGGGATAACGTCTGCAAAAGGGACACTGATGGCCTTTGTGCATATCACTCTCCATATTTCTGTGTACAGATAAATGCTACAGAAACACACACATACCCACCGCAAATGTGGTTGCCTCCGTTATTACATGTGAGGCAGATGTACTCGGCCTTTTCATGGTTGCAAACCCTGTGATTCACCAAATCATAGGGTTTGAGCAAAATAGCTTTTTGGTATGTACTAACCCCAATTTGTGTTTCGGTAAGAATTACTACATGACAAAATGGGTCTATAAATTGATACTAGATTGCAGTTCGGAAGGGGTGCATTTAGGACGTACCTTCCAAATTGCAAATCGTTATGCAACGTGTGAGTGGTTTACAACCACAATCCTGTTTGCAAACCATTGAAAAGTTATCAACTACTAAAAGGATGTGGTAACCCATTTGCAAAGGGGAATGGCCCCTGCCCCTCTGTGGATATTTTAAAATTTCCATGGTAATAAAACTCTTAAACTTAAAAAATAAATAAATACATATGTGTTTAAACATGGCCTTGTTTCCTTTAATGAAAACATGCTGCATTTAAAAAAAACAGAGTTTACTTTATTAAGACACAATCCTAGACATGGTGGTTTGATGATCTTACCAGTCTACCATTACTGGGATGGCCTCCACTAGCAGAGAGTTTCAATTTACGACTTAACTCACGCATATTGATGAGATAAGTCGAATTCTACCCCACTCCAAATCCTTATTTTTTAATCCAACTTATTGGTACATTGGTCGAATAGCAAAATCTGGTTTAATATGAAAAATGTTGGTGTACAATCTCCGACAGCTTTTTGCAAATGAAATGTTAGTACATCTGGTCCCAGGTTCCACATGAACTGGTTATGCTATTTTGTGTTAGCATAGATTTGCTTTTGTCTTGCCTTCGTTTACAGTACTCACATTTTCCGTGGTAGGCGTCATATACAAACATTTCTTATTTATGAAATAACTTCAAACCCTACCTCGGAGGCTCTGTTTGGTGGCACAATAAATACTGTTTAGGGAGGAGTCGCTAGATCACCCCACCTAAATCATATCTTCTCACAATCTGAAGGTGCTAGTCTACCACCTATATTGGTAGTTGTGGGTCTCGGAGACTGACCTACCTCCTTTATCCATTATTGTGACCAGGGCAAAACATTTTATTTTCCTATATCCGAGTTTCTTCATCTGTGAAAATTGTGAAGTGCTTAGAAACCGGCTGACATTCGGGACAAGCTGTTAAACAAGAGACCTTCAGTCTCTTCATGTAAGGGCTGGAAGAGGGGCCTGACCACACTATTGTTTTCAGAGTGCTATGATGCGGATGTTCATCCTGACCGCCCAACAGAATAAGACCGGAGCTTATCCTTTGCAATGAAGTTTGCCAACTGACCTCTACGTGCAGCCTTCTCTCCTCATCATGCCCTCTGACCCCAGACCACCAATGAATGGATATCTATCCTGTATGTCTCCAAACACAATGCATATCCTCGCAGGTCACCTATGAATTGAGAACCTGGGCATGCTCACTGAGACAGCGCCATGCATGCCCTTTGACCCCCGTCACCTATTAATAGAGTCTTATCTTTTCCCCAACCACAGATCACACTAGAATAGAGGCACTATGCCTCCTACATTTCCCTGGGCCATCTGTACCTGGATGCTCCAAACCTGCTCAATAACGCTAGGATAATTGTGAACTGAGAATCCAGTTCTATCTTCTGGCTTTAGGTAACTGAGTCATGAAGAGCCCATACCTTTTCCCAGGTCACGTGAAAGAACACATGCTTATTCTCCTCCAGAGTGCCTGTGAATGAAGACTCCATGCCTTCTTAGGGTGTCTAGGCCCTTTGTGAATGGAGGCCCCATACCACCACTCTGACCACAATGTATCTGTGAATAGAGTTCCGAAGCATGTTCACTTACCCCTAGGGTTCCTGTGAATTGAGGTGTCTTGTGCTTTTTTTGATACCAGATTACCTGAGCGTGAGGTCCCCCGCCTGTTTACTAAGTCAGGATCTGTTATAATTTAGGCCCCATAGCTATTGCCTATCCCGGGTCATCTGTAATCAGAGGATACCTATCGTCTCACTGACCTCAGTACACACACACAAATAAAGGCTACGCACATGGCCATTGGCCCTAAACAACTTTTGATAGTTGGCCTCTTACTTGGTCTGTGACAGCAGGTCCCATATAAACTGAGGCCCTTTACCTGGTACTAGTCTCAGGTCACCTGGTCATGGAACCTCCATAACCACCCCCCATCCTCTCCCCACTGGTCCTATTCATCTGCGAAAGGGTGCCTCTTACCTTCTGTCTTACCCAAAGTGATGTATTATTGGTTGCCCCATGCCGGCCCTCTGATTCCAGGTCACCTGTCAATAGAACCTCCCTACCTGTTCTCTTACCCCTCCTTACCGGAGGATGGAGCAGCCTTACGTGCTTATTGACTCCAAGGTTACCTGCCAATAGATGCCCAGTACCTACCTGCTGACACCTGGTCAGCTTTGAATTGTTTTCTGGTGTGGCAGTTTGATTGGTTCACAATCGGTTGGTAGAATATGCTAATTTTACTAACTGAAAGCCGAAAACTACAACAGAGGTGTCGCGGTGACATGTAGTCCTTCGCTTGCTGTAAACAAAGTATGACCCGAAGGAACGAATTACCGACTAGTCGTTCACCTATAAAGCAGGACGCTGTAAGATTTTAGGTCCCATGCCAAACGCTTCTACAAGACCGACAGGGCTGGGTAAATTCAGTGAAATGCCTGGTTTGCCGTTTTCACAATTCTGATACGGCATCCGCTGTTTTGAGTGGGACTGTAGGTTAAAGAGAGAGACATTTGCCCTCGCAGTGACCATGTTGCATTCAGTCACTGCTCTAATCTGCTTATTGTGAAGCAGCGCTGCTATTTGCTTCTTTTCTCCTCGTCGCCATGTTTGGAAAGACAACCTGGACTTCTTTAAGATTAAGTTTTCTTTATTCAGCCCCAAGCGTATAAATCAGTACATCGACTCCCTTCTCTCGCAAGTATCGAACCTCAGGAACCCTGTAAACAGGGAATATTTACCTCATTACCACATAAAGTGAATCACATTTTTCCTATTGGAGACGTTTCTCCAAATAAAGAATTCATTCATTTTACACTGTCTTCCTTGTTATTCTTTTAGAGAATGAATTGTTGAAGGTTTTCAATACTGGAAGTTGAAATTGGAAACCTGTTTCTAGTTGTCCAGCCATACATTGAACACCAAAAAGTAAGCAGCAAGTTCCCAAACTAAGAAAACTTGAAATTCCTTGAAGAAATTTAAAGGATATATTTCCTAAAATTATCAAGACCAAGTATATGTTTTACACTATCACCCGTCCGTGTTTGATGTGTATATTTTGATGTGCTGCCTCTGTATATTGGTGCCCTTTATTCTGTCCCCGTGTGCATTGGAGCCTCAGGAATGTTTTTCAAGGTCTGCTTGCACGTCAGTGGCTGTGTTGCTGAGCCTGTATATGTGCATATTGTGTGCCTGTGTGTTAATACACTGTACAAAAGTCAGCTCTATTGGCTTTATCATTATTTGTTTTTTTCTGCTAGACCTTTCCGGGCGAGCGTGGAACATGCCTCAGGTGGATGAGCAGCTGGTAATCAACACCCTGGTGAGACAGGTAAGGACAGGTGCAGTACCTGTTTGACGGCTCCGTCATGGCGTCTTCTTGTCTTTGCTGTAGTTGCACTGCCTGATCCCAGGGTCATTGGAGCACTCAGCAACCCTACAGACAACGTTCTCTCATTCTGTGCTAGTCTTGAGGCGATGGTGCTGCTTGGATAGGGAATGCCAGCTGGCAAGTTAGATAGCTCTGCTCTGTGGGTTTATTCTCAACGCACTTTCCAGGCATAACAAATTCGCTTGACCCACATTATAGAATGGGATGGTCCCTAGTGTAATTGCCGATTTTTCTGATTGATTAAATAATTTTTATTCGTCCTATGGCGCTTTAAATGTCAGGCATGTGCCCAAGCGTGTCTCGAGTTCATTGTGCCACAGGATTGTCTTTTATTTAGCAGAACATATCTGTTGAATTTTAGTTTTTTTTCTCGATTTGCTTTAAAACGATAACTTAATTTTAACCGTGTTTTTCCACTAAATATCTTATAAAAGTATTCGTGTTTCCTGATCCGTAACCTTTTTTGCCAGTGCACCTGCTATGCATTCTCGTGGTTTGACGCACGGCCTGGTCTGTGGTCAGGCACTGTACACAGCCGGCTGCCCGTCTTACCCATGGATACAGTGCCAGCCTACTGCAAATATTGGAACCAAGAGCCGGCCCTGCACCCTCTCACCCCTACACCCTAGGGCGTTGGAGGCTGGGCCTATGGACGATGGATTTGGGCCCAGATCTCTGTATTGGAGTGAATGTTTGGCATTGGTCAACATTCTATCCATTCATTGTTCTTTTGGCTTGGCCTAGCCCGTTCCTTACTGCCCGTGCTGCACATTGCCTTCTTGCCTAGAGCTGTTAGCACGGTTGGCATGGATAGGGTCTGACCAGCAACCTAGTCCTTCTGCAGACCCCAGCCATCGACACCCATGTACACAACATTCGGCGATAAACTGCCTGCTGCACAAACACTTTAACCATAAGTAGTGCACCTCGGGCACAGGGCGTGCTTTGTAGCTTGACGTGCGCTAGCCCCTGTGCCAACGAGCTGTGGCCATCTGCAGAGACTTTGGGCAAATGGCCTGGCCACACAGTGTTCACGTTCACTGTATACATCCATTGACTGCTCGCTTCACACACTGAATTTTATTTGCTCCATTTTTTTAATGAATTTCCAAAACAAATGTTGGGGTCCATAAACCCTGACAAAACTCACGACAAAACATGGGCTTTTTTTCTTATTTTGAGGGCAGTATCTTCCAATTTAGCACTTGCCCACATCCTCCTTCGGACCAGTGATGCGCCCCAGCCTATTAGAACCAAACGCCTCTTTTCAGGATGCAGGCTAGGTCTGGCATTCTGAAATTGTCTTGTCAACAAAAAATCGGTTGCTGCTAGCCTATCCGGTTCCTTTGCTCTGCTGATCCCGTCTGAGTCCTTGGACCAAACCAACAATATATATTTATTAAAAAAATCAACCATTCTAAGCCTACCTTTACCTTTTTCAATCACAAAAAAACAGATGCCACCAAAAACATTCTTTAAGCGACGTTCAACTTTTATGGCTTTTTTGGTGCTAATTATTTCAGTTTTAACTTTTCCTCCACTGGACGGATCAACACGAAGCTTGGCATGCCACACATGAGCCAGAATTGTGTCAAGCAGGTGGCACATCTCCAAATCTGGCATTATTGGACTGTAATACACGTCACTTATTGTGTATTTTGCATATTATATGTTCATTCAGTTGCAGACAGTATGACAATGATGCTCGTTTAAAACAGGAATATGTTAAATGAAGTAAGTTAAACACTAGACTACACTATTTGTTTGGTTGTTGTAAAAATAATAGAACATGTTTTATTTGTGTTCTGTAAGTGAATGATTGTAAACATATTTTTGCTATGACAAAGGAGTGCATTTGACCTTAGAAGGAAATTGTTTAACAGCTGGGCTTCACAATGCTTGCTCAGTTGACCGATTTCAAAAGAATGTTCAACTTTTGTTTACCATTATCAAAGAGAAGCTGATTAATCAGCCTCAAATAATGAAGATGAGCTGCGCATCGCCATACTTTCATTATCTGAGAGACTAATTAGCTGGCAACAAAGAAATCAAAATGAACTTGGGCTTCTCTGCGGACAGATCCACACGTTACTGAATCTAGGAGTGTTGAAAACAATTTACAGGCATGAAACAATCCCCATGAAATACGACTTTTGAAAACACTGCCTTCTTGGCAATAAAGTTAAATGAAAGACGTAATAGGTACATATTGTTAAATTTACCTGATGTGCGCTAAACGATTTTTTTTTTTACTGAATGTAGCTAACATACCAGTTTTAAATCATTTCCTTGAGTCCAAACAGTGTTGCTCTTTGCTTGTTCCCCTTTCGCTTTCAGCATCAAAAACTTTCACATAATACTAAGCTGGAGCAAGAGTTTCTAGGGTTTACACTTGAGAGTATCTGTGGTGTACCGGTTGCACCATGCCAACCGATTTCCTCAGATTTGGATGGGAGCAAGCTCATAGTGTGTAGCGGGAGATGTGCTTGAGTACATTTGCCCCCAGCACATTTACTCAAAAACACCTCCAAGGTCCGAGGTATACTATTAAAAGATGGCATCCATGTGCAACTGGTACAGGCACTGAGCCCTAGAAAGTGCACGCGACCAGGCTGCAGAACTGCTGACCTGATGCAAAGGCTTCAGGGAGCAGCAACATTCTGCACCTCATGGCCTAAGACTCGAAATGTAGAAAGAATATATTGTTTTTGGGGTGAGGGAGTTGCACAGTCCAATTCCTAGCCCTAAACATTGACTAGCTGCTCTTCTGCCATTGATGCACTCTGCCTGATCAGGTCTTGTTTCCCGCTCTTTCTCTCTGCACAGAAAGACCCGGAGCATGCATTGGTGATCGCAGTGACAACCCGTTCTGTCTTTGACCTGGAGAAGGAGCACCAGATCTTTCTGACCAAGGGGAAGGAGGAATACCTTCGACATCAGCAAGCGAAGAAGGACGAGCCCCTGCAGCCTGGCACGGCCTTTGAGTTCATCAAGGTGAGGCCAGGAGCCATTCCAAAGGAAGGGTAATGGGGAAAGTCTCCAGGGATCTCCTCCAAGCTACCGCACCAGGTGTCATCGCTTCACCTCAAGGAGCAGAGATGGTACCTGGTGGGTGGTCCAAAAGTCTGGCTTCAGAATTGACTCCAAATAAAGCCGCATCTCGCACTTGAAGGCTTGCAATCAGGGCGGGCTAATAAGGTGAGATGGGCAAAAATAAAGAAATTGGAAAAACAGTCCTGCAATAATAATGTCTGAAGGGAAGGGCCTAGGAAAGGTTTATTTTATTTTCACAATTTGATTAAGGGCACCCCTGACATCCAGAGGGGCAAGAGGACACTACAAAAGACACACCACCATCCAAATCAAAACTGAATACAATACGAAGTGTGGCCTAACAGCCCGAGCTGCCAGCTTTGGAAATTGGGGAACCAGGTTCTTGTTCCAGGGAAGCACAGCATCCTGTGATTCTGGGCAAATCACTAAATCTCCCTGTGCCTAGCCAAACAATGATTCTGACCTTGTGTAATGTAATCTGGTGCTCGTGTAAAGAACTCCAATGCCCTTGGGCAGAGTTTGCGCTATATAAAACGGCAAAAAAGCATCTGGGAGGAATAAAACACAGTGTAAAATAACACTGTAAATGTTATAAGGAGAGGGGAAAATTGGTGGAGAGGGGCCTGGGTATTTAGCTTGTCTGGGAAGGGTTGTCTAGTGACTTTTAAATTCATTTCTAAAGCACGTTAATTAAAACATTTCACACATTTCCATGATATCAATGGACTAGTGGTAGTGAAGTACATAGTTTAGTCTTACCATCTTGGTACTGATCTGAATGCTTCCAGGTAACTATTACACAATTAGTAGTTGTATCAGCTTGGCAGGAACTTGTTTACGTGTCTGACCCACTGCTGCCTTCCTCCTTGTTGGGATAACCACTCACTTTTAAATTCAGGATTTGCCACGTCTTGAATTGCAAAAAGTTCACTCCAAGATATTCTTTTTGTGCACTGATGCTTTTATTCAACTATCTAACCTCTATGCTTGCCTTCGCCCATCCGTTAATAGAGTTACTTCTGTGTGCATCTACCCACCATTTTCTCTGGACAAACCTTTTTATCCATCACCTAGTTTACATCCACATTCACGTGCACTCTGGAGTCACCAGTGGCATGAGGTTGGTTACAAAAATATTAACATAAATTAATTTAAAAAAATCTATGCATACATTAAGGCACATACATTGCTCAACTCAAACCTCTATCCAAGCACCCATTTCTATCCTATTAGGCCTGTGTGCAATGAAAGCTATCCAGTTCACCTGTTGGCTACTTAGGACTGCTGATGCCTTTGACCATGCTTGCAAGTGTTTGATGTAGTGCGTATTGGGAGAGTTAAAGAACCTCGTAGCTTGCAGTACTATAGATTCACATGCTGTGCACACTCCTGCCATCTAGTGTTGAGCGCAGAACTTGCAAGTTAAAATTCTTTGACAATGTATGTTTTTTCTCTGTATAAATCGTCACTTTTCCCTGAAACCTATAATTCACCATGGCAAAGACTCCACTTCAGATTGTTAGTAAAAGTACATGGAGTTGACCACATAGCTGCTTTACGTGTGTCTTTTAGTGGTCGGTTGCCTAAGAAGCCATTGTAGCTCCCTTTTGTCTGGTAGTATGCACTATGGGCACATGATGTAGAGTACATTTTGCTTTGGCATAACTTCGCTGCATGCATTTCACTATCCATTTAGCGAGACCCACCTTTGAAGTTGGGTTTCCCAAGTGGGGCTTTGCAAATGCAAGAAAGAGTATTGTACAAATGGAGTTAATACGATTCATCTAATACATCAGAGCCCTCTTCACGTCTAATGTGTGTAATGCCTTTTCAGCCACTAACTCAAGCTGTGGAATGAAAAGGGGTAAATCAGTGATTTGATTTACATGGAATGGGGAAAACACCTTTGGCAGGAAGCATGGGTTTGTCCTGAGGATAACAGCATCTTTGAGAACCGGGATGAAAGGATCCTATACTGTTGTCAGGGAAGTGATTGCCACTAAGAATGCTACCTTCCACTACTGTTGGGCAGTTTCTCATGCGGATGGGCAGATGCTTCCAGAAGCACTGACTATCCGGGCTGTTGAGCCCATTTTGTGTTCTGAATATCTGCCTGAGCTTCCTCACTACACAGGGATCAGAAGTAGCAGAGGTAAATAGTATGCACATATCTCTGGACTGTTGTTGTGGGTCCCTGGAGGCAAATCTTGGGCATTTTGCGTTTTTTGTTGTAACAAACAGATCAACAATGGGCATCTCCCATGTTTGAAATTATTGTTGAAGTTTTGGGGGATTTACCTCCCACTCATGCACTTGTTTATATGTCCTACTTAGCAGGTCTGCAAAGTTGTTATCCACCCTACGGGTTTCACCTGCTAGGATCTGAATCTGATGCTGAATGGCCCAATGCCAAATTGATTGTGTTAACGCTGACTGCTGGGGCAAGTGACTACCCCCTTATTTCAGAATTAAATACAGTCATATTGTCTGTTCTCACTAGGACGTGCTTCTTTTGAATGAGCTTTAAAACTCTGAGTGCCAACTGAACTGCTGTCGGCTCTAGAAAGTTTATGTGGCACTTTCATTGTTCTTGCGTTCAAGGGACCCGAACAGCCATCTCATCCAGATGTTTTCCCCATCCTGTGAGTGAGGTGTCTGTGGTAATGGTCACCTGCAGCTGATGTTCCAGACACGGTCTGCCCAGCAACACGTTCTTGTTGTTCCACCATTTTAGATTGTACTGAACCCTGGGCTTTATCGACACAATATCTTCTCATTGATTTGTCCCTTGCGACCCATGCCTTGGCAGACACTCCTGAAGTGGGCGCTTGCAACACTGAGCTTGCAGCACTATGGCGATGCAGGAGGCCATCATCCCCAAATCTTTCAAAATCATTCTCACTGATAGAAGATGTGATATCTAAAAAAAGATAGCAGCCATTAGCCTCTCTTGATTGGGATGGTCTTTGCTCCCAGGAATGGCTTAATCTGCTTGGGGCAGAGATGGGATTTTTTGGCATTGAGTGTAAACCTTAGGTTGTGTAAGAGTGACACAGCTGTCTGAATATGTGTTAGGCATTGCTGATGGTTGTTGCTCCGTATCACCCAATCATCCAGGCACTTTCTAAATCCATTGGGTTTGTTCTTACTCCTACGAGTAAACCTTCAGTGTAGGTGTAGTAGTAGTGTTGTTCACTTATGACAGACCTGAGGTAGAGATGATGTGCTGGATGAAAGTGAATGTGAAAGTAGGTGTCCTTGAGGTCGACTATGGATATATGCTCCTCTGTGCCGAGTACTGGAATAACAGTTTGACATGTTTTGACAGGGTGTAACTATTCAGTAGCCTGAGGATAGACTGCAAGATTGTTTCCTTCTTTGGGTTGAGGCAGTACAGGAAGTACATTTCTTGACCCCGCTGGCAAACGGGCTCCCATTCAGTGTCACCTTTGTTCAGAAGTGTTTCTACTTCCTCGAACAACAAATAGTTTTTGATGTTTCTGATTAATTCCATGATAGCAAGACAGGATGTTTGGTGGTGTGTGTGACACCAATCAGTATCCTTGTTGTACAGTGGACAGGACCCACTTGACTGACGTTATTTCCTCCCACTCGGGAAGGAATAATCTAAATCTTCCCCCGAAGATGTGTGTGACTCGGAGTATTGTTAGTAAGTCACTGCTTGGAGGTGGAGGGGAACTTTCCATCGCCTCTTCTGCCCCTTCTTTGACCACTGCCCTAAAATCTTCCAAGGGTATAGGACATTTGAGCCTGCCCTTATTGGAATGGTTAATGCTGCTGGCACCGGGTAAGCTGCAGTGTTGTTGCAGCCTGTGCACTCTCTCATGTCTCAGACTTGCCAGGTTATGTTTTAATACCTCTATGGCCTTTGTGGTATGAGTGTCTTTTCTTTGAATATGTTTGACTATTGTATCCACATGAGGCCCAACGCTGTCGAAGGGGAGCTTGTGAAGATGTTGCTGGCCCCATGGGCAGAACACCTAGACTTTTAACTAAGTTTGTCTTCGGAGGATGATGCTAGCCCTGAAGGCAGTGTCACCGGTGTCCAATGAACAACAGATGTTTGCCTTAGAGGTTGTCTTGCCCTCGTGGACTCCTGAGGATAACTAACTAGTTGTTTCCTCTCTCCCCAGCAGTATTTATCTTGCCTTGCGAGGAGGCCAACCAAATTGGCTATAAGCCACTGTGTTTCTGCTCCCAGAGCAATGCACTTTCTGGTTGCGTTGATCTTCTGTCTTTCATTGTCAGGAGGGTCTGCCCCCTATGTGAACACTCTCATGAGAGTTGTGCGGACAACTAATTAGTCTGGAGTGACATCACCATCTAGTGTAAAGTGGGTCCTCCAGAGCAGGCTTATATTTCTTCTCAATTCTAGGGGTGACGACCCTGACTATAATCGGCTCTTTAAAGTTCTCTATTCTGCACTTAGTTATGCTCCTTTCATGAAGCATTTGGTTTCAGGTGAGGTCTTAACTAAGAATTCCTCCTTTTTATCCACGAGATAGAGCTTCACCTTCTGCTGAGTAGCATCTGTCTGAATGAGAGAGTGCTAGGATGTCGTGTTGTCTGGGGCAGAAGCCGTAACTGGATATAGCCATGGTTTGAGTCATCCTGTGGTTCAGCATTGTATTCCCATTTTCTGGTGGTACGGGGTCAAAGTATGGGTCCCGGTAGTCCAACTCTAAGTCATGTTTGTAGTCCGTGTGTAAGCGAATTGAGTCCTGTGGTGAACATTACCTTTGTAGTGATGGAATGGGATTTGATGGTGCCTGTAGTAGTGGCTGCAGTGTGGGCTGGTGTCTTGCTGCCTGTGGGTTTTGCTGATGGGCAGGGTTGGAGTTCTTTCGAGATGGCCTCCTTGAAAGTGAGTTTCCTATTCTTGAGATGCGTATGGTTCACTTCCTGTAGTGGAGGTCCAGACAGATTTTTCCTCGAGATTCGGCAAATGTAAACCTTCCTGTGCCTGAGATTAGGCACCTATATAAGTTATATGGCCAAGATAGCGTTGCTCCTCACCAAGGCTGGAGTCAAGAGTTGTTTCTGCGCCGGCTTCAAATCTGACTTTGTCACCAAAGTTGATGGGTCAGCGGCTCAGGGCCTGGAGGTTGTGGCTTAGAGTTGAGGCCAGTGCCTTTGTTTCCATGCTTTACTGGAGCGGTGGGGGACTCTTGGCGCCAAGCAGTCTCTGGGGTAGTGGCCGAAGCAGACTACCATGGCCTCTTGCCTTACTTTAGCAAAAGTAGTGCTCGGTCTCCATGTAAGATTGTTTTAGTGATTGAGCTCAGAGGGTTGATCCTTGGGTGTTGTTCGAGATATGGGTATCCTTAGTGCCACCTTTGCCCTTGGTGCAGGCTTCTCTGGGACCCCAGATGTTCCTTCTTCTTTGATGTCAGAGCTATCGAAAGATAGGGTGTTGGGCTCTCTTCCTAGTGACCTTCCCTCTCAGAAATGTTCCCCGTGTGGTCTTCGTGTCTGAAGACCAACGTTGACTCCCATGGATCTTGACGCTGCATTTTATAATGGGCCAAGCGATGCTCTCTCCTGTAACTGATTTTATTTTTATTTTTAGAGGCCCGTCAAGCTGAACAGTTCGTTACCTCTGAGTTTTAAGACAAACCAAGGCGACAAACTCACTGGTGGCCTAACCCTGGGAGATTTGAATCAGGGCAAAACTGGATGAATGTGTTCAAGTAGAGTTTGAAGCATTAAAGTTGAAGATAAGTCTTCTGATGTTGTGACTGAAAATTCTGGTCACTGGGGTAGAATGGATAACGATTGTTTTTCAACCGTCCTAGAGCTCGAAAAGAATGTTAAAATCAGGTAGCAGTAAAAATAATTTCAGGTGAGGCCTTTCTCCTAGTGCCTTGTGGGCTTCAAGAAGGAACTACAAGTTATCTCAAGACCAAAACACGTTTTGAAGAAAAACAACTTCAGCCCTCCCAAGTACCACGCATCAGGCGTTAGACTAATGCATTTCAGTGTGGCGGTCAGCATCAATGCACTCAAATGCAAACTTACGCATTATGGTGCCTCGTCAGCTGTCAAGCCAGAGCGCTGCTAATGCACCATACTGACTGAAAGCTGGAATGGCAGCCTAGTGCACCCTGCTTCCAACAGGCTTGGGGGCTGGCTCAGCTGCTTGCCACTCTAGATTCTGCTCTAGTAACAATGTAACACATTCACCCTGGACACCCCGCTGCATTATGCTGATACATCATGACTGACGTCATGAGAGTCGGTGCCAAGTGGCTTCTTCCGAGACAGTCAGTGAGGTAAGGTGAGGTCAGGGACATCAGTTTTGTGATGCACACTTTAATAGGTGGGACGTCCTGCCACCCACTGCGCTAGCCGAGTAGGCAGCAGTTCAATAAAGTTAGTTTGGGCTGCTGGCAGTGGCAGCGTAGCTCACCACTGCTCGCACCTCGGGTTGGTAATCTTTTTAATTTCGCGATTTTTTTGCAAATCGCGAAATCGCGATAAGCTGGAGGGTCTGTTTAAATGATCCTGTGACTGGACCGACTCGTCATCACCCCAGTAGCAGCCAGCAGCTAAGTGCACAGACCACAGCTTACTCCGAAGTGGTTCCTCATAAAGCAGCCTAGAGCACACCATAGTCCACTGTGCCGCTGAGCCATCCTCAAAAACATGTCTGGCTTTGCTGTAGGGGAATCCTGGTAATTGAGGCCACGAGGTAGGCTGTAGCGAATTGCTGCTCGCCTTGCAACAAGAAAGTGCCTGTTGGAGTGACATATTCTTTGCTTCTAATAAAAATGTGCTCTTTTAGTGCGCTGCGGTCATGATGATCGTTCATCTTTAGCTGCCTGTGTATACACTATGGACAATGTGCATGCAAACAATGTTTACCATGCCATTGGGAGCACAAAATCACTGTGTTAAGAATCTATTGTGTAGGGCCAAAGTGCTAACTTAACTCACTTTACTACAGTTTCAGGAAGCACACCCTGTCCTGATGATGATCTTAAATCCTTAAAGATCGAAACATCGTCGATCCACCCAAGGAAATTCCCCCACCTCACTCAAATGCAAACTTACGCATTATGATGCCTCGTCAGCTGTCAAGCCGGAGCGCTGCTAATGCGCTACTACTGCGGGGCTGGGCAGTAGTGGCGGACCGACCCGGGCAGACCGCTCAGCTCAGCATCAGTGCTTGGTAATGATTTTTATTAGGAATAGGGCTGAGCACTAGTCTTTATCATACAGCCTGGCCGGCTGTGACCTATGTGTGCCTCAGTCCACCACTCTCCTGAGGTTTGCCCAAAGCCCGGTGCTGTCTGTGGTGGCTGTCGAGTCCGCGAGCCACATGAGTGTATAATTACTTGAGCAGCTGAGAAGAGATCTGAGTTGGGGCCTCTCACATGCCTTAACACTTATCTGACACTGGGCTTCTAGCGCTGGTCTTAGTATGTTTTCTTATTAGCTGTTTTGTCCAATTGGGCAGATATTGTACTTGGTCTAGACGTTATGTACATATGTACTTTAATAGTATATTGTTTTATTTATAATGCAAATGACAATCTGTTGCATCGGATATGTATTAACTTTTGTATTTAACTGTGTGTGTGTCTGCTTATGTGCACATAACTTTAATAAAGTACTGCTTCTGAAAGACTTGTTTAATATAATGGTTACACATTGATTAACAGTACGATCAAGCTACAAGAGTACTGGGTTAGTACCCTTCCATTTCTGGAGCTGTGCAGCAGTTTAAGATCTTTTTAGAGTTTCTCTTTGCTCAAATGGGTGTCATTTCTGATACTTAAATGTTTCCCTTACCTTCATTGCTTGTTTTTGCTAACGAGAAAGTGTCACTCATAGTCGTTTAATTTCACTCATAATTACACTGGGTTTATGAAGATATCACACATGCGAATCTGAAACCTTGCCAGCTATGAAACTTGCAACGTCTGCGCCCAACACTAGATGGCAGGAGTTTGCTGAGTATGTAATCTACAGCAGCACTTACTACAAACCAAGTTTTACTGAGATAAAGCCACACATTTGCAAGCCCTAGAAGTCAGCGACTGGGTTAGAAAATATTATCAACAAAATTATAAATAAAGAGAACTTGTAAAAAAAGATATGTGTTTAATTTACATAACCTGCAAGCAACTTGCAAGTCTTTAACATGTGCAATTAATTAGGACCGACCAAATTATACACACTTGACAAAACAGTTTTCCCCAACACATTGGAAATCCTAGCTCTTGAACATGTTAGAGGCACATTAACATATTCATACGTGCACTGCTGCATGAAGGGCCCAGGCCCATTTTACACTTTCGTCTTCACCTAGTCAACATTCAGTGATAGTTGAAGACAACACCAGGAGTTTATTTTTGCATTGGAAGAATGAGGTGTATAATGAGTGAGGGTGACCATGTGCTTTTCTTTCTTCCTCTATATCTGGGTGTTGAAGGGCGGGTGGACTCCACTTTTCAGAAGTCTCACAAACTAGTCAAAGTGGAATTGGAGTGGAGTGGTGATGACTGTGTTCTTAGGCCTTGGCGTTAGCATGTGTGCTTCACTGCTGGAGATTTGCGGCATCGCCAGGGTTTGTTTTCAGTAATGTCTCTCCATGCCAGCCTTCGCCATCACCCTTCTTGGGACTTCCAAGTCCTTGCTCTGTGTGCCCAAGACAGATGCCAGGTAGAAATGAAACCAGAGGTGAGCAGACTCAGTTGTCCCATATCCCCCACGCATACCACAGATGCAGGTGTCTCCAGAAATGATCCAATACAGCAATCCAGTGAAAAAGAGTGAATGACTTTCTCAATTAAGGAGGCAATCTGTTAATAACATATTCATCATCTAACTAGTATTTAAGTGGGAGAAAGAGACATTGTGCAGCAACTGCTCCTCTAAGGACCTCGACACAGCACATTCTTGTCCAGCTACAACCACTCTCACACCACAAAAACTCCTCGGTCAACAGCAGGGCATCAGCATCCACATAGATTGGTGAAGCTTGGCCAGAATATGGTTTAATGCGAAAGAAATAAGTTTATGTCCATCACCATGCAAGTTTACCAGCATCGCAAAAACGGTAAAGGAGGGTTTAAAACATATGTGTTCAAATGGCAATGGTGGTTCGAAGAAACTACCTGTGACCATTTAAATCGTTTAGAGGGGGACATAGAGCAGACATGTGTCGAATGAGCTCTGCTCCAGCCCTGCTAACATCAGCGTCCATCGCATTCCTAAAAACTCTCCAACATACTTCAGCAATAGGGAAAGAACCCTTGAAACGAGAGTCCTTAGTTTTGGTTCTTTGGTTCCTGCCAGACACTACAAGTGAAGAAAAGAAAGTAGGGTGACTTGACTGGAGAGCTAGCCGCCATTTTGCAAGACTGAGCTAGGCACCGCATGCCATTGTGGAGAGACTCAAACGTGATGAGAGTGATGAAGGCCCAGATGAGACCAACCTGATTGTCAGCGGTTATCTCTTGAAAGAGTTGGCCTCACCTGATGATTGCCACAGTCCCGGTAGTTTAAAGACACAGTGATGCTAGTGACGCCTGAGGAATTATAGCCGTTGGAGTGCTCGAGAACCGCAGAGGGGTGACCTGGGATCGAGCAGTGCATAGTGAATGCTTGAGGCAAACGTGCTAAGCAATAGATGATGGGAGTGGCCTACACACGTGGCAGAGCTCAAGTGAAACAAGAGATACCCATTTCAACCACATTGACACACACAACCTGGTACAGCCTTTCACACAACCAAGACACTTCAAATGCCACATCTTTGACCTTGTCTTCTGAACATTACCAACAATCCAATGAAAACTATCTGAACCCCTGGACTGGACTGACCAATTTGCCATTCCTATCTCCATGCTCATCGTCCTACCAACAAACCAAATAGAGCTTTCTATGAAATGGGGCCCACTACTCCAAGAAGAAATGTATCCACTACTTCCAAGTTGAAAGTTAAGAACCTCTGAAGCATTCATACTGGTGGTTATTAGGTTTGAGTGTCAATGAATTAGAGGTTGGTCTTTCTCTGTCAAAACTGCCTAACTATAAAATTCACTTGCAGTCACTTTGCATAAAACTCTGGATCGTTTATGCTTTTGTAAGGCACTAAAAACCTGGCTTTTGTTTGCCGCAGTTTCTAGTTCATCTGTGTTTTTTTTTTTTTATTACAACAAATTTTATTAGGTTATTTTGCACTAGGAAAGGCAATAGTCCTACAAAGACTTGTAAAAGAGAAAGGATGTTATTCGCTCTAATAACCACATTTCTGTCATTTAATGATACCCGCCAAACATGTAGGTGAAACAATATAAACAATATGCAGACAGTTCTCGATCTCCACATTAGTATATACGGCATACCAATCTCAATGCACATAGATAAACAAGGCAGCAATATTCTATAAAGAGAAAGTAGAGGGCAATAAGTAGCAGGGATTGATTGGCACCATTTAGGGATTCATATCCAGCAGAGCGGGAAGGTCAATTCCTCGATATGTCACTTACCGGGTCCAAATCTTGCGGTGCTTCGTAGGGCATCCACAGGCATTGAAAACAGCAATTTCGGCCTCCATACATTTGTCTAACTCAGTCTTCCATTTACCTAGGGCCAGGGAAGATGTTGCCTACCACAATTGCGCAATGTCCCTCTTGGCTATAGTGAGGGCCAGAAACAACAGATGCTGTTTGTATCGGTTATTGGTGTTGTTTTTAATTCATTTTTTTACATAGGTCCATTTTACCTTCAGCACCAGGACACCTGTACCGGTATAAAAACACTCTAAAATCTTATAACACAACATAATAAAATAACCACAACATAACCATAACTTTAAAATAACAGTAACGTAACATAACGTTCCCAAAACATATACATAACCAAAACATTACAATAACATACCATAACATAACTGTAGCATAATATAACCATAATATAACCATAACATATCCTTCACTAGTTCTCCTCCTACCTTTACAACCCACACCAGTTTGTTCACAGGAGCACCTCCAGGTCCTTATCACCCCCAGAGTCCTCCAGGGCTCCACACTGTCTCTTGTCATCTACAAACACTTTATGGAGCCACCTGGTGTTGTACTTCCAAATAACAAGCATCAAGATTCCCCCATATGCTGATGATACACTACTCTACTTGAAAGTCTCTTCTGCTTAATACACCCAATTCCTCAAACACTGCCTGTACTTTATCCGGAACTGGATGTCCAGTGCCTTCCTGAAGCTTAACCCAACCAAGGCAGAATTTCCAATAGTTGCCAAAACAACCCCACAAACCTGGCACAATGACATGAACCTTCATGGCTAGGAAGCACAACTTTGGTTGTATGCAATAATATCATCAACAAAAGGATTGCTATACCTAAACATCGCAAAAAGTATCTCTAAAACAAACATATTGTGTTTAAATTCCTTCTCTGTAAACTATGAAAACATTGAGACAAAAATATTGTGGACCAGGATATCCTCATAAAACAGGTACATATATAGGTTTTACTCTACATAGCATTATATTTAAATAAATGTAACAGTTAAAATTTCAAATATTATAATTCAAACATAGATATATTGCCAAACTAATACAACATTCAATAAAAGGTACTTTTAAAAATTAACATTATTTAAGCAATTAATAAAAAATAAATGACATTATTTGTTAAATAATAAGAAAATATAATACATATATATAACCAAAACATTAAGCAAATTATTGAAAAATACATTTTAAAAAGAATATTCTCAAAAAATAAATACAATAAAATGTGTTTTTTATTTAATTTGATATATATTTAAAACATATTTAAAACACAATATAAGAACAGTTAAAACATATTACTACAGGAATTAGATTTACCATTCTCACTCCAAACATAAGCAAAAGTAGATAAAGTGTTGGTCTTTTGAGGGTCAGATTTTCAATTCTCACTCCATTGTAAGCAAGAGTAGGGAAAGTGTTGAACTTTGAGGGGTCAGATTTATAATTCCCACGCCAACATAAGCAAAATTAGGGAAAGTGTTGGACTTCAGAGGGGTTAGGTCTACTATTCCCACTCCCATCATAGCAATAATATTTAAAGTGTTGGACTTTGGAGGGGTTACATTTACTATTCGCACTCCAATGTGAGCAAGAGTAGGAAAGTGTTGGACTTTGGAGTGGTCAGACTTACTATTCCTACTCCACTCTTATCAACTCGAGGGTAGGTTTTGGACTTTACAGGGGTCAGAGTTACTACTAATACTCCAATGAAAGCAAGATTAAGGAAAGTGTTGGATTTTGGAGGGGTCAGATTTACTATTCTCCCTCCTATTTCTATCAAATAAGTCATTTCAATATAGAAAGAAAAGTAATTTTTAAAATATATTTAACATAATAATTGTAATCACAAACTGTCCACCAGAACATTGATTAATTTATAGCAAGTAAAGTAAAAAGTGGTGAAAAACATACAAATGGTTTACCCTAAAATTCCCCTTCCCTGTGTTGAGGTCTTATTTTGTTTTTTCCTAATTTTGACATTTATTATTCAGAAAACCACAGAAAGAACTTGTGTTATATGAACATTACCAGCAGAAAATGGTACACTTCTTTGAAGAAGTATTGAAGCTTGCCCATTTTAGAACTACGCTGTAGTTTACTGGTCTTGAATAATAATAGTGATCCAATTAAAAAGTAGCAGATTAAACCTAGGTATATATCATTTTGTGGATAGCCTAAGGTTTTACAGTTGACACACTGAATGTTGAAGACTAGGTATGCATTACTAGTACGCTGTGGTTGTCACTTGGGAGACTTGGCTGGCTAGCTCTGTTTCTACCTTTCCCTCATGATCAAATTGTGGAGACCTGCACAAATAAATGTCTGTCCCTGGTCTCAAACTTATTGGATTTCATAGTGGTCATTCTCATTTCATTGTGCATTACACATACATGTATTTTTTCACATTGAGAAGTTATGAATCCCTAACTGATAAAAGGATGTCTGTCACCTTCACAGTGACCCATTGTTCCCACATCTGTGAGCAGAGTTCAAGGAAAAAGGGAGATTCAGACAAAACCTGTCATTATTGTACTAGGATACAGTGAAAGGAGAACTCCTTGTCAGTGATGCACATTCTTGATTTCATTTCAAGGGATTTACCTGCTTATTAGCATACCCTCGAAGAACAAACTATTCTTCCTCTGGGCAGTGGTGTAACACAAAATCATGATGCCCCTTTGCCATTGCGAAGTAAAAGTAGAAGTAGGTGGGGGTTCTGCCCCATTGTTTGTGCCACTCACATCTACTGGCACTGTGAGCCTGTTATACTGCCATTGTCTTGGTCATTAGTTGTAGTGGCATGGGTGGATTCCTGGGCCTCTGTCTGCAATTGAGACCCCTTGCTTTACAGGCAGGCATGATCCCGACTCGCTGGCCACTTCAGGGGCCGCCTGTGTTATTTAACGGGGAGATCTGGCTTGCTGCCAGTATTTGAAGCTCTGTCAATGGACTGCAGAGGCATAGCTGCAGGACAGCTTGGACCCTCTTGCAGTGCAGTGGCCACAGTGACATATGTAGCACCTCTGGAAATTAAGAGTCAATGAAGAAGCAATCCTCTCTCAACGTGCCAACTTGAATGCCTAAAATGGGGATGAGCAATGAATGTACAAGAGCATCTTCCTGCAAGTTTGAAAATGTGGCAGTACTCGGTTCCAAAATAAAAGGATAGTTCATTCATGGTGTGTAGTCGGTTCCAGTGTCTATATGGTGTGCCATGCTGACAGTTATACCCTCAGTGCATATTAGGGAGTGATTTGGAACCTGTGGGGGAGATGAGGGCTAGACAAGGGGTTAGAGAATCAGATGTGGTGGATGGAGATAGGGCACCACCGTCGAACACATTACCAGGGACGGCCTCAGGCTGAGGCTTATTTTCCATCAGTTCTTTGTTTAGTGTTTCTGGTGATGTAAATGATCTTTCTTTGTGTGTAATTTGGGAATGAACATTCCACACACCAACCTGTCTCTATTTGTGTTGCATCTTCTTCATCCCATCTCCCTCTTTCAGGCAGTCCAGAATGTCAATGACAAGCTGTTGGAGAAAAATCCTCAGGCGAAAACGTTGTTTGATGTCATCATTTTGTCCAACCTCACCCCCGAGAGTGGTGTACGTGTGGTCAACAGCGTGAAACACTATGGTTAGTAGTTCAACCCATGATCACCTTCCATTTCATAAATGGTCTGAAGCCCTTTAGGTACCATACCAGTGACAGCTTATCTATGTATCCAATGTAATGTGGGAAAGAGAGCAGGCTTTGCCTCTTAACTGCTTCCCTTTTCTAAATTTTCTAATTGCTAGGACACTCCGGAAGTGAGTAATAAACAAGTAGCAGCATTTCTATGTTAAGTTCAGTAACAACGAATTGACTTTTGTAACTGAAGCTCAGTATTAGTAATGATAATGCGGTGTGTAGTGTAGATGACTCAGTGCCTTGGTGCTAGTAGTATCAATGTGGTAGCTCAGTGGTAGTGTTGTTCGAGTGGAGCCCTATTGTAGTGTCGTTGACTTGCGGGTGCTTGATGGTGCTCGATGGTGCTCTGGCTGTTCGATTGGTAGCTAAGTCATTGATAGTGCTCTTGGTTTAATACACAGGTCCGCCATGACTAGTCCAGTCTGAGCTTGAACATGTAAAAACAGAGGAGAGGTGAAGGAAAAAGTGTAGGGCCCTCATTATGGCCCACCCTGATAATTCCGGAATGATGGGTAAATAAAGTTACCGCACATAGCGAACTTATGTGTTTGGCAGTTAGCACCAACCTCCCTCAGTTTTCACATGATAAATTTTAGCAAATTAAACCTGACAATTTAGCAGGGTGGGAAATGCCCAATAATTACTGGGACGCGCGGATTGTGTTGCCGCAAGTACTAAAATCTGCATATTAGTTCACCTTATCTGGAACAAACTCATTATTAGATGGTATTTATCACACCTGAAAAATTCCAACCCAATAGCCAGATGTGGAACCTGTGAATGAAGACAATCGTCTGTTTTGTCTAGCATGGTTGCCTGTGATACTGATAATTTGAGTCAGCTGCAGTCTCACAGCAAACTGCCAAAAGCTTATATAGTTGTCAAAGCTTAACCCAGGGCTGAAAGATCTTAACCAGAGTCCAAATGTACATGGTGAAAAATGAAAGTGACTGAGCTGACAGCAACTTGCAGATGCCAAATCCTTAACGCCGCGCTTCTGCTAGAAGAATGAGCGAGGTGTGAGAGTCTGATTCAAAGGCTGGTGTAGGGTTGTGCATATGAGCCAATGTACTGAAGTGGAATCTGGACATTCTTTTTTATTAAATATTTTTTGACTCCCCATTACTCCAATCTAATGCCTATATTGTCTTCTTTTTGTTTGCTGTCTCCACTGTCCAATCAAGGTTTGGAAATATCTAAGTTCTGCTTTGTTGGCGAGGAGGACTCCACACTCTACCTGAAGTCCAACAACGTGAAGCTGTTCCTTTCACTGGACCGACTAGATGTGTGCAATGCACTCAAAAGAGGTGAGTCAGTGGCGTTATGGCCTCTCCAATGAGTATAAGGGTGTGGATACTATAGGGAGATAGGACATGGCATCTCCAGTGGAATCAGGGGTGTGGACGCTCCAGAAATATACAGCTATGGAAACATATGTTGAGGCGTAGCCTCCCCTGGGAGTTTTTTTTCTAGGTGTTCGGGAGAGGTGAGCCTTTGTTGGCATGCCACCTCCAGTAAGTTTGGAGATAGGAACACTGAAGTCAGGGGAGTGTGCTGTCCATTGTATTTATTTGTGTGAGCTATCAAGAAAGATATAACTGCGGGGCATCCTCTTTCCATTGAGTTTGGGGGTATATGTGTTCATGAGAGCTGAATGTATGGTCACACAGACTTTCCAATGGTTTTTATTATGAGTGTCAAGAGGGGTGAATTTGTGGGGAATGACTCGGTTCCGATGAGTTTACCAGTGTGGATGCAGAAGGGTGGTGTTGCTGTGTAGACCTGTGATCTGGAGAGCTTTTATGGGTATAAGCATTCAAGAGAAGTGAGTCTATGAGGATCAGTCCTCTGTAGTGCATTCAGTCGTGTCTGGATGGAATTCAGGAGCAACCATTCTGCCATTAATCTCTCCTGTCATGAAGCTACTCTATTTTCCCAAACTCTTCCAGCGATGTTTCCTGGCTCTTAGCTGCTGCTGCTTTAATAGCTTTGCCTCTCTAGTTGTCTACCATAATAGTACGTGTTCATGCTTAATAATGCTGATAATTGGGGCGTGGTCAACAAGTTGGCAGATTAACTGCTTTCGCCACCGGCTCCACCGGCTCGTTTTATAATGCTGCCTTAATCCTACCCTTGTCGCACAAGCCAACCCTCAAACCGTCTCCAGAGTAAGCCTGGGCGTAGTTTGCGAAGTAGCGCTACGTGTAGCTACGCGAAGTGCCCTTCGCGAGCTAAGCGAACTGCGTAATGCACTGTGCAAAATGCTGCTCCCACTGATTGCACAGTGCCGGATGCTTGTCCGCACTGTGCAGTCAGTGCAAACAGCATCTTGCAAAGTGCAAGCAGTCGTTTTCTGCCGCTCGAGTAGATTTCTACTCGAGCGGCAGCTTTCTCAACGCTGACCGATAGTTTCTCATCGCGAGCGGTCGCGAGCATATGCGACCACTCACAATGAGAAACCTGACCTCCCCGAATCTCGCCGGGAGGTTTATTTTCCACGCTCGTGATCGGCAACTTGATGTTGCTGATCGCAAACGAGGAAAAAGTCTCACTGGGATGTCATTTTGCTTGCTTGCAGTCGCCAACTTGACGTTGAGGACCGCGAGCAAGGAAAAAATTACAGCTGCTCTACGCTTCACTACGCGTGTTTGCACTGTGTTACGTGCAATTTGCGTAGTGCGAAGTAGTGCAAACTTCGCAAACTACGCGAGCGTAGCATAGTAGTTTGCCCAGGGCTACTCCAGAGCTCCGAGGCGGACTGCTGCACAGACTGAAAGCTCCACGAGACCCTTCCGATCCCGCCACAGCCTGCAGACCGGCAGGACATCCCAGGTGAGGCAGCGTGGGTGGAGGAGCCGGGCCGGGAACTGAATATGAGGCTGCGAGATGCTGCCGCCACCTAGAGCCTGTGAGTATGCGAATCCTCTGGCCTGGGACCCGACTCGTAACACCTGCTCCCACCTGTTACCCCAGCTGACTGTACCGGATCCAGACTGCAAGGCCCTGCGTGGTCCTGCCGTAGCTGGAAGGGGGAACAAGACCCGCTGCTGTACTGAACAGAGGTGTAGGGGTTGCAGAGAGTCTGCAGGGCGAAACGGCATGCTGGAGACCCAGTAACGAAGGTGACTAGAGAGGAGCGATCAGCCCTGAGACCTCAAGCTGCAAAACAGAGGTACCGGGCTGCATTGGTGCTGATCCTGCCTGCTATGCCCTGCTGGTGGCCTGGACTTCCCTGGCAACTTAGCTGGCGAGAGCTGAAGCCTGGATACCCACCCCCGATGCAGTGCAGAGGCCTGACTATACGCCTGCACTGCAGGTACAAAGGGGTGGAGGAGTGGATGTGAGCAGTGTGCCCCTGGATGACGAAGATGAGGCACAAAGACGAAGGGCGCAGTGGGGACTCCAGGGGCCTGTGTGGAGGGACTGAGAAATGGAAGGGTCGAAGACGGGGCCCACGACTCCCTCATCCTAGGAACCCGGCGCGGCTTCTCAGGAGTGAATGCAGAGCAAGTGGTAGCCGTGCCCCAGCCTCCTGTTATTCGCCCCCTAGATCGAGGAGGTGACAGAGGGAGCAAATAGTGCTAACCACAGCGGTTGAGTGCCAAGCTGTTTGGTCAGGAAGGGGGCCCATCCAGGACTTGACCACAGTGCTGAAGTAGAAGGCAGGCGACACGCTAGACATTGGTGACCCGTGAGCGCCAACTGAAGAAACCCAGTGTCTCATCACTGGGCCTCTCAATGTAGACCCCCCCTGCTTCAGTACAGCACAAGTCCTGAGATGGCTGAGACCATGGATGGAGGCCACAGTGGAATAAAGATGGTGCCCAACTGACCCCACCCCTGAGAATATTGCACTAGGAGGCAGCACTCAGACACCTAGACCCAGCAATGGCTGACAGAGACACCTCTCTACTACCTGGATCCTCCTAGATACAGACACCTGGTTACTGCCATGGACCCGGACATCATGGCTAAAGACAAAGAGCCCAAGCAGCCAAAGCAGGGCGAAATGGATCGGTATCCAAAAGTAATAGGCCCCCAGGCTGGACTGTAGGAGGGGACGACTGGCATGCTAGATAATGCAGAGCTCCTGCAGGCCATAAACACCTCAAGGGAAACATTAGAAGGGAGAATAGAAGATGTCCGCTCTGACGTTACCCTGCTTTGACAGGGCCTCCGTGACCTCTCAGAGAGAGTTAGGCATGCAGAAAATAGAATATCTGGAGTAGAAGACTAGTTGCACACCCTCACCCGATAAGTCACGGAACCTCGATGATACTGATAATCGTGTGAAAAGAAATATTCTGCGATTTGTGAGCTTTCCAGAGGACGTAGAGGACCCTAACATGGGGGCGTTTCAGGAACACTGACTGAGAGACTCCCTCCCCCTAGTGCAGTTCTGCTTGTGTTTTGTCATTGAACGGGCTCAGAGATCTATAAGCGCAAAACCCCTGGTGGGAGTGCCGCCATTAAACCCGTCATTGCCCGCTTTCTAAATGGTTAAGACCGGTACATGATACTAAGAGAGGTGCGACGACTGGGTGTGGTCCAACACGCCCAGTCCAAGATCTTGGTTTTCTCTGACTACTCTAGGGAAATAGAGCAGCAGAGGCGGACTTTTAACTCGGCTAAACAGAAACTTAGGGCATTGAATATACAATATATGTTATTTCCAGCTAAACTCAAGGTTATATTTGAAGGGAAGTCTATCTTCTTTCAGACACAAGAGGAGGCATGGGCTTGGATAGAGGAACATTCATCCTGGCATCGGGATAGGGAGACACAGCAGAGAATAACACAGGAAGGAGAGGGAGAGCTGCGGGTGACCTGTCACTTGGGCAGCCCACCTTTGCTCTGGCCCGACGCATGTGACATGGAATTACAGGGCAGCACGTTCTCCTTGGGAGTAGCCCGTGCAGGGACTGTCTCTCCTGGAAGATGGTCGGAACCTCAGTGATGAGTGATCTAGCACACACCTAACTGTGATCCATCAGTGGGCTCATTCCATGCGGCCATCCTAGTTACCAGATCACCAAGGCGCAGAGGACATAGAGGTGCTGGGCGAGATATGGTGCCAGTGGGACCCCCTCCATTTTTTCCAAGGGCAAAACGTATCCAGGTATGTCCCTCAGATAAGTAGAAGGCATCCGAATGTAGCCTGCCAAACGTGGATGTAGTGGATGCTGGCGGCCCCCAGGTGACGGTCTGCCTATTTGTACAACAGCCTGGGATCGAGACCAGGCTTTGGCGAAACGTGAAGCGGGAGGCTGCCATCGGCTGCGGTAGTGTGGAACTGCACGCGCGGTCAGTAACGGGGAGCACTGAATTCCTGGGAGGCTTCCCCTCCTCGTGCATAAGGTGAGGAGGGGGAGACAAGCGCAGAGGCGAAGAAAATCTGTCCCGGGGGCTGGAAGCCATGCAGTACGCGGTGTCTCTCCTGCAGAACACAGCGTCCAGAGCGGCAGTGGGAGAGGCCCTGTGTGAAGTGCCCTGACCGGTGAGGGAACTCCGGAGCAACGGGACGCCCAACCGAGCCCTAAAGATCAGCTGGCTTTCAGTAATGCTGCCCTTTGCATCGGCTGCGATACATAGGCTCGATATCTTGCGAACGCCGCAAGAGAGCTGAGGTGGGTCCTCATGCATGCCTGACTTAGGAGGCGCTGCTGGATCGGGTGCGGGGTCTCCCCAGGACTAAGCAACTATCTGCTTTTTGATCGGATTTACTGGCAGTCCTTCCGGCACCATTTTTGGGGACAACACTACCCCGTATCTCTCCAGCCCTGTCTTAATCTCGACAGGGGGCTTGTGAGTCCCACCCTTGCACTGCTGCTGGCTTGTTTTAGCTTGTGAATTAGCAGGACCACGCTGGTGGATGAACTCTGGGGGAAGTCCTGGTACCCTTGGACTCTCAGGCAGCCCGCTGTTTATAGGTTTGAGCGGACCAACTCTCTTACTGCTCTGTCATTGAACGTCAATGCGACTGGAGAACTACTGACCCCATAGTCTCTCACACTATCTGGCTACTGGTCCGTGGAAGTTCCAGGGGCATCAGACATTATTTTCTTCCTCATCTTGTTTTTCTATGTTTATTGAATGTACTAGCAATGGATCTAACTGTAATATAACTGCAATTGATTTAACGCTGTAACACTCCTTAATCCTCATGTAAAGCACTCTGATACCTCCAGGTCAAGCCTGGACTTCCTCGTCTCCTCGCTGTGTCTCCTACCCCCTCCCCAGCTCTTCCCTCCTTCATTCTTTGCTTGCCTCCCCTATTCCTTTCCCTCTCTCCCCTGAATCTCTTTTCCCCTAACTGATCTGTTTATCCTTGTGCCTATGCTCCGCTCAATCTCTCTCGCCATCGCCCTTTTACATTATCCCCTTACCCTTCTACACGCCTTGAACAAATGGATGATACCACTTCCCCTGGGATCACAGCTCACTGGATTTTGGACGTTGCTTTGACTTGTCTACCAGTTTGTCCCCGTTGCTCTTCCCCTCCTCTTTCCATGCTGTGTCTCTCATCCTCCCCTCCTCTTTACCCCTTCATTATCTGTCTACTTCCCCTGCTCCTACCCCCCTGAATCTCTCCCCTTGCCTGCTTTTCCCCTTACGTATTTGTGCTTATTGTTTATCTCGACCTTACAAGTAACTATGTTGCCCTGCTCTAATAACTGTGTAACCTTTGTAACGAGGTAACCTGTAACTATGATCTTATACTCATATAAAGCACTCTGATACCTCCTGGTCTAGCCAGAGCTATATAAAACCTTTAAAATAAAATAAAATAAAACCCAGGAGCATGGAAGAATCCGCTGTGGCATTGTGGCACACAAACAACGAATGAAGACCCCCTCCAGCAGAGGCAATGATTCCCAAGGTCTGGCAACTCTACCAATACAGAGGGAGAACGGGCCGCAGACAGGCCAAGAAGACAATGTCACAGTCACAGAGAGTTGCCACGTCGAATCAATCAGAATATGAACACTCAATGGATTCAGAGGACAACCACCGACTGCTGGAGGTGATAGCTAATCTTGAGGCATAGTCGAAGCTCCCGGCATCTCTGGAACCTGGCACAGACACACCACATGACAAAGAAAATGACTGACAGATTGATAAAGACTGGCGGAGCACCAGAGGTTGAAGATCGTCATACTACGTTCCCGTAGAGACTCCCCACTATATGTGAGAGGGCGCCAGTTCTCTTAACTTTTTTGATTTCTTCCCTACAGGTTTCAGATTGAGTAGTTGGTAACATTCTGGGAGGATAGTTGACGGTGGGGGGGAATTTAAATTTGGGGAGAGGACGATGGGGGGGGAATTTAAATTTGGGAGAGAGGGCTACAGACCTCTCTGGCTTGACCCTCAACACAGTTGTCATGTTGAGTAGGGGTAAGGGCGTGGGGGAGAGTGTGGGAGTCAATTGAGGGAGGGGTTGGGATATTGAGTGGGGGTAAGTTGTTGCTACATGTGGGATGTATTGACAATCTATACACATACAGGGGGCGGAGCCACCCTGTGGGATGGCTGGACACCAACACGCAACATAGATGATGGGTGTTGACAAGCAAGGTGATAGGAGGCATTTAGTAATGTCATGGAATGTCAATGGGCTTGGAAACAAGATCTAAAGAGGGATGGTAACCAGGTATATTAAGAGGCATAACCCTTAAGTGGCTCTATTGCAAGAGTCGAACCTGTGTCGGTCCCACTGAGGTTTCGTGGGTAGAGGGACCTATGCAACACTGACCCATGCAAGATTCACTACGGGATCTCTCGGACTAGTCATCCTGATCAGGAAACCGCTCCTTTTCTGAATAGAGAAAACATGGCCTGACCTGAATGGGACATACGTGGCGGTATCTGGGGACGGGGATATATATATATAAATATATATTCTCGTGACAGCCACGAAACGCGTCAGGCAGTGAATAAATTACCGGAAGGTTGAGAGAAGCTGAACGAAGCCACAAAAGGGCCGGCAAACTGTCGTGTGCATCCCGAAAGCTTTGACATTTGTTTAATAGATAGATAGATAGATCCCATCCCCAGATACCGCCACGTATGTCCCATTCACACACACATATATATATATATATATATATATATATATATATATATATATATATATATATATATATATATATATATATATATATATAACTGCCAAGCTGGCTGGGTCCAAATTCCAAAATGGGGTGGCATAGTGGGCAAAAGAACAATGGATTAAACCCAGATCTTTTGACTGCAAGTGGTTGGAAAGTTTCAGCACTCTGTCAATCATCTTGTTGTGTTTGCTCTGTTCGCCCTAAGTGGCAAAGGGTATGCCCGGACATGGAATATATATATATATATATACATATATATATATATATATATATATATATATATATATATATATATATATATATATATATATATATATATATATATATATATATATATATATATATATATATATATATATATATATATATATATTCCATAAACGACCACGCCAAGTGAGATTTTCACAGTTTCTTTATTGCCGCTGCCAAACGCGTTTCGACTACACAGTAGTCTTGATCACTGGTTGTGATTAAAAAAGCGCGCGGCCATTTTAAAGAAAGTTTTTTTCATCATCACATCCGTCAGAGACCACATGTCAACTGACAGAAAGGACAGACTTCATTTTACCAATTCAGTACAGAAATAGTGTTTCTTCACATTTCCTTTAACGTAATTATACAGATTTGGTCAAAAAACGTGTATGTGTTGTAAATGGTTGCTAAACACGGACAATTCATTGCTTTATATTAACATGTCGTATTACGAGCTGTTTTCAAAAACTTTATCAACAGTGCCACATGTTGACAAAGAGACAAGGCACTTTGCCAGCGCTTATCACTAATTGAATGATACGAAATTGGAAAATTTAGCCCATGTGGGCATACCCAGATATCTGTCGGATTAATTAAATAATTCCAATTTACCTTTAGGTTTAAAGCATTACACACTGAGTTTCCTCAAAACTCATTCTACAAAACATTACATGAATTAATAAAGCTCCAGTGAGCGAACGCTTTGGTTGTCCTTTACGCAAAGCAAACCACGATTGTTTACAGTTGACTCAGTTCATGTTAGTCCTGATTTATGAATACATTCCACAGTATGCTGTCCATACATTAATCAAAGTGACCAAAATAAATTCATTGTATATGAGTATAGCAGACACTACTTGTAAAACACTGAAGATATTTAAAGGTGTCTATGCAAATCTTCTTCAATGTTAAGACCGTTCGGTTGCTTGGTGTTGAGCTTAATTATATACATGGATTCTAATTTCCTCAACTTGCTCAATCTGTTCCCCCCTCTTTGGCTAGCTGGGATAGAGTCGATCACACAATATGTCAGTCCTTTGGCATCCCCATTGTGCATCAACTCGAAGTGCCTGGCTACAGGATAGGCCCTGTCGGTGTTCTTAATTGCACGCAAGTGCTGCAAAATCCTTTTATAGACTTCATTGATTGTGCTCCCTACATCAATGAAGTCTATAAAAGGATATAGCCAGGCACTTCGAGTTGATGCACAATGGGGATGCCAAAGGACTGACATATTGTGTGATCGACTCTATCCCAGCTAGCCAAAGAGGGGGGAACAGATTCTGACCCTGACGTAATGCGCAGGATCAGGGTCAGATTCTGACCCTGACGTAATGCGCAGGATCGCAATAGTTTGCAAGGAATGCCGGGCCTTGGCCCATCAGGAAGCTAGAGCCTTGATCTTGTCCAGGCAAAATTGCCTATATGACACAGGGGGCGAAGTTGGGTTGGCTATAGCCTGGCTAGGTAAGAGGGAAGCTGAGGCATGGTGGGTAAATAGTATACTGGGAGACAATGGTGTTTCCTATGTCACGTCTCTGGAAATTGCAAACAAGTTTGCAGGATACTATGCCACCATCTATAAGACCTGGCAATTGGTTGACACCATACAGATACAATACTATTTAACAGAGGTGACGGTCCCGACCTTGACGGGAGAAGAGCGCCTGGCCCTAGAGGAGGATGTGGTCCTTCTGGAAAAATACTGGTAGCTATAGGCAGCTTAATGAAAACCCGGTCCACACGGCAAGCCAGTGGAGCTTTTTAAAAAGAACGCTCAGGATCTTGGGCCCCAACCAGCTCAAAATGTTTAGAAAGCGAAAGAGGAGGGAGTTCTCCCGCTTGACCTCCTCAGCGCCACAATAGTAGTGATCCATAAACCGGGAAGCCCACAACACAATGCAGCTCCTACGGCCGATCTTACTCCTAAACATTGAGATGAAAATATTGGCCATAATGCTCAGAACCAGACTCATAGAGGTGATTATCAGCTTAACACATAAGGACCAAACAGGCTTCAAGCCCACAAAGTCGGCCAGACAATCTCTGCAGACTCTACAACTGGCTGGAGATGGTCCAATTGAGAAAAGACCCTCAGAGAATCCCGTCCCTGGATGCCAAGAAGGCGTTTGATGCTGTTCACACGCCCTTCCTGAAAAGGCACTGGTGCGTTTTGCGTTCGGTTTAACATTTGGGGCATGGATAGGCCTGCTCTATAAAGACCCAGTAGCCAGAGTAAGAGTGAAAGGAGAGATGTCTGCTGAATTCCCAATTGAGAGGGGCATTAGGCAGGGATGTCCTTTATCCTCCCCGCCCCCCTTGTGCTGGAGCCCCTAGCCTCTATTATTCAAAAGCATTCAGACCGTACAGGATTTAGAAAAGGGGAGGAGGCAATGAGGGACGAACAGATATCACTGCATGCCAACCATATCCTCTTGTATGTAACTAGATCGAGTCCAAGGCTCCCCAGAATATTTCAGATATTTGAAAAATACGGTGCCCTTGCGGGCTATTAAATCGACTGGAATAAGTCCAGCCTCTACCCGGCATGTGGTCCTTTTGACGCACAGGACTTCCCAGGGCGGTTACGAGTTGACAGAAAAGGATTTAGATATTTGGGGCTATATGTGACGTCGAAGAAAAAAGACAGTCTAGATAATGACATTCAGAGGGTACTAGCGAAATTTGTTATATATATATGCTTTAGAATACATACCGCAAGACCCCTGACGTCTTTGTTAAAATAAAGGGTGAAGTCAGGATGCTGCTATAGACAGGGGGGTGAGTTGCCATAGGGTGGCACTGAGAACACTGCAGCGAAATCAATATAATGGAGGCATATCCCTCCCCAATATCCAGGCATATTACTGTGTGGTACACCTAATTGTGGTCAATGATTTGGGTCATATGCCCGGGGATCACCCGACATATGCCCTAGAGAGAATCCAATTCTAAGCCCGTTTATACCTAAACTACCTCTACAGGGCAAGGGGTGAAAGAAGAAGTCATCTGGGCTGACAGCAGCCCAGATGACTATTGAGCCTGTAAAGGGGTGGTTCGATTAACTAAATGAGGCACACAGGTTACTCAGAGATGCCCGTTTGGGTAGGAACACGCCTCAAAGAAATTGGGAAGCTGAAGGTATTTAGGCAGTGGGACACAATTGGCATCTCCAAGCTGAGCGATCTCCTAGAAGAAAGCACCGGGGACAGGTTTTGGGGTGACACCTCTCACCAGCCAGGTTAGCTTGAATCCAGTGGCACAGCGAGCAAGGGACCCATGTCTGGGCATAACCTTTGCCACTTAGGGCGAACAGAGCAAACACAACAAGATGATTGACAAAGTGCTGAAACTTTCCAACCACTTGCAGTCAAAAGATCTGAGTTTAATCCATTGTTCTTTTGCTCACTATGCCACCCCAATTTGGACCCAGCCAGCTTGGCAGTTCAGGCTGGACTCTTCCCATGAGGAACAGGGTCAAAACTGAATTGCATATAGCTGGGTGCAAACTGGGGTGACATGGTGAGCAAAACAATTAGGGATTAAATCTGGATGTGACTGGGGGTGAATGTTTGCATTGTTCAGCATTCTGTCCATCATTTGTTCTTTTTGCCTTTGTCGCCGTAAATGCTCAGGTACCTGAACCCCATCCGGGATAACTTCCCTTGCTAGGTGGGGGCCAAACTCTCAAGGGGAAAGTGATAGATTTTGTCTCCTATTAAAAAGGATCCCAGCGTATGCCCTGAACACCTCAAGGATGCAGAATACAGGGGATAGAGCATTCCGGTCGACCACATATAGTACTATATCATCCGTGTAAAGCTCTATCATATCTCCTTAGTCTGAGTCCCACTTCAAGCCCCTGAGAATTGTGCTACCACAGATCCAAGATGCCAGATGCTAGATCGCCAGAACAAGATTGGTGATGGTGGGCATTCATGTATGATACCCCTACTGAATCTAAATTCCCTCAACCGTGTCATGGTACGCGGACCCAGGGCAGTGGTTCCCGATACAGCAGCCCGACCAATTCCAAAAACATTGTCCAAAGCCCCTTTTCTCCAGACCTGCCATCAGATATGGCCATTGTTATGTTAGTGAAGCTTCTAAAGCGCAACTGTTACCTTAGGGTGTCCTGGCGCTGTGCACTGCCTAATTGTTTTCTTGTGGTAAAATGACTATACAGTAAAAAGCCAGGTTTTCAACCCTTTCCTTAAGAAAAGGAGCTCGGTTGCATTTCTGAGATGTAGAGGTAGACCATTCCAAGCCTTTGCGGCACATGTGATAAAGCTCCCGCCACCCCAGCTAGCTTTTTTGACAGGGGGGACAATTGCTAGTTTTGCTTCAGTAGAACGCAAAGTTCTTCTAGGAGCGTGCCATTGTAGACAATGCTTCATGTATTCGGGGTCTACGCCCTTAAGGGCCCTGTAAACCATGCAGAGAGCTTTAAATTGTGCACATTGTTTTACTGGGAGCCAGTGAAGATGTCTAAGCCCCTTCCTAACCGAGACAAACCTGGGTGTGCCCGTCAACAGACTGGCTGCAGCATTCTGCACAATCTGGAGTCTGTTCATATATCTATTTGGGATGTTCAAGTAGAGACCGTTCTAGTAGTCCAGTCAAGACAGAATGAGTGCTGTGACTGCTGTCCTCAGGCTGTCACTCGGAAGAAGGAACTTTATTTTCCTCAGAATTCTGATGAGGAAGAAGCATACGGAGACAACCCCACGTATTTGATCCCCAAACGTGAGTCTGTTATCCATGATCACCCCCAAGTTCTTCATTTTTTATGTAGGAGCCGGGAGCGACCCCATTTCTTCCGGCCACCAGTCCCGCGTCCACAGATTTAAGTTGGTGCAGAATATGATAACCTCCGTTTTCCCCGGATTAAGTTTCAGACAATTAGATGACATCCATCCCGAGATGGCTTTTATACAATCATGACGTCTTTTTCCAGTTTCAGCTTCTTGGCCGCACTGGAGGTACAGCAAGATTTGCGTGTCATCCGCATAAGATGTCAGTTGGAACCCAAACGATTTTATCAGGGCTGCCAGAGTGGATACATACACGTTAAAAAGTATAGGGCTTAGGGACCACCCCTGTGGCACCCCAAAGGGAAGGGAAAAAGGCCTTGACCTATCTTTATCCAAATCCACCGTTTGGATTCTGTCGTCAGGAAGGATTTCAGGAGATTCCAAGTATTGCCTTGAACACCCACTTCTGACAAACGGTCCATCAATACCTCATGATGGACCGTATCGAAGACCGCAGAGAGATCCAACATGATCAATATCGCCGCGCCTCCCGGATCCAAGGCCTCTCTTACTTCTTCCGTAGATTTAATCAAGGCCAGCTCCGTGCTATGTTCAGCACGAAAGCCATATTGAGTAGGATCCAGTAGGCTGTTAGTCAGGAGAAAAGTGCTAAGTTGGGCGTTCATAGCTTTCTCCAGGATTTTTGCCAGCAATGGGAGACGTGAGATGGGTCTAAAGTTACTTGGATCTTTGGGTTACAGGTTCAGTTTTTTAAGCAAAGGGAGAATAGATGCTATTTTCCAAGCTCTGGGGAACTGGCCCAAGTTAAGAATGGTATTAAACAAGGGGGTCAGGGCTGCCCCAATGATGTCAGGGATTTGTTTAATCATGGACGCCGGACAAGGGAGATCCAGATCGAATTGACATCAGGAGTTTGATGGATACTTGTACCTCTAGTGGCTTAAAGCCATCTAGTATGGGTTTTATTTTGGAAGCATTTGGCCCCAATCTGGCTGAAACCTCTTTATCCTCCATCTTCATGTGCGTGAATGAAGAGAAGATGGCTTCTACTTTTTACTGAAAGAAAGAGTCAAGTGATTCTCATAGTTCGGGGCTACTATGTATTTTGGGCATATTGGGGGCCATGAGTTTAGTTATGGTTTTGAAAAGTTCTTTCACGGAGGATTTGGCAAGATTGATCTGATCCCAAAAATATGTCCTTTTGGTGTCAAAAAGTAATTTTTGTATACAGCTTGAGACTTTGTATGCCTCTTTGTCGGTTGTGTTATAACCTCTTCTCCAAGCTCGCTCAAGTCATTTACAATCGAGTTTACACCTTTTTAAGTTTTCTGAGTACCAAGTGGCTGATGGGAGGTCACGCTTGGGGATCCACACTTTTACCGGTGCTAATTTGCTGCATGCTGCGACTACCCATGCCTGTAGGCAGCCGTGGTTTCCTCAACTCTCGGAGCGAAATTGTGGGCTGTTTTTTCCAAGAGATTACCTAAATTAAGGCTATTGATCTTTCCAGGCCCTTATTGTAATCTTTTCCCTGGACTCTGGTTTATGTTGAAGGTAGGTAGACCGTGATAGTTCAAATATGAAAGCGGCATGGTCAGTCCAAGGGAGTGGCAATACCCCAGTGCAAATGAGGCTGGAAATATTGGAAAAAAATTCTGTCTAGAGTATGTCCTGTTGCCTGGGTAGGACCTTGTACAAGCTGCCTAAGACCCCCCCCCCCACCCCCCACTCATAACTTGTTGCAGCCTCATATTATCATGGTCATTAAAATCCTTGAGATGAAAATGTAAGTCCCCCATTGTCGCAAAAGATGTGGCGCAGAGTCTTTCCTCTAAGAGTGTTCAATGGACTCTAAAAACGCACCTGGGAGCCCGGGGGGCGGTAGAGGAGAAATGTATCATGGCCAGACAAGCGTACACTTAGCGATAGTGCTTCGCAGGCCGTATAGGAGGCTGTGAGGAAGGAGGGCTCCAGAGTGTTATGATAAATAACCGCCAGCCCCCCCCCCCTCCTAATTGGTCTATCTAACGTATGGCAAAATAATCCTGAGGGTGTATCTTTGGCAAGACCTAGACCTAAAGCTTTGTCTGACCAGGATTCGGTTATGAAGGCCTGCTTAATATTGCATTCCTCAATGAGCAGTGCGCATTCCGTGCTGTGCTTAATTAGTGACCTAGCATTAAGAAGCAGGCATTTAATGGAGACAAGGTCAACTGGCTTTTTTGTCTCCGCATTCTTGATACCCAGGCAGTTAATGGGGCGATCCAACCCCATGAGGAAGTCTCTGGAGTAGGACAGAGCTTCTGGCCTTGGGGAGCCAGGGGGACAGGCCCTGAGCCCGTATCCAGGCGCGGACGGGCACAGACGGGCTTACCTCTGTGGGCGTCCGCTGCGCAGTCGCGTCAGCGTGCCTATTTATGGGTAGTGGGTTAAAAAAACTACTCCGCTGAACTCCTGAAGGCTGCCCCGCCCCCTGCTCCCGGTTTCCTCTGGAACGGAGCAATCCCCTGGTGGCAGCAGAGGCCTTTAAAGTGCCTTTTGCGATTCAACAACAGAACAAACAGAATTTGCAAAACCTTAAAATCAATTTTTAAAATGCTTATATTTGCGAAGAAAAATTGCGTCATGGCGAGCCTTAAAACAGCTCTGAGTGACTAGGAAGGCAGCGCTGCGTGGTCGCATCAGCGGGCCTATTTATGGGTAGCGGGTAAAAACAACTAGCCCGCTGGCCTCCTGAAGGCTGCCCCGCCCCCTGCTCTCAGTTCCCTCTGGAACGAAGCAATCCCTTGAGGGCGGCAGCGGCCTATAATGTGCTTCGTGCAAATCAACAACAGAACAGACAGTATTTGCAAAACCTTAAAATCAATTTTAAATGCTTATATTTGCGAAGAAAAATAGCATCCTGGCGAGCCTGAACACAGCTCTGAGTGACCAGGAAGGCAGCGCTACAGAATTGTACAGAATCAAATCTTTTTTCGGCATCCATTATTTTCTGAAAAACTGGCTCACCATTTCGGTCTCTCCAGGTTAGACAGCCGGACAGGTGCCGCACGTTATGTCTGGTCGCCCTATATAGCATGAAACCTGACTGGTCGGGGGCTATTGGCTTACCTTCATGAGCCTAGATGCAAGCACCTTTGCCAAGATTATAGTTCCTATATTCAGTAGGAAAATCGGCCTATAGAAAGCACAGTTCTGTTTCCCTTCCTTGTGGATAAGGAGTATATCAGCTTGCCTCAAACCCTAGGGTAGGATTCTTTCCCACAGTGCTTCTACAAACATCGCTTTCATGGGGGCCCACATACAGGATTTTACACCCTTGAAGATCTCCTACAGAAACCTGTTTGGGCCTGGGGTACTTTGGGTAATAAGCTGGGCCATCTCGTTGGGAGAATTCTTCCTCTGTCATTTCCATCTTTTGGGCCTTGCTCGCCTCCTCCCAGAGGTGGGAAACCGATTTCCCTAACAAACTATGCCATGTCGGGCATAGACCCATCTACTGCCAAGCTGTACAGTCCCGCCAGGTGGTCTGCGAAGGCTTGTGCTATTCGATCCGGGGTCTCTTCTAAGGCAACCCGAAGTGAACACTCTTTGTACCCTTCCTTGGTCTTCCTCCTTCTTGGCAGCTTCCCAGCTTTATTGCCCAGAGCTACCTCACCTACTGTTGGGCCATACTTCAGTATTCTGCCCTCAGCGTCTCGAGACTTAGTGCCCTTTCCCTTGTAGGGTGGGGACACATACTCCACCTCTCCTGTTACCAACTCATCTTCCAATTTCCAGTATAATTTCACGCTTTCTCCCCTTGTGTGGGTTATCAGTCCCCCCGATCTCCCCTCACTGCAGCTTTGTATGCCTCCCAAATTGTCTTGCTGGAGCACACTAACTCTATATTGTCCTTAAATAATATTTGGTGACTTGCCTTATGTTATGCATGTTCTTATCTGTCAGTTCCCAGGGGTCTAATCTCCACCACCTCTCAGTTCTGGGTAATCTTGTCCAGAGTGCTGGCACTACTGGGGCATGGTCTGAGATTCCTCTGGGCAGATATTCTGTGTTCCCACAGACTCACACTAGGTGGTGCAGCACCAACACATAGTTCAACCTAGACATTGACCCCATGGAGTTGGAAGCATAGGAGTATTGTCATCTTTGGGGTTTATGGGCCCTCCATATGTTGGCAATTCCGGCCTCATCCAAAAAATCATGGGAAAGCCTGCATGGGCCAGGAGTATATAGAGACCCTGGCTGAGGAACTTGCAATTATTTCCCACCAAGTGCGTCTCTTACAACAAAATCACGCCCAGATCATGCCTGACCATGTATTTGGTTACTATTCCCCATGTCAATGTACTCCCATTCGATTAACATTCCATGACAGAACGTTGGGGGGAGCCCCTCACCAATTTGCTGTGTCCTGGGTTCAGCAATAACCAGTCTTTCGGAATTCTCCCTCTCCATTAAGTCCCTTTAGGTGGTGCCCCTCCCTGTGAAGGATGTGCTGCTCTTTTCCCCTCCCAACCTCCCATATAAACTTCCCCCTCCCTACACCCTCATGCTGCAGGCTTTAAACTGCCTGCTTCCCTAACTTCAGAGGTATCTGTCTTCTCAACCATGTTAACATTTACCACAAATAACTCACACAACAGTACCTGGAGGCAAGTCTTGGCTTGGGTCGACCTGCGGAACTTTAAAGGAGCCCCCATGCACCACCCACAAGGGCTCCTCCGCCCTAATCCCCCATAACCAGACTGACTGTCTCCCAGTTAGGTTGCATCCCAGCGCCTCTGTCAAATTATCACATGTGTTGTCATCGGTTGAAAACTGGGGGACGGCGGCACACCATCAAGGGAGAGCCAGTCCTTCCGCTGTGACTTTGGCTTGTATATAGTGAACTCCAAGGTTCACGCTTGTTTAGTGGTGGTTTAGGCCAGACTGTGGTGAGCCTGCCTTCAACAGCTGGTCGTCAAGATACGAGGAAATGGTAATAACCAATCTCTGACAGTGGGCTGCGATCACCGCCATCACTTTCAAGAATTCTTGAGAGGCACTGGTGAGGCTGAAGAGGAGCATGGCAAATTGAAAAGGCTCCTAACCCTACCTTGAACCACACAAAGTGTCTGTAGGACTGCAGGATAGGTGCCTTGAAGTAGGTGTTTTGCAGGCAGTCACCATCCAATCACCTGAATCCAGTGCAGACCGAACTTGTGCCAACATAAGCATCTTGAATTTGTTCTTCCACATGAACATTTTCAGAGTGTAGAGATCTAAAATAGGATGAAGGCCTCTGTCCTTCTTTGGTATGAGGAAATAGTGGGAGTAACTGCTGGTCTCTATTTCTAGGGACAAACCCTTTCTATGGCTCCTTTGGCCAAAAGAGCCTGCACTTCTTGGAGCAAGATGGATTGGTGCTCCTCTGAAAGAATCACTAATGTGGGTGGGAAATGCTGCGGGTCAGAAAGAAATAGCAGGGCATAGCCTATTTGAGCTATCTAAAAGACCCACATGGCTATAAGACAGATTATCCGCAAACACTGGACATTACTGGATACCGCCCTCCTCAGCCCTCGCCATCATTCCTGCCGGCATTTCAAGATCTGCTGGCCAACTTGGTGGTCAACTACGCCTCGGTCTTGGTGCTAGGGGACTTCAATTACTGGCCCTCAGACCCACATGAGTGTTCAGCCTCAAAGAATTCACAGATTGCCTTTCGTCCCTCAATTTCGTGTCACACATATCCGTCCCCACTCATTCCCATGGGCACACACTGGACCAGGTCTGGTCCCTCAACCTCCCTCTGGCCTCGGCTTCTGTCTCGCCGTGCCCATGGTCCGATCATGCCCTCATCTCCTTTTCCATTCTCCGCAACCTGATGCCTAAAACTCCGCACGCCAAAAACACCTGGGCGCGGAACTGGAATAGACTGGATTATCCCTCCTTGACCTCCCTGCTCCGCAACTCCACCCCTACTCTTGTTGGCCTACCATCTGCCTCTCAAGCCAAGGCCATCAACTCCTGGCTGGCTGGAGGCTGCGACTCAGTGGCGCCCCTACGCCGTATTTCCATCCGTCGACCAAAGGACTCCAATAGATGGTTCAACGACCACCTAAAAGATCTCAAACTGAGCGCCCGACGGGCGGAGAGGCAATGGAGGAAAAATTACAGCCCCTTATCAAAAACCCACTTTTTATCAGCACTGGCCAAATACAAAACAGCAATTCTGGATGCAAAAACTACCTACTTTTCGTCTAAAATAACTTCTGCAGAAAACAAACCCAGGGAAATATTCGGCATAGTGAATGACCTGGCATTCTCAGACCGAACCACGCCCCATATCCCTCCCTCCCAGCCTCTCTGCGACCAACTTAACACCTACTTCTTAGACAAAATAGCTACCATCAAGGCCAACATCCCACTGCCCTCGTCTACCTTCGTCGATCCCTCCCCCCCTTCCGTTCAATGCCCTCTTACCTCCATTCCCCCCCTCACTCAGGACTCTTTTTTGGAGATACTCCCTAAAGTGAAGTCGGGGTCTCCCGCGGACGTCTGCCCGGCACGAGTCCTGCAGCAAATTTACTCCGGCTGCCCTGACCCCCCCATTGCCTTCCTCAACAGCTCCCTGGCACAGAGCGTAGTGCCCTCTGCGCTAAAGGCAGCTACCATAGTGCCCATCCTGAAAAAACCTGGCGCTGATCCTTCCAATTCGGCCAACTACCGCCCCATCTCCCTGTTACCCTTTCTGGGCAAGGTGATGGAACGCCACGTCACCGCGGCACTTAGCGCCCATGTTGAGGCAAATGGGGCTCTGGCATCCCGCCAAGCCGGGTTCCGTCCCAGGCATTCGACCGAATCAGTCGTGGTCTCAGTCTTAGACAAACTCAGAAAGGGCATGGATGAGAACAAACACCAGGCACTGGTCCTCCTTGATCTCTCCGCCGCCTTTGACACGGTGGACCATACCATCTTACTTACCCGTGTCAAGGCGGCCGGCATCGGGGGATCAGCTCTGGTCTGGCTCTCCTCCTTTCTGAGGGACCGCACTCAGGCGGTCCGGCTAGGTGACTTCACGGCCACTCCTCTCCCTGTCACCTGTGGTGTTCCCCAGGGATCCTCTCTCTCCCCCTTACTTTTCAACCTTTACATCTTTCCTCTCATCTTCGCACTCCAGCAGCTGGAGGTCACCGTCTATAATTACGCGGATGATCTCCAGCTCATCTTTGATCTGTCCCCCTCTCCTCTCTCTGTCTTTAACTTCCAGTCAACTATGACATTCATCAGGGACTGGATGAACCACAACCACCTCAAGCTGAACCCGGATAAAACCGAGCTGGTTCTCACTGGTGGTTCATCCAGCCCCTGGAACTCTCTCTTCTGGCCCCCCTCTCTTGGTCCCGCACCGACCCCCTCCACCACGGTCAAAACACTCGGTGTGAAAATAAACAACCAACTCACCCTCCATTCACAAATTAGTTCTGTGGTATCCTCCTGCTTCCTCACTCTCCGCACTATCCGCACTGTTTCCCGCTTCTTTTCCCCCCAGGCACTTAAGATCATCATGGCCACACTGGTGATATCGCGACTGGACTACGCAAGCGCTCTTTACCATGGCATCCCCGCGTACAGCTTGCGTAGACTCCAGACTATCCAGAACCAGGCAGCCCGGCTGGTATACGGCCTCCCTCGTTATCACCATTCCACCCCCCTTCTCAGGGAGCTTCACTGGCTCCCTGTAAAAGAACGTTCCCTCTTTAAGATCGGCTGCATGGTCTTCCAGGCCCGACAGGGCACTGCCCCCGCTTTCATCTCTTCATTAATCAATCCTTATGTACCTGCAAGAGAACTTCGGTCTTCCTCCAAGTCCCTCCTTCAGATCCCTCGCTTCACACGTAAAAAGTGGGGCGGGGCCAACTTTTCCACCCTGGCCCCAACTTTTTGGAACTCACTCCCTGACCACCTCCGCTCTGCCACTCAGTATCTCCCCTTTCGTAGAGATCTGAAAACGTTCCTCTTCAGCCAGGCCTTCCCCACTTAAACCCTCTTTATCTCCTCTTATCTCTCTTTCTGGTCTTTTTCCCTCAGTTGCCGAACCCCCTAGCGCCAAGAAACCGCAAGGTGTACGCCGCGCTCTAGAAATATTTTAAATTAGAAATTAGAAATTACTCCAAATGACAAAATGCCAGTCCCACGCTTTGCATTTAAGAGGGCAGCCAACTTGCGTGACAAGCTGGTACATACCAGGAATGCGGTAACCAGCCCTGAAGTCAACACGATCCCGGCAGGCCACTACCCTTGTGGCGGATGCTCTGTGTGCCCGCTAACCACCGCCACTAAAGAGATCACCTTACACAATGGCAAGACCTGGCACCTGACTAAATTTAGTAATTGCAATACTACACACGTCATCTACAGGAGTACCTGCAGTTGCGGGTTACATTACATAGGTCTTACCACACGTAAAGTGAAAGTCCGCATCCAGGAACATCTTAGTACGATTCGGGCTAAGAAACTTACCACACGCTTGGTGCAGCACTTTAACGAAAAAATCATGGCCAAGGCGATCTAAGGTGGTCAGTACTGGAGAAAGTGGTGGGCAACACACACAACCTAGACATGATACTGGCTAGGAAGGAAGCCAGGTGGATTTACTTAGAGAAGGCAGAGAAAGAGGGTCTTAATGATTCCATCAAATGGAATAAAGTGAGCCGACGATAGGTCCTGTGGGTGTACCCTTTGAATCATTGATGCAACACAGATGTAGGCAGTGCACCCCCTTCTGATAACCTTCCTACCTGTGATTGATCTGAGTATGTTCAATGTATTATACACCCCAGTTAGGAACTTTTCCCCGGGCTTGTGTATGCACAGGTATGCCAGACATTTTTAATACCAAGCTATAACTATCTGTGTAGGCTTCATCTTCACACTACACTTCTTCACATATTGCCCCTCTGGATTTCTCATTTCTGAACTAGGCAATCCAGACTCAGTGCCTGACTGTGTCGTGCTTCTGAAGTGTTTATATCTAACATTACACTTGTCCCCTGATAACTTTTATAACTCTGATACTCAGCGCTGCATATACATTATGGATATGCGCATGTTGCCACTTAAATCTTGCTAATAAAGTTCGGCGATTACAGTCGCCTTTAACACGACCTCTTTACTTATCCAACATGGCCGCCATGCTGCGTGATGGGCGGAGCCCCGTCCGGCTTACTTCCGCGTCTCAATCCAGGCTTGGATTGCGAGACGTCGGAAGCGCCGGAGGGACTCGGCAGCGGTATGTGCAAGCCGGGAGCGTGTGCACTCGGTCTTGGCCCGAACCCTTTCAAGCCATGTCAGCACCGGTAGGACCCTGCCGCTCTGGTGCACGTTATGAGCGGTGGGCGCACACTTATAATCATATTGCAGGTGAGCCGGAATCCTATGAGGCAACATGGTTTGGTCCGGGCAACCATGCTATCGCTTGGAAGTTGCTGGCAAGTTAGCATCCTGCATTTTTTACGCTGCACATTTTGTAATACTGGCAGTCATAATACTTTTCCGCCTTTCAATAGCTGTGGCGGCTGTTGTCACCATTATGCAAATCAGTGGCAGAGGGCACACATGGGTGACACCGACATAGGGAGTATTGTTCCATCCCCCCACTTCACTAGTACACCCGGATAACACCAGAATTTACCTTGAATATATCTTTATGTATGAAATGGCAACATTGTATATTTTCTGCACAGGTTACTCACACCTAGGAGTTTCCGTGACGGTTCGTGATCTTTGACACGCCGTCTTTTGATGCTCGACGGTACGATTACCATTCTCGAGCATAAGGTAACTATAGCGACTGGCAGCCACCGGCGACGGGGTGGTTTGTTGTGTGCTAGAGCCTCTTTCATTGACTCACCAATTGACCATCGCTGTGCTCTGTTTTTTAATGTGTGTATGTGTACAGGTCCTCATATGAAAAATGGAGGATTATGAATAGAGACCCAAATATTTGCCCTGACGAAATTGCCAATGACAAGGCAATGAAACATGTCGGTCCAGTCACGAAATAAATGGTAACAATTTAACCATTTTTTAATGGTGAAGTTTGGCAGCACCAGAATAAAACGATTCAGCCAGCCAAACCTCACATTTTTATACTTGTTGGTTGTTGGGTGTAGGTATGTGTTATTTTTTTTAGCACTTTTCTCTGTCCTACTAGGCAGTGTATTTGTACACTCCTTGTCTGTTTCTTTCTCTATTCTTTCTTGTGCATATTCTTTCTGCACTTGTTTCATCCTCCCAGCAAGGAAAGTAACCGATGATGAGAAGTGGGTATACCGGTGATTAAACAAACCGGGAACCCCCTCGGGTGTTACGTCCGTGAGGTACTTTCCTTGCTTTCTCACATTTTTTATTTTTCCTTTATGTGGGTGATCCTGTGCACATCTATATTTTTATATCTTAAGGCATGTCCGGACCTGTAACACAGCACTGGTTAAATTTAACTTTTTCTTGGTGAGCCAATATGAGGTGTGGCCCCATTAGTTACAGAGTTTGAGATCCATACCATGCAGGCTGAATAGGGCTTTCTGGTATATTTAGCCACCCTTGGAGGAAATATCTAATCCCACAGGGTGGTTTTGTGCCACTTAGGGCAAACTAAGGTGGCTTGAAGGCTGATGCTGTAGGGGCGGGGGACTTAAAAGTTTGCTATTATCAACTGATGGAGAAAAATTGGAGAGCGAGCTCCGGATCCAGGTACAAAGGTGTGGAAAGAAAGGAACAGACGTTGGCGCACAGGGATTGCTTCTTTGTGCAGCTCTATCGTCTCTTCCAGGGCAGAGTGAAGGCAATGCGAAGCTGCACAGCACCAGCTGCTGGCTTGAGGGAACAGTTCTGTTTAAATCTTCTGGAACCCGTCTGGCACCTGGGGATATTGTAAAAGTGAAGCACCTGCCGTTCGAAGAATCCATTAGAATTAATTGGTGGCAGATGAAAATTTCAAAGTGAATCAGCGAAGTTGCGCAGAAAAAGGTGGATGGGGGAATATGCATGTGTGTTTCTCTTCCCTTCAGCCTCTTCACTTAAAACTGGCTAACATTTCTGTTAATCTAAAATGCACCAGCTGAGACCAGACTGCTTTGGCCACAAAGCCCAAACATTTTAGCCCAACTAAACATCCATTGCTTGCTTTTATGACTGTTGATTCACGCATATCCCTATTTGCATGTAGGGCAATCCACACGCACTTCTCCCTGTATCTAAGAAGTGTTCCCCCTTGGGGTTTTTAGATCATTCCTCACAGATTGGTTTCTGATTTCTGCCACTCTCTCTGCCTTAAGTGGGCATCCTCTGCAACCATGACTGTCTCTACTTCACCCCTGTGCCTAGGAATTGCTCTTTTAGTCGCTGTATCTTTGTACTGCTTTTTTAGGTCGAGCCTGTCAATGCGCTTGCGAGAGATATTGGGGCTTAACCAGAGCTTAAGCGTTGGGGAATTTGATGCTGTGCCCGTGAAAAGCAAGCTCAATGCGCAAGCGCATTGACCTAAAAAGCGCATGCACATCAAAGCCACCAGCCTCCCTCCCACAGGCATCCCTCAGCGTGCGCTCTGCCTCAGGCATTTCTCCTCCCCTAATTTATTCACTGCCCACGGCCTGACGGCCGTACTTTCACTTTGACGGCCGCCAGGCCGTCTCTTGCGTTTCTCCTCCCCCTCCCAGTGTACTTTTATTTTTTTTAACTTGTTTAATTTCCTGCCCTCCCACCCTTGCTTGCCGTTCATTTCCCGCCCTCCCACCCTTTCTTTTTTTTTTTTTTTTTTGGAAAACCTTTATTTGACATTTCAACCAAGTACAAACACGGGCCTACAACCCCCAGGGCCGGCCGCTAAGCAATTGCAACACAATAAAACAATCAAAACCCAGACTCAGCATCCCGGGGAGCAGATTTGCCACGTCCACAATACGTACTGGTTGTAAAACATATCAAGTTGGTAACAGGATAAAAAGGTTCCGTTATATAATGTAAGATAGAAGGATCAGGTGCCATACAATATCTCAAGTTGCGAAAAAAAGGGGGGGGGCGAAATAGCAATATGTCCACAGTTAAATCATCTTCGTGTAAGTCAGCGGCGTTAAGACATACTATTCAGGATAAGCGAGCGTACAAATACAGTTCGCGCCGGCTAAATGTCCGCCCAGTAGCACTGAAACATCGCGAGAATTGAGGCACATATGAAACAGCAGAGATGGCCATAAAAATGAACCCGTTACACTGACCCGGAAAAGAAGAAAAGAAAAGGGCAAAGAAAGATAAGAAGAAAAAAGGCCATAGAAATAAAACAAAAAATAAATCTCCCATCCCCCAACCCCCCACCCTGCACCCCTGCAGATGATTACGGCCTACCCCCCTAGCAGCGTGCCTGTCACCCAAGAACTGGAACCCGAAATATAGAAAGACCCAGAGAAAGACAGAAAGAAAGGAAACCCCACCCAAAGAGGGGAAATGGAGGAGGGCTATCTTCTACGTGCTCCCGGTCTCTCCCCCCGCCCTAACAAAGGGGTCCCCCCGAAACTGTCGCATCCGAATAGTCCAAACTGAAAAAACATCCCAGGGGGAGCCGCCAACCCTGCCCCGGACTCCGTTAATCTAATGAAGCAGTCCCGTTACCGATAAAACCACAATGAACCACCCAAACAACAGTCTCAGCCTTGGCCCCGTCGATCAAATTTGCCGAGTCCCTCAGACGAATAAAGCCCCATCATCAAAATGTCAAAAGATATACAGAAGTGGTCGGAACATGGTTCAGTAGATGGAAAAAGAACAGTAGATCCCAAAGTAAGCCGCTGGTACCAACAATGTCCCTCCCCGTCTCCGAAGCCAGGCATTATCACATCCGCCATCTTGAGAAACCGACCGGGGAGGGGATTCGACACAATCCAAAACAGTTTGCAGTACCAAGTAAAAGGTTCCAGGATAGGGACAGCAGTTGGATGTTCCGACAGCTGCAAAACCGGGGATTCCAAAAAAGTAGTTAAGTCACCGATCACAGCCCGTTCGAGTAGATCCACTTCTGTAGGGGCAGGCACAGCTTCCAGCACCGGGTCTAAGTGCGCCACTGGGGCGTCGAGCAAAAGGCAAGCTGGCTGCCGGGTCTTGGGCATCGAGTCAGGAGTCAGTCTCAGTCCTTTAAGTCCATCTGCCGCCGACGACAGGCCGCAGGTCTGAGCTGCCACAGTCGCCTGAAGTGCCTCTAGGGCCGCCAGCACCGTCCGCAATGACGGGCCACTTTGGGCCTGCTCCGCCCGGTTCCATATTTCCTCAGGCATAGTGATGCCCACGGAGAGGCGCCTTCTCCGGGGTAAGATCAGCCGGAGCAGGACTGAGCCGTGAGGGACCAACCATCAGCATGCATTAGTGCGCGACGAGACTCCAACCCACGGTGCGCCGGCGATGCAAATGCCGGGCCTCCGAGTCAGGGACCCCGGCAACACAGCACCGTGCATCACTCGTCTCCTCACCTCCAACACAACACCAGGCTGCAGATGGTAGCAAAGCAATCCAAAAATTTTCAAAGTTCCAGAGACCGGACCCTGCCGCCCTCAACAGTCCGCTGTTGTTCAACTCGGACCCTGCTAAGCCAGCACTCGAGACCCCGGCTTCCAGACTGGGTTAGGCCACAAATTGGTCCTCGACGTTACTCCGCTCCACAATGTCCGAAAAACCCCGGGATCACACCATCGGAGTGCGGATTAGTTCACACACACGGATCCGGGGCAGGAAATCAGGATAAGTGACAGGATCTTGGAGCGTAGGACGGAGGTCAGCGGAGCCGGGAGACTATGCGGCCATCTTGCTTGCTGTCGTAGCTCCTCCCCCCTCCCACCCTTTCTTGCCTTTCATTTCCCGCCCTCCCACCCTTTCTTGCCTTTCATTTCCCATTTCTTGTTTAAATGTACAATCGACTATGCGTAAGTGCTCTTCCTCAGGCGTACTTTGAAATGGGTAAGTGCGGCACACGGCTTTCTGTTGACTACATTGATTGTCCATCCGCAAAAAAATGGAAGCAACTTCGCTTCTTTGCGATTAGCTAAATGTGTGCAATATATTGGGTTGCGTTGTGAACGACGAGCTGTCCTTAAGCGCAGCCTTACACTGTTCTTCTGGCTCCTTGGCGTTAATTAGAGATGAAAAGGAGGCTGTTCTGAAGTCTGTCGCTGGTTTTCTCCCAATCGCTTGCTCCCCTGCTCCCCCGCCTCCCACCCCCATCCGCCTCGCACACCACATCAAAGCGCCCTGTTTCCTGCTTGAGGCAGCCTGCTCACCCTGTGCTGTCTCTTCTTTCACCCCTTCCCCACAACCCCCACCCAGATCGCAGCCTGCCCAGCCTGTGCCACCTCTTCCTACCCCTTAACCCTTCACCCTGCCCCACAGCCTCTCGAGGTCGCTGCTTGTATTTTTTTTGTGTGCTTATGATACGTATTCACTTTACAGAAATACAAAGCTATTAGTACCTTTGTTGTGGTAATATGAATCCTACTCTCCTGCTATGTGCATTAAAATTAAAAAGTTTCTATACCTGTTCTTTGTACACGTTCCTGCTAATAGGCACTCCTACTGTTCAGTTAAAATTCTATGTGATGGTTCATTTTTTAAATGTATTTAATTGCAAGAATAAGCAGCTAGGTCTTTATTTTTGTTGCATAGGCTTGCAATGATTTTTTTTACATTTATCTACTGCAGCAGCCTGCAAGACAAGACCTCTTTGCTTCACCAATGCTTGTTTGTGCCTTTCTGCCCTCTGTTAGACTCGTTTTTTTTGTGCCTTTCTGCCCTCTGTTAGACTCGTTTTTCCCATGTTTTTCTGCTCTTATGCCCTCTGTTAGACTCGTTTTTTGTGCCTTTCTGCCCTCTGTTAGACTCGGTTTTTGTGCCTTTCTGCCCTCTGTTAGACTCGTTTTTTTGTGCCTTTCTGCCCCCTGTTAGACTCCTTTTTTGTGCCCTTCTGCCCTCTGTTAGACTCGTTTTCCCTTGTTTTTCTGCCCTTCTGCCCTCTGTTAGACTCAGTTTTTGTGCCTTTCTGCCCCCTGCATCACCACATCATCACTCAACGCTACCCCAGCATCACTCAGCACCACCACATTATCACTCAGCACCACCACATTATCACTCAGCGCCACCACATTATCACTCAGCACCACCACATTATCACTCAGCACCACCACATTATCACTCGGCACCACCACATTATCACTCAGCACCACCACATCACCACTCAGCACCACCACATTATTCCTCAGCACCACCACATTATCACTCAGCACCACCACATTATCACTCAGCACCACCACATTATCAGCACCACCACATTATTCCTCAACACCACCACATTATCACTCAGCACCACCACATTATCACTCAGCACCACCACATTATCACTCAGCACCACCACATTATCACTCAGCACCACCACAGCACCACTCAGCACCACCACCAATGCACCACTCAGCACCACCACCACAGCACCACTCAGCACCACCACAACATCACTCAGCAGCACCACTCAGCACCACCACATTATCACTCAGCACCACCTCATTATCACTCAGCACCACCACAGCACCACTCTGCACCACCACATCATAATTCAGCACCACCACAGCACCACTCAGCACCACCACATTATCACTCAGCACCACCACAGCACCACTTAGCACCACTCAACACCACCACAGCACAACTCAGCATCACTCAGCACCCCCACAGCACCACCACAGCACCACTCAGCACCACCACAGAACCACTCAGCACCACCACAGCACCACTCAGCACCACCACAGCACCACTCAGCGCAACCACAGCATCACTCAGCGCAACCACAGCACTACTCAGCGCAACCACAGCACCACTCAGCGCAACCACAGCATCACTCAGCGCAACCACAGCATCACTCAGCGCAACCACAGCATCACTCAGCGCAACCACAGCATCACTCAGCGCAACCACAGAATCACTCCGCGCAACCGCAGCATCACTCTGCGCAACCACAGCATCACTCAGCGCAACCACAGCATCACTCAGCGCAACCACAGCATCACTCAGCGCAACCACAGCATCACTCAGCGCAACCACAGCATCACTCCGCGCAACCGCAGCATCACTCTGCGCAACCACAGCATCACTCAGCGCAACCCGAGCATCACTCAGCACCACCACAGCATCACTCAGCACCACCACATCATCACTGGTTCAAATATGTTCTCTCAATGTTTCAAGCTTTATTACAAATGTCACAAAAAGATGTTAATATTTCACTTCTGTTCTTGGATTTTCGTCACAATAAAATACATAATCTTCACAAAAGTTATTTACAAAAGTTTAAGCTATTGCCATTATAAATTACAATCACTTTTATTTAAGTATTAATTATTTAAAAAAATTAAAAGCCATTGTTGTTTGTAATATCAATACATCTAAGTCACGTAAATACAAAACATGTTGCATTACAAATGCTATAGGTGTCCCATTTGCGAAAGTTATAACTATTGGCATTGTAAATGACAAAGCTATTAATTTAGCTATTTTCAAAAACAACACATAAATAAAAAAATTGTCATTTAGAAGACCAATAGCTCAAACTTTCCTAATGCGAGACCTATTGCATTGCAAATGCTTGTTTACCTCTGCACCTATGGCTTCATCATGGCAATCTCTTGCATCTATAGGTGTGTCGGCTGCCATGCTCTTCCAGCAGGAACTGCATCCCCCTACCAATCAGCTCCGGGTGGCATTCGATGGCGACTCTGTGCTCTTCTCGGATGAGACCGACCGAGTATTCCGGGAGAAAGGCTTAGATGAAGCTGTGAAGTACGAGAAGTCCATGGAAACTGTGCCAATGGGCAAGGTGGGTACATTAGTGGCGCAGTGTAAATAAAACATTAAATCTCAAAACATAGCTTGACATGCTACCCACATTTACCATCTGTTCTGTCCACTGCTGTTGCATACTGGCCTCGGCCACACAAAATAAACCCTCTTACAATCTATAATTCAAATCTGAATTCTTCAGCTAGGACCCTGGCCGTAATAGACTCACCCTGTTAATCCAAATGTAGAGCATACCTACTATCTAGAAAGCTTCTGCAACAAATATTGGCAAAGCCAAAAGGTCAGGCTTGCATTTCGAGTCCTGATGTATTTCAAAAAGTGTCTACATTTGAAAACTGCAAGTCAGATACGAAAGCAAGCACCCAATAGGAGGTGCTGACAAACAGCTAATGGCATGAGGGTAGAGGCAAAAATACTCCTCTGGATGGTACCAAAGCCCACTCTGTGTGTATTTTAAATAGTGGGCAACTATAGGTCAAAAAACGCATTGACAATGCCAATAGGTTTCACCTATGCAAAAGCCATTGGCTTTGCCAATATGTTTTAGCAATGTTGCACACCAGATATGTTTCTGTTCAGGATGGCTAAACGTTAGTAGGGTAAAGGAGAGTGGAGTTGAGTGGAGTGGAGTGGAGTGGCGTAGAGTGGAGTGGCATGCAGTATAGTTGAGTGAAGTGGAATGTCACGGAGTATTGTACAATGTCATGGAGGGTGTAGAGTGTCAGAGTTGAAGGACATACAGTGGAGCAGTGTCAGAGTTGAGTAGAGTGTCCTAGAGTGGAGTGGTATAGAGTGTAGAGGACTGGTATAGAGCAAAGTGGAGTGTCATAGAGGGTGTTGCGTAGAGTGGAGTGCAGTGGTATAGAGTAAAGTGGTATAAAGTAGAGTGGCACCGCATTGATTGCAGTTGAGTGGCGCACAGTGGAGTAGAGTGGCGAAGAGTACAGTGGCGAAGAGTAGATTGTTTCAGAGAAGAGTGAAGTGGTTTAGAGTGGAGTGGTACAGGGTAGAGTAGAGTGGAGTAGAGTAGAGTAGAGTAGTGTAGAGTAGAGTAGAGTAGAGTAGAGTAGAGTGGTCTGAAGTGGTGCAAAGTAGAGGGGCCTAGGCTTGTGTTGTATAGAGTGCAGTGTCAGTATAGTGGTGCACAGTAGATTAGATGGCATGGAGTGCATTGGCATAGAGTGGTGCAGAGTAGAGTGGCATAGAGTAAGTGGCAGAGAGTGCAGTGCTGCAGAGTAGAGTGTTTTACAGTGCAGTGGATTAGAGTGTGGTGTTGTAGAGTGCAGTGCAGTGGCATAGAGTGCAGCTGTATTAAATTGAGTGGTAGAGTGGGGTAGAATGGATTGGCGCAGAATGGAATAGGGTGGCGTAGACTGCAGTGGCATAGAGATGATTGAATCAGAGTAGAGTGGAGTGGTATAAAGTGCAGTGCTATAGACTAGAGTGTTGCAGAGTGCAGTGGTGCCTAGTAGATTAAAATGGATTGGTGTACAGCGCAGTGTTGCAGAGTAAAGTGATGCAGAGTGAAGTGGTATAAAGTGTAGTGGTGCAGGGTAGAGTGGCGCAGAGAGTAGTGATGTAAAGTATATATAGTGGTGCAAATTAGAATAGCATGGCGTAGAGTGCAGTGGAATAGAGTAGAATGTTGTATGGTGGTGTGTAGTGCAAAGTAGTTGGCATCTGTAGTAACGTAGGGTGCATTGGTTTTGAGTAAAGTGGTGTGGAGTGAAGTTGTTGTAGTGCCCAGTGGTTTAGAGTAGAGTAGCATAGCATAGAGCGCAGTGGCATAGAGTGGTGCAGTGTAGAGTGCAGTGGCATAGAGTGGAGTAGTGTAGAGTACAATGCCTTAGAGTGCAGTGGTGAGGAGTAGATTGTTTCAGTGTAGAGTGGAGTGGTAGAGGGTAGAGTACAGTGGTGCAGGGTAGAGTGCAGTAGCACAGTGTAGTGGCTTTACGCGCAGTGGTGTAGATTAGAGTGATGTAGTGCCATAGAGTGGAGTAGGGCAGAGTGGAATAGAGTGGTGTATAGTGCAGTGGCATAGAGTGCAGTGCCGTAGAGTAGATCGTTTCAGAGTAGAGTGAAGTTGCATACAGTGGAGCAGAGAGGTGTAGAGTGCACTGGTGCATAGTAGTGTAGGGTAGAGTGCCCTGGCATTGAGTAGAGTTGTGCAGATTAGAGTAGAGACGAGAGGAGTAGATATGGCATAGTGTAGAGTGGTGCAGAGCAGAGTAGAGAGGTGTAGAGTGAGGTGGCATAGAGTGCAGTGGTGCCTAGTAGATTCGAGTGGCGTAGAGTGAAGAAGAGTGGTGTGATGTAGAGTGCAGTGGCAAAGAGTACAGTGGTTCAAAGTAGAGTGGCAGAAAGTGCAGTGCAACAGAGCAAAGTGGCATAGGGGGGAAGAGGGCTGATAGCGACTGCCCCAGATGTGGTGAAGGACCCGCAGATATTGTGCATATGTTTCATGGGTGCGAGAAACTGGAGTTAATCAAAACGGAGATAGTGGCTTTTCTAGAGGGACTGCTAGATGTCAAATTGAATCTATCCCCAACATTACTGATTATCGGATGCGATATCAAACTAAATTTAAGGATTGAGGAGGAAGCCTTAGTTTTTATAGCGGCAGCTGTACTCCGAATATTAATATCAGCCGCCTGGAAAGATATAGAGGCTCCAACATTTCAAATGTGGCTATGTAGGCTTCTCTGCATCTATAACATTGAGGGCGTCCTATATGAACTCAAGGGCTTAAAAACAAAAGAGATGGGGCTACGACTTTGGGCACCAGTGGCTAGTTGGAGAGCGGCAAGGATGAGGGGTCACCCAAGCGGGATTGCAAGTGTTCTGCCCTAGGATTTTTCTCTGTATAGTCTATTTTATTTAGAATGTTGTTTGTGGAGACATGAAATGTAAAGAATTGGTTACGTTTTAATGTAAGTTAATTAGGAAGAATCCTGCTTTTCTTTCGCTTCTCGCTTTTCCGTTAAATTTATACGTGACCATTATTTGTTCATGTATGTCGGCTTGGCATACTGTATTTTCTGGAATGAATTGTATTTTGTTATGTGATATGTGTACATAAACTCTCATTAATAAAAATAATATAAAAAAAAAAAGATAAACATCCATGAAGAAGCCAGGGCATGCAACAACACAAAAGCAAATTTAAATCATAGTCATTTTAAATGGTCCACTAATGCCTCCATATCATAATACCTAACCTACGTTTCTGTTGCCCTTTAAGGGCATAGAGACTATGATCTAGCTTGCATATGGGGTATAGTCTGCCCGTCCACGTTTTAAAAGATGGTGGCTCTTTTAGCCTCCATAGTGACGCTATGCATAGTCTAGCCACCGAAACAGCTATGAATATAAAGTACCTGAATTCATACATCTCCTGTGTGGCTAACGATTCCTCTAATACACTCAAAGCATTCCCATGGATGTAATCACAGTCTATCCCCCTGCCACCTCTGTCAGAAAAGCCTCCATCTTATCAGTTGTCTCAATTCTGGGCATTCAAAAAACTTGTGCAGACTATCAGCTTGAACCATCCTACAGCGCGTACGTTTGCCCTCATTTAACCCTCCCCCCCTCCCCCCCCCCCCCCCCAACCGTGCAATTTTGGCAGGCGTATAGTGTACATTAAATATGTTTTTTTAATGTTGCGCTTTATGACTGGAGGAAATCGGAAGCTTATTTGCCAAGGCAATTGATTCTTTTAAGATAGTCCCTCCCTGATCTAGTTTAGTGTTCCATTTGAGATTCTGTATTTCCAGATCATCACTTTGTAGTTCAATAAGGCTTTGATACATGGTGCCAATCCTTTTTTTTTTTTTTTAAATAATCCTGAATTTGTAAATATTTTAAAAAATCAGTTTTAGGGAGATCATATTCGGATACCAGCGAAGAGTAAGCCTTGATACCATTATTATCAATTAAATCCCTCAAAGTCAAAAGCCCCATTTGTCTCCATCTAGCCTTGGTGGTGTCAGAGAAGATGGAAGGGGGTAGTGCTTGGTAGGAGGTAGGCGTATAAAAATTAAGTTTACCGATCTTCAAATAGTTTCGTATTTGCAGCCACACTTTGTGGGTAGCCTAAACCACCTTAAATCAAGTTATTTTTATAGTAACTGGGCTCCAAGTTCTGAAAAAAACTCCTCTCTGCTTTTGAGCCCAACAGCATCTGAAAAATGTTCGGAGACTCTTCTACCCTTACCTCACCTTCCTCTACCAGTAGAATTCCCATTTGTAGTAATAAACACACCCAATGATAAAATAGAAAATTAGGAACAGCCCACCCCCCTTGAGATTGTGGTAAGATCATATACTTCATCGCTCTGCGGGGCTTACCTTGCGCCCACAAGAAGCGACTACAAATGGATTGAAGTTTCTGAAGTTGCTTCCCAGTGATTTCAAGTGGACAGATCTGAAATAATACAGCACTTTAGGCAAAACATCCATTTTTAAAACATTTCACCATTGATAGATGTAGGCCTTCTATTCTGTCCAAATCCCTTTTAATTTTCCGCACCAGAGGTTTCCAGTTAGATAATACCATCTTGTGTGGCTCACTGGTTAGAGCGGCAGACCCTGATGCAGAGATCTGACCCTGGACCAGGTTTCAATTCCCGTCGCGGCAGGGTCTTGGGCTCAAGGTCCGCGGACCCGATAATTCTCGCCACGGTGCCTACTCTAATCATGGGTCCCACTCTGCAACTCTGGGCAATAGCTTGCTTAATCTCCACACCGGCCCTAATCGCTAAGGATGCCTGGCTTCACCTTGGGGTGCCCAGGAGTGGGTGCCTCACAGGAACAGGCCAGGATGGGTTCCTCAGCAGTACAGCGCAGGGACACACTGGCTAGTGTAACCAGGCACTTTATAAGCTCAGTTACTTACTTACTTATCCAAGCATGCGTTTATTTGTATCCCTAAATAGGTAGCCTCCTCTGTAACCCTAGGATCATTAATGTGTACTTGCTCTGTACAAACTAATTCCGTTTTTGTTATATTTAATTTAAAACCATATTTTTCCACAAATATGGCTGCTAATTGTTCGTTCTCTCTCAAGGTCTTGGCTGGGTCTGGTGAGACAACCGCAATGTCGTCTTCATATACTAGTATAGTAACCTCCATCCCAGGTCTCGCCAGCAACGCATTTAACCGATTTTCCAATAAATTCAAACAGGGATTAATGTAGAGAGCAAATAATAATGGGGAGCAAGGACACCCTTGCCGGGTACCTCTTGATATTATAACCGAATCAGACTCAAGCCCCAACGCACATATCTTTGCTTTAGGGAATCTATACATAGTCTGGATAGCTGCATACAAATTTAGCAAACAAACGTTGTGTGAAAATGTCATCACCCAATGTCTTGTTATGATCATCAGCACAGTTTATTTACAAACATTTAAATGTTTATAACACATGTGCAACCTTCCTCAAGCTAACCCTCCTCTAGCCCGCATGATTGTCACATAAATCCTCTCACGTTGAAGTCCGAGAAAGAAAAAGAAACTCTCTGGAAGACACAGCCCCACATTTGACCTTGTTCTTTGAATATATTGCAAATGTGACAAGATAAGAACAAGATATAAAGACCTGTTTATAGAAAGGGAGTTTGTAGAAGAATACAGTAAACACCGTTTTGGGCAATGGGAGGGTCAAACTCAAGCTGGACAGTTTAAAGCAAATAAAGCCAGCAATTAGAAAGACAAAAAATGTGAGTTACAAACCACAAAGCCAATGGTAAGCAATGGGGGGAATGCATTTATAGGTTAACTTTCTGAATGTCCCCAAGATGTCTTTAGCAAACCAGACCCAAAAAGCTAAGCTATCAAGCCAGACCAAAACATCAGAGATGGACCACATAAACTGTCATATAGTATATAACCAATTATGGGTTTATGATACATTTTGAACTTGCATTCTGCATTCCTTTGTTAACAGCCACACCTGCTGGCTTTTAATATAAGGCTTCAGAAAAGGGGGTGGTGATGAACAGAGTGTCTGAATACAGCTGGTTATGTAGAAGCACGGTGTTCAACATAATTAAAACCATATGAAAATGTATGATGTACAATTTATCCAGAAACACTTAGCAGTTTGCAAAGTTCATACGCTTACTACAATCAGGACTAGAATACAGTTAAACAATCAAAATAATATTTAAAACAGCCTCAACATTGGCACAGTCTGATGCTATTCTGTTAATACACAGAAATATAGATGGGAAGCTGTCAATAAGCAGGGGTTGATTTTATCTAAGGAGTGAAGCTTGAGTTATCTCTAATGTCACTTAGAAACCCATAGTAAAAACTTACACTTTATTGCTGTCACTCCCATCGATTATTTTATGTTGTATAAGGCTTATTCATGAGCACCACTGTAGGCCAGCTGTTAAAGGGGGAGCTACACACAAAAAGTTAATCGTCAACCCTGTCCTGGCTGATAGATTAATAAAAAATATCTTTCCTAACTTAAAGCCACAACATGAGCTGCAAATAACACAGCTTAGAACCACAGAGATCAATCAATCAATCAATCAATCATATCATTTGTAAAACGCACTACTCACCCGTGAGGGTCTCAAGGCGCTGGGGTAGGGAATGCTGCTACTGCTCGAAAAGCCAGGTCTTGAGGAGTTTTCTGAAGGTCAGCAGGTCTTGGGTCTGCCGTAGGTGGATGGGGAGGGCGTTCCAGGTCTTTGCGGCGAGGTGGGAGAACGATCTGCCGCCTGAGGTCGCTCTTCTGAAGCGGGGGACTGTAGCGAAGGCGAGGTCGGTGGAGCAGAGCTGGCGGGTGGGGATGTAGAAGCTGAGTCGTCTGTTGAGGTACGTTGGTCCGGTGTTGTGGAGTGCCTTGTGTGCGTGGGTGAGGAGCTTGAAGGTTATCCTCTTGTTGACCGGGAGCCAGTGCAGGTCTCTCAGGTGGGGTGTGATGTGGCTGTGGCGAGGGATGTTGAGGATCAGGCGTGCAGAGGCGTTCTGGATGCGTTGGAGCCGTCTCATGAGTTTGGCAGAGGCTCCTGCGTAGAGGGCGTTTCCATAGTCCAACCTACTGCTGACAAGGGCCTGGGTGACTGTTCTTCTCGTTTCAGTGGGGATCCACTTGTAGATCCTACGGAGCATGCAGAGGGTGTTGAAGCAAGAGGAGGAGACGGTGTTGACCTGTTTAGTCATGGAGAGGGTGGAGTCGAGGATGACCCCTAGGTTGCGTGCGTGGTCGGTGGGTGTTGGAGCGGTTCCCAATGCGGTCGGCCACAAGGAGTCGTCCCAGGCCGAAGGGTTGGATCCGAGGATGAGGACCTCCGTCTTGTCCGAGTTCAGCTTCAGTCGGCTGTTCCTCATCCATTCAGCAACGGCCTTCATTCCTTCGTGAAGGTTGGTTTTGGCGGTGTGGGGGTCCTTGGTGAGGGAGAGTATCAACTGGGTGTCATCGGCGTAGGAGAGGATGTTGAGGTCATGCCGATGGGCGACGTGGGCGGGCGGTGCCATGTAGATGTTAAACAGAGTTGGGCTGAGGGATGAGCGCTGGGGTACGCCGCAGATGATCTCAGTGGCTTCGGAGTGGAAGGGGGAAAGGCGGAAGCTCTGTGTTCTGCCGGAGAGGAAGGAGGTGGTCCAGTCCAGGGCCTTCTCTTGGATCCCAGCGTTGTGGAGGCGTGTTCGTAGTGTGTGTTGACAAACCGTGTCGAAGGCGGCTGACAGGTCCAGGAGGATGAGTGCCGCCGTTTCTCCGTTGCCCAGCAGGGACTTGATGTCATCGGTGGCGGCGATGAGGGCAGTCTCGGTGCAGTGGTTGCTGCGGAACCCAGACTGGGAACAGTCCAGGATGTTGTTCGCCTCGAGGTAGTGGGTCAGCTGTTTCTTGACGGTCTGCTCGATGACCTTTGCCGGGAACGGGTAGCAGGGAGATGGGTCGGAAGTTCTTGAGGTCCTTGGGGTCCGCCTTGGGTTTCTTGAGTAAGGAGTTGATCTTGGCGTGCTTCCAGCTCTCCGGGAAGGTTGCTGTCTTGAAGGAGGTGTTGATGACTCTCCGTAGATGGGATGCGATGGATGTGCTGGCTTTGTTGAAGATGTGGTGTGGGCATGGATCTGACGGAGATCCGGAGTGGATGGTGTTCATGATTTTGATGGTGTCATCGTCGTTGATGTTGGTCCAGTAGAGCAGGCGGTTGGTGCGGATAGTGGTTGTCGGGGCGGTCGTGGCGTTGAAACTGTCGTGGATGTTTGTGATCTTGCTGTGGAAGAAGGTGGCCAGCAAGTCGCACAGGTCTTGCGACGGTGGGACATCGTTGGTGTTGGGGCTGGGTTGGAGAGTTCTTTCAAACCTTCCGCAAGGCAATCTAAAACTGCCCCTTGGTTCTCGGAAAAACTTAAGCTAGCCAAGGCTATATGCAAAAAATTAGAACGCAACTGGAGGAAAGACTATAACCCTGAGTCTAAAACACTTCTCAAGGAGGAACTAAAAAAATATCAGAAATTAGTTAGAACTGAAAAAGGCATCCATCTTAAAAGAAGAATCGATCTAGCGGACAATCCCACCAGAGAACTCTTTACCATCTACAGAGAACTCACAGTCCCGTCCAGACTTGAAGCCCAAGATACTTACTCCAAGGAGATGTGTGATTCTATAGCTGATTTTTTTGTTGGTAAGATCGACAAAATCCATGCCACCTTTACAGATGACTATGACCTCTCGACTAAACATGTAGTAGTCAAAGATACCTTTACGGAGAAATCCTGCCTCACATGTTTTACACCACCTGAGAGACAGGAACTATTAAGCATTATTAATAGCATACAATCTGGCTCGCCTTGTGACGTTTTTCCACCTGCACGCTGCAAAGGAATCATGGAGAGTATGATCATTAATCAGATTAGTCACATTGTATCGCTGTCTTTCCAAGAGTGTCATGTGTTGAACACGTGGAAAACAGCTCAGGTCATCCCTCTAAAGAAGAAATCCAACATCCACATTTCCCAATTTCAAAATCTTCGCCCTATTTCCCTTCTTCCTTTTTGTGCGAAGGTTGTGGAAAAGGTGGTTAACAGGCAGCTGATGAGACACTTGGAGGAGCATTCTCTCCTTCACCCCACTCAATCAGGTTTTAAAGCTGGCTACTCTACGGAGTCAGCCTTACTCTATTCCACTGAATGTCTGAGACAAATAGTGGATGAAGGAGAGACAGCAGCGTTGGTGTTATTAGATCTCAGTGCAGCTTTTGACACCGTGCTGCACACAACGCTGCTGTCTCGGCTCTCTGATATGGGAGTGGCGGGACAGGCTCTGGCCTGGATAAAGTCGTTTTTGTCCGATAGGAGCTTTCAGATGCACTGCCCACCCTTCAAATCTTCCCTTAGAAAGGCAAGCCATGGGGTTCCCCAGGGCTCGAGTTTGAGCCCCACCTTGTTTAATATCTACATGGAACCCCTGGCTCGCCTAGTGGAAGTATTTGGGGTGGGCATTGTAAGCTATGCTGACGACACCCAACTGATGTTCAAACTTACGCCCGACCACAGAGAAGATGCCACTAATTTTTCCAACTGTCTGCTATCAGTGGCATCTTGGATGAACAGCAACTGTCTGCGCCTTAATGGCGCAAAAACAGAATTGCTGGTGGTAGGGACATCAGTTTCTGCATGGTCACACATGTGGTGGCCAACGGAACTGGGTAGCCCACCTCGTCCTGTGGATTCGGTACGTAATCTGGGCATAATGCTGGACTCAGATCTGTCTTACAAATCTCATGTCAGTAAAGTGACAGCCAGGTGCTTCAGCATTCTGAAAGTCTTGCGCAAGGTTTTAGATCTCCTTCCTATCGATGCCAGAAAAACTATTGTCCACGCTTTGGTGACCCCCCATCTCGATAATGGGAATGCTCTACTTCTAGGCTTGAGCAAAAAAGGCCTTCACCAACTGCAGTGCGTCCAGAACGCTGCTGCTCGCCTTGTGCTCAATCTCCCCCGCAGAGCATCTGGGAAGAACGCTCTGGCTAAACTTCACTGGCTCCCTGTCAAGGAGCGAATTAAATTTAAAGCCCTCTGCTTTGCGCATTGAATTGCCCAGGGCAAAGGCCCAGACTACTTAAAAAATCTGGGGAGTTGCTCATTTAGATACCTGGCCTCCAGGTGTTGGAATGAACTTCCGCTCGACCTTCGAATGGAGCCTTCTGAGACCAGGTTCCGTGTAAAACTCAAGACGCTTCTTTTTCCTTCTGTGTAAACTTTTGCTGGTTTCCCCTCTTTGGCCATCCCCTCTTCTGCCTCTGGCGATTTAGCAGTATTTAGCGCGGGGACACACTGTTTTCTGTGTAGCCAGGCGCTTTAAAAATGGTTTTATTAATATTATTATTATTTCACTATGTTGAAGAGCTCTTTGCTGTTGTGCGTGTTGTTTTCTAGGCGGTCTTTGAAGGAGGCCCTTTTGGTGGATCTGATTAGGTGATGGTATCTGCGGGTGGCATTCTTGTGGGCGGCGTGGCTGTCCGGTGTTCGTTCACGGAGCCAGATCTTCTCCAGCTTTCGGCAGGTTTGCTTGGAGGCCCGGAGGTCTTCAGTGAACCAGCTGGCTTTCTTGTTGGTATGCTTGTTGGAGGGTTTCTTGATCGGGGCGAGGGTGTTGGCACAGTCGTTGATCCACTGTCTGAGGTTGCGGGCGGCGGTGTCGGGTCGGTATGGTCGGCGGATGGGCTCTGGGCGAGGGTGGTGGTTAGCTGGTCTTCGGTGACTTTGCTTCAGCAGTGGTGAGGCATCTGTTGGGTGCGGTGGTGGGTTTCTTGAAGGTGAAGTGGATGCAGCGGTGGTTGGTCCAGTGGAGTTTGGTGGTATGGTTGAAGGAGACGTGGGAGCTTGCGGAGAAGATGGGGTCAAGCGTGTGACCGGCGGAGTGGGTGGGTGTTGTGATGAGTTGTCTGAGTCCGAGGTTGGCTAGGTTGTCGATCAGGGTGGTGGAGTTGGTGTCGTCATTGTTCTCGAGGTGGAAGTTCAGGTCCCCGAGGAGGACGTAGTCCGTGGAGGTGAGGGCGTGTGTACTGATGAAGTCGGCGATGGAGTCGCTGAATAGTGGTCTGGGTCCGGGCGGTCTGTAGATGAGGGTTCCTCTGAGGGTGGTGTTGGGGTCGGTGTGGATCTTGAAATGCAGGTGTTCGGCGGTGCTGAGGGTGTCGTCGGTGTTGGTCAAGAATATGAGAGTGTTCCTGTGGACGATGGTGATTCCTCCTACCGCTTTGTTGGTTCGGTTCTTGCGGGTGATCTTGTAGCCTTCCGGTACGCTATGGCTATGTCGGTTGCCGAGGCGGGGTTCAGCCAGGTCTCCGTCAGGAAGGCGACGTCTGGGGAGGTTGAGTCGAGTAGGTCCCAGAGTTCAACGGCATGAGCGGGTGTTGAGAAGGATGCATCTGAGGTGGTTGGGTTCTTTCCTGGTCGGCAGCGTGGTGGGGCGGATGCTTGTGAAGCTGCAGTTCCGGCAGGTGAAAGCTCCGTTGGCGCGCTTCGGGGCGGCCAGGAAACAGGTGTGTGATCGTCCGGTGTTGAGTGCATGGAGGGTTCTGGCATCGTAGCGGTGTCGGGTGTCGTGGCTTCCATATGAGGGGATGTGGGAGGAAGGAGCAGCTGGGAGGCGGGAGCGGGGCGGCGAATGGGATTGCAGGCGGGATTGGCCACAGATACGCATCGGTGGGAAAAATAGGCGGGGCCGTGGGAGAACTGGGCACAGGAAGGAAAAACAAGTTTAGGCAAGAAAACAAGTACAGGCACAGAGGAATAAAACAAGTCTGGGCAAGAAAGCAAGTTAGGCACAGGGGAATAAAAACAAGTCTGGGCAAGAAAGCAAGTACAGGCACAGGGGAATAAAAACAAGTCTGGGTAAGAAAGCAAGTACAGGCACAGGGTAATAAAAACAAGTCTGGGCAAGAAAGCAAGTACAGGCACAGGGGAATTAAAACAAGTCTGGGCAAGAAAGCAAGTACAGGCACAGGGGAATAAAAACAAGTCTGGGCAAGAAAGAAAGTTAGGCACAGGGGAAAAATACAAGATTAGGCAAAAACAATGCAGGCAGAGCCGTGCAGCAGCGTGGGGAGCGACCTGCCTGTCGGTTTCTCCTTTTTTGACCTCTGCATTCTGTGTCTGTTGTATTATGCCATACTAGTACATCTATGGTAAATGGATTAATTTATTGAAAAATAGATGTGCTGTCATGGACATCATTTGAGAGTAAACAGGGGGTCGCAGCAGTGACCTCTAGCTTGCTCCCTGCTACTCCTGGCACTTCTGTTGCGACCCTTGGCCTCAGCCACCAAGGGGACAAAATGTTTGCCTCCTCTGAGGCCAGGGAGTAAAAGTTAAATTCATACTATCAGGATGGGATGTCCAAGCATAAATTAAGCCTTGTGATTAAATACTGTTTGTAAACTATTTTTGTGTTTTGTTAGGAATATATTTGGACTGAGAGTGTCCATCTATAAAAGGGCCCTTAAGTTGATTATAGTCATCCCCTACAGTAAGGTTATCTTGAGAACATACATTTTGAACACAGTAAAGAATCGGTCGCAGAATTGAAAATCTACCCCAGTAGGCAGTGGCATGGGTTGCCAGCACCCGGGACAAGATGAGTATTGAGCGTGCAATTTGCACCCCCAATTGTTTTCCCTTAAGAATTTTGTGCCTGTGAGCCCCCCATGCTATGCCACTTCCAGTGGGACCATGTAATGTTACGTTAGAAAGATTTGTACAGCGCATGGCTGCACCAGCACTATCCAGGTAACACATTACAGGATGGAAAAACCGAGGAGGTGTACAATTAGGTCGGGAATAACCAAGGGCCAGATGTAGGTCGCCAAATACCGGTCGGTAACAGCCGATTTCGGCGTTACCGACCGGTATTTGGAGATTGAGATGTAGGGGGGCCTAACATTTACCTATTCAGTAAATTTACCGATTCGGTAAAGTTACCGAATCGGTAAAATACTGAATCGGTAAATTTACCGAATAGGTAAATCTAGATGTACGTGGCACTGAAAACAGTGCCACAGTCCCTTCAGAATTTGTTATTTACCATGAAATACTATTTCATGGTAAATAACGAATTCATATGTACATGCACATCTGTGCATGTACACCTGTGCAATGTGGCACACATACATGCCCTAAGGGCATGTATGTGTGTCACATGGCACACAAGCCAGAATCAGGGGTGCAACAGGGTGTCAAAGCGACACCCTGTCCCCCTTGACAAATCGGTAATTTAACCGATTCGGTATTTACCGATTCGGTAATTGACATTGATTCCTATGGGCCTCAAGGCCCATAGGAATCAATGGCAATTATCGGATCGGACGGGCGTGGGCACCTGGGTCTCATCGGTTCAGCTGCTGGTGGGGGGGCTGAAATATCTTGGTGTGTTCCTATCGGACATGCCCGCTGTCTCCTGGGGGCTTAACCTGATTCTGGTGTGGTAACGAGTGTGCGACGACCTCAGGTCCTGGTCCCGTATGCCCCTGTCAATATATGGCAGATCGGCTATATTTAAGATGGTGGCTCTTCCTCGGCCCCTCTACCAACTGCAAAACCACTCTTACCAAATCCCGCCCCGATGGTTCCGACAGGTGAATGCAGCGCTCGGGTAGTTCTTATGGGAGGGGTCAGGGTGCTGCAAGCCCTGTGGACGTGTTTCTTGTCCACTTATTGCGGGGGGCTAGCGTCCTCTGACATTCACTTGTATTACCAAGCCTCACATTTGCTGGTCTTGAGTGGTGGTATGGCAATAGGGAGGATCCAGCATGACGACTCATGGGAGACTACTTGCTACATACAAGCCTCTACTCGGCACCGCTGCAGGGCTCACTGCTGTCGGCTTCAAGGGTCATATTCCAGGTCTGGAGGCAGGCGCTGCGGTAGCTGGGGTGGTGGAACACGCTGACTCTGGAAACTCCCCTTTCGAATTATGAACGCTTGCCGCAACTGGCGGCCCTGCAGGGCTTCCGGGGGTGGGATAGCATAGGCATCTCGGTCTTGGGTGATGTTATGAGGGGGCTGGCACTCAAACCCTTCCAGGACCTCCAGAAAGAATTCTACATGCCGCAGTCCCAATACAATCATTACCTTCAATTTAGGCACGCCCTGTCCCCTAGCCTGGATGGCATGGAGTCCTTGCCATAGTTCAGCCCGCTGAAGGCAAAAGTTTTTATCGGAGACCTCAAGGACCGCAAAATTTCCCAGATCCATCAGTCCCTAGTTACCCATTGCTCCCCAATGCTACCGAAACACCGGGGGATTGGGAAGGCGATGTAGGTCCATTGGAAGAGGAGGACTGGACCGAGGCCCTAGCTGCTCCATGGGGAGCGGCTATTGCAATACGACTTCGCCTCGTCCAGTTTAAGTATTTACATAGGGTTTATTTTACACAAGTGCGCCTGTGGAGGGTGGGGCTGATTGCCTCTCCCATGTGTCTTTGATGCAATCGGGAGGAGGGCACACTTATCCACACTGTCTGGCATGGTCTCTCTCTAGATATTTTTTGGAGGGGTGTTGGGATCTCCCCCGCTCACCGAGGCTGACTCTGCTACATGTTATGGAGGGGATAGGAGGCAACATCTATATGCGACACCTAATGCAATTGGGCTTTACCCTAGCGAAAAGGGACATAGCTAGGTCATGGAAGGCGCTGAGGGCCCCTTCCGTAGCTGCATGGAAGAAAAGCCTAGACTTTTGTATGGGTCTGGAGAAACCCATCTTTGTTGCCAGGGAGTGCTCGCACAACACTTCAAAATTTGGAAATGGTGGGCGGATTATCGTGGACTTTTGTTGGAACCGGTATCAGTGGCAGAGGATCATCCTCTGAGGTGACTCATATTTTCATAGTGGGAATGTGCGGGGTGCTGTGCGGGGGCGGGGTGTCCAGGTGGGTGGACCCCTGCTCTATCCAAGTTATTTGGTCAGGTTATGAGGGCATAGTGCGATCGGGGGCAGGGTTGGGGTACGGGGGAGTTGGAGTTTCTTTGTATTGTTACTTATTCTTTTACGCTTTCAATTGAAAATGTCAAAGTAAATTTTCTGTGATTTGATTGTGCGGATGTCTCTGGGATACAGAGCCCTGCAATATATGTGTACTTTGACAAATAAAATTAGTTTTTTTTAAAATATGGCATGCACAGAGACTCCGTGTGAGGAGTGGTGTCATGTGAAGGTAGTTATCAAAAATGACCGAATTATATGCAGAAAGGTTAACCCTACTGCTCCTCTGCCGTTCCTGGCAAATCACCACTTGCCTGTTTCTCTAGTCAGGTTCTCAGACCGCTGAAAGAGGTGTTGATGTTCCAGGGGCAGCAGGAGGACTACGCTTTGGTAGCCATCCTGGTGCACAGCGACCGTAGGCTCTCCCATGTGTTTTACTCATGCTTCTCTCTCAGATAAATGTCCCTTAGCCACTGTCTAGATGGTTGTATGACAGAACAAGACTCCCTAAACCACACATGCCTTAACAACGCGCGCATAACAACTACTGCGTCTTTACCACGAATTTCGTTGTATAGGCATGATTGGTAAAGATCTCCTCCCAGCCCCCCTGCTCTGAGCCCTAAAACCCGGCCCCAAGCCCCGCAATCTACCCACCCCGGCCCTAAAAACTACCCCAACCTCCCACCCTGAGCCCTAAAACCTGACCCGCACCCAAAAAAACTATCACAACCGCTTACCCTGAGCCCTAAAACCTGTACCCCGCATAAAAAAAAGTACCCCGACCCCAATGGCCTCACTCTGAGCCCTAAAACCGGCCCCCATCCCTACTTACCATGCCGCGTACCGATCCTTCCTTCCTGATCCTTCCTGTTCTTCTCCCTGCCCATCCACTCTGCATCTAAAGTGCTGACTACGTTAACCACGCATGTGCCTGGTTAAGGCATATGAGTGGTTAAGGTGAGCGTTGTTCAGCTTGCGTTGAAATGGCACATGTGGATAAGCCCGCTTTGTAAATGCTGTTTCCTGTCTAGATGCATTTCTTTTAGTATCTGTGTGGGTGTACCCCCACATAGGTGCCCCCTCCCTGTATCTATACCTAGGGCTATCTTCCTGTGCCCCTTTAGTAGTTCTCTATTTTTTCCTTTGATTAACTGCTAATCATTGTTATACTTTAGCTATTTTGTCCCTGTATTTTCTGTTACTACTGGAGCCGTGTCTGTTGATGCTGCTGCACCTCTTTGTTTCCCTTTAGCTGCTTTCTGACTGAGTCTTAAACTAACTGCTCTCTGTGACTCCCTATGTAACACTCCGACAGTATCTTCTTCTCTATTTAATTGTGTGAGCTTTATCCCAGCTGATGATACCTGTATGTGGCCTCATCATTTGTCTCTGTTTTGTAGCTGTTCTTTCCATTTGTTCCTTCAGCACATCTAGTAATTTCTGTCTGTGTCCTATGTAAATAACACCTTCTGTGTCTTTCCCCTGTTGCTCTTTCCGTGTCTTGCTCTGGCTGCTATCTTCATGTATTTTTGGTGTAGGCTTTTTATGTGTCCATCGCTTAACCTCCCTCTGTGCCTTACCCTAGTTGTTGTGTTCCCTTCAATGCTGTCGTCATTTGTCTTGACCTAGCAGTAGTACGTGTTCTAGCAGTAGTACGTGTTCTCTCAGCTACCGTGTTCATGTGCAGCCTCAAGCTAATGTCTAATTATGTTAATGTAAATGTACATGTATTTATATAGCGCAAATCACCGACCCGGTATCTAAGCGCTTGCTTAGGGAACCCGTCCTGGTATTCCCATGTGAGATAACCCCGGCAGGGTATCCACAAGGTGAAAGCCAGGCATCCCACCGCAAGGGGCCGTTGTGGAGATTAAGCAAGCTATTGCCCAGAGTCGCAGAGTGTAAACCCGTGAATCGAGTAGGCACCGGTGCGAGAATTGTCGAGTACGTGGACATTTTAGGACTCAAGACCCGCCGAGCCGGGAATTGGACCCTGGTCCCGGGCTGACCTCTGCTTCCAGGTCTGCCTCCTCTAACCAGTGAGCCACACTTCTCCACTCTATGTCCTACTCTAGATGCCAGAATTATGTCTAATTCTACAAGTTCACAGAAAGTTTTAGTAAATGCATGTTGGCAGTAGGCTCTTACATACATATATGTTAGGAATGTCCAGGTACAACTAGGGGGCATATTATCAAGCCGAATACCGCCGCTTTAGCGGCCCTTTTCGGCCAAAAAGCAGCGATTTTTTTTTTTAGCTCACAATTATCAAGGACACGGTAACACGTGTTTCCTTGAGTAAGCAGCATTTTTAACTCCACTTTGCATGTCAGCGATGAATATAGCTAATGACATGCAAAGTAGGCGTTCCTTTCCATTTCTCCATGGAAATCTGCGCTGACACGGCAGTGCAATATTAGCAAGCCTCGTGCAAACCCGTGATGTGATCAAATAAACTGCACTAACCGCGGTTATCGCGGGTTTGTAATGCCTGGTTTGTAACTGACTTAGCCTTACTTATTATGGCAGGTGGATTGTACGGCTGAGGCAACGGGGCATATCATCAAGGAAACGCGATAAATATCGCATTTCCCGCTTTGCGCGATTCTGTTTTATGCCTCTATTGCAAGATTTAATCGCGTGGAGATATGCGTTTATAATAACGCGATATCTCAGCGATTAAATCCGGCGATACGCAGCGTTAAACAGAATCACGCAAAGCGGAAAATGGATATTTATAGCGTTTCCTTGATAATGTGCCCCTAAGTTCTTGAAGGAGGTAGTCGAAAAACTATCTTCTTTAATGGGTGTAACTTTACGAGTGAATATTCAAATATGTTTATTGGGTTTAGTTCCCAGGAGTAAATCTACTAAATACATGTCTAATGTTGTGGAGTTGGGCCTTGTGGCAGCTTAGAAATGCATTGTCATATGATAAATTAGGAAAGCAACCTTAACAGTGCAACAATGGAAAAATAAAATGATTAAATCGGTGAAAGATGAATGTGAGGTACGCAGGAAATTACTATACCAAATTAGTGGTCAAGGTGGTCTAATAGAATGGCATCCAGTGGACACTGAATTGGAACAAATGGCATTGGACCAGGAGGAACAGAGAGACCGCACTGTTGGCACCAGTTAAAATGATAAAAATAGAACTGAGCAGTGATAACCTTCAGGTTTGGTGCTGTGCAGTACTATGAAATGTGACGATTTTGATCTAATGGATATGTTAATATAATTGGTGAAGTTAGCTCCACTGCGAAGTGGAGAAGTGTGGGGGCGTTGATTTGTCTTCCAAACATTTTTGCCTTATCTGTCTTCATGTGCAGTCCAGAGAGTCGCCACCTTGTGTACCCCCACTTCTCCCCATATCTTGTCCTGGGTGTGTATGTATATGCATATATATAATTCAGATCTGGATTGGTTGTACTATGTTTCACCATTTTACCCAATGTTTACAATTGCATTTCATATATTGTTATTTTTAGGCACAGACAGGAAATATTGCAGTACTGGTGCTCATTATCCAGAGTACCTGTCTGCTTCTTAAAGTGCTGGTACTTTCCCATTAAATGTATTGCAGCGGTGCTGAGAAGTGCAGGTACTCTCCAGTTCAAATTAAACTAGGGCATGTACTCAGTACCTGGTAGAACTAGTCCATTTGAAGCATTGGCACAAGTAGATCGATTGATTTTCCCTGAATCACATGATTTTCAATCAAGTGTAATTCCAGCTCTTGTCTGTCCATGAGTTAATGGGGATCACAAGTAAAACCTCCCAGATTGAGGAATGACCTGCTGGACCTGGAATTAATAGATCTTGTTGCACATTTTTTGCCTGTTCTGAGGCGTTTAATGCTTATATTTACTACTGCTTCAAGCAGGTTGTAAATGGGAGGAGAGAGGCCCACTCGGTTCCTGTATTGGAACCATGGGATGGGGAGGTTGCTGGGTTAAGGCAGGCTTAAGGGCTGTTGGAGGGTGCTTTGCATACTTTCAGCACTGCTCAATCTGAGGTTGAGGTGGAGGTCGGCCTGAACCTCTGATCGATGTCAACCCCAAAGCCCTGTTGGTGGATGGACTTCTCATAAAACCGGGTCTAGTGTATTCACACCCAGGTGTCCCAGGATTAAGGAAACAGGGCTGGAGAAGTGTTCCCGCATCCGTTGGATACTGCTCCGACCAACTTGTAATGGTGTTCTTTTAGCAGCATTTATGATGTCTCTCTTCATTGGTGTATGGTCTCTGCTTTTTTCTAGGGTCCCTTACTGGAGTTTGCGATGCTGCTGGGAAAGATAAGGAAGAACTTTGACCGGGAAGGAGGCCCCCTACGCACATATCTTGTGACTGCTCGTAGTGGCAGAGACATGGGTATCCGCACCATCCGCACCCTTCGTGAGTGGGGATTGGCCATCGACGAGGCATTCTTCATGGTTGGGGCTCCCAAAGGTCCCATCCTCAGGCAGATCCGACCTCACATCTTCTTTGATGATGGCGAGCATAACATTGAAGGGGCCCTGGATGTGGGCATCCCTTCAGCGTGGGTACCCTTAGAGTGCGCTTCTGCAGATGGGAAGGTGAAGGTGATGGGTCAGGAATAGAAGACAGCATGCAGTGGCGGATCATGTACCACTTAAATCCTAAACCAAAAGAGTTGGTGCATTTATGTCCCACAAGGCAGTGGCAAATTGAGTGGACTGCTGGAGCTCCAGTCTTTTGTGGCACTAATGCTACGACCCGCAATCTGACCTGTAATCGTCTGGCATCTTCTTATATGAATCCTGCAGCCTTTCTAAAGGAGACATGGCACGTCATGGTTGGACTGGTTGCCCGCGCCATCAATGTTTCTTTATGGATTGGCCTTTACAGACGGGTAGTAATTGATTGGCAATCAGCAACTACAAATTCCTCAGGGACATGCCACATAATCTTACTATTCTCTCTTATATTTATTGTATTTCCCCACACATACTTTATGTGTACATAGGGTTGAGAAACTCTTCCATTATCACTGAAAGTGTACCCCACTGGTCATATCTGACAGTATAGGGATCCAATGTCAAACCAGTACAACTATTAATTCTCTTACCACTCTGCCTTCCCTTCCTGTTCTTATAGAATTAGAATTATTTAAACTCCTCTGAGATACAGGAAGACATCAGACCCTCTGTGAGACCTTTGACAGGTGTTTCGCTGGCAAACAGATGTAATCACTGCTGAAACACTGTTTGCCTATGCTCTTTAGGATTTTAGCCAGGTCCATTGTCTGGTTATTAGATTTTGTTTTTATGCCAGTTTTCTTTCTACAGAACCGTGGCCATATCCATGCCCTGGCCAATGACTGGATGTCGCTCCTGTCCCAGGGTTTAGTTAGAGGATAGGCAGATACTCACATCAGTCATTTTGCCAAGTTCCTCTTGCATGATGAGCCAGCTTTAAAGAACATTTGCTCTCCTAGGGTTGTGTGTGTCGCTGTAGAGTACTGATATAAAGTAGATTTAGACAACTTTTTTTCTGAGAACACAAAGGGCAGCAGTCCCACTACATTTCTGTTCCTCGTGGAACTAGCTGGTCCCTGGTTTGTCCAATTTCCCCATTATGCTGGCCATGGCTATTTTTAGCCAATAATGTTTGGTGTGTCAAAGAATCACTTGTTTCATGTCTGTTAACTCTTGGCAAGGTCACGTTTGAAGAACAGATGTTCGACACATCACCATTTAACATGAACAGAAACTTCTTCTGAGTGTAGAGTCGACACGCATGACTGCATACCAAAGAACTTGCTGTTATCCAACATAGGACACTTAGCTGCAGTGAGGAACTAGATCAAAAAAGGGTACATCTCCGTCATAATTTATCCCTTGGTTTCCAAGAAAAATACATTATGTATATTAAGGGCTCAGAAAGTCTGAAAGAGGCCTCCTCACCCAAACAAATGCCATTGACTCATAGCTTCCATATACCAGAGGGATCCTGTCTAGTTACTAATTTCCTGTCCATAGACACTTGACCCCTTAATGCAGTCTCCTAAATAATCGCTTTCCTCTATCTATTCCTTTTAAGAATACAGGGGCATATTATCAATGGATTTATCTCCGCTTTTTTGGCTTTAAAAGCCAAGAAAGCGGAGATAAAATGATCTCCCTATCAGCAACAGGGTGCTAACACGCAAATCCGCATGTTAGCACCCTTTTTCTCTACGCTGCCCCTTGCATGTCTAATGAGATGCAAAGGGGGCGTTCCTGAGAAAAATAATAGGAGAAATGTTGTTAAGCGACATTTTTCCTATTATCAAGGATTCCGCTAACCCTGTTAGTGATGAAAAAAGCAGCGCTAACCGCGGTTAGCACTGCTTTTTTTACACCTGGTATTTTCCTGACTTAGCCATGATATCCTATGGAAGGTGGATATCATGGCTAAGTTTGTGAGCCCCTATCATCAAGCTAGCACCAAACTTTGAGAGATTATCGTTGGTTTTCCAGCGATAATCTCTCAATTGGCAGTTAGCGTGAGGATTTTTATCACTTCTGAGATAAACCTTGCTAATAGCAAGTTATCTCTGCGATAATTTCCGGCGATGCTAAGCATCGTTAGCGATAAATATCGCTTAACGTTGGTAATATGCCCTACATTCCTTAATGGATTATCCATAAGGATTTCACTCCATGATGCAGTATACACATAAAACGTCATCCTCAATGCAGCCAACGTAACCTTGTCTCTTGTCTGTGAGGACTTAATTCGTTTGTATCCTCATTTGGGACTTCCTTCCTCGCTGCATTCTCTTTATGCAGTGCGTTCCTCTGTGAAAACAACACTTCTTAAAGTTTTGTGTTAAAGCACTTACCTTTTCAATGTGTTCTGCTTAAGAACTTCCCTCTTTATTGCATGCTTGACTCATTGATGTGTTGTTCATAAACAATGTAATCTTAGATTCACTGCCAACCAAAATCTCCCTTTACCTGTAACCTGTTAGGATGGACCTCTTTCATATTCATTACCGAACAACATTAGTCCTTGATGTGTTTTCCATATTGTCCGTTTCCTCAGTGCACGGCCCCCTGGTCTGTCCTTTGCTGATTCGTAGTCAATAAGCACTTAACTCTTCATTGTGCTACCTCTATTATGCATTCTTTCCAATGGCACCCAGTGTATGAATGCCTGCTGCTTTCCACACACACTCATTTAACTCTTGCCCTCTGCAGATAATTGGATTCTGTCCCATCGTCCTCTTGGTAAACACTGCAGATGAACCACACCTACATTTACACTTGTTTTGAAAAACACAAAACCAACAACACTCAAACGTTGTGTGAGGGTGAAAGGAAATTACGTACTCCCCACTTGATGTCTTCCTTTCTAGAAACATATTAAAGTATTTTGTATTTTATATTTTTTCCTTCGACAACTTTTTCATATTTGTAGAATTCTCACTTTGTATGGATGAATTGGTTTTCTGTATGTTAAATATTTTTTGTTGTCACTTTGCTTGTTTTAGTTCAATTTACTATGTTCTTACGGGTTTTTTTAGGAGAAAAAGGGCTTTTTGCACGTTTTTGCAACAAAATAAAAATTTCTTTCCTTACCTTTTTCTTTCCTTTTCTCTTTAAAAAATGTGCACATAAGCTACAACTAAGAAATTTGGTTAACGATGTATTTTTTTGTCAGGTATTTAGGGAGCTTGTCTTGTCTCCAATCTTACTGATCATAACCAAGTCTTTTTCCAGACCTACTAAACATTTGCACATCACACCATTCGTCAAAGCAACAGTAAGAACGTCAAAACGAACTCTAAAGGCTTAAAAATAACACATAAACGTACAATGTAAATTCAGTATGTCTGAACTAGTTAAGGAACGTGTGTAGAAGCAGATACTCGGGAAATGCTTATAATTGGGAGGAAGGCACCCACATCTTTGAAAACATCTTTGCAAGAATAAACTGATATACAAGTTAGCTTTATTACCGTAGGGAGAAATTGTAAGTGTCTGTGTTTGGGGGAGGGGTTTATGTAAACATAGAACCAGTCAAATGGGCCGCAGGGGATGATACATTTCCTTTTTGGCAGTAGCCATTCGCGGTCCTCTTTGTTACTCGGAATCAGGCTACGCTCAGAAGAAGGTTTGCCAGAGAAAAGGAACCAGAGACAACATTTAACAAATGCATTTAGGCCTGTATGAACTTTGCGTTAAGTCCCACCACAGCTCTCATCCTCATAACGAATCAACCACTCTTGTCAAAACAACAGAAACGACAATATAGGCTTCTTCTAATGGACATAATGAGTGATGTTGAAGAAATGAACGTCAGTGTACTGTGTACCAAAGTCCAAGGGGCATATTATCAAGGGGGTTTATCTCCGCTTTTTTGGCTTTAAAAGCCAAGAAAGCGGAGATAAAATTATCTCCCTATTACCTAGCTGTCGCTAACACCAGTTAGCGACAGCTAGTAGGAGATAGCGACCATCTTGGGCCCCACTTTGCATGTCAGTGATATTTATCACTAATGACATGCAAAGTGGGCGTGCCAAGATGTTAGCGACTGGAAACAGTCGCTAACATCGCTATCTCCTATTACCAACTTTTGGATATATTCGCGCTAAGCGCGAATATCTCCAAAAGCTAACACCTGCCCTGAGCAGTTCTTAGCCATGTTATCCAATGGGAGGTGGATAACATGGCTAAGAGCATTAGCTCGGTAATGCATGAATATCGCTGACATTTCAGCGACATTCATGCATTGCGGCCGATTTTTATCGCATTTGTGATAAACCTTGGTAATACCAAGGTTTATTTGCAATAAAAATCGCCGCAGCTTAGCGGTAAAGTTTTGTCTCTAACCAAGCAATAGCGATAATTATCGCTATTGCTTGGTAATATGCCCCCAGATTCCTAGCCAGATGAAGAAAGCCACCTAACAGTAAAGGCTAAGAGTACCAGGACCCCCAGTCTCAAAGGCTCCAGTTCAGAATGCAAAGGAGTTTTGGAAAATTGGTTTGCGCTTTTCAGGTGGATCTCAGGGTGTTGTTTAACTTCAAGAGCTGGGAACCTGGTACGTACCAGGCATTAAATGAGTTTCTTTGTGTTGGTGACCCCAAGGGTACCCACTGTATTTGAGGGGACCGTAGTTTTAAGCAAACGTGGCACAATTCAACAGCAAGTGACTCATCATGTAGTAACGGGTTCAGACAAGTCGGCTAGGATGATTCACTAGTTGTTACACCTGGGATCTGCTGGGAAGGAGGGCTGTGTTTATCTTGAGCCAAGACTCACTGGATACAAATATCACCAGAATGAAGAGTGGGTCACTCACTAATCAGATTTGGTAAAGCAATACAGCAAGAAAAATCTGGCATTTGGTTCTTTTTTTTTCTTGGGCCTCATGTAAGAAGCTGGCTCCTTATGTGCTATGCCAATAATCGGTTATATCGTGTAAGGAGCCCAGAGATTCCCCAGAAGTGTACAGGGCTCAATGCAAAAGTGCTCTATATGTGGTAGTGTGGTCGAGCAGCCTTAGGCCTAACACAGAGGTGTGTAAGGCATTTATTATACACACAGTGACCAATAAATGATAACGACTCAAAAAAGAGATCCATGCCAATTTTATAAAAAATAAGCTCTTGTCAAGATTTGTATTGAGACCAAGATGTACGTTGAAAGGTACATACGTTTTTCAATAAAAAATACTTTCCACTTTAAAAAGTGGGCCCTTAGTGCAATTTTTCAGTTCTGCATTGCTAACCTATAGAGGAAAACAAGAATTCAGTTTTGAAGGTAAGTACCCGACTTACAAATCCCGTCTTGTGTCTTTCAGGCCAGCACGAGGCAAGGTTCAAATTAGTAGCAAGAGTGCACCACCAGCAGCAAAGGGGCGACCGGGTGTCGAGGTCAAACTCAGGGTTGGACGCCCAATGTTAACCAATGGAGAATGGGGGTGATCGAAGTTGCGCTGCTCACAGGTAAGCAAAGTGGTGTCAGGGGTCAAACTCTGGGAGTTAAGGTAAGCACAGGCCACAAGACAGCACCAAACTTAAACCCTGAGCGGCATAGGGGCTGCCGGGTGCAGAGTTTCAACATAGTGTTGGGCGCCCAAAGCAAATCAATGGAGAAGATCAGTTTTGGAGAAAGGCTGCAAGTTCGGGTCAGAAGGCAGATTGAAGTAAACCTACGGCGACCCATGTACGTTCTGATACTTGGGTACATATGCACACCGTTTGGCAAGCTCCCCAAGGCCTATGGACTTTGGGTGCAGGGGTTTTCTTTTGCATCTGGAACAGCTTACCGGGATTGTCTTGGCATGGGGCAGAGTCTGTCAGGGGTCAGCCCACGGTGGACTCCGGCTCAGAATCGCTGGGGAACCTTCGTAGGACCGGTGAGCCACTTGGACTCGGGCCATGGCATTTGGTGCAGAGGTGGGTCCGGAGGCAGTTTGGCGGTTCCTCAGGGCAGAGCTCTATGGTTTTAATGTTGGTTTCTTCGGGGGCTGCCATCTGCTGCTAGCAGCAGAGGCTGTGGTCATTACAAAGGCGGCAAAGCTTTGAAGCTTCCCTCTCGAGCACTGTGCTCATCATGGGGGAGGAGGTGTGACACCTCCCCCCAGGATATGCTCTGTTTCTGGCTTTAGAGAGCAGAGGCTCTCGACCCAGAGGTCCAGAAACATGTCCTGTAGTGGCAGGCTGCCTAACACTAGAGTTTGTAGGTTTTCAGAGGGCACCTCTGAGGTGTCCCCTGAGTACATGTTTCGATAAGTCCAACACTGACAACAGTGTGGGTTTATTAAGAGGGGTTGTTTGGTACCAAACACTACTGTGTTCAGTGAAGCCATCATGGTGCTGGGAACTCGAGTTGTTGAGTTTCTAGCCCATATACTTTCAGTGGCTTCCCTGGCCCTTTAGAATAGATTTAAAGGGAGGGGTATATCTGCTCATGCAGATATGCCCACACCTGAGATATAGTGAACCCTGCCTTAAGGCTTGTGAGGCCTGCTAGAGGAGTGACTTACCTATACCTTAGGTAGTGCTGCTTTGACATGGCACACAGTGTGCCATGTCAACTCTGTTGTTTTTGTCTGCACCAAGGCATGAAGGCTGCAGTGGCAGTTAGCATGGCCTTGTTGAGTGATCCCTAGGGGGGGCCTCTTCACAGTCCCCATGCCATAGGTGCAGGGGTACTTACAGGGTATCTGAAGTTGTGACAATCGTGGTACAGTTTTAGGGAAGGAGCTCTGGCACAGGGGACCTGGTTGGCCTGGACCCTGTGCACTTTCAATCGAAATCACATCATGTTCCAGGCAAAAGGTGGGGGGCTAGCCATGTCAAAAGAGGCACTTTTTCGCACCTGGTCTGTCAGGCAGTAGATCCCTGTGGTGTCTGGTCTGACTCTTCATGTCGGTCCTGATGGCTGTGGTCTCAGATGGGCTTTGGGTCTTTTCCTCAGGTCAGATACAACTCCAGTCACAGCACCCTAGCTGCTGCTCTGAATGTGGCAGATAGAAGCTACAGAGGTCCATCTTGTTCTTCATGCTTGGTCCTAGCCATATGTAGTTCAATGAAAGAGGGCTCGTCCTTGAAACCTCTCATCATCCCCATTTGCCTTTCATACTCTGGAGTTGTGACTACCACTGGTTCCAGAAGTTCTGTGCTGATCCAAAGCCCAGAATACTGATGAAAAGCTAATTCCCTGTTGAGTTTCATACCTTCTTAACCTTCAGTCCCTAACCAACCAGAGCAACGGGCATCTTTACATACCTTTTTCCAGCCCATGCAGGAGAGTGACAGGAGAAGACAAGAGATCTCCAGCTGGACGTGGGATGTATGTCATTACAACGCATGCTTTTACAACGCATGCCATTCCGACGCAACTTTTACAACGCAAGTCGTTACAACGACTTGCGTAGGGGGGCGCTGGATAGTGAATAGTTTAATTTACTATTCCAACTCCAGTCCCCGTGGATAGTAGGGAAGATGTTGGATAGTAATTAAACTATTCCCTATCCTAGAGCGCCCTCCAGCGCAATTCGTTGTAATGACTTGCGTTGTAAAAGTTGCGTCGCAATGGTAGAGCGTTGTAAAAGTTGCGTTGTAAAGGATGTTTCCCCTGGACGTGTGATGGAAATTTCATCCCTGATTTCTGGAAACAGCAAGCATAAGACTTACTTTTCAAACATCAAGAGACTGCTGCTGACAGAGGAAAAACCACGGTGTGTATTGCAGCCGAACCTCAGCCATGTGAACAAGACAGCAGGGTCTCACTTATGCAAAGCTGAGAGATGACTGCATGCAGAATGTCATGTCTGCAGGGACTAGACTTTCTGTGATAAACCACCGTTTTGAATTGCATTGCTCATCATAGGACCCTCATAAATGGAAAGTAAATCGGATCCAAGATATACAGGACTCCATTTGTATTGTAAAGGGTTTCTTAGAGCCTCACCCTTGGGCAGTGATGCTGGAATAATTTTCAGAATGGGTGCTTTGGCCTTATGCACCATAGGAGCAAGCAATGTCTGTGTCACTGTGCATCTGAGTACACCAAAGTACTTAAGCCTGCCCAGGGGTGTTTAGATGTACACCACCAATGATCTGAAATGGGGTCATAGAATATTTTCTAAATACATTGCTACAAAGAATCTTTCGATTATTCTACTGTGGGAGGTTTGTCTTCTGAAAGATGCTGATTTTCATTTTGGTAACTGTCATAGAATCGAGGGGGTGCTGCAGCACCCTCCGCACCCCTACTTCCAGTGCCACTTACCCAGGACACAGGTGCAAAGGCCCCCCAGACAGTAAACCCAATGCCACCAGTGGTTTTGCAGGAAGAATGCACCTCTCTCCATTAGCAGTGTGAATGCACCATGGGTGTGAACCCACTCTGGCCGAGCTGAGTACTCTGCTGGGAAGAATCCAAAACCATGAGGCTTGTCCCGTGATGGTCTCGATGATTTGAGGCCAAAAATTATATATACACATATGCACAATCAGCGATTGTCATCCGACGCCAAGTATGAGAGCACACACGGAAGTAGTTAGAACGAAGTGCTTTAAGATGCAGACCCCCTGCACTGACAGGCGCATTTCGGCTTTGCGACTTCTTCTATGTCAGTAAGTTGTTGTTCCTGGGAACATCTTAAACCCAACAGAGTGCCGCATGACAATTAAAGAAACAAATGATGGCCTATAAGTGAAGGATAACTACCAGATTTCATGGCGGCCATCTTGTAACGTGATTTGGAACATTGGCGAGTGAAAAAATATTAATAAATGCAAATAAAACGATTATCAAGGGGAACAATATTATTGTATCGTTGTCCATGCAGACATGTATTATATCAAATTGATATTAATAATTCATTATAACTCTATAACATGTGGATGTTTACATCTTCAAGTCAAATACATTTATGTGTGTATATATATATATATATATATATATACATATATATATATATACATATATATATATATATATTGACAACGTGTCTCCCTCGTTTTTGTTATTAAGCCCTGAATGGGCAATCATGTCACGTAGGCTCAATTAAGCGGCTAAGGGATAAGATGCAATATCCCTTAATGATTTCTTAGTAAGAGGGATCCGCTCTCAATGTCTTATGGACCTCATCCTAATCTAGATGGACCCACATCTCCTCATCGTTGCTCAATCCTATTGGAGCCTTGGTTTGAAGATCTATTTTATATTTTGACTCCGGATACCCAATTTCTCTTCCAGGAGATACTCATCAATAGTCATAAGCACTGAATAGTCCCGCCCACTTGCGGGGACCCCGGAGCAATAGCAAACAATATGCATATGATATATATATATATGGAAAGGCAATATGGAGCAGGCATTAGAATTTGTTCAATGCATTAACGATAATGAGCTCAATTTAGCCTTTACCAGCGACATCAATGTGCACACAGTGAACTTTTTGGACATCAAGGTCACAGTACAGTGGGGTCATCACCACTAGTCTGTATCAAAAACCAACAGCTGGTAACACGCTTCTGCACTTGACCAGTTTTCATCCACGCCATACTATTGACAGTTTACCGTATGGTGAATTTTTAAGAATAAGACGGGCATGCAGTACAGAGCAGGCATGGACTGAGTCACAAAACATTGCAAAAAAGAGACTGTCAGCTAGAGGCTATGGGAAGCATATCTTGGAGGTAGCACTACAGAAAGCTAACTCCTTAGATAGAAATAGTCTGCTTCAACCACACTCCTTGACTACCAGTGAAGAGGAAATCCTGATGCATAATACAGTAACCACATCAGTAGAACCCACAGGAGAAGCCTCGTGCAGATTTATCACCACGTATAGCAAACAGTCACAAGCAATTAGGAAAATCATTAATTCCCAGTGGCCAATTGCACTGACAGATGGAGTGATGCGAGAAGTCTTGCCCGTCAAAACGGGCTTCACTTATCGTAAAGCTCATTCCATGAGATCTGATCTAGTCAAGAATAGTCCAGAGATAGTCAATAAGGATTATTGGGTATCCTCTAAGTATGGTTTTCACAAATGTAGTACTTACAGAGCCTGCACATTTGGTGCTAATACTAAAACGTATCAAAGTGCCTTTAGGGAAGGCGAGATCAAAGTCAAAGGCAATTTTAACTGCAGAACGGAGTATGCGGTATATGTTTTAACCTGTAAGTGCGGACTCCGTTATGTAGGGAGACCCTTAATCATGCCCTTTAAGGTCTTGTTGAACCTTTCAACTAGACCAGTGCATTGTGGATGATAGGGAGTGGTGAACTTGTAGTTGACTCCACACTCCTTCCACATTGCAGTCAGGTAACTAGACATGAAGTTTGCACCTCTATCCAATACAACCTCCTTAGAGAAAACCTACTCTTGAGAAAACTCCCAAAAGGGCTCTTGCCACAACAGGTGCTGCTGTGGTCCTAAGGGGAATAGCTACTGGGTATCTGGTGGCATGATCTACTATCACCAGAATAAACCTGTGCCCAGAGGCTGTTTGGGGATCCATTGATCCAACAATGTTAATCCCTACTCTTTCAAAGGGAACCCCCACCACAGGTAGAGGTGTAAGGGGGGCCTTTGTAGTGACACCTGATTTTCCACTGGCTTGGCAGGTGACACAGGAGCGACAAAACTCCTTGGTGTCTTCTGACATGTGGGGGCCAGTGAAAGTGAGGGACAAGCCTGCCCCAAGTCTTGTTCTGGCCAAGATGTCCTGCAAGGGGAATATCATGGGCTAGTTTCAAAAGGAAGCCACTGAATGCCAAAAGTATGACCAACCTCCTGGAAGCACCAGGCTTGGGGTCTCTAGCCTCTGAATACAAGAGCCCTTCATCCCAGTAAACCTTATGGGTTCCACTAGCATTCCCAGCAGCCACAGCAGCAGCTTGCTGTCTGAGGGGTTCGAGAGAAGGGCAATCCAACTGCGCCTACTTCAGATCTGCCCTGGAAGGTCCCCCTGTCTCAAGAAACTCAACAGGTTCAGGCTCAAGCTCTTCTAGGGCAGTTCCTTCTTCAGGCTCACAAACAGCTTCCTCAGAAGGCTGATCCTCATCCTGAGGCAGGGGGGAAGGCACAGCCTTAACCCTACTGCTCCATTTCCTGGTAGGCAACTGGTCTATTATTCCAGAATCCAGTGCCTGTTCAGTGTTGCAATTTTTGACCTGTGACCTAGTCACAGCAAGCACATGTGCTGAGATGCCTAACATTTCTGCATGTGTCCTATACTCCACTTCAGACCAGGCTGAAGTCTCTAGGTCATTTCCAAGCAAACATTCTACAGGGAGGTCTGAGCTAAAAACAACCTTCTTAAAGCCAGCTACCCTTCCCCAGGAGAAATTAAAAACTGCCATCTCATGTGTGGTAGTGACATTGCTAGCATTGGTCACTAGGTAATTTCTACCTAGTATGATCTGTCCAGGGTCCACATAGCTGGGTGTCACCATTGTGACACTAGCACAGGTGTCCCTGTAGGCCTAAGACACTTTGTCATTGATTAAAGGAGTTTGTCTGTACTTGCCCAAATTATTGGGACTTACAGTAGAGGACATGGCTATATCCCCATCACAGATCAAAACAGCTTGAGTTGGTACTCTGACTGGGCCAGAGTCCATCTCAGTTCTCAGGGTTAACCCTACTACACCCTTCTGTTGAGAACCACCACTTTGAGCTGAACTAAGGGGATCAGTTGCCTTAGGGGCAATGGTGGCTGGAGCTGTCTCCTTTTTGTTGCACTCACTGGTCTGGTCCAGTGAGAATTTACTTTACAAACTTTGCACCATGGTGTTCTAGGACCTTCTTTCTTTTTGGGGTGTTGGGAACCCCCACCATTTGAAACTTTTGGGGACTTTAAGAAGACTTCTGGTCTTTTGCTTTCTCCCCACCCTTTTGGTCTTGCTTCTTCTGGTCACCACCTTGGTTCTGTACCTTCTGCCTCACCCTGGTTCTGACCCATTTGTCTGCCCTCTTACCCAATTCTTGTGGAGAGGGCAAATCAGAGTCAACCAGGTGTTAAGGCAATACCTGGTTCTGACAATTATTAAAAATCTTTTCTCTCATTATAAGGTTATACCATCCTGTATAGTCACTTACTTTACTGCCCAGTAACCAACCTTCCAACCAGAGCCTTAGCAGCACAATCTACAAAATCTGTCCAGTCCTGAGTCTGTGTCTTCTGGGTGTTTCTGAACAGCAACCTGTACTGCTCTGTGGTTAGGCCAAACCCATCTATTAGAGCACTCTTTAGGACAATGTAGTTGTCAGCATCCTCTTCTCTAACAGTGAGGAGCTTGTCTCTTCCTTTGTCTGCAAAGGAGAGCCACAAGATTGCTTCCCACTGACTTTGGGGTACCTGCTGTACTTTGCAAGCCCTCTCCAAAGCCGTTATCCACTTGTGGATGTCATCCCCGATCTGATAGGGAGGGACAATCTTGTTCAGATTTCTATGGTCATGAGACCTTTCCCTACCACTAGGGTTGTTGCTGCCACCAGTGGGCTCTAGCCTTTTTTCTCTCTTTCAAGAGCCAGGGTCTCTTTGGCCAGGGCAATTTCTTGCCTCCTGATCCTAAAATTGACTTCTTGTCATTCTTGCTTCATGCTCTCTTCTCCGAGGGGATGTTCTCCTCCTGTGAGATCAGGCAGTTGACCCTATTGATGAACCAGAATGGTGAGATTCACCTGAGTTAGATCTCTGTCTTCTGGGTACACCAGTAGGCCTACCTGGGGGAATGAAGGAATGACCCTCATGGCCATCTCCATCTCCAGTTAGTCCTGTTTCTCCCAGGTCTGGTTCTTCAACCACTTCCTGGTCTTCATCCTCATCCTCTTCAGAGTCCTGGTGGGGAGCCCCACTAGGATCCTCCTCTGATGATGGATGGGCCCCCTCCCGACTACCTTGGGTACCTGGATCTGATGCTTTGGCTAAGTCATCTGCCACCAGTATATCTATCAGGTGTTTGGCGGTTGGACTCTGTCCTTGCCTTAATTTTCTTGTGACACACAATTCTCTCAAATCTTGGCATGAGGAGGTGTCATACTTAGATGTCTGCACTTGGCTGACATCTGGCAGAGAGGCACTAGCTGCTGCCCTTAAGGCCATGACTAGTGAGGTGTGGTGTGTGCACTACCTACACTACTTGTTTTCCTACTAGAACCTCTCTAGAAGTTGTAGTCGGGGTGTGCCAAGCCCTTAACACCTACAACTGCTAAGTGCAGTAGAATGTATGTATTATAAGACTTGATTCATATGTACCTACAGGTACCTTGATGTGATTTTTCAAATGATAACCTCAAGATTAGGCTGACATATGATTTTCACTAGTTCTAGTGGGCACCTTGCACAAGTCTAATCGACCCTTACTGATGGTGGCTGTAAAGTCAACCTTATGGAAAGCTATCCTAGGGGTAGCAGTGACGAGCAGTCTTCAGGCTAAGACTTCAGAGAGCGAATCAAGCGAGTTGTTTTACCAATTATAATCCCTTAAGTACCAAATGAAAGCACACCACACAAGGTATATATCAAATATATATTTATTTATTTTAAACACAACCCCTCTGCACTCTTTATGAGGTCAGAGGTAAAAGTACAATACAAGTTACTTAATTGGCATACGATAAGTTGCACAGTATACGTTTTGCCCTATGGGCCTCACAAACCATATACTAAAATAGTGGTATAAGAACCACGTGAGAATTAAAAGGCAGGCCTGGGGCCTGTGGAATCGCTGGGGCTACTCTAAACAATCAAAGGTTAGGATGCAGGAGGCCCACGGGAGACGCGTGCAGTGACTAAACACAGCCGCGGGTAACCATCGACTTTCTATGGGAAACGAACAAGTTACAAAGTTACAATTTAAGGACACTTCTAAATAAACTACGATTGGACCCTTTTGGACTTAGACACTAGGAGGGCCAATAGCCTCGAGACTACCAGAGTACTCGTGTTACCTCACCCACGGAAGCCGGGTGCATAGGTGTCTTTTGATGTTGGGTTTCGACGTCGGTTTCAATGGAGAACTGCAAAGAAGTGTTGCATGCATCCATAGGAAAAGTGTCCGGGTGGATCCAAGGGTGGATCAAAGATCTGAAGAACCTGAAAGCAGAAGGGACAGAGTCTGGGTCACTTGCCAGTGACCAGGATGGTGATGGAAAGCTGCCAACCAATGTCGGTGATTTCAGGAGAAAAGGTGACATTTGTCTCTTTAGCCACGAGGTCCAGGAGGCGTCGACGACAACCAGGAGCTGGATCCGAGCTGTCCCACTAAGGATCTAGTTGACTGCGGTGTCGGTATCCGGATTGGACCCCACAAGCCTTGGCAAACACAACCCATGCAGAATGTAGAGATTGGCTTCAGTGCAAACCAGCAAGGTCTGAGGAACTTCTCCTTTGTAGGGAAGTTGGAGCAAGCCTGGAACAACCAAGAAAGAAAGTTAGATTCAGAAGAAAGTCTTTGGGGGGCTCACTAGCCAACGGGCAAGGAACCGCGAAGATGCGTTGAGCTGAAATGCAAAAGCGGGGCCCACGGGACAGTCGTGGAGTGGGGCCTCTGACCTTCGGTGCAAATGGTGCTCGGGTCTGGGGCTTCAAGCACCCCAAAGCACAACTTCGAGGTACCTTGTGAAGTAGGTGCAGCTTGCAAAAAGCAGGATGTCCTGGAGTTCCTGGGTCTAAGCTTTGCTGTGAGCAAAGTTCGGGTCAGAGATGTCTGGAAGTCTGTGTTCTGTGTCAAAGATTCTCCAAGATCCAGCGGGAGCCTCAAAAATGCAGACTGGCAAAGTTGCTGTTGGTGCCTGTTTGAACAGGGTGGTCACTCCTTGACCACATGGGAGATGTCTTCCGACTTCCAGTCGAAAGGGAATGTCGAAGGTACAGGATTTATGTTTCAGAGCTTCATCCAGGGTAATCTAAAGTCCTAGGGACTGGGTTCCTATACTCATACTAAGTTTAGGGGCTGGACTACCTTTAAGGTCCCTCCTATGGGTGGACCTGGGATGGGGGTGGTTACACCCCTTTCCCTTTGTCCAGTTTTGCGCCAGAGCTGGGGCAGAGTGCTCCAGCACCCGGTTTGAACTGGGAAATGCATGGAGCACCTAGTGTGTTCCAGGCAGTGTCTGGAAAGCATTCACTGAATGCAGCCCTCCCTGCCCCAATACACAAAACCCTGTCTGGGGAGGCGCCAGCACCTCCCTGGACAGGAACCCTATTGTCCAGGCCTCCCCTGCCGGAGTTTCGTCCAGCAGCAGGAGGGCAGACTCTTGTCTGTGGCATCAGCATCCATTTTGTGATGCTGAGGCTCTGTTTATCTTTAACCGGGTAAACCAGTAACTACATGTCTTCTCCCTCTAGAAGGGTGGAATGCTACCCCCACCACCAGAACTGGTGGGGGTAGTATTCCAAAGAGTTTGACACCTTACATGACATGTTTTGATAATGCCAAACCAAAGTTAGCATTAACCGCGAGGATTAGAATGCACTTAAGAGTATATGGTATGGCTATATCATAGAACAGTTATAATGAGATGGTTCTGAAAGCTGCAGAGGGGCTCAGCTCATGCTAGGACACCCTCTCACATAAAACCAAGCACTCTACCTCTAGGATTGTCAAGGCCTGCCATAGGAGTGACTTATAGGTGTATATGTGTCTATATGTATATAGAGATAGAGGTATAATATATCTAAGTAAGGGGTGATTACACCACCTTACCCAGGCTGTGTGAACATACCTGTGGTTTCAGTTTAGAAGGCAAACCAGGGGTGGCAAAATACATGCTGCAGCCCTTGGTAGGCCTAGGGTGCACCTTTGCCCTTGGTACCTATGGTACACTATACAGGGGCTCACAAGGGTGACCCAGTAACCAATCTGGTATGTACCTAAAGTACATGGTATCAATTTAGAGAGAGAACAGCTGGGCTGTGTGCCTGATTAGCAGGCCCACAGCCACACTAAAGTCGAAAAACCAGAGAATCACAGCAAAAAGTGGGGGTAACCATAGGAAGCAGACCTACTCTCCTTCAAGACTTACGTACACTTTTTGTTTTATCTAGATAGAATTTTAACACTCTTTTTAGGTCTAGAGAGTGCAGAGCTCTCTCCGCAGGAGTGACCGGGTTTGCAAAGAAAGTAGGAATAGTAATCGTCTGGCTGATGTGAAACTCCAAGACCACCTTAGGAAGGAACCTCGGGTGAGTTCGTAACACCACTCTATTCGCGTGAAAAACAAGAGAAGGCTCTGTAGAGCATAAGGCTTGTATCTTGCTCACCCTGTGAGTAGATGTGATTGGCAAGAGAAAAGCAGTCTACCACGAAAGATGCTGAAGGGAAGCTTTGTGGATAGGTCGGAATGGGGGACCCATTAACTTAGAGAGGAGCACATTAAGCTCCCAGGAAGGAGATGGAGACCTAACGGGTGGGTAGACCTTTTCTAGACCCTTCAGGAAATCCTTAACAACTGGCATCTGAAAGAAAGAATGCATGTGAAGGTAGCCGTTGCACACCTGTTTGTCATAATTTCTTCGCGTTTATTATTTTGTTCCTTATTTCGCGTGCAGCCTGGGACCGTGCCTCGCCTCATTGCACGGATAGTAATAGATTCAGAAGAGTGCAACATAACTGTGTTGCAAACCCATTCGCATTGCATCAGAAAAATGTGTTGCCAACTTTTCAATTGTAAATTCATTTTCTTTAGAAGTTTTCATAATCTATCCATCTTGACTTCATTAATCACGAAACCATAAGTTTCAGCCCTTATATAGTTAGGAATTAGCATTTAAAAAACCTTTAAAATTCACTCAAAAAACTATACGTTTTAGGGGTGTTATAGTTAGCTGGACATTTCACCCATACAAAACCATTGAAATTGCTCCTATATAGTTAGTTGTACTAACTATACATCGCGCACCCGCAATCCACTGCTGATGATGTCACATATTACATAATTTATGACAAGGTCAGTGACATCACTGATGACATCTCAAATGACATCACTGATGACATCATCCAGTGAATGTGGTTTGCTTCGTTATTTAAATATTCATTATATATAGCAATTTGCATTGAAGAATGAGTGGATATATTAAAATAAATATTTGGATGGAGGATTTAGTAGCAGTGTAATTGACTGTTTACTTGACCAATTTATAGTGTCTCACTAAATATAGTGGATAGTGACTAAACTGTTTGAATATCTGTATCTCTTTGTCAGTTGTTGTGTAAACAGGTACTCCAGTTGGTTACTAGCTATGTGAAAGTCTGTATTAGTTATTGATTAGTTAACTGAGTATTTGTATGGGAGAGTGAATGTGTGTGGTTCGGTCGGGGGTGTGTGACTGCCCAAAGATGTGTGAATAGTTGATTCACTAGATATATGAAGTTAAAACTACATGTTCTAACAGTTGTTTGGGTGAGTGAATATCTTTATGGGTGTGGTGATGAGCAAATATATTTCTCAATGGTACATGTCCAACAAAATAGAAAAATAAAAGGCAGTGTATGTGTCAGTTGTTGTATATAAATAAGTATATATAAGACTCAATGATTGTGTGAGTGACTGTATGGATGACTTTATACTTGTAATAATGATTTTATAATTCACTAAGTATGACTTACTATCTAAATGAATAGATGAAGTTGTGTTTGTATAAGTGTGTAGCTAAGTAAATATGTAAGTATTATCCATTGTTTGCATAAGTGAGTAGGATGACTTCATATGTGAATAGGATGTGTGCTGGTGTGTAATGTCGATTTAGGTGTATAAGTATTTTTGATAGTGTTCTATTGTTCATTGACAGCATGTATGAGTGAATCTACAGGTAAGTGATTAGATGTGTTTATACATCTATGAATCACTGAGTGGGTTTTTAGATACTTGTATTGCTGTAACAATGGATTCAAATATCATACTCTGTATTTTACAAAGAGTGATAAAAGATTTTACTAGTGTATGAAAAGGTGTATGTGATTGTCACGTGGATGATGTCATCAGTGATGTCATCAGTGATGTCATTTGAGATGTCATCAGTGATGTCACTGACCTTGTCATGAATGATGTAATATGTGACATCATCAGCATTGGATTGCGGGTGCGCGATATATAGTTAGTACAACTAACTATATAGGAGCAATTTCAATGGTTTTGTATGAGTGAAATGTCCAGCTAACTATAACACCCCTAAAACGTATAGTATTTTGAGTGAATTTTAAAGCTTTTTTAAATGCTAATTCCTAACTATATAAGGCCTGAAACCTATGGATTTTTCAGTGAATTTCAAAGATTTTTAAAATGCTAATTCCTAACTATATAAGGCCTGAAACCTACGGTTTTTTCAGTGAATTTGCAAGGTTTTTTAAATGCTAATTCCTTACTATATAAAGGCATGAAACCTGTGTTTTTTTCAGAGAATTTCAAAGGTTTTTTTAATGCTAATTCCTAACTATATAAGACCTGAAAGCCCACCAGGAATCTCCAGTATGTGCCAGGGGACTGCATTGCAGAGAGGTGTAATGAAGCCACGCCCCTTTTTACACCTCTCCGCAACGCAGCCCCCTGGTGCGTTTGCAGAGGGGGAACTAATTCCCCTTGCATACTAGGGGTCCCTGAGGGCCAACTAGCCCACCAGGAGCCTCCAGTATGTGCCAGGGGGCTGCATTGCAGAGAGGTGTAATGAGGCCACACCCTTTTTTACACCTCAATGCAAGCAGCCCCCGTGCATGTTTGAAGAGGTGGAACTAAATCTCCTTGCATACCTCTCTGCAACGCAGGCCAGTGGCGCGTTTGCAGAGGGGGGACTAATTCCCCTTGCATACTGGGAGTCCCTGGGTAATATCTTATCATATCTTTTTAGGAAAATAAAAGCATTTGAATATACACCAAGATTCAGCGCTTCAATAAGGATTTGATTGGACTTATTGTGCAAGTGGTGCTGTGCAAACTTTGGAATATTCTCCACTACTATCTACCACTTACTCTCTACTACTCCAATACTCTCTAATACTCACTCTCTACTACTCATTCTCTACTACTCTCTACTACTCTCTCTCTACTTCTCACTCTCTACTACTCTCTACTAATCACTCTCTACTACTCTCTACTACTCACTCTCTACTACTCACTCTACTACTCTCTACTACTCACTCTCTACTACTCTCTACTATTCTCTCTCTCAGATACTCACTCTCTACTACTCACTCTCTACTACTCTCTACTACTCACTCTTTACTACTCTCTACTACTCACTCTTTACTACTCTCTACTACTCACTCTCTACTGCTCTCTACTACTCACTCTACTACTTACTCTCTACTCACTCTCTACTACTCACTCTCTACTACTCTCTACTACTCACTCTAATATTCACTCTACTACTCTCTACTACTCACTCTCTGCTACTCTCTCTACTGCTCTCTACTACTCTCTACTACTCACTCTCAACTCTCTATTACTCACTTTCTACTCTCTACCTCTCTACCTCTCTCTACTTCTCTCTCTACTAGTCTCTACCTCTCTACCTCTACCTCTCTACTTCTACCTCTCTACCTCTACCACTCTACCTCTCTCTACACGCACACATATACACACACATACACATATATATATATATATATATATATATGCATTTATATACATGTATGTGTATATACATACATACATACATATATAAACATATATAATCTGCATATCTATATAAATACAAATATAAATGCATGCATACATATACATATATGCATACATATGCATGTTATTTACATGAAAGTTTTAAAAAAACTAATAAAAGCAAAGCTAAAAACCCACCTCATTACAAACAGAATGGCTTTAACTTAAACGAGGGCGAGATCTATTGCATTTTCAATGCTTGTTTACTTTGGTTCCATCAAGAAGGCGTTCAGGTGTGTCACACATTTGCCATAAATTCTGGATGTTAGCACTCTAGTTGCTCAAAGGATCACTGTAGTAAAGCTACTGCTCACCAGGGAAGTCTGCTGCTGGTATTCAAAGTGCATGTTTCAGTCTGCATGTCAGAATTATTTTAATGAAATAGAAGAGGATTTGAGAAGTCACTCAAAATGTGCCCTAATTTTTTCTTTATGAAGCACTAATCATACTTTCTATGGCAAAATGAACCCCCTAATTTTGTTCCCTTTTAAATTAAATGTTTTCAGACTTACCACTTCATTCCAATCAAGATGGCTTCTGGTGTGCCATACATTTGTCATAAGTAAGACTGTTAGCGCTTTAGTTGTTCTTTAGAACACTCTGGGACATTCAGTCATTGGGCTATACTTGGGCTACATCTGGGTAATATTTGGGCTACATTTGGGCTCTTTTGTCTCTGGTGGCCATCTTGGGAGACTGCATGTCAGATTTTTTTTAATGAAATTGAAGAGGATTTGAGAAGTCACTCAAAATGTGCCCTAATTTTTCTTTCTGCAGCACTAATCATACTTTCAATGGCAAAATATACCACCTCATTTTGTTCCTTTTTAAATTAAATGTTTTAAGAGTTACCACTTTATTCCAATCAAGATGGCTTCAGGTGTGCCATACCTTTGTAATAAGTAGGACTGTTAGCGCTCTAGTTGTTCTTTAGAACACTCTAGGAGGCTGCAGTAGAACACAAAGGAAGGCGAGGATTATGGTTCTCAATCTTTACTAGAAGCTCACAGCAGCCAATGAAAATGCTTGCTTTTCATTATAATAACGTTAAACACTACATATCCCATCATGTCTCACACATAGGCAAGCCCCCCTAGTCCATAAGAGGCCTCTGCCTGCCGCCATCTTCCTCTTTCTTTAAGGCGAACAGCTCCAACAACAACTTGGAAAACTTTGTAACTCCTCCAACGTGGAAGAACCAACATCTTCAGGCGTAATATCCTGGCATTCTTCGACCTTCAGTCGTTCTTTTTGTCAGAACCTGGAATAAAGGATATGAGACCGTAACCACCAAAACCACTGGGTGGGCAAGCATTTATACATAACATGCCGGGTGGGATAATCCTCGCCTCCGTGTCCTTAAAAGAATTGCAAATTCTTGGCGCGAATGCTAGCAAATTTGTGATTCTATTGCAGGACCGGAGGCTTCAGATTATGCTTGTTTAACGCTTATTGAAAGCTACAGAGGTAATATCCCCCACCGGCTTATAATAATATGTCTTGAAGGTCGATTCTGATGACCAGTCTGCACTACGCATGATATTGTGAATGCTGGAACCCAACATGAATGACTTTGACGCCATGGCTCCCCTAACAGAGTGTGCACCAAAAATGGTGATGTCAATGCCGGCTTCTTTCATAACATAACAAAGCCATCTGGCAATGGTGGCCGCAGCCACTGCTTTGAAAGGCTTTTGTAAGGCAATCAAAAGCTGCGAACAGCCCTGAGGCCTAATAGCCGTTGTACATTCCTCATAAGTCTTTAGACATTTAACAACACATAACTTTTCATTTTCTTGAAATGCATTATATGAAACATGAGTAGATAATGTCTTAGTGCGTCTAACTATGTTAAAAGAAACTCCTTCCGGAGTAAATACTCTACCTGTTAGCTCCAGCGCTCGTACATCTGACGATCTTCTGCATGCCGAAAGGCAGAGTAACATGGCTAATTTGGCTGATAACAGTTTTCTGGATAGAAGTGAATTCGCTGGCCATCTGTTAAATAGGTCCAAAACCAGAGATACATCCCACAATCCAGAGTATTTCGGTTTAGGAGGGTTTGCCACCCTAATGCCTTTAAGTAATTTGCACACAATAGGATGCATACCTACTGGTTTCCCATCCAGCTGGACATGGCCCGCTGAAATGGCTGATCTGAAGTTGTTGACTGATCTATAGGCCAAACCCTCGGATGCTTTATCCGTTAGGAAATTCAGCACATGGGGTAACTCAGCCCCCACGGGATCCAGGTGTCGTTCCACGCACCAATCCACCCAACCCTTCCAGGCTGAGGAATACCTTTTTCTCGTGGATGGTGCCCAGACTTGCTTGATGAAATCTGCAGCCCTGCTCGAAACCCCTGGCACTTGCCACTGCTGCCTGAAAGCCTCCAGGCCATCAGCTGAAGTCTGCCTTCCATTAACAGAGGGTGCCTCTCCTGATGAGGGCCCAGAAATAGCGTTGTCGGCTCCGGGAGGAGTCTGGGTAGGTCGCAGCTCCACTGCATCAGCTTGGGGAACCATGATTGCGACGTCCACCATGGAGTCACCATGACCACCTCCGCTTGTTGTCTGATCACCTGCGACATCGCTCTGGGGATCAGCAAGAAGGGGGGAAAAGCATACTGTACCCCCTGTGACCAGTCTTGGAGAAATGCGTCCGTCGCCTGCGCCAACGGATCCGGCCTCCAACTGAAGAACCGTGGAATCTGGAACGTTAGTCTGGACGCAAATAAATCCGTTCTGAACGGACCCCAAATCGTCTCCAGCCACTGGAATACCCTCGGGAGCAACTTCCAGTCGCTGTAGTCCCTGAGGTATCTCGAGTTCCAGTCCGCTACCTGATTGGACTGACCCGGAAGATATTCCCCGATTATCGATATCTGATTGTGAAGGCAGTAGTGCCAAAAGTCTTTGGCTATCTGTACAAGCATGGATGACCTCGTGCCGCCCAACTTGTTGATGTATCTCACTGCTGACACATTGTCCAAATGCAGGAGAATACAACAGGATGTTTGCTTCGGGGACAACGTCCGCACCGCGAACGACCCCGCGAGTAGCTCTAGACAATTGATATGAAGAGAAAGCTCTTCCGGAGACCATCTTCCTCCTGTGGAGATGTCTTCACAACGCGCGCCCCAGCCCCAGCGGCTGGTGTCTGACTCTATCGTGATTTCTGGGAGGGAGCCGAAGATTCCTCGGCCGTTCCATGCATCGACGTGCCCCAACCACTATTGTAACTCCGTCCTCACGTCTTGCGTGAGGGGGATGTTGTCCGAGTACGAGAGACCCTTCTGAAGATGCCTGATCTTCAACTGCTGCAGAGCCCTGTAATGTAGCGGGCCCGGGAATATCGCTTGGACTGATGACGCTAGAATTCCCACCATTCTGGCAAGTCCTCTGAGGGAGACTGTCTGACTGTTCAGCAGTTTCCTGATCTCCCTCTTTAGATCCTTCAGCTTGTCCTTCGGGAGGCATAGCTGAGCCGTCACGGAGTTCACTGTGAAACCTAGGAAATCTATCACCTGAGTGGGAACCATGACCGATTTTTTGCTGTTTATCACAAAGCCTAGATCCTGCAATAAGGTTGTGGTCAACTTGAGGTGTCGCAAGAGAGTCTGCTGGCACTGGTCCACTATCAGGATATCGTCCAGGTATATGATGAGGCGTATACCCCGCTCTCTGAGGTACGCCACTACTGGCTTCATCACTTTGGTGAAGCACCAAGGAGCCGAGGAGAGCCCGAAAGGCAGAACCAAATATTCATACCATTGGTTTCTCCACATGAACTTCAGAAATCTGCGGTGCGGGGGAAATATCGGAATAGAGAGATACGGGTCCTTCAGGTCCAGCCGGACCATCCAATCCCCAACCTGCAGAAGGTCCGTCAAAAGATGGATGCCCTCCATCTTGAAGTGATTGTATGTCAGAAACTGGTTGAATTCTCTGAGGTTCAACACCAGTCTGTTTTCGCCCCCTTTTTCTGTATAACAAAGATATTGCTGTAGAACCCGTGAGGTCCTTGAGGACTTGGCGCTATTGCGTGTTTCTGCAGCAAACTTGCGATCTTCTCATCTATAAAACTGAGATCTAGTTGGGAAAAATGGAGACCTGTCGGTATGCCTAATTGAACAGGACGTGAGTAAAACTCCAAGTGAAAACCTTGAACTGTCTGCAAGACCCAAGCGTCTTGTGTAAGTTCTTTCCACTGCCCCAGGCAGTGCTGTGTTCGACCCCCCAAAGGAAGAAGAGAAATATCTGCAAGTCTCACCTGAGTTCTGCTGGTGCTTGAAATTCCCCCTGTTATTGTTGGACTGGTACTGGTTCCTGCTGAACCTCCTACGGGAGGGATAGAAGGTAGAAGTCATTCCTGCCTCTGCCGAAGTCGCCTCTATGGGAGCCTGGAGGACCTCCTCGGCCTGACGAGCTACCCCCCGCCTCGTCCGGCCGTGTTAAAAACTCCCTGGTTTAATGCTCGTTTGATGCCCGATTGGGCCTTGTCTAGGGCCGTGAAGGTTCCAACATATTTGGAGACGTCCTTGATGAATTTGTCTCCAAATAATTGACCCTCTGCAAGGGGCCCCAGCTCTGCGTCTGCGAGTTCCGTCAAGTTGGTATCCATTTTCCTAAGCAACAACTTCCTTCTCTCCAAAGCGATGGCACAATTTGCGTTGCCCAACAAGCAGATGGCAAGTTGGGTCCATCCGGCCAACACATCTGGGTCCGCAGGAGTAGAAGCCTCCTTGGCCACCAAGGCCATCTCCAAAATATTGGCCAAAGGGCCTATAGCATCCAGCATCTTGTCCTGGCACCCTTTCCAAGCCCTGTCCAAACCTCGTTTAGGATCATTCGTAAACTTCTTCAAAAAAGTTAGAAGACTTGGGTCTATCTCTGGCGTTTCCGCCACCCGATTAGGGATGTCGGGCCTGGGGCATTCCGATTTTAAACGGTTCCTCACTTCCCTCAGGAAGCCCTTGCGTAAATTTTCGTGAATATATGCCGCCACTGCCGTAGGCGGAACCCAGTCCTGCGACCTGGGGTGCATTATTTCCGAAGGGTCAAAGGTAAATGGGGTATGAACCGGTGCCAGGCTACCTGCCTGCGCCGTCTTAGCCTTTTTCGGAGGGTTGCGCTCTTCTGAAGTGTCCGTATCCGTGTCCGTGTTGGTACCAGTGTCAGTGTCTGTGTCAGTGTCATGGACCTTACTCTTGGCTTTGGCTTTGCCCGAATATGAATGATACGCCATGTCTGGCAAGGTAGCTAAGGCCTGACGAAGCCATACCTCTTGGCGAAGCCCTCAAGTTGTCGTCTTATAGGGCGAAGGGCTGAAGCAAGGTCTTGCTGTACCGTCTGTGGGACCGTAGTCTCCAAAGCCCTATTGACGGAGGACTGGACCGAAGCATCCAATGCACTCACTAGGTTGTCCTCCAAGGCAGCCGACTGCCTGATCTCAAAAGCCTCCTCCCCAGCATATTCCTCATATTCCTCATTATGCTGCCCCCATTCTGACATTATGGGGCGGTTTTTTGGGGAATAAATCCACTAGAGGGTACTGAAACAGTAGGTTCAGCCACAAGGAGGGTCTAGGGGGGGGTCAGCCCTTTAGCACACTCACACACTAAGTCCTTCAACCCCCTCAGCAAAGCTGTAGTCAATAGAGGTCAGAGACCCAGGCCAACACCAATTTCCCAGAGTGTGTGCACACTCAATATAGGCCTTTTTGATATTTTCCAACCTTTCCAGGCGATCAGAGGGACAGAGGGGCAACCGGCATGTAACGCTGTTAAAATGCTGTCCAAAACGCTATTACTCGTCAGTTAAGGTTCACGCCGCGACGTGCAGCCCAAACGTGACTGAATTCCAACCAAAAAGTAGCCCAATATTCAGCGCGTTTGGGCGCCCGTCGCGGCCGAGAGCCACCCGGCCTCTACCGGCGTCATCGGCCACAAGGGGATGCTGAATGCGCCTGCGCGGAACGTGCCTACGTACGGGGATTCTCCGGGCCTTCAAAAATCGGCTCAAGTGAGTCTGTCCCCGGTCGGAGACCGGAGCTAACCTCGCGCTGATAAGCGCGCGTCCCAGCCACCAAAAAATAATGAGGAAGAAAGGCGGAGCACCGAGGCTTCCCGCCCGTGCAATAAACTCCCAATAAACAGGTATTAACAAGGATTCAGAGACAAATCCCAATTCAAGGACCTGATCGATCCATACAATGCTGTAATTTAAATATACTTATGCCATAACATAGCAACACTGATAACAGCAGAGGGAGTAAAACAAAGTGCACTTAGCTCAGCTGTGAGCAGCAAAGAAAGAGGAAGATGGCAGCAGGCAGAGGCCTCTTATGGACTAGGGGGGCGTGCCTATGTGTGAGACATGATGGGATATGTAGTGTTTAACGTTATTATAATGAAAAGCAAGCATTTTCATTGGCTGCTGTGAGCTTCTAGTAAAGATTGAGAAGCATAATCTGAAGCCTCCGGTCCTGCAATAGAATCAACTGGCAGTCTCTGTCCTTGTTGGATGTACATGTTTTACTGAGAATGTCAGACTTCATTCTCACATGACTGAGAAAGATAATGTGAATTTACAGAAAATATGCTTTCAGTTTTGCTTATAGATCCCCTTCCATACCACTGTGGGAAAAGCATGAGATAATAGTTTTCTTTCAAACATGATTCATGATATCCCAGCAGAAGGCTTTTTCACATGGTAAAATCACCTTAGAACACACCACAATTCATAAAATGAGTACGGTGCCATCAACAAATGATTTACAATGTAACTAAAGTCCTAAAACCCTCTATTAACTACAATGCTTTTTAATGAGGCGCTATCATGTATATTGGTCCCAAGATGGCTGCCAAAACTTCTTGGATGAAGTGCTGACAGCCAATCAGATCTCACGATGAGATGTGTGGTCAGGCTCCGCCCAGATATGTATGTTTTTTTAAAGTTAATTTTCATAAAAACCACTGGAGCATACCAGTCCCTACAATTTTGCCAAGTTTGGTGTAATTCCGTTCAGCCGTTCGAGCTAAAAGTGAGTCCAACCTCCCTATGGAAATTAACATGGGGAAAACACGTTTTGGGACCCCCCTTTTATGTCGGTCCCCGCTTGACGAATCCCCCCAAACTTTCAGGGAAGGAGCGAGGCAAATTTAAGGAAAATTACAGGCAGATTCCTCAACCGGCGCCAAAGTTATTCCCAATAGAATGTTGCGGATTTCCTATGGAAAACAATCCTAACTATATATACCTACTGGCTGTCCCCAGTAGGTAATATATACATATACATAAATGTATTTGACTTGAAGAACACATCCACATGTCATAGATTTATAATGAATTAGTAATATCAATTTGATATATTACATGTGAGCATGGACAACACTACAATAATATTGTTCCCCCTCGATAGTTGCTTTTTTACACATATCACTTATGGGTTATATTTATGTCTTAATTTTATTATTATGTTTCCACTCGCCAATGTTCCAAATCAAGTTACAAAATGGCCACAATGAAATCTGGTATTTAATCTTGACTTATAGGCCATCATTTGTTTCTGTAATTCACATGTGACACACTGTTGAGTTTAAAATGTTCCCAGCAACAACAACATACTGACATAGAAGAAGGCGCGAAGCCAAAATGCATCTGTCTGTGCAGGGGGTCTGCACATTAAAGCACTTTGTTCTAACTACTTCCGTTGTTCTGTGTGTACTCTTATTCTTGCCAGTGGATGACAATCGCCAATTGTGCTATACATATATATATATATATATGCACGCAAATTCGCCACATGAACTGAAGCAGCCGCCTCAGCCATGGAATCAAAAATGACGAAAGAACAGACCCAATGATGAGTGCTTAATCGAGGTGATTTATTTTTTCCAGCAAGCCTGCCGCCGCCATTACGCGTTTCGCCTTTTACAAAGCTTTGATCACACATATATATATATATATATATATATATATATATATATATATATATATATATATATATATATATAAATATATATATATATATAATATGTATAGCATATACATATTTATATATAAATATATATGTATATTTAGCATATACATATATATATATATATATATATATATATATATATATATATATATATATATATATATATATATATATATATATATATATATATATATATATATATATATATATATATATATATATATATGTGTGTGTATATCTCGTAACTGACTGTAGAAGCCAGTACTGAATGTGTTACCTCACGAGTGTGTATTTGTGAAAGGACATGGTCTGCTTCGAGTGGCATCTGATTAAGCTCCAACCACAGCACACAGAAGCCTCTTTATTCAGAGGCTTTATCCGTTCATTAGCCAGATGCTTCCGAATCCAGAGCGGGAAACAGCAATTCTTCCAAACTAGGACACCATTGAAGGAAGGGATTTGTTGTTTAATCCTCTACGTTTGCTGTGATTGCTTGAGACTCCTTTAAGGACAGATCTTTTTATGCATGCCACACAAACAGTTCTTCCACAAGGTATATAAGAGTTATCACAAGATTCTTCTCTCAGCTATGGTTTATTTTCCTAATGTTGTTAGAGTCTCTGTTGCAATCCTCTCTCCCATCAAACATGCGATGCAGGTGGAAGGAGATGAAGAGAGTTGTAGAGCGGCTGTTACACTCTTAAGAAACCCGAAGACTAACTATGGATATTAATGTCCTACTTGAGTAATATGCATTTTGATCGAGTCGGGGAGAAAGAGCATATGGTGGCAGCAGGGGTGGTGGGTTGGGGGGAGGAGTGGAGGGAGAGAAAGAAAAAAAAAAAGAACTTACCTTTAACGGCTGACAGCAGCCTCTCCTCCATCCTCGTCCTCTTCCTTCTTTCCGTCTAGGCCGTCAGCAGGAAGCACCTGGACACATAGGCTCCCGCTCCCCTGAGCCAATCACAACGCTGTAATGCAGCATTGTGATTGGTATGAGTGCCGTGAGTCAGCGCTCAGACGGGAACAAGGAGCATGGGCATGTTCCTCAGCAGGCTGTGTAATGCAGCCTGGTGGGGAGCATGCAAAGTGTGCATGAACTATTTGGTTGGCGCAAGAGGGCCGGCCAAATAATTCATGCACACTTAGGGAGTGCACACCACTCCTCCCCCTGCTCTGGCCAGCCCTGCCTGCTATCCACTGCCTGCAATAGGAAAAATAAAATCATAATAGCGATAAGTTATCATTTTACTTTTCCTTGCGAGGAGTGGGGCGACGCTCCTTAGCCTTAGTGGAGGAGCTGCCACTGTATGTATAGTCGTCTGTAAAACCTGAGTTCTAATCCAACCTTCACCATGTGTTCAAAATGTGCGACACTAGTGGGCATATTTTTGAGAGGCTGGCATTGCGTTTGCACCATGCAAAGCCGCTTTGCATGGCCCCTTTCGATGCTCATGACGAGCTCAGCTCGTCATGATGCATAGTTGAGCTGTGCTGATGACGAGCTGAGCTCGTCATGACACCAGCAAAATGGCAATTTCCAGCACAGGGGGGGGAAAACGCCTAGCAGCCAAGGTGTTAATAAATCTGGAGTAACGCAGCACAAATCGCTACGTTGTTACTCTGCCCTGTGAAGGGGTTCCGCGGGTGCTGCGTGGGTGTTCCCACGCAACTTCCATTGATTTTGACACATTCCCAGATTTAACAGAATTGGTGAACCTGACTGTGCACCAAAAAGACACGCATTCTCATGAGAGGCAGAATGAGGAGGAATAACCCTATTTTTCCTTATTTCTTTCTCTTTCTATTAGGCCTGGGTGGTAAATTTCGTTCCGCTAGCGGAATTTGCGATATTTTGACATTTTTGCGTTCCGCCGAGAGCGCGAAAATGTCAAAAATTTCGCAATCTGCCATGAAACTGAAGTTTTTTCTTGTTTGCGCTTTAAAAATGCGTTCTCGTGTGCACGGTAGCGACTCATCGGGTCCCTGTGTTCGCCGACGAGTATTCCTATCCATTCGCGTCGGCCACAAGATGTTGGATTGTTGGTAACTGGTCGCGCTATCCCACGTGAGTTTGCGTTCGCGAACACGTCATTCGACCCGGAACAGGAAATAAGCATCGCGAGCAAGATGGCCTCGCCCATTAGCGACCGCATGGGCAAGTTAGAGGTAAATTTCCCCGTGAGCATGCAAAAACACATCGCTGACGGGCGGGAAAAGCAATCTCTGCATCTTCGCGAAAGTTCCGCATGCTCGTGGAGATTTTGCGCAAATTCGCGATAGTTTGCGAAAGTCAATTTCGCAAATTTCGTCCACCCCAACTTTCTATGTAACCTGCATTCTGCAGCTCACATAAAAAGAGGAATATGCCTCCCAGGATTATTTTTGTGTAGTAAGGTGCATCTTCCTGCACAAAAGAAATCCTGCATGCAACACAGGCACCCTTACACCATGGTGCAAGAGTGCCTGAATTGGCTCTAGGCTGCCAAAAGGGCACCCGTAGTGCATGGGAAAGGACAGGAATGTGCTGTATTGCCTTAAATGCCCTTTCCCTGTCACGCAGTGTAGCTCAGCAAGGTGACTTATTGTGCTACACTGTGTGACCTGGCCATAATTATGGCCCTTGATACATAATAATAACCTGTGTTTCAGGGCTCTCTCCTGTCGGTGTGAGTGTTTTTAAAAACGTGCTCAATTTCCACAGGTCGGAGTTCTGTGCATTAAAAGAGGCACATGTATTATATAGTATAAAACACATTTTTAGAGCAAAGAAAAGAATCTTCATTTGTAGCAGAGCCTTGCGTTGCATTTTTAAGTCTGTCTTAGAGGCAGCTTTAGCTGAATCGCCAGGTAAATGTAATAAAAACTCATAAATGAAAAAGAATACATACGTACTTACATAGAGTGCTTTTAAATCAGGCCTTTTCATAAACTGGTCTGTTTAACTCACATTCACATTTTGCTTCTGTCCATAACAGCAAACAGCCTGGAGCAATGGGTGAACTCACTTTACCCATTTGCTCTCTTGCCCTGTGAGTGATATTTTTTTGTCCTGATCACATATGCACCTCTGCCTAAATAGAAGTTCAGTTCAGAGCTATGGCTGGCGGGCAAATACTTTACTGTGCCAATGATTTTTTAGTTCCATTCTTTTTACTTTTTTGTCATGATATGTATTTTATGTTATGTCTTCAGTTTAGAATAATTCAAAATCAATATTACCTTTTCTTTGGGTAAATAAGAATAATATTTTCCGGTAATGTGAACTAAAAGGGGTTCTATGCCTGCTTAAGTACACCTCAGTGTGTTAAGAAGCACTCAGCTCCTTGCTGTCACATTTAGGAGGTGGCATGTTTTCTTTTTTCTACTTTTTACATTTTTGTGGCACTTGCTTGCAAATTAAAAGTAAATTATTATTGCGCCTGCTTGCCAGGCCCAGCAACATTGGCTTTGTTTATGCTTGTTTTTCTGTGTAACCAGTGTAACTAATGTAGTTGTTCATTGTCGAGTGCATGTTCTGGAATTTGGAATTGGGAATCTGTAGTCCCATTTTGAACTGGAATAAGTAAGAGTGGTAGATTTGGGTTGTGAATGAGTGTATGGTTGATATTGGGGGCTTCAGAGCAGTGTAAGAGGAGCATGAACAGGGGGAAAATGGTAGTGTGTAATAAATAATGTTCTGTCTTCAGCAACATGGGAGATTCGTTTATATGAACAGCTGCCTATGGTGTCACAAGAAGTGAGTCTTCAAAGTGAAACATTATGCAGGAACTCTCATGGTTTCGCCCTACATAAGGGTTCAGCTAAATCTCCAGGCCTCAAGGTAAGATTCATTTTTTCATCTTCAGTACAATATAACTTAGATTTTATCTTTTACATATTTTAGTTACTGCAATGGAATATAAGGAAGATCAGGCTGCTCTCCGGCAAGAATTCCAGTTGGGTTATAGAAAAACAATTGCAGATTCCCGGTTTGAGAGAAGTTAAGCAATGACAATGTATAAGCATCAAAATGTAAAATAAAAAATGCCTGAAATCAAATAAAAGTAATACATGCTACCATTTTCCCCTACAAATATTCAGATAACCCTCCCCACTCCTATTTGCAGCCATAATGAACAATTTACTACCCTTCGTTAATGCCATATCTGGTAGAGACAGTATCTAGTCGCATATTCCATCCCTTAGAATTTTCTCTCTAAGTGTCAGACAGGATCCAGAAGTGTTTTGCGTGCAGTACCCCTGTGCGCTGGTATGTGGTGTTGTTCGGCTCTGCTTGGTGTCTGCATCATCTGCGCTGAAAGTGATGCATGCTGTGCCTAAATAGGCGCCACCCCAGCGAGCTGACGTCAGTTTCTTTTTTAGTACCTTCCACGTCAGGAGTGCTGAGCCAGAAAGAAAACTGGCCATTGGTGTAGAAAGCTAGGGCCCTGGAAGGGAAAAGCCCTGTCCCCAGAAATCTGTTCGCAGAGCTGGGAGGATGGAAGGGTCGGTAAGGAATCTGCAGCTAGAGAACTTTACCAGATAAGGCATTATCAAAGGTAAGTAACTTGTTCATCTAATAGAGACTTCTCACCACAGATTCCTTCCAGAGGTGGGTTTGCAAAAGTGTTTCACACCAAAAAGTCCTGCAGGACTGATTGGGCACAGTGCCCAACCTTGCAAGCCTGACTAGTCAGGCATTAGTTGGAAAAGTCCAAAGGAATGTGGGGAGTGCTATTTAATATCTCAAACACAGTAAATGATTCTTCATAACTCCTATCCAATTATTACGGAGCCGTCATTAAGACATGTTGATTATTCATTCAATCAAGAGACAACAAACAATCTCAATCTCCATCCAGTTGATACTGTTTACGCAAAATCTGCATCGTGATCCTGTTCCGTATAATCCAATATCTAAACGTACCGTGTCCCTTCTACTTAAACATAAGAACACATTTGTAATAAACAATATCTACTTGATGGAGATTAATAGTGTTTGTCATCTTTCTTTATCCATGATAAAGTCCTTTTGCAAAGGACAAAATGCATTGGCTGGGTTGAGAACATGTTAGAAGAATTAAAAAAATTATATATATTTTTTTGGACTCTACACCATTGGCTCCTTCCTGTGTTTTAATGGACTGAATGAAAAATCAACAGTTCTTATGGACTGCTCCATAATATCTGGAAACATGTTATGAAGAATCATTTACTGTTTTTGTGATATTGAATAGTACTCCCCATGTTTCTTTGGATTTTTGTAAGTATGGTGAGGGTTCATGAACAGAACGACCTTAGGAGGTGAAGCGCAACCATTATATATTGTCTGGCTACTGTCACTTGTGCAGGTTTGCTGTGCTATTTCTGCTATACCTGTAGTTGTTAGTTTTTAATGTCCAGGCAGTAGTGTTTTGTGAACATGTGCTGAGAGGCCCAGGTTGCAGCCTGGCAGATGTCCAGGACCGGGGTCCTGTGTGCTAATGCCGTGGTCACAGGCTTGACTCTGGTGAAATGAGCACACAAGCCCACTCATGCCCCACCCATGGAACACCTCCTGATTTATAAAGCCATGCAGGTCCACGCAAGGTGGCCTTGCATGACTTCATAAATCTTACGTAAACGTTGCGGCGCCCTTGCACCCCTTGCATGGTGCAAAGGCAACACTACACTATGATAAATAGGAGCCCAGGAGTCCAGAATCCGATAGCAGAATTCTCCTGGAGTGAAGGGTCAAAATCAGCAACTGTGGGGAGTGAGGAGCTAAGTGAAGGAACACAGCTTTGTGCGACATACCGCTCAACCAGAATGAAGCCTTTGTATTCTAAAGGAAAAGGAAATGACACCAAACATCACATGACATGAAACATAGAGAATTGATACTTAAAGGAAGAAACAACCATAATAGAACATTGAAAGAAACAGCAATAAAAACTTGAACCAGACTAGCTGTGGAGCAGCTTTAAAAGACAGCTGCAACCCCTCAGGTAGGTAATTGCCATTTTGGAACTGGGGAAGCAAGGAAAAGCAGCTAGGAGGATAAGGGAAGGCAGCTCCAGGTAAGTGAAACTCACAGCCTGTAGGTGAAGGGTTCATGCGGAGTTTCCTGATACCTGGGAACCAAAGTACCATGGTTCTCAGACACCCAAATGACCAAAACTCTGCGGTTGCAACAGACTAAAGGCCTCTTGGAATTCTAAATATAGCCTGCTCTCTCCCACCTCCCATCTCACTTCGGTGTGTGGATTTCACCTCTCTACCTACAGAAACGCAGGCAACACTCCTGACTCCTCCACTCTCTGGGGAGCTATCTCACCCCATCCTAGTGCCATACTAAACCAAGGACATCCACATTGACCCCACTTTGCTTTGGTAATTAATAATATGAGGTAAACTTTAAGGATAAACATCAGAAGACAGCGGCTCCAACATTTGAAGTTGCAATACTTACCCATCATATTCTCTCATGTTACTTTGATTGTTGCTTCATTCAAGCACAGCCTGAAGCGCTTGATTTTTGCCTATTGTTGCACCTAGCCATTACTTTATACTTGTAACCTCTAGCAGGAGCCTGGCACAGAACAGTCTGTTCACCTGCTACTAGAGCATATCAAAAAGTCCCTAATAATGCACTGTCTTGCACGCAAACAATTATGATTATATCAGCAATTTTGCATCTTCAGATTGCAAGCTACCTCAAACCTCTCCTCTGTGTTCCCAAAAACCTGCATGAAAAAATAAACTTCGTTTTAAAACTTCTGATTGTCACCTTACCTTGTTTTAAAGACCCTCCCTTTACTTTCCATCCTTTGCATTCCGCCTTTATTGTATGTGTATATCTGCATAACTCTCTTTTATTGTATGTCAGAAAATTTCCCAAACCTCATCTCAAAGGTCACGGCCTGTCCTCTTTGAACGTCATACCCTGCAACCCAGCATTACATAATCTGCTCTATCTAATCTATTAATCCCAATACCATGTGAATGAACTCACATGCCCCTGACTAATGATGACATCTAATTCCTACTAATTAATTCCACCATAAAGACACTGGAGTAAATGCATGGAATGGTCTCCGGGAGAGCACCAGGCTAATCCTAAAATCCAACAATAACCAGTGGATTAACCTCTAACCATGCTTTGTTCTTGAAGCTTCATTCTGCCCGGCTTCAACTCCTCATCAGGAATAGTAAGCACTTTATAAATGCAATTACAATGCTCAGGCTGGCTGAAATCCGCTAATTCTGTGGTATATGTGTATAGGACATAGGGGCATATTATCAAGCCTGGGCGATAAAATTATCGCTGCTTTATCGGCAGGAAACTGCCGATAAAGTGGCGATAATGGGCTTGATAATATGCTCTATGGAACTACAATCGAAGCTCATGTTACATGTCCTTCACGAATTCCATAGAGCATATTATCAAGCCCATTATCGCCACTTTATCTGCAGTTTCCTGCCGATAAAGCGGCAATAATTTTATCGCTCAGGCTTGATAATATGCCCCATAGAGTTTAAACAGAGAAAAAAGTGCTTGTGTACGGTTTGCACATGCATGGCACTTTTTATTACAGAGTTTCCCAGAACCCCTTTTAATATGAATATTGATAGCATGACCCAAAGGTAAAATATACAGTAGATTCTGAAATAAGTGATCCGGACAATGGGTGTGGCCTAGATACACAGACATGTTGACTTCTCAAGATTCAACAGCTGTAGGAAATTTTTCTTGACCAAAGATGAAGTTTAGGTTCCTTATTTTCGTTTCCTCAGTGCAGAGGTCAGGTAAGATAATTAAATAAATGTAATCGAAACCCGATTACTGCTGGCAGTGGATTGTGCAAAGAAAAAATATATCTGGACGACAATACAACGTCACAGATAAGCATCTAACTCCTCAAAAAAATGAAAGCACAAATCAGAGACACAGCTTTGTACAATAGACTCATACTAAGGTTCTCATGTAACAAGCAATTGCAATGCAATAGGTCTCGCATTTGTGAGAGTTTAAAGCTAATGGCATTGAAAATGACAATATATTTTATTTATATTTTAAAAACCAACATATAAATAAAAGGCATTGTCATTTACAATGCCAATAGCTCAAACTTTCACAAATGTGATACTTATTGCATTGCAAATGTTTTTTTTATATATCATTGCGGTGCAGTGTTTTCTGGAGGAGACTTCAACATGCATATGCTGTTCATTATTTGCACGTGGCTGGTAGTTAAGTGCACAACACGATTCAACACTGACCAGCGTTCTGCTTTTTTTTTGCAGACCGTATCTTCTTTCTATCTAAATAGCATACACACTACTTTTCGACTGGTAGTTGCTTCTTTCCAATGACTAAGTATATAGCCCAGTTCCTCTGCAATCGAGCAACTGACAGGTTTTTGTCTGTGAGGGAGCAGTTATTTTCAGAAATGTAAGTTCCTTTGCTTGTTTACCAAAATAAAGGCCGTGCAGCTCTAATTGAATGTTAATTAAAGAAAAAATCACTCTTCCTGGAGATAAGTGCTAAGAAACAAAAGACAAGACACTTCTGGACAAAATACTTCAAGCCTACTGAGAGTAGAGTTTAGAAGCAGTTGGCATTGTGAAAGCAGCGTCCAGCAAGTGGTGCAAGCAAAGCGGGTGCCGTTGCAGGAAAGAATGTTGTGCCTGCAGTAGAAGCTCATTAAAGAAAATAGTATGAACTAGCCTAAATACTACGTCCTGTGTAACAACAGAAGTAACAGGTCCAGTCCTCATGGGAGGTTACAAATGAAGAGAAGGCCCTACTAAGGAGGGACTAACAAGCAATTCACGAATGGGAAGCCAGCATTAGCCAAGGACAACTACACAAGCCTATTATAAATATGGGTGGGCAGGGCTACAAGTCCATACCTGAATACAGCAGGCCTCGCAGCGCAGCGCATGCACTGCCCAGGCTCGACCTAAAAAGGAGCACAAAACTGGGTGGTAATCTCAGTAACAATATAGCCTTCGCTGCTGGGCATCTGCTCCCACTTTTGCACTGGAAAGAGTTAAGAATTACTGAGTTACCATGTACGATTTGTGCTGTAAATAATACTTAATGCCCTTCTCTCTCTCATTCTTACTGCCCCACTTCATGCGGTATGCAGATGTCTTCATAAGCAGCCAGAGCAACACAGTGCAGAGTAGTGGACCAATCCTAGACTTTAACGGTTTCTCAAATTAAATATTCAGAGCCATATTTATGAGCCCAGGTGCATTGCCCTTGCAGCACGCGAAATAGTGCATGCGTGACGCGACTCATAAATGAGGTTTATGAAGCCACGCAAGACCACTTTGTGCGGTCTTGAGTAGCCTCATAAGTCTGGAGTGATGCAACGCAGCGCAAATCGTGCGTTCCATTACTCTGTCTTGGGAAGGTGTTCCAAAGGCTTTGCGTGGGCGTTCCCATGCAACTCCAATGGATTTTGACGCATTCCCAGCTCAACCAGAACTGGTAAACCTGGGAATGCGCCAAAATACACCTTCCCAGGGGAGGCATAATGAGGAGAACTATCTTTATTTCTCCTTGTTACTTCCTCTTTTGATGTGGGCTGTATTGTGCAGCAGACATAGAAAGAGGAATATGCCTCAGGGAATTGTCTTTGTGCAGGAAGATGCTCCTTTCTGCACAAATAAAATACTGCATGCAACACAGGCCCCCTTGCACTATGGTGCAAGGGTGCCTGCATTAGCGTTAGGCAGCTAAACCTGTGCCAGCGCAGCAAGGCGAGTTGCTGCACTTCGTAACCCTCCCATAAATATGCCCCTCTGTATCTAACCCTACAGCACAAACATATCATCATTTATTATCCTGGTCCCATTTGGTTTCTGTAAACTATTCTGGCCAACTTAATAGACGAAAACACCCCAGCCACCAAGCATCATCAACCTAGCAGGTTTGTCTATAGCAGAACCGTCCCCCTTCCCCCCCAATCCTTATGCTAGATGCACAGTGAAATCCCAACCTATAGAGGTTTCATTAGCAACAGAGCAGCTTTTACTTTTCGAGGGAATAGGTCCCATTGACCCTGTTCAGTGCTTCCTTTGTCCTTGGTTGTAGTCCCCTCTCCACCCGTTAGACTGTGGCAGCGCATTGGTTGAGCAGCGTGGGTTGAGTAAACCTATAGTCATGTTCAATACATAAGGCACGTGTTTCTTTTGGGGTCCAGCCACAGTTCCCTAACTGCAACAGCATGTGCTGGATCTAACTCTACTAAGGTGCAGAGAGCTTGGACCCGGTAACTCCTCCACAAAACAGGAAATGTGGCTACAACACTCCCAGCTGCTGATCAGTGCAGTTTGTTAGTGTCATGGCCATGCTCTGGAATAATTTTATTTGAAATTGTCTTTATTGATTTTAGACACAATCCAGCAGCATTGACAGCATAATTGTCAAACATGAAAGCACATAAAGATAATTTGTGATTCTGAATGGACACGCAAGCCTGTAACAACTCACTCCCATGCTAAACAGCAATGGTGGCCGGCGCGGATCTGGGGTGGTAGGACGGGGAGCGAGGGGAAAGGGGGTGTAAAAAAAGAAAAAGACACCTACCTCCTCGCCGCTCAATTCCATGTCATCTCTCCTCCACGTCTGCCGAACAGGAAAGAGACAGGCTCTCCTGAGTCAATCACAACGCTGCAATGCAGCATTGTAATTCGTATGTGCGCCTTAGTACGGCGCTCAGACGGGGACTGGGGCCTGGGCATGTTCTCAACTCAGGCTTTAATGAAGCCTGGGTGGAGAACATGCTAAGTGAGAATGACTGTTTGGCCGGTCCTAGAAGGCCGGCCAAAGCACCAAGCGCACTTAAGTGTGATCACCACTCCTCCCCTGCCCTGCTCTGTGAGCAGAGCAGCCCACCCGCCCCCTTCTGCCACAGCAGGAACAAATAAAACGATGATAAAATCATTATAACTTTATTTTTCCTTTCTTTCACTGCTGCAAAGCAGTGAGTGGTGCGACGCTCCTCCGCCTTAGCAGAGGAACCGCCACTGCTAAGCAGGCTAATAGTGGCACAATCACATAAAGATATTAAACAAACTATTACAACTGTATATCAAACATTATCCAGTATTGTCCATATCTTCCATCAGTAGTCTCCACTATGTCTGCAGCTCAGAATAATCTCAAGACTAAAGGATCTGGGCATGGTCGGTTCATGCCAGCTGTCATGCCACCGAACGCATCAAAGCAAAACCAAAGTGGATGATGGACGGAGTGTTGAACGTTGCAAGCACCCACCCCCAGTAAACTGATCTGGGTTTAATCCATCATCATTCTTTAGCTCACTTCGCCAGCCCAGTTCAGACATGGCCATATGCAAATCAGTCTGACCCTGTGCCTCATGGGAACAGTCCAGCCCGAACTGTCAAGCCATGTCTTCGCTGGACCGGAAACAAGCATGCGGGGACCAGTTTCTGGCTAATCAGCTGTCATCAGCCAGGCTAGCTTGAATCCAGTGGCAAAGTGAGCAAGGGACCCACGTCTAGGCATACCCTACCAACTTAGGGCGAACAAAGCAAAACCAAAGGGGATGATGGACGGAGTGTTGAACATTGCAGGCACTCACCCCCAGTCAACTGATCTGGGTTTAATCCATCATCATTCTTTAGCTCACTCCGCTTCTCCAGCAGCCAAAGGGCCCAGTCGCTCCCTCCTGCATACCCCACCACTCAATCCCCTTCTTGGAGGCGTCACTGCCTCTAGCATATAATAGCATACTGAACCGCCAGTCTCATGTGGGGTTCAGGATATTGACCCAGCTCCAAGAAGCTAGTGACCACCTCCACCAACAGATCGGTCTTCAGCATACCCCTCTCTAATACTTGGCACTAAGTCCTTCCCATCGGCCATTGCCCATGACTGCACTTCAGCCCGCCATCTACTGTGTGGTGGGCGATGTGGGGACATCCAGTGGCGAGCAATGTCCCTTGCGCACTAACCTCAAGGCCAGTCCCAAGATTTGGTCACCTACTTTTTTTTCAGTGCATCCATTGCACAAACCCAGCAGGCCGATTTCAGTAATGTGCAGCTGCCTGCAGTTTAATTTGTGTTCCAGATCTGTCACGAACTGTAGCCAAAATGCTCTATAATTAAGCAGCCCCAGACCAAGTGTTTTAAAAAATCAGCATCAAACTGAGTATATCTAGGGCACCTCAAGTCTGTAATTTGCAGCATGATATTAAGCCTGCACGGAGTGAGATTGGTGCAGTGCAAGTAATTGAATTGTGTGTACTTGAACACGGTATTATGAATATAGGAGTAAGTGCAATCCAGGATTCCAGACCATTCCTTACCGCAGAAGGGCCAACTGATGTGAGTCTTCCATTTAGCCTTCAGTACCGGCATGCTCATTGCTAACTTGTACAACCAAGAGACCAGATGCCTTCCCCCTCCAAGTGTTAAGAGAGTCTACAGGAGCTCATACGTAGGGGGCTCTGTCTTGAAGGCCCCAAACATGTGACTTATAATTCAGGTGATTTCACCATATGTCACTAAATGGGTGCCAGGGAGATCAACCTCGGCCACAAGTGCCTCCAAAGACCCGAAGAAGCCCTTTACATAGCAGCCCCCCACAGTCTCCACCCCTGCCTCTGTCTAAGGCAGCATCCGCTTCGCCATGAAATAGCACCTCTGGTGGTTGGTATGCTCACCAGCGTGCATACAAAAAAGCTGGCCTCACTTGGCGGCATCACAAAGGCAAACGGTTGATTCGCCAGTGCAAACAGCAGAGAGGAGAGGGGGCATCCTTATTGTGTACCCTTTCTAATCCCAAAGGGTTCAGAAATATACCCTCTTGTACGCACCCACACTTGAACCCAGTGTATAGAAGGGAGACCCATTTTTCCCAAACATCGCCTAAGGACATTGTGGACATGACCGACCGCAGGTAGTCCCAGGCAAGGGAATCAAAGGCTTTACGTATGTTTATAGACAGAACTAGTGCCTTGGGGAATTGTGTCCCATCTGCAGCCTCCAGAACATGGAATAACCACCGGAGATTCTGGGAGGTGTTATGCCTAGGGATAAAGCCATTTTGGTCCTCATAGATCAGTCCTATAAGTGAGGTTGCAACCGACTGGCTAGGGACTTATTGGGGATTTTATAATCCAGATTTAACATGAATATTGAGCAGCAGGATGACATGTCCGTGGGGGACCAGATGGCAGTATCTATAGTAGACAACCCTACCCTGTTTGATACCCCTAAAGGCATCCCACTTGGTGTTGCCAGAGGCACATTCACATCAAACTAATCCACTATGCATTCCCGGAAGGGGTATCCAAATATGGGTTTGTATAGCACGCCAGGTGTAAGTCTGCAGATTGGACTAGATGTTCTACCTCCAACCACAGGATCGCCTCTTGCAATGGGTTGTGGTCAGAATGGGTGCATCCCAGGTACTCAGTCTGGACCACCCGAGCAGCCAGGTCAGCCGAGCCCAACACCATATCAAGTCGGACAAGCAAATCATGTATTGGTGAGTAAAAAGTGTGCTCACTCCAACTCAGATTGTGTTCCTGCCAAATGTCTCTTAAAATCTAGTAATGCATCCAGTCTCTGAAACCCTGCGCTAGTGTCACCACTGGAGATTCAGCTAGGAGGGGAGCAGATCTGTCAAGGGAGACATCTGCTATTGAGTTGTTGTTCACTCGAAGACCATGGAGCCTCCCCACCACAATAGCGTATCAGCCTCCCTCATCAATATAGGTTTTTTCCATGTCCGGGTGGACCCCTGGTCAAACACATATCAGAGTCTCTCTGGAAAAGGTCAAGTAGCCAGTGCCCTTATCACATTGGTTTTCCTGGAGAAATGCAACATCCACCGTTCTGCACTTCAGATATGTCAGGACCTTGTACAGATTGTTCTTTGAGCCAATACCCCGTACATTACAGGTCAGGAAAGAATATTGCATCAACCATTCCATATCAGCATAGTCGCTGTACAGCCAGTCTGCCCCTCTCCCCGCCTCCACCAACTCCCACCTCTGGCCATCCCATGAACCGCACATCTGGTCTCAAGAGCACCAATAGTGGGTAGACACAACACAACAATCCCCACCTCCCACTGCCTAGGTCAGGTAGCAACCATTCCCCGTCCAAAACAATGAACCAAAACATGATGTAAGAACCCAACTCTCAGTACTACACTGTCGTACAATGGTTTTCTCATGATGGTGTGGTTGTCGCTGTATTTGTCATGAAGGCTGCTTCACACTGACTCTATCAGAAGAGGATGAGGAAGGATCCAAGTTATAAGGGCTGGCTCGCCCGTACCTTAGTGGGTTATCTGCCCCAGCCATTCCTTGAGGGCATAAGCATGTCAAGAAAAGGCCTCCCGAGGGCATGGACCCAAAAGCAAGGGATTAAAGCAAGGGCAGAGTCAGAGATTGTCCGTGAGCCTAGCATGATCATATGGCCGGGATACCCGCCACCCCCTCCCAACACCAATTCCCCAAGGGGAGGAGACAGACACAGGTTTGAGCTTTTGGAAGGTGGGGGGGAGTTACCCCCCCGGCCGTATTTATTAAAATATGAAACAAAATTTAAAACATTAAATAAAAACGTTTCATAAATTATGTACAATTTTACTTTCATTACATTTTTGATGAAGACATGTTCTTTGGCTAACCTTAACAGATCTCTAATACAAAGGTTTCCTAGCCGAGTCTATCATCCTGAAAATGCATACATTCTAAATTAAAATTGTACATCCTAGCATTAAGGGCCAACGGCAAGGTCTTAACCGTTGTCAGATCCCTACTTTGGCTAACCTTAACAGATCTCTAATACAAAGGTTTCCTAGCCGAGTCTATCATCCTGAAAATGCATACATTCTAAATTAAAATTGTACATCCTAGCATTAAGGGCCAACGGCAAGGTCTTAACCGTTGTCAGATCCCTACTACCAAACTCCCGCCCTCACGGTGTGAGTGGCGCATGCGCAGAGGACTTTACCCTCGTTGCCAACTGTAACTTCCCTTGTCGTGGGGGCCCCCTTTCACTCGACGCCATCTTAAAGGTCGTCCGAGTCCCCGTGTGAGGTATCTGTAAGAAGGACAGCGTGGACTCCCCCCCTTCCCCACATTCTCTTCCAACGTCGCGGATATCCGGCCCCCGGGAAATTCGTAGGAGGGGCATCTAGCCGTCTCCCCCCTGGGAGGGGCCTATGGCCGTCTCCCCCTGGGCGACCCATCCGTAGTGGGTGCCGCCTACCCGTGGGAGGGGCCAATGGCCGCCTCCCCCCGGGCGCTCCCATCCATTCTGGGTGGCGCCCCCCCCTAGGGACCTTGAAATTACTGCTTACCGATCATGACCTTACCGCCCGACCAAAAAATAAATACGACAGTTGTTTTACCTACTAAGGGACGAAAAATTTGCCTAATCTGAAACAGTTTGACGATTCATCAACTTTCCATATCTACAAAGGGAAAAAGGTCCTAAAGCACAAGACAATTTCATTATGTGATACCCTCCTTTACTTTTCTCCAAAGGAAAAACGGCCTTTGCACATTTATTCAATCCAAGGCATACATAAATGCTGAAACAACGTGACTGCATCTCTTTAATACAATCGGATATCATCAACAATTACTTTATTCAAACAAACATTGCAAGAGGGGCTGGTGGGTGGGTCAAAATTGCCGCTTGTTCCGTCGAGGGCTCACGAGCAACGAGTGGTGCAGCCTTCAGAGCACTGGAACAAGAGGACGCTTCTTTGGATTCCCGCTCTATTTATCCGTCTGCGGGAGGGCGGGGACCCTCCTCAGGTACGCCAACTGGGCTCGGTCTTCCGGGCGGGTGTCTAGGACAACCCCTTCTGGGCGGGAAGGGCGTGCTCCGGCTACGCCGCTTTGGGCATACCAGCCGAACCACGCCCCCGCCCAAAATGGTTTCCCGGGGGGATCGGGGCACCCATCCATACGTTCGGGGGGACCGAGTGGTCTTCCCTTTCCATATGGCCGGGATGCCCGCCACCCCCTCCCAACACCAATTCCCCAAGGGGAGGAGACAGACACAGGTTTGAGCTTTTGGAAGGCGGGGGGGAGTTACCCCCCCGGCCGTATTTATTAAAATATGAAACAAAATTTAAAACATTAAATAAAAACGTTTCATGTACAATTTTACTTTCATTACATTTTTGATGAAGACATGTTCTTTGGCTAACCTTAACAGATCTCTAATACAAAGGTTTCCTAGCCGAGTCTATCATCCTGAAAATGCATACATTCTAAATTAAAATTGTACATCCTAGCATTAAGGGCCAACGGCAAGGTCTTAACCGGTGTCAGATCCCTACTACCAAACTCCTGCCCTCACGGTGTGAGTGGCGCATGCGCAGAGGACTTTACCCTTGTTGCCAACTGTAACTTCCCTTGTCGTGGGGGCCCCCTTTCACTCGACGCCATCTTAAAGGTTGTCCGAGTCCCCGAGTGAGGTATCTGTAAGAAGGACAGCGTGGACTCCCCCCCTTCCCCACATTCTCTTCCGCCGTCGCGGATATCCGGCCCCCGGGAAATTCGTAGGAGGGGCATCTAGCCGTCTCCCCCCTGGGAGGGGCCTTTGGCCGTCTCCCCCTGGGCGACCCATCCGTAGTGGGTGCCGCCTACCAATGGGAGGGGCCAATGGCCGCCTCCCCCCGGGCGCTCCCATCCATTCTGGGTGGCGCCCCCCCTAGGGACCTTGAAATTACTGCTCACCGATCCTGACCTTACCGCCACAGGCCGGATAGTTGACCGACTATCCGGCCCCCACACCTCCTAAAGGTCATGCCTCCACAAACCCCTTAACCATGCTATGAAGTCTCCTATGAGTAAATCATTCCCCGCCCTGGACAGGTGAACCCCATCATTCAAATAAAAGTGATCACCCCGAATACACCCATGGGGAATGCTATGCAAATGCACGGAGCGAAACAGTTTCCCAATTTTATTGTTGACCCTCTTTACCGAGTGGTTCAACGCTGACACAGAGAAACCCCCCGCCAAACTTTCCTGGGGATCATGTGGGACCAGGCGATTGTGCACCCCGGGAGCCTCTTAGCCAACCAGCTGACTGCCGACAAAATGTGTTCCACTAACACTCGTCTTCCCAGTCTTACCAAGTCATTGCCCCCCAAGTGTACTATGACTATAGATGGCGGTGACCTTTGCCGCCCTAAGAGACCCTCCACAAATGTTTGAAATTGGTCAAAACAGAGGCCTCCCTTCCCATGGAAGGACACTCTAAACCCGTATTCCCCAGATGCGTGAGTCGCGTCACCTGCCATGAATACATCCCCGGCGCGCCTCACGTATGAGTGGCCCATGACCCATACCACTTGTTCTCCAGACGGTGATCCTCGACCGCTGGTCTCCTGGTGATGGGTTGACTCCAAATTCCGCCCCGCGTCACAGGCTTGCGAAACTGTAATCCAAACAAAAGACAACAAGCGTGAGTGCATTCCATCAGTCTTTTACAACATGTGCAATCGCACATACCTCTTGAAGCAGTTCGAGGACCAACGGCCTAGCTGTTTCACTTCTTCCGCACCCAGACCCCGGGCCGTAGCCTCAGTAGCAGCCCCTATTCTGAATGAGTGGGTCCCAAAATCGCACGGGTCCATGCCCGCCGCAGCGATTGTAAGTGCTAGCAACCTCTGAAACTGAAATCTCGTCAGAGGGGTGCCATCCTTGTGCCTAAGCAGGCTCCCTCCCCATGTCGCCGGCCTCTGTGCCAAGTATTCCTCTAAACACTTCATCGGACAAGTGGGACACCCTCGAGCGCGCTGCACAACCACGCTATCCCCCATAGCTTCCTGGTCTGTCTTGGACCTGGCTATCGAGATCAGCATCGAATCACCACGTATTTGGACGTGATCCCTACATAAGCCTCCCTCCATATCTTTCTTGTTCCTCGCCACAAGTTCGCTTACCCGCATGGCCCCATGAAATGCCAAGGCGAAAGCTGCCCGGAACAGAACTGCTTCGGAAGGGGAGGAGCATGTCTCATCCAGCTTTGCTAAAAGCCGAGACAATCTTTCCAAACCAATCGGGCGTCTCGTATCCTGTCTGCGACCCTCCAGGCGTTGCCAGCCGCGGAGCGCCTTCCTGACTAAAAAGGTACCCGTTGGGTCCCTTACGCCGTGGAGCTGTGCCATGAATGATATGGCCGCCCTATGTCTGTTGGCAGTCGCGGCTGATCGGCCTTCTCTATGCAGCGCTACTAAGAACCCCAGGAAGGATTCCTCCTGCCCCCAGCTATGTCTCCCTGCCGGGCTCAAAAAGGCGCAGTAAGAACGAAACGCTCCCTCATAAGCCTTCCTTGTCCTGGGAGCTAAGCTGGCTGCCACGAGGTCTTGTAATCCGGGGCACCGATCAGCCATAGTGCTTCGGGGAACGGTGCTGCTACAAGGTCCGCTGTGGGTAGATAGCCCCTGAATGCCTGCATGTGTGAACGAGAGAGTGCATCAGCTGCATTATTCAGTACACCCGGCACATGTTTTGGCCTGAACGGTACATTCAATCTCATGCAACGTAACACAATCTCTTTCAACAGTCTCAAGATCCACTTGCAGCGGGCTGCCTGCCGATTAATGCACTCAACCACAGTCATATTGTCCGACCAAAACACTACTGAGCGGTCCCTAAAATCGTCTGGCCATGCCAACAGAGCCACCCAAATGGGAAATAGCTCCAAGAACCCAATGTTACCTGTTAGGCCACTGGAGTGCCACCACGTCGGCCATACTTGCGCCGACCATCGGTTACCAAAGATGGCGCCGAATCCCACGCTCCCGGCTGAATCGGTCCACAAACCCAGTCCGTTCGACGATGCTGGGGGTTTGTTCCACACTACTCGACCGTTGAAGTCCGCCAGAAATGCCAACCAAATGCGCATATCCTGGCAAACTTCTGCCGACAGTCTCGTGCGGTGGTGTCCCTCCTTGAGGCCGACCATAGCTTGTGCAATGGAGCGTGAGAATGGGAGAGCCATCGGTATTACTCTCAAGGCAAAGTTAAGCTGACCCACTGTTTGTTGTAGCTGGTGCAGGGTCACTTTCTCTTTGCCCAGGCATTGTGTTAAGGAAGCCCTGAACTTGGCCACCTTCTCCATTGGCAAACGGAAGCATCCTTCCACTGAATCGAGCTCAATTCCCAGAAACTCCAGTGAAGTAGATGGCCCCACCGTCTTACCTGGTGCCAATGGGACTCCAAACTCCTGCATGAGAATGCAGAAGTCCTGCAGTGCCTGTGCACATTTCACATTGCCGGCCGGCCCCAAGAACAGGAAGTCATCTAAATAGTGCATCACTTGTCTATGCCCTGTGACCTCAGTGAATGCCCATTCTAAAAAGCAGCTGAACATCTCAAAATAAGCACAAGAAATTGAGCAACCCATGGGCATGCATTTATCCATGTAATACTCCCCTTGGAACGTAAATCCTAGCAAGCGTTGGTCCCGCGGGTGTACCGGGAGCAACCTGAATGCCGATTCGATGTCCGATTTAGCCATCAGAGCACCGGGGCCCAGGTGATTAAGTAGGGCAACAGCATCGTCGAACGATGCGTACCGAACTGAACAGACATCCGGATCAATGGCTTCATTCACCGAAGCGCCCCTCGGGGCCGATAGATTGTGAATGAGTCTATATTCCCCTGGGTCTTTCTTCGGGACCACTCCTAGAGGTGAACACACGAAGTCCGCCACCGGCGGGCATGGAAAAGGTCCTGCCACCCGCCCCAAGCTGACTTCTTTGGTAATTTTCCTGGCTGCCACTGCTGGGTTGTGTTGGACGGATTGCTGATTTTTACAAAAGGGGGTCCCCCGAAAGGTCCCCGCCGGGATGTTGAAGCCATATAGGAAACCATTCCTCAAAATCCCGGCGGATACATGATCAGGGTATATGTTCAACCAGGGAGTCAAAGCCATGATGTCGACGGGTGAAGACGATTCTTTCCCAAGCATCACCTCACTCTTGCTTGGACCCCCCCTTTCCTCCTGAACCACTGTTCTTGGATCTACAGCTACTCTCCGGGTGTGAGGAGTTAGTTCCCACAGCCCGCACAAGCATGCCGGAACCTACATGTTCCCGGGGGTCAGTTACAGTTACCTCTGTTGAAACCCCAACAAACCCCGCGCTTGCCCCCATTTCCGCCAGTCTTGGGCTGTGATTCCCCACCGGCGCTTGCTCGAAAGGGCTGCGTTGGCCTTTGCTGAATTGTCCCATGCCCGCTCCCGCCCGGCGAGGACGTACCTGCCGATCCCTGCAGGAGCTGCCTGTGCCATGATACCGTGTCGGGGCAATCCCATGTCAAAGTTACATCAAACTCTTTAGACTTTCGGAATTGCATATCATATACTTTCCACTCATTCCCCCCGTACATGTTATAAAAATCCATGATCCTATTCTGGTAACAAGATAGCTCGGGCAACACTTCAGGCTTACGTTCCCCCATTACTGCCGTAAAAATAGAGAAGGCCTTCACCCAGTTCGCTACGGTCTCGTCGACCCTGAATTCCGCCATCTTGGCCCGCCATACGCTGGGGTGCCATAAGTCTTTCTGGGTCTTTGCGTATTCCATCTCACGATGGTCGGTCAATAATCAAAACATATTAACATACTTGTCCCCCCATATCAATTCCTTCGTGGCCGCTGGGATGTGCTGTGCCACCCTCTCGCGCCTTGAAGGCACTGAACTTTCCCCCACCATTGGCAATGGGTTCTTACCGGGTACAACAGCCGTGTCTCCTGTCTTTTCCCGGCCAACCGTAGTTATTCCTGGCGTCACCTGTGGGGAAACAGAAGGAACATTCGCCGTCCCGGCTTCTCTCGACTGCCGTAACTGCTCGATTATTAATCTAGCTTCCTCGGCCGGATCCCCCGCCGCCATTGCCCCCCCTGCTTTCTTTTTAAGCCAGGGCAACACTGCCGCTAACTGAAGAGCCAGTTCTGGGGGCATCTGATCATCATTAACCGGGGTAATTACAACAGGGATTGGTAAACCTATATCCGGACTCGGTACCGGGCTGTCCACCGGTGTGATGGGGGCAGCTGGGGACACCTCCGGAACTGGGTCCTCCCCGGAAACCGCCCTCTTCTTAATACGTTTCCCCCTACCCTCAGGGCCGACTCCCGGCAAGGCCGGGCCTATCACCTTCTTAGGACGGCCCGAGGGGTTGTTCTGTGCCGCTAACTGCTTTTTCACATCGGCCAAACCTCGACCGATCGAATCTACTTTACCCAGTTTACGGTCCATGATCGCCATTCGGTTCGACAAGGTGCGCAGTACCTTCTCCAGCTCGGAGCTCTTTCCCGCTTTTTTGCCGGCCATAGCTTCGATTACTCCGCTCTAGTCGATTGACGAGGTCCCAGAATCTTCACACTCCTGGTACTGAAAAAGAAACAACAAGATTACGAGTTCTCGAAATTGCCGCTTGTTCCGTCGAGGGCTCACGAGCAACGAGTGGTGCAGCCTTCAGAGCACTGGAACAAGAGGACGCTTCTTTGGATTCCCGCTCTATTTATCCGTCTGCGGGAGGGCGGGGACCCTCCTCAGGTACGCCCACTGGGCGCGGTCTTCCGGGCGGGTGTCTAGGACAACCCCTTCTGGGCGGGAAGGGCGTGCTCCGGCTGCGCCGCTTTGGGCATACCAGCCGAACCACGCCCCCCGCCCAAAATGGTTTCCCGGGGGGATCGGGGCACCCATCCATACGTTCGGGGGGAACGAGTGGTCTTCCCTTTCCAAATGTCTGGCGGTGAATTCCTCAGAAACAGATTCAGAGTCTGCCCGTAGCAAAAGGTGGAGCGTTGGTCCTCAGGTGATTGCATGGGGAGGCCCTCAAAGAAGATGCTGCACCCAGTGCTGCAGCTCTGTCCTATGCTGCTGGGCTTTCTGTTGGGTGCATGCCATGAGTTCTCTCCTGGCATCTGCATTTCAGGTTCATGGGTCAAGGGTCCACGTTCCATGCAGTGCCCCTATTATAGATTTCCAGCCAATCCCAAACCGAGGGTGGATCACTGAAGAACACCATGCTGTTGCCAGCTATGATTTTGACACGTGAAGGGAATAAGAGCATGTAGTGAATACCCATCTCTCAATTCTAATATGGCATCTGAGAAGGACACCCTCTGTTGCTGAACCCTCTTCGTGTAATCTGAGAAGATAGTGCCTCCACGTTCTCCAGCTGGAAAATCGGGCATCTATTACTTTTTCCAGAATGAAGTTGCTATCCTGGAAATGCAGTAAATGGGCTACCACTGGGCACCCCAAGTTGTGGCTGCTTTGCATGAACCATGTGTGTCTGCTCCAGAGCGAAGAACTGCAATAGGGCACTGGAAGCAACCACTGTGGACAGCCAGGCCTTCAGGAAAGCCACTGCATACTCGTGTACTCCAACAATTCTAATATTATTATGCTGGCTGCGCCCCTCTGCATCCTCAGCTCATTTAGCCAGCAATTCTATGTGCCGGGTGGGTACCATCACCTTGTCCTGCAGACCTCGGAATTGGGTTCCACACACAGCGCCTCTGAGTTTCTCTTCACCTTGTCAGAAAGATTGTGGTAGTCGTCCCAGAGGATTCCAAAATCAATAGAGAGTAAAAGTCCAGTTTACCCATGGAGGCTGGTGCCACTGCCTTCTGAGGCTTCAGAGGGTTCATATTGTGCATCAATCACCACCTCCCTGACTCCATTGGTGCGGACCATGGTGCCCAGGAGGATCCCCCACTCCCATCATGAGATTCAGAAAGGTAAGGTTAGCACTGCAGGTTAGCGGAAGGTGAGGTTTCGCAGGTGGTATCAGGCATCCAGTTGGTGAGGCTTGGTGATCCATCACCTCTGACCTGAATCTGCGGATCACTGAAACAATATCGATGTCAACAATATCGAATTACAAAAATATTGAGGAAAAAATATAGAATACCAAAATATCGACCTCCTATCTCCAAACAGGTAAGTACAAAAATATTGAATAAAAAATCTCGATGTAAAAAATATAGTTAGTCAAAATATCGATTTTTTAAAAATGCTTTAAATTAATTAAAAATGAATGAAATAATAAATATAATTAACTTAAACATACTTAAAATACTTAAATAACCTTAAAAATAATAAATAATTAATGTAAGTTAAAAAGCATACAAATGTATTTATTAATACATATATACACACACACACACACATATATATATATATATATATATATATATATATATATATATATATATATACATATACGTAATATTAATAAAAAAATGACAATATTTTTACCGTAGGATAGCGGAAAGGATAAAATGTACTATTACCACTCCAGTGAGTGCAACAGTAGGGAAAGCGTTGGATAGCTTAGGGGTAAAAATTACTATTCCCACTCAAGAGAGTGCAACAGTAGGGAAAGCGTTGGATAGCATAGGGGTAAAAATTACTATTCCAACTCCAGAGAGTGCAACAGTAGGGAAAGCGTTGGATAGCGTAGGGGTAAAAATTACTATTCCAACTCCAGAGAGTGCAACAGTAGGGAAAACGTTGGATAGCGTAGAGGTAAAAATTACTATTCCCACTCCAGAGAGTGCAACAGTAGGGAAAGCGTTGGATAGCGTAGGGGTAAAAATTACTATTCCAACTCCAGAGAGTGCAACAGTAGGGAAAGCATTGGATAGCGTAGGGGTTAAAATTACTATTCCCACTCCAGAGAGTGCAACAGTAGGGAAAGCGTTGGATAGCGTAGGGGTAAAAATTACTATTCCAACTCCAGAGAGTGCAACAGTAGGGAAAGCGTTGGATAGCGTAGGGGTAAAAATTACTATTCCCACTCCAGAGAGTGCAACAGTAGGGAAAACGTTGGATAGCGTAGGGGTAAAAATTACTATTCCAACTTCAGAGAGTGCAACAGTAGGGAAAGCATTGGATAGCGTAGGGGGACAAATTACTATTCCAACTCCAGAGAGTGCAACAGTAGGGAAAACGTTGGATAGCGGAAGGGTAAAATTTACTATTCCCACTCCAGAGAGTGCAACAGTAGGGAAAGCGTTGGATAGCGTAGAGGTAAAAATTACTATTCCCACTCCAGAGAGTGCAACAGTAGGGAAAGGGTTGGATAACGGCAGGGTAAAATTTACTATTCCCACTCCAGAGAGTGCACCAGTAGGGAAAGCGTTGGATAGCGAAGTGTAAAAATTACTATTCCAACTCCAGAGAGTGCAACAGTAGGGAAAGCGTTGGATAGCGTAGAGGTAAAAATTACTATTCCCACTCCAGAGAGTGCAACAGTAGGGAAAGCATTGGATAGCGTAGGGGGACAAATTACTATTCCAACTCCAGAGAGTGCAACAGTAGGGAAAACGTTGGATAGCGGAAGGGTAAAATTTACTATTCCCACTCCAGAGAGTGCAACAGTAGGGAAAGCGTTGGATAGCGTAGAGGTAAAAATTACTATTCCCACTCCAGAGAGTGCAACAGTAGAGAAAGCATAGGGGTAAAAATTACTATTCCCACTCCAGAGAGTGCAACAGTAGGGAAAGCGTTGGATAGCATAGAGGTAAAAATTACTATTCCAACTCCAGAGAGTGCAACAGTAGGGAAAGTAAATACTTCATATATAAATATAAATAAATTAAATATTAATACAAATTACTAAATAATTAAAAGTAATTAACAATTTTATGTAATATAATAATTAATCAATTAAAAATAAAAAGTATTTATTAAAAAGTATTACCTATAAATACAAATTATTTACCAATTAACAATTAATTATTTAACAATTAAAAATAATCACAATTTTGATTTTTTTTTAAATTAATTACTATTAAATTACTTCCCACCCTATTCCCCTACAAACCCACAACCCGCAACATAAAATAATTTAATAAAATTAACATAATTATCAATTAATCCATTAATTAAAATAAATGATCAATTATATTTTATTTAATTACCAATTAAATATTTAATATCACTTAATTAAAAATAAATACCAATAAATAAAATAAAAATGTAATTAATTATAATTAAATTACTTCCCACCCTATTCCCCTAAAAACCCACAACCCGCAACATAAAATAAATTAATAAAATTAACATAATTATCAATTAATCAATTAATTACAATACATTACCAATTATATTTTATTTAATTACCAATTAAATATTTTAATATCAATTAATTAAAAATAAATACCAATAAATGAATTAAAAAATTTAAATAATTATAATTAAATGACTTCCCACCCTATTTCCCTATAAACCCACAACCCGCTACAGAAAATAAATTAATAAAATTAACATAATTATCAATTAATCAATTAATAGAAATAAATTGCCAATTATATTTTAATTACTTACCAATTAATAATTAATTAACAATTAATTTAAAATAAATACCAATAAATAAATTAACATATTAAATGAATTATAATAAAAATACTTCTCACCCTATTCCCCTATAAACCAACAACCCGCTACAGAATTATATTACGCAAAAATAAAATACCATAAAATTAATTAATTAAAATAAATTAGAAAATAAATATACACTTTCACACATATAGTAACATAAAAATACTTTAAAAAATTAGATATTATTAAAAAATATTAACTTACCTCAAATTCGATATTTTTGTTGTCTATATTCTGTCCATTCTATATTTTTGCTGTCTATATTCTGTCCATTCTATATTTTTGTTTTCTATATTCTGTCTATTCTATATTTTTGTAGTCTATATTCTGTCCATTCGTGTCCGTTCTATATTTTTAATTTGATATTAATGTAAATCGATAATAAAAACTCGATATTTTGACTGTATACCCTGAGTCTGCATGGTCCCAAGCAGTCACTTGCAGTCCACCCCACAGTTTAGAAGACACCCGATCACAGCTTCTGTGGGGGTCCCCGTGCTCTGCAGCTGGTCCAGGTCTATCTGCTTCAGAAGAGGGGGGGCATCAGAACCCTAGTGACAAGCACCTCTAGTCATTGTTCTGCTTTCCTGTCCCTGTGTACAAGGGTGAAGGAATGCTCATACTGCTTCTAAGTTATTGCTCGTCCATTTTACTCCTGTTACATCTGCGTGTAATTCCAATATTTCAAATACTTCGTTGGTGCTTTTATGAATCCACATGTAAGGTGTCATGCTGTTTACAATAGCTTCCAATATTCAAGATGTGCTCATCCGGACCTCTTTTTCAAGAATACGACGAAGCGTGCATGATTTGTCCAAGGCAATATTTTTTATTATAACCCAATGCCTTTCGAGCTTAAACAAGCTCTTCTTCAGGGGTAACTGCAAATCACAATTTAAAAAGACTATTACTACAATGTCGTTAATATCACATGTACTGTAATCCATGTTTCCCTTATTGCCTAGTTTCTACCCAATAAAAGTGTTAAAAAACATCACCTAGCCTAGCCATATGGATATTTTAACAGAAAAATATCGATCCCCCAGTGCCGATTTATCATTACCTCCAGTGAACAAGCAAAAAGAGAATAAATGCTTTTCTGTCCCACCTAACTCCCCCTACACAAGGCTCCAGTGGAGTAGGCCGGCGGAGCCGACCATGTCAAGCCAGAAGCCCCACGTAGGGGGTATGACCAGTCTCTTCCACGGTCTCTGTAGAGTCTCACCTGGCCACGTCCCAGGTCCCCAGCAAAGGTTTGTGTTTTGAACCCCCAGGGAGGAGGCACTGCCCTGAAGGGTCTTTTATCCGGCTCAGAGGTGGATGGGTTGCTCACTGCTGATCATTGCCACCTTCCGCCATCTAAGACTCCAGTTCTTAGCCATTGTGTCTCCGCTCCGCTCGGCCCTGCTGGGGAATACTACTTCGCCTCCGCCACACATTCCCAAAGCATCAGGCTGTGGGGGGGTCCTGTTCTGATGGTCCTGAGTACCCAATATCTCTAGGGAATCAGTGGTAGTTCCCCAAGCTCCTCTAGTGCGCGGCCAACTTGGCTGATGGCCACACCACCCAGGCGCCGTTCTGGTATAAGCGCTTTTGGGCATGATCTTGCATACTGCCTCTAAACCCTTCTGATTGATTCACACACCAGTTTGGATGCTTCCTGAAGCAGAGCTGAATTCTTGTAACGTTCGGTATACAATGGGATTTGGGGGTCAGTCAACCAAGGGGAGGTCTTTCCCCCACAGGTATTTTGGGGCAGCGGTGCAGTACAGCAGTGCAGTCTCAGGGGCTGCACCTGTTTTGGTTGGGTTCTTTTGGGCTAATTTTGGGCTATGGAGATAGTTCATTATATAAGGCGGATATTTATGGTCACAGCCACCATTTTGTAGTTGGTGATATGGTGGCTGTACATTTAAAAGTATTTTTTGTAGTGTGTGTTATTGTAGTCATGTCAAAGAGCCGAGGCGAGCAAACCTTGTAGCAACTGGCTGAGGCGGGACAATTGGACCTGCCGGCAGTAGGCGCTGTATTGGGAGGCGGCCTGGCTCGGCTGGCTTCTGAGGGTGTCGCGGCATCAGTGCTGGCCTGCGCACCGCTGCGCTGCAGGGCCCTAGAGAGACCAGGTGAGCTAGTGGCCCAAGGGTGTGCGGAGCATGCCACAGGGAGAAAGCAAAACCCATGTGGCATGTACTCCCGCCAAAGGGATCCTGAAATGAATAACGAGGCAGGACTCTGTGAGGAGAATGCACGTGGATCCTCGGTGAGGGAAGCGAGGGAGCGGGATAAAGCTGGTTGCTAAGCAGCCCTAAAGAGCCAGACTGCTCAAGAAATTGAGGCAGACATGGGAGAAGTAGAGGGAGGGAGCATGGCCAATGTGCAGCATTCGACCATTGAAGCTGCAGTGAGATTTGAAGAGGAAAGTATCAGGAGGGCCTGGGAGCACGTTAAGCAGACAACAATGGGGCTGAGTGACAGGGAGGTGGAGGGGTGATTGAAATAGGTCTCACTAGACTTGGGAGGATGGCTGGATAGGGCCCTGGTGTGGGTCAACGCAAAATTTGCCAAGCCACAGGTACAAGCTGTGCCTGTGACTGGTCAACCGGAGGGAGATCTCAGGCAGGTCAGGGGATCAGCTGCTAGGTGTCCTTGCATCAAAGTGCTGCCAGGGGCCCGCAATCAGCAATGGTAGCAGAGTTACTGGAGTAGAGTGATGGGGGGACGACAGGGAATAAGAGGAGATAGAGAGTGTACAGAGGGATTGGGGAAGGAGTAGGTCAACAGAGGTAGGTGGTGGATGCCTGGTGAGGATGTACTTTAGGCCCAGTACAAGCAGGTGGATAGCCAAGACTGCAGGTCTTGGTAGTGCAGCTAGGGAGTCACAAGGAGTGCAGGGCACAGGTGAGAAAGTGCCAGAACTTCCAGAGGTGTGGGTAGGTGGTTGTGGGTGCCAGACGAGGAGGCGCCTGGGGAGAAGGGTGTTCTAGGTACCAGCACATCAGGCCTCCCTTTCCTTTTGCAGGCAGGTGGTTCTGTAGAAGTGGCGGACTGGTCAGAGCCTCATGCTGCTCAGTTACCCCGAGGAGATGGGGAGGCAGGACTTAGGGTGGCCAGCTGGATGACGGTGGTGGATGGCACGATCACAGACACGCAAAGGTCCAGAGTGGCCTCATCAGTGCAACCAACTGGAGTCTGGTGCGACCCCCAGTGACGCTACGCATGGCCCGTGGTAGCCTTCATCAACAGAAAGGCTGGGAGGGCAGTTTTTGGGCCCCCACCACGACAGTGAGTGAAGCAGTATTGTAAAACCTGCAGTACATTATCAATGGCAGAGGGAAACAGATGCAGGGAGGGCAGTAGGTGTAGAGACATTGGGTGAAGCCGTGCTTGATTATGATGACGAGAGTTTGGAGGAAGACAAAGTGGTCGATGAGGTGGAGCCACAACTAGTGGAGGCCAGGTGGTGGCAGCAAGATCTGGTCAGATGGAAACGGGGGTGTCTAACACTGTGTATAGTATTTTTCAGGAGGCAATGGATGGTCAACAGCAGTATGGGAGGCTCGGTGTGCCAGAAAGAAGAGGACCCCAGAGCAGGCATTGACATTGGAGCCAGGTAAGGACTTTGAAGAGGGGGCATGCGACTCCAGAATGATATTCATTGGAGTGGATGCAAAGGAATCATCAGAAGGAGGGGGGTCACGAATGTGGAAGGGCCATTATGTGACTGATAGAGGTGTGGGCACAGAAGAGCTCATGATAGGGACAAATGTGATGCAGTTCAGGGGGACAGTAGGCAAGGTAGCAGTACGTCAGGGGGTGCAGCAGGGGGAAGGACGGATTCTGCTGGGACAACCACAACCACACACAAGAAGTCAGGCAGCCAGGAGAGCAAAGAACTAAAAATTAAGAAGCACCCTTATAGGGGGGTTCTAAGCCTCTGGGTGTACACCTTATGTTGGTCACTAAAGAAATAATTTGGAAGGGCGAATATGTGGAAATGCTAAAGTTGCTACACAGGGAGTTGAGGTCCAAAGAGGGGTCCTAGGAGGAGGAGTATGAATTGGGCAGGCAGAAGAAAATGCCATTGACGATAGAGAGTTGGATGGCGGCTTTTTCCAAATATGCTAGTGTATATTGCGAGAAGCACCCGGAGAGATGTGTGGCACTTATCAAGTAAATGGATGCCATACAATAGGCCCAGATCAACTATGGCGGGTACACGTGAGCCCAGTATGAAGAAGAGTTCAGGATACACATGGTGTGGGTCCCTGAGGCGCAGCGGGGGGAGCTGGACACCGACCTTTGGCAGCAGATGATGGGTACCTCTAAATTCGGGAAGACAATTTTTGCATCTAGTGGGTTGCTGATAGTCTAGCGGCCCTTTCAAAGATGTCCCACCTGAGGAAGGGTAGGGGCGATGGCAAAAGGTCAAACAGGGCAGACAGGAGCTTGTTGGAATTTTAATAAGGCTGATGTACAGAGCATTGTAGGTTCTGACGTGAATGTTCTGAATGTGCCAGCAGACATGTACTCATCAATTGCAATGTGGCAGGGGGACAGACGGACACACAAACAAGGAACTGGCAGCAGCACCAGGGATACACAAGGGGTAACATTAGGGGCATACGTAAGACTTTCGGTCCAGAAGTGGGGCACAAAGACCTGCAGGCAAGGGCTCATACACTAATTAATTTGGAGAGGTTGGACTTCTGCCTGGCACAGCACGATCGGAGTGAGGATGCCAGGCTACTAGGGGAGGGTTTTAGATGGGGATTCAAATTGAGGTACGAATGGCCTTTGGAGTGTAGGTGAGTAAACAATTTGAAGTCAGTAGGGATTTTCAGCTGCTAGGCATTCAATTTGAGGCCCAACAGTATGTGGATAAGGCACCAACATTGGGGTGGTCCATATCTTGGGCCTTATGTGAAAGTTTCAGTACCTGTTGCAGTGGCTATTTTCATGGTGCATGGGACACGAGTATGTCACACACTAGCTTGATTATTTATTCAGGTGGGGAACCCCTGTTCCACAGACTGCAAGCAATTGCTGGTAAGCTTTCGACAACTCATGGGGGACCTTGGAGTACCTGTGGCGCCAGAGAAGACAGAGGGACCCATTGCGGTACTGTCATTCCTCGGCATTGAAATTGATTTAGTGCCAATGGAAGCACGCCTTCCAGATGGCAAGAAAATCACAATGAGGTGGCTGCTGGACACAATTTTACCCAAAAACTATTTGACAGTAAAAAAGGTGCTGGTGTTACTGGGGAATTGGCACCAGAGAAGACAGTGGGACCCAGTGCTGTACTGTTATCCCTCTGCATTGAAATTGATTCTGTGGCGATAAAAGCTCGACTTCCGGGTGACAAGAAAATCACGAGATGGCTGTTGGATACAATGTTGACCAAAAAAAAGGTGAAAGGAAAGGAGGCGCAGGTGTAACTGGGGCAATGGTGCCAGAGAAATCAGTGGGACCCAGTGCCATACTGTCATACCTCGGTATTGAAATTGAGTCAATGGCAATGGAAGCTCACCTACCGGGAGACAAGAAAATCACAATGAGGTTGCTGCTTCATGCAATGTTGATGGTAAAAGAGGTGCATGTGTTACTGAGGCACTGTAAAATCATGGGTAGACTACTGTGTGCAGGTAGATAAATTCTGCATACGAATGGGGCTAGCACCCGCAGGGGTACACTTGCAAAACTACCATTTTGGTATATCAGTGGGGTAAAGGAGAATCTGTGTACTTGGCGTTGAGTGCCAAGAGGTGGAATGGTATGCACAAATCTTTTCTGAAGCTGCAGCGGGGGAGGGGGTGTTTGGTCTGTACTGGTGGGGTCAGTGGTGTGTGGAGGAATGGCCCATGAAAGGACCAGGGCAGAGCATGTGGTACAAGTTATTTTGACGTTACTTGACAAAAGTCAGTCTCGCATCACCATCTCAGAAAAGCTGGTGGGCATTGCATTCATGGGTAAACTGTTCTGGAGATATGTTCCTTTGGCAGAGGAGTTGGAGAGGGGATGTTAGAAGGTTGGACCACGGGGGCAAACCGGGAAGGGTCAAAGAGGAGGAAGCTGACATGGGGAACTTTATGTGAGGCTCGCTCTAGTCAATCCATGGCATGCCACAGGGACCATGAAGTGATATTGTTTTCAACCTTGATGGCATGGATGTTTCTGAGTTTTCCGAGATTTCAGAACAGCTGTGCAGGGGGGGAGTGGTAGAGGGGCACTAGGGCTTCACATGGAGGAGGTCAGCCAGGTGCGCACCAAGCCTAAAACCTATACAAGTACAAGACGGATCAGAGGTGCCAGGCAGAGTGGTTTTTGCTGCACAGCTATCCGATTTGTAATTTCTGCCCCTATTCAGTGGGGGTACACTCTTCCTGTGCAAACCAGGCAAGTGGAGGGGTAGGTTTTCTTCATGCGAATGGGAAGCTGATTTCAGCGTCCCTACCTGTTCTTCGCAAAGCGTTGGAATTTTGAGGGGGTAGATGCTATAGGGTATGGTACACATTCCTTCGCATAGGTATGGAAACAGGAGCAGGCAAGTTCAAGTTCAAGTTCGAAATTTGCATAGCGCACTACTCACCCAGAGGATCTCAAGGCGCTTGGGGGAGGTGTGTATTTTACTTATCGAATATCCAAGTCTTTAGTTGTTTTCTGAAGGCGAGGTGGTTCTGAGTGAGGCCGAGGTGAGTGGGGAGAGAGTTCCATGTTTTGGCCGCTAAGTACGAGAAGGATCTCCCTCCCATGGTGGATCTATGGATGCGTGGGATTGTGGCGAGGTCTTGGTTGGATGATCGTAGTTGGCGGGGGGAGTAAAAAGACAGGCGTGTGTTGAGGCATTCGGGTCCTAAGTTGTAGAGGGCTTTGTGGGTTTGGGTGAGGAGGCGGAACGTTATTCTCTTGTTGACGGGGAGCCAGTGTAGGTCTTTAAGGTGGCCGGAAATGTGAGCTTGGCGGGGGATGTCAAGTATGAGTCTGACTGAGGCGTTTTGTATGCGTTGGAGTTTTTTCTGTAGTTTGGCTGTGGTTCCGGCATAAAGGGTGTTTCCATAGTCCAGTCGGCTAGTGACCAGTGCGTGCGTGACTGTCTTTCTAGTTTCGGTGGGGAACCAGCGCAAGATTTTTTTGAGCATGCGTAGGATGTTGAAGCAGGATGACGTGACGGCGTTGACTTGTCTGGTCATCGAGAGGGAGGAGTCTAGGATGAAACCCAGGTTCCGTGCGTGGTCCGTGGGGATGGGAGCTGTTCCCAAGGCCGGAGGCCACCATGAGTTGTCCCAGGCGGAGGGGGATGAGCCTAAGATGAGGGCTTCAGTTTTGTCCGAATTAAGTTTTAGACGGCTGTTCTTCATCCATTCAGCTACTTCTTTCATCCCTTCGTGTAAGTTTGTTTTGGCGGTTTTTGGGTCTTTGGTGAGGGAGAGGATCAGTTGGGTGTCATCTGCGTAAGAGATGATGTTGAGGTTGTGTTGGCGCGCTATGGTTGCCAGGGGACTCATGTATACGTTGAAGAGGGTGGGGCTGAGAGATGGTCCTTGTGGTACGCCGCAGATGACTGGGGTGGCCTCTGATCTAAAAGGGGGGAGGCGGACTCTCTGGGTTCTTCCGGTAAGGAACGAGGTGATCCAGTCCAGTGCTTTTCCTTGTATTCCGATGTTGTTGAGGCGATGTTTAAGGGTGCTATGACATACTGTGTCGAAGGCTGCAGATAGGTCGAGTAGTATGAGGGCAGCTGTTTCTCCGTTGTCCAGAAGAGTTCGAATGTCGTCTGTTGCTGCGATGAGGGCGGTCTCAGTGCTGTGTTTGGCTCGGAAGCCGGACTGTGAAGGGTCGAGGGATTTGTTGGATTCGAGGAAGGCGGCGAGCTGGTTTTTAACTGCTTTCTCAATGACTTTGGCAGGAAATGGGAGGAGCGAGATGGGGCGGTAGTTCTTAAGTTCAGTGGGGTCTGCTGTCGGTTTCTTCAGAAGGGCGCTGAGTTCGGCATGTTTCCAGCTTTCCGGGAAGGTAGCGGAATCGAGGGAGCAGTTGATGATGTCTGTGAGGTGGGGTGCGATGGTGGAGTCTGCTTTGTTGAAGATGTGGTGGGAGCATGGGTCGGTTGGTGATCCTGAGTGGATGGAGTTCATCAGGCGGATGGTGTCTTCAGTGGTGATTGGGTTCCAGGCGTAAAGGTTGTTGGAAGGGGGTTTTATTTCGGAGGAGGAGGGCGTGGATTGGTTTCCAAAGCTGTTATGTATGTCAGCGATTTTGTTGTGGAAGAATGAGGATAGGGAGTCGCATAGGTCTTGAGAGGGGGTGATGTCGTTGGTGCCGGCGGTGGGGTTGGTGAACTCTTTGATGATGTTGAAGAGTTCCTTGCTGTTGTGGGTGTTGTTGTTGAGTCGATCCTTGAATGCTGATTTCTTTGTGGATCGTATCAATTGGTGGTGTTTGCGGGTGGCGTTCTTGAAAGTGGCCAGGTTGTCAGTGGTTGGGTTTTTTCGCCAGGCTTTCTCTAGGGTACGACAGGTCTTCTTGGATTTCTTAAGGTCTTCGTTGAACCATGGGGCTTTTTTGCTGCCTTGCTTGATATGAATGTTTTTCAAGGGTGCTAATTCATCAGCGCAGTGGGTGATCCATTGCGTGAGGTCGGTGGCTGCTTGGTTTGGGTCCAGTGATTTGTCGGGGGGGTTTTGGTGGAGCGATGTGAAGAGCTGGTCGGTGGTAATTTTGTTCCAGTTTCTGCGGGGTACTGGTTGTGGGTGGTTGTGGGTTGTGGTCTTTTTGTAGTCGAAGTGAACACAGCTGTGGTCCGTCCAGTAGAGAGTTGTGGTGTGATTGAAGGAGATATGCTTGCTGGAGGTGAAGATTGGGTCGAGCAGGTGCCCGGCCAAGTGGGTGGGGGTGTCGACAAGTTGTTTGAGTCTGAGGTTGGAGAGGTTGTCCAGAAGGGTGGTGGTGTGGCTATTGTTGTTCTTTTCCAGGTGGAAGTTGAGGTCTCCCAGTAGAATGTAGTCCTCGGAGGGGAGGGCGTGAGGGCTGATGAAGTCAGTGATGTCTTCGCTGAATTGTGTGCGAGGTCCTGGTGGCCTGTAGATGAGGGTGCCTCTGAGTGTGGTCTTGGGGTTGATGTGGATTTGGAAGTGAAGGTGTTCGGCGGCTGTGAGGGTGTCCTCAGAGTTGGTTGTGATACGGATGGTGTTCTTATGGACGATAGCGATGCCTCCTCCTGTTTGGTTGATGCGGTCTTTTCGGATGATCTTGTAGCCGTCTGGGATGGCTATGGCGATGTCAAAAGCTGACGAAGTGTTCATCGATTTTTCTGTAAGGAAGGCGACGTCCGGCGAGGTGGTGTCGAGTAGGTTCCAGAGGTCAATTGCGTGGCTGTGGACCGAGCAGGTGTAGAGCAGGATGCACTTCAGATGGTTTGTGTTGGATCTCTGTTTGGAGTTTGTGGATTTGGTGTGGTTCTTGGTGCAGTCGAATTTTCAGGATTGGCAGGAGAAGGGTCCATGGGTGAGTCCAGGTGCGGCTTGGTAGCAGTTTGGTGAGCGGCCGGGGTTAAGGGCGGAGAGGGTAGCGGCGTCGTACGTGATGCGGGTGGGGGGCGTCCGCAGCGCTGAACGCTGCGCGTAAAGGCATCTGTCATATGTGGCTAGTGGAAGGGGAGGGGCGTGGGAGGGGCAGCTGGGAGGCGGGAGCGGGGTGGGGAGGACGGGCTCCAAAGGCACAACAAACAAAATGGAAGCGAAGCAAAGCCGAGTGAGGCTGGGACACAGAGTGAGGTAACGCACCAGCAACAATCAGGCACAGAGAATATTAGGTAACAGGCAATGAGAGCGCCACGGGACCAGCAGAGCAAAAGAGCAAATGCACAATTTCCCCACACAGCGCAAATAAGTCAAGGCAGCATAAGAGGCACTAAAGCGCTTTGAAATCAGGCGGCGCTAATGGGCAAATAGAGCGCTATGAGCGCTATGAGATCCTAGCAGGCACCGAGTTTAAAGAGCACAGAGCAATGCAAACGAAGTCAGTAACGATACACAAGGAGGCCAGGGAGCGTGGGAGCGACCGCTTCTGATGGAGTCAGGACGAGGCTGGAGTCACAAAATTAAAATGAGCTTGGGTAGGTGGTGATCAGACTGCTTCTGGCATTAGGTACAAGGGGGAGAAGGGGTTTGCTAAGCCATGGTTGACTTTTTCAATTGCTTTTCATGTTTTCCAGGTTCTGTGACTGACCGGAGGCCCTGGGATTGGTGGTGTGGATTGTAGTACACTCTTGCATCAAATGAGTAGTGTGGCACGCAAGACAGAGGAGTCATGGAGGGCACCTGGGTTTCGACTTCAGCCTGGTGCATTTTAGGCAGAATGGCAAAGGAGTGGAAAGAATTGTTGTCTTGTTTGAACTCCACAATGGTAAAGGGTTGGTGTCTGGATGGTTTGGTGCCACGTTTTGTGGACTGAGTTTATTCCTAGGAGGATCTATAAAGCAGTTGTGAAACTAGCCGCAATAGATGCCTAAATTTGCAGGGAAGGTCTTATTGTCAAACATTTCGATTTATATGACAGTGTAGAGCTTTTTAGGAGAGATTGTGTACATTTGTCTGAATATGCTATGGATTTATACTTTCTCCAGTTGTGAGAAGTATTGGCGGCCAAATGGCACCTTAGGTACTGAGCATCGAGGGAGGGGCAGGAAAAGGGGATTGTGGGAGCCCCATCCCTTTTTCTGGGTGGCGGTTGGCTAAAAAGTTGGCAGGGACTTAGCGAATGTTATTGTTGTTGACTGCTGCAATCCAGGCTGAAAGGGAACGGGTAGATAAGATCATACCTGGCAGAGGCTGGAAGTTACGTTCATTAGGAAGTTAAGTTAGTTAGAGGTTAATAGATGCAGTAAACCTGGTTGAGAGTTTAAAGATCTCAAGTGCAGAAGATCAGCACAGGAGGAATTAGAAACTTGCAGATTTAAGGTTGTTGGGGGGTGAGACATGTAGGTGTGGTGGTAGTTTAACATAGGTGAGCATTAATTGGTGTCAGTGGTCTGTGCTTCACCCCCTTTTCCCCAATGTACTTGTGGAAAGGCATGTGGCGAGATGCAGTGGATCCTGTTGACATTGCGGGATCTTTGTGACACTGTGTGACTGGAAAACAATGGATTATAATTTGGGGCTAGCCCATAACCTCAATCTCTTAGTAAACAATGCCCGCACTTTTCATGCCAATCATCTTATCGCCTCCAGCTGTGAATATTTCGTCAACGTCAATAGGTTTCCTAATCTTGTCACCACCCACCCACCATGGCAGTCTCACTCAGGTTATCAATTTGAGATTATAGGCCTTAGAAACAATATGGTCTCAGGGTCAGAAGTCATGTTTTTAAAACCCTCACCTTCTGTCAGCCATGTCTCCCTGAGGGTTGTATGACGTTACAATGCATGCTTTCACCATGCATGCCGTTACAACAATTTATTTTTACCCCAACTTGCAGTCATGGGTGCGCTAGAGTTTGGAATAGTATAATTTACTATTCCAACTCCAGTCTGTGCAACAGTAGGGACGGTGTTGGAGTTAAATCCAATAAGTTATAGCCCCTACAGCAAGCCAGTTTCATTGTAATGGCATACAGGGTAAAAGCTTGCCTTGTAATGCATGCGTTGCAACGGTCGTTTCCCCTCCCTGAGTACCTCCAGAGTTACACACACACAGGGATAAGCTGGATTGATAGATCTCCATACCCATCTTGTTTACACCTAGGCTTAAGATGGGAGGTTGGAGAATTCATCTGTTTTACAATTCACACCTGGTAGAAGAGGCTGGCTGACTATGTGTACGTCTCACGATACAGCTGGTGGCAAACAACAGGAATTCTCTTTTTGCAAATGTAGTCTCATGCAGCTTCACCCTTTTGCTGCATTTATGCTATTTTTAGAAGGATAACGAATATTAGTTTGTAGGATTTCGTGGTTGGAATTGAAACCCCCTTTCGATGACGAAATTGTAAGAGAGCCAGTTAGACATCTGATCGTATCTGTCTATTTTAATAGATGCACTGCAGAGAAGTGAGAAACACCACTGCGGAAAACTAGCCCGTTAGGAGTACTGTCGCCATCAGCCTTTTTGTGTCTCATCCTGGTTGTGTAATGTGAGAGGTAATGGGCAGGGGTGTAACATAGGCCCGTGCAGCCACTGCAGCAAGGGGCGGGGTACAACCCTTGACAGTCAAGGGTCCCCCATTCAACTAAAGGCAGATGAATATCTGTGAAATATGGGAGTCCCAGTGGCCCGTCATCACATTCTGCAAAGGGGGGTATCATTTTGCGTTATGCCACTGGTAAGGGTAAGCGTCCCACCTACACTCTTTGTCCCATGCAGGTCTGTGTCTTCATGATCCACAGATCTCTCTTTGTTAGGGGGCTTGAGGCAAGCCAGATCCTTCTTAGCTACAGGACCCTACCACGGGATCTCAAATAGCTCCTGGCGAGGACCAGGGGGGGACATCTTGGTCTCTTCCAGTCACCTCTGCACACTTGTCCGGCCTGCTGAACTGAGGCAGAGGGATTCATCAAGCGCCCTTTCAAAACCTCCTCCTTGTTACATGGGGACTTGCTGTGAAAGAAGCTGCATGTTCTTGGCTGCTTGTTTGTAATCATGGTAGGAGATGCGCCTGCAAGGAACGGATGGATGCTTTCTGGCTCGTTCTATTCATCTGTGGAAAAGGCGCGCGCCTTAACATGGTCTCGGTGAAGCTCAGAAGGACACAGACCCTGAGGACTTCCAGGTGCCCTCGGGCCTGCGACTGCCCGAATCCCCAGAGAGTTTCTATCTCTTCTGCATAATTTGGTGCCAGCGCAAGCAGCCCCCCTTCTCGGCGGGGTGCAGTCACGCGCGTCGATGTACCATAAGGAAGGACGACACGCTACTCATGTGATACATTTTCATATTTTGGTTTACTTTACTGTGTAATGAATTTAGATGGCACTTGCCTGTTCTTGGACTTGTAACAAGCAGCGATATTTCACAATTAGCCTAAATGCTGCAGCAAGCTTGTTTCGAGGGGCTGGCAAGGTTCGAGAAAAGGAACCAATCATAAATGAGTCACGAGCACTTAACTACCGGAAGTCATCCGACGTGATGACTCAGATCAGGGGTCATGCTGGTGGCTGGGAATATTAAAAAGAACCGACTTAAGTCTTAAATGAATCACCACACAAGGAATTCAACTAGCCGAAACAGCTGATAAAAGCCCAGGATTTTGCACTAACTGCCAAAGATATCGTCTGCAAAGGAGCTGGACTGGCGAGAGGAAGAAACCAAATTGACCACTGGGCACAATATTTGTTGAAAAACCTTATGGCCAGGGAGGTAGTGCCCCAGCCTCATCATCTGATCACTGTCCCATTAGCAGAGGATGGACAGATGGGACCATCACCGACACCAAACTGGCACCCCTAGTGCTGCTGAACCTTCAAGGCCGTGCTGAGGTCAGGGCGTGTCAGGGCTTTGGGTCATGCTGTCAGGACCCCCCAGTCTATGATTCAAAAGATGCCATCTTACATCTAATGCCACCTTACGTTCAGGTCAGCGTACTGTCAGCCTCTGCTACCACCAGCAGCCGTGAACTATGATAATGGAGAACAGCAGTGGACATGCTTCAGACACCCAAAGCTTCCAGCCAGCTCCTCACCTCCGTGGAGGAGTGATGCCATTGAAACTTCAGTGGGAGAAGCTGGAAGAGCAGCGAACAGATGTCAGCACATGAGAAGCGTGACCTTAAACAGGCGTGAGACCAGCCTCCCTCTCTAACTTGCCTTGTGAGTGCTGAGGACCATAGAGTTCACCAAACCATCGGCATAAGGACATTTAAGACAGTTGGGAAACAGCAGGTGGAGTCTCAGGAAGGGTGTTACTGTTTTCTGAAATGTGTCAGTGTGCCCCAACTTTAGGTCTTCCCTACAGACAGATGAACATTCTAAAGACCTCTTGTGAACTGAAATCTTACAGTGAGCTTAGAGCCAGCCCATTGCTTACCATTGGGTGACTTTCTTGTCACTCTCATTTGCTTGCTTGTTATTAGACAGCTTTCTGTTCTCTTTTTGTGTTTGTCCTCCGCTGGAGTATAGATTCTTTACCATCCTTTTGGTTAGATGGTTTGTATCCCTCCACTGCTGACGCTCAGGGAACAACATTTTTCTTTTTCTTTCAGCACTCCATAAGAGTGCATTTGTTCTAGCTCTCTTACCTATGTGCAGGTTCCCCCGATCACCCTCATCCTTGGGTGCACTCCATGTTGGTCTTTGCTCCAGCCCCATCACATTTATTCTTTTCACCACCCTTTCCTAGCTTTAAATTTTTAGATGTTGCCCAGGCAGCGCATGTGCTGTCTCCCGACACATGCTTTCAGCACGTTCTTCCGTTTGGTTCATTCCTTTATGTGGCTTTCAAAATTCCTTTATTTTCATTGGTTAATTTTGCTATTTTGGTCACACCCTAGAGACTGGCCCTTTTACATGGATCATTGCACTATCAGCCATATATGTGAGTTTTGGCGCACTATTTTTCTTTTGCCTTCCCTTATTTGGCTTTCGGAACACGCTCAGCTGAGGGCTGCAAATCCTGCCTTTATTTTGTTTCCCACAATCTTTGGTTTCCCAAGCGTGTTTTCAGACAGAGGCTATGTTGTTTTTCATCCTATCACATTTTTGGTTTCATTAGGTCAAATGTCCAAACCTTTAATAATAAATTTACTTAATGGAGGTGTAGCTTAAGAAGATGTTAGTCAGTAGGATCAATCTATTTTCATTGGGCTTTTGATAGTGTGATTATTTGGATACGAATAAAGAGGTAAGCATGATGTTATTGCTCTGTTTCATGAAAATGGAAGCAGCTTTAAGTTGCACGCTTTCAACTTTTGATGCTTTTTTAAGGTTTCAATTGTAGGAGAAATAAAACCAATATCGGACGCCGCCTCATGCTCTCCAAACGCTGTGTGTAAGGTGAGGTTATGTAGCACCACTTCAGCAGCACCACCACAGCATGTCCTGAGCATCTCTCAGCAGCACCTGAGCATCGCTACAAACACCAGCACAGCACCACAGCCTCACTCAGCCCCAGCGCAGTACCACCTAAAAACCAGCACACCACCTCAGCACCATCACAGCACCACCTCTTCCCCAGTGCGGCACCACCTCGCTACCAGCGCAGCACTACTTCAGCATCAATGCAGCACCACCACCTCAACATTATTGCTGCACCAGAACAGCATCTCTCCACACCACCACAGCATCACTCAGAACCAGTGCAGCATTTCCTCAGCATCACTCAACACCACCACAGCACCACCTCAGCATCAGTGCACCACCACCAGTATAGCTCCAACTCAGCACCAGCATAGGCCCACCAAAGGATAAGCGCGGCACCACCTCAGTACCACCTCAGCAGCAACACATCACCACTTAAGCATTAGCACAGCACCACCTCAGCACCAGTGTAGCATCAGCTCAGCACCAGCAAAGCACAAACTCAATAACACTCAGCACCACCAGAGCATCAGCACAACATCACCTGAGTACCACCAAAGCATCCTTCAGCACCAATCAGCACCACCTCAGTATCACTGAGCACCACCACCTCAGCACTGCCTCAATATCACTCAGCACGACCTCAGCACAGGCACAGCATTAGCGCAGCACCAGTTCAGCATCAACACAGCACCACCTTAGCATCACCTCAGCACTACCAGAGCACCATCTCAGCATCAGCACAGCACCACCTCATCAGTGCACCACCACCAGTGCAGCACCAACTCAGCATCAGCAGAGCACCAACTCAGCAACAGCGCAGCAACACCTCAGCACCAGCACAGCACCACCTCATCATCATCACAGCACCATCTCTGCATCAGTGCACTGCCACCAGCGCAGCCCCGCCTCAGCAGCAAACCTGTACCAAGGCAGTACCACTTAAGCATCAGTGCAGCACCAGCACAGCATCAGTGCAGCATCGCCTAAACACAGCACCAACTCACTATCATTCAGCACTACCTGAGCACCAGCTCAACTCTAATTCAGCACCAGAGCAGCAGCATCACCTCCGCATCACTCAGCACAACAACAGCATCACTCAGCACCACCACTGCATCACTCAGCACCGCCTCGGCATTACTAAGCACCACCTCAGCCTCATCACAGCACCATCTCAGTGTCAGCACAGCACTACCTTCACATCAGCACAGCAGCATCTCAGCATCGCATAGCACCAGCTCCGAAATAGGGCAGCCCTACCGCCGCACCAAGCCAGCCCCATCTCGGCACCAATATCGCACCACTTCAGCATCAGGGCAGCACCACCCCAGCAACAGCACAGCATCACCTCAGCACACCACCAACTCAGCATCACTCAGCACCAACTGAAAACCACCTGTGCTCCAGCACAGCCCTACCACCTCAGCATCACTCAGCGCCAGTACAGCGTGAATCAGCACTACCACAGTATCACTCAGCACCACCTTAGGACAAGCACCGCCGCATCTCCTCTGCATTACTCTACACCACCACAGCACTACATAGTATTAGCACAGCGCAACCTCTGCATCAGTGCACCAGCACAGCATAAACCCAGCACCAATGCAGCTCCATACCAGCATCAGTGCAGCACCAGCATAGCAGCACCTCAGCAGTAACTTAGTATCAAGGCAGCACCACTTCAGCATTAGCGCAACACCACCACAGCACCAGTGCAGCATCACCTCAGCAACAGTACAGCACCAACTCAGCATCACTCATCACCACCCGAGCACCAGCCCAACAACACCTGAGCACCTTCAAAGCTTCATTCAGCACCACCGTAGCATCACTCAGCACCACCTCAGAATCACTCAGCACCACCTCCACACAAGCACAGCACCCCCTCAGCAGCACCTCAGTATCACTCAGTACCAGTGCAGCACCACCTCAGCACCAGCAGGGCATAAGTGCAGGCCCATCTAAGCATCAGCGCAGCTCCACCTCAGCATAAGGGCAGTACCACCTCAGCATAAGGGCAGTACGACTTCAGCATTAGCACAGCACCACCTCAGCATCAACGCAGCACTAACCTTAGCATCAGTGAACCACCACCAGTTCAGCACCAACCCAGCAGCGGCAAAGTATCCCCTCAGCACCAACACAGCACCACTGCCTCAGCATGAGTCAGCATCACTAAGCACCAGCACAGCATCACTCAGCGCAACCACATCACTCATCACCTCCTCAGTCCCAGCACAGCATCACTCAACACCACCACAGCACCATCTCAGCATCAACACAGCACCACCTCTGCATCAGTGCATTAGCGCAGCACCATCTCAGCACCAGTGCAGCCCCACCACAGCATCAGCGCAGTATCACCTCAGAGTCAATGCAGCACCACCTCAGCACCACTTCAGCATTGGTGCAGAATCACCTCAGGACCAGTGTAGCACCAACTTCTTGCCACCATCTAAGCACCAGCACAGCACCACCTGAGCACAACCAAAGCATCACTCAGCACCACCTCAGCATCACTCAGCACCATCCCAGCATCACTAAGAACCACCTCCGTATCACTCAGCATCCCCTCAACACCAACTCTGGATAAGCCCACCACCACCTGAGCATCACCTCAACGCCAGTGCAGTACCACCTCAGCACCAGCAGAGGATCAGTGCAGCACCACCTCAACATCAGCGCAGCACCACCTCAGCCTGAGCGCAGCACCATCTCAGTATAAGCGCAGCACCACCTCCACATTAGTGTACCACAAATAGTGCAGCCCCACCTCAGCACCAGCACAACCCCACCTCAGCAGCAATTCAGCATCAATGCAGCACCACTTACCGATCGGTGCAGCACCACCTCAGCATCAGCTCCGCATCATCTCAGCACATCACCAATTCAGCATCCCTTATCACCACCTGATCACCATCTCACACACTATGTGGGTACAATAGCAGCACCATCATCTTAACATGACTCAGCACCACCTCAGCATGGCTCAGCACCACCTCAGCATGACTTAGCATCACATAGCACCATCTCAGTATCACTCTGCATTACCTAAGCAACACCTCAGCATCAGCAAAGCACCATCTCAGGATCAGCACAGCACCACCTCATCAGTGCACCACCACCCATGCATCGCCAACTCAACCTCAGCGCAACACCTCCCCATAAGTGCACCATCACCATTGCTGCCCGACCTCAGCACCAGCACAACCCCACCTCAGCAGCAATTCAGCATCAATACGCACCACTTAACTGTCAGTGCAGCACCACCTCAGCACAGCACCAACTCAGCATCCCTTAGCATCACCTGATCACCATCTCATACACTATGGGAGCACAATAGCAGCACCATCATCTCAACATGACTCAGCACCACCTCAGCATGGCTCAGCATCACCTCAGCATGACTTAGCATCACGTAGCACCACCTCAGTATCACTCTGCATTACCTGAGCAACACCTCAGCATCAGCAAAGCACCATCTCAGGATCAGCACAGCACCACCTCATCAGTGCACCACCACCCATGCATCACCAACTCAACCTCAGCGCAACACCTCCCCATAAGTGCACCATCACCATTGCTGCCCGACCTCAGCACCAGCACAACCCCACCTCAGCAGCAATTCAGCATCAATACTGCACCACCTAACTGTCAGTGCAGCACCACCTCAGCACAGCACCAACTCAGCATCCCTTAGCATCACCTGATCACCATCTCATACACTATGTGAGCACAATAGCAGCACCATCATCTCAACATGACTCAGCACCACCTCAGCATGGCTCAGCATCACCTCAGCATGACTTAGCATCACGTAGCACCACCTCAGTATCACTCTGTATTACCTGAGCAACACCTCAGCATCAGCACAGCACCATCTCAGGATCAGCACAGCACCACCTCATCAGTGCACCACCACCCATGCATCACCAACTCAACATCAGCGCAACACCTCCCCATAAGTGCACCACCACCATTGCTGCCCCACCTCAGCACCAGCACAACCCCACTTCAGCAGCAATTCGGCATCAATACAACACCACTTAACTATCAGTGCAGCACCACCTCAGCATCAGCGCAGCATCACCTCAGCACAGCACCAACTCAGCATCCCTTAGCATCACCTGATCACCATCCCATACACTGTGTGAGCACAATAGCAGCACCATCATCTCAACATGACTGAGCACCACCTCAGCATGGCTCAGCACCACCTCAGCATGACTTAGCATCACGTAGCACCACCTCAGTATCACTCTGCATTACCTGAGCAACACCTCAGCATCAGCACAGCACCATCTCAGGATCAGCACAGCACCACCTCATCAGTGCACCACCACCCATGCATCACCAACTCAACATCAGCGCAACACCTCCCCATAAGTGCACCACCACCATTGCTGCCCCACCTCAGCACCAGCACAACCCCACCTCAGCAGCAATTCGGCATCAATACAACACCACTTAACTATCAGTGCAGCACCACCTCAGCATCAGCGCAGCATCACCTCAGCACAGCACCACCTTAGCATCCCTTAGCATCACCTGATCACCATCTCATACACTGTGTGAGCACAATAGCAGCACCATCATCTCAATATGACTTAGCACTACCTCAGCATGACTCAGCACCACCTCAGCATGACTTAGCATCACGTAGCACCACCTCAGTATCACTCTACATTACCTGAGCAACAACTCAGCATCAGCACAGCACCATCTCAGGATCAGCACAGCACCACCTCATCAGTGCACCGCCACCCATGCAGCACAAACTCAACATCAGCACAACACCTACCCATAAGTGCACCACCACTAGTGCTGCCCCACCTCAGCACCAGCACAACCCCACCTCAGCAGCAATTCGGCATCAATACAACACCACTTAACTATCAGTGCAGCACCACCTCAGCATCAGCGCAGCATCACCTCAGCACAGCACCAACTCAGCATCCCTTAGCATAACCTGATCACCATCTCATACACTGTGTGAGCACAAGCGCAGCACCATCTTCTCAGCATTACTCAGCACCACCTCAGCATTACTTAGCACCACCTCAGTATCACTCTGCATCACCTGAGCACCACCTCAGCACCAGCACAGCAACACCTCAGCACCAGCACAGCACCACCTCACATCAGCACAGCACTATCTCAGCATCAGCACAGCACTATCTCAGCATCAGCACAGCACCATCTCTGCATCAGTACACCACCATCAGCAGAGCCCCACCTCAGCATCAGCGCAGCCTCACCTCATCACCAGTGCAGCGCCATCTCAGCAGCAATTCAGCCCCAACCATCTCAGCATCAGATAGCACCAGCTCCGAAATAGGGCAGCCCTACTGCTGCACCATGCCACCCCCATCTCAGCACCAACTAAGCACCAATATAGCACCACTTCAGCATAAGCGCAGCACCACCTCAGCATCACTGCAGCATCACCGCAGCACAGCACCAGCTCAGCATCACTCAGCACCACCTAAGCACCAGTGCAGAATCACCACCTCAGCCTGACTCAGCACTACAGCATCACTCCGCACCATCTCAGCATCACTTAGCACCACCTCAGAATAATCAACATCATCTTAGCATCACCACCACACCAGCACACCTCCTCCTCCTCAGCACCACCTGGGTATCATTCAGCATCGCCTGAGTATCACCTCCGCACCAGCACTCCACCACCTCGGCATTACTCAGCACCACCTCAGTCTGCACTCGGAATCTGGCATCTGTTGATTTTCCCTTAGTGTCCATTTGCTGTTTGTGTTATAATTCAGGTACTATTTCATAACTTCCACTCTCTTGTTGCTTATGTCCCCCCCACCCCATAACAAGAAAAGGCTATTACAAACAAGCATTAAAACAGGCAGGAAGAATTTGCCAGCATTTCAAGGACAGAAATACTAGAAGACATTCTTTATTTTAATTATGTCTTTTAATAGGGTTGTTCTGTTGTAGATAATGTTTTCTTGGTTATATATAAGGCAACAAAAATGCTTATAACACTTTTTTATTATAACTTATTAACAGCAGCCACACTACTCTACAACGCAGCTTGAAGACATTGGCAAAGCCAATAGCTCTAGCTAAACACTTATAAGGTGCCAAAGGCGAGACCTATTGGCTACGCCACTGCTTGTCATTACCTATTTTCTCCTGCAATCATAGGATTCAGCCCCACCCCCTGCTCTCACACTGCGGTGGCAAAGTATAATGGCATTGATATGTTATTTTATTTATGTATGTTTACCTGCTGCACTTGCAGCTGGTGGGGCAAAACTCCTCCGCCCTTTAGTAGGAACCACCCATGTGCAAGTAAGTCTGTGCCTCCATGTTTTGCACATACAAATTCCATCTATGTACTAGCTTTATAGCAGCGAGCATGCCTGCTGCCTCATTTAAAGACTTCAGTTGAGCAAATGCACTTTAGCACTGGTTAGCAGTGGGAATGCGTGCAGAGTCCTAAAGCCAACAAAAAAATAAGTTCAGAATAAAAGGAGGAGGAATGCAAAAAGTTCTAGGTGATCCTTCAGAGAGGGCCATTTTTCAACACATGATGTGCAAAAAAGTGATGGACTAGGAATAGGATGCGGCACGAGTAATTACCAGTGGCTACTATTAATTCAAAAATTCCATCCATCACTTGTTTGTCTGCTTCAGTGTGATGTCTTAGGCAGGACGAGTATGTCCAGACATGGCTCTATGCACACTGTGCCCCTGGAATCAAGCTATATCTGATTGATGGGGCATAATAATGGGGAAAACATTCGTGGGTTGCTTGTATTCCGATGTATGATGAACATTGCCAGGCAGTTTGGGTAGGAATATTCCCATTTGAGCAGGGTGAAGACTGATCTGCATTTGGCAAGGTCCAAACTGAGATGGCATGGTGTGAAAATTAAAAATAGACTGGGATGCAGCCTACAGAAATTACCAGTGGCTGGAATTAATTAGTGCATTCCATCTATCACTTTTTTATATGCTTCAGTTAAATACCAAAAAAGGCATTTCTGTTCCTATTGTAAGTACAGGCCACCACTTAGAAGGAGTGAGAAGTGTATGTTGGGTTGGAACCCTTGGCCTCCCGAAATCATTTAGCCTTATACCACTAGAGATCTTGGACTTTGATGAAATATAAATAAGGCGATGCAACAATCTCACGGACAAAATTGGGATTTAAATATGCCAGGGTAACCCTCTCTAGTGGTACAAAATAAAGTACATCGATCTACTTGGAAGCACCCTTATGGTTATTATAAATTTAAATACAAGTTGTATTTTTTTATGTAAAGTTTTTATTTGAAGCATGTGACTGTCACATTTGGGCTAAGGCATGTTTTTAAAAAATGTTTTGTGGCATAAGCTTGCGATGAATACAAGCTCTGGTCAAGCTCATAGGTCTCGCAGATGTAATACGAGTGGTGTGTTGGCTTTGCCAATGTTTGTTAGGAAAGTGTTGTTAAAAAAAGAAATGAAAACAACATATCAAAACATTCGGGTAAAAGCAAACATGTATCTTGTGCTATCTCAAGCTGTTTATAGAATTATATGTTTTAATCCTCATCAGGAAACTCCGAAAAGAATGTACAAAGAATAAGGAATTGACGAAATGTAAAGAGAAAGGCTTGCCAAAGTCTAATTCTATTCCACAGGATTCAGCCATTTGGTCCTCTGCACTAGCATAGAGAGCAGATTTATGGATCTCTAGGCGTAGCATCATGCTAAGTACACTTTCTGCCTCAGATGTCAGCTGTATGAGTGCAGCAGATGACCCTTCCACCTTGCCTAAAAAGCCTTTGCGTGCTAATGTTTATACTTTCACGCAATATGTGGGGTGCAGGAGATAAAACAAAAGCAACTGTTAAAGTCTGCACTTCTCCCAAACCCCAGCAGAAATATCCTTTTTGTTGTGCTGTTAGAGACAAGCAGAGAGGAGTTGAAGCAACAAAAAGCTGGAGAAGAGGGCATTTGAGGGGGGAAGCAAAACACAAGGACGAGAGCTAGAAAACACATGCACTGTCATAGAGGGCTGAATGAGAAACTAGTAAGTCGTTTCCTAAATGTGAACAGTGGAAGGATACAAGTCAGTTAAATAAAAGTAAAATAAAGAGCAATTGCACCAGGAGGAGGGCAAACACAAGAAAAGGAAAGCAAGACATTGAAAAAGAGGCAAGCAAATTAGGGTGTCAATAAAGCCAACCAATAGTAAACAATTCACAATAGGTCTTTCCAAACCAGGCAATTTGCACTGACTGTTAAGCTCGACCTAAAAAAAGGATTAAGCATTGCACCAGATTTCCAAAGGCAGACTAGTTTGGTTTGCTAATGCTTATTCTTTATGTTCTTAAAAGAAGAAAAAACTGATAAAAGTGACTGTTAACTGGGACTTCCTAGTGCTGCTGGCAAGATGATAGCCGCACTCTGAAGCGGACCTGATTGGCAGCCGAATATCTATAATTATCCTGCAGATTGGCAGTCATTGATCTCAGCAGAAGCACTAGGGTCGCATCCATCCCCTTGATACCCCTCAGAAGCAGCAACAAGTGACTTTTCTCCCAATGTGAGTGGTGCTGGCACAGCTGCCTAGCCCTGGCCACAGGTCACCAGTGGGCCTCCTGCCCGTACATCCAATGGTCCTGCATGGTGTGGGGCAGCAGTTGGCAGGGAATTATCAGTGAATGGGAAATGGTAGTGAATACCACACGAGATAGCCACCTTAGAACCAAGAGGCTGCCAGGCCAGTGAATAAGAAGAAGGCAGCGGCGACCACTGTGCAGCGCACCCGCCTCATGGACCAAGTCACTGCAGTCTGACTAATAGCCACAGCTGTATGTGAAGCGGGCTGTAGTGGCCACTGTGCAGCACATCCACCTTGCCAGTTACCGAGTTGACACTGCTTTCAATTAGCAACAAGGGAGGTAAGGGTAAGAGGTGCTGTACTTTCAAACCCCCTCCTAAGACTGAGCCTCCCCCACCACAAATAATATTCTTAAGTGCTCAGCCGGTCAGAGATTCTTGGGAGAGGGGGAGGGGGGGCAGCATGGCAGTGACACTGTGGGTCTCTACATTCCTAGCGTGGGAGACCCAAGGCCCACAGGAGAGTTGGAATGCAGCTGGTCGCTATGGTGGGCTGACATGACAGCCCAATAACTTTGACTCCTGGGCCCCAGGAGCCCAGCCGTATGAACTGCCTGCTCCCAGCATAGACCTGCTTTGCCGCATGGCGAGGCAGGCATAATCAGCATCTGCCCTGTCTGTAGCGCAGCGACTTAGCCATAATGGTCAAAGGCAAACACGCAGACCAGTGCAAGAATGCTAAAATAGACAATTCGCCATTACTATCATGTTGATAGGTGGGTCCAGAAAGGACGCAGTGTCCGGACCAGAATAGGTTTCCCCGGAAATGATCTTCCAGGCGATCCAGACAATCTCAGGTCTCCCTAGAGAACTGGATTGGAGGTGTTGCATTTGAGGTATCACCGCTGAAACAAGATTTGCAAAACCTCTCTGACTGCACCAAAGATCGTATCTCCTCGGCAGTGGACCAGTTGCACACACTTAAAGCTGATTATACCAAACTCAAAAAACTGTCACAAGACCAGAACGATGAGCAGAGGATGCGGAGGCTAGATCATGCAGTAATAACTTCCGACTGGTGTGGCTACCAGAGGGAAACAAAGCCACGCGACCAGAGACATTTCTTACAAAATCATCCAGATCCTGGATACCTCCAAAAGCCCTTTCCATTTGCTTCGTACCGGAGCTTGCACGCTCTGCATTGGCACCTAGACCTCTACCTGGTGCCCCACGCTTGCTCCATAATAATATGGCTTCTGGACTACCTAGATAGAGACTGTATGATGGGAGAGGCCCAGGAGAAAAAGGAGGTTCTTTGTAACACAACAAAAATCCTACATATTCCATGACTATATTGTTAAGACACAACAGCACTGGTCCTTTATTGCAATAAAATAGCCTTGCAACTACAGTAAAAGTCATATTCCATGTGAAAACATATTTTTTGAATCAACTGAAAGTGATTGAGAATGGGTAGAGAAGAGACAGGTCAACCGAGGACAGTAGTAGAAAGCCGTCCTAGGTGATTCCGGGATTCACCAGACGGTCAATGAGAAACAATCAAGTCACCACACCTAGGGAGTATACTGCAGCAGAGGCCTAGGTCGCAATGATCTAAGGCAATACAAGACACAGAGCCTGGCTCCCGTGAGTCCAGCAGTGATTGCGGGATTCATGAAGGGAGGGAGAGTGAGGGTGGGGAACCCAGAAATTGGGGTAGAGGGAAGGGTGGAATGAACAGTGGCTTGCAGCTGACATGAACTAAGGAGCTACCACAGTTAATAGCAAGTCTGCCAGACTGCATGAACATATATCCTCTTAGATGGCCCAACTGGCCACGCTACAGACCAGAGGGAAGATAGTTAGTTGAGTTTTAGAGTGATAGATGCTTCAATTCAGGATGTATGGGGTAGTTAGCTGGACAGGACAGAGAGATTGTAGTTAACCAAATTACAAGAGATGCCAGGTAGCAACCCACCAAGTGGAATGTTCCACTACAGAACACAACCTTGCACATACTATTATGCTGGCTGGCATTAAAATAATCTCTAGGCACATCAGTTGGCTGAATAATAAGATTAAAAGGGCAAGTGAGTTGATGTACTCCAAGAGCTGAGGGTGTCGTCCAGTTGTTTACTCCGACCTTTATTCCTACAGCTTGGTTGTAACACTGTCACAAACAGAGATACTTCTGGATGCCCTGGTGCCTGTGTTTGTTGTTTTTTCCTTTTCAATATGAAAACTGCAATAAAAAGAGATTTCTGTTATTTTGAAGGGAATGTTAATATTAGGCACACATGATAATGATTCATCAGAATATAAGCCTAAAAGTGTTGATCTAAATTCCCAAAGATCCCCTGGAGACACCATTACACCAGTTCCCAAACACAGGAGACAAGTCTCTCCAAACCTTACATCTCCGACACCATCGAGGACAGACCACCCTTGGGGAGTCCCGTCATTTGTTATGTCATAGATCAGCACCTGCCCCTGCTGTACATGTCGCCTCCACTGCCCTCTAGCACCCTGCCTGGTCCATTGTATTGATGAAATGTGTTTCGGGATTTTTCATAGAAACAAACGTAGGACAATTATTCCCTATCAGGGACTTGGCATGCTTTTATGTGTGAATTTCAAACTGCAAGTACTGTCCTTGATTTCCAGTCACTTTTAGATATTTACTTCCATTTAGCAAATACTCAGGGAAGAATTTTTGATATTCCTTTTGTTTCTGCAGTATGATATTTTTGAAAATGCCGTAGAACATATTTATTATGTTTTTTTGTGCTGCATATCAATTTTCTGCTCAGTAACCGGCAACAAATTCCCCCAAACTTTGGGACTGCTTTCTATAACGTGAACATATGCAACTGGACTCTCAAGATGCAATTATGCATGATGAGCTATGTAGTTGGAACTCCACAAACGTGTTTTAAATAAGAAATACGTCTCCCACATGCTAGGTTTTGTGAATTTGTATGGCGTATACTACCACCATATGCATCATCCTATAGTGATTTTGGAATCCTGGGCCCTTTGTGGTATAGGGCCTCCTTGACCCCAGTTCAAGTTGTCTGTGAGTTTGTATCTGGCTGTGCTTCATGTTGTTCAGAAGTGAGTCATGCTGGATAGTGGCCCGTGCTCCTTCAATACACTGGTGTGTTGTTAAGCTATTTATTATCTTGGGAAGAGGCCAGCCAGACCCAGTTATGGATCTGTGTGAGGCATTATGCATGAATGCATGAGCTGGATGACGCCACTGTTGGCTTAGTTCTGCTGGGGGTTTACAGATGTCCATTTCTCAGATTCAGGTGGCTGTTGTTTTGAAGAATCTTTGCTCCTTACTTTCCTAGGGTGGAATGGTATGTTCCTTTGTATGTCGGTAAATGTAAATGTACTACTTTTGGAAGTGCTGATATACAGGTTAGTGAAATTAGGCGGATGCATTACCTGGGTGGGAAACGCTCAGCAACAGCTGTGTGGTGGCAACTGATGTGCCTAATGAGTACTATTGGTGTGATGCAAATGTTACACCCACTAACATCTGCTGGATGCAGGTATGCCTATGGCAGAGAAATAAAATGAGAGCCACACAAGCCCCACACTAGCCATGCAGCAGGAGTAAGACATTAATACAAACTAAACGAGTAAATATTCCTTCATATCCCCAAATAAGGTTGAACTGCCAACAGGTCACACCTCAAGAGTGTGATTTTCAGACAGTACTTGTTATACAGTCAAAAGCACAAGGTTTTTCGGGACCTTAGCAATAGTTTTTCTTAGACGTATGAGCCTGCTAGTCCCACCATGATTTAGGTTGCTAGAAGAACAAGCATTGGGCCTCTGGGAAACGTGCGTCTTCTTGGGTATTACCCGAAATTACCCTACTCATTCCATTATGGCAACATGCACATGCATGAGTAGATATCTTGGAGCACTTTTTTCAAAATATAAAACATTCAAAATGGCCAATGAGCATATATGTAGGTGACACCTAAAAAAACAAACCTGGCTGAAAGTCACAGTCATAACTTGGGCCAGTTGACAGCTTTGCATGGTAACATAGAGTGGTTCATCAAGGCTGTGCTTTACTGTAGGGATGTGTAATTTTCAGGAAGAGTGAACCCTGTTTGCTTTAAAATATTGTATTTTCTTTTCTCCCATCTCTCATCTTTTTAGGTCTTGCCTAGGCAGTGTGCATGCCACATGTTGTATCTACTCTGTGGGCTTTCAGCACACTCATTGCTTTTCATTGGTTCTTTTGTGTGCCTTTCAAAATGCCTTGCTTTTCAGTGGTAAATTGTTGCCGTTTGTCCCTCCTTTTAGTGTGTTGTTCCCTCCCATGGACACTTGCCCTGTTACATGTCTCATTTCACTTCTGGCCATTTATGTTACTTTCAGCGCACTCTTTTTTTTGTTGGTTTCTGGCCGTGACACAATCACTTGTATTTTTAGTCGCACTGTTCCTGTTTATCCTTTTTTGGCCGTAACACAAGCCATCCCACCAAAAGAGCCCACCTCTGATGAAAGCGGCTAAATGAATAATGCATGTTGGGTCAGTTTACAGAGGCGGAGGCAGCCCAGCTAGGGCCAGCCTGAGGGCTGCAGGAGCCGTATGACACTCCTGCAGATCGGTTATCTTTTTAGTCAAATTTTCTTTATTGTGTTTTTGACAAGGCACAGCAGTATACAGTCTCACGAATTAACAACGAGATCTTCAGGAGTATACATGTGAACATTTTTGAGACATGCTCCAGTGATAACACTGCCAACAAGTAGTCTGTCTTAGAGAGTCTTAATTATTGTCTAGCAATGATCACTCCCTATCTACAAAAATACCTCAGTGAACTATAAGCATTAGTGAGATTATCAAAGTCATATGTTGTGAAATAAGTGCAGGTGAACCAGGCCCGAGGGGGACACCCCGTGTGCCAGATTCTCACCTGAGTTTCCACAGGAGTAAGAGGAGGCCATGATGCAGGGTCCCAGCCTCCCTATCGACCAAGGCAACCCAAAGAATAGTCAAAGCTAAGCCAGGTCAAAGGGGAAGGGAAGAGAAAAATGATAATGTCCTACAAAGACTGTGCTGTAGTGCATGTGTCTAACAGGGCCAGTTAAAACTTCTCTTGTTTGAAGAAACGAAAAAGAATGCATCAGAAAAAATGCTAACAAAAGTATTGTTCCCTATTACGTATGACTCTCTAAAAATATCTAAATACCTGATTTATTCCCCTCTTCCGTCTACTAGTGGATTTATATAAATGTCAGCTGGTGATGTTACAAATCTGTGGACAAAAAGGGAAAGAGAACTGGTGTATATGTAGTAGAGGTTATCACAAAACGTCATGAAACATTAATCATTCAAAGATTATAGCATACCTCATCTATTACTTATATCTTCCTATAGTAGGCTAATGGGTCATGACTGAAATATCCCAAAATATAATGAAAGAACAAAGCATATACAGGTACAGTGCATAATTACATGCATCTCAGATTCAGCAATAGGACCATACCAAAAACACATAAAATATAATAAGCCTAAAACAATAGCAATAATAATTCTGTGAGCTCAATGTATCAGCACATGAGAATCAGTTCTGATATGTTCAAAAGTAATGTTACAAAATTCTTGTTTCTTGTTTAGATAAACCAGATTCAATATTTCTCTCCAGGATCCACAATTGTTATGCGAAAGAGCTCAAAGTCAGATAAGTATTGCTTTAAATAAAGATATGCAACGCACGCTACCCAAATTGGATGTGGTTGAGATTGATACTTTGTTTTGATTTCCTTCTCTTTTGCAGGTTTCACAGTCTCAGGCTGCAGGAGCGACACAAGTGGAAGCAGAAACTGCCCTGATGGCCTATCGGGGAAGAAACCCCGATGAGGAGCTGGCAAAGGATGCCGCAATCAGCGAAGACGACCTGGAAGAAGAGGTAGGTAAATTGACTTCAGGAAGCTGCAGGCCAAGAACAACTAGAATGCTGAGAAGCTTCCCAACTGTCTAAGCATGTTTTCTTCCTGACGTGCTCCGCCCCAAACGCACCAGGACGACGGATCATGGCAAACATGACACCGGTGGACCTCAAATAGGTCCAGGCCCTTCATAGTCCTCTTAAGCTATTATATTTGAAAAGGATGAAGCGCCTGTATTCGTGTGGGGCAAGCTGGTAGTGGGAGGCCAATGGGCAGGAAGGTGACTAATGGACCCCAGTTATATTCAAAGGCCTTAGAAATATCCAAACGCACCAGGACGACGGATCATGGCAAACATGACACCGGTGGACCTCAAATAGGTCCAGGCCCTTCATAGTCCTCTTAAGCTATTATATTTGAAAAGGATGAAGCGCCTGTATTCGTGTGGGGCAAGCTGGTAGTGGGAGGCCAATGGGCAGGAAGGTGACTAATGGACCCCAGTTATATTCAAAGGCCTTAGAAATATCCAGGAGTATGTCAGGCATCCTTTCCATTGTCAAGGCTTGCCACAATCGGGCATGCCACTGTGTAATAGAGGGAGGTGTTGTTTTTTTCCACGAGGCTGCCATCCCTATCTTGGCTGCTCCAAGGGATAACCATAATATTGAGCCGTCACTTGAGGTTTGGCTTTTAAGGGACATGTCTTGCAGTCTCAATAAGGCAAACCCCGATGTGGAGGGGATTTGGTACCCCAGTATGTCTTTAATCTTTCCTAAAATTTCAGATCAGAACAGGCAGATTAGAAAGGAGTCCCACCATAAATGACAGAAGTCTCCCAGGAAAGGTCAGTTTTGGTGGGAAAGATCTTTTTGAGTTTAGCAGGGTATAAGTACCAGTCATATAATAATTTGTAATGAGCATTTCTCATCCCCATAGAGTGGTTTTGCTGTGGTATGTCACGCCATAACCTCCAAAACTATTCCTCAGGCATAACGTCCTCCAGTACAGTGGACCAGAAGTCCATGCACCGTTGTTAAATTTGGGCAAAAGTATCAATGAAAGCGTGTAAAGAAAGGAGATGGTACCTTTAGCCACCCTTGCATGTCTTACAAATTTTTCAATTGGGTAGAGTTCTCTAGTGGTAGCGTCTCTCTTGTCTGGGTGGAGCACCCAGTGTTTCCAGGTTATCTTTTTAAACACATTTGCCTTGCTGTTCAATGTCTTGCAGAGCTGGCTAGACAAATCTTATTTCGATAAATTACAGCCCTTGTGTAACAATATATCATTGGGGCATACGCTGTGGTCAGTGGCATAGATGATCGACATCAGGGGCACGGAGTTTCTCTCCTGGACTTTTATTTACGAGCCCTGTGTATTATTGAAATTGTAGTCATCATTTACCTCAGTTCAGCCCAAGTTCTAGATTGCAATTGCAGAGGCCGCCTGTGAGAAGTTTGCCTGGTATATATTGTCCACTAATTAAAGTGGGCACCTTCCACCAGTCCAAACAACCTTTATTAATGATTAGCTTAAAGGTAACCTTTATTGAAAGCTATCCTACTGGTAGCTATGGAGAGCAGCCTTTAGGCTAAGTCTCGAAGGAATGTAAAGCAGCGTGTTTTACCAGTCTATAACCTCCTGAATGACCAAATAAAAGGAGAAGCACACAAGTGTTATTATAAAAATATATATTTATTACCAAACACTCTCCACTAATCTCTTTATGAGATTAGAGCACAAGATGCACAATATTAAATCACTAGAACGACAGTACAATACACAGTGGGTTCCAGGGGGAGACCAAACCATATACTAAGAAAGTGGCATAACAACCACGACTTGACTAGACACAGTGCCTAGAACACGTAGAATCACTGGGACCCTAAGGAGCCACCCAAGGTAGTGACACAGGGGACCCACGGAGGACGTGTGCAGTGTGAGAACACAGGCCTGAGCTCCGTACAACTCTATGGGAAAGTTGCGGTTGGAATTTTAAAGATTAAGGACACTTAGTAGAGGACTTTGAGCAAACCCTTTCAAACTTAGAAGGTTCCAAGGCCAGCACCCATGTGAGCACCGGAGTACTCGTGTTACCTAACCCAGGGAAGCCGGGTGCATAGGTGTCAAATGGTGTGGGGAATCTTCGTTGTTTTCAATGGTGTGATGCTGAAAAGTGCTGCTGCTGTGAAGAGGAAAAGTGTCCGGTGTGATCCATGCCAGGATCAGAGCTGAGAAGAACCTGAAAGCAGAGGGATCAGAGTCTGGGTCACTTCAGGGTGACCAGGCGCTCAGTAGACAAATGCCCTCTGATGTCGGGTGCTTCAGGTGAGGAGAGGGGAAGCTTAACTCTGCAGCCACGGGGACCAGGAGACGTCGATGATGATCAAAGTCCACAGGCGAGCTGTCCCATGAAGGATGTCGAGTGCTGGGGGGTTAGTGTCCGGATTGAACACCAACAAGCCTTGGCAACTGCAACCCATGCGGTCAGAGGAAAGATGCTTCGATGAAGACCAGCAACATCTGGAGCAACCAGGAAAGCCAATTGAAAGTCAAGGTTACTTTCACAGGGACCCACAGGCCAACGGGCCAGGGTACGCAAAGGGACCTCGAGAGGAATCGCAAAATACCAGCCCATGGAACAATTGTGGAGTGTAGGCCGATAATCTTCAGTGGAAATACTGCTTGGGTCAGGACTACAAGTAGCCCAAAGCACAGCCTCAGGGATTGCCGAAAAGCATATGCTGCTGCAAATAGACACGGTGTCCAGGGGTTTGGGTTGCACGGTCCACACGAGGGCTGCAAGTCTTAGGTTTGCTGAGAGCACTAGTCAATCTCTGGGACACTTGCAAACCCACCTCCTGTGTTGCAGACATCTTCGGAGTCCTCAGGAGCTTCGGAGATGCAAACCGGTCAGATACGTCATTGGTTCCTGCTTAGCAGGGGAGTAACTCCTTTACTCCAAGGGAGATTCTTCAGTCATTCAGCGTAGTGTAGATAGTCGAAGTACTAGGTTTCTGTAGCAGCGTTTCGTCCAGGTAAATCTAAAGTCCTGTAGTCAGGGGTTCCTATTTTATACCCAATGAAGGGGTGGGGCAAACTCTGGGGACCAACCTATTGGAGGGTCAGGACAGAGGGGTGGCTACACCCATGTCCTTTGTCCAGTTTTGCACCAGAGCAGGAGCAAATGGCTCCTGCAACCGGTTTGCACTGGACTATGCACAGGAACACCAAATGTGCCCCCAGTGCAGACATCAAAGCACTCTCAGAGTGCACCCACCCAGCCCTAATACACTAAAGACTGTCTGGGAGGTCGGTACACCTCCCTGTGACAGGATGCCTATTGTCATGCCTTCCCCTGCTCAAGCTTGGCTCAGCAGCAGGAGGGGAGACGAGTGTCTGTGACTGACAGCATCCATATTGTGATGCCAGAGTCGAGAAAGCTGGTGTTGGGTGTACCGGTGTAGTCATATTTCTACCTCTAGGAGGGTGGAATCATACCTCCCACACCAGTTACTGGTGTGGAGGTATGATTCCAAGGTGTTTGACACCCATCACAACATGTTTCCATTCAGCCGTTTTAAAGTTAGCATTTACCGCGAGGTTAGAATGCACTTAAGGGTATATGGTTGGCTGCATCACAGAACAACCCCGGAGAATAGGTTCCGAAGGCTGCAGAGGGGCTCTGCTCATGCATGGGCACCCTCTCACATAGAACCCAGTACCCTACCTTCAGGATTTATAAGGCACACCAGAAACAGCACCGGTCACACGTGCTGGGAGCTGCTGTTCCAAGTAAATAAAGGGAATTTACAGCCAAGAAGAGATGGGATATTATCTGGCCACCAGATCTATGGCTACTAACTGAATTTGGATTATGAAAAAGGTTTTGATACAGGATTATTTATACATGAGCTCTTTGGACCTTCAATAATATTAATAAGTCCTTTGAGGAACTAGTTGCTTAAACCCTGATAAAGTCATTTGGAGAATTTCCATTGACGAAACACGCGTGCTGGCTGTATTTTTTGGAATGAGGATCTATGTTTGACAAGTCTTCATAAAGAAATCTGAAGAAATATTGAAATACAAAAAGTACGGTCACAGATTGGATGTTATGGAACTTGATTTTGAATTATAACTTTATTGTATAAATACTAAGATATACTTAGTGCTCAGGGAAATCCGTTATAAAACTTCTGCCATAGGGGTGACTGATAGGTTTATATGTGCAGTGACATAAGGTAGATATAGTGAACCTATATCTAAGTAAGGGGTGCATGCACCACCTTACACAGGTTGCAGTAGCAGACCTGTGGTTTCTGTTTGAGTGGTCGCTCAGGGGTGGCAAAATACATGCTGCAGCCCCTGGGAGGCCTCTGGGGTACCTATGCCCTAGGTACTTAGTATACCATATACTAGGGACTTATAAAGGTACCCCAGAATCCAATCTGGAGTGTACCTAAAGTACATGCAATCAATTTATAAGAGAATGCAGCTAGGCTGGGGTCCTGGATAGCAGGATCCCAGCCAGACTATGTCAAAAACAGTGAAACATCAGCAACAAGTGGGGGTAACTATAAGAAGCAGATCCTACTCTCCTACACTGCCCCCAAAGGGGGCCTCGAGGGCCGGCACCATAACGGATGCCAAAGCCCTGGAAGAATACGGTTCTAGCCGCCGGTAAGCTCCCCGAATCAGAAGGGGCGCTTCCATCGCAGCAAAACCTGTGCCAGAAAGGCGCCTCATCACTTGCCCAGTGGGGGGGCCAGGTGATGTCCGACCCTCCCCCAATAGCAGCAACCGCCTGTTCATGGTGGGAAAATTGTGGGGGATTATAAGGCGCCACTCCCCACACTACAGCTCATCACTACATTGTGGAGCTGGGGAGCAGCACAAAAGGAATTTTCAAGCCCCACCCACCCACACCTACGTACCAGCAGTGTTGCAGTGCTTTCGGATAAGAGAGGTACCACGGATTGTTATGGAGGCACTCCGACAGGGCGGTGTGTAGAAGGCGGGCCACTCACTCTGGGATGCCTTACGGCAGGGTGAGTAGGCCTGACAAAAAGGGGGTAGCAAACGGAGACGGCGCTTGCATCCCAGACCAAGCCAGGGCACAAAAAGAAACGAACAAGGTAGCGAGTTGGGGCCTAACTCTGGGAAGAGGCTACCACCCTACACGCAAAGGGGCGTGGAAACCAACAGAACAAGTTGGACCTCAAAAGTGGCATGAAAGGAGATACGCCTATAAGAGAGCGGAATAACGAACTATCATGGTGATTAACAATTCAATGATATGCAAAGGAGGTGACAAGCAAATGATTTATGACCAACGTATGATGGATGACAAATGATTTACGACAAAGTAAAGCAAATGATTTATGATGTCCAAGTTATGGCTGTTCATGACATTAATGATTTATGGTACACGAATGATTATGACACACGATGTACGATCCTATGATATGCAAACGAGTGATGACAATCAAATGATTTATGACAAATGATTCATGAGAAGTGACAGTAATGATTTATGGAGCCCAATTTAGGGCTGGTATGACACCAATGATTTATGATACACGAATGATGTATGACACATGATTTATGATAAGCCATGATAATGATTTATAACCTTGGCCACAAACAGTATGCCCAGGGGATGGAAAATGAGTATGTATATAATGATAATGGTAATAAAACTGCGGCCAACAATGACCACAACAAACTACAACTCGTGTTGGCTGTGTTTTGGTAATACTTCTGTAAGGAAGTTGGCAGGCCATCCTGGAGTGGGCCCTGTGGGGGTGTTATGGCTTTGTATAATTTTGGCGCTGCAAACAAGCCGTTTTGAAGCACTTTAAAGGCAAAAAGTTGGGGTTGAGTTCAGAGCAATCATTTATTTTAAATGTATTATAAGAAAAAAATGCACGTGTGTGCTGTCTATACTATTGAATATCTGTGTACGATCCTTGCCAAGTATTTGGAATGTATAACAATAAAAGTAATACAAGAGCTTTTTCACTTCTGTCCATATAGGTTACTTTAGGCGCTGTTGGTTTCTGGCCATAGCACAAGCGCTCCTGTATTTAGTCGCTCCATTCCTGTTTATAGTTTTGTGGCCATAACAAGAGGGCATGTGTTTTAGGTTGAAACTGAGTTCACCTAGTCCCCCCTTTTTTTGGAGTTTCATCTAGCGCACACTTGAACAGAAGGCATTGGAGCACTTTACATGAGCGCCAGTTACTGTACACAAAGCCGTGTGTGTGTGACCCAGTCTGACTCTTGTCCCAGACCACCACCGAAGCTCAGAGTAACCACTGTGCAAGGACTAAGGGAGACTCTCAGAGCCATTAGAGCAGGGAGACCGCCAGAAGAGCCGACCTTTGTTAATAGCTGCTTAATGGCTAATGCATGTGGGGTCAGATTACAGAGGCGGATGTAACCTGGCTAGTGCCAGTATGAGTGCCGCAAGAGCTGTATGATGCTCCTTCAGACAGCTTATCTTTTCAAACACAGTTGCCTCGCTGTTCAAGGTCTTGCAGAGCTGGCTAGACAAATCTTTTTTGATAAATGCCAGCCCATGTGTAACAATATATCATCGGGACATAGACTGTAGTCTGTGGCATAGATGATTGTCATCGGGGGCATGAAGTTCCTCTCCTGGATCTTTATTTAGGAGCCCGGTGCATAATGGGAACTGTAGTCCTCATTCACCTCAGTTCGCCCCAAGTTGTAGACTACAATGACTTTGCATATGTCGTTTCATAGCACTTTAAAGGCAAAAAAAAACACAATGTTGGGGTTGAGTACAGAGCAATTCTTATTTCAAATGTATAATAACAGAAAAATGCATGTCTGCTTTCTGTGATATCGAATATCTGTGTACTATCATTGTTCCTCCTCCCTTCCACCCGACCTCTCTGTTTCTTCTCCCCAGCCCTGTTTTTCTCTCACCTCATCTCTGTTTCTCCCTCCTTGCCCCCTTTTGCTACTCCTGCCCGATTTCTAAAGACAAAAGCTCTCTTATAGGTGAGACCTATTGACTTTGCCAATGTTTGTTTTCTTTGTAGTACTTGTAGACACACAGAATCCAGATCCAATGCCTGCATCCTCATCGGACTCACTGTGCCACTGGAATCAAGCTATCCTGGCTGATGTGGGCTGAAAGACCGAAATAGGTCCTAGGATGCTTGTTTCCTGTCCAGGGGGGACCTGGTTTGGCAGTTCGGGCTGGACTGTTCCCATGAGGTACAGGGTCAAGACTGATTTGCATATGGCCAGGTCTAAACTGGGGTGGCATGGTGAGCAAAAGAATGATGGATTTAACCTAGATCTCTTGACTGGGGGTGAATGTTTTGATTTGTTCTGCATTACGCCCATCAATTGTGTGTCTTTCGCTTCCTCAGAATGTCATGCTAGTTGCAACGACAACTGGTCTGATGTTGCTTATGTGCCCCTCTGGAGGGGACCTGGCCAGGAAGTTTCGGGTTGGACTGCCTTGATTGGTGCAAATGCAAAAACAACAATGGTTGCTCAGACGTGAGTCCCATGCTCTCCACACCACTGGAGTCAAGCTATCCTGGCTGAAGACGGCTGATAGCCAGAAACCGGTCTAGGATGCTTGATTCCGGTCCAGGAAAGACATGGCTTGGCAGTTCGGGCTGGACTGTTCCCACGAGGCACAGGGTCAAGGCTGATTTGCATATGGCCATGTCTGAACTGGGGTGCAAAAAAACGATGGATTTAGGCCCAGATCTCTATACTGTGGTGAATGTATGACATTGTTCTGCATTCTGACCATCAACTGTTGTTTTTGCATTGATTGGTGCAGGGCTGAGACTTATTTGCATATGGCAGGTCTCTGTTACAGAGGTGAAAAACCATGATGTGGAAAACAATTAACTAAAATGCGGCTGGAGCACAGCCAGTGGCTGAGATTCACTTAACTATTCCTTCAGCCACCTTGTTTCTTGTAATGTCAAAGACTGAGCAGCCAGATCGCTTAGATATCCGACTCTGCGTGTTCCTGCCTTCTTCACTGCGCAAAACCATGGACACTGCCTCGAGCCATGCTCCCTTGTGAGGTGACAATGCTTATTTATCTGTCTCCGGGGGCTATTCTGAGAAATCTGTAGTCAGGGCCCGTGGTGAAGGGCATGAGCAGGCAGCGTCTCGTGGCTGCAAGCAGAGTTACATCAGGCGCGCAGGGGCAGGGTTTGGGAAAAGGTAAGAAGAGCATAGAATAGAGAGTGTGAATGTACCAAGCAAGCATGGGTGCGTGGCGGGAGGACACAGGGAGCGCGTGAAGGGCTCGCGCCACGCAAGACGCCATGAGCAGCGTCGAACGCCGAGCTGCAGCAATGGTTGACTGGTCAGAAGTGAGAGCTGCACTAGAAACGACCTTTGCGTCCCTGAAACCGGATATAAGCTGGAATGCTCCTTCTGTCACAAAACGGCGTGTCAAGGTTTCAGATGAGCGTGAAAAGACAAACCAAGACAGATATCTCTGTGTCTGAAATCTGAGCATGTGACTAAGCATATTCTACCAGAGCAGACAGTCTAGGAATAGAATCAGTTTAAACATAGAGCACGTGAACTATTTCCACTGAGCGCCCCATTCAGGATCACTGGCTAGCGCGACCGGGATGTACAGATAGTCATTAAGGCGCTACGATGCAATTCTAATTGCAGACTGTGCGCTATGAAAGTGGCAGTTAACAAAAAATACAGGAATAATCAGCCTTTAAGGGGCACGTTTAAAGAACTTTGTCAGTCCAACCAGGCCATCTGGAGAGACAGACCTACATGGATTACTCAACAATGCATAGGACCCCATTGGGTGCCAAGATTACAACTGTAATAATGTTGTAAAGCAGAACACATTTGACGGAAAGAAAGAAACCTTATGCGATTTTGCAACATGTTATTCCTTGCTTTTATATAGCGTCGTTATGCAGTTGTAGCCTCGTAGCACTTTGAGCTTTCCGGAGGGCATGCGGGGGCTCTATCACGTTGTGTTTGGGTTTGCTCGGCCTCACTGCTCCTGTCCCAGAGTCAGGGTCCCCTGTGCTTTCCAGAGCTGTTATGCCCCATTGCTACTAGATATCTGCATAGCTTATCGCTGACCTAGGCGTGATCTGGCAGTGCTGGGGCAGCCATGGTGCTGGGGTGCTTGGCGGTTCCAGGGTGTCATACAGGCTGGAGACTGAGTGCAGTCGCTCTGTCCAATTGTTGGTGGTTATGTCTCCATGCCCAGTGTGTTAATGTCTCCCTGTCTTGGACTATAGGACAGTGTCGCTTTATTTCAATGTTAAGGTCCGTACCTTCTTGTTTGGGCACCCTGCCTCCCTGCCCAGTGTCCGTGAGTATGTCTCCTTGTCCCAGTGTCAACGGACGTGTCTCCCCGTCCAGTGTTAATGAATGCGTCTGACTGTCCCAGTGCCACTGAACGAGCCTGCCTCCCTGCCCAGTGTCCATGAGTATGTCTATCTGACCCAGTGTCAAAGAACCTGTCTCTCCACTCAAGTGTCCATGAGTACATCTGACTGCCCCAGTACCTATGAAGGTGCCCCTGCCCTTTGTCCTTGAGTATGTCTTCCTGCCCCATTGTCAATGACCGTGCCTGTCTCCATGTACAGTGTCCATGAGTATGTCTCTCTGTCCCAGTGGCACTAAACATGCGTCCCTGCCCAGTGTACATGAGTATGTCTCTCTGTCCCAGTGTCACTGAATGTTTCTCCGTGCCACAGTTGCACTGTGCACCTCTGCCTAGCTGTGCCAGTGAATGTGTCTCTGTTGCACCCTTGCAGCTGCTGAGCTCAGGTGAGGACGCCTCGCGCTCTGCCTCAGCCTCCATGGAGGGGAGCGTGCTCCTCTCCCTGCCGCCACCTGTCGCGCTTCTCCTGAAATGGAGAATCCTTGTGCACTCGTTCCTCCTTGCCAGGCCCAGATTCTTAGTTTGTGTGCACGACATGAATGGAAGAGATATATATCATCATGGTACATATGTATGTAGTTAAGTGTAGTGAACCTATTCTTACCTACATTGACTTACCTGCACAATATTTTTGCAATCGATTTTCTGCCTGTGTAAAACAATACTGAACTCTCCATAGTATACTGAACCCGGGCTCTGAAGTAGGCTGAACTAATCTGACTCAGCAAAAAACTGGCACTCACCATGAAAAATCTGACTAAGCAGATCCTGGACTCAGAGCAGCAAGCAGATTGTGACAGAGCAAAACCTAGTGTCAGCACAATAAGTTAGACAGTACTTTCAAACTGGTATGTAGGCCTCTGACCAATGCGATATTCAGACTTGGCCTTCAGAATGTGACTGACCGCGTTCTAGAAAAAAACTCAAGCGCCCCTGACAAAGACAGAAGTTGGACTCAATGTACAGATGATGACTCAGCAGTACTTGCACTCTGCCCTAGATAGAACTCACGAACGAAATAATTACAACTATGGCCTATTTGATTGAACAGATGCATGACTTGAAGAAATGATGAAGCATACTTCAGATTCAGGACACATGATTCGTCTTGGCAGAAATCTGTTTACTAAATTCATACGAAGCTGTACTCGGTGTTTTAAAAAATGAGCATGAATATAGCACACGGTTCTAAACACAGAATCCAGACTGGCGATATAAGGTCGAAGAAAGGTGGTTGTATGCGATTTAATAGAAATCCTATTTCATTGAATATCTCTTCAGAGAAACCATTTAACTGAAACTGTTTAATGAGATTTTCAACATGAATGTCATTTATCATTTGCTAGAAACCAATCCAATGCATGTCTTTTTTCAAATTGCCCTTCAAATGCTTTTTTAAAAGAGTAAATGCCATTAATCTTGAAAATTGGTTCCTTAAGGTGGTTTATCTACAAGGGTTGAATATATCCCTTTTTCTCTTCGCCCATCTTCCTGCATCCTATCATGCGGTGGCACGGCAAATATTTTTAGAACTGCAGTTCCAGGTGCTTATTCCCACATCTTTTTTTACTCTTTCTGGTGTTTGTTTCCCCTCCCAATTCCTTTCTACCTTCATCTTCCAAGTCCTTCTTACCTCTTAGTTTGTTTAGTTTATTTTCCCCGCTGTACTCCGTTTTTCCATCTTTGTGTGTGGGGGGCGGGGCCTTCCATACCCTCATTCCTCCCTTTAACCCCATGCTACACCTAATATTTTAGTATTTTAATGCACTTTAATTTTAAACCATGTAATCTAACTGGGGTTCGCTATTGAGCCAATTTTTTTTCCTTATGAAAGCAACGTTTTAACACATATTATATACACTGTTCTTAGGTTTGTTTCTAATGTGTTTGACAAACTGTATGTCTGTTAAATTGTGTTTCTTCTATATAAGGGTTCGACTATTTGGGCACTCAGGTAGGTTTGTATTATTTTGTCATTTTGTCTTCTATTAAATGACATGCTACAAAGAAGGCAGTGTGTAAGAGAAAGCCACATCAAAGATAGAAGCAAACCGCACAAAGGTAAGGCCGAGAATACCCTAAAATAAGCAGCGGGGCTCAGCCAGAGTCTCGATTGGGACAGGGCTAAGCGCGAAGATGCACTTGAGAAGCACAGGGTACAACTCAGATGAAGTGAGAAAGTTGCAGATAAACAACACGTGTCTGTGGGAAAGACAAACAGGTCAGTAGTAATGGCTATTACCAGCTTATCCCTCTTGCTCATTCCAGACCTAATTAAATGAAGTGAAAACACTTTTCAACGTCCTAGGGCCTTTGTTCAGACAGCACCTTGACTCCCGCTCCTGCCACATTTACATGATGTCATCCAGAGGACTGAAGGGTCTAGACCATGGGTACTCACAAACTTTCTCTCAGCGGCCAAATTTACAGTGTGGTTTGTGTCCGAGAGCCGCACCAGTGGGGGCGGGGTCAGTGGGGAAGGGGCGGGGCTAGAGCAACAAAAAAATACTGACCATGAGGTTGATCACTGGTCCCTGCAGCGGAAACCTTCGTCCACTGAGCCACCAGACCTGGCATACACACATCTCTCTCTCGCTCTCTTGCTCTCTTTCTATATCTCTCTCCCGCTCTCTCTCTCTCTCTCTCTCTCCCTCTCCCTCCCTCTGTCTCCCTCACTCTGTCTCCCTTTCCCTCCTCACTCTGTCTCCCTCACTCTCCATCTGTCTCCCTTTCCCTCCCTCACTATCCATCTGTCTCCCTTTCCCTCCCTCACTCTCCTTTTGTCTCCCTTTCCCTCCCACACTCTCCCTCTCCCTCCCTTTCCTTCCCTGCCTCTCTCTCCCTCCCCTCCCTCCCTCTCCCTCCCCCTCCTTTACCCTCCCTCCCTCTCCCTCTGTCTCCCTTTCTCTCCCTCACTCTCCCTCACTCTCCCTCTGTCTTCCTTTCCCTCCCTCACTCTACCTCAGTCTCCCTTTCCCTCCCTCACTCTGCCTCCCTTTCCCTCCCTCTCCCTCCCTCCCTCCCTCTCCCTCCCACCCTCCCCCTCTCTTTCCCTCCCTCCCTCTGTCTCCCTCTACCTCTGTCTCCCTCCCTTTCCCTCCCTCCCCCTCTTCCTCCCTTACCCTCCCTCTCCCCCCCTTTCCCTCTGTCCCTCTCCCTCTGTCTTCCTTTCCCTCCCTCACTCTCCCTCTGTCTCCCTTTCCCTCCCCTACTCTCCCTCTGTCTCCCTTTCCCTCCCTTTCCCTCCCTCACTCTGTCTCGGTCTCCCTTTCCCTCCCTCACTCTGTCTCTGTCTCCCTTTCCCTCCCTCACTCTGCCTCCCTTTCCCTCCCCCTCTCCTTCCCTTTCCCTCCCTCTTCCTATGTCTCCCTTTCCCTCCCTCCCTCTTTGTCTCCCTCCCCGCTCCCCCTTTCCCTTCCTTCCTCTCCCTCTGTCATCCTCCCCCTCTCACTCCCTTTCCCTCCCTCACTCTCCCTTCCTGTCCCTCTGTCACCCTTTCCCTCCCGCACTCGCCCTCTGTCTTCCTTTCCCTCCCTCACTATGTCTCCCTTTCCCTCCCTCATTCTACCTCACTCTGTCTCTATATCCCTTTCCCTCCCTCACTCTTGCTCTGTCTCTCTTTCCCTCCCTCACTCTGCCTCCCTTTCCTTCCCTCCCTCTCCCTCTCTCTCCCTCTCTTTCCCTCCCTCACTCTCCCTCTGTCTCCCTTTCTCTACCTCACTCTGCCTCCCTTTCCCTCCCTCCCTCTTACTCTCTTTCCCTCCCTCCCTCTCCCTCCCTCCTTCTTCCTCTGTCTCCTTCTCCATCTCCCCCCTTTCCCTCCCTCCCTCTCCCTCTGTCTCCCTCTCCCTCTGTCTCCCTCCCTTTCCCTCCATCCCTCTCCCTCTGCCTCCCTTTCCCTCCCTCACTCCCCCTCTGTCTCCCTTTCCCTCCCTCACTCCCCCTCTGTCTCCCTTTACCTCCCCCACTCTGCCTCCCTTTCCCTCCGTCTATCTCCCTCTCTCTCCCTTTCCCTCCCTCCCTCCCTCCCCCTCTGTCTCCCTTTCCCTCCCCCTCTCTCTCCCTCCCTCCCTCTCTGACTCCCTCCCTTTCCCTCCGTCCCTCTCCCTCTGTCTCCCTTTCCCTCCCTCCCTCTCCCTCTGTCTGTCGTGATTGCAAGCAGCGCAAGAACACGCATGCGCCACTAACCTTGCTCCAAGGGCCAGCAGAGACGACAAGACGATAGTCCTCAAAGCCTCTCCCCATATAACTCTCAACACTGGGTAATTCACCACTGTGTGAGGGAATCTGGAAGGAGGCCGTGAGGTGAATGATCAGAGGACGTCTTTGGTTCCTCGCCTTTCTCAGGTCAAAGCTACCACAGTAGGCATAGGGATTGACAGTACTGCAAGTGGAGGAAAAGACAAACAACAGGCTCTTAGTACCTATACTGTTGTTGCCCTTCCCGTAGTCCCCTTTATAGCTCAACTCACCAATATCTTTTCTTCTTCTTCCCGTAGAGAACTCAGGAGAATTAGAAGCAAATAGGATGGCCAAAAGTGTATAAGAAGTTACGTCACTTCTCAATGTTTGCATTCACCTCGACTATGTTTGTTAATAGGTAGCAGCGATATCTAAAGTTAGACGTTAACAGCACGTCTAAGCATCACCACAATACTTCTTGTGGATAAGTAGGAAACAGATTCAGTAATCTTCCTCTTTACTCGTACGTCGGGAGGTAACAGGGTAAACAGGCAATCCCCCACGCACGTTGCACCACGGATGTTCAGGCTGATATGAAAACCAAAAAACAAACACAACGGAAATAAGGAGGCGATCCCGCGCTCCTCTCGATACTTGCAGTTTGCAGAATACGGCTTGTACACCAACTCCGCGGTGACTGGGACCTTGCAGGCTCTTGTCCGGCGAGACGCGTGTAAGGGCTCTGACCGCGCTGGCTCTTCGTCGGCGCTGGAACACTCTCAGACTCTGACCGCGCTGGCTCTTCGTCGGCGCTGGAACACCCTCGGATTCTGACCACGCTGGCTCTTCGTCGGCGATGGTAAACACAGGAACGCCAACCTCACAGGTCTCTCCGTCGGCGCAATAGAAAACAGGCATCCACTGGAAAGGACACGGAGCAGTCTCAGGAACAACATTGACAAGCACTGGTCCGGTGATTGGGAGGAACCTATATAGCGTCCGCCCACTTCCCTGGTTCCTGGCGCCGCATTGCCTTCTGGTACCAGTAGTTCTTCCATTTGGGAAGCGTAATGAAAATGCACTTCTTCCTCGTGCCTGTTAGTGTGATTGCTACAGTACCCCCTCTCGAGGACCGCCGTCCCGGCGGACGACCAGGTTTCCCAGGGTACTTTTCATGGAACTGCGCCAATAAGTCAGGACAATGAAGATTGGTAATAGGTTCCCAGGTACGGTCCTCAGGGCCAAACCCTTTCCAATCAACCAGATATTAGATTCTACCTCGCACCATCCGGGAGCCTAAGATAGATGCAACCTCGTACTCAGCCTGTCCCTCGATCTCCAGAGGTTGAGGGCGGTCCGGCACCCGGACATCAGGAAGGCATGGGCGAAGAAGCGACACGTGAAACACAGGATGTATCGACCATGACACAGGGAGAGAAAGATTCATGGCTGCCGGATTTATCACCTCACTGATACTATAGGGACCAATAAACTTTGGCTTCAGTTTACTGATTCCCTTCAAATGCAGGTTCCGTGTAGATAGCCACACTTTATCCCCCACTTTATACTCAGGCTCTAAGGAGCGATTTGTATCTGCATAACGCTTCTGGGCCTTTTGGGCATTTTCCAAGCAATGTCTAGCGTCAATCAAGATAGCCCTAAGATGAGCATGATGTTCCTGAACAGTAGGTACCAATGAGGTAGCAGGCCACTCAAAGGGAAGCATGTTATGATGAAAACCATACAAGCAAAAGAACGGGGAGCATCCCAAGGTGGAATGTACAGCATTATTATAGGCGAACTCCGCCAACCACAAAAGGGTGGTCCAGTCAGCGGTGCTTTGCAATGTAAAACAACGGAGGTATTGTTCGAGTGTTTGATTTAGCCTTTCCGTTTTTCCATCCGTTTGCGGATGGTAACTAGTGGAGAGGCGTGCATCGATTTGGAGCAATGTACATAGAGCCTTCCAGAAATGGGAAGTGAATTGTGAACCACGATCTGTTATCAACACACTTGGCAAGCCATGCATCCGCACGACATGTTGCAGGAACACCTTAGCCAATTCAAATGAGGAGGGTAGACCGGGCAAGGATATAAAATGTTCCATTTTCGTGAGATGATCAACTACCACCAATATAACGGTTTGGCCTTCGCAAGGGGGCATCTCCACAATGAAGTCCATAGACACGGTATGCCAGGGTTTGGGTGGTATCGGCAACGGTTGTAGCAGACCTGAAGGTTTAGCATGACTAGACTTCCCTTGGGCGCAAACAGCACAATTCTTGACGTATTCTTTCACGTCGGCTCTAAGACTAGGCCACCAAAACGATCGTTCCACTGTGGCAATGGTTTTATGTATGCCCTGAGTCATGAGCCCATTGTAACACCTGTAGTTGTAAAACGCTTTGGGGTATGTACAATGCATGGTAATGGTATGCAAGTTGGTCTTTCTCACAGTGATGCGCTGGATCTTCTTGTATCCAGGAAGGAACATCCAAAACAGACAGGGCAACTTTGCAATCCTCCAGAAAATCCTTGGAGGTGATTAAGGCTACTGTGTCCTCCAGAATGTGTGTCTCCTTAAGGATGGACGGTGGTTCTGTGGGGGCAGCTGTCTCCTCATCCCCAAGCCGCGAGAGGGCATCTGCTTTCCCGTTGCGTGTTCCGGTCTGAACTTAATCACGAAATCGAAGTCGGAAAAGAAGAGAGTCCACCTTAGCTGGCGAGGAGTCAATGCTTTCGCTGTCTTTAGAAACAACAAATTACGATGATCTGTAATTATTTCCACTGTATGCAAGGCCCCTAGAAGATAATGTCTCCACTCTTCACATGCTCTTTTAATGGCAAGAAGTTCTTTGTCCGTAATGGTGTAACTAACTTCACATGGAGTGAGTTTCTTCGAGTAATACGCCACAGGGTGAAGCTGTCCTGTGGAAGGGTGTCTTTGTGACAGCACTCCCCCAAGAGCATACTGCGAAGCGTCGGTTTCCAGAATGAACGGCAGTTGGGGGTCTGGATGTCGTAGGACAGGTGCTTGTGTGAACTTCTTTTTCAGAAGCTGAAAGGAACTTTCTGCTTCCTCTCCCCATATGAATGGAGCATTCTTTCGCAGGAGTGCCGTGATAGGTTGTATGGTCTTGGAGAAATCCTGAACAAATCTCCGATAGTAGTTGGCAAAGCCAAGGAAGCTCTGCACTGATTTTACGTTTCTAGGCGTCTTCCATGACAAAATGGCTTCAACCTTATTCATGTCCATCCTGAACCCTTGGGCGTCAATGACATACCCCAAAAAAGCCACTTCTTGTACATGAAATAGGCATTTCTCCAACTTAGCATACAGGGAATTCTGTTGCAATCTGTCCAATACGGTCTTTACATGTGATATGTGTTCAGAATAAGACACGGAATACACCAAAATATCATCTATGTTCACTATGCAAAAGGATTCCAAGCACCCCCTTAAAACCTCATCCATAAAGTACTAGAAAGCTGCTGGGACGTTGCAGAGACCGAAAGGCATCACCCTATACTCATAGAGGCCAAATTTGGTTCTGAACGCGGTTTTCCACTCATCCCCCTGTTTCACGCGCACTAGATGGTATGCTCCGCAGAGATCAAGTTTGGTGAAGTATCGAGCGCCTTTTAACTGGTCCATTAAGACTGGAATCAGGGGGAGAGGGTATCTGTTCTTGATCGTCACTTTATTTATGGCTCTGTAGTCAATACAGGGTCTCAATTCTTCACAGTCCTTCTTTGGAATGAAGAACATGGGTGATGAGGCAGGGGAGGTGGAATGTCTTATAAATCCAGTAGCCAGGTTTTCATCGATGTAGGTCTTCAGATACTGTGTCTCTTTCTCCGTTAAGGCATACACTCGACTACAAGGAATGTCTGCTCCAGGGACAAGGTCTACGCGGCAGTCATATGCCCGGTGGGGAGGCAATTGGGTGGCTTTTTGTTTGTCGAACAGAGCACTATACTTTAGGTACTCTTCTGGCAATGTCGTGGCACAACAGAACTGGTCGACTGTACAAGAGTTTGCTAAGTACGTAGCAGGTGATGGGTCGGGTGTGTAGCTATAGGTAGCCTGACACTGACAATGCTCCCTGCAATAATCAGACGTCATACTGACTGTTCTAGAGGACCAACTCACCACAGGATCGTGTAAGGTGAGCCAGGGCATTCCCAGAATAAGACGGAATTGCGGTGCATCAATGAGATCGAACTGAATGTTTTCACTGTGCTCCTTCCCAAATTCCATCCGTAGTGGAAGGGTATGAGATACGACTGGTCCTGAAGAAAGGACCGTTCCGTCCACTGCCTTGACGGTTTCAGGTTTTTGTTTCTTTTCACATGGAATGCCCATTCGAAGGGCATATTCTCGATCGATATAATTTCCAGTAGCCCCTGAATCCAGCAGGGCATCTACTAGTAAAGACTCCTGAGTCGTGATCCATAAGGATACGCTGACATTCATATGGGCGACCGCAGGATGAAGGGTATTCGCTACAAAAGGGGAGACCATGGTAGATGGGTGTCTCGAATCAGAGGTCTCTAACTGATCCGAGACCTTTAGTTTTCCGTCGGCTCGTCCATTCTCGAAGTGGCCTGTACTCTGGGAAGAGGGGTTTTTCCCGGAACGTAATTTCTAGCTCGGCAATCATTTATGAAATGTTCACTTTTACCGCAATAAAGACAAAGTTTGAGTCTTCTTCGCCTGTCCTTTTCTTCTTTGGTGAGTGGACCACGGATCCCCCCGATCTGCATTGGTTCAGGACTATCTGGTACTTTGGCCTTTTCTTCACCCCCTTGTCGGGTTCTGACCAAGGGGTATGAGAACCGGTAGTCACCCCTACTTCGATCCCCCTTCCGTTCCAACAATCGGTGATCAAGTTGGACCGTTAAATCAATGAGTTCCTCGCAGGTGGACGGTAGTTGCACCACTTGTGCCAATACGTCCTTCAGTTCACTCCTCAGCCCCTGATAAAACAAGGATATCCTTTTTTGAACTGGCCAATCCGTCTCCACTATAAGGCGATTAAACGTGGTAATATAAGACAAGAGGTCTTGCGACCCTTGTCGTAAAGTCATTAATTCCCGGTCCAAAGACATCATGTGAGACTTTCTGGCAAACAACTTCCGTAGCTCAAGACAAAATTCTGAGAAATTCCGAAGTACAGGATCATCCCGTTCCAGTAAAGGGATCGTCCAACTGGACGCATTCCCTCCCATATAAGACATCATGAATGCTGTTTTGGACGCCTCATCCTGAAACACCATGGGTTTACATAAGAAATGAAGACGACATTGGTTCAAGAATGTTTCGAATTTTCTGGGGTCTCCGTAGAATCTTTCGGGCGGAGCTAGAGGTATACCCTGGTTCTGTATGATGTGTACGGTAGGATTAGTCTCGGTAGAGGTGGAAGGAGCCACAAAGGAACCCCCTGACGGGAAGGAAGAAGGTGGGGGCAAAGTGGCTGGTCTCAACAATGGTTTAACAACTGGGTCTCTTTGTGCAAGATCAGACATGTCTTTACGCAAATCCGCCACTTCCTTATACAGAGCTTGATTCTCTGCTCTAGAGGTCTGGACTTCTTGCTGCAAGTTTGAAAAGCTTTCCAGTAAGGAGGTAAGGACCGCATTCGTATCCATCGTCTAGGCTGGACAGTATTCTTGGGCTTGTCAATCTGTCGTGATTGCAAGCAGCGCAAGAACACGCATGCGCCACTAACCTTGCTCCAAGGGCCAGCAGAGACAACAAGACGATAGTCCTCAAAGCCTCTCCCCATATAACTCTCAACACTGGGTAATTCACCACTGTGTGAGGGAATCTGGAAGGAGGCCGCGAGGTGAATGATCAGAGGACGTCTTTGGTTCCTCGCCTTTCTCAGGTCAAAGCTACCACAGTAGGCATAGGGATTGACAGTACTGCAAGTGGAGGAAAAGACAAACAACAGGCTCTTAGTACCTATACTGTTGTTGCCCTTCCCGTAGTCCCCTTTATAGCTCAACTCACCAATATCTTTTCTTCTTCTTCCCGTAGAGAACTCAGGAGAATTAGAAGCAAATAGGATGGCCAAAAGTGTATAAGAAGTTACGTCACTTCTCAATGTTTGCATTCACCTCGACTATGTTTGTTAATAGGTAGCAGCGATATCTAAAGTTAGACGTTAACAGCACGTCTAAGCATCACCACAATACTTCTTGTGGATAAGTAGGAAACAGATTCAGTAATCTTCCTCTTTACTCGTACGTCGGGAGGTAACAGGGTAAACAGGCAATCCCCCACGCACGTTGCACCACGGATGTTCAGGCTGATATGAAAACCAAAAAACAAACACAACGGAAATAAGGAGGCGATCCCGCGCTCCTCTCGATACTTGCAGTTTGCAGAATACGGCTTGTACACCAACTCCGCGGTGACTGGGACCTTGCAGGCTCTTGTCCGGCGAGACGCGTGTAAGGGCTCTGACCGCGCTGGCTCTTCGTCGGCGCTGGAACACTCTCAGACTCTGACCGCGCTGGCTCTTCGTCGGCGCTGGAACACCCTCGGATTCTGACCACGCTGGCTCTTCGTCGGCGATGGTAAACACAGGAACGCCAACCTCACAGGTCTCTCCATCGGCGCAATAGAAAACAGGCATCCACTGTAAAGGACACGGAGCAGTCTCAGGAACAACATTGACAAGCACTGGTCTGGTGATTGGGAGGAACCTATATAGCGTCCGCCCACTTCCCTGGTTTCTGGCGCCGCATTGCCTTCTGGTACCAGTAGTTCTTCCATTTGGGAAGCGTAATGAAAATGCACTTCTTCTTCCTCGTGCCTGTTAGTGTGATCGCTACACTGTCTCCGTTTCCCTTTCCCTTCCTCACTCTCCCTCTGTCTCGCTTTCCCTCCCTCACTTTCTCTCTGTCTCCCTTTCCCTCCCTCACTCTGACTCCCTTTCCCTCTCTCTCCCTTTCCCTCCCTCCCTCTCCCTCTGTCTCCCTTTTCTGTCCCCCTCTCTCTCCCTCCTTTTCCCTCCCTCCCTCTCCCTCTGTCTCCCTCCCTCCCTCTCCGTCATCTCACCCTGCCTGTTTGTTGTATTTCACCTTTTAGCGCTGCAGCTCCACTCTGACTTTGGCTGGCCCCCACAGAGCAGCAGAGTCTCCAAGTCACACTGGTAAATGTCTGCAAGGTCCGCGGGCCGCCAGGGAAGGCTTGCCGGGCCGCGGGCCGTACTATGAGTACATGTGGTCTAGACAAACTGGCACTTTGTTTCACACGCACCCATTTTTTCTGATGGTGCTTAGAATCCATTATCTGGTACTATACAGGATGATGTTTAAATCTGCCTCTGACCACAATGCCTCCCTTGAACCACTTGACTGAATGCTGTGGGGTACATTAGAGATGTTTAACAACACACTTTCCTTTCTCAGAGGGCTCCAGATGCTGCATGCAGATAGACATTGCATGTTCAGAAGGTTTGTAATTTAAAGGTGTGCAGCTTTGTCGTTACATTGACATCGATACTAATCATGTGCCAGAGCTAGCATCTGGTGCACCAGTGGTACCACAATGGCTGCTGTGGACAAGAGACATATAGACATACAGATGAGATTCTGAAGAACTCAGGGCATATTTATGAGACGCTTGTGCCACGTTTGCACCATGCAACGTCGTACATGTGCAATGCAAACCTCTACGACAGATTTATGAAGCCATGCAAAGCCACTTTGGTTGGGTCTAAGTGGCTTCATAAATCTGGAGTAGCGCAATGCAGCACAAATCACTGCGTTGTGCTACTCTGCCCTTGGTAGGCGATCCATAGGCATTGCATGGGTGTTCCCACGCAACTCTCATGGACTTTGACACATTTCCAGATTTACAAGAACTTGTACACCTCGGAATGCGCCATAATCCTATGCCATCCCAGGGGAAGGGTACCAAGGAGAAATATCTTTATTTCTCCTCGTTACTTCCTCTTTCTATGTCTGCTGTATTATGCAGCACACATAGAAAGAGGAATGTGCCTTCCGGCATTGTTTTTATGCAGGAAGGTGTCCCTTCCTGCACAAAAACAATCCAGTCTGCAACAGAGGCACCCTTGCACTATGGTGCAATGGTGCTTGCTTTGGTGCTAGGCTGCCACAGTGGGGCCAGTGCAGAGACAAGGACAGGAATGCGTCATATTCTTTTAAATACAGCACATTAGTGCCCTTTCTCTGTCACACAGCGCAGCAAGATGACTTGTTGCGCTGCATGATTTTTTTTGTAAATATGTCCCTCAGTTCTAAAAGCTTGCCTTACAAGGGCTGTGCTTCTTTGGAGAACAACTGGACGTGGTAATGGAGAAGGACTCTGTTTCCCTTTATGATGCTCATCCCTTCCGGGTACAGCCAAGTTTCTTGTTGATCATGGTTATCTGCTTCAGTCTAGTAATAAAAGACGGCATTACTGTGCTTCCCAGGGCCTTTTTCAGTGACCAGTGTCCTTGTACTGCTTGGCTACAGACCATGAACTACGCCTAGAAGGAGGAAGAGGGGTAGGGATGTGCTGCTCCAATCACTGACCAGCAATGGCCCTTACGGCTAGTCCTGCTGCTCCTCATCCTGGCCCTGATGGCCCACCCACCTCTGTGTGATGGGCATCAATAGGCTGAGCATTGCTAACACCTAGCTGTGATTATAGGGGGATTATTGGGATAATGGGAAATTTGTAGTGTAGCCAGAAGGGAAGGGATGATTGAAAATTATATACATATGTTGTTTTCTTCCAGGCTGCTGACATACTGTAACAATGCATTCCTGTTCACACACAAAGGCTAATGATGGGGTAACCAAGAAAGGGGAGTCAGTGAGACAATGAGGCAATAAAGGATATGCTTTCTGTTGAAGGAAGCTAAGCCTGCAGAGGAGGGACAGACACTCAGCACATGGGGTCTAGGGCAATGAAGTGTGTAATAAGGAGAGGCATTTTTTTTCTGGGCAGAATGCACAAGCTAACAGTCAGAGGTATTGTGGGTTATATATAAATGTGTGTGTGGGATGGTGCTGTTGCTGATGAGGAAGGAAGGCAAAGGAAGGGCAATGAAACATACATGGATCACCAGGGATAAAGGAGCCTGATGCACAAAGCCATTTGGCTGTCGCAAACCCTGCGATTTGCAAAATCATAGGAAGCGTGACAATAAAATGGCTTTTTGCTATCTACTAATCCTATTTTATGAATCAGAAAATAATTTACGACTGACAAACTAGGTGCCAAAGTGCAATAACAAAGAAGCATGAAAGTGGCGCTTCCTCCTAATTGTGATCTGTTTTGTCCTCTTCTGCTGTTTTGCTTTTTCTGCACTCTGTTTTCCCTTTTTCACCCTCTGTTCTCCCTTTTTCAGCTAGTTTTTTTGCCTGCTGTTTTGCCTTTTCTGCTTGATTTTTTGCCCTCTGTTGTGCCTTTTCTGTTCGATTTTCTGCCCTCCGTTTGGCATTTTCTGCTTGTTTTCTGCCCACTATTTAGCCCTCTTCTGCTGTGTTTTGCCTTTTCTGCTTGTTTTTTTTCTCTCTGTTTTGCCCTTTCTGCTCGTCTTTACGCCCTCTGTTTTGCCTTTTTCTGCTCGTTCCTTCCCTCTTCCCCCTGTTTCCTCAAGACCTGCGTTTTGACGCAGACCTCGCATCCCAACACGCAGATGACACCAAGGGTTACAGTAACTTGCTCTACAAATGCTGATTGATTGATTCCTTAAAGTATAGATCAATAGTTTGCATCTCCAGTTGTGCTTACAAATCATTGAATAGTGACCAATGAAGGTGGTAACTGATTGCAAAGGGAAAGCTGTCCCATTTTGGCAGATTTCCCTTTGAGAATAATGTTGGGTGCCCTCGGAAGGAGGAAGCAGTGATCAATAGGACCACCGCCAGCTCTACCCAATATATACCCAAAGGGATAACATCTTTGTTAAATGGCACCCGTTCATTTAAAGAATACTTGCTGCTTTAAAAAAATGTTTCCCATTTGGGAATGCAAAACAGGTATGGTTGTCTGCAGTTTCTTGCACACCACCATCTCTGTTTGTAGCCAATTACAGGAGGTCGCAAATAGAAACAAACCTGCCTAATTAATATTTATACACAGGCATAACTACTGGAGATATTTTGCGACATTACCTGTTGGTACAAAGGTTGCATAACATGCAGGTCACAAATAGTGAAACTTTTGTGACCACTAATTGTGACCTGCCTCTTTGTAAATCAGGCCTACAGACTGGGAGGATTTATCACTGTCTCCATCCAACTTTATTCAGCGGAATAAGACAACATGGGTGAAAGGAGATCTGTTTGGGAGGGAGCTAGTGTAGACTGAAGGATCATTAGGCAAGTTGAAGCGATATGGGTTTGGGGATAAAGATGTAGGTAAATCAAAAAAAGAGGGTTGATTTTTATTCAGCTTTTATAATTAAACATATACTGCAGGCCTGTGCAAAACTCACAAACACCTTGTCTGCAATGTAATTGGCACAACAGTAGATGGAATTTCCGTGGGTGTAAATTTAAGATGGGTTTCAAGTGAGGTGCAACTGTTGATTGGCAGTGGCAGAGAAGGAAATATAAGGACTGATGTACAAATCCATTTGCAAACACAAACCCTGGATTCACTAAATCACTGGGTTTGAGACCACAAAGACTTTTATATAGAAATGCCCTTTTAAGAGTAGAAATATTCTTTATGAGTCATAAAATATTTTTTGCAATTATTTTTGAGTCACCAATAGGTAGGGTGTGAAAGGGGTGTCTATTTCTGATTTGGAAAGGAATGTAACAATGGTTTCCGATTGCAATTGGGGTTGCAAACTGACCCACAAGTTGAGATGGTAACTGATCCCAACAAGCATTTACAATGCAATAGGTCTCGCAGCATTAAAGTTTGAGTTATTGGCATTGTGTATGACAATGTCAATAGTTATAACTTTTGCAAATGTGCAGTCTAATTCTAGTGGCTATGATAGCTGGTAACTATATCAGAACAAGCATTAGCAATGCAATCAGTCTAGTCTTTGGGACCGTATATGTATTAAGCTATGCAGCACATTATCCTGGGTGCTGAAATATCTACTGCTCTTTAAAATGGAGGGAAAGTACGCACCAAATTGCAGAACACGCCAGGTATGGGAACACTGAGAGAAATACTGCTTATCAGCAGGAAATTGTAATGTCCAAAGCTCTATTTTTAATATAAAAAGCAGCCCCTTCATTGGTCACATCACTGAAAATACAAGATTTGGGGAAAAAATATATTGTCTATGGGTGCTCATTGAATACAAGGTGATATGGCCTGTAATCTAGGGAATGCTAAAGTGTTCCTGGTATTGTACCGACCTTTACTGGTTGTTGTCTATCAAGAAAGTTAAATAGAAGCAGTTGAACAGAAAAAAGTCCCTAAGCTAAAGTGGAAGCAGACCAGTCCTAGGGATAATCTCCAGATGACACTTTATGTACTTTACAACAGATCTTCCAAACAGTGCAAGTGCTGTCTACGCTCGACCTAAAAAGGGGGGTGCCCTATGTGAAAAATAGATGGTCGTCAAGAACATGGTAACAATTCAAGAAAAAAATCCTCCTGACCTATACTTCTTTGTAGCGAGTCAATATATGTACTCCAATGCCTACTGAGAAATCTGACGCTAAAAGTCAACCAGGTAAAGCATGCGCTCAGCTTCATTTAATGCCGCAACGTTACGAAAATACTTTTTCTGCTTGCTCGTTCAATTTTATTGGCTGGCTCATCCTGAATGCACTACTCATATTTTTAGTGTTTGTGTTACGGCTCTCCAGTGCATTCATTTTAATTGCTCATATTTGTAGTGTTAGTGTTACGGCTCTCCAGTGCATTCATTTTAATGTTTCTTTTAAAACAATTACAACCAGAGATAAAAGTAAATCTAAAATACTCTAAATTGCATCCTTCCTTCCAAAATGTTCTAAGAAAAAACAAACCACCTCGTCTGTGTCCCATAGCAGCACTTTAGTTTAAATATTCCACTTTCAATTGATAAGAAACATTTCGCCTCGATGAAAATCAAGTGGAATCACAATTAAAACGATGTAAAGTGATAATGGATATTAACAACTATATAAAAAAAGTATTTTGTTTGCTCCATAGATATTTACTGAAGCACAGAAAAGCAGTCGTGTGAATTCCTTTGTCGTGTCATTTGCTATGTAAAAAGGGGCTCCTAAAGTGCACGAATTGAGTCTAACATCTTCATGAACTGCTTTCTCGTAACCGTGTCGAATCATTCTATAGTTAGTGGGTCATTACAGAGAAGAATAGATTACTGGAACTATATCCGGGACTGCCCTCCTACCTGGTCAATCAAACTCTTCTTTTAGGTCGAGTCTACTACACGGGTTTGAGCAGGACGTATTGTGGCGTACCAAAACCATAGAGCGCATTGGAGCCCACCGACTACTCCCCTTTGGTTGGCTTTCTTTGTCACTTATTTCCCTGTTTCTTTAGTGCCCTAGGTCGTCAATTTTCGGCTGACCCTCCTGTGGAACATTGCCTCTTTACCATCAATTTCACTGGCATTTTCTGCTTTCCCTGCTTGCTTTTCAAGCTGAACTTTGTGCAAGGCACTCCATGAGGACGTTTTTTGCCGTTTCCAGTAAGCAGGCCTCTCCTCCCGCAGCCTACCCTTCTGTGCTCGCCTGTGCACTACTCCACTGTATTTCTCTCCTTTATCTCCAGCGCTGTCTGTAATTTTGTCCCCTTCCCTCCTGCTGTTACTTGGTGGTCCAACCCCTGTTGCTTTCGCCCCCACCCGTCTTAGCATGTTACCCAATGTGACACCCAGTCCCCCATTTCATCCGTTTCTCTCTCGCAAGTTCTTCTTTTAGTGTCCGAACAAACTCGAATCGGTAACAAAAAAAAGCTAGCGTGCAGAGTAGCCAACGTAAAAAAAATAAAAAGTAGTTGTGTTCGTTTATAGGAACGATGCGAGCGCCTACGAAATAACTGGGGGGATGTATTTAACTTTAAGTAAGGGGCATTGCCAAAGCTGATCCGAACGGCTACACACCATAGCCTACCTGTTAGAATGGCGAGGACGATTGAGTTTGTCAGTGCTTGTCCCGTTTTTGGGCAGTTTGGCTGGTTCCATGTATATTCAGCACATTGCTGCTGTGTAAACTCTCTATAATACACATGTTCAGCTCCATGGTAGTTGAAAAGACTACTTTCTCCCCATTTGTAAGTTTGGAGAACTAACTAAGCCATTCGAGATTCGCAGGTGTCTCGTTTGAAACTTCTGTTAATTATTCCCATATGATCTCGCATTGTTTACATGTATAGTCGATGCGTGTCGCTCCCCCGAAAGTATTGCAGTCACCTGGACACCTACAAGTGTTGGAGACAAGAATAAGGCATGGATCTGTTGGTGCTAGCTTGTGGCTATCCAAGCACAAGTTAACGAGCGTCCGTGCGTGATGGGACCAGGAATACGAATACGAATATTCTGCCGTTTTACTCTACATCTAGTGCAGAGCAATTATGCACAGAATTGTGGCCCGTAGGCCAGTTGTTCATGCAAAGGCTCGGATACTACATATTTTCATAACACACACACACGCACACATACAGACATCCCCCCTTCCCTGCTCACCGGCACTCCGGACTGGTGCAGCCTCCGCGGGGCTCTCCCTCGGGCATGGGAGCCCCGCGTCACCACTGCTCCTCCAGGTACTCCGTGGGCGCGGGCTTCACAAAACGGAAGTCCCGCCCCACGATAGGTTTCATTTTGCGCGCGCACGTCTTGTTTACCACCCTCACTGGGAAGAACGCTGCCTCGTCGGTTGGGTAACATTTCTGCTATGAACATTTAAATATTCTTGAAGACGTATTAAAATATTTTCCTTAGCAGGGAAGAAAAGCCTACACAATTAAAAAAAAAAACATCAATTCCACTGCCCAGAAACTGGAGCACGTTACTAATTAACATATGCTATGGGTGAACGACGGCTCAGACACAGACGAGTTTATTTATGCTGTTTCTTACAGCAAATACATTTATACAGTGGGAAAGACCTGCACGTTAAATGGAACACGATTGGGTGGGGGTGTAAAGGAACGGTCGCGAGCAGAACTTCGCAGCTCCACTTTATAAACAAAGTGCGCTCGTGACCCGCGAGTATTGAGTGCTTCAGATCAGGCACCAAGGGGTCTCTGTCTCTAAGGCCGGAGGTGTCCTGGTCCATCCACAATGGCGTCCAACGGCTTCCCGGACCTGAAGGGCGAGGTCACCTGCTGCATCTGCCTGGACTTTTACCGCAACCCCGTGTCCGTGGACTGCGGGCACAACTTCTGCCGCTCCTGCGTGGAGGTCTGCGAGCAGGGCCCCGGCGGCTGCCTGCCCTGCCCCCGCTGCCGCTGGGCCTCCTTCAAGAGGGACCTGCAGCCCAACTGGGAGCTCGGGAACATCGTGAACCTGGTGAAGCGGCCCTGCGTGTCCGAGGAGGCCCACTGAGAGAAGCACGGGCAGCCGCTGCAGCTCTTCTGCGAGGAGGACCAAGCGCAGGTCTGCGCCGGGTGCGTGCGGTGCCAGGAGTACCGGTCCCACTGCGTACGCCCTGTGGGCGAGGCGGCCAGGGTCTACAAGGTATCGAGGGTGGCAGTATAAGCCAGGGGGGTCCAGTGCGGGCGTGAGAGGGCCGGGCTCCCCTAAGGAATGGCCTACCGCATTTTTTTCGATGTATCTTGTAAAGAGGTTATGAAAATATGGAGTATCCAAGCCTTTGCATGAACAACTGGCCTACGTGCCACAATTCTGTGCATGATTGCTGTGCACTAGATAGAGTAAAACGGCAGAATATTTATATTCCTGGTCCAATCCCGCACGGACGCTCGTTAACTTGTGCTTGGATAGCCACAAGCTAGCACCAACAGATCCATGCCTTATACTTGTCTCCAACACTTGTAGGTATTCAGGTGACTGCAATACTTTCGGGGGAGCGACACGCATCGACTATACATGTAAACAATGCGAGATCATATGGCAATAATTAACAGAAGTTTCAAACGAGACATCTGCGATTCTCGAATGGCTTAGTTAGTTCTCCAAACTTACAAATGGGGAGAAAGTAGTCTTTTCAACTACCATGGAGCTGAACATGTGTATTATAGAGAGTTTACACAGCAGCAATGTGCTGAATATACATGGAACCAGCCAAACTGCCCAAAAACGGGACAAGCACTGACAAACTCAATGGTCCTCGCCATTCTAACAGGTAGGCTATGGTGTGTAACCGTTCGGATCAGCTTTGGCGATGCCCCTTACTTAAAGTTAAATACATCCCCCCAGTTATTTCGTAGGCGCTCGCATCGCTCCTATAAACGAACACAACTACTTTTTATTTTTTTTCGTTAGCTACTCTGAACGCTAGCTTTTTTTTGTTACCGATCTGAGTTTGTTCGGACACTAAAAGAAGAATTTTGCGAGAGAGAAACGGATGAAATGGGGGACTGGGTGTCACATTGGGTAACATGCTAAGACGGGTGGGGCGAAAGCAACAGGGGTTGGACCACCAAGTAACAGCAGGAGGGAAGGGGACAACACTACAGACAGCGCTGGAGATAACTGGGAGAAATACAGTGGAGAGGTGCAAAGGCGAGCACAGAAGGGTGGGCTGCGGGAGGAGAGGCCTGCTTACCGGAAACGGCAAAAAACGTCCTCATGGAGTGCCTTGCACAAAGTTCAGCTTGAAAAGCAAGCAGGGAATGCAGAAATGCCAGTCAAATTGATGGTAAAGAGGCAATGTTCCACGGGAGGGTCAGCCGAAAATTGACGACCTAGGGCACTAAAGAAACGGGGAAATAAGTGACAAAGAAAGCCAACCAAAGGGGAGTAGTCGGTGGGCTCCAATGCACTCTATTGTTTTGGTACGCCACAATACGTCCTGCTCAAACCCGTGTAGTAGACTCGACCTAAAAGAAGAGTTTAAAAGGGAACCATTGTCTGACTGGGAGCCGGTGCTAATCTTTCAGATTAGAGGCATAAAATCATGCAGGTGACATCACTCTGGGCCATCTGTAGCTGATTGACCAGGTAGGAGGGCAGTCCCGGATATAGTTCCAGTAATCTATTCTTCTCTGTAATGACCCACTAACTATAGAATGATTCGACACGGTTACGAGAAAGCAGTTCATTAAGATGTTAGACTCAATTCGTGCACTTTAGGAGCCCCTTTTAACATAGCGAATGACACGACAAAGGAATTCACATGACTGCTTTTCTGTGCTTCAGTAAATATCTATGGAGCAAACGAAATACTTTTTTTATATAGTTGTTAATATCCATTATCACTTTACATCCTTTTAATTGTGATTCCACTTGATTTTCATCGTAGCGAAATGTTTCTTATCTATTGAAAGTGGAATATTTAAACTAAAGTGCTGCTATGGGACACAGACGAGGTGGTTTGTTTTTTCTTAGAACATTTTGGAAGGAAGGATGCAATTTAGAGTATTTTAGATTTACTTTTATCTCTGGTTATAATTGTTTTAAAAGAAACATTAAAATGAATGCACTGCAGAGCCGTAACACTAACACTAAAAATATGAGCAATTAAAATGAATGCACTGGAGAGCCGTAACACGAACACAAAAAATATGAGTAGTGCATTCAGGATGAGCCAGCCAATAAAATTGAACGAGCTAGCAGAAAAAGTATTTTCGTAACGTTGCGTCATTAAATGAAGTTGAGCGCATGCTTTACCTGGTTAACTTTTAGCGTCAGATTTCTCAGTAGGCATTGGAGTACATATATTGACTCGCTAGAAAGAAGTATAGGTCAGGAGGATTTTTTTCTTGAATTGTTACCATGTTCTTGACGACCATCTATTTTTCACATAGGGTACCCCCCTTTTTAGGTCGAGCATAGACAGCACTTGCACTGTTTGGAAGATCTGTTGTAAAGTACATAAAGTGTCATCTGGAGATTATCCCTAGGACTGGTCTGCTTCCACTTTAGCTTAGGGATTTTTTTTTCTGTTCAACTGCTTCTATTTAACTTTTGTGATAGACAACGGCCAGTAAAGGTCGGTACAATACCAGGAACACTTTATCATTCCCTAGATTCCAGGCCATATCAACTTGTATTCAATGAGCACCCATAGACAGTACATTTTTCCCCAAATCTTGTATTTTCAGTGATGTGACCAATGAAGGGGCTGCTTTTTATATTAAAAATAGAGCTTTGGACATTACAATTTCCTGCTGATAAGCAGTATTTCTCTCAGTGTTTCCATACCTGGCGTGTTCTGCAGTTTGGTGCGTACTTTCCCTCCATTTTAAAGAGCAGTAGATATTTCAGCACCCAGGATAATGTGCTGCATAGCTTAATACATATACGGTCCCAAAGACTAGACTGATTGCATTGCTAATGCTTGTTCTGATTTTTTTTTTTTTTTTTTTTTTTTATTTATTTATCACAAAACAGCAAATCACAGAGCGTAAGTAGCCATTCGCCTACATCCCTTCTCGGGCCGGCAGTAGTTCAAATTATCTTATCAGTGACTCATAGCCATAACCAAAAGAAAAAACCAAACATCATGTCAAGCATATGTTCAGCCAGAGTCGGGACCTCACCGGCAAGCTGATACTATCGATAGTGTGATGTGCATTGTGTGTATATGGACAATTCTATATATTTTTAACATTTTCTCCCAACCTACCCCCCACCCCAAGAACCCCGCCTCTCCCCAACTACTCCCCAGTCAGTGCTCCTCAGGTGTGGCAGTGTATAAGCTGTTGACGTGCTGTGGCTTGTGCTGCGTGCTACATCCTATAGCTCCAGGGGACGCCTCCTAGGTCCACACTCTCCCAGGGAAGCTGTAACTCCCACAGGTCTAAGTCGCGCTGCCTTGTAAGGGACTACCCTGGCTGACTCACCCAGGGTCCAGGTGCGGGTCGCACCCCTGTTCCTCCCCCTCCCCCGCTGCAAGGTCATCTTCGTCTACCCTAGAGGTTAAGTAGGTCTGGTATAACCCCCAGAAGTTCTTGGGTCGACTTCGGGGTGGAAGCAGCTCACTGTAAAGCTCCGCTTGAGTATTACAGAACATCATGTCGTTGGACCACCGTTTCAGCGTCGGCAGAGGGCCCCTCATCCAGCATAACACAACTACTCGTTTGGCAAGCAGCATGCCCATGCTTACCATTTTTCTCACAGGCCCGGGCACCTTCCTTGCATAGCCCAGCAAGGCGAGGGCTGGGTCCATGGCTAATTCCATTTCCACGATAATGCTCATTTCAGCGAATACCTTGCACCAGAATCTCTGAACCCCCGGGCACATCCATGCTAAATGCAGGAAGTCCGCAACTGTGGCGTGGCATCTCTCACAGCCTGGCGCGTCACGGAGACCATACCTGTGCAGCCTTTCCGGCGTATGATACACTCGCTGTAAAAATTTAAAGTGGACCAAACGGTGTCGCCCGTTCAGCGAAATCCGCCTGGAGGCCGCACAGCAGTTTGCCCACATACTGTTGTCTATTTGGGTGTCCAGGTCGGTCTGCCAGGCCAAGCGCGCCCTCGTGTACTGTAGTGTTCTGATATAGTTACCAGCTGTCATAGCCACTAGAATTAGACTGCACATTTGCAAAAGTTATAACTATTGACATTGTCATACACAATGGCAATAACTCAAACTTTAATGCTGCAAGACCTATTGCATTGTAAATGCTTGTTCTGTTTTGAAATGCAGCCCTAGGGCCAGATGTAGATAGACATTTACCGACCGGTAACGGCCGATTCGGCCGTTACTGACCGGTAAATGGCTATTCTAGATGTAGGTGGCCTATTTTACCGAATCAGTAAATTTACTGAATCGGTAAAATACCGAATCGGTATTTTTACCGATTCGGTAATTTTGATATGTAGGTGGGACTCTTCTGAGTCCCACAGGCCTTACCGAATCGATATTTTACCACCCAATCCAATTGGGTGGTAAAATACCGATTCCAGGTGTGCATGCACATGTGTGCATGCACACCTATGGCATGTGACAGACGGACATGCCCTTAGAGCATGTCTGTGTGCCACATGTCACACATGCCTTAAATCGGGGTGCTAGAGGGTGTCAAAGTGACACCCCCTGCGCCCTTGTAAAATTCAGTATTTACCGAATCGGTAAATACCGATTCGGTAATGCCCATTAATTCCTATGGGCTTCAATGCCCATAGGAATCAATGGGCATTACCGAATCGGTATTTACCTATTTGGTAAATACCGATTCTCACAGAATCGGTAATTCAATTACCGATTCTTTCTACATCTCCCCCCTTCTATTTTACCGATTCATAAATACTGAATCGGTAAAATTCGGTATTTATGAATCGGTAAAATATACTTACCTACATCTGGCCCCTAGTGCTGGTGGGCAGCTGTCTCTTGCTCCTCCAATCACTATGGCCGTTCTGTGACCCGCCCTCCCCCCTGCAATTTGGTATTTTGTCATCTGACCTATTAGTGCATAAGTTGGTTCACAAAATACAATTCCATTCACAAAACATCAGTGCACAATTTGCGACCACTTTTTGCAAATAGAGTAATCGTACATCAGACCCAGAGAGGAGTTGACGACCAGGAGTAGAAGAACATCACAAGGAGGAAAGTATGAAGAACAGCCTATGATTATAACATACAATGAGTACCTGCAAAAATGCACCAGCTTCAAGATGTGAGGGCAAGATAGTTTTCGAGAATTTGAAAGGAATTTTCAGACTCCTGGGAGAAGAGGATATGCGCTTCTTTACTGCTGGATTTAAGGTCCTTTTATTTCAGGGCACTCACTGAGTGAGGTCTCCGAGCATAGCAGAAGTAAGACGATTGAGCAAAGCAAAAACCAGGAGGAAGGGGGCCCAGGAGCGGGAAGGAAACATTTGTATCAGCACAACCGGGACAGGAAGGGGATGTGGTTCTGTTAAAAGATGAGCACATGCTGATTGTCTAGTTGTGTGGTTCAGAACAGGGTACAAAGAGAGATGTAATCATAAATGTAAATGTATGCTTGAGGCCAGGGACGTAGAAGAAAGGGACACACATGATGAGGAAATCTGAGAGGATTTGATGAAGATTAGGGATAGTTTTGGAAGTATCCCAAAGCCCGGGAGAACCGATTGATAGTCCCAAAACCTTGCGATGGTTGGTAGCTGTAATATCCTATTATTCCCAATGTGATGCATTTCTACCATCTTTAGAATGTTCATAAATGCAGCAGTCAGAATGTTAGTACTCTGACTGGAGAGTGACAGTTTGGATGGGCTGAGCACCTGGATAGGAGCTCCTGGTGGGGTCTCCCCTAGGTCCCTTAAGTCTCCTATTGAGCTTGTACCTGACTTAACTTATCTGCTCAATAAAACTACATGAAAACTACCTTCAAGCGTGGACCTATTTACTACAGTAGCCAACCTCAGGCATCTCATTGGAAGAGCAGGAACAGTATAATGAGCTGCAGGAGAGAAAAGGAAGAAGCAGGACAGCATATGAGGTATAAATGAAAGAAGTAGAAATAGTGTAAAGATTGGAGGGTGTCAGAGATTGGAATGGCAGGCTGTTAAGTAGATATCAGAGTAAGTCCAGAACAAACAAATAGATGCTGATATTCAGATACCTCAAACATACTGGCACACCTGCAATCCCACAGAACAGAAGTAGGCATAGATAGAGGGACAGCGGGAACATTGGACAGGAAGGAAAAAGGAAGGATGTCTGCATGCATGTTTCATGCGCACTTTAATACTTAGATCCGGGGCGGACGAAATCTTATTTGAGGTAGTGGAAAGTTTTGTGTCAATGACAAGTCAGCCTTGACTACTCCTTGGAGAAATCACATTTACAAGTCATGGAATACTACAGTTTCTAATCCAAATCAATCATCGCCCTCCTTGGAACGATCATGCATTAGTAAAACACAATCTGGCACATGCATCAAAACCTTTTGCGATTGCAAACTGTGCGATTCGCAAAAATCGCCGTTTCGCAATTAATTGCGAGTTGTCAAATTGCAATTGCATTTAAGGAATCGCATTTTGAGATTCCTTAAATGCAATGCAAGAACCACTTTGGAGTAGTGATTTCGCTACTAGGGGCCGCAAATTACCATGAAGTTGAACTTAATGGTAATTTGCAAAAATTTTGAAAAATGCACTAAAGTGCATTTTTCAAAGTTCCATTTTACACACACACATGCCCTTGGGGCATGTGTGTGTACAAGATGTACTCATATGTAGATTTCAGGGGTGCAACAGGGTATCCTTTTGACACCCTGGCACCCTTGAAATTGCATTCCCTAATTGAGAATCGCAAATTGAGAATGTCTTCCCATTCATTCCTATTGGCCTCTAGGCCCATAGAAATATAAATGGGGAGGTATTCCTTAATTGCGACTCGCAAGTACTGAGTCGCAATAAAGGAATGTTTAGAAATCGCTATTTTTTAAGCGATTTCTACATCCATAGGATTTTGCGATTCCTTAATTGCGATTCCTTAAAAATCGTAGTTAAGAAATCGCAAAAGCCAACACTGATGCATGTGCCTGAATGATCTTTGCATGCCCATTCCATCCTTTGACACTTTGACGTATTCACAAATAGGTAGCACTGGAACTTAGTACCGTAATTTCTTTAATACTAACATATGACACATGTAGGTCTGAAAGATATTTGCATCTGAGTGAAACAATGCAGACTACGTTCTCATGGTAATTCATAAATCACCAACTTGCGTGTTACATCCTTGGATGGGTTCAGAGTTAAGAATTCGGCATTCCCTAACTTTCCACAAGTATGCCAAGAAACCTATCTTTTTCCCTGTGAAGAAACTCTTATTCCTGCACCGCCATCATCTTTAGGGCTTACCTTTTCCCTTTGTTCTCACGGTGGAAATTGATTTATTTATACCCCCCCACAGGAGTAAATCTCCAAACATTCTTAGGTTGAGAATAGGCCAGAAACGGATTTGTGAATACCAACAAACGTAAATATGCACAAACGTCTAGGGCAATTCCACCTGTCAATCCCCACAGTCCATCCACAGGGGCACTGAAACTTCTGTCTGGGTAAATGCTTATACTAGCGCAAAACTAGCTTTTCTGACTTGGAAAACGTATTTCACATTTGTTAAAAAAACATTTTGCATCTGCAGTCATCAGTGAATATTCATTTTCTCATTCTAAAGAATAATTAGAAAAATTGTCAAATACACAGTCATATTAAGACAGACATAGATGTACAATTCATACATCAAACAATTATTTTGCTACCCACCCAACATACACATACACAAACTAAACAACAAATATATTGATTGTTTTCAGCATTGAATTATTTAGAAAATCTCTCATTTGAATTATGTAAATATAAGAACCTCTACTGTTCTACTTTGCTATTGCCCAAACAGGAAGACACATATGATAACGATCATGTACACAGGGAATCAATTCAATCATTTCACTCTATTTCTCTGCTCTTCAAGTCTTATTTGTTTGCTTGTAGGATTGCATTATCGTCGACGCGTTTCGAACCGGTACTGTTATTCGTAGGTTCTCTTCAGGCCACAGAACTGATATATACCCACGACCATCAGCTAAATGGCCTACTACTAAGACCTCTTCACTTCTCCAGTATCCAAATCTCTGGCCAATAGACATACAACAGTTGTTTACTCTCTCTTTTCAAAGACGCCAATCAATGACGCTGTGTATTTCGGCAAGGACCGAGCTTATTTCCCTCGCCCGTCTGTTCGGCCGCTCTGAGCCAAACGAGAGCTCTAACAAAGCCTGTTGGGTTTAGATAATTAGCATGTTGTTGCATTGAAGTCTGTGGACAATCTAGTGATCCTTGGACATGCACACATGAACACAAGGACAGCTTAATGCATGCAAACAGACTGGATTGACAATAAATGACAGTAAGACCAAAATAATATTTCTCTTAACACAAACAGAGAAATAAAATGTGTTTATTAGCAGGAGAAAACTTCTCCCTCAATACTTCTCATTAATTACTTGTACTCACATCAAGACTCTTCCAGTTTGCCTCTGTGTCTTTGGTTCTCAAACTTGAAGATAAGGTGGGTTCTGCCTGCCATTTCACCTAAATATTATTGTTTTCCATCTGAAGATATAGAAGTTAGTTATTCACTGTCAAAATATTAATAAGACAGACCTTCAAATGAATCAAGGACTAACATAAACCATTACACACAGCAGTGTATGACTTCTGCACATAAAATGTTTCTGAAGCTCTGTCAAATCTAGATTCACTTGTAATAAAGTCTGAGGTTTCTTCTTCAGACAATATGTGTTTAGTGGAGCTCTAGGTGTTGTCATGAACTTGAAATGGTATGGTGGTACTTCCCACCGATGGCGTTGTCTAGGGAGAGGCTCTGGTACAAATGTTCACACTTGAAACTTTACCTAAGCTACTGTCCCAGAGTTCTCAGATATCTCAAGGTCTTTCATTCCAGAAGAGTGAGTCTTATGAATTTGCCAAAATCTGGACAGTAAATTGAGAGTCCCACAAGCGAAATTCCATTAATGTCAATTAAATGACTTAACCCGTGTGATAATGCTTGTAGTCTGAGCTGTTCTGTGAGTATCAGAAGCCATGGAAATCCCGAGAGGAATCAAATGCACTCTCTCTCTCTCCTATTGCTCTCTCTCCATCTCAGTGGGTTTCTTCTCTCTCATTGATATGCTACTAACCCCGCCAAACTATCCCACTATACTATATGGTCTGTTTACAAGCACTATAGGGGTATAAACATATACCTCTCAGAGCTCCTACAATATTTAACTCAAAAAATGATAATATATAAAAGTTATGTAGGTCCGCAGTACCAGCGTGGGCCCATGTCTATCACCCTTATAACCAAAATTGTGTCTTAGATTATGGATGATATAAATGATTCCTTCATATCTAAAATGCAATTGCCACAATACTTGAGAGCTATTTACAGGAATAAATTAATAATGAGCTGAATATCAAATTTACAAATAGGAATTCACTGAGTACCTTGATATTCAGATTCAAATTACAGTAATCAGCTGGAAGCAGCTATTTAATGGAAGGAAACACCCCCAGACTTTTATTTTACATGTAAAAAGTGATTTATAAAGAGTATTTCACATTGTGCTGCTAAATAATATTGTAATAGGGATCTTGACTTTAATATTGAGAACTGACCTAATCTTTTGCAATGTTCTGCTGCTTAAACATGTTCATCCTTAAACTTCTCAATGTTCATTAAATGAAGTATTGGCTTTCTTGAGCCTCTGTTTCATTTAAGGCAGAGTCCTCAAAGTCATCATCACCATAAACCGTTCAAAGTTAAGTTGGGAAAGTTTCCTCGCCTCCTGTAAGACACTTTTTTGAGGTGTACAGGCTCAAAAGAGAATGAGGATCATCAGGAGAACAATGGCAATGATCACGGCAACCCTCAATATTTTAATCCTTCAGACCAAAATACACCTTGTAATCTAGACCAGAGGACTCACCACTCAGCTTCGTCGTCAACAGTAGGTACGTCTTTAACACTTTATATTGATGCCTTGTTCATAAATCTCTGCTGAGGTGTTGGGATTAGTTACAGCACTCGACCCCAGTAATGTCCCAGGAACTGCCCTTAGGTGCTAAAAAGAAGTTCAGAGCCATTCTGTTCCATAGGCTAACAGTTAGTTGTTCTTGCAACTAATTGGGTAATTAGAAGTTCAAAAGTTTTCACAGACAAACTGGGCAACATGCAAATCTCTTTGATGGCGACCTCAGCCGTTTCTGTCAATGAGTTAAGAGTTTGACAGATAGCTCTGTCAAACATAATGGCTGCCTGTCAAACTGTAAACTTGTTTTTGTAGTAAAGCGAGATTTTGTTTTTGAAAAAACATTTGAAAAATGATCCCCCTCATCATGATAGTTTCCTCCCATGATGTGGGGGTCAATTAAATGTTTTTATGGTACATTACCGCCAGGTTTTTCATGGAGGTAGGGATGGTAAAAACTCGCCAATCGACTGCGCACTCTAAATTGGGGAGGGTGTCAACAGACCAAACCTCTGATTCATTAGGCCATCAGAGGAGTATGTCAGTGATGGAGTTGGAGTAGGCTTCATTACTGACATACTTTAAGACCATAATGAGAAAGGGATGAGGGGGAAGAAAAAGGAGAATTGGAAAGGTCCATAATTACACACTGGTAGTATTAGTGAGAAAGGGGAGGGACTGGGAAGTCCTTCCTTTTGGAATGAGGGGCCCTCACACACCCAGCCTGCTGGGTGTCATGTTTCATCATCGGGAATGCTCCTCGTCTGGTCGGCGCTGCAATACCCGACGGGCACCCTAAGCAGGGGCTCTTTGGCGGAGATCTTTTATTCCTTGCTGTATGGTGCAATGGGTGTAAGGGGCCTTGGAAGTGTAGGAGTACAAAATTGCAAATTAAAACAGGCAAATGTAAGAGTAAGGTAAATTAGACTTTAATAGTCCTGCCTTTCCCCGATTAAAAATTAAGTTGGCGACTCACTGCAATAATGCTGCAGAGTGTTGCGCTCAGTCTCGTGTGGTCGACATGTTTCTTGCAAGTTAAGTCAGGATGATCTAGTGGCAATTCCTCATGACCTAGAAAAATAGTAACTCTACACTAAAAATGTGATGGCATAGTGGTGTGCTGTTGTATATAAGATGGTAAAAGATGAACAACATGTGCTAACCTATTTATAGCAGTAAGTGACACCAAGAGTTAAAGTACCTGCTGGTGTAGCAGCCAATCAAAAACTAAGTTTCAATTGGCCCCATCAAATCACGGCAGGTGAAAGACATGGTAAGGTATTGGTATCCAAGAAACTGAGCCCAGGTGACGAGTGACCTACCCCGCTCTGCCGGACACCAATACCATACCATGTCCTTCACCTGCCGAGATTTGATGGGGCCAATTGAAACTTAGTCCCTCCCCTTTCTCACTAATACTATCAGTGTGTAGTTAGGGACCTTTCCAGTCCCCCTTTCCTTCCCCCTCATCCCTCCTATATCAGGAACTGCATACCCTTTCTCATTACGTTTAACCTGGGAATGTATGCTGGACCTCTCTAATAGCCCACAGTCCCCCTCTTTTGTTGAATACTTTAAGACCACCTAACTGTAAATCAGGCGTGCAGACCTTAGGTTTGGAGGAGAGGGTACATTTTTAGGGTGTACCTTCTCCGTCAAACTCAAATAAGCCAACATTGGTTGGGTAGAAGCGATCTGTGCAGAAAAATGGCTCTTTTCTGTTTCCTACATAGGCAGAAGGAGGTGTTGCCGAGTGTCTGAGAGCTGGCACTATAGACAGGAAAGCATGAACCAGACCAGTCTTTGCGTACTACATGTAAGCTATTATATTCCATATCGGTACCTTATATAGGTGCAGGTAACATTGCAACCTTTCACCTATATTCTTCCCTACATTACATACATAACGGTTCATAGGGACTGACCTTATACCTAGATACAACACTGCATTCAGAACGCTGGTTTTCCCTAGTTCGAATCTCATACATTATGCATGAGGCTTCTTGGAAGCACAATAGGACTAACAGCAGGACCAACATCTCCTGTATAATATCTCTGTATAAAGTTCAGGTCCGTCGTCATTCTTTAGGCCGATACAGTAACACAGCAAGGAAGGACCCCTGGGGAGTCCTACAGGTAAACATACATCACATCCTTGCTTCGAAAGACAGAGATGCCTGAGACTTCCCGGCTGACACACTGACCAGAGACGCTGAGGCTCCTGCATGCAGACACTCCAGCTCGCAGTGGTCTAACATTCCTCGTGGGATGTCCAACTTGAGACCAGGTACCATATTCTTTCATTTAGGTACATCTAGTTAGGGAGACATAGTAGGAGTATGTACTTTTTCATCATGTTTTTTATATACTTGGATGTATTCATGATAATTGCAAAATGGTAGAGCTATACGATCCATTTACTTTCTTAGTGCTTCTAATCATATACCTTTGCTACTGTCTAATGGTTGTTGCAGCTCATCTATTCTAAACTAGAATAACAACTGTTCAATAAATCCTTATTGACAAACGCTCAATATGTTTATTCTCTGTATCTCTGAGACAAACTAAGCGAGCAACGAGTGACTGAGCGAAAGGTAGTATATTTGTTCCACGATTTTGAGAGATAAGGGTTGTCATGTTCTGAGTTTGCCAAGAACTATTCTCTCCCCGATAAGAGGAGATTCTGGTGGTACTGTTAGCTAGCTCATACAGACAGGCTAACGTATCCAGTGGGGGTGCACGGAATCAGTCTGCTACCAAAATCATAGTTTATGTTATCTAAACGTGCAGATCCTGTATAGGTTATATAGGAACTACACAACATGGTGCCGCCAACATTGGTTGGGTACTTATTTAACAGTAGAATCTGAGTAGTTCAGTTGTGCTATTCTCAGAGACCCCACTTTTTACAAAACACCAGAGATGTCTGGAGTGGGTGGGCACAACACTCTGCCACAGCTGAATATGCGAAACATCCTATTTATTAGCTGTTGGTTAATCAAGCTTGAAGGACACATTGTTCCTTAAATTGTGCATAAACACCTTGTCTTGGTTACCTTGAACAGTTATTTGGTGTTCTAATAACAATGACTAACTAGGTCTTAGATCCACTGCAACAAGCACTCCCCCTTTCAGAGGAGGAGGATGCAGACGCAATACACATTGCACCGAATTTTAGAAATACAGTCACCCTGAAACTGCTAGAGCATGGTTTAACACCTAGGGTTGGCATAGTAGTTTGCGTGATTGAGGCAAACGAATCAAACAGAACAGAGGTATTTTATTCATGGGTTACATTCCCAGCAGCAAAACATTTCACTCCTACACTGAAGGAGATGCACCAGTGCAATATTGTCCGTTTGTGGACATTATCGTTCCGCTCATGTACCAGGAACACTTATACTGGTTTAAAGGCGCCCTAGCCCACATAAGAAGAAGAGTGAGACTCGGCCCGCTCGGAAGAGAAGGGGCAACGTAGGCGATATTAGCGGCCTACACACCACATCCTGACATTGAAACAATGGCAGTAGGAGACCTACTCACACAACACAAAAATTTAATTAAAATCTATAGAACCTTTACGCAATTCATCATGCAGACACTTACAGTTCATCAACTCAAAAAAGGGGCACCTGAACATAATAAGGTAGAGAACAACAGGCAAAATCAATAGAAAACTCAAAGAGACTAGTTCTCTACCTGTGCGAATCGTTTAAAGCTAGAAGTCACTGATATTTAGTAAACTAACAACACAGGCCAAAGGATGTGACCAGACCACACATGAATAAATGAATGTATCAAAAAAGGATTTTTTTAAATTATTGTAGTAGTTTAAACATGTTTTCTTTTACATAAACGGTATAGTGTAAACATAAAATGCATTAAAAAAAGTCAAACATCCAAACCCATAATCATACATACTCTCACATCCAATACACTCAGACATCCCTGATACAATAATCATAAAAACAAGTAGACGGACATGGACAAATGCTCCAAAATTTTCAATTGTATACAAAGTATTATCCACCTGGTAATTGGGTTCAATGTACCTAGGCGAAAAAAAGTTTGGGTGGAATAAAACTGTGAAAATTGACCAAATAATCAATTGATAGACAGATTTGGTGTTTTTAACATGGTAGTTGATCTTTGAGAGGAGGAAATTTAGTCATAAGAGTCTAGGTCGCTGCTGTGGAGCTGACACGTGTTTCGGTGTTATACCCCGCTATGGATCTCACCACCTTCAGGGCGCACGTACCAAGAAAGAAGTGGTGGTGGGATACGCCTGAAGGTCAAGGCAGGCACTGAGAGGGAAATAGCTGGATATATACACAAACACAAAGAAACACTGCACCACAGGATTTATAGCTTAGATCATCAAGATGCAGCATCAGCCTCACAGCAAGAAAGAGAAACCGAGAAGGTCCAGTGGTTGATAAGAAAAACTCACCAGGTTTCACTTTGACAAGAGGGGGGGAGGGTGGCTATGCCACGTAGAAATACGGGGGTCTGTGGGGACAATAACAGGAAACGTTGATATCCGTAGATAGAGAATGATATGCAACCCAGCGGTGGGGGATGGGGGCACTCCAACTTTCTAAAGATAGCAGCGGGGATAAGGCTAAGTCCGGTGTCTATGCCGGGCGGCCAGAGTTAAATCAGGTCCGGTAAAAGGTGAGCGAAGCAAAAGATAGGACATAGTCCCTCAGTGAAAGTATATCTGATGGAAGCTGGTGCATTCAGCGAGGTGTCCGGTCGACGGTCGAATTGACTAAACTTACAGTCCAACCAGCAACAGTTGCAACAAATGGAACTCAAGTTCAAGGTACAGCAACTAAAATCACACCACAAACATTACACGCGGTGATGGGTAAAGTGCCCAGAAAATGTGAACAAATGCCATTCTGGGTAGTTCAGAAAATAACACAGCTTGAGGCAGTATTCCTGAATACTAACCCTTATGAAAAACACAGAATGCTGACAATCTGCTTACCCATCAGCATAACACCACATGTAGAGGATTGTAACAATTGGGGTACAGTCTTTGCTGCTATTTATACCAGGACTCGTGGTATTCCTTCACAAGCAGTGATACCAGATGTATTGAGACAAATACAAAATGAGTACGGAGCAGAGCATGCTATGAACTGAGGGATGAAGTTACTAGATAACTATGCCCAGGTATCAGCGATAGTACTAGCTAATATTAAAGGGGAAGCAGCTTCAGTTGCTATCTGCAACCGCCTAAGGGAGTTCAGTCTTTTAGAACAGGAACACGAACTACCAAAAATAATTGAAACTGCATATAAAGAATTAAGCAGAGACAGTTTGGGTGAGAAAGCTTTACAACCACAACTGATGGGCAGTCTGAAAAGGATTCTTCCAAGCAGACACCTTCTTCAACTAAAAATAAATAAAAAAATAAGAGACAACAAAACTTTAAAGGAAACAGATCTCCATCCCGAGGTAGATCTCCTCCACAAGAGCCCTCTGATAAGAGAAACAACCTTAGGAATAGGGATAATATTAGGAAACCTGACATGTATCAGGATATTGATACACGTTCCTCTTGTTTCTTTCAGGGTTCATCGAAAAACTCTGAGTGGGAAGGACGGTCAGACAGACAAGAAGAGGGTACAAAGTACAGAGACAAGCAACAAGCTCAAGATTACACTACTAAAAAAGAAAAGAAACTAAAGCAAAAACCACAGTTCAAAAAGAAGAAGGTTGCAGGTCTAAAAATCAGACAGGCCCAGAACTCTGAGGACACCACTACTGAACAGGGAATGGGCTCTGACGATGCTAGACAATGCGGCAGAAGTAACAATAGCTCGCCAGAACCTGACTGAATTTCAGGTGATAGCGGACTCGAATAATTATATCACGGTAGAAACACCCGATACAAGGGTAAGTGTCCAACATAAAGTATATGAAATAATGGTCCAGATGGAGGGGTACAAATGTAGAACAGTGAGAGGTCGCTTTTGGGAGAACCTGATGTTTGGCTATATCATTTGTTAGCTGAATGAGATTGGCCACCAGCACTCGTTATGGATTGCCCTAAAGAAGAAATGGTAATTCTACCAGCTTTCTCAGACCATATTCCCAGGCACTTACAACACACATATGTGCAGGAGTTGGTGGTAGCCCGGGCTCCAGCATTATGCAAGAACCATGTTGGATGGGATGAGGATTCAACCCACCACATAATTCCTTTACAAAATACTCCAACTGCACAGAGGCAGCATCCAATAAAGCAAAAAGCTAAAAAACAGGTCAGGGAGATCTTAGATCAACTTGAATACCAAGGGGTGATCGAAAACTGCACCTCATCAATGAACAAAGCTTTGTTTCCAGTCATGAAACCTGACAATTCACATCATTTAGTTTTAGACATTTTAACACTTGTTATCAGCTTGGGTAACTGAGTTACTTCAAAATTTGGATGAGGTAGCATTGTCCTAAGTGGATGATATTTATCTGACGGACGATGACCAAGAGGAGCAATTGAACAGAGTGAATACCATCATTTTGGGATTTGAATCTGAGGGCTATAAATTCAACTTTAAAAAATAAAAAATTGCCCACCCCAGTGTCCTGTTTTTAAGATTTGAGCTTACAAGTGAAGGGAAAAGCCTGGCAGCTATTTTTTTTTAAAAAATGCATGCTACTCCAACCTCCAAAATCATTAAAAATTTACAATCAATCCTGAGATTCCAAAATTTTGGTAGAACATACATTTTAGATTACGCAGAAAGAGTAAAATCTTTCTACGATTTAATGAAACCTGATTTTTCAGTCAGACAATGAACACAGGAAAACACAGATACACTTGTTCCCTACAAGCTGACATGATAGCTTTCAAACACAGACGCGCGTAAATGTACGCAACGTACGTAAATTCTCTCACTGCAACCGACGTAGAATACAGATACGATCCAAGTCTAAACACACAAGCAGTTTTGCAATAGGAACAAAAATGTCCTCTACCAAACTATAATAATGCCTCTAGGTCAGTATGAATATATAATTTACACTGACGGATCTGCTCAACCAGCAACAATATAGTGATGCATGTGAAATCGTTAAAGGTCACATGCAGGATGGAAAGTTCCATCGAAGTTGCACAAAAACGCAATCTCTAGGAGACTGCACGGCTCAACTGACAGAATTAAAAACCTTAATACTGGCACTGGTAAATATGGGTCGAGAATTCCCCACACTAATCGTGTGTGATTCATTTTACTGTGTACAGTCATATAATGAATATTTGCAGCACTGGGTTCAAAGATGCAAAAGGTGGCACAATTAAGCATAAAATGCTATGGGAACAGGTAGTTGAGTTGAAACCCGCACTACAGAGAGCTCATGTGATACATACACTAAGTCATCAGCGTGATGGCGTTCACGTTGAAGGGAATTCATTGGCTGATGAAGCCGCAAAAGGGGCTGTATGCACGGCTTCCGTAGCTGCAATTACTCATTCTAAAACAGGAATAGACAGTGAGATTATGGTAGCTGTCATTGCTTCATGCAAAACCAACAAAGCACTACAAAAAAGGTTTCCATTCAAGTACTCCTACAATTTAGATGCCGATAATATTCAATTTGCTCAGATTCCTGGAGTGGGGGATAGAGTAATTCAAACATGGATCGTAGGTTAGGTTTAATTCTAGCAGCAGGTGAAAGGATAGGTTCTGCACATTCAGGAGTTACAGCGACTATTTCTTTATTGAAACAACGCTATTGATTGCCTGGGTTAACGAAGCAGACTAAAGACTACGTCTTGAAATGCGACATCTGCCAGAAGAAGAAAGGTTCCACTGTAACACGTCCAGCGCAGACACCATTATTAATATTCGGACCACTGCGGCCCCTTACAAAGAGATGGGGCTTACATGTATATCATATTTGCAGTGGATTCCTTCCCAATATTCCTATAGGTGTGGCCATAGCACTCGGCTGACGCTCGAACTGTTAGAAAAGATTTGCGAGTCTTAATAGGGACATACGCGATTGGCACATTACATTCTGACCAGGGCCCTGCGTTTAGCTCTCGAGTTTACAAGGAGGCCATGCGAGGATTGGGTGTAGCATTGCGGTACTGCTCTTTGTACCATCCAGAGGGAAATTCTGTTGTGGAGAGGAAAGCAGTCTTTCACAGCTAGAGTATTAGGCACAGGTGAGAGCTGGGTAGAACATTTGTATGGAGTGCAGCGAGCTTTGAACAATATGCCAAGAAGTTCTCTAGGGGGGCTCACTCCATATGAGGTCCTATTTGGGACAAGAATGTGGGTACCTGATCTTGATTGTGAAGGCGCATTGGCGGATTAAAAACCTCTTGACATCCATGATCATTTGGCTGTTTTACAGGCTCAAAATGAATCCAGGACACAACAAAGTAATGTCCATCTGAAGCAGACCGCCATCGGGGGAATCAAATCAGTCACGGCAAGACCTGTCCGGATCCCAAAAGTCATAGATCTGGTCAGAGAGATAATAGCGGACAAGAAAGAATTTGGGCCATCCCACAGAAAGCCAATGCAGGTCCTAGCAGTTGAAGGAACAAGAACTGCTCTTCTACCGCCTCTTGCCGGAAAAAAGGAGTAAAGATTTGTCTCAACCTAATCAAACCACACTATGGGGCCAATACTGAGTAGTAGGCCACGTGGGCTTCAAAGTAGCAGACGCCCTCCTCTTACTATTATTCAGGAAGTTCAAACGGAAAGACTCATCACATTCGAAGAGTCCCCAGCACAGAATGAAGGACTATGCAATAATGCTATGCACTTGTTTCTCTTGAACCTGAAGTTCAAATTCTAAACTAAAATGAATAACAAGCTTCAATTAGACCAAATACAGAAGTCTACATCAACATGCCTCGACAAGAGCAAACTACGATTTCAACAAATCCTGATGCAGTACCAAGAATTAATCGAACTGCTTCTGGTTACTTCATAAACTTTCAGAATCGCAAATCCAGAATTGGAGTTGTCCCCCTACGCACAGCGTTCAAGGTATCCAAACAGGGGTATAATAAAGTAAATCCAAATCACAAGGTTAGTCCATTATTGATTTAATCTCATTCATGGTTTCAAAAGTTCATTCATAAATTGTAGATTAGATGTAACAAACAATATCCAAAATGCTTGAATTGTAAATCCCTATGCATTTCGGGCTGTCCAGTGAGCCCTTCGTCAGGGGAAAATCTAAAGAGAAGAACAAATGAACGGTCTGAGAAATAAGAAATATATCTCCATCTAATACATCATGAACATAGTACTTAATCGATCGTGGTTTCAAAGAACACAATAAATAGTCGTAGAATGATTATGCTACTGAGTGGACTGTCCCGCACGAATGCTTGAAGTAGGTACTAACTCCGTAATGCCGCTTGTACTTGTCTATGCTAGACCATGTTTCTGTTGACACTTGGTCGACACTTTTTCCTATCCTTTTTGAACACCATTGATTTTCTGAACACACTCACGCTAAACGTTATCACCAGGCTTTTAATTCACTTAAATGCACAATTCTCTGTTACATTTTTGAATGCTCGTTTTTAAACACGTTTTGTTTCCCAATCCACAGCAGGCATGTATCACACTGCAATATGATATATACTTTCTGGTTCACTCGCTTTTTAAGCACACAGTCCACTCAGTAGCATAATCATTCTACGACTATTTATTGTGTTTTTTGAAACCATGATTGATTAAGTACTATGTTCATGATGTATTAGATGGAGATATATTTCTTATTTCTCAGACCGTTCATTTGTTCTTCTCTTTAGATTTTCCCCTGACGAAGGGCTCACTGGACAGCCCGAAATGCATAGGGATTTACAATTCAAGCATTTTGGATATTGTTTGTTACATCTAATCTACAATTTATGAATGAACTTTTGAAACCATTAATGAGATCAAATCAATAATGGACTAACCTAGTGATTTGGATTTACTTTATTATACCCCTGGTTGGGTACCTTGAACTCTGTGCGTAGGGGGACAACTCCAATTCTGGATTTGCGATTCTGATACTTCTCCCACATGCTCCAAGGTTCAGAGAGCGAAGCCCCAGCAGCACGCGACAACTTTGCAAATCTTCAACTTCGTTGGTGCGTGTCTAACCCTTTAATTCTACTTCATAAACTTTGACACGTTTTCTTTGGATCCAAGTGAAACTGAAACGATGCCAGCTCAACAAATACACAAGCAGCAAGTTAAAGACTTTCTGAACTTTCTTAAAAAGACTTACCCGGTGCCACCTTGGGTAGAACTATGGGCAATCACCGGGATACTTTTCTTTCATTTTTCTGGGTAGGCTTGGTAATAGTTTTTAGTATGCTTGTTAATGGACAATACATTCGGCAAAGCTCTGCAGCCCAAAATGTGAATTGAATTTTTTTAAAACCACACTAATCATCTCATCAAGAACAAAGAGACTTGTCATCAGTGAACATTACAGCAGTTCAAATGCCTGATGGTATAGTTTGGACAAGGTTGATTTTGATATATTCGGCCCAAACAAACTTTTAAAAATTCCTAATTTATTTAAAATATCATTGAGTGATATCATTACCTCACGTACATTTTCCGATGATTGGGATTTTTAGACTGTAAATAACATGTTGTCTGATTTTGAAAAATCTGCTGCATTTTCTAATAGTGAAACATTGAAAAGCACATCAGATTTCGAAAAAATGTATTGTTATCAACATCATGGTCATCATTTATTGCATAAATCTGCTAATCCTATAAATATGTTCACATACCACCAGTGGGAACATTGTCCAACACCGCCCAAAGGCTGTTCAAAAACATTTACACAAATGTTTTCATATATTTCAGGGTACAATATGTCTGACCCAGCCTCATATTATTATAAGGTTGCACCAACATCAGCACAGAAAAATATGTTAACAAACACCAAACAGATTTACTCTGCTTCATTTGTTGCCCAGTTGTCTGAACAAGGTTTCGACTTATGGAAGGACACTATAGACTTAAAATCAGTCTGGGTACTATATACTGTCAAGTTCAGGAAACTGAAGCTTTATTTAGAGCGTGCCTTATCCCTCAACAGATCATGTTTTTGAACGAGACAGTACAACAGACATCTTGTCTTGGACTAGCCAAGAACAAAGACTTGAACACACCTCAGCTGCCAACTCCATCACACACCAAGAGAAACGAAACATCACAAAAAGGGATTACATTAGATGACATCATACAATGCAATAGATCAGACCCTGATTGGAAGCAATGGTTGAAGTAGCCCACAGACACCAACAGTTGTCTAGCTAGATTCATGGGTAGGACCGAAGGGTTCAGTATCCATAGGTCAGATCCATGTTATGTACAGTGAGAACATCCAGGGGTAGTGGCATCCTATAGTGTTGGGAAGTTGTGTCTTGACTGGCTAGAAACCTCAACACTCACACAGGTGAAACAGCACTTATCCTTACTGTCTCAAGATGTGGATCTTAGGGAATTTTTTACTGGGTCCCAGGAAGGCACGTCAGAAACGTTCAGCAACTTGAATAGTGGCTGCTCTGCCCAATACACCGTGGACCCTACGTATATTAGGTGCTGTGTTACTGTGTGGCATAAAGCCAGATTGATCAGCGTGAATTAGGCCCCCTATGGCATTGACAAGTCGATTCGCTAATAGTTTTGCAAGGATTTTGGGTTCTGCTTTATTTTTATTTTTTATTTTGCGGTTTTTATAGAGCGCATCAATCATCCCGAGGGATATCACGGCGCTAAGAGCCAGAGAAGCTACTGAGGTGAAAGCTGGAATTTATGGCTTGGTGAAGAGATACGTTTTGAGATTCCTTCTGAACTGAAGATAGTTGGAGGTGTGTCTTAGGTTGGGGGGGAGCTCGTTCCATCTCTTGGCTGCTAGGTGGGAAAAGGAACGTCCACCTCTTCTGACCTTATGGATGCGTTTAGGCTTTGCCAATGCAGATTGGCAAGATCGCAAATTTCTGTTAGGTCTGTAGAATTCGATCCTTCCTTGAAGTATCGAAGGGCCTGTTCCATGTAGAGTCTTGTGGGCATGGCTGAGTAATTTGAAGGCAGCCCTCTGACGCATTGGGAGCCAGTGAAGTTTATTTAGGCACTCTGATGCTGAGTCACGCTTACTTTTGTTGAGAATGAGTTTAGCCGCCTGGTTTTGCACAATCTGCAGACGTGAGAATAGGTGGTCGTTCATCCCATTGAAAAGTGCATTGCCATAATCCAGGCGGCTGACCAGTAGGGCCTGGGTGACGGACCGTCTGCAGTCCAAGGGTAACCAGGGGAATATTTTGGCAAGGAGTTTAAGTATGGCGAAACTTTTCCCGCAGAGTAATCTGACATGGTCTTTCATGGAAAGTGTATCGTCCATGATGATTCCCAGGTTCCTGGCATGTTGACTAAGAGAGGGGGCCGTTCCCAGTGAGGGAGGCCACCATGTGGCATCCCACACATGTTTTGCTCCCCCAAACAGTAGGATCTCTGATTTCCCAGCATTCAGCTTCAGGGAATGCTTGTGCATCCAATGGGCCATTTCTCCCAGACAGTTGTGTAGTTTGGATTTAATGACCTCAGGGCCTTCATCCATAGTCACCACCAGCTGTGTGTCGTCTGCGTATGAGCAGACTCCAATGCCCCACTTCCTCCCAATGTCGGCTAAAGATGAAACATAGACATTGAAGAGGGTGGGGCTCAAGGAGGCGCCCTGTGGTACCCCGCAGCTGATGGTGCTTGGTTTAGAGTGAAACTGTCCCATGTGTACAGCTTGGGTACGGTTGGATAAGAAGGAGTGGAGCCAGCCCAAAGCTTTAGATTGTACTCCCTTGCTTCGTAGTATATGAAGCAGGCGTTCGTGGGAGACCGTATCAAACGCCGCTGACAGGTCGAGCAATATCAGTGCCACCGCCCCACCCTGGTCGGTGATGGATCTGATACTGTCCGACACTGCCAGCAACGTTGCTTCGGTGCTGTTGTTGGCTCTAAACCCGGTTTGAGACGGGTCTAGGAGGGAGTTGGTCTCCAGGTATTTGGTCAGCTGTATGTTGACCAGTTTCTCCAGGGCTTTTGAAAGAAAAGGAAGCTGTGATATTGGTCTATAGTTCTCGGGGTTTAAGATGTCGGTTCCTGCTTTGTAAGGGGGTGACAGAGGCGTGCTTCCAGGCATGTGGGAAGGTGGCTGTGGTTAGTGATTTATTGAACAGTTGGGTGATGAGGGGACAAAGCGTGGATGCAGTTTTTGAAAACACAAAATGGGGGCAGGGATCTGAGGGGGATCCAGATTTAATTGTGTTCAGTACTGCAAGGACCTCTTCGGTTGAAAATGGCTCGAAGCTTTGAGGAGCGAGATAGGGCGATGTGACTCACAGTCAGTCCTGGGTTTTCCTTCTTTATGAATAGTAACAATTGTCACCACCCTCTGGTCTATTGGTAGCAAGCCTTGCTCTCAGCTGTCCTCATACATGGCCTGCAAGTATAAAAGCCAGCTTCTCAGGTCTTAATTTGTAAAGTTCGATAGGAATGCAATTGGGACCCAGTGCCTTGCCAGATTGTAAAGACCGGATAGCGAGCACTATTTTGTCTGTGGTCAAGGTGCTATCAAGAAAGTTACGATCATTAACCTAAAGCGTGGAGAGGGAAATATCCCTCAGGAGGTCGGTAGAATCATCTTCATTATATGGAGCTATGGACGTGTATATGTTGTGAAAGTGTTTTGTGAATTGGTTAACAATGTCCTGTGGGTCAGTTATGGGGGACATCCCTGCTACTTTGAGCTCCGGGACCAGTCTGCTGGCCCACTCCTTCTTGTCAAGCGAGGCTATGAGCTTCCCGGCTTTGTCACCCTGGTCATATATTCTGCCCAGTTTGTCCCTACCCAGACCTTTGGGCTTTTTGGTCACCAGTACCCTGTAATTGTCTTGCTTAAGGCGAAGTGTGTGGAGCGCCTCAGGTGTAATGTCAGTTCCCAGTTCTTGTTTCAATCTGTATATCTCCGCCTCAGCTTCTGATATATCTTTGTGCCTGTCCTTTTTTATCCCAGAGATTAAGGATAGGGCTTGCCTACGTAGCACTGTTTTAAAGGCTTCCCAGAAGGTCTGGGGGGACTCCACCGTTCCCTCGTTTTCTCGGAAAAAGTCATCAATGGAATGGATCAGGGCTTTGTGTACCTTAGGGTCCCGCAGATAATACCATGGATTGATGGGGGCAATTCTCCCCACTTGAACCCGGCTGATGGCTACATGAACCCATAGTGGGGATTGGTCAGAGATGCCCCTGGCTAAGTGTATGATTTCATGGATATTTGTAATTTGTGGTGCAGGGACTATGATTTAATCAAGGCGGGAGAGACTGTTATGCGCTCCGGAGTGGAATGTGTGTTGTATTTCATCTGAATTGTATGCTCGCCATCCATCAACCAGTCCCATGGCCTCCAGAAAGTTAGACAGCCAGTGGGATGACTGCCCCAGCACACGAGGGTGGTGATCTAGGGTGCCTGAGAGTACAGAGTTGAAATCCCCCCAAGTATTAGCAAACCATCAGTTAGAGCGCTAATATCTTTAAAAGTGGTGGCCTGCAGACCCGGTGGACCCTAGATTGACATAAATTTAATGGTCTGACCCTCCCATGTTCCCCTGCCCCCAATGCATTTACCCCGATCATCAGTCCAAGTGGAATCTACCGTTAGAGGGAATCTTTTCTTCACCATAATACCCACACCCGTGAACTAGATGTGAAGCCAGCATGTGCGATCATTGTATAGCCCCACCTATGCATCGCCTTATATATATTTCCAACCAAGTGGGTTTCTTGAAGTATGATAATATCAGGTGTAAGTCGTCAAATGTATTGGAGAACTACGCTTCGTTTAATCTTGTCCCCTAGCCCGTTAACATTCCAACTTAATATTCTAACATTCTTGTCCCACTGCGCACACATTGATACTGCTATAAGTCTCTATGTCGTCTACAACAAAGACTGCATGTATTGTCGATGAACAAACCACAACATTAAACAAACAATAATCCGTGGCTCGAAATGGCCTTCCAATCCAACTACCCCCCACCCTGCTGCCCTGCACTCTGAGTGTAGAACTGCCCATTTAAACTTGCAGAGTGCCTGTCGCCCAACTAAAGAACTAAAGGAAGAAAAAAGTGGGATCCATCACCCCATCCCCCCGTACCCCAACCCCATGTCAATTATGTAAAACCAGAGCAAGTCATATCCTACTAGCATGTTGATCAGCCGGCAGAAGGGAACCCCGGCTCAAGACAAGCCGCTATCAGTCCTACAGAAGTACTCAACACAGCTGGGAGCCTAGTATTGACGAAGGCATATCCCTCAAACGATCATAGCCCCCTCAGTCCCCTTTCCGGAGGTCTGGATGGTCTCCCCAGCCATTGTGTTCAGGATCTTGATCCGTCAGGTTGTCCAGCTCTTACAAGGCCATAGCTGGCTGTTCAAAGAACCAGGTCCGTCCCCCTGCTTCCACTCTCAATTTTGCTGGGAAAAGCATCACATACTTGAATCCTCGATCTCTGAGCTTCTTCTTTACAATCAGGAATGAATGTCTTTGCCTCTGTACCATCTGTGTGAAGTCTGGAAAAAAGTTTATTTCTGCGTTCTCATATCGAAGGGGGAAGTTCATTCTGGCATTTCGAAGGATCGCATCTTTGTCTCTAAAATTAAGCATTCTTGCAAGATAAGAACGCGGAGGAGCTCCCGGCTTCGGGTGGCTCCCGGGTACTCTGTGCGCCCTTTCCACCACAAAGAATTTACTGAGGCCTTTCGGCTGCAGGTGTTTCAGGATGAGTTCTTCTACAGAGAGGTCCGGCGACTGCCCCTCTGCCCTTTCAGGGACCCCAAGGATACAAATGTTGTTTCTCCTAAGGCGCCCTTCATAATCATCAAGTTTGTGCTCAGTGACTTTAAAAAATGTTTAAAGGTCCTGAAGGCTCAACACGTCCTCCACAAGGCTCGCCGTGGTGATTTCCACTTGTTTGACATTCTCAGTGGCTTTGAGGAGGTCTGCCAGGATGAGATTCATTTCAATCGAGATAGTGTTCATTTTATGTTCCAAGGAGGTCCTAATTCCTGCGATCACTTCCATGACATCCCTTAGCATAAGATCTGGGCCCTCTCTTCTGGGATCTCCCATGGATTTAGTTCTCGGATGTGGGTCTGAGGGAGCCTTTGGGGACCATGTACCGGTCCAGCCTGTTCGATTGGATCACTTTGTGGCCCTTTGCGCCCAAAGTCTTGGCTTTTTTCAAGCTGGCCATGTGGCTAACGCAGGCCACAGTGGGGCAGATCCCCCCTCCACAATGTGTAGTGCGGCCACAAGAGCAGTTCGTAACTAGTGAAACTCAGGTCTCCAGGGCTGTCAGGCCAGGAACAGAAGACGTCCCTCAAGGCTGCCCAACACAGTTTCAAACGGCAATGCACCAGAAGCTTCAAGGATGTGCAGTCACAATCCCACTAGAGACAGCACGCTACTGGGCCCACAAGATCTAGGTAAGTCCAGCCCTCTCAGGATTATTCCGGCCAAGGGGCACCTAATCGTCTAGAGAGCAAGGGCCACAGTTTAACTCCCAACCAACTGTGGTATGCTGGGGGGGAGAGAGGGGCCCGGTGAAAGCATGCCAAATATGAAAGGGGGGGGGGAGAGAGCGCCACACTCCGGTTCCCGTGTCGGCCCCCGGTACCTCTCTACCTCCTCTATCCTTTGCAGTAGGAGCAATCACTGCTGCATCGGCCCATTGATGTACCGGTCGTTAGGCCGAACCATCTCACAGCAATGGCGAGGGTCCACTCAGAGATGGGCAGCTGCACCACCCAGTGTGCGACGAGGACCCGCCGAGAAGTTAAGGCGAGGGAACTGCCAAGCGGGACCTCGGTCGGCGTCCGGACGTGGCCGCCCATGCCCGTTAAATCTCGGCCTCCACAATCACTGCAGGCCGGGGGTGGGACACTGCCGAGCACGGACCTGATAACGGCCCATGCTCTGCAGTGTTCTCAGCATATGCCAATGTTGATGGCAGCATTCCTTGAGATACCACAGGCAGTAACTGCACCTGTTGGTATGGACACCGGCTCCTCCTCTGACACCCAGGCTTTGGGTGGCGCACAGGCTGCCCCAGCACCAGCTGCGGACAACGTGGAACATCATCTGTGCTCCATTGACGTACTCTGCGAGGTGCTACAGGGGCCATCTTCAGCAGAAGCAGGCAACAAAAATGTTGTGTCTACCAGCCAGGACATATAAACATTTGACTCATCTTTTGGCTCGTCTTGTGCTGAAAAAAATTCACCCTTTTTTAAACAAGCTCAAATTTGGAACTCAAAAGCAAAATTGACATTGACATTCCTTTCATTTATTGGGCATACATGGCTTTCTAATGCTTATAGTGATTCGGACTATAACTACTGACACTTCAGAGCTATGGCTTGCAAAAAACAATTTTTAACGTTTTTTACGTTTTTTTTAATTTATTTTTTTAGAAGTTTAAAACATTTAAGTTAAAGAGATGTTTTTATAAAACTTTGTGCGTAACAATATCCAGTAAGGCTAGTAGTGCGGTAATAAGTTACATATGTCGTGCAGTCGGAAGAGGAGTGGGTGTTATATTCCATATATGTACCCTACATAGGCGCAGGTAACATTGCAACCTTTCACCTATATTCTTCCCTACATTACATACATAACGGTTCATAGGGACTGACCTTTCACCTAGATACAACACTGCATTCAGAGCACAGGTTTTTCCCTAGTTCGAATCTCACACATTATGGATGAGTCTAAGCACAGTAGGACTAACAGCAGGACCAACATCTCCTGTGTAATATCTATGTATAAAGTTCAGGCCTGAAGTCATCCTTTAGGCCAACACAGTAGCACAGCAAGGTAGGACCCCTGGGGAGACCTATGGGTACACATATACATCAAATCTTGCTTAGAAAGACAGAGGAGACCAAGACTTCCCTGCTGAAACACTGATTAGAGAGACGGAGGTTCTTGCAGGCAGACACTCCAGCTGCAGTGGTCTAACATCCCTAACAGGGTGTCCAAATCGAGACCAGGACGGGGTCCCATATTCTCTCATTCTCAGGTAATGGGGTTCACTAAATCCTACAGGGATTTTTGGCATAATACCTACTTAGATGCTAGGCATATTTAGGTACATCTAGTTAGGGAGACATCATAGGAGTACACACTTTTTAATCATGTGTTTTAGATAATTGTATGTATTCATGATTATTGCAAAATGGTAGAGCTATACCATCCATTTACTTTCTTAGTGCTTCTAATCATATATCTCTGCTACTGTCTAATGGTTGTTGTAGCTCATCTATTCTACACTAGAATAACAACTGCTCAATAAATCCTTATTGACAAACGCCCAATATGTTTATTCTGTTTATCTCTGAAACAAACTAAGTGAGCATGAGTGACTGAGCGAAAGGTAGTATACTGTTTCCACGATTCTGAGGGATCAGGGTTGTCATGTTCTGAGGTTGCCAATAACTATTCTCTCCCAATAAGAGGAGATTCAAGTGGCACTGTGAGCTAGCTGATACAGACAGGTTAAGGTATCCAGTGGGGGTGCACGGAATCAGTCTGTCACCAATCCCAAAGTTTGTGTTATCCAAACGCGCAGATCCTGTATAGGTAATATAGGAACTACACAACAAAGCTTGTGTCAGGACTTGCAGGGATTGCATTGGGCCTTGGGGCGGAAGAAACGTTCACCTTGCTTTTAACATTCATTACAGGGTGTTAGCGGTTCCTAGTAGTCTATTTTTAGATCTCACAGACCTAGCGTTTGAGCGCGCATGCGCTCCTCGTTCTGCGAGGCTTATTGTGATCAATAAGATTTCAGAAGGAGAAATGAAGCCCCACCCATCGTACCCATTGGCAGGCGTCATCATTTATGTTAAACGCTGGCCTCTGATTAAAAAGGAGGCTTTTTTGTTACCGCCCTGTCTCTTTCTCGGATGGCCCATCCGGACTGGATCGTTTGCTAGCGGCGTGACATGGTGGGCTTTATCTGGTGGGTGAGCACTATTTAGTGTATTGACAATGGTGGCTACAAATGAGCGGCTGCCTTTGCTGAGGGGTCATCGCGGAATATTCTATCCTGACACAGAGTGCTGATTCTATCTTGACACCAAGTTCTGACTCTATCATGACTGAGTGCTGACTCTTATCATGACAGCAAGTGCTAACTCTCTACTGCACAGAGTGCTGAGTCTATCGTGACCATCTCAGGCTATTCGAGGCACCGGCCTATAGGGATTTCTAAGTCTCACAGGCCAGTCCGCCCTTGCAACAGTACAAACCCGCTCACGTCTCTTTTTAATGCCGCTCGGGTGAGGCTTCCACAAGTGACTTACCCTCCCACCCCCCTCACATCTCATGTTAATGCCACCCCATGCGCCCTGATGGCTGTTTGGGCCTTGACTGAGTTTACACAGCCTTTAATGTACACAGTTTTCAGAGAATTCTTTTTCAAAGGATACCCAAAGGACAAGCACCCTCGACTCTGTACGCTTGATGGACCTTGGAGTTACTCTGGCAGCTCTTGGCGTGCTGGGTCAAGGTCAGAGGTTACCCTCTCCCCATGTTAAGAGCTCGCTCAAGAATGTGGCTTGCAGCTGCCAGTGCGACTCCCGGCTTTACTCCTGGCTCGTCCCCCCTTCGAACTCTTCGAACTAGTCAAACAACAATCCAACAAACTCGCCAAAACATCGAGAGAAAACCCCAAGTCTCTAACATCATCCGAGGAATTCTCCTTGTTTTTTGCGGACAAAATCAAAACCTTAGGTAACGAACGTAGTTCCGCCTCATACTCTCTATCCACTGACCTGCCTCCTCCCCCAACTCCGCCCCAACAGGCTTCACCTAAGAATCAAGCACACTGGACCAACTTCACACTCTACGACGAAGACTCCGTCTCCAAAATCCTATCTACCTTAAACCCAAACAACCATTTCAATGACCCGCTCCCCACTAACTGCCTAGCTGCCACTGCCCAATCCATTATTCCTAGCTGGACTGCAATAATTAATGCCTCTCTCCTGCAGGGATCAATTCCTGACTCTCTGAAAGTGGGCCAAGTCCTCCGCATTCTGAAAAAGCCGTCCCTGGATCCAGCCTCCCCTGACAACTTCAGACCTATTTTCAACATCCCTCTCTTAGCTATAGTGCTGGAGAAGTGTGTAACTGCAGCTAAGTCATCACATCAACAACTTCCACCTACTCAATGACTTCCAATCTGGATTCAGACCGTGACACAGCACTGAAACCACCATGCTCCACATCGTTGATGATGCCCTCCAAGCCCGTGACCAAGGCAAAACTTCTCTCCTAATCCTACTAGATCTATTATCTGCCTTCGACACTGTCAACCATGGGGAGCTACTCGAACGCCTCAAACTCAGAATGGGATTAGATGGCTCTGTCCTAGAATGGTGTAGATCCTTCCTCCAAAACCGACCTCAGAGATTCCTAGTGAACGGCAACCTGTCCGCTCCCTCTTCGGTCACTGTTGGAGTCCCTCAAGGATCAACGCTGTCCCCCCACCCTCTTCAACCTTTATTTAGAACTGCTTGCCGAAGTTCTTCGCACCGCAAATATCTCCTACCATATGTACGCCGACAACACTCAGATCTACATCAAATCTCATCTCTTGAGGAGATTCTCTCCCTGAATGAGGCCCTGAAGTTGACAGTCCAATGGCTCTCCTCAAATCATCTCAAACTCAGCGCAAAGAAAACAGAATTTCTTCTAATTTCCCATCCGAAAACCGACCCTGAGACTCAGATATGGATTAAGGCCATCACAGCCTTAAATTGTCCACCGACCATTGTGGACCTGGCCAAATCACTGGGAATAACCTTGGATTGCAACTTGAAAATGCGGGACCACATCAACTTGATGGCCATATCAGCCAGATTCCACCTGAGCTACCTATGGAAACTGAAACCCTTTCATGACGCTTCCGACCTAAAACTGGCAGTCCAAGCACTAGTCATTTCTAGACAGGAATATGGCTGTTCCACCTTCTCTGGTTTACCCAAGATCTCCCTAGCACCTTTAAAAGCCTGCCTCAACGCGGCCTTCAGACTACTTACCGGCACAAAGAAATTTGATCACATTTCTCCACACCTGAAAGCGCTGAACTGGCTTCCTCTCGAGGCCAGAATACAGCTTAAGCTGTCATGCATCACACACAAGGCCTTATACTCAAACTCCCCTGCATATCTTGCACAGAAACTTGTGGTATCCGGAGGAATCAGAAACTCACGGTCCGCCAGAGACCTCCTACTCCAGCCTGCACGCTTTCGGAAAAAAACAAAACGTATAATCGGGCGTTTGCTGGGGCTGTGCCAAGAATATGGAACTCCCTCCCACCTGCCATAAGAAAAATCTCCTCTCTTGCACGTTTCAAAAAGGAGGCAAATCCTTCCTTATGGGTAAATTCCTCGTCTAAACCTTTACCTTCAACCGCCACAGAGACCTTGATCAATTTATGGCTATTGCCTCCCTCCGATGACCTGTCACCCCACCAAGAAACCTGGGACTATCTTCAGCAACTGTAATGTAAACTGTACATTGTACCACCCCATCCCTCTTGTACCCAGCACCCTGCCCCTTCTCAATTTATGGTATACTCTTGTGATTCCATGCCTCTTGTGCAACTCTATGACTATGTAAAGTGCTCTGATACCCTAACGGGTCAAGTTTGCGCTGTATAAAACACAACAATAAATAAATAATACGTATATATTTTTAACAGCAGATTATTTTTCTCTTAGCCCTTCATCAGAATCGATGATAAGTGATTATTTGTTCTATTGTATGATTTTAATTCATTTACACTCTGTAACTGAAACTGAAACAAACTGAAAATGAGTGAGAGTCCGTTGAATTGTAAAAGACTATTTACAAGTGTGAAACTCTGTTGAAGCATATGAGGCCAGCGATTCTGAGAGCTGGCTGATCTCTGAAGATATACATAGGTCAGAGCTTTTAAAATAATGTGACATTTTAGTGGTACATGAGGCAGTAAAAGGAGGAGAGAAATCTGCCTCAAGCGCTCCAAAAGTGCTGATCAGTTGCTTTATAAAGAGGATCAGGATGTGAAAATGCCCTCCCTTTTCGCCCCTTCCTATTGCACAATGCTAAAGCGCTTAGATCAGCCAGCCTGAGCCCTTGAAGGAGAGGGGAGGGGGGGCGGGGGGCTCACAGGAGAGCTGAGTCACACTCGCGCTGCAAGACTGCCAGCTGGGGCAAGGGCCACCGCAGAAAATTAATGGAGCTCTAGTTCTCTCTGCCACCCTATATACTGCCTCAACCCCTTTTTCTACTCACACTTCACTAGCTTATCTAGCAACGCTTTAGCATTTCATAATTCCCTGCTCATTGCTTGACTAGACTGACTCTCGACACCCATTGGGAGGAGGGCAACAGATCCAACACTCACACACACCACCTACACATGAAAGTGGCAGCCCGCCTTGATAAATGCAATACTACACCACTGCAGGCCTCTAGGTTGCACCACTGCACCAGCATCTTCTCCATACAGCAAAAGCCAAGTCTGACTTGCCAATGGGCGCCACTCGTGCACAAGTAGCTGCTTCTTCCAGTATCTAACCCAGTGCTAGGTTACAACTGCACAATGGGTGCACAAGATGCACCAATAATGGCTCCTTTAATGACCTCAGCCCAAGGTAGTACCAAAACCTGAATACACTCCACTTTCAAACAAAATCTAATCGCAACAGCGTGTGAACTCAACACTCCCTAAAATAGCTCCCTTCACCCACCAGTCCACCACTTGTCCATTCATCCTTTCATCTTTCCATCCATCAATTCTCCTACAACTCATCCATTCTTTTAGCCTTCTCCTCTACCTTTCATCTTATCTACCTTCTTTCGCCCTTCTTTCTTCCTCCTATTCATACCCCTTTCTTTCTGCCCACTTTTTTCTCACATCCTTACTTTTCCTTTCTTACCCGTCTCTTTTGCTCTGTCTCTTCCTGTCCCTTTTTCTCAATCCTCATCATTCTCCTCTCTCTTTTTCTTTCAAAGTAATGGCTCATAAGGCAATATGGTACAGCAAGACCAGGCCAACGATGAGAGAGCTAAGGAGCTTTATTAGAACAGGTCTAAGGCTAGATTTTGACCATGCATTTATTCGTTAGCCACCTCACTAATCAATTGACAGTGCCTATCTCACACCACCTGTAAGCCCCCCTGTGAACTCTCACAACCAATCAAATACATCCCCATTCCTATATAGCTTTTGTCAAACCCCAGCCTTTCAGAATACCAACCATCCATGCATCACTCCCTTTCTGCTAAAGATCAGTTATCCCGCCTCCTTAAGTGTCCCTGCTTCCCTTCTCTCCTCACCCCTTTCTAACTGCAGGCATCTACTCAACGACATCAGAGCTCTTTGAGACTAGTGCACCCTCACTGTCTTTTTCAGTAAACCTGTAACTCTTGTGAGACCTGACAGCCTTAGGCAAGCCCCCCATGATTACATGATTTCACAGTTTACAAATAAATCGCAAATTGGCACTTTTATAGAAATGCAGCGATTTTTACAAAAGTGCCCACAAAATATGTTTTTGGGAGAAAATAAACTAGCATTCACCATCTCTTTACTGGCTCTGTGCTGCCACTGAGCCAGTAAAGGGAGGGTGAGCAACAGGCAGGCAGCAAAGGTGATACATTTCTCTGTCACCTGCCTTTGAAATGCACCTCACCCTCTCTTGAGCAATTAGCCTGCAGGCCGCCTCACACCTTTGTATGCCCTCCTTCAGAACCTGAAGACCATTTCATAGGCTCTCCTGTTCCCCACCCTCCACTGCACTTCTCTACTTCGGTTCCCCATTGTCTCCCGTTAACCCCCAACATCCCCCATGTCTCCTAATTTTTTTGGGATTCCCTTTATCTTCTCTGACGCCCCCCCCCCCCCCTGCACCCCTGCTGCCCTTCACGCATAGGATGTCTGATGCCAAAAAGAAAAGGTTTCAAATTGTAATCTGTTCTCTTTGGCAACAGACACCCTTTGATTCCAGGCGCTGTGCTGCTGGAGACTCTGCAACGTCACAGACTGTGACACTGCACAGTCTCCAGCAGTGACAGAGCACAAACCTTCAGTATTTTAGTGGCGGGCAAATGTTTTGCCCACAGCAAAAATGCAGCTAATTTTTAGGTTTGGGACGCAAACTTTGCTTTATTTGGCACCCAAAGCTGCAAAATCCTGGAGGGTCTGCTTAGAGTGGTTTTCTCCGCAACTTTTTGCCTTCCTCCTCTACTTTTCTGACCTAGTTTTTAGGTTTCGCCTATTACCATTCGCTTGCGAATAGAATAGGCGAAAATTCAAGGGCTTGATCGACTAGTGAAACCACTGCGGTTTCTTCACAGTGCATGTGAGGTCACGTGACCACAAAAGCGGGTCACGTGACCACACAAGCACGAGCATCTCCCTAATCCGCCTGCCTCCCCTCGCTCGCATTCACGCCCCCCCACCAGGCTCTCCCGCCCCCATCAGGCTTCCCTCCTAATCCGCCTGCCTCCCCTCGCGCATTCACGCCCCCCCCACCAGGCTCTCCCGCCCCCATCCGGCTTCCCTCCTAATCCGCCTCCCCTCGCTCGCATTCCCGCCCCAGGCTCTCCCGCCCCCATCCGGCTTCCCTCCGCGCATCTGCCTGCCACACTTCTCCATTTCGATGAATACATGAAAGCCATCGGTAAGGTAAGCGCTGCATTTACATCTCACGCGATGGCTGTAAAATGCTGAAGTCAGCCTTACTACAGAGCTGCGGACGCATACAATAAAAGAAATGACTAGCCGTCATTCCGAACCAGGGTCAACCTCGCTACACCTCGCCCTCTAAATAACTTACTATAGCTGTCCCTCTCGCCTATATAGAACCACTAGCCGTTAGGACAAGATAGATCATCACCACACGAAATCATCACCCCACCAGGCTCTCCCGCCCCCATCCGGCTTCCCTCTGGCCATTTGCCACACTCCTTGCCTCTGTCTTGCCTCCCCCTCCATTCTCCTCTCCTCGCTCGCATTCCCGCCCCCCCACTAGGCTCTCCCGCCCCCATCCGGCCATTTGCCACACTCCTTGCCTCTGTCTTGTTACCAGGAGCTTTCCCTCCCCTATCAGACTTTACCACTTCCATAGCAACGCCGACAGCGGTGATGCCTACCTCGCCTCTCCTGACCTCATTGTTAACATCCCCTGTGCTATCCGGGGCTCATGCAAGCCGAGAACCGAATACAATGGGCCAGATCAAAGGTGTTCTCAGCTTGTGAAACAAGCACCGCTGTATGTGGGATCAGTCCCACGAGTGCTTCATTAGCCGCTGTCTCCATGACGGAGGTAAGTAAATGCAGTCAGCCAGTGCACCGCTCTGCGTGCTCCAGACACCGGCCGGTGCGTTGTTGTGGATTTCTGATCTATTTGTTATCATCGCAATGAATAGTGGTCTGTGAATATCGCCCTGGTGGCAGGCTCTCTTGTCTCGGAGGTTGCCACATGCCTTCATCTTGTTCCCAGTGACAGAAATGTGGGGGCTTATCACAGCAAGGTGACCCATGGGAACAACGGGAGCCCATCGCTGAACGTGGAAACGTTTGTGACATTTCTGGCTATTAGCGCAGCTTCTTTGAGAGATTTAAAGAAGCCGAATAGTCCAAAACCTTCAAAAATGAAATGCCTCCTAGCAGAGCCCCTCTCTGTTCATCCGAGTGCTATTCTTTGTATAGGCTGCACTGGCAGCTCCATGCAGAGACTGCACCAGTCGGCTTATTGTATTGCTTGTTTTAAGTATATGGTGTGACACTGATGAACAAGGAAAAGGTGGAAGAGGCACATTCTGCAGTCCGGCACCTTATACTATATGCATATGCAACGCTGCAAACGTCTCAGCTACTTACAACCCCTCCCCCCTCCAAACAAACATTTTCACTTTTGTTTTTATGCTCCATCCTGCACAGCATACCTGACCTCACCAACCACATGCTGCAATAAAGCGAACAGGGTGCAATGAGTGCACAAGAAAACAGGGTGAGTCATAGCCGACTCGTTTTGAGCGTTATTTTTAGAATATTAACGTTCTCGCCTCCGGAAAATTCCTCCCTTGTCTAACTACAGCCAAGTACGAACCGAACATTACCTCTACGTCCCTCGTCCTCGACCCAGTCATAACACATGAGGTATTCCACCCGACAGGAAACAAAACAGGAAACCCTTTTTAGACGCCACCCACCCTCCTGTCAGGTGCTATAATACACCTCACCACCAGAAGCAAATCCTGTTTTGTTTCCTGTCGGTTGGACTACTGATGGGTGACGCTGGGGTGAGTGCCGGGCACTTACCTGCTACGGATGTCCTGTGGTTTCCTCCTTGGCGGGGCCTTGGGGGTGCTCATGGACCTACGTGGGACCTTTTGTAAAGTCAGGCTGCTGGGCTTCCTGTACTTTCCTCCTGACGGGGACCCTGGGTTGCGGGGCTTCTCGGGTCCCCGTGGATTTTCCTTTTTCGCCCTGGCTTCACGGAACCCCGGAGCTTTCTGCCCGTTTCCATGGCTCCGGTGGGCTGGCTGCTGCTGGGAGGGGAAGACTGCTGCCTGTGCGTCCTGCTTTTGCCGGTGTTTGTGGGCGGGACGCGCTTGCTTCGGAGGAGTCGGGAACGCCCTCCCTTCTGGTGCGGATGCCCCTGGTTGGCGGGCGCCGGTTCTACGGTGTTTCCCGGGGCCTGGTGATGTCGGGAATCGGCAGGACGTTAACGGGCTTCGGTGCCTCATTTCTGCCTGGGCGGGCACCCGGTTGGGCTCCGGGTTCCCTGCCTCCTCACCTGATTGGCTGGATGGCGTTTGATGATGACGTCATCGTCTCATTTCGGCCTGTGTGACCTGGCAGGCTTTCCCTCGCTGGCCACTCCTGGGATGCTGGTTTCTGCCCCTCCTTCTTCGTTCGAAGTGGCTGCAGCTGCAGGGGTGAGTGTTTTCCTCCTATTTTATGGCGGGAGTTCAGTTCTCTCCTGTGACGCTTTTGTGTTGCTGTGTTTTGCGTGTGGCTGTTTCCTGTGTTTGGTGGAGATCGTTGCATATGATGGGGAAACACCACAGGAAGAGAAAGCATGTCTCTCCTGTTAGGTCATCTTCCTCCTCCTCATCCTCCTCCGACAGTCGTGATTCTGCGCCTGCTGGTCGGAGTGCTGGTCTGGGGGGCTCTAGGCGCCTGAAACGCCTGCTTTTGGAGACACTGTCCAGTCTCAAGGCTTCCAAGAAAGGTGCGGGGGGTCACTCTGGGGCGGCTGCCCCCCTGTATTCGGATATTTCTTCCTCCGCTTCCTCTGATGAGTCTACTTTGGGTGCGGTGGATCTACAGGGCAAATACATTTCGAGGGAGTTGATGCCTGATCTGCTTTGCCATGTTCGGGAGAATATGGGGTTCCCTGTGGAGTCTGTGCCCAGTACCTCCCAGGATGTTGTTTTGCCACAGTTTAGGAAGCCTGCGTCCTCTTCTATGCCCGTCCACCCGTTTGTCATGGATGTCCTCCTTAAGGAATGGAAGGACCCGGACCAAATTTCATGTCTAAGCTATATCCTTTGCAGGATTTGGAGGTTGCCCTGCCTGATTCAGTGCAGGTGGACTCTGTGGTTGCTTCTCTGGTTGGTCGGCCTTCCATGGCTGATGATAATATCCTGCAGGATGGCGTTGATAAAAAGATTGACTCTGCTCTAAAAAAGTCCTATGCTGGCTCTCACTTGGTGCTGCGTTCAGGGGTATATGGTGCATATGTTGCGCAGTCTTTGCTGGCTGACTTCAAGACTTTGTTCTCTGCTATGCAGGAGGGGATCAATTGTCTGGAGTTGCTGGAGTCTATGGAACGTCAATCTGAGTTCCTTTCGGACATCGCTTTTGACTCTGTCAGGGCTTCTGCTCTGTCTTGTGGTTCCTCGGTTGCTGCCCGTCGGAACTTACTTCTGCGTGGTTGGAAGACGGATGCTGCGCAGCGTTCTATGGCTTTGAGGTTGCCGTTTTCTGGTACTCATCTTTTTGGGGATGCCTTGGAGACCAAGCTCCATAAGGTCTTCAAGGAGAGGAAGCATTTGTTGTCTTTCCGTCATACTCCTTCTCAGAAGGGGTCCTCCTTCTCGAATGCCAGGTCCTTTCGCCAGCCTTCCAGGTTCCAGCAGTCCTCGTTTAGGGGCCAACGTGGTGCTCGCAGGTCCTTTCCTCGGAGGTTCCAGAAGAAGCTCCAGCCGGATGGTGGGTCTGGTGCTCCTCGCTCCTGACTACTCCGTTCCAGTACCCGTTCTCACTGGTGGTCAGCCCTCGGTTGGTGGGAGACTGCGGCTGTTCCTACATGCTTGACTGCTGACGACCTCGGACCAGTGGGTGCTGGATGTTCTTTTGCGGGGTTACCGGATGGAGTTCCTGTCCCCTCCTCCTCCCTCGGGTGTGGTGGAGACCTCTTTGCCTGCGGACCCTGCTCGCCGTCGGGCGTTGCTGGAGGGGGTTCAGTTGCTGTTCGGCAAACGGGCGATTGTCCCGGTCCCCCCCCTGGAACGTGGACTGGGGACTTATTCCGTTGTTTTTGTCGTTCCGAAGATCACGGGGGGGTTCCGTGTTGTCATCAATCTTCGGGCCTTGAACTTGTTTGTTCAGAAATTACCATTCAAAATGGAGACGTTGCAGAAGGTGATTCCCCTGATCCAGGAGGGTTGGGTGTTCGCGTCGCTGGTTTCTTGTTTTTCTCATATTCATTTACCCACAGCCTGTCTGTGTAGGGCTTTTCGTTTTTTGTATCATTATAACATACATCAATCATTGTCAGTACTTATTTTTGTTTTCTGCCAACAACCTGGTACAGAATAAGCCCATCTGAGAGTTTATATGGCTCAACTACAAACTTTTGGTTTCTCAGATGAACTCTTCGCCTCTCTTGTTGGAACCACAGTTACTCCAATCAATGGAGGTCCCACTAATATATCGAATAGCGAGGACTGCAGAAAACTCACTGAACTTAAAAAGAAACTGACCCGTATGGAAGCCCACGGGGAATTTATGCTGGCTTACCTGAAAAATGGCATTATCCCAATGGGTTTGAAAGTTCGCAATATTCCTGGCCTTTTTGTGAACCATAGGCCTTTCTTGGAAAAATGGAGCCTTATCGCGAATCGATGCTCTAGGGATCTCATGATCCTCATTATAGAGACAGCCAAAGAGCTAGCTGTCGACATTAAAAAGGAAATTGATGCACTAGAGACTAAACTTAAGAGCTGTGGTACTATAGAGGACGCTTTGAAGAAAATTGAAGAAGCCAATAAAGAATTGGAATCATTCAGTGCATATCTTAACAAGCGTAAGAATGACAAATTAGTTAAAGACAAACGCTATTACACCTTGGAAGGAACATACCCATATCTGAGACAGGATTTTTATAAACAGAACCACTATGTCGACGATATTAGAACAACACCTCTAAGAGTCAATAATTTCACTGACTCCTCTGATTCAGAAAATGAAGGAGCCAGTAATTATTATGAGGCAGAAAATCACTCTAACCAATATAATGGCCCTCGCCCTAAACAGCCTTTTTTATCCAACAGAGGCCCGAGGAGAGGGAGGCCGAGGGTGCATTTCCAAAACCAGACCAGAGGCAAATTTTCAACAAGCCCACCATCAGCAACAACCACAACATCAATATCAGCAGCACCCTCAACATCAGCCCCAGGAACCCCAATTCATTCGCGAGACACGCAATCGCCAATATTGGGGACAAGGGATGTAATCCCTATCTTTAATCTGTCCTCTAAAAATATTGATCCTCCTACTGAATCATTGTTATCTAAAGGCTTATTTATTTATTTATTTATTTATTTATTTCGATTTATATAGCGCTATATAACCCTGGGGTCTCTAAGCACTTGTCCAGTAAGCACCACAGGAACCAAAAGAAACATTACAGGAAATTTATATCCCTCCCCAGGCTTTCTGGAAAAGAACAGTCTTCAGCCTCTTCCGAAAGGTCAGCAAATTGGGTTCTTTGCGCAAGTCCACCGGTAGACTGTTCCAGGCCTCTGGGAGGGTGTTAGAAATGGCACGACCGCCCACTGTCGCCAATCTAAAACGGGGTTGCATGAGCAGGGTTGCCTTATGTCCCTCATTCTCAATTAAACATCTTTGAATTACAAACAGATATTATCTAATTCTTTCGCAAAATTAGGTTAAAAAAATATTTTTCTTTGCACACTGATGGCAACGATATACCTCAAGAGACTAGACATCTCTCCTTGCCTTCTACTTTCAACCCTTCCTTAGACCAGGTAGGCCCAGAAGTTGCGACTTTCGAATTGGTCGTTCTGCAACAGCTTGAGAGAGCACTCAGATATATACCAAAACCAATTTACAATCTTAGTAGACAAGAGTCAGAATCTCTTAAAAATCTAAGACAAGACAATACTCTAGTCGTTAAGAGCTGCGACAAAGGAGGTGGCATTGTCCTGATAGATACAGAAAAATATGAACAGAAAATGATGTCCATGCTCTCTGACACAGCCACTTACTGTCCAATAAAAACTAACCCCATGAAAATTATTTCTAATAAAATTTATAATTTGACTGCTTCAGCACTCACGAACGGTGATATCAATCAGAAGGAATTTGAGTTCCTTAATCACCACCAGTCCAAAACAGCATGCATATATGGCATGCCAAAAGTTCATAAGAATTTAATTGATCCACCGTACAGACCTATTGTATCCACGATAGGTACTAACACGGAGCCCCTATCTAAATTCATTGACTCTTTTCTACGCCCCCATATACCGAAGATGACGTCGTATATAAAGGATACAGGCGCCATGATATCCAAAATAGAAAATCTACCTTTTGACCCAAACAACGACCTTCTGGTTATTATGGATATCGAAGCGTTGTACAGTAACATCCCCCAAAAAGAGGCAATGCTTGCAACAAATTGGTTTATTGATACCTTCAACATTGACTGTCCGAAAAAACTCATATTAGATCTTCTACACATTGTCCTCACTGAGAACATTGTAGAATTTGGGAACAACCTCTATCGCCAAATTCAGGGCGTGAGTATGGGGGCTTCTGTTGCCCCATCTATCGCGAACATTTATATGGCAGCATTTGAAACAAAAGCCATCTACAATGAAATAGCACCATTCTACGAGTCAATTTCCCATTGGTCCAGATATATTGACGACATCTTCTTTATCTGGACCAATGGGGAACAAACACTCTGTGAATTTTTAGAATGGATCAACCTGGTGGATAGGAATCTTAAGTTCACAGCCCAATACAACAACAACCAGCTTGAATTTCTTGATATCATAATAAAACACAGCAATAATAAATTAGTCGTCGATCTTTTTGTCAAACCTACAGCGAGGAACACACTCCTCCATTTTAAAAGTTTCCACCCGCGGTGTCAAAGAGAGAGTATACCTTTCTCACAGTTCCTTCGTGTCAGAAGGAACTGCTCCAGTTTAGCTGACTTTGACACACAAGCAGATATCATGCGGCATAAATTTCTGAACAGAGGCTACCCTCATAGGTTAGTTAGAGATTCATATAAGCGAGCAAGATTTTACGACAGAGACTCACTACTCAGATCTAAGCCACCTACGATGAACAAACAATTAGTGTGTATTACAAAACACTCCACACTTGACAATACTGTTCGACATATTATAAACTCAAATTGGCATATTTTGAACGCCAATCCAACGAATTGTAAATTGGATAAACCTATGTTTGCTCACAAAAGAAACAAGAATCTCAAAGATCTGATTGTGCACTCTCGCTTCAATACGAACAAGAAGTGTTCAGAATTTGTTCAAAGATCCATTTCAGACAATTTTCCAGTCAGAGGCACTGTTAGATGCTCATCCTGTAAATCTTGTAAAAATATAATCACAGGTGAGTCCTTTGAACATAATGGCTGCCATATTAATGCCAACGACATGTGGAACTGCAAAATGGCTAATTGTGTTTATTTTATCATGTGCCCTTGCCAGTTGGGCTATGTAGGTGAAACTTCTAGACCCATACAGACGAGACTCACAGAACATCGGTCAGCTATCCGCACAAACAAGACCCTAGCGCCCTTGGTGAAGCATTTTTCAGAAAAACAACATGGCCCAGATGATTTTAAATGGCGGATACTTGAAAAGATTAGACTCCCAGATAACAAAGGGGGAGATAAAGTTAGAAGGAAAAGGGAAGTCTTCTGGATTTTTGCCCTTGGAACCTTTAAGAAAGGACTTAATGCGGAAATCCCGTGGGAAAACGCTCTAATCTAAATATATGTTTCACTGCCATCAATCGGTGTATTTTTCGTACATGTACACCCTCAGACGGAGCGTTTTATTCTAAGTTTCCCTCAGCTTACATCTGCTCCTCTCCTCATAGATATAGCTTTAGTAACTTAGTCACCTTTATTTGAGCTATCTATATATCTTTCCCTCCAAGGACTCTTTTATCCTTAAGCTGATTATAAGATCAATAGTCCGTCTATATGTATCCTGTTGAACTGTACGGGGATACTGACCTGATCATATAATATATTCATTATATCTATGATGTCATAGATGCATATCTTTTCTGGTGTCCATTTCAAATAAATAATTATCTTTATATTCTCCATTCCTTTGTCCATCAGAGTAATTATATACATACCTCATCTCTCTGAGTGGTATCTTATCTTGGTGATATATAGAACAACATGATACACCTTGATGCATTATTTAAATACACCACCTCTGCATCTTGTACTACTCGGAACAGCCATCTTGGAATGAGTATTTCTCTCCTATATCGTATGGCAATATCTACTTTGAAGTTTTCACATTAGTTGAAATTAGCCATTTCCTTAAGAATCCTACGGTATCTTCACGCATCTATCTTGATCATTAAGATAGCTCGTGAACAACTACAATCCCCAAAATATTCGCGCTGTTTTATAACATATAGCGCCATTTTGGAACTGGTAGCCTCTACAATACGTGGCCCTTAGTCCGTTGTTTGTTTTTATTATTTTGCTCACTAACCAAGTAGCATTCCGTCATTTGTTTTCTTTACCTCTTTTTTGGCGCCACTACCAGGGCTTTAAATACCAGCCGGCAACATTGGAACCTGATGTTCCCGACCACATTTATCCGTTAGGCACGCTGCCCCGGGATCTTTGGAGCAGCACCATCCTGCTGTCCGCACTACCGGCTCTACATTTTGGTAAGTCCCGTTTTAAACATCTTGCGTCCCGAGAGACTAGCGGACCCACGCGTTCCGCTCTCTGCTCCCTCTTCACCTCACATTATCCTGTTTAGCAATTGCTTTTAAACGATGTACGCATTCATACATCGTTTTTCTATTATTTTCGTTTTCTACAGTTTTATCGATCTTGTCACCATTGTGGATCTCTTGCTTCGGCTAAATATGGATTAAGAAAGACCATTTACGAATACTAATGAGCGGACGAGGTACATGTCTACGCTTTTACATTTCTAAAACGTGATGCCAGGAACGTTTTAATAATGTTCAGTTCACAAATCCAATCACCACCTTTCTTCTTAAGCAAGGGTTATTTCTTTATATTTTTGTGTCCTTTATCTATAGCCACGTATTGATTGACCTTCTGTGGACTCAAACATATCCTGGTTAATAACCTATACGCCTTCACCAGAACCCTTAAAGGTACTCTTCACTCTCTATTTGCTACGTTTTACTTAGCTGTAATAAGTTTACTCCACTAAAGTAAGGTGGTTAAATGCCCAACATCATCTCCTAATGTGAATCTTCTGTTTTCTGTTTTTCTAGCATCCTTTTACTTTTAGCCATATGATGTTTAGAATCGCCCGTCAGCCTTGGTTTTATCTTTCCTGGTGCTGATCGTGAATACCGGTATTTTGGATATAAAAAAACGATGTGTTGCTATTCCAGGTACTCTTGCCAACCACAGATGGCATTTTTTTATATATATTACTCAGTTAGGCATCTGTTAGTCACGAGTAGTATCCATACGGTAGAACATCAGTTATGTCTGATAGGTCTGATCGGCTAATTTATAATATCATTTACTGATTCCCATTGTTCCTTGTCTGACTATGGTATTGACAATGTGTCATCTAAAGGAACGTTTCCTCCTAGTAGGGGATGAGACTGAAAAAGGGTAGCATTCCTCCACGTTCCCCACAATTAAATGGCTTTCTCTTGTTTATTGGACATCACCACCTAGATAGAAGGATAGCGAATAACGGGACAGCCGTTGCATCTATATGGCGCTGAGTGTTTAATGTGAACCATTTATGTTCTTTTCAATTACCTCAGCTATCTATCCCTTTACCCCCTTAGTGATTTTTATATTATTATCTTTTACCAGGCTTTAGCCTCTATCAAGTGGCTCTGACTACCCACATGTATGAAGACGTTGTTTCAGCTTCCATGAATTGTATCAATGTAAGTGTCTATTGGTATCAAAGGGGTTGTCTATGGTCCATCTTAGAAATTAGACCACGTGTCACTACTTTCAATGCTCTATAGTTTCTGTTACCCATATCAGAAAGGAATATCACCTTTATACAGAAAAGTTGTTTGTATGATTAAGTACTGTACAATGGATTTATGAATATCTGTCAATCATATGACAAGAAATGACCAAATTTAATGTCCTTTGTTGGTAGTCTGTAGAGATTGACACTGTTTTTAGATATAAGATGAATTTTTTGTTTATATTGATACATATGCCATCTGAGAACTTATAGGTGTTATTTGAAAATGATGTATGTTAAATTATACTAACAAAACTCCATCTTTATATGCATTCTCTTTTTTGTATATTTTCTTTTTAGAATATCAGCAGAGACTCCTGAAGAAGGCGGTTTTCTGCCGAAACGCGCGTCGAGTGTTTCATGAGTGTTTTATGATTACTGATTTCAAATTCCCTGTGTAATCCAATATTGTGATTAGGTTGTGCCTTGTGATATATTTGTATGATTTATAGGAACCACATGAATTTGAAGTCTGTGTATTTGCATTTTTATGATCTATATTTTTAGCTCATCATATAGTCTATGTCACTATATGATTTTTATTTACACTAATTAAATATATATATGTATACAGTTTATTTTTTGTCTTTTCTTTACACTACTGATTAAGGTATAATTGGTCATTTACTCAGTTGACGTCCTAGGCTTGTTTTTCTCTACATACGCGTCGCTGGTTCTCCAGGATGCCTACCTGCATGTCCCGATGGCGTCAGAGGATCAGATGTTCCTGCGCTTTCGCCTGGATGATCGTCATTGGCAGTTCTGCGTCCTTCCTTTCGGTCTCCGGTCCACCCCCAGGGTGTTCACCAAAGTGGCTGCCCCTTTGGTGGCTCATCTCCATCTCCTGGGGGTGTCTGTGTTTCCGTACCCGGACGATTGGCTGCTACAGGCTGCGTCTTCGGAGGTCATGTCCCACCACCTTTCCTTGACCATGCGTACGCTCGAGGATCATGGCTTCCTTGTCAATCTGCCGAAATGTCACCTGGACCCTGCTACTCGGAGGACCTTCATTGGGGCAGTGTTCGACTCTGTGCTGGGCAAGGTCTTTCTCCCGGATTCTACGTCTACAGTCTTTGCTGAGGAGGTTGCTTTCCAAGGTTTCGGCTCCTCTCCTGCAGTGGCTGGTGGTTCAGGGCCAAATGTCTGCCACTGTGTTCACGGTGCCCTGGGCCAGGGTTCATCTTCGGCCTCTGTTGTGGCATATTCAGCGTTGGGTGCCCTTTCCTGTCCAGGACTTCTCGATTCCTGTTCCTGTGTCTCCAGAGTTGGTGTCTGCTCTCCAGTGGTGGCTGGATTCTTCAAATCTGACAAGGGGCATGTGGTTCCATCCTCCGCCCCCCTTGGTGTTGACGACGGATGCCAGCGCTTCCGGTTGGGGTGCGACTCTGGGCCCTTGGGCGGTGCAGGCGCATTGGCTTCCTGCGGAGTCACACCGTTCATCGAATTGGAGGGAGCTGTCTGCGGTGGAGAGGGCTCTTCGCCTTTTCAAGGATCGTCTTCTGGGGTGCAACGTGTTGGTGAGATCGGACAACACTGTGACCGTGGCCTACATCAACCACCAGGGCAGTACCCGCTGCCTTTCTCTAAACTTGGTGGCGTGTGCATTTGCGAGTTGGGCCGAGTGTCATCTGGTGGCCCTTTCTGCTCAACACATCCGGGGTGTGGACAACGTGGTTGCAGATTCCTTGAGTCGGCGGTTCCCGTCTTCTCTCACCCTGTGTCTGTCTCCTCGGATTTTCCGGTTGCTGTGCCTGAGGTTCGGGACTCCGGTGCTGGATCTTTTTGCCTCACGGACAGATGCCCTGCTTACCCTGTTCTGCTCCAGGGCTCCGGAGTCGGGGGCTTGGGGAGTGGATGCCTTGGCCGTCCTTTGGCCTCCTTGGTTCCTCTATGCATTCCCCCCTTTCCTCTGATTCCTGCCTTCTTGCTGAATGTTCAGCGGGTGGGGGCTCAGGTGGTGGCTGTTCTGCCTTATTGGCCTCGCCGCTCCTGGTTCCCTCTACTGCTGAGTCTGGCGGTGGGCCCTCCTTGGATCCTGCCCCGCTACCCATCTCCTCTGAGTTCCCCGTCAACCTCCCTGTTGGTCCCTCTCACCTTGGCGGTCTGGAGGTTGAACGGCTGTCTCTTGGTGTCCGGGGTTTGCCCGACCACCTCATCACTGTGATGCAGGCTTCTCATCGGAAGTCCACTCTTTCCTCCTATTCCAAGCACTGGGTTTCCTTTTCTTCTTGGTGTGCTTCCCTGGGCCTGTCCCCTGCCTCCTGTGATGTTTCTTCTATTTTTCAGTTTTTTCTGGATGGCTTTCAAAAACACTATGCTTTGTCCACTTTGAAGGGTCAGTGGGCTGCTATCCGGGCCTTTCGGGATCCAGCTTCTCTTCTGCCTTCGGACGGGTTGTTGGTTTCCCGTCTGTTTCGGAGTTTCTCTCTTTCTGCTCCTTCAGTCCGCTCCCCGGTTCCTCCCTGGGATCTTTCTTTGGTTTTGGGTGCCTTACAGTCCCCTCCCTTTGAGCCTTTGGAGTCCGTGGACTTGAAGTTCCTCTCTTTCAAGGTGGCCTTTTTGGTCGCTGTTACGTCTGCTCGGAGGTTGGGCGAGCTTACGGTGTTGCGCTGTTCTCCCCCCTTCTTGAGGTTTCTGGACGATGCGGTGGTCCTTTCTTTGGACCCCGGGTTTTTGCCTAAAATTCGTTCACGTTTTCATTCCTCCCAGGAATTGATTCTTCCTTCTCTCTGTCCTTCTCCTTCCTCGCCTTCTGACATCTTGCTCCATTCTTTGGATATGAGGCGTGCTTTGTCTGTTTATGTTGCACGTTCTGCTGGGTTTCGGTCTTCTGACTCCCTCTTCGTTACCTTTGGTCTGGCTGGTAGGGGGAAAGCTGCCTCTCGCCTTACTTTGGGTCATTGGATCAAGGCTGTGATCTCTTTGGCTTACCGGGGCTCTGGTTTGCCTTGTCCTTCTGGTGTTCAGGCGAGATCTACCAGGGGTGTTTCTGCTTCGTGGGCTGCTTTCCATGGGGTTCCCCTTGATGAGATTTGTAGGGCGGGGACGTGGGCGTCCGAATCCACTTTTGTGCAACATTATCGCTTGAATTGTGCTCTATCTGGCCGCCCTAATTTTGGTTCTGGTGTGTTGCAGGCTGTGGGGGTCCCCCCCCCTGTTTGATTTTGTTTGTTATTAAACTCTGTCTTGCTGCACTCCTTTGTGTCTGTTCTGTTTTCTGGGTGTGGTGTGCCAAAGGCCTTTTGGGGTTGCTTTGGTATGCCTCATGTGTTATGACTGGGTCGAGGACGAGGGACGTAGAGGTAATGCTTTGATTACTGGAGGTAATCCTCATTACTCTTAGTCCTACTCGTCCTCGACCCAGTCATACAACCCGCCCGCCCTCCCTTTCCAGGCCTTTGGTGCTTGGTACATCAGGATTTGCTTCTGGTGGTGAGGTGTATTATAGCACCTGACAGGAGGGTGGGTGGAGTCTAAAAAGCATTTCCTGTTTTGTTTCCTGTCGGGTGGAATACCTCATGTGTTATGACTGGGTCGAGGACGAGAAGGACTAAGAGTAATGTGGATTACCTCCAGTAATCAAAGCATTTCACAACATTGCATTCTTTTCCACAAAATCAATGTTTCCCTCTTTTGCAACAAGCACAGGGCCTTTAGAACTGCCACAGCCACGGTTATTTACTAAGAAAGCGCTGTAAAAAGAAAGTTTCAACACTGCGCATTGCCCTTTGGCCCTCATTAAACGGTATTTGCGCAGCAAACACCTCAAAGCTGCCAGCTGTACCAGAGATACATGCTCGTTTCACCACATAAGTGTCCCGAAGGCCAGGGAAGGGGCCGAATTAGGATGACGGCGTACCATTACTACTCTTGAGAGTAAAGTGACAACTTTAATGTCTTGGCGCCATTATTTTAGGTGTGCTGAAATGGAATCAGGACGTCACAACGCCTGTTCCAACTAGTGCCACGGCAGCGTCCAATCAGGTGGCATTCTCACTTAACCTCAAGCAGACAACGTATTGTTGTTGCGTTTGCATAGCGCCTCAAACCGCTAACACAGCTCAGAAGCACTTTCGGGCGTCATCCGCAGGACGCCAATCAGTTCGTCAAGTGTCGCATATAGAGCGTGGGTTCATAGAGAGGAATGTGAGGAAAGGGGTTTGGGTTGTTGTAAGACGCCCAAAGGGGTGCCCCAAAAGTGTTGGGGCACACTTTCTGCTTCTCTTATGAGTGGAGTAGAACAAAGAGGAATTCGACATTTGCATTTTGTACGTAGTGTGCACGCCTCGTGTCCAACAGTTCAACCCGGCATGCTACAACCAGCACGGGCTAGTAAAAGAGGCCCAAGCTGCAAGCCACAGAGCAAGTAGTTCATAAGGAGGTGAACGAGCACCACGGCCCCTGGGGCGACTGCCGACAGTTGCCCTTCCATCGAGCCCCGACGTTTGCAGGCCAAGACTTTCAGTAGGTCCCATCATTGAATTCCACATCTGAAAACACTCGATTCCAAATTTTGAAACAACTGACACTGGGTCTCAAATAAGCAAATTCCAGGCACTGCATAAAAATCTGGCACTGGATCCCAAATTAGGAAATATGTGCCCCTCTGTTCCAAATTAGCAATTCTTTTGAACAGGCTCTTAAATTCACAAATTCCAGGCACTGGATTCTAAATTACCATAAACGCAGCCCAAGGCCGCAAAATAACAAATGACGGACACTGGATTGCAAACCTGTAAACATGGATTCCAAATTATAAAACGCTGGGGACTGTACACCAATTTTAGTTAATAGAGGGGGAGGGGATGTTAGTACATATTGCAAATTTGATAGTGAAACACATTTGGTATCTGCAAAAAAAATATAGCCACAAATATATATTTTAAAAGAAAAGAAGTTGCTCCTGTGGTCTTATGAGACCTTCAAAAACATCACAACATCAGATACACTTAAAGAAAAACAGGTCATTATATGCATGCCTTTTAATTGCAAATTATAGTGCACTAAATAAATAGTATGCAAAGTACTAATCCTGGAGTGGGTTTCAAATGTACAAGACGAATTCACCACTGGTAATCAATTTTGGGGCGTTCTGTACCAGTGCAGATACTTAATTCGGCAGAAAAATACAAGTTTCCTTCATGGAAAAGAGAGAGAGCGAACGAGAGATTCTACATTTGAAGAATGTAAAATAGCAGCAAAAAATGAAAGTTGAAAGATGTATTGGCATGTTCTGCTCAGGCGTTTCCCACTAGCCCTTCCTGTACATTAAGAACACTAAAGGCGGACTTAAGAAATTAAAACAGTGCTTTCTCCATCCACCTGGCTTACATAATAGTCTTAAAAAACATATTTTCTGACACTTTAGAGCGAAAATGACCTTTCAAAGTTGTTGGCAAACTAAGTTTTCCAAAGATCTTGTGCATCATTTGGGGGCCTCAGAAGACTTAAAAACTATCCCGGGGGGGCATTCATTATAGCGTGCTTATGTTTCTAACATAACCAGAAGCAAACATGAGACAAAAGGAGGAAAGGTAGTGAGAAACTAAGGTGGTAGTGGGCAGAGGAAACAGAGCCAGATACATGAGAGGGAGTCAGGAAGAGCATACATGGAGGCCTATACTGTTAAGTAGTCCCTCATACAGTTCAATGCAGGCACTGCACTGGAAGTGAAAAGATACACCCCAACATGTGAGTGTGAAACACTCCTTGCGCTCAGACAAGATGTTATTGACAAAGTCTCAAACCAATGGCTGAAAAAGGCTGGTCTAAACAAGCACTGGCTTTGCCAATAGGTTTCGCATTTGGAAAGTTGGAGCTATTGGTTTTGTAAATGACATTTTATATTTATATATCGTTATTGGCATTGTCAATAACAATATATAAATATAAAATGTCATTTACAAAACCAATAGCTCCAACTTTCCAAATGCGAAACCTATTGGCAACGCCAGTGCTTGTTTATGGTATTGGTACTCTGTGCACTTTACCACTGCTAACCAGTGGTAAAGTGCTTCAGCTCTCTTCCCCTAAACATGGTAATATTGGTTCCCCCCAAATGGGCATATTTAATTTACTTATAAGTCCCTAGTAAGGTGATAGACCCTGTACTCAAGGCCTGAGAATTGAATGCTATTAATGAGCCTGAGCCACTGATTGTGCCGCACACTTAAGTAGCCATTTAACCATGTCTCAGGCCTGCCATTCCAGAAACTGTGTGTGCAGTTTACACTGCCATCTCAACCTGGCAAAATAAACATTTTGGAAGGCTTAAAACTTCCCTTTTTATACATATAGGTCAACCATAAGGTTGGCCTTGGAGAACTCAGGGACAGGATGCACTGTATTTAAAAGGCAGGCCAAGTTATCTTAAGTTTTACATATCCTGGTAGTGAAAAACTCTCAAAATCGTTTTTCACTAGTGCAAGGCCTATATCTCCCATAGGATAACATTGGGATAACCATATTAAATTTTAATAGAGTAATTTCCAAATGGGAAGGAATGACTGATTTAACTTTGGTGTCTCTGGAGTCATAATTTAAAATCCAAATTTACGGTGCAGTAGGATTTTAAATTGCAAATCTGAGAAAGCCTCTTTTAGAAAGTTGGCCGTTTCTTACTTTAGTCATTTGGTGCCTGCTGCCTATCTCTGATCACATGTTTGGGGTGGGCAATAGCTGTGCTTTGTGTATCCCCTCTGGACAGAAAAGAACAATGGAGCTTAGGTGAGACTTGATGGGCCATCCTGTCAGGAAGGAAAGGAGGAGGAGCTGGACCCAGCCTCACTTACACCTGAATGGACTTTGTCCTGTCCCTACCCAAAGGGATGCGCCCCTCCTTAGTGAGTCTGGAGACAGGGCAGGAAAGGTAGGGCCTCTGTGCACTTCAAAGGTGTGTCTTTGAAGCCCCCCCCCCCACTCCAAAGGCACCTCTGGGTATAAGTACTGAAGCTCAGATACCACCAATTCAGTACACTTCTGGACCTGTGGATACCCTGCCAGAAAGATGGACTGCTGTGCTGCTGAAAGACTGCCAGTTTGTTGAGTTTACCTGCTGGCCCTCCTGTTTGGGTAAGAAGGACTGGACCTGCATCTCTTGACCCCAGAACCCAGAGTGACTCCAATGGGTTAGTTGCCTGACCTCCTGATCGGTAATCTCAGGGACATAACAGGATCCACCCCCTGTCTACCCTGCCACATATTGCTACCCCAGTCCTGGACCCTTGGAAGTGGGCCTAAATATGCTTCTTAAATGTGCTTGCCAGCAGAACAGACGCATCTCCTCTGCTGAGCGGTATATCCCCTAGCAGAACCGATGCATCTCCCCAGCTGAGAGGCACATCACCGAGCAGAACCGATGCATCGCTGTTGTTGCATTGATTGGACCAATTCCAAAAGAATTGAATTGCTGCCTCTTCCTCCTGCATCTTGGGAACGACTCATCGCCTGCGGAACCAACACTGCACTATGCTTTTCCCAGAGCAAGCCCCTCGCATCCCTCAACAGTAGCCTTGATGCTGATGCCCAATTTTGGATTGCAGCTTCAACGCTCATTGGAATAGACACATTGCCTCAGCAGTCCCTCGCATCCTCCCCACCAGATTTCGCATCGCAAGCCCAGTCAACAGGAACTTCTATGTCCACACATCAGGATCTCGCACCTCAGCCTTGTCACACCTCGAAACCGACATAATGCCTCTGCTTAATGACGCATCTTCAGTGCGGATCCAAGCAATGCTCTGCCATCAGGATTTAAGGTACTATTTCAGTGGGCCTAACTGGGTCCTGTAGCCAGCCCACGCTCCATTGGGTTCTGCCTGAACCTATGATTTTGTCCCGGTACAGAGCGACCAGATATCCCCAATAGTGCTTTTTAGGTTTCGACCTGGCGAGGGCACGCAGTGCCCCTTCCAGATCGAAAACTTTTGTCTTCAGTATGGATGTTCGGACCGCCTCTGTTTCCCATTGGCTGGCTCCATAAATGGACGCTAGCCATTGGGAGACAGAGGCTGTCAATCACGCCTTCTCAGGAAAACGCGATTCGGGGGCGTTTCTCGGGCTTTTTTTAAGTCCCGCCCCTTTGTCCCGGGCCGCGCTGTGATTGGCTGCCGGCCCGGGACCTGACTTGTTTACAAAATGTTGCTGAAACAGTGTTTTGCGGATAGGCAATATGCAAATGTGGCCCACTTTTTTATCGTGCCCGGGACGATTTTTAATCCCAAGCCAACCCTGATGGGAAAGTGAGTGACCTTAAATATATTTTCTGTAGTCTTTTTGTGACCAAAACATAGTCTTATTTCTATGTCTACAGCCCTCCTGGTTCTTTATTCTGAAATTCTGGCCACCCTAAGTAGGAGGAAGCCCCTTTGCAAGGCTGTCCCTCAGTTTGACTCCTCGGCGTGTCCTGTTACCCGCCCGGTGCTTCGCCGCCATGCACCGCAGGTCCTTCTGTGCTCCGAGTCCCAGAGCGTCTCTACAGCACCTGTGTGATCTTGTGCCGCCCGCAGCTCAGGTGAGGCTGGGTCGTAGCGGGAGTTGGGAGTGAAGGTGAGACGCCTTTGCAGCAGTGGTAACCAGCGTCTCCCCACAGCATCAGTCCTACTACCGCCCCCAGAACCGCGAGCTAGATCAGACTCAATCATGAATACATGTGATTATGAAAACAACAACACAGAAAGCATATTTTGGTCTCTTATGTGCATAAGAAAGTTTTGTCACCAGGTAAAGAAAAAAGAGTGTTTCTATCAGCCATATCCAGCCCCCTGGCTGATTCACTCAGGGCTGAGTCACATTTGGAGTCCGGATTAGTATCAGCCGCTTCCTTTCCGGGTGTCTCTCGATAGCAGCTAATTGGAGCCACTGGCCCCCGAAGATTGGACCCACCCGATATTTATCACACTGGGGTCAGGGGTCACCCAAAGCCGCGCTATACACAATCAGGCTGATGCGCTCTTAAAAAAGACAATGTGGCATCGTTTGATGACACGCCCATCGCGTTACCTAGTATCATTCGTTTTGGGCTTGCCCAGAGACTTACTATATGGATAAACCCAGATATCTCCACATATGCCCGTGTCCACTATTGTACTAGTGAGGCAGGGGTAGCAAAGAGATTTACGGGCCTGCCTCGGGTTCTCCACATCAAACGCAAGCTGAACTGGGAGGGCAGCCCCATGTATACCACCCCTCGGGAGTATAATAAAATCTTAGTTTATTTTATAATGCTGGATCATGAGCCTAGGGACATTAACCCCATTTTTATTTAACCAGGTCTATTAGACCGTCTGAGCAGCGTCAGTCTGCTTGCGTCGCTGCTGGGCCATTGTCTGCCAGGATATTCAGAGTATCTGGGAGAGTCTCGTCGCCAATTTGTATATCTTTACCAGTCCAACCAGTTCGCTTGTTCCTGGCAGTAACTCATAGAAGGGGATTTTAGGTTCCCAGGGTCTATCCCTTTGTCGGAGAAGAAGTATCTCATTTGCATATATTTAAACATACAATTAGCACGTACTCCATACTAGAATATGAAATCTGAAAAATAAAAAAACTGTTGATCCTTTGTTTTTTAATATCTGTTATTGAATTTTAACATCAAAGCAACAGCCACCACAGTTCACATCCAAAGCACTTCTCAATTATTATTATTATATAATAATTTATTATGATTTAGAATTCAGAAGAATTCCACAAAAAATACACAATTAAAACACAATTCTATACACCAAAAAATTCAAATAAAATTACAGATTCTCATTTTCATTTTAAAAAGACATGAGCTTTAGGTAATAAAGTTACTGTATATGGATTGTTACCAGTTCATGCAGATTGTTTAAGCTACTTCTGTTTCTAAAAACATTAAAAGAGAACAATTTTTCTATTCACTGAATTATACTTTGCAGCGGTCAACTCAATTACAAGGCAAATGGTCTTTCAACATATACACACTTATTTCAAATACAATAGTTTATAATCTAGAAATAAATATCAAACAACACACGACATTTGAGAAGTTTCACATGTTTAGTTGTAAACATAAGAACCTGGACTTGGGGGCTGAAGGCAGAAAAAAGTGCAAGTGCTCTATGCCTCTTCTTTTGGAGAAGCTTTCCCACTTAATCCTAGCAGCAAAAAGTTTTTATAAGGTGCGCGGTAAAGTGCTAGTGCTCTGAACATCCTCTATGGAACACTCTTTATCAACAATTAACTCGCAGCAAAAGATATCTTGTAAAGTGTACTTAAGAACTTGAGCAAGACAACTGACGCGTTGAAAAAAGTGCAAGTGCTCTGTACAACTTTTTGGGTAACTATTTCCCAACCACCCCTAGCAGCAGGGTATTTTTATAGAATACGCAATAAAGTGCAAGTGCCCTGTGCATCCACATAAAATGGTCTTACCAACAATAACTAGCACCATACAATTTCTTTAGCCAATGACGGGAACTTCAGGGTAAGCATCAGGGACGGGCAGGTACAACAAGAGAGACGTAGAATGCCCACTGGGAGATACACACCTTGCAAATGGTCACTCAAGGTTCTGGGGGCGTCAACAAAGGGATTGGGGAACCCTACAAAGGAGACGAAAGATCTTCAGCACCATTAAGGTACCTCCGGAAGGGATCCCATGTATCTTTTGGGCAGACGGTAGGGTGCATAGTGTCCGCGTGTTGTCCAGACATTCGCTGACAGTAGACCGCACCGCGTATCCATTGCTCACCTTTGCATCAAACCGTAGCAATCCCCCGTTGAGCCAGCTCCAGCAGGATGGAGGCAAGCCATCGCTGTCCCTAGGGTAGGTCCACGGTGTCCTTCAGTGAAGCCATTTGGGGTGGTGGATCCAGGGGGATCTCGGGGATCTCGCCAATAGTATCAACTAAATCCAGCCAATATTTTGCAAGTGCAATACATGCCCACGCCATATGTTAATAATTGGCTAACACAGTCCCACAGCGTTTACATTCCCCCCAAGAAACTGTTGCTCCTTGAAAAGTTGTCCAACAATCTATAACCCAGTTTTAGCTCACTCATCATACAGCCATCATGAGGAAACGAGGGAAATCAAATGAAACAAGCACTCGCGTTGCCAATAGGTCTCGCAGTAGGAACGTTGGAGCTATTGGTTTTGTAAATGACATTTTATATTTATATATCGTTATTGGCATTGTCAATAACAATATATAAATATAAAATGTAATTTACAAAACCAATAGCTCCAACTTTCCAAATGCGAAACCTATTGGCAACGCCAGTGCTTGTTACTTCTTGGCACTATTTTAATAAAAAACTTTGAAATTCAATCTTTCCAGTTCTTACTAATTGCTTTTTTATCATTTTGATCTTGTTTTATGTATTAAAATGAGAGTTATTTTTCTAACTTGGTGTGGAATCTTTTTGTGTGGTGTTTTCACTAATTTACTGTTTGAAGTGTTGCACAGATACTTTACACATTGCCTCTAAGTTAAGCCTGACTGCTCTGTGCCAAGCTATAAGAGGGTGAGCACAGACTAATTTAGGGTTTTCCTGCCTCTTACCCTGACTAGGTTTGCGGTTGCTGCATGACAGGGGCTCATACCCCAGTAAACTAATAGCTGAATTTCTAACAACCCTGCCCAGGAGTTTTCCTGTTTGTATCAAATGTATGTCCATTTCATCCGGGGACCACTTGTGCTCAACCAGTTTTGTCCTATACTCTTCCCTCAACCCCTCCATCCTGTCCCCTACAACCTTTGTCATCAACACCAAAACTGCACTACCAGTCTCTCCATCTGACCTAAACAAGTGAAAATCTTCCTAAACTATGTCATTGTTTTGCAAAACCTCTATGCCACTGCTGCCACAAAAACACTGCATCTCTATGTTCACCTTGCACTTTGCTTTTACTACCACATTTTACTTATTAGCTCCACACCAAACATTCCATTATACAAGCTCTGTCCATGCCAAATCTTCTCATTACAGATGATTTATACTCTCCAGATCCACCTTCATTGCCTTCAACTGTGCCAGGTCCGAAACCTGCACCAAATCATTTACCCCAGATGAATATGCATATTTGGACATGCTCTTCCAGCAGCCAAACCTGCCAACCGCGGCAGCAGCTATCCTCATATCATTCTTCTACCCCCCCCCCCCCCACCCCCAACCCCAATTCAACCTGGAAGCCATCGGATCACAAACCCAATGCCTTCCCAAATTGGACGTTCTATGTTTGTTGTGACACCCAGAAGACTAGGGAATGCCCAATTATCCAAATGGTCACCAATACAGAGACCATGGTCCTACAACACAACCTAGAACAAAAGAAGAAGAACCAAAAGAATATTAAAATGCCTTTTCACACCCACCTTCAATCATTGTAATATATCTTGCACAGCAACTAGATTGGGAAGGTGCCTACATCTTGACACCCTTGTGACAAATAATATTCCACAGGGCCCGCCAACTTCACAAAATGCACACATTGCATCAATAGGGCACATTCTACCCTCCATCCTCACCTCCCCTTGTAATCTGTCTTAGACTGTATCAACGTCAGTTTCAACATGCCCTGTTAAATATCTCTTCATTCAACCTATCATCCTGACTGGCCTTCCTTTCTTAATATCATTAGGACCCTTGCTTCATATTAAGATCCCTACCCATTGCTTTTATTGTCTGCCCCCTGCCTGCATCCCGAACGGGGCGCAGTCCCTCACTCACATCGTTATTCATCTCCATCTCACCCTTCCAACTGTTACCTTGTCACTAACCTGAAGCCAGCATAACTTCACTAACCCACCCACAGGATACTTCCCATAAGACCTTCTTTGACCTTGGCTGTAACTGCTAATTCCTGCCCCACCCTTGCCCAACCTGATCCTGCTAGCCTGCCCTGTCCTGGACTGTGCTCTCCCCCAAAGCAGCCCAGAAGGAATTGTCCCAAGGATTGTCCTCCACAGGGGCACCCCCCCCCCCCCTTTGACAGCCCACAACCCTCACCTCAATCATGGCATTCTCTTACTGTGTTATTCATTTGTGTTGTTTGCAGACCAGCCTACATAAAAGACCCATAATCAACCAGTTAACATTTTAGGTGGACTATGCTTATGAGCCACTGGGCGAAAATGGCGCAGAAAGAAACAGGCCAAGGCAAGAGCAAAATTTCACTTATTAGGATATTGGACAGGTATGCAGATAAAATTGTATTTACATTACAACAAGTCATAAAAAACACACCTCCCTAACACAATTGATAACTAACCCCCTGACCGTTAATCCTCCCCCAAACCTAACCAGTCTCCCAACAACCATCCAAACATTCCTCACCATCCCCTTTCATTCCATTTGCTGTCCTTTACACGTAACCCAACCATTTCTCCCTTGTTCTCCCTTCGCCAGGGTCTGCCCGCAACACTTCCCATCAAGTGCGAGAGGCTGCATTTCTTCCACTTGTCTTAAAGTGACCATTAGTTACATGCTCCAACCTAAACATCAATAAAGCCAGCCCTGAACCAATATGACTGCAGACATGGCAACACATGCGGTTGGATGGAGAGCACAAAGACAGCCACAACTAGCATACCTGCCAGTACCACAGCGTTCAACCACTGTTCCCAACTGTCCCCTGAAATCTCTGTCACCCTGATCCCTCCCCTATGCTAAACTGGCTAATCATGAGCCTCCAAAAGCCGGACTGCACCAAACGCCTGAAGCACCTTGGGGGTGGACATCTGAAGGATGCCACAACCAGGAGCCTCCATCGGGCAAAAGTGGTGCTGAATGAAACAGGCCAAGGGAAGAGCAAAAGGCTGCTTTATTAGGACAGGTACGCAGCTTAAAACATATTTGCATTACAAAGTGCAATTGATAACTAACCCTCAACCCTTAATCCTCACCCCCACCTGAACAATCCCCCAACAACCATCCCAACCATTCTTCACCATCCCTTTCCATTCCATTCGCTGTCCTTTACATGTGACCCAACCATTGCTCCCCTGTATTCCCTCTGCCAAGGTCTGTCGTGCAAGGCCACTAACCGTTACAGCCCAGCGCGGGATCCTGCATTTCTGCCACCATTAAAAAAACCCTGCCATTGTGCTTTTTTCCTGCTCTTCCCTGACCCTTCCCCACACAAACAGCAAAATCTTTTAATAAAGCATAGTGGTTGTCACCCCCAACAGCCTTCAAACATCCTTTTGAGAAGCCATGTCACTCCACCAGCCTATGCCTCCGTAACACCATCTGCTTGCTGGTAAATTTGTTGCCAAAAGTACCCCATCCTGAAGATAAAACAAGAAGTCTTCTTTTCTAATGTCACCATGTTCCACCGATCATGTGGCCCTTGCTCTACAAAAAAGCTGCATTCCCCTGTTCACTTTACTCCTTGCCGTTTCTACTTCAGTGTATTTAACTGCCATCCATCTAACAGAAAAAGAGCCCTCAATCCATATCAAAAGGATCGTCATGCTGGAGCCTACTACGTACCTGAAAATTAATGCCTCCTGATATAACGTAAGCAATAGTCTGTAGCGTCGCGCTCTAGTTGTCGCGCACAACGCGATGACGTGGCGCGAGGCGGCCATTTTGGGAGGCACTTGAGTAAAGTACATGGAGAGCTCCGGACATTCCCGGCGCTCTCCTGCTGTTTAAAGCAATAAATATATATCTAAACCACCTCTGTCTCCAGCGCTTCCTTGGAGAAGTTTGGGAACTTTACAGTGGCGACGAGGCTGGGCTCAAAAAAGAAAAAGACAAAAGAAAATCAGACCCACCGGGCACAGTTGGAGACACCACGTGAAGCAGCAATTAAGGGAGCTGAATAAGCAGCAGGAGAGCGTGGCAGAGGGCATTACCACCACAGGCAGGTAGCCAGGGAGAACAAGCCTAACCAAGCACGATAAGCAGCACACAAACGCGGCAGTGCAGGAGACCACTACCACCAGGAAACCCACCATCATAAGGGTAAGGAGGAGGCAGAAAGGGAGAACACCCCACCAGATGGCCGTCACCCGTCACAGGTACCCAGAAGAGACCCAGGGCCCTGGCGGAATAAGGGCAACACGGAGAAGGGGGTGCCTTAGTGCCCCAACCGACCCAAACGCACGGTGAGAGTGCAAGCGCGCCGGGCAGCCCAAGGGGACAAGAGACAGAGACAGAAATGAGAGCGCAAGCGCCTCACTCACAAATCCTATCCCGTTCTTACCCAAACCAGGTGAACCCTTAATAAAGTGGGAGGACTGGAGAGAATATTTTATGAACTACATAGAAGCCCTGGAGGATGAAAGCGGAGAAGCATATCCTAGCAAGAGGAAGAAAAGAATATTGCTACACAACTTGGGCCCAGAAGGGATCAGGGTCTTCCAGAACCTAGTACCCACTCCCAGACAAGCCGCAGATGACGACGTGTTCCGGCACACGATAGAAGATCTAAAGAATCACTATCGGCCAGCAGTGTGCATGTCCATAGATAGATATGACTTCCAACAAAGGAAACAGGAAACGGGCGAATCTATAGACAACTATGTAGCTGCACTAAGAAAACTAGCAATCACGTGCAAATTTGGTGTCTTGCACAATGAGTTTATAAAAGACCAAATAGTCATGCACACGACAAACAAAGTAGTACAAGACAAACTATGGGTGAACGGACTCGCAACCCTGAAAGAAGTTATTGCCATGGTAAAAATGGCGGAACTATCCAAAAGATGCGCTGACGCAGCGAAAAGAGAATCCACCCGAGACCCATGGTCAATAAAGTCAATGAAGCAGAACCACCAGAGAGAGGTAAAGCCATCACAACGGAAGGGAAAGCGCCAAATAAATGGACTGCAAGACCAGCACAGCAAAAAAGACAGAACAAAGAAAGCACAAACATGTGCTACAGGTGTGGAAGCCAGTCCCATGCGGCATACGACAAACACTGTCCAGCGTTCCGAGCGAAATACATGTACTGCGGGATAGTATGACACTTTGAAAAACGGTGTCACCGCAAGATGAAGAGACCAACGGTGAAATATGTGACGCAAGAACCGGAGGAGGAAGGAGAAAGAGAACAGGATGAAGAGGACAATGTGCTGTGCGTCAAAGAACAAGTGCTAGGCATTGACTGCAGATGCTCCAGAAAACCACAATGCGACATGGTTATCAGAGGGATACCGACCAAGATGGTAGCAGACTCGGGCTCCCCGTATACCATCATCCAAAGGACAGTGTGGAGCGAAAACCTCAAACCCAGTCTAGGGCCACACCTGGAACCAGGACATAAGGCCAGTCACGTACACGGGTGAACCTATTCCGATGGTAGGATACTGAGCCTTGAAGTTCGAGTTCAAAGGCTGCAGCGCCGAGTGAAAGCTATACATGGCAGAAAAGGGCCCGTCGGTTCTTGGGTGGATGGATCAAGGCGACTTGGACATACAATTGAACCCAATAGGAGACACGCAGGTACTGATGACCAGCACAGAGCGTCAACCGAACTTCCTGAAGATGAAAAGTGAATTCACCAACGTGTTCGGAGGAACAGTGGGCAAACTAGTGAAATTCACGTATAGAATAGACCTTAAGGAGAATACCACGCCGGTATCCCACAAAGTGAGGAACATACCCATAGCGGTCAGGGAAGCAGTACAACAAGAGTTACAGAGCCTGGAAGACAATGGGATCATCGAACCCATAAACTGCTCAGAGTGACTAGCTCCATTGGTGGTGCAATGAAACCCAATGGTAAGGTCCTTCTATTTGTAGACTTACGCGTGTTGAACAAGTGCATAATCGTTGAAAAATTTCCCGTAGCCACGGATAGAAGAATTGCTGGCAAAGACAAAGGGGATAAAGTGGTTCTCCACCATTGATCTCACATCAGCCTATCACCAGATAGCCCTACACCCCACGAGCCGGAAACTGACGTCTTTTATAACACCCTTCGGATGCTATCAGTTCTGCCGCATGCCCTTCGGCTTAGCGTCAGCAGCAGCAGTGTTTTGAAAACATATGCACAAATTGTTCAGACACATAGAGGGAGTACAGTACTTCCAAGGTGACATATTGGTGATGGGCAAGGATCAAACTGACCACAACAAAAAGCTGGCCAAGGTGCTCCAAGTTCTGGAAGGAAATGGCCTCACAGCCGAATGAGAAAAGTGCCGGTTTGGAATTACATCAGTTACCTATCTTGGTCACAAGATTGGCGAACACGGGCATCACAACCACACAAGCCAACGTCAAGATGATATGCGAAGCACCAGCAACAAAGAACAAAGAAGAGGTGAGGTCCTTCTTGGGGTTGGCCGAATATTACAGCAAATTTGTGCAACACTTCGCCACCAAGACGCACCACCTGAGGAAGCTCATACGGGATAAAGCAACATTTACATGGACAGAAGAGGCGCAAAGTGACTTCAATACAATAAAGGAAGACATCAGCAAGGCCGTACCTCTTCAAGGATATGATCCTCATGGGCAGTCCATATTAACTACAGATGCCAGCGAAAAAGGACTGGGAGCAGTCCTTATGCAGGAAAGGAAGAATGTAGAAGTGGAGACCCTCAGCTTCGCATCCAGGTCCCTATCCCCAACCGAACAAAAGTTCAGTGTAATAGAAAAGGAGATGCTGACGGTAGTGTGGGCCATGGGGAAATTCCGCCAATTCTTGTGGGGTTACGAGGTTCAAGCTCAAGACAGACCATAAACCCCTGGTCAAAGTACTCATGTCATGTGGCCATGCCAGCGCAACACCCGCATCGTCAAGATGACTCTGAAACAGTTCAACTACAGGTATGATGTGGAGTACATCCCAGGGACAAGGAATAGGGTAGCTCTGACCAGCGCAGACGAGAGTGAAGTCCTTGTGGCTTTCACAGAGGATCCGGAGAAAGTGATAAGTGGCCAAGAATGGACAAAAGCCTATGAAGATGATCCCAACATCAGAAACGTTAAAGACTTCCTGCTACAAGGATGGCTGGAAAAGAAACATCTCCGGGCGGCACTAAGGAAATTCTTCGAGGTACTCGAGGAGTTGTCCATAGGAGATCAGGGGACATTCCTGTTTATAGGGAACAAAGTGGTTCCCCCAACGAAATTGATACCTCACCTGTTAGCGGTACTGCATGAAGGACACCTGAGTATCGTGAAAACGAAGACGAGAACGAAAAAGATGTACTGGTGGCCAGGAATGGACATCCAGGTTGAAAGACATGTAAGGGAATGTAACCAGTGCCAGAGAGCGGATAAAAATCAAACCCCACTAAGACCATCACTAGGAAAATTTGCCAACCCTATGAATCCTTGGGAGGAAATGTCGATAGACTTTCTGGGGCCTGTATTAGATACCCAGGGTACCCCAAAGTATGTGTGTGTCCTCATCGACAGGTATTTGAAGTGGCCCAAAGTACACATACAAGAGGAGATGGACACGGAAACAGTCCTCCGATTCCTAACTGACACATTACTCAGAGAAGGCATACCCCGCTCCATCTTGAGTGACAATGGGCCCCAATTCACCTCGGAAAAATGGCACAATTACATGGAGCGGAATGGGATCAAGATGAAACACACATCCATATACCACCCAGCCGGCAACGACCTAGTTGAAAGTTTTAACCGTGTCACAATGGGTTCTATACAGGCTGCCATTGCGATGGGCAAGGACTGGGAAAAAGAAGTGCAGAGTATGTTGTGGGCCTACCGAATTATGCCCACCAGCACAGGGTATAGTCCATTCCAGATCTTGGGAGGGCGTGACCCGTTCACCAAGGACAACCTGGCATGGAAGGAAAAGACAGTCACAAGTAAGTTGCCCCCAGCAGTGGTTCAGCATAATTTGGAGAAAGCACAAAGAATATACACCGAGCACTACAATAAGAGACGCAATGTGAAGGAGACCTCACTTGAAAGAGGAGAGTGGGTCAGAGTCAAACTGGCCCAGCTGAGAAGGAAAAGGGACAGCAAATACAGCCAGCCCATGCAGGTAAAGGAGGTGTATGACAGGGCAGCTTTGCTTAGTGATGGAAACGTCTGGTCCCAAGACTGTATGTCCAAATGCAACAAGATAGTGCAGTGGGCCACTGAAGAAAGATCGAAGACATCACAAGACCAAGCCCCACCCAAAGACAAAGAGGCACAGCGCGGAGGAGAAGAAGATCAAGGAGCTGGAGTAATGTACTGAGTTCGAGAATGGAGACAATCCCATTGCAGGGGAACATCAGGAGGAAGTTGGTGAGACTCCGAGGAGAGAGAGCCCCCAGGTAATCGAAGGGGGGATGACGAACCTGGCGGAGGACAACCCAGGGAATGCCTCCACTACTCCGGTAAGACTTACAAGGGCAGGCAGAGCAATTGTGAAGCCTACCAAATACAGAGACTATGAACTGGGGGATGGGAGATAATGGCGATCTGATGACAGACTTTACATTTTCTATTGTTATGTAAAGAAGGGAGATATGTAGCGTTGCGCTCTAGTTGTCGCGCACAACGCGATGACGTGGCACGAGGCGGCCATTTTGGGAGGCACTGGAGTAAAGTACACAGAGAGCTCCGGACGGTCCCGGCGCTCTCCTGCTGTTTAAAGCAATAAATATATATCTAAACCACCTCTGTCTCCAGCGCTTCCTTGGGGAAGTTTGAGAACTTTACATAGTCAGATAACCATCTACCCTGCTTCATTACTTCTTTCATGAATTAGCCCAACCTGTTCGCCTTGGACACTGCTCCTACTCTAAAATAATGTGTACCAAAGTCTCTGGGATGCACCCCATATCAGTTAAAACTTTCCTCATGACCTCCAGCATCTGGGATGCAAATAACTTTTTACATCTGCATGACAAAAACCCACACAGGTTGAGCACCCCCGCTTCTCTGTACTCTTGCCTAGCCTCAACCGGGCGTACTGAACCTCCTATTGCATTGAAGATAACCTTAGCCCCTTTTTTTTAATTTATCAGTTCCAGATCTTTTCAGATGCAACCTCAATTTACCATCCAACCATTCAATATCGACACCTGCCTTGTCTCTACCTACCAATTCTGAAACTCTAATTCCCTAAAAAATAACCCTAGCACATACCACCTAAACAATATTGTTTCAGACCTACAAAAACAGAACTTACCATGGCTCTTAAGCAAAAGCACCTAAATCGTCGTTGTCACTGGTTCTCATTGATTACCCATCCACTTTTTTTCCTTAGCTGACCCATGCAACAATCTTTTTCCCATCCCTCCTATTGTGGTTCACACCTTCAGAAACATTTTCCTTAAAAACGCATGCCAACCAATTTATCTGCAGTTGTTGCAGCTGCAATTCCTCTGTCAAAATTATTCCAGAGAAAGCGTACCAAGCTTTCAAACTCTCCTCATATTCCCTCTACTACCTTTGCCACTGTTAAAAAATGATTTCTTTCCACACCTGCCTATATGATGCTCTAGTACTTGCTGCAATAGAGATTTCTACCAGTTCCAAAGATTCTCAGTCTCTGAGTTACAAAACTTCCATTGGCATTTTCATCTTCCTCAAACCTGCTCTGGGCTCCAAACCACGGAATCCCTGGCACTGTGAATGAAACAATGCATCAGAGATGTTATTGTCCACACCTGGCATGTGTTTGACTCTATAAATGAGGATAAACATTTAAAAACCTTTGCTTTCTGGCTATTTACCAGATCAACCACAATTCTGTTGGTTCTGTGCTGACATGAAATGTCACTGTTTTGTTGGTTAAAGCTTTGCCCCACACTGTAATTGCTGCCAGCAATAGGAAAAACTCAAAGAAGGCAATACATCTACCCCCTCTCATCCATCTGGATAGCCATCTTTCTGAGCACCATCTTCCTTCCCAAAACAGTCCAAAACCATCTGAACATGCAGCATGTGAGAACATTTGAATCATCCACAAAAAATCATATAGAGACCACATTGTCACTTCATTGAAACCTTTCAAGAAAATAAGCCAAACTTCCAGATCTACATTAACTGTGGATGAAATTGTTATCCTGTGGCCGGGTAATTTTGCCCGTGACATAGCAAAATCGAGGCAATGACAAAATGCCATTCCTGCTCTCACAACACAGCATGCAAAATTTAGATGACCTAGCAAATGCTGTGCCTGTCTCAGTAGGAACTTAGCTGCTGAAATAGCTTCTTCTAAAATTGACACCATCTTCTTGATCTTAATATGAGACAATCTAGCCTCCATATTCACTGTATCCATAAAAACCAGACATCAATCAATCAGAGTACTTGTAAAGCGCGCTACTTACCCGTGAGAGTCTCCAGGCGCTGAGGGGAGGGGGTGCCGCTACTGCTCAAAGAGCCAGGTCTTGAGGAGTCTTCTGAAGGCGAGTATGTCTTGGGTCTGCCGTAGGTGGGCAGGGAGGGTGTTGCAGGTCTTGGCGGCGAAGTAGGAGAAGGATCTGCCACCGGAGGTCGTTCGTTGGATGCGGGGGACAGCGGCGAGGGCGAGGCTGGCGGAGCGGAGCTGGCGGGTTGGGGTGTAGAAGCTGAGTCTGCTGTTTAGGTAGGCTGGTCCGGCGTGGTGGGGTGCTTTGTGTGCGTGGGTGAGGAGCTTGAAGGTGATCCTTGTTGATGGGGAACCAGTGTAGGTCACTCAGGTGGGGGTTGATGTGGCTGTGGCGGGGGACGTTGAGGATCAGTCAGGCGGAGGTGTTTTGGATGCATTGTAGTCGTCTTAGGTGTTTAGCTAGGATTCCTGTATAGAGTGCCTTGCCGTAGTCCAGTCTGCTGCTGAAGGGGGCCTGTGTCACTGTTCTTCTTGTTTTGGTCGGGAAACACTTGTAGGTCCTGCATAGCTTGCATCAGGTGTTGTAGCAGGAGGAGGAGACGGTGCTGACCTGTTTAGACAAGGAGAGGGAGGAGTCGAGGATGAATCCTAGGTTGCGTGCCTGGTCGGTGGGTGTCGGTGCTCTTCTCAGTGTGGTCGGCCACCAGGAGTCGTCCTAGGCTGAGGGGGTGGGTTCGAGGATGAGGACCTCTACCTTGTCCGAGTTCAGCTTCAGACGGCTGCTCCTCATCCAGTCGGTGACGGCCTTCATTCCCTCATGGAGGTTGGTTTTGGAGGTGTGTGGGTCCTTGGTAAGGGAGAGCATGAGCTGGGTGTCGTCGGCGTAGGAGATGATGTGGAGGTCGTGATGGCAGGCCACTTGTGCGAGGGGGGCCATGTAGACATTGAACAGCGTCGGGCTGAGGGATGAGCCCTGGGGGACGCCGCAGATGATGTCAGCGGCTTGGGATTGGAAGGGTGGGAGGTGGACACTAAGGGTTCTGCCGGAGAGGAAGGACGTGGTCCAGTCGAGGGCCTTCTCTTGGATTCCGACTTCTTGGAGGCGTGTCTTTAGGGTGCGATGGCAGACCGTGTCGAAGAGAGCTGACAGGTCCAGGAGGATGAGGGCTGATGTTTCGCCATTGTCTAGTTGGCGCCTGATGTCGTCTGTGGCGGGAATGAGGGATGTCTTGGTGCTGTGGTTTCATCTGAATCTGGACAGGGACGGGTCCAAGATGTTGTTGTCTTCGAGGTGGCGGGCCAATTGTATGTTGACGATTTTCTCGATGACCTTCGCCGGGAACGGGAGCAGGGAGATGGGACGGAAATTCTTGAGGTCCTAGGGGTCCGCCTTGGGCTTCTTGAGGAGGGCGTTGATTTCGGCATGCTTCCAGCTTTCCGGGAATGTCGCTGTTTCGAAGGAGATGTTGATGACCTTCCGTAGTTGGAGGGCGATGGCTGCGTCTGCTTTGTTGAATACATGGTGTGGGCACGGGTCTGACGGAGATCCTGAGTGGATGGAGTTCAAGACCTTGCGTGTCTCATGGTCGTTGATGTTGGACCAGGAGGTCAGGCGGTTGGTGCTGGTGGTGTTCGTGGGGGAGGTGGAGTCTGGTGTAGTCGGGCGGTTGTGGTGTTGAAGCTGTCGTGGATGTCAGCAATCTTGCAGTGGAAGGAGGTGGCTAGTGAGTCGCACAGTTCTTGTGAGGGCGGGATGTCGTTGGCGCTGGGGTTGGAGAGTTCCTTTACGATGCTGAAGAGCTCTTTGCTGTTGTGTGAATTGTTGTCCAGGCGGTCTTTGAAGGAGGATCTCTTGGCTAATCTGATGAGGTGGTGATGACTGCGGGTGGCGTCCTTGTGGGCTGCGTGGTTGTCCGGTGTGCGTTCGTGGAGCCATTTCTTCTCCAGTTTCCGGCATGCATGCTTGGAGGTCTGGAGCTTGTTGGAGAACCAGGTGGCTCTCTTGCTGGCGTGTTAGTTGGCGGGTTTCTTGAGCGGGCGAGGATGTTGGTGCAGTCGTCGATCCACTGTTTGAGGTTGCGGGCTGCGGCGTCTGGGTTGGTGGGGTCGTGGGTGGGTTCTGGGCAGGGGTGGTGATGAGCTTGTCTTCGGTGACTTTGCTCCAACAGCGGCGAGGCAGCTGTTGGGTGCGGTGGTGCGTGGTTGGTTTCTTGAAGGTGAAATGGATGCAGCGGTGGTCGGTCCAGTGGAGTTTGTTGGTGTGGTCGAATGCAACGTGAGTGCCTGTGGAGAAGACGGGGTCCAGCGTGTGGCCGGCGGCGTGGGTGGGTGCGGTGATGAGTTGTCTGAGGCCGAGATAGGCGAGGTTGTCGATCAGGGTGGCAGAGTTGGCGTTGTTGTTCTCGAGGTCCCGAGGGTGTGGGTGCTGGCGAGGTCGGCGATGGAGTAGCTGAACTGGGCCCGGGGTCCGGGGGAACTGTAGACGAGTGTTCCTCTGAGGGTGGTGTTGGGGTCGGTGTGGATCCAGAAGTGCAGGTGTTGGGCGGTGTTGAGGGAGTCGTCTGCATGGGTGGCGACCTTGAGGGAGGACTTGTGGACGATGGCTATTACTCCTCCGATTCCGTTGGCGCGATCCCTGCGGGTGATCTTGTAGCTGTCCAGGATGGCTATGGCGATGTCGGGTGCCGAGGAGTCGTTCCACCAGGTCTCGGTCAGGAAGGCTAATTCTGGGGCGGAGGTGTCGAGCAGATCCCAGAGCTCGACGCGTGTTTGCGTGCGGAGCGGGTGTTGAGGAGTATGCAGCGTAGGTGGTTGGGTCCAGTCCTTGAAAGTTTGGTGGCTCTGTTGCAGGTGAAGCTGCAGGTGCAGCAGGAGAAGGGTCCGTGGGTCCGTTTAGGGGTGGCCTGGAAGCCTGTGTGGTTTCGACCAGTGTTGAGTGCGTGGAGGGTGCTGGCGTTGTAGCAGAGTCTAGTGTCGTGGCGTTCGCGTGGTACAGGGGTTCTGGGGCTGGGCGCGGTCCAGGAGCGGAAGGGCGCAGACGGGCTTGCCTTAGGCGCGCCTTCGGCGCACCCGCTGCGCGCGTCCGTGCAGCGTCCGGCAATATGGGGAGGTGGGAGGGAGGAGCAGCTGGGAGGCGGGAGCAGCGAGTGGGCAGGGGATTGGGGCCACAGGGGTCACAGCAGCGGGGAAGCAGTGGAACAGAAGCAAAATGGGGCACAAGAGGGGACAAAAGAGTGGTATAGAAGGCAAAAGGGGCATAATAGGGGGGGAAAACGAGTGGCACAGAGCACAAAAACGGGGCACACAGGCAGAGGGGCAGAAAAGGGGGGAGAAAATATGAGTGGCAGAGAGCACAAAATGGGGCACACAGGCAAAAGGAGCGAGAAAGAGGGGGGAAAAACGAGTGGCACAGAGAACAAAAATGGGTCACAGAGAGGGGGAGCAGTGGCCCAGAAGCCAGAGGATACTTACCAGCGAGTTGGCAGCGGCAGTAGGGGCACACAGTCGGAGCTGCGTGGAGGGGGAGCGACCTACCAGGAGGGTCACCTCACCGCGCAGGCGTCCGGCATATATGGGGAGGTGGGAGGGAGGAGCAGCTGGGAGGCGGAAGCAGCGAGTGGGCAGGGGGCGGGCCGCAGGGGTCACAGAGGCAGGGAAGCAGTGGAACATAAGCAAAATGGGGCACAAGAGGGGGCAAAAAGAGTGGTAAAGAAGACAAAAGGGGTACAAAAATGGGGGGAACGAGTGGCATAGAGCACAAAAACGGGGCACACAGGCAGAGGGGCAGAAAAGGGGGGAGAAAAAACGAGTGGCAGAGAGCACACAACGGGGCACACAGGCAAAAGGGGCGAGAAAGAGGGGGAAATGAGTGGCACAGAGCACACAAATGGGTCACTGAGAGGGGGAGCAGTGGCCCAGAAGCCAGAAGACACTTACCAGCGAGTTGGCAGCGGCAGCAGGGGCACACAGTTGGAGCTGCGTGGAGGGGGAGCGACCTACAATGAGGTTCAGGGGTCGCTCACCTCAACGCGCAGGCGTCCAGCATATATGGTGAGTTGGGAGGGAAGAGCAGCTGGGAAGCGGGAGCAGCGAGTGGGCAGGGGGCGGGGCTGCAGGGGTCACAGCGGCGAGGAAGCAGTGGAACAGAACCAAAATGGGGCACAAGAGGGGACAAAAAGAGTGGTACAGACGGCAAAAGGGGCAGAAAAGGGGGGAAACGAGTGGCACAGAGCACAAAAACGGGGCACACAGGCAGAGGGGCAGAAAAGGGGGGAGAAAAAAACGAGTGGCACAGAGCACAAAACGGGGCACACAGGTAGAAGGGGCGAGAAAGAGGGGGGAAAACGAGTGGCACAGAGCACAAAAATGGGTCACAGAGAGGGGGAGCAGTGGCCCAGAAGTCAGAGGACACTTACCAGCAAGTTGGCAGCTGCAGCAGGGGCACAGCACACAGTCGGAGCTGCGTGGAGGGGGAGCGACCTATCAGGGGGGTCAGGGGTCGCTCACCTCACCGCGCAGGCATCCGGCATATATGGGGAGGTGGGAGGGTGGAGAAGCTGGGAGGCGGGAGCAGGGAGTGGGCAGGGGGCGGGGTCGCAGGGGTCACAACAGTGGGGAAGCAGTGGAACAGAAGCAAAATGGGGCACAAGAGGGGACAAAAAGAGTGGTACAGAAGGCAAAAGGGGCACATGTACTTGGGGACATGTACTTGGGCCTTCTGTTTTCTCCTGTGCCAATGGAACCCGCAACTCTTTTACCATGCTATGAAACTCTTGTAACACTTTGTTACATTGAGCTGTGCCACAACCACTGATGAATAGGAAGTTGTCCAGATAATGAGTTACTAACTCGTTACATGACCTGAACGTATAGCACCATTGTCGAAACGAGCTAAATGTCTCCAACAGCCGGCAAGAAATTGCAGAGCCCATAAGTAACACTTTATCCACTTAAAGTTGATTTTCAAATTGTAGACCTAACAAAGAGAAATCTATGGAAGTACACTGAAGGAGGATTTGATTTTGTATCTTGCCAATTCTGAACCTGCCCCAATACCATAGCCACATCTACAGAAGCTAACTATTACTGTATACCTGTGTGAAATGAAATCATTCACAGACAAATCTTCAGGCCAAGAAAATGATGTATCTTCCTAAACTCACTTTCGGTTTTCTTTGGCACTACAGCTAAGTGGACCATCATCAAATCTGGTAGTGGGCAAAATGTAAATGGGTCTGCCATCCTCTCTTCAGCTTTCTCTTTACGCTCGCACAACCTGTGGCTGTTCTATGGCGATTTCAAATTCTCTGTGACCCTCCTCTGTATGGGGCCTTTATAATCTAAATGAACATCTTCTCGAAACTCTCATTCTAAAACCAGGGCATCTTCTCTGTTGGAGTAAAAGCAAGCCAGAAACTCCAAACTTCAACCTCTTCCCTGGGCACTTTAACCATAATTTACCTGTCCCCAAAACATTTTAACACAACATGCTTCTCCTGCATCAAGCACATTCATGTTTACATCTGCAGGAGTTCCGTGGGCAATATCCCCTGTTGAAACTCCAGCATGCCCCCAGGTTTGTGTTTGCCTCTTGACCTCGACCCCATGCACCCCCATGGTGGACCACCCAAAAAGGGCTGATACTCTACTGCCAAATCACTTCTGTGTGTAATGCTGGTGTTGGCCGTGTCGGGTACATCCGCTGTAACCATGGTTCATTGTCCACTTCTCCCCATGGTTTGTCAGATTTCAACGCCAGGTATGCTCTGAACTCATTGTCATAATGCAATGATGCAAACCTGCCAAAATCCATATTAGCCATTCTAATTGTGTCTATATATTTAAATATTGACACCACTCTTTTCACAATAAACATGTAATACAAATACACTGATGTCCATGTGTCAATTGTTGTAGGCACCCTAGGTCTCCTGGCTGACTCCCATGCTTCTTGGAATCCCTCTTTCACGTGTACCTCTCTGTGTAGTAATTTGTAGGCATCTTAGAATTCCCATTTCCACATTTTCTCCATTGTAGCAGTGGACAGATGTGCCCCCAACGGCATTGTTACCCCCAAGTAAGGCAAATTCTTCAAACCTTCTAATTTACCTTTACGTTCCACCTCCGTTGACTGTACCTGTTCAGCTTTGTACTCCATCTTATATTCCGTTGTACCCACATCCTCACCTTTACCTTTATTTTTTTATCTTTATTACCCACCTTTGCGGTATCATCTGACAACTTATCTCTACCAACCCATATATCTAGTAAAGTTCTGCCCACCCCATTTTCAACCAATACCGCATTTTCTTTATGTCCACCCATTACCTAACAACTCCACCATCCTTGCTCACCTACTCTTAGTCTTCTCCAACCTCTTCCTCCTTCTTTGTTGTCTGCTTTGCTGCCTTCTATCTGTAACACAGTACTACTGTGGGACACATTAGTCCCCTCCCATTCCCCCCTTGCACTCATTCCCGGTTTAGTGACATCTTTGACCATGTGGAATTTCCCCTTCCTCCAGCTTTTCTATTTCTCCTCATCCTCATAATCCAATTCAAACACTTCCCTCACTCCCCTTCATCTCTGCTCATGTCTTGGCACTCTCCATAATCCACCACACCCCTATCAAAAGTTCTCTAGTCATGCCATGTCCCGCTCGATGTGGATCTTATATTCCCTAGTTGTTGGGATGGTATCCCCAAACTTCTCCCTCTCTTCAGGCTGGTGTCCACAGGTCCCTGCAAACCTGACCAGTAGCTGCTCCCTTGATATGGACTTGCATTCCAATATTGTTCCCGTGTTGCCCTGCAGGTCGCTCCAGCCTGAAGGGTCTGTGGTCCTAGATCAGTGCTTTCCAAACTGTGCGTCGCGAAACAGTAGTGTGTCACCTCGCATTTGTGGGTGTGTCGCGTTTACGATGACGTCTCCGGGCAGATTAGGGCGAATGCTCTCTTGGCCGAACGTATTCAGTGACGCAGACACAGTCCAGCTGAGTACCTGGAGGACGAAGGAGAAGTGTATGGCGAGCGGGCAGCCTTGTTCATTTTGCGACGCAGTAACGAGGAACGAGGAACAGCACACAGTCGGAGCTGCGTGGAGGGGGAGCGACCTATCAGGGGGGTCAGGGGTCGCTCACCTCACCGCGCAGGCATCCGGCATATATGGGGAGGTGGGAGGGTGGAGAAGCTGGGAGGCGGGAGCAGGGAGTGGGCAGGGGGCGGGGTCGCAGGGGTCACAACAGTGGGGAAGCAGTGGAACAGAAGCAAAATGGGGCACAAGAGGGGACAAAAAGAGTGGTACAGAAGGCAAAAGGGGCACATGTACTTGGGGACATGTACTTGGGCCTTCTGTTTTCTCCTGTGCCAATGGAACCCGCAACTCTTTTACCATGCTATGAAACTCTTGTAACACTTTGTTACATTGAGCTGTGCCACAACCACTGATGAATAGGAAGTTGTCCAGATAATGAGTTACTAACTCGTTACATGACCTGAACGTATAGCACCATTGTCGAAACGAGCTAAATGTCTCCAACAGCCGGCAAGAAATTGCAGAGCCCATAAGTAACACTTTATCCACTTAAAGTTGATTTTCAAATTGTAGACCTAACAAAGAGAAATCTATGGAAGTACACTGAAGGAGGATTTGATTTTGTATCTTGCCAATTCTGAACCTGCCCCAATACCATAGCCACATCTACAGAAGCTAACTATTACTGTATACCTGTGTGAAATGAAATCATTCACAGACAAATCTTCAGGCCAAGAAAATGATGTATCTTCCTAAACTCACTTTCGGTTTTCTTTGGCACTACAGCTAAGTGGACCATCATCAAATCTGGTAGTGGGCAAAATGTAAATGGGTCTGCCATCCTCTCTTCAGCTTTCTCTTTACGCTCGCACAACCTGTGGCTGTTCTATGGCGATTTCAAATTCTCTGTGACCCTCCTCTGTATGGGGCCTTTATAATCTAAATGAACATCTTCTCGAAACTCTCATTCTAAAACCAGGGCATCTTCTCTGTTGGAGTAAAAGCAAGCCAGAAACTCCAAACTTCAACCTCTTCCCTGGGCACTTTAACCATAATTTACCTGTCCCCAAAACATTTTAACACAACATGCTTCTCCTGCATCAAGCACATTCATGTTTACATCTGCAGGAGTTCCGTGGGCAATATCCCCTGTTGAAACTCCAGCATGCCCCCAGGTTTGTGTTTGCCTCTTGACCTCGACCCCATGCACCCCCATGGTGGACCACCCAAAAAGGGCTGATACTCTACTGCCAAATCACTTCTGTGTGTAATGCTGGTGTTGGCCGTGTCGGGTACATCCGCTGTAACCATGGTTCATTGTCCACTTCTCCCCATGGTTTGTCAGATTTCAACGCCAGGTATGCTCTGAACTCATTGTCATAATGCAATGATGCAAACCTGCCAAAATCCATATTAGCCATTCTAATTGTGTCTATATATTTAAATATTGACACCACTCTTTTCACAATAAACATGTAATACAAATACACTGATGTCCATGTGTCAATTGTTGTAGGCACCCTAGGTCTCCTGGCTGACTCCCATGCTTCTTGGAATCCCTCTTTCACGTGTACCTCTCTGTGTAGTAATTTGTAGGCATCTTAGAATTCCCATTTCCACATTTTCTCCATTGTAGCAGTGGACAGATGTGCCCCCAACGGCATTGTTACCCCCAAGTAAGGCAAATTCTTCAAACCTTCTAATTTACCTTTACGTTCCACCTCCGTTGACTGTACCTGTTCAGCTTTGTACTCCATCTTATATTCCGTTGTACCCACATCCTCACCTTTACCTTTATTTTTTTATCTTTATTACCCACCTTTGCGGTATCATCTGACAACTTATCTCTACCAACCCATATATCTAGTAAAGTTCTGCCCACCCCATTTTCAACCAATACCGCATTTTCTTTATGTCCACCCATTACCTAACAACTCCACCATCCTTGCTCACCTACTCTTAGTCTTCTCCAACCTCTTCCTCCTTCTTTGTTGTCTGCTTTGCTGCCTTCTATCTGTAACACAGTACTACTGTGGGACACATTAGTCCCCTCCCATTCCCCCCTTGCACTCATTCCCGGTTTAGTGACATCTTTGACCATGTGGAATTTCCCCTTCCTCCAGCTTTTCTATTTCTCCTCATCCTCATAATCCAATTCAAACACTTCCCTCACTCCCCTTCATCTCTGCTCATGTCTTGGCACTCTCCATAATCCACCACACCCCTATCAAAAGTTCTCTAGTCATGCCATGTCCCGCTCGATGTGGATCTTATATTCCCTAGTTGTTGGGATGGTATCCCCAAACTTCTCCCTCTCTTCAGGCTGGTGTCCACAGGTCCCTGCAAACCTGACCAGTAGCTGCTCCCTTGATATGGACTTGCATTCCAATATTGTTCCCGTGTTGCCCTGCAGGTCGCTCCAGCCTGAAGGGTCTGTGGTCCTAGATCAGTGCTTTCCAAACTGTGCGTCGCGAAACAGTAGTGTGTCACCTCGCATTTGTGGGTGTGTCGCGTTTACGATGACGTCTCCGGGCAGATTAGGGCGAATGCTCTCTTGGCCGAACGTATTCAGTGACGCAGACACAGTCCAGCTGAGTACCTGGAGGACGAAGGAGAAGTGTATGGCGAGCGGGCAGCCTTGTTCATTTTGCGACGCAGTAACGAGGAACGAGGAACTTGAACTGCCTCTGCACCCTGTCCCAGGCGCTCCGTAATGGAAATATCCAAAATTGTAAAACTCTGTTGGCATCCCTCTCTACATTTCTCCTCTTTCACTGCTCCTGCTCGCTCTCTCCCATTGTCTCTTTTTACCTCTTCTTTCATTCTGCTTATGCCCACACTGTGCTCTGTAAGGGAAATTGTCGAAATTGTAAAACTATGTTGGCATCCCTCTCTACTTTTCTCCTCTTTCGCTGCTCCCACTCGCTGTCTCCCATCGTCTTTTACCCTCTTCACTTCTGTTGTCTAAACATCTGACCAAGTTCATGAAGTGATCGCCGCTGGCCTGAGGCAGTCATTACGCCGGCCGGCTCCCAAGGCACCCGAGACCCAGGGTGGTACCTTTTTAGGTATGCTCCCCCTTCTCACTCGCTCACGCCTTACCACATATCATTAGCAGCTGGTTTCTTCACGGTCCTTCAACATGTACATTAACTGGTTCCACACCTAAAATGTTGTCGGCTTTTTTGAGTGCGCAGCCCTTTACTTCTACATCATAGCTCACTTCACTTACAGCCTGACAAGACTTTAACTGCACAGGGCACCATTATACCTGATCATCTAGGTATTACCTACCTCGTCCTTGTGCAACTCTTGATCGCTCGCTTTGTATCCTCACAGATCCTTTGTTGAGATCTTCACTAGTCTCACCCGGTAACCATTAGCTCTATTCTTCCAGATCCATACTCCACTGGCTGCACGCATCAGCCTTTTACGCCGTCCTGCTTTGCCCAGCCCTGACCTTTCATCGCCCTGACCTCTACACTTTCCCCCGCAGCACTCAACAAATTTGACAACCCCGTCCTGAAGACGATCCCTAGTAAAGAGGATCGAAACGCCGTCGACACCACAGCGCAATTTTTTGGCGTATTTCTCCTGTTCAGCTCATGACAAAAATGGAAAATAATGAATGCGATTGATGTAATTTGTTATTCTTTTGAGCCACCACTGCATATATATTTCTCCACCATTGTTCACCTTGCGCCGCTCACCCTGTTCACTCTGATCACTTGCGTCGTCACCTGTTTCCACTTGTAAATATCACTATACACCAAGTGCCTTCGGGTTGTCATATGATTTTCACTATACAGTGCTGCTTTAACTGTATATCCCTATGTATCTGTGTTTGATATATTTTGGTGAATAACAACCTTAATGAATGAATGAATGAAATGAAATTTGTATTGCGCTACTTAGCCCCAAGGCATCAAGGCGCATCAGATGGTACAGCTGAATGAGAGGTAAAACCAGATGTCGACTATAGGTAGGCTTCTGTGTAGAGCCAGGTCTTTGGGGCTTTGCGGAAAAGAGCGAAGGACGCATGGCCCTTGAGTTCAACTGGAAGCATGTTCCAGAGTTTCGGGGCAAGGGAAAAAAGGCCTTCCCTCCCCATCTGCCTTAACAGTTCGGGGAACCGACAGAAGGTTCTTGTTGGCAGAGCGCAGAGCCCTGCCCGGGATATAGGAGGACACAAGAGACCTAATGTCTTCTGCACCGGATCCATGGAGAGCACGGTGGATAAGACACAGAACCTTAAAGTTTGTCCTAGCCTGCATAGGAAGCCAATGAAGGCTTTTTCTGATGGAGGAGCCTGATGACCGTCTGGGGGCATCAACAACGAACCTAGCTGCTGCATTCTGCACAACTTGTAAGCGTTGGACCAGCCTCCTATTTATGCCTAAATAGAGTGTGTTACAGTAATCTAACCGTGAGGAGATGAGAGCTACCGAGAGTTGTTTCCGAGCTTCCAGGGAGAGGTAGTGTGAAAGTTTTCTCAAAATCCTTAAGACACCACAACAGGTGGAAACAGTCCTATTGACTTGCCTGTCAAAGGAAAGTGTGGTGTCAAGAATTACACCCAAATTGCGGGAGGCAAGGGAGGGTGTGGGACAGGTTCCAAGGACAGACGGCCACCAGTCAGCCGACCAGACTTCCTGTTTACCTCCGAAAATGAGGACCTCGGTCTTTTCCCCATTTAATTTAAGGACGTTTTTGGTCATCCAGCCTGCCACTGCTTCCATGCAATTCCTAAAATTTAAGGCCACAGTCTCCACAGATTGAGAGAGGGAAACCATAATCTGGGTGTCGTCAGCATACGACAGTACTTCCAATCCGAACGATCTTACTAGCCTGGCAAGTGGGGCCACATAGATGTTAAAAAGTGTGGGGCTCAAGGATGAGCCCTGAGGCACCCCACACTGCACAGGCTTACCCTTTGCTCACGCTGATTGAGAAACGACGTCAAGAGGCTCAGAGCGGGCCCATCCACTCCCATCTCACTGAGGCGGGTGGCCAGGATGGTGGGGGACAGGGTGTCAAATGCGGCTGTAAGGTCGAGCAGGATCAGAAGGGTAGTCTGACCACTGTCGACCTTGGCGCGGATGTTATTGACCACCACTGTGAGGGCTGACTCCGTACTATGCGACTTCCGAAAGCCATGCTGAGAAGAATCTAGCAGGCTGGATTTGTCCAGGAAGACACTCAGATGGTAGTTAAGATGGGCCTCGAGCACCTTCGCGGGAACAGGAAGCAGGGAAATGGGGCGAAAGTTTTTTAGAATAGCACGGTCTAGGGTAGCCTTCTTCAGAAGGGGCTTGACAGTGGCCATCTTCCAAAGCGCGGGGAAGACACCCTTGGAGATTGCCTGGTTCATTACCTCCAGAAAGGGGGTAGCAAAACATCTCAGCACTCCTTCAGAGTCTTTAAGGGACATGGATCCAGGGGGGATCCAGATTTGAGCTTATCGAGGAGCTGATTGAGAAGTTCCAGGGTAAGAAGGGGGAAATTGGACAGGTTGCCACGAGGCCCAGTGATAAGGTCCTGCAGGGAGTGTGTGACTGGGGGAAGGGCAGCCTCTAGCAGGGGGGGGGGGGCATTCATTTTATACTTGGTCTAGCGTTTCTGTTGAGCCTAAGGGTGGGATTATTGTATTTGGTTGTCTCTTGAAGCAGGTGCTGGGCGTTTGGCAGCTAGTATTTTCAGGGTTACATGTTAAGTTTACGGTTGTGATTAAGTTACACCAGGAGGAAGCTATAAATGAGAAGTTAAGATAGATATTTAGATAGGGCAATGTTTATAGAAGTAGGTAAGAGGTTACAGGGGTTAAAGTTCAACAGTTAATGAACAAGTAGGGGTCTTAAACAGTTGCAATAAAAGGATATAGGGAGGGAACCTTAGGGATGTGGGGAGGAGCCACGTAGGTGAACAAATGTATAGTTAGGTGTAGTTTTGTAAGGCAAAGGTGAACATTGTGAGGTGCACCTGTCTTCAATAAAGCGGCTTTTTCACACATAAAGAGCGAGTTTGTGGTCTGTGCTGCGCCCCCTTTGGCCCAACTGTGCAAGTGGAGTAAGAAGCCACTGCCTCGGTCTATGCTGTACTGACATTTGCACACCAAGGCCCCTCATTCCGAGTTGCACAAATTGCTTATATGCAAGCAGAATAACCTGCTTCAACAATACCTCAGTTTAGAGATTAATCACGCGTGGGTTACATCAAACACGCATCTGCCACTGCAAGTGCGTTTATACATTTTACAAGCCGATTTAAAACCATGAACGGCTTTAACTTTTTCCTCCTCGGTTAAAAACCCTTCACTTCAATGAAAATGTATATAGAAATTAATTATTTTCGATTATCTATTAAATCCCCCTCTTCTAAGGTCTGTCATCGGCATCATCATCCCACTCCACGTGAAACGATTTCACTGGGATTCCAAGTGGGGACCACGAACGCACGCGCGGAGGCAAACAAGTCCCCCAATGCTCCTAATCCGTATTGTTCCATTACGCACGCAACCTTACATTGATTCCCTGTTGAATTTTGAAGCTCATATTTAAAGACCCGCCCCTCCCAAACCTGACGCGAGATCACATGACTCTGTGTTGCCCGCGGTCAGCTGATGCGGCGTCACATGCCTAGTCCCCCAGTAACTGCTTGTTCAATAACAGGAGGAAGGAGGCGAGCAGAGACGGATAATAAAGTCCAGTGAGAACTCTGTAGCACTGACTGTCGCGCCAGGACTGAAAGCAGCCATGGGGGTCTCTCGCCTGATCCTGCTGGTCCCGCTGCTGCTCGAGTGTACCGCCCTGGTCAGGTGAGGGGAGCTCGAAGGTGTGGGGTGGGGGTGTTGCTGCACCGGCATTCGGCCCTGTTAATCCACAAAGGCGTGGGAGTTGGAGCGCCGCCCAGTCTGGTGTAAAGTCAAGCCCTTCAACTCGTGCTAGCACTTAAGTTGTTAGTGTAAAATGTCCATCTTTTTACTTATTTCCATAGTTGTGCCTTATGTCACGAGGGTCACCTTCAATCAGCCGTGTTTACAGCTAAGTGCACTAAGTTTTCTGAGTTTTTTTAGTTTCATTTTCCCACGATAAAATGTTGGATTACCAGTATAGCAACGACTGGCTTAAAGTCACACGTATGACATGAAGCAAAGTGACATATGGCAGGTCTCTCAACTTTTCAGGTTCTGTGTAGGATTACCTTATCCAAATCTGTTTTTTTGTTGTTGGTTGCTGAGTATTGCAGCCGTGTTTAGCACATGTTAAACAGTAAAATCTCTCTTAGGATAAATGCATAGCTGCCAAGGTTTTAGATTGCTATGTGTGACATTTTCTTAATTTCAGTGTAATTATGAGTGACATTTCACCCACTATGAGTGACACTTCCTCTCGCGCAAAATAAAGCAAAGATGAGGGGAAACGTATAAATATCAGAAATTACATCTATTTGAGCAATGAGATCGGCTTTAGGATCATGTGTTCAAACACACATAGTTAAGCTTAAAGAGTTCTGACCAAAAACTCTAAAGAGTTATAAAACAGGCAATTGACTTTCTCCATCTATCCATAAAGGATTTGGAAACACATCCCTGTATCCTTCAGGGCTGCCTCAACACTGCTCCGACTGAGGAAAGAGTTGTAGACGCACCTTTTTAAAGAGCAGGACAGCACAATGCAGTAATATTACACGTCTCCTCACAGAACCCAGGTACCTCTCCCATCACTCACTGACTATACTTGTGCCTTGACCCTGTACATCACTCCACTTGTCTTGTTTTGTGCTATTAAAATAGCATATACTTAGAATAATCTCCCTTCACAGACATAGAACTTCAGAGTAATCTACAGGTGCAAGAAAGCAAATGTTTTGCTTAGTCATATATGGCGACTAATAACTAGAATGTTATAAGCAGAGAAGCAATGTTAAATACAATAATCAAATAAAACAATCTTTATTTAAAAAGTAACACTACAGATCTGGATAACAATGTTGGAGTTATTTTGAAATTGTAATGTATGCAGATACAGCCCTGCCTGTTGTTGTTTCTCTTAGGTGTTTCTGTTTATTAGCTATTAGTCTTGTACCCAAACTCAGTTCTAATAGTGCGCCTACCAGGAAACTCTTGCTGCCTGTGCCCTTACTTAGCTCCAGGAGTTCCTATGGGCCCTGGCTGCCTGTGCCAATACTCGGGTGTAAACCTACGAAAATTCCCAACTGCTCTGCAGACAGCCTCCAGCAGAGATAGTGCCTATAATAGAGGAGATGGGCTGACGTTGCAGAAATGGAGGCTTAGATCTGGGGGGTGGGGGAAGAAGGAAGGAATACATGTTTTATTTATGTGTATTTTTATATAGCGTGCACATTTATGTAAATTTTTTCGGATGATAATAAACAGTATCAATGCTAGAATTCAAACATTAACAAAAGAAGTAGGTCATATGTCCATTAGTGAAACAATTGCTTAGTACAACAGTAAGCCAGTGATATTTGTGAGCAGCACGCACCCGATGAAGATGAGCTGGCATCTTTCAAAGCCAAGTGGCGAGTGGGAGTGAGACCATAATACAAGCAACTATTGTATGAAACAACCGACTGCTTGCTACTTAAAAGGTAGTGTGAGACACTTACTTGTGGCGTAGGGAACACAGCAGTGCTGACATGGTACGAGCCAGCCGCCACGACTTCCTCCTGCACCGTGAGCAGAGGCCACGGCCTAGGCCTCGAGTCAAGGACTGGCGCAGGCCCTGCATTTTATTATACCCCGAGTTCTGCTGCACTCACTGCAGTGCTACAGGCTTCGGTGCCTGTTGAGGCACCATCAGTTTGGCATACAGGTCATGAGTGACGGGGTCGTGATATCACAGCAGTAATTCAGGGCACAAGTCAACGTGCGGTGAGAGCAGAAACTGTCTGCAAATCTGTGCCGCCCGCTTGTGCTGAGGGCGGCCGGCCCGCCTTATGACGGTTGCCTGCACCACTGAAAGTACGGGTAGGTCAGTTGCCCTCGCCGCTGCACCCTCCGACTGCTGGGGTGTGAAAGCTGCCACCTGCCATACTTCCAAATCATATTTTGCAATATATGAGGATGGCGATAGTGCATTTAAAGTGGTAGCGCAGCAATTTTTTGGTCACTTTGCCTGTCTTCATCCGGACCAGCCAGGCAGCTGCTGGCCACTCAAGTCGACGACAGTCTCGGGACTCCTCGGCTCCCGGCAATGCGGCCGCTGGCGCTCGCAATCCTGGTGGTGGCCTGGCAGAGTCGCCTGCACAGCTGCTGAGGTGCAGCCTGCATTGTTTTGCTGGGCTCAGCCGGCCACCGCAATCGAAGATCATTTTCATGCCCCCTCTTGCCGCGGCGGGCGGCCATGGGGGCATGAGAGCGAGTCCGAGGAGTCTACCTCCTGCCTGCACTTCAGATTCCCCCGCCGCTTCTGCCTACTTCCTCCGAGTCCGGAAGTGACGGCCCATGGTGCCACGCCGGTGATTGACAGCAGTTTCCACGGCAACACAGCAGGCGGCTGAGCCTGCCTGGGCAGATTGCAGATACATTGTAGCGCTCTCAGCCACTCCACAGAGGCTGAGAGCAGTTAACTATTTTGGAACTCGGGCTCAGACAGCACTTCTCGAGCAGCAGTCAGAGCCCGGGCACAGGCACCGCTGGAGGCGCGCCTGGCACTGGTGGCAAAATGCGCGAAAATGCATTTCAGTGCGGTGATGCGGATCACCGCACTGAAATGCGTGAGTGTCACACCAGTTGCGTGACTCTTGGCAGGACTGTAAATATGCAAAACCAACTTTCATTCACAAACACTCGAATTTATCACCATCCAAGCTACGTTCGAAACATCTTCTTTCCTATAAACAGGTACCACACTTCTACCGATCTGCTTTTAATATCAACAGGGATCCATAATGAATACAGTTCCTCGTGTAAAGCTTCCCAGTGTATAAATATATGCGTTAGAATCGTTTTGGTGGAAATATTGATAACCGCCTTCTTCAGGACAGCACAAGTGGATTTTTTAGAATTTTACTGTCTACTGGGACCCTGCCCGCTCAATCAATCAATCAATCGGGCGTTTAATAAGCGCGACTACTCACCCGTGAGGGTCTCAAGGCTCTGGGAGTAGCAGGCTCCAGTGCCTCGGGGGGGGGGTCCATCGAAGAGCCAGGTTTTGAGGTTTCTTACAAAGGTGGCGAGTGCAGCAATCTGCCTGAGGTGGAGCGGAAGGGTGTTCCAGGCCCTGGCTGCAATGAAGGAGAAGGAGCGGCCTCCCGATCTGGTGCGTGGGACCACGGCATTGTGGAGCTGGGCTGATCGCTGTGCTCTTTGGGGTGCGTAGAATTTGAGTCTGCTGTTCAGGTATGCTAGTCCGGTGTCGTGGAGGACCCTTTGTGCGTGGGTGAGCATCTTGAAGGTGACTCTTGCTTCGATGGGGAGCCAGTGCAGTGTGCGAAGGTGCTGGGAGATGTGGCTGTGTTTTGGCAGGTTGAGGACCAGTCTTGCAGCGGCATTCTGGATTTTCTGTAGCTTGCGGGTGAGGTTTTTGTTTATTCTGGCGTAGAGTGCGTTGCCGTAGTCTAGTCTGCTGGTGACCAAGGTGTGCGTGACAGTTTTCCTGTGTTCAGGGGGGATCCATTTTAAAGTCTTACTTAGGAGGCGGAGGGTATGGAAGCAGGAGGACGCTTGGTGTGTGGGATCCCTCTCGTCTTAGCAATAACCCATGAAACCCAGTATTGAAAGTCCCAGAATTCAAAGAAAATACCTGGGATATTCGTGGTACTCATGCATGGAATAGGGAAATGTTCTCCCCTGATAAAATTTTGGGGAAAAAGCGCCTCATAGTGCATTATAGAGTGCGATTTTCATGCACATATGCTCAAAAATCATCGGTCTTTTTAGAGTGTACCAAGGAAGCCAAATCATCTCCAGGAGATGGCCTTTTGTTTTTCAGATTTACAATGTGCTTATCCCATATATAAGAAATTGCATCCAGGATGTTAAGACCAACATTTCCTCCATTGGTGCCTCTTTACATGCAGTGCACCCCTTGTGGCCAGAATTTCATAGAATGTGCTAATGTTTTGTCAGACATGCATTCATACTTCATTTGTGCCCCTGCCATATGTCAAACGTTAGCTCCAGTATGTAAGGACAGTCATTTTTCAATTGGCAGATTATTTAGAATTGTTGGTATTTCCTGCAATATATCAGCACCAGGATTTGGTAGTATGTTTGGCCTGCATGTTGCCGTCTCTCTCGTCCCCCAAGCTGAAATATTGCTGACACTTGAACCACTTTACCTCAAAGAAGTACACCTGCGGTAGTGTAAGAGAAACGTGCCTTCCTGCACAAAGGTGGAAAGAAACAGGACTTGGATGAGAGTGGGTCCCTCGGATGTGCTCAAAAACAGAGGTTCAAAGTGGCGGTGAGCAAACAAGGGATCCTGTGATGAGGGCGGATAGGCACGGTCGACTCCGGAGTGAGAAGCAGACCCCTTTAGTCTGGGTTTTAAGTGGGATGAACAGACGGGGTTGCTCCAAAGGGTGTCGATCAAATTAAGGGCGTGGCTTAAAAAACAAAAAAGTTAAGAATCTGTGCTTGGCATAGTGTGCCGCCGGCCTGTTCTCTTGCAGTTTTAATCATTGCATCCGGATATCCAGATACAAGTAGCATTACACATACAACAGGCCAGGACTATTGGTTTGTAGTTGCATAAGATAAAATTAGAAAAACTATGGCTTCGTTGCATATAACATTGAAAATGCTTCCGTTCTGAAATGATGAGACTGAAAGAACTATAACGAGTCTCTTTTTAGTTACCTCAAAAGCAGTGAAGGGTGGTACTGCTGCTGAGATATGATTATTTTTTTCACCTCAGCATTTCAGCATATAATGGTTGGTGGTCGCAGATATCATTTTTTTTTCTCCGTTTTACCCTAGCTATATCCTCATTGTCTTCGATTCTAGTTGAGTTTGGTCACTACGATGCTTAGATGCGGATCACTCAGTCGTCCCCTGGCTGCGATTGCATTTTCTCAGGTTGAGGCTTGCAGTAGGGTGACATTAGGCCAGTACCTTGGCCTTCACACCACACAGACCTTAGCAGGCGGACAGCAGATGCCAAGGATTTAGATAGGGGCTTACTGGAAATCCTAAAATTCTGAGCATACATGTCTTTACCGGCAGAGACCAACCCTACAGACTATAGTAGTTGTGAGACGTGCTGCAGGCCCTTGCAGCATCGTCAGTGCTGTACTCTGGCAGGCGGATGTCGACGTTGCATCTGTTAGGTTCTCTCCGGATTTCTGCTAACCCTTTGGTCTGACCACTTTGTCGTTCAGGGCTGGTGTCTGTCTGCCTGCTCGCTCCTCTGGCGCTGTGGCGGTTGTTTATGTCCGTTTAGCTCTTACAGTTCTAGGTCACAAATCCTCTGAAGTATTTGTAAATCTGCCCGCGTTGTTTCACCGGCTCCTGCAGGCGGTTGGTGCTGCTCTTCGTGCCTTCTGTGCTGCCTTAGAGTGGCTGGGGGTGGCACTAGTGTTATTACTAGTTCATGGTTAATTCTTCGATTGAGGGATTCTCACAATCGGAGAAATCTTCCCTCGTGGTGCTAACAAGGGGTGGCTAACATAGGTCCAGGAGGGGCGGAACCATGGCAAAGTCTCAGAATATTCACGTAAGAAGAATCTGCACACAGTGAGACTAAATGGGAAAAGTTTACATAGTTGGATCTAATTTTGAAAAATATGCATCTTTCTGACTCTGCTACGCTTATGATGGACGCCTCTGTTAATAGAATTTATATTCTTCCCTGAATGCATTCATTTTTGGATGAAGGGTTAAGCCTGAAAATGTTCACGTTGGCGATGTGTGTAGGGGAACATTGTGCCCTTTTATGGCAGTGCCCACCCCTCTATCTTGCACATGCTGTTTGAAGAGGGGTCCCTGGAACACATAGTTTGACACCGCCCTTCCTCCTCCCTCCCAGGCGGTAAGCACGCATCTACCACCAGCACAGACCGACACCGTTTATGTCAAGCCCTTGAACCCAGGCATGCCAGGACTCGTAACAAATACCGCATTACACCCAGGCCTGCTCGACGGCAGATTTTTGTACCGACAATAACTGTTCAGAAGAGGCTCGTGGGAGGTTAGAGCACTTCCTTCCTGTTTTCCATCTTTACGGCTCGAATGCTGAATTTTACACCCAGTACTCCTGTGCTTGGAGTTGGTGTATCATCCGTATAAATAAGTGCATTCATAGGTTGCAAACCTGCATCAGCTAACAAAAGGAATATTCTTATAACGCCTTATTCAGTTGCCAGTGTGAAACCAAAACAACACGGACAACAAAATGTACCAGTTCCATGTTGAAGCCAGTGTAGTGATCAACACTGATCATCCCTAAAGTAGAGTTTGATCAAACGCCAGTGCTTGTTTACAGCCCCCAAGAAAGTTTGTCTGCCACTGATCGAGAACAACCACAGGCTATATGTTTGAATCCGACCACCAACTAAGCACACAATATAGATAAGATCTGCAAGAATGGGGTACGGGATGTTTCACTTGTGCTTTGTTATAGATTTTTGTGGAATGTACAGTGTTGACTGAGTCTCTCATGTAGATGTTCCATACTTGCCAACTCACACGTTGCCACGGTGTGACACGCAATGTCGGCCCCCCATCACACGGTCACTCGGTGAGGAGCCGCTATCACGGGGTGGCAGGGAAACCAGCTCAAAACTACTGAAAATAGTGTTTTTACAGCTCGTTTTCCGAGGCTATGTACGGCCAGGTTCATTAAGGGGTTTGATGACACCCCAGGACATCGGCACCAGCTTCGCACTCTTTTTTGGGGGGTTCAAAGGTGCCTCCTAGATCTAGCCACTTCTGGCACAAGGCCCCGCCCCCTCATCAAATGTGAAATTTTTCTTCAAGTTGGCAGCTATGAGGTTCTTAGTTTCCTGAGAGTCTGTTGGTGTAGTCGGGGATAGCCACTGGGAGACGTCGGGAGTTCTTCTTTGTAACCTCTTGAAGAACAAAAGCAGTTTCTTCATCTCTTGACCGTCACATACTTTACGACGAGGTCACTAATCGCCAAGTTTGTTGACGTCGGTCAGTAAGTGACTTTGGTGACTACAGTACAGGGAAGGCCCCAGAAGCAGCAAATGATTTGCCAATAGGGAGCCTGTACATATGTGACAGTGCCTGCTCCCTATCTGTAGGTGTTATCCAGCTGTAGCATGCCTTAAAAGGAATAATTGTCATGATTATGTTCATCAAAGATTTGGGGACTATTTTGAGTTTGAGGTACATTGGGTTTATGCCAACTGCCATAGTACTGCATTTAAGCTGAGCATTTTTGTTTATTCAGTGGTTATATTTTATACTTAAGGCGCTCAGTACACATCTTTAGCAGAAGACTAGGGCCATACTCAGCTTTTTTTGGCTGCTTTCCTTTTTATGGGTTAGGCCTGTACCCCGCGTTTGAGAGCGACATTGCTGTTGTATTTGAAGGAGAACAGGAAAGGTTGGAGGTCTGGTAATTTGCATCATTCCTATAAGGAATTAGCATCAGCAAAGCCAATAGGTCTTGCATATTCAAGAGCTATTTGCTTTGGCAAAGTGTTTTTTCCGTGTTTTCTACCATTGTTGTAGACTGGATTTGTTGGAGTAGAGGTTTGTGGCAGAGAGTGTCGTGGAGTGGATTGAAGCAGTGGGTTGAATTGAGTGGAGTAGGGTGGATTAGAGTGGGTGGAGTGAATGGGGTGAATTGGATTTGAGTGGGGTGGATTGAAATTAGGTGAGGGGAATTGGGGTGGAGTGATGGGACTGGGGTGGGGCGGAGTGGATTAGGATGGGATACAAGACGACATAACATAACATGGGATGGATTGGATTAGAATAGAGTAGTTGGAGTGGGGTGGATTAGATTGGATTGGAGTGGATTTCAATGGGGTTCGAGTGGGGTGGATTAGTTTGGGGTGGGCTGGATTCGGGTGGAGTTCGTTGGATTGGAGATGGGGTGGATTGGAGGGGTGGATTAGATTGGATTGGGGGTGGCGTGGGGTAGATTGGAGTGGGGGTGGTGTTGGGTAGATTGGAGTGGGTGAGTGTGGTGTATGAGGAGTGGGTGAGTGGGGTGTATGAGGAATGGGTGAGTGGGGCGTATGAGGAGTGGGGTGTATGATGAGTGGGTGAGTGGGGTGTATGAGGAATGGGTGAGTGGGGTGTGTATGGGAGTGGTGCAGATGTGGAGTAGTGGTGTGGAATAGTGTGGCGGATTGGATTGGAATAGTGTGGTGGATTGGATTGGAGTAGTGTGGCGGATTGGATTGGAGTAGTGTGGCGGATTGGATTGGAGTAGTGTGGCGGATTGGATTGGAGTAGTGTGGCGGATTGGATTGGAGTAGTGTGGCGGATTGGATTGGAGTAGTGTGGCGGATTGGATTTGGTAAGATTGGAGCAGGCAAGAGTGCTTTGGAGTGGAGCGGGCCAGGGTACTTTGGAGTGGGGTGAACTGGAGTGGGGCAGATTGGAGTGGGTTGGGAGGAGGATTGGAAATATTTAGAACAAAGTAATCCTCATCTTTTGAGAACATTGCCCACTAGCTAAAACAAAAGATAACATGAGTGCAAAGTGAGAAAAGACTTGGCAAAATGAAATAAATTTAACTATAGAAAATAAATCTTTGCAAATATGTTCGTCCTCTTGGGCACATTTTTGCCAGTCACACGCCTTCTGTTTGCATGGCACTAAACATTAAAAAAAAATCAAAATAGTACCTCAATCACATAGGGAGCAGTGGACAGGCACTGATTTTGTTGAATCGGTGCTTGGTGCTTGCTCCACAGAGAGGAATTGAAATTGGCTAGGCCTGCAGTGACGAAATACAAGTCTGTAAAAAAGAGTGCCAGGCAAGGCAGCAAATGGTAAACAATGAGCGGGCACCATTCCCTTTTTGTTAACAATAGTGTCTCACAAGCGAGACCCTGAGCAAAAGGGTACACCTAAAGGCAAAGCGCTAAACTGGTTAAAATGCATCGACGTCCACATTGCTGAATTGAATTCAGAAGCATCGCAGATCAATACAATAGAAAAGTAAAACGGTTTCATTAACCCGGTTGGGAGCTTGGGAACCCTAAAGTGACAGCGTCAGTATATTTATATTCAGCACAAATGCACAAACTAACTTAAAGAAGATGGCATTAGATTACAAATGTTCCGGTCACAGCCCCATCACCAACAGTTATCATATGACCGGACAGCATGCATGACACTATCTGCCGTCTTGGCTTTTTAACCAATATCATGTTGCTACAGGACACTTGTAGTTTCACTTTTAACATTGGTGATTATGGGCTCAAAAAAAGAGGAGGGGGCGAGTGGTTGGCTGTTGCTTTCATACACAAAACATCTTCATGCTCTTATCTTACTAAAAAGGTAATGCAAACAGAACCATCACCGTGTGTATCATAAAACGTCACCTCAAAATGCCAACAAGCAGGAAAATACATGAATATGGCAATACTCAACTCACTTGAGGCTAGGCTGCTCGCCACAAGACAAAAAAAAATAACCGCCTAGAGGAAATGCAACTTCAAGGTATCCGTGTCACTACAAGCTCCACAGTCTTTCAGTTCCATATTTCTACATCATTTAAGTTGACTTTCAGCTGAGAGCAGCCCTGTTTAATGGTGGTGCACGGGGACGGTTGCTATAGACTTCAGTCGGTGTTTAAAACCGTGAATGAAAGGACGCTAACTGTGCTGCTGAGATAATATCTGTTTAAATACTTTTTTTCCCCTTAAAAGCTGCACATTCTTTTAGTGAAGTAACTGACGCTAACGTTTGATTGATTTTGCTTGAAGTTCCAACCTTTTACTATATGCTTTAAAATTGCATGTTTCCGTGTTCCTTCTTCCCTCCTCTTTGCATGTATATTTTATGCTCGATCTTCGTGAAAATAACCTCTGCCCCACAACCAACAAGCAGCCGAGCGCCACCATGGCTACTTCTCGTGCACCGGTTACAAACAGATTGACTTTTGCTCGCCTTCATAAAAACTAGCCACCGCCCTTGCCGGTGGGAGAGGTACAGGGAGGCCTAGGAGGGAGCACGTGATGGCAGGAGGAGGGTGATTGGGTGGCAGGATAAGCAAGAATATGGTCTGGAGGAGAGTGATTTAAGCATTATGGATGGAGCAGTAGGGTGGGACAGTGGGGTCTAGAAATAGTAACGCAGTTGCGTCGAGCGCAGCAGATAGGCACAGAGTAACTTGAATTAATCTGAGTTTGGTCACTGCTCCATAGTAAGCATCGGAAGTGACGTTTCAGCTGCACTGGCCAATTACAGAGCCAGTTAAAGAGTGACGTGAAGAAAGCAAATGGTAAGCAGTGTTGTCTGTATACAACAGTGTCTCGCAAGCGAGACGCATGCTCTAGCGCAAGCACAATCACTCAGAGGCTCGACCCTGAAAGGGTATGTGGCATTTTACACGTGCACATACCCTGGTTAGTATATAGTGGATGGTGACTAAGGAACTATGCATTCAGAGTAATGATTGTGCCGCCACAATACATATTTAATGTATTAAGATTATGATCTTGATATAGATAATGTCCTATCCTTTTTCCTGAAGGCATACCACTGATTGGACACAATTATTGTGAGAAGCACGTGCTACCTGATGTAGAAATTGTATCTCAAATCAGTATTGACTGCTAGATTTCACTAACCCCTGAAACTCTTGGAGTAATAACTGGTTCTGGTGTTTCAAAGAACAGCTGCCGTGCATCTCACAAGGATTGTCCAACTAACATGAAGTCTCCCATGCCCTGGAGTATTATATGCTATGTGAAGACCTTTGGCTGGACAGACACTTGAAGAGCCTTTCTACTACTGTTTTCTGGTCACTTTGTATAATAAGCATTTGCAAAGCCTATAGTTATGGCTTTAGGAGGTGTATCCTTTTTTAAAAATCGTTTTCTCAATGTTTTGTAAGCATATGAAATAGCAGTTAAAAGTTTGAAAGTAAAAATGACTCCGGCTGACCCATTGCCCATACTGTATGCTGTCTAATGGGCAGAAGCAAAATGTGAATGACACATGAACAGACTAAAGAGTTCAGAGGGCTTACAGAAAGTCTAGTGTTATATCCTACATAATTATTTACCATGTATTCCAGTCTTGCTGCCACGAGCTGCTCAGCCAGAGTGTGTCTTGCTTTTAGAATGTTGGTGTGACTGTGATGCGTGGAATGCCTGTGTGACTGAGTGGGGTGAATGTGGCAGTTGAAGATGGGCTGAGCAGAAGGGAGGCTGCTCCTGGTGGGGCTGGTACCACACTAGGCTGGCTGGAGTACAGAGATGTTGTTACCTTAACTGATGACTTATTAAAGAAGACTTAAGAATACATCCTGGCTCCTGGTGTCTTTTCCACCAACGGCACAACATCTAGCTATGTATATATTATATGATTTTTTTTTATTTGATATCATATTATATACTTTTTTTTAACTTGAAGCTGGCAAGGCAGCTCACCTGTTTCTTAGCCAGATTTAACAAGCATTGACAAAGTCAATAGGTCTCAACTATGCAAGACGTATTGCTTTGCCAATGTGTTTTAGCCATGTTGTACACCAGCGTGGCTGCTGCTCGTCGTGGAGTGGAGTGGAGTGGCACACTGCTATTACGCCAAAATATTTTCAATTGAAATGACCATTACATTTTTTTAGAGACCTACAGTTTTACTGATAACATTATACAGTGCACAAACGATGTGTGGAAAAGGCATCAATTACCTTGTGTATTAATTTGTTTTAATCTTATTAAAATGTGTTTTCACCACACTTCAGGATTACAAAAAAGTGCTTCGTTAGTGCCATCCTAATTCTGATATATTCTGGACAATTTGCACAGTTCCTTTAGAGACATTTACATTTTGTTGTATGCTAGAAAAAAATCCAGCCTTCCTCAAGCATAACCCCAGTATCCATCAGGATTGTCACATAAATCCTCTCACTTTGAAGTCATAGAAAGAAAAGTAAACTTCAAGCTCCCTCTGACATAGCTCAACATTTGACTTCGGTCTTTGAATGCTCAGCAAATGTGACAAGATAAGAACATTTAAAGGCCTGTTTCCAGAAAGCGAGCACTCATTGAAGAATACAGAAACCCCGCTATGCTCTACAGGAGGGAACATACATACTGGACAGCCCAAAACAAACAAAGCCAGCACATAGAAAGCAAGCAAACTGTGAGTCTCAAAGCAAAAAGCCAATAGTAAGCAAATGGCAGAATGCATTCCAAGGGAAGCTTTCAGAATGTCCAGAACAAGTCTTTGCACACCAGACAGCTGTGCTGTCTGGTAGGATTTGACGGAAACCGCAGCCTACCTCAATAAAGAGGAACTATGTTTTGGTTACTTTTAGCATAACTGAAGGAAGTTTGGATATCTTTGTTGTGGTCTAGTCAAACGTCAGTAGAGCTTGGTTGAAATGCATCCATGCTCCAAATGACACTGCCCTGCATTTCCTAAGGCAATGCCTAGGACACTGGGGCTGTGGATAAAACCTAGTTATTGTTTGTGGGAAAGCATTTCAACGACAAACTCCAACATGTCAAAGTTTGCAAATTTTTCTGGAATCAGGAATCAACACTGTCTCGAAACACATGCCACTAAAAATGTTCAATAATACCCCTAGGTTAAAGGTGAAGTCTAGCTTTTCTTTTTATTCAGTTGCATTATCTTGTGTGCTCCTTTGCCACAGACCCCCGTGCTAATGCAAACTGTTCAAAGACAAAATACTTAATTTTGAACAATTTTAATGAGGTGGTCTGCTTCAAAAGATGAAGCACCCAGAAATCTAATATGTTATGAGGATTTGTAAAGCGCGCTTATCATCCGAGGCATATCCAGGTGCTGGAGTAGGTGAGGAGGCTGATCAGACTCCTGGTCGAATAGCCAGGTCTTCAGTTCCTTGCAGAATTCGAGAAGGGATGGGGAGGCCCTGATGTGGTGTGGCAGGTCGTTTCAGGATTTGGCGACCGTTCTCCTAACTTGCTTGCTGCGGATGTGGGGTATTTGCTCAAGGAGGAGTGAGTCTGAGCGCAGTTGCTTGGTGGAAGTTGAGGCAGTGGTTGAGCTAGGCAGGTCTGACATCGTGGAGAGCTTTGCTTGCGTCATGAGTTGTTTGAATTGGCATTGCTTCTGGATTGGTAGCCAGTGTAGCTCTCTTAGGTGGGGCATGGTGTGTGCGTTGCGGGGGATGTTGAAGATGAGTCTGACAGTGGCTTTCTGGTTGGTCTGGAGTTTTTGTAAATTTCTTTTTTTTATAAATCTTCTTATTGATGACATTGTGCATATAATACAAATATATTGACACAATATTGAACAGAGCATTACATTGTTAGGGATGAGCGTAGGAAACAAGATCCATATCTATTGCTAATCCGCGAGTGTGTCTGCCTTTGAGGTGTACTCATTCCATCTGCGACTGAGTGCGTACGGGGACTCGCCCATGGGGCTCACAAATATTTCCTCTATATTCATTCCACAGTCCCCATATTTGTGACCACTTTTTAGGATATTCCCTAGATTCATATACTGTTCGCTCCCTCAACATGCACCAGTCCAGGTTCTTTTTCCATACTGCAATTGTCGGTGCTTCTGGCGCTCTCCAAAGATTAGCGAATTTACGTTTCGCTATCATCAGTCCCAGTGATAACCAGGTCCTTGCCTTACTGCCAAGATCAGACAACTCCCAGATATTCAGGAGGCACAATCCCGGTTTCGGTTATATTGGTATTTTTAGAATATCCCCCATGCATCGAGTTACTGCGGACCAGTATTGTTAAATGTGTGTACTTTTCCATATGATGTGTATGATTGTACCCTCCCTACCACATCCTCTGCCACAATCGGAAGTCTCCCTATAGCCCATTTTTACAAAAGCTGGACATGTCAGGTACGCCCTGTGTAGGACCATGAGTTGTATGAACTGTAGTTTTGAGGAGATTGCTGTCTCTCTAGGGGGCGCCAGGGCTTCCTGCCAGTCCTCCTCTTCCATACCCACTACATCTCGCTCCCACTGCTGATGCAATTTCCTTAGAGGATCAGTCATACTGTTGATTAATTTTTATTATGCCAATGAGATGGATTTCTGGGGCATGTGCCCGTCGAGGATCTGGGCCTCAAGCGGGGTGAATCGTACCAGCGATTCTCCCTTTGGTATGGCTGCTTGTAGCGCATGCCTAACCGGTAGGTATCTGAAATACTCATTGTCTTCCGGCTCGTATTCCGTCTGCAATTGTGCAAAGGGATTCACTCCCTCTTTTGCCCAGAGGTCCCGACTGAGTTTTTGTAAAAGTTGATTTGTGAACCCGGTGTAGAGCGTGTAGCCATAGTTCAGTCTACTGGTGATAAGGGCCTGGTTGACCGTGTGTGTGTTTGCTGTGTTGGACATACAAGTTTTGAAGTTGGTCCTGGTGGTGTGTTTGTTGTCAGTGATAGAGAGAATGAGCGGAGTGTCATCTGTGTAGAATACAATGTTGATTGTGTAGGAGCTTATGATGTGGGCAAGTGGTGCCATGTAGACGTTGAAGAGAGCAGGGCTCAGTGATGATCTTTGAGGTACTATGCCGATGATCTTCTTTGGTTTGGAGGCGTAGGGAGTGCATGCAAGCTGGAGGCTTTGTAGTGGTGCTGTTCTGTTGGATCAGGGTCCTTGGCACTGGTCATGATTCAAACGCAGATGGGCTTTCATTTGGCTTCCCTTCGCCTCTTCAAAATGAAATTGAGGGTAAAGGTAACGTTTAATTTGAATTTTATGTCTTTCTGCATTAGTGTTTAGAAGTAATTGACATGAATTACAGTGTGGCATGGTAGGAGGACATTGTTTTGTCTCAATTTTGTCAGCAAGAGTTTGAGATTTGGTGTAGTGTTTGCTTACCCCAGTTCAAGAGTTCCGGTAAGCACACTTTTTGTGGCAAATGGTGCAGTAGGTAAATGGGTACTTTGAATATATTGCAGTCTGTTCTATGCATGAGAAGAAAGTTGAAATAATGAAACATTAAGATTGGAATTTCTGAATTAAACCAACTTTGGCAAAGCCTGTAGCTCAAACCTTTGGGCCTTATTGGCTTTGTCAGTGTGTGGTGTATGTATTTTTTTAAATAGCTATACTTACCAATAGCTTCTTTAGTTTGACTAAATGGAAAAATGTCTATTGCTTCTTTTTGTAGACGTGCTCCCCACACATGCGGGTGCCTACAAGATGAAGCTGACACTTTTTTTTTTTTTTTTAGTTGCTGATCCAGCTCTGATCATCAAAAGTAAAATACCGCAAAGGTTTGATGGTGTTGTGTTTTTTTTTTTTTTTTGTTACCGGTGGGAACAACACAGGTGTTGGGCGGCGTGGAAGAACGCTGGCCTTGTGGGGGCTATACCAACAAGCAGAACTTGAAGCAACATGAAGGGTGTAGCGTGGAGCTAATGGGTTGTAGTAAGAGCATTGTGGCACACTGGGGAACAAAAGCAAACCGGTAAGAGTGTGTGAACATTCAATCAATTGGGAATTTTTAAAGCGCACAACTCACCGGTGAGGGTATGAAGATGCTGGGGTTGAGGGGGAATTCGTGCAGGTCTGTCTCAGCCGAATAGCCAGGTCTTGAGGCTCTTCCTGAAAGCTTGCAGTGTGAGGGTTCGTCTGATGCTGAGGGGTAGTTCATTCCAGGTCTTGGCCGCGATGTAGGAGAATGCTCTCCCTTTCGCTCTGCTGATGTTTGGGATTTCAACCAATGTCAGCAGAGGTATCTCTTGGGTGCGTAGAAGGAGATTCTTTCATTGAGGTATTCGGGGGTCTGGTGATGTGGAGGGATTTGTATTCATGATTGAGCAGCTTGAAGGTCACTCTTTTTTGGACAGGAAGCCAGTAGAGGTATCGTAGATGCTGGGTGATGTGGTCTTGTCATGGGATGCCGAGGACAAGTCTGGCTGCAGCGTTGTGGATGGTCTGGAGTTTGAGGAGTAGAGTTTTGTTGATTCCGGCTTAGAGGGCGTTCGCATGATCCAGTCTGGTGGTTATGAGTGCGTGAGTGACGGTCTTCCTGGATTCGGGGTGGGATCCATTTGAAGGTCTTGCAGAGTATGCGGATGGTCTTGTGCATGTGGAAGATACAGCGTTGACCTGTCTATTCATTGTGAGGGAGGGGTTGAGTATGATGCCGAGGTTGCGGGCGTGGTCCATGGGCGTGGGAGGGTTGCCGATGCCAGTGAGCCACCATGTGTTGTCCCATGCAGAGGGGGTGGGTCCGAGGACAATGACTTCCATTTTCTCAGAGTTGAGCTTCAGGCAGCTGCTGCTCATCCATGATGCTACGTCTTTCACTCCTTCCTGGAAGCTGTGTCTGGTGATGTCAGGTACCTTGGTGAGAGAGAGGATGAGTTGGGTGTTGCCAGTCCTTGTTGTCTGACGATGGTAGTGAGGGGGGCCATGTAGATGCTGAAGAGTGTGGGGCTGGGTGAGGATCCTTGGGGTACTCTGCAGCTGATCTCAGTGGGTTTGGAGGGGAAGGGCATGAGTCGGATTCTTTGGGTTCGGCTGGTGAAGATGGATCAGATCCAATCAAGGGCAGTTCCCTGTATGCCGACGTCGTGGAGCCTGGTGGTTAGTGTGAGGTGGCAGACGGTGTCCAGAGTTTTGGATCTGGGAATGGGAAGGAGCCGATGGGTGAGAAAGCAACACAGATGGGGGAGAAGCACACAGGCGTGCAAGCTGAGAAGAGCGGGACACTAGAGATAGAGCTCGAAAACAAATGCACTCCTGTAGAGTGCTTAAACAAAAAGAAAAAAGTAGCCTCTAAAAAAGTGAGCAGTAGAAGGACACACTTAAAGCGTCCATGCTCCAGGAAAGGGGGAAACACCGAAAAAGGAAGGCAACCCCACACCCGCTAATGAGTAAGAAGCAAGCTAATAAGAGTGAGATAGAAGTCTACCAGTGGTAAGTGCTGGGCGGGACTTTAAGACGACTATAAGGTAACAACAGACATCACATGCAGTGTATAGTAGGCAAGACTTCCAAAAAGATCTTTGGTTTATCTTAAGGGGGATAAATGAATGACAGAGGGGTTTGCAATGCGAGAGAGCAAGGCCTCTGTGTTCACAGGGAAGAAGTTCATTGCTAATCTTCTTTCTACTACTCCACCCCCACATCGTCTGCAGACACACTGTCCGCTCTCTCCATTCTTCTGTTATCAATATGTGTATGTATATTTATGCAGTGCTATAGAATGTAAAAATGATAAATGTGTTTGAAGCAGACCTGTTTTAAATCAGTTTGATTTGCGATGTAATCACATTGGCAGGAATGAAGAAACTGAATGAATAAAATCTGACCACATTCCCACCTGTAACGCTGAACCTTACTTTACTACTGTGCTGAACCCTGACTCTAAAGTTTGTCCAATGGCCCTACAGCTGTAGTTAGCGTCATGTTATTGTTGAGCCTAATCATATCTCCGACTCTTACCTTTAATTAACCATATCCCCTAACCGGATCCATTTTCATAACCATGGTCATAATCCAACCCCTACTGAACCTCAACCTTAATCTTGATGAGCTCCCCTGCCCTTTCAAACAAACTCTAAGCTGATACCTATCCCTAATCCCAACCCTCTGGGGCTGTAATCTTTTTTTTTTTGTCTCTATATAATAGATACTTTTACATCAATGCAACGTTTACTAGAGCTAAAGAGCTTTGAGGAAGGTAGCATGCAAAATTGACCTTAGGGTAAAGTGCAATTAAAGCAACATGTTGACCTGATAAGTCAGTGTACATCACCCATTAAAACAAAGACCCCAATAAGAAGAGTGTTGATTTGGGGTGAACACTCTTATTATTCACAGCTAAAGAGGCTATTCCTTTTCTCTCATATAAAGAGGCTATTTCAAAGGATGTTACGATACCCCGTTGATGACATCACATATCCTAATACAAGACGTAACTAAGGATATTGATGAAAAGGGACTAAAAGTGCTGTTGCTCTTCTCCCCTTTTGAAACCAGCAGAGTGCTGGGTTCAGGCCTTCTGATGTCCCTGTAGACCATCTCCACACTGCTCGGTGCTCCTTGCATTAGCTGCTAATACTTGCTTGAGATTTTGTCACCTAACCTCTTACATTTTCCTCCCTTCCATCAACAGGATCCCGCTGACCAAGTTCCGCACAATCCGACGCACTTTTATCAATGAGTCAACTGAAATCGAAAAACTTGTGGCTACTGGTGATCAACTAAAGTACAACCTGGGCTTCCCACCCAGAAAAGGTCCCACACCAGAAATCCTCATGAACTACTTGGATGTAAGCAACCAGTCTTTCCACTCTAAAGCTGCCAGGGGAGGTGTCCTGCATTTCTTCTTTCTTGCTCACCCCTTCCTCCTCTCAGCTGTGTATGAAAGCTGTTTTTATTTTGGGCTCTCTTTCTTCCGCATTACAATGATCACACCATGCTTGACATTTCCTACAAGTGAACGTGTGTGTTTGTATGGCTGTTTTTACATTGATTCTCCAGCAAGTCTTTTTCTTTAGCAGGCTAGACAGAACACTTTGGGTTATTTGTTTTATTTTTTGTGTTTGGGACTGGGAGTGGGAGTGGGGCAGAGTTTTAAGTGGAAGTATTTGGCACTTGTAGCACACTCTTGGTTCTTTAGGCAGTGTTACCCTGTGTGTCTGATAGGCACTTCTTTCAAGATAGACCCAAGATTGTTAAGAGTGCTTTGACTCTCTAAGAGACACAACACCACAAGACAGGCTTGTTGGAACAATTAGCTGCCTTGAACGCATATTTGAATACTGTCAATCTGTTGTAAAAGTGCTTTGCATGTTGCCAAAAGATTACCCATTAGTTGAATTCTAGATATCACAGGATCCAATCCTGGCACTGCATACATTTTCCTATCCCACAGCTGGTTACATGTCCTAGAGCAACCTCTTCATCCTACCTAATATTTCTAGACTAGTGAATAGGTGGGGCTCCCAGGATTAAAGGTTGACTGGAAGTGGGTTTCCTCCTGCTTCTTTTCTTGGATTTTCCTAGAACCTCCTGTCTTCCACTCATGTCACTTACCCAGGTAAATGCTGGCTGGAAGTATCAATCTGCCTGTTGCAGGACTGCACTACTTGCCTTGGCAGTGGCCTTTTCTAGGGTGGTAGAACGTTGGGCATGTACCCTACACAGGTTGCAGCAGGTGTTTGAAAAAGTTAAGCAGTTTTGGAAGCTGGTGCAAGTAAGTTGCACCCATCAGTCTTTGTTCCAAGACCTCTCACCCAATAAGTCTTCCACATGGCATCCTAAACCGCAAGGGGAAAGAGCAGACGTGTCTGTTGAAACTCTCAGAGAAACTGCTGATGTATTTGTAGTTGCACTGTCGTAGAATGTTTCATCAAGGGGAGCAGAGTGAAAGGCGACAATGCTCCCAAACTGCCCCGTATAAACTTTTACAGGGCATGTTGGCACAGCTTCCTGCATTTACTGCCCTGGGGATCATTGAGAGGCAGATTAGTGTCTATCGACAGGCGAGCATGTCCTTGAAGAGACATTCTATCAGCAGTATCTCCGTGCTACAATACACCTTCCTCCTTGACACATGTTCTTCCCCTTTTCAGCATACGTCTTTCTTTCATTCATTCCTTTTGGTTCCTCCTCTTCTAATCTGAAAATACTGACGCTCTGTGTTGCGGAACTTCCCTGTCCTCTGGCTCTTTGCTTCAGCTGCCACCTTCATTTACTTTTTTTGTACCACACGCCATATCTGGGCTCCCTCTTGCTCTCTGTATTTGCACCCCTTACTGTATTACTCTCACAATTCTGCCAGGCTGCCCTTTTTGTGGGAGCTCCTTTCTTGCCTCGCCTCTTCTTATTGCCTCTTTTCTTCATAGTTGTACATCAAGGAAGCGTTGGGTGTATGGAAGTCAACTATTCACTTTGATCTTCTTTTCCCGCTCTCAGGCCCAGTACTATGGAGAGATCGGCATTGGTACACCCCCTCAACCGTTCACAGTGGTCTTCGACACTGGTTCTTCTAACTTGTGGGTGCCCTCCATCCATTGTTCTCTGCTGGACATCGCCTGCTGTAAGTGTGGTCCTCGCCCTGCCTTCTTGAGCAAAGGAGTGGGAGGGTTGTAGTGTTAAATTGATGGCGGTTGGCTGGTGGTGGGCGAGAGCTATGAAAGTATTTCCTCCAACCTGTCCTCGCAGCTGGAGAGGAGCAGAGTTTGAGGAAGTGTATTGTAGCAGAGTGAAAGAGTGCAGCACAGCAGAGAATTGTTACCTGAAGATCACTGGTTCACACCTCACGGGTGCCTACGCTGTGCTTTTCCTCATTTCTGTATTGAGCTACCGTGTTCTAATTAATTGGGAAATAAAATCTTATCAGTCCGTGTACAGATACTATTCAATTGGTAGAGTGTGCTTTGTACACGTGTTGATTCCTCATATTCACTAACAATTCAAGGGAGCGAGCAAATGTATTTGAAGATGGGAAGTACTGCATGAAAGGGTAGTATGAGAATATGTTCTCAGATCCTTTCTCTGCACTTCTTGTATCTATTTTAACACCACTCTCATCTCATGTTTTTTCCCCTCTGCCTTTTTCCCCAATGCAGTGATACATCATAAGTATGATTCTTCGAAGTCGAGTACGTTTGTGAAGAATGGGACTGCCTTCGCAATCCAGTATGGAACTGGAAGCCTCTCCGGGTACCTCAGCCAGGACACTGTCGCTGTGAGTTTCAAGCCCACCCTCCCTTTTAAGGTCAGATGGGGAGAGGTCAAAGCGCTACTTTAGAACCTACTAGGAGGCTGTCTATTAGCAGTAGCGCTTGCAGTGTGCCGGAGTAGAATTGTGTCTAAGCTCTCTAACTCTTAATTGTAACATGGTATCTACATGTTTGAGGGACCGACTAGTTCCTGTATTCGCTTTGGGTATGTCCCAGATACTTTAGAGACTTGTTCTGCAGCCTCCCCTTTGGTGCCATTGTTGTCTTTCACCCTGTTCCGCTGGATGTTTCCCTTGATTCAGAAAACCTTTGAGTATGCGAACAGTCTGCTGTGAGGGGATTTCAAGGAGATGCATTTGTACACCACCTCCAGATACTGCAAGCTAAGAGGGTTCCACAATGTATATATTTTTAGCCCACAATTCACTATTGAACATGTATTGTAAACTCCAAACCTACTTTTGGCATCATCTTAACACAGCACTGTTGGAGAATGGTCATCAGAATTAGTCTGATCATTCAATATGTCTGTGAGAAATACATGAACATAGTTTGCCTTTTGAAGAGGGTGGGGGCTTGTTCAGAGTGTAGTTTGTACCAACAGGATGTTGGAAATACTTCACTTCATTGAATGCATTCTATTTAGTTAGGACATTATCTCTGATGGGTAGTTCTCCAAAATGTTTACGCTAAAATCCATGGTTAATCTTCCTGTGGTTTTCTTTTGGTCAGAACTTTGTTTAAGAGGTTTTAAACCTTTTTAATATGAGCAAATCAAGTGGATGCCTCCGCAGGAGCCTATTCCAAGAGGGGATGCCAATATGTGTTCCAGTGATTGTTCATATGATTTCTCAGCTCTGCAAACACTCGAAGACCAGACCTGTTTTATGATGGTACAGGGCATATCAGTTCGTTGTTTCTAAAATAATCCCACAAGCCATGCCTGTTAAGATCATTCCATTAAAAACTCATTAATTGGAGGAGGGGCCACCTCTTAATCCAGCGCTTCTTTAAGTTCAGTTCCAACAGCTGGGATTAGGTAAGCCACTTTACCACTGCTTGATTTTAGGTAAGGTATTCCTGGGGATATTGTCAATTGGATGGTGCAAGACTTTCAGCCAAGATATGATACACTGTGGTGTAGGCTGGCCTTCATTTGTAAGGCTTGCGCAGACGTGTCAAAAGTGCACCCCATTTTATGCAATTAAACTTGCCTTCCACTACTTGCAGTAAATGCTCAGCTCCTGGGTTAAACACTTTAGACTGGGATAAGCCAAGCTTACTGGTTGTAAGACTATATTAATGCATGCAACGACAGCATATTGGCCTTATCCAAATCTGACAAAATATGCAGCTGATACCCTTTTAATGTAGCCCCTTTCGTGTGGGTCTCATGAAGAACCTTTTTCTTTTGTTTGCACTAGCAAGCAAGAAGGAAACCAGATCATTCTACTTTGTGTAATGCTAGCTATGTCTTGTCCGCCACGTGAAGAACAGGATGTCAATTGTGGTCACATTGATGTATTAGGTTGGCAGAGGAATTCAAGTGATGCAGTCGTACTGATGCGTGGTCTAGTAGGGCTCAGTCTTTTGCTCACAACCCTATCGTGCAGTATGCCACGTTTTGGAGGAACCCCTCATCTCATACTGCATTTAAATGAGCTAAATAAAAGGGTGCTAAACCCCACCCCTATTTAAACCAGTTATTGGTGGGACTCCTTGGTGTAAGGATGCCATTCTGGATATGTGTTGTCCAATCGCTTGTCTTTTCCAGGATTGACTATGGCAACGCCACTTTGGCTGGCACCCCTAAAATCCATCTTGCACCAATTAAATCTGTCCTCAATTTAGCTGCGAGACTCCTCTCTGATTGTAAAAAATGTGATCACATCTCCCCGATCCTCAAAAATCTCAATTGGCTCCCAATAGAAGGAAGATCCACCTACAAGATTGCCTGCATCACTCACAAAGCTCTTCACCAAAACACCCCTTCTTACCTTACAACAAAACTACACAAAGCTGGTTGCGCCAGGTCCCTGAGGAGCACAAACTCCCTTGTCTTGATCCCACCCAGACTCAAATGTCAAAAGGCCCAATCCTGTGCGTTCTCTGGTAACGCTCCAACAATTTGGAACTCTCTCTCTAAGGATCTTCGCTGCAACCCCTCTTACCCTCTCTTCAAAAAGGAACTCAAAGTACTTCTTCTCAACAAATACTGGGGTATCTAATGTTACTGACTCTGACCATGTTCACTCCTTTCTCTTCCCTTGTCTGCTCCTCTTCCCACCCCCTCTCAATCCCTTCATTTTCTCACTCCCCCTCTCTTCACCCCCCTCTCTCTCCTAACTTTTAATATTCACGTTCCACTTAATTTTATCTCTGTTTCTTTGCCCCCTTAACCCTGTTGAATGCATTATCATACTGTAACTCTTTTTCGCTTAATTGTTAATTTTATCTCATTATGTTCACCATCCTTGTAAAGCGCTCTGATACTCTTGGGTCCAGTAGCGCTATATAAAACCTTTGAAAATAAAATTAAAATAAAAAATACATGGAGATGCTATGAAATGGGAAAAGTGGGCTGACGGCCAACCCTGGTTTGGACATTTTCCAGTTGGAACTCTTTCTCCATGTAGTGCAGGTTGGAACTCCACATAAGCATTATTATTACCCAAGATTTTCTGTTCATTTCCGAACCAAGTAGAAAAGGGCCAGAAGCAGGCACCCTATGCAAGTTCATTTGGTAAGTTTTGCCTTATTTACTGCTTTAACTGACTGCCCGCTCTTCCCTCTTCTGGAATAAATGTTTACAAGATTCTTTCTCCCGCACCATCCAATGGAGAAATACGTTTTTGAGGAGCAAGGTGGTGTCAATGACCTTTTTATAAATTAGCAAAATAACTCTCCATATGAATGACTTGGTGGGGGGAGGGTAGGGTGGTGCAGCAGGGGAGGGGAGGATGCATTGCCAGGAGCATTTCTAGAATGAAGCTAAAGGTTACCCACCACAAGAGGTTGACAGCTTCATTGAGTGACGGAGCCATTGAGGCAGGAATTAGTAAAACACGATTTAAATAGTGGTCATTATCAACCATACTATCCTGTTTTTTTTTTGTAGGTCTCAGTTCTGTCCCCAATGGGCACAAAACGTCTTTAATGTGATAAACCCGTTCCATTTATGATATGAAACGGTCTTCCCTCTGGAGTAGTTTGAGCTGTAAGAATCACCTGCAAAATGCTTGCTAATTCCGGTTTCCAAAACCAAGATTTTGTGTTTCCATACCTGTTTTCAAAGGCAGGGTTTCATCATTGAACTAATTTTGTATATTGGATTTTAGCATGCTGTGGACTGTTTGAAACTCTGACTGAGCACTTTTAACTTCACAGAACATCCAAAGTTAATAACGTGTTTTAGCAGCGTGTGTGGTAGTGTTGGAAAGTGTCTTGGAGAGTTTTACAGTAGGATGGAGGGGCGCAGGGGAGAGGGTTGTACAGTTAAGTGTAGGGGTATACAGTGGAGTTAAGTATCATGCAGTAGAGTAGAGTGTAGTGGAGTCAAGTGAAGTAAGTAGCATGTTCTAAAGTGTAATGGCATGGAATCGAGTACAGTGTAGTGGCGTAGTATACAGCGGGGTAAAGTGTTGTGGAGTGGTGCGTGGTGCGTGGTACAGTGAAGTGAACTGGTGTGTTCTAGAGGGTCAAAGTGTCGTAGAGTGGAGTAGAATAGAGTGTCATAGAGTGGATTAAAGTGTTGTAGAGTGGCGTGGAGTAAAATAGTGTGATACAGTATGGTAGAGTGGAGCGGGATAGACTGTTGTACAGTTGAGTGGCGTACAGTGCAGTAGTGTCTCATACAAAATACAGTGTAGTGCTCTACAGTGCAGTATAGTGTGGTACAGTGGAGGGGCGTTGAGTGGAGTATAGTGTTGAGTGGAACACAGTGGTGTGGCGTGAAGTTGGTTAGAGTGAAGTTGCATACAGTGAAGTGGTGTAGAGTGACAGTACAACAGAGTGGAAAGGGGTAGAATAGCATTATTTACTGTGTGAGTAGAGTACAGTGTCATGGAGTGGTGTACAGTGAATAGAATCGAACAGCTTAGAGTTCAGTGGCATAGACTGTAGTTGCGTATAGTGGAGTGGAGTCTAATAGTGTAAAGTGGAGTAGGGTAGAGTGCAGTGGTGTAGAGTTGAACTGTGTACAATGGAATGAGGTACAGTGTAGTGGCATAGAGTGGAATAGCATACTATGGTTTGGCATAAAGTAGAATAGCGTAGTATGGAGTGGTGTAGAGTGGATTTGCGTACAGTGGAATAGCGTATAGTAAAGTTGCATACACTGGAATAGCGTAGAATGTGTTGGCATTGATTAATTTCACTCTATCATCATTTGTAGAGTGCGGCACTTCATCCCTGGGGCTAGTGCGAAACCTCCGTTAAAAAGGCAGGTTGAGGAAACTGCTGGAAGAGGGAAGAAACTAGCAGAAAAAGGAAAAAAAAAGGGCAGAAAGACAAAACCGAGTAGAAAAGGGCATAACAAGTCATTCAAATTAGCAGAAAAGGCCAAACAGAAGGCAGAAAAACGAACCATAAAAGGCAAAGCAGAAGGAGTCAAAACAGAGGGCAGAAGGTAGATCGGCAGCAGAGGATAGCAGACTGAGGGCAAGCTGGACAGGAGAACCCTCACAGGGGAAGCCGCAATAGGAAAAGCATAGAGGGTAGTGTTTTAAAGGGTTGGGAGATAGTGTAGAATAGTAGACTGGGGTGGCGTAGAGTGTAGTGGCTTAAACTAGCGGTGTGCAGTGGAATAGCATACAGTAGAGTGGCGTTTAGTGGAGTGGTGTAGTGTGGAATAACATATGAGTATTACTGGCATAGAGTGTAGTGATGTAGAATGGAGTGTAGTAACGTGGAGTGGTGTAGAATGGAGTGATGAACAGTGTAATAGCGTGCAGTGGATTGTCGGAGTGGAATACAGTGGAATAGTGTACAGTGCTGTACAACGCAATGAACATGAAGTGGCGTACAGTGGAATAGCATAGAGTGTAGTGCCTTAAAGTGGAGCTACGTACAGTGGAATAGTGTACAATGGAATAGTGTGGAGGGGCGTGCATTGATGTCATAAAATAAAGTGGCGTAGAGTGTAATCGCGTACAGTGTAGTGGCGCAGAGGGGAGTGGCGTAGTTGAAACAGACGTAACGTGACAGTGTGTGAATAGACGTAGATGTAATAAGGCAGGAAAATACTTTATTCAGTGTAAATAGTAATGTTTGATAGTATATGTGCATTCTGTCAGTAGTGTCAAAGAGTTATACATTTTAAAATACACTGGTATGTATTGTACCGTGGCATACATTGGTATGTTTGCAGTATACCCTGGTACATGCACATAAGGCAGTATGGGGTTGGCTAATGGTTATGTTTACCAAACTTAATAGGTAGCCATTTTGCTTTCAGCACAATTTGGCTGTGTTCTGCGTTAGGCTCTTAGCTATAGTTAAGTAGTAGGTTTTATTGTTGTTCCCTTACTTTTATCACTTTATTAAAGTGCTAATAGGTAGAGGAATGTATTTATAGGTTTCTGTATATTTTTACAGCAGTTTAGAGAGCTGCACATTTTTTATTTTTTTAAGTGTCACAAAAATTTGTAGGTATTACCTCTGTAATCTATAGGCTTTTTTGTGAAGATTTAAATGTGTTTAAAATAGAAAATAAACATTGTAGTACAGTATATTTGTAATACAGTCTTTTTAAATGTTTAACATTTTTTAAATGTATTTTAAGTAAAGTGGTACATCTGGGGCAGTACCGCAGTACTACTTATATTTTTTTAAAAATATATAGAAACTTATAATTCGCTTTCCCTACCTAGTACCCCTTTAGTAAAGAGGTAATAGGTAGTGGAAGTAGCAATCCTAATATTTCTCTAAATCTAAAGGCATAACACAGCCACAGTGTACCTAAAAACAACCTGGCGGCCTCTCACTTTTGTAAATGCAGTCACATAATGCCTGGTCTTCAATTTGTTCCGCAGTACTTCTGCGAAATATTATGTTTTTTTAAACTACTGCAACAACCAATATTGTGAAGTTAAAATGCCTTCAAAATTACTTACCATGTTTGCCTGTAGAACCCAAAATGATCATCCGCACACCATAATGTCTAATCCTGCCAAATTTCATGTCAATTCGTTTAGCCATTTTCACGCTATGCGAGATACAAATGTCTATGGAAAGTGCTTTTGGTGGAAAAACACATTTTAGGAACAACCTTTTTATCTTTGAACCACCTTGACCAATCATTTCAAATTTCCATCCTCAATGTAGAAAATGCTAAAGGTCTGGAAAGCTTTGTGGCGATTCGTCAAACAGGGGCAAAGTTATTAGTGCCGAAAATTCAGAGGAGTTCGTATAACCAGGGCCACTGGAATTATGCGGCAGTAGAGAGAACTCCAATATTGTGATTTAGCCCAAGTGGGCAGTTATAAAACAAGTTATTATTTTATGGCTTCCCAATTGGGAGTGATCAGTAAATGAAGATTATTTATTATTGTGTATTTTATACAATTGAATAGCTTACATATGCAAATGTGGAGTTTTATGTGCTAAGGAATTTAATAAATAAGGACTTGATGTACAATGGAAGCCATAAAATAATAACTTATGTTTTATAAACTGCCCACTTGGGCTGAATCACAATATTGGAATTTTAGCAACGTCGGTATTGGAGGTATTTAGAATAATGTATATAGATGTATACAGATACAGATGTATATAGATTATAGAAGCCAAGTTGAAAGGAGAGAAAAAAAAAATATTTTCAATTTGATTTAAATTGTATACTGGTATATATTGTCAAATTTTGAGTATTTTAAAATATATATAGTGCAAGAAGTAATTCGATGTCTACACATCGGTATTTGATACCAAAAAGAACCGGTAGAGTCTGTCACTTTTCATGAGCAAGGAAGTGATGTGCCTTTTAAATTAAAGATAACTTGGCACCTTCGAATGTGAGCAAGCCTGCCTGGCAGCTGAAACACGTCTGCAGGAGCACGATTAGCACTTTAAAATAAAAGAAACTTGAGAAGCACCTTTTTGATGCCTTCGGTTTTGGTGCCCTAATGCGCAAAAGCCAAGGAAAAGTAAAATATATATTTTTGCTTTCAAGGCCGTAAATTGCTTGCCTTCAGCTTACTCTATTTCCATCTGTTATATAGAAAGTTAGCATATGGCCTATTAGTTCTTTTTGTTCTGTTCTTCTTTTGCTTAAATGCTCTATAGTCTTGCATCTTGAAAGTATTTACATTAGGGTTTGCACTATGTAAGACAGATTTGAAGTCTTTAGTAACTGATTTAAATTATTCAGCGCCCCCTCCTTCAGTGGGGATTTCCACTCCCTTCTGTTCTCCCATGTGTATACATGTTTCCACAAAAAATAGACTGAGACCGCATATGAAAACTCACATTTCTATTAATCTGATTGGGGCCTCCTGAGGGAATGTGCCTTGCAAATTATGTGCCTGCTGGAAGACCTTTCCTGAGCCCCTGGTTGTGAATCGTTTCTCTCAGTGGTGGCTTTTTTTTTCTTTTTCTAAAAAACGTCATCCCGTTGCTCAATCCTTGTATCGGTTTCTCAGGTTAAACATATCTCATCAAAGTAAAATATGTATGTGCTTCTTTTCTTTCGTGTTGTATGCTTAATCCATATATTTATTGAATTTGTGGAGCAACGAGGAGATTCAACAGCTCTGCAGCTTCCTTACATTTTTACTGAGGCTGCTAGGAAAGCAATGAAACTCATGTGCCCTGAAACCAATGAACATTGAGTGATGAAGATGTGAGCAACTAATACCTGGTATAACTTGCCCCCAATGTTATGTGTTTTTTCAGGTTGGCGCTCTCCCGGTGCAAAATCAGGTCTTTGGAGAAGCCATCAAGCAGCCAGGTGTGGCCTTTATTGCTGCTAAGTTTGATGGGATCTTGGGGATGGCGTATCCACGCATCGCTGTTGATGGAGTGACCACTGTCTTCGACAACATCATGAGTCAGAAACTGGTGGAAAAAAATGTTTTCTCTTTCTACTTGAACAGGTGAGGAATTTATTTTAAGTACTCGCCGGTTTCTACTCGACCCTACATTATCTAAATAACATGATTGGTTTTCTGTATGCAAGCGTGACCACAGAAAGCAGTAGCACATGAGCTAATTAAAGGATCTGTTATCCGGTGTGTAGTTTATGGAATTCTGATAGCCTGACTCCCAGGACGTATTGTTTGGGGTGAAGGACAACACGTTTTCATGTTTATTTTGTTCAAGTATGTCCAACCCCCTGCAGCACAAACCCTTTGGCTGCCAGTTTACAGTATCTAATGATGTATTGGGCATTGTCTGCAGTTAAGGTAATATTTGTATCCATATGTTAATGCTGTTCTAACTTGTATTGAAGGTTCATTAATGCAAAACCTTTATTATTGGGGTGAGTACGCTTAAGGAAATGCTGCAGACTGCACTGCTGACAGTGGTCCCAATATAAAAATGTGTACACGTGTGTAAAGTTATGAGGCTACGAATAATGCTCCCAGAATGTATTTGTAGAAGCCTGAAAGCAAGTTTGAGTTTTTGCGTTCAAATTAAATGTTCACAAAAAATGCAACTAGGCAAAAAAGTGTTTTGTTAAACTACTGTGAAATGTTAGGTACCATTTCTTTGAACCATCATCTAGTAAAATGTGTTGATGCATGCTAATATTCCCAAATAATTTTCATTATGGAAAATCAGTGCCACCAGTTTCAACAAGATTTTTAAACTTTTTTATTTGTGAGAACTGCCTGGCCCTCACCATTATATCAATCAGTGGCAAAAAACAATCCTATTTTTTGGTCTCGAAAAGCGCACCTTGCCACAGTAGTCCATGGCACTGAATAAAACGACTTTGTGTGCGGATATGTTCCTTGTGAATGAACAGAATGCTGTCATTCACAGTGAAGTCAGTTTATGGATAGCTAGAGAGACAGAATTTTAATAAGCACAAGATTTCTTGGTTAACTCAAGAGCAAATTAGAGGCCCAATTCTTAAATAAAGTGCACCTGTGGTATATGCCCTTCCATTAGTGCAGATTTACATCTTTCAAGAATTCAAAATACTTTACAAAAATAGGCCAGGAAATCGTACTCCTTGAAAACATTTATTAACTGTATTTTAGCAAGAGTTAACTATGCATGAGTAGATTTGCTGATGCGAAAATCTGTTGAGCGTTTAGAAGTTCACTTTCCCTCCAACCACTTTTTCCCCCCAACCGTGGAAGAAGGGTTACTTCTACCCTTCAGCCAATAAATGAAACACCTGTAATCGTGAGTCACCCCAGTTGTTTTGGATTCCCATCAAAGTCTTACAAGATCAATATTATCATTTGGTAATCCCTGGCGGGTATTGTGTCTCCTGACCATTGAGATCACAAGCATACCCTCTCGGATGGTTCGGGGTAGCGACCACAATCACACAGGTATCACAAATGCTGTTGATTCAATGGGAAAGGTGCAGTGCAAAAAGGAATAAGTGGTGATTTAAAATAGGATAGGGAACTAACAAAAGCAATTTTAATAGGCGTTGGCCCCTTCCTGATTAAAAACAAGAACAGACTGGTAAACTTATCGCATTGATAACAAATATCTGCGCGGAGACCAACATGTTTCAGCCTAAGAGGGAGTGACCTCGGGCTTTCTTCAGGGTCTCTGTTCTAGATGGTGCTACTGCCTGTATAAGTGTAGTAAAGTGTGAAAAATTATACAAAAAAACACACAAGTGAAAAGAGCCAGAAAAGGATATAGTGTTCCTTCTTCTGTGCGTACTCCTCTTCGGAAGCAGGTACTCGGTTACTGTAGTCGGGGGACAAACATACAAGTGAAGCACTTTCAGCAACCCTGGTCTGAGTATTACCAAGCATCGAGTCAAGAACTTCATCAACCTGTGATACTCACCCAGTACTTCCGGGGAGTGGACCTCACCTCTTCCTGGACCTGGCTCAGGATATGTGAGACCCCGCTCTACGGGAACAGAAACCGACCTCATGGTTATGTTTATGGAGGGATCAGGTAGATCTACTCTCATGCATACTACATGAAGTCAAACATGTTCTGGACGTAGAGTATACTGTCATACACCTGGACGCGCTCTCGTGTCAGTGCCCCTCATTGCACCCACCCGCCGCGAGTCCAAAAGGACTTGAGAGATGTTCTATTGACAAGGCTATGGGTTGATGTCAAACGTAGCCCGCCGAGGGTGCTAGCGGAGCTATCGTCCTACCTGTCCGTCGTTGTCTCGAGCTGTGACTGAGTCAGGGGGAGGCTCAGAACAGTGTTCGTCATTCTTACTTGAATGGTTAGAGAAAAAGTTCCCAACCAATCAGCCAGAGATACAACGACGTAACCTCATACTGAGGCTCGAACTACTCGATGACGTCATACTCAACATTCGGGTAGTTTCAGTGATATGCAAAGGACCCCGTGGTTGTTCAGTGGCCGGTCAAAATTGCCTGGTGGGGAAATTAGGAGAGACTGAACCATGGGATGTCGTCATTCAGTCCGTGTTGATCAGTACCCAATTTGTACACCCATCTTTGCTCTTTGCGAAATAGGAAGTTGGACACATCGCTTACATGGGTGGGGATGTGTGGTTTTTCAAGAACATGCCAATGGAAATCGTTTTCACTGTGATTATGCTCGATAAAGTGTTTGGTAAGTTTCGAGATATCTTTTTTGCAGCGGAATGTACTCTTATGTTCCTGCATTCTTACTCTAACCTTTCTGGTGGTCATGCCAACATATCGCTCGTTACAGATGCATGTGAGGAGATAGATAAGGTTGTTGCTGTTGCAATTGGAGAATTGCCTCAACTCCCAAGGTCGATCTGTCCCGATATCCACGCTAGTGATCTTAGAGGTAAGTGGACAGACAGAACAGTTACCACAAGGGTGGTGGCCTGTAACAGGTGGCAGGTCCCAAAGGGTGCCCACTTCTCTCTTGGCAGTGGTTTTGGGACGGGTATGTACCAGTCGATCTCTTAAGTTTTTGGAGCGTTTGAACGCAAATAGGGGGGATTCAAGTTTGTCCTTCCCGCTGTTAAGAATGCGCCAGTGTTTCTTGATAATTTTCTGAACCTTATTTGACTTGGTGTTATAAGTACTCACGAGAGTGAGTCGTTCTGTCGGTGGTTTGGCAGGTTTAGGTTCCAGTAGCGCAGCCCGGTGGTTGTTGGCTGCTCTTTTGCATGACCGATTCACCAGTCTTTTGGGGTAATGCCTTGCCAGAAGCTGATTGGACAGTTCACCGGCATGTCGTTCAAAACTTTCAGCGGTGGAGCAGTTCCTGCGGACTCGTAGGAATTGCCCAAATGGGAGGTTATCCCTTAGGGCCTTGGGATGTTGACTCTCATACAATAGGAGGGAGTTGCGTGCCATTGGTTTACGGTAGAGTTCGCTCTGTAGGCCATTCGCTGTACAGTAGATTGAAAGATCCAGAAAGGCTACTCTTTCCTTACTTATTTCAATAGTGAAACGGAGGTAGTCATTTTGATGATTGAGCCATTCGTGGAATTGTAGAATGGATTCTTGGGACCCTCTCCACACTAACAAGACATCGTCTATATATCTCTTCCACCAGATAATAGACGTGAAATGTGGGTTGCTCGCATGTAGGACCGTGGTCTGTTCAAATTTGTGAACATACAGGTTCGCCAGGGACGGGGCAAAAATACTTCCCATGCTGGTTCCAGAGATTTGATGATATATTCGGTCTTCAAACATGAAGAAATTTTCTTTCATTGCTATAGTAGCAAGCGACATGATAAAGGGTACAGGAGTGATGGAGTCAAGCTCAGATTCCTCCAGGATGGTGCGGACGGTGTCTAGAGTGGCATCCTGGGGGATCGATGTGTATAATGACTCAATGTCCAGTGAGACAAGGTAGTCAGTCTCTTGGCAAAAGTCAATTTCCGGGATTACCCTTAGGACATCAGTGGTGTCCTTCAGATGACATTGAGTCATTATACACATCGATCCCCCAGGATGCCACTCTAGACACCGTCCGCACCATCCTGGAGGAATCTGAGCTTGACTCCATCACTCCTGTACCCTTTATCATGTCGCTTGCTACTATAGCAATGAAAGAAAATGTCTTCATGTTTGAAGACCGAATATATCATCAAATCTCTGGAACCAGCATGGGAAGTATTTTTGCCCCGTCCCTGGCGAACCTGTATGTTCACAAATTTGAACAGACCACGGTCCTACATGCGAGCAACCCACATTTCACGTCTATTATCTGGTGGAAGAGATATATAGACGATGTCTTGTTAGTGTGGAGAGGGTCCCAAGAATCCATTCTACAATTCCACGAATGGCTCAATCATCAAAATGACTACCTCCGTTTCACTATTGAAATAAGTAAGGAAAGAGTAGCCTTTCTGGATCTTTCAATCTACTGTACAGCGAATGGCCTACAGAGCGAACTCTACCGTAAACCAATGGCACGCAACTCCCTCCTATTGTATGAGAGTCAACATCCCAAGGCCCTAAGGGATAACCTCCCATTTGGGCAATTCCTACGAGTCCGCAGGAACTGCTCCACCGCTGAAAGTTTTGAACGACATGCCGGTGAACTGTCCAATCAGCTTCTGGCAAGGCATTACCCCAAAAGACTGGTGAATCGGTCATGCAAAAGAGCAGCCAACAACCACCGGGCTGCGCTACTGGAACCTAAACCTGCCAAACCACCGACAGAACGACTCACTCTCGTGAGTACTTATAACACCAAGTCAAATAAGGTTCAGAAAATTATCAAGAAACACTGGCGCATTCTTAACAGCGGGAAGGACAAACTTGAATTCCCCCTATTTGCGTTCAAACGCTCCAAAAACTTAAGAGATCGACTGGTACATACCCGTCCCAAAACCACTGCCAAGAGAGAAGTGGGCACCCTTTGGGACCTGCCACCTGTTACAGGCCACCACCCTTGTGGTAACTGTTCTGTCTGTCCACTTACCTCTAAGATCACTAGCGTGGATATCGGGACAGATCGACCTTGGGAGTTGAGGCAATTCTCCAATTGCAACAGCAACAACCTTATCTATCTCCTCACATGCATCTGTAACGAGCGATATGTTGGCATGACCACCAGAAAGGTTAGAGTAAGAATGCAGGAACATAAGAGTACATTCCGCTGCAAAAAAGATATCTCGAAACTTACCAAACACTTTATCGAGCATAATCACAGTGAAAACGATTTCCATTGGCATGTTCTTGAAAAACCACACATCCCCACCCATGTAAGCGATGTGTCCAACTTCCTATTTCGCAAAGAGCAAACATGGGTGTACAAATTGGGTACTGATCAACACGGACTGAATGACGACATCCCATGGTTCAGTCTCTCCTAATTTCCCCACCAGGCAATTTTGACCGGCCACTGAACAACCACGGGGTCCTTTGCATATCACTGAAACTACCCGAATGTTGAGTATGACGTCATCGAGTAGTTCGAGCCTCAGTATGAGGTTACGTCGTTGTATCTCTGGCTGATTGGTTGGGAACTTTTTCTCTAACCATTCAAGTAAGAATGACGAACACTGTTCTGAGCCTCCCCCTGACTCAGTCACAGCTCGAGACAACGACGGACAGGTAGGACGATAGCTCCGCTAGCACCCTCGGCGGGCTACGTTTGACATCAACCCATAGCCTTGTCAATAGAACATCTCTCGAGTCCTTTTGGACTCGCGGCGGGTGGGTGCAATGAGGGGCACTGACACGAGAGCGCGTCCAGGTGTATGACAGTATACTCTACGTCCAGAACATGTTTGACTTCATGTAGTATGCATGAGAGTAGATCTACCTGATCCCTCCATAAACATAACCATGAGGTCGGTTTCTGTTCCCGTAGAGCGGGGTCTCACATATCCTGAGCCAGGTCCAGGAAGAGGTGAGGTCCACTCCCCGGAAGTACTGGGTGAGTATCACAGGTTGATGAAGTTCTTGACTCGATGCTTGGTAATACTCAGACCAGGGTTGCTGAAAGTGCTTCACTTGTATGTTTGTCCCCCGACTACAGTAACCGAGTACCTGCTTCCGAAGAGGAGTACGCACAGAAGAAGGAACACTATATCCTTTTCTGGCTCTTTTCACTTGTGTGTTTTTTTGTATAATTTTTCACACTTTACTACACTTATACAGGCAGTAGCACCATCTAGAACAGAGACCCTGAAGAAAGCCCGAGGTCACTCCCTCTTAGGCTGAAACATGTTGGTCTCTGCGCAGATATTTGTTATCAATGCGATAAGTTTACCAGTCTGTTCTTGTTTTTAATCAGGAAGGGGCCAACGCCTATTAAAATTGCTTTTGTTAGTTCCCTATCCTATTTTAAATCACCACTTATTCCTTTTTGCACTGCACCTTTCCCATTGAATCAACAGCATTTGTGATACCTGTGTGATTGTGGTCGCTACCCCGAACCATCCGAGAGGGTATGCTTGTGATCTCAATGGTCAGGAGACACAATACCAGCCAGGGATTACCAAATGATAATATTGATCTTGTAAGACTTTGATGGGAATCCAAAACAACTGGGGTGACTCACGATTACAGGTGTTTCATTTATTGGCGATTCGGTCTGTTACTGTTTATATTCCTATAGTACTAACTAGACATAGGTTTTATAGCAGCAAACACTTTTCTGGTTTCAGCTCCTAGACCCCTAAGTACCTTGTGTATAATTGAGTCCTTTGGGGACATTACTTAGGCATCGGTCTTTAAACGTCCCTCTAGCCCTCCCCTACTGTTTGTTTTGTTATTACTTCTACCCTTGTCAGGAGTAAATTTCCAACCTTTTCTCAGTATAGGTAAAGATTAGAGAAGAGCTGGTAAAATCCCCTAAAATATGCAAGTTAGTAGGATTTCCCAGACGCAAAAGCTCTTTCTACCTCTGGAACTATTGTTTAACGCTACCTCTAGCCCCAGTATGTAGATCTGTAGAAAGGTGGCAAAGTGTGGAAATTGCTAGAATTCAAACCCTACTATAGTATGAGCCCTGGCGTAATCAGAGATACTATTATTATAGCTCTTATATAATGAGATTGCTGTCATAATTTATCGCCGGATAAATTTCACACCACTGTGTTCTGTTTAGTCAGTTTGGCTGTTAGTAGTATGAGCAACCTGCATCACTGAAATTATGTTTAGCACTAGGAAACACCTAGTCCATTTACATTTATATACCTTGCAAACCGCTCACATGTTAGTTCCTTGATTTATACAAATCTTTGACTACAGACTGTAGAGTTGCCACTTAGATAGTGCTGATTTCACATACAATAGAAAATAAGACATTTTGTAAAGCTATAAAGATTCCATTGACTGGAAGCAGCTAGACTCTCCCACTGGTCACACAGCCATCAAATCACATACCATTGAGTCATTCCTTTGCTTAAAGTTCTCACCAATTCGGGTCTTTTGATAAATCTCCCATGTTGGAAGCTCAATCAGTTAGGATCTGTCATTCGTACTTGAGTCCTTGACCAACTTAGTGATTTTGACATAGAAGAGCTTTATCTCTGATTTTGCAGAGCCACAAACATGTTTTGAATTGGTATTTCAGATGGTTGAAAACAGCTTTCACTACAGTTTTGATCTGGTAGGTCACAAGCAGACCCAGCATTCATGTTGCACAGATCACCAAACTGCCCTAGACTGCAGAACTCGCTCCCCAGTTGTACAGAGGCTAAACCTAAGAGAATCCTTAGAAAGCAGAGTTACCCCTCTGGTTAGAAACATCTCCCAGGTTCAGCCTTGTACAGTTACACTCATATCTCTCGCTCTCTCTCTCTCTCTCTTCAGATGTCATTTGTGTTGTGTTTTCTACGTGATGCCGGTCTTTGTTTTGAAAGGTAGCAATTCATGTGTGATAACAAGTCTCTTGTTTTTGCTGTTTAGGAATCCGACCACTCAACCTGGAGGGGAGCTCCTCTTGGGAGGCACAGACCCTAAGTACTACACTGGCGATTTTGATTATTATAATGTCACTCGCAAAGCATACTGGCAGATCCACATGGACCAGTGAGTACCACAAAGGGACGGGCAATGGTAATGAGGGACTTTGAGAGACCTTGTTGTGGTGTCTTTGGAACATGGCAAGTAGCCCGCTGCATAGAGGCTATAGTAGTCCAAGAAGGTATGCAAGGTCATACCATGGGAGGAAATAAGGGTTTGAGGGTAGCTTAATAGTAGAAGGACTAATTTGCATAAAAAATCTGAAGCAGGGCAGGGGAAGCTGTGAGAGATTGTGTCTCTTGGAGAGAGTGAAGAATCCCACTCATTGGAAGTATGAGCCATCGCAGGGAATTAGTGAAACTCAAACTGCTCCCTAAGGAAGATGTATTGAAGGGCTCATTGAAGGGGGCTGCAGACACTGGCTCTCCACAGTAGCGCTCCAGAAGAACCAGTAAAGAGAGGGTCTTAGCAGAGAAGAGGAAGACTGCAGCTTTTATGTTATAATAATGTGAGGTGTTGGCATCCTGGATCATGCCTGTGCTTGTTCATAGATGAATGAGCCGGGATCATCACACCATTGTTGGTATTTCCTTTGTGAGCCGTAGGTTTTCTTGTGGTGCACATGTCTTGCTAGCATGCAGCACATTTTTAACTGAAAGGGGCTCTACTTTGAGAAGTGACCTCACTTCTTTCATTTCTCATTCTGTGCTTTGTGTAGGATGAACGTTGGGGACCAATTGACCATCTGCAAGGGTGGATGTGAGGCCATAGTGGACACTGGTACCTCACTTATTGTGGGGCCCTCTGAGGAGGTGACCGCGTTACAGAAGGCAATTGGAGCAATACCGCTGATTCATGGTGAGGTAAGTGTGCATATTGTGCCTAGTAGGTGTGAGGCAAATACGAGAAAGATCGTTTGGGATTCTTGAAAATTGAAAGCTTCTAAAAGGGTTATAGGCTTGGGGCAGTCGGGGGGCCTTAATAAGTGGCCTGTGACTGAAATGATCTTCCACTTGAATTCGGAGTCGATTTGAAATGTTCTAGAATACTAGCTTGCTTGTGTCCTTCAGTCACCGCCTTGCAGTTATTTCCAGGCTCTTTTGCCTTCTGTCCTGCTAGGGAATTTTGTACAGAATTGGGTGGTTCTGGGCCGGGCCCTGCTGTACTAGGCAGGCAACATGAAAATCTACCTTGATGATGCTTTTGTTGCTAGTTTGGATTGCTGCTGTTGGAGGTGGCCTGTGTCGTTCCTCGTGATCATCTGCTCGCACTGGATTGGCAATGATGACTTGAGTACTCAAGGCTCTGCACCTCTTCCACAACTTGGACTGGGCAGGCTGATCCTCCCACCCTCCTTGGTATTGTGCAGTCAGTAACTCTACACCCTAGACATGGGTCTTGTGTCTGCTACCTTAGCCAGTCCGACCACAGGGGTTCAGCGTTGACCACAAAGGCTTTATTCAGCCGTGCTGAATGTGCGTTGTGCTGCCTAACTCTGCCTACCTCTTGTGATGGTCCTTAGTTGAGACTTGCTCTTGGCTAGCTGCTGTGATGGTGACTGTGGATACCCCGGATGCCAGGTGCTCCTCTCTGTGTGGTTGTCGTTGATGCATTGACTGCCTTCAAGACTCCCTAATATCGAAGAGCAAAAGCCCTGGCAACAGGCTATGACTCGGCTGTCATTAAAAGGGTATTTATTAAAAAACACTTGGGTTATCATGCCTTTGGCTTCTAAGGAACACCATGTAATTTTAGGGACATCCATACACTTCAAAATATTTTGGAGGGTAATTTAAGCCCTTTTTGTAATGCCATTGCCTACAGTAGGTTCAGTTTCATGGTTTGAGGATTTGCAAGTGTACAAGGGTGGACAATATGACGTGAAATTGGTATAGATCAGTGAGTGCCCCCTCCTTTCACACAGGTCTATTGCATTTCACTGAAAGCCATTGACTGCAGCTTTCTTCTACTATAGCAAGAGCCTGCTCACCGATTTACCAGTAGAGCATCGGGAGGCCACTTAAGGAGACAAACATGCTGCAAGCTGAAGAAGTTCAAAGCTATGCATTACTTCAATATGAATGTGCTCATTTTCATCTATAGACTTCTACAAATTGATTTGCCTGAAGAGACACTTACATTTTTTGCTAGTAAATGGAACTGAGGCATAGGTAGGAAATCAGGTGGCCATGATCACACGCTAATCCGATGGAGAATCATGAGTTTCAACCCAGCCCTTGAGGTTCAGAATTGTGTACTCTGCCATTAGAACTTATTTCGTTTTAAGCAACCCTTCCAGCAAATTGATTTTTCCAACACACTACATTCAAATTCCTCATTCTCAGCGCAAGTTAGGAGTCTTTTGAACTTAACTTTATCTGCTATGGATGGATAGGCTATTTGTATTTGTTAAAAGTTGCCTGTGTGCATTTGTGTGTGTGCAACACACAAGATTGAGTGCAAATAATACTCATTTTATTTATAAATTGATTTTTACTTTTACTTTCCTATCTGTCATTTGTCTATATATTCTTACTTTCCAAACTTTGGATGTATAGTAAATGAATAATACTTCAGGGTGGTATGATGTGGTCTGCACCAGTTCATTCAGTAGACCTGTATTTCTTTCACCCTCCTTAGCCTCCCCCCTCCTCTTCCCCTGGAAGTTTAAGAACAGATACTCCTTTAGTCATCTCTGCTGCCAGCCTAGCTTCCAGAGAGAGGAACATTGCAAATGGCTCCACTGATGCTAGCAGCCTGTACAACAACCTGTCCAAGAAGAAGCCCAACTCTAGGTTTTGTCAAGGCTGTTGTATAACACTCTAGTTTATGCAAATTCCTCTTTAGAGATCAGCCAGTCGTAGCATCCTTTGACAGATCTGCCTCCTAGCTGAGACTGAGATGTGTCCCTCGGGATCCTCTACTTCAGATGTCATTTCATGATCTTATCGTTCTGAGCTCTTGGAAGACATTTTCACCCATGGAGTTCTCCCACCAATGTCTTGCTTCTGGGTCTAAGATTTCCTCTGTCAATTCATGAATCTCCAGCCCCAGTACTGTGGCTGAGAAGATCTGCCACTAATCCTGGGTCTATTAGTCCTAGTGGTGTCAAAGTTCATTTACCTTCGATGACTGGTCGGTCTTTTTGTCCTGGTTTCCTTCCATTAACCTCTTCTTTCTCTGGTCTTGTCTCAGTTGTCAATCTTAGTCAAATAGGGCTCTTGTTGGATCTCCTGCCTGAGGTCTGTGTCTAACAATGTGCCCCTGCTGACATCTGCTGGTTCTAGAAGTTGCATTTTAGAATCTATCCAAGTGGACCAGGCCCAGAAGTCCGTAACGTCTTAAATATTTGTCACAGCATCTCTATCTTTGCGTGTGTTTAGTTGGTTTACATGAGAATCAGCCATTGGCACAGCATTGAACACCTTGTATAATGTCCATATGTCAGGGGATCCAAGCAACCAAAATGAGAATAAATCTCCTTTAAATGTTGCCTCCTCCGTGGATGTAGATGAAATATCAATGCAGTATCAAAAATGTTACTCACTTACTTGGTGTATGGCTCATCCAGTGTTGAAAGCCTAGGTTTTTTTTAAACTAGTCTTATTTGTTTTGCTTTCTCATTGAACAAAAATTTGAACTTGTGTATATCCTTGTTTATGTGGGTTCCCGGGCATAGTAAATACTCAGTCCTTCAAACTCACCCTAATCTGTCTAATTAGAAAAAGTAAGCAAACCATCACCTATGGTGTTTATTTATATTATTCCCTGCAGTACATGATTCCTTGCGGTAAAGTTGCTTCCCTGCCGGTCATCACTTTTATCCTTGGAGGCAAGCCCTATGCAGTCACCGGAGATCAGTATGTGCTTAAGGTAAGTCTAAACCGGTTCTCTCTCTTTTTCAACTCTTTGTACGTTTGCTCACAGTTACTCAGGTTAACTCGCTGTTCTCAACAAGAAGCTATTAAGATGTCAGTTTGTGAAATTTGCCACTGTATAGGCTGTTGAGCACTTTAGTAAGGTACAGCATGAGCAGCAGTTTAACACACTCATGCATCATGACCAGCAAGTGGCATGTTTTATTAATGCACAAAAGAGCTACAGCAGGGTCAATAACACTGCAAATGTTCATCATAGACTGAGATGGTACAACACTGTCAGCGGCCACACAAGCCGCCCTAAAGCTCAGAAAGGGCACAGCATAGGCAACAGCAGTGTGAACTTCTGCACCCATTATATCAGTCTACAGTTGGACAAGGACATACCTACATAAATGCACACACAGGTGTTCAATAATTGCAACAGAATAACCTATCTTCAGGACACTCAGGACTTTCTAGATAGACGTCTGGTCCTCTCTCCCTTCATTGGCCTCAATCTGGCCTATAGAACTCCATTAAAAGTAGGGCAAGTTAATGTAAAGAAGCCTCCTAATGCCTTGTATAGTGAGGCTATAGAACCAGATCAAAGACTCCCCGAGGAACGCACATGGCACAGTAAAGAGTGGGCTTGGTGTATTGAACAAATATAGGTTTCCAGAAAGGTTTATTCCTAAAACAAGATTGAGTATCTTGAACTGTATTTCCATAGTATAACTGGTGACCAGTTTTTTGTGTTTTAAAAACTTTCTTTCATCCATGCTACCGGGCAAAGCAAGCTAAGGAATAATTTGATGAGTTGGTTTTGTCTCTATTTCTTTATTGTTTTTCTAATTTTAAAAAATATATAATGCTATACCTCTATAAAGAGATTAGCAACTCTTATAGTGACTCCATTGCCTTTGAAATTCTCACATGCATAATTTACTAATTAAAAAAGAGATATAACGTGCACTGGTGAAATCCTGACTTATCAGATTATACATGTCTGTTAATTCTTTACTGCTACTTCATCCTGGTTATTTATTGACTTGTCAAGATCTTTACCATCGTCTCTCTGCACCTGTCTGTCTCCGCACCGTAGAAAATGGTGATGGCTACTTCCTTGCTCACTAGTGGCTGGACTTCTTAGTAACAGAAAACTATCACCGACCTACTTCACTTTTGACAAGGTCCCTGAAATAATTTTTGCTGTAAAGCTCTCGACTGGTCTAAAGGGACATCTGACTTGATCCCTGGCACCTTGGCTTTCCCCCAGGATTGGCCACAAACAACCCTCGAGATACAGCATGAGGCGAACTGGGACACAGTGTAGTTAAAAGAAGTAGTAGTCATTATTTAATTGGCTTTGTCTACTGCATCCATTACAGAGAATTGTGCCTCTCTGAAGATCAGGTTTGAGGAAATTGGAATTGTCGAGACTGTAACTGGTTCTCATCCTTTTAGGAGGTATGTTACCATACCACCATTTCAATCGTAGATATATAGTTCAGTGTGAAGTCCTCCAGGGCTCTTCATTGTCCCAGATGCCTTTTAGTATATACTTGAATCCCGCCTCCATGAATTAAATCATTTGGGTACTCTGTATTAAGCTATTTTGATGATACACCGGTTAATCATTGGACATGACCAGAATGTGCCAGGCTCCCTTTCCAGTGCTGGAAACTGCATCTTTTATTCAAAAATCGATGACCAAAACCTTTTTGATGCTAAAAGAAGCAAACCCAGATGTCGCTGTTGGGCATAAATAAACATTGCTGGCAAGATTGCATGTGGGCTGCAACATTGGGCCCTTCTCTAGTACCAGCAGTTAAGGTCAATTAACTGGGTGTAATGATAGATGAAGCCTCTTTGAGGACAAATCAGTGAAGTGTCTCGGACTGATTACTTTTACTGTATTTATAATGGCCTGACAGGAACCACTCTGGAGACACTTGGATTCAGAATTTTGCATTGAGGAAAGCAGCAGGAGCGATTTAAAGGTTTGTCCACTTAAAAGCCGCCAGACATAGCCCACAATACTTTGCATGAGGTACATCCTCTTTTACAATATCAACAAATACTGTCTGAAGATAGATTTACGGGAGGCGCCTTTTCTAGAGCTCACCTCCCCCAACTCTGGCTTTTTGTTTCATGGTGAAAGGTCTCTCAGAGATGTGGTCCCCAAGATGGGAAATGAACTCTCATTTGCAAAGGATACATAGATACTTCTATTTTTCAAAGTTGTTGGAGACCACGTTTTTGAGTTAGTCCCCTTTCCTTTTTTGTAACAATCACAGAACAATGTGATGGTGTAGTGCCTAACTTGGCACCTAGCCAATCTTCAGCAAGCACTAACCCTATTTGTGGTCACCAGTGGGGTTTATTCACCCTCGGAGTGCCAATTAGAATGAAAGTGGAAGCTTCACCCACTTATTGTGGCATGCTTCATGATTGTCTAACTTATCCTACCCTGGTAAGATGATTCTCAACTCCACTTAATTACTTGGGAGTTCTTAAGAAAAGTATACTGCACAGAAAGATATCCAGATCATCAAAAAATAACTTGAGGTAGACCCAGAGGTATACCTTTATTATTCAGTACCTTGGATACGGCTAAAACACAACGGGATGGTATATAGGTATAATGACCAATCCATTCGTATTAGGCCAACATGTTTCTGCCCTCTATAGTGCCGTTATCGGTCAGGGACATTCGTCAGGGCAAATGGTATCACAGTTTCTGCTTCTTTCCCTTACTAGAACAAATGTGAGGTGCATAGCTTTCGTAAATAATGTTTCTACCTTTTCAACAAAAAAAGTTGTGTTTCCTGCACATAGGAAAAAAATTATTTAATTAGGAAATAATGGAGGATTAAATTCTGGCAATCCAGTGATATTTCACATGCAAGGTGTAGATAGAAAACACATAAATGCTCATGTAAGACAGCACTACAAACACAGGCAGAACACTTGTGTAAAATGAATACATGCTTAGCCAAACTGGATACTAGTTTACCCTAATTACTGAGAACTAAGGTTTCATTGTCTCGTTTTTATGCCTCTTAAGTGGTTAAACTTGGATGTTAAGTCTTTGCTGGCGCCATGATGCTTCTTGAAGTAAATGCTGCTCTCTGTAAATTCGAACTAGAAAGACTCTGCTCTCATGCTAATGAACTCTCTCTCTCCCCTATGTTTTGAATTGTGTGTATGAAACGAAGGAATCTGCTGTGCCAGCACATCTCAGTGCATCGCTGTGCTGACATCCAAATATATCCGGTTGTTGCCCATGGGCGACATCTGTTTTAACGAGGACTGGCTGTGTGAGAGAGAGAGGCAGAGATGGCTGCACAGTTCTTGTAACTTCATCTTGAAAAAATAATGTTTTTGCCAGTAAGACCTACCGGCCTATAAGGTCTAAGATGGCTGACTTGCACTTAGAGTATTAGTTAACACCTTTGTTGTTTCCTGAACCTCATTGTTAGTCACATGTACATGTTTCACAATCTAATATTGCAGCTGTAAATTACATCCTTAGATAGCCAACAAATATTAAATATAGGAATCAACCAACCATAGATCCTTTGTAAATCACTTTCCTTACTCTTCTGTGAATGTTCGATTTTATTTATTGAGATACATAATCCTTCTTGAAAAACAATTACTCCACATATATCCCTTCCCACTTGGGACAACATGAGCTGCAGTAGTGTAGTTTCATTCCCATTGAACAGTAGTAGCAGTAATGGATGCTTGTCTTCTACACAAATGGTCTTGGGCAAGGTAAGTTCTTTATGGGGACCCATCAATTTGTAGGCATAAGCCAAACACCTGCCCTGACATCGTCTGATTCTGGGGAATGTCATGAGTGAATAGTTCAGTAGTTTACGTTTAGCCCTCGCGGAGCTCTCAAGATGGCCACGTCCACACACAAAGTCTCATCTAATCTAGGTTTTAGCTTTGCATTCTGTGACTTGTAGCTCTGCTTCTCCCACTACGCTCTGTTCTTATATGTCGCAGATTGCAAAGGAAAAAATCTGAACTGCATGAGCTTGGAAGCTGGAGTAATCTGGACCTAGTCATACTCTGCTGCTATATTTAAAATGTTTTCTCTTTTTTTCATTCTCCCCACCCACCCTCATCCCTGCTCTAGGTATCTCAAGCAGGACAAACTATCTGTCTGAGCGGCTTCATGGGTTTGGACGTTCCCCCGCCCGCTGGGCCACTCTGGATCCTGGGTGATGTCTTCATTGGCGAGTACTACACCGTTTTCGACCGCGACAATGACCGTGTGGGCTTTGCTAAGGCCCAATCTTTATAAGCGGCTGGTCTTCACCAAATCACATGACCAAATCACTACCACACCAATCTCAAATAGGTTTTTTAAATTTTCGAAATTAGGAGTGGCTGCGCTTTTTGACTTCCTAATATTTTCTTAAGATTGATGGGTTGTTTTGCGCTTCCTTGGACCATTAGTTAAGATCCACAGTCTGTCACCTGGCTCTGACCAGGCCATGGAGTAGATGCTGAAACATTGGTCTTGTAAAAGTGTGGAAAATAGTTTGTCAGTTTGATTAATTGAACATTGGCACATTAAAAAAAAATGGATGCTTTTAACAAGTTTCTAGACTAGACCTAAAGGAAGAATTTTCTACTGATGAAATATACCAAGCGACGCAGCGCGATGCTGAAATTCTTCCCTGGCCGAAACAAACCTCAATGATTTATAACCTCTGAATTCATAAAGTGGCTCCAAGAACCAAGGAGTCTCAACCTTTCCTCCCACATATGGTGGCATTTGTGTGATAAGATTATGACTGCACACATTGATTAATGTGCAGATTCAGTAATTTGTACAAATTGTCATGCTATGAAGTAGAGGTTTGCCTGTGATTAAAAAAACAAATTGAAGAAATATCTTTTTTTTGAAGGGTAAATGTGCACTGTGTGAGGAAAAACACTGATTTGTGAACCCTAGTAGAAATATTGACTTTTTTTTAATTGTATCTAAGCAAAGCCCTTCCTTCCACATTTGTCACTAATACTGCTCTCAAAATACTGCATTGAGGTGAGAACAGTAGCCTTATCACGCATAAGGAGATGCCTCTAGGCTCTGCCCCCACAATATTGCACCAGAGTGATGATTTTCCCAAAATGTTGTCTCTGAAAAGCAGATGGAGATTGGGAGGTACCGATCAAATTTCAGGCCAGCGTCTATTAAAAGAACATTAGAGCTGGAACATCATTGCATGTCGGACATGCGTGTTGTGACTCAGACTGCGCAGTCGCACATTTCAGAGGAGCAGCCCTGCTTGGAAATCCTGGTCTGCCTGTGTTCCCTTGGGACAATCAGCCTGTGGTAATCTCTGCACTTATAAGAAAGTGAATGTTCTTTTGTTTTACTGTTGTTAATAACACGCTGAGGAAAAATGAAACTATGAATAAAGCAACTTTAAAGATGTGCTGAAAATATAAAGGTCTTTCATATTATTTCCTTGGTTTGAGTGTGAAACCTGAGAATACGAATGTGTGTGCTCTCATAAAGTCTGTCCCACACCCCCATCTCCAAGCATTGATCTGAAACTGGATCCAAGCCATCCAAATTCCCATGGAGCTATTTAGGACATCAGCGGGACATCTTGGGGCCTATGTCTTCTCTATTCATCCTTTGCACTGTGTCACTCAACCTTGAAGAAGTAAATGCTAGATGTGAGAATGCTAGCCATCAACGCCTAGCTGGTACCTTTGCTGATGGTCTTAAACTGAGATCAGGGATTGTCATTTCCGAGGCTATTAACAGATCTCCCCGGAAGTCCGCCCTGGGAATGTAACTTACTATTACAAATTACATTCTGTTTACCTATAACCACGAGTTTATAAGAAAAAAATGAATTGGATTTCAGTTCAAATAAATATGATGCTGTTCTTTGATTCAGGTACCTGGCTGCTAAAGACTACTGAGCACTGTTATTTTTAGGGCGGATGTGACTAGAGGCAAATTGCTTTGCATACTCGAGATGTCTCGAAGTTTCATCATCTGCCTTTTATCCCATGCTAGGTAACACCCCATGTGTCTACTGTCTCCCTTGCACCAGCACTCCCAGGTTACTTATGGTACTACCCCCTGAGTTACATGAAATGTTTTCAAGGAATTATCTCGCATAACTTCCAAATGTTCACTGCAGCAAATATTTTTGAAATGTGTAATATTGAACATATTTAGACATTTTAATGAAAATTACTTCATACTCACGTGAGAAAGTGCAACTGTCCTCCTAACAGCTTACCCGCAGTTTCTCACAAGTCAAGCAGTCACCTTTTCAATATGTAAACAAGACAGATCAGATTTTAAATGGCTAATATTAATTTCATTCCTTACTGTATTTTCGTCGTGTCACAAGGGCCTCCATCACTCGTGCATAAAAATAAATGCATGTCGACCACCTCACATTTTGTGCATTTCCTTCATTCCCTGAAATAAAACAAATTCAGGAATTTTCAGTGCTCAATAGCTTAAGCCATTTCATAGGTTTAATATTAGCATGGCTTACTAAAACAATTATTTATTTTTAAATGTATTTGCTGTTTTACATAGCTTTACATTGTTATCATGCATATACACTTAAGGTTCGTTATACTACATCATATTTAAGACCTGAGGAGCCAGTTACAATTAAGCAGGAAAGGCAGTTCATGGAAAAATCCTCTTCCAACAGGCAACCAAAAACTAGGGTGAGGGCAGCTGGAACTGCCCATCACAATGAAGCTGCTGCCGGTCATCTTCAAGCTCACCTGCCATTCATGATGTCACAAATAAAGGCAATCCCTCCATTGTAGAGCTTTTCAGGCTTTATTTGTTGTTAAGACCTTCTTTATTGATTTCGTCCGAAATAACAAAAAAAGATATATCAACAATAGCCCTCATCAACCATTTCGCAGAGAGGATCAGCCGATACAACATAGGCAAATCTGAACTCTAGCATTATACCTAGATCGAGCTCCTTCATGAATATACGATTAAAATAACAAAATACCAGTCAGCCTCTGGACATTCAACAAGGCAATGCCACACCCCACAGAAACGTAATTAGTCACCCTCTGTCGCGGCATAGTCCTCTTCATCTGTTGAGTATAACATTCGAGATCCCCCTGGGTCTGTCCATGAAAAAAGCCAGGAGTTTCGTCCACAACCCCAGATCATCCCCCACCTTATCGCGCCTGCACTGCTTCACACATACTTACTCTGCCACTGCCCATTCAGCCACCTCTGCCACCCAACGCTCCACACTGGGACTCACCTGACCCATCTAGTTGATTGCCACTCTATGTCTAGCCGGTAGTAGCAACACATGCACAAACTTAAACGCCATTTTCTAACCGTTCTGCCTAAATATGTCACCCAACAGGCAACCAGTAGGGTCTGCATTAAAGGGAACCTGCTCTCCCGAGCCACCACACTCATTCAGAATGTATGCATAGCTGGGTAAGCCAATGCCAAATATAAAAAAGAGGACATGGGTCCGGCATCTGGGACAACTAACCGACCTACTAGGGTTCATTTCATGTAAGAGCACTGGCGTGCCATACCTGCGATGTAGGAAATGAAAATGTGTAAATTTAGATCTGGCATTATTCGATATGAACTTCACCAATGCACACATTCTTGCCCATTGCGCATTCTAAATAGTATCCCCAGGTCACACGGGCAGGGGATGGAATGCACGACCGATCAGCTGTCATTGCTTTGTATAGGAAAGAGACCAAGTGGGGTCCTCTGCCTAATTCCAGCAAGCACTTAAATGTAAGTGAGGCGAATGGAGTCATGGGGAAGGAGGGCCATATATCCCGGACTAAAGCTGTAACTAGCATGTTGAAGGAACTGTCCCTGCCCTATGCAAAAACTTTGCTCTGCAGCTTCAAATGTGATAAACTCTTCATTGGGGATTAGGTCCCCCAGCGTCTGTACCCCCAAGGAAGCCGTATGTTTAATAAGGTATGGTACTGGGGCTGCATCCCTGCCCTCTTCCATCCCTTCCCACCTCCCCGCCATTGGAAGCTGGGAAAGAGACTGGCCCTCACAGCATCCTGTGAAAGGGACTTCTCCCAATTATCCCCTCCAAAAGCCAATGTGCAGCGTGTTGGATCTGGAAGGCCAAGTAATATTGCTCCAACTTGGGATCCACTAGCCCCCTGGTGGCTGGAAGAGAAATTCCCTATCCACTCTACTACATTCCCCTCCCCAGATAAGCGAGGTAAGGAAGCCTCCAAAAGTAAGCGTGTGGATAAGTGTCAAACGTGTGCTGCATGGATTATAAGTCATCAAAGAGAGAGGGAGGGGAAATGTAGCGAATGCAGTCTTAGTCCCCAAATATATAGCTTAAACAACAAATTAGTGTAGTTACTGTAACCTCAACAGAGGGTGCATGGGATTAGATATATAAATCTTTTGGATTTATATAGAAGGTCCTCACTCACCAACCTGGATGGTGACATGCTTCATCATCGGGCCCCACCGGGAGAGGCCGAGTGCCTCCCCGGTGGGCTTCACCGCCAGAGTTACTGTGGAGCTGTTTTTTGTGATGTGACAAGTGAAGAAGTGATAGTGTGGTTTACTTAAAAATGTCTAGATTGTCGCAACATTTTGTTATAAATAGAAGTAAGAGGCGGCACACCAGCGTCGTGTCAGGTAGGGTCGTTTATTTAGATACGACGTAGAAAACCCAACCATCGTGGACGGAACCAAACGGGCCACTGACGACCGTTGGACCGAACACGAGACATGTCACCAAGTCGGCAGCGCGAGCACAGCGCGCGACAATGACAGTGACGCATGGCACAGGGCGAATACAACACATCTCTTTTCCTTAAACAGAGAATAAAAAGAAAGCAGTAGAATACATAAGTCAAAAGCTTCACAGTAACCTTCTGCGGAGAAAAGGTGAAACACCAAAAGGAACAAAGCAGAATCGAACATGTTAGCTACACTTGAGAATGCAGGACAAGGTAAAACAGGCCATTCAACCCCACATCCTCCCTTAAGCAAACGGAATTACACATAGTCTTTCAAATAGGCAGGAGCAACCTTACAGCGAATAGGTCTACAAACCTTATCTGCAACCACATTCTTAGAAGTTTGAGCTAAAGGCACAGATTTAACCCTTTTCTGGTAAAGTGCTACCCTGCGGAGGTTCCACGTTTGACCATTTTGCAACTTCACATAATTGTCAACTACAGACTTGACCAGGTAGGGTCCCCTGAACTTGTTGAACATCTTTTGATTACCTCCAGGTTTAACTTTTACCAGGTCCCCTTCAGCTATTTTGGTAGAGAGGGCTTTACCCCGGATGTCGCCTCCCACCTTGTTCTTTTTCTCATGTAGCCAAGTAGGAATGAGTTTCGTGCCTGGCACCCTCCCCCTCATGAGCTCAAAAGGTGTTACAGACATATTGTTATGAACAGTTGTGCGGTATGCCCACAGCATTTCTTTAATCTCTTTCTGCACAGGGCGTCCTGACGCTAAGGCGAGCTGCATAGTGCCCTTAACCAGCCTGTTTATTCGCTCACAAAGTCCATTCCCTTGTGGGTTGTAAAGCGATGTACGCAAATGCTTTACTCCCAGAAAAATAAAGTAATCCTCCATAATGGCAGAGGTAAGCTGCGTGCCATTATCCGTTAACACCATTGAGGGAATACCCTCACGCCGAAATATCTCATCAAGGGCCCTGACAGTGGACTCAGCAGTAATGCTTTTCATGAAAGCAACCTCAACCCACCTTGAAGTAGAATCCACCAATACCAAGGCGAACTTCTCAGCATCAGTCAAGTCATGAAAGGGGCCTATAAAGTCAATGCAGACTTTCTGCCATACACCATCGTCTGTGATAATTTTCCCCATGTCACCTTTGCCCGCACAAACCTGCAACCTCTTTTCAGACTCCTTGCAGGGCTGGCATTGCTCAACCCAACTCCTCACCTGTGCATCTACCCCCGGCCACCAGAAATCAGCTTTGACCCGTTTGCCAGTAAGGGTTTGGCCTAGATGGCCCTCATGCGCCAGGGCAATGATACGGGGTCTGAGGGATACCGGAGGTATGTATTTCTCACCCCTCACAAGGATATGCTCCCCTTGTAAAGAAATCTCATCTTGTAACTGAACATAAGGCCTAAGAGCAGGTGAGACTGTACTTTGCCTTGACACCCCTTCTTTGCACATCTTGAATAGGCCAACCATAACAGGATCTTTCCCCATTTCCTCAATCCATTCCCTCCTAGATATAGAGCTGGGTAAGTCGCTTTCTAAGTCATCCAAAAACGCGACCACACTTTCGGTCACCAACTCCTTAGGCGACACTTTAGTGTCAGGTAATCTAGATAGGCAGTCCGCTACACTGTTGCACCAACCAGGCAAGTATTCCACACTATATGTAAACTCCTGCACACTGACAGCAAGCCTCGCTAACCTCCCAGAGCAGTTCCTAATCCCCCCAGGGGCTAAAACCTTCAACAGGGGCTTATGGTCTGTTCTGAGTGTGAAGGTGATTCCCCACAAATACACCCTGAAATACCGAGTTGCCCACGCAGCCGCCAGTGCTTCACGTTCTATGACCGAGTAATTCCTTTCAGTCTCAGTCAGAGAACGCGACGCAAAAGCAATAGTGTTCTGTTTGCCACCCCCTTTTTGTGTTAGAACGGCACCAATCCCAACAGAACTGGCGTCAACAGTGAGAATGGTGTGATATGACTGCACGAAACTTGAAAGAATGTTAGCATCCAATATGTTCTGCTTGATCAATAGAAAGGCATTCCTCTGATCTGCACCCCAAGTAAAACCTTTCCCTTTTCGCAAGATAATTCGCAAGGGTTCAACCTTTTCTGCAAAGTTCTTTACAAATTTCGCATAGTACTCAACCATGCCCATAAAAGACCTTAGTTTGTCTTTGTCATCAGGTTCAGACACATTACAAATAGCACTTACTAGGTCTTTTTTGGGTTGTATGCCACGGCCAGATACGTGGTAACCCAGGTAGTCTACTTCCTCCACAGCAAACACACATTTTTCTCTGCGCAATGTTAAGCCTGCCCTTGAAAGAGCAGAGAGAACTTTGTCCAGGATAACATCATGGTCACCAACATCCAAACCATGAATCAGGATGTCATCCTGGAAAAATACTACCCTTTCAATGTCTTTGAGTACGTCTGTAATGATCCTTTGGAAAGCGCTTGCTGCAGAGCAGAGACCAAAAGGAAGTCTTTTGAATTGGTAAGTTCCTTCCGGAGTGATGAACGATGTGAATTGCTTTGAGTCCGGATGGAGCTTAACCTGGTGGTATGCGCTGCGAAGGTCCAATTTTGAAAAGATTTTGCCTCCACCCAAACTCAGGACAATCTCATTAATGTTTGGAAGCGGAAAGTTATCCATTATCACGGCTTTGTTAAGGCTCCGCATGTCCACACAGAAGCGCAAGGATTTGTCCGGTTTCTGTGTGATAACCACAGGACTCAACCACTGTGTGGCCTCCACAGGCTCAATTATGTCATCCTCCAATAATTGCTTGATAACCTTTCTGACCTCATCTCTTGCAGATAGGGGTATCTTCCTAGCAGTATGTTTCACAGGTGCTACACTTTTCTTTGTTTTGATAACATGTTGGTAACCAATGGCCTCCCCCAACTTCTCACTGAAAATGCTTTCATGCTTTTTAAGAATAACCACTAAGTTCTCCTGTACTATATTGCATGCTGCACTCTCAACTTCAACACACATAACAGGTGGATCAGCTCTCGGGTTCACCCTTATGTTGAGCTCGTATTGGTGTAGCCACCCTAAAATAGCAGGGCCATGTGGGGACACATAAACTTTCCCCTGGGTGACTCTCCCTTTGAACTCAATATTGGCCTCAAAGTATCCAAGGACACCAATGCTCACACCTTGGTAACCCCTTAGTGTGATGTCAGATTTCACTAAAATAGAACCAGTGCAAGCTGAATTATACAATTTCTTAGGGATGATTGTGTAAAGCGACCCTGTATCCACCATTAAATTAACAACAATACCATTCAATTCAAAATCTGCACTAGGCCGAGATAGGACAACACCCTCAGTTGACTCCAAGCTGCCAGCAGACGTAATCATCATTACTTCCGCCTCATCATCAGTAATTTCGCTCTCAACCATAGCAACCTTTCTTGAGCCAATAGTTCTACACATCCGTGCATAATGCCCTTTCTTCCCACATTTTTAAACAATCCCTGGACAAAGCCGTACAATTCTTCACACCTATTACAAGACCGTGTAGGCGGTCTAAACTTGCTTGTACCACTTTTATTAAAAGAGGTTGTGGGTTTCCCCCCCTTATTCGTCTGTTTCCCTTGTATTAAACCAATGCTCTCTGAAGCATCTGCCTGTAAACTCGCAACCTCCTGACAACTATTGTGTCCCAATTGTATTCTTTTAAGCTCCTTCATACACCTATCGCTTTCTTCAGCGACTTTGGCAATGGTAATTGCCTCAGTAAGGGTGGGGTTTTTAGCTGCCCACAACTTTTCCTGTGTTTTTTTACTAAAACATTGTACAATTAACTGATCTCGAATCATCTCATCTTGTATGTTCCCAAACTGACATTTCATAGAGAGTTCCCTTAGCCTAGAGACAAATTCATCTATTGTTTCATTTTCCTTTTGAGGAGCAGTATAGAATTTGTGCCTGCGCATCACAACATTTTCTTGCTTAGCAAATCTAGTGTAAAGTCTAAACAGAGCATCTTTGCGAAAATGGCACACCGCCCTCGTCGCCAGGCACCCGCTGCGCTGCGTCAAACCCTGGAACAGGACAGGGGGGCAATGATCCCACAGGTTAGCCAAATAGATCTCACAACCAATTCTCCCCCTTCCCCCACCAGGACAAGTAGGACTAAACCACAATATCGTACCAGCCCAAAAAAAATTGATGTCCGGACGTACACCATCGCAACCCAACCCCCTCCAAGAGCAACTCATCAAATAGAAGACCCTACCCTCTCCCGCTATTGCGACACAAACCTGTAGCACAAGTTACTACTTGTGTAACCATATATCTGTAAGGAACATTATTTAGTGATGGATTCCTTACCATAGAATATCCCCAGGCATCAGACTGGATCCAGAAAACTTTCATCAACAGTACCCCTGTGTGTCGATAGGCGTCGTCGTACGGCTCCGCGTGCGTCGCTGGCGTCGAGATTACATCACTGGACCTACTTAGATGCGCCCACGTGCGCTGATGTCAGTTCTGTACGCAACTTTCCACAACAGGAACACAGAGGCATGTAAGATACTGACCACTGGTGCATAAAAACTAGGGCCCGAAAGGATGACCTTAACACCAGTAATCAGTTTGCAGAACGGGGAGGGGGGGGCGGTAAGGAATCTATCACTAACTAATGTCTCTTACAGATATATCGTTACACAAGTAGTAAATTGTGCATCTGAAAGAGACACGTTAGTGATAGATTCCTTACCTTAGAATAGATACCCCCGCAATACCAACCCCGGTGGTGGGTCTGCGAATAAGATTACACCAGAAAGTCACGGAGAACAGAACGGCCAAAGAAGCCGTCCCTCCGGACCGGACTGTCAAGGCAATAATGCTTTGTAAAAGTGTGCAGTGAAGCCCACGTGGCAGCCTGACAGATGTCGTGCAAGGGGACACCTCGTCCCAATGCAGTAGTGGCTGCTGTTGCCCTGGTAGAATGGGTGTGCAGCCCCACCCGAGGTTCCTTTTTTAGCCATAGAATAACAGGCCTTGATACACAAGACGACCCAGTGGGAGATAGTTCTCTGGTGAACAGCCCGGCCTTTCTTGGCACTTGCGTAGCCAACAAAGAGCTGGTCATCCACTGGGAATGCTTGTGTGTGATTCAGATAAAAGGAAAGCACACGTTTTGGGTCCAGACGGTGGAACGTCTCTGGAAGACGGCGGAAAGAAAGTGGGCAAGGTGATAGTCTGCCCGATGTAGAAGGCAGTGACAACCTTAGGCAAGAAGGAAGGACGAGTGCGAAGCACAACCTTGTCCGGATGAACCGACCAAAAAGGAGGCTTAAAAGAAAGAGCCTGAAGCTCACTCACTCTCCTGGCAGAAGTGATAGCCACCAGGAAGGCAGTGTTCAAAGTCAGAAGACGTAAGGGACAATTGTGAAGCGGCTCAAAGAGCGCGCACTTGAGATGGGTCAAAACAAGATTCAAGTCCAACTGATTCATTATGAAAGGAACAGGAAGGAACATATGCGTAATGCCTTTTAAGAATCTCTGTACAACAGGGGACTTGAAAAGAGAAGGCTGATCTGGAAGCCTCAAAGGCTGAAATGGCCGAAAGTTAGCCCTTGATAGTGCCCAGAGCAGAGCCCTGCCGAGCCAGAGAAAGAAGGAACGAAAGGACCTCAGAAAGGGGATCCACAGTCTTGGCTGTGCACCATGCCACAAATTTGTTCCACCTGCAGGCGCATACCGATTTAGTGGAGGGACGCCTGACTGCCAGAATGACATCACAGACTTCGGGAGGCAAGTCAAATGGAATCAACTGTCGCCGCTGAAGGTAGAGGCTGGACAGGTTTGGTTGAGAACCATCCCCTCCTGCTGCGACAGAAGATCCTCCCGCAGAGGCAGTCTGATCAGGGGATCCAGGCTCATACTGAGTAGCTCGGGATACCAAAATCTTCGAGCCTAGTCCGAGCCACAAGGATGACTTGGGCCCTGTCGTGTCTCGTCTTCTTCAGAACTCTGGGCAGAAATGGTATAGGCGGAAAGGTGTACAACAGACCGCAACTCCACTCGCGACGAAAAGCGTCACGGAGCGAGTGCCGCCTTGGAAATTCCAACGCGCAGAACTGATGACATTGCACGCTCTCTTCGGTGGCGAACAGATCTAACCAAGGCTCTCCCCACTGTTGAAAGAGACCTTGCGCCACCTCAGAGTGAAGACGCCGTTCATGACCCATCAGACACTGGCGGCTGAGTTCGTCAGCCCTGCCGTTTAAACAACCTGCCAAGTACTGAACCGTCAAGGAAATGCTGTGACGCTCTAGCCATGTCCAGAGGTGCTGGGCCTCATGACATAGGGTCTACAACCCCACCCCGCCCTGTTTGTTTCAATACCACATGGTGGTGGTGTTGACGTGAACACCTGCACCACCTTCACCTTGACAGAGGGGAGGAATGCCTTCAGTGCAAGAAGAATCGCCCGAAGCTCCAGAACGTTGATTTGGAGCCGGGACTCCGCCGGAGACCAGAGGCCTCTGATCTTCACCTCTACCATGTGGCCGCCCCATCCCTGGAGGGATGCATCTGTCACCACTGTGTGCTCCGGTTGGGGAAGAGAGAGGGATCTGCCGCAGACCAAATGCTGATTCGTGAGCCACCACTGCAATTGTTGCGCAGCACCCTCCGAGATCTAGACGTAATCGGACAGGTTTCCCTGATTTATTTATTTATTTATTTATTTATGTATTTATTTAAACTTATCATGCGCACAGCTACCCGCAGTGGGTTTTCCGGCGCTCAGGGATAGACTGAAGAAGAACAACTTGTATGCTGATTTTACTAAGGAGAGGCTACAAATTACTGTTGAAAGAGCCAAGTTTTAAGTCCCTTGCGTAAGCGAAAAAGATTTGTTTCTGTCTTTAGGGTCACAGGAAGAGTATTCCAAAATTTGGGGCCCAAGTGGGCAAAGGAGCGGCCTCCCATTTTAGCTAGCCTAAATCTGGGAACGCAAAAATCCCCTTTACCTGATGATCTCAGAGTTCGGTTAGGCTTATAAGCCTGGATGAGGCCCTGAAGGTATTTGGGAGCTGAGCCTTGCTTAATTTTAAAAACATGACAGAGGGCTTTAAATTTAATTCTATTTGGAATTTTGAGCCAGTGAAGGTGGCGGAGTGCTAGAGAGGCAGATGTTCTCCTGGGGACGTTGCGGAGCAGCCTAGCAGGCAGCGTTCTGAACAACCTGAAGTTTTTTCATGGTTGTCAGATCGGCTCCAAGATATAGAACCTTGCCGTAGTCCAGGCGGGAAACAACCAACGCCTGGACAACCGTTCTTTGAGTCGAAGGGGGCAACATCCACAGGATTTGTTGAAGCCATCTCAGGGTGGCGTAACAAATCGAAGCCACTTTCACAGCCTGCTGTCTCATTGTAAGGTTAACCCGAGATTGCGTACTACAGTTGTAGGCTGCGGGGTAGGTCCCATGTCCTTGGGCCAATGGTGGGGGCCCCAGAGGTCCTTAACCCTGCCTAGTATCACAACCTCGGTCTTATCGCCGTTAAGTTTCAGGAAATTACTCTCCATCCACTTAGAGACACAAATCAAACTTTCCTTCAAAGTAGAGGTGTCATTACTTTTTTCATTGGAAAGAGAAAAATTATTTGTGTATCATCGGCGTAAGAGTACAAACTAAGGCCGGCATTCTCCACAATGGTAGCCAAAGGTCTTATATAGATATTAAATAATAAGGGGCTGAGTATCGACCCTTGGGGAACGCCATGGTCCGATGGACAAATTGTAGAGGAGGCAGATGCAGAGAAAACCTGAAAAGTGCGGTCTCTTAAAAAGGAGGCTATCCAAGCTAGAGCAGCACACTCTACACCCAGGGACCGAAGAGTCGCAAGAAGAATGGAGTGAGACACAGTGTCTAACGCCGCGTTCAGGTCGAGAAGAATGAGGGCGGATGTTTCTCCGCGGTCGACACTGTCGCAGACTCTCGGTGACTCCTAAGAGTGTGGTTTCGGTCAAATGGTGCGCTCTAAAGCCTGACTGAGACGGATGCAGAAATCCCGAGCTCTCCACAAGATTGGTTAATTGTGTGTTGATATGCCTTTCCAAAATGTTTGATAGAATGGGCAGCAATGAAATAGGTCTGAAATTCGACAAGTTGGCAACATCGGCTCCAGCCTTTTTCAGTAAGGGAATAATCATTGCATGCTTCCACTCCTGTGGGACATGTGACTCTGATAGTGAGGAGTTAAGGAGGTGCATTAGCACACGACGAGGGCCAGGTTCAAGCAATTTTAAAATTTTGGCTGGTATCGGATCCCGTGGGGAGCCAGATTTGATGCTATTCAGGCAAGAAGAAAAGGAGGCATCGAAGAGTGACCAATGTGTTTGTTTAGCCATTGCAAAGGGTGAATGACCAGGAGTCAAAACTGGCTCAATCAAAGGTGTATCATAGGATGTAGAGGGGTTTAAAGAATCGTAGATACGCTCTACTTTGGATATAAAAATGTTTGCAATAGAATTGCATTGGGTCTCGTCTAAGGCAGGGGGGGCTGGTACCACATCTTCTCCTGTTAATTTTTTTACAACAGAAAATAGGGTACGTGGACAGTTTTGGGCATTAGTAACTGTGTTAGAAACATAGGCGGCTCTAGCCATTTTGCATTGGTGGTGATAGTCTCTAAGGGCTTCCTTATAGGCCACTTTATGAGGAGCGGAGTAGGAGCGTCTCCATTTCCTTTCCAAGACCGTACAATGGGATCTCATGCACTTTAGGTCTTCAGAAAACTAGGGTGCAGGAGGTCGATGGGATGTGAAATTCTTGGGTGTTAGAGGGAGCACGTCATCAATGGCGGAGCTCAGCCATTTGGAAACTGCAGTATTTAACACAGGTATGGACGTGTCGGTATTAGGAAGTGTGTCCATTAAGCGAGTATTGAAATTGATTATATCAAGTTTGTTCCACTGACGTATGAACACGTCCTTACTGCCATTGTCTCTAGTCGGGGTTTTAGTCAAAGATGGAACAAAATGTAAAGCATAGTGATCTGACCATTCCAGGGGGCGGGCCGGATAAGAACATTCAAATCGAAGGTTAGAAAGAATAGGGTCTAATAAATGTCCAGCGGAGTGTGTTGGTCCGGAGTTGCATAACAGAATATTTAAAGCTTCTAGTTCAGATAAGAACAGTTTGCTCGCATTACATTGATTATCTTCCAGATGAAGATACAGGTCGCCAAGAATAGTGAAATTGGCCGCCTTCAGGGATAGGGGAGCAATGATGTCATCGAAAGACATCGTCCATTCGTTCATATTTCCAGGAGGGCGGTAAATCAGGAGACCTGATAGAGTGAACTGGGAGCATGTAGCAAGTTTAAAATATCCAGCCTCACATCCAGGCATGGGGAAAGCATCGAAAGTACATACATAATTTGATTTAAAAATAATCGCGATGCCCCCCCTGGAACTTCAGGTCCCACTGCAGAGCCCGCATATGCCACCTGGCATAGGTAGTCAGCAGGAGGCCATGAGTCCCAGCAGCCTCAAGGTCTTCCTGACTGAAACCCAGGACAAGGGCTAAAATATCGGAATCATAGCCTGATTGTTCGGGAGGATAACCCCGAAGCTGTGCCGTGTCCAGAACTGCTCCGATGAAGAGGAGCTTCTGAGAGGGAATCTGGTGCGACTTTGGCACGTTGATGGAAAATCCCAGCAAAAGCTGGAGGTCGGCGTAGTCTGGAGATGGGAGACGACTGTCTGAGGCGAGCCTGCCTTGAACAACCAGTCGTTGAGATAGGGGAAGACTGAAACCCCTGCTCTGCGGAGATGAGCTGCGACCACCGCCATCACTTTCGTGAACACCCGAGGGGCGCTGCTAAGGCCAAAGGGGAGCACGGTGAACTGAAAATGCTCCTGGCCCACCATGAATCGTAGGTAACGCCGATGGTCCAGCAGGATGGGAATATAAGAATAAGCATCCTGCAGGTCCAGTGCCACCATCCAGTCTTGTGGGTCGAGAGCAGACAATAGCTGAGCCAGAGTGAGCATTTTGAACTTCTACTTCCGGAGGAAGCGATTGAGGTTCCGAAGGTCTAAGATGGGACGTAGACCTGTGTTGTTCTTTGTTACCAAGAAGTAGTGGGAGTAACAACCACGACCTACTTCTGGTATTGGAACGCGCTCGATGGCCTTCTTGGCCTAGAGGGCCACAACTTCCTGCTGCAGAAGTGCAAAATGATCCCCTGACATGCGGTGGCATGGCTGGGGGGGGGGGGGGGGGGTAGGGGGGGGGGGGTACACTCAAAGGGGCGGGGGTAGCCAGAACCCACCTGTCTGATGTAATGGCGTGCCAGTGGGGGAGGTGATGACGAATTTTGCCCCCCACTGGTGTCTGGTGGGGCTGAAACACCGAACTAGGAAGGTGTGGAGAGAACGTGCAGCGGGGGGCGTTGGTGGACTGACCCGCAAACTGGCCCCGTGACCCGCCTCTCCGAGCCCCACATCCACGGCTGTGCTGGGACTGTTGCTGCACAGGCTTGTTCTGAAAGGAACGTGTTTGCACGCCTCTTCCGGAGCTTCGAAAGGAACAAAAGTAGGAAGTGGAAGGAGTATGTGCGGCCGAAAGGCCTAAGGACTTGGCTGTGGCCGGAGAGTCCTTAAAACGCTCCAAAGTGAAATCCGCCTTGGCACCCGCCTCTTTGGTGATATCGAAGGGCATGTCCATCAAAGTATTCTGGACATCAGCAGAAAAGCCAGTCGTCCTCACCACCAGGCATGACGACGTAAGGCCACCGTTGTGTAAATCGGGCTACCCAGCAAATCACCGGTATCAAGACCACAACGTATAGTTAACTTGGCCGCATCTCTCCCCTCCATAAGAGCTCGGGAGAGAACTGTCCAAGCCTCTTCCAGACACTGAGGTAGCACCTGCTCAACTGCATCCCATACAGAATGGGAATAGCGGCCCAAGAGACAGGCAGTGTTCACAGACCGCAGTCCAGAACTTGCGGAAAAATAAATCTTTTTGCCAAACTGTTCCAATATCTTGGATTCCTTGTCTGGTGGAGCAGAAGGAAACTCACTCGGGGACACGGAGACCTGAACCACCAAACTTTCAGGTGTGGGATGCTGGGTGAGGAAGGCTAGGTCGCCCGGAGCCGGGCGATGACGTCGACCCACACCCTTATCCACAGGAGCCCCTGTGTTGGGCCGGGACCAAGTGCCTAAAAGCACATCAGAAAGTGCCTCATTAAATGGCAACAGCGGTTCTGTAGAAGAAGCTTGCCGAAGCACTTCAGTCAGTAGGTTGGTCCTGACCGCCACTGTAATTAGTTCGAGGCCAAGAGTCTCAGCCGCCCTACATAGCACCGTGGAAAAGGAACCACTCTCCTCCATAGTAGCTGAAGGGGATGGTGAACCAGGCGCCGGAGCGTAATCCGGGCCACCGGCCTCCGCCTCCTCATCCCAGTCAGGGACGGACTCGCACTGTGCTGCCAGAGGGTCTTCAAACCCTTCCCAATCCTACCCTTCCTGCACGAGGGGACGAGGACATGGGTGAATAAAAGGGTAAAAGTCCCCCATTGGCGTTGGAATCGGTGCCGGAAGAGTGCCGGAAGACATCCCCCCCCCACCCCGACGTCGGAAAAGAAGTTGACGCAGGCGTTGCCGGCACCATCGGCGATGTCTGTCAGTGGTGGCCATACAGGGCCCACCAGTAAGAACTGGGAGCCCCAGCCAGAGCCAAGGAGACCTCTGGGCTTCGACATCGGGCCGCAGCCGTTGAGGAACGCAGAACAACGGGGCCCGAAGGCGATCCGACGGGGCCGCATGGGCCGAAGATGCATGCCATTGTGGACACGATTGCCGATGGACCCGGGAAAGGTGGGTAAGCCAACGGTAACTGCTCAGGCGGAGCTGCAGGGATGGTGCCACCAGTCCCCTCAGCCGCGACCGGCGAGGGGATGACGAAGAGTTGCGACGCTTGTTCGACTTTTTGTGCTTGGCCTTACCGGACTCCGAGTGCGAAGACTTCGAATGGTGGTGCTTGCTCTACGACCGGGCCCGCGACCTCCCAGGAGACCGGGACCTGGAACGACGTGGGGCCGTCTGCCAGGCCTCCAGCCTCTTTCGGGACCACTCCCGCAAAGTTTTCGGGGCCATGGCTCAGCAGTGGGAACACGACTTGGTGTCATGGTCATGCCCCTGGCAGAAGTGACACTCACAATGTGGGTCCCTCAGCGACATCGTGCGCGATCAGGCCTTGCAAAGCTTGAAACCGGGTATCTCTATGCACCAGGAGTAAGTTTTACTTACAATTCAATCAAATAAACAAGTTGACGGGTTACCGCTCTTTCCAGATCTGCGCTTGCTGTCGCGGAAAAAGAAAGAACTGACGTCCGTGCGCTTCTAAGTAGCTTCAGTGACGTCATCTCGGCGAATACGACACCTGTGACGCGCGCAGAGCTGTACGACGACGCCTATTGACGCGCAGGGGTACTTCTGGCGAAAGCGCTCCGGATCCAGTCTGACACCTGGGGATATTCTAAGGTAAGGAATGTATCACTAACGTGTCTCTTTCAGATCACACATACAAAGAGATGGCAAACATCTCAAACAGAACCCATCTGATGCAAACAGTCAGCTGCCCATATTCCCCTTCATTGGCAGGAATAGAACTGCACAGAAGACTCGCATTGATACATGTGGCACATACTCTGCAGTTAACCCCCAGTCAACATCAGCCATCCCTCACAGGAGCGTGCCCAGCAAGGGATCCACAGTGGGCAGAAAGACAGTAAATATCTAGGGGTGGGCGATAAACTCCGCTCCACCTGCGGAGTTGGTGGAGTTTTGGCACTCCGCGCTCAGCTTGGAACGTGAAGTCCTGCATAAAAACGCAGCTGGCAGAGCTAGGTTTATGTTCTTACCGACTCCCAATCCTCAAATGACATTCTGCATCACGTTTGAAACAGAAACGCCAAATGGAGTGTTTATATTGACACTAAGATTTCACGATTGGCCTGTCTTGCACTTTATGCTTGACTTGACAAATCTTTTCTCAGCTTAACACATTAGACTCCCATCTTTTAGATGTTTATCTTATCTTGACATGCTCCCAAAGTATTATATTCACATGCGATCGACCCCTTGGTTTACAGTCATGCTTCTTAACTCTATCAGACTCGAGCTACTCTCGTATCTCTTTTTCTCTCAGCTGGTCCTCTACAGAGTACACCTGTCTATCTTAAGGCGTGCTGCTTTCTTTTTAAGAGGATCCAGGGCCAGGTGCCTGCTGCTCTGACTTGTTATATTGTGCCAGTGGCGTAACTGGCCCCTGGACGTTAGTACTATGGACCATGGTGAAGGGGGGGACTTAAAATATTACCCACAGTGTGGGTCTTGGTGGTTTGGTCCCAGGATCATATGGGCGTGTTAACAAACATTGGGAAGGGCAGGCGGAGTCAGAGACCACCTGCGCTAGTACCCATACAATTTACACATTGCAGTATGTGTCCATCATTGCAGTACATGTCCATCATTACAGGCCCTTTGCACACTTCACTGAGGCGACCCCCCCCCCCCCAAAGTTGTTTCGGAGTTGCCAACATAACACCCCCTAGTACCTAGCAGAGAGATGCATGCTGCTGCCCAGAGCGCCCCTGCTTTGTGCACTCACATTGTTTCTAGCCTTCACACAAGACCCAATAGGACACCAGGGGCCACTGCAGCTTTTCCCAGAAAAGCTGCGATCAGGGAAGGCTCTCTGCCAGGAAACCCTGGAAGATGGTCATTGTGGCGGCAGCCAGGGCAGAGGCAATGTACAAGGAAGCAGCAGCAGCATGACTAGTGAGTGCCCTCGAGTCTTGCTAGACGTCCCATTGTTTTTGGGGGGGAATTGGGACAGAGTTACAGTGCAAGGGGAGTGAGGGCTGATCAGGTGAAGGCTGCTGCAGCCTGCTTTCTGAGCAACATACCCCCCACCTGGCCTTTCACACGCCAATCAATTCATCTCAGGGACCTGGCTGTTGCCTGGCTGCCAGCATTACTCTGCCCGCAGGACTCTCCGGAATTCGATGAGTTCTTTGGTAACTACCTTGAATCCCGTGGAGTGTAACTCTGCCAGCTCTGCCCAGCACTATAAATATCCATCAGGGAGGCACATTGCCAGCAATAACGTCACTATATTTAGAAGTAGTGTCTGAGAATTCACCATCTGCTGGCTGGCCTCCACCCTGGACCTGGGGTGCCTGCACCACTCACCACAGATGTAGAAGTGATCTGCTTTGCTAAGTCAGTGTGCCGGGAGCCTCTCTGACATGTCCGACAATTACCAAATTTCCTCAGGATGTTGAAAAAAAAAGGCGACTTCCCCCTCTGCAATAACACTGATCTTGCCTGGGTAGAGAAGCATATATTTGAGGTCTATGGCACGCAACCTCTTCACCCCAAAAAGGATTTGCACTGCTCCTGGACCTTTTGGGTGTAGTCAGGGTAAATTGCAATATTAAGCTTCTCAAACTGCAGGACAGGTGCCTCCCTGGCAGCTCTGAAGATCACGTCTCTGTCCCTGTAGTTCAGTATCCTAGAGATTGAAGGCACTTGAAGGGGCGCTCTAGTGAGGAAACTGAGCCCCCCTTCTATAACAAAGAAGTTGGACAGGTCTCTGGGGCGTAAAGTGTGCCTCACCCAATGCTCCAGGAATCGCTCTGCTGACTGGCCCTCTACTCTCGCAGGGAAGCCCAACGTGCACACCTTGTTCTGTCTGGAACGGCCTTCCACATCCTCAACCCGATTTTCCAAGGTGCTGGAGCTCAACGTCAGCTGGGAGACCTGTTTTGAGCTGACACACCTCCGTCTGCAGGGAAGTGATATTGGTTTCTGCATTCTCCACCTCGTCTGCCCCCTTGCAAAGATAGGCTTGCAGCAGATTCACATCAGTGGAGACCCCTGCAATTTTGCCCACAAAAGCTGCTCTTGAGCCTTTTTGCCTCCAGTAGAGGAGCATGCGGTGGCTCCTACTGGTTCTCCGAAGAGTGCTCCTGGGTGCATGGGCTCTCTTGACGAGGGAGTCTGTAGGTTGCCTGGTGGGGGTAGTATATTGGGTGATATTAGCTGCTGCTGCCTCTGCGGTCTATTCTTCCCCATATTGTAGGTGAGAAAGGGCAATCATTTTACGCTAAGCAACCAACAGAGTCCAGGGTGCAGAGTCCCCCTGCCACCCCCTCCTTCTCCTCCAAGAGCACGCCCGACCGAGCAGAGGCTGCTACCAGGGAGCAGAAGTGCGAGGCAAACCAGGGTACCAAAGCAGTCTGGAGTGTACCAGGTGTCCACAGCAGTAGTAGAAGGCAGGCGGGTTCCACCCCCCCTCCCTTCCCCCCCGGTCAATGCAAATAGGACGATATTAGTCCACAGGAAAAATTGACACATGGAAGCCACAGAGGAGCTAGTGAAGCAGCCACAATCCACAATATCAGCTCCTGTCACAGGTTCGGTGTATTATCCGCTCCTTGCCTCCAGTAGTTAGTCCCAGGGAAAGACAAGTAATGAAAAACAGAAGGTCCGTAAAGCCCGCTACATGCTCTGGCCTGGATTCAAACTGTGCCATCTCTTCAGTGGCCCCCAGGCGATCCACAATGAAGATCCCTACACACACTGTGTGAGCCCCAAGCTGACCCGAGGCCTACACTCCCCCAGGGAACCCCTGCACTTGTAACCTTGAGGGGCTACCTGCCTATGCTTGAGCATCTGCCTTGAAGTCCTCTCCAGCAAGTACAGTGCTTTTATCATCCCGCAGACGCTGCAACAGTGGCCCCACCAGGGGTCCTCGATATGCCCCACAGCCACTTGGTATTTGGACCTGTTCTTCAGTGTTACTTGCTTTTATTGTCCTCTGGGTCCTCTCCATGACTCCTTGTCACAACAAAGATATGAATTCCCATTGGTGATTAAGGTAATTTGTCAAACATTCATCTCATTCATACCACAAGCAAATCATCTCACTTTTCTGAGGAATCACCCAATTTCTATTTGCAATGCGACAAGACAACCACTGCATGTAATTGGAATGTCACCTGTATTTTGGTAAAATCATTTAAGAGTTATATATTGTGCACAATTCATCGATCAACACAGTGAAAAACATATATCATTATTAACTTTCTTATAAATATTGTGTTGATTGATACTGAAGATGCAAAAAACGAACTTTTGTATCAAGATTATTTAAAAAACATAATGTATCACATATACATCAAATGTACATCATATCCAACATATAAAAACAGTGAGAAAGGATTAAAGTTTTTGTTTAGCCTCCAACTGAAGATAAAGATAAGACACAAGAGAAACAAACAAAAGGACAGTACACGTATTCCTAGTTCGTAGACTAATCCAGATTAAAAAACCTCAATTGCCAGACATGTATATATCCCAAGTATTATTATTACGATGACTGGTCAGTGTGTTGGATTTAGTTTACCCCATGAATCGACGCGTTTCTGTGGTTTATGCAGAGTAATGGCAACCTTTATCAACACAAACTTAGAATGTCTCTCCTTTTGCAGTCTTCAGATAACTGCCCAAATCAAATGTGGCAAGTATCCTAAATGTGTATGCCTTCCTTAGTTGTGAAATCAATCCGCTGTGTATTGAGAATTTTCTCCTTCCTATCACACTGTGCTGTTGTGATAGTTCTATTGGTTAATAACTGGCGATCTCAGGTATGTCCGAGTATCCAGATATTCATCCAGATTTGTTAGTCCCAAATATTAATGCATATGGTCCTGTCTTTGTGACGATCCGATTATATTTATGGTATTTCGGCGTCCGTGTCACAACAGCTGTTGTCAATCAGCACACTACCGCAGGGTAAAAAATCCAGGAACCCCAAGACCACTATTGTAGCCCTTTCAGGCAAGAACTCTGTGCTCTCAGCCTCCGCCTCACTATGACGCTGTCCCTCTAGGCACACCCACTCCTGTCGCCATGACTGGGAAGGCCGGGCAGGTTGATAGAGCCCGCAGACGAGGCTCTACAGGATTCAGATTCATGTTCTCAGGCCACGGGGTTACACTCTCGGCCCAAAGGATTGCCTGGCATCCAACAGCCGCCAGCAGTGCCACCCCATGACAACTTAAAGCCCCTAAACAAACAATACTGGTTCTGTCAGGACGTACAATTCAAATAAACAAGGTAATTAATACATCAATGTACTTAAATGTCTAATGGGAGGTACATACGTAGTAGACCAATAAATGAACACTGTCCCAAATGATGAGAAAGTAAATCTTTAGTATTCAACTTTAGTTGCAGCATTTAGTCACTGGGCGACAGAGCTCCCTATGGGCACATCCTGTCAGCTAGCGTGATTGTTTTCATACTACTCTCCAGTTGTCATTATCATGGTAGATGTGTGCTGGACACTTCATAGCCGTCTAAATGCAATAGATCAGTAACCACAGCAAATTATAGTTTCCAGGCAGATCCGTAAGGTTCTCATTCCATCTGTAGCCACATGTGAGCCAATGCGATATTCCACTACTTTTTGTTAGTCCATTGCATGTTTGTCCTTACATGTTTAGAAGTGGTGAATGCAGAATATTTACAGAGGAATTGAAGCAAGCACTAAAGAAAACATCTGATTATTTTTGTAAAGTTGATATAGTGCTGCATACTTTAATAATCATGACTGTAGGCTATCTTCTGAGAGAGCATTTGCTACCTCCTGGCAAGAGCTAATTAAATTGAGTCTCTGCATCTGAAAAGATTAGACAGGGGTCACATCTGCTATAATGTTAACCTAGGAAGCTACAGGTGCTCACACAGATAAGGCACTAGAGTTTTACCTCTGAATCATTCCTAGTCTTCTGAGGATGTTCTACAATGTTGCATGATTTGCACATTTGTTGCACTACATCCTCTTAAAGGAGTGTTCTTCTTGTTGCCTCTTAAGGCAAGACCTTCTTTCGATAAGATGACCTCTCTTACACATATTGCCCACCGCTTCACAGATGACCCCCATCATGGCAGCTTAATCCTCATTAAAGCATGCCCAGTGTGGGTCATTGAGTTTCAAAACAGTGGCTTATGTCCTAATGTAGCTGTAGAGCTCGTAATGACAAGTGTCCAGCCCATGTACTAGATCTGTCTTCCCTGTGCACTAGTAATATCTATGGGTCAACTTAGCTATCACCGGGACATGTCCATTCTTGTGGATATGCCCTCACATAGCTATAGTGTACCCTGCTTTAGGGGTGTCTGTCCTATGCCACATGTAGTGGTGGCACACAGGCATGTCTGCTATGTCGACTCTTCGGTTTTCTCTGCACTAAGGCACCAGCTGCAATGGCATGAGCTTGGTGAGGGGTCCCTTGGGGTGGCACAATTTGTGCTGCAGCACTTAGGGACCCTGTTTAGGTCCAATGCCCTAGGTACCAAGGGTACCAATTACTAGGAATTTACAAGGATTCCAAAGGGTTTGCCAATTGTAGAACAATCGTACAGTTTAGGGAAAGAACACTGGTGCTGCGGACCTGGTTAGCATGAACCCAGCACACTCTCAGTCAAAATTGCACCAGATACCAGGCAAAAGTGGGGGGTAACTGTGTCAAAAGCTGCACTTTCGTACATTGGGTGTAAAGTGTCCTTTTGGTAGTAGATCAAAATAGTTTCAGTAGTTTATATGGCCTGATTAAGAAAGATAAACGTACACTTTTGTGTAAGTTTATGATTTTTTGTATCTTTACGAATAAGGACTCACTAAACATAAAAATATCGGACAATCCTATCTTTCTGTGTGCAGAGACTCTGCAGTCCTAAAGATCTGTCTAGTAAAATGCCTTTGTGAATAGCAAAGTTACACAAAAGTGTACATTTACCATTGTTAATCTTCGGCGCGACCGCTGCGTCCACGTGCAGCGGTCGCGCCGAAGGTGCGCCAAAGGTAAGCCCGTCTACGCGCGTCCGCGCCTGGACCGCGCCCAGCACCAGACCCCCTGTCCCCCGCAAAACCCACTCCCCCCGCATTACATACGACGCCGCCACGCTCTCAGCACTTAACCCTGGCCGACTCCTTAACTGCGTCCAAGCCGCCCCAGGACACACCCATGCACCATTCACCTGCAACTCCTGCAAGTTCGACTGCATCAGAACCCTCACCAAATCCACAAACACCAAACAGAGTCCCGACACCAACCACCTGAAATGTATCCTTCTTAACACCCGCTCTGTCCACAGACACGCCTTCCAACTTTGGAACCTACTAGACTCCACATCGCCGGACATCGCCTTTCTAACAGAAACCTGGATGAACGCCTCATCAACACCAGACATCGCCATAGCCATCCCGACAGCTACAAGATTATCCGTAAAGACCGCACCAACCAAATAGGTGGAGGCATTGCCATTGTTCATAAGAACACCATCCGCATCACAACCAGTTCCGACGACAACCTCGCAACCGCCGAACACCTCCACTTCCAGATCCACATCGACCCCAAGACCACTCTCAGAGGCACCCTCATCTACAGACCACCAGGGCCACGCACACAATTTAGCCAAGACATCGCGGACTTCATCAGCCCACATGCCCTCCCTTCCGAGGACTACATTCTACTAGGAGACCTCAACTTCCACCTGGAAAAAGACAAAGACATCAATACCACCACCCTTCTGGACAACCTCGCAAATCTCGGACTCAAACAACTTGTTGACACCCCCACCCACTATGCCGGACTCACGCTAGACCCAATCTTCACATCCAGCAAACACATTTCCTTCAATCATACCTCAGCTCTCCATTGGACAGACCACAGCTGTGTTCACTTCAACTACAAAAAGACCACGACCCACAACCAACCACAACCTATTCCACGCAGAAACTGGAGCAAAATCACCACCAACCAGCTTTTCACATCACTACACCAATACCCTCCTGCCTACTCATCAGACCCAAACCAAGCAGCCACCAACCTTGCACAATGGATCACCTGCAGCGCTGACAAATTAGCACCCTTAAAAAACAATCCCACCAAACAAGGTCACAAAAAGCCCCCTAGTTCAATGATGAACTTAAGAAATCGAAAAAGACGTGCCGCACCCTCGAGAAAGCATGGAAAAAAAAAACAACCACAGAAAACCTTGCCACTTTCAAGAACGCCATCCGTAAACACCATCAACTGATCCGATCCACAAAGAAAACAGCATTCAAGGATCGAATCGACAAAAACGCCCACAGCAGCAAGGAACTGTTCAACATCGTAAAAGAATTCACCAACCCCTCAGCCGGCACCAACGACATCTCTCCCTCCCAAAACCTCTGCGACGCCCTAGCCTCATTCTTCCACAACAAAATCGCCGACATACACAACAGCTTCGTTACCCAGTCCGAAGACCAATCCTCCCCACCCACCTCCGAACCAAACCCCCCTCCCAACATCCTCTACACCTGGAACCCAGTCACCACTGAAGACACCATCCGCCTGTTGAACTCCATCCACTCAGGATCACCAACGGACCCATGTCCCCATCACATCTTCAACAAAGCAGACTCCATCATCGCTCCCCACCTTCGAGACGTCATCAACTGCTCCTTCAACTCCGACTCCTTCCCGGAAAGCTGGAAACACGCCGAACTCCGCGCCCTCCTGAAGAAACCCACAGCAGACCCCACTGAACTTAAGAACTACCGTCCTATCTCGCTCCTCCCATTCCCTGCCAAAGTCATTGAGAAAGCTGTCAACAGTCAACTCGCCGCATTCCTCGAATCCAACAAATCCCTCGACCCCTCACAGTCTGGCTTCCGAGCCAAACACAGCACAGAGACCGCCCTCCTCGCAGCAACAGACGACATTCGAAAACTATTGGACAATGGTGAAACAGTTGCTCTCATCTTACTCGACCTCTCCGCAGCCTTCGACACAGTCTGTCATAGCACCCTTATACAACGACTCAGCAACATCGGAATTCAAGGACTAGCACTGGACTGGATCATCTCGTTCCTCGCCGGAAGAACGCAAAGAGTCCGCCTCCCCCCTTTCAAATCAGAGGCCATGGAAGTCATCTGCGGCGTACCTCAAGGATCATCACTCAGTCCTACCCTCTTCAACGTATACATGAGCCCCCTCGCGACCATCGCACGCCAACACAACCTCAATATCATCTCCTACGCAGACGACACCCAGCTAATCCTTTCCCTCACCAAAGACCCAAACACCGCCAAAACCAACCTACACGAAGGGATGAAAGAATTGGCAGAATGGATGAGGAACAGCCGCCTAAAACTGAATTCGGACAAAACGGAAGTCCTCATTTTAGGATCATCCCCCTCCGCCTGGGATAACTCATGGTGGCCACCGGCGCTAGGAAACGCCCCCACTCCTACGGACCACGCACGCAATCTGGGCTTCATCCTAGACTCCTCCCTATCGATGACCAAACAAGTCAACGCCGTCTCCTTCTCTTGCTTCAATATACTACGTATGCTCAAAAAGATCTTCCGCTGGATCCCCACCGACACTAGAAAGACAGTCACCCACGCTCTGGTCACTAGCCGACTGGATTACGGAAACACCCTCTATGCCGGAACCACCGCCAAACTACAGAAAAAACTCCAACATATCCAAAACGCCTCAGCCAGACTCATTCTAGATGTCCCCCGCAGAGCTCACATTTCCAGTCACTTGAAAGACCTCCACTAGCTGCCCGTCAACAAGAGAATCACATTCCGACTCCTTACCCACGCACACAAAGCCCTATACGATATAGGACCCGAATGCCTCAACACGCGCCTTTACTTTTACACCCCCACCCGCAATCTTCGATCATCCGATCAAGCCCTCGCCGCGATCCCACGCATCCACAGGTCCACCATGGGGGGAAGATCCTTCTCCTACTTAGCGGCCAAAACCTGGAACTCCCTCCCCACCCACCTCCGACTCACTCAGAACCACCTCTCCTTCAGAAAAGAACTCAAAATCTGGTTATTTGACTAGTAACTTCCCCCCTCCCTCAAGCGCCTTGAGACCCCATGGGTGAGTAGTGCGCTATATAAATGCCAACTTGAACTTGGTCTGTAATGCTAGAAAACGTAGTAATATATTGAGCCGTGGCCCATCACAATGACAAAACAGTATAGGATTAGATTATGAAAGTTAATAAAAAATTAAAACACAGCCACATTGTTTAGACCTCCTGTAGTCTACGTTCTGGGTTTTAGGTGGACTGGAAAGAATGTAGAAGTCTAGGTAAGTCTGTAAAGCTGGGAAAAGTAATTTTATTACTTCTTATTTTCTAAACAAGACTTTATGGAGTACTGTGCTAGTACCTAGAAAGTCCTGCAGTAGTTACAGAAAAGAAAAAAATCACATTTAAAATACACTGTATTACCCTATTTTCCCCTTATAACCCAGAATGCAGACTTAGGGCCTGATTCAGATTTTAGTGGTCCGTGAACCTCCGTACCCGTGGTTGAGGTCCAACGGCCATATTGCAAAATTGTTGCATTGCTTTTAGAAAGACTGCCACCAAGCATCTACAGAGGTCTTTCCAACAGCAATCCCAAAAATTTGCAATATGGTGCGGTCATTGGAAAAGCAGCTGCCATAGGGCGGTACAGAGAAGTTTTCACTGCTGTCCGTATTATGAGTTGGCTTTACGACAAGCCAACCACAGCAGTGGGACCGCCAGCTTTGAGTGGGTGGAATTGAGGGATTTGGGGTGCATACTCTCCTCTTTCCTGTTATTCCCGTCAGGGTTCAATGTGGATCCCTTTTTCCTGGTTTCCCCCTACACAGCAGCATCTTTACCCCGAAGAACATGACCTTGTTTGCGGCAAAATGCAGTTAAGTCTGTTTTGTACTATATACACATTGACTGTACTGGCCACATATGGGCCAGTTCCAGCAAAGGGTAGGTGGTATTTTTCCAAATGTATTATACATATGTGGACATTCATTATGTGCAGCCAAAGTATACACCAAGGCATCGATAAATATTCAGCCCGAGCGGTGAACTCTGCTCCGTTCGTGGAGTTTGCAGAGTTTTTCGCATTCCGCAGAGGTCCGAAAAACTCTGCTCCGCGGAGTGTTGTTTTTTACTCACTCATGCTCGCCAACTTTAAGTTGGAAAGTCCAAGCGAAGAAAATCCAACTCTAGACCACTTCCTGCAAGACTTCTCCACGCGTGCGGCCGCGGATGGTCGCTGCCACTCGCGTTGAGAAACCTTCCATTCGCGTTGAGGAAGCTGCAGCTTCTACTCAAGCGGCAGAAAGAAGCAGCTCCCTCTTGCACTGTGCGGGATGCCGTTCATGCTGATTTTACAGTGTGGGACAAACAGCCGACACAAAAAATCAGTGTGAACGGCACAAGGTAACCCTCTGGCGCTCGCAGAATTCCGTGTAGCTTGGCAGATTTTTTTTGTCACTATGCGGAGCTCCGCATGGCAGAACTCCGTCCAGGCTTGATAAGTATGGAAAACCATAGCCCGCTGCTGACCCCGTGGTCAACTCGTAATATGGTGGTCGGAATACCGCTGGCCCGCAGTTTTCTAGAGACTGCGGCCTTCAGGCAGTTGGATCGCCAAACACGTAATAAGGCCCTTAGTGCAGTCTAAACAATATGACTGCCTTTTAATTTTGTAAGGGCAAAATATTGTTTATTCCACACTTAGTATGCATTCTAGGTTTTAATGTGAAATACAGTGAAGTACTGTGTGTTTTTAATTGTTTTACATATTGAATCTAAAAAAAGTTTTTTTTAACTTCTGCAGTAGTTTCTAGGTAGTAATTATAAAACCTTTTTCCTACCTTCACATGCATACATTAGGTGCCTCAAACCTTCCTATAACCAGTAGTTCAGTAAATTTCCACTAAAACACCACAACCTGAATGTGCGCTAAACAACATGGCTGCCTTTAAATTTTCTAAAGCTTTTATTACTCAAGAATTTACTGCCTTGTCATCGGCATATACTGCGAAATTGATGCTGTAAACATGGCCCAATATATCACTAACATTTGTGACTTCTAACTATCTAACGGTTTTTTGATCTAGTAACAAAAAGGACGCTTACTAGACTATACTTTAAATTCCTGCCAATTTGTGAGAAAATCTGTCTGCCTGCTTTGCTGCTGTCGGTCTAAAATGTCTATGGTAAAAGCATTTGTGAAAAAACACGTTTTGAGCCCTCCGCCCCCCCCCCCCCCCCTCCCCCCCCCCCCGCAACACTTTTTACTTTCCACTCCCTTCACAAATCACCACAAAACTTTGCATCTTCGGCCAATGTAGAAAAAGCAATATTTCTGCAACACTTTCTGGAGATTTGTCAATTAGAGTCAAAGTTATTAGCAAGCGATAAATCTGAGCAATTCTTTTTTCTGACAATCCTAACTATAATTACAGAATGGCTATCACCACTCTGTGTAACATATATAATTGTGTATGTAATGTGTGTATATATTACAGAGGTGCTGTATTCTATTTTTAGGTAAGGTGGGTGTGTTGCTCCCACTACCCCAAGCTGTTGTGAGGCCTCGGGACCCAATCCACCCCCCACCCCCCCACCCCAGGGCTGCAAAACATTTAAATATTGGATTGATGGCTACCAGGGACACCAACAGCATTTGCTGGCTATGGGGTCACAAGGGTGCCTTAAAGTAACTATCTTGCACTCTTGCCTTGCACTACTAATTACCTTTCATATTATATCCGATGTGACCTGTTCTCTGGCATCATTGATCATATCATTGCAAAATCTGAAATGACATTATTCTTGACAACACAGCATTGTGGAAGTTCATCCTATATTTACTTGACATAACCAACTTGGTAATTTCAAAGTTCAGTGGTTTTGTTTTGTTTGTGTAAAAATGTATGTTGTAACTAACATTTTCACCTAACACTTGTCTGTTTTCAGTGAATTATTAAGGCTGTGTTTTTAATATAATGTAAGATATTTAATTTCCTATGATGTCACTTGAATCTTTTGATTTATTTTTTTTGCATTGCAGTATCTATATCATCCCTTAAGTAATACCAAGCAATCTCAGTGTACTGACGTTGGCTGTAACAATAGAAAATCATTCTCTTCAACCCAGTAGTCCCAAAGGTGGGTAAATGCAAAGGAAGTGAGTGGCTGGGCCAAAAGCTACAGCAGGACCATTTGTCACACAAGCCATCAACACAGGTTAGAAACCTTCTAATCTGTCTCTGCACACATTAAGGACCTAATTACGAGTCTGGCGGTTCTTGGACTACAAGACTCCTGGTGGGGTGGCAGTGGTGGTCGTTCGACCGCCACATTATGACCTTGGCAGTCGTGCTGCCCTGGGCCCGCTGACTCCGCCAGGGAACCGCCGTTCCCTGATGGTGGGGCGGAAGGCTTGAGGCAGTGATGAGCTTGGCAGGACTGTTGCGGTCCAGCCAAAATATTGCGACTTTACTCACTGCCACTGATTTCATGGAGGTCTTTCCTCCAAGAAACAGTGGCGGTGAGGAAAGAAAAGGGCCCCTGTGGAGCCACCTTGCGCCTCACTCCATGTGAATGCACGTAGGGGTGTGCATGGAACCCCGTTTCCAGCAAGACATGGACTTCGCAGTGCATGTCATGCTGGAACTTCCTTTGACGTTCCCGTTGCGGTGACAGTTTTATAGGCGCCGCCATGGGAACGCCAAAGAAACCGCCCTCCAGTGACTAAAGAGGTCCGCTAATCTCGGAATCGGGACCTTAGTATTAACGGATGAGTATCAACAGATGAATTGGGTTATACGTTGAGCCAGTCAAGCTTCTTAATGCTATAGGTACTTCTTTATCATCAGGCCTCTTGTAGGAGTCACGTCACCAACATCTTCTTTGAGTGCAGTTATCTCTCTTCGGTGAACTTTACACAGAGCTCTCTTTTCTCCCCTGGTATCTTCCAGGCTGTGATAAACTACGTGAGAAGGTGCGCATGACATGCTTTCATCAAACTGTCCAACGATCTGTTGATTCAGATGGCGTAGGCATATCCCCAACAAGAGTCTTCATTTCCCGTCTATGCATTTGAAGCCGACAATCCACTGCACTGAAATAACTGCCTCCCTTTCAGAGCAAACAGGGGCTGTATTCATGGTGGGGACTCCAAATGCCTTGGACCCACAACTTTCTTGCACATGACATCACCTTTGCATTTATAAAATCCAAAACTAAGATGTAGGGTGACAGGGTCATTGCTGATTGACATATGCTCCATGGATCGTCATGCTTATGATGGCCATAATTTGTTGCATGAAAACTAACTCCATTTTCATCCATCAAGGTAAACGTTAAACAATGGCTTTTCTGATCCAACAATTATGGTGTCTATTCCCTTGCCTTAGAAATTCGTACATTTGGCTGCCACTATGAAAGGTCTAGAGGCAGAAACCAATGCCACCCCTCAGTTCTATGTCCAGCAAATATTTTATTTGAGGGTAATTTTGTCACCAACTTGCAATTATTCTTTTCTGCTATTGAAAAGACCTCCGAATTATGATGCTATGTTTTGAGTATAGGCAGAAAATTCAATTGGTAATATAGGTGTTGTGGGAAGTTTGATAACTTTTTTCAAAGGGCCATTGTAATGTGTAGGCGTAAGACGTTTTAACATCATTCCTTTGGTTACATGATTACCTTTATGTTTGAGATTTTAATATATATATATATATATATATATATATATATATATATATATATATATATATATATATATATATATATCCTACTGGCGGTCACCAGTAGGTAGTTATAGTTAGGATTTTTTTCAATGCAAAATCTCAAAATTCTATTTGGAATAACTTTGGCGCCGGTTGACGAATCTGCCTGAATTTCCTCAAATTTGCCTCGTCGAGCTCCGGTCCTTCCCTGAAAGTTTGGGGGGGATTCGTCAAGCGGGGTCCGAGATAAAAGGGGGGTCCCAAAACGTGTTTTCCCCATGTTAATTTCCATAGGGCGGTCAAACTCACTTATAGCCCGAACGGCTGAATGGATTTCCACCAAACTTGGCAAAATTGTAGGGACTGGTAGCCTGATGTGCCTTTGCTATGTCTCAAGATATGTGCTCCAGTGGATTGTGAGTAATTTAGGTTCAAAAAAATATATATATCTATGGCAGCGCCCCGGTACGCGCACCGGGGAGCGCACCGGGCGTGCCACGTGACTTGCGCACGGAAAGCTGATTGGCTCTCGGGTGTCTGTAAACATCCGAAACAGTCCGGAGCAGCCGCCATCTTGTGTCTCGGTAGGATCGAGACACAAGAGGTGGCCAAAACAAAGGGGGAAATGACCATAAGGGGGCAGGGATAGACCCCCCATGACTCCCTAGGTTGGATTTGGGGGCTATAAAAGGGCCCACGGGGCAAAAAAATATATTTTGTTTTGCGCGGGGGGAGCGCCCGGTACGCGTACCGGGGAGCGTACCGGGGAGCGTACCATGGGGAAAAAAGAATGACAGACTTTTCAAAAATGGTATGTTTATTAATTATTCTTTTTATTGTTTTTTTTTATTAAGTACCAACATGTAGGTACCAATGCAGAGTCTAAAATTTAATATACACCGTCTCCTTTGTAGATATCTTGCATGTTGTTACAGAAGCTATTGTGGTATATGGAATTCATACCATAGTCTGTCAGGAAAGCAGAAACAACATGGAGGCAGGAGATGATAAAGAGATGTTAAATACACATTGGAGATAATATAGTGGGAGAAAGGAAGTAACTATGAGCAAACTTACTATGTAACACAAAAAAGTTGCACAGTATACTATAAGTCTCACTTTATATTATAAACATTTTGGAACTACTTGATGAATTACATATAAAAATAAATAATGGCTTGAACAATTTTTGATTATTAAATATAAATTTATTCTTCTGATTCTTTTTCATAATTTAATAAAACTTCTAACAATATATTGTCTGGAATGTCCTCATTTTCATTCTGTGATTCCATTGATTCCACACACTGAACTAATTCATGGTCCAGAGACTCATCCATAAAATCAAAGTTATCATTCTCAGCAATTTTTTCTTCAGGGTTGTTATCCAAAACAATTTCAAAAGAAATATCCTGTTCTCCTTCCATTTTGTTGCTGTAAATTGCATAAAAAATAAATATATCAGTAGAGATACGGCACTGTTGGGTTTAAGTTCAGACATGTAGTTTGGATTTTTTAACAGTGAAGTTATCTTTGGGTAGTGTATGGTATCAAGCTGGAATTAGAAATATAAAAAAGTGTATGTGATAAAGCCTAAGTAAATTTATAATTATACAAGAGAAGCCTAACTCAATCCATAACTATAACAGAGAAGCCTATTTCGATCTATAACTATTACAGAGTAATAGTATATAACTATCAGAATATTTTTTCTCAAATTAACTTAAAGTGCACAACATACTTCACTTTCCAAAATAACAACTTACCTTTGAGAAAGCAGTTGAAGTTCTCAGTGTAATTCCTTTTCAAATGTACTTCAGGAAGTAGTAGTCAAAATGGCTGTGTTTCCCTCTCTTTTTTTATATATATTCATCACAGCCAATCAAATGTCAGGAAATAATCGTAGAAAATGAAAGTAACTTTTTAATTGGTTGTAAATTCTAACACTTCATATGTGTTTTTGTCATGTAATTTACCTCAGGATATTTAGACAGACCTACAGCCTAAATGTCTCAATGGAATCCCACTAAATTTGGGTAAATGGTAGGGACTATTCTATATTTGGTGAAAGTGTCTCCAGTGTTTTTTCTGTAAATTACTTTCCCACCTTTTTTTAGGGAGCGCTTACCGGTGCGCGCCCCGGTACGCACACCGGCAGCGTTACGGGAGTCCTCCAGTTTGTGTTTCGGTACAATCGAGACACAAGATGGAGGACAAACAACATTGGGAATGGGTAGAAGGGGGCACGGTAGACAGCCCCTGACCCCCTAGGTTTTCTGAGGGGGGCTTAGGAGGCTCATAAAGGCTAAAAAAATATATATTTTTAATTTTTTCGTGGGGGAAGCGCCCGGTACGCGCACCGGGGAGCCTACTTTGGTGAAAAATAGTGAAAAAAGTTAGAAAAAGATAATCATTTGGAGTGATCAGAGGTAGGGTAGCCTTGAAAAGAGCTTTTGGATTCTGTGGCTGATTTAGGTACCTACAAGTAGGTTCCAATGCACAGTCTTAAATTCAGGAGGAATATTCTATTCCCCTCATCTGAGAAGTGCACACCATCTCCTCTGTAGATGTCTTGCATGTTGTAACGCAAGTTATTATTGTATATTGAACCCATTCCACAGTCTCTCATGTAAGCAGAAACAGATTTATTCATATGTTTCCGTGCTTTCTCAAATTGTGGACAAAATTGGTTGGACCAGTTCCATTTCTGTCTTTGGCATATATTAGAATATACCAAGGCAGTTTGTGGAAAAAGTGTCATCAATTGATCAAAGGTGTCCTTTAAAAGCATTTCCAGACCAACCCTAGTCATAGTGCCCAAGTAATTTCCTCCACAGTGCACTATTAAGAGGTCAGGGTTTGGCAGATGCAAAAAGGTTCTCACCAAAGGTACCAATTGGTGACATCTCAATCCTCTCTGGCCAATCCGTTTGATTTCCACATTTGATAAATCAAGTTTGTGAAAATTTGTGCTAGCTGCATACCTTTGAGCCCATTGGACGTAGCTATGTCCAATAATCCACACAGAATACATGATGAGAGAAGGTTCTGGTGCAGTCAGATGAAGTGTGGGAATGAAATGGCAGTTGGAACAGTAGGAGTTTACAAAAAAATAATTGTGGGGTTTCTCTGCTCTTGAATCACAAGCAATGATTGGTGGATTCAGATAGTTGAAAACTGAAAGTTAGGATGCATGGTTGTGTTGTGTGAAAGAAGCAATTTGAATGGTTAAGAAAAAGTTACTAAAAGCAATAATGCCCTGGATAAGCTGGTGTATTGAGAGGTCAAACATCCTTGCTGACTTAATTTGCAACATTGTAGAATAAACTTTTGAACCTAAGAGTTCAGTTAGGAGGGAGTTGCTATGGAAACAGATAGAAAGGTCTGAGAGGGGGTATGGTGTTGGTTTGAAAAAAGTGAGGGAAGAGTTTTGATTGGTTGAAATGAGGCATATGTGTGTAGAATTAGAGGTTTACTCTGCCAGTCTTGGTTTCAGTGTATTGAGTGCACACCTTTTGCCCTGCTAAAGAAAAATTGGTGTGTGTGTCTGACACTGTTCTTAATCTCCCAAAGCATTTGTAAAGGTAAGTAATGATTCATTTAATTTAGATAGAGACTTATTTGCTCTATGGAGAAGATTTGGAAGCAGATAGTGAAGTTTCAGTAGTAAAATTGATTGCTTGTACATAGGACTTGTGCTGTGTTTGTAAAAAGTTATTTAAAAAACGATTTGGGGGTATAAGAATGGCTTTTATTATTTTGAGAAGCAATTAATAGTGTCTGCCTCTGTAAAGAAATATATTTGAATGTTTTAGAATTATGTCACCTGTGTTACCTCAAATTAGGAAGCAGATTGAGATTTGTTCTTGTTGGTTTGTGGCATGATTTTTGGAAATGCTTGATATTAAAATATGCAAGATAGAGGAATTGTCTTTTGTGAAACAGTGAGGTTTCAGTAGTGAAATGAAATGCTTGTACATAGGACCTGCGCTGTGTTTGTAAAATGTTATTCAAAAAACGATTTGGGGGGCAAATCAATGGTATTTACATTTGGGTGTTATTTATGATTGCCTTGTGGCGCCGGTGCGTCACTTTTATCATGGGAAAAAAGTGACTTACCGGTGGTGCAAGACCTTCATAAATAAGGCCCTGAGTTTCTTTGCTGTTGGTTTGTGTCTTGCTTTTTGATAATGCTTGCTATGTATATTTGCAAGATAGGGGATTTGTATTTTGTGAAACAGTGAGGTTTCAGTAGTGAAATTGAATGCTTGTACATAGGTCCTGCGCTGTGTTTCTAAAATGTTATTCAAAAAACGATTTTGGGGGCAAATCAATGGTATTTACATTTGGGTGTTATTTATGATTGCCTTGTGGCGCCGGTGTGTCACTTTTAACATGGGACAAAAGTGACGTACCAGTGGTGCAAGGCCTCCATAAATCTGGCCCTGAGTTTCTTTGCTGTTGGTTTGTGTCTTGCTTTTTGATAATGCTTGCTATGTATATTTGCAAGATAGGGGATTTGTATTTTGTGAAACAGTGAGGTTTCAGTAGTGAAATTGAAAAAAGTGACGCACCGGTGGTGCAAGGCCTCCATAAATAAGGCCCTAAGTTTCTTTGCTGTTGGTTTGTATCTTGCTTTTTGATAATGCTTGCTATGAACATGTGTAAGATAGTGGATTTGTATTATGTGAAACAGTGAGGTTTCAGTAGTGAAATTGAATGTTTGTACATAGGTTCTGCGCTGTGTTTTTTAAATGTTATTCCAAAAACGATTTTGGTGGCCAATTAATGGTATTTACATTTGGGCCTTATTTATGTTTGCCTTATGGCGCCGGTGAAATTGAGTTTTGTTATTTTGGGAACAAAGAGGACAGTGTAGAAATGGATATAGTAATGGATGGCAATGTGGAAGACAATGTACAGATTTCAAGTACAGAAAAGTTTGACGAGGAAATTACCAAGTTTAAGGTGAAATCAAGTGAAAGGCCTAATTTAACTTGTGTGTGTTGTCGACGGACTCATTATAAGATTCAGACTAGGTTGGTTGATTTATATGCAAAATGTGAATTGGAAAATAATAGTGAATGGAAGGAGTTTGTAAGTTATTTGTTGGTTGAGAATTCTTTTGATTTGAGTTTTGATCACCGTATTTGTAATTATTGTTTGAAAAAATTAAATGAAAATAGAATGCCTGCTAGAGCTGCTCATAATAATTTTCAGTTGATAGATATTCCTTCTGAATTGATGGATTTAATTACTTATGAATCAATTTTGATTCAATGTGTCCATCCTTTTCAAGCTATTGTTCGCATGGAGCCTAAGATAGGGAAATTACCTCCTACAGATTTACAAAGAGGATTAAAGGGAAGAGTTGTTTATTGCCTCTAGATGTCAAAAAAAATATTCATACAATTGGTGTAGAAAGAGTAGAAGAGGATCCTCTGGTTATTTTAGTTAATGGGGTTCCGACAAAGAGTAAGAAAAAAGATTTAGTGGATGTTAGGACAGTCAAAAAGGCAACGTTGTATTTGGTCAAAAACAATGAGTACTATAAAGATGTAAGTGTTGGAGCAGAGGAAACAGCTACAGAAGAAGACAGTGATTGTTCAGTTGGCCAAATTGAAAAAGTTGATGTGTCTAGAAGTGAAGAAATATATGAACATTATACTGTTCATCCTTTGCATTCCAAAGATGTAATGGGGAATGCAATTGACTTGTTTCAAATGAAAGCAGCAAAAGGAAGTACTATTAGTGTATGGGAAGAAAGTTTGGAAACTCGTTGTTTTCCACAGTTATTTCCAACAGGTCGAGGTGGATAATATGACGATCGACCAGTTCAAAGTCCTGCAGCTGAATACCGGACTTTAAGATTATATGCTGAAGATCCAAGGTTTCGTCAATGCATTCCGTATTTGTTTAATCTACTGTATGAAAGTGATTTGTCCGGGCTTTCTTATGCAGTTAATCATGTAATGAAAAGTGGAGCTCATCTGCAAAATGTTTCGGCGAGGGACTTTATGGAGAAAGTCAATCTGCAAGACAGTATTTTGGAATCTCAGCTAATCAATCTCATGGCATGTCAGCGTGGAACAAACGAGTATTGGTTCCGTCGTCATGGGGAATTGAAATATATGCTAAGAAACTTAGGAACTCCTACATGGTTCCTCACTCTTAGCTGTGCTGAGTATGCATGGGACGACTTACTTCAATTTCTACGAGAGGCAAATGGAAACATACAAAATATAGAATTGAAAACACCTGGAGGACTATGTTCTTTGGATCCAGTGAATGTTTGCAGATATTTTAATCATAGATTTGAAGCTATGATGTCTTTTATTACCAACAAAAAAAAATCCTCCCCTTGGAGAGGTTTTGGATTTCTTTTGGAGGAAGAAATATCAAGCGAGAGGTGCTCCTCATATACATATGTTGTTATGGATTAAAGATGCACCCAAATTTGGATCAGATTCGGATGAAACAGTGATGAGTTTCATTGAAGAGTATTCAACATGTGCTGTTCCGAAAACTACTGAAGAAAACAGTGTAAGGCAACAAGTTTTACGTTTTCAATCTCATCGTTGTGGAAAGTACTGTCGTCAAATTAAAAAACAAGGAAAAGTACTACACGAAATGTCGTTTTGCGTTTCCACGACCAGTGATTTCTAAGGGAAGAGTAAATAATTTGATGACATCTCTACGACATACTGTGACGAGGAAATCACCCAAAAATACATATAATTTAAAAAGAAACGAAGAGTCCAAGTACATCAACGTCTACAACCCAGTGATTTTGTCCATGTGGAATGCTAACATGGATATTCAGTTCGTTGCTGACAACTCTATTGCTGTTGCTCGATATGTGACATCTTACATCACAAAAAAAGAAAAGACAGAACTGAAGGAAATGTGGGAGGACATTTCACATGAAAAGAGTCTAAGCAAGAAATTATACAGTTTCAGTCTGAAGATGTTGTCGCATCGAGAAATTGGAGCATATGAATGTTCTGATCTGTTATCATCAGCAAGTCTCTATGCCAAATCAAGAACAATCATTTGGGTGAGTCTAGGTCTTGCTGCAACACGAAACCGAGTTTTGAAATCTGTACAAGGAATTGATTCTTTGGCGGAGAAAGAACCAAACAGTACAGATATTTTGAAGACAAATATGTTGGATACATACTATCCAAATAGAAGTACTCACCTTGAGAACACTTGTTTGTATGAAGTTATGCAAAACTTCAGTTATAAGAGGAACATCACAGAATATATCAATAATGGAAAATATGCTGTCATTGGGTGTGAAGGATGTCTATTGAAGCAGAGAAAAGGCCATTTGATTAATCATCGAAAATTGAGTTGCGAAGCTCCAGACAAAAGAGAATTTTACTATTTAGCTCTTTTGCAACTCTTTAAGCCATGGCGTACAGAAGAGGAACTACTTTTCTCTGTCATGAAGACTCTTTTAATGCAACTAAGGATACCATAGAATGTCCTGTTTTTCCAAATTATCTGCAAATGTTGATAGAAGAAATGGAGCAAGAAACCACATTTGCTGAAGAGATTGCTAGAGACAGTTCTCAAGACAGTCAGAGTTATACTTCATTGAGTCAGGATCCACTAGGAGGACCAATTATCCAAAATGAAGCTGCAACTGCCATGGATGAGGTGGAAAGAGCTATGGAACAAACTCAAGAGGATGGAGTTAACTTAGAAGATTTGGTAAAGCAACTAAACGTTGAGCAGAAAAAGATATATGGCGAAGTTACAGAACAGATTGAACATGGATTCAGACATGAGAAAAAAGTGTGCTCATGTACATCATTTAAGCCTGTTTGACTGTACGTAAGTGGAGAAGCAGGAACAGGAAAAAGTTTTCTGATTAAAGCCATTGCAACTTATTTGCAGAAAAGGACTGAATCACCGCTGTCTTGTGTTGTAACCGCTCCAACTGGACAGGCAGCACATAACATTAAAGGGATTACTCTACATCGTTTACTGATGCTGCCAGTTGAGCATGATAATAAATTGCATTACAACAAGCTATCTGGAGATGCGTGTTCTGAAGTTTCCAGAGTCTTGAAGAAAATGAAACTTCTTATCATTGATGAAGTAAGCATAGTCTCAAATCTAATGCTTGCTTTTGTGCATTTGAGAATGCAGAAATTCTTAGAACAGAGTATGATGTGTTATTTGGAGGAAAACACATTATTGTTTTTGGAGATCTACTGCAGTTGACTCCAGTAAAGGACAACCAGTGTTTAAAATGCTTACGCATGAAGATACCAGGAAGTCCCTTGGAAGCATTGGAAACGTTAATATATTGTAAAATTTTAAATATGCTGAACTGCTTCAAAATATGCGACAGGCAAAGGATGAAGATTATAAAAATATTCTACAAGATGTAAGAATCGGAAAAGTAAGGGAGCTTGGGAAAGGAGCTTTACATGCTCGATTAATTTCAAATTTGTATCCAAATGAAAACATTCTTCCAAAGAATATTTAAAAAAAAATGACTGAGAAGAAATCTGGGATATGTTTGATGCCAACTCTGCAAGTATGTTCCATCTTCAACAACAAAATGTTAAAGTTAGAAAATGAAGAAATTGTGAAACTGGAAGCAATAGATAAAATAGAGCATATGGGTGCAACAATTGTTTTGTCAGAAAATTTGAAAACAAAATTGGATTCATTAGAGAAAAGTATTTCTAAAACAGCTGGTTTTGAAAAGACTCTGTGTGTTTAAATTGTCGTATCATTTTGAGAAGGAATTTAAATGTTGAAAGAGGTCTGGTAAATGGAGCAATGGATTAGGTTGTTGATTTTGTGAATTATAAAAATAGAGATGGAATTGAATTTTTAAAAATAAAATTTGATGGTATTGAGCAAGTACAACAAATCAGTCATTGTTCTGCTAGATTTTTGCTTGTAAAAGACTTATATGTTCGCCGAAAACAGTTTCCTGTTTGTTTGGCATATGCGGTGACAATTCATAAATCTCAAGGTTTAAGTGTAGATAGTGCTTTGGTGAACATTGGAAGATCTGTGTTTAAAGAGGGTATGGCATATGTGGCATTATCACGAGTCAGAACTTTATCAGGATTGTACTTGATTGAGTGTGATGAGACAAAGATTTGTGCAGATCTAGATTGTGTTAAAGAATACAATAGGTTAAGAAGAGAGTATGCTCCACATTTGCCTCAATATCCTCTGTTTGAAAAACGTGTGGTAGGCCGAAAAAGGTGAGGTAGTAGCAAAAAGCCAAAAAGTAGATGAAACTGTTATTCAAAACAGAAAGAAAAAGGATTCTGATGAAAATGTTGTTGGATTTCAGTTTGAAAACAGTTCTGGTGTCAACTGCTATGCTAATGTAGTGGTTAATGTTGTTTTTTTTCTTCAAACTTTACAAGAACAGATTATTGAAAATCGGGATCAAAGATTGTGTGGTTTATTGAATTCTGTGTTTGAGAAATGTAGCAGTGATAGAGCAAAAATAGAAAGTGTAACAGAAATTCGAAATATTTTAGATATGTGTTCTGGTCAAGATAAATTTTCACAGAACATTCAGCAGGATTGTCAGGAATTTTTAATGTATATGTTTGGTGTTTTGGAAGATGAAGGTGTAGATGTAGATAATCTTTTTAGCCTTTCTTATCAATGGCAGCATGACTGCCACAACTGTAGTACATCAAGTACTACTAGAATAGACACTGAAAGATTTATATATTTGACTTTACCAGATTGTAAATCAGTGTCATTTAAAAATCTAGTTAAAGCAGCAGATCATAATATGGTGTGTACCCAATGTAAGTGTCCAATGCTGTCCACATTATTTATACAAAGTTATGGTCAGTATATCATTTTAGTTTTCCAACGATGTAGACCTGATGGAACTAAATTGACAACTTGTATCAAAAATGTTGTGGCTTCTCAGTTATCAATTTCAGGAAGAACCTTTACAACTGTAGCTATTATTTATCATGACGGTCCTTCGACAACATCAGGACATTATACATGCTACTTAAAATGTCAAAAAGGTTGGAGTTACTGCAATGATTCTCATTTGACTTCTAAACAACGTTTGCCTTATGACTTTAAAAATTCTTACCTAGTGTTTTTAAAACCAAAGTTTTAGTAAAGGTAATTGGCCTTTGAAGACGGGGGTAGTTAATAAAAGTTAGTTAGTTAGTCTAATGTTTAAAATTATTTATGTCATATAGGTACTGTAAGTGGATCTCATAGTAAAAAATTCTCATATATCTGACACGATTCGGCCGTAAGGAAAGTGTAAGGTATGATGTTCTCAGATCCTTTTTCATAGGAAGTCGATGAAATGGAAGTTATAGAGAACAGCAGACTTTTTTTCCACCAAAAGGACCTTCACTGTCTTCTATTTGGCCTCAAGGAAAAGTAAGTGAATCAAAGATTAATGTACATATATGATTTGTAAGTTTTTATGGTTTTTTAAAAACACAATCTTTTAGATTGTTTTTTTTCCGCTGTTATATGATGAAGAGTTTGAACTCCCTAATTTAAGTGAAATTCAATATATTCTGAGAACAGCAAAAATAAACAATGTAACATATTGTATAAGTCATTCTATAGTTTGCATTGTGTAATTTATATTGTATTCCCATTGTCTCACACTCACTTTCCTTTTTCCACCCTTATTTAGCTCTCTTTACTCACTTACACTGCCTTTTTTCACTTTGTTTCATCGCTGTTCCTTTACTCCACTTCTTTCACAACTCCTCAATCCAATTTCAACTGTCTGCATTACCTCTCTCCCTTCCACCACTTTTCAGCTTTCTCACATTCTCTCAGTACCACTGCTTTAGTTCTCTTCCCCTCTTTCCTTCTTTTGCTCCTTTACTCTTTTTCCTTTCTCACTCATTGTACTGCAGTTCACTCAGTCCTTCCCTTTGTCTTTCTGTGTACTTACTTTCTCACTCCTTTTTCCTCTATCGTTCTATATTAACCTCATTCCTTTCGTCCCTTCACTCTGTGACTCCCCTTCACTCACTCTCAGCCATCTTCCATTCCTCTTTCTTATTAATGGATCCTCATTTAGACTCCTTTCCTTTTCACACATTTTCCTTTTACTTTCTTCTCTTTCCTGATTTCGTTTTGGTATCTCACATTCTTTTAGTATCTTACTTATCTTCAGTAATTTGTTCTCTTTCTATTTCTTTTTCCCTCTTTTTTGTCTTTCTACATTACTTTATTTCTGTTTTTGTATCCTTCACTATTGCTTTATTTCTTAGTACACTTTTTTGATTTTTTACCTCTTGACCTGTTTCTTCTATTTTAAAATATATATTTTACTAATTATAACTTGTTTTTTCTTTTGTCTTTCACAGATACAAAGTGTAGTTTAAAGATGCAAGTACGTTTTCATTAATTATATGGTAAGTGTGACTACAAAATGTAGTATGTCATCACCCTTTGCTTTAACCTCACTACTTTTCTCTCAACCTACCTCACCCCCGTTTCCTTACTCTGCTTCCCTCACTTATTCTTATCCTCCATATTTACTTCTCTTTTCCTTACATTCCTCCCACATTCAACTACTTTCAGTGCCCCTGCTCACCCACACTCCCTCACTTTGCTTTTTTTTCTGGTTCACTTTGTCCCTTTCTGACACTCCTTCCTTTACTCTCTCTGTTCTTTCTTTCTGTCACTCCCCATGTCTTACCCTTATTCACTTTTATCCACTCTCTTTCACTCCTCTTTACTTACACTCACTGCTATTTTCTTTCCCTCCGTCACCACTGTTCCTTTTCTCTGGTTCCGTCACTACCTGTCATTCTCCATCCTTTACTCTCCTTCCTTTTACTTTCATCACCCATTCACATTCTCCCAGAACATCTGCTTTAGTTTTCTTCCTCTTTCTTCTCTTCTTTTGGTCCCTTATTCATTTTCCTTTTCTCAGCTACTTCCTCTTATACCATTTCTCTGTTTTACTATCTATTACACAGTCCCTCTGTGTTTCTCCCTCTAGCTCTCTTTCTCTTTACACCACTCTCTTTGTCCCCATTCCTCATTCTCTCTCCTTCATTTTTTTTACATTTTTTTTTGTTGGTGCGCTGACGGGACGCGCCCCGGTACGCACACCGGGGCGCTCACCGGTACGCGCACCGGGAGCGCTCCAGAGTGAAATATAAAAAAAAATGAATATACTTTAAAAAAAATATATTATATTAATATACAATATAGGATTCATTTTTAGAAAAACATACCTTTCTAAGCTATAGATATTTGCGAAAAAATAACCTTAGAAATTCACTAAAAAACACATAGGTATGAGGCCCTATAAAAAGTTAGGAATTAGCAGTTAAAAAACCTATGAAATTCACAGAAAAAACCATAGGTTTCACACCAGTTATAGTTAGGAATTAGCATTTTAAAAACCTATGAAATTCACTGAAAAAACCATAGGTTTCACACCAGTTATAGTTAGGAATTAGCATTTTAAAAACCTATCAAATTCACTGAAAAAACCATAGGTTTCACACCAGTTATAGTTACCTGGAAATTTTACTGACATAAAACCATTGAAATTCCCACGTTATAGTTAGTTGGACTCACTATAACTTGCCCGTGTAATGCACTGCTGATGACATCACATATTACATCACTCATGACATGGTCAGTGACATCACTCATGACATCACTGATGACACCATCCTTGTGACAGAGTGACTGACCTCCTTTCACTGTAAAGTAACCCTTGAAACACATATTCAAAAATAGAAACTAACATTTTCAAAAAAGTGGAGATACCTATACCAGTTACAACAACCAATTCAGTAATTCCACCATTTATATACACATCCACTCATTCACCAACAGTTCTATATAGTCATTCATACATATACTCACTTATCATATATAGTGAGACACCTTTACATCCGTTAACACACCGACAGTCTTCCAAAAGTTGCTCTCACACATGCAAATAAACTATTGAACATCCATTTTTTTGCATGTACAGCTATACACACACTACCACCTTACTTCTAAGGAAACTTACACATACTTACTCTCTTAAACAATCACTTATAGAAACACATACTTATTAAAACAAGAACTCTTTCAATCTCTCACTCACATATGCTCACTTATATACATCAATACTCACATATACTAGATTAAAACATATGTAGTTACTGATAAAGACACTAGTGAGACAGTCATTCACTTACTAACACATACATATACACACTCATTCAACCATACAGTCCGGCACATATGCTGTCTTCAAAACACATACTAACAGTGAGTCAGTCATTGATGCATCTATGTGCTAAGTAACACCCCCACCAAATCAAACAGACAATTATAAAGATACTAAAAAAATATATAATAACCCATATACACTCACATGTAGCTACTCACCAACCCATGCAGCCACTTATACACAAGGTGAAACACTGATACAAACATTTAAATATTTAAACAATACTCGCTAATATATGTATTCTCTATGATACACTTAATAAGCCAGTTAACCAATCAATTTTTTTTTTTAAAAAACATCCATTAAGACACTTATTGAAACATTTATTCTTCCATCGACCTTTACATATACATATATAAAACATGTTTATTTTTCAGAAAGGCACACATTCACTGGATGGGGTCATCAGTGATGTCATGAGTGATGTCACTGACCATGTCTTGAGTGGTGTAATATGTGATGTCATCAGTAGTGCATTACACGCGCAAGTTATAGTGAGTCCAACTAACTATAACGTGGGAATTTCAATGGTTTTATGTCAGTAAAATTTCCAGGTAACTATAACTGGTGTGAAACCTATGGTTTTTTCAGTGAATATATATATATATATATATATATATATATATATATATATATATATATATATATATATATATATATATATATATATATATATATATATATATATATATATAATATACCTAGTGGGTAGTTATAATTAGGACCTATTTTCCATAGGAAATCTGCAACATTCTATTCCAACATATTTTGGCGCCGGTTGACAAATCTTCGCGAAATTTTCCAAACTCTTGGGGCACACCGGTCCGCTCCTATCCTGAAAAACTCGGGGTGATTCGTCAAGCGGGGCTGAGAAAAAAGGGGGGTCCCAAAACTTGTTTTCCCCATGCAATTTTCCATAGGAACGTTTAGTCGCAGCTACAACCCGAACTGCTGAACGGAATTACACCAAATTTGGCAAAGAGGTAGTCCTTGGTTCAGACTCGTGCCTTTTTGTTAAATGGTGTAAATCTGTTCAGTAGTTTTTTAGATATTAAAGGAAAAAAATACATATATATCTGGGCAGAGCCTAACCACACATCTCATCGGGACATCATGTTTGGCTGTCAGCACTTCATCCAAGAAGTGTTGGCAGCCATCTTGGGACCAATATACATGATAGCACCTCATTAAAAAGCATTGCAGTTAATAGAAGGTTTTAAGACTTTAGTTACATTATAAGTCATTTGTTGATGGTACCATACTCATTTTAGAAATTGTGGTGTGTTCTAAGGTGATTTTGCCATGTGAAAAAGCCTTCTGGAATATCATGAATCCTGTTTGAGAGAAAACTATTTTCTCATGTTTTTCCCACAGCGGTTTGGAACGTGAGCTATAAGCTACATTGAGAGCATATTTTCTGTAAATTCACATTATCTTTCTCAGTCAGGTGAGAATGAAGACTGACATTCTCAGTAAAATATGTACAGTCAACAAGGGCAGAGACTGTCAGTTGATTCCTTTGTGTTCTACTGCAGCTTCCCAGAGTGTTCTAAAGAACAACTAGAGTGCTAACAGCCTTACTTATGACAAATGTGTAGCACACCTGAAGCCATCTTGATTGGAAAAAAGTGGTAACTCTTAACATTTAATTTAAAAAGGAACAAAATGAGGGGCTTCATTTCGCCATAGAAATTATGATTAGTGCTGCAGGAAGAAAAATTAGGGCACATTTTGACTTCTCAAATCCTTTTCTATTTCATTAAAAAATTCTAACATGCAGACTGAAACGTGCACTTTGAATACCAGCAGCAGACTTCCCTGGTGAGCAGTAGCTTTACTACAGTGATCTAATGAGCAACTAGAGTGCTAACATTCAGAATTTTTGGCAAATGTGTGCCGCATCTGAAGGCCTTCTTGAAGGAACCAAAGTAAAAAACAAAGTGTTTCCTACTGAAGAGACTGTAGTAAAGGAGAAAATTAGGAAACTTCATAACAAATTAGTCTCCCAAGATGGCCACCAGAGACAAAAGAACTCAAATGTAGCACAAATTTCACCCAGATGTAGCCCATGTATAGCCCAATGACAGAAGGTCCCAGAGTGTTCTAAAGAACAACTAGAGCGCTAACAGTCTTACTTAAATGTAAATTGATACTTGTATAGCGCACTACTCACCCGCAAGGGTCTCAAGGCGTTTGTACGAATACCGCTGTGGAACCCACCCTGGCTTTCCCTGTGAGGCGTCCACTCCTGGGCACCCCCAAGGTGGAGGCCAGGCATCCTTAGCGTAACACTTAAAACATTTATTTGCAAAGGAACAAAATGACGGGCTTCATTTTGCCATAGAAATTATGATTAGTGCTGCAGAAAGAAAAATTAGGGCACATTTTGACTTCTCAAATCCTCTTCTATTTCATTAAATACTAACATGCAGTCTGAAAGATGCACTTTAAGTACCACCCGCAGACTTACTACAGTGATCTAATGAGCAACCAGAGTGCTAACATTTAGAATTCATAGCAAATGTGTGACACATCTGAATGCCCTCTTGACGGAACCAAAGTAAACAAGCATTGAAAATGCAATAGGTCTCGCCCTCGTTTAAGGTAAAGCAATTCTGTCTGTAATTAGGTGGCTTTTTAGCTTTGCTTTTTTAAGTGTTTTTCAACTTTTCATGTACATAACATGCATATGTATGCATATATGTATATGTATGCATGCATTTATATTTGTATTTATATAGATATGCAGTGTATATATATATATATATATATATATATATATATATATATATATATGAAAAAACCATAGGTTATAGACCATATATAGTTAGGAATTCGCATTTACAAAACCTTATTTTACTCACACAAAACCATTGAAATTCCATATATAGTTAGTTGCACTAACTATATATCGCGCACCCGCAATCCACTGCTGATGATGTCACATATTACATCATTCATGACATGGTCAGTGACATCACTGATGACATCACTGATGACATCTCAAATGACATCACTGATGACATCTCAAATGACATCACTGATGACATCACTGATGACATCTCATTTGACAATACTGATCACTGATGATATCATTCATGTGATAATACGATGAACCTCTTCAGACTCTAATATAACCTTAGATACAATCAGTGTAAACAGACACTCACAGACTGTCACTCATCCATGGAGTTACTCACACACCTAGTCAGTCATGCAAAGAATCAATCACACCTCCATTTCCTGAACTATACAGTTATACAAACTTTACTTATTCAAACATATACTAACACATATTTACTCTCTTATACATTCCCTGATACAAGTTCACAATGATCCATACAGCCACTCACACATTCACTGGCTCTTATGCACAGTTATTTATATATGTCAACTCTCACATGTACTGTGTTTTACATATGTACTTTCTTTGACATGTAGCACTGAGATATCCATTCACTCACCAATACACTCATGCACACAGTCAACCGCCCATACAGCTGTTTCCACATGCACATTTGAAACCATACATCTAGTGAATCAACTGCTCACACATCTATGCACAGAGTCATACACCTCCCAGCCACCCACACACACACTCAGTCTCCCATACAAATACTTGGGCAACCAATCAATAACCCATATAGTTACTCATATAGCTACTTATCAACACATGCAACAGTTTACAGAACAACAGACATAATGATGCACAAATTAAGACAGTTTAGTCACTAACCCATGCACTCAGTGAGACACATTTAATCACTCACTCATACAGTCAGTCATGCACCTACTAAATCCTTCATCCAGACACTTATACATCCACTCATTCTTCAATATGTAAGACATATTTTAACTTTACAGAAACATACAGTCACTGGATGTTGTCATCAGTGATGTCATCAGTGATGTCATTTGAGATGTCATCAGTGATGTCATCAGTGATGTCACTGACCATGTCATGAATGATGTAATATGTGACATCATCAGCAGTGGATTGCGGGTGCGCGATATATAGTTAGTGCAACTAACTATATATGGAATTTCAATGGTTTTGTGTGAGTAAAATAAGGTTTTGTAAATGCGAATTCCTAACTATATATGGTCTATAACCTATGGTTTTTTCAGTGAATTTTCAAGGTTTTGTAAATGCTAATTCCTAACTATATATGGTCTATAACCTATGGTTTTTTCAGTGAATTTTCAAGGTTTTGTAAATGCTAATTCCTAACTATATATGGTCTATAGCCTATGGTTTTTTCAGTGAATATATATATACATACATATATAAACATATATCATCGGTATATCTATATAAATACAAACATAAATGCATGCATACATATACTTATATGGATTTTAGGGTTGTTAGGGCGTTTTCGTGTGTATTATGTTGCTTTTTTAGGGGTTTTGGGTCAATTAAGTAGGGTTCCCGGAGCCTAGGGCTGAGGGGCCGGTTCAGTTTCGTGCGTATTGGTGTTGGCAAGGTTTTGAGGGATTTTGGCGGTTTTTGGTCGAGATTTGGCCGTTTTATGGCTTTTTTTTTAGTTTGCGGGGGGCGCGTATTCGGGTTGAAATTCGTCCCCGTTCCAGTGGATGGATTGGGCTGATTTTTGGTGAGATGTTAGGGAATCGCTGGAACTAGTGTCCAGCCAAGTTTGAAGCGGATCGGAGCAGTGGAAGTGCTTTAAAGAGCAATTTTTGTGCGGAGTAGCGAATTGCCATGTTATTCAATGGGAGTTTTTGGTGCGCATGGAGAAGGTGAATTTGGGGTGTTCCAGTTGCGCTAGAGGGACGGGGCTTGGGTGAGCTGTAGGGAGAGTGGATCGGCAGGTGTGCCGAATTTTTGGGATTTGTTGGCCGAAGGGAAGGGTGTGCTTGGGCAAAGTCGATTTGGTGAAAACGGTGCGTTATTTACATGAAAGTTGAAAAAACACTAATAAAAGCAAAGCTAAAAAGCCACCTCATTACAAACAGAATGGCTTTAACTTAAACGAGGGCGAGATCTATTGCATTTTCAATGCTTGTTTACTTTGGTTCCATCAAGAAGGCATTCAGATGTGTCACACATTTGCCATAAATTCTGAATGTTAGCACTCTAGTTGCACATTAGATCACTGTAGTAATGCTACTGCTCACCAGGGACGTCTGCTGCTGGTATTCAAAGTGCATGTTTCAGTCTGCATGTCAGAATTTTTTTAATGAAATAGAAGAGGATTTGAGAAGTCACTCAAAATGATCCCTAATTTTTCTTTCTGAAGCACTAATCATACTTTCTATGGCAAAATTAACCCCCTCATGTTGTTCCTTTTTAAATTGAGTGTTTTCAGACTTACCACTTCATTCTAATCAAGATGGCTTCTGGTGTGCCATACTTTTGTCATAAGTAAGACTGTTAGCGCTCTAGTTGTTTTTTAGAACACTCTGGGACATTCTGTCATTGGGCTATACTTGGGGTACATCTGGGTGATATTTGGGCTACATTTAGGCTCTTTTGTCTCTGGTGGCCATCTTGGGAGACTATGTCAGAATTTTTTAATGAAATTGAAGAGGGTTTGAGAAGTCACTCAAAATGTGCCCTAATTTTTCTTTCTGCAGCACTAATCATAATTCATATGGCAAAATATACCCCCTCATTTTGTTCCTTTTTAAATTAAATGTTTTAAGAGTTACCACTTTATTCCAATCAAGATGGCTTCAGGTGTGCCATACCTTTGTAATAAGTAGGAGTGTTAGCGCTCTAGTTGTTCTTTAGAACACTCTGGGACATTCTGTCATTGGGCTATACTTGGGCTACATCTAGGTGATATTTGGGCTACATTTGGGCTCTTTTGTCTCTGGTGGCCATTTTGGGAGACTGCATGTCAGAATTTTTTAATGAAATAGAAGAGGATTTGAAAAGTCACTCAAAATGTGCCCTAATTTTTCTTTCTGCAGCACTAATAATACCTTCTATTGCATAATATACCCCCTCATTTTGTTCCTTTTTAAATTAAATGTCTTAAGAGTTACCACTTTATTCCCATCACGATGGCTCCAGGTGTGCTATACCTTTGTAATAAGTAGGACTGTTAGCGCTCTAGTTGTTCTTTAGAACACTCTGGGACATTCTGTCATTGGGCTATACGTGGGCTACATCTGGGTGATATTTGGGCTACATTTGGGCTCTTTTGTCTCTGGTGGCCATTTTGGGAGACTGCATGTCAGAATGTTTTAATGAAATAGAAAAGGATTTGAGAAGTCACTCAAAATGTGCCCTAATTTTTCATTCTGCAGCACTAATCATACTTTCTATGGTAAAATATACCCCCTCATGTTGTTTCTTTTTAAATTAAATGTTTTAAGAGTTACCACTTTATTCCAATCAAGATGGCTTCAGGTGTGCCATACCTTTGTAATAAGTAGGACTGTTAGCGCTCTAGTTGTTGTTTAGAACACTCTAGGAGGCTGCAGTAGAACACAAAGGAATCAACTGACAGTCTCTGTCCTTGTTGGATGTACATGTTTTACTGAGAATGTCAGACTTCATTTTCACATGACTGACAAAGATAATGTGAATTTACAGAAAATATGCTTTCAGTTTAGCTTATAGATCCCCTTCCAAACCACTGTGGGAAAATCATGAGATATTAGTTTTCTTTCAAACAATATTCATGATATCACAGCAGAAGGTTTTTTCACATGGTAAAATCACCTTAGAACCCACCACAATTCCTAAAACGAGTATGGTACCATCAACAAATGATTTATAATGTAACTAAAGTCCTTAAACCCTCTATTAACTACAATGCTTTTTAATGAGGTGCTATCATGTATATTGGTCCCAAGATGGCTGCCAACACTTCTTGGATGAAGTGCTGACAGCCAATCAGATCAGATGTGTGGTTAGGCTCCGCCCAGATATATATCTTTTTTTGAACCTAAATTACTCAAAATCCACTGGAGCACATATATTGAGACCTAGCAAAGGCACATCGGGCTAACAGTCCCTACAATTTTGCCAAGTTTCGTGCAAATCCATTCAGCCGTTCGAGCTAAAAGTGAGGCCAACCGCCCTATGGAAATTAACATGGGAAAAACGCGTTTTGGGACCCCCCTTTTTTCTCGGCCCCCCCTTGATGAAACCCCCCCAAATTGTCAGGGGCTGCTCAGAAACAAAATGTTCCATTTTCCTGAAAATTTCAGCCAATTCCGTCCACAAACGCCAAAGTTATTAGACATAGAATTTTCAAAAATCCCATAGAGAAAAAATCCTAACTATATATACCTACTGGCGACCGCCAGTAGGTAATATATATATATATATATATCCCGATTCCCATCTCGACGCCAAAATCACCGCTGCGTCCCCAAACAATTAGAGAGACGGACTCTTAGTATTTTCAGCAGCCGCTGAGATTATTTATTTTTCAATTTTTTCAAAGTGCGTTACCGTGCTTCCCCAAACGCGTTTCGGCGTACCTGACGCCTTGCTCGCTGGTAGTGAATGTGAGGTTCCCTCCATTATTTGACTGACAAAAGTGCATCGTGATTGGTCAAAACGTAAGGAATGAACATAAACAACATACTATACATTGTGAGCTAAAAACCCCATTGTGACAGTATCGAACAGACATGACTTGTATCCTTTAAACATTGATTTTTAACAATGTGAATTTCCTTCGCATTTGATTAGGAATACAAATTTAAAAATAATCACATCAACAGTAATATACACAATTACTATTAGTCAAATTTCAAAATAGAAAATCGATATTATGTTGTATTTCATGTGACTGTGTCAATATAAATCAACATATGCCTCGGGTTCTTTTGATCTATTTTACTGGTAGTTAGCGCTTGTTGTTCATAGTTTACAGACCAATAACATCACCAGTTAATGTGCACATGTGTTTTGTGAAGTGAAATATAAATAAAAATAAATTGAAATTAAAGAACACATATGAATTTTATGCACAATGATGACAGATAGTATGTTGTTGTCATTGGCATTTAGATTCACTTTTATGTATAAAAGGAGGGATTTATGAGGGATAATGAGGCGGTTATCTGTATGAATAATTTTTATACCTGTACAAATACATTGTTGCAAAATATTACAATTAAATGGCTTTAGGGTGCTGTGAAGTTTATATTACAGACAATCTCCCCAATCATTGTAAGGGTGTGATTTAATACCTTCTTCATAGACTTTGTTACATTTTGTATAAGCCTTTCAGGGAGGTGTCTTGACCTTTCCTTAGTGATGTTATAAAATAGACGTCTCACTCTATATCTCCTAAATTTCTGGAACCCCTTATACACAATACCTAAATATATATATATATATATATGATTCCATTTTTCGACAACGAAAATAGCATAGTAGTCAACATCCAAAAGCATGGCGTGTTTCAATACAATCACACACCACTCCAAAATGGCGGAACTAATATATGTATGTTTTGAGAATGGGTCCCTAGCATAGTCCTATTTCGATTGCACTGACTTGTTTGAAGAACGTTTTTGGCGCGTTGTTGTAATTAAGTGATGTATTTAACACGATGTTGTACCGTTAACCCGCTGACAGTGAGCAAGGGCGTTCACGCCCGAAACGCGTCTGTTTGGCAGTGTGTTGCACCTCTGCACCTTATGAAATAAAAGGAAGAATATCAGAAGAAAGTCTGGCTTGGATTTATTCAGCTGTGTCTGCGCACTGGGTTTGGTGCAAAAGGCGTTGCACTAACCTTCCGGTTGGATTTCATATATATATATATATATATATATATATATATATATATATATATATATATATATATATATATATATATATATATATATATATATATATATATGTATATATATTTCTAAATAAATACATAAATAGTTTAAAACCCTAATATAAAATATACAAGGGTGTCCTATTTCTCGTATTATATTAGGAAATAGAGTGCTTAGTGTTACACTTCTAAATCCTAGGGTATTAGCGGTCAGCTCCTTAATAAAGAAATAACTATAATGATTAGTGACGTTTTAACTATTTAAAGGAAATGGTGTAGATCATCACATGTATTGAGGCCCTTGGGGCTTTTACTGTCCAGTTCTAGGATGTAGCTGGTTTCCAGCCTACGAAGTGTTTTCTCTCGGTCACCCCCTCTCTTACTGCTGGGGACATGGTCAATCACAAAATATGTGAGAACATTCAGATTATTGCCATGTTCTACTTTCACATGTCTGGCTACGGGGTAGTTCGGGTCTGAGTTCACTATCGCCCGTATGTGTTGCAGGATTCTGGCCTGTGTTGGAAGCTTTGTGCTTCCAACATATCTCAACCCACATATACAAGTTAAAATGTATACGACAAACTCAGTCTTACATGTAAAATGCCCTTTGATTTTAATGGGCCGATCTGAGAATGCCGTCGTATATGTGGTAGTGTTGGAGCCAAATTTACAAGCCCTGCAGGTTGCACATTTAAAAAATCCATTGCGGGCAGAGAGCCAGTTATTTTTATTGAAAATTTCGGGGCTGGTTTTGACCAAGTCTGATTTCATAGAATGGGCCTTCCTAAATGTAAAAGTTGGTTTTTGGACATAAACTTCATACAGGACCCCATCTGTTAAAATAATAGGCCATTCTTTATTGATGATTTTCTTGATGATTTTAGACTGTCTGCTGTAATATGGCTGAGATACCCGCCACCCCCTCTCAACACAATCCCCCAAACCCCACACAACTTATCCCATCTGCCGTCGCAGATGTCCTGGCCCCGGGAAATTCCCCAGGAGGGCCCGTAGCCCCTCCTATCCAGGAAGGGGCCTTGACCGCCTTTCCTTTACTTCCGGCGGCCCATCCTTAGAAGGGACCGCCTCCCCGTTGAGGGGCCAATGGCCACCTCCCCCGAGCGCTCCCATCCGTAATGGGTGACGCCCCCCCATAGGGATCTTCCAATTACTGCTCACCGATCATGACCTTACCGCCCGACCAAAATAAATACGACAATTTACCTAAATTACTAAATTACAAAACAACCATAACTATTACAAGTATGATTACTGATCAAACTAGTGCAGAATTACTTTATTTGAAAAAACATACTGAAAATGACCATTCTTTATTGCATACTCAAAATATCACGACAATCATCACAACCTGCAAGAAATAGAGTTACCACATCAAAACTTTATTCAAAACAACTAGCTGTCCTCAGGGGCTGGTGGGTGGGTCAAAATTGGCTCTTCGTTCCGTCTCGAGCTCACGTGCAGCGGGGAGGTGCAGCTTCAGAGCACAGGAACAAGAGGATGCTTTCTTGGCTTGTTGCTTCTTTTATCCGTCTTCGGGCGGGCGTAAACCCGCCCCCGCCTGCCTCCGAGGGCATGGCCGGCCGTGTCAGTGTCTAGGACAACCCACTCCAGGGCGGGAAAAGGCGCGCCCCGGCTACGCCGCTTCGGGCATACCAGCCGAGACTCGCCTCCCGCCCAAGATGGCTTCCCGGGGGGATCGGGGTACTCCACCATACGTTCGGGGGGACCGAATGGTCGCCCCTTTCCATATGGCTGAGATACCCGCCACCCCCTCTCAACACAATCCCCAAGGATGGGAAACCGGAAACGGTTCTGAACTTTTGGAAGGCGGGAGGGAGTGACCCTCCCGGCCGCATTTATTAAAATATGAAACAAAATCAAAACATTAAAATAACAGTTTCATATTATGTACAATTTCATTTCCACATTACGATGTTTGGCTAACCTTAACAGATCTCTAATACAAAGGTTCTCCTAGCCGAACTAACATCCTACAAAACATTTGACTTGAAATTGTACATCCTAACGTTAAGGGCCAACGGCAAGGTCGTAACCGGTGTCAGATCCCTAAACCAGAAATACCCCCCTCACTTGTGAGGGGAGCGACCGCACAGAGGCGTACCTCAAGTGCATCTACCAATTTCCCTTGGACTTGACGGGGGCCCCAATGAACTCGACGCCATTTAACGGTCGTCCGAGGACTCGTGTGAGGTGTCTAAAAGGTAGCGTAAACCCCCTCCCAAACCCCACACAACTTACCCCATCTGCCGTCGCAGATGTCCTGGCCCCGGGAAATTCCCCAGGAGGGCCCGTAGCCCCTCCTATCCAGGAAGGGGCCTTGACCGCCTTTCCTTTCCTTCCGGCGGCCCATCCTTAGAAGGGACCGCCTCCCCGTTGAGGGGCCAATGGCCACCTCCCCCGAGCGCTCCCATCCGTAATGGGTGACGCCCCCCCATAGGGATCTTCCAATTACTGCTCACCGATCATGACCTTACCGCCACAGGCCGGATAGTTGACCGGCTATCCGGACCCCCCACAACAAATCCTGCCTAAAGGTCATGGTTTAAACTCTTTAGCCAAGCTATGAGATCACCTATGAGTAACTCATTGCCCACCCGAGACAAATGAACCCCATCCCCCAAATACATACTGTCCCCTTTGATACAACCATGCGAAACAGAATGCAGTGTACTTTAACGAAACAATCTACTCAATTTGTTATTTATTTTCTTTACTGAATGATTCAGAGCAGAAACCGAAATAGCCCCCCGCCACACTTTCCGTGGGATCATATGGGACCATGCAATTGTGCACCCTGGAACTCTTCTTGCCAACCAACTTACTGTGGAAAGCATTGCCTCAAGAAGAAGTCGTCTACCAGTGGCCACCAAATCGTTGCCCCCAAGATGGACTATGATTATAGACGGCGGTGACCTTGTCCGCCCTAACAAACCCTCGAAAAAGGATTGAAACTGGTCAATACAGAGCCCGCCCCTTCCGTAGAAGGTCACCCTCTACCCGTATTCCCCAGCCACGTGAATCATGTCACCTGCTTTGAATACGTCCGCGGCACGCCTCACGTATGAGTGGCCCACGACCCACACCTCCTTTTTCGCAGCCGGTGATGTCTGACCGCTGGTCCCCAGGTGTCGGGTCGACTGCACAGTCCGCCCCGCCTCGTAAGCTTGCGCAACTGAAAACCAAACAAAACAAGAAGCGTGAGTACATTATTACAGCTTCACAACATGTGCAACCGCACATACCTTTTATAACAGTTCGAGGACCAACGCCCCAAACGTTTTATTTCTTCTACACTCAGACCCCTGGCTGTAGCCTCAGTAGCAGCCCCTATCCGAAAGGAATGGGTCCCGAACTCGCCGGGGTTCAAGCCCGCGGCCGAAATCGACATCGCAAGCACCCGCTGGAACTGAAACCTCGTCAGTGGGGTGGCGTCAGCGTGTCTCAACAAGGCCCCCCCCCATGATGCCACCCTCTGCGCTAAATATTCCTCTACGCAAACCACAGGGCACATGGAAGACCCGGGGATCCTCTGAATGATTATGCAGTCCCCAATTGCGCCCTGATCGGTTTTGGACCTAACAAACGAGACCGTCATCGTCTCCCCCCTGACCTGAATGTGCTCCCGGCACAGTCCCCCCATCATATCCTGCTTGTTCTTCGCCACTAGTTCGCTTACCCGCATAGCCCCATGGAATGCTAGCGCAAATGCGGCTCGGAATAACACTGTTTCATACTGGGATGAACACGTTGCAGGGAGTACGGACAATAACAGGGTCAACCTATCCAGACCTATCGGGTGTCTCTCATCTACTCTGCGACCCTCAAGGCGTTGCCACCCACGTAGCGCTTTCTGCACCACAAAAGACGCTGTCGGGTCCTGGATCCCATGAGCCCTTGCCATAAAGGAAATGGCGGCCCGATGCCTCTGGGCCGTAGCTACTGATTTGCCTGCCTGATGTAAAGACAGCAAAAATTTTACGACAAGCTCTTCCTGTCCCCAAAGCTCCCCCCCAGCAGAACCCAAAAAGGACAAATAGGAACGGAACGCCCCTTCATATGCCTTCCTTGTCCTGGGTGCTAAACTCTCTCCCACGCGGTTTTGTAGTTCGGGGCACCGAGAGACCAGAGAGCTTCGGGAAAGGGTGCTGCCACCAGGTCCGCTGTGGGCAGAAAACCCCAGAAGGCCTGCATACGGAAACGAGAAAGCGCATCAGCCGCTTGGTTCAGTACCCCCGGGACATGTCTTGCCCTAAAGAGCACATTCAACTGCATACACAATAACACAATTTCTTTGAGCAGTCTCAGAATCCATTTGCAACGTGCTGCCTGACTATTGATACACTCGACCACAGTCATGTTATCAGACCAGAACACCACAGAATGATCCCGAAACCCCTCCGGCCATGTTTTCAAGGCCACCAAAATAGGGAAGAGTTCAAGAAAAGCAATGTTACTCGTCAGCCCGCACTCGTGCCACCATGACGGCCATTTTTGAGCCGACCATTGTGTACCAAATATGGCACCAAAACCTACACTCCCCGCCGAATCTGTCCAAAGCCCCAGCTCCTCGGAGGACACCGCCGGTTTGTTCCAGACAATTCGACCATTGAAATCCGCCAGAAATGCCAACCAAATGCGCATGTCCTGGCGAACCTCTGCCGAGAGCCTCGTGCGGTGATGTCCTTCCTTCAGGCCGACCATGGCTTGTGCAATCGAGCGGGAAAAGGGGTGGGCCATTGGCATTACTCTCAGGGCAAAATTCAACTGACCCACCACCTGTTGCAATTGATGCAGGTTTACTTTCGTCGCACGAATACATGTTTCAAGGGATGTCCTGAATTTTAACACTTTTTCCCTGGGTAATCTAAAACAACCTTCTTCCGAGTCGAGCTCGATCCCCAGAAACTCGAGCAAAGTTGAGGGACCCACAGTCTTACCTGGCGCCAATGGCACACCAAATTGATTCATTAAGACACAAAATTCATGTAAGGCCTGTCCACACTCAGGATCCCCGGCTGCCCCCAAAAACAGAAAGTCATCGAGATAATGCATAACATGCTGAAAACCCGTCTTCCTTGTGAATACCCATTGCAGAAAACAACTGAACTTTTCAAAATAGGCACAGGATATAGAGCACCCCATTGGCATACATCTATCCATGTAATAGCGACCCTGAAACATAAAACCAAGGAGACGCTGATCGTCTGGGTGCACCGGGAGCAACCGGAACGCTGACTCGATGTCTGATTTTGCCATCAGCGCCCCGGGCCCCAGGCGATTCAACATGGCAACGGCCTCATCGAAAGATGCGTACCGCACCGAACACACTTCCGGGTCTATCGCTCCATTCACGGAAAGACCACGTGGGGCTGACAAGTTATGTATCAGCCGAAACTCACCCGGGTCCTTCTTGGGGACCACCCCTAGAGGGGAACAAACAAAGTTAGGAACCGGTGGCAAATCAAATGGACCGGCGACACGACCTCGAGTCACCTCCTTCCCAATCTTTACCTGTACCACCGCCGTATGCTGCAAGACCGACAGTTGATTCTTACAGTTTGCTACACCCTGAAAATCCCCCACTGGGATGCGGAAACCATATGAAAACCCGTCACGCAACACCCCAGCGGAAGCATGATCCGGGTATTCGTTGAGCCAAGGAATCATTGCCATGGTATCAATCGGAGTAGGTAAAGGCGCCCCTCGGACTATTTCAGACCTGTTTGGCGCTTCCCCTACCACCGTTATCACCCGTTTTGGCTCTGCACATGGACTCAGGATGGGATGGCTGCCCACACCCCCCACATTCATGTCTGAACTTGCATGACCCCTGGGGCCTCGTACATTTTCCCCTGTTAAAATTCCAACAAATCCCCCTTTTACCTGCGTTGCCACTCGACTTCGAGTGGTGCTCGTTACCTGCACCCGTCCGAAAGGGTGTCCCAGAGGATTGGCGGGAAGATTCACCCCCGTTACTCCCTGACAATGGCACTTTTAACATTCCTGAACTCTCCATTTTTTGCCATGAAACGGAGTCGAAACAATCCCATGTTAGATCTGGGTCGTGCTCCTTAGCTTTTCTAAAAATATTGTCATAACAGAACCACTGATTGCCCCCGTACGACACGGAATACTCCATGATACGTGACTGATAAATAGGCAACTCGGTCAGCAACTCGGGCCTGCGCTCGCCCACGATGGAGGTAAAAATGCCCCACGCTCTGCCCCAAGTACCTATGTTTTCGTCAATCTTAAAGGCGGCCATTTTTGTGCGCCAAACACTCGGATGCATGAGCTCCTTTTGGCTCTTAACATGCTCCATCTCGTAATGGTCGGTAAGCAAAGAAAAAATGTTCACATACTTATTCGCCCAAATCTTTTCCTTAATTTCCAGTGGAACATGCTGAGCCACCCTCTCCCTTCGTGAAGGTACAGACCCCTCCCCCGCGATCGGCAATGGCCGCTTACCTGAACCAGATGCTGCATTTGCTGCCGAACTTGGGCCTGCTGCATTTTCCGCCGCCGGAACTGGCGGGGTAACAGAAGATGGTGCCTTCGCAGCCTCTCTAGATTCCCGCAGTTGTCTCATTACTGCCCGGGCGTCGTCAGCCGTGGTGCCCTCACTATCTTTTCCCAACCACGCTGCTAATTGTGCCGCTAACTCGGGAGGCATATCTTCCCCGTTCACGGGGGTGACCACCACGGGGATCGGATGCCCCTCCTTCGGAACCGGGGTTGTCTCCTCAAGTGGGGTATCGGGAACCGGGGTTTCCCCCCCAAGTGCCCCCCTTTTGGACCTCTTGCCTCTCCCACCAGGGACTACTCCCGGCAAAGCTGGTCCGATGACTCGCTTCGGTCCTCCCTCCCCGTTCTTAGCCGCCATCTGCTTCTTCAAATCGGCTACCTCCTTTATGAGCATGCGGAGCATCTGATCGGTACCGACCCGCTTTCCGACCTTCTTGCCTGGCATTCTCAAACGAAGATATCTGTAAAACAAAAAGAAAGATTACAACGCTCAAAATTGGCTCTTCGTTCCGTCTCGAGCTCACGTGCAGCGGGGAGGTGCAGCTTCAGAGCACAGGAACAAGAGGATGCTTTCTTGGCTTGTTGCTCCTTTTATCCGTCTTCGGGCGGGCGTAAACCCGCCCCCGCCTGCCTCCGAGGGCGTGGCCGGCCGCGTCAGTGTCTAGGACAACCCACTCCAGGGCGGGAAAAGGCGCGCCCCGGCTACGCCGCTTCGGGCATACCAGCCGAGACTCGCCTCCCGCCCAAGATGGCTTCCCGGGGGGATCGGGGTACTCCACCATACGTTCGGGGGGACCGAATGGTCGCCCCTTTCCAGTAGTAATAAATCTACAGTTTTTCTTGGTCTCCTCTGACTCAACATTAGTTTCTCTTCTGGGTGCTGGGCTAGAAACTTCGTCTACTGCCTTAGGTTGTAAAAGTGTTTCTCTTTTGATGAGTGACACTTTATGCAGTGCAGTTTTTAAGTTTTTTTCTTTGTAGCCTCTTTCTAATAGTTTTCTCTTGGTAAGCGTTAGGGCTTCCTCACATGCTTGAGTTGTACTACAAGTTCTTTATACTCTGAGGAATTCCCCATAGGGGAAGCTTGCTATTGTGTGACTAGGATGAAAACTACTTGCATGTAGCAAGGTAATACCTGCCGTAGGCTTTGCAAACAGGCTGGTTTCTATGTGTCCTGCAATAATACTAACCTGTACATCTAAGAAGCTAATTTTAGTTTTCTCTATCTGGTATGTGAATTCTAAATTCAGTGTGTTGTTGTTCATTATTTTGATGAATTCACAAGCGTCTTCTTTGGTACCTTTCCATATATATGTGTGTTTGTATATGTATGTATGTATATGTAATTTTCTATATAATTTTTAATTAAATTTTTCATGGTATTATTTTATGGATTGTTTTATGGAATTTTTAATGGAATATTGTATGGGATTGTAATTTACATCTTTTCCCTGAGATCCGGGAGGTGTTCTGATCTGCTTATGGGGCAGGCTTGTCCCATTACATACTGTATTTATTACTGTAAATTGGTACGCTTTTATGAGCCATAACTATTATGACCTATCTTCTATTGCTGCTATTATTATTCTTAATGTATTTTAGTGTCTTTTAGCGTTATGGTTTTTATCTGCTTTCTTTTATGCCTTACTTTTATTGTAATTTTCAACTGGTTTTACTAGGTTCCTAGTTTTAAGTTGGTGATTGTGAGGTCTAGGGATTGGGTAGTAATCATTTGGCTGGAGGCTCTATAATATATCTACAGACGGGTGGGCTTTATTCAAATATAGGTATCAATTTATTGTCTTGTGTCATTTACAAACTGTGTTATTATCTACTCTTTGATAAATCTTACTTCGATCTGACTGCATATCAGGTTATCTAAAATTATGACGTATTGAACTTGCACTTTATTTAAGGCACTATGCAATTTAAGTTTTTGGCGTCTGACACTTCAGTCTTCTTTTATCCAGTATGATGTATTAACTGGATTTAGGAATGTATTATTGACTATTTTTACTTCACTTTTTGTTTCCTTTTTTTACTGTGAATTTGATTTTTCGTTGTTCCTTACTACCTGTACTTTAGGGATTTTTTAACTATTAGGGATTTCTTTGCTATATTTCATTATAATGGGCACCTGCCCTTTATTTCCTATGAATTATTTGATACTTGATGTATTTTCGTAGAATTGCATTTTATAGTATATACTATTATGTGGAACGATATTATCCTTAAATTTGGGTTTTTTAGTTTTCAGTTATTTATTTTGCTGACCACATGATATATATAGTTATAATTCCTTATAGTGTTTTGTCACTGTTCATTGTAGTAGGAGGAGGAGCATTTGTCTATCCTTAATGGTATTTAAGGTCTCGTGGTCTTAGGCATGTCATGTGATCAAGACCGGGGTCTCCCGGGCGAAACGCGTCATGCTGCTGTTTCATTGAATAAAACACTGCACTGAAGAAATCTTGGAAGTAGTCCGTACGGGTTTCTTTCGACTTCATTGTCGTTTTCAGGATTGTGGAGTGTGTGTGTGTGTGTGTGTATGTATATATGTATATATATATATATATATATATATATATATAACACATGGGCAGCATATATGTGTGTGTAGAGGGAGGTAGGGAAGGTAGAGGTAGAGAGTAGTAAAGAGAGGTAGAGAGTAATAGTGAGTAGAGAGTGAGTAGTAGAGAGTAGAAGAGTGAGTAGTAGAGAGAGGAGAAGAGTGAGTAGTAGAGTGAGTAGTAGAGAGTAGTAGAGTGAGTAGTAAAGAGAGAGTAGTAGAGTGAGTAGTAGAGAGTAGTAGAGAGTGCGTAGTAGAGAGTGAGTAGTAGAGTGTAGTAGGGAGTGAGTAGTACAATGAGTAGTAGTGAGTACTAGAGAGTGAGTAGTAGAGAGTAGTAGTGAGTAGTAGAGAGAGAGTAGAGTAGTAGAGTGAGTAGTGGAGTAGTAGAGAGTGATTTTTGTAGTGAGTAGTAGAGAGTAGTATAGAGCCAGTAGTAGAGAGCGAGTAGTAGAGCGAGTAGTAGAGCGAGTAGTAGAGCGAGTAGTAGAGCGAGTAGTAGAGAGCGAGTAGTAGAGCAAGTAGTAGAGAGCGAGTAGTAGAGAGCGAGTAGTAGAGAGCGAGTAGTGGAGAGTGAGTAGTAGAGAGTAGTAGAGCGAGTAGTAGAGAGTGAGTAGTAGAGTGATTAGTAGAGTGAGTAGTAGAGAATAGTAGAGAGTATGAGAGTGAGTAGTAGAGAGAGAATAGTAGAGAGTGAGTAGTAGAGTTGTAGAGTGTGTAATAGAGAGGGAGTAGTAGAGAGTCAGTATCCGTGTCAGTCAGTCAGTCAGTGTCGGTCAATCAGTGTCAGTCAGTCACTCAGTCAATCAGTCACTCAGTCAATCAGTGTCAGTCAGTCAACGTCAGTCAGTCAGAGTCAGTCAGTGTCAGCTAGAGCAGCTCTGCCGACCTGGTTCTCTGGTTCTAAAGCAGATCTGCTGCCCTCGTTCTCTGGCTCTAAAGTAGCTCTGCTGACCTGGTTCTCTCCCTCTAAAGCAGCTCTGCTGAACTGGTTTCTCAGGCTCTACAGCAGCTCTACTGACCTGGTTCTCTGGCTCCAGAGCAGCTCTGCTGACCTAGTTCGTAGGCTATAGAGTAGCTCTGCTGATCTGGTTGTCTTGCTCTACAACAGCTCTGCTGACCTGGTTCTCTTGATCTAAAACAGCTCTGCTGAACCGGTTCTATGGCTCTAAAGCAGCTCTGCTGACACTGTCCCTTGGCTCTAAAGCAGCTCTGCTGACTTGGTTCTCTCACTCTAAAACAGCTCTACTGACCTGATTTCTCTGGCTTTACAGCACCTCTGCTGACCTGGTTCTTAGGCACTAGAGCAGCTCTGCTGACCTGGTTCTTAGACTCTAGAGCAGCTCTGCTGACCTGGTTCTCTGGCTCTGAAGCAGCTCTGCTGACCTGGTTCAATGGCTCTAAAGCAGCTCTGCTGACCTGGTTCTATGGCTCTGGAGCAGCTTTGCTGACCTGGTTCTTTGCCTCTAGAGCAGCTCTGCTGACCTGGTTCTCTGCCTCTAGAGCAGCTCTGCTGACCTGGTTCAATGGCTCTAGAGCAGCTCTGCTGACCCGGTCCCTTGGCTCTAAAGCAGCTCTGCTGACCTGGTTATCCACCTCTAAAGTGGCTCTGCTGACCTGGTTCTCTCACTCTAAAGCAGCTCTACTGACCTGATTTCTCTGGCTTTACAGCAGCTCTGCTGACCTGGTTCTCTGGCTCTGAAGCAGCTCTGCTGACCTGGTTCTATGGCTCTAAAGCAGCTCTGCTGACCTGGTGCTCTGGCTCTAGAGCAGCTTTGCTGACCTGGTTCTCTGGCTCTAAAGTAGCTCTGCTGAACTGGTTCTCTGGCTCTAGAGCAGCTCTGCTGACCTGGTTCTCTCCCTCTAAAGCAGCTCTGCTGACCTGTTTGTCTGGCTCTACAGCAGGTCTGCTGACCTGGTTCTCTTGCTGCAGAGCAGCTCTGTTGACCTAGTTCTTAGGCTATAGAGCAGATCTGATGACCTGGTTCTCTGGCTCTACAACAGCTCTGCTGACCTGGTTCTCTGGATCTAAAGCAACTCTGCTGACCCGCTCCCTTGGCTCTAAAGCAGCTCTGCTGACCTGGTTCTCTCCCTCTAAAGCAGCTCTGCTGACCTGGTTCTCCCACTCTAAAGCAGCTCTATTGACCTGATTTCTCTGGCTTTACAGCAACTCTGCTTACCTGGTTCTCTGGCACTATATCAGCTCTGCTGACCTGGTTCTTAGGCTCTAGAGCAGCTCTGCTGACCTGGTTCTCTTGCTCTGAAGCAGCTCTGTTGACCTGGTTCTATGGCTCTAAAGCAGCTCTGCTGACCTGGTTCTCTGGCTTTAGAGCAGCTTAGCCGACCTGGTTCTCTGCCTCTAGAGCAGCTCTGCTGACCTGGTTCTATGGCTCTAGAGCAGCTCTGCTGACCCTGTCCCTTTGCTCCAAAGCAGCTCTGCTGACCTTGTTCTCTCCCTCTAAAGCAGCTCTGCTGACCTGGTTCTCTCACTCTAAAGAAGCTCTACTGACCTGATTTCTTTAGCTTTACAGCAGCTCTGCTTACCTGGTTCTCTGGCTCTGAAGCAGCTCTGCTGACCTGGTTCTCTGGCTCTAAATCAGCTCTGCTGACCTGGTTCTCTGGTTCTAGAGCAGCTTTGCTGACCTGCGTTTCTGCCTCTAGAGTAGCTCTGCTGACCTGGTTCTATGGCTCTAAAGGAGCTCTGCTGAACTGGTTCTCTGGCTGAGAAGCAGCTCTGCTGACCTGGTTCTATGCTCTAAAGCAGCTCTGCTGACCTGGTTCTCTCCCTCAAAAACAGCTTTGCTGGCCTGGTTCTCTGCCTCTAGAGCAGCTCTGCTGACCTGGTTCTATGGCTCTAAAGCAGCTCTGCTGAACTGATTCTCTGGCTCTAGAGAAGCTCTGCTGACCTGATTCTCTGGTTCTAAAGCAACTCTGCTGACCTGGTTCTCTCCCTCTAAAGCAGCTCTGCTGACCTGGTTTCTCTGGCTCTAGAGCAGCTCTGCTGACCTGGTTCCCTGGCTCTAAAGCAGCTCTGCTGACCTGGTTCTCTGCCTCTAAAGCAGCTCTGCTGACCTGGTTTCTCTGGCTCTACAGCAGCTCTGCTGACCTGGTTCTCGGCCTCTAGAGCAGCTCTGCTGACCTGGGTCCCTGCCTCTAGAGCAGCTCTGCTGACCTGCTTCTTAGGTTCTAGAGCAGCTCTGCTGACCTGGCTCTCTGGCTCTACAACGGCTCTGCTGACCTGGTTCTCTGGCTCTAGAGCAGCTATGCTGACCTGGTTCTCTGCCTCCAGAGCAGCTCTGCTGACCTGGTTCAATGGCTCTAGAGCAGCTCTGCTGACCCGGTCCCTTGGCTCTAAAGCAGCTCTGCTGACCTGGTTATCCACCTCTAAAGCAGCTCTGCTGACCTGGTTCTCTCACTCTAAAGCAGCTCTACTGACCTGATTTCTCTGGCTTTACAGCAGCTCTGCTGACCTGGTTCTCTGGATCTAAAGCAGCTCTGCTGACCTGGTTCTCTCCCTCTAAAGCAGCTCTGCTGACCTGGTTCTCTCACTCTAAAGCAGCTCTAGTGACCTGATTTCTCTGGCTTTACAGCAACTCTGCTTACCTGGTTCTCTGGCACTACAGCAGATCTGCTAACCTGGTTCTTAGGCTCTAGAGCAGCTCTGCTGACCTGGTTCTCTGCCTCTGAAGCAGCTCTGTTGACCTGGTTCTATGGCTCTAAAGCAGCTCTGCTGACCTGGTTCTCTCCCTCTAAAGCAGCTCTGCTGACCTGGTTCTCTCACTCTAAAGCAGCTCTAGAGACCTGATTTCTCTGGCTTTACAGCAACTCTGCTTACCTGGTTCTCTGGCACTATAGCAGCTCTGCTGATCTGGTTCTTAGGCTCTAGAGCAGCTCTGCTGACCTGGTTCTCTGGCTCTGAAGCAGCTCTGTTGACCTGGTTCTATGGCTCTAAAGCAGCTCTGCTGACCTGGTTCTCTGGCTTTAGAGCAGCTTTGCCGACCTGGTTCTCTGCCTCTAGAGCAGCTCTGCTGACCTGGTTCTATGGCTCTAGAGCAGCTCTGCTGACCCGGTCCCTTGGCTCTAAAGCAGCTCTGCTGACCTGGTTTTCTCCCTCTAAAGCAGCTCTGCTGACCTGGTTCTCTCACTCTAAAGAAGCTCTACTGACCTGATTTCTCTAGCTTTACAGCAGCTCTGCTTACCTGGTTCTCTGGCTCTGAAGCAGCTCTGCTGACCTGGTTCTATGGCTCTAAATCAGCTCTGCTGACCTGGTTCTCTGGTTCTAGAGCAGCTTTGCTGACCTGCATTTCTGCCTCTAGAGTAGCTCTGCTGACCTGGTTCTATGGCTGAGAAGCAGCTCTGCTGACCTGGTTCTATGGCTCTAAAGCAGCTCTGCTGACCTGGTTCTCTCCCTCTAAAACAGCTTTGCTGGCCTGGTTCTCTGCCTCTAGAGCAGCTCTGCTGACCTGGTTCTATGGCTCTAAAGCAGCTCTGCTGACCTGGTTCTCTGGTTCTAGAGCAGCTTTGCTGACCTGCGTTTCTGCCTCTAGAGTAGCTCTGCTGACCTGGTTCTATGGCTCTAAAGCAGCTCTGCTGAACTGGTTCTCTGGCTCTAGAGAAGCTCTGCTGACCTGATTCTCTGGTTCTAAAGCAACTCTGCTGACCTGGTTCTCTCCCTCTAAAGCAGCTCTGCTGACCTGGTTTCTCTGGCTCTAGAGCAGCTCTGCTGACCTGGTTCCCTGGCTCTAAAGCAGCTCTGCTGACCTGGTTCTCTGCCTCTAAAGCAGCTCTGCTGACCTGGTTTCTCTGGCTCTACAGCAGCTCTGCTGACCTGGTTCTCGGCCTCTAGAGCAGCTCGGCTGACCTGGGTCCCTGCCTCTAGAGCAGCTCTGCTGACCTGCTTCTTAGGTTCTAGAGCAGCTCTGCTGACCTGGTTCTCTGGCTCTACAACGGCTCTGCTGACCTATTTCTCTGGCTCTAGAGCAGCTCTGCTGACCTGGTTCTCTGCCTCTAGAGCAGCTCTGCTGACCTGGTTCAATGGCTCTAGAGCAGCTCTGCTGACCCGGTCCCTTGGCTCTAAAGCAGCTCTGCTGACCTGGTTATCCACCTCTAAAGCAGCTCTGCTGACCTGGTTCTCTCACTCTAAAGCAGCTCGACTGACCTGATTTCTCTGGCTTTACAGCAGCTTCGCTTACCTGGTTCTCTGGCTCTATAGCAGCTCTGCTGACCTAGTTCTTAGGCTCTAGAGCAGATCTGCTGACCTGGTTCTCAGGCTCTGAAGCAGCTCTGCTGACCTGGTTCTATGGCTCTAGAGCAGCTCTGCTGACCCGGTCCCTTGGCTCTAAAGCAGCTCTGCTGACCTGGTTATCCACCTCTAAAGCAGCTCTGCTGACCTGGTTCTCTCACTCTAAAGCAGCTCGACTGACCTGATTTCTCTGGCTTTACAGCAGCTCTGCTAACCTGGTTCTCTGGCTCTATAGCAGCTCTGCTGACCTAGTTCTTAGGCTCTAGAGCAGCTCTGCTGACCTGGTGCTCTGGCTCTAGAGCAGCTTTGCTGACCTGGTTCTTAGGTTCGAGAGCAGCTCTGCTGACCTGGTTCTCTGGCTCTAAAGTAGCTCTGCTGACCTGGTTTCGCTGGCTTTACAACAGCTCTGCTGACCTGGTTCTATGGCTCTAAAGTAACCCTGCTGACCTGGTTCTCTGGCTCTACAGCAGCTCTGCTGAACTGGGTCTCTAGCTCTACAACCGCTCTGCTGACCTGGTACTCTGGCTCTAAAGCAGCTCTGCTGACCTGTTCTATGGCTCTAAAGCAGCTCTGTCCACTCCTACAATCATCCTGACAGAAGCATGTCCTTATCTAATCAATTTGCTGAAACATAAGTGCTTATAAACGTATCCTGCTGTCAACTACTAGCACTCCAGGAACCCAGTCACCGTCGATGCACTTGCAGAATGACTCAGGCATTGAGACAAGCAGTGGTACAGTCAAATGTGCACAATATATGCGGTTCCTTAACCCCTTGCAGACTACTGAGTCAGTCCTGCAAAAGTCCAGGTAATAGTCATGCTTGTCTAGAATCACACCGTGAGTCTGTGTCCACTCCTACATTCATCCTGACAGAAGCATGTCCTTAACTAATCACTCTGCTGAAACATAAGCGCTTATAAACTTATCCTGCTGTCAACTACTAGCACTCTAGGAACCCAGTCACTGTCTATGTACTTGCAGAATGACTCGGGCATTGAGACAAGCAGTGGTACAGTGAAAATGTGCACAATGTATGCGGTCCCTTAAACCTTTGCAGACTACGAAGTCAGTCCTGCAAAGGTCCAGGTAATAGTCATGCTTGTCTGGAATCACACTGTGAGTCTGTGTCCACTCCTACAATCATCTTGACAGAAGCATGTCCTTAACTAATCACTCTGCTGAAACATAAGCGCTTATAAACTTATCCTGCTGTCAACTACTAGCACTCTAGGAACCCAGTCACTGTCTATGCACTTGCAGAATGACTCGGGCATTGAGACAAGCAGTGGTACAGTCAAATGTGCACAATGTATGCGGTCCCTTAAACCTTTGCAGACTACGAAGTCAGTCCTGCAAAGGTCCAGGTAATAGTCATGCTTGTCTGGAATCACACTGTGAGTCTGTGTCCACTCCTACAATCATCCTGACAGAAGCATGTCCTTAACTAATCACTCTGCTGAAACATAAGCGCTTATAAACTTATCCTGCTGTCAACTACTAGCACTCTAGGAACCCAGTCACTGTCTATGCACTTGCAGAATGACTCGGGCATTGAGACAAGCAGTAGTAAGTCAAGTGTGTACAATGTATGTGGTCCCTTAACCCCTTGCAGACTACTTAGTCAGTCTTGCAAAAGTCCAGGTAATAGTCATGCTTGTCTGGAATCACACTGTGAGTCTGTGTCCAATCCTACAATCATCCTGACAGAAGCATATCCTTATCTCATCACTCTGCTGAAACATAAGCACTTATAAATTTACTCTGCTGTCAACTACTAGCACTCTGGGAACCCAGTCACTGTCTATGCACTCGCAGAATGACTCGGGCATTGAGACAATACCCAAGCACTTATAAATTAACTGAGCACTCTGTTTGCAGCACTGTCATCATTCTAGTTACTAGTGATGTTCTTATAGAATGACTTAGGCACCAACACAAGTACACATACAATATTCTGTGCTCAATCCCTACAAACCTCTTAGCAGATACATACTATTGGTACACTCCACTAAATGCTGAAGTAGTACTCATGCAGCCTAGGATACCTCCTGTCAGTCTCATGCAGTTCGTCAATCACCCATCCAGCACTATGTCCTTTTCGTATCACTCTGCCAATACCTAAGCACTTTAGGGGCAGATATACAAGCCCCCTGCACCACTAGTACGTCACTTTTTGTAACGTAGTGATGGCGCTGGGGACTCCTCCATATTTACAAGGAGAGGAAAAGCCACCCTGCGTGGCTCTTCCTCACCTTGAAAATGCGGCCCATTCAAACACAGCACTTTGCGATGAAGGGGCGTTCCATGGGTGTAGCTGTGTCTGTTCCCACACAACACCCATGGAATAACACATCTCAAGATTTACGAGAAAGTGTAAATCTGTAGATACGTGTGAATGGTTCGCCACCCTAGAGGTGGTGTAGTGAGGCACAACAAGGAGAAATGTTTTCATTTCTCCTCGTTTCCTCTTTCAATGCATGCTGCATTCTACAGCACACATTGAAGGAGGAAAATGCCTTTAGTGATTGTTTTTGCGCAGGAAGTAGTCCTTTCCTGCACAAAAAACTATTTCCCCACGACACAGATATCCTTGCACCATGGTGCAAGGGTGCCTGCGTCACTGCATGGCTGCAGTTTGTGTGCCACTGCAGAGGGAGCACAGAATTGAAAGATATTCATGGAAATATGTCACATCCCTGTGCTTCAGAAGTGCTGCAGCGCAGTGCAGCTAAAGGGCTTGCAGTGTCACGCTGCAGCACTTCCTCATAGATCTGCCCCTATAAATTCACCATATAGTACTAATACATTCTTTCACTCAATCATGCTCTACACATACATTCAACCAAACTTTCAGACATTACTATGCAATTATAGTTCTTTTTTTTATCCAGATAAAGTAGTTCTGAACTTTTATTTCTTCTGAGTTTGTATTCTATTTTTTTGTAGTTTTTTAACAATTTTGTACTTTTTTGGTGTTTTTTAAAAATTGAACAAATAAGGAACTAAGTAAACAGTTAGCTTTTGGAATTCAACATCATTTCAGAAACAATAAAAAAAAAATCATTTGTGGTTCGTTGAGCTGCACAATAGCGTCCACTGACTGTTCACCATAACTGATGATGGTTTTGCACTTAGTGCAGTGCTGCTGCAGAAAAACAAATTCTGGGCGAGTGTCTACTGGTGGTGCTAAAGTGGACGCTCCGGAGGTGCTAGCAATGCCTGGTGGTGGATTTTTTGCTGCACGCCTCATTTCTTCTTGTGACAGTTTCTTCGGGTGGATGGTCCGCAGATGTTTATACATACTCGCTGTTCCACAGGAGTATTTCTTGTCACTGCCTCACGACAGGACCCTGTCACACAGCAAGCATGTGACTTTTCTTGCGTTGACCTTTTTTTCTCCGCCAGGAAAGGTGAAACATTTCTATACCACTGATTCAGGCCTCTGCTTGGGTGGATCTTCCTCCAAGTTATTTTCATATGAAGAATGATGAGGAGCTTGCAAACCAGATGCCATTTCTCCAATGCAATTTTTTGAAAACACCAGAAGAAGTAGAGAAGTCTCATCAACTTCTCCAAACAGAAAAATTAAAATGGGTGGGGTCCGTTAATAGTTACAGTGGGAAATGTTATGAACCAATCAAATAATTTTTTTTGAGGTCACATGGGATCCGCGCACCCTACACGACTTCGCAAAAATATATTTAAAAATAATATAGGTTTATTACAAGTAGAAATATATAATTTTTATGAATACCTTAGATAATCTTTTGCCCAAATATGTACATTAAAGACACGTACATATCATTTTAGAACATAAAAAATGTTGTGGGAGTCGCGCACCCCAGCACGTATATGACGTCATGTGGGGCCCGCCACTGCGCAAGCGTCGCGTACCGTAATATGCATGTGCTGCGAATGCGCGGGAGCAGGAGTCGTGGTCCGGTCGCATACAAGTTGTGCACACCACGTAACATTGTACGTATATGACGTAACTGAAAAAAAACACGCACTTGGTGTTAACCATACGCGGATCCTTCCTGACTTTTTCAAAATGGCAGCTAGGATACGTGGACCCACTGCTGTAGGTACGCTTTGGGTGCGCGACTCCCCAAAAAATTTTGAAAAAAAATTAAAAAAGAAAATTATATGGAGGAGGAGCTTCGCGGACAACCAAGATGGCCGCGTGAGCTCGGAGCTCCGAAGACCCTCCGATCCTCCGTATTAATCCTGTCACATATCCTTATCAGTGTTAGTGGAATATTAAAGGTGAACCGACGCTGACACGGGACCCGTTGTCCGATCTCAAATCCGTCGTTCCTTGGCGCAGTTGCACCGTGTGGAAGTTCGCGGACTGCAGTGGGACCAGGATCCGGGCCGGAGCTGGCGGATGCGACATAGCCAGACGGCGTTGACGAGACGCATGACTGGCTGTTCCGGCCCACGGCAGAGCTGGCGTAGTGGCGGAGTGAGCACGTACCAGACGGAGTGCGGGGCAGCTAATCCCTGACATCGGTGAGCCGGTGAGGCCCGGTGTGTGGACGGAAGAGGTGGCCCGGTGACTAACCATGGCTGGCAAAGGAGACCCCGATAGATCAAAGCCTCGGGTCAGCAGAAAGACCACGTACTCGCAGTCCAACAATATGGAGCGATACGCTCAGCCGATAGGGTCACTTCCTTTCTCCTCGGGGGCTTCTTGTAGATTCGTTTTTTCTAGGGGCGACAGGCACACTGCGAGTTGGGTGGGCTTTTTAGTCTAATGCAGGGGTGCAGGGTGGGGGGTGGATGGGTTCCTTGTTTTCGTTCTTGGGTTGCTTCCTCTTTTTCTTCGTTCCCTTTTTGGCCAGGCAATTGGTGGGTTGATCCTGATCATGTAGCGGCTGTGCCCGCCGAGGGTGGGATGGGGGTGGATTTCGATGATGGGAGGTAGGAAATTGAATGTTTTAAGCTGGAATGTCAATGGGCTGGGGGACCGTATCAAGAGGGTTATTGTACTACAAATGTTCAAGAGGTGTGTGCCTGATGTAATACTGTTGCAGGAAACGCATTTGGTAGGAAACACGTGCCACGCACTTAACAGGAAGGGCTACAAAATGGTGGCACACTCGGGGTTCTCCTCGGGGTCCCGGGGGGTGGGGATTATGGTGCGCTCGACCCTCCCCTTGGAGATTGACTCAAGAGTGGTCGATAAGCGAGGACATTACGTCGCCGTCACGGGGAGGTGGGAGGGGCATACCCTGGCTTTAGTTTCGATCTATGTTCCCCCTGGGCTACAAACGGACACCTTCAAAGACCTTCGGGGAACCATTTTAGGTCTTCCCGAGGGGTTTCTTCTTATGGGAGGCGACTTCAACGCAGTAGGTTCAGGGACGTTGGATCGATACCCATCCAGAGACCTCCGAGGTGCGCAGACCTGGCTTCCCGACTTTCTGGACACCCTGGGACTTGTTGACTGCTTGAGGCTTCTGCATCCTACCCAGCATCAATACCCGTTTCACTCAGGGGCTTACGGTAGCCTTTCCAGAATTGATTATGTCCTGACATTGTCGGCCCACGCATTGGCAATTTCTGAGGCCAGATTGATGGCGAGGGGCATCTCGGACCACTCTCCGGTCTGGGTGTCCTTCGATTTTGATGTTGGGATAGCTGATAAGGTGGCGCCAATTAACCCGTGGTACTTTCGTGATCCCAAGACTCGTGGACTCCTGGCCAAAGCCATGGAGCTCTACTTCTCCGAAAACACGGGCTCATTGCTTCCGCTGTCTCCTTGTGGGAGGCCTTCAAGACCGTCCTGAGGGGGGAGGCGTTCTCCTTAATAGCTGAGGTATGGAGACGCAGAGACGTGGACGTGGTGACAATCGGTCCGACATAGCGGAGATAGATTCTCAGTTGGAGGTCGGCCCGACGCCGGACCTCCTACATGCTCTATCACTCAAACAGTCGGATTACCGTGCTACGGTTACGGAGGCGGCGAAGGCCATGGGTAGGGAGCAGCAGGGGCGAATCTATGAGGTCGGGGACAAGGCCGGTAAGCTCATTGCCTGGCTTGATAAGAAGGAAAGAGCCAGCCGCGTGGTCCCGGAGATGCTGGGGGGGATGGCGCGGTTGTCACCGACCCCAGCGCTATTGCTCTGGCCTTCGCTGAATATTTTGCATCCATTTACGCCTCGGCCTCCAAGATGTCGGAGGAAGACTCTGGCGTCTTGCTGCGAGACATAGAGGTACCGTGTTTGTCGGAGACTGAAAAAGAGGACTTGGATAGGGACATCGCGGTGGACGAGATCGCTCAGGCGATACGCTCCCTGCGATCTGGCAAGGCTCCCGGCCCCAACGGTATCCCAGTGGAGCTGTACAAGATTAAACCGGATCTCGTTGCTTCGCCACTGCGGGCTATGTTTCTTGAGGCGCGGGAGGTGGGTACACTTCCCCCCGACCAAAGGCTGGCCACCATTGTGGTCATTCATAATGAAGGGAAGCCCAGAGATTTGTGTCAATCGTATCGTCCTATCTCGTTACTGAACGCCGAGCCCAAGATCTTGGCTAAATTGCTCGCCAACCGACTGGTTGGAGCGATTGGCGATTTGGTGCACCCGGACCAGTCTGGCTTTATCCGACATCGAAACACTACCCTCAATTTGAGAAGACTTCACAGAGCCCTTGCGAGGGTCCGCACCCTCCAGGAACCGGCCATCTTGGCGTCCTTGGATGCCACGATGGCCTTTGACTCCCTTGAGTGGCCGTACTTGTGGGCGGTGTGGAGAAGTTCGGGTTTGGTCAGGGGTTCATAGGATGGGTCAAGCTCCTATACGTCAGCCCGCTTGCCAACGTGGCGGTTAACGGCTGCGCATCGGCTTCATTTGCCCTCAGCAGGGGTACCAGGCAGGGATGCCCCCTGTCGCCCCTTTTGTTTGCACTGGCACTGGAACCACTGGCGGCGTGGCTGACAGGGCATCTGGACATCAGGGGGATCAAGTGGTCCCCGGGCTTTGAGGATAGGGTGTCTCTGTACGCAGATGACATCCTCCTGTACCTCACCTTGCCATGCATGTCCCTTATTGTTGTATGTGATGTACTACACACCTTCGGTAGACATTCTGGCCTCGTCATTAATTGGTCGAAGTCTCACCTGTATGTCCTGAGGGGTGAGGTCCCGCGACTCCCGCAGGACTGTAACATACAGGTCGCGAGGCAGGGGTTTAAATACTTGGGTATCTATATTTCTGCTGATCCCAAAGTACGATACGCAAACAACTTGCTTCCCCCTCTTGCGCGCCTTCGGTGTGATATGGAGGGGTGGCGGAAGTTGCCGCTTTCCCTGCTTGGACGGGCGGCCTTGTTCAAGATGATGTCCCTGCCCCGGTTTCTATACGTGCTTCAGAACACCCAGGATCTGGTCCCGTCTGGATATTTTAGAGAGGTTGAGGGCCTATAGCGGACCGTGCTCTGGGATGGTAGGCCGCGCATCGCCATTACCAAACTGACCCTCCCGTGGTATGTCGGAGGGATTGCGCTGCCTGACATCCGTAGGTATTATTGGGCGTCTCAGCTGGCGCCCTTAATCACGGTTTCTATGGCCCAGCCATAAATCCGGGCTTTGCCATGGACCGGTGGCTCCTGGGTGATGGGAAATATTACAGGGCTCTGTACTCGAGGTCTCTGGATGGAAGAATGACAGGTCCCACTAAGACATCGGTCCACATCTGGAGAGCGGTGACGAAGGCACAGGGCTGGAAAGGCAAACTCACGATGGTGACTCCACTCTATGACTCCAATCTGTTGGTCAACTTGTGGCATACCAAGGGGTTTGACCGCTGGGACTTGATAGGCATCTCTAGGGTGGAAGACATGATTGCTAAGGGACGGATTAAACCCTTCGAGGTGCTGCAGAGAGAGTTTCAGTTGGGGGAAAGGGAGTTCTTCAGATACACCCAGTTAAAACACGCCCTTCTGGCAGCTATGCCGGAGGGTGAAAAGATCCCTGAATCTTCCCCGTTGGAGGACAGGTTGCTGGACAGCTACATGCCCGACAGCGCTATCTCACTGACCTACAAGAAACTGATTAACGTTCGCACGGACCTTCTCCTGGGGGTGCGAAATCAGTGGACCCGTGATGGAATTGAATTGGACGACGAGGATTGGCAGTGTGCGGTCTCGTCTCCGAAGGAGGTGGCAATTCCGGCCAGACTGAGGCTAGTACAATTGAAGATCCTACATAGGGTTTATGTCACTGGCCCCCGACTGATTCACATGGGCCACTCGGAGGATGGTCTCTGTCGACGAGGGTGTGGTTCCCTAGCGACCTTCATGCACATTATATGGGAATGGAGGGCGGTGGCTGCATATTGGAGGCGTATACACGTAGTGATGGGTGAAGTGACTGGAGTTGACTTGCTGGCTGAAGCCCGGCGCTGTCTGTTAAATGTGTGGGGCCCCACGGATTATACCAGTTCACAGACTCAATGGGTCACTCTAGGCAACATGGTGGCAAAAAGGGACATTGCACAGAAATGGGGAGCGGCTCTGCCCCCCACAGTAGAGATGTGGAAGGCTAACATGGACTGGTGCATGTTCCGGGAGAAGACGGTGTATGTTGCCAGAGGTAGGCCCAAAAAATGGAATAGGAGTTGGGGGCCCTGGAATTAATATAGGGGTGATATCTGCCTCCCGCCGGACACAGCGCCCTTGGAGGAGCGACTGTCCCCTTAGCCCTTGACTCCGGCTGAATTACTGGTATACAATCTCCTGTCGCCCTCCCCCCCCCCGATATCCATGCATGTGACCTGTTCACGTATCCTATTCCGCATAGAGGCCCATCCTTCCCCTGAAGTGGGGTGATGCCGCATTCATGTTCCCTTGCCTTTTTTTTTTGCACCTTGTAGGTGCCTTTTCCGTTATTACACTGTTTTTTCTCTTTTCATAAAATAAAATAAACCTCATATGATTTTGTACCGTATTCTGTGTGCACCACTCATGCTACGAAACGATTTGCTGCCTAGCCTCCGGGATGTATGGCTGAATAGCTGTGTACTATTGTGTCGTAAATAAAGGTTTTTAAAAAAAAAATAGAAAATTATATAAATATATTAAAATACAAAAAAAACAAAATAATTAAAAATATTTCAGTTTTAAACGTATTTTTACTTTTGTTTGCAATTTTCAGAAAAATGTATAATGTTGTTTAATAAATAAAATATTTATAAATAAACAGTTAAAAAAGTAGAAATTCAGTACAAAAAATAGGTATAACCACTATTGCACTTAAAAAACCTTTAAAATTCACTGAAAAAAACATCGGTTTCAGAGACGTTATACTTAGAAATTAGCAGTTAAAAAACTGTGACATTCACTGAAAAAACCATAGGTTTCATGATTGTTCTAGTTGGCTGGACATTTCACTCGTACAAAATCATAGAAATTCCTCCGTTATATTTAGTTGTGCTAACTATAACTCGCGCGCCCGCAGTGCACTGCTGATGATGTCACAAATTACATCATTCATGACATGGTCAGTGACAGGGCGTGTTTACACAGTGTGGAAGGGAGGGGACGGGGCCTGAGGAGACGTGTGCAAACATGCCCTGTGGCACATTTTAAGTTGGGGAAATAATTCCCCTTAAATTTTGAGGGCCCCTAGGGGCCAACTAGCCCACCAGGTGCTTCCAGTAACTGTCACTGCGCTGCTTTGCAGAGAGGTGGTCCAGGCCGTGCCCCTTTTAACTCCTCTGTGCAACACAGCTCTGTGACGCTTACTGGAGGTACCTAGTGGGCTAGTTGGACCCCACGGACCCTTAGGATTCAAGGGGACTTAATCCCCCAACTTAAAACATGTCACAGGGCGTGTTTGCACACGTCACCTCAGGCCCCCGCTCCCTTCACCATTGTGCAAACGCGCCCCGTGGTGCGTTTTAAGAGGTAATTTTAATCCCCCTGCCCTATTGTATACTAGGGGCTTACAGAGGAGGTCATGGGTAGGCCAACGCATAGTGTTCCCTAGTGTATGTAGGTGTTTTAATTGTATTCTAAGTGTCTTTTAGCATACCACTGGTGTAAGAATCAGTCCAAAATAAGGTTTTCTTGTAGTTTATTGAAAATACAGCACAGCAAAGCTCCTGTCAATGATGAAGCAGGATACAACTGCCTTCCAGGTACAGAATGCTAGAGCAGCACAATTCTGTTTAGAATGAAGAACTCATACAGAAAGATAACATGTCTCATGCCTTGAAGACACAGATCAATATATACAAATAGTGTATTAATATAAAATACAGAATGTAACAACTGGCTCTAGGACTGGTTAGGCAGTCAATTACCACGAGTACCCATCTGAAAATGTTGAGGGTACAGGATGATTTTGCAACAAGGCCTCTTTCTGCTCCTCTGTTTGTTCTTTCTGCACGTCTTCCTTCTACCTGAACTTTTCTTCGACTTTGAGGACTTCTGTTGCTTCTTTCTGCAATTCTTATTCTTCTTTCTGTGTGTTTTTTCTTCTTTCTTCACATGTCCTACCTCTGTAGGAATAGTTAGAAACTAGCATTTAAAAAACCTTTGAAATTCACTTAAAAAACCACAGGTTTCAGGCATTTTATAGTTAGGAATTAGCATTTAAAAAACCTTAGAAATTAACTGAAAAAACCATAGGTTTCAGGGGCGTTTATAGTAAGTTGGACATTTCACTCGTACAAAACTATTGAAATTCCCCCGTTATCGTTAGTTCAGCTAACTATAACTCGCGCCCCCGAAATGCACTGGTAATGGCGTCACATATTACATCACTCATGACATGGTCATTGACATCACTTAGCACCGGTGAGCGCTCCGAGCGCTCACCGGTGAGCGTACCGGGGAGCGCACCCGGCGCGCTACGGGAGTGTGCGAGCGGAAAGCTGATTGGCTGTCGGGTGTCTGTCAACATTGTAAACCGTCCGGAGAGTCCGCCATCTTGTGTCTCGGTAGACACAAGAGGTGAAAAAGAAAGGGGGAAATAATTAAAAAGGGGCAGAGTAGACACCCCCTAGGTTTTCTGAGGGGGGCCTAGAAGGACCCTGAAGGGCAAAAAAACCTTTTTATTTTTTATTTTAAATTCGTGGGGTAAGCGCTGGGTGCGTTCCCGGGTACGCTCTCCGGTTCGCGCACTCTGAGCGCACCACGGGGAAAAACAGTGTAAAAAAATAGAGTAAAAAAATAAAGTAGAGTGTTTAGAGGAAAGTGATGCATTGCTGGAGTGTGTCACAAAAATGATGCAACTCCAGCAATATATTCTTTCAAATGGGGCTAGTCCCATGTGAAAGGGTCTGCGTCAGTCTTACTCCTGCTGTGAGGCTGGCGCAAGAAAAGTGACGCAGTGAAATCTCATAGATTTCACTGCGTCACTTCTACGACCCTTTTTTGCATCAATACGCCCCCTTTGCATACATTACACCTGGCGCAGGTATAATGTGGCGCAGGGGTTTACAAAGTGATGCATTTACCTAGATGCGTCACTTTGTAAATATGACTCAACAAGGTGCATTTTTTACACCACTGGTGCATCACAAAAAGTGACGCACTTGTGGCGTAAAAGTGACGCATGGCTTCATAAATGAGGCCTTCAGTCTTCTACTCATGCGTCATATTTAATGTATGACGCATTATGTCGCAAGGAGTTACAGATATGCCAGTATTTCTGACGTATCTGTAAGCGCAAAAGTGATGCATTGCTGAAGTGTGTCACAAAAGTGACGCAACTCCAGCAATGCATCCTTTCACATGGGGCCAGGCCAATGTGAAAGGGTTTGCGTCAGTCTTACGCCTGCTGTGAGGCAGGCGCAAGATTTTGACGCAACGGTGTCCTAAAAGTGACGCAGTGAAATCTCATAGATTTCACTGCGTCACTTCTACGACCCTTTCTTGCGTCAATACGCCCCCTTTGCATACATTACACCCGGCGCAGGTATAATTTGGCGCAGGGGTTTACAAAGTGACGTAATTTACCTAGATGCGTCACTTTGTAAATATGACTGAACAAGGTGCCTTTTTTTACACCACTGGTGCATCACAAAAACTGACGCACCGGTGGCGTGAAAGTGACGGATGGCCTCATAAATGAAGCCTTCAGTCTTCTACTCATGCGTCATATTTAATGTATGACGCATTATGTTGCAAGGAGTTACAGATACGTCAGTATTTCTGACGTATCTGTAAGCGCAAAAGTGATGCATTGCTGGAGTGTGTCACAATAGTGACGCAACTCCAGCAATGCATCCTTTCACATGGGGCCAACCTCATGTGAAAGGGTTTGCGTCAGTCTTGATAACTTAATTGTATTTTAACTTTACAGAAACACACAGACTCTGGATTATGTCATCAGTGATGTCATCAGTGATGTCATCAGTGATGTCACTGACCATGTCATGAATGATGTAATATGTGACATCATCAGCAGTGGACTGCGGGCACGCGAGTTATAGTGAGTCCAACTAACTATAACGTGGGAATTTCAATGGTTTTGTATGAGTAAAATGTTCTGCTAACTATAACTGGTGTGAAACCTATGGTTTTTTCAGTGAATTTCAAAGGTTTTTTAAATGCTAATTCCTAACCATAACAAATGTGAAACCTATGGTTTTTTCAGTGAATTTCAAAGGTTTTTTAAAAGCTAATTCCTTTCTATATCGAGTTTGTAACCTATGATTTTTGCTTTAATATTTGCTGTTTTGTGTAAGTATTAATTATTATTAATTTATTTTTGAAAAATATTTTTCCCAAAATTTTTTTTTAATCAGTTTTTCCTGGGGCGCTCAGGGTGCGCGCACCGGTAGACTCTCCGGAGAGCGCACCGAGAGCGCAATTTCAGCGTACGATAAAAAAATATGTATGAAAAGTAAATAATAACGCAAGACATTTAGTACCATACTTATAAAAGCAGTATTATTGATTTACGAAATGAAAATGAATTTACATTTCCGTAAAGCTATCAAAACGTCACGCAGGCGCGCCGCGTAAGCGCCTACGTTCGCGCCACGTAAGTGCCCCCGGAAGCGCTCCGGTGCGCGCAGCATAAGCGCATCAAGTCATGTGACCTTAAAATAACTCTTTTCATTGGTTGCTTCCAGTTTTTTTACAAACAATGAAATCCCCACCCATTTCCTTCACTTCTTTCACTTTTGTGACTGCAAGACCTGACTTTTTGCTCTTGGATCTTGGTTGGATTACCATGGCTGCCAGAACATCCAGCAGTGATGATGACACAGAGAGATTTATTGATGAAGAGGTTCCTCCACCCCGGGTAAAAGAACACTTCATATGGAAGTTTTTTTCCATTCCAGATGATAAAAAAAAGTAAATGCTCCAAAGGTGGAGGGCTGGATTTGTCATACAGTCCTCTCACGGGGTGACCCCACCAAAAAATATTCATTTGGGAACTCCACAATGATTCGCCTCGTCGAGAGGAGGCACCCCCAGAACTTTGCCCGGGAGAGTGTCAGAGCTCCGACACAAGAGGCTCCCAGGGATGGTGCCTCTACTTCAACCGGAGGACCTACAACATCGGTGAGGAGGCGACCAGAAGAGCTGATCTCCAACATTCAGCCTGCATTGCTGGAGTTGCGTATATGGACAGTCACACACCTCCCAGCCACTCACACACACACTCACCCTCACATACAAATACTTGAACAACAAATCAATAACCCATATAGCCACTCATATAGCTACTGATCAACACATGCAGCAGCTTACACAGCAACGGACATACTGAAGCACATATTCAGACAGTTTAGTCACTAACCAATGCATTCAGTAAGACACATTTAATCACTCACTTATACAGTCAGTCACGCACCTACTAAATCCTTCATCCAGACACTCATACATCCACTCATTCTTCAATATGTAAATTATTAACTTTAACTTAATTGTATTTTAACTTTACAGAAACACACAGACACTGGATGATGTCATCAGTGATGTCATCAGTGATGTCATTTGAGATGTCATCAGTGATGTCACTGACCATGTCATGAATGATGTAATATGTGACATCATCAGCAGTGGATTGCGGGCACGCGAGTTATAGTGAGTCCAACTAACTATAACGTGGGAATTTCAATGGTTTTGTATGAGTAAAATGTTCTGCTAACTATAACTGGTGTGAAACCTATGGTTTTTTCAGTGAACTTCAAAGTTTTTTTAAATGCTAATTCCTAACTATAACAAATGTGAAACCTATGTTTTTTTCAGTGAATATATGTATATGTATATATATATATATATATATATATATATATATATATATATATATATATATATATATATATTCACTGAAAAAACCAAAGGTTATACACTATATATAGTTAGGAATTAGCCTTTAAAAAACCAATGAAATTCACTAAATAAAACATAGGTTTTAGGCCTTATATAGTTAGGAATTAACATATAAAAAACCATTGAAATTCCTCCTATATAGTTAGCTGGACATTTTATTGATATAAAACTAATGAAATTCGACATATAGTTAGGTGCACTAACTATATATTTCGCGCATCCGCAATCCAATGCTGATGATGTCACATATTACATCATTCATGACATCACTGATGACATCATCCAGTGTCTGTGTGTTTTTGTAAAGTTTAAATATGTTTTACATATTGAAGAATGAGAGGATGTATAAGAGTATGGATGATGGATTTGATTGTATAAGTGAGTAAGTATATGTTTGTATATCTGTGAAAATGTAAGCTGTTCTGTGTTTAACTGTATAGATCAAGAAATCAAAGTGTGATTGATTCTTTACAGGACTGAGTAGGTGTGTGAGTAACTCCATGCATGAGTGGCAGTGTGTGAGTGTCTGCATAGGTGTATGAGTGCATATGATAGTGTTGCAATGATGAGTGACAGTATGTACGAATGACCTTATGGGTGAATGAATGAATGTGCATGTAGACGTAGGAATTAGTTAGTGGGTATGTAGTAAATGGTATTGGTGTGTCAATAGTTTCAAAAATGATACTTTGTATTTTACACTAGGTGTATTACAGTGTAAGGAGGTGCATTGTATTATCACATGAAGTATATCATTAGTGGTGTAATTATTGATGTTAAATGAGCTGTCATCAGTGATGTCATCAGTGATGTCATGAATGATGTAATATGTGACATCATCAGCATTGGATTGCGGATGCGCGAAATATATAGTTAGTGCACCTAACTATATGTCGAATTTCATTAGTTTTATATCAATAAAATGTCCAGCTAACTATATAGGAGGAATTTCAATGGTTTTTTATATGTTAATTCCTAACTATATAAGGCCTAAAACCTATGTTTTATTTAGTGAATTTCATTGGTTTTTTAAAGGCTAATTCCTAACTATATATAGTGTATAACCTTTGGTTTTTTCAGTGAATTTCATTGGTTTTTTAAATGCTAATATATATATATATATATATATATATATATATATATATATATATATATATATATATATATATATATATATATATATATATATATATATATATATATATTCACTGAAAAAACCATAGGTTATAGACCATATATAGTTAGGAATTCGCATTTACAAAACCTTATTTTACTCACACAAAACCATTGAATTTCCATATATAGTTAGTTGCACTAACTATATATCGCGCACCCGCAATCCACTGCTGATGATGTCACATATTACATCATTCATGACATGGTCAGTGACATCACTGATGACATCTCAAATGACATCACTGATGACATCACTGATGACAACATCCAGTGACTGTATGTTTCTGTAAAGTTAAAATATGTCTTACATATGGAAGAATGAGTTGATGTATAAGAGTCTGGATGAAGGATTTAGTAGGTGCATGACTGACTGTATGAGTGAGTGATTAAATGTGTCTCACTGAGTGCATGGGTTAGTGACTAAACTGTCTTAATTTGTGCATCATTATGTATGTTGTTCTGTAAACTGTTGCATGTGTTGATAAGTAGCTATATTGTTGTATCCTCGTGCCTCCTCGCTCTCCCTGCTGCTCTCACCTCGCCGCATGCATTGGAATGTGGAATCCTGTGCCCAGGCATTCCAGTGATTCCTCTGCAGCGGTTGGCGTGGGCTCTGGTTAACCTTATCTCTTGTCCTGTAATAAATCATCTTCATCATACCTACCTGTTGTCTGCCTCGCTCCTTGATGATGGACACTTCACTGGCGACTTGAGGTGAACGAACCTACGCGACCCCAGAGCCCGCAGCCCCGGTTTTCCCGGACCACGATTACCGTTGCTGTTCGAAGGTGTTTAATCTCTTCATCCACCCCTTCCGAGTCTTCATTTCCGCTGCAACGCTCATTTGGTGAAAATCCCGCTTTCTTCAACCCAAGCGGTGAGACTATTTTCAATTTTAATGACTTTCGTTTAATTTTGACTGCACAAATTGACGCGTTCTCTTCACCACGCGCCTTCATTGTTCAGCGCGAGCAAGTACACGCGCACCCCGTTGTCAGCATTCCAATCTGTTGGCATTGGCAACCGGACAGCGTCAGCGCTCCACATGCTGCTATTGTGACATCACAAAGGGTTTCTTCTAGGAAATCGCTCTAGCTGCCATTGTGACAACAGAAAGTCTTTACCCATTTACTCTTCAAGAAAAGGTTCATCACATTTATGACATCATAATATCCAAGTGAAATAATTTTTTTTTTCACACGCTATTGGAATTTTCTCTACTTTTTCTTGTCATATTCTTTACTTCTCAATGGAGAGCTTCAATGCTCCTCCGCCATTCTTGGCAAGCCCCGGTGAACCACCATTGGAGTGGAAACAATGGCGTGAAGGATTTGAGGCCTACCTGGAAGCTATAGGAGGCGAGAATTTCACAGACAAACGCAAATTCGCAATTCTTAAACATTCTCTTGGCGCAGAAGGGAGACAAATACTCTCTCATCTCCCTCCTATCTCTGTAGACGATGAAGAAGAAGAAGAGGCCGATGTTTACGAAAATGCAATAATGCAACTCGACAAACAATTCATAAAGAAAGTTAATGAAGTCGTGGCACGTCATAAGTTCCTTAGCAGAAAACAACTCCCAGTGGAACCAGTTGATTCCTTTATCAAAGATTTAAGGATCCTTGCAGCCAAGTGCAACTACCAACAATTTCAAGATCAAATGCTAAGGGACCAGCTCGTGCACAACGTCTCTGATGTGAAACTTCAAGAAAAATTACTTGACGCGAAGGATCTATCTCTTTCAAAAGCGATTGACATCGCTCACCGATTTGAGGATATGAAGCTTGGAATAAAAGAACTATCTGAAAAGAAACCAAAAGATCTTCCTTTAGAAAATCAAAGTATATCTGTTGTCCAAAATGTTAAAAAGAATCCAACTTCTTTTGCTTCCAACAAACCTATGTTCACTTCTACATCTCATCAAAACTTCAGAAAAGATGTTATCTGTTTCAAATGTGGTTTTCCCGGCCATGTGGCTACGGATAAGAGATGTCCCGCTATTGGACAGTTTTGCAACTATTGTAAGTCCAGAGGCCATTTCTCTAGGATGTGTAAAAATCGCAACAAGTCAAGATATTCTAATTCTGACCCCAGACGCCCCAGGTTCTCTGAAGTCCAACCTGTGGACATTGATGACGATGAATACGACGACATCTGTACTGTCTACGAAGTTGGTGGGGAAAAGAAAGACTCACCCTTCTGTATGCTTCAAATTGGATCCAAGTCGATAAAAGTCATGGCCGACTCTGGAGCAAAATATACTTTAATAGGCGATGACGTGTTACTAAATGAATTTCCTGATGTTGTTTCATTATTTCCCTCTGACATAAAATTAAGGGGTTATGGGAAAAAACCTATTGATGTTTTTGGATATTTTCCATCCACTTTATCGTTCAAGGGCAAATCGATTCAAGCTAAGGTTTATGTTGCCAAAGATGGGTCGTGTTTACTTGGTTGGCCACAGCAAAGAGAATTGATGATAAAACTTGATCCCAATCACCCCGATCAAGTTTTAGGGTATTCTGACTTCATCAATTCTGTTGATGTGGTTCCAGACAACAAATGGGAAACCATCTTTCCCCAAGTTTTTTCCCCTACTTTGGGTTTACTCAAAAATTTCAAACATAAAATTATTCTCAAGCACAATGCCGTTCCAAAAGTACACAAGGTACGCAACATACCTTTAGCCTTACGTGAATCTGTAAAAGTTGAGCTTCAAAGATTGTGTGACTTAGATGTAATTGAGGAAATTGAATCCTCCGAATGGCTTTCGCCAGTAGTTGTTGCCCACAAGCCTAACGGTAAAATTCGTTTATGTGTTGATATGCGCGATTTAAATTCAAGCGTGTGGGTGGATAGGCATCCTTTACCCAATATTGGTGAAATGTTTGCTAAACTGAAGGATGCATCCATTTTCACCACTTTGGATTTATCTAACGCATATCACCAGATTGCTCTGCATGATGACAGTAGACATTTGACTTCATTTATTACCACTGAGGGTGCATACCGTTATAAAAGAATGCCTTTTGGGTTAGTGTCCGCATCTTCAGTGTTTCAGCGTGTAATGCACAACATGTTTAAGAATGTACCCAATGTATTATATTTTCAGGACGACATCCTTGTTTTTGGTAAGGATGAACGTGAACATTCAGAAGTTTTGTTTAAAGTCCTTTCCATCCTTCAGGACAACGGTCTCACTCTCACCAAAGAAAAGTGCAAATTTGGAAAAAATTCTGTAGATTATCTCGGTCATTCCATTAGCAGACAAGGCATTTCTCCCAAAGTCAGTCTGGTCAAAGCAATTGAAAATGCACCTGAACCTGCCAACAAAGATCAACTGAGGTCTTTCCTCGGTTTGGCCGAGTATTATGCCAAATTCATTCCATCTTTCTCTGATAAAACATCTCACCTTCGCAACCTGATGAAGAACCATCAGGAATTTGTTTGGGACGATAACTGTAAATGTCAATTCAATTTTATCAAAAAATGTATCATTTCTGCTCCTGCTTTAGCACCTTTCGACACAAATTGTAAATCCTTTATTGTTACTGACGCCAGCAATGTTGGCATTGGCGCTGTTCTGATGCAAAAGCAACACAGAGGTCTTGTTACCATTGCTTTTGCATCAAGGCCTTTACGGGGTGCTGAGACGAAATATTCCACTCTTGAGAAGGAGACATTAGCCTGTTGGTGGGGCATTGAATACTTTCGTAGATATGTATATGGCACTGACTTTGTAGTACGCTCAGACCATCGGCCCCTTGTAGACCTTTTCACAACCAAAGGCTGCGGTAAAGCCACTTCTAGAATTGCTAGGTGGCAGTATAAACTTCAAGATTTTCATTTTTCTCTTGAGTACATTCCCGGTGCTAAGAATGTCCTAGCTGACTTTCTTTCAAGACTTCCCATCGATGATGATAATTTTGTTGCACCTGATGATGACCCTGACAAAGTTGTATCTATTTGTGAGGTATCCAATGGATGCATTAGTGAAGATGTTTGGAATTCTGCTTGTGCTGATGACCAAGTTTATTTAGATGTCATATCTTTTGTCAAAAATGGTTGGCCTCCAAAAAATAGTCTACCTCCTAATGTTTTGCCTTACTCTCATGTGGCTCCTGAACTCTCAGTCCAAGGGGAAACCCTCTTGAGAGGTTTACTGTTAGTAGTTCCTGATAACTTAAGAAACACTGTTTTGGACATGGCTCATGAGGGTCATCCAGGCATGTCCAATATGAAAAAAAGGATTAGGAGTGAATTTTGGTGGCCTGGAGTCGACAGACTTATCGAGAGAAAGGTACGATCGTGTGTTGAATGTTGTGTGAGTGACAAATCTCAAAAGCCTGTTAAGTACCTCCACGATCCCATCTCTAGACCGTCAAAACCATGGGAATGCGTTTCTGTTGACATTGCTGGTCCTATGTCTTTTGGTCAGGGTCCTGTATACGCCATTGTCCTGATAGACCAGTTCTCTAGTTGGCCAGAAGTCCAGTTCGCTTCTGTTGTATCTTCTAGGGTGGTTATCGATTTTCTAAACTCGATTTTTGAAAAGGAAGGTTTTCCCTCTTCCTTGCTCTCTGATAATGGCCCTCAGTTTACCTCTTCCGAGATGAAACTTTTCTGTAGCAATCATGGTATTCGACACAAACGTTCCTCTGTTTATTACCCGCAAGGCAATGGCATGGTTGAAAGGTGGATCAGGGTGCTCAAAGAAGGTCTACAACTAGCTGTGTGCAATGGTGAGAATTGTTACGAGGCTGTTAGAAAGCTTTTGTGGAGCTATCGGAATACACCTAAGGCCTGTGGTGAACCTTCTCCTTTTGAAATAATGCGGGGGAGGAAAGGTGTGTGTAATTTGAGCCAACCCTGGATGCATGATCTTGTCAAGGGCAAGTATGCTAGTCGTCGTTCCCCTTTAGTGCCTTCCTTTTCCAGCAATCCCTGTAAGGTTGGTGATTGGGTACGTGTGAGAAAGTCTGGTTTTCTTAAATCTGGTGTTTCACGTTTTTCTGACCCCATGTTAGTTGTTAGAGTGGGTAAGCAGGTTGTGGAGTTGTCAGATGGCAATGTGTGGAGCCTTTCTAAGGTTGTCAAAGTTCCTTTTTCTCTTAGCAGTTCTTTTGCTCCCAACCACACTAGGACCTTTTCTACTGGTTTCAATACAAGTCATTCTCCTGTTTCTCCACCTTCTGTTGGGTCCACTCCCCTCCACTCATCTCATCTAATTTCCTCCCGTCCGAGGAAACCTCCTGTGTGGCATAAAGATTACATTCTTGGTAAATAACCTTTTCCTTTTCAGATAGATCTCAATGTTATATGTCTGCATTTATTACTCTGCCTATATGTACATTCTGTTAAGTTTAATTCTTTCTTTTTTAGAAAGGAGGATGTGTTGTATCCTCGTGCCTCCTCGCTCTCCCTGCTGCTCTCACCTCGCCGCATGCATTGGAATGTGGAATCCTGTGCCCAGGCATTCCAGTGATTCCTCTGCAGCGGTTGGCGTGGGCTCTGGTTAACCTTATCTCTTGTCCTGTAATAAATCATCTTCATCATACCTACCTGTTGTCTGCCTCGCTCCTTGATGATGGACACTTCATATATGAGTAACTATATGGGTTATTGATTGGTTGCCCAAGTATTTGTATGGGAGACTGAGTGTGTGTGTGGGTGGCTGGGAGGTGTATGACTCTGTGCATAGATGTGTGAGCAGTTGATTCACTAGATGTATGGTTTCAAAAGTGCATGTGGAAACAGCTGTATGGGCGGTTGACTGTGTGCATGAGTGTATTGGTGAGTGAATGGATATCTCAGTGCTACATGTCAAAGTAAGTACATATGTAAAACACAGTACATGTGAGAGTTGACATATATAAATAACTGTGCATAAGAGCCAGTGAATGTGTGAGTGGCTGTATGGATCATTGTGAACTTGTATCAGGGATTGTATAAGAGAGTAAATATGTGTTAGTATATGTTTGAATAAGTAAAGTTTGTATAACTGTATAGTTGAGGAAATGGAGGTGTGATTGATTCTTTGCATGACTGACTAGGTGTGTGAGTAACTCCATGGATGAGTGACAGTCTGTGAGTGTCTGTTTACACTGATTGTATCTAAGGTTATATTAGAGTCTGAAGAGGTTCATCGTATTATCACATGAATGATATCATCAGTGATGTGATCAGTAATGTCAAATGAGATGTCATCAGTGATGTCATCAGTGATGTCATTTGAGATGTCATCAGTGATGTCATTTGAGATGTCATCAGTGATGTCATCAGTGATGTCACTGACCATGTCATGAATGATGTAATATGTGACATCATCAGCAGTGGATTGTGGGTGCGCGATATATAGTTAGTGCAACTAACTATATATGGAATTTCAATGGTTTTGTGTGAGTAAAATAAGGTTTTGTAAATGCGAATTCCTAACTATATATGGTCTATAACCTATGGTTTTTTCAGTGAATTTTCAAGGTTTTGTGAATGCTAATTCCTAACTATATATGGTCTATAACCTATGGTTTTTTCAGTGAATTTTCAAGGTTTTGTAAATGCTAATTCCTAACTATATATGGTCTATAGCCTATGGTTTTTTCAGTGAATATATATATATATATATACATACATATATAAACATATATCATCTGTATATCTATATAAATACAAACATAAATGCATGCATACATATACTTATATGCATACAGATGCATGTTATTTACATGAAAGTTGAAAAAACACTCATAAAAGCAAAGCTAAAAAGCCACCTCATTACAAACAGAATGGCTTTAACTTAAACGAGGGCGAGATCTATTGCATTTTCAATGCTTGTTTACTTTGGTTCCATCAAGAAGGCATTCAGATGTGTCACACATTTGCCATAAATTCTGAATGTTAGCACTCTAGTTGCACATTAGATCACTGTAGTAAAGCTACTGCTCACCAGGGACGTCTGCTGCTGGTATTCAAAGTGCATGTTTCAGTCTGCATGTCAGAATTTTTTTAATGAAATAGAAGAGGATTTGAGAAGTCACTCAAAATGATCCCTAATTTTTCTTTCTGAAGCACTAATCATACTTTCTATGGCAAAATTAACCCCCTCGTGTTGTTCCTTTTTAAATTGAGTGTTTTCAGACTTACCACTTCATTCCAATCAAGATGGCTTCTGGTGTGCCATACTTTTGTCATAAGTAAGACTGTTAGCGCTCTAGTTGTTCTTTAGAACACTCTGGGACATTCTGTCATTGGGCTATACTTGGGGTACATCTGGGTGATATTTGGGCTACATTTAGGCTCTTTTGTCTCTGGTGGCCATCTTGGGAGACTGTATGTCAGAATTTTTTAATGAAATTGAAGAGGGTTTGAGAAGTCACTCAAAATGTGCCCTAATTTTTCTTTCTGCAGCACTAATCATAATTCATATGGCAAAATATACCCCCTCATTTTGTTCCTTTTTAAATTAAATGTTTTAAGAGTTACCACTTTATTCCAATCAAGATGGCTTCAGGTGTGCCATACCTTTGTAATAAGTAGGACTGTTAGCGCTCTAGTTGTTCTTTAGAACACTCTGGGACATTCTGTCATTGGGCTATACTTGGGCTACATCTGGGTGATATTTGGGCTACATTTGGGCTCTTTTGTCTCTAGTGGCCATTTTGGGAGACTGCATGTCAGAATTTTTTAATGAAATAGAAGAGGATTTGAAAAGTCACTCAAAATGTGCCCTAATGTTTCTTTCTGCAGCACTCATAATACCTTCTATTGCATAATATACCCCCTCATTTTGTTCCTTTTTAAATTAAATGTTTTAAGAGTTACCACTTTATTCCCATCACGATGGCTCCAGGTGTGCTATACCTTTGTAATAAGTAGGACTGTTAGCGCTCTAGTTGTTCTTTAGAACACTCTGGGACATTCTGTCATTGGGCTATACTTGGGCTACATCTGGGTGATATTTGGGCTACATTTGGGCTCTTTTGTCTCTGGTGGCCATTTTGGGAGACTGCATGTCAGAATGTTTTAATGAAATAGAAAAGGATTTGAGAAGTCACTCAAAATGTGCCCTAATTTTTCATTCTGCAGCACTAATCATACTTTCTATGGCAAAATATACCCCCTCATGTTGTTTCTTTTTAAATTAAATGTTTTAAGAGTTACCACTTTATTCCAATCAAGATGGCTTCAGGTGTGCCATACCTTTGTAATAAGTAGGACTGTTAGCGCTCTAGTTGTTCTTTAGAACACTCTGGGACATTCTGTCATTGGGCTATACTTGGGCTACATCTGGGTGATATTTGGGCTACATTTGGGCTCTTTTGTCTCTGGTGGCCATTTTGGGAGACTGCATGTCAGAATGTTTTAATGAAATAGAAAAGGATTTGAGAAGTCACTCAAAATGTGCCCTAATTTTTCATTCTGCAGCACTAATCATACTTTCTATGGCAAAATATACCCCCTCATGTTGTTTCTTTTTAAATTAAATGTTTTAAGAGTTACCACTTTATTCCAATCAAGATGGCTTCAGGTGTGCCATACCTTTGTAATAAGTAGGACTGTTAGCGCTCTAGTTGTTCTTTAGAACACTCTAGGAGGCTGCAGTAGAACACAAAGGAATCAACTGACAGTCTCTGTACATGTTTTACTGAGAATGTCAGACTTCATTTTCACATGACTGAGAAAGATAATGTGAATTTACAGAAAATATGCTTTCAGTTTAGCTTATAGATCCCCTTCCAAACCACTGTGGGAAAATCATGAGATATTAGTTTTCTTTCAAACAATATTCATGATATCACAGCAGAAGGTTTTTTCACATGGTAAAATCACCTTAGAACCCACCACAATTCCTAAAACGAGTATGGTACCATCAACAAATGATTTATAATGTAACTAAAGTCCTAAAACCCTCTATTAACTACAATGCTTTTTAATGAGGTGCTATCATGTATATTGGTCCCAAGATGGCTGCCAACACTTCTTGGATGAAGTGCTGACAGCCAATCAGATCAGATGTGTGGTTAGGCTCCGCCCAGATATATATCTTTTTTTGAACCTAAATTACTCAAAATCCACTGGAGCACATATATTGAGACCTAGCAAAGGCACACCGGGCTAACAGTCCCTACAATTTTGCCAAGTTTCGTGCAAATCCATTCAGCCGTTCGAGCTAAAAGTGAGGCCAACAGCCCTATGGAAATTAACATGGTAAAAAAGCGTTTTGGGACCCCCCTTTTTTCTCGGCCCCCCCTTGATGAAACCCCCCCAAATTGTCAGGTGCTGCTCAGAAACAAAATGTTCCATTTTCCTGACAATTTCAGCCAATTCCGTCCACAAACGCCAAAGTTATTAGACATAGAATTTTCAAAAATCCCATAAAGAAAAAATCCTAACTATATATACCTACTGGCGACCGCCAGTAGGTAATATATATATATATATGTGTGTGTGTGTATGTATGTATGTAAACTGATCAATTATGTAATTTATTTAATTTTGTTAACCGATTTTGGATTCACCCTTGTTTGAAAAAAAGCATTTGATTGTAAATATGGTTGATGAAATATAGTTTGGAAACCCATTTGCATGGTGTTGTCACGTTAAGAGGTGTGGGTTTTAAACCTAAAAAAAAGCGGTGAAAAAAATCTCCAAAAAAAAGTGTTGTGAGTATATAAGAAACTTTGATAGGTGGATGACGTCATGTGATCAAGTCCCACGCTTGGGATGAAACGCGTAATGGCTGCCCCATCTTGCTGTACCATGGACTGAAATGGCTAAATAAATTGAAGGATTTGCCCTTGGTGGTCCGTGCTCTTTTTTTTTTTTGTGCCCCACGGGAAAGGGATTACAAAGCCGAAGAGTTTAATTGCATATATATATATATATATATATATATATATATATATATATATATATATATATATATATATATATATATATATATATATATATATATATATATATATATATATACACACATTTATATATATATAAATATACCTATATACACACATACATACACCTTAAGGCCAATGTCATATGCCCTGACTATTTTGTGCTCATTATGTAGTCAAGATCTTGTATACGTTTTTTTCAGGGTCTTATGGAAGCCTTAGACAGATTTGATATTCACTTTACAGTTGTAACAAAGGACTGATGTCGAGCCAATACCAACCTTTTCTATTGTACACTTTCAGATGGATTAAAGCTGCAATTTGGTTCTCTTCATGAAAGTTTCAGTCCTCTTTCTCCATGATAGTGCTTTTCTTTGTCCAGGTAGGTTTGTGTATCAATGGGGACATTTCAAACTAATTGTTTTGTTTATTAGTTATAGCACCAGAAGAATCTAGATAAGAAACAATGTGCAATGCAGCATATCTATTGACAATTTGCAGTAGGATGAAGAGAACGGTCTGGAATTGATGGGTGGAGGATGCTTAATAGACCTGAATACAATATATACCATACAGCCAACGAGAGTGCCATCATCCCCAACTCGAACCATATTGTTGACTCTGTCCAAACGGTCCAGGTGGATGGGGTGCTCCCGGGTACTGGACCCGGTTATGGTTTTCAAGCGGCCATGAAAGGGGGCCGTTTGTGGAGAAACCTGTTGCCCTAAAATGCCCGGAGAAATGACAATTAATGGCATTTAACAACACCAACCCACTGGAGGGTAAAAAAATTTCGGAAGAAAATACAAGAAGGGAGCCGTGAGCACTACAGGCACCACCATGCTCAGCAACAGGAAGTGACCTAGCTAAAGATCGTGCTATCTAAGGAAACTGAGCCCTTTAAAATCAAAGAAACACGTAGTGGCAAACCAGCTTCCCAACCAAATGGTGTTTGCAAACTGATGAAGTTCCTGGCAGAACGAAACGTGTCTTTGTATAAATGCCGTTTTTTCCAAAAGAAAGGGAAATGAAAATAAAATGAAGCAATGGCAAATATTCCGGTTTCTGTGCGGCTCTACTTCTTCTCTGCGGGGGAGAGTTGTTTGGAATATATATATATATATATATATATATATATATATATATATATATATATATATATATATATATATATATATCTCCCAGTTTACCGCATCTGGATTCAGATCGCTATCCAAACACCTCGCGGACACGGACCAATTAAGTGCAGAATTATTTATTCAGCAGAGTAATCGCATGACGTTTCGGCTCCATGGAGCCTTGCTCACATGACAACGTTCACAATGCAAAAGCTCATTTTTAAAGTGCAAGTGACCAATCAAAATAACACCACGTGATTGCACATAGTCATGGAAGAAAGCTTCACTAAACATTCCCATTTTACCGTAAAATACAGGCTGTTGAATTTGACAATGATTAAATAATAGCATTGAATTAAAAGCACTCATGATAAATCTTTGTTATATCGGTAAAATACCTATGCCATGTGCTGTGGAATCAATGTATCTACTCAGGTGTTAAAGTAATTATGGCTATAGATTTACAGCACATGAATTTGAATTAAATTCAGAGACATAAATAATATGCCCAATTTATGAAATATTCATGTTTTTCTGACACCAATGATTGACAGCTGCTTGGATAAATATGACCAGTTGAACCCGGACTGTCACTCTGAAGGATCAACGCATAATGTGCAAAATATGCTATAAAGTGCAGGTATGCAATGTAAACAAAAAACCACAAATCCCCAGAACCACAATTTGGGTATTGCAGTTAATCAGATAAAGTGCAAATGCATAAATTCATGTGCAAAATCGCAAAATGTGCAAAATCGCCATTGGTACAGTTGTCTTATATGTGCAAAGCTCGCAATTTGTAAACATTCATTATATATCTTGCGGATCCAAAAGTGTCACCATTGGAATAGCACAATGGAGACCTAGTACAATAGTGCAGGGGTCAATTATATAATATTTACCAAATGTTATAAATATATAGATGTTCCCAGAGTGCTAAAGTTTCATCTCTTCCAGATCCTCTCACAACCTGAAACAAGATGAAAAACTTATACTGGTATAGCTTTAAGAAGAATCTTCCCTGTGACCATAACAATAGTGAAAAAATTAAATATAGATATTTATCAAAATCTAAGGTGTCCAGATGTAAAAAACTGATGTTAAAATCATGTTTTACATTCATTGTATCAAAAAAATCATTGAGAGTGGCAGTGGCACAAAAATCCTACGAAAGAATACATACATGTAACAGGTAACTGATTCATCCTGGACCGGTAGTACATGAAAAGGAAATCAATATACTGTGCCTTATCTTTACTGGTATATAGTGTACAAGACCAAATGGTTTGAAATTGAAATCTCCATTTTAGTTAAACTAGGTCCCCTGTTGTTATGGTAGACACATGTACATGTCCTCAGTTATGTTGAGGCCCCCTGGTACCTTAGTATCTAATATTAAAATGTACCGGGTCTCCAATTTCCGCAGTTTGGATTCCCTATCACCACCCCCTCTGCTAGCTTTGATGGAGTCAATGACATAATATTTTAAGCTGGTGTTATCGCTATGATGTTGCTCGCGGAAGTGCCGTGCCACCGGATATGTATTGTCCTGATTGGTGATTGCTCTTAAATGTTGGAGTATGCGTTTATATACCGCTAACTTAGTACTCCCAACATACCTCAGGGAACAGGGGCATACTAAAACATATATGTCAAATTCCGTTTTACATGTCAAGACCTGGGTGATTGGGTGCTCACTTCCACTGAAGCCGTCCCTAAATGACTTCCTATTGATCCCATGTGTGCAGGATTTGCAGGTTTTACACCTGAAGAAGCCGCTGTTATTATGCAGCCAAGTTGTTCACTACAAAGTTTCAGGGCAGGTATCAACCAACTGATCTCTGAGCAAGGGTGCCCTGCTGAATGTTAAGGAAGCTCTGCTGGGTAGAGTTGGCCCAATTATAGGATCATTAATCAAGGGAGGCCAATTTGTATTGATTATATTAAAAATTGCCTTGTGTTGTTTACTGTAACCAGTGATCATTCTAAAGATCTTACTGTCACTAGTCTTGGATTCCCCTTCCTTATTCATCATATTCTTCATGGGGTTGATGTCCTGGCCATAGTTGGCTAGAAGATCCTGTCTGTTAAGCCCCATTGATCTGACTCGGGCTGTCTCAATTAATTTTTCAGAGTATCCTCGTTGTAAAAATCTAGTTTTGCTGGCTAGTTGGGCTGCCTCTAAATCAGAAGAGTTGCTACAAATCCTCCTCGGGCGCAGCATCTCCCCATACGGGATACTGGCAATCAGATGGGACAGATGGGCACTGCTGGCGTGCAGAATACTATTGGCAGCCGTGCTCTTGGGGTAGAGTTTAGTCTCAAGTTTACCATCTCTAACATACACCTCAGTGTATAGAAAGGTAATAGATTCTTGGCTGAGTGGGGCTGTGAATGCTAGGTTAACATTAATGTTGATATCACTGATGAATTTTTTAGCTTCTAATTCGCTACCTCTCCAGATAACAAACAAGTCATCAATGAATCAAAACCATCCTATCACATTACCTTCAAAAACCTAATTGTGTGTGGTTGTGAGGTCCAGTTCCTCCCATGCTCCCATGTGCAGACACGCGAAACTAGGGGAGAAACTGGCCCCCATTGCCCACCCTGTAATTGCCGATACAAGAGGTTCTTATACATAAAAACATTGTTATGTAAACAAAATTCCAACATCTGTAACAGCATGTCATTGTGGTCCCTAAATAGTTCAGTACGTCGGGACAGGTAATGTTTGACAGCTGACAGACCGTCCATATGTTTTATGCTAGTGTAGAGAGCTGGGACGTCCAGTGCCATCAGCCAATCACCCTCTACCCACTGGATGTGTTGGATCTTTTGCAGAAAATCCCCAGTGTCCTGCACAAGAGAATCAAGTGAGCGAACATAACCCTGAAGAAATATATATATATATTCCTCCAAAGTGCTGGGTTGCTCCCACCGCCTCCTGAACAGAGGGCGCGTTGGTGAACGGACTCCCAGGCAAAGTCCGATGATATTCAACTGCTTTCCATAAAAGAAATTTTGAGGCCGTGTCTCTGTGCAAAGGTATTTAATTGTCAGCTACAATCATTGAACGTGTTTCGCTGGCAACACCGGCTTGTTCACCAACAATTTCATAAAGTTTCTACCACCATTTCAACTTGTTAAACAGTACCCCACGTGATGACTACAATACAGTAAAACGTGAAGAAAGACTGGTAGTTTGGCAAAATGTGCATTAAGGCAATAGCGAGTCGTCTGAGAGCATACTTTTAAGCAGTTCTATATGGCTCAAATATCAAAATCCCAATACATGATAATACATTACATGATAAAACAGCCACCTATACCATTCCAAGATAAAATCCTCAGTTTAGCATTTTATAATATAATATTAAAACATATGCGCGGCATAGGTGATTCGAACCCCGCTCTGTTGGAGGAAAAATCATCATAGTACTGAGTCCCACCCCAGTGGGCTAATCGGTCAATCTGATCAAGAATATAACCAGAAATACCTATATGGTGTGCCCCCAACCAGCTGATAACAGTTGGCTATTTAAACACTAATACAATTTTCCTGAACGGAGCAAGTTAACTCCATAGATTGCCACAAAGCTAAATATTATCGGAGGCATCATATTAAAGGATTAAGCCCAAGTGGGCATAGGCCATGATTGTAAAATCCACTAAACCTATATGAAAGCTTGTACTCCCAGTACCAGTCATTACAGTGCTCATGCTAATAATAACACATATTAAAATCGTACAAGTTAAAACCAATTAACAGCGAGGACTTGCAGCATTCTTCTCATAATTTTCATTTTTCATAACTTTCACAGATGGGTATGGAAATCCTCCTCCATATTCAATCCCTCAGGGGTCTTATTTACCCCTGATCCTCTGTCATGTAGAGGATCCAGGGTAAATATAACGGTTTCGGTACAGCCAGTAACTTTTAACCTTACCCCAAACGGCTTTCTGCCTGTTACCATAGGAACAGTTCATGGAACACTTACGTGAGCACAGAGGTTAGAATTTCATGACACGATGTTGCTAATGGCGTTGTACTTTTAAAACTTTTGAATTGGAACAGTAAGTTGTAGCTATACACTCTGGTAAAGATCTGGTGAAGAGTTAGCCTCAGAATTATACTTTAAATTATAAATATAATTTTTTTGAGGACTTCTACACCCACATAAAAAAGACGTATGTACTTTTTTAAATTAACTTTTATTAAAACAATAAATAACTGGAAATATAACTATATGATAACAATACAATAAATAACTAGAACCATAACTTCAACAAAACAATATAACAAACAACATATAATATGGACTCCAATAGAAGTACTGTAGTTAATCTGCAAAACAAAAAAGAAAATTAGTGTTTAAAATTAGATCGATGTGACTAAATAAGGTCATACTTTACAAGTCAAATGAACACTTGACAATATTTACTATTTTTTTAATGTGTGCAGTCTACCTGATATATTTCACTTCTATTATAGGCTTGCATTCAAACGGTGTCTGTATAGAAGTGCCTACTGCGTCATACTTATATTACAGATGAACAGGTCTTTAAAATGATTCAGAGATGAGACAGAATTAAGTGAGAGATCAAGTCATTATGCAGGACTATATTTTTTAGGGCTTATTTACAAAACTCTTGTGCCACTTTGTGTTACTTTTGTCATGTTGAAAGTGATGCAAAAGTGGAGCAAGGGGTTTGCAAATAAGTTCTTTTATTTCTAATGCATTTAATTGGAGGTATTGTATATCTAGGCCGCTCTGCTTACCTTGTGTAAACACTATGGCCAACAGAGTTCACAACTTGAACTCCGCTTTGGTTGGTTACTTGCTGGATATGCAAGACTGCTTTCAAGAGGAGACCCCAATAAAGAGTACCGGTGTGAAACTGCAAGTATGCGGAAGCACTTGCAGACTAAGAATCCGGTCAACTTTGGAAGGGAAGAGTTAAGCAGATTGAGAGAGGCTCCTGCTTCATGAGAAGACCCAAGTACCAGTGGAGCAACACCGACAACCTCTACTGCCCAGCCTAATATTCGTCCCCAATTTGGAACTCTGTAAGAGAAAAAGTAAGAAGGTTGGGAGCTTTGTATGCCATCCTAATATCTAATCATCCATTAGTTAAACAGAGATCCACCCTGTATCAGACCCATCCGTACAAGTGTGAATTGGACATTATCTGCCACCAAAAACACCTCAAGTACTTATAGCTGTTACTTTTTAACTTCGTTGACTAGTCATATTGAGAGTATTTACCTTAACGTTATCCGTAAAAAAATTGTGAATATCTATGGCTTCAGACAACTAGTTCATGCCATATTTGAGACATCGGTGTAATAAGCTGGAACAGGAGGATATACTTTCTTAAAGCACGGAAATTTGCTGTTGACTTATGTAACATTCTGCAAACTGAAAAAGAGTTAAAAATGTATATGTTGTACATATGTCCAAGATTAATTTAAATGTACATAAAAACATTTGTTCTCAATAGGATTAGGTTGAAAAGCAATCATCTGAGGTTATATTTGGCAAGCAAAATAGGAAATAGCATTGCATTATACAAATGTTAGGCCGAGATTGGTCACTCACTTCATTTACAAACTCCTAGCCTTGATCTGATAGAACCCTTTTGGGACTTCCATGATCTTGAAATTGAGAAATAAACATCAAGAAATATGGAAAGACATGTCTTTAACTAAAAAAATTCAAAACCACATTTTCACTTTGTATTTGAAGTGCAGGCTGAAAACGTATAACGAATATTTAAATGAGAAACATATGGGTTGCAGAAACAAACGTCTAAGACTATCACAATGGAGATTTTAATTTATATAAAAATATTTGTAGAAGCAAAAAAAGATATAACTCATACATTGTTCAATTTGAAATGACATGTTTGGCCAATAAAATCGGCAGGACTTGCTTATTTTTTCGTTTTGTCAATATCAGAATGACAACTTATTCTGTCAAACATGACAACTGCACAGTTATCTGTCTGCAAACACATGAAATTCAGAATGATTTTCTAACATGAAATGGTGAAGTCAAACCTGATAACTCCATTAGGTCCATTGCAATTTTCGGGTGATAGCTTATGGAGAGCAGTCAGTGGATCTTGTATGTCGAGTGGTTAACCACCATCTGGTGTTGTGCATTGGCAGGAATAAACAGCTTGTGGTGACCAGTACGTCTCCCATGGTTGAGATATCTGTATAATGAGATAGAACAGGGGACAAATCAAGTTTAACGTTATTAAAATACTTGGAGAGCGTGCTAAAATACAACATTGGCCAATCGATTACATGTGCAATGCATGGGAAGGAAGCAGCACGTGGCACACTACTTTCAAAAATTAAAGGCAGCAGGATTAAGTGATTTGCCCAGAAACATCGCCTACCAAGGCAAGATTTGGAGGTATAAAGCTGTAAATCATGCTAAAATACACTATTACTGAAAACATTACTTTTGCAATGCATGGGGCACATGTCGCACTACTTACACGAGAAAAATGTAATCGCATTAAGTTGAACAGCATGTAGCACACTGCTGCGGGAACGGCCATGTGGCGCTTGGAAAATTAAAGAAACATGGCAGGATTAAGTGATTTGCACAGAACAAAGGATAGCAAATCAAGTTTAACATTATTAAAAAAGATGGAGAGAGTGCTAAAATACAACAATGGCCAATCGATTACATGTGCAGTGCATGGGAAGGAAGTAGTACGAAGCGCACTACATTAAAAAATTAAAGGCGGCAGGATTAAGTGATTTGCCCAGAAACATCGCCTACCAAGGCAAGATATTGGAGGTGTAAGATCTAGAAATCCTGCTAAAATACACTATTGCCGAAAACATTACTTTCGCAATGCATGGGGCATGTGACGCACTACTTACATGAGAAAAACTACATCATATTAACTTGAACAGTACGTAGCACACTGGTGAGGGAACGGCCACGTGGCTCTTGCCAAATTGAAGAAACACGGCAGGATTAAGTGATTTGCCCAGAAACAAAAGTTACAAAATCAACTTTAACGATATAAAAAAGCAGGAAAGCGTGCTTAAAAACAACATTGTCAAATCGAAGAAACATTTGCATTTACGTGGTATTTAAAGATCGTTGAGATTATTTAAATTACTCTTAAAAAAAAATTGCTCACCTACGAAGTAGTGGTTACGAACACTATCAATGATTGTGACTGCGGAATAGGAAAAGTTCAAGAAGGTTGGCAGGTTATAAATGCTTTGCAGAAGGATGATTGGTTGAGCATGATGTCACTGGGTGTGAGAGCTGTGATTGGGCATGTTGTAATTGAGCATGCGCAGATAAAATGAAATACGCTAGGGTTACATAGCCAGATGGTGGGACGTATTGTGCGCAAGCGTAACATTAACACGCATGTGCTACCACAAACATGCATGCGCAAAGTGAAGGCAACTCCTAGTGGCTACACACAGATGGAGTTCGGACAGGATTTGATTGTGATTAAAAATCGGCCTGGGCACGATAAAAAAGCAATGGCCCACATTTGCATATTGCCTTTGCAAAACAATGCTTTTATAAAAAAAAAAGGGGCGTTAAGAAAAAAGCACGGATTAGCTTGCACTGGTGAAACACACCTGTACACAAGTGGGGCCGCTAATGGTCAGGCTGCCGGCCCCCGCCTAATAAGAATATGTTAATGGGCCGGCCCCAGCTAGAGAAAGAGAATGACACCTCTGCCCATGGATAAAAGAGAAGTAAATGAGGCTCATCTGCGCGGATCGTCATCGTACCATAAGCGCACCCTTCCGATCACGCGCTGAATGCTAATTGGCTGTCAAGTGGTTGTCAACATTCGAAATTAGAAACTGTTGGCTGCCATTTTATGCCTCGGTACAAGGGAGGCTGAAGAAGCGTGTGAAATGTGTGTTTCAAACGTGAAAAGCGGGAGGGTAGACACACCCTGATCCTCTCGGCCTGCTCAGGGGGTGGGATGGGATGATGGCCTTTCTTTCTCTGCTCATTTCCAACAGGTAACGGCGGGGTGCCTAAATAAACGTAGAAATATTCGAAAGTTTCTGGATCTATTGCCAGTAGATTGCCGTAAAGTAGTAGCCCATGCCTCTGTCACATCTAGGCTGGACTACGCTAACGGCCTCTACCTTGGTCTGCCGAAGTATGCAATCCAGCGGCTACAGATGGTGCAGAATGCGGCTGCGAGGCTGATCAAACATATCCCGTTCAGGCATCATGTCTCTCCTCATCTACGCAATCTTCACTGGCTTCCAGTGGCAAGCAGGATTGAATTTAAGGTCTTGACCCTGGCTTATCAGGCACTTCAGGGAAAGCGCCCTAATTAACTTAATTTAAGACTCCCCCGATATAAGCAAGCACGGTCTCTGCGCTCGAACACGCTGAACTTGCTCTCTGTCCCCCGATTCGCGAAGGCTCGCCTTGGGGGGTGAGCTTTTTTTGGCTAGAACAGCTAAATTGTGGAATGCCCTACCACTTGCTAATTGCAATGCTAATTCAGAGCCCTGCTTTAGGAAACAGCTAAAGACGTGGCTTTTTAATCATTAATCTCTTCCACTGCTGTTTTCTTATTTGAACCACTCCGCTTACTCTTGCTGCTCACTAAGCGCCGGAACACCTCTTTGTGAGGTAGCTGTTTGCGCTATACAAAACTCAGTATTGTTATTATTCTAGCAATATTAAAAAAAAAGAGACGTGGGCTTCCACGCATCTTTGGTAATTAACATTCTTTCAACTGTTTAGAGAAGATGCAGCAGTGCTGCATGCAGGATGCACTATTGAGTAAGAAAAGGTAACGATAACACTATTTACATGTTAAGTGAATTTCCTTTCATAGGCTAACATTGACTGGTTTCACTTGCAAATAATTTCAAGTGTGGAGTTTTGGAACTTTAAAATATTCACCTAAAATCATCCGAACAACGAATTCCCATTTACTCACCTGTTATCAGGAGAGAAACCAGTGCTGCATCTTTTAGCCCAGCACTGACCCTGAAAAGTAGTTCTAAGTATACTTACAAGTAATTTGTATTTTCTTCCATAGGAATCCCCTTCCTATAAAAAAATGAATATATTTAGATTTGCGGATCAGGCTCTAGGGGATGGTGTCCAGGGCCCAAAAAAAGTAAAAGGAAGGGGGCCACACAATGTAATGTAATTAAAAAAATAAAATATCTAAAAATAAATAGTGTAAAAAAAAATTGTTAATCGGTTTAAAAATAAATAAATATAAGAATAAATATATTTAAAAATTGTCAATTACAAAACCTTTGAAATTCACTGAAAAAACCATAGGTTTCAGACATATTATAGTTAGGAATTAGCATTTAAGAAGCCTCAGAAATTCACTGAAAAAAACCACAGGTTTCAGGGGTGTTATAGTTAGTTGTTAGTTAGTTGGATTGAAATTCCCCCGTTATAGTTAGTTGTACTAACTATAACTCACGCGCCCACGATCCACTGCTGATGATGTCACATATTACATCATTCATGACATGGTCAGTGACATCACTGATGACATCTCAAATGACATCACTGATGACATCATCCAGTGAATGTGGTTTGGTTCAATATTTAAATATGTAGTATATATACATATAGCAATCTGCCTTGAAGTCTGAATTGATGTATACGTGCCTGAATTGAGAATTTAGTAGCAGAGTGAATGACTATCTAAGTGATTAATTTAAAGTGTCTCACTAAATATATGAGATACTGATTAAAATTTGTGAATAACTGTATCACATTTGAGGTAAGCAGATCTAGAGTGTCCCTGGTATTGAGAGTGCTCTAACAGGAGCTACTTACCACCTAAACTTGAAAACTACCCAGAGTTCTCTCCTTTTTTGCATAATTTATGTGTCACTCTATGCCTGAAAGGGTTTTGTTATGGCTTATACTGGGTGCTCCCTTGTGTCTGGACAAAGCTATACCTCTCTGAAGAGCTCTAATTAGAGCGAAACACTGTGTCAGGGGTTGTTTTTACTAATTTCAGTTTGGCTTCAGTTGGTATTTTACCAATTAAAAGCTGTAATACTGTGCCTGGAATGATGAATGGCTTTTGTCGGTTTACAGCTCAGCAAGGACAGCACTGTGCTAGTCCTATGACTTTGCTGTAGAAATGGCAAAAGACTTTGTCGTTTTCTACCTCGGTGTGGATGGCACTATGCTAATCCTATGCTTAAAGACTTTGATAGAAAAACAGACATTTGAGGTGAGCAGATCTAGAGTGTCGCTGGTGTTGAGAGTGCTCTAACAGGAGCTGCTTTCCACCTAAACTTGAGAACTACCCAGAGTTCTCTCCTTCTTTTTTGCATATATATATATATATATATATATATATATATATATATATATATATATATATATATATATATATATATATAATCACTTCCAAAGTTCTGCCACAATAAGCACCACACGCACTAGAGGAAGTACAGCAAGTTTGCGTTTATTTCCCAAGTAACGCTACGCGTTTCAGCACAGGAAGTGCCTTGATCACTTGATCACACGTTTAACCAACATCCAGTTAGGGAACACCTTAAGTACAAGCCTGCCGATTTCAAACTTGTGTAAACATAGAAAATGTATAATGCATACATGGAAACCAGTTCGGTCATTTGTAAAGAGTATTTATCAGTTATTTATGTAACTTTGAACTGGCGCTAGAAATCATGTTTCAGAACCAATCATGAACGACCTACCTCAAACAGGGATGCGGTCTTGCTCCTTTATTTTTTTCATTATAGGCAGCTGACATGGCAACCACTAATTTTCGGAGAAGAGTGTTCCCGCCTACCATAGAACTCATAAGGTACAAATACTCAGACGATTTAGACATTCTACACCAAACCAAGGTAGGGATACAGCATACACTTGAATGACCAGCTGCATGTACATGAACAACAGAGCAAATTATTAGCCACCACATCAAAAACTAAAAATATGAATGTTGGAAATTACAAAAAAAAGCTGAAAGAAACTGGTCTCAAGGCACTAGAAAGGTAAATAACATGCCTCTCTACAACTACTTAGGAATTTGTATATCCAACACCGGCTCCTGGAAATATCGAGTATCCTGTAGAAAAAAACATGGCTTTTGTATTTTGCAGGATTAATGCAAAACTCGAAAGGCCATCGGATGAAGCGATTTTATATATTATCAGAGCAAATCTCCTGCCAACACTTGCATGTCCTTTAAGTAAAACATGGATCATTGCTAGACAGGGTACAATGTAAATATCTTTTGGAAAGTTTTCTGCCTTTCAAATGCTACAAAATCACCCACCTCTTATACTGTTTCACTTCAGGGTCTCCAATCAGTAGCTCACGCGCTACTGCAACTCCCCAGCTACCGCTGCGTAGCTTACCTGTGTGCAGCCCAGCTTATTAAATTAGAAAGCTTTTGCTTGGCTAAATAAATATACATATACTTTTTAAAAATTATACAGCAACAATTATATTAGTAGTTCTCAGTACAGAAAAGGTTGGAGACCTAAAGTGAGGAGAGACAGAAACTCTCCTGGTAACTATGATCATAAGAACAACAACATCAAATTAGAGAAGCAGCCAGAATCCTACTAAGACAATACATTAGGAAAACGTTATTTCACCACGTTAACTTGAGGTGGACAAAATGGAAGACCCCAGGCAATTGCTAACATTTGTGAGGAATTGGGCCCCTTGGTACCATTTTTCCCTGAATCGTATAGAATCTGCTCTGGGAGATTATCCAATGAGGTGCACAAACCCTTTGAAATGTAACCTTGCAACATAACTTGTAAATGCTAGTTTAAACATTATTACTGTACCATAATATGTTTAGCATTTTGCTAGAGACCTACTTTCTTCTATTTGTGCACCTAAATAAAAAGCTAATATAACAAAAAAAGGCCATGGACTAATCTGCTGTCAAGAACTGTTCGTTCACAATATCTGCTACTCTGTATGCACACGTGTCAAAGGAACTAACATGTTTTGAATTTGTACTCGCCCACCGTACATGAATACGAACAGCAAGAGACACAATTATGTGGCCATTTGCTCTTTGTATGGGATGTTCTAGAGGAGCAGACCTGGTGTGATAGGATTAAATGTAACACAGAATGATAATGTTTTCAGACACCATGTTTATTAACTGGATTTAGTTGAAATATGATTAAATGTCACACAGAATGAGAATGTTTTCAGACGCCATGTTTAGTAACTGAATTTATTTTCTGAGAGCTGCGGACAACTCCTTAAAATTCAGTAGAGTAAAACTGTGGTGCTAATTTTTGGAGGAATCTCCTCAGTTTGTTCGAATAATTTGTGGCCTCCTGAACTTGGTACTGTCCACCTTCCCTGTGTCTTCCTAGAACCTTGGTTTAGTCTTTGATCACTGTCTGGTGTCTATCATCCCTTTTTACCACCTCTCTATGCTTGGCTAAGTCATTCCTCTGCTTTCCTTGGCCTACAGAAAATTACTGATCCAGGCCTTTAACATTGCTGGGCTTGACTGCTGCAGCTTCCTGTATCTTGGGTTCCTTACATTCGTTATCCAGGCTGCTGCTAGGCCTCCCCGTGTCCTCATCACACCAAGACTTCGCTCTCTTCATTAGTTTCCTCATAATGCACTTCACGGCAGCGGCCCTGTGCTTATCCAACATCACACCATAGCTCATGTCCCCAGCATCATTCTTCTACACCTCAAATGGATGCAAAAGCATACTGGTACATCCTGCCCGCAGGACCGGTGTGCATCTTTGAAGTACAGGTACTCTCCTATGAACTATATTGCACCAGTGCTGAGAAGAATAGGTCCTCTACCTTTGAAATTACAGAAAAGCTGGTACTCCGTACTGGACAACACCTGCCCATTTAAAGCAGTGATCCAGCTGATTTCATCAAAGTACTCATCATAAAGAAAGCTGATCAAGTAAGCTGCTCAATTTCTTATCCTGCAGCAAAACCCTGGAATAGGCTTTCTTTATACATCCGTTCTGAAAGCGACTAACTACTTTTCCACCAAAAATTCAAAATGTAGCCCTTTTCCTAAAACTCACGGCCTCTGATCTCCCGAAGCACTAGGATAGTAGGATAGCCTAGTTGGTTGACAGTAGGGCTCTAGAAATTCTGTCTGTCATTCAATATTAATATGGCTGTAACCAGCAGCTGAGATATTGCGTTGCATATCTGAAAGATAAGAATAAAATTGAATTTGCTTATCGACATAGCACAAGCAGCTGTCCTTTTATCCATAGAGTTTAAAGGGGCAGCAGGAAATTTGAATTCTAAACATAGACCACTATCTTCAATCACTATTGCTCGTCTGCGGCACCATGTCTACTGTGGGGAAATGCACAAGAATATGCAGGCACTGCAGCAATGACATAATATCTCAAAATCATCTCAATACTGCCACAAACTGTATGTAATCTAGTGGTTAACCTAAACATACGTTAGAGGAAGCAAAACATTACTGCACAACATTACATTGATAGAACCCACTTTCTTCAAAAGCAAAATAATCCACTATAACCCGCAGCAGCATGAAAATCTCAATGTTTAAAAAAAGGAATTTATCGCAATAAATAAGGCTATTAAAAAGCAAATGGTAGTTTTCCAGAGAGCCTAAAAACATTGGGACATGAAAATGAGTTAAGGTGGTTATGCCATGGGTTGGAATGGGTCTGTGCACACCCATCCTCCGTCCCCGTCCTAGGGGCCAGATCTAGGTAATTCATATTTACAGACTCTTAAATACCGAATTTTACCGATTCAGTATTTAAGAGTCGGTAAATATGAAGGGGGGAGATGTAGGTAATTCATATTTACCGACTCTTAAATACTGAATTTTACCGATTCGGTATTTAAGAGTCGGTAAATATGAAGGGGGGAGATGTATGTAATTCTAATTTAAGAATTACCGAATCGGTAGGATTCGGTATTTACTGATTCGGTAAATACCGAATCGGTATTGCCCATTGATTCCTATGGGCCATGAAGCCCATAGGAATCAATGGGCAATACCGATTCGGTATTTACCGAATCGGTAAATACCGAATCCTGCAAGGGTGCAGGGGGTGTCACTTTGACACCCTCTAGCACCCCAATTCCGGACTTGTGTGCCATGTGGCACACAGACATACCCTAAGGGCATGTCTGTGTGTCACATTGCACAGGTGTGCATGCACAGATGTGTATGCACACCTGAATTCGGTATGTTACCACCCAATTGGATTGGGTGGTAAAATACAGATTCTTAAGGGCCTGTGACACTCTTAGGAGTGTCACCTACATGTGGATTTACCGAATCGGTAAAAATACCGATTCAGTATTTTACAGAATCGGTAAATTTACTGAATCGGTAAATTTACCAATTTTGTAAAATGATGGCCCCTACATGCCAAATCCTAAATACCGGTCGGTAACGGCCGAAATCGGCTGTTACCGACCGGTATTTTCTCTCCTACATCTGGCCTCAATGGTGTCTTGTAGATCATCTCCCGTTGTAGCGTCTCCAGCACCAAAACTAATGCCACAGGTTGCTCAGTGAGTGTTTACCGACTCCCCTGATGGGTGGCTTCTCAATGATGTAACACGCCTCCGTTTACCACTACTGCACCCATTTACCTTAATTCCCTCCTTCGGTAAGGCCTAATAATGCTAGGTGGAAAAGTTATACTCACTAAACATTACTAAACTTGTTGACCGTCAATCAATCAATCAATCAATCCGGTGTTTATATAGCGCACTACTCACCCGTGAGGGTCTGAAGGTGGTGGGCACCGTAAGTTCCAGTTTCACCGGTGAGGAGATCACTAGGAACCTGAGAGTATGAATTTTGAAAACAAAACTTCTGCCTTTGGAAGAAACTCAGTTTATGCACCTGCCCCTGCTCGGTAGGATATTGAAACTTTGAGACCCAACTTATTCTAGAACCTAAAATTTAGTATAAATGTGTGTGCTGTTTATCCTGTGGGAATTTGACTCCGAGTCTGTCAAAGGACCCATTCTCAATATCCGGTGATCACAGATTCGTGATAAATAGAAATAAATGAGAACAGCACCCAGAAACAAAATGTGAAAACTACCCGAACCTTCAATTCAAGATGCAACAAGAGAAGAGCATTATCCAAGACGATTGGATAACTCTTCTGCTGAATCTATAATGAGCCATCAAGAATTGTCCTTTTAAAGAAGAGCAAACCAAAATTCAATGCATTGTAGAACTTTGTGTGATTTGCCTCTCCCACACTTATAACCGCTCACGCTGCATCTCTTAGGCTTCTAATTCTCAATTTTGTACTTATTTTCTTACCTTTTTTGATCTGCTGAGTGATTTGTTTTGCATTTGCTTTTTCTTCAGTCTAGGGGCCAGATGTAGGTAGGCATTTACTGGTCGGTAACGGCCGAATTCGGCCGTTACCGACCGGTAAATGCAATTTGAGATGTAGGGCCCTGTATTTTACAGAATCGGTAAATTTACCGATCGGTAAATTTACCGATTCTGTAAAATACCGAAACGGTATTTTTTCCGATTCGGTAAAATTGATATGTAGGTGGGACTCTTCTGAGTCCCACAAGCATTACAGAATCGGTATTTTACCATCAAATATTATTTGATGGTAAAATACCGATTCTGGTGTGCATGCACATGTGTGCATGCACACCTGTGCCATATGACAGGCAGACCTGCCCTTAGGGCAGGTATGCCTGCCACATGGCCCCCGAAGCTTTTTTGGGGGTGCTAGAGGGTGTCAAAGTGACACCCCCTGCACCCTTGTCAGAATCGGTATTTACCGATTCGGTAAATACCGACCGGTAATGCCCCATTCATTCCTATGGGCTTCAAAGCCCATAGGAATGAATGGGGCATTACCGGTCGGTATTTACCGAATCGGTAAATACCGAATTTTACCGATTCGGTAAAAGGGAACATCTGGATTCCCTACATACCAACCCCTCACATTTACCGAATCTTAATTACCGAATCGGTAAAATTCGGTAATTTTCGGTAATTAAGATTCGGTAAATGTTACTTACCTACATCTGGCCCTAGGTGATGTTGACCTTGTCTTTGCAAGGCATTCCTTGGTCTCATGTTGCTGCACTTAGGGCTAGATGTAGGTAATTCTATTTTACCACTTCTAAAATACCGAATTTTACCGATTCGGTATTTAAAAAGTGGTAAAATAGAAGGGGGCACATGTAGGTATTTCAGAATCGGTAAATACCGAATCTGTAAGATTCTGTATTTACCGATTCGGTAAATACAGAATCTGTATCCCCATTGATTCCTATGGGCCTTGAAGCCCATAGGAATCAATGGTGAATACCGAATCGGTATTTACCGATTCGGTAAATTCCGATTTTTGCAAGGGTGGAGGGGGTGTCACTTTGACACCCTCTGGCACCCCAATTCCGGACTTGTGTGCCATGTGGCACACAGACATGCCCTAAGGGCATGTTTGTGTGTCACATTGCACAGGTGTGCATGCACAGATGTGCATGCACACCTGGATTCGGTATTTTACCACCCAATTGGATTGGGTGGTAAAATACCGAATCTGAAAGGCCTGCGGCACTCAAAGATGTGCTACCTACATGTGCTTTTACAGAATCGGTATTTTTACCGAGTCTGTATTTACCGATTCGGTAATTTTACCGAATCTGTAAATACAGATTCGGTAAAATACCGATTCTGTAAAGCATGCTCCTACATTAGAAAACCCTAATACCGGTCGGAAACGGCCGAAATCGGCCGTTTCCGACTGGTATTAGGGCTCCTACATCGGGCCCTTAATCCTGAATTTACCATGCTGCATTTAAGTTTCATGAGGGGGAAGAAGTAGTGGTATCTGGAGAGAATTTCTTTACCATCCTTCTAACTTGCAAGGGTATAAAGTTGGACTGACTGGACGTTGTATCATAATATTGCCCTACAATACTCAACAACAATATGCCGCAATTGGTAAGCAGCAGCATCAAGCAAGCTTTTTGTTTAAACGAATTGCTCAATCAGCAAATAAGGTATTCTTGAAATGAAGACCTATTGTTACAAGAGATAAAAATTGATCTAGATCGGTGGTACTCAAAGCAAGGACTGGGGGCCACTTGCAGCCCTCTTGGCCTTTGCATGCCGACCTCCGGGGGCACCGCAGCACAAGCTGCTGTTTAGTTGCTGAAAATTAATATTTAAAAACAATGTTAAAGAAACAGACACGTATTTATTAACATGCAAATAAATGCTTGCCCTTTTATCTAACTTTTTATTAGACCACCTTACACAATCCCTGACCCACCAAGACACCCTAGCGCCACCCTGCTGGCATCAGTGCGGCCCTTGGACACACCACAGACCGGACTTTTGGCCCCTGGGCAAATGCTTGTGAGTACCCATGATCTAGATGATGGATTATCTGGCGATTTATGTAATGAGTATACTTTATGTCCATGTACAATTCTGTAATTACATGCCAGGGTACAATGAAATTATAAGGAAAGAATCAAGATAGATCATGGATTTTCCAATAGCAAACTCTACACTAGCAACTCCATTTTCAGATTTCACAGAATTGATGTAGGTAAATACATGCCCAATGAAGGAAACACGGGTTCGTGTTTACTTCAATGTCAATATTTGTGGATATTGAGATATCAATCAGTGGAGAAGGGGGCACAACCAAAACAGATTAATTTGGGGTTTTGTTAATGGTGAGAGTTCTGTACCTTCAAAACAAAAAAGTATCCTTCTTCACTAATATATATTACGTGATTGGTGATAGCTATAGGTTTATTTGAAAATAAATGATGGTGTAGAACACATGCTGTGCACACTCCTGCCACCTAGTGTTAGGCTTAAAACATTACAAGTTGTTTTTACTGGAACTAGTTTAGGTTTTAAGGGGACTTGTTACTTCCCTGCAACCAACAATGCACCAGGTCACAGAAACCACTTGTGATTGTTTTTCTTCATGCTCGAGTTCAAATATATTTTGACAGCTCTATTATCACTGCACACCAAACAAAACTTTTGACTGGATGACAGGGAAACCCAGAAATGCAAAGATGACTTTGAGCAGAATTTTAGGAACATCAGCTGATTTGGGATTTTGAAAACTGAAGAGCCTGGGGCAAGGTCTTAGGGGAGTTACACATTTGGGGAGGATGTAGCAAATACTCGATTAAGTTTTGTCCCTCTAGCAAGTACCCATGGCTGAACCTACATCTGGTCTGCAACCTCTGTCTTTCGAGGGATAGTTTGGTGTGCAAGATGTTTCTATGCAACAAAAGTCTTTGGCACCAGTGGGATAGAAGGTGGTTGCACTACACAGTTATACAGTAGATGACGCTACTAGTTACCCCAAGTAATGGTAAAGCACGGTCTCTGAAAAAGATGAAGGATTAGAGTCTAACAAATATTAAGGAGGGTCCTCCATTCTACTGGAACCCCAAAAGAACCCCAATTTCGTTGTCCTCTGAAGATTCCTACTACAGAAACGAACAGCCTAATTTATGAGGCTGTGCGTCACTTTTACGCTGCTGGTGCGTCACTTTTTGTGATGCACTAGTAGCGTAAAAAATGCGCCTTATTTACAAAGTGGCGCATCTACGTAGTTGCGTCCCTTTGTAAACCCCTGCACCACATTATACCTGCGATTCAGAAAAGGGGGGTGGTGATGGACAGAGTATCTGAATTAAACAGAACACTCCTACCCAGTCAACATATCAGGGCTTGATCCATCACCGTTTTTTAGCTCACTGCACCATCCCAGCTCAGAACCTGGCTACATGCAAATTAGTCTGTCCCTGGCCCAGTGCATCATGGGAACAGGGCAGACCAAACTACCAAGCCAATTCTTTTACTGGAAAGGAAACAAGCTTCTGGGGACCGGTTTCTGGCATTACAGCCGTCTTTGGCCCGGCTTGCTTGAATCCTGATGGTGCAGTGAGCAAGGGACTCATGTCTGAGCATACCCTTCCACGCTTATGGTGGACAAAACGATTCAGAAAAGGGGGGTGGTGATGGACAGAGTATCTGAATTAAACAGAACACTCCTACCCAGTCAACAGATCAGGGCTTGATCTATCACCGTTTTTTAGCTCACTGCACCATCCCAGCTCAGAACCTGGCTACATGCAAATTAGTCTGTCCCTGGCCCAGTGCATCATGGGAACAGGGCAGACCAAACTACCAAGCCAATTATTTTACTGGAAAGGAAACAAGCTTCCGGGGACCGGTTTCTGGCATTACAGCCGTCTTCGGCCCGGCTTGCTTGAATCCTGATGGTGCAGTGAGCAAGGGACTCATGTCTGAGCATACCCATCCATGCTTATGGTGGACAAAACGATTCAGAAAAGGGGGGTGGTGATGGACAGAGGATCTGAATTAAACAGAACACTCCTACCCAGTCAACAGATCAGGGCTTGATTCATCACCGTTTTTTAGCTCACTGCACCATCCCAGCTCAGAACCTGGCTACATGCAAATTAGTCTGTCCCTGGCCCAGTGCATCATGGGAACAGGGCAGACCAAACTACCATGCCAATTCTTTTACTGGAAAGGAAACAAGCTTCCGGGGACCAGTTTCTGGCATTACAGCCGTCTTCAGCCCGGCTTGCTTGAATCATGATGGTGCAGTGAGCTAAAAAACGGTGATGGATCAAGCCCTGATCTGTTGACTGGGTAGGAGTGTTCTGCTTAATTCAGATACTCTGTCCATCACCACCCCCTTTTCTGAATCGTTTTGTCCACCATAAGCGTGGAAGGGTGTGCTCAGATGTGAGTCCCTTGCTCACTGCACCATCAGGATTCAAGCAAGCTCTGCCGAAGACGGCTGTAATGCCAGAAACCGGTTCCCGGAAGCTTGTTTCCTTTCCAGTAAAAGAATTGGCTTGGTAGTTTGGTCTGCCCTGTTCCCTTGATGCACTGGGCCAGGGACAGACTAATTTGCATGTAGCCAGGTTCTGAGCTGGGATGGTGCAGTGAGCTAAAAAACGGTGATGGATCAAGCCCTGATCTGTTGACTGGGTAGGAGTGTTCTGCTTAATTCAGATACTCTTGCAGTGTAGTTCCTAATTTCCCACTAGGCCCTGCGCATTGGAATAACATAAACAGTAGTATCGACGTGGAACTGCGGATATTCCAGGCCTCCACTGCCTATGCTAAACTTAATTGGGTTTGTTACCAACTAGCTCAGAGGTCACTGGAAACTTTCTTCTCTGCATAGGAAGTGATCAGCTTCCCTGGCACAGACAAGAAGGGATTCAGCTTTCCAACAACCGTGCAACATGACAACTTTGCTCCTCAGATCAAGAGTCAATCTCTAGGGTCGTGTGAAACAATAGACAGGTATTTCACTCAGTCAGGTTAGTGCAGTTTACTTTCACGTTATGTAGAGAATAGAGAGACGGGCGTTTGTCAATAAAGGGTTAACATTTATTGAACAGTCTTTCTTCTCGTACAAGAGAAATGTATTGCCACAATTGCAAGACTTGTTATGATAAAAAGTACGTACAGTAAGATAAGTATTGCGAAATAATACTGTAAAAGCATTGATATGGTTTCTTAGCCATACAATGGTTAAAAGTAATAAAACATATATACAGTCATATATACATTAGGCTAAAATACTCAACTGGTGCTTCTAACTACGCCTACCCCAGTGTGCCTGACCTAAGCCTAACACGTGGAAGGGGAGTAAGTAAGTAGCTTTAAGTTAAGTTGGTTTTGCCAAGGTTTGCTTCAAGAATTCTCTTCTAAGGGTTTAGTCAACACTATACCTCTGAATAGAATGATGGAAGTCTGGTATTTCCTTCAGGGGGAACTCGGTATCCCAGTCACCCGCGAGGGCAGACTAGAAACGCTGGAGCTGGATTTCTCAGCACGAGAAAGGCAGCGTCTCTCTTCAGCGCGTCGAGAGGAGGAGGGGGAACAGCGTCCGCGGGCAGCTTGGCATCTGCTGGGCTCTTCGCAGAGGGACGCCTGTTCAGCTCCTAAGCTCACCACACCATCGTTCGCGCTTTAGCAGCGATAATGGTATCAGTAGCTTCACCAACAGCAGCGGGGCAGCAGCATCAGCTGGCAACAGGGTAGCAGGCTGCAGCACAGGCTACGGGCAACAGGCTCAGCAACACAGCATTTGCTTAAGGCAACGTTGGTAATATTTATACCTGACAGGTGCCGGGTTTGACGCAAGTTTGCTGGACATAAGACGTCAATTAAAGATGTCACTAGGAAGTGATAGCTATCAGTTGCTCATTAGAGTTCCATTACTAATCAAAACACAGCAAGCGGGGATTTCCAGGTTTGCTGAGTTTTTATCTTGTTGAAGAACTCGGAGTGTTAATCTAGCAATATCAGATAGTGACTTCTGCTCTGTCATTGCACTAATTGGTTGCAAAGGAAGTGGCAGAGAACTATTCTGGAATGTGGCTCTGTTCGTGTGAGGCCAGAGATGACTTTTCTGAATATCGCACTTGAACGGTTATGCCAATATAGGGAATAAATGGATTTATAGCCGAATAGGGGCATAAGGTCACAGTATCGATCAGGAACCTAGATAAACACGCAACACCCACTCCACGTTTTCATGTCCATCAAATTACTAAAACTAGAGCAATAGGTTGCATGTGTAACATTGCCCACCCCAAAATACATAAATGCATTTGAAATAGGCGTATATTGTAATACGTGAAATTTAGGTACTGTACGTTTTTGAAGCATAGAATCATTCAAAAATTATTGCATATGAAATTAATGAATGATTATGCAAAAAGAATTACACATGAAGTATCTCTGAAACAGAAGAAGGGCAAGATAAATCATCACATATAAATGCATTGCAATAACATGTGCTAGAGGCTGATGTAAGTTATTATGTCTCTAGATGTGTGTAGAAATAGAAGTTTGAACTTCTGTTCTTTAAGAATAGATTTTACCTTAAGCAAAGAATTGTTCGTGCCAAAAAAGGGTCAATATTAAAAAATGTTCAATTCAAAATAATTATTGCTTGAACGGGGAAAAATAGAGTTCCAACGCTTTTAGCAGTTTTTGTTGTTCAAAACTGAAGGCCGAATTCAGAGTTCATGGGAACGCTGTGTGTCGGAAAGCTTCTCAAAAAGTTATTGTTTCTGTTCGGTGAGAACATCATATCAGACAGGCTCTCAAAGAATTGGTCTACAAAATCAGGTGATAGTTCAACCAAATTAGATAGCGCTGTAACTTGGCAGGTGTGAGAATGATTGCTGTCATCAAGGGCAGGACCAGCAATGCTCACAGAACGTTGTACCTGGATGATGTTGCTTTTGTCCCTCGCTCCACTGTTACCACTTGGTTGTAGCACAGGAGTCTCCACAAATGCCGTCATCAGGATTGGTAGCCGCTGGGAACAACACAATGCGTGAGCCTTTATCGGACTTAGCAAAGTATCGACGTCCATTGGTACTGCTGATGGAAGTGAAAGACAGATGTCCAACACGCATTCATCGCCGCAAAGCATACATCGTAGCACAGGTAAAATGCAAATTTGCCATATAGGTCTGAATGAAAGGAATCAGGTCATGTTTAGATCTCTCAGCCTGGCCAATCCAAGGACGTTAGTTATCCTGTCCCGGTAGCGCATTGCTAGGATTGTCTCTTCCATTCCCATGGGAGCTATGTCTGAGCTGAGGCTTGCCATAACGAAGCAGGAGGGTCAAAAATAGAATCCCTGCTACAAGTCCCAAAAATAATGGTATGCCGCCAAGAACAGAGTGTACAAAATTAGGAACGATTCCCAGAATTGCCTGAAAAGGTGTTAGCACTAGACATGTTAAGGAGTTGGCTCAGCATTTCTACGAAATGCACGGGGCAATTTGTTGATAAAAGTTCATGAACTTCAGTAGCTGTCCTTGCAACTAGAAGATCATACGTCTCTTTTGATGACGTTATAGGCACTGTTGTCTGTAAAAGTACAGATTTCATTTTGCTTAAAGTATCAATTCGTATAGAATAGAGATTCAGACGAGGCCAGATGGGAGTCACTGTGTCTGCAGGCCCACTCGGGAACAATGCCTGCATACAGCATTTGACCATGGATGTTACTCTTACTAGATAACTTTTCCCTGGCACAAGGCCACAACATCTGTGATCCGTTCTAAGAATGTAACTCCCGTTTGCAAGTTGCATAAAGAAGGGCTCTATCTGAGTTGCAGGTGTGACTATCTGGTGGCATGAAAGGTTGTTAGAATTTCCATCACATGCTCCGTGTAAATTAATACCCTGACACAAAAGTGTACCTCTTAGTGAATGTTTACAGTTGTCACCACTAAGAAATACATTTTTGTCGCTGTCACTATAGCAAGAATGTGTGTATGGTAATTTCCATTCTGATTTTACATAACCTTTACCCAATCGTTCATACTGGCCAGCAGGTATGTACTCAAGGCACTTTTTAAATCGGAAAGTTGTTATCGGAATTGTGATAATTCCGTGTATTATCCATTCAATGACAGGACTCTCCGACATTGTCAATGGTAATCTCTCAAGTTTTTCGATGCTCAGGATTGTATAGTCTGCTCCTTTCTGTGCCAAACTGATCTGTTTATCAGTAAGGTTAAAAATGGAAAATAATGACGTTGTGTTGATTAAACGCAAAGGCACATAGCCTGAACGAAGATTTTGCAGCGTCCAGCCTAATTCTATAATAGAACGTAATTGTGACTGGCCATGTTGTAACATTAGCAAGTCTCTATCTATCACATCAAAGGCAGAGGATACAATATTGTCCAACGAATATATTCTGGAAGACAGAGTCATTAACCCATTGTCTACTACAGAAAGTGATTTTTCCAAATTAATACGATCAATTTCTCGTATTTTTTCAGCTGTTTCAATTTGTTTGACTTTCCAAGCCTCGTTGTACGCAGCATAGATACTGGTCGCTATGAAACGCTTTTGACGCTGTTTGCGTGGTCCAAGAATGAAATCGCGCAAATCAGCACCATCTTTTAGTAAAGACAAGTGTTGCTTAATTTCAGCCAGTGTGGATGATGTTAGCCATTCAAGGCAGAGTTTCCCTACACTGTATGTTGTTATTATCCCTGGATGTTGTCTCTGGGAGTATCTCGGGTCTAGTCTGGTCATTTTTAAACCCTGTGTTTTATTCAGGAATCTATATTGACAGTTGTTTGTGTCAATAGGCCAGATTAACCACTTTTTCCAATCAGGATGTGTTCTGTTAAAATGTAAAATTTGTGACACGTCTAACTCAATATCTGTGGTTGCATTTTCAGGTATTGGCTTTGGTATAGACGGTTTTTTAAGGTCTTTGATCTTAGCTAGGCCAAGACAGGATGTTTGGTGTATTGTGTCATTTAAAAATAACATTTGTTCTGGTATCATGCAGGTTCTAAATAGTGCTTCAAGGCCTTGTACCTGCCAATCTTTTGTACCCCAAATTGTTTTGGTTTCAATGTTATTTTTCCAATAATCAAAACCAAATGTCATCATTTTGTCATAAAATGCTTCTGAATATATCAATTTAGAATTTGTCAGCATTGTTTTCATTCCTGTTTTATCTAACAGTTTGTAATAAAACGTTTCTGCATTACTGGTATTAAACCCTGTAAAGTATTTGAATTTCTCAAAAAATGCTTTAGAACTGCTTTTAGGTGGTGTAGCACAATGTTCCCATTGATTAGACATAAAAACATTTCTAGGCTGTGCAGATTTATGCAAATAGTGATCACCATAGTGTGTGTAACAGAATAACTGCTCATAACTAGATGAACCTTGTAAATAATCATGATCTGTGAATCTAGCTGACATTACTAAATCAGACATCATGTCATTAATACTGTTAAAGTCCCAATCATCAGAGAATGTACTAGGTTTTACAAAGTCACTTAAGGAAACCTTCAGTTGATGAGGATACTTCAGGATTTCGACCGGACCATATATCTCATAGTCAGTTTTCTCCCATACTACCCCACCAGGTATTGGAATTGCTGTGACATTTACTGTTGACAGTTCTCTTTTCTTCACGTGGGATGATCTGTGTGGTTTCAGGACTAGGTTGATGTTCTGACTTGCTGTGTCCATTCAATTGTAATAAACTTTCCTAAAATTAAAACTAAAATTAGGCATAGTAGGAGTATGAATACCCCTGAAATAATCCAATGCTCAATCAACGGTGAATCCAGATATAATTCTTTGATTTGTTGAAGGAGTCCTGTTGTATTTTCTTTAGAATACTTTTTTGTTTCTGGCATCACTTCGGGGTCGTTTTGATCTTCAGAGAAGTTGTCAAAGTTGATGAAATAACCAGAGGCAGTTCTGTCAATTGATGGGATTGTTCTTTCAATCTGTCTCTCGGTAGCACTTTCTGATGCCACATCATTGTAGACTGGTGTTGTTTCTTGACGAACTGTTTCAATCTGTGTCTCAAGAGGCACGAGTTCCATGGCATTATTGCATAGTCCTTCACTGTGCACTGCAGGCTGATCGAATGTGATTAGTCTTTCAGTTTGAACCTCTTGGATTGTTGCAAATTTGGGTATTCTGTTGTTTCTTGGGAGTCCACTGGGCCTACTGTTGATTATAGGCCACATGCTTGTGGTTTTACCAGGTCGATAGACACGACTCTGTTCTCCTTTTTACCAGCAAGGGGCGGTAGTACAACTGATCTTGTTACGGCGACTGCCAAGACAGGTACTGCTTTTCTGTAAGACGGCCCAAATTCCTTCTTCACCGCGATTTTTTCTCTGACTAGATCCCCAATCTTTGGAATCCAGACAGGCCTTGCTGGGGCTGTTGCTTGTGGTGCCTCGTCAGTGGTAGATGGCTGTTGCTTTAACTTTGTGTTGCTTAAGGATTTTCTTGTTTCATTCAGTTCCTGTAAAACAGCCAAACGATCTTTGATTTCAAAGTCTGTTGTTTTTTCTTGTACCACTGACATCTGACTATCGAGGTCCTGAATACGCATTCTAATTCTGAACAATAGTTCGTATGGGCTGAAACCTTTTAGAGAATTTCTTGGCAAGTTATTAAGACTAGTCTGGACACTTATTAAATGTTTGACCCACCCAGCGCCTGAACCTAATACCTTCGCTGTTATAGATTGCTTTATGTCACGGTTTTTTCTTTCTACCACACTATTCCCTTCGGGGTGCGACGGACAAGAATACCGCAACCCAATTCCCATGCTAGCCATGGCCTCCTTATAAGCTCGAGAGCTGAAAGCAGGACCCTGGTCAGAATGGAACGTGGTAATTGCGTATGTGCCGATAAAGACTCGCAAATCTTTTATAACCGTTCTAGCGTCAGCCGAGCGCTGGGGCCTCATTTTTTAAGTGTGTTTAGCCTTAACTATTAATAGGACGCAGGATGGGGTGTAGGCAGCGTTACGCTCTTTCTGACTGGTAGCCGGTAGCATGGTTCACTACTGCGATCCCTACTGCAGTTTTCACAGTTGTTTGCATATATTTGGTGTTCTACACTCATTCCCGGCCACCAGTATACCGATTGTAATTCAGTCAGGGATTCCTTGATCTTTCTGTGCCTAGGACCCAAACCCATATGTGCGTCTGCTATTAAAAATATTCTCCTGTTCGTGTTTGGAATCACTCTATCCCCCACTCCAGGGATTCGAGCAAAAGGAACGGAGTTTGCATCAATTACGTATGCATAATTGAGTGGATAGTTCACGGGTAGTGCTGCACAGTTGCCTTTTACGGTAGTTTTTACTGCCAGCATGGTTTCCCCATCTATGTATTTTTCTGTACGCTTTTTTGTGGCTACGGAAGCCTGTTTAGTTGCTTCCGCTGTGGCTGTATTAGCCAATGAATTCCCTGCAACGTGAACGCCATCACGTTGAAGACTCTGTGCGTGAATCACGTGAGTCTTTTGTAGTTCTTTGTATAAAAGAGCTACCTGTTTCCAGAGCAATTTATGCTTTATTGTGGCACCTGTGTCATCTTTGTAATCGTTTTCAATCCATCTCTGCAGTTTATTATTGTAAGAGTTGACGCAAAAATGAGAATCGCACACGATAAGTGTCGGGAATTCACGTTCTGCATTTTCGAGCTCCATCTTTAAAGATCTGATTTCAGTTCTCTGAACCGAACAGTTTCTTACAGATTCAGTTTTTGTTACTTTCGGTCTGAATTTACCGCACAGCCAGCGACCTTTAATAATCGCACATGCTGTATTGTAGGATTTGCTCTCTACGTTGAAATGCTGTACAAAGCTATCTGTATAGATTATACAGGCGTATTGTGGGAGAGGCAGAATTTTGATTGGCAGAGGATATTCTTCTTCATATTCTAAATCATTCAGTTCTTCGAATTGCGGTGCGAAATAGTATTTCACATCTTCCGTTCCTAGAGAATCTACACACTGTATCCATTTCGGATCCAGTGACACTGTAGGCAGGTTTACCGGGCTGAATAGCGCCTCGAAGGCGGATTCCGCTGTAAGGATATTAATCCGTTTGCCGTGTGCTAGTTCTCGTTCATTTGCTAATGCAATTTGCACTGCTTTCACAGTTCTTTCTGTGTGACTGAATGTTTCCTCTGCTTGTGTGTACAAGTGAGATTTAATTGAAATTGGTACCTTTTCTCCCTCATTAGAGGTCAGGTACGTGAATCCGCATCTTCCTGGGATGACTCGGATTACAAGATCACGTGTGTTGTCACGTGTATCTAATTTAGTTTTAGCTAACATGTCTGTTTGCAGTGACCTCAAAATTTCTGTGTGTTTTTGAGTCCAATTGATTTGTTTAAAATCAGGTTTAATTAATTCGTAGAGAGGTTTAACCCTCTCTGCGTAATTTAGAATGTAAGTTCTTCCGAAATTCAGAAAACCTAGTATGGATTGTAAATTCTTCAGCGTTTTTGGAGCTTGGAGTACAGCGCACTTCTCTAAGAAGTTGTCCGCTAGGCTTTTCCCTTCACTTGATAATTTGTACCCTAAGAACAGTACTGTCAGATGGGCAATTCGGGACTTTTTAAAGTTGAATTTGTAACCCTCTGCTGCGAACCCAAGTATAATGGTGTTCACTATTTTTAAGTGAGTATCCAAGTCGTCGTCTGTGAGATAAATATCATCTACGTAAGATAATGCTTCATCATCATATATTTGTAGTAACTCTGTTACTCTAGCTGAGAATAGTCCTGGGCTGTTCTTGAACCCCTGTGGGAGTCGACAGAATTTTTTCTATGACCCAAATGCAGAGAAAGCGGTCAAATATCTACTTTCCGGTGCAATGTTTTGACAAAAGAAACCATTAGATATGTCTAATGTCGTTTTATATTTTTTCCTAACTATGTTATTCATTAGGGCTGCACTATGCGAGTTTTGTACTGCAAAAGTTTTGCAACATGTGTTAAGGTGTCTGTAGTCCAAAACTAGACGATATGAATTGTCTGGCTTGGAGACAGGAAACAAAGGATTGTTCATTTGAGAGGTGCATGTTTCAATCACCCCCTGGTACTCAAGTTGATCTAAGATCTCCCTGACTTGTTTTTTAGCTTCTTGCTTAATGGGATACTGCCGTTGGGCAGTTGGTTCACATTTTAATTGGATTTTGTGAGGAGTTGAGTCCTCATCCCATCCTACATGATTTTTATATAATGCAGGTGCCTGGGCGACTGCCCATTTCCTTGCATATGTATATTTTTTGTGAATCGGAATGTGATTCGAGAAGGCAGGCATAATCACTTCTTCGCCACGAGGGCACTCCCTGACAAACTCTGGGGGCCAATCTTTTTCAGCTAACAGAATATCATAGCCTTTTGAGAGTTTATCCCAAAATAGACCCTTAATTTTCCTAGTCTTATCACCCTCTATACGCAATGTTATTTCGTATATTTTATGGGGCTCGCTAAGTCTGGTGTCGGCAGTTTCAACCTGAATGTATTCATTCGTGTCCACTGTCTCCAGATGACTCATCAAGATCGTGCGCGCTATACTGATTTCTGCTGCACTGTCCAACATTGTCAATGCCCACTCCCCGTTTTTCAACTGTGTCCTCAGTATTCTCGGCATGGTTGATTACTCTAATACTGGCTACCTTCTTTTTAGGAAATTGAGATTTCTTATTTTGAGCATGTTCCTTGTCTTTGGACTTGGTGTGCTCTCCTGGGTCTGACCGTCCTCTTCTTTCCGAATTCTGTGGAAAAGATCGAGAGGGACGTGTATCAATACTTTGATATCTATCAGGTTTTTTCAGATTATCGCTATTTCTAAGGTTATATCTTTTCTCAGAGGGCTCCCTCTGGGGAGACTGGTGTTCTCGAGTCGGAGTTCTTTCCCACCATCGAGGAGACCTTCCTCTGGACTGGAAAACTTTTTCCTTGGGAGTGGATTGTTTATTTCCATCCCAGCTCTTTTTAGGAGTGTTTAAATTATTTTTAAATAATTTTTCAGGATTTTCGAGCAGTTGGGGCTTTACCGGTTTTCCACCCAAGCTGTCTCTACCTAATTCTTCATAGCATTTTTCTATGATTTTTGCAAGCTCAACAGGATCTTCTATAACTGTTTCCTTCAACTTCTGGCGGATCGCCACAGATGCTGCTTCTCCTTTTATGTTGGCTAATAATATAGCCGAGACCTGCTTGAAGTCTTTCAGTAATTTCATACCTAGATTTAAAGCGGGCTCTGGACCGTATTCATTCTGAATCTGTTTTAGCACTTCTGGTATTACCGCCATAGACGGAACACCGTGTGTTTTTGTGTTAATGGAAGCAAAGACTGTACCCCAAGTGTCACAGTCCTCCACGTGTGGTGCGATTCCCATAGGAAGGCAGATGGTCAAGATTCTGTGTTTCTCAATAGGGGTAGTATCAGGAAATACTGCCTCTATTTGAGTGATTTTCTGTGCTAACCAGAAAGGAATTTGTTCCTGTTTTACGGGTGTTTACCAAGACATGACTGTATGTTCTGTGGTGTAATTTTATTAGTGTTCCCCTGATGAGGGGTCAGCTGTGGTACATTAACAGCTGGTTGGACTGTTGCAGTCCGCATTACATATTGGACTAATTGCCTATGTATTTTTATTAATGTTTTTAGCTGTACTAACAGCTCTTCCTTTGACATTTTTACAATGTCCGGATGTGGTGTGTAGCTGTCTAGAACCGGCCATGTTGCTCCTGGTCTACCTAGTGGACCGAGCCTAGTTATGTGATCTTTATGTTTTAGGGCGCCATTAAACCAGAGCAGGTGCTCTTGAAATTTAAGTGGAATTTCAATCTCCTCGAAAGGAGCGTACTCTTCCGGAGGTTCCTCTATTTTGTAATAGTGAAACTCTTTTGTTCTAGCGTTTGCCGCTGGAAAGTTTATCCATGAATAGAATACCTCTGTCTGCCGATATTCGTGAGCCTCTATCACGAAAATTACTGTACCACCTTGAGGTGTCAGTCCGTTTTCTATAAGTTTTAAAGTTATAGATTTTCTTAAGTGGACCGGGATGATAATTGCATCCGGGTCTGTGTCTAGGAGACTCGTGTCTTTCTCTATTAGTAGGGTTGCCAGTCTAACTGCTTCCCTTTCTTCTTCACTGTCTGTCATTTTTTTTTAGAAATGCAGGCTTTGCAGAGTTGGTCTCCAAGGAGACAAAGATTAGGTGCACAATATTTTGGAACACTGTATCCTTCAACGTTGAATAAACCAGAGCTTTACATAGGAATCTCTTCCTACTAAGGTCGGGCGGATTTTAACCTTTCACCCACTCCAGACGTCTATTGGAGTATTTACGGGAGAAAGGGGTCTGTGTGAAATATGCACGACTGAGTTACTCTAACGTCTTGCGCTAGTTTATCGCCTTACCAAACGTTGGGCGCCATGTAGTGTAGTTCCTAGTTTCCCACTAGGCCCTGCGCATTGGAATAACATAAACAGTAGTATCGACGTGGAACTGCGGATATTCCAGGCCTCCACTGACTATGCTAAACTTAATTGGGTTTGTTACCAACTAGCTCAGAGGTCACTGGAAACTTTCTTCTCTGCATAGGAAGTGATCAGCTTCCCTGGCACAGACAAGAAGGGATTCAGCTTTCCAACAACCGTGCAACATGACAACTTTGCTCCTCATATCAAGAGTCAATCTCTAGGGTCGTGTGAAACAATAGACAGGTATTTCACTCAGTCAGGTTAGTGCAGTTTACTTTCACGTTATGTAGAGAATAGAGAGACGGGCGTTTGTCAATAAAGGGTTAACATTTATTGAACAGTCTTTCTTCTCGTACAAGAGAAATGTATTGCCACAATTGCAAGACTTGTTATGATAAAAAGTACGTACAGTAAGATAAGTATTGCGAAATAATACTATAAAAGCATTGATATGGTTTCTTAGCCATACAATGGTTAAAAGTAATAAAACATATATACAGTCATATATACATTAGGCTAACATACTCAACTGGTGCTTCTAACTACGCCTACCCCAGTGTGCCTGACCTAAGCCTAACACGTGGAAGGAGAGTAAGTAAGTAGCTTTAAGTTAAGTTGGTTTTGCCAAGGTTTGCTTCAAGAATTCTCTTCTAAGGGTTTTGTCAACACCATACCTCTGAATAGAATGATGGAAGTCTGGTATTTCCTTCAGGGGGAACTCGGTATCCCAGTCACCCGCGAGGGCAGACTAGAAACGCTGGAGCTGGATTTCTCAGCACGAGAAAGGCAGCGTCTCTCTTCAGCGCGTCGAGAGGAGGAGGGGGGACAGCGTCCGCGGGCAGCTTGGCATCTGCTGGGCTCTTCGCAGAGGGGCGGCTGTTCAGCTCCTAAGCTCACCACACCATCGTTCGCGCTTTAGCAGCGATAATGGTATCAGTAGCTTCACCAACAGCAGCGGGGCAGCAGCATCAGCTGGCAACTGGGTAGCAGGCTGCAGCACAGGCTACGGGCAACAGGCTCAGCAACACAGCATTTGCTTAAGGCAACGTTGGCAATATTTATACCTGACAGGTGCCGGGTTTGACGCAAGTTTGCTGGACATAAGACGTCAATTAAAGATGTCACTAGGAAGTGATAGCTATCAGTTGCTCATTAGAGTTCCATTACTAATCAAAACACAGCAAGCGGGGATTTCCAGGTTTTCTGAGTTTTTATCTTGTTGAAGAACTCGGAGTGTTAATCTAGGAATATCAGATAGTGACTTCTGCTCTGTCATTGCACTAATTGGTTGCAAAGGAAGTGGCAGAGAACTAATCTGGAATGTGGCTCTGTTCGTGTGAGGCCAGAGATGACTTTTCTGAATATCGCACTTGAACGGTTATGCCAATATAGGGAATAAATGGATTTATAGCCGAATAGGGGCATAAGGTCACAGTATCGATCAGGAACATAGATAAACACGCAACACTCTGTCCATCACCACCCCCTTTTCTGAATCGTTTTGTCCACCATAAGTGTGGAAGGGTATGCTCAGATGTGAGTCCCTTGCTCACTGCACCATCAGGATTCAAGCAAGCCGGGCCGAAGACGGCTGTAATGCCAGAAACCGGTCCCCGGAAACTTGTTTCCTTTCCAGTAAAAGAATTGGCTTGGTAGTTTGGTCTGCCCTGTTCCCATGATGCACTGGGCCAGGGACAGACTAATTTGCATGTAGCCAGGTTCTGAGCTGGGATGGTGCAGTGAGCTAAAAAACGGTGATGGATCAAGCCCTGATCTGTTGACTGGGTAGGAGTGTTCTGCTTAATTCAGATACTCTGTCCATCACCACCCCCTTTTCTGAAACATTATACCTGCACCAGGTATAATGTATGCAAGGGGGGCGTTTTGATGCAAGAAAGGGTCATGGAAGTGACGCAGTGAAATTTAAAAGATTTCACTGTGCCACTTCTAGGACACAAATGTGTCAATTTATTATGCCTGCCTCACAGCAGGCGTAAGACTGACGCAGGGCCTTTCACATGGGGCTTCTCCCATGTGAAAGGACACATTGCTGGAGTTGCGTCACTTTTGTGACACACTCCAGCAATGCGTCACTTTTGCGCCATACAAATACGTCAGAAATACTGACGTATCTGTAACTCCTTGTGCCATGATGCGTCATACTGTAAATATGATGCATCATTGGTGTCGCAAGGAGGGCGCAGTGAAAAGCGACGCTTCGCTGTTTTCACGCAGCGATGCGTCACTTTTCATAAATGAGGCCCGAAGTATCTACAGCAGCCCCAACTTAACATGCATCCAGGACTAGAACCACATCCTTTGTTTCAGGCGCAACACCAAGGACCAACACAACAGCCAGCACCTCAAAAAGAAAAAGTCACATCACAATGCAAGGATCTTAGCATGAGGAGTGACCTTGAAATGAGTTTTGACTCCATGCCAAAGAACGGCCTGGGAGTGCCTTGACTGAAGGGCCTTTCATCACAAAAGGTGGTTGAAACTAAAGACAGTGATGTTTGAACAGCCTCGAGTATTCTGAACTGTCTTAATTGCCAAAGTTGGCTTCGAAGGCAAGGACGCCTTCAATGCCCAGCTCACAGGATGGAAGACAGAAAGGAATCAAAGCGTGACAACAGGCAGAGGACATTTAACCTCGAACCTACTTGGGCCATATTAATGTATACTCCAATCAGTTGACCCAGTCACTTCATAGGAAACTCAGGTTCACATTTGATGAGGCCATTGCAGAAGAGATTAGGGCATTCCCTGTACCAAAGAAGAGGACAGCTGACACCATTCCACTAGTCAACCATCACAGATGTCTCAGGCACACGCTATCAATCATTAATATCTTATGTGCAGAAGAATCCATAATATGCCAATAAAGTTTAGAGATGGAGAGATTTATTGATTCAACTTTCAAATGTTAGCCATACAATATAAGATACACGATAGAAGATAAAAAAAACAGCACTTTTAGAAATTGTATGGTCTTGTCACATTTCGTGACACTCCCATATCCATAAGATGTAAAAACACTCGACTAGGGGTATGGCCAGGAAGCCGAAAATGGCAGCTGCTCTTTTCTGAGTTTCACCGTTTCCTCACCTAACAACCATCCTATCTAAGGGCCGGGGAATTAATCCCACCCAAAGAATTGCAGATGGTGGGGCCCGAAGAAACCCTGTGGTCGCAAGAAGGCGCCTCACAGTGCCTAGCACCGCAGTGAGCTGCTGAGCAGATCCCAACAGCTGTGGTCCTTGGTGTAGTCTGGAAGTCGCTGGAGCACCTGGTGCGGGCGGAGTCTCCTTGGTTGCCGGCCTAGTGAAACGACGAGGAACTGAGGGGCATATTATCAAGGGGGTTTATCTCCGCTTTTTTGGGATTAAAAGCCAAGAAAGCGGAGATAAAATTATCTCCCTATTACCTAGCTGCCACTAACACAAGTTAGCGACAGCTAGTAGGAGATAGCGACCATCTTGGGCCCCACTTTGCATGTCAGTGATATTTATCACTAATGAGATGCAAAGTGGGCGTGCCAAGATGTTAGAGACTGAAAACAGTCGCTAACATCGCTATCTCCTATTACCAACTTTTGGAGATATTCGCGCTAAGCGGGAATATCTCCAAAAGCTAACACCTGCCCTGAGCAGTTCTTAGCCATGTTATCCAATGGGAGGTGGATAACATGGCTAAGAGCATTAGCTCGCTAATGCATGAATATCGCGGACTTTTCAGCGATATTCATGCTTTGCAGCGATTTTTACCGCATTTGCGTTAAACCTTGGTAATACCAAGGTTTATTTGCGGTAAAAATCGCCGCAGCGCTGCGGTAAATTTTTGTCTCTAACCAAGCAATAGCGATAATTATTGCTATTGCTTGGTAATATGCCCCTGAGTGTTTTGGAGGTGGCTCGCTTGCACAAATGAGGGTGAGTGCCAGAGAGCAGACAAGCAACTGGCTTTCTGGGGCCTGGAGCTGAAGCCAGACAGCAGTGTGGGAAAGGGAACAGCCTTCCCCTGGCTCGCCCCGTGGTGCTGAAGATCCCCGCAGGGTGTGATCAGCTCAGAGGAGGCCAGAGAGTAGCAGCATGTGGAATAGCGGCTCCATTGTGGCATGGACTTCTGTCACTTCAGCCGTGAGATGTCCATTGTCCAAGCACGGACATTCTGGGGTCTTTACGGGACCTGCGGGATGATGTGAGGGCTGACAAGCACTGCAGAGACTATAGGGGCTCGACGGGCAGAGCCTTGGTCACCGCCAATGGTGCTATGGGGAAGAATAAGTTACAGAGGGAAGCATTGACAAATGCACCAAACCTACTGCTGTGCAAGATGGAGGGCCCGGTCAGCTCCCAGGAAGCCTCCTGCAGGATCAAGGGCCTTCAATCCTTAAAGCGATCCAAAGCTCTAGATCACCCCTGGAGGGAGCAATAGATGAACTTCAAGTGGACCTATTGTTGCTGTGTCGTGATCTCTGCAACACAACAGAGCAGAGAGAGTCACCAAGGTTGAAGGGTGCATGCTAAAAGATCTACAGAAAATGGTGTACCAACTTGAGGACAGAGTTGAGGATGCAAAGAGATGCTTTCATCCCAACAATATCAGGATTGTGTAAGCTCTGGAGGAATCAGAGTGGACTTTCCTTGCATCATTTTTCACACAATGGGCAAAATCATGGGTCCCTAAAGATGATGTTTCCCAATACTTTGGGGTGGATATGGCCCGCAGGTCACTGGCCCCCAGGCCCCCTATCAGGGCAATCACAAGGGGTAGAGGGGGAGGAGGATAGGTAAGGCAGCCCCACACTCAAACAGTATTCAAACAATTAGGGCCTCACCTAAATACAACTGCATCCATATAAAAGACCAACAAGGTAGGGACTGCTTGTCATTAATACTCCCCGGGATATGTCCAATAACATTAGTCCTTGGGTCAAGATGCGTACTTCTTCAATATAAAATCACACAGGACCACATACAGTTCACCCAAGAAAAGGTGTGAAAAGTAGAGAGAGTACCTCACAGTAGAACAACCTGAGGGGGTTCCCGGTTAACAATTGCCGGTATACCCACTTCTCATCATTGGCCACTCTCTCTATGTGAAAAGACAAACGTGCACAAAAAGAGTAATAGTGCGGACGTGAGAATAGTGGTGAAGAACACAAATAGTGACAAGCGTATCAACACGGACACCCTATTGTTGGGTACAGAAACATATAAACAGACCCCTAACCAACCACAAAAAAATAATTGTGTAGCGGGGCTTTGCTTGCTTTACCATTTTATTCTGACGCAGCAAACCCCACCTGTTTAAAAATGGTTACTTGTATACCATAGTGATTTATATCCTCAAGCCGACGTCTTTCATCGCTCCACGTTTTAGCGATTTCATCAGGGCATAAGAGGGGTTATCTATTCTCAGTCTTTTCAGAAAGGTGTGGACCTTGAGGGTGCTACGTCAGAACGTACCAGCACCACTCTTTAGGACACCGTGCCAAATTTTCACATGTCCAAAATGTGACCGGAAATAGTCGCAGCCACTGTTGCCGAGCCCCTCCGGTGGTTCAGACGGTCCTATCAGGGCCCAACCAAGCCCTATTATTGTCCAACTTCTCAACTTTACCAACAGGGACACGGTTCAAGGGGCCACTAGAAAGCAAGAGGCACTAGTATGCAATTTGGCCAGCATTTTTATTTAACCGGACTACACTCTCAAAGTGCAACTGCAGAGGTGCACGTTCTTAGAAATCAAACAAATTTGAGGGCAATTCAAATACAATACATGCTTCTGTTCCTCCCATTTCTAAAATTCATTTTCAATCAGAAAACCTTTCTCCTTTGATACACCGGAATCTGCCTAGGTCTGGGTGGAGGAGCGGCCAAACTTCTGCTATGAGTCGACTCCACCACAGGTGGCTGGAAGAGAGGGCAATGCTGATGGGGGCTAGACGCAGCTTCCACGGCGTGCACGGCATGCCAGGAGGAGGTATTGGTCCTTGGCAAGCACTCAAGATAATCTGAAGCACACAAGATTGGCCTCTTTGGCTGCGAATATTACCCAGGAGGGTGCAGTGACACTTCAGGCACTGGACAGTGGAGTACTACGGGGACAGTGCTCCCCCTGGATCCACAGGACCTTGAAAAGGGTAGATCAATGTTCAACTGGCAAGATCCAATTGACCTCCAGCCATTATATTGCTTTCTGCTGGGATTGTTTTGGAGGGATAGTGGGGTGATCCATGGTACACTGGAATAGAGTTGGGGATGACATCCCCAACTGGCAGCTATTCCAAGTTTATTCCACGATAGATGCTGTTTGTGTGCAAGGTTCGGTGGGGGAGATGTTCTTCTTTTTTAGTTTGATGGGCTACATAAAAGGCAGACATGCATAGATCAAGTCATTATCAAAAATTCAAAGACACACTCACATGCTAGGTCCATAACTTGAGACATCACTCAACACAGAAACTCCTCCCCAGGGCCATACATTCATCCTGACTTGGAAAGTTAATGGTGCTTAGCTGCAGATATCTTCTTTCTCCAGGAGACCCATATGGTGGGGAATAGATGCTCCCCTCTGGCCCACATGGGCTTTTCTCAGGTTTTCTATGCTGGCTTTATGAGGGTATGGACATTTTAATTCATAGTCACCTGCCCCTGAAGGTTACACATGTGTTGCAGGACAGATGGAGTGGATACATGGTGATTTTATGACGCCTATATGGTTGGCCCATATCTCTAATAAGTGTATATGTCCCCTGTCATAGTAGGAAAGTCCACAGGAGGCCAGGTTGTGGTTCCAAGTAGAAGCTTTATTCAGGTACAGGTTACAGAAGTATTAAGTATAGCCAAGATCGTAAGTAGGACTGTAAGTGCGCCCCACCAGGAGAAGCCTCCTAGCTGCTCAGCCTGCCGACACCAACTGACTCACATCAGGCATTCAACATTCCATGACCTAACCAACATACCACACATACTTAGGCTGAACAGCAAGGGGAAAGAGAGAGGACGTACAGAAGAGGAACATTCACCCGACTACACCTCCCCAATGCATTTACTCACAGTTGTGGGAACACTGGTGGCACAGCTCCCAATGGTACTTTGTGTCCTGGGGGATCTAAACTGGGTTGTTGACCGGTGACTGGACAGGTCAGGTGGTAGTGACACCCACGGCCTCCCCCTCCACCGCCTGGCCTGGATTGTTGAGGCGTTGAACCTGTCGGACATCTGGAGAGCCTTTCCCCCACAAGGGACGCTGCTACACCTCTGCTCGGGTGTTCACAAGACATTCGCCCACCTGGATTTCTTCTTGCAAGCACTGAGACCCACTGGATGGCGGGCCGAGACAGAACTAAGACAGGTGGCAACTCTACAAGCCTTTAAATCCTGGGACACGATTGGCATTACCAAACTGGGCGATGTCGCATTAGGAGAAATAATGCAGACCTTTACAGATCTGCAAACTGATTTTTACTTTCATCACAACCAATTCTATACATATTCACAGCTCTGGGATGCCCTGACACCATATAAAGGACCTGGAGGACTTACCAGCCTTTAGCCCGGTGGAGGCTATAGTACTAGTAAATGAGCTGACCTCATATAAGATATTGAGCATATTCCCATTAGGAACTCTTAAGACACGTTCGATCATCTAAGGTATTCATGGTCCAGAGATTTGGGTAGGTTGATTGATGACTGGAGGGAGGTATTGGCCTCTTCCCGAGAATCAGCTATAGCTTCCCAGTTCCCACTCATCCAACTGAAATATTTACACAGAACTTACTACGCATGGGACAGACTGTGGAAAATGGGGAGTGTAAATGCGCTCACCTGTCTGAGATGTGGGGTGTCAAGAGGTGACCTGCTGCTCAGTGTATGGGCATGTGATCGATTAGTGCCTTTTTAGGAGGAAGAGCTTGCGTGCATGGGGCAGGTCCTGGGGCAGATACATTACAAAATATGGTCAGAATGGTTCAAATCCAGGGGAATCCACTCAGACCTGAGGGGAACACTATCACAAACATTTGATGAAGTTGTCAGAACGTATGGTAATTAGACACCTATTTGAGAGGGAATGTAGGATAGAGTGACTGCAGGTGGAGATAGTTCGTTTTGCTGTTATTTATCCGCATGACAAGTGTTATATTATTCTGTCCAAATGCCAGATTATAGAAGCATTGATGCATTGGTCTCTGTTATCTCTGTAATAAATTCAAGATAATGTGTTTTAAAAAAACAATGAAATAATATATATAAGTTAAAACAATCAACTGTCATAAAAAATAGGTCTATCGGTGCACAATCTATGCTGCAACCTCCCTTTTAAATTCTCCATAGACTATTGAATGTTGACATGAATTCATAATATCCCAGGTATCCAGCACTATATACTGTGACCTCCTGACTTCTGTTCTGCAGTTTATGCATTAGTTCATAGATTGAGTAGACCCTCTGGACAAATAAAGTCACCTTGATTTTCTTCTAAGGTGCAAACGTGCTTAAGTAAAAGTCTTTCGAAATCGTATTGTTCTCCTAAACTCCCATTACACTTAAAATATTTCAGATTTTCTTATTAATCAGACAAATTACAATCTCATAGTGATTTCCTTCAGTGCATTTAACAGACATAAAACACTTATCTTGCGTCTCATCCCATATGATTCAAGACAGTTGCAAAATAATAAGGTGCCGTGAAGGATGACATAATAGCTACCAAGTATATATTGTGATCACAAACAGCAGCTCAAACCTAGAAAACCAATTCAATTTTGTTTAAAAACCGCCGTGAATGGTGTGACTTGAAAAGAGGGAAGGTAACTTTTGGGTTCTTTGTTGCATCCAAACCCCATTCCATGTGACCTTTACCTATGCTTATTGGGTGTTGGATTCGGGGCTGGCCTAACACAGGACTGGTCCCAGTCTACTACATGTCCAGCCCTAGGTGTGCTTTACGCAGTGTGGATTAATTGGAGAGTCTGGGTGCCACCAGTTTATATGCCAAGATCCTGTGCATCAAATCTGACTGTGTAAAGCCTTTGACCATGTGCACCAAACCTCTCGTCTGAGTATACCCTGCCACACTTATGGTGGCCAGAAGCGGTACAAAGGGGGGTGGTGATGGACGGAGCATCTGAATCAATCAAACACTCACACCCAGTCAAATGATCTGGGTTTAATCCATCACCGTTCTTTAGCCCACTCTGCCACCCCAGTTCAGACATGGCTATATGCAAATCAGTCTGACCCTGTGCCTAATGGGAACAGTCCAGCCCGAACTGCCAAGCCATGTCTTCCCTGGACCGGAAACAAGGTTCCGAGGACCGGTTTCTGGCATTCTAGCCGTCTTCAGCCCGGCTTGCTAGAATCCAGTGGCAAAGTGAGCAAGGGACTCACGTCTGAGTATACCCAGCCACACTTATGGTGGCCAAAAGCGGTACAAAAGGGGGGTGGTGATGTTGGACGGAGCATCTGAATCAATCAAACACTCACACCCAGTCAAATGATCTGGGTTTAATCCATCACCGTTCTTTAGCCCACTCTGCCACCCCAGTTCTGACATGGCTATAAGCAAATCAGCCTGACCCTGTGCCTCATGGGAACAGTCCAGCCCGAACTGCCAAGCCATGTCTTCCCTGGACCGGAAAAAAGCTTCCGAGGACCGGTTTCTGGCATTCCAGCCGTCTTCAGCCCGGCTTGCTTGAATCCAGTGGCAAAGTGAGCACGGGACTCACGTCTGAGTATACCCTGCCACACTTATGGTGGCCAAAAGCGGTACAAAAGGGGGGTGTTGATGGACGGAGCATCTGAATCAATCAAACACTCACACCCAGTCAAATGATCTGGGTTTAATCCATCACCGTTCTTTAGCCCACTCTGCCACCCGAGTTCAGACATGGCTATATGCAAATCAGTCTGACCCTGTGCCTCATGGGGACAGTCCAGCCCGAACTGCCAAGCCATGTTTTCCCTGGACCGGAAACAAGCTTCCGAGGACCGGTTTCTGGCATTCCAGCCGTCTTTAGCCCGGCTTGCTTGAATCCAGTGGCAAAGTGAGCAAGGGACTCACGTCTGAGTATACCCTGCCACAGTTATGGTGGCCAAAAGCGGTACAAAAGGGGGGTGGTGATGGACGGAGCATCTGAATCAATCAAACACTCACACCCAGTCAAATGATCTGGGTTTAATCCATCACCATTCTTTAGCCCACTCTGCCACCCCAGTTCAGACATGGCTGTATGCAAATCAGTCCGACCCTGTGCCTCATGGGAACAGTCCAGCCCGAACTGCCAAGCCATGTCTTCCCTGGACCGGAAACAAGCTTCTGAGGACCGGTTTCTGGCATTCCAGCCGTCTTCAGCCCGGCTTGCTTGAATCCAGTGGCAAAGTGAGCAAGGGACTCTCGTCTGAGTATACCCTGCCACACTTATGGTGGCCAGAAGCGGTACAAAAGGGGGGTGGTGATGGACGGAGCATCTGAATCAATCAAACACTCACACCCAGTCAAATGATCTGGGTTTAATCCATCACCGTTCTTTAGCCCACTCTGCCACCCCAGTTCAGACATGGCTATATGCAAATCAGTCTGACCCTGTGCCTAATGGGAACAGTCCAGCCCGAACTGCCAAGCCATGTCTTCCCTGGACCGGAAACAAGGTTCCGAGGACCGGTTTCTGGCATTCCAGCCGTCTTCAGCCCGGCTTGCTCGAATCCAGTGGCAAAGTGAGCAAGGGACTCACGTCTGAGTATACCCAGCCACACTTATGGTGGCCAAAAGCAGTACAAAAGGGGGTTGGTGATGTTGGACGGAGCATCTGAATCAATCAAACACTCACACCCAGTCAAATGATCTGGGTTTAATCCATCACCGTTCTTTAGCCCACTCTGCCACCCCAGTTCTGACATGGCTATATGCAAATCAGCCTGACCCTGTGCCTCATGGGAACAGTCCAGCCCGAACTGCCAAGCCATGTCTTCCCTGGACCGGAAACAAGCTTCCGAGGACCGGTTTCTGGCATTCCAGCCATCTTCAGCCCGGCTTGCTTGAATCCAGTGGCAAAGTGAGCAAGGGACACATGTCTGAGTATACCCTGCCACACTTATGGTGGCCAAAAGCGGTACAAAAGGGGGGTGGTGATGGACGGAGCATCTGAATCAATCAAACACTCACACATAGTCAAATGATCTGGGTTTAATCCATCACCATTCTTTAGCCCACTCTGCCACCCCAGTTCAGACATGGCTGTATGCAAATCAGTCTGACCCTGTGCCTCATGGGAACAGTCCAGCCCGAACTGCCAAGCCATGTCTTCCCTGGACCGGAAGCAAGCTTCTGAGGACCGGTTTCTGGCATTCCAGCCGTCTTCAGCCCGGCTTGCTTGAATCCAGCGGCAAAGTGAGCAAGGGACTCTCGTCTGAGTATACCCTGCCACACTTTTGGTGGCCAGAAGCGGTACAAAAGGGGGGTGGTGATGGACGGAGCATCTGAATCAATCAAACACTCACACCCAGTCAAATGATCTGGGTTTAATCCATCACCGTTCTTTAGCCCACTCTGCCACCCGAGTTCAGACATGGCTATATGCAAATCAGTCTGACCCTGTGCCTCATGGGAACAGTCCAGCCCGAACTGCCAAGCCATGTCTTCCCTGGACCGGAAACAAGCTTCCGAGGACCGGTTTCTGGCATTCCAGCCGTCTTTAGCCCGGCTTGCTTGAATCCAGTGCAAAGTGAGCAAGGGACTCACGTCTGAGTATACCCTGCCACAGTTATGGTGGCCAAAAGCGGTACAAAAGGGGGGTGGTGATTGACGGAGCATCTGAATCAATCAAACACTCACACCCAGTCAAATGATCTGCGTTTAATCCATCACCGTTCTTTAGCCCACTCTGCCACCCCAGTTCAGACATGGCTATATGCAAATCAGTCTGACCCTGTGCCTCATGGGAACAGTCCAGCCCGAACTGCCAAGCCATGTCTTCCCTGGACCGGAAACAAGCTTCCGAGGACCGGTTTCTGGCATTCCAGCCGTCTTCAGCCCGGCTTGCTTGAATCCAGTGGCAAAGTGAGCAAGGGACACACGTCTGAGTATACCCTGCCACACTTATGGTGGCCAAAAGCGGTACAAAAGGGGGGTGGTGATGGACGGAGCATCTGAATCAATCAAACACTCACACCCAGTCAAATGATCTGGGTTTAATCCATCACCATTCTTTAGCCCACTCTGCCACCCCAGTTCAGACATGGCTGTATGCAAATCAGTCCGACCCTGTGCCTCATGGGAACAGTCCAGCCCGAACTGCCAAGCCATGTCTTCCCTGGACCGGAAACAAGCTTCTGAGGACCGGTTTCTGGCATTCCAGCCGTCTTCAGCCCGGCTTGCTTGAATCCAGTGGCAAAGTGAGCAAGGGACTCTCGTCTGAGTATACCCTGCCACACTTATGGTGGCCAGAAGCGGTACAAAAGGGGGGTGGTGATGGACGGAGCATCTGAATCAATCAAACACTCACACCCAGTCAAATGATCTGGGTTTAATCCATCACCGTTCTTTAGCCCACTCTGCCACCCCAGTTCTGACATGGCTATATGCAAATCAGCCTGACCCTGTGCCTCATGGGAACAGTCCAGCCCGAACTGCCAAGCCATGTCTTCCCTGGACCGGAAACAAGCTTCCGAGGACCGGTTTCTGGCATTCCAGCCATCTTCAGCCCGGCTTGCTTGAATCCAGTGGCAAAGTGAGCAAGGGACACACGTCTGAGTATACCCTGCCACACTTATGGTGGCCAAAAGCGGTACAAAAGGGGGGTGGTGATGGACGGAGCATCTGAATCAATCAAACACTCACACCCAGTCAAATGATCTGGGTTTAATCCATCACCGTTCTTTAGCCCACACTGCCACCCCAGTTCAGACATGGCTGTATGCAAATCAGTCTGACCCTGTGCCTCATGGGAACAGTCCAGCCCGAATTGCCAAGCCATGTCTTCCCTGGACCAGAAACAAGGTTCCGAGGACCGGGTTCTGGCATTCCAGCCGTCTTCAGCCTGGCTTGCTTGAATCCAGTGGCAAAGTGAGCAAGGGACTAACGTCTGAGTATACCCAGCCACACTTATGGTGGCCAAAAGCGGTACAAAAGGGGGGTGGTGATGATGGACGGAGCATCTGAATCAATCAAACACTCACACCCAGTCAAATGATCTGGGTTTAATCCATCACCGTTCTTTAGCCCACTCTGCCACCCCAGTTCAGACATGGCTATATGCAAATCAGTCTGGCTCTGTGCCTCATGGGAACAGTCCAGCCCGAACTGCCAAGCCATGTCTTCCCTGGACCGGAAACAAGCTTCCGAGGACTGGTTTCTGGCATTCCAGCCATCTTCAGCCCGGCTTGCTTGAATCCAGTGGCAAAGTGAGCAAGGGACTCACATCTGAGTATACCCTGCCACACTTATGGTGGCCAAAAGCGGTACAAAAGGGGGTGGTGATGGACAGAGCATCTGAATCAATCAAACACTCACACCCAGTCAAATGATCTGGGTTTAATCCATCACCGTTCTTTAGCCCACTCTGCCACCCCAGTTCAGACATGGCTATATGCTAATCCGTCTGACCCTGTGCCTCATGGGAACAGTCCAGCCAGAACTGCCAAGCCATGTCTTCCCTGGACCGGAAACAAGCTTCCGAGGACCGGTTTCTGACATTCCAGCCGTCTTCAGCCCGGCTTGCTTGAATCCAATGGCAAAGTGAGCAAGAGACTCACGGCTGATTATACCCTGCCACCCTTATGGTGGCCAAAAGCGGTACAAAAGAGGGGTGGTGATGGACGGAGCATCTGAATCAATCAAACACTCACACCCAGTCAAATGATCTGGGTTTAATCCATCACCGTTCTTTAGCCCACTCTGCCACCCGAGTTCAGACATGGCTATATGCAAATCAGTCTGACCCTGTGCCTCATGGGAACTGTCCAGCCCGAACTGCCAAGCCATGTCTTCCCTGGACCGGAAACAAGCTTCCGAGGACCAGTTTCTAGCATTCCAGCCGTCTTCAGCCCGGCTTGCTTGAATCCAGTGGCAAAGTGAGCAAGGGACTCACGTCTGAGTATACCATGCCACACTTATGGTGGCCAAAAGGAGTACAAAAGGGGGGTGGTGATGGACGGAGCATCTGAATCAATCAAACACTCCCACCCAGTCAAATGATCTGGGTTTAATCCATCACCGTTCTTTAGCCCACTCTGCCACCCCAGTTCAGACATGGCTATAAGCAAATCAGTCTGACCCTGTGCCTCATGGGAACAGTCCAGCCCGAACTGCCAAGCCATGTCTTCCCTGGACCGGAAACAAGCTTCTGAGGACCGGTTTCTGGCATTCCAGCCGCCTTCAGCCCGGCTTGCTTGAATCCAGTGGCAAAGTGAGCAAGGGACTCACGTCTGAGTATACCCTGCCACACTTATGGTGGCCAAAAGCGGTTCAAAATTGGGGTGATGATGGACGGAGCATCTGAATCAATCAAACACTCACACTCAGTCAAATGATCTGGGTTTAATCCATCACCGTTCTTTAACCCACTCTGCCACCCCAGTTCAGTGTTTGATTGGTTCAGATGCTCCGTCCATTACCACCCCCTTTTGTACTGCTTTTGGCCGCCATAAGTGTGGCAGGGTATGCTCAGACGTGAGTCCCTTGCTCACTTTGCCACTGGATTCAAGCAAGCCGGTCTGAAGACGGCTGGAATGATAGAAACCGGTCCTCGGAAGCTTGTTTCCGGTCCAGGGAAGGCATGGCTTGGCAGTTCGGGCTGGACTGTTCCCATGAGGCACAGAGTCAGACTGATTTGCATATAGCCATGTCTGAACTGGGGTAGCAGAGTGGGCTAAAGAACGGTGATGGATTAAACCCAGATCTTTTGACTGGGTGGGAGTGTTTGATTGGTTCAGATGCTCCGTCCATTACCACCCCCTTTTGTACCGCTTTTGGCCGCCATAAGTGTGGCAGGGTTTGCTCAGACGTGAGTCCCTTGCTCACTTTGCCACTGGATTCAAGCAAGCCGCGCTGAAGACGGCTGGAATGCCAGAAACCGGTCCTCGGAAGCTTGTTTCCGGTCCAGGGAAGGCATGGCTTGGCAGTTCGGGCTGGACTGTTCACATGAGGCACAGGGTCAGACTGATTTGCATATAGCCATGTCTGAACTGGGGTGGCAGAGTGGGCTAAAAAACGGTGATGGATTAAACCCAGATCTTTTGACTGGGTGTGAGTGTTTGATTGGTTCAGATGCTCCGTCCATTACCACCCCCTTTTGTACCCCTTTTGGCCGCCATAAGTGTGGCAGGGTTTGCTCAGACGTGAGTCCCTTGCTCACTTTGCCACTGGATTCAAGCAAGCCGGGCTGAAGGCGGCTGGAATGCCAGAAACCGGTCCTCGGAAGCTTGTTTCCGGTCCAGGGAAGGCATGGCTTGGCATTTCGGGCTGGACTATTCCCATGAGGCACAGGGTCAGACTGATTTGCATATAGCCATGTCTGAACTGGCAGAGTGGGCTAAAGAACGGTGATGGATTAAACCCAGATCTTTTGACTGGGTGTGAGTGTTTGATTGGTTCAGATGCTCCGTCCATTACCACCCCCTTTTGTACCGCTTTTGGCCGCCATAAGTGTGGCAGGGTATGCTCAGACGTGAGTCCCTTGCTCACTTTGCCACTGGATTCAAGTAAGCCGGGTTGAAGACGGCTGGAATGCCAGAAACCGGTCCTCGGAAGCTTGTTTCCGGTCCAGGGAAGGCATGGCTTGGCAGTTCGGGCTGGACTGTTCCCATGAGGCACAGGGTCAGACTGATTTGCATATAGCCATGTCTGAACTGGGGTGGCAGAGTGGGCTAAAGAACGGTGATGGATTAAACCCAGATCTTTTGACTGGGTGTCAGTGTTTGATTGGTTCAGATGCTCCATCCATTACCACCCCCTTTTGTACCGTTGTAAGCCACAAGGCATACATTGAGGTACATTAATATTTCAAAGGGAGGTTTTGACCTGTCATAAGTAAGTTCAGATGCCAGTGTTTTTTTTTTTTTAAAATTTTTTTAAAACCTTTAATATATCAAAGCACACAGCTATTCAGCCTAACATCCCGGAGGCAAGGCAGCATGATATCAGGAGGAGTATAGTGCAAGCGAATCACATCAGGACAATGCAGGTTGTTTTTTATTTTATATAATAACAGAAACCAAGAAAGATGCGCCAAAGGGCGCATGAAAAAGGCAATGGAAGAAAGGAACTGCGTATGAGTCAGCAGGAGGCATCGGAGGTCAGGTAAGAATCTAGAAAAGCACGGAAATTAGGATGTAGAAAAGGGGGGGGGAAGGAAAGCAGGAGAATTACAGCAAGTGTAAAGTAGCTGGTGTCATCGGTTACGGTGATAGGTGTTCCTTGCGGGGAATAGGCTCCGGTGGTAAGCACAGGTCACCCCTGTAAGCATTCCATGCCCCCCACACCTTGTTCCATGTCTGAGGCCTCCCCCTGGCAACGTACACTGTCTTCTCTCGTAGCATACACCAATCCATATTGGCCTTCCATTGCACCACCAGGGGGGCCGTGCTAGAACCCCATTTCTGCGCTATGTCCCTCTTAGCAATCATGTTGCCCAGTGTAGCCCAACGAGTCTGCGCCGTGTTGTAGTCATTCGGCTCCCAAACTTTGAGGAGGCACCTTGCGCCTCTGCTGCCAACTCAACTCCAGTCACCTCCCTCATTACCCGGTGTACTCTCTCCCAATAGGGGGCAATAACAGGGCACTCCCACAAGATATGCATGAGGGTAGCAAGGGCTCCACAGCCACGACGACAAAAGCCATCAGACGAGAAGCCCATGTGCACAAGCCGGGGGCCGGTAACATACACCCGGTGGAGGATCTTGAACTGCACTAGTCGCAGACGCGAGGAAATGGCGACCTCCTTAGGGGAAGACACAGCACTCTGCCAGTCCTCGTCGTCCAGTTCCAGGCCGTCGGCCACCCACTGTTCTCGCAGGCGCTGGAGGAGGTCAACTCTAACATTGATCAGCTTCTTGTAGGACAAAGAAATGGCACTATCAGGCATATGGCCGTCCAGAATCCTGTCCTCCAAGGGGGAGCTTTCGGGGATTTCGCCCTCCTCTGGCCTAGCGGCATTTAGAGCGTGCTGCAGTTGGGCGTAACGGAAAAACTCCGATCCACCCAAGTGGTATTCAGCCTGTAGTTGGGGAAAAGTCTTGACCTCCCCTTTAGCTACCATGTCTTCCACCCTCGAGATACCTATAAGGTCCCATTTATCAAAACCCTTGGTGTGCCAGAGCTTGCCTAGGATATCGGAATCATACAGAGGGGTGAATCTCGTCAGTCTGCCCTGCCATCCCTGTATCTTGGTAATCGTCCGCCACGTGTGAACCGCTGCCTTGGTCGGGCCCGTAAGGCGCCGATCAAAGGATCTGGAATAGAGGGCGCGGTAATAGTTGCCTCCTTGCAAAAGCCACCTGTCCATAGCGTAACCCGGACTGTCCGCAGGGCCATAAAGGCCATGGTTAATGGCAGTGAGCTGAGAGGACCAGTAGTACCTTCGCACATCTGATAGAGCGATGCCCCCATCGTACCACGGCAGTGTAAGCTTCTGGATGGCGACGCGAGGCCGACCCTCCCAGAGCAGGGCACGTTGCAGGCTCTCGACCTCTCTGAAATAGCGAGCCGGAACAAGGTCCTGGGTATTTTGCAAGGCATATAGAAACCTGGGCAGGGACATCATTTTGAACAATGCCGCCCGGCCCAGGAGAGAAAGCGGAAGCTTGCGCCAACTATCCACATCCCTCCGCAGTCGTTGGAGAGGAGGGAGTAAGTTGTAGTCATATCTCGCCTTAGGATTACCCGATATATAGATTCCCAAGTACTTGAAACCTTGCCCGGCCAGTTGTATATTGCAGCCCCTAGGGAGGCGCGGCGTGTCTCCCTTGAGAATGTAACGGGAGGACTTGGCCCAGTTGATGATCAGGCCCGAGTAGCGCCCAAACAGCCTGATTACGTCGCACGCCACAATAAGCGACTTACAGGGAGAGGTAAGGTAAAGCAGGATGTCGTCCGCATATAGGGAGACCCTGTCTTCAAAACCCGGGGCCCAGGTGATTCCATGCAGGTCAGGGTGCGAGCGTAACATGGCCGCAAGTGGCTCCAGGGCCAGCGCAAACAGGAGTGGTGACAGGGGGCAACCCTGTCTAGTGCCACGATGGAGCGCAAAGGAAGCCGACATGCGACCGTTAACTGTGACAGCAGCCAGTGGGCATGCATAAAGAAGTTGCACCCAGCCCAGGAAGCCCGGTCCAAACCCAAGCTTTGCTAACACCGCCCATAGATAGCTCCACTCCAGGGAGTCAAAGCCCATCGTGGCATCAAGGGAAGCAAGTACCGCCGGTTCCTCCAGGGCGTGAGCTCTGGCCATGACACCATGCAGCCGTCGCAGGTTGAGGGCAGTGTTGCGGCGGGGAATAAAACCTGATTGGTCCGGGTGTACCAGGTCGCTGATGACTCCGACCAGCCGATTTGCAAGCAGTTTAGCTAGGATCTTGGGTTCCGCGTTGAGGAGAGAGATAGGACGGTAGGATCTACAAACGTCCCTCGGCTTGCCTTCCTTGTGAATGACCACTATGGTGGCCAGTCGTTGGTCTAAAGGGAGGACACCCTCCTCCCGGGCCCGCAGGAACATGGCTCTCAGATGAGGAGAGACCACGTCCGGCCGGATCTTGTATAGCTCGACCGGTATGCCGTTGGGGCCGGTAGCTTTACCCGACCGCAGGGCGCGGATCGCCAAGGCAATCTCGTCCGCGGTTATTTCTCGATCCATATCAGCCCGTTCCTCGTCAGAAAGACAGGGGAGGTCGATCGTCGAGAGAAACTCGGCTGAATCGGCTTCGGAGCGGTCTGAACCAGAAGTATAGACACCCCGGAAGTAGTCTGCAAAAGACTCGGCAATAGCGTTCGGGTCTGTGACCGCCACTCCGTCCTCGCCCAGGATCTCTGGAACCACCCGGCTTGCCATCTCGCGCCTGTCCAACCAGGCCAGCAACTTACCGGCCTTATCGCCAACGTCATAAATGCGGCCCTGCTGTTCCTTGGCCAAAACCAGGGCGGCATTCGTAGCGAGATCATGATACTCCGACTGCTTCAGGGAGAGTTCGTGTAGAAGAGAAGGGTCTGGATCAGGCCCCAAGCGGGACTCGAGATCCAGGACTTCTTCTTCAATATGCACAAGGTCGGCATCACGAGCTCGCTTAGCCTCCGCGATGAGAGCTAGGGCTTCACCCCGCAACACAGTCTTGAATGCCTCCCACAGGGTGACCGCCGAGCCAACCGAGCCAGCATTTTCGGTGAAATACAAGTCGATGGCCTTAGCCAGGAGTGTGCGCGTCTTGTGGTTGCGGAAATACCAAGGGTTCACCGCTACCGGACGGCTGGACAGGACGATGCCAAAGTCGAACGAGACCCACAACGGAGAGTGATCAGAAACGCCCCTTGCCAGAAAACGGGCCTCAGAAACGGCAGGCGAATGCGCCGCCAGGGTAAGGACATAGTCTATACGGGACAGACTTCCATGGGCACTGGAGAGGAAGGAAAAGTGGCGGAGCGCAGGATGCATCAGTCGCCAGCTATCCACCAAACCCATAGAGTCAAGGAAGGCCGGCAGCCACATTTGGGAACTCCGGAGGTCCCTCGGCGGTTGGCGATCAAGGGTGCCAGAGCAGACCGAGTTGAGATCACCCCCTAGGATCAGTAAGCCCGCAGGCAGGGACAAGATGGCGCCACCAAGGTCTTGAAAGATGCTGGATTGGAGGCCTGGTGGAACATAAACCGAAAGCAGCGCTAGGGAACGCCCCTCCCATCTTCCCGCCACAGCGGCGTAGCGTCCCCTATCATCAAGCAATGTGACGTCTATTTCAAGGGGAAGGGACGCACGCACAAGGATGCCCGCCCCCCGGGAACCAGAGGAGAACCCAGAGTGGGCAACCATTTTGTAGCCTTTACGGTTCAGGGCCTTGCAGGAGTTCCCTACCAAATGCGTCTCCTGCAGAAGCACAACATCAGGCATATGTCTCTTTATCAATTGAATTACCACCCCTCTCTTAACTCGGTCACCCAACCCATTAACATTCCAGCTAAGCACTTTTAAATTCCTACCCCCCATCGTCCAACAACCCGCCCCACCCGACCCCAACCAACTCAACCATCAAGTATACAGTAAAAAACACAATCCATTGCCTCAAGAAAGGGAAAGAGACAGAACAAACGAACAAATAAACTTGCATAGTTGCACCCCCCACCCTGCACCCCTGCATATGACTGAAAAGCCCCCCCAACCAGCAGTGTGCCTGTCGCCCCATAACTACTCTACAAGAAGATACCCAGAGGAGTAAGGAATCTCCGCGAATACCCCCCGCCACCCTCCATGTACAGACAGGAAAGTTATCAGGGTATAATAAGGCAAGATCCGATAGTCATATGAGGCAGAAATAACAGACGATGAATCACCCACTATAGAGCCAAGTCTCATAGGCCCGGGCCACCAGCAGCACCACCTTCATGTTCATCCTGAGCTTCTCGGCGCGGCGATAAAGTGTCCAGCCAGTCACTTACATTTTCAGCAAAGTCAAAGAAGAGGGCACGGCCCTCGTGTTCGATCCGGAGCTTGGCAGGGAACATCATGGAATATTTGAACCCCAGGTCCCGTAGTCTTCGCTTCACCCCGGCGTAGCTCTGGCGCTGTCGCTGTACCGTCCTAGTAAAGTCCGGATAGAAGTGGACGTCGGCGTTCTGGAATTTAAGCGGTCCATGCCGTCTGGAAGCCTGCAGGACCGCGTCTCTGTCTCGGAAATTGAGCAGCCGGGCCACGATGGGTCTGGGCGCCACGCCCGACTTCGGCGGGCCACCCGGCACTCGGTGAGCTCGCTCTACCGAGAAAAAGTTGCTAAGGCCAGGCGGTGCCAGATGGGTCTTGATCAGGTCTTCTACGAGGAGGTCCGTCGCCGCCTCTTCTGAACCCTCCGGTACCCCGACAATGCGGACGTTCTGCCACCTGGCACGGCTCTCAAAGTCCTCCAGCCGCCTTGAGAATTGTTCCGCGGTCCTCTGCAGGTTCCGGACCTCTGTTTGCAGGTCCGAGACGTCGCCCGTCAGGCTGGATGTCTTAATGTCCAGATTCTTAACTCGATCATTAGTTTTACCCAAGTCGGCTCTAATGAGAGTCAAGTCGACGGCCATAGTGTCCACTTTATGTGTAAGGACTTCATGCTGTTGCTGCATGTCCGCCCGGAAACTAGTAATGGCCCCCATGATGTCGCTTAGGGTAGGCTCCGAGCCGTCCGGCGGGCCCGAGGGCGGGATGTTCCTGGCAGAGGGTCCGGTGACAGGCGGCGTCTTTAGTTGGGTATAGCGCTCAATCCTGTTCTGCTGTTGCTGTGCTTTGCCGCGGACGCCTTTGCTCGATGTCTTGTCGGGGTCCCCTCTGCCCGCCATGTTAGATCCGATGAGCGCAAAGGGCTATGCCAGGCAAGCCCGAGCCCAGTGAGCCGGAGATCTTGTCCGGGCCAGACCGTAGGAGGCCGTCTCAGGAGCGCACTGCGAGCAATAACACTCCACTGGTGATGACGACAGGCAGGCACTCCGCAGGTCGGTCGTGCGTAGTGACGGAGTCCGGAGAGACAATGGCACTGCACTGGCACGGAGTCCCACTCGACGTAGCTCAGCGTAGGAAACACCGATTCGTGATCTGAAAACGGTTCTCGCCTCAGTGGACCATCAGCAACAAGTATCCACCCTCGTGGATCAGGATTGCAGGCAGGATAAATGCGGAGGATCGGAAGGTCCGCGGAGCTCCGAGCTTACGCGGCCATCTTGGTTGCCCGCGAAGCTCCTCCTCCCAGATGCCAGTGTTTAAACGCCCACAGTAAGGCTACCATGGTTGGCCGGAAGCCATGTTTTACGCTGTTAATGTAGTAGATGGCACAATAGGTGCAGCTACCCACAAGTGATATGTAACTTACAGTCCCTCAGTGCATTTTGTACCATATACTAGGGACTTACATGTAAGTTAAAGATAGCTATTCGGAGTATGCCAGTTTGATCATGTTTAATGAGTGTGGGTTCACACACTTTAGCACTAGCTAGTAGCGTTAAAGTGCACAGAATACTGAAGCCAGCAGAAATACTGGGTACAGGTGAAGAATCTAGGGAGACTGTGCAGAAAAGTCAGATTTCCTACAGCAGTAAACAGCAATAGGTGACTCATGATGAACCTTTAGGTTGGAGGTGTGCCCAACCTCCTGCACACCCTCCCTCACTGCACACAGCTGTCCCCAGTGTGCAGCAGGAATCAGCCACTGGCCGCACTCCCAATGTTTTGCAAACACACCCCTGCTGTGCTTCATAACAGACCTGCAGCATTCGACCATTGTATCAGGCTTTTAATGCAGGCACTGAGCTAACTCTGATACCATTGTTCCAGTTATGTGCAGCCAACAAACAAGTTACACATTTTAGCATATCTCGTGGGATCAGAGAGTAGCCTGCAGCCAGGCGCTGCACCAGTGCCACAGAATAAGCTGTGCATGTCCTTTGCATAAGCACTGCATGCTTTGCACTGAGTATGGTTTAGAGGCAGCACCTAGGCCACCCTCGGGGTCCGTTCGGCTCACTGTACCTGCAATATTTTGTGCACAAAAAAGTATATTTAATTTTTCAAAATGTTCAGATATCTGCTTACTAATTCCCGACCACAGACCTGAACTCTGATCATTGATTCTTTTTTTTCAACTTATGGATATCACCTCCACATCTTTTCTATGGTTGGAATGCTCCCTCACCACAATTGTATTACCCTTTGCCAATATTTTTTCAAAATGCAATCTTCAGTGCCTGATATTTTACTAAGCATGGGCGAATTTTGCGAATCTCGCGTTCGCGAATTTTGCGGATTTGCGAACTCGCAATCCGCAAAATCCGCGAATTCTCGCGAATTTTTTTTTGTGTACGCGCGGGTTTCTGCCAGTTTGCGAGGGTTTTGTACAATTTCGCAAACGTGAACTTACCTGTCGGGTCGCAAGTTTTGCGAACTTGTTGTTTCTACGTGTCCAGCCTGTTTGGGACACTCTTCTTCATCACTGCCACTCTCTGTCACCACTGCCACTCTCTGACTACTCATGCCACCCTCTGGCCCACCCATGCCACCCTCTGTTTCATCACCGCACCCTCTGGTTGTCCAGTGTACATTATTTTCGGCAAAGCAAAGCACACCTTCCCTGCCTCAAGTGACCTGAATTAATTTGGGGCTGATTAATGTGTCACAGAATATTTTTTTAGCTGGCACCTGCTTCCTTAGTGCTTCCTGATTAGTGATCTTTTGCACTTGCTAAGTGCTTTCATTGTTGCAAAATTAGTTACAACACCTGCCCTGCCCCAACTGACAATAATGAATTAGGGGCTGATTAATGTGTCACTGGATTTGAACTTCCAGCCTGGCTCCTGCTTGTCTGCCTTAGCTGTAATTCAGGACCTTTGTGTAACTATTCTGAGGGTCAGAGCAGGGTCACATAATAGTTGCAAGTAGGCAACTGAACTCTGGAGGGGCCCCTCAGGAAGCACTACAGGAAATGGCTACTAATGATGAGTTTGAACTTTTGAACCTGGTAAGTAGTTTCAGTTGTGCTAAGATCGTATTTCTGCAATTTAGCGCTGATTCGCGGGGCGCGAAGTTGAACTGGGAAGCCGCGAACTCACGTGAACAGTACGAGCAAGCCATAAAATCCGCTGCTCGCGGATTTGCGGATTTTGCGAAAATCCGCAAAATCCGCGAGCGTAACAGATTTTCCGCCCATGCTTATATTTTACAATAGCTCTCACAACAAACATTTTCAGTTTGAGGACGTTTTCACACGGTCCTCAAAATGTCCAAGGATCCACGACTACCACATTAGATAAAGGGAAAAAATACTTCCTCTTCCAGTCTAATTTATTATTTTTGTATTTTGGAAATGTTAAATACAGGGTTTTAGAATCTGGTTCTAAACAAGAGCCACAAATTAGCAATCTTGATAGCACTAATTTTAAGGCCTGTACAACACCTTTTTAGAATACACATTTCTCTAAAACTACTAAAAGGGTTGTGCTAAACCAAGAAATGCCAATCCTCTAGTTCTAGTTGCTGGCCAAATTTGGTGCGCTCTTTCAGCGGATTCAAAGGAACTGCTTGAACATTCTGAAAGAAGAAAGAAAACCTAATACACCACCATGAAATGCGGCAAAATGGAAATAAGTTGTAGTTTACTGTACCAGTCGCAAAATTCAACACTCATTTAAGGCGCTTTACATGGCTAGCTACTACCAGGTGCTCAGTACCTCACATTTTATACATTTATACACTGAGGCTGAAAGCTGAGACTTTTTAGATTTTGAACCACTGCACCTTACTTGTTTTAACGAAGAAACAGACCTTTTAAAAAAAAATTGTACGTTTTATAATTGTGAGTTTTAATTAACTGTACAATAAACAAACCTTAAACCTATACATTGATACAGAGTAAACCAGCACTTGCCACTAGTGGTGCAATACTTTTATTGGGAGAGGACTGGCAGTCCTCAATTCTGGCATAGTAGGTATCTACATGAATACAATTGTTCACCAGAATATTTTATTTAGGCATTACGCAAAATGAACAAACATACAACTTTCAGTCCACTGCTGAGCAACACCGTTGGAGTGTTATCAAGTGCGTCTCTGAGAAATGGTTCAGAGGATAGAGGGTCTAATAGGGCCCCACTTGTGTTTACTGGGGTCTTACCCATGGTTGGACCTAAATCTTAGTACCAAGGACAGCCCTTGAACACTTAGGGGCATGTTAACAAGGGGGTTTAAAAGCCAAGAAAGCGGAGATAAAATTATCTCCCTATTACCTAGCTGTCGCTAACACCAGTTAGCGACAGCTAGTAGGAGATAGCGACCATCTTGGGCCCCACTTTGCATGTCAGTGATATTTATCACTAATGACATGCAAAGTGGGCGTGCCAAGATGTTAGCGACTGGAAACAGTCGCTAACATCGCTATCTCCTATTACCAACTTTTGGAGATATTCGCCCTAGCGTGAATATCTCCAAAAGCTAACACCTGCCCTGAGCAGTTCTTAGCCATGTTATCCAATGGGAGGTGGATAACATGGCTAAGAGCATTAGCTCGGTAATGCATGAATATCGCTGACTTTTCAGCGATATTCATGCATTGCGACCGTTTTTTATCGCATTTGCGATAAACCTTGGTAATACCAAGGTTTATCTGCGATAAAAATCGCCGCAGCTCAGCTGTAAATTTTTGTCTCTAACCAAGCAATAGCGATAATTATCGCTATTGCTTGGTAATATGCCCCTTAATTCTTCGGATAGCAAAGCTAGTTGGGGAGAGTTGGGGGGTAAATTCCAAACTCAGTGCAATGTGAATAGTTTATAAAACATCAATGTCCAACCAGTGTTTAATCTTTATCTGTAGAAAAATACTTTATTTTACCACCTGTGCAATAAAATTCATGTAAAGTTAGAACAAAATATCTAGACATTTAATATGGGGCAGTCAGAAGGCCATTGATACACAATTACTATGGCTATCCTAACCCTGAGAGTTACCTTGCTTCACATATGAAGACATTAGTCCCACAGTCTCTTCCAGGCTCAGATAGGTGCCCCAGGGGTACTCATACTGTAGTCATTAGCCATTCACGCAGCTGGGAAACCTACCATGGTCATCCTTCTCGGTGAAGCTATGCCGCTCAAGCACCCTCACCAAACTTGGGTGCCTTTTGCTTAGGATTTCAATACAGTTCTTAGTGTTTTCTCACCTTTTGTAGCTAACCATGTGAGCTGACCTCGAATTCAGTCTCTGCCGACTACTCTACTATGATATTGCACATGCACGAAGACCAAAATCCATTTGCAAGCGCTGCTGTAGGGAGCAGAGGACAAACCGCTTCAGTGACTTGGAGATGCTGGTTGCAGTCCTTCGGCTCTATAAGTGATGCGGATATTGTTGGTGACCATCCCCTCGGATGGCAGGCTGGACCAACACAAAACTCCTGCACCCATATGACCCGGCGAACCAGGCCAGATGAAACTTAGTGAGATTGCTACACTAGTTTTATGAGGCATTAGAAGCCTCCCAGTGTCTGTGAACTGGTGTCCGTCCTCAAGCCGCAGCACAAGCCATGCAGGAATAATTGAAGCAAGTTCATAGTCTGCTTCGTGGTCTCGTAAGATTTCAGAAATTTGCCTGAGAGAATTTAGGGTAGGGGTGCACACTTTGAACTGTGCAGGGTGGCGTCCCAACAGTATCCCTGTTTGTTGATTGTTTATCCTATTCACCACCTCAAGCTTTCCTCAGTTGCGGTTAGAAGGTAAGAACTTTTCTTTATTTTACAAATTACACATAGTATTTAGTGGCAGATGTTTAGAAGTGTTATCCCCTCTGTTGAAACCTTACATTCAGGCATTACAAGTCTTCCTCCTGCACCAGCGATCTCCAGTAACAACAAATTACGTCTGCCAATATAACTCTCATTGCATCCATTTGATACTTGGATTAAGACCTTCTATTGTATTTGTCTTTCTACTACTGTATAAGACGTTACAAGAAACAAAATGGCAAATTAAAATCTGGTAGATTCACAACTTCCCATCCAGTTTAAATTTATTACAAATAAATGAATTTAAAAACCGAATTTGACCACATCCTAGTTGCTCCAGAAAATAACATGAACCCTAAACTACCCATTAGTAGGCAAATTCACAATTTTGTAATCGTTTTTATAATTTTTTTTAATTACCAGCTTTTGCTTTCAGCACAGCACCAGAATAGTTGCATGTTTATCCTCACTGTTTTAAAGTGGAGATCGCGAGACACCAGAGGCCAAAGAAATAAGTACTTGTTTAAGTAATTGCGAAATTTCAGACACTGTGCATCTTCCAATTGGGTTTGAAAAGATTTCTGGATAGATATGGATGCTTTTGATAGCTAAAACGCCATCAAAATGATCAGGAGTCTGTGACAAGCCACCAGAATTGAGTAATCAATTACGTGCCAAATTGGTAGTTCAGGCTGAAGACCACAGTGTCAGACACATTGGGTATGTAGCATGAATTGCATGACAAATATCAATATGAAGATAAGTTCTTGTTTAAAGACTAGCGGCTTTACTTGCACGCTAAATAATTGCAAACCCCAGTCCTCTAACGGGCACATTACATTTTCAAGGCAAGTCCTCTTGGAAGATTAAAAGCTACTGATTTAATTGAACAATGGTTAGATCATGGGTACTCACAAACTTTCTCTCGGGGCCAAATTTACAGTGTGGCTTGTGGCCGTGGGCCGCACCGGTGGAGGCGGGGTCAGTGGGGGAGGGGGAAGGGGCTAGAAAGAAAAAAACTGTGACCATAAAGTTGAACACAGGCCCCTGCAGCAGACGCGTTCATCCTCTGAGCCAACAGACCAGCATACACACACATCTCTCTTTCTCTCTCTCCCTCTCTCCCTATCTCTCCCTCCCTCTCTCTGTCTCCCTCCTTCTATCTCTCTCTCTCGCTCCCTCCTTTCCTCTCTCTCTGTCTCTCTCCCTCTGTCTCTCTCTGTCTTACCTCTCTTCCTCTCTCTGTCTCCCTCCCTCTCTTTCCTTCCCTCTCTCCGTCTCCCTCCATCTGTCTCCCTTTATCTGTGTCCATCTGTCCATCTCCCTCTGTCTCCCTCCCTCCGTCTGCCCTCTGTCCGTCTCCCTCCCTCCCTCCCTCCCTCTGTCTGTCTCCATCCCTCCCTCTGTCTCCCTCCCTCCCTCTGTCTCCCTTCCTCCCTCTGTCTGTCTCCCTCCCTCCCTCTGTCTGTCTCCCTCCCTCTGTCTGTCTCCCTCCCTCTGTCTGTCTCCCTCCCTCTGTCTGTCTGTCTCCCTCTGTCTGTCTCCCTCTCTGCCTCTGTCTGTCTGTCTCTGTATGTCTCCCTCCCTCTGTCTCCCTCCTTCCCTCTGTCTGTCTCCCTCCCTCCCTCTGTCTGTCTCCCTCACTCCCTCTGTCTGTCTCCCTCTGTCTTTCTGTCTCCCTCCCTCTGTCTGTCTGTCTTCCTCCCTCTGTCTGTCTCCCTCTCTCCCTCTGTCTCCCTCTGTCTGTCTCCCTCCCTCTGTCTGTCTCCCTCTGTCTGTCTCCATCCCTCCCTCTGTCTGTCTCCCTCTCTCCCTCTGTCTCTCTCTCTGTCTGTCTCTCTCTCTGTCTGTCTCTCTGTCTGTCTCTCTCTCTGTCTGTCTGTCTCTCTATCTGGCTGTCTCTCTCTCTGTCTCTATCGCTGTCTGTCTCTATCGCTGTCTGTCTCTACCTCTATCTGTCTCTGCCTCTATCTGTCTCACCTCACCCGGCTCTCACTCCCTGCTGCCCTCCGTCACCTCACCCGGCTCTCACTCCCTGCTGCCCTCCCACCTCACCCGTCTCTCACTCCCTGCTGTAGGCTCTCACTCCCTGCTGCCCTCCCACCTCACCCGGCTCTCACTCCCTGCTGCCCTCCCTCCTCCCACACCTGGGCTCTCACTCCCTGCTCTGCCCTCCCACCTCACCGGGCTCTCACTCCCTGCTCTGCCCTCCCACCTCTCTGGGCTCTCACTCCCTGCTGCCCTCCCACCTCACCCGGGCTCTCACTCCCTGCTGCCCTCCCACCTCACCGGGCTCTCACTCCCTGCTGCCTTCCCACCTCCCACACCCGGGCTCTCACTCCCTGCTCTGCCCTCCCACCTCACCGGGCTCTCACTCCCTGCTTCTCTCCCCCGCACCCGGCTGTCACTCCCTGCTGCCCTCCCACCTCACCAGGCTCTCACTCCCTGCTGCCCTCCCACCTCTCTGGGCTCTCACTCCCTGCTGCCCTCCCACCTCACCCGGCTCTCACTTCCTGCTGCCCTTCCACCTCACCCGGCTCTCACTCCCTGCTGCCCTCCCACCTCTTCGGACTCTCACTCCCTGCTGCTCTCCCCCCTCACCCGGCTCTCACTCCCTGCTGCCCTCCCACCTCACCCGGCTCTCACTCCCTGCTGCCCTCCCACCTCTCTTGGCTCTCACTCCCTGCTGCCCTCCCACCTCCCACACCAGGTTCTCACTCCCTGCTTCCCTCCCACCTCACTGGGCTCTCACTCCCTGCTGCCCTCCGTCACCTCACCCGGCTCTCACTCCCTGCTACCCTCCCACCTCTCTTGGCTCTCACTCCCTGCTGCCCTCCCACCTCCCACACCAGGTCCTCACTCCCTGCTGCCCTCCGTCACCTCACCCGGCTCTCCCTCCCTGCTGCCCTCCCACCTCTCTTGGCTCTCACTCCCTGCTGCCCTCCCACCTCCCACACCAGGTTCTCACTCCCTGCTGCCCTCCCACCTCACTGGGCTCTCACACCCTGCTGCCCTTCGTCACCTCACCCGGCTCTCACTCCCTGCTGCCCTCCCACCTCCCACACCCGGGCTCTCACTCCCTGCTCTGTCCTCTGTCACCTCACCGGGCTCTCACTCCCTGCTCTGCCCTCCCACGTCACCGGGCTCTCACTCCCTGCTGCCCTCCCACCTCACCGGGCTCTCACTACCTGCTGCCCTCCCACCTCCCTCACCCGGGCTCTCACTCCCTGCTGCCCTCCCACCTCACCGGGCTCTCACTCCCTGCTGCCCTCCCACCTCCCACACCCGGGCTCTCACTCCCTGCTCTACCCTCCCACCTCACCGGGCTCTCACTCCCTGCTGCAATCCCCCCTCACCCGGCTCTCACTCCCTGCTGCCCTCCCACCTCACTGGGCTCTCACTCCCAGCTCTGCCATCCCACCTCACCCGGCTCTCACTCCCTGCTGCCCTCCCACCTCACTGGGCTCTCACTCCCTGCTCTGCAGTCCCACCTCACCGGGCTCTCACTCCCTGCTGATCTCCCCCGAGCCGGCTTTCACTCCCTGCTGCCCTCCCAACTCACTGGGCTCTCACTCCCTGCTGCCCTCCCACCTCTTCGGGCTCTCACTCCCTGCTGCCCTCCCACCTCACCCGGCTCTCACTCCCTGCTGCCCTCCCACCTCACCCGACTCTCACTCCCTGCTACCCTCCGACCTCTCTGGGCTCTCACTCCCTACTCCCCTCCCACCTCACCCGGCTCTCACTCCCTGCTGCCCTCCCACCTCACCCGGCTCTCACTCCCTGCTGCCCTCTCACTTCTCTGGGCTCTCACTCCCTGCTGCCCTCCCACACCCGGCTCTCACTCCCTGCTGCCCTTCCACCTCACTGGGCTCTCACTCCCTGCTGCCCTCCGTCACCTCACCCGGCTCCCACTCCCTGCTGCCCTCCCACCTCACCGGGCTCTCACTCCCTGCTGCCCTCCCACCTCCCTCACCCGGGCTCTCACTCCCTGCTGCCCTTCCACCTCCCACACCCGGGCTCTCACTCCCTGCTCTGCCCTCCCACCTCACCGGGCTCTCACTCCCTGCTGCCCTCCCACCTCACTGGGCTCTCACTCCCTGCTCTGCCATCCCACCTTACCCGGCTCTCACTCCCTGCTGCCGTCCCACCTCACAGGGCTCTCACTCCCTACTGCCCTCCCACCTCACGGGGCTCTCACTCCCTGATGCCCTCCCACCTCTCACACCCAGGCTCTCACTCACTGCTGCCCTCCCACCTCCCACACCCGGGCTCTCACTCCCTGCTCTGCCCTCCCACCTCACCCGGCTCTCGCTCCCTGCTGCCCTCCCTCCTCATCCGGCTCTCACTCCCTGCTGCCCTCCCACCTCACCGGGCTCTCACTCCATGCTGCCCTTCCACCTCCATCACCGGGCTTTCACTCCCTGCTCTGCCCTCTCAGTTCCTGCTGTCCTCACCCCTCCCCCCCTCTACCCTGTGTGTCAGCTAGCTGACACAGCCTACCGCGCACCCCAGTACTTCACAGGTCTTTAAACGACCATTTGTTTGTTAATGAGGCTTTGTTCACCTCTTAGCGCCCCTGCAGCTCCACTCTTGTCTGTGGCTGGAATCGCCCGGCCCCCACAGAGCAGTCTCTCAGATTCCGCACTGCTGCTCCCAGAGGTGTTTGCTGAAGTTAAAAAAAAACACACAAGTGCGATGTGTCTCAAGCCTAGCGGACTACCACTGAAGGCTTGCCGGGTCGCTACTGGCCCGCAGGCCGTACTTTGAGTACAATCAATCAATCAATCAATCAACAGAATTTGTATAGCGCGCTACTCACCTGTTAGGGTCTCAAGGCGCTGAGGTGGGGGGGGGGTCGCTACTGCTCCAACAGCCAGGTCTTGAGTTGTTTCCTGAAGGAGAGATGGTCCAGGGTCAGCCGTAGGTGAGTGGGGAGGGAGTCCCATGTCTTGGCTGCCAGGTAGGAGAAGGATCTTCCTCCGACGGTGGATTTGCGGATTCGTGGGACGGAGGCGAGGGTGAGGCTGGCGGATCGGAGCTGGCGGGTGGGTGTGTAGAATGTGAGGCAGCTGTTGAGGTACTTCGGGCCCGTGTCGTGGAGAGCCTTGTGTGCATGGGTGAGGAGTCTGAACGTGATCCTCTTGTCGACGGGGAGCCAGTGCAGGTCTTTCAGGTGGGCAGAGATGTGGCTGGGTTAGATGAACAAGGAAGCCTTTTAAGGTAACATAACATGTATTTATAAATTCCAGGTTCACCCCAAGGGGTATCTTGGCTTTAATAAATACTTATTGTTGCTCATTTAAACGGTATTCATGGTGTCAATCTCAAAAGGATGAATGCATGAATTGAACCCCCACCCCTCAGGACTCAAACACATCACTATGGAACAACACACAATCCCTGTATATAAACCACAGGACTCGAGTCTTGAGTTTTTCACTGATTCCCAAGTATTTGAAAAACAATTATTGGTCCTGGTAGCTCAACATTGTTTTTTTTAAGATTATGTTTTTTCCGTTCTAACTTTATAGCAGATGTCGTTGAGTTAGATATGTCATCTTCATGGAATAACTTGCACTATGGTTCATGATTGAGGCACATAGTTCATGTTCTGATTTTGAGAGTGGGTTTTCTAGTGCTACGCCCCCACCTTTGGAAACTGGATATATGGTTTCAAATTCCTGCATCAGTGCTTAAATGATAATCCAATGATTTAAGGCCAATCCATTAGGGCCTCATTTAACACTTGACAGAGCAGGGGAGATATCATAAACTATTGGTCCCCCACCCTTCCAAGACAGGTGTATCCCTGCACTATTTAGAGTCAGGCTACCATTGGTTGTGCTTACACTTGCTCTGCTGGTGATAGCATCTGACCCAGGGAAATCATTATTGCAATAGGAGAGTTTATTGTTCTTTAAGGAGGCAGGCGAAGCGACTAGAGCAGAAACTGCAGGACTCAGTTGTCATGCAGCTTGTACCTCCGGGATAAAACTGTGTGATTGTTGAACAACATTAACATCAGGATTGTGTCAGACTGATTCCAGGCACACCCTCAGGATATGTTAGCCTGCATCCCTGGTAGAACACAGTGCACCATCTGCACCCCTAAACTTACAGGGTAACAAATGTGTTTGCAACATCAGAACTCAACACCCTGATCCCCCAAGGAAATCGTGGTAACAGATCTAGAACCCTTTCGCTTGGTCTCTCATGCATATCCAAAGAAATACTCAGCAAGTATTTTCAATATTTCTTGAAATATTGTGATTCTTGTATAAAATGTGTGTGCTGGTTAAATTAACAGATTAGAGTAATTAGAGTTATAAGAATAGTGAAAAATATGAACATTTCTACTCTTGTGCTAAGACAGTGAGTATTTGTGGGCATATAAGTACTGTGCATAGTGTACTCCTACCTAGGGCTCCTTAACCTAGTCCTGCCTAGGGTGGGTGATCTGCCATATCCCTTCCTGGGTGGTCTTACTCTCCATTTCCTGTAGGTAAATTTCATCAAGCTGTCTGCCTTGGTGTAGAGCTGAACATCCCTTGTATTGGTAGGCAGGAATCAACTGAGCTGGAATTGCAGCATGTAGTGACCTCGTAGTGTCAGCTGAGTACTCCTCTCCCTAAACAAGGAAGTGTTTCTGCATATATAATACTAGGAAAAGGTAAGTTTCCCTTTTGTGTGTCTATGAGCAATCAAAGTGGGCACTTCGTTTAACAACTAAATCGACATCTCCTCATATCAAGGAGCTAACAGTCACTGTATTATGATCCGATAAGTGCATCACGGATTTCCTATGGAAGTGAAACATACACAGAATGTTTTTATTAAAAAAAGCTTTTGCTCTGAAGGAGTTGGAAAATATATTCTGTTGTCCACCAAAACGCTGTGTCGACAACTTCTGTGTATGTTTATCTGAACACATATTAGGCGTTTACAAATTTATGTATATGATGCAATGACTATTTTTATTTGAATTAACTTTGTATAAGATACAAAGAGACAACTGCAAGTTTGGTTTTTAATTTGTGATTTTATTGTATATGAGAATTATTGCAAAAAAGATTTTTACTAAAACAATTAAAATACTCACACACACACTTTTTGTGCTTCACATTATATGTAGAAGGACCCATAACATACATGTTTATAAGACTGTGACTATTAGCTCATTGATATGAGGAGATGTCCATTTAGTTTTTAAATGAAGTACCCACTTTGTTTTTTTCGTAGACTCACAAAAGGGAAACTTACCTTTGTCTAGATCGAAACTACCCTGTCCCTTTTTTGTTCAATAAGGTTAACTCTCCTTTTGTTTGGAGTATCTGCCTATATATTAAAAGCACCCATGTGGCTAGGTTGAAATGCCTGTCTGGCCCTAATTGTTTATTCTAGTTGGATAGCATCATCGCATACTGGGCAATAACAAAAATAACATTTGCATAGTTAACTTTATCTCTTGTGCTGAATGCTCAAGGTGTCATGATAGTGTGCCTACGAAGTGGAAATTTAAGCAATGCAGATTCAGAGAATGTTATCCTGCATGGTCAGACATGCAAATGTCTGTCAAAAGTCACTGTGTTTAAAAGAGAAGGCCAATTACGAAACATGAGCATGCAAATGGTGGCATTTTTAACCGGACCTATCCTGACAACGTGACACAGCTATTTTAAAGTCACCCAAGATGCAAAGTATCATTGAAGGATGTTTATAATGTTTTTTTAAATTTTATTTTATTTAGACATGAATGCATATCGATACACAGAAAGCGAGCACATCAGGAAATTGCATTGACAAATTTCTAACCGAAATAGGAATAGAAGGGGAGAACAAGGGAACATAAAAGAGAGAGAAAATGAAAAAAAAAAAAGAACACAAAGATTAATTATAAACTAAAATACATCTTATTAAAGATGAGCCCCAGCAAAGTATGTAAAGCACACAGTTCTAATCCCACTGAGCACCAGAACACATCTGTTCAAATTTTCCCCACAAGGAAGGACCTATAGCGTTCGCGAGAGCCATTTCCATTTCATATATTTCACGAAGCATAGACCAAAATTAATTGATACTGGGCCCTGTTTTTTGCATCCAAACCCATGCAGTACACAATCGAGCGCATATGATTAGAATTGATACAAATTGGCCCGAGAGACATCCTCGGTCCTGTGTTGCCCCCAGCGCAATTTCCTTCTCTGTCATCTGAATACTTTGTCCAGCCAAAATTGAAGGAGCATGATTAACTTTAGACCAAAATACACTCAACACATGACACTTAATGAACATATGACATAAATCAGTAGCATACATTTGATACTTTGGACAGTATACTTAAAGTGAAGATGTTTGATTTACAACCCATTTGGAGTATTGCACTGCATAAAAAAGTATTCTATTTTGCTGTGGCTTCAAATTTACCAATTCTACTGCTGTATCTCTAGTCGCCATAGATTCCTGTACTTTGTTGCAGGTTATATTGATTTGGAATGCTTTAATGCATCCAGATGTAGTAAAGAATGATAGTACCTGCCGCCCCTTTTAATCATGAATGTTTAGGTTTAGGAGAGGTGATGGTGGGCACATGAATATATAGGTATCCTATGGGTTGCTGTAATTGTGGACTGTTACAAAATGCACGATATACACGTCCAGTCTGTGGGAAAGAAAAACAACCTTCCGTTTTTTGGTGGTTATAGGCAGGTGGAATGAATGTCTTTTCAGGACAATCAGCAGAAGTGTAAGTCTTGCCCACTGCACATGCACTGATTACTGATCCTTGCCATTATCATGTCTCTTTGATTTTTAGGGGTCGCGAAGCCAGAGCCCTTTTGTAGGGGGTTTAAAAATGGACCTGGAAATTCCACACGCTCGTGCATGTGATTTCTCTTTTGTGGCCTGCTATTGGCCTTTCACTGCTGCTGTTTTGTAAAGTAGACACCAATAGGCCAGAGGTGGACGCATAGCTCCGCCCCAGGCCTTTTGGTGTCTATTATGCGCATTTCTGCCATATCCTTTCAATTATCATGCCCAGACACGGGCGCAATAATTGAAAACATATGGCAGAAATGAGTGCGCACCACTCGGTTTTTTTTCCCCCCGAGAATAATGGCTTCTCGCCAACTCTTTTCTGACGGTTTTATCGTTTCTACTGAAGCGATCATCTGCTCCCACAATCCATGTTGGCCCCGGATGGCCATCTTTTGGCTCTTATACGCCCCATAAAATGTGTGCATTGTAATCAGGTTGTGCCCCGCTTTCTCTTAATTAATGACTGCCTTGCGCCATAAATGTTCAGCTGTGAATGCTGCACAATCTGTGGTGATCACTGTGATTAAGCAGATGACGTTGTGTGCGTCCAGTGTGCAGAGATTCCTTGGATGTGTATTCTTTTTTATTGGAGGGCTGTCCCGGTTTCAGGCACCAATGTTTATCAGCTAAATATAAATGCATTTAATTGTTTCAACTGTCATACCCTGCTACATTCCAGGGCTGTCAGATTGCCATACGTCTTGAGGGTGACTTTCGGCCACTCCTGCCTTTCAGCTAAGTAGCACACTGGAACTTGTAGTTTCAATGTTCATCCTATTGGTATAAGGCTACTGTTCCCGGCATGCTTAGAGGTGGTGACATATACATTTGAACCTGCCCAAAGACACTCTCATGGCATGGAACCACTAAACACAGATGCATCCATTTTACGGATTAATTATATTTGTTTGTGCTTTTACTGTTTCATGACACCACTCCCAACATTGTAACTTGGCACTGAAGTGATGTACTAATCTTCTGTGTTAAGCTGACAGCCGGGCACAATGTTGCTGCTAGATGGGGGCTCTTTCAAGACGGCCCATCTGGCAATGCCAGGGTGCCCTCCAGGCCTGTGCAGCGCTGTTGATGCCTGGTGTGCTTGAGTTGTTTAATACAGACCTTCACAATCTAAACATGTGACATGCAAGGAAGCATCATGGTGCTTAATTTGTAACATGAGTGCCAGTGCCCATAGCACCGATCAGAAGCCAGCAGCCAGTGCTTTTAAATTTCAGCGCGTCGAATACCCTGGTTGCGTGATTCCACCTCATGCCTTTTTAATCCACTGCCAGACACTATCTGCCCATGTATCTCAGTCTGACAAGTTCCTGCTTTCTCCCTTGGTGACGGTTTTTCCTTCTTCTCTTATTTTGTGTTTGTGTGTTTTCCCCGAAAGTAACTGCCGGTCCCCAAAAAAGTGCAGATGGCTCCCACCGGCTCAAATTTATTACTGCCTGCCATACGAAACGATCCAGCATACGATGAGACCGAGCAGCTTAAGTACACCTTAACAGCTCTCATGTGCCCTCTAAATGGCTGGTTCAATGACAGCAGCCCAAGCTCTGACTCTATAAGCACCAAAAGGCAGTCACTAAAGCATCTATTCCTCATCTTTATAGCGCACATTCTGTCATTAGTATGGTTTCAAAGCGCTTGCTGCAGTCTGCTGATTTTCCATAGAGTTCATGGGTTGCCCATCGCACGCACCTGCTTTACAAAAATATCGCAGACCAGACTGTATAAGGCCCCTTGTGTTTATACAGCCCGTCCAGGGCCTTGGAGGCTGTTGGAAGCGCTCACAGAGCAGCTTTTGTTGTGTGAAATGTATTGTTAGAGCGTGCAGGCGCAAAGCTTTATGGCGCTAAAGTAACAGAACGTCCGGAGGCTAATAAACGAAGGCAGGACCTATTCAACAACAAGGACTGTAGAAAGATAGTGGAGGGATGGAAAAAAGGCTCGTCCCGTCTAAAAGAAAAGATAGATGAGCAAGTAAAAACCAATTGGTTTCAAAAGGAGAGGGTACCCCACTTTCACCAGGGAACAGGGTAGGAAGACAGTTAGTCAAAAGGGGGAATCCCTGGAGTCAACTGGTCAACTGATGACTATTGGCCTATTTTATTAAAGAAGAAAAGGTCACGGAGTGCAATGGGTATTTAAACGAACATAAAAATTGGTTTCCACACAGAAAATAGAATCGTTAACAATCTATATTTATTAAAATTACAATCAATTAAACAATAAAAAGCAAAGCAAATTCATACAATTTTTGCAGTACAGTTTAAAATCCAAGGGATCCTTGGAGGGATACAGATAAATATTCAACAATGTTACACAAACACAATATTACAGTACACGATAAATAGGGACACAATCAAAGTATATTCACAATAATTAGATAACAAACTACACATAATATCAAAAAAAACCCTAATGCATATGTGGCCCACCGGATATCTATGCCACTGTGTTTTACCAGATCCAATGGCCTGAAACAGTTCCGTTGCTATAAAGCTTTAGTGGAAAAATGAGATACCCATCTAAAGTTATAACCGGCCCTGACTGGATTCTATTAAACAAGAAACAGTGCGTCGACGCGTTTCGGTGCTGTGCAGTTGATTTTGCGGCACCTTCCTCAGGACTTCTTTTTTCTGGGGTTTCGGGGAACGGCTGGTTACACCGTATCCTCAGAGTCGTATGGGGGACGTTCCAGGATGGGGTCTGTTTAAAATTTCACTTTGCTTCTGCAAATAATGTTCTTGAAGCCTTCTCTCTCCTAAATTGGGAGCTCCTTGTCTTGGGGTTTCTTTCTTTGAGGATGTCAGGCGTTTTCTCAATTTTCATGTATCTCCTATAATTTTAAAACGTTCTTTGAACGGGCATACAATGTCGCTGGTCTATTCCAGAACTGGATATGTTCGGAATAGCAATCAATGCCTCGTTCGTTCACTTGCTCACGAGCAAGTGAACGAACGAGGCAGAAGCACGACCACAGCGCTATTCCGAACATATCCAGTTCTGGAATAGACCAGTGACATTGTATGCCCGTTCAAAGAACGTTTTAAAATTATAGGAGATACATGAAAATTGAGAAAACGCCTGACATCCTCAAAGAAAGGAACCCCAAGACAAGGAGCTCCCAATTTAGGAGAGAGAAGGCTTCAAGAACATTATTTGCAGAAGCAAAGTGAAATTTTAAACAGACCCCATCCTGGAACGTCCCCCATACGACTCTGAGGATACGGTGTAACCAGCCGTTCCCCGAAACCCCAGAAAAAAGAAGTCCTGAGGAAGGTGCCGCAAAATCAACTGCACAGCACCGAAACGCGTCGACGCACTGTTTCTTGTTTAATAGAATCCAGTCAGGGCCGGTTATAACTTTAGATGGGTATCTCATTTTTCCACTAAAGCTTTATAGCAACAGAACTGTTTCAGGCCATTGGATCTGGTAAAACACAGTGGCATAGATATCCGGTGGGCCACATATGCATTAGGTTTTTTTTTTATATTATGTGTAGTTTGTTATCTAATTATTGTGAATATACTTTGATTGTGTCCCTATTTATCGTGTACTGTAATATTGTGTTTGTGTAACATTGTTGAATATTTATCTGTATCCCTCCAAGGATCCCTTGGATTTTAAACTGTACTGCAAAAATTGTATGAATTTGCTTTGCTTTTTATTGTTTAATTGATTGTAATTTTAATAAATATAGATTGTTAACGATTCTATTTTCTGTGTGGAAACCAATTTTTATGTTCGTTTAAATACCCATTGCACTCCGAGACCTGTTCTTCTTTAATAAAATAGGCCAATAGTCATCAGTTGACCAGTTGACTCCAGGGATTCCCCCTTTTGACTAACAAGTAAAAACCAAGCCTTAAGCTTGGACACTTTTCAGCTCTCAGTTCCAGTGGGAGAGTGTTGCAGACATCAGGAGGTGCAGCAGAGAACGTCTGTTGGAGATGATTACTCTATTTGTTCTATAAAAATCCCGCCACTAGTATACCACGCTTTCTTGCATTTAGATCACATAGAATCTGTACATTGAAGCATGAAAGACATGTACTTTTTTTATACAGTCAGGTCTGCCTGAAGACTTTCTACTCTGAAAACTGTTGCGTCTTCACGGATTATAATTATATAAAAAAGTGCAAAACAGTACATTACATACATATAAATGCCATAACTCTTCAAGACTTTGGCTCTTAGTCAACAATAACTATTGAATATTTAACAACTAAAAAACATTGATAACTATCCAACATGTATATCATTATATATGATGGTCCATTAGAAGGCGGAGAGCTGAAATGCGTAGACCGTCCATCCTTTTTAGGTCTCGCCTATTAAACCTGCAAGGGATAATAGACGAGAGTATAGTGGGCAAACCAAGGTCTGAAACCATCGCAGATTTCGGACAGTTTGTGTGGTGCACTCGTGCGGAAAGCGCGTCCACATCAAACCCATCAGCCTCCCTCCCACAGGCATCTGAAGCTTCCCCAGCGGCCTCAGGCATTCACTCCAGCGCGCGCTCGGCCTCACTTCTCCACCCCCCTAATTACATTCCTGCTGTTTCACTCACTTTCACGGCCGCTAGGCCGTGCTTCAAAGGGATCTGCTCCCCACTCCCCCTCCTCCCTAGTTTTCTCTCTCATCCAAATTATACCTCAGAGAAGGGCTTTGATCTGGCCCGACACTCTCCGTCTGTCATTTCCAATTCGCACGCTCTTTCTGTCTACTTTGAATTTATAAAGTGGCGAGACACAGAGGCTGAGATGCATCGCATTATCCTCCCCAGATGAACTAATGAAGCACTCTCTCACGTTGCAGAGTGCCGCTTTAAATGACAGTGACCTCTGAATGTCTCTTGCTTTCTTTGACTGCCTGTCTCTCTTTTTCTTCAATTGACATTGTCTGCCTGTCTTTTCTACTTGGCCTCGCTCCTCTTTATGCTTCTATCTCACTCCACTGCCTGTCTGCCTCTCGCTAACTACTGCTTGGCTTGCCTCTCTATGTGACAGCCTCTCTTTGACTGCCTGTCTCAGCTTCTCAATCTCTTTGACTGTCTCTCTCTCATCTACCCCTCCCGTGCGCGCTCTCTCTCCTCTGAGTCTGCTGCCGGTCTCTCTCTCTATGACTGTAGGCCCCCCGCACGCTCTCTCCCCTCTACAGCCCGCCTCTGCCTTGTGTCCTCCCCAGATGAACAAAGGAAGCACTCTGTCTCGTTGCAGAGTGCCGCTTTAAATGACAGTGACCGCTGAATGTCTCTTGCTTTCTTTGACTGCCTGTCTCTCTTTTTCTTCCATTGACATTGTCTGTCTGTCTTTTCTACTTGACCTCGCTCCTCTTTATGCTTCTATCTCACTCCACTGCCTGTCTGCCTATCGCTAACCACTGCCTGGCTTGCCTCTCTTTGACTGCCTGTCTCAGCTTCTTGATCTCTTTGACTGTCTCTCTCTCTCTCTCCTCTACCCCTTCTGTGCGCGCTCTCTCTCCTCTGAGTTTGCTGCCGGTCTCTCTCTCTTTGACTGTAGGGCCGCCACCCCTAACCCCCTAGCGCTCTCTCCCCTCTACAGCCCGCCTCTGCCTTGCGCTCCATGCCGCAGTCTTTCCCTTTATCTTTCATTTATGGCCGAGGCGCCGCCAGCCAGAACAAACCGCAGAAATATTTTTGAATGGGGCGAGGGATTCTGGGAGTCAGCTTTCCATGAAAGAAAGCCACAGGGAGGGGGAGCTCACACCTCACGGGCGAGTTTATGGCACCCCAAAACATTTGTCCCCCGCTCTCACACCAGAAAACCATGTGGAAGGCTGTAAACGGCCTTCAAAGACCATCTTCACACCTCAGGACATGCTTGGGGGCCATAACGGGGTGGGAGTGGTAGGGTCAGTCGCCAGTGCCTCCATACCAGCTGCCCTACCAGATTCTGGCAGGGACTCAGCAACGGTACCTATGTTCATAAAGTGCGCGAGTGTGTGTGTGCGTGCGCCCGGCAGGCGTCTGAAGAGTGGAGGTGCAATCTGTATGTATATATCGATGGTGTTGAGCGCTTTCTTCAGCGAAATGTATAACCTACAGGCAGCAGGTCCTGTTTGCTGAAGTGTGGACTCTTACTTTTCACTCTGAAGGTAATATAAAAAGTGACGGAGTGTGGAGAAATAACACCGGCCATTGCTCAAGTACTAGTAGGCAATTCAGTTTGTGATGTGTGCTATATTAAAGACCCGCAGCATTTTTAGGTCTCGCCTATTAATCCCGCAAGGGATAATAGACGAGAGTATAGAGGGCAAACCAAGGTCTGAAACCATGGCGGATTTTGGACAGTTTGTGTGGTGCACTCGTGCAGAAAGCGCGTCCACATCAAAGCCATCAGCCTCCCTCCCACAGGCATCTGTTGCTTCCCCAGCGTGTGCAGTGCGCGCTTGGCCTCACTTCTCCTCCCCCTAAATATATCCGCTTTCACTTTCACGGCCGTTGCGGCCGTGAGCTTCACTTCAAAGGGGCCGCCAATGCTTGTTAATTTTGCACTCCAACTCTGCCTGCGAGTTCCGCTCTGCTGCTCCATGGGGCATAACTATGGCGCTTGCTCAGTTACCTAAGCATCCAACCCCCCCCCCCCCCCCCCCCCACACCCCTCCATGTATTATGGCCTCCAATAGTTTACGGGTGGCATGAGCATGTTGGATGAAACTTAATCTTGGGATCGGTAAACGGCAGGCAAAATATGCGAGCATTAACGGAAAAATAGTCATCCCTCCAGCAGTCATCTGTGCCACCCGCTCAGCATCTTCTCCTGACTGGCAGCTCAAACCTCGCTTGCCTTTCGCTACCTTGCTTCTCCTCGGACTTCAGCACTCCATGTGCCACACAGGGTTCTGTTGAGTGGGGTTACACTTGACACTAACTATTGAACCACTTGCCTTTCTTCCGCCGATTTGGCAGGCAGAATAATGTATGGAGGTTTTTCCTGAGAGGCTTGTGAGACACTGGCATTATTGGAGCTGCCTTCCCTCACTGACTCGTAAAGCATGTCTGTGGTCCATCAAGGTCCATCTCCTGTACTGTGTGTGTTTGGAAATTTGACACTCCAACTCTGCCTGCAAGTCCCGCTCTGCTGCTCCGTGGGGCATAACTATGTCGCTTGCTCAGTTACCTAAGCTTCCACCCCTCCCCATGTATTATGGCCTCCAGTAGTTTGCGGGTGGTACGAGCATGTTAGATGAAACTTAATCTTGGGATCGGTAAACGGCAGGCAAAATATGCGAGTTTGTAGTTGCACTTTAACTGTTCAGTATCGTTCTCGACGTCACATTTGTTCTTATTTTGCCAACATCGTGAGGATGAAAGACCAGTTCAGCCGTTTTCACATTGGAAGCTGTGATCAGATTGCAAGGGGTACCTACGGTTTTCGAGTTTTATCTTTCTGCAGTAAATTTCTGGGTGATAGCCTGATTTATTTTTTAATACACGAGTAGTGTTGTCAGGCTTGGTAGCCAAGATACAGTGGAGTGAGGTGGTTTAACCAAATGGTAAAATGGAGAAGCAGTGAGTAGGGCCAACTGAGCACCCTGGGTTTACTGTCTCCACGTTGGCTGCCATCCCTGGCATTTTGATGTTTTAAAAGCTTATCTTTTTGTGTTGCCAGTATTTGCAGCAAGCACTCGCTATAGCTGCACTGGGCTAGTTTTTTTCATGTTTCTCTCCCAGCCCTCCATTGACTATATTTCACGCACTTATACTACCGTAACCAGGCTATTTTGACACCTCTCTTACCAGCCTGCGGTATCTCTTTTATTCCCAGTCATCTTCTGCTAGGCATCACAGCATCACTCAGCACCACCACAGCACCACTCAGCACCACCACAGCATCACTCAGCACCACCACAGCAACACTCAGCACTACCACAGCATCACTCAGCACCACCACAGCAACACTCAGCACTACCACACCATCACTCAGCACCACCACAGCACCACTCAGTGTCACCCACCACTCAGCAACACGAGATCATCACTCATCACCACCACAGCATCACTCAGCACCACCACAGAATCATTCAGCACCACCACAGCACCACTCAGCACCACCACAGCATCACTCAGCACCACCCCAGCATCACTCAGCACCACCACAGCATCACTCAGCACCACCACAGCACCACTCAGCACCACCACAGCACCCCTCAGCACCACAGCACCACTCAGCACCACTACAGCATCACTCAGCACCACCACAGCATCACTCAGCACCACCACAGCGTCACTCAGCACCACCACAGCGTCACTCAGCACCACAATACCACCACTCATCACCACCACAGCATTACTAAGCACCACCACAGCACCACTCAGCACCACCACAGCACCACTCAGCATCACCACAGCACCACTCAGCACCACCACAGCATCACTCAACACCACCACAGGACCACTCAGCACCACCACAGCATCACTCAGCACCACCACAGCATCACTCAGCACCACCACAGCACCACTCAGCACCACCACAGCACCACTCAGCACTACCACAGCATCACTCAGCACCACCACAGCATCACTCAGCACCACCACAGCATCACTCAATACCACCACAGCATCACTCCGCAGCACCACAGCATCACTCAGCACCACCACAGCACCACTCAGCACCACCACAGCATCACTCAGCACCAGCACAGCATCACTCAATTGTGGTAAATAAAATATTACCCTGTCGGAATTTCTATACTTAAACAATGGGTCATGCATATAATGAGAGGCAGAGTCCGTGGTGTCCGATTCAAAAGGGCTTTATTTCAGTAACTCGAGTTAAGGGAGAATCGGGTTCCATCACCACTAGGGTTCAGAAAGGATCGTCATCTGAACTTTATTCGCAGAGTACATTATTTATACATTTAAACATACATTACATTGCATAGAGAAGGTGGAGCAAACGAAGGAGAGAGATAAGAGCACATGGGTGTGCAAAAGGGCGTGTAAGAAGGCGTACACATGGGCGTTCACTTGAGGAGTCATAGGTGTGTCATAGGTGGGTGGATACATGGAGGGGGTCTGCGTGGTCAGCAGGAACCTTCACCCTACTTGTGTGCGCAACTTGGTCATGACGTGTAATTGACGTGGAACTGGGGGAAGCTGGGGGGAGCTGACTTTCATTCTAGTAGGGAAGCCTTGAGTGTCAGGACGACCTGCACGACTGGTATTATCTGATATCTTGAGTTTGGAGGATATATTATCTGAAGTAAAGGTCGCTCGGGCAAGGGTTGCTCATCTCTAAGAGCCAGTATGTGGATATATTTCTTCGTGCATTGCGTGGGGGCCATGGGCTTTCCATGGATGCGAGCTCTGTAAATCACTTAAACGGAGACAGAAAGGCTGGGCTCTATCTCTGCAGACGGGGTTCTGTTTACCTTCTTCACTAAGCAGGAATGTGTTTCTGTGGAGCAGAGCAGATAATTGTAAGCAAAATACTGTCTTGGCAGGCCGGGTTGGGGCTCCTCTCGGCTGAGCAGGAAGTATGCGAGAGGTCAGGGATACATAGCTAAGCTAAACTGCAACTTTCAGAGTGTCTGGGAGGCATGGAGCCTGAATTCGGGTCCTGGCTCGGCTGAGCCACAAAAACGGGTTCATCTCGACTTTTAAACGTGCACCATGCAAATGCATTGGCAACATAGGCCTCAGTGCAGAATTAACGTTTCTTTCATGGAGGGCTTGGTAACTGACATTCTAACATTGGACGGAAATGCAGAGACATTATTATTATAGGCATGAGAGGGGAAGTGCATGGGGACATGGACATACAAAGGGTACATGTAGGGGAAACATTGGCCATAAAATTTTTTCCTCACAATACCACCACAGCATCACTCCGCACCACCACAGCATCACTCAGCACCACCACAGCAACACTCAGCACCACCACTGCATTACTCAGCACTACCACAGCACCACCACAGCATCAGTCAGCACCACCACAGCACCACTCAGCACCACCACAGCATCACTCAGCACCACCACACCACCACAGCACCACTCAGCACCACCACAGCATCAATCAGCGCCACCACAACATCACTCCGCGCCATCACAGCATCAATCTGTGCAACCATTCAACAACAACTGGTTAAAATATGTTCTCTCAATGTTTCAAGCTTTATTACAAATGTCACAAAAAGATGTTAATATTTCACTTCTGTTCTTGGATTTTCATCACAATAAAATACACTGAACATAATCTTCACAAAAGTTATTTACAAAATTTTAAACTATTGCCATTATAAATTACAATCACTTTTATTTAAGTATTAATTATTTTAAAAAATGAAAAGCCATTGTTATTTGTAATATCAATACATCTTAGTCACGTAAATACAAAACATGTTGCATTACAAATGCTATAGGTGTCACATTTGCGAAAGTTATAACTATTGGCATTGTAAATGACAGAGCTATTAATTTAGCTATTTTCAAAACCAACACATAAATAAAAAAATTGTCATTTACAAGACCAATAGCTTGAACTTTCATAATGCGAGACCTATTGCATTGCAAATGCTTGTTGTTTTTGCACTATGGTGTGCTGAATAAACACTTCTTTTTAAAAAAATACCTGTTTATTGTGCCGTGAAATTCTCGCTGTGTGAAGATCGTTGGAAATCAATATACACACACACACACACTCTCTCTCTCTCCTTTTTTTCTTCTTCCTTTGTTTTATGTATAACCAAATTACGCAAATACTTCTACATCAGGTATCCCATATATAGTAAGATTCGTTTATCACTGTGATCCGGCATCTGCCGGAAGGCCCAATCAACGTTGGGGCTCACACACAATGTTAAGGAACTGACAAAACGTAGAGAACTTAATGTACTTATTTTTAGGCATACAATTTATGCATTCTTTGCAGTGGATGCTTGGTGCACTCAAAGCCTTAAAAATCATCAGTGTTATATCACCCAAGTCATAGGGATTGTTAAAAAAAATTAAGCATCACACAAAGAACACGTGTAGCAAAGGCTCCACTTCAGGAGTGTGGTGTGTGATATGTAGACGATGGTGCATTTTGGAGAACAGGGTCGCAAATATATCACTAAAGCATGGTGTGGTAGCACACTGTCATTTACAGAGAGCACATTTTCCATTGAAATGGCCAATATATTTGCATAGCTATGCAGTTTTACTGATAAACTATACAGAGCCCCAATATTAATGTGTGTCAGTGAATACCATTTTAGCATCAAGTAAAGTGTCTTGATTCATGTAAAATATGGGTCTCCTTCACACTTCGTTATTACATCAGAAAGTGCTTCTTTGATGTATTTTGCAGTATCAGGACAGCTCAAGTTTTGATATGTTAGAAAAAAAATTGACATCCTACAGCTTTTCCTTTAATACTCAGCAAGCCTGTCACATAGTTCACATTACAAAATCCTCCCACAGTTCTGTCAGATAAAGACAAGTAAACTACAAATTTCCTGTTAAAAGTATAAGCAGCACTTTGTCAGAAGACTGAGCCTCACATTGACCTCTTTGACAAGATAAAAACAAAACGTAAAGGCTTATATACAGCTCACTCACTTTCTGAGCCCAAACAGGGCTATTTTAGGGGTGCTCCTGCACCCTCCACACTCCTACTTCCAGCGCCTAAAGTACGGAATTTCGGCCCAACCAAGTTGAGCGGAGTTACCACTTACATCTGAAGACCAAGATGTCTGGGGAGCCCTGATAAAGAGCTCTGTGTATAATGGCCATTGCCTTAAGTAGAAGTCCCTTGTCAAGCCTAGAGTGAGAAAGAGTGTTTATTGTAGGGTGCAGTGGTGAGCCTTGAGCTGCAGCAGTCCCTTTCCAAGCAGCTTGGTTGGAAAGTAGCAGATGCATGAGACTCAGGTGAACTGGCTTTACCACAAGACTTGACTATCTAGGTAGATCCACATATTCGAATGCACTTTGCAGGAGAACGAGTAACACCCATAGTCTGGGGCCATCCTTAGGACCTTCACCTTGTAACATTGGATATGTAACCAGGATTTCACCTGTATAAAAATGTATCTCTACCTGGTGTAACTGCTTTGCCAGAGGGTGCATCCGCATGCCTGGCTTTAGCTCTAGTGGCATCCGGTGCGGCAATCTTTTTAGGCACCCCACAATTACCTTCTTCACCACCAGTTCCCTCGCTTCCACCCTCATCTCTCCATAGCCATTTTCTCATGTGTTTAATTTCTTTTATAGTGCTACTCATGCCAAGGTATGGTATCAGAGCACTTTTCGGCACACACATTATACAGAGGCAATGTAGAATACATGTGCAAATCAACGTATAGGAAATGTTTCATAAACCGTGAGTGCTACAAGTTGTAGGATCCACATGTCATCCATACCGGTAGGCAGTATATTTTAAGAGTACTTAGTCTGGAGAAGCACAAACTCAGGATTTCAAACGTAACACAGTGGTTGGAGTTGGCTTTACTAATACAAATGTTTTTTTCTGTTTTGAAAACAGATTTTATTAGTCAAAATAGCACATATGATGCAGACCTCTGAAATCCCGGAGACAAACACACACGTTTTACTGCAGAAACAACCCCTTTTTCAGAAACGTTTGGATAATGAAAGATTAGGAAAAAATATAAGGTTCTAATCCTATGCCTTGCATCTAGCATTCAGCTCTTCAATGAGAATTCATGGCTCACTGTGCTAAATTAGAAGAATTGTAACTTGTGAACTGCAAGTATCAAAATGATCTATGTGACAAAGGATAGTAACTCACTGAGCTACTGACATAAAACAATTCTGTTACCTGCATGTTACATGTGCTGTGCAGCAGGCACATTAACCATCTGCGCTACTTCATAATGAATCAAAACTGCAAGTAGGCAAAACTCAGATCTCTCCAGCAGATACATTATTCACTAGAGTTATCTTGATGTTGGACTTGGCCTTCTCTGCAGGGTCATCCCCAAACATTTTTAATTCTCCCTCTTGTTTTTGGAACCCGTTTTTGTTGGCTTTTAGGACTCTGTGCACTTTACCACTGCTAACCAGTGCTAAAGGGCTTGTGCCCCCTCCCTTAAACATGGTTAAATTGGCTTATGTTATGTTACAAGATTTTATTAAGCGCACATATCACCCAAGGGTCTCGAAGCGCTAGCTAAAACCATGGATAGAAGTTAAAACGACAGCATTAGAGGGAGAGGTGATCAAAAGAGCCAGATTTTTAGCCTTTTTCGAAATAGGCGATGATCGGTGACCATGCATAACTGCAAAGGGAGTGCTTTCCACAAAGTGGGAGCAAGAAATGAGAACGATTTTCCACCGTTCCTGGCTGTGCGCATCCTAAGAGGAGTAAGGAGGAACTTGGTTCCTGATCTAAGGTTTTGATGGGCAGGTACCAGTTGAGTTTTTTTGCCAAATAGCTATGCCCATTCTTGGGGATGGTTTTATGTACCAGACTGATGGTCTAATAGTGGATTCATTTCCTGATGGTAAGCTAGTGGAGGGCTCTCAGGCTTGGAGCCAACGGAGACCGGGACGGTAGATTTAGTACTAGTCTGGCGGCTGTATTTTGTAGCACCTGAAGTATAGTGAGAAGTTCTTCATAAATAGAGGACATAGGAGCATTCACATAATCGAGCTGGCTAATTATTAGGCCCTGTACAAGCGGTTTCCTTGACTCAATTGGGATCCATTGGAAAACCTTGCATAGGCTCTGCATTAACCCATTGCAAATGCCTGCCACATGGTTAAAATAGTCTTTTATGGACAGTTTGTTGTCGATCATCATTCCTAGGTTGTGATCTACAAGTTTAGGGAATGAACAGGGGCCAAGGTTCTGAGGCCACCAGTCTGTAAACCAGTGTTCACTGGCCTTCCTGAAGTGAATCATCTCAGTTTTACTCGTGTTTAGCTGGAGGTGGTTTGTTTGCATCCAGGAGCTAATATGACCATACAGTTTGTGAATCTGAGTTTAGTGTCGGATGGATCAGCCTCCAGGGTGATATTGTACCCGTCGGGATGGCAGTTGCGATATCGAGAGCGGTGCTGGTGTTGGTCCAGGTCTATGTGAGGAAGACAACGTCGGACGAGAGGGTGTTGAGGAGGTCTCAGATTTCTACTGCGTGTCTGTGCAGGGAGCGTACGTTGAGGAGGATGCAGCTCAGGGGTTTGGGTGCGTTGATGTCCTGAGAGTTGGTGGCAGCTCTCTGGGACATGTCCTCTAAAATTGTACATGTCCTGGTAGTGAGAATCTCTGAAATTAGTTTTTCACTACTGCAAGGCCTACCTCTCCCTTAGGATAACATTGGGTTGCCTTATTAAATTTAATAAGTGATATATTTTGTTTGGGGGCAGGTAGAAAAGTCATTAGGAGTGACAGATCCATTGGAGTCAAGGGGCTACGCCTCTCCATCTTTCACCCCTCATGAACAGTGTGTGTCAGGCTGAACAAAGGTCACTTTCAGGTCAGGCAGCCAGGAGCCAGATATGCGCATTTAGCGTAGGCTTCTGGCTGCCTGAGCTAAACTTTGCTGGGCTGAGGAAGTCACAGCTCCTGTGGGCGTGATGTCCTCAGCTCAGCAAAGGTCCCTGTGGTCCTCCCCTCAGTGACGAGGGGTAGAGTCACTGATTGCCTCACACCTGGGCACTTCAGTCTTAAGCCCTGAAGCTCCCAGGGTCGAGTGTCAATCAGTGACACTTCATCACAGAGTGGGGTGGGGTCAGCAGTCTCACTGACCCCATCCCACTCTGTGATGATGTTGGAACTGGTGCCTTCCCTCATTGGCTGGTCTTAGGTCAGCCAATGAGGGAAGGCAGCAGTCCTAAGCCTCCTGTAACCTCCGAGGCAGAGCTGGGTGCAGGTGTTTGCTTTTCTTTTAAACTGTTTGGTGCATGCATGTTTGTATGAATGTTTGGTGAAGAGTGTTCTTAATGGATGTGCTTGCGTGCATATGTGTATGTATGTTTTTTTATTAAATATTTTTTAATTTATCAGCAAACAGTCAAAAAAAAATAACACAATACTGAGAATATCAAAATAGGGCAAATTAGGAAAACCC